>NC_141158.1:74870000-77352500 GCF_053477565.2 Lygodium microphyllum
TAGTTGCTTCTTGGAGAGCAAGCGAGGCTTGTCCTGACCATCGGCCCACATTCCTTGGCTAGTTCCTTGAAAAGAACTTGTGATGATGCCTTAACTACAAAAGTTGCAGTATTTCTCACACCAACCTAGAGAATGATGCCTTAGGAATAATCAAGTTGGCACTCTTATGGAATTTCTTTATCTCACATAGCATAGTTGTGCCTGGTCTCCATCTTTGCTTCTTATGTATTGGAGGATGTATATTACCAACTGAAGCAGTAGTGGGAGTGGATAACTAGAGCATGTGGACCACCATTTCTGAATAATGGTGAACCATCATTATTGACCACACTAGGGCCACCATTGTTGGACATAATAGCACCACCATTATTAGCTACAGTAGGGCCACTGTTGTCAGCCCAAGGGACCTTTGTCACTCATAGTATGCTCACTAGATTTGGAAGATTGTTGAGCTCTTTCTCTTGCAGGCACCTTCTTGATAGGAATCTTAGAACGTGCCATGGTTGTGATGATGAAGGATAAAAAGGTGGAGGGTAGAGTGAAGAGTAATGGGAAAAAATGATAGGAGAGACTTGACTTAAGTACAAAAATTTTAAACTTATTGTGGTGTAAATGAAATCTAAAATTATCATTTCATTTTATTTCTCCACCCCATCACTATACCTCTCTCTGTCTCCTACCAACCCCCTCATGCCCCTCTCTGTCTAGGTCAATGAATGTTCCAAGCTTTGGAATTTTTATATCTTTGTCTTAAGATTTCAAAATCGACTTTTCATATCTATCTTAGGATTTCAAAATTGACTTTTGATAATTAAGAAACATAGTCCAAAATTGACTTTGAAAAACAGAATGATAAACCTTCAAAATTTTAAACAAAATTTGCAAGATATCTCATGTTAAAGATAGGAGTATTGATGTGTCATATTCTGGGTACCTGTGCTCTCTCGTGGACTCTAAATGCATCAAAAGTATTATCTTTATCTAGGTCTCCATTTCTTTCCATCTCTCTCTTGGGTTTCCAACCATTTTGTGTGGCGTTGTCTAGCTATGTTGTTTTCATATCTTGCTTTTCTCACTTCATATATTTCCCTATTTATAAATTCTGCTTGAGAGGTTTTGGATTTATTTCCTTTTTCCTTGTATTGTATCTCTAATATCCTATACCACCATTGTAATATTTGTCTCATAGAATTGGAATCATTGATGCCACCTCCATGATGAACTGCCTTTTGAAAAGCACATCAAGCGTGTCAATGAGATCGTTCCATGCCTTGAGTTGACCATATTGCCAAACTTCCTTGATCTGCAAAGTATGGACCATGTGCTTCAAGTATATGCTGCACAAGAAGAGAGATTGGAAACACAAACTAATTTAAAATGATGATTTATTTTATAATGGTGATAATACTAACCATGTAGTGTGTTATATTGTTTGTAGTCCATGCCTCCACCATGGACTTATGAAATTTAGCAACTGTTTCTTTAAATGTATTGGCATCTGTTAAGATGGCAAGCTCAACACGTGCGGACATTGATGATGGACCGTCTGTTTAGATGAGTTTGCACGTCTACTCTAAGCATGTTGGTGGTCATTATGATACTCATATAGCCACTAACTTATCGCTTATTATATTTAGTTTGTTACACCTACCTACAGCTGGCAAAGAGATAGCGCCAGTCGATTAGTGTAGTCAGTTATGCACTGTTTGACTTAGAAGGCCACTTTCCTTTATGTTGTATCTTATCTATACTTATATAGTGTGTGGAAGAAGAAGAAAAAATTAGCAAGAAAACATTTTGGCCTCCATCTCTCTTCTTGTGTTCTTGAGTGAGCTTCCTCTTGTGTATATAGTATGTGTTTGGCACAACAGCTCAAGCAAGTCTCCCCACCACATGATTCTTGACATGGTATCAGAGCCATGCCACTGAGAGAGGCTAATTTTGAAGGCTGAAGTGAAGGAGAAGAAGCAAGGTTCGAGCAACCAAGCAACCGGTAAGAAGCTCTTCCATTCTTCCACTCTCTCTCTTGGATAGTGCTTGTGGAGGCACCGGAAGCAGGGTCGAGCAAAAATCTCAGATTGCTATGAGATTTGGTTTGCAAGCAGATCACTCTTTATTTTGCAGATCCTCCCTTTACGGCTCTCGCTGTTATTTTTGACGTTTGAGGCCGTTTCAGGCCCCGTTTTAGAGCCACAAGGTTGCAGACAGTAGTTTCAAGGTACATTGTGATTTCGGCTGTATTGACCGAAAGTGGGTGCACTGGTTAAAGATTGCGAATCTTTAATTTTTTAGGTATTTGCATGAAGAAAATATAAGGTTTATCTGCAAATAGGTTGCGGATTACATGTACTGTTGAGGAATTAGTGAAAAAAGTTTCTTGGTGTATTAATGTGCACGTGTTGTGTAAGATTGCAGAAGACTAGCTTGTTGTATTATATCCTTGTTTGTGATAATGGCAGAGAACAGTGGAAATCCCATTATTGAGAAGCTCAACAAGAACAACTACCCTTCATGGAAGTTCCGTGTGATGAACTTCCTCATTGGAAAGGGCCTTTATGAGATCTTCTCAGGTGAGGAAAAGAAGCCAGAGTTGGGTATTCCTTCGACTGCAGATGAGTTAAAAGCATATAAAGAGTGGAATGCAAAAGATAAAAAGATGATGTACTGGCTATCTACAGTAATTGATAATACTATGCTGGGACATATCAGGAATGCAGAAACTTTACATGCAACTTGGACAATTTTTGAGAGCATCTTTTCAGTAAATACAAAGGCATGAAAGATTCAAATGAAGCAAGAGTTGAATGCCTTGAAGAAATGGAAAATGTATGTCAATGAGTATGTGTTGAAGGTGAGGAGCATTGCAGATTCTTTAGCAGCGATTGATGCAATGCCAGATGATGATGATTTGGTTTCATCCACTCTGAGTGGCCTTAACAATGAGAAGACATGGAAATCATTTATTACTTCAGTATATGTACGGAAGCCATTTCCAGATTTTGATGAGCCAATCTCTCTCATGATTACTGAAGAGATCAATATGCAGGGTGATTCATCTAAAAGAAATGGTGAACAAGTCCAAGCATTTTACTCGAGTTCTGGAAGGGGACGTGGTAGATCCTCTTCGAGAGGCCGTGGTATGGGATGTGCTGGCGATAACGAGCAAAACAGGTTCAGCCAACAGTTTGGTCAAATGCAGGTTTCTAGAGGTAGAGGAAATTTTAGAGGCAGGGGGAGCTCTAGAGGAAGAGGTGGATGACAGAATAGAGGTTCTCGAAATTCTGCTATTGTTTGCCATTATTGTGGCAAAACAGGCCATATTGCAGCCCATTGCTATGCAAAGAAGGATGATATTTGCAGTTGTAAATTGTAACAAGGAAACTATGCATCGTCTTCACGACAAAATGAAGACAAAAATAAGCATATGTTTGTTATGCAGCATATGATGAATGCAGTTACAGGAAAGGGGACACATGATGATGTATGGTATGTCGATTCAGGTGCATCTAATCATATGACTAGTCATGTTGAATGGTTTGGAGAGATGCAGGACTTACAAAACCTAGGTTATGTGCAGATGGGTGATGATTCATGCCACCCAATTTCACACATTGGAAAGGTTCCCTTGTCCTTGTATGATGGCCATACAAAGAGTCTGACAGACGTATTACATGTGCCGTCAATTACAAAGAATATGATGTCTGTTGGCCAAATGGTAGAGCAGGGGTTGTAGGTCCGATTCAATGCAAAAGGTTGTTTTGTAGAAGACTTTAATGATAAGTGCAAGTTGGTCGCAAAAGGAAGTAGAGTTGGTCGAATGTTTACTTTAGATGCTGGAATTCCTGCAATGGATGCTGCTATGTATGCTAAAGGAAAAGGTGTAGTTGCAGATATTGAAATACGGCATAAACATATTGAAAATGCAAATGTGCAAAGACTGAAATTAATGCAGTCCAGAGGATCGGTTACAGGGTTGCCTTCTTTTAGAGTTGCAGAATTGCATAAAGTATGTGAAACATGCCAGTTTGGTAAGTAGGCTAGACAACCCTTCTTACATGATAGAGAAGTGAGCATAAATATGCTTGATGTAGTCCATATAGATGTTTGGGGGCCTACACAAAATGTATATCTTGGTGGCAGCAAATACTTTGTCACATTTATTGATGACTGTATTTGAGCACTTCAAATATTTTAAGGCAGCTATTGAAATAGAAAGAGACTTAAAAGTAAAGTGCTTGAGATTAGATAGAGGGGGAGAGTACCTCTCTAATGAGTTCAGTAGCTTCTTGAGGACTCATGGGATAAAGCGACAATTTACTTGTGGGTATACCCCATAGCAAAATGGTGTTGCAGAAAGAAAAAACATGCATATTGCAGAAGTTGCACAGGCATTAATGGCTGAAAAGAATATGCCCAAACATTTTTGGTGTGAGGCTATCCATATTGCTGCTTACATTATGAACAGAACTCCCATAGTTGTAGTTCATGGGATGACTCCTGAAGAATGCTTTACTAGCAAGAAGCCTGATGTATCGCACTTGAAGGTATTTAGCTGTGTTGCATACGTTCATGTGCCAGATGAGCTACGGAAGAAGCTTGATCCAAAGGAAGAAAAATGTGTTTTTATTGGATACTCTTTAGAGAAGAAAGGGTATCACTATTATAACCCTGTCTTCACAGGTGAGTTCAGAGTGAGCAGGGATGTTATCTTTGATGAGATGGGAAGTTGGTATACACCTGCTGGTGATGTTTTGGATGATGATAATGATCAGGACAACTATGTGTAGAAAGATAAACAAGAATCACAGAGTCTTAGTGGACCAAAAACATCATCTGGTACTACACCTGCAGTGAGCCCTTGGTCTGGGAGACTAAGAAGTAGCCCCACATCTTCAGGTGGATCTATAAGTGCTGCAGGGAAGGATAAAGGAAAGAAGAAAGTAATGGATGGTAATGATGCATCTACCAGTCATTTGGGATTGGATGGAGATTCTAGTGGTTTGGAGAGCTTGGATGATGAGCTTGGTATTCCTTCAGTCAGGACACCAGGTGTACAGAGAGCTCATAGTAATGTAAAGGCTCCATTGAGTGATCGGATGGTATGCAAATCTAGCAGGGTCAGATACCCTGTTAAAAGATTTGGTTTTGAAGGTTATGCAGATCACCATTATGCTTATATGGTGAAACTAGTTGAGGATGTTGAGCCCACTTATTTTGAGGATGTTGTTGGTCATGCTCATTGGGATGCAGCAATGGATGAGGAGATGGTTGCATTAGAAGTCAATAAGACTTGGGATTTGGTAGCTTTACCTAAGGGTAAGAAAGCTATTGGCTGTAAGTGGGTTTACAAAGTCAAGCATAATGCAGATGGTTTAGTTAGCAGGTATAAGGCTAGGCTGGTTGCAAAAGGCTATGCTCAAACATATGGCATAGATTATGAAGAGACATTTAATTCAGTTGCTAGGATGGCAACTGTTAGGTGTGTGATTGCCTTGGCAGCAGCCAAAGGTTGGAGTTTGCAGAAAATGGATTTTAAGAATGTCTTCTTGCATGGTGAATTGCAAGAAGAAGTGTATATCGAACAGCCAACAGGTTATGAGGATTTAGAGCATCCCACATATGTGTCCATGTTAAAGAAGGCACTCTATGGGATGAAGCAAGCACCTAGCATGTTCTGACAAGATTGGAGTGTATCTTGTCAATATTGGATTTTGTAATTTTTTATGTTGATCATTCACTTTATGTGAGAAAGGGAGATGTATGTTTGATCATCATAGTCATCTATGTGTGGATGACTTGATTATTACAAGTGACGGTGACACTGGGATTGTTGAAGTTAAGGACTTCTTGAAAAAGAAGTTTGAGATGAAAGATTTGGGTGAGCTGAGATACTTTCTTGGTATTCAAGTGATCAGATGTGATGATGGTATATGGTTATCCCAAAGGCAATATGGCTTGTATATGTTATCCAAGTATGGTATGGTAGCATATAAGCCTCTTTCAGTACCATTGGAGCAAAATGTGAAGCTGAGTGCTGATGTTGGGGATGAGATAGAAGACCCTACTATGTTTAGGAGGACAGTACGGAGTTTGATTTACATGACTATCACAAGGCCAGACTTGAGCTATGTTGTTGGCCTTGTTAGTCAGTTTATGC
Organism: Lygodium microphyllum; assembly: GCF_053477565.2. Lineage (NCBI taxonomy): Eukaryota > Viridiplantae > Streptophyta > Polypodiopsida > Schizaeales > Lygodiaceae > Lygodium > Lygodium microphyllum. Next base: position 74,876,158 of record NC_141158.1, read on the forward strand.
AGATGCCTAGAAAGCCTCATTTGGATGCAATTAGACGTATATTGAGGTACGTGAAGTCCACTTTACATTATGGACTTTTTTATGAGGTAGGTAAGGATGTACATGTCTTTGGATACACAGATGCAGATTGGGCTGGTATCATGTCAAACAGAAGATCTACAAGTGGATTCATGTTTTCCCTTGGTAGTGCAGTTATATGGAGTAGCAAAAAGCAACCTACAGTTGCTTTATCGAGTACAGAGGCTGAGTACAGAGATGCTGCTATGGCAGCATGTGAGGTGGTATGGTTGCAAAAGTTATTAGGTGACTTGGATGTGCAAGGAGATGGTCTAGTTGTCATTCATTATGACAGCATGAGCAGCATACATCTAGCTAGAAATCCAGTGTCCCATGCTAGGACAAAACACATTGAGATGCACTACCACTTCGTGAGAGAGAAGGTACTTGCAGGAGAGATTGACTTGGTATATATCAGCACACAGGATCAGATAGCTGACATTTTCACAAAGGCATTGGGTGTAGAGAAGCTTCCAAAGTTTTGAAGCTTACTTGGAGTTGCAGAGATAGAGTTGAGCTTGAGGGGGAGTGTTGAGATGGCAAGCTCAACATGTGCGGACATTGATGATGGACCGCTTGGCTAGATGAGTCCACACATCTATACTTAGTACGTTGGTGGTAATTATGATACTCACGTGGCCACTAACTTATCACTTATTATATTTAGTTGTTACACCTACCTACAACTGGCAAAGACATAGTGCTAGTCGATTAGTATAGTCGGTTATGCATTGTTTGACTTAGTAGGCCACTTTTCTTTATGTTGTATCTTATCTATACTTTGTGTACATTATATAGTGTGTGGAAGAAGAAGAAAAAATCAGCAAGAAAACATTTTGGCCTCCATCTCTCTTCTTGTGTTCTTGAGTGAGCTTCCTCTTGTGTATACAGTGTGTGTTTGGCGCAACAGCTCAAGCAAGTCTCCCCACCATGCGATTCTTGACAGCATCACCATCCCTAAACCTCAACTTTTGTAAGAGAGCTACTATTCTATCTAGGTGTATCCACACTTCTACCTTTGCAATCCTCGTTTGTCCCCTATTGCTCCAATCTGGAACAACAATGTGTAACTTTTTCCATGCTTCATACTTCTTTGGTTGTTTTACAAGTATATTTCCTTCCTCATTTGGAGGTGGAGATATAAATTTCCTAGCCTTGGATCTGCCAAAGCATGGTTTACAAGGGATATTTCCACTCTTTCTCGATTTTTTCTCATCCTTTTTTATTTCTACTTGAACCCCGTGTAATCCAGCATCAGAGAGGACTTGTTCTACCTTCTTGCATGTAGCATCGACTTCTGACATAGGGTGCATCTTATATGAAAAACATATATATTTATATACTAGCTTCTCAATTATTCTAACCAAACAATGCAATGTGCAAAAATGAACCCTTGTTAGCGGTATTTCCAAAATAGGGTGCCAGTTTGGATCCACTGGAACTAGCATTCCATTTCTCATGATTTTTTGATCATGTGTTGGAGCACCTTGTTGTCGTGCCTAGGCAAGCCATTCTTTCTTTCCATCTTTCCATTTCTTCCTAGTTTGCATGCAATATATGTACATAAATTTTACCTTTGTTGCATTTGATAAACCGAATATACACTTCAATGTTTTTAACTTACCTACAAGATGCCATTCAACTTGATAGTCCCCAAACCCCTCGATGTGTAAAATTGCTCCATTATTTTGCTGTTGAATAACACTGGGTATATTAGTGAGGTTTAAAAAAACTTTAAGTACTTCATGGTCCTCCTTGATATTTCAAATAGTGCAAGGCACCATATTTCATTCTCTGATTGTACAGTGAAGTATAAAGGATGGTTTTCATTGATGTTGGGATCCAACGCTCAATTCATAAGTATTATACTCACATTTTCAAGTTTTTGCCCCTTAATAATCTCACTCTCATCAAGTTTGAGGATAAACTTAAGCTCGCCTCTACATTCTTCCATAGATGTATTGTAGAACTTGACCACATCAATCTAAACCCTACATATATCCAATACAAAGTTGTTGGATGCATTCAATACAAATGCAACTTCTTTGGAACTATACATCAATATATGTGTATTTTTCAGATGTGTTGGCTCACCAATTAGTTCTAAAACTTTCTCATTTAGTTGTTTTCAAGCCTTATTCACGTGAAATGGTTTTGGCAAAAACATTAGTTGCTTAGTTTTGAAGACTTGCTTAAATTCTGTATCTAATTGTTGGTAGAGCATACTATATGACTCAGAACTCATTCCCACCTTGTCACATAATCCCTGAGTATCTATAGTAGTAAACAAGTTGCTCACATCCCTAAGATGTTCACTTGTGACACCATCTGCAAAGTCTCTAAATTTACGATTTTTCGATGCATTTTTGACCATATCCTTGCTTAGGACTTTAGCAATAGTATCATTCTCTGCATGAGGGAACATATTTCTCATTGTAGCAGATTGAGCATATATCCATCTATGATATTGTAGAAAATCGAGCATATATCTGTCTATGATATTATCCACTTCCTTTGGTTAATTGGTGAATCGGTTTAACTAATCGGATGCACTGATGTGCTTCTTTGGTTTTTAAAGTGGGCCGAATCTCCAAAGTTTTTGTGAGCTTTTTCTTTATATTTTGATTCTCCTTCTCCAAGTCCATAACTTAAGACTATAACTCCATATTTTGCACGTGTGTAGCATGCATAGCATCTTAATGATAGACATTGCTTGTTGTAGACTCTCATTCTCCCTATCCTTCTCAACCAATAATCTATCATTTTCTATCAAAGACTGCATATTCCCTTGTAATATTGTCTGCATATTTGTCAAGGCTTGATGAACCCCTGCTAATCCTTGTGTGACAAGTCTGTATGTGTATCCATACAATCCTTCATTGCCTTCACAAACAAACTTTACAAATTATGTAAGCCCTTCAAATTGTGGTGGCCTTTGAGTGAGTGGATTGGGTGGATAAACGCATCCATCAACCCAAAGTTCCACATTTTTTTCCGTGTATTTCTTCCTTGTTGCATCCTGTATCTCATTGCATCATCCCTTTCTATAGTTCTTTTGAGTATTGGTGCATATTCATTCTCCAATTGAAAGTGAATATCTCTCTTTCTCTTGATAGGTCTTGCACCTAAATCCTGTAAAGAAAAATGTATGCCAATTTTAACTTGGGTAAATATTCAAATCACAAAATTACACTCCTTTGATTCAGTATATCTGTGTTCTTTTTTACCTTGTTGGATCTTGTCTCTTTCTCTTGATTTCAATCATGATAGACCCTAATCAACCCCTAATTTGCGTGTAATATTAGCTTTTAATCTACCTCTAATCATCATCCAAACTTATCTTCTATTCTATCCAAAATATTCTCTCTCTCTCTCTACCTATATATCTATCTCTCTCTCTTCCCCTCAAGAAGAATTAATCAAAGATATTTAAACACATTTATACAGAAGCTTGGCTAGTGTAGAACAATAATGTCATCTTATCTTCTATCCTAATTTACTCTCTATCACTCTATCACTTATTTTCTTGGTTCATCTCACATAGTCCTCTCTCTTCCCTCCCTTCTCCCTCTCTCCCTCTCTCTCTCTCTCTCCCCCCCTCTCTCTCTATGAATTGAAACTTAAGGATTAAACAACAAAGATGAATAATAATAACATCTCAGATATTAAAAAAATAAAGATACCTCCATTATCACTTGATATCTTGTAGTATAGAGTGTTGAAGATGAAGATATCTTATAGCACAATACTGAAGAGGGAGATTGCTTGTAGCAAGGTAGAGAGGGTTGCAGATAGAGATTATTTAATTTAAAACCACTCCTAAGATTGCTTGTAGCAGGGTAGAGAGTGTTGTTGATAATACTAAGTGTTGCTTTAGAAGAATTCGTATGCAAGAAACCATATTCTAGAGGAAAGGAGAAGAGTACACAAAATTTCGGACAAAATTAGAGCTTTGAGAGGGAATGAAGAAATGCCTAGAAATAGACATATACTTGCTCAAAAAAGATAAAAATTTACAAGAAAATTCTCGAGTAAAAAAGGTTTCATTGGGTAAAAAATAATCTTAAAATATGATGTGTATGTCATTTTATATCATTTTTTAACTTCTGTCCTTTTAAGAAGCAAGAAATGAGAATGATTCTAATATATTTTCATGTTGAAAAGTCATGAAGACATTCAAGAGCCATATATTAATGATTGGCTCCGTTTTTAGACAAAATAGAAATGTATTTTTTTAGGTATGAGGATTTTGAGAAAAAGTGACCTTATCCTATAGTTTGGGAATAAAATAATGGGTGAAATGTATTGAAAATACAAATATGAGATTTACTTGATTGTAGAAGATCTCTTATTATAATATTATTTTGGAATCTCTTTTTAGAGAGAGAGAAGTGAGAGAAACCCTTTAAGGGGCAAAAAAGAGAGTACATATTTCTCCTAATGTGATAGCTTTGGAAAACTTAAATACGTCCTTTTTGAGTCCCAATATTCTAAATAATGAAGAATGGGACTTGAAAGATTTCCAAATTCACTAAAATTTTATTCTATGTCCATACTTACTCCCTCAATAGTCTCTTCATAGACCTCTGACTCCATAGCCTCATCCACCAGCTTTTTGTGATGATCAAGAACCATGTCCTCCATGGCATCTTTTGCCTTCTTGTCAGTCCCCCTTCACCCCATCAACAACCCTCTCCCCACTTTTGGTATCACTAGCATGGGTATCCCCTTGAGCCTAACAACATGTATTACCACCTCATCAATTGAAGAGTCTTTCTCAGCCCTACTGTGCTCCTCCACATCTGGCACCATCCTTGATGTTCTTAACCACATGTTCCTCATCTGTGTAGTAGCCATAAATGATCCCAAATACATGAGCACACTGATCTGAGAAAATCACAAAAAAATATTTGTCTAAATATTTGCTGATTTTTTGTACATTTGGAGCTTTGAAATAAAGAAGAGGGTGGAAACAGCCTCTTGGAAAATCTAAGAAATTAGTGGATGGAAACATTTCATGGACCGGTTTACCAAGGGGGGGTGAAGAGTAAAGATCAATGGAGGAAGGTAAAGGGAAAATGTATAATGTGAAAAGAAAAGACATGAAATAGATTTGGAGCCATCCAAAGGGCATGTGAGGCTCATAATGTCATGACTTTGGAGACTTATGATAATGCAAGCAAATGGGACCCTTCTTGGAAGCATTAGTGGAAGAAAAATCAGGATCATGATTTTGTAAGATTTTTTAAAAATACTTCCACTCCGATTCAAAAAAACTTTTCAACATGAAAGCTGTAATCGTGAGTTGAAGTTTTGGCTGGTATTTTTTTATAAATTTTTGGAGCAACGAGTCGGGAGATATGGCCAAAATGGTGGATGCCAACTTTTTCCAACTACAGTGGAGACCACCTCCCAATTTTATACACACCCACACTTTCTTCCCCATACTTAACACTTCCATAAAATATCATTCATTAGACTCCCAACCCTTTCCCCTCTCTTCTCCTCTCTCTCAAGCTAATAAACCATTAGAATTTTCCTCCTAAATCACCCTCAAACCATCCTTAATTGTAGTAGTAATGTATGAATTCTCACTACACTCTCTCCATTATTGCTAGATATGATCTTATTTTATGAAGATTCTCTATATTTTTTTATAGGAGAGCTTTTGGACTCAAGCTATGGGGGGGAAAATGGAGACAACTCACCTATGATGGAGCTTGATTAAGTATAAATTGGTCAACAAAACATCTAGATGGAGCTTTCACATTGGTGGAACTGCCTTAATGCAGCTTTGGTGGTGTTAATTCCTATTCTATCTTAACCTCCTCCCTAAACACCCTCAAGGCCTATATAAAGAGGCATTCTCCTTTGTAATTTTCAAGAAGAAGAGAGAGAGCCAAGAGGCCTTCTTCAGCCCTATTGAGCCTTTCCCATTCTCTCTGGTGAGCTTATGCAGTTCATTCCCTTACTATAGCTCATGCATGCTCTACAGTGTAATAAGCCCATGCTTTTGGTGTCCATATTGTGTATATTGGTTATGTCTTGAGGGTTCTCCATCTCTTGTGCCCTCTTAAGTTTTATTGATTCATCTGTCTTTTGTAGTTCTCTCTCTCTCTCTTAGTTTTCCTCTCTTCTCCCTCACAAGCTCCTCTCCCTCTTGCTTAGCGTCCTAGTCCGCTCTTCCATGACTAGGTGGTGCCCTTACCTCATTCACTTTGTGGCAGAAGGGAGTTTGGCATAGTATAGAGGCTGCCATACCGAATTTATTTCGTCAACACTGAATCAATATTGCAATTCGCATGTGAAATAATCGTGATGGATAGTTGTGCCAACCTTCTCTTCACACCATAGTGTCGAGTGATCCATGCCTTTTCCACCAGATGTACTTTCACACTCCACCCTTCTTTCACACAAAACCCACCACTGTCTAGAACTCTATTGACGCAAAGGGGGTGGCACTGATGTCACTATCCATGATATTTTCCACTTCCAGTTACTTTCCACATGCAACATAAATGTCAGACACATGGACAATTGTCTACAATAATATGTGGGTTGGGGAAGAGAGTGAACCACTTTTGCTTCTTTACATTAATGATCATCTAGTTGACAAAGTCCACGTAGACTTTCCCTTCCTTGTAAGAGTCCCTAGCTTGTCATACTATGATTTTTATCAAGTGAAAGAAATAAAGAGGATTAAACTTATAAAAACAAAACATCACACTAACCAAGTAGCAAATATCAAAACTTTCAATCATTATACAATTACCAACCATTATTGCAAAGATAGACAATTTATCAAATATACCAAAGAGCACCAAATGTCTCCCAAAGGATATCAATAATAGCTACAAATAATACCAAAGGAGATCTTTGTACAAAAAATAGTAGAAGAAGGTACCAATAAACACCAAAGGTACCAAGGAGTATAAGAAAATATTTAGTACTAAAGGAATAAAAAGGTACCAAATGTACCAAATTCAATCATCTGTTTGATGTATTATAGAGCTTTAAGTACATCGAGTACAAAAACCACCAAAATATATCTAAAAGAGACTGAGATAGTACTAATTAACAATTTAGTAATAAAAATAGCTAAAGAGTGCCTAGAAGCTCCATATGGTACTGAAACGGTTTCAAAAGTAACAAATGTATCCAAAATACAAAATGCTACAAAAAAATTAAAATAAATTACTAAAAAGGATCAACTGCACCAAAGGTTCCAAAAACCACTAAAAAGCACCAATTGCACCAAAGATTCAAAAGGATGTACCAAGTTTTACCAAATGATTCAAGCACAAAAGAGGTTAATATATACCAAAGAGTACAAGAACCACCAAAACATCCCAAAGAGAGCATGAGAGAGTAAAAAAAATCTTTTTAGTAAAACAAGAATAACCAAAGAGAGTATGATTAAGTACTAGGCCAATGGAGTACATTAGCTACCAAAAGAAAAGGATGATATCAAAAGGTAAGGCAAAAGTACCTATTGAGCTTCCAACTCTTGGGGAAGAAGTTGCGAATCCTCAATGATTTCAAGTTGACAAAGCACACACTTCAAAACATTCAAATCGGCCTCCACTTTATTTAGCTCTTCAGTGGTGTATTAGGAAGCTAACCTTTGCTCAAACATGGTAATGTCATCCTTAATTCCCTTAGCCACCACAGCATTGGAGCCCTCAACTCGCAATAAGCTCTTCTTCTTTAATGGGAGAGATGCCCTTAGCTCATGTAATGTGGTCAACTTGTGCATGCACCTTGTCAAAACCCTCTTAGCAATGATCCACAAATCAAAACTCTAATCTAGTTTAGAAGGTCCTAACCTGAAAACATTATCCTCTTCAGTACACATGTTGCTTGCATCCTGCATATAGTCAGTCTTTCTATTTGACCCATGCAAGCCACCCTAAGATACATTGTTTGCCCTCCTCCAATTGTCCAACTTCTTTTCTAGCCATCCAGGCTTGCTTTTGCATGTTTTTAGCATGGTCACCTTGAATTTTTCCCATGGAATCTTATGCGTGAAATGGTCTTTTTTTGTAGTACTACACCTCTCAAATGCATAACACTTGGCAAACTTTTTCATTTTCTCCCACCACAATGGGGAGCCCTAATATACCTTGTGAAAGAGTAGTCTATAGTCCTCAAAACATTTAGGGTATAGATGGTTCGGATATATCTTGGTATTCTTTCGATGCTACAACTTGAATACTAAGAGCCATTGTTCATCAAGGAGCTCAAAGTTCTGAGCGATCTTCCTCTTAGGGCTTAGGCCATACTCCTCATGTATTTCCTATGCTCTAAATCAAAATTTATTGAGTACTAGATTCTTATCCCTTTTTCTTTTTTTTGTAATTCATAATTATCTAATTAGTTGCTATATGGCATCCAAAATTTATCCTGTAACTAATATATGTAATCATGAAAGTGACGATGTGGCTGGTCACCCCTCATCCTTGTTGCCGACTTCTTTCACTCTGTTGAGACAATGTGTCTTCCCTAGTCTCACCAAAGAGATTGTCTACCCCAGGCAACAACTATGGGGCTTGCCCTCGGTGTGTGATTGCATGTTGGTGGCCTCATATAGAAGATGGGGAAAATGGAAACCTAAAAGTATGAAGCTTTGCACCTTTAGCTAACACTAAGTGTGGAGCTTCTCACCTTCTTGAAAGTGTGAAGCCTTGCACCTTTGGCTGAAAAGATGCTGGGAGAGCAAAACACTTGGTGCAACATTCCGTCATTGAGTAAGAAGAACAAACCACTAAATAAGAACAATAGATATGAAATAATAATAACGGCAAGAAGTCCAATTATTGCATGGACATTTGAGAGGTCTAATCGCATGGATAGTCATTTTTGATTCCTTCAGGCCTCGAAGCCCTATCATTGCATGGATGTTTGACAATCTAATCATGTGGGTAACTATGTCTCTATGCGAGCTTCACTTTTTTATATTCCAATTTAATTTCAACTTTTGGTTACATGCGTTTCTTCAAAGTTATAAAAAGAGATACAAAACTCCCTCCAACTTTATGAAAAATAACGAAAAGGCAAAACAAAAAATGGGTACAATCCCTACAAATTAAAATCAAATATTAGATCCTATAGAGGTTTGCTATGCCTTGAAAAGACCAAACCATATCCATCCAACCAATATATGCTAGATGCATTCTTATCTAATGCACATCCTTTATAGATTTGGGAGGTTGCTCATATAGCAATAGCTAGAGTAGATCCTTTTGCTCACCCACTAAGAGACCTTGAGTTTCCTTACACCATCATCATGCCACAGATAAGAAAATGTCCTTCTTTGACTTTGTTTTTAATGACCCCACAATGATGCCCTAATTCCTTTTTCTACTTCTTTGCCCGTGATTCTTTGCAGCATTGCATTGGTGCTTGGACCAGTATCCATGGGTGCACTAGCTTGAAGTCATCACTACTCGAGAAGGAACTATGATTATCCATCACCACAGAGAGAGAGAGAGAGAGAGAGAGAGAGAGAATGCTATGAATAGTGAGTAGGCCATGCATGCAGCTTATATATATATATATATATATATATATATATATATATATATATATAGAGAGAGAGAGAGAGAGAGAGAATGCTATGAATAGTGAGTAGGCCATGCATGCAGCTTATATATATATATATACATATATATATATATATATATATATATATAGAGAGAGAGAGAGAAAGAGAAAATAGATATAGATTCCTAACCTTGACCCCTCCCTCTCAGCCTTGCCACATCCACAATCAATTGCAATAGCCATTAATAGGTGGCCATGGTACTTCAATCCTTAAGTTTAAATAATTTAAGCCTTTTATTTTTCAAAAACAAACTTCAAGCTAATGGGATCATAGCATAGTGGTTGGTGTGTGGATTAAGTTTCACCAAGGGAATAATCATCGAGATACTAAAAATTGATTTATTCTACATACAATTCACCAAAGGCATGTGGTTTTGTGTTGCCAAACCATTCTTTCGGCCTAGTACTTTTATTGTCTATCATTCATTCACAAGAGAAACTAGGTGTCTGTCAACACACTAGTGCGCCAAAGGTAATGAAATCAAAGGGTAGAAATAAAATCGATCTATGGACTGATGGCAGGTTGGTGCGCAAATTGGATGCTGTACACTCGCGTAGTGAATGCCTGAAGGTCTCCAAGAACAATATAACTCTACTTTTTGCACAAATTACAAGGTAAAAAGCATGAACGACATGAACAAGAGACCAATTGGGTGCAATGTCTCCCCATGCCTTGTGTGAGCGCTCCACAAAGCATGTATTTTATGTATTATTCATCTTCAAGGTCAAATAATAGCCCAAATTACAAAATAGCAAGCTTTTAGCTTTTGAGTTTGCTTTAACACAAAATAGGAATAAAGCTAATGGGCGGTGCCCAAAGAGTCTCGCATGCCCAATACAATGTCCAAATAGAAATAACATAATCGTGCGCCCATGCGCATACAAAATAATAATAAATATCCAACACCTCAATAAATAGGCGCGACAAAATATAGGCGCCATGTCTAAGGTATGCACCCATCAAAATATAATCAATAAATCGAATACTCGCTATCCTCCAATGCTTTCCTCCGCCACTGCTGCTATCTCTACACATCAACTGAAGCATTCACAATCGTTAGTAAAATAATACAATTAAACCGACAAAAGTGAATACCTAGCAGTCTTCAGCTACATAAATAAATCAAATTGTTAGAAGTAAATCCTAACCTTAATTTATTACGAGTGCGCACTCTAAACTCATAAACGTTTATTAATTTAATATGCATTCTGCGGAATCACCCGCTATGGAATCACCCATGTACACACTAAATTAATGAAACACCCGAAAAGGACAGGCGTCCCCATCAACTTCTCACACAAAGAATCCACTTTGTGTATGAGCCCCGGTCATCAAAGTTTACGGAATCCACTATAAAAACCTCACGGAATCCACCGTGGCACCGAATCCACCGTGAAATATGCCTCCTGGCATCATATCCCCGGGGTGGGATAGCAATTGACCTGAATTGCTATTAGCTCAATGTGGAGCTAACAGAGTGGGGAAAGCATTTAAGTCTCTAGCGTGCATCCATTGTGCTTCCTCTATAGGATGATTCTTAAATTTAACTAGATATCTAGAATATCTTCGGCCAGTTCTAGTGGTCATAAAATCTGTATCTATGATAGCTTCAAGTTCAAGTATTTCAGTCTCTTCCTCTAACAAAGGTGGGTTTTCATAAACAGGGTGTACAGGTCATTGGCCTCTAAATGGTCTTAATAAACTAATGTGAAATGTGTTGAGAATTTTCCAGTGAGGTGGTAATTCTAACTTGAATGCATTGTCATTAATTTTATGAATGATCCTAAATGGTCCATAGAATCTAGGGGCTAATTTCACAACTGGGTGTCTATCTACACTTTGTAGTCTACGTTTTTCTATTCTCAACCAAACATAGTCATCAACTTTGAAATTCATTGCTTGTCTTTTCTAATTATTGGCTTGTTTGGTATATGATTGCTGGGCTTTGGCAATCATGTCTTTAACCTCATCAAAGTTAGTATTCTACATACTAGCAATATCATCAGCACTCTGAATTCTATTTGACAAAGATGCAACAGGTATAGATAATCTATAACCATAAATCACTTCAAACGGTGCTTTCTTTGTAGATGTGTGTGGTGTATTGTTATATGCAAACTATAATAAATGAAAATGTGTGTCCCATGTCTGAGGTTTAGAAATAGTATAAGCACGTAAAAGATCTAGAATAGTGCTATTAGTAGCTTCTGTTTGTCCATTAGTTTCAGGATGAAATGCAGATGATAAATCAATCTTTGTGCCAAGGTTAGCAAACAGAGTAATCCAAAAGTTGTTACAAAATCTAGAATCACGGTTAGAAATAATAACTTTTGGTAATCCATGGTTAGTGAAAACAGTTTTCAAAAACAATTGTGCTGCTTGTGATGCTGTTAAAGTTTTCTTACATGGAATGAAATATGCTTGTTTACTAAACCTATCTACTACTGTCCAAATCATATCATGGTTAGATTTAGTATTAGGTAAACCAGTAATAAAGTCCATAGAAATTTGTTCCCATGGTCTAGATGGAATAGACAAAGGCATAAGTAATCCATACTGTTTACCATGATGTCTCTTAACTCTTTGACAAATCAAACATTCAAAAACAAAGTTAGATACATCAGTGTCCATATGCGGCCAATAAAAATCTTCAGTTAATGTATGTAAAGTAGATATGATACCTCTATGACCTTGATATGGAGGACAATGAATTTCATTCAAAACAAAAGATCTGAATGGAACTGTAACATATAATCTCTTTTCATAAAACATAAATCCATCATTATATGATAATGAATCAATAGGAATCAAGTTATTTTGAACTAATTTATTCCAATCAGCATGAAAAGTAATATCCTAATAATAAGTATCTTTCATAGAAATCAAAGAATCAAAAGATATAACAGATACATTATGAATGGTAGGTCTTCTACTTAATGCATCAGCCACTACATTTCTTTACCGGGTTGATATTGAATGATAGGATGAAAACTCTGGATAAAGGATGCCCATTTGATATATCGGTCAGATATTTGGGGTTGGCTAAGTAAATGTCTAATACTTTGCTGATCGGTTTTATTCATAAATTCTGAACCCATTAAGTAGTGTTTCCACTGTCTTAATGCTTGTACAACAACTAATAATTCTTTGTCATATGTGGAATATTTTAGTTCAGAGGGTTTCAGCTTACAACTAGAATAGGCTATAGGATGATTGTCTTGCATAACTACGGCTCCTATTCCTGATCCACTAGCATCAGTCACTACTAGAAAGAATGGTCTATTAAAATCAGGAAACTATAGAACAGGTGCATGGGTTAATGCATGTTTCAATAAGTCAAAGGATTTCTGTTGATTATGCGTCCAATGATAAACAATTCCTTTCTTCAGAATTTTGGTTAGTGGTAAAGCAAGTAATGAAAAATTATGTACAAACTTCCTATAGAAACTAGCAAGACCAAGGAATGATCGTAACTCATGCACATTTTTAGGTACAGGCCAATTCAATATTGCATCTATTTTCTTAGGGTCAACTTTAATTCCATCAGATGATACAATATGACCTAAATACTCAATTTATGTTTTAAAGAATTCACTCTTTTCAGGATTTGCATACAGTTGATTATCTTTTAATCATTGGAAAACCAATGACAAATGCTCATAATGTTCTTTCTTATTTTGACTAAACACCAAAATATCATCAAAGAAGACAATTACGAAATACTGATATTTCAAAAATATACGGTTCATCATTCTAGTAAATGTAGCAGGTGCATTAGTCAATCCAAATGGCATCACTAAAAATTCATAATGACCAAACTGTGTCCTAAATGCAGTTTTGAATATGTCAGACTTATCTAGTCTCACCTGATGATAACCAGACTTAAGGTCTATTTTACTAAATATAGCATATCCTTGCAGTTTATCCATAAGGTCATCGACTCTAGGAATTGGATACCTATTCTTTACTGTGATCTTATTTAAAGCACGATAGTCAATACACATACGATAGATATTATTCTTTTTCTTGACTAACAAAACAGGTGCACCAAATGGAGAACTACTAGGTCTAATCAATCCTCTATTTAGTAATTCCTCAACTTGACTTTGAATTTCTTTTTGCTCTATCTGGTTATGCCTATATGGTGCTTTACAAGGTGGTTGTGTACCAGAAATCAAATCTATTTTATGGTCTTCTGGACGTGAAGGAGGTAAACCAGGTGGTAGATCTTCGGCAAAACAGTCTTTAAAATGTGCAAGAAATTCTTTATGCCTAGGATGCATATGATTTTCTTTTACTTGCAGTTCATTCACCAAAATGAGATAGGATTTACTACTCTTGCGTAATGCACGTTTAGCTTGAGTATGCGAAAGTAGTGGAAAAGCATTAGATGCATGCATACCATACAATGTAATAGGTTTCCCTTGAAATTTAATATTAATTGAATGCATGGAATAGTCTATATCTGGGTTATGCTGATGACGCCAAGGCATACCTAAAATAATGTCACTCGACTGTAATGGAACAACTAGAAAATTTCTTCTTTCAGTGTATTGACCAATTTCAATCTCTAAGTCATGCACTTCCTGTGTACCATTATACCTAGTGCCTAAGAATGCTGCTTTAATGCGATAATGCGTAGGTACAGTCTGTAACCTCAATTCTTTTACTAGCTTTGCTGAAATAAAATCATGAGTACTATCGTCATCATGCAAAATAATCTTTTCCTGTCCATGCACTAAACATTTCATAGTCAATAAAGAATGTGGAGTTGGCATACCTGGTAAAGTATCCGAAGGAGTAGTAGTGTCATCCTCATCTTCTGTGAAATCAGGCATATCTTCATGTTCGTCATCTTCCATTGCTCCAAGGTAGTTGATATGGGCAGGTGGCTTCTTCGAATGACAATTTGCTGCTAGATGTCCAAGCTGGTGGCATTTATAACATACTATTGGCTTGGCTTTGGTTACATTGTTTGCAATGGCAGGAAGTCTAGGGATATTGGGATTTGGCTGTGGAACGTAGAGCCTGATCGTTCCAGGAGCTTCGCCTTCATATAAGATGGGTAGCGATTGGAAGCTCTTGATCTCAGCTTCGCTCTGATACCACTGGTGTGCAAATTGGATGATGTACGCTCGCGTAGTGAATGCCGGAAGGTCCCCAAGAACAATAGAACTCTACTTTTTGCACAAATTACAAGGTAAAAAGCATGAACGACATGAACAAGAGACCAATTGGGTGCAATGTCTCCCCATGCCTTGTGTGAGCGCTCCACAAAGCATGTATTTTATGTATTATTCATCTTCAAGCTCAAATAATAGCCCAAATTACAAAATAGCAAGCTTTTAGCTTTTGAGTTTGCTTTAATACAAAATAGGAATAAAGCTAATGAGCGGTGCCCAAAGAGTCTCGCATGCCCAATACAATGTCCAAATAGAAATAACATAATCGTGCGCCCATGCGCATACAAAATAATAATAAATATCCAACGCCTCAATAAATAGGCGCGACAAAATATAGGCGCCATGTCTAAGGTATGCACCCATCAAAATATAATCAATAAATCGAATACTCGCTATCCTCCAATGCTTTCCTCCGCCACTGCTGCTATCTCTACACATCAACTGAAGCATTCACAATCGTTAGTAAAATAATACAATTAAACCGACAAAAGTGAATACCTAGCAGTCTTCAGCTACATAAATAAATTAAATGGTTAGAAATAAATCCTAACCTTAATTTATTACGAGTGCGCACTCTAAACTCATAAACGTTTATTAATTTAATATGCATTTTGGGGAATCACCTGCTATGGAATCACCCATGTACACACTAAATTAATGAAACGCCCGAAAAGAACAGGCGTCCCCATCAACTTCTCGCACAAAGAATCCACTTTGTGTATAAGCCCTGGTCATCAAAGTTTACGAAATCTACCGTAAAACCTCACGGAATCCACCGTGGCACGGAATCCACCGTGAAATATGCCTCTTGGCATCACAGGTTGTATCATTGTGGATCTCATAATGAGAAGCAACCCTTCATTCTCATCGTATTCCTCATTGTTGCTAAGGTTTGTTGGAGACAACAACTAAGGGCATCTAGCTTATACACAAAATCTAGCAAGACATTCAAACAAATTGAAGTTGCAGAACCAATGGTTACTCCAAGAAAGAGCTACAATGATGAAATGATTAGAGGAGAGCTAAGAAAAAATAAGACTCTAAACCTAGCTACATGTAGTAAGATAGAAGAAAATAAAGCTCATGTGGGATGAGAGATAGAGAAGTCTAAAGAATATTGAGACTTTCAAACCTAGAAGTGGAGGTTGAAAGAAAATAATAATAACAATATGCTAATAATGGTCACTCACCCTGAACCTACTTGTATTATTCCTTACTTGACATTGTTGTTGTAATTGAGAGGGCCATTCTCCATTCGGACAAAGTAATGAGGAACATGGAGAAAGCATCAGAAGCTTACAACAATATCATTCCTCCCAAATCTAAAAGGAGCATGTTGACTGAAAAGAGGTTAAAGAAGGCCAAGGAGTAGTGCATTGAAAAGTTCCTACAAGGTTCCTGCCTAAACAAAGAGGACATCCAAAGCACCCTAGATAGGGTGGGGATTAGTAGACAAGCTACACCCAACTCTCAAAGTTATTCAAGAGATATTGAAGAAGAAAAGGGTCAAGGGTTATTTGCTTTCACTTAAAGCCATCTTTAGCTCAACAAACAAGACTCAACATCAACCAGTGAGTCTTGGAAGTCCTTGGCAAGCTTTTTTACATCATAAATAACTATCTTGGAAAGAAGAGAGTGCTAAATTTTAATAGTTGTAACAACATGTTCTTTGACCTGAGGACGTTGCAAAGAGCAATGATCAAGTTTTACATGCTAGAGCATGCAAAAGGAAATGGCATTGCCATGTGAAACTGAGATTGTGAAGAGCAAGAAAATGGAGAGAGTTTTTATCACCTTAATGAATAGGGCTCTTCAGCCATGTACTAAGGGGGGTGAAGGCTTGGAGGGCTCAGTGCATTTCAGCAAGCAATCAGAGCAAGACATATGATGGTTGGGAGTAGTAAAGTTGACTAAGAATATTTTCATGTGCTGGTTTGGGTGTTTCAAAACAAAATTCTATACTTGAGATAATAAGTGCTTAACAATCAGGGGAGGAACTAAGCATCGAAGGGTTTGGAAAATATAAACTAGAGTGGCACATGGCCACGGATTTAAAAATACTAAAGTGCATATATAATTTGTCAAAAGGTGCTACTACTCCTAAGAGTCCTTGCATTTATTGTATGGCCACGAAGTGCAATTCTACTTGTTGGAACAAGGTTCCTGATAGACACACAAAAGATCCAAACTTTCAAGCTGTCCTACATATCCCCTTAACAAATGTCTATGTGTGCACATTGCATGTCGTGTGTAGAATAGTTGAGAAAATTGTGCATCTATACATTGGATTTGCATGGAAATTGCAACCCTAGAAGGCCAAGGATGGTGCTATTAGGGCTATTGAGAGGGCTTTGTCAGAGACATTGGTCTCAAAAGGGGAAATGTTGTGATCGAGGCAAATCCTCATAGATCCAAAAATGAAAATAGTGTTCCCAAAAAACCCTTGATAGGTGGGGTTAAGGAAAAAAGGTTTTTGGGATTCCATGTTAAGCCTCAGAAAGGTTATTCTTGCATTCATCACAACCAATGGAAATTTCTACACAATGCAATCAAAGACCATAGGCATGATGAAAGAGCAAGAAACAAGAAGGGCAAAGTCTGGGAGGCATTGAACACAGTGTTTCTATATCATGATAAAACATATTGGTCCATTGAGGACCTCTAGCCCTTTAAGAAGGCCCTTGCCAAGTTCAAAACCTCCATGAAGGATGCCTGGGAAGAAAACAATTTCATGCACTACATAGTAAGGAAGTTCCTTCAACTTAAAAGAAAATTTTAGGAGAAAGGGAAAGCAAATATGAGGCTTTAGTGACACCTATAAAAGGAGTCATTACCAAGCAATATGGGGCTCTTCCTCTTTGAGGGTGGTGCTTTTTTCACTTGGTAGTGACCCTCCTTAGAACTTACTACTTAGCACTTAACACAACACATTCCATCTCTTTTCTAACACGTAGCATATTATTTATAGCCATAGCCTTTGATTTGCAAGGCAATATGAGACTTTGTCAATTTGGTCCACCCAAGAAATGGGGAAGTCTCATTACCAAGTAAGGACTAGATACTTTGAGCATGCAAGACACAATGGTGGTGCAAAAAAGGCAAACAATCTAGTGAAAGTTTTCTAGTGGTTTTACAAATTAATTTGGCATAAGAGACGAGGTTAGAAAAAGCAAAAAGGACATCCCAAAACTTGGACATTCCTTTGGCATTAAAACTATCGAAATAAAAGAGACAAGAAGCATACAATACTTCATGTCCAAATGAAATTTTTTTACAATGGCTAGCCTCCAAGGACCATTCCTTGCTATGTGGACTCAAAGGGGATGGTTTCATCTTCTTTGCTCGCATTTTCTTGTGCTCATCACCTTCATCAACTGAGGTTGGCAGCTATATAAGTGGTGTTGACTCCATTGGAGGCTGTGACTCTATAGCCAGTACTCTTGGAGGGATAGGCTCTATAGGAACCCTACATTTTGTCCACCTCAAGAATTCTAGTTTTGCGTAAGGATACAAGTTGTCTAGTTCTTGGACCCCCATTGCAATGGTATGAGTGGTGTACGATATGTAGTAAGGGGCCCTTGAAGATTGACATCCCTATCCAATGCCAAACACCCGCAATGCATGTCTCTTTTCTTGACCAAAATTATTTCATTTGCATTCTTTGGAAGCTCATATCATCCAAAAAACCTACATCGGCACCTTGAGCACAAAAATGAGGAGCCTTCCATTGTCCAAATAATATTCACCGTGAAAACTTATAATCTATAACAACAAAGTGATTTATTCATATCAATACACAATCTTTCTCTATAATACATTGCTCAACAATGTGTTTGCATGTATGTACCTTTGTATGATACAATTTACCAATGTATTATGAGAGAGTGACATCTTTTTTGTGCCCTTTTATCTTGGAGTTATTGGTAGCAGATGCCCTTGAGCCCCTTGCTTGTGTAAGGAAGTTATCGTCGTCAACTATCATCTACTTGTAAATAAACATTCTTAGTGAGAGTGAGATTCTATGACTTGAGGAATGCCAAAATGTGCCAAATTCTATCAATTTGAGGCAGAACTTAAAGCTCCTTGGAAGTGGGAGATGTAGATCTGATAAGTTTAAGCAACCATATGGAAGACAGTGTTGTGCCACTATGTGGACACGATGTGAAAAACTCATCATCATTCGACTTTCTTATTGATCAAGAGAGTCAATGAAATCAGAGTCATTAGTGCTAGTGTGAGTGGCATGGATGGTCCAAAAATACTAGATTTTTGGATAATTTTAGCCTATTTTAGATATATTAGATATTTATTATAAATATCCAAAAAAGCTAAGAAAAATTCTAGATTAGGGTGGCATGCAAAAAGCAAGTTACTTTTTCAGCCAGTTATGGGATTTTTCATAAAAAATAAAGATGGGCAAAATCACACACGTCGATCGCAATTAACAGCAAAAAAATAACACTTTGAACTAGAAGAAGAAGAAGAAGTGATTTGGGAGATCCTTGAGCAGGTGTCTTGTGGTTTTACCCCCCTTTGGAAGCCAACAGAGCCATCAAATTTGGGATTTGAGCAGCAGAGAGGAAGCTATTATTTCAATGTATATTTTTGTTCTATGAGTGAGCTCTAGGATATCTAATACTTGGACATTGCTTATGAGTAGTACTAGACAAGGAATTTTAGGTTCTGTCAATACATATTGATTTGACTCATTGTGCTGTCTTTATTGTGTTTACCTCTTGTCTATCCTTTTTCTTCTCTTCCATCTCCTATCTCTACTTTCTTCTACCTCTGATCCCTAGTGGATATGACCTTTCGACTAAAACCCCTCCAACATTGGTGAACCCGACATGGAAGGTCGTCAGAAGAAGGAGAGACAAGATAGGAGAACATTATACTCTATTGGATATTCTGAGTTTACAACAAAGATTTCATGTTGATTTAAGACTATGGAAGCTATGTGCAAGACTAAATGCATATCTATGAAATGGGCTACTAAGGAATTGTGAGCATTGGGACTATTAGGTGAAAATGAAGGCATTTTAGGCATCTTTTATGGGCTGAATATTAATGACAGTATGGCTGAAATTTCAACAACTATACATGCAAAAAATGAGGCTCAAAACAGAGTGTTGTTAGTATGTTCTTTGGACATGTATGACGTTATAGCATTGTTTGCTCAGCAGGAAGAATTACAATGGGTTGAAGCACTTGTGGAGACAAAGTATAAGATAATTGACAAAAAGTGAAACCAATTGCTTTGCCACTTCCACCAGAAAGTGAGGGTTTGTATGAAAAAGTGTCAAGGTAGCCAAGCTTATGGGATCCTAAAGATATAGGTCATCAGTTTACATTTGAAACATTACAGGAATTGAAAGTTGGTGCAGAAGGGTTTCTTTGCAATGCTGAAAGAGACTGTTTTATGTGGATGTTGGCTAGGAATGAAAAGACATGCATTTCATCCAACTGAAATAGGTTGTGTGGATCCAAATGTTGTCTCTCCTATGGTAATATTTACTATGCCACATGTACCATGGAACTTAAGGCCTATTCCAGTGCCTAAAGCTTACTTGCCAAAGCTAATGGATTTGCTAAATGAAAATATTTGCATGAAGATATTGGATCCCTCTTCAATTGCATACTCAAATCATTGGTTTACTATGCCCAAAAAGGATGGGCCTTTGAGATTTATTCAAGATATGCAACCAACCAATAAAGTGACCATAAGAAATGTGGGTGCAAGAGGCTTTTGCATGCCGAGCGATCTATTCTTTGGGTGATCTTTACTCAAGGTATGATCAATTTCGGCTTGCAATTTAGAGCAAAGATATCACAACCATGAAGACTCCCTTGGGGTTAGTACGGATGTGTACTCTCCTATAGAGTGCAACAAACTCAATGGCACATATGACAAATGCTATGAATAGGGTACTCATGGATTTTATACCACAATTGACAATTCCCTTCTTTGATGATGTTCCAATCAAATGGTGTGGAGTGGATGAAAAGAATGAAGAGATGGATGCTCATGGGTGCAGACAATTTGTTGCAGACCATATTGTGGAGTGTGAGAGGATTTTGATGCATCTAGAAGAGGTGTATTTAACTCTTTTTGGACAAAAGTCTATCTTTGGAGTTGAAGAGATTTTGATTATTGGGCATATATGTGGGCCCTATGGGTGAAGACCATCACCAACAAAAATAGATGGGATTGATAGAATGCAAGATGTATGCACAAATGTATCAGAGGTGCATAAATTCTTAGGTGCATGTGTGTTCTATTTGATATGGATCCCTCACTTTGCACATGTAGTTGATGCTCCATATCAGTTTTTGAGGAAAGGCAGAGATTTCATTGGAAAAGGAACCGTAAGAAAGCAATGAAGAAATTGAAGCAACTCTTAAAGTCTGCTGCTACATTAAAAAAGGCTAACTATTCACATTGAAAGCCTATTATTATTATTGTTTATACAAGGCCAATTGGAATTGGATGGGCAATTGGGCAAGTTTGGTGCTAAAGTATTGACTGAACAATAGAGAAGGTATCCACCACTGCAAGGATATGGAGGTATAGCAATGGCGCTTTCCGATGCAAAATAGCGCCATCGTTATTTGCATTGCAAATGTGACTCTAATAGCGACACAAATAGCGATGGTACTTAGACGAGGCCGAAACTCAAGCACGTTATTTTGCGCACATACACGAAAGAGAGAGCGAAATGGAGGGCGAACATCTTGCATTTGAGAGGGAGAGGGAGAGGGAGAAAAAGAGAGAAAGAGGGAGAATGAAAGCTTCTCACCGCCACCACCGCTGTTCGCGAAGAAGAGGAGGAAGTGTACCAAGGACGAAGAGGAGCCGCTGTCACGAAGAAGGAGCCAATGAATCCTTCTTCGAGCCTTTACAGTGAGTGCATTGTTCCTTCTTGCTATGTTTTTGTGTTTTCTCTTTCTCTTTTACTTGTTTTTGTTAAAATTCATGTTTATCGAGAGAGGGAGAGGGAGAGGGCGGGAGAGAAAATGAGAGAGGAAGAGGAAGAGGGAGAGGGAGAGGAAAGAGAGGGAAACATTAAACATAATAGGAAAAGAGAGAAAGAGAGGGAGAGGGAGAGGGAGAGAGAGGGAGAGGGAGGAAGAGGGAGAGGGAGAGGGAGGGAGAGGAAGAGAGGAAAGAAAAGAAGGAACGATGTCGAAGGGTTTGTGAAAGCAAAGTCACAACCACAGAGGACCTTGACTAATTTCAGGATAGAAGATCAATCATACGAATCAGCAAGATGAGAGGATGATGTCAAGTCTTTGTTTTTATTTCTGCCAATAATTAGTGATAGTCTTTGTAAAGAGTCTTTTAAGGATATCCATATTTTCCTTCTGAATAATGACAGCTTGATAGATATAGATCTCTTTTTTCTCTTTTGCTTTTCATGGTGTTGGACATTTCTTTGAATCAGTGTTGTAGCACCTTTAACAAAACCTGAATCAGGCCTTTCACAGTAAGCACAGTGTTTTGCTCACTGTCAAGTTCGTCAGTATTCTTGTACATTGCATCTAGGTATGGCTGATCAAAATTTGGGACAGTTTCAATTTCCCCTGTCTCGACAGAGTATGTAAACCTGCAAACATGAACTTCTCCATGACTTTGTTTTCCCTTTTTCAAGCCTGCTGGAATACCTGCTTTTAGTCATGCTCTCATGATCCTCAATACGAACAACTCTGCATTTTCTAACCACAGATTCTATCATCCAGGAATCAAAGTAGTTTGTATCTTACGATTCATTGGTCAATGTTCAATGGATTGAAAAGGCCTTATGTTTTATTATGATGGAATTGAGCAAAAGTTATAGGGAAGGCGGAGGTCGATTTGTCAAAATCCTGCACTTGCTTTGGCTCAATTGGCAATCCTATCTGAGCTATTCTCTCTTTCTCT
The DNA here is from genome assembly GCF_053477565.2 of Lygodium microphyllum. Lineage (NCBI taxonomy): Eukaryota > Viridiplantae > Streptophyta > Polypodiopsida > Schizaeales > Lygodiaceae > Lygodium > Lygodium microphyllum. The sequence continues at coordinate 74,898,920 of NC_141158.1, forward strand.
CTCTCTCTCTCTGTATCTGTCTGTCTGTCTGTGTTTCACATGCGCACGTCTGCACTGTAGATAGCCTACAGCTCGCTGGACAGAGAGATGTTGCGACTTGATATGGGTTGCACCAGCCTAATGAAAAGGGTCATACACTCAGATAACTCTCTCTCTCTCTCGAAGAGTCACTCCCGGTGCCCGGTCTTCATCTGAAATGCATGTTAATGATTCTTCGAGTACTTGGATGCAGCAACACTCATTTACATCTTCATCTTCATCACTTTGTTATGAAACTCATCCTCTTTGTCGTCTGCAACGCTGCCACCGTTTCCTTCGTCGTAGCTTCCAAGAACCAACATCGATGTCACAATTCGTCCCCAATCATTCAACAAGCTGTTGTCTTCTTTCTCTTCCTCGTCGTCAAAATTGCCACCCAGCGCTTCCTGTTCCACACCCCATCAATCCTCTGTTTCTCCCTGATTCCGGCTTCAGCCCTTCGTCTCCTTCTCTCAGACATAACAACCTTCACTGAAGACTTGAAGCTAATTTTCACTCATTCCATACTCCGAAGTCGCAGAGCTCCTCGGCTGATCGTCTTCAATTCCGTTTGCCTTCAGCAAAGCTCATTAATGCTTTGTCCTCATCTTCGACTCCTGGTGTTTCTTCGTCCTGTATGCGATAAGAAATTTAATCTCCTGTCGTCTCTGTGGTGGTTATGGCTGTAAGGAGTAGGAGTTCTCTTTTCCTCTTCGTGGACTATTGTGGTGTGTCGCTCTGGGCCACTGCTGCCTGTGATTCAAAAACGCAATTTGCCTCAATGCGATGTGACAGTCGGTCTCCTCTTTCCAAATTCTGCGCCCCCAAGCTCCTTGAGAGTCCTCTCCGTCCCTCGATTCCCATTCATACCCTCCAGTTCATTTTCTGATAGTAATGCCGAGTGTGACTGACATGACGATAATACTCTTAATCCATCCCTTTGTCTTCTCCGTCTTCATAAACAAAGTGTCCAATCCTCTTCATTATCCCTACGTGACGATAATGCTCTTCGAGAGGAAGGCCTTCAAGAGATCTTTCCTGGGTCAAAATCCTGAAAGCGGAACTCCTCACGAACCAGAAAACAGAGGAACAAATCTGTGTATCTATATCACGCCTTTTTCCCCCATCGTGCACTCTCCTCTGTTCTCCCTCTTTTGTCTTCTGCCTTCCTCAGTTGTCCTGCTTTCCCTTTGATTCTTTCCTCCCAAATCTTCATCAACTCCCTGCGACATGTTTCCGATGCTTCCCGTCGCCTCTATTTTCTTTCCTCTCCCCTCTATTTCCGCACTCTCCTCCCCTGTTTCTGCCTGTTCCTCCCGCCCAAAAATGCCTCTTTTCAAAAATAGATCAAAAGCTTTTCTTTTTCCAGCCTGATCCACATCTTCTTTAACCTTTCAAAATCCCCTCTTTAGCCTTCGTAGCTCACATATCATTATTTTTGGTTCAAATTTAAACTATCTATTCTAGAGCTTCTAGAAGTTTTAGCTTCTTCCTTCTCCTCCGATGTGTGTGTAGTCACATATGCATGCACCTATGTGTGCTCATGGCCATGGCCACCGTGCTCCCATGGATGCCACAAACCCAGAAGGACAGGGCCATCCTCTTTCGCTCTGTAGAAAACCCAAAACCACATGATGAAGCAGCCTCAGTCATTAAGCTTAAACCGTGAATCCGTCCAACAGTCAATGGCTCCTCTTTTTGCTGAGTCTACGAGCAATAGTGCTAATGGATTTTGGCAAGCAATGATTCCAAACCTTTTTGCAGCAACATGTATCAACATAGGCTGAAAGCATCTCATCATGCTCACTCATGCGCAGAAAATAAATGTAAACACAACAACTGAGTATATACAAAGTATCAAATCACACACAATTTTTGGGTGGTTTTCACACCTCAAATGCGCAGCAATACGACAACGAGAGAGAGAGGGAAAAAACATTAAACATAATAGGGAAAGAGAGAAAGAGAGGGTGAGGGTGAGGGAGGGAGAGGAAATCAGAGAAGGAGAGGAAGAGAGAAAAGGAAAGAAGGAACAAGAGAAAGAGGGAAAAAACATTAAACATAATATGGAAAGAGAGAAAGAGAGGGAGAGGGTGAGGGAGGGAGAGGAAATGAGACTCGAGAGAGAGAGAGCAAAGAAAATGAGAGAGGAAGAGGAGAGAGAAAAAACATTAAACATAATAGGTAAAGAGAGAAAGAGAGGGAGAGGGTGAGGGAGGGAGAGGAAACGAGAGAGAAAAGGAAATGAGAGAGGGAGAGGAGAGAGAAAAAACATTAAACATAATAGGGAAAGAGAGAAAGAGAGGATGAGGGTGAGGGAGGGAGAGAAAGAGAGAAAAAACATTAAACATAATAGGGAAAGAGAGAAAGAGAGGGTGAGGGTGAGGGAGGGAGAGGAAATGAGAGAGGGAGAGGAAGAGAAAAGGAAAGAAACAACGAGAGAGAGAGGGAAAAAACATTAAACATAATAGGGAAAGAGAGAAAAAGAGGGAGAGGGAGAGGGAGGAAGATGAAATGAGAGAGGGAGAGGAAGAGAGAAAAGAAAATGAGAGAGGGAGAGGAGAGATAAAAAACATTAAACATAATAGGGAAAGAGAGGGAGAGGGAGAGGGAGGGAGAGGAAAGAGAGGGAGAGGGAGAGGGAGAAGAGGGAAAGAGAGAGGGAGAGATACGGAGAGAGAGGAGGGAGAGGTTGTTATTTTCTTGTTTGTTATAGTAGTAATAGTAGTTTTTTTTCTTTTCTTATTTATTTTTGTTTAGTTTTCTTGTTGTTGTAGTAGTAGAGAGATATATATGTTTTGTTAAAGAAAATGAGAGAGGGGGAGGAAGAGAAAACGGAAGAAGGAACAAGAGAGAGGGAATAAACATACAATATAATAAATAAAGAGAAAAAGAGAGAGAGAGATGGAAGGAGAGGAGATAATAAATGGATAAAAAACAAAGAGAGAGTGGTGGTGAGGTCCGGTGAGGTTCGGTGCAATACCACGAGACGGAAAACACTCCGACATACGTTAATTTTTGGGTGGGTGGGTGGAGACTTTACATATGTTAATTTTTGTTAAGTTACAAGAGAAGAACTCCCTTCTCAAACAATTTAAGAAATAAAAAAGAATGATTAAAAAAATAATTATCGTAACGTAGACAAAACGGAAAACGATGAAGGTCTTGATGTTCAAGATCTCAAGGCATATCTTAATCAGCGTGTCCCATGTCCTTGCTCTCAATGTAAGCTGGCGATTAGATGAAAACGTCGATTGTGTATAGAACACGTACGACGCTTCGGCAAGTTTCACAATGGCTACCAACAGTGGATCTAGATAACAGTATGTTATGGTCGCTGAAGGACGATGATAGACTGACCGGAGATGTGGTGGTTGGAAATGGGATAGAAAAAAGAATGGATGCTACAACAGAGGAGAAAGTGAATTGTTTTTGTATGTTACACCATATCTTTATGGAGACATGGCTTGGCAAGTACCAGCAAGCTAGGCAAGATTGAGAGGAAACTTGATCCCAATTTCGACATAGTACGCGCCATCGATCGATTCGATATCCCGAGGGCATGGGGGAGATACCGCGGTTTATATTAACGCGATGGTTGGATGAAGCTTTGATTGTAGCGTCTCATGAAGGGACGAAGGTCTCAATCGAGGAGTGGAAATTCTCGAGGGGATGTAGTCCAAAGGTGATAATGTGTAGGGTTTGTCGTATCTATATTTTATATGTGACAAATAATTGAGTATTTCAATGTACAGTACAAAATATATAGTGCAGCATGGTCACGCAGAAGACATTTTCGCATGGAGCGTATTGACAAAATGTGCTCCACAACAGACTGTGTTATCATGGCAAGGTTTGAGCAAGAGAGCCAACGACGAGCAACGGATCCAAACACGATTATAGATGAGATGGAGTATTTTGGAAACTTGCAAAGTGTTGTTATGGTGGATTACTATAGCTTCTCCATGTTACTATTCGATGTATAGTGGTTCAAAAATGTACTTGAAGGAGCCTGGAGTAACAGTTTGACGAGGTCCATCTAGATTTCTCAAAATAGATTCTGAAAAAACATGGACGGATTTGCGTGACACCTTTGTGTTGTCGGCTCATTGTGAACAGGTGCATAAACTCATTTGTTTGTTAATTGTAATACAACATGGTACATGTCACAATAGTTAAATCTCTCTTGTACGTGTTTGTGAACAAGTAATCTTCTATCCGAACCCCCGACAACCTCGATTGTGGTATGTTATACCTTTAGCTCTCTGAAGTGCCAGAGTATATGATCAAAGTGATGTTTTGAGCATAGATGAGGACAATATCTAAATAGAGGGGTCAATATTACAAGGGGTGGAGGCCATCGAAAGCTTGGAGCATGTAGAGGAGCCAGCATCGGGTAACAATGATGGAAATACAAGAGTCCAGGAATTCTTTGAGAACGAGGTGGACTCATCCTTTTGTGATGACATGTCTATCAACCTTCTAGTTTATGCCAAGTTGTGTCAGGAGATTGATATGGAACCATAGGATACTTTGTACTTGGAGCACCCACTTACTCAATTCATTGACTAATCGCTTATAAGGGTACATAAGATATACATTTTAAGTAAGATCATTTTTTAAAGATTTATATTACCGTGCTTTGTATGATTTAAATTGATTATGCTAATATCATTTTTTGTCTGTGCAGGTGACCTTTGTGGATGCTTAGATCATCAAGATGAGGTGAGGGATGAGTGATGAGGAGTTATAGGATATCTTCACGTGCATGTCTCCAGATCAGATAATGAGATTCAGAGATATGGCGGACCAGGAGCTGTCTCGGACATCGTCAGGCCGCTCTATTAGATCTACTTCAACACGACCAAATGCTTTAGTTTCGAGCAGACGAGGTCCACGTTCTAGACTTGGGTGAGACGAAGGGAGTGCCTCGAGGTCAAGGGGATGCTGTAGAGATACGGATGTAGTGAGCCTGCGGTCGGCTCCGGATACATGTGCTACTCCTCACTCTCGTGGCAGTTCCAGAGATTGTGGCTCAGGTGGTTGTTGTGGAGGCACAGATGTGGTGTCTCCGTCTCGTAGTTCTGCTAGAGTTGCATCACCTTTGGGATTTATCACACCTATGGGGATGTCTACTTTAGTCACTCCGACTTTTGCTCAGCTGTCCGCACTCCTATGGGTTCTATTCCAATAGATACTACCCTAGTCAGTACACCAGATATACATGGGTCTCCTGGATATGCCGAGGAGTGTGGTCGCAAGTGGGAGAGGACCCATCTTAGGCATTCCCCAGAGAGATATGCCTACCTTGTACATGATAGGTCAAGAGCCATCATCATGAATGATGAGGGGAGGAGGGTGATGGCTCGCATGAGAGAGTTGTGCCAACAAGTTTTCCGGCACAACGTCTTGGATCATTGGAAAAACATATCAGAGGGGAGCAAGGACTACATAGTAGCATCCTTGCATGAGGAGTTTTTGGTACCAGCCGTAGCAGATAGGTTTTCTACAGGGTGGATGATGGAGTGCATGCGTGCATATATGTCACATAGACGATCGGACACACGCAAGGCACTCAAGAGTGGGACTACAAAGCCCGAGTGGCTAGACATAGACGACACACGCCGACTGAGGGAGGAGGCTATGGATTCTCTAGGACGTTGGCGATAGTAGCACGAGGCGGCAAGGGCACGACTAGAGGCCAAAGTGGTCCATCATCTTGGGAGTGGCGGCCACAAGACATATATGGAGGACTTTGTAAGTTTTTCTTTTATTTTACTTGCTTTTTTTTTGCAATATCCTTTGTACTGATAATCGTGTTTCTAACAGTTAGTATTTTATTTCCTTTGCAGCACTCCATTACAAATTGTGATCCAACCAGCTTTGAGACTCGATATGTAGAGAGGCACGGTCTCACTGCATTGATCGACGGCCGGTTGTATGGACGCAGCGGCCCTGTAAGTCACTCATCTTTCTTGTCCATAGTTACCATGTTTAATTACAATGCATTATCGTATGGTGGACTGATGTGTAGTTGTTTCTTTTTTTGAAGAGTCCGTTCGATGTTCCTTTGCTTTGCGGTGGGACGAGCTTTCAGATCGCAATGATCTATAGCTCACCCTTGGATCCCTGGAGCTCATACACCCTTCCTTTTTGGTCATGTGATCTGTGTAGACATTTTCTATGTAGCAGTGATATCTTGCCATGATTGTACCAGTCGCTTTCATTATGCAATCATGCATTTATTTCATGTATCAATGTTATGATTTAAATACACTTTGACTTTATTTTGCACAAGCATTGTACATAGTGCAGAAACTATTTTTTATGGCCCAAATAAGCACATAGTGCTATATGTGGCAAGGCAGCTTGCTGCCCTGCCACAATTTTTTTTTCCCTATTACCATCGCTATTAGCATCGCAAATTTACATGCACACATCATTATTGGTGTCGTTATTAGCATTGCAAATCGTTGTTATTTGCATCAGTATGCGACGCTGATAACGATGCTAATACTAACTGTTCTATGGTGGTGCCAATAACGATGCTTTTTGCAATGATGGGGAAAATTTTCTTTATTTACATTTTCGTCACTTTTAACGTTGGTATAAGGCCTATATCTTGTAGTGCACATTTTAAAAGAGAATTATGGGGAATTGTGATAGCCCTTAAATGTGATAAAGAGTATTTAATGGGTGCTTGTGTAGTCATTGAGACTGATTGTTTGCTAGTATTGGGTATAATTACTAGTTGTGCTACCCTGGACGTTGCTATGCCGGAGGATTGCATACATCAAATCTTTAAACCCTAAATTTTGGCATATTGCAGGAAGAGATAACCTAGTGGCAAACATGTTATCTTGAGCATGCTATGAGAATGAAGATGGGATGATGGATGAGGAGGAAGAAGATGACTTTCTTGCGGCTGAAAATGGTGTTGTATGAGTGAATTTAGCAATGCAACGTGTTGCTACAACATTAACAGAAGCTTGGACAACAAAGAGAAGACACTTTAGATATTTTACACCTTGTGTAGAAGTGTTTTTGGAAGACAAAAATGTAAGAGAGTGGCTGAGAATTGGTCAATACCTCACTACATTACAAAGAGAGATGAATGGTAACATGAGAAGTTTAAGAAGATCAAGAGAAAAGCCTATACATTTTTCTTAAAAGATGGATACTTATGGAAACATGCTAAAAAGAAACATGTTGAGAAACACCGGATCTAGAGCATGGCAGAGGCAGAAGCTATGAAGGTTGGAAAGTAGAGAGAAAACTCATGATGATAGAAACAAAGACACTGTTTGTTACACAAGTGAATTAGGTTCCAAGATGGAAGCTTGGACTCATAAACACAATCTTGTGTATGACTGACAATGACAAGACACTTAACTAAAAGTACAAAGCATCATGACATTGTATTCATTCTATATGAAAAGTGGTAGTCAAGTACAATGCTTTATAGTTGTTGGATGGGTAGCAATCTTCCCTCTCTGTGCATATGGGATTACTGCAGCCTGCATGTCCTGAGCCCAGACTGCCTCATACAAAGCGGCTATATCAGGTGTGATTGCAAATATCTCAACACCCCTCCTCAATCACAACCAGAAAGTTCAAAGTGTGTAAAGGCTTTAGTGTAAGTAACACCTCCTAAGTGTGGGCACACTATAAATATGGCAAAACACCAAAGGTTATCGCAGAAAAGGCTAAGTGTGGGTACCACAAACATGATGGTCATCCAGAGGCTGCAATGTGGGCCTTACAGAGACTATAGTACAAGGCTATATGAGGAGTTTTAAAAGCTTATGATCAAGACATTTGGGCTAGGCAATACAAGGCTAAAAAAGTCAATAAAAAATAGGATCAAGGACTGATAGGCCCTTGCAGTTTTCAGCATTACTTTTGACATAGATCTTCAATTCATTGTAGGTCTTCTTGTCTAGCTTCCTGTACTTGTACTTCCCTTTGTTTGCCACTTCAAGGTCTTCATGATTTTTTTACTTCTTCTTCTTATTCTTATTCTTTTGGTCCTCTTGATCTGCTTCTTCATTGACTTTGCTTGCAATAGTTGCATCAGTCTTTATGTCCATGTCACCCTCAAGCAAAGGTATCATTGTCTTTGAGGCAACGGAAATGACTTCAAAATCTTGCACTATCTTCAAGGTAGGAGGCATTTCTAGAAATAATGATAGCACTTGAACGCTCTCAACTCCATCATTCTCTACAAGTAAGACAAACAAGTCTTCCATATAGTGTTGATAAGTAACATGAGTCATGCTAATCTTTATGAAGTGTATCTTCATGAAAAAAAATCATGTTTGTTATTGAAAAAACTGCTCCAAATCTCTGATTTTTTAACTAGCAAAAGAGTTGAAACTTAATGTGTCAAAAGACACAAGAGATACCAGTGCCAAAAAACACTATGTAAGTATCAAGAGATACTAGCAAGTTTAAACTTTTGATGTTTGATATTGATGTTGACTCTTTGCTTGCCTAAAGTAGCTTGATTTCTTTCTTATCTTACTGATTTGAATGGTGCAGTGAAATAGATCAGAGTGACAAAACCTTCCAATGGAGTGAGAAGAGTGAGATGGAAGAGGACCTTGATGATGATATTTCATTGAATATTCCAAGTCTTCCAAAAACTCCACAAATTCTTCACCTTGATGTTTATCACTAAGTAAATCAATGAATCAGAGTGGCAATGTCTTAGTCCAAGTGATAGAAGAGAGAAAATAAAGAAAATGATGAGTTTTTTTAAAGAGCTTGAGTTCAAAAGTTATGGAGGACTGTTAGGGTTTGAGGTGCAGGCGACTAATTTTTCTGATGATTGAGCAGCTACAATGGATCATTCCGTCGCATATTTGATGGGACCTAAAACGGGCCGGCACTGGCTCATGCACTAGCCGGACCTCTATCATGCGCTCAACAACCCCACGGCCTCGCGGCCAGGAGCGTGGATGACACATACAAACACAATATTAGTGAGTTTGGGAATCTCCCAATTCCCATTTTTTGAATCCTAAAAAGGTGGCACCCGGATAACATGCCCATAAGTTTTTCAAATCCATATGATGTGACCTATCATTGGAAAGTACTTTTTAAAAAAAATCTATTGAGCTATAGAGCGCTTGATTTGGAGTTATGGTGTTCAAGTTATGACAAATTCAAAGATTTGGCCACGTGTCCCAAACTTATGGAAAATTCCCATATTCCCCAATATGGTGTTTACATCATCTTCTTAAACATCTTGCATTTGTATCACGTCTCGTAGTCCAACTCTAACCCAATTAACACTCCTTAGAGGGAGTCCCTAGCACATTGCCAAATAGCACGAAGTACAAACATAGGAGGTCCTCCCACGGCTGACTGCCGCTACCTCACTGCGACTCTCCTACACCTTGGGGATTGGTCCCTCGATGCACCGCTAAACATATATAAAATAATATCGCACACACTTCCACTCAAGGTACCAATTGATCGTATCCAGGAATGTACCATTTTCCTCACTTTCTTTCCCCTAGGACCCAATGCTTAGCCTACAGCTTGGACAACCTCACTCACTCAACGTTGGTCACGATCTTCTGATGGACCTAAGAACGGGCCGGCACTGGCTCATGCACTAGCCGGGCCTCGTCACTACGCACAGGACCACCCCTCGGCCTCGCGGCCAGGAGCGTCTATCAAAATCTCTGCCTTCCTAAACATTGCGTTTGTAATACGTTGCAGTCCAACTAATCCTAACCCAATATTACTCCTCAGAGGGAGTCCCTTTCACATAGCCAAAAGGCTCGAATCACATACACATGGGGTTCCTCCTACGACTGAATGCCGTCAACCCTCTGCGACTCTCCTACACCTTGGGGATTGGCCCCTCGATGCGTCGCTCAACATATAGACATTTCACACAAAATCCACTCAAGGTACCATTTAATCATATACAGGAATGTACCATTGTCCTTACTTCTCTTTCCCCTAGACCCCACGACTAGCCTATGGCTTAGGGTGTCCTGTCTCTCACTCAATGTGGGTCAAGATCCTAATGAAAACAATTGCTGTGCATCTAGGATTTCTGATACCTTTAAATATTTCCATGATTCATGCATAGTGTGGATACCAAGTGCTCAAACAGTTATGAAATCAATATTGTGCACATATAGAAAACATCATTTCAATGATTTTCAACTACCATTCTTATGCGGCGTTGCACAAACCTAGCACTAAGGGAACCCTCGTGCTACTAGCCCTTATTTTATAATTATTTTCCATCCTAAATGCTATGCATCGAAATTAGCAACTTTTCCATCATCTCACATGGCATTTAGACATATTTCAACTACCCTACCCTCCCCCATTTAAATATTGCATTGTTGTATAGATTTATAGGGCATTTTGCCATCATTTTATGTGTAGAAAGCGGGAAAAACACAGTAGAACAAGAAGGTGGGGTTGAACTGAGGCAAATCCTCATGCTTCAGTCCCCACAAACATTCACAAACATTGCTCTTAATTTTCATTAATTTTCTGCACCCAAAATGCATTTTCCCCCTATTTTTAGTGATTTTTCTCTATTTTCATTGTATTTTCCCTTATTTTTTGCATTATTTTATTACTAAAAATTCAAAATAGATTATGGGCTGTGGCCCTTAGTTCCTTCTTGCAGCAAAATTAAAAATTTAGTTGGTGTTCCTATTAATTTTCCCATTTTTATGCCCAAAACCATCATTTTCCCTTGATTTCCCCTATTTTACGTGTTTTAGTGTATTATTTTGAGCCAGAAGATGCATATTTTTCTGATTTTTTTATTATAACCAGCAAGTACTCATGAAAAACAGCAACATAAAGAATTTTTAGCCCACATGAACAACATTTTATCAATCAAAAGCCATGAAATCTCAAATTTCCTTTGAAAAAAATTGAATTACCGCTTATTTGCGTGTTTCGGGTTTCATGTCCATGGCTACAAATCTGAAGATCAGCAGCACTTCATGTCCAGCACAACCACAAATTACCATTTCTAGCTCGTGGAGAAATCCGATCCATGCCGGACAAGCCTCCATCATTCTTTCTTCTTCCTTCTTCTTCCCACATGAACTTGCCTTTAGAGGAGAGAGAGGGAGGAGAGAGAAAGACTGAAATCAGAGATCTTCAAAGAGAGCATCATTGCGCAAGCGAAGGGCGGTGAAATGATTGGCATCCAGGAGGGAATGAGGGGCAGTGATCAGTTGGCATGGTTGTTTGTAGGCAGGAGGGAGCATCTCCATCAACATGGCGCATTTTTCGGCGCCTGTTGATGGCGCCCTCTCTCCACGATTTCATCTCTCTCAATTGCATGAAACTTTCATGTGACATTTAAAGTTTGGGCTCCCAAAGGTCACTTGCCCACTTTGACCAAATTTTGTCCACCCCTTCACATCTTGACCGGTTTCTTGGCCATTTCCTCGTCCCGACTCGGAATCGAGCTCTGAAAAATCCTGGGCGTCCGGCTTAGCATCTCGCATTGGCCACTAGCTCGTGTCAACCCGCACGACTATCTGAGAAATTATGAAAAATCAACAAGTGTCGCTCGGGCACCTTTAAAGCACTTTGACGCTTAAAATCGTCCTAGATCAAGCCGCTGCCTTTGACGGTGAATATTTTTCCCTTGATATTCACAATTTTTAGCTATTTTTAAACAACCAAAGAAGCATCAAACTGATACAAAACAATTATATAATAAAACTTAGCACAATGCTTCCCCTACCCCTGGATAGAACCAAGGCATGACATCCACAAGGAGTAGGCCTAGCATCATCTAATGAAAGATGCGAAGTGAGTCACTAACGAGCTGCTCCAACACAGCCAAACTAAAAAACCTACCAAAGAGGTTGCCCTAAGTGGTAGTCTGAACTACTTACCAACTAAAGACAACACAACTAGAAGCTCCTACAAGGCGAGGACTCCTATAGCTTGATCAAAGAGTATTTTCTTTCAGCACATCTCTTCTTTTAGGGTTTATATTGGATGAACAGACTTGGGCATGTAAAAAGGAGGGAGCTGAGCGTAGTGACCCAAGGAGAACAGGGCATCGGCCTCAGGACCTGCCTCGGCACCCAAGAACCTACCAAGCCCTCGCAAGACGACACTTAATCCTTTTCTAATGCTCACTTTTATTTTCGCTCCTTCCTTGTTTTGTCAATTTTTTTTTTCCAGCAAGAAGCCACCCCTAGGAAGACAAGGTATCAGCCCCCGGTCTGATTCGTCCCCAGGAACCTACCAGGCCTTCGCAAGGCAATGATCAACTGCTTATATATGTTCATTTCATTTCTTTTCTTGGGATAGGGGTTAGAACCCCTTTTTACACACCTTCGTATTTATATTCATCTTTTAGGATGTAGAGAGTTTCTGGGCATCATCATTATTATCTTCTGGCAGGCTTCTCTAACTGCCTCACTACTAACAAGAACTCCTAGAACGGCTGCCTAGCAGGCTAGCAGAACAGGGCCACTAGGATGTCCTTCTAAAACAGGTCTTTTGATGCCTGAGAATGTCTTTACAGGAGGCAATGACTACTCCGACCTCCCTCAAACATACTAAGCCTAAACCTGGGACTTCATACCTTGGTTGCCGGTCCCCAACAAGAATGTATCCCCTCGACAAGTACAAATACACATATAACATGAAAGAAAGGTACTCGTAAAGGAGAGGTATCACCTGGATTGGTCACAAGAAGCTTCCATCGCAGCAAAGGCTCCTCCAGGCTCCATCAAATTCCACAAACCACGAAACTTGTCCAGCACAACACGTAAAACAAAAAACCCGATTAACCGCACCCGCACTAGAGAGGGAAATGGCCCTCTTGGCCTAATGAAATGAAACACTACTACTCATAACATCCTCCTGGAAACAATTATGATAGACATCAAAGCATACCATTCCCAGGGGAACAAAGGCTCGTAGCCCTAACCTAGGTGCATTAGATTATGACCGATCCCTCCTGCGCATATTGCAAGAGGTGTTCGCATCACATGTCATCTAATCAGTCTATGGGTCCAAGAAAATAAAGGCAGATGAGTCTCACTTACCCTCTGCATCACCCAAATCAACCATCGTCTGCCAAAGAGGGCATGTTCAGAAAGCATACCCCACAACCGACCGGGTCCTGTCTCACCATCAATAGATATATCGGGACAAGGGCCACAATTAAAGAAGAGGTCTTCTTCATACGCAAAATTAGCCAAAGAATCGGCAAACTAATTCCAATTCCGTGGAATCAGCTGAAAAGACACTCTATCGAATTTGTCTAGTAGGGCTATGGCAATATGATGGTACATACAAAGAATGGGGTTTCGTACCATGTATGTCCCATTGAGTTGATTTAAAACCAATTGAGAGTCCCCTTTCACCAACAACTGGCAGATACCACCCTTCTTCACAATATTCAAACCCATAATCAGGGCTTTGTATTCTGCCATATTATTGGTAAAATTCGCCCCGAGATAAGCAGCTAACTTCATGACAATGCGTCGTCGGGGGTCTCGGATGACAACTCCTATACTTCCTTTTTTGGATGCACCCCTGGACGCCCCATCAAAGTACAAGGTGTACGTCTATAAAGGGTTTACATATCCCGCCATCTAGAAATCTACTCATAATTATGGTAATCGAAATTCAGCATATTCAATGGGTGGACTGTAGGCTCCATCCCTCCATCATCATTGAATTCAACAGGGATGCTCGTCAAAATTTGTAGGCAGTGATGGCAGAAGACCTTGATCTCCCAAATAAATGTCCCGCCTTCTTGCTCAGTCACCTTATATCCTTTGCTCCACCAAATGAGCTTTCCCTAATGATACCTCTGTTCCAAATATGGGTGTTCTAAATAAGGGATCAGACGACCCATCAACCTCTATCACAATTTCCTTGCAGATGTTTGATCGATCGCGCCTAGATCTGCAAGGCAGTCATAGCATTAGTGCAATAAGAAGTAATAAGGTTTAATCTTATTAAGATTAACCTTATTTTTAAATTCTATCCCCTCAAGGTCAGCTAATAAGACTGTGGATTTATTCTTTCTTATTCGAACGATCCGATAGGGCCCGTCCCATTTGGGCTCTAGCTTGCCTGTAAATAATTCACGTTGTGCGTCATAATATAGAACAAGCTATCCTTTCTTGAAGGTGTATTTCTTGGCTTTGATGTTGTGTAGCTGCTTCATTCGGCGCTTCGCCATTTCTTGGTGCAATAAGCTCTGTAGTTTAAGCTCATCTAAATGTGCCAGTGTCGTCAAGCGCTCATAAAGTGCATCTTCATCGCTCAAAGAATGATTGATGGCAAACCAAATAGTCGGCAGCTCAATCTCTAAAGGCAAGACACACTCCTCTCCATATACTAACTTGAACAGGGTATGGCCAGTGGCTCGTTTGAAAGTCGTATTGTAGGCCCACACTGCCACGTATAACTTTTTATCTCAATCCCGTTTCTTTTCCGATACAATTTTGGACAGGATGCCCACAAGCTGCTTGTTGGTGCTTTCAACTTGCCCATTGGCTTGCGGGTTATATGGGGTTGTCTTGTTATGCTTGATTTGCCACATCTCTGTCAAACCTTTGATCACCTTATTCAGGAAATGGGTTCTGCGGTCCGACACTAATTCTTTCGGTGGACCAAAATGGCATATTATCTGCTCTAAAAGGAAACTAGCAGTTTCTTTAGCATCATCTTTCCTTGTTGCATGTGCTTCTGACCACTTTGTGAAGTAGTCAGTTGCTACAATGATATACCTCTTTTGCGTAGTCGACGATGGAGTAATAGGACCCACAAAGTCTATTCCCCACTTCTCAAATGGAAGTATTGCCATAATAAGGGTGAGTGGTCGTTTCCTATTCTCTCGACTATCATGTCGTTGACAAATATTGCATCTCTTAACATACGCAAACGCATCCTGGAAGATGGCAGGCCACCAATAACCTGCTCTTAAAGCCTTTTGTGCTGTAAGCCGTCCAGCAAAATGGCCACCGCAAGCAGAATCATGGCACTCTTCCAAAATGAATGGCACCTCGTCAGGCATCACACATCGGCGATAGATATCATCAACCCCTTGCCGATATAATGTACCTGCGATCAAGGCAAACTTTAACGCTTGCTGCTTAATTTTCCTTCTCTCAGCTTTAGATAATTTGGATCCTGCCTCTCCCGTTGATAAATAATGTGTTGTTGCAGGATACCAGGAGGGAATAGATGCCGTATCTATTTTAAATAACAACTCCATGTCACTACCTTCAGCCACAGATTCTTTCGGCTCCCCAAAGTCCAGAAGATATTCCACGATGCCTTGCAACCTTGGTGGCTTACTCCTGATTTCATAATCAAATTCCTGCAAAGTGATCAACCACTTTGCTAGACGATTAGGCGGCTGTAGCTTATTCATCAATAATCGAAGCCCCTCCGCCTTCGTATAAAGCACGACTTTCTCATAGAGGATATAATGCCTGAATTTCTTGGTCCCAAAGACCATCGCTAGACACAGCTTCTCCATGTAGGTATAATTGATTTCGGATACCCCCAGCTTCCGACTAGCAAAAGCAATCGGGTGGTACCACTTCTCTTCCCAAATTTGGGCTAAACAGCAGCTGATACTATACATGGTGGCTACCGAAAATATATAGAACACCTCACCTCTTTTAGGTGCTTTTAAAACGGGCGCTCTTGCTAGCTCTTGTTTCACATCCTCGAATGCTACCTTACAAGGGTCACCCCATACAAACGAACAGCTAAAGGACAATAAATTTGTAAGCGGCAACGTTCTTTTTGCCAAGGCGTTTATGAATCTATGGTAATAACCAACCGAAGACAGAAAGCTATGAACTTCTTTCGGAGTGCATGGTGGACCCATGGCAACTATAACTTTAACCTTCTCGGGGTCTGTCGCAATTCCTACCGAACTGACCACATGACCCAGCAACAGCCCATAAGGCACTCCAAAAACACACTTTCGTGGGTTTAGGGCGATGCAAAATTGTCTACAGCGCTCGAAGCATTTTCTTAAAATGATCAACTGCCTTCCTCTCACGGTGGTGGCCCCTAAGTCATCAATAAACACCTTCAACTCTTCAGGGGATATGTCACCGAATGTCTTATCTGCTGTTCGTTACCACGAACCAGGTGCATTGCATAAACCAAAAGCCATCACATGGTACGCAAAAGTACCAAATACAGTGATAAAAGTTGTTTTCAACTTATCCTCTTCCGCAATTGCCATTTGCTTGTATCCTGCAAAGCAATCCATAAACGAATATATCTCCCTACTCGCTAATTGATCCAAAATCTGGTCAATAAATAGCAACGGGTAGTAGTCCTTAACTGTCTGCATATTCAGCTCCCTAAAATCTACACATAAACGGATTTCATTATTCTTCTTCTTTCTAATCACAATTGGTGAACACCATTCCGTGTGTTGCACATGAAAAATCAAACTCGCTTTTCGAAGCTTCTGTAACTCTTCAAACAGGCCGTCCCTCAGTTCGAAAGGCATACGCCTTACTTTCTGCCGTACAGGAAGACTGCCCTCTTTCAACGGAATGGTATGAACAGCAAGACTAGGAGGGATGCCTCTCAACTCATCATAACTCCAGGCAAAGATATCACGGAATTCCTAGATCAAGGCCACGTAGTCCTCCCTTTCTACTGAGCTGAGCATAGAACCTAATTTGATTGGCCGCAAATCATCAGGCGTACCAAGGTCTAGCTCGATAACATCTGCATCTCTTATACGATCTTGGCCCTCTATCGGCTCATTCAAAGTGATCTGATAGATGTCTTCCGTGGTGGATCCCTCTTTGGACTCATCACTCGATGATGTCTCACTGGCAGATAAATCTTCTAATGTCTCCAATTCTGTAGAAGATAGAGGAGCTCTCTCACTCTGCGGGGACTCAGGATAAGCATCAACCACCACACGCTGGGCACCTCTGCTGAATATTAGCCAACTGGCAGGTATATCCACTTGGCAGTCCGCTTGCAAGATCCAAGGTCATCCGAGTAATACTTGGTAACTTGGACGGCCTGCAAAACGAATCACCCTAAAGTCCAACAGGCATTCTACATTTGCAACAATGACATGGACCTTAGTAATACAGCCTTCCGGCTGTCTCAAACTATCATCTGCCATTCTGAGAATTGTGGAGGTATCTTTCTGGATCGCAAGACCCAATCTTTCCATCAGTTCAGAACTCATAATGTTAACAGATGATCCCGTGTCGACAATGGCATAATCTACTAATATCCCATCAACATAGGCTGCAACCCTTGGGCAATGCTTCTCAACATGCTCGAACCAATCATCACCAACTCGCGCAATACCCAAAGGTTCTACGATATACCCGATACGTAGAATCTTTCTAAATTCCTTACGTACTCCTGGGGAAAGCTTAATAAGCTGTAAGAGATTCACATCCGGCTTGACTTCGCAAAGAGAGCTCGCTAAATCGAATTCATGATAGTTTGATAGAGCCATTTGACTGCCCGTAAGCATCGATATGCTAGGGGGAGCTGGTAATAAAGGCACATTCTGCATCATGTTCCCTCTCCCATTAGGGTTAGCCATCGATATCCCTTGGCCACTACTGCCATTGGCCATCGCCACATTGTTTCCCAACACTAAACCCATATTCGAATTGCCTCGAGAAGCATAGGCTGCTTGTAGTCGGGATTCCACCTCTTGTGCTCGTGTAATGGCAGTATCTATATCCCCCAAGGGGACACTACTCAACTGCAATTGGATATTAAAGTCCAAACCATGTAGGAAATATTGCAATTGGGCAGCTGCGGGGATAGGAATAGAGGTGTCCAACTTACGGAAAACCTCTTTTATTTTCTTTGCATAAGCACGAATATCCTCGTGTGGTTCTTGGCGGGTCACGTTGAGTACATGCAACCAATATTGCCCACTCCTTTCAGGGGCGAACTCCCTTCGAAAAGCTCCATATAATGAATCAATATTCAATATGGTTCCGGATTCTAAACCATGATACCATATAGCGGCTCTTCCTTTGAGAGTCATATTGAAGAACATCATTAAATGTCCTTCTTCTTGAATGCGACAGTTAAACATCAACTTTTGAAACTCCCTAATGTGGAGTTCCGCATCTTCCTCAACTAGCCCATTAAAAATGGGTGGCAGGTAACCTAGAGCCGGTAAATCCATCGTTCTTGCTGGAATTGCAATAGGCTGCGCCATGACAAGGATTGGATTTGCACTAGGAATAAGGGACAGTGGGGTTACGCCTCCCGCACTTGATATAGACTGGATTATGGAAGGAAGGGGAGCACTAGAGCTTCCACCTTCTCCTAACTTACTGCTTGTGGTACTAAGACCACTAGATCCACTCCCTTGTAAGGGTTCAGCACCGCTACGCTTAGGAGAATATCTCCTAAAAATTTCAGCACGTCGCCTAGCTCTTTCGTCTCTCTCTTGCTTTTGGATTTCTGCTAGACGATGCTTATCGATAAATAACGGATCAATCACAATATCCTTTGGCATAAACTGCTAGTTGGTCCTTAGACAACCAGGATTTGAGGACCGCCACTTTTAAGCGGCTTCCGGCAGACGCACCACTGATGGACCTAAGAACGGGCCGGCACTGGCTCATGCACTAGCCGGGCCTCGTCACTACGCACAGGACCACCCCTCGGCCTCGCGGTCAGGAGCGTCTACTATCAAAATCTCTGCCTTCCTAAACATTGCGTTTGTAATACGTTGTAGTCCAACTAATCCTAACCCAATATTACTCCTCAGAGGGAGTCCCTTTCACATAGCCAAAAGGCTTGAATCACATACACATGGGATTCCTCCTACGGCTGAATGTCGTCAACCCTCTGCGACTCTCCTACACCTTGGGGATTGGCCACTCGATGCGTCTCTCAACATATAGACATTTCACACAAAATCCACTCAAGGTACCATTTAATCGTATACAGGAATGTACCATTGTCCTTACTTCTCTTTCCCCTAGACCCCACGACTAGCCTATGGCTTAGGGTGTCCTGTCTCTCACTCAATGTGGGTCAAGATCCTAATGAAAACAATTGCTGTGCATCCAGGATTTCTGATACCTTTAAATATTTCCATGATTTATGCATAGTGTGGATGCCAAGTGCTCTAACAGTTATGAAATCAATATTGTGCACATATAGAAAACATCCTTTCAATGATTTTCAACTACCGTTCTTATGCGGCGTTGCACGAACCTAGCACCAAGGGAACCCTCATGCTATTAGGCTCTTATTTTATAATTATTTTTCGTCCTAAATGCTATGCATAGAAATCAACAACTTTTTCATCATCTCACATGGCATTTAGACATATTTCAACTACCCTATCCTCCCCCATTTAAATATTGCATTGTTGTATAGATTTATAGGGCATTTTGCCATCATTTTATGTGTAGAAAGCGGAAAAAACATACTAGAACAAGAAGGTGGGATTGAACTGAGGCAAATCCTCATGATTCAGTCCCCACAAACATTCACAAACATTGCTCTTAATTTTCATTAATTTTCCGCACCCAAAATGCATTTTTTCCCTATTTTTAGTGATTTTCTCTATTTTCCTTGTATTTTTCCTTATTTTTTGCATTACTTTATTACTGAAAATTCAGAATAGATTATGGTCTGTGGCCCTTAGTTCCTTCTTGCAGCAAAATTGAAAATTTAGTTGGTATTCCTATTCATTTTCCCATTTTTATGCCCAAAACCATCATTTTCCCTTGATTTCCCCTATTTTACGTGTTTTAGTGTATTATTTTGAGCCACAAGATGCATATTTTTCTAATTTTCTGATTATAACCAGCAATTACTCATGGAAAATAGTAACATTAACAAATTTTAGCCCACATGAACAACATTTTATCAATCAAAAGCCATGAAATCTCAAATTTCCTTTGAAAAAAATTGAATTACCGCTTATTTGCGTGTTTCGGGTTTCATGTCCATGGCTGCAAATCTGAAGATCAGCAGCACTTCATGTCCAACACAACCACAAATTACCATTTCCAGCCCGTGGAGCAATCCGATCCATACCGGACAAGCCTCCATCATTCTTTCTTCTTCCTTCTTCTTCCCACATGAACTTGCCTTTAGAGGAGAGAGAGGGAGGAGAGAGAAAGACTGAAATCAGAGATCTTCAAAGAGAGCATCATTGCGCGAGCGAAGGGCGGCAAAATGATTGGCATCCAGGAGGGAATAAGGGGCAGTGATCAGTTGGCATGGTTGTTTGCAGGCAGGAGGGAGCATCTCCATCAACATGGCGCATTTTTCAGTGCCTGTTGATGGTGCCCTCTCTCCACGATTTCATCTCTCTCAATTGCATGAAACTTTCATGTGACATTTAAAGTTTGGGCTCCCAAAGGTCACTTGCCCACTTTGGCCAAATTTTGTCCACCCCTTCGCATCTTGACCGGTTTCTTGGCCATTTTCTCGTCCGGACTCGGAATCGAGCTCTGAAAAATCCTGGGCATCCAGCTTAGCATCCCGCATTGGCCAGTAGCTCGTGTCAACCCGCATGACTATCTGAAAAATTATGAAAAATCAACAAGTGTCGTTCGATCACATTTAAAGCACTTTGACGCTTAAAATCGTCCTAGATCGAGCCGCCGCCTTTGACGGTGAATATTTTTTCTTTGATATTCACAATTTTTAACTATTTTTAAGCACTTTCCGACACCAAAATTCCACTCTCATCTTCTAGAAAGCAATTGCTATGCATCCAGGAGGTATTGTCTGATACTTTTTATCAATTTATGCTTCATGCAAATTGTGAATGTCCATGTGCTCAAGCAATTAAGAAAATCAACATTGGTGCACATGTGGAAAACATTTCTTTCAATGATTTTGACTATTGCTCGTATGTAGCATTGCATGAACCTAGCATCGAGAAACCCTCGTACTACTAGGTTCTTAATTTTTAATTATCGACCAATGTAAGTGGTATACATAAAAACCAGCAAGCTTTTCATCATTTCATTCAGCATTTAAACACCTTTCATACACTCTACCCCATCACCCGTTTAGGTTGTGCATGGTGCATAGGTTTAGGGTTCATTTTCCGCATTTTTTTAAATATGAAAAGCAATAAAAATTCACTAAAACATAAAGGTAGGGCTGGATTGAGGCTAAACCCCATACTTCAGACCCCCCATACATACACAAACATGGTTCTTATTTTTCTTTAATTTTCGGCACTCAAATTTTATTTTTCCCTTATTTTTTTCATTTTTCTTATTTTTCTTTTATTTTTTGCAATATTAAATGACTAAAAATTCAAAATGAGTTATGGACTGTGGCCCTTAGGTTCATTTGTAGCAAAAACACAAATTTAGTTGATGTGTCTTATTATATTTTCCATTTATATATCAAAACCAACCAATTTTCCCATATTTCGTGTGTTTTACGGATTTTACACCATTAATTTCAATCATAACACTTATGATTTTTTGTTTTTCTGAGCATAAACTGATCAAACTCATAGCAAACAACAACATAATGCATAATCATCCCATGGGAACAAGTATTCATGAAGCAAATTGCATAAAACATCAATTTCCTTTATAAAAATGAAATTACCGTTCTTTGCGGGTTGCGGGTTTTTATTTGCCATACTCCGGCGGCCATTAATGCTCATGACAGTCCACAATTAGCAATCTTCATTCCTCTTGAACCACGGAGCAATCTGGTCTTCATTGGACAAGCATCCGTCATCCATTCTTCTTCTTCTTCTTCTTCACCACATGAATCTGCCTTCAGGGGAGAGAGAGGGAGGAGAGAGAAATACTTGGGAATACGAGCATCCGATGTATATCATCGAACCCACTTGCAATGCAAGTTAGGTCATATTCTCTTAAATGAATCATCAGATCCTCATTTGGCAACCCATAAAACACTGGGAGATCCCTATAAAGAGGAGAACATTTAGTCCTCCCTTTTGGGATCAACACCGGATCTTTAACCTCTTCCATCCCCACCCTTTTCGGTGTAGGGGGGTTAATATCCTCATTGACATCCCTTTCTGCCAACTCATTGAGTGGTCTAGGGAGTCCTATAAATTTCAACATGTCCTTTTGATCCCCTCTTAGAGGGTCTTCCATACCTTTCCCTTTAAAAGGAAAGTCCATAACGGGTTTATATAAGAGTTTTTGGTCCTTATCTAAAGCAGATTTATCATTACTACTTCTTAAAACTTGGGAACCGTGCTTTTTAAGCAACGGTTTTCCCTTGACAGCTAGGGCTTCTAACATCCTTGTGATGCTGACTATGTCGTCATGGTGGCCCATTACATGGGATGTTTCAACCACAAGCATATTCCATCGTACATCTGCACTTTCCCATGGCATTATGGCTTTAACATGATGAACTGTGGATGCCATAACTAC
Organism: Lygodium microphyllum; assembly: GCF_053477565.2. Taxonomy (NCBI): domain Eukaryota; kingdom Viridiplantae; phylum Streptophyta; class Polypodiopsida; order Schizaeales; family Lygodiaceae; genus Lygodium; species Lygodium microphyllum. Next base: position 74,921,344 of record NC_141158.1, read on the forward strand.
CCTAGTTTCCAACATGCTTGTTTCATGCCCTCTAGGTTGATGGATGGTTAAACATGATTTCTCTTGGGTAGAGACCACACCAAGGCGAACCTTGGCCCATGCCATCGTATTAGAGGATGGGTAAACCACTAATGGCCTACTCTTTTCATCACATAAATTATCTTCTGTAGAGGACTCATGCTCTACATAACTAATTAAGTCCATTAGTCAGTTTTGTATGGGAAAAGCCAAGTTTTTCCATCCTTGAACAAACCCCATTTTATGGATAATTTAGGGTCCCTTGAAACCCTAGATTTGAAAACCGCCACTTATAGGCGGCTCTCGGCAGACGCACCACTAATGGGACCTAAAACGGGCCAGCACTGGCTCATGCACTAGCCTGACCTCTATCATGCGCTCAACAACCCCACGGCCTCGCGGCCAGGAGCGTGGATGACACATACATCATCTTCTTAAACATCTTGCATTTGTATCACGTCTCTAGTCCAACTCTAACCCAATTAACACTCCTCAGAGGGAGTCCCTAGCACATTGCCAAATAGCAGCAAGTACAAACATAGGAGGTCCTCCCACGGCTGATGCCACTACCTCACTGCAACTCTCCTACACCTTGGGGATTGGCCCCTCGATGTGCCACTAAACATATATAACATAATATCGCATACATTTCCACTCAAGGTACCAATTGATCGTATCTAGGAATGTACCAATTTCCTTGCTTTCTTTCCCCTAGGACGCAACACTTAGCCTACAACTTGGACAACCTCACTCACTCAACGTTGGTCACGATCTTCTAGAAAGCAATTGCTATGCATCCAAGAGGTATTGTCTGATACTTTTTATCATTTTATGCTTCATGCAAATTGTGAATGTCCATGTGCTCAAGCAATTAAGAAAATCAACATTGGTGCACATGTGGAAAACATTTCTTTCAATGATTTTGACTATTGCTCGTATGCAGCGTTGCATTAACCTAGCACTGAGAAACCCTCGTGCTACTAGGTTCTTAATTTTTAATTATCGACCAACCTAAGTGATATGCATAAAAACCAGTAAGCTTTTCATCATTTCATTTAGCATTTAAACACCTTTCATACACTCTACCCCCTCACCCGTTTAGGTTGTGCATGGTGCATAGGTTTAGGGTTCATTTTTCATATTTTTTTGTATGAAAAACAATAAAAACTCACTAAAACATAAAGGTAGGGCTGGACTAAGGCTAAACCCCATAATTCAAACCCCCCATACATACACATACATGGTTCGTATTTTTCCTTAATTTTCGGCACTCAAAATCCATTTTTTCCCTATTTTTCTTATTTTTCTTGTATTTTTTGCAATATTAAATGATTGAAAATTCAAAATGAGTTATGGGCTGTGGCCCTTAGGTTCATTTGCAGCAAAAACACAAATAAATTGATGTGTCTTATTATATTTTCCATTTATATATCAAAACCAACCAATTTTCCCATATTTCGTGTGTTTTACGGGTTTTACACCATTAATTTCAATCATAACACTTATGATTTTTTGATTTTCTGAGCATAAACTGATCAAACTCATAGCAAACAACAACATGATGCATAATCATCCCATGGGAACAAGTATTCATAAAGCAAATTGCATAAAACATCAATTTCCTTTGTAAAAATGAAATTACAGTTCTTTGCGGGTTGCGGGTTTTTATTTGCCATACTCTGGACTGATTTCCAGTGGCCATTAATGCTCATGATAGTCCACAATTAGCAATCTTCATTCCTCTTGAACCACGGAGCAATCTGGTCTTCATTGGACAAGCATCCGTAATCCATTCTTCTTCTTCTTCTTCACCACATGAATCTGCCTTTAGGGGAGAGAGAGGGAGGAGAGAGAAAGACTATATTTCCATCTCAGCATTCAGACCACCATTGGAGGAGTGAAGGCATGCGATAGAGTCCACAGACAGAGGGGAATGAAGCCCCATAATCGATTAAGCAGGGTGTTTGTAAGTTGCATGATGCCTCCCATCCTCTCATGGTGCAAATTTCGGCGCTATTGTTGGCGCCCTCTTCCTCTTCATCCCACGATTTTTTCCTTCAAGTTGCATGCCTTTTGGTTGGGGGGTAAAAATTCCCCCAAAGGGCACCCCCCCTTTGGTCCATGTTGTGGCCACCCTTTCAAATCTTGACCATTTCTTGGCCTTTTCCCCGTCCGGACTCAGAATCAAGCTCTGAAAAATCCTGGGCATCCAGCTTGGCATCCCGCATTGACCGATAACTCGTGTCAACCCGCACGACTGTTTGAAAAATTATGAAAAATCACCAAGTGTCGCTTGGGCGCCTTTAAAGCACTTTGGCGCTTAAAATCGTCCTAGATCGAGCCACCGCCTTCGACGTTGAATATTTTTCCCTTGATATTCATAATTTTTAGCTATTTTTAAGCAGTTCTTGGCACCAAAATTCCGCTCTCAATATTTGATGGAGATGAAGCTTAGGAGTCTTTCTTCAAATGCCCTATGCCCAAAGGTGGAATTGCAGCGCGCAGACATAGATCAAGCTGTATGAACTGATATAGGCGCAGAATTTCCAGTGACCATCTATATTTGTAATGCCACACTGTACGATGACCAATGTCGTGGTTGTTGGTACTGAGATGAAGCGCCTTGACCAGAGGAATGATGCTCTAGAAGAGAGCAAGAGGAGATATGATTTGTATTGGGAGATCCAAGGACTCGAATCAGGGTATGTCCTAGAGGTCACAGATTTAGGCTATGGCAGTGAGACTGAGAGTTTGAGCAATGCTGGAGCTATTAACTATCGGTGTTATGCACTGAGGTACCATAGAGAAGCTTTATGAGCAAGGGAAGAATTTCATAGAAGGAATCGCAGTGAGATATGACTTGTGGAGAGAGATCCAAGAGTTAAAAGTAGAGAGGGTGCAGTCTAGCTATGGCTACCAAGGAAGGTCAAGTAGAGATGGAGGTGAGAAATGGAACCATGAGCTGGACTTGAGCTGATTTGAAGCCTCTGATGTCTAGCTTCAAATGAGAGTGCTAATTTCAATTTAGGTGTAGAAATACCCCTCTCTATAAAAGGATTTTCAGATCTGTCTACAATGGACTGCACCCTGTGTTTACTCTATTTTGGCCATGTTTTATCTCATGAACAATGTCTTCCACCCATAAGAAGTTGGGAGATGCTTCAGATCAGTAAGTAGGAGGTAAGTACATCCATAATCCAAGCATATTCTTTGCAAATAAGCCCATAATGCACCTAATTTTTTCTCTACAGTAGTTTAACTATCATACATATTTGTATACCCTCAATGACAGTCAAGTGTGATCCATAGTATATGCAAAGGAAAGAGGAACACACTTGCTTGTTCAATCTTGTTGAAAGGTGCCAAAAAGAGTATTCAATCTTGATAAGCATTTACTAATAGTGATATTGGAAATACCCTACATGTCAAGGTCCATACATTTTATTCATACATGAAAAAAACATGGCTTGAAGAGCATTAGGCTATCCATACATTTGTCTCATGCTACTCCTACATTTTTCCTTCAAAATACTCATAAATTTTCCTATCAGAGACTCATACATGTGTCTTTATGCTACCATAAATTTATATTTATGTTTCCTATATCAAAATAACCATTCTATGATGCTCCAAACATGATGCAATGCTAAGAATGCTTGTAGGTAACAATAGGTCTTAAATCTTCATGAGATCTTGGTAAGAATTCTTGTAGGATTGATTCAATGATTGAAGAGTGCTTCATTACTAATGATGAACCAAATCTTCAATGAAAATATTGAGTACAAGCTATCCATTATGTCCAAGAGACAAGAAAGCTTCAAGACCTCTCATAGAAGCTTTGAACTCTATGCATTCTTTTAAGAAATGTAGATAGAATGATCGAAGAAAGGATTGAGACTTTGAAAATAAAATGAATTTCTATTCTTCATTGAAATTTTCCAAAATTTTGAAGTACTATGTTGTACATCATTCCCATGAAAAGAATGAACTCCAAACCTTCAAAACTTGCTCAAACCTTCAAGCCTTTGTCAATCTTGAGTGGCCCTTTTTGTGGAAACTCTTGTACTCGGGGTTGAAGAATATTGTTGATGAAGAACCAATGATTGAAATAGCTTCAATTCAGCTCCAAATAGTCAAGTCCCTCCATGCTCTTTGTTGAAATTGAATTCCTTGCAACATACTCTTCTTCCATAAACTCCATTGATGCTCTGTTACTTCATGTATGATTGATGGAAGGAAAAATCCTCTTCCATTTGATAAGAGACCTTGGATATTGGAAGTAGGGAATCCACTGGTGGTTGAAGAGTTCAAGATTGAAGAGAAACTCAATGACTTCAGTGGAAATTGAAATCTATGCTGTCCATAACCTCCATAGGTCAAGATAGGTCCAAATCTCTTCAATGTCGATTCAATCTTGTCCAAAGATTGAAGTTATGAGTATGAAGATGCTCCAATAGTGGTTTATCCTCAAAACCCCCTTGATTTGGATTGAGAAATTTGAAAAATTATTCATGCTATTCAAAACTATCGATCCTAGGGTTTGAAATATCCATAGCCATGCTCAAACAATGCTTCAAGTACAAAGAACCCTCAATGTCTGACTCATAGCTTGCATAGACACTTTAGGAGATGGATTAAAGAAAAAGCCCCATGACATAAATAAAGAATTCGGAAGTTTTCTTATGTTGTCATGGGTTGTCAAACATAGGGTTGACATGAGAGATGAAAGCTCAAACAATGGCCATGAAAGTTGAAGATCACTTGAAAGAGAGCTTGCTTGTCCATCATAGAGGCTTTCTTGAGCTCTTAAGCTCAATCTACTTGAGATTTCTCACACTAGTATAGGAGTATTTCAAAATAGCACAGTCAGTGCAAATAGATGCTGAATTACTACGTGACATGGTTAAGCCAAATCATGGCTTATAAGTGCTCCATGGAGAGCTTAAAATCCCTAGATTCAAGACTAAGAAACCAAACAAACCATTGAAGCCATTGGAGTGGGATGGAAGATGATTTCTTGGACCATAGCTTCAATGGAAGCTTGTAGGTAACTTGAACAGGAGAGAGAAAGACTAAGTCTATAAAAGAAACCCTGCTAAAAAGTAACCATGGTTTAAGTATCCTCCAGCCATGTTTGACCCTCTTTTGGTCGATATGCCTTCAAAATGAAGTAAAATTTGATGATGACTTGCCAAAGTAGCTATGAACCTCCATCTTGCCCCCATGTCTCTATCAAGAAGTACTAAAGTAACCATAGTTTGAAGTAGTACAACCTGACTAGTCACTGTTAAGAAGAAACCAAACCATGTAACTGTGTCTTCAAATTTAGTTACCCAAAAATGATGCATGTAACCGAATCTTCCATGAAAATGAACTCCCTAGCCAAATCATAATTATGAAAATGATGGAATTAAAGCCTGCCTTGGATCAAAGAAAGGCTCTGATACCATTGAAATGAAGGGATCTTCTAACTAAATCAAACTTGCCTAATCTAATGGAATCAATAAGGAATTGATCTGGAAAAGAAGCTGAAATGTATTAACCTAAGGAAACATGAAACAAATGCTTGAAGCAACCTCGTGCCATGGAAACCCACTTCCATATAGGTGAAAGACATGAACTAATGTGACTACCAAGAAAACTTACATGACTTCCAAGTTCATAATGACAAAAGGCCCCTAACTTTGACTAGGGTTGCCTATTTATAGAAAACCCTAAGCCCTAGTACTCTAATCTTATTAAAAAGGCTTTTAGTCTCTCATTGGCCTTATTCACTTCATTACACATACTGCATTTAGTGCCAAAAGGAGAGTCAATACCAAGCGATGTTCTTTGCCCACCAAACTAGTGAGGGGAGCCACCCTTTCTTGGTGGTATCCCATACTTCTTTTAGTGCATATGAAACTCAAAATAAAGCAATGTGGATCCTCTAAGCCTAAGAAAAAGCCCCCTTTTCTTGGTAGTTACCTACAATGCATTCAAGTTTCAATTAGGGTCTTCTACCATAGTGAGGCTCCTTCCTTGCTTGGTGGTATTCCATGCTACGTTCAAGTGAATACTATGTCACACCCAAGTGATATAGGAGCTCTTTAGTCTAGATAGAAGCCTCTCTCAATTGGTGGTGACCCATACTGTGTTCAACTATGCATAAGCATCAACACCAAGCAATGCTCTTTGCCCACCATCCTAGTAAGAGACCCCCTTACTCGGTGGTGACCCATATGGTGTTCAATGCATGAGAGGGTAACCACCAAGCAATGTGGGTGCTCTAAGGCCTAGAAAGAGAGCTTCTTTGCTTGGTGGTAATCCATACTACATTCAATGTTAGAGAGAGTCAACACCAAGCAACACTCTGCCCACCAATCCAATGAGGAGACCCCCTCTCTTGGTGGTGTCCCATATTGCTTTCAGTGCATATGACTGTCAAAATGAAGCAATGTGGATCCTCTTAATCCTAGGTAGAAGCCTCCCTCACTTGGTGTTGTCCCATGTTGCCTTCAATTAAACACTACATCAAAACCAAGTGATGTGGGAACTCTTTGGCCTAGATAGAAGTATTTCTTGTCTCATGCTAGCCCATGAGAGTGAACACCAAGCTATATGGGAAATCTTGATCCTAGGGAGAAGCCTTCCTCGCTTGGTGTGGTAACCTATATTGCATTCAAGTGGACATGATGTCAAAATCAAGTGATGCGAGAGCTCTTTAGCGTAGGTATAAGCCTTCCTTGCCTAGTGGTGACCCACACTTTTTTCAAGTGCACATGAGGGTCAACACCAAGCAATGCAAGGGCCCTTGAGCCTAGGGAGGCACCCCCATCGATTGGTGGTGATCTATACTATGTTTAGAGCACATGAGGGTCAAAACTAAACAATGTTGGAGTTCTCAAGCCTAGAGAGAAGCCTCCCTTGATTGATGATGTCCTATACTACATTCAAGTATACTTGAGGGTCAACCTATGTGGCATTCAATGCACACCTAGGTCGAAAACAAGCAATCCATGTATAACATTAGGTGCACCTCCTAACTCCTAACATTTATAGTGGCATCTCTCACGTGGTGTGCATAGATTTAGAAATAGCACAAAGTTAGAAGTAGCCCACATGTGCTACATTGTCAGATCGCACCTTACACGAAGAGCCAACGTCCATCACTAGATGGGTTGATTCCTTGATCTACCACATTGAGGGTGCAAGGGTGATTGAGTAGGACAAAAGCAAGAGCAAGACAAGATCAGATGCACTAGGTGCAAGAGATCACGTGTGATCAAAGGATGTCAAGAAAGCACGAGTGTAAGGTACACCCTAAACTATAAACTGTTTGCACATATACACTCAATTGTCCCTCTTTAAATGATACCCATTATAATAGGGGTACCTGTTTTAGGTTTCTAATCTGTATCTCCCTTTCTCTTGGTGGTAGCCATGGGCCACAACACTATCTTTCATGAGGATCAATAGTCCAAATCAATAAATGGAGAGTGGGGATCAATGGCCCAAATATATGCACATGTTTTGGCAACAACTTGTATCATGTCTCTACTAAAAAATTTCACCTATTAATACAAAAAGACTCATTACGAGTTGTCAACACTCTTAACAGATTCATGTGAAATACTCGATCCTTAGGCCATAAACCAATTATGAAAAAACTCATTAATATTTTTCCACACTCTTAACAGATTTATTCAAAATACTTGATCCTTACGTCATAAACCAGCTATTGCAATAGCTTCTCCAAACTGGACTCTACGTGCATTTTGAAGGTTTCTTACTCTCACCTTCACATGGTCCTTTGTTCTACCTCTCAACCATCCAACCATTTGTTTAGCCCTTGTATTGAGCCCGCCCCTAGTAGGAGCATATCTCTAACCAATCTACACCAAGAATTGGCCTCCCAACAAAGAGATTATGCTGCTAATTCTATCATGACCTATTCACTAGTAAGTCCAATTTTTACTTCCCAAAATCCATTTTCCATGGGCTACCTCCCTCTCTTGGTGGAGGCCCTCATCCTTTGTTATTGACTTCTATGGTCCCCATTAAGTGGCGTGTGGCCAATCATTGCCAGTGGAAGCCTCCCTCGCAACCCATTGCTAGGAGAAGCTACCCTTGCTCAGTGGTGGCCTGTGTTCCATGTCTTCAAGATTGCCAAGAAGTTGTGCCTAGCCACAATCCTCTATGGCATGGTGGTGGCCCTTGTCCCCTATACTTACCCCCAAGGGTCATCACCAAGCAATGCATAGCTATTCACTACAAGCTCCATCACTTATCAGTGGTGACCCTCCTCTAGTGTTATTGTCTTTGAGGGGGTTTCCACCAAGTGGTGCATGGCTATCCATTGCAAAGGAAAGCCTATATTGCTTTTTAGTGATGGCCCTCGTATCATATTATTGTCTTTGAGAGTCAACACCAAGCGGTGTGTAGTTTGTAAGTTTAATTTAATAGAATCTCTTGCTTGATAATGACTCTCTGTGGTCTTTAGTTCAAGCCAAATGCTCCCATCTCTCTCAAGGTGCATAATATAACAGGCTCACCGAGAAGTGCTTGGAGAGTTGTGCAGGATAGAAAATCACATGCAACTTGTAATACCACATCAACACTTCCAAAGGTTGGTTCACAAAATCTATGAGGAATGGGACATTGATCGTATCTATAATTCTATCTCTTCAAGAGATCATGGAGGACTTCCTTGTGGAGTTTTTTGGGGATGCATATTCTCTTGCCGCCCATGCTCATAGGGCGATTGTCATGCTGACACATTTCAATAGCTTGTGCCATTTATAGCTACAATATGATAGACTACTGAATCCTATTAATATCTTAGACTTTTCATGTTGTTCCACCTCTTCACCATCAATGATCTAGGCTGAGATTCCCCACCCCACATGAGATACATGCATGCTTATAGAGAGCAAGAGTAGTGGCCGAGTAGATGGTCTAGACACAACGTAGCCCCACCAACAGGCGTTGTCCCACCACTCCAATTCCCATCATGCTGAGCCCCTCTAGGCCATCCACGATGAGCCCCACCACTCTAAGCCCCTCCAAGTCCCAGCCCTAGATTCCCTTCAGGTCTAGCCCCACCACTCCAAGCTCTCCAAGTCCTACCCCTGAAGGCCCTCTAGGATGAGCCCCTCCAAGAGATGCCCCTCAAGGATGGGTCCCCACGAACCAAGGCCGTGAGCCACTCCAAAAAAGACCCATCACGTTAGCTCCTTGATGGCCTTCAAGATGAGCCCTTCTAGGAGGAGCCCATCCACATTGACCCCCCCACCCCCAATATGAGCTTCTCTAGGAGGAGCCCCTCCATGTCGAGCCTCCCAAGGAGGAGTCCCTTTACCCCCCACCCCCCAAGGACGAGCCCCTTCTTCAAGTCAAGCCCCATTGCCTGCAATCCTCAATGAGTGCAAGGCCCCAACTTGCAAGTGCTTCCTCCTCATTAGCACCTTCTTGGACCTTTGCCTCCACCTCACCTCCTCGACATCCATTGGTTTTGATGGAGGATGAAATCATGCTCAATAACAAGATCAATCTCATCCTCAATGAGTGATTAGTTTCAGCAGTGATGGGGGAGATAGTGGTCCCTACCAGGGTAGTTCTACTTTTGAGAGGGCAGTGAGAGGTTGTGGAGCTGGATGCAGTGGACATTGGAGTGTTGGCTTGCTCTAATGACGATGAGTTGACCAACTTCATCCTTTTTGCTCTCCAAAAGTAATTTTTAGTTTTTTTTTTTTCAAGTGTCTCAATCACTGATCTCATTGGATATTTTCTTAATAATCTATATTCATGCCCCTTGCATTTTATAGTTATATACTATCACTGTTGCCATCGGAGATCTAGAGATTTGTATCATGCCTTGACTTGCTACTCTCGTATCCCCTACAAGATGACAAAGTCTTATGGACTAGTGCTTTAAGTAGTGGAGCAACATCTCGATCAATGATGTGCGAATTATGTTCATTTCGTACCATCACAAGTAAGTGTTTGATTAAATAACATTGCTTGTTTATGTAGACCTATTTCTTTTATCTTTGTTTTGGTGATTTATCTTCTTTGATGATTGAATAGCTCTCACAAGAATGTGATATTATATGACATGCAACAAAATATTTATTATTTTACAAATACATCAAGGGCTACCATGGAAGTGTCTAATAATAAGTATTTGTGTATCTCCTTTGAGATTTGGCTCCTTCTCTTTGAGGTGTTGACCCTAACTAACTTCACCTATTTCTCTAGGGTTGGGTGCAAACTTGTGGCATGAATGGAGGGCTTTCTTTTTATTACAACCCTTTTACATACTTTGAATACAAGGATTGTGTGGGTCCCAGGCCCTAGAGATGTCAATTATGGATGGAGGATGGGCCTCAACACGCTTCTCCTTCTGAAGGTGATATATTGTCTACCAAATGTGACTGGTTTTTATGATGCAAGCTTGTTTTGCTAGTCGAAGCTCATAGTTTGTAATTTCTTCTTTGGCATAGGATATTGGTATAGAAAAATACTTAGAGATTGAAGTCAAGAAATTAAAAGTTAGCACCATTCGATTTTTTGTATCTACGATTGCCAAGCACCACAAGGGGGAGGCATTGCGAAGAGACGAGTTCACAAGAAAAAGATTATAGAGGAGGCGTGAGTAGGAGCAAGAGTAGGTAAGGGCTCTAGAAGAGGTAGTAGATGCCATATGAGGTCATGAGAAGGCCATGGAAGAAGTTCATCAATGGGTTGAATATTGAGACAAGTTGTAGAGAGCGGGTAGCCAAGTGATGGAGAGGGGGCCACAGAGATTGGAAGCTCTTTGGCATGATATGGAGGAAGCATGTCAACCCTCCCCATCCAAGCCACAATCTCTCTCCCATCTCAACAACAACCCCCCCGGACAACCTTGCCACCGTCACGGGTAACCTAGCTTCACTCTCACAAAGTGAGCTTGCTCTCGAAGATTTGGTCCCTACCCCCTCGAGGAGACCCTTGAACCTAGCCTTCAAGACCTTTGCGTTCTAAATTTTTGGTGCTTGTTCACTACTTTGTAAATGGAAATGAAAATGTAAAAAGAAAAACTTCTCATATGTATTGCTATACTTATTAACATTTATTTTATAGTATGGTCTTTCTTGAGTACAAAAGCCGGATGAAATATTTACCTTTCTTTTGAGAAAAATGTATGTGTCTATAATTGTGAAAATACTAGTTCATTTTGATTATAGTTGGACTGATTGAAGTGTTTATTGTGTATGGTGAATCCCACGAGGGTTAGCACTAAGCAAAGGAGGCCCCCCCCGTAGGCCGAAGGGCCCCCACTTTGGTTGTTCTTGACCCTCATGTGCACTAAATGTTGTATGGGTCACCACCAAGTGAGAGAGGTGCTTTCCTAGGGTGATGATCCTTGTCTCACTTGGTCATGACTCTCCAAGTACAGGCTATTAAAATTTTGTACCATTCTCAATTACAATCAAATCTAATGTGATTTGCTCAAATGGCCCAAAGTAGACTAGTACACACTGACATGAGAAATTACTCAAATGAGACACAAGGAACCTACATTTATGAGCCTATTTATCATGTATAGAAAGTATCCAGATGCTACAGAAAGGTAGTATGGGACTACCAAATTTGGTACTCCAAAATATCAAGACTACCAATAATGGTACAATGTGAGAAAAACAATAATGGTACTAAGGAAGTATCAAAAACTACCAATTTTAGTATCCTAGGATAGAGGAAGCTGCCACTAAAGATAGTCCTGGATAGAAGTATGGAATGATTCCATACACAAAATAAGTGTTGAGAGCTAGAGAATGTGCTATCCAAATGCAGATTATGATACTTAAACTTCAATCTACTCTACTCTATGTTTGTACAACTTATGTTCTATGTCTATCTTTTCACTCTTTACCTCTATCTATCTCTGTCAGTGTCATTGCACCAACTGTACCTCTTTATAGGAGTGAGCCTAGCTTCATTTTGTGATTGCTGAGTGTAGATGAAATTTTTAGGTGGATAATACGTATCTTTCTTTCACAGTCCAAGCTTGATTTTAGATATATCTCCTTGAATCTTGCAGTACAAGATATAGGCCTTATATTGACGTTAAAAGTGACGAGAATGTAAATAACAAAATTTGCCCCCGTCGTCGCAAAAAGCATCGTTATTGGCGACGCCATAGAACTTTCGGTATTAGTGCCGTTATCAGCATCGCTATTTAATGATGCTGATAATGACGCTTTTCGACGCTAATAACGACACCAATAACGACACGTGCAAGTAAATTTGCGACGCTAATAGCGACGGTAACAGGGGAAAAAAATTTGTGGTAGGGCAACAAGCTGCCCTACCACATATAGTAGTGTGTGCTTTATTTGGGCCATACAAAATAGTTTTTGCATTGTGTACAATGCTCGTGTAAACAAAAACAAAGTGTACTTAAATCATAACACTGATACATTAAATAAATACATGATCGCATAATGAAAGCGATTGGTACAATGATTGGTACAATCATGGCAAGATATCACTACTACATAAAAAATGTCTACACAGATCAGGCGACCAAAAAAGAAGGGTGTGTGAGCTCCAGGGATCCAAGGGCGAGCTATACATCCTCGCCATCCGAAAGCTTGTCCTGCCGCAAACGAGCATCAAACGGACTCTGCAAAAAAAGAAACAACTACACATCAGTCCGCCATATAATAATGCATTCTAATGAAACATGGTAACTATGGACAAGAAAGATGAGTGACTTACAGGGCCGCCGCGTCTATACAATCGGTCGATCAATGCAGTGAGACCGTGCCTCTCTGCATATCGAGTCTCAAGGCCAGTTAGATCGTGATTTGTAATGGAGTGCTGCAAAGAAAACAAAATACTAACAGTTAGAAACATGATTGTCAGTACAAAGGATATTGCAAAAAAATAAGCAAGCAAAACAAAAGAAAAACTTAAAAAGTCCTCCAGATATGTCTTATGGCCGCCACTCCCAAGATGATGGATCACTCCGGCCTCTAGTCGTGCCCTCGCCGCCTCGCGCTGCTGACTCCAACATCCTAGAGAATTTGTAGTTTTCTCCCTCACTTAGCACCAGTCGTCTATGTCTAGCCACTCAGGCTTTGTAGCCCCACTCTTGAGTGCCTTGCGTGCGTCTGATCGTCTATGTGACATATATGCACGCAGGCAGTCCGTCATCTAGCCCGTAGAAAATCTATCTATTGTGGCTGGAACTGGAAACTCCTCATGCAAAGATGCTACTATGTAGTCCTTGCTCCCCTCCGGTATGTTTTTCCAATGATCCAAGACGTTGTTCCAAAAAACTTGTTGGCACAACTCTCTTATGCAAGCCATCACCCTCCTCCCCTTATCATTCATGATGATGGCTTCTAACCTATCATCGACAAGATAGGCATATCCCTCTGGGGTACGCCTAAGATGGGTCCTCTCCCACTTGCGTCTATGCTCCTGGCCATCACCCTCCTCCCCTCATTATTCATAATGATGGCTTCTGACCTATCATCGACAAGATAGGCATATCCCCCTGGGGTATGCCTAAGATGGGTCCTCTCCCACCTGCGTCCACACTCTTGGGCATATCCAAGAGACCCCTATACATCTGGTGTACCGACCGGGGTACTATCTATCGGTGTAGCATCCATAGGGGTGCCACTCTGCAGAAGACTGAGCAAAAGCTAGAGTAACTGGAGTAGACATCTCCACAGGTGTGACAAATCCTGGAGGTGACGCAACTCCTATAGAACGATGAGATGGAGACACCGTGTCTATGCCTCCACAGCAACCACCTGAGCCACACTCCCTGGAACCGCCATGAGAGCGAGGAGTAGCACGTGTATCCCGTGTTGATCGTGGGCTCATTGTCTCCAAATCTCTACAACATCCCCTTGACCCTAAAGTACTCCCTCCCTCTGGCCCAAGTCTGGAGCATCGACCTTGTCTGCTCAAAGTTGAAGCATCTGATCACACCGCAGTAGATCTAATAGAGTGGCCTGACGATGTCCAAGACAGCTCCTGGTCTGCCATGTCTCTGAATCTCGATATCTGATCTGGAGACATGCACGTGAAGATATCCTACAACTCCTCATCGCTCATCCCTCGACTCATCCTGATGATCTAAGTATCCAAAAAGATCACATGAACAGATAAAAAATGATGTTAGCATAATCAATTTAAATCATACAAATCACGGTAATATAAATCCTAAAAAAATGATCTCACTTAAAATGCATATCTTATGTACCATTATAAGCGATTAGTCAAGGAATTGAGTAAGTGGATGCTCCAAGTATGAAGTATCCTTTGGTCCCATGTCAATCTCTTGACATAACTTTGCATACACTGGAAGGTCGATAGACATGTCACCACAAAAGGATGAGTCCATCTCTTTCTCAAAGACTTCTTGGAGTTCTTTATTTCCATCATTGTTAGCCGATGCTAGCTCCTCTACATGCTCCAAGCTTTCGGTGTCCTCCACCCCTTGCAATATGGACCCCTCTATTTGTATATTGTCCTCATCTATGCTCGGAACATTGCTTTGATCATATACTCTTGCACTTCGGGGAGCTGAAGGTATAATATACCACCACCGAGATTGTTGGGGCTTTGAATAGAAGATTACCTGTTCACAAACACGTACAAGAGAGATTAAACTATTGTGCATGTACCATGTCATAATACGATTAACAAACAAATGAGTTCATGCACCTATTCACAATTGGCCGACAACACAAAGGTGTCGCACAAATCCTTCCATTTTTTTCCGGAATCTATTTTGAGAAATCCAGATGGACCTCGTCGAGCTGCTGCTCTAGGCTCCTTTAAGTACCACTTTGAACCATTGCACATCGAATAGTATCATGGAGAAACTACGGTAATCCACCGTAACAATACTTTGTAAGTTTTCAAAATACTCCATCTCATCTATAACCGTGTTTGGATCGGTTACTCGTCATCGGCTCTCTTGATCGAACCTTGCCATGATACCAGAGTTCATTGTGGAGCGCATTTTATCAATACTCTCCACATGAAAATGTCGTCTGATCACACTGCACTATATATTTTGTACTATACATTGAAACACTCAAATTAGTTGTCGCATATAAAATATAGATACGACAAATCCTAAACATGTCATCACCTTTGGACTACATCCCCTCGAGAATTTCCACTTTTCAATTGAGACC
Source organism: Lygodium microphyllum (assembly GCF_053477565.2). Classification (NCBI taxonomy): domain Eukaryota; kingdom Viridiplantae; phylum Streptophyta; class Polypodiopsida; order Schizaeales; family Lygodiaceae; genus Lygodium; species Lygodium microphyllum. The sequence goes on from NC_141158.1 coordinate 74,936,550, forward strand.
TCCGCCCCTTCGTGAGATGCTGTAGTCAAAGCTCCATGCAACCATCGTGTTGACATGAACCGCGACATCTTCTCCATGCCCTCGGGATATCGAATCGGTCAATGGCGTGTACTACGTCAAAATTCAGATTGCGCTTCCTCTCGATCTTGCCTAGTGATCTGGTACCTGGCAAGCCACGTCTCCATAGACGCATGGTGCAACATACAAAAGCAATTCACGTTCTCCTCCATTGCAGTATCCATTTTTTTTTCTACCCCATTTCCAACCACCACATCTTCGATCAGTCTATCATCGTCCTTCAGTGCGACCATAGCATTTTGTTGTTTGGATCCACCATTGGTAGCCATTGTGAATATGCACTAGCGCCTCAGACACCAACCAATCTTCAACCATGCTACCTTCTGGCCGAGCTCGTTGTCGCACAAAGCCTTTTAGGGTTTTCATGAAGCACTCCAAGAAGAACATCCATCGCATATGGACAAGTCCAGCAATCTCCACTTCATCTACAAGATGCATAAGAAGGTGGATTTGTATCGTGAGCATGCTGGTAGGCAGGTATTTCTCAAAGAGACAGACTGTCTCCACTGCTCCCCACCTCACGGATTCAATAAAGGACGTCTTAATCTCCTTCTGTGAGATCCATTGCACTAAAGTCGACAATGAGTAAATGGCCCTGTGTATTTCTAGAGTAAGGCATCTTGACATCGCGATCGGTAGTACAAACTGCCACAAATGAGAAAGCATTATGAACAATGTCTACACTCCAAATAGCAAAATGTGCACGCCAATTACAATCCATTCATAGTACAAACCTGACATAGCTTATGCCAGTCATGATATTTTAGCCCTGATAATTGGCCATCTTTAGAAAATGCAGACCTGAGAGAACGCGTCATACCCGTCATAATGCGGATAGACTTGACTATTTGCTTCATAATGCGCTCTTCTTTAATGGACAACTCGGTTACACTTGCATCGCTCCACCCGTATTTTGCTTGCATACTTAGGAGTACAAGCAATGTCTTCAGGCGAGATACTCAACACCCATCATATAATGGTATGGATGCTTCCTCTCTAAGTGGATCAGAAGTCTTGACATCCATGGGAATCAATGCATCCATCATTGCCTCCATCTCAGGCTCCAAGATTGTAGGTAGATCGCTGCTGCCTGTCTCCTCTGGTATTGATGATGGTATAGATTAGGTAGTAACTTCCAAGTGGTGGATTGGCTCAGGCACTCCATCCATGGCACGCCCACGAACTCTTCTAATTGGCCACAAAGGGTGCACTCCTTCTTGGGACGAGACGTCACCTCCCTGGATAGAAAATTTGCCAGCCACATCCAATCTACTTGTATATGGTATTCAATTAGCTTGCGAGTACAATGCATGATTGATATTAGCTTTTCTTACCATTTGTTGAAAATCCAAGATCATCTAATCAATGATCTCAGATTGAAACTCGCCGAAGCGTCATACCTGTTCTATAGATAATCGACATTTTTGTCTAATTGCCAGCTTGCATTGAGAGCAAGGACATGGGACACGGTGATTAAGATACGCCTTGCGATCTTGAACAACAAGACCTTCATTGTTTTCCATTTTGTCTACGTTACGATAAACAATTTGTTTTTGTTATCATTCTTTTTTTCTTTCTTAAATTGTTTGAGAAGGGATTTCTTATCTTGTAACTCAGCAAAAATTAACGTATGAAAAGTCTCCACCCACCCTCCTACACATTAATATATATATATTCGGAGTGTTTCCCATCTTGTGGTGTTGCTCCGGACCTCACCACCACTCTCTCTTTGTTTTTTATCCATTCATCATCTCCTCTCCTTCCATCTCTCTCTCTTTTTCTCCTTCTTTATTATGTTATATGTTAATTTCCTCTCTCTTGTTCCTTCTTCTTTTTTCTCTTCCTCCCCCTCTCTTATTTTCTTTAACGATCATGACTACGACTATGAGGAAGACCACGACAACCACGACCACGACCACGATCACGACGACGATGACCATGACCATGACGACGATGACCATGACCACGTCCACGACTACCACTACCACTACCACGACTACGACCACCACATCTACCACTACCACTACCACAACCATGACCACTATAATAAACAAGAAAATAAGAAAAAAAAAAACAATAACAACTACAACTACTATTACAATAATAAACAAGAAAAGAAGAAAAAACTACTACTACTACTACTACTACTACAAATAAGAAAACTAAACAAGAATAAACAAAAAAAGAGAAAAAACTACTACTATAACAACAAACAACAACAATTAATTTCCTTATCTCTCTTCCTCTCTCTCTCATTTCCTCTCCCTCCCCTCACGCTCACCCTCAGCCTCTCTCTCTCTTTCCCTATGAGGTTTAATGTTTTTTCTCTCTTTGTCTCTCTCCTCTCCCTCTCTCATTTTTTTTCTCTCCTTTTCCTCTCTCATTTCCTTTTCTCTCTTTCTCTCTCTCTCTCTCGTTTCCTCTCCCTCGCTCACCCTCACCCTGTCTTTCTCTCTTTCCCTATCAGGTTTAATGTTTTTTCTGTCTTTTTCTCTCACCTCTCTCTCTCACTCTCACTCTCATTTCCTTTTCTTTCTTCCTCTCCCTCTCTCATTTCCTCTCCCTCCCTCACCCTCTCCCTCTCTTTCTCTATTTCCCTATTAGGTTTAATGTTTTTTCTCTCTTTTTCTCTCTCCTCTCCCTCTCTCATTTCCTTTTCTCTCTTTCTCTCCCTCTCTCATTTCCTTTTCTCTATTTCCTCTCCCTCCCTCATCCTCACCCTCTCCCTCTCTTTCTCTCTTTCCCTGTAATGTTTAATATATTTTCTCTCTTTTTCTCTCTCCTCTCCCTCTCTCATTTCCTTTTGCTCTCTTCCTCTCCCTCTCTCATTTCTTCTCCCTCCCTCACCCTCTCTTTCTCTCTTTCCCTATTATGTTTAATATTTTTTCTCTCTCCTCTCATTCTCTCATTTTTTTCTCTCTCCTCTCCCTCTCTCATTTCCTTTTGCTCTCTTCCTCTCCCTCCATCCCTCACCCTCTCCCTCTTTTTCTCTCTTTCCCTATTATGTTTAATGTTTTTCCTCTCTTCCTCTCCCTCTCTCTACCCTATTATGTTGAATGTTTCCCTCTCCCTCTCTTTCTCCCTTTCCCTATTATGTTTAATGTTTTTTCTCTCTTCTTCTCCCTCTCTCAAGTCCTCTCCCTCCCCCTCTCTTTCTCTCTCCCTCCCTCTCCCTTTCCCTCTCCCTCTCTCATTTCCCTATTATGTTTAATGTCTCCCTCTCCCTCTCCCTCTCTTTCTCTCTTTCCCTATTATGTTTAATGTTTCCCCCTGTCCCTCTCCCTCACTCATTTTCTCTCCCTCCCTCCCCCTCCCTCTCTCTCCCTCTTCCTCTCTCTCTCCCTCTCCCTCCCTCTCCCTCTCCCTCTCCCTCTCTCATTTCCTCTCCCTCCCTCTCCCTCTCCCTCTCTTTCTCTCTCATTTCCTCTCCCTCTCTCAATATACATGAATTATACCAAAAATAAGTAAAAGAGAGAGAGAAAACACAAAAGAAAAGCAAGAATGGACAATTCATTCACCGTAAAGGCTCGAAGAAGGGTTTGGCGGTTCCTGTTCGCGAGGACGGCTCCTCTTCACCCTCTGTACACCTCCTCTTCTTCGCGAACGGCGACGGCAGCAGCAGCAGTGAGAAGCCTTATTTCTCCCTCTTTCTCTTTTTCTCTCTTTCTCTCCCTCTCAAACGCAAGATATTCGCTCTCCCTCTCGCTCTCCCTTTCACTCTCTCTTTCATGAATGCGCGCAAAATGACGCGCTCAGGTTTTGGCCCGCATTTTTTTCGTCTGGGTACCGTCGCTATTTGCGTCGCATTTGCGACACTAATAGCAACGCAAATAGCGACGCCGCTATTTCTCGTCACAAATGGCTGTTGCTATACCCTCATATCCTTGTAGTGTTGCAAGTAGGCTTCTAATAACTTGTAACTGTGCACTCCTTCCCCAGAGGTAGCTCTATCGGGCTGTTAATAACAACGTAGATGCACAACATTATATGCTATCTCTTTACATATGAAGTTTTTTTATTTTCTTATTAGGACCTAGCAATCATCGAGAGAGTAGTTAGAGATAAAGTGATGCAAAAAATTCCTTTGATCATGTGAATATAAAGCTGCAAGATAAACAATGCAAATAGCAATGCACCTTTTTATCATCAACATAGAAGCTGAAAAAAGTAGAATGCTCAATGTCTTCATTGTGCAAGTTTGTCCTCAATTGTCATAATGTGCACATTGACCCTACCTTCATAATGATTTTAGTGGATAGAATAGAGTTGTGCACTTCTTAAAGGGTGAATCCCCTTAAAATTTTTATCTTAGTCCATCCAACATTTTAAAGACTCTATGTTTACATTCAATTACTCCTAAGCTTCTGACCATTGTCACCTAAAAAGTATTAGTTGGAGGTATATTGGCATCTAAAGCTCTAATCATTTTAATACTCAAATACAAGCCAACTCTACAACTTTTAGTATGTTCATATACCCCATGTTTAATATATTTTTGAATAGTACATATATCTTTTAATTCTCATTTGACATCATAAAATATTTCTTACTTTGAGCATATATGATATAGTTACATACTTGTAAGTGTGCCCCTTAGGCATGCAATTAGTGTTTTGTATGTATATTCATTAGTATGGAGTACAATGTATGTCTTTTGTTAGTCTCTTTATTAGTGTATGTAAGTTGCATACTTGTTGTTCCTTATGACATGCCAAACAAAAATGGGAAGAACCAAAACAAGAAATTCTCCACTAGAGCATTGAGAGAGAACACATGTAGACGAGCTTGGTTTAGCAAGTTATAGAAATGAGTAGACGTAGCAATGTGTGTGATGGTACACTATCACAATCACTAAAAAGGACAAGAATGGATAAACAAAACCATCAAAAAGAAAAGATGCTTGGAATTATATGTTAGAATGTCACCAAAACAGGTCCGTAAGTTTAGTACCATGTAGCAAGTGATAGAGGGGAAGGATGGAAGAGTAGGTAGAGAGATAAGAGAAGCAATAGTAGTAATGCAAAAAAGAAAAACGGATAAACATAGGAACATCCTATGAATGAGTCCATCGATGCCTATGGATGAATCTCTATGGGTGTATCCAAAGTTGTGCTCTTATTGCAATGCGCTGAAAGAATGAAGTTGAGGTGAATAATTGCTCGATTACGCAGTCTTTACAATCTGATTTTCCAATTGTTTTAATGAACGTGCCTTCATCGAATTACATAGACCTTCAACGCCATTGTTGGGCTGCTTTTAATAAACGCACGAGTGGCCGAGGTAGTGAATGCAAGGTCCGGTATATTGACGTTGCTGGCAGGCGCTCACGCAGGTGCGGCGAGGCTTGAAGGTCCATGAAGGGACCCTGAGAGGAGTGCTGGCGTGGCAAGGTAATAGAGTATGGCCGGCGCTGGTCATGATGAAAATCAGCATGACCTGGGAAGCGAGCCCTATGAGCACTGGGCCGATGGAGCTCGCATACTGCTCCGGCACAATTAGCTGGTGCCCTATTAATGAGCCGGAGCTCCTGAGATCCGTTAGTGATGCTACCCTGTGATACTTGATTGTGATATCGCGAAGAAACGCACGAGGATGAGCCGGCCTGATAACTGGCTTGTTGTTGCAGTAGCCACGGATGGCTGAGGATGTCATGAAGGCTTGGTCGGCTCCGAGATTCGAAGGTGAGCATGTGCACGAGGAGGTCTTTGGGGGCTGCGGGTATGCGGAGGTCGTCGAGAAATGCAAGGAGCGGGCCGGGGCTACCGCCATACTTGGAGTAGAAGCAAGGCGCGCGGTTGCCAGTGAGGGTCTCGCAGAGGAGCATGCCGAGGCTCCAGACCTCGGCTGCTCGAGGCCGGTAGAAGCCCCGGTCGCGCTGCACCTCGGGCGCCATGTAGGCGTAGGAGCCCACCCTGCCGGACACCAGGTCATCGTCCTCGTCCTCCAAAACGGACAAGCCGAAGTCCGCGAGCTTGGCGGACGCGACGTCGCCTTTCCGGGGTATCAGAACATTGGAGGGCTTGACGTCCATGTGCAGCACTCGCGCCTGTCGACAGTACTCGAGCGCCCGCGCGAGCCGCCGCAGCACCGCTGCTGCCTCTCCCTCACTCAGCCTCTTGTCCGGCCTCCGCACCAGCTCGTCCTCTAGGTTGCCTCCCTTGCATAGCTCCATCACCAGGTACAGCCTCTCTCCGTCGCAGTGCACCCCCCTCAGTCTTACCACCGGGACCTCTTCTGCTTCCGGCGCATCAGCAGTACACGCACCAGCTGATCCCATCATCAGTTCCAGCTTCCTCATCACCAACGCCTCTGTCACTGCCTCGTCCAGCTCCTCCTGGCTGGCCACCTTGAGTACCTTCACGGCCACCTCCTCCTTCTCCTCTTGCAGTAACGACGCTTCAGTCTTCTCCAGTGACCGGGCGGACGTGCTGCATGACGACGGCTGTAGCGGCCGCTTGTAAGTCATCACGCTCCTGCATACGTTTCCGAAGCTGCCTTTCCCCAGTTTCTGCCTCTCCATCATCTCCACCCTCACTGCGCTCATCATTTGTGGTCCATCAGGCACTATATTAACTTGGTTCAAAGTAATCACCTTACGGCGACCTTTCACGAACATGGCCGCGAGCCGCTCGGCAATTGACAGCTTCTTCACCTTCCTCTCATACTTGAAGTAGTCCATGACGAAGTACAAGAAGTTTGTTGGCTATCTGTTTGATATCCATGACTTCACAGCGAACAATACATCGCATCATGTACTGCCTGTGTAGTGGAGAGGCCAACTATGAACGCTTCCATATTGTGACGTCCCGACCAATGTTCACCAAAAACCTAGTTTTCAATGGTGAATTGCAGATTTTTTTTAAAAAGTTTCAAAACCTAAAGAAAAGGATAAGGTTTAAAAACTTAAATAATTGAAAATTTTTAGTTTAAAAATGGCAAAGCCGTGTAATTTGATTTAGAAATCCCATTAAAATTATGGGTTAAAGATTTTTGTATTTGCTATTAAAAATGTTTTTCATGAACGTTTATGCCCACTCGGACATGCAATGTAAGTATGGCAACCATGTTTAGTTGCTCTTTGTTTATCCTTACGCAAAAAGATAATGACAATGTTATAGAGAGGTCATGAGTTCACTAGTAATCTCTAAAAGTGGAGACTGCCCAACATGAGCCCCATATTGTGTTGCATGCAATTGAGCATATGCACTAAAGCAAAAAGCAACCATAGATGTGTTTGATAGATAGCCCTTTACAAGCACATCTATTAATATGTCTAATGGTATGCCTATGACCTTGAAATATAGTACGCTTTTGGATGTGCTAGCAGATGTGATTCTTGATTTAACATTCAAAACCCACAAACCCTTTGTGTTTCTTTCCTCAATTGGTAAAACAAACAACAATAGCAAGAGAGCAAATCCAAGTAAAGAAAGGGGAGAAAAGCAAATAGATAGGTATCTGCAAGCCAAGTATACAAGCTTATTAAGGACCCAAGGAGAGACTCTTTTGGTCGATTTGTATAATTTGCCAAGTTGTGTTTTTCTTTCTTCTTCTTGCTTGTTTGCTCTTGCTATTAAGACTTTTGTATACTTGTATTGATCATAAAAAGCAACTTTTTGTTTAGGTTTTGCATACCTCTCTTCTAGAAGAGTTGTAGGTTGATTGGTTACAAAAAAAATTATTACAAAAGAAGTACATCTATAGTTATGTTAGCCAATGTATCTAATTATGCGACTAACACATTTTAAGATAGACTTTTGTGAATTGAAAAACCAAAAAAATGCTACCAAGTATATTGGTGGTGGTATTGTATATGTGAATACGCGTGTATCTTTCTACTCATGTGCTTACATGAAAATATATCTATGGAAAGAGAAAAGCTTTGGTTGTACATGATTATATGCTAATTTTTAAGAGTTTGCATCATGCACATTCATGATCCACATCATACAACTTTTAAAACAAAAGTGCATAGCCATATCATAAAATTGGCCTAGATTTTAGAGAAGGATTTGATGAACCTTAACGAAAGTGGGATATGATGAATCTCCTTTGAACTATGAGGTAAATATTATCTATCTATGCACGGTTTAACTTTGCTCTATTAAGGTCGCATGGAAGTCCATTAGACTTGCATGAGATGTGCCATTTAATGGCCAAAGTACACCTATCCTTACGATTGCTCTCTCTCTCTCTCTCTCTCTATATATATATATATATATATATATATATAATGTGATAAAAATGTGTATATAATTGAATGGGAATTGGAAAAATAAACTTGAGGCTTTCGTCACTCAACTTTTCAACACTTTGTATCTTTGATATGCAAGTTGATGCTTTGTGCTCAAATATGATTTCTCTTCTTTTCCCAAATAATGTGCCCTTATGCTCAAACAATTCTACAATGTATAATGGTTACTACACTATTGATGTATTGGTTCTAGCCTCATGTAATGCAAGGGTTTTTGTGTCCTAAATGCATCTTAGGATGTAAAAAGGGTGTAAAAGAGAGTGCTTTTCCAAGATGGGTGGTTTCCATGATGCCTAGAAAAGAGTATTAGATACTCTTAGTTGGAACCTAAGGTCCCCCACAATGCCTAGAAAATAGTATTAGACACTCTTTGTTGAAAACTAAGTTCCAAGCACAAGTTGTGAAGTGTGCACAAAGTGTAATGGTGCAAGGTTGAGTATCCTAATCTAGTGCAAAAAATGGCAATGTTTTGCCCCTTGTTGCTTATTCCTACATGTAAGAAGGGTTGTGCCTTGAAGGCAAAAGGCTTGTGTCCCTAATGAAAGGTAGAAGCACCTTAAGCAAGGGAATTAGGATTTATTCTAAGGACTTAGTACACTTGGGAACTAGTGGTTGTGATTTAGGGGGTTTCACCACTGTGTGTGTATGCCCATCCTCTATACCATGTGTATTCAATGCTTATTTATAAATATTCTTATCTATGAGTTTTTCTTGAATAAAAAATCAATTTTAATTCAATCTATAAGTAGGCCCTTTATATGAAACCCTTTTGTATGTAAAAATGTATAAAAATAGTTTTTTTAAAACCCCTTATTTTAAATTCACATGATACATACATATATTCATAGTTACCCCCCAAGGATTGTGAGAATAAAGTTCCTAAAGTATTCTTCTATGGTGCAAATGACCTAAATGTTCTACGTGACTTTTGCGATAGGGGCATATATAAGAGTGCAATGTCTAGTATGTATGTGGTGTCATATTGTGTTGAGAGTGCCCTAAAGTGACTATGTGCAATATGTATAGGTTAATGTATGGATATTATGTGCTTTCATTATATATTTGCAATGGTAATATGTGCCAAGGCTAAGGGATGTGTGCCTAGATACTCATGTGCTCGAGTGTCCACCCTAAATGCACACAAAGTGCTACAAGATATATCCCTATATTATGTGCTTAGGTTTGTGAAGGATTGGATTGGAGAGGAAGAAAGATAAGAGAGAGACTATTGAAGAGAGAAAAGATGAAGTGCATAAGAGAGAGAAAGAGAGGGTCGAGGAGAGAGAAAGACAAAAAGAGAGAGAAGGCAGCCATGAAAGCTGAGAAAGAGGGAAGATGAAGGAGACTTATATTATAATAATGATCATGCAAAAGTGAAGTCCGTTACATCTTTTATACCTACCAATGTAGCTGGTATTTTATCCCCATTATTTTATTTTCCCTCTCTTACATTCTATCCCCACCCAAAGGTTTTTCCCCTAAAAAACAAGTTGGGCACTTATTACAAAAGACAAGGTGGAAGCAAACTAGAGTACTACTCTGCTGCTGCAAACATTACAAGGTTTATCTGATGGAATGAGGGGTAATGGTTGATGTATAAAGGGTCATTCATCAAGTATGATATATGGGTATGATTGGGGAATGATAAAATTTAAATCTTGACTCATATTCTCTAAGAAGCTGAAGGTTTCAAGCAGTGGACAACATGCTATCTACTACAAGACCCTGTTGTAGTAAATCTAAGATAACTTTTTGTAAAAAAACTCCAATCAAGGAGTGCTACACATCAAAATGGAGCTCTTGGTAAGTCCTTTCAGCCCATATAGGTTGGGCTTGGCTGTTTAGAGTTCAGAGTAAAATCTGGTGTAAAACAATGAGTTGTCTATAATCTTTCCTACACTAAAATATAGCCATAGATGACCAATCTTCAGCCAAAAGAGCCTACCAAAGAGAAAAAAAATTCTCGCAGAATGGATGATGGTCTAAATGAGGTCCCCAAGCAATCCATTAACCTCCTAGATCAAAAGGTATTCCATCATAATGATTGTCCAAGAGAAGAGAATGGCCATCAACCACATACTCGAGTCCACTTGGATCAAATGGGGTAAAGGTCGTGGACCTCTTGGGTGCCACATTGATGGTTTCAATGATGTTTGTCTTTTTCTTAGAAATGTCCCTAGATTTTGAAAATTTTTCAATGTTGCTTGTATTCTTCTTAGAAATGTCCAGTAGTCACTCTAATGCTCCCTGCCATATCTGTACATGTGTACCTAAAGTTCTTGGATTTGTGTGACTAAAAAGGGGAAACTAAACAAAATATGACTAACTGGATCAAGAACTAGAGAAGCTCTGATAACACTTGTCAAGGAGTGGACTGGAGAGGAAGAAAGAGAAGAGAGAGACTATAGAAAAGAGAGAAGATGAGGAGCAGAAGAGAGAGAAAGAGAGTGATGAGGAGAGAGAAATACTAGGAAAGGAGAGAGAAAGATAGAAAGAGAGAGAAGGCAGCCATGAAAGCTAAGAAAGAGAGAAGATGAAGGAGACTTGTATTATAATAATGATCATGCAAAAGTCAAGTCCCTTACACCTTTTATACTATTGTAGCTGGTATTTTATCCCCATTATTTTATTTCCCCTCTCTTACAAGGTTCTACATTCTATCATATAACTAAGTGCTCATACCTAATGTGTACAAGAGTGTTTATCAATTATGTATCCTAAGCTATATGTTCTAAATGACCTAGAGTGGTGTACACTTTAGCGCAAAAAGTGTTCTAATATATCCTAGACCAAGTCTCAAGGACCAAGTGCACAAGTTTGTCTTATTTTTAAGTGTCGCATGCTCCTAAATGGATGGGTGTTTGAATTTTCCCCTAGTATATTTTAATTCCTAAGTGAAAATGCATTGAACTAGATATTCCCTAGGGTAGTTGGTCTAAGTAAGCCCTCAATGGATGAAGGCAATGTGATTAAGTGCTTTTAGATGTGCCAAGGACACTTATGTGCCTTATGTGATTAAGTGCTTGATGGGTAATGTGCTTGATTTTCTAAGTTCCAGTGTGCACGAGTATCACATAGAACTATGTACATGAGTTCCTCAACCCTAGCTACCATGCATGAATTGTCTACTTGTATATGTTGCTGACCCTAGCTTATTGAACAAGTGCCTAAGCTATTGCAATAGGGTGGCAAACTATGATGGGTGCAAGTGAGTGTGATGTGTTCTACTAGGTGTGTTCTAGGCTTTAAATTTAATGCCCAAGGTTGGGCTTTAGGAAAAAATGAATGACATCTTTACTGGTTTTTTAAAGCACCATTTTGTTGTATTGACTAAATTTTGTTATAACTTTGAAGAAGGGAGATACTAGAGTCAAGTTGGAGCCTAGATGTTGGAGGTAACTGAGTGAATTGGACAGCTCAACTAAGCCTAACTTTTTTGAATTATAACAAAGAACTAATCCTCATCGTCATGGCCATTCAAGGGAGAAGTTGGAGGCTTGATGGATTTACTAAGAAATTGTCTACTTTGGATGTATCCTTTTAGGCCTATTCGGGCTTTAAGAGTAGTAGTGGATAGGAAGGGGTGGTTACATTGAGTGAAGCCGTTGTCATTCATGTCCTCTAAGAGGGCCATGCAAAAGGATGGTAAGAGAGCAGCTTGCATCATCAATCTAGACATGGCACAACTATCTATGTTGGCATTAAGATGAAAAAAGAGCTACGAGAGGTGGTACTTTGGTGGGGTAGGATCTTGCTTTAGCAGTTCCCTAAGGAGTCCAATATAATTACAAGTAGTGAGGAAGGCACGGTTTGGGCAAGAGGAGAACTCGATAAGGAAATGATCAATAGAAGCATATGATTCATTCTCATTGAAGGTCACAGCATCCTCTCGCTTGGTCTCATTCACGTTGTATATTTTTGTGAGATTATATATGGCAGACTTCTCTTGACAGGATTAGCATTGTTTCTAGAACCATTTTCAGTTGAGCTTGCAGCATTTTCTATGCATGTTCTAGCATTCTCCTTCTCTTTTTTTGGAGCTCCACTCTCCTCTCAGCAATGGTGTCCAACTCCTCATGCACTTCAAGTGGCGGTGGTGGGACTAGCTCATCATCTTGTTGCCCCATGTCATAACTCGGTCCTGCTCCTTCCTCTTCTCTGTGTTCCTGTGCCACTCCTTTGATAAGTCCCATGGCATCCAATTCTTGTATGGTCAAGCCTGCCCTTAGCAAATAGTTCCTACAATCCTATAGGCTTAGGCTGACTCTGCTACATGTGGTGGCATATGCAGTCCTCCCTACCTCTTAGAGCCTTGCGGGTGACTCTCAGCTTTCTTTTTAATGCCTCAACGACCTCCTCCTCCTCTAGTAAAGTGATGTCCATGATAGTGTTGAGGAAAGCACATTGTTGGGCTTCTAAGCTTGTACGGCCTCTGCTGTGCTCTCTGCTAGCACCTTATCACCTTTTGCCATGAGCTAGATGGTGCACTAGGTCTTGGACTCTTCATTCGCTTCTGCCAACCCAATCATCTACCTCTTGTTCATCTCTTCCAAGCCTTCACTCTACCTTTGACCTCGGGTCATTAGCTTCTGCTCTTGTTTCTCAACTTCTCTTTCTAATTTTTTCTGTCCTTCTAGCTCTAAGGCTACCCTCTTCTCCAAATTTTCTATGTGCTTTTGGTGCCTTCGGCCCCTCTCTTCTGCTGCTGTTGTGCTAGCTATTCCACGGCATTTTCCCTCTCCCATTGCAGGTCTTTATATAGCACCACTAGCTCTTCAGAATGTTGTTGTAGGTTGATGAGGTTTTGTGTCTCTTCAACGAGCCTTGCTTGCCATGTGTCTTCTTCTCCTTCCTTGGCCCTTGAGCTCAACTTTAAGCTCACTTATCTCTTTTTGACACAAGGCCACTTGGTAGGTTTTCTCCAGCTGGAAGGCCGCTAATGTATCTTTTTTGCTTCTAGCTCAAAAATGGCCACTTTCTTTTCCTCTTTCGCTCTTTCAAGCTGTGAAAGGAGTTCTTTGATGTAATTAGCATAATTGGTAGATTCAGCAGTGCTGTAGGAGTAGTTGTTGTGGATGCTTCTATTTTCTGTCTCTTGGAATCTTGTTTGGACTTTGCATTCGCAACTACTAGTCTTTTTACTCTAGTCACTGGGGTCCCTCCACTTGCAACTTGAATTATCTCTTTTTTTACCATAAACTATACCTAGGCTACAAGGTTACTGGCATCCACTATGGTAGAAGTACCTTGGGTGGGTGCAGAGATTGGGGTGGTGGGCACTAGGGTAAGTGGGATGGGGTTGATTAGGCCCTTTCCTTTGTCCTTTGCCACTGGGGGCGGCATGCTTTTGGGTACCTAGGAGCTCATCCTTCGGCATTCTTCTTCATGGGGGATCATGGCATCCAGCTCCTCTTCTCTAGAGGGTTGCTCCACTGATAGGCGAAAGGCTAAGGCTAGGTCTTCTTCTTCTCTCATCTTGAGCTCCTCGACTTCTTCATTTGCTTTTCTCTTTCTCTCCTCTTCAGCATCTTTGGACTCTCTTTGGGATCTTTGTAGGTCTGATTTCTCTTTCTTGTTGCTCTCTTCTTTGTCCTTCTCTCGTAGAGTCCTTTTCTTTAACTTCTTGGCCCCTCCATGGCTAGATTGTGCTTCTTGCTCTTCTTCTTTGTCACTCACCATTCTCCCACTGGATTGCTCTTGCTTATGATGAGGTGGTGACTTGTTTGGTGTTTCATTGACTTCTTCTCCATCTTGGGATTCCCCCAATGCCTCCTTAATGATGGCCTTCAAGACTCCACCAAATCCTATGGTTGAGACCTTGGAGGATGACGTCTTTCTTGCCCTAAAGGATGGGGACTCTTCACCCATGGGTCTTCCTCCTATGGCTAGTGCCTTTGCTAAAGTGTCAATGGTCTTCCACATGAAGCCGTTTAGGTTCACTTCATCTAGAGACTTAGCTCCAATGCTTTACAACATTTTGAGAGTGAAATTCTGGTGCCAAGAAGTGCCTAAAAATAGCTAAAAATTACAAATATCAAGGGAAAAATATTCAACGTCGAAGGCGGTGGCTCGATCTAGGACGATTTTAAGCGCCAAAGTGCTTTAAAGGCACCCAAGCGACACTTGTTGATTTTTCATAATTTTTCAGACTGACGTGTGGGTTGACAAGAGTTAGCGACCAATGGGGGATGTCGAGCCGGACGCCCAGGATTTTTCAGAGCTCAATTCGGAGTCCAGACGGGGAAATGGCCACAAAGTGGGCAAGATTTGAAAAGGTGGACATGAGTTTGGCAAAAGGAGTGGTGACCTTTAGGGGCTAGGGGGCATTTTATGACAAACTTTTAGTTAGCATGAAATCATGGGATGAGAGAGAAGAGGAAAAACGTGATCAGGGAGGCGCCGAAATTTGCGCCCCCTTGTTGATCATACATCATGCCTCCTGTGAGCAACCCCTCCAATTGATCATGGGGCTTCAATCCCCCCTGGATGCTGACTCTATCGCTGTGCTTTACTTCTCCAATAGCGGTCTCTATGAAGAATTCTAATTTCAGTATTTCTCTCTCCTCCCTCTCTCTCTTCTAAAGGCAGATTCATGTGGTGAAGAAGAAGAAGAAGAATGGATGACGGAGGCTTGTCTAATGAAGACCGGATTGCTTCGTTGTTCAAGAGGAAGGAAGATTGCTGATTGTGGACTGTCATGAGCATTAATGGTGGTTGGAAATCAGTCCCGAGATATGGCAAATAAAAACCCGCAACCCGCAAAGAACGGTAATCTCATTTTTACAAAGGAAATTGATGTTTTATGCAATTTTCTTCATGAATACTTGTTTCCATGGGATGATTATGCATAATAATGTTGTTTGCAATGACTTCCAAATGTTTGAAATCAGAAAATCATAAGTGTTGTGGATGAAATTAATAGTGTAAAACTCGTAAAACACGTGAAATATGGAGAAATTGGGTGTTTTTGATATATAAATGGAAAATACAATAGGACACACCAACTAAACTTGTGTTTTTGGTGAAAATGAACCTAAGGGCCACAACTCACAACTCACTTTGTATTTTTAGTCATTTAATATTGTAAAAAATACAAGAAAAATAGGAAAAATTAGGAAAAATAGGGGAAAAATGGATTTTGAGTGCTGAAAATTAAGAAAAAATAAGATTAATGTTTGTGGATGTATTGGGGGTTTGAAGTATGAGGTTTAGCCTCATTTCAGCCCTACCTTTATGTTCTAGTGAGTTTTTATGGCTTTTTATATAATAAAAAACATGGAAATGAACCCTAAACCTATGCACCATGCACAACCTAAATGGGTGAGGGGGTAGAGTGTATAAAGGGTGTTTAAATGCTGAATGGAATTGTGAAAAGCTTGCTGGTTTTTATGCATACCATTTAGATCGATCGTTAATCTAAATTAAGGACCTAGTAGCACGAGGGTTTCTCGGTGCTAGATTCATGCAATGCCGCATACGAGCGATAGTCAAAATCATTGAAAGAAATGTTTTCCACATGTGCATCAATGCTGATTTTCTTAATTGTTTGAGCACATGGGCATTCACAATTTGCATGAAGCATGAATGATAAAAAGTATCAGACAATACCTCCTGGATGCATGGCAATTTCTTCCTACAGGAACATGACCAACATTGAGTGAGTAAGGTTATTCCAAGTTGTAGGCTAGGCATTGGGTCTAAGGGGAAAGAAAGTGAGGTATGGTATATTCCTGGATCCGATCAATTGGTACCTTGAGTGGAAATATGTGCAATATTGTGTTATATATGTTTAGCGACGCATCAAGGGGCCAATCCGCAAGGTGTAGGAGAGTCGCAGTGAGGTAGCGATAGTCAGCCGTGGGAGGACCTCCTATGTTTGTAGTTCGTGCTATTTGGCAATGTGCTGGGACTCCCTCTGAGGAGTGTTAATTGGGTTAGAGTTGGACTACGAGACGTGATAGAAATGCAAGATGTCTAGGAAGATGATGTATGTGTCATCCACGCTCCTGGCCGCGAGGCCGTGGGGTTGTTGAGTGCATAATAGAGGTCCGGCTAGTGCATGAGCCAGTGCCGGCCCGTTTTAGGTCCCATCAATGGTGCGTTTGCCGGGAGCCGCTTAGAAGTGGCGGTCCTCGAATCCTGGCTGTCTAGGGACCAGTTAGCAGTTTATGCCAAAGGATACTGAGATTGATCCGTTATTCATCAATAAACATCGTCTAGTAAAAATCCAAAAGCAAGAGAGAGACGAAAGAGTTAGGCGACGTGCTGAAATTCTTAGGAGGTATTCCCCTAAGCGTAGCGGTGCTGAACCCTTACGAGGGAGTGGATCTAGTGGTCTTGGTGCCACAAGCAGTAAGTTAGGAGAAGGTGGAAGCTCTAGTGCTCCCCTTTCTTCCATAAGCCAGTCTACATCAAGTGCGGGAGGTGTAACCCCACCTTCCCCTATTTCTAGTGAAAATCCAATTTCCGTCATGGCGCAGCCTATTGCAATTTTTAATGGGCTAGTTGAGGAAGATGCAGAACTCCACATCAGGGAGTTTCAAAAGCTGATGTTTAACTGTCATATCCAAGAAGAAGAACATTTAATAATGTTCTTCAATATGACTCTCAAAGGAAGAGCTGCCATATGGTATCATGGTTTAGAAGCCGAAACCATATTGAATATTGATTCATTTTATGGAGCTTTTCAAAGGGAGTTTGCCCTTGAAAGGGGTGGGCAATATTTGTTGCGTGTACTCAACGTGACCTGCCAAGAACCACACGAGGATATTCGTGCTTATGCAAAGAAACTAAAAGAGGTTTTCCATAAGTTGGACACCTCTATTCCTATCCCCGTAGTTGCCCAATTGCAATATTTTCTACATGGTTTGGACTTTAATATCCAGTTGCAGTTGAGTAGTGTCCCTTTGGGGGATATAGATACTGCCATTACAGGAGCACAAGAAGTGGAATCCCGACTACAAGCAGCCTATGCCTCTCGTGGCAATTCCAATATGGGTCTAGCATTGGGAAATAATATGGCAACAACCAATGGCAGTATTAGCCAAGGGATAGCGATGGCTAATCCTAATGGGAGAGGGACCATGATGCAGAATCTGCCTTTATTACCAGCTCCCCCTAGCATGTCGATGCCTACGGGCAGTCAAATGGCTCCAAATGGTGGAGGCCAGGCAGTTAATCCTAATACCATGCATGTGGTTCAACAACCAATGCCTAATCAGATCGTTAGGCCGATGGAACGACAGGGTAATGATCAAGGCTACTCTTGGCGAGGTTAAGGACATGATGAAGCATTATACCGGCATGATTACAGAGCAGTATCGACAAATAGTCGTTGATGTCAACTTTCTTAAAAAACAATAAAATTTGATAGGAAGTAGATACTCGGATGAGGGTGCACCTTCGAGGTTTAGTTGCAAATGGTGTGGTGGGCAACATTATCCACGAAATTTCCCAAATGTCAAGTGTGACATCTGTGGGAAATCCGGTCATTTAGCAGCCACTTGCTGGAGTAAGATTAGTTCCCTCCAGTGAGGTAGTTAGCAACCATGGCCTGTTAATCATCGTGCGCAAGGAAATGATTCCTAGCGAGAAGACAGACCTAAACAAATACTCCAATGACCAAAGACTATAGTGGAGGAGCTGCCTAGTGGTAGTGGGGTTAGTTTGATTGAGGATGTGTGCGTTAATGACGCTGAAACTTCTAATCTGCGAGTTGTCCTTACAAGAGGTCAAAAGGGTAGAGAGGTCGACAAGGATAAGGCTGTCGACGGAAACCCTAAACAAGGTGACAAAGGAATGCAAGTTCTGGATCCTGCCATGGAAGGGGGACCTCTGAAGCCTGTGGAGAGTAAAGCCGATGTTAAGAAGGATAAGGAACCACCGAGGAAGAAGGTGAAAGTTAAAAAAGAGGCAATAAAGCCGGTTCAGCGACCTAAAGAGCGGATGGTTTGGTGTGAAAAGCGAACTCTATCGAACTATCATGAATTCGAGTTGGCGAGCTCTCTTTTCGAAGTCAAGCCAGATGTGAACCTTTTACAGCTTATTAAGCTTTCCCTAGGAGTACGCAAGGAATTTAGAAAGATCCTGTGTACCGGGTATATCGTAGAACCTTTGGGTATTGCGCGAGTTGGTGATGATTGGTTTAAGCATGCTGAGAAGCATTGCCCAAGGGTTGCATCCTATGTCGATGGGATATTAGTAGATTATGCTATTGTCGACACGGGATCATCTGTTAACATTATGAGTTCTGAACTGATGGAAAGGTTGGGTCTTGCAATCCAGAAAGATACCTCCACAATTCTCAGAATGGCGGATGATAGTTTGAGACAGCCGCAAGGCTGCATTACTAAGGTCCATGTCATTGTTGCAAATGTAGAATGCATGTTGGACTTTAGGGGGATTCGTTTTGCAGGGCGTCCAAGTTACCAAGTATTACTTGGACGACCTTGGATCTTGCAAGTGGACTGCCAAGTGGATATACCCGCCAGTCGGCTGATATTAGACAGAGGTGCTCAGCGTGTGGTGATTGATGCCTATCCTAAGTCCCCGCAAAGTGAGAGAGCTCCTCTATCTTCCACAGAATTGGAGACATTAGAAGATGTATCCGCCAGTGAGACATCATCGAGTGATGAGTCCAAAGAGGGATCTACCACTGAAGACATCTATCAGATCACTTTGAACAAGCCGATAGAGGCCCAAGATCATATAAGAGATGCAGATGTTATCGAGCTAGACCTTGGTACGCCTGATGAGTTGCGACCAATCAAATTAGGGTCCATGCTCAGTGTTCAAGAATGCGAGGAGTATGTCTCTGTGATTCAAGAGTTCCGCGATATTTTCACCTGGAGTTATGATGAACTTAGAGGCATTCCTCCTAGTTTCGCCGTTCATACAATTTCGTTGAAGGAAGGAAGCTGCCCTGTATGACAGAAAGTAAGGCATATGCCTTTCGAACTGAGGGACGGGCTGTTTGAAGAGTTACAGAAGCTGAGGAAAGCGGGTTTGATTTTTCTTGTGCAACACACGGAATGGTGTTCACCAGTTGTTATCAGAAAGAAGAAAAATAATCATATCCAATTATGTGTAGATTTTAGAGAACTGAATAAGCAGACAGTTAAGGATTACTACCCGTTGCCATTCATTGACCAGATTTTGGATCAATTAGCGGGTAGGGAGATATATTCGTTTATGGATTGCTTTGCAGGACATAACCAGATGGCAATTGCAGAAGAGGACAAGTTGAAAACAACTTTTATTACTGTCTTTGTTAATTTTGCGTACCATGTGATGGCCTTTGGTTTATGCAATGCGCCTGGTTCGTGGCAACGAACAGCAGATAAGACATTCGGTGACATATCCTCTGAAGAGTTGAAGGTGTTTATTGATGACTTAGGGGCCGCCACCGTGAGAGAAAGGCAGTTGATCATTTTAAGAAAATGCTTTGAGCGCTGTAGACAATTCTGCATCGCCTTAAACCCACGGAAGTGTGTTTTTGGAGTACCTTATGGGCTCTTGCTGGGCCATGTGGTCAGTTCGGTAGGAATTGCGACAGATCCGGAGAAGGTCAAAGTCATAGTTGCCATGGGTCCACCACGCACTCCGAGTCTGCCACAAGGAATGTCACGGGGTTTGCGATCAAGGTCTTCCCGAGTTCGCCACCAGGAAGCGGAAGCAACTGGCCATTCCCACTTAGGACCGACCTGTATCAGGGTTTTTCTAATAGTCAAGTTCCTAAAAGTAGCTAGTGTCGGGCCCCAGACGGAACCACTTTGCCGAGAAACATTAGGGTTCAAAGCAGATTTATACTGCACTTGATCCAAGGAAAATGGGAAACGAGAGAGATAAAAAGCTTGACCTCCCTGCCCGTAAGGCATAGTCCCATTCTGTTCCCCTAAAACATCATAAATCGGGACTCTAACTGGTGCACAGATCGGTCGCTGTATGCTCACGTAGTGAATCCCGGAAGGTCCCTAAGAACAATGAACTCTACTTTTTGCACAAGTTACAAGGTAAAAAGCATGAACGACAAGAGCAAGAGATCAATTGGGTTCAATCTCCCCCCATGCCTTGTGTGAGCGCTTCACAAAGCATGTATTTTATGTATATTTCTTCTTCATGCTCAATAATAGCCCAATTTACAAAAATATCAAGCTTTTAGCTTTTGAGTTTGCTTTTACAAAAATAGGAATAAAGCTAATGGACAGTGCCCAAAGAGTCTGGCACGCCCAATACAATGTCCAAATAAAAATAACATATTCGTGCGCATAGGCGCATACAAAATAATAATAAATAATCGATGCCTCAATAGACATGACAAAATATAGGCGTGGCACCTATCAAAATATAATCCATAGATAGAATACTCGCTAAACTCCAATGCTTTCCTCCGCCACTACTGCTATCTCTACACATCAAACTGAAGCATTCACAATCGTTAGTAAAATAATACAATTAAACCGATAAAAGTGAATACGTAGCAGTCTTCAGCTACATAAATAAATCAACTGGTTAGAAATAAATCCTAACCTTAATTTATTATGAGTGCGCACTCTAAACTCATAAACGTTTATTAATTTAATATGTATTTTACAGAATCACCCGCTATGGAATCACCCATGTACACACTAAATTGATAAAACGCCCGAAAAGGACAGGCGTCCCCATCAACTTCTCGCACAAAGAATCCACTTTGTGTATGAGCCCCGGTCATCAAAGTTTACGGAATCCACTATAAAACCTCACGGAATCCATCGTTAAATATGCCTCCTGGCATCATACCCCCAGGGTGGGATAGCAATTGACCTCAATTGCTATTAGCTCAATGTGGAGCTAATAGAGTGGGGAAAGCATTTAAGTCTCTAGCGTGCATCCATTGTGCTTCCTCTATAGGATGGTTCTTAAATTTAACTAGATATCTAGAATACCTTCGGCCAGTTCTAGTGGTCATAAAGTCAGTGTCTATGATAGCTTCTGGTTCAAGTATTTCAGTCTCTTCCTCTAGTAAAGGTGGGTTTTCATAAACAGGGTGGACAGGTAATTGGCCTCTAAATGGTCTCAATAAACTAATGTGAAATGTGTTGTGAATTTTCCAATGAGATGGTAATTCTAACTTGAATGCATTATCATTAATTTTATGAATGATTCTAAATGGTCCATAGAATCTGGGTGCTAATTTGACAACTGGATGTCTATCTACACTTTGCAGTCTACATTTTTCTATTCTCAGCCAAACATAATCATCAACTTTGAAATTCATAGCTTGTCTTTTCTTGTTGGCTTGTTTGGTATATGATTGCTGGGCTTTAGCAATCATATCCTTAACTTCATCAAAAATAGTATTATGCATACTAGCAATATCATCAGCACTTTGAATTCTATTAGACAAAGATGCAACACGTGTAGATAATCTATATCCATAAATCATTTCAAACGGTGCTTTCTTTGTAGATGTGTGCGGTGTATTGTTATATGCAAACTGTAATAAATGCAAATGTGTCCCATGTCTGAGGTTCAGAGATAGTATATGCACGTAAAAGATCTAGAATGGTGCTGTTTGTGGCTTCTGTTTGTCCATTAGTTTCTGGATGAAATGCAGATGATAAATCAATCTTTGTGCCTAGGTTAGCAAATAAAGTAATCCAAAAGTTGTTACAAAATCTAGAATCACGATCTGAAATAATAACTTTTGGCAATCCATGGTTAGTAAAAACAGTTTTCAAAAATAATTGTGCTGCTTGTGATGCTGTTAAAGTTTTCATACATGGAATGAAATATGCTTGTTTACGAAATCTATCTACAACTGTCCAAATCATATCATGGTTAGATTTAGTATTAGGTAAACCAGTAATGAAATCCATAGAAATTTGTTCCCAAGGTTTAGATGGAATAGACAAAGGCATAAGTAATCCATACTGTTTACCATGATGTCTCTTAATTCTTTGACAAATCAAACATTCAGAAACAAAGTTAGATACATCAGCATCCATATGCGGCCAATAAAAATCTTCAGTTAATGTACGTAAGGTAGATATGATACCTCTATGACCTTGGTATGGGGGACAATGAATTTCATTCAAAACAAAAGATCGGAATGGAATTGTAAGACACAATCTCTTTTCATAAAACATAAATCCATCATTATATGACAATGAATCAACAGGAATGAAATTATTTTGAACTAATTTATTCCAATCAGAATGAAAAGTAATATCCTGGTGATATGTATGTTTCATAGCAATCAAAGAATCAAAAGATATGATAGAAATATTATGAATGGCAGGTCTTCTACTCAATGCATCAGCCACTACATTTTCTTTTCCGGGTTGGTATTGAATAATAGGATGAAAGCTTTGAATAAAGGAGGACCATTTGATATGATGGTCAGAGATTTGGGATTGGCTAAGTAAATGTCGAATACTTTGCTGATCGATTTTAATCATAAATTGTGAACCCATTAAGTAGTATTTCCACTGTCTTAATGCTTATACAACTGCTAATAGTTCTTTGTCATATGTGGAATATTTCAGCTCAAAGGGTTTCAGCTTACAACTAAAATATGCTATAGGATGATTGTCTTGCATAAGTACAGTTCCTATTCCTGATCCACTAGCATCGGTCACTACTAGAAAGAATGGTCTATTAAAGTCAGCAGGCAACTGTAGAATAGGGTCATTGGTTAATGCATGTTTCAGTAAGTCAAAGGATTTCTGTTGATTTTCGGTCCATTGATAAACAATTCCTTTCTTCAGAAGTTTGGTTAATGGTAAAGCAAGTAATGAAAAATTACGTACAAACTTCCTATAGAAACTAGCAAGACCAAGGAATGAGCGTAACTCATGCACGTTTTTAGGTACAGGCCAATTCAATATTGCATCAATTTTCTTAAGATCAAGTTTAATTCCATTAGATGATACAATATGACCTAAATACTCAATTTTTGTCTTAAAGAATTCACTCTTTTCAGGATTTGCATACAGTTGATTTTCTTTCAATAACTGAAGAATCAATGACAAATGCTCATAATGTTCTTTCTCATTTTGACTAAACACCAAAATATCATCAAAGAAAACAATTACACAATACTGATATTTCAAAAAGATACGGTTCATCATTCTACTAAAGGTAGCAGGTGCATTAGTCAATCCGAATGGCATGACTAAAAATTCGTAATGACCAAACTGTGTTCTAAATGCAGTCTTGAATATGTCAGACTTATCTAGCCTCACCTGATGATAACCAGAATTAAGGTTAATTTTACTAAATATAGAAGATCCTTGCAGTTTGTTCATAAGGTCATCAACTCTAGGAATAGGATACCTATTCTTTACAGTGATCTTATTTAAAGCTCGATAGTCAATATACATACGATAGGTATTATTCTTTTTCTTGACTAACAATACAGGTGCACCGAATGGAGAACTGCTAGGTCTAATCAAACATCTATTTAGTAATTCTTCAACTTGACTCTGGATTTCTTTTTGCTCTATCTGGTTATGCCTATATGGTGCTTTGCAAGGTGGTTGTGTGCCATGGATCAAATCTATCTTATGGTCTTCTGGACGTGAAGGAGGTAAACCTGGTGGTAGGTCTTCTGCAAAACAGTCCTTAAAATATGCAAGAAATTCCTTATGCCTAGGGTGCATATGATTTTCCTTTACTTGCAATTCATTCATCCAAATGAGATAGAATTTACTACTCTTGCGTAATGCACGTTTAGCTTGAGTATGCGAAAGCAGTGGAAAAACATTAGATGCATGCATACCATATAATATAATAGATTTTCCTTAAAAATTAATATTCATTGTGTGTGTGGAATAATCTATATTTGGGTTATGCTGGTGATGCCAAGGCATTCCTAAAATAATGTCACTCGACTGTAATGGAACAACTAAGAATTTTCTTCTTTCAGTGTATGAACCAATTTGAATCTCTAAGTCTTGCACTTCCTGTGTACCATTATACCTAGTGCCTAAAAATGCAGCTTTTATGCGATAATGCATAGGTACAGTCTGTAATTTCAATTCTTTTACCAATTTTGTTAAAATAAAATCATGAGTACTACCGTCATCATGTAAAATAGTCTTTTTCTTTCCATGCACCAAACATTTCATAGTCAATAAAGAATGTGGAGTAGGCATACCTGGTAAAGTATCAGAAGTAGTAGTAGTGTCGTCCTCATCTTTAGTGAAATCAGGCATATCTTCATGTTCGTCTTCGTCCATGGCTCCAAGATAGTTGATATGAGCTTGTGGCTTCTTTGAATGACAATTTGCTGCTAGATGTCGAGGCTGGTGGCATTTATAGCATACTATTGGCTTGGCTTTGGTTACATTATTTGCAATGGCGGGAAGTCTAGGTACATTTGGATTTGGCTGTGGAATAGGCTTAGGATTTGGATTGACATTGGATGGTAATGCAGGTGGTTTTGCCCAATTTTTGCGAAAAGATGATGAAGAGAAATGACCTGGATTAAATCTTTCAAAATTGGAGTTGAATTGTTTAGATCCATAATTACCATTGGTTTGGAATTGCTGTGGTCGTCTGTCTCTACTGCATAGCTTATCTTCATTGTCGTGAGCTAGTGAAATGGCATCTTCAAGAGTAGCAGGCTTGAACATGTTAACTTCAGCTTAGTAATGTCCAAGGAGTCCAGACATATACTTGCGCTTATGTGTCGCTTCTGGTACGTCTTCAAGCATGCGTAGTTGTAGGAGTGCATTCCAAAAACGCTATGTATACTGAGGTATAGGCTCACGATCCCGTTGCTGGAGTAGATCCCATTGCTTGATAGCTTTCTCATGAAATTGCGGTGGAAGGAAATTCTGCATGAACTTCTTCTTGAAATCTTCCCAAGTAGCAGGACATTCTATGCTCTTGCGTACTACAGTCCACCAAAGTGATGCTCTGTCTACCAAATGATTAGTAACACACTTGATTTTATCTTTTTCTGCATAGGTTTCCTCATGGAAATAGTTGTCAAACTGACTAATGAATGCTAGAACAGTTTTTCCTTCTCGTATGCCATTGAAAGTACGAAATTTGAAACTTCGTTTACTTATCTTTGATTCCTTGCGAATGGTTTGAGCTTCAAGAGTGGCGTCCATGGTACGTCGAATCAAATCTTTAGCTTGAGGTTCTTCTTTGTCGGTAGACGCTCTTTGTAATTTTGCCACTTGCGCTTGCAATGCTTGCCTAGCCCTTCGTTCTTCTTCCAATTGCATCATGATTAAGTCCAGCTTTTGCTCCATCGTAGGCTCAGGTAGGTCGTCTTCAGCCATAAGATCATCCATATGTGGTTCCGTCATCCTAAAAAACTCAAAAGTCCTTTCTCACTCAAAATCAAGTTAGCGGGATGAGCGTAGCTCAAGTTCGGGGATACAAGGCTTATGTGTTTTTGGGTATTTCTTTCTCAATCTTCAGAAAATCTGCGATTTTTCCTTATTCATATGCTGAAAATGCTTCAGCAAACCTGCGTATGGGTAGAATACCTTCCAATGAACAACTTTGCAGTTCGGAGTTTCTGCACAGGAACAGCCCTTCTAGGAGTTTTGAGCACAAGTCAGTTCTGACTCCAGTTGACTAGTCTAACTTGCAGAGTTGCAGACTTATGTGACTTGCAGAGTTGCAGACTTGCAGAACTTAGCCGACTTAATGAACTTGCAGGACTTGATCACAGATTACTTGCAGAACTTGATTTCTGAGGTGCGTGACCTGGAGTTGTTGACCAGAGGTGACTTGCAGAGTTAAGCTTAATAGCTTAAGCTTGGGGGGGGGGGGGGGGTGGGAAGCTATGACAGAAAACGGCGAATTCGTGGGGAGGGGGGGCCTTTTTTTTTTTGCCACGCGAAAAAATCGGACATACTCTGAGACTAGGCGAATCGATTTTGTAAAGCTTAAGCTTCTAACCAAGCTTATAAGCTTATTATTAAGATTTTTGAAAGAAGGAATTATGAAAATAATAAGGCTTATCTCTCTCTGTTTGACGACTTGATGAAGGAGATGAAGGAGTGGTCCTCTGCCTGTACAGCCCGGTCTTTCATGATCTGATGACAGAAACAGGGGTTCTTGATCGCCAGAAGTCTGCCTGTATCGACGGTTCGCGACGAGATTGACTGTAGAGCCTGATCGTTCCAGGAGCTCCGCCTTCGCACGAGATGGGTAGCGATCGGAAGCTCTTGATCTCAGCTCCACTCTGATACCACTGGTGCGCAGATCGGTCACTGTATGCTCACGTAGTGAATCCCGGAAGGTCCCCAAGAACAATGAACTCTACTTTTTGCACAAGTTACAAGGTAAAAAGCATGAACGACAAGAGCAAGAGACCAATTGGGTTCAATCTCCCCCCATGCCTTGTGTGAGCACTTCACAAAGCATGTATTTTATGTATATTTCTTCTTCGTGCTCAATAATAGCCCAATTTACAAAAATATATCAAGCTTTTAGCTTTTGAGTTTGCTTTTACAAAAATAGGAATAAAGCTAATGGATGGTGCCCAAAGAGTCTGGCATGCCCAATAGAATGTCCAAATAAAAATAACATATCCGTGCACATAGACGCATACAAAATAATAATAAATAATCGATGCCTCAATAGACATGACAAAATATAGGCATGGTACCTATCAAAATATAATCCATAGATCGAATACTCACTAAACTCCAATGCTTTCCTCCGCCACTGCTGCTATCTCTACACATTAACTGAAGCATTCACAATCGTTAGTAAAATAATACAATTAAACCGACAAAAGTGAATACCTAGCAGTCTTCGGCTACATAAATAAATCAACTGGTTAGAAATAAATCCTAACCTTTATTTATTACTAGTGCGCACTCTAAACTCATAAACGTTTATTAATTTAATATGTATTTTGCGGAATCATCCGCTATGGAATCACCCATGTACACACTAAATTGATAAAACGCCCGAAAAGGACAGGCGTCCCCATCAACTTCTCGCACAAAGAATCCACTTTGTGTATGAGCCCCGGTCATCAAAGTTTACGGAATCCACTGTAAAACCTTACGGAATCCACCGTGGCACGGAATCCACCGTGAAATATGCCTCCTGGCATCACTAACTCTATTGATTCTAGGTCATTGTTACCTCACAGTCAATTCCTTTTGAGAAAAGTTCCCGGCCAACCGGGACCACCCTTCTGTAGGACGGACCCAGGGTCACGTCCATTGCACTTTCCTCGGGTTGCTTAGTTATCTAATTACCTACCACATTTAGTTTGACAAGCAAAAACAACTTCCTTAATTAACTAGAAGGCAGTAGCTACAATCAATACGATTTTAAGTGAAAATGACCCAAAAGTGCTTTAAAGACCCACCGAGCCGACGATTGGAAAATTTTTATAATTTCTCGACATGTCAAATGAGAATCTGGGAAGATGAATGGCTAGAAATTTCCAAACCTCAAATTGGACGCCATAAAAATGAATTTTAGTGACCCAGAGATGCCAAAGAGCGAATTTTCATGAAAAATTAAATGGTGGTGGATGGCCGAGCTAGAGTTTTCCTAGATGCATTTCAACACCAAGAATCCAATGCAAGTCTCGGTTTGTCGATCCGAGCCCGTTTGACCCCCCATTTAATCCCCGCAAAGTTTGAGATTGTGAAGTGGCTACTAGATCTGAAAGGTGCAAAGAGTGGGACGAGTCCCATATTTGTAGATTTTTGACGTTACAAATCCACCCGTCCAGACGGATCTCGATTCCGACGTCGTTTGGCCCCTCAAAACTGAAAAAACCACTAGTGTGAAACCAAGAAGCCATGAACTAGATAATTTGGTTAAAAGCTTAAAAGCTCTTAACAAAGAGCTTAATAACCAAAAAATGAAATGCCATGGGAGGGGAGGGGGGTCAGTTTTTTAGCACGTCCAAAATCTCCAATGATTGGCCATTTCTGATCAGAGAGAGAGAGAGAGAATCCTCCTAGGCGTGCATTACATCCAACCTTCGCTCTCTAATGCCAAAATTTGATCGAGAAATGATGTACTATGCTGAGAGATAAAAAACAGTATTTCTCTCTCCTCCCTCTCTCTCCCCTTAAGAGATAATTCATGCCCATGAAGAAGAATGAAGACCAGGTGGTGAATGCTTGTCTAGCATGGTATCCGATCACTCCCGAATCGATGGAGGGCTAGAGTTGGTTGTTTGGAGGTGTTGAGCCTTGAATGAGGGCTGATTTGCAATCTTGCATCAAATTTTAAAACTCGCAAAGAAGGAAAAGAAACCGGTAACTCTATTTTACAAAGGAAAATTGCTTGTTTTTTATATTTGATTGAGCCAATGTTGTTCTTATGGAGTGAAAATTGATTGACATGTTGTTTATTGTTTGTTCTATGCTTGCATGATGAAAAAATCAGAAAACATAAAGTCAAAATGCTGGAAATAATTTTTAGAAACCCGTAAAACATGGTTTTTATGAGAAAAATGGGGTTTTTGGTGTTTTCGAGTGGGATAAACCAATTCACATGGGATAAAATGCCAATAAAATCTATATTTCTGATGTTCTAAGAATCAAGAGCCACAAATCTGAAAATTTATCAATATTTTTATTAGAAAAATAGAGAAAAATAAAAAAATAAAAAAATAAAAATATGCCTTAGAAAAATACAAAAAAATATAATAAGTGGTTGTGGATGTATGATAATGGTAAAGCATGAAGTTTGGCTTCAGTTTGCCCTATCTTTTTGTCACAGTGTGTGATTTATTGCTTTTTATACATTAAACCATGACAAAACAACCTCTATATACCTATGTCATGAAGGAAAACTTAAACGGTGAGGGGATGAGGATTTTGTGCAATAGTTTGAGGGCTAAAATAATACAAATTCTGATTGTTTTTTTTCTATGCATAGCATTTAGGAAATGGCATATTTGGAAATAAGGGATCTAGTAGCACAAGGTTCGCCTTGGTGCTAGATTCTTGCAACAAAGCATATACATATTAGTTGAAATTCATGAAAAGACTATTTGTGTACTAGCACATAGGCTAATTTCGAAAAACATAACTGTGAGGGAACATGGTATCTCTTGGATCTCCCTGACAAAGAGGAGAGTCTTGTGTGAATGTGTTTATATGTAAAAGCAATACATCTAGGGGTCAATCCCGAAGATGTAGGAGAGCTGCAGAGGAGCCACGGCAATCAGTCGATAGGGTGCCTCTTATGTTTGTGATACGTGGCACTTATTGCCAATATGTGGGGGATACCCCCTCTGAGGGGTTTTAGGAAAGGTTTCGTTGGACTCTGATCCAGCTACAAATGCAATATTAGATGTATCTAGTGTGCATTTAGTTATTACAGACGCTCTTGGCCCACGAGGCTGTGTGATGGTGGAGGTGTCTGTTGTGTGCATGAGGTCCAACTAGTGCCATAGCTAGTGCCAGTCCATTTTTGGTCCCATCATGTTGTGGCCTGTGTCGCTTGGTGGTGTCTTGTGTGTGGTGTGAACCCCAGATGGGTCACCACAAAGTGAGAGAGCCCCATCCCAGTGGTAGAGTTCCCTTTTATTGCTTGGCTATGACTCTCATGGTTGGCTAGTGTAATAGCCACACAATGCCAAGTGTGATCATAACAACATTCTGTCCTGGTGTTAGATATAATAGCCCTCTATTATAGAACCCAACATAACTTTAGTACTATATTCTAAAACCAAATGTCTATTTTGGGATCAAGAAGAGTGTATAAGAAAAATAGGATACAATGTCCAAGTTTTAAAATAGAAGGTGATGAAAGGAGACAAAAAACTCCATGTGCATTATATCAATGATGATAGCATTGTTGCACTAATTACAATTTGCAAGCATAGGACTTGTTACAATCACCACAAGGGTACTTTCTCCCTACATCAGAAAAAGATCTCCGATAAGATACAATTGCTTAGAGATTTTTCATCACACCAATCATCTCCAAATGAGTATTATCCTTGGCAACTCCTCTTGTATAACCATCTAGTCTATCAAATGCACCCTCGACTGTCTCTATAATACATTATTAGGGAATTTTGAAAATTTTCACAAGTTTAGGACTCATGGTCAAAACTTTCTCTTTGTTGTAACTCTCAAACAGTTGCTCCAAATTTATTGTTTAATAGCTCAATTGATACCATTTTTCATAAGGTTTCCAATTATGTGTCACATCATTAGGAGAAATATGGACTCTCTTTTTTGCCCCTTAAGGAGTGAATAAACAAATATAGGCCTAACCAATGAGAGAGTTGGGATTCTAGATTCATGTAACATGAATCTTCTAGCCATATCTTGGCCCAAATCTTCCCTCAATAATAAAATAAGGGAAAATTGGGGGAATACAATACTAACTCTTCTTGGAAGTTTGTGACTTGAATTTTTATTTTCTTATTTTTTAATTTTTGACTTTTCATTTCTCCCCTTTTCAGTTTACCCCCTTTCTTATAGGCGGAACTCAAATTTATCATATCTCCTTCTCCGCTTCTTCTTTCCTGACAAAATTTTACTGCCTCATTATTGCTTGCCCTATCTGTAAACCTGTGAAATTTCATTTTCTCTGGACAAACATAGAGTGAGTTTCACATGTTTTATAAGAGTAGAGCTTGTTCTACCAAATCCCTAAGATTTTCTTCACAAAACTTTACAGGTATATTGTTCTCTCCCATGGATGTTCTATGGTAAAGTTTTATCTTGTTTGGAAAAAACCTATGCAAGTTATGTGCATTCTTTGACATGTAATTTCTTTTTTTTTTGGTATTCTAGGAGTCTCTTACTGTCAAGAACAATGATCTTTTGAACACACAACTTCTTCAACATCTTATAATTTCTTTGTAAACAAAGTTACAGGTATGTTGTCTTGTTTTTTTGCTACCCCATAATTAAATTTTATATCGTTTGGACAAAATGTATACAAGCTATATGCATATAGAGATTTTCTTTGTTTTTTTACTCCAAGAGTCTTCGAGGGTGGAGAACAATGATTTTTTAAAAGCTCAACTTCTTCGACATCCTTGGGCTTCTTTGCAAAGAGAGCCACATGTATATTGTCACTTTTTTCTATTGCTCCATGGTTAAGTTTCAACTCATTTGGACAAAGCCTATGTAAGTTATATGTATGCTTTAACATGATATTTCTTTTGTTTTTGTACTCTAGGAATTTGTAAGTGAAGGAACAATGGCCTTGTTATAAGTCAATTTATTGTTCAACATCTCTCGGCTTCTTTGTGAAAAGATTTACAGGTATAATGTTTTTTTTGAAAATTTCTCCTTTTAAATTTCATTTCATTTGGAGAGAACATTTGAAAATTATACACATGCTGATAGGTAACTTTTCTATTTGGTTATTATAGATGTCTTCACAGAGGAAAAACATTAGTAACATATTTGCACTAGAGGTCTTCAATATGAAAGATAGTGGCAGTAATCGGATTTGTGATAAGTACTATAAGTTGGATTGGATTTTGATGCACCCAAGTACTTGAGGAAGTTTCAAGGTCAGGTGTAAGGATGTTGCAAACCCTAGCAATCATTGAAAAGGTAGAATTTTAGAGTTCAGAAAAGTGTTTAATGGAACAAGTACAGTAACAGAAGTGTTGATCCAACATGTTTATATGCACAAACAAATCTCTATACACGATAAGAACTATATTGCAAATTATAAAAAAATTACTAAGTTTTTAAATATTATCATTGTTTATTCTTTTGCATCAGTTTTGTTTTTAAAAATCTTTGCAATGTTCTAATTCAATCTTATTTTATTGATAGCTCTATATCCATCAACTTTGCATGAATGGCAAAATATGGAATGTTTGAGTGGTAAGATACATGTTTGGCATGAAGACATAGGTTCTTTGATCTATGATAATAACTCTGCAAGTCAACTTGCAACTCAAAATATCTTTTTTTATAATTCATTGCATGTAGTAGAAAGCTAGAGATTGTAGCATGTCCCATTGCTGCCACTATCTAATGGTGAATGGTTGATTGGTAGCTTCGAGTTGTCAGGAGCATGTAAGTACAATATAAAATCTAACATCAATAGTGCTATGAAACCCACCACAGGCTCCAAAGATGTGGATCTTATTTGGTTTATTTCATTCTCATTATTTGCACATTTGTTTGATTCATGTGATATTATGAAGAAAACAAAGATTACTTATCAATGCAAGTGTCCATCCAAAGAATGGATGAGTCAGCTATTGGGTGAGTCTTGGCAAGTCAAAAGAACACATTTTGATGAGACGATTGAGTACAGGGTCAACCAATTTGATCTCACATTCAGGTAAAATTTTTTTACTACTTTGAATGCCTTGATTTAATTGGCATAGGTCTTGTTTAGATGAATTGTTGTGTTAATCACATTTACTTACTATTATTTTTATTTTTATTACAGGTATTTCATCGCTAGAAAAACTCTGTGCATTCGCTTTTGATATAGAAGATGGTGACTTTTGCAAGGGGAGTGGATCAGGTTGGATCAAGATACCCAAGATGAGACACATACAACTCTCATAGATGTGGTTATCTTGTGGAATGGTTATAATCCTTTTATGGTCAGCACAGAGAGCGATTGGACCATTTCTTTTCTGAGACAAGAGATCCAATTAATGTCCAATGAGCCCCTATGTAACTTCTATTTTAAGTTAGATAAAACGATTAATGTCCAATGGGCCCCTTTAAGTTAGATAAAATGAACCCATTTCTTGAATAAGGTGATCAAAAGCTTGATTGAGGCTTGACAAATCCAGCACAATAAAACGACTCCTTATAATCCGCAGGCAAATGGGTAGGTTGAAAGTACCAACAAGCAGCTTGTGGGTATCCTGTCGAAAGTCGTATCTGAAAAGAATCGTGACTAGGACAAGAAGCTGTATGTGGCAGTATGGGCATATAATACCACGTTCAAGCGAGCCACTGGGCACATGCCATTCAAACTAGTTTATGGTGAGGAGTGCGTTTTACCCTTAGAAATTGAGTTGCTGACCATTAGATTCGCAATAAACCATTCTTTGGGTAATGAAGACGCCCTATTAGAGCGATTTACAACCTTAGCACACCTAGATGAAATTAAGTTGCAAAGTCTATTACATCAAGAGGTGGCTAAACATCACATGAAACAGTTGCATGACCTAAAAGCAAAGAAGTATACCTTTAAGAAAGGACAACTGGTTTTGTATTACGATGCGCGTAGGGAGTTGTTCCCAGGGAAATTGGAACCTAAATGGGATGGCCCCTACAAGATTGTTAGGCTAGGGAAAAATAGGTCTATGGACCTATTACCTGATCTACAGGGAGTAGAGTTTAAGAATAAGGTTAATCTTAATAAGATTAAACCTTATTACTTCTAAGTATGCTAATACAAAGAAAATGCATTGTAGGTCCATGCTAGGAATGATCTGAGACCTGTGAAAGAGCTTAAAAGTTGGTTGATGGGTCGGTTAATCCCTTATTTGGAGCACCCATATCTGGAGCGAAGATACCATCAGGGGAAACTCATCTGGTGGAGCAAAGGATATAAAGTGATTGAGCAAGAAGATGGAACCTTTGTGTGGGAGATTAAAGTCTTCTGCCATCACTGTTTACGACTGTTGACGAGTATCCCTGTTGACTGCAATGAAGAAGGTGGGATGGAGCCGTCAATTCATCCTCTCAATATGCTAAACTTTGATTACCATAATTACGAATAGAGGAGTTCGTGATGGCCGGCTGTGTAAACCCATTGTGGGCGTATACATTATACTTTGACGGAGTGTCCAGGGGCCCTAATAGAAAAGGAAGTGTTGGAGTAGTAATCCACGACCCTCGACGAAGAGTTACGATGAAGTTAGCTGCTTATCTTGGGGTAGGATTCACTAACAATATGGCGGAGTATAAAGCCTTGATTATGGGACTGCATATTGCCAAGCAAGGTGGTATTCGTCAATTGTTAGTAAAAGGGGATTCCCAGTTGATCATGAATCAGCTAGATGGGACATACACAGTGCGGAACCCCATTCTCTGTATGTATCATCGGATTGCTATGACCCTACTAGAGGAGTTTGAGAGAGAGTCTCTTCAGTTGATTCCACGCTACTGGAATCAGTTTGCGGATTCATTGGCAAATCTTGCTTATGAGAAAGACCTCTTCTTTAATTGTGGTCCTAGTTCGGATATTGTGATTAATGATAAAACAGGACCCGGTCGCTTGTGGGGGATGTTATCAGAACATGCAATATATGGCAGACGATGGTTGATATGGGTGATGCAAAGAGTGGCCGAGACGAATCTACTGTTATTATCTGGAACCCATAGGTTGATTAGACAACATATTATGCATACACCTCTTGCTATCTATGCAGGAGGGATGGGTCATAACCTTATGCATTTAGTTTAGGGCTGCGAGCCTGTTTTTCCTCCTTGGAAGGAGCATCTTATTGTATATCTGCACTATTTCAGGGAGGGATGTGTAGGTGCTCTTTTGTTTGATCTCGTTAGGCCAAGAAGGCCAATGTTGCGAGGTTATGAATGGTTTATTTCGCTAGGCCAATAGGGCCGATTCAGTTTGGTAGTGAAGTGCTTTATTTCATTAGGCCAAGAGGGCCAGTTTTCCGTTTAGTGCAAGTACGGTTAATGGTTTCTTGTTTGAGTTCTGTACTAGACAGGTTTGAAGAAGAGCTTGGAAGGAGCCTTTTGTTGCGTGGAAGCTTCTTGTGGCCCTATCCTGGTGATATCTTTCCTTTATGAGTACTGTGGTTTTAATGTTATATGTGTTTGTGTACTTGTTAAGGGGGGTTTGTTGTTTCTTGTTGGGGGCCGGCATCCAAGGCATGAAGTCCCAGGTTTAGGTTCAGTATGTTTGGGGGAGGTCTGTGTAGTCGTTGCCTCCTGTAAAGACATTGTCAAGCATCAAAAGACCTGTCTTAGTAGGGAGTCCTATTTACCCTGTTCTGCTAGCCTGCTAGAGGCAACCATTCTAGGAGCTCTTGTTAGTTATGAGGCTATTAGAGAAGCCTACGAGAAGGAAAAATAATGATGATAAAGGGAAATAAAACCCTAAATATCTGACAAGATAATGAATATAAATACAAAGGTGTGTAAAAAGGGGTTCTAACCCCTCTAAAAATAGACAAGAAAAGACATGAGAATATATACGCCGATGATCATTGCCTTGCGAAGGCCTGGTAGGTTCCTGGGGACGAGTCAGACCCGGGGCCGATACCTTGTCTTCCTAGGGGTGGCTTCCTGCTGAAAAAGAAGAAACAAGGAAGGTTGGAGCGAAAATAAAAGTGAGCGTCAAAAAAGAATTAAGTGTCACCTTCTCATGTGCGTTCAATGTCTATTTATAAATATCCTTATTTGCAAAATTTTCCTAGATAAAACATAACCCTTTTCTATTCAATCTGTAAATAAGCCATTTATATTACATGCTTCTGTATGTAGAAAATGTATAAAAATGGTATTTTAAAAATACCTTATTTTGAACCCACATGATGCACACATATGTTTATGAGTAACTTACCCGAGATGTTCGCACATGCATCTATGCAACAATCCGTCTTGCCCTAGCCTATATAGCTAGCATGCTATCAAATGATAGGGTTGTATCTTGAGGATGAGTTGCCTAAGCCTGGGCCTTCTCGATAGGTTGTTTAGGTAGTCCGTGTTCTGGAAAATCATCTATGATTCCTTGTCCACAACAACTTCTCTTGTGGGTATGTGAGACATATTGTCAACCATGTAGTGCTCAAAGTCAAATTTTAATAGCAAAAGTAACCATCGAGCAATGCACCAAATAGCATAGGGTTTGTTAATGAGATAAGGCAAGGTTTGGTGGGCAACAAAAAAGGTAAAAGGCATAGCCAAAAGATAGTGCTAAAATCTCTTTAGAGCAAACACCATGGCTAACTCCTCTCTCTCCATCGTGGATTAGTTCATCTCCGTATCCATGAGTTGCCTGCTAGCAAAGCTCATTGGATAGTCTAGATTGTGTTCACGAGGTTGGCATAACACAACTCCAATGCTGAACATCGAGGCCTTAATGTGAACATGGAAGGTTATGTTTTAGTTTGACGCTCTTAGGATTGGTGTAATGGTTAGAGCCTTCTTCAATTCTTCATATGCATGTTGGCATTCCTCATTCCATTTGAATATTATCAGCAATTTGTATAGAGGTCTAGCAGTTAATGCATAGTTCAACACGAATCGTCAATAGTATCCTGTATAGCCTAGGAAGCACCGAACTCCCTTATAATCAATTGGTGGTGGCAGGTCCATAATAACCCTAACTTTTGAGAAGTTGGTGTCAATGCCATTCTTGGACACCACATGCCCTATGATACACCCATGCTTCACCAAGAATTGCCACTTCAAGGTGTTCAATGAGAGACGATATAATCTACATTGTTCAAAGACCGCTTGGAGTTTGTCTAGGTGTTCCTTCCTGTTGAGATTCAAGCTCTATGGTCAGTGTACTAACTTAGTTGAATAAGGCTGACCTAACCATGGTTAGATCTAGGTCTCTTGATCTTTGTATGTGTGTTGTACACAGTTGACTTTGCTACGTGTTGAAGAAATGGGATGAATAGGGAGAATGACTGCTACCCTTCCGGCATGTGCCTTTGTCTCCATCTCTCTCTCTCTCTCTCTCTCTCTCTCTCTCTCTCTCTCTCTGTGTCTCTCTCTCCCCCCTCTCTCTCATTTTTTAACATGGTATCAGAAATGATATTAATTGCATCCTCCTTGGATACGTCCTCACATGTATTTT
Source organism: Lygodium microphyllum (assembly GCF_053477565.2). Lineage (NCBI taxonomy): Eukaryota > Viridiplantae > Streptophyta > Polypodiopsida > Schizaeales > Lygodiaceae > Lygodium > Lygodium microphyllum. The sequence continues at coordinate 74,973,604 of NC_141158.1, forward strand.
TTACTAACGAGACACTCACAATATCCCCTATTGGGTGGGCAGTTTCTATAGCCTGCATAGCTTCAGAAAGAATTAGTTTCAACTCAGAATAGACTTGCAAGGCATTGAGAAAATTGAGGTGTCCTCCGAATGAATTGCAACCCAGAAGTCCCCTCTTTTTGTCCTCCGAATGTTGTCTGGATATCCTAGTAATGATGCAAACTACTCCAATGTACCTACTTTTTGGACCTTTCAACCAGTAGTATCACAAGATGTTGCTTGTCAGAAGTCTACCACTATTATGATACTTGGAGCTACTGTCTGAAAAGTATACCAAACCATCTTCATCAAATTTGACATCATTTTTGAAAACATAGGGCTGCAAATTGCTTTGTGCAAATTTCTTTGCATTTTTTTAGGATGGAAAATATGGTTGGGAAGATGTGGGTAATGGTTGCAATGTTCATTGAAATGTTGGTTGTTTTATTGCACTTGTATCCTTTTATATCTTGATAATGTCATGTCCCCTTTGCTGTTATATTTCCTGGGATCTTCATTTTTAGCTTTTCTAAAATGATAAACACAGCAGGGAGTAGGACTTGGCAACTTAAAGTAGAGGTAACTTGAGGTAGCACTCTGAATTGCAAAAGCATCACACTATTGCTACACAAGTAGATGTCAAGCCAATGATAGAGCTTATATTCGCATAATCATGATGATATTGAAGCTCCAGCTTTCTTGAATTATGATCTGAAACAGTAAAACTCAAAATTGACTTCAAGCCCGGACCAAAGTCGTAAACCGTAATTGTTATAGCAATCTTGGAATTTGTGTCCACTTTGAGGCTATACTAGCTACTTTCAACAGGTCCAGATTTTCTACTACCACTGCTTCCAAACTTTCTATAGGGAACACATTCTACAGTTGGTGGGATGAAAATTTGTTGCAAGACAATGGGAAATGATCAAATAAGCTTGCATGGCAGCAGAGGGATAACTCAAGTATTTGTGCAATCTTAGAACTAGGCCTATATTAAATCATTGTGCTATCAAGATGGTCTGCACAACAAAGGATGCCATTGACTAAATAGGAAAAGTAGTTGATTAGTGTGTTGACAGATACCATAGAACAATTAAAACAATAAGCAAAGAAAGCAGAAGTAGCATTGGCTGCAAATGCACAAGAAATAGTAGAAAAGGACAAAGAAAATGTAAATTTACATTGCTGAAAATGCTCCATATCCAATCAAAGATATTGATGCTATCTCTACATAAAGGTTTTCAGCAAGCCATGAATACTTGAAGTTATTCAAATTGTAAAGGTTGTTTAGCTTGAGAAGTTTGATGCATTGTAACTACAATTGAATGGAAACAAAAGCACATATACTGGGTGAGAATGCAATAGTGGTTATTACTATAGTTTTACAGTAAAAATTGGTTGCACTACAGATCACTGAAATATATTGCTTGCTGGAATTTTGGAGAATTGAGTGGTTTTGCAAAGTTGAAGACTTTGAAATGGCAAACACAGGAGAGAAGGATACTATCACTTAGATAGTTGATGAGAAGCTAGATTACAATAATTTTGTTCTATGGAAATTCAAGATGTTCAATTTCTTAATTGGAAGAGGCTATTGGGACCTAGTTACAGGTCTTGAAGATGAGCCCAAGCTACTAGAGGATAGACCTCCAACACAGGATCAATTAAAGGCACACAAGACATGGTTGGAAAAGGCCAATAAGGTCTTGTATTGGCTATCATTATGTGTGTCAGACACAAAAGCTATGAAAATTGCAAACTCTACTTCACCAAAAGCTGCTTGGGACTTATTGATGAAGAATTATAGGCATGCCACTCATGCAAGAAAGAAGAAACTGATGCAAAAATTCAGCCACATATCTAGGAATGGAAGGTCTATTGAAGACTATGTTAGTGAGATTAGAACCATTGAAGAACAACTAGGCTCAATTGGAGCTGAAGTTGAGGATGATGATTTGGTGGCTACTACCCTCCATGGACTTGGACAGGAATATAATAAGTTTGACACTTCCATTTCAGCGCGTTAGGAGCACCTTGACTTTGATGAACTTATGGCAATTCTTTTGCATGAAGAAGTGAAACTTGGACTCGATACAAGTTCCACTGGGTCTAAAAACAACAAGGACATCATCTTCTACTCAAATCAAATGGGTTAAGGTGGAAGAGGAAGATCAAATTTTAAAGGAAGAGGTGGTGGAAATGCATATGCAGCTCGTGGACAGCAAGTTATTGGATGGAAAAATAGGCAACCTCAAGCAAGTAGAGGTGCCTCTAATGCTCATGGAAGAGGGGGTTATTCAACTAGAGGAAGTGACACTTGGTAGCAGCCTCAAATGAGTCATGGAAAACAATCAAATTCAAATAAGGATTGCAATTATTGTGGCAAATACATGCATGTAGTTAAGGATTGCTACAAGAAGGAGAATGATCAGAGAGCAAGATGGAGGCAACATTGTAATTATGCTTCTTCTAGTGGTACGTAGGAGGATGACTGGTTGTTTGCTATTCAGCATGTGAAAAAAGGGTTGCCTACACAAGGCAGATGATGTATGGTATATAGACTCAGGGTCATCTAACCACATGACTCCTCATGCAGAGTGGTTTGACACATTGGTGGAAGGTGCTCATGGATATCCTTGCATGGTTTAGAGTCTACTCATATTTGCTCTATTACCCATCCTTTAGTGTTGTATTCTATTGTATCAATTTCCCTTTCACTCTCATCACTGAAGGAATAACAATCCTCATATTCGTCGTTAGAGTTATCTTCATCTGAATGCCCGTTATCTCCTAGGTCTTGGCATGTCTTGTCCCTCTCTTCGGTGACTAAGGCCCAATTGTACATCAAGTTTAAGTCATGTACTTTGGTCAATTGCCACTTAGGTTAGTTCAAGAGATCTTCCAGTGGTTAAAATTTGCTGATGAGTTGCTAGCTAACTTGTCAGTCAAGTGTTCTAAGATCTCATGGAGCTCTCGTCTGTTGTTTGGCACTTGGAATATGACTGGGTTGGGTCCTCTCTGCATGCTCCTATCCATCATGCACATTGCCACTGAGGACTCTTCTTGGGTCTTGCCAACTATTTTAATATCTTGCTTGTATCAACACCATATTAGAGAATTTGAAAATTTCACAAGTTCCAATTTCAAGTAAGTGATAAACATTTAACCACATGTGTAACATGTCCACTTGTATCTTCAGGACATGTCTTAGCAGTCCATCGGAAAGGATGTCTAGAAAGCTCCGCCCGACACTCCCATGGAATGTTACGGGGTTTGCGATCTAGGACTTTTCGCATCTGCCACGTAGTAGAAGTATTATGGCCGTTCCCACTTAGGACCAACTTGAATTAGGGTTTTGCTTATTGGTCATTTCCTAACGGCAACTAGCGTCGAACCCAAGCGAACTACTTTACGCAGAAACGCCAAGTCCAAAGCGGATTCATCCTGCACTTGGTTCAAGGAGAATGGGAAATGAGAGGGATGCCAAGCTCAACCTCTTTGCCATAAGACATAGTCCCATTTCGTTCCCCAAAAATAGTGTAAATCGGGATCAATTATAACTCTAGGTCAACGCTCTTGTTGTTCGTGTTCTTTGACAATCTTCTAGCTGTCCATTGTGATTTGAGAAAAGTTCCTTGCCAATCGGGACCACCCATCCGTAGGACGGACCTACGGCCACATCCACTGCACTTTCCTCAAGTTGTTTTAATTATTTAATTACCTAACACATTTAGCTGGACATGTATCAATCAGCTTCCTTAATTAGCCCATTAGGCATTGGTTCCTTCATGTAATTATAGCACTTGACATAGAAAAGTAATGTCAAACAAGTTCCTTTTTAATAGGTTATCATATTTATCTTTGAAATACATAAAGTCCAGCCCGTAGGCTTATCCACAATCCGCTCGAAGGCTATCCAACAATCCACAGGGATCACTAATCCAAGATTCTGCCCATAGACTAGTATGCGGGCCTCAAGATCCAATCTCAAGTCACGTTAGCCTCTTGTGTAGGGATCGGAAGGCGAGGGATTTATGGCCAGAGCCCCCCTGGCACCCAAGCGTCCTCCTGCTCCAAGTAGCTCTTAACAGAGAGACCTCTCGCGGCGGGTTCGGTCCACCTTCTCGGCGTGGTTAACAACCCCCTTGGTTAGGGTCAGGCAGGTAGTCGGGGTTAACTGAAGCTGCCTCTCCCTTCAGGCCTTCAACTTGAAGCATTAGATATCCACTTATCCTTTAATTCTTTGAGCAAACAAAGCAAAACAGTGCTCTTAAAATTGTTTACAAGCACAAACAATTCCATTGGTCGTTATTTTTGGCCAACTACTAAGGAGCGAATCCTTCTTCTCGAATGCATTCAGCACTCGATCCGGGATCAATTGCGGCTTGACAAGATCCCATATATCCCCGGTTAGGGCCATACCCTATTAACCCGACTTGGTCAATACCTTAAGTTCATATGTTATTACAATTTGCTGGTTGGTCTCTTGCTTTCAAGCAATTATCGTTACCCAAGAAAGATACTATATTAGGACGATTATTCATCCTCTTGCAAGATAACTTGCGTAAGAATCTGCCAATCTCATCCCAAGGAATTGGCCAATCCCTTGTGATCAAATCACAAGATCATGCGACTCTACCACTTGTTGCACAAGTGTTGCATCAACTATGGGACTATTTACCCATTGAATGGAGTTATGAAATAGTATGTTACTGATGGCATTAGGCTAACTTGTCAGTCCTAGGGTTTCGAGTTTCATCTTTTTAGTGAGAGATTCTTAGGAAAACCCTAGATCACTTCTCACAAGTAGGTCCTCCTATCCCTACATTCCATGAATGTGGGCAAGTATTTAGGGTTTAGGAGTTTTAGTTTTTGGCAATACGTGCAACTACGTAAATGTCTCCACCAGTTCCTTGGGATACGTCGCATTGAATTAACCCTTTTCTAAACGAGTACTCTGCGATGTTAGGTGTTTAGGCTTATGCCAATTTAATCTATCAATTCTTGAAGATAATTACGCTATTATTTCCATAACCACATGACTTATTATCTACGCGTAAGTTGAATTTTCAAATCCTAACTTTTTGATTTAAGATCAAAAGCATAAGTTAGGTTATAGCCTAATTCCAATTAATCATTCTATAACTTGCGAATAATGTGATATGCAATTTATACTCCCATGCCTAAACAAAGTGCACTATCTTAATTCTGTTTTGTAAATATGGACATTAATCTAAGTTCAATTCATTGAAATGCACAAAAGCTATTTGCTAGAAATGCATATCAATTTCCTGCTCACTTTATTTTGTTCGTTTTATTGAAAATACTAATGATCGAACTTGTCCGTCATAAGCTAATTCTTTTAAATTAACCAAAGTATTTAAGACAGAAAGTGCATCCTATCTCTAAAAATCATCCACGCACATAAAATTATAACAATGTAAAATAAAAATTAGGAAGGAAAACCTAGACTTGGGGTGAGATATCCACGTGGATGTTAGGAGACAATCCTCCTACGGGGCGGTGCCTGGTGCTTTCTTAGGAGCCATTTCGAATTCAGCCTTTTCGCCTTGGGCGTAGAGCTACGATCTTGTCCATCTCATTCTTACGTGAACACCTTAATGAATTGGGGGAAGGTATTTAGGTGGAATTCATGAAAAATTGGGTGGAAGAATCTCGAAGGGCAGGGGGTATAAGAACCATGGTAGGGCTTTTGGGAAAGGCCCACAAGAAATGATTAAGGCCTTTGGATTGCGGAGATTGGAAAAACCCACAACGAGGGTTTTAAATCCCGAGTAGGGTGATTCTCTTTGAAAGGCCTTTTGAAGACCCACAAGTTCAGGGGGGAAAAGGGTGTAAAAGAGGCCACGTGGAAGGATTTTGTGTGGGGGCAAAAAGGCTTTATTGTGCCCACATGAACAAGAGCCTACAAGGGCAATTTATGGGGGGGAAGGTGTAAAATAAAGGCTTAAATAGGCCCACATGAAGGAGGGCTTATTAAGGGCTTTAGAAGCTTCCAAAGCTTTTGGGGGTACTGTGGAGCCACGTGGAGGAAAAAAAAAACCGAGGAATGACTATTGGAGAATTTGACGGCGGCCAGGAGGTAGATCGAATCAGCGTGGCATAAGGGCTTCAAGCGGCGGCGTAGAAATCTCCTTCTCTCCCTCTCAGCATTCTGGCGACGACCTCCTCTGGCAGCCTGGCAGCCCAGCGCCTTACCTCCTCCCTCTTGACGACGAGTCGGACGGCTTCTCCCTTTTCTTCACGGCAGCAGGCAGTCTCCCTAGGTCTTATGGCAGCGGCGACCACCTGTTTCACTCTTGCCAGAGTCTCGGATCTTCACCCTCCCTCACGATTTGCACACAGAGTCTTACTCTCTCCCTCTATGCAGTTCGACAGCCTCACCTTTATGCTCTCACCTCAGCGCCTCAGTCGTCCCCTCTAAGCCTGCACACCTTCAATTTATATAGGTGAGGGGAGGGGGATCCTCCCTCCCCTGCGTGGCATCACGCATGCCCTCTTCTCTCCTGCAAGCTCCATCAAGGAGCTTGATCAAACCTTCTATTCCCCTCCCCCTCCAGCAAGATAGTCGGCTGGGTGGAATAAGGGGAATAATAATAATAATTTGTCATTATCCTAACTTTAAAGGGCATTCATATGCAAAATGTGTAGTTAGATTGGAGAATGTTACAACATGGTTAAGTCTTTATCCATATTTGAAAGTGGGATATGGAAAGGTAGCTTATATAGTATTTATGGTAGACTCTACCTTCTAGTAAGAAAACAAGCTTTGACCATGTGGTCAAGTAATAAAGGTATTAGGGATTCCCAAAGTGCATAGAAATTCCCAAATTCTCTAATATAGTGTTCCTCGTTGTCCAAGAACGGCAGGTCAATTGTAGCAAGGACATGCATCCAATCTTGCTCATCCTCAAGGTAAGGGATATACTTAGTCAATGACTCATAAGATTTTAAAATTTGGTTGTCACCCTTCAGAATAGTGGAGATGGCATCTAGGTTGACCGGTGTGGTCTTTCAGGTGTCCATCTCCACTCTTACTGCTTCCATTTGATTGTCTAGGAAGATCAAACTATTGCCCCAATCTTCTATGATTCTCACATTGCGCATCCAGGGTTGGCCTAGTAGGATATCATAGTCCACTCCCTTCATGACTATAAAATTAGTCGACAATTGGACTCCTACAATTTTCACTAGCCAATTCTTTAACGCACCAAATGGCTTCACTTTCATTCCATTAGTGAGAGTGACATTAAACCTGGTCATCTCGACTAGTGGGTTATCTCAGTTTCGGAGCACTGCATGGCTCAGCACACTTACTCCCGCTCTTGTTTCTACGATTCCTTTCCTTGTGGCATTGCTTAGAGCTAAGACTAGCAAGACAACATGCTTTTTTGTGCCCTCCTCGGAAGGATTGATGTGTAAGGATTTTGGCATTGAGTGCAACATCAAACTCAGTATCTATGTTTTTGCATCGTGTTTGTGCAAGTTAAGGATTTGTTTGGAAATCTATGACTCTGTCTGACACTACTTAGCGGCTTGGATTGCTAGCTCGTCGGCTAGAGTCTAAGTCCCCGTTTCGGTGATCTATCTATTTCTCATGCTAGAAGGGTATTCTAAGTGTTTGTATGGGCTCTGGAGGTTTGTACAACAATGGTCTAGGTCAAGGTCTTTCGATCAAAAATTGAGAGAAGTCCAGACTTGGCCCAACAAGTTTGAATTGCAAGGGCTAAGTGACTGATTCAACTTGCCATTCAAGTGGACAAGGCCCAAATGAGAATGGGTCGAGTGAAACCAGGCCAAATGCTTGATTTTGACCGTCCAATTGGGTTGTCCGAGGTCTAAATGTTTGACCTAGTCGAGGGTCGAGCGATGGGGGGTCCAAGTAGACCGAGGGCTGAACCAAGTTGGATGAGCGGTCGAGGTCCGAGTGATAGCGGGTCAAATCGCCAGATACAAGAGGGCTGAGGGCCGATTTTGGGACTTTTCCCAAATGTGCCATCAATCGAATGGGTTGAATGTGGCGCGATTTTGACCAACGCAACAATAATTGGCTCAAACCACACGAATTACCACACGTCCCATAGCAAGCACCTCCAGATCAAAGCTATAGACAAGGGAGAAGAGTTGTGCATACCTGTAATGTGCTAAAAACACCTAGGTGAGTCAATCGATCCAATCTAGGCAATAGCTCTCTCTCTCTCTCTCTCTCTCTCTCTCTCTCTCTCTCTCTCTCTCTCTCTCAAAATGCAACATTTGCAAACGAGCTCTTTCTTGGCCTTCCTTAACCTCTCCATTTACTCTCTTGATGACACAAACCATTTCGAGTTCTTTTTTTTTTCTTTTCCCTGATCTGTGGCCTGTTTGGGCATGTTTTACAACAGTAACCCTAAAGCTTTCTCACATCGATTTCTTTATCCTACCTACTTAAATGCAACAAAAATCAAAAGAAAAGGACTAAACTAATATCTCCTACTTGCCTAACCATCAGAAACCCAAAATACTTACTTGTTTTGATGATTCAACTCCCAAATCTCCTACGTACAAAGAGCACCAGTTCGGGGGTGAACCCTACTTTGACACTCAATTTGAAGTGCACAAGTACTCAAGCTTGAATTCATTGGTCCTAACAACAGAACTAAAATGTAATTGGAACTCTTGCTCAACCACCAAGACCCATGGACCACTTATTGTTCAAGATTTTCAAGTGAGCACTAGTGGCTACCTCACATAGCCAACACACTATCCCTCTCTACGACTATAATGAGGTTACCATGATGCCTGAGTGAGTTGCTTCCTCTCTCAGTCACTCTAATAGCTCCACAATTTATGATGCAAGCTCAAGTATCCTCAAACCTCTTGCTCCAAGCTCTATCCTCCATAGCCATGCCTGAGACGAGAGAAGAGAAGAGAAGAAGAAGAGAGGATATGATGGAGAGCTTCATCTCCAAGATCCCTCACCCTCACACACTCACTCCCTCACTCACTCACACTCCCTCCCTCAAGCTCTCATAAAAAAGAAAAGGGAAGAGAAGGAGAGGAGTCCACTTTGCCACACACCAAAGAATGAGCTCCTCATTCACTTTTCAACTTTATATACAAAATCCTAAATCCCTTTTGGGCGGTCATTCCCTTATCCTCTTTTGACATAGATGACCATGGCCTAGGCCTTATTTTCCATTGTCCTCCTATCTTCTTTCTAACTTTCTTTCTACCGCCCATCTACCTTTACAATTTGCACAAGAGAGAGCCTTGGCACTGTTGGAGGGGTTTTTGTCGAAAGGTCGAATCCACCAGGGATTAGAAGTAGAAGAAAGTAGAGATAGGAGATGGAAGAGAAGATAGAGAATACACTAAAAAAACAAATCACAATGAGTTGAAACAATATATATTGAAAGAACTTGGAATCTTTGCACTACTCAGAAGCAATCTCCAGGCATTAGTTCTCCTGGAGCTCCTTCATAGACCAAAAACGTGGATCAGAAAAATCAACTCTTTCTCTACTATCCAGAACCCAAATCTAATAGCTCCTTTGGCTTCGAAAGGGGGTAAAACTCCAAAACCCCTGGTCACGGATCTCCCAGATCACTCCTTCTTCTTCCTTCAGTTCAATCTACAGTTTTTAGTCTATTTACAGCGATCGCGACGCGCGCAATTTCGTCAATTTGTCATTTTTTATGAAAAATCTCCTAATTGGCTGAAAAAGCAACTAGCTTTTTTGCATGCCATCCTAATCTAAAAGCTTTTTTAACTTTTTTGGATTTTTACAATAAATAATATTAAATATAGGCTAAAATTATCCAAAAATCTAGTATTTTTGGATAATCCATGCAAGTCACACTAGTACTAATGGCCTAGATCACATTGACTCTCTAGATCAATAGAGAAGTCGGATGATGATGCATTCCATACTTTTTCACACTATGTCCTCATAACATCACGACAACGCTCTTTTATAAAAAAAATTAGGGGCACCTTGCATTTAAGAATGCACTTCTGCCTTTGACTTAGCTTGCACTTTTCCACTTTTTTTTCTTTTCTTTTGTACTAAGGTTAACATCTTAATACTACATTTCCTTGTCATTGGTTACTAAGGCCCAATTGTACATCAAATTTAGATCATGGACCTTGGTCCATTGCCACTTGGGTTCGTCCAAGAGATCCTTGAGTGGTTTAAGATTTGCAACTATCGGCTAAATTTTTTGCCAGGTGCTTTAAGATCTATGAGAGATTCTAGACATCATGTAGACTGATACTAAGGGTCTGTTCTTTGGCTCACCAAGCTCCTTGACGGCTTGTTTGTACTCCTCATTGTCTGAGAATGGCAGATCAATTGTGGCTAATACATGCATCTAATCTTGCTCGTCCTCAAGGCAAGGATAATAATTGGTCAGCAACCCATAAGATTCTCTAATCTGAGTGTCACCCTTCAACATGGTTAAGATGGTCGACTAGTGTAGTCTTCCATGTGTCCCATCTCCACTTGCACAGCTTCTCTTTGATTGCTTAGGAAGATCTAACTGTGGCCCTAGTCTTCTATGACTCGTGCATTGTGTACCCAGGGTCAGCCTAAATAGGATATCGTAGTCTACTCCTTTCATGACTATGAAGTCTACCAAGAGCTGGATTCCTACAATCTTCAATGGCCAAATTTTTAGGACTCCGAATGGCTTTACTTTCATTCTGTTAGCCAGTGACGTTGAACCTAGAATTCTCGATAGGCAAGTTACCCCAAACCTGGAGTACTATGTGGTTAAGCATACTCACTCCTGCCCCTATATCTACAATCCCTTTCCTTGTGGCATCACCTAGAGCTAGGACCAGTAAGACTGTGTGCATCTTTGTGCCTTTCCAAATGGCATTAACGTGTAAGGACTTGAGTACTAAGTGCTAGTGCTAGGCTCGGTATTTGCATTACTACGTCGTGGTCTTGCAAGTCAACTGTTGTTTGCTCCTCTAGCGATCCTTCTACCCACTGCTTTAACTCGAATCGGATGCTACCTAAGTGCGTCTCCTAAGCTCAGAGTTATAAGGGTTGCCTAGCATTGTTAGAAGATTGTTGGTTGCTTGCTTCTCTCTCAATTTTGCTCTCCTTGGCCAATGGATTTGACAAGTTTGATGGCCCGTAGCGATCAAGCTCCATCTAGTCGACACTTTACGTGAGGTGCACTTGCACCTCTTGGTCATGTGAGAGATACTGGCATGCTCATGCTAGAGAGATCATCAATCTCATCCTCCAAAATGGGCTCAACATCCTTTAGGTGTTCTTGGGCTTCTCTCACCCACTCCTTGACCTTTTCTATGGCTTTGATTTGGTGCCTCAAATTGGTGTACTCCCCTACCTTAGCACTCGCTTTCTCAGTAGTCTCTGCCTCTACATTTGTGACTTTCTTTCCAACAAGTAGTGTCATTGTGCTCTCTATTTTAAGTGTGACCTTTGCATCAGTTTTCTTCCTCCTTCATCACCTATGGCTCTTCTTCCCTATCGAGGCTGTGTTTAGGTTACTGGGCCCTGGTAGTGATATGCCAATTTTCTTCGTATGTGCACTCAGGTCGTAGCATGTAATGGGATGGGCATGGCCTCTCTGTCAAGTGTCTTGACTCTGAATAGTCCCAATGGTACTAAAGGTACAATTGCCCAACTAGAGGGTGGTGTCCATCTAGGGAAATCATCAAAGAGGTGAGTGATTCCATACTCTACACGGTCAACCTTATCTTCGTTGGCTTGCTTCCTCTTGGGGAAGCACGAAGAGATGTGTCCCGGATGACTGCAAGTCTAACACAAAATTAGCTCTTGGGTCTACCCCCTGAAGCATGTGCCTCTTCCTCTTCCTAATGACATCACCAACACTGGTTGATAGTCCATATGAGAACTGGATTTCCCTCTTCGTTGTACAAGATGTAAGGGTTCACATAAGTCTCCTCATCATTTGGATCCTCTAGTGGATTGGAGTGTTGCTTTTGGTAGATGGGTTACCAAAGATCTAGGTGGCGTAGGTATGCCTGTGGGATTAATCTCTATCCTAGGAATGGTTGGTTTCATGTCATTTGGTGGTGGAAGAGCCAATGGGGCTCCTCTCCCCAAGAAATTTAGAGGCCTATTCCCTAGGTATGGCTTGTTAGAAGGCTGTGAGTATGGAAGTCTCCTTGGTAGCATACAATGCATGGCATCATGATCAAACCTACCGCAATTGGTACAAGGTCAAGAGCTAGGGTCCTAATGCTCAACCGCCATAAGGCAGTTTCCGCCATAATCCACACATTGGAAATGTGGGCACATAGGTCTTCTCATCATCTCTTGTAGTTTGCCTAGCTCCATTTTCATCTCCGCTAGCTCTTGACCTTAGTTAATGCTTTTTTCCTTATCGTGAGTGCTTGGAATGGATTGTTTGCTAGATGCAATTGCCCTTTTTGAGGTTCTAGAGTTGGCCTCATCTTGATTTGAGTTTCTAGAGCTCTTGTCCTTGAGCAGGTCGTCCACTTGTATATCCTCTTCCAAGATCCTAGTTAGTGCATCTCTTTGTAGGCTAGAGTTTCCTGCTAAGACCTTGTAGCGTTCCTCTCCACGCATTCCATTGATGAAGACTATGGACACCACTCTCTCTGTGGGTTTTTTGTTAGTCGGGATTGTCTTAGAGAGATTCCACATGTGGGTAACGTAGTCCCTAATATCTTCTTTGTCCTTTTGCTTACCATTCATCAGCCACACTGTGAGATTATGGAAGCATCTAGCCTTAGAGAATCTCTTAATGAAGAGACTCTTGAGGTTGTTGAAGTTGTTGCACTCCGTAGTGTCTAGGCTTGTATACCACATCCTACCCTTATCGCCTAGGCATAGGCCTATTCTACCATGAAAATAAATAGGAAAACTAATGAACTAAATTAGAAAATAACAGGAAAATAACATGAAGTGTTTCATTCCCAAGTCATGCCAAATTCATCTTCCATGATACCGGAGCACATTGTAGCCATGGAATCTTAAATCAAGATACTGGAAAATAAAGCTTGGTACTCATCCCAAGATGGTGATGGACAAGAAATCTCCAAGAAAATAGTGTAAGTGTCCAAAAATCCCCCCACATTAGCTCTTCTTACCTTTTTATAGTAAACCCTAGTACCATCATGGCTAAGGTATTTACATGGTTTTATTTTAGTAAGGTAAGTGAACTAATGCTACTAATTTGCTTCATTACAGATGTCGTCATTGGTGTAAACCCTTCTCTTGCCCATCCCTAGCATTCCATACATATCCCTCCTAGGTCTTCTTTCTAGCTTCTCTACTAGCCCTAGTGCCTTTTCTACAATTTTTGGGCTAAGGGGATCTATCACACTTCTAGAAATCTTACCTTACATGACGGACACTATTCCAATGGTCCTTCGGACATCAAAGGTCCTTAGGAATTTAGTGCACTTGTTATGGTCTATATCTTGTCCCACCTTCTTGAGGTACTTGGTAAGGTTGTCACCACTCCTTTGAGGTTGTGGATGCTACGATACTTTAATTGGTTGAATGCCATGATTTCAATGGCTAGTCCATATCTTCTATGCAAAGGAAAGCCTATTGGCTTTATCTTGATGTCCTACCATTTAGGTTCATGTTGCCACACAACATCCACACTTAGTTCTCTTTAAAGGACATCTCTTGCACTAAAATTAACCTAACTATAAAGATCGGTTTTTGAAAGTAAAAACTCTCATACAATGAGGAATATAACCCACAAAAATCTACAAGTTAAGAGTTTGCATACCAATCAATCCATATCTTCATTATTTTCTTTTAAAATTCAATTCTCATTTGAGTTTTCATCCATTACCCCCCCTTACCCCTAGAAGGATGAAAATCCTTCCTCTAGGATTGTCGAACGCAAGGTGTATGGGACTTCAACATATGTGTGGTGTGTCTTATTATGTCAAGAACCAGTTGTAAAACTTGGGGTTATATTCAAGGGTTGCATAAGGGTCCAAATCTTGTGGACAAATCCCTACTTGTGTGATGTACGTCAACATGTCAATCAAGAGGTTACCTGAGTTGAGTCAACTTGCAAGGTGGAGTTCCTCCTCTGTTAGAATCTTATCCAAGCATGGATGAAGCATGACATTGTCTTCTAAGGGCTGATTCATGGTTATGGCCAACACCCTAAAGGAGGTGGGGGCCACATAGGTTAGGTTCTGCTCCAAGGACTTGATGGCACGTCTTTGCTCCACATTGTTCATGATTTGATGTCCCTCTTACGCCCATGAAATGTGCAAATTATACCACTTACACATGAAATTGAACTCAGATTCTTATTGGAGTTTAGAGAGTTCCTAGAGTGGCATGGGAATTTTACTTTGTTGATAAGATGTGATTAAACATTGGCTTTTGGCCTTCTTCGTGAAATTTCATCGTGGATAATCTCATTTGCAATATCAAAAGTTTTAATGAAGATGAATTCGTAGTCCTCTCCCAAGAACACGTTAAGGAATGTACCTTGGTTGCTACAGGCTCATCAAGAAGACCTAGGTCTAGACGTTCATAGCTTCTAGCAAACAAAGGGAAAGTTGAATATGTGGCCAAATCATCCCTCGTGGCCATGGCCATGTTGGATGCCACCTCAAGAATAGATTGTCATGGTGGCGAATGCTTAAGGTGCTCTGGTGGTTTGGGTTTGGTTGTAGGACAAGTTGTCCCAGGGCCCTTTCACCTAGAAGACCCGTAGTAGGTGTGGCAAGCTCCAATTGTGAGGGTTGCAATGCTATTGATGCATAGCTGTCAGGGGTCTTGGTGATTATCTTGGAGCCTTTAGGCTGGACTACGTTTAGTTGCTCTCATAGACTTTGGGTTGCACTTTAGGTTAGTAGACCATTCGTGTTCTCAAGGATTGAGCACCTTCTATCTTAGTTTCTCTCCTCCCTTGTTTCGATTGAGGTTGTGGAAGCTTAGTGCATGGGGCCTAAGATTAGGGATCCAAGTTCGCATTTGCTAGTGTGAGTAACTAGAGCAAGGTGTTACCATCATGGTATCCTTGGGATCACAACAAGGCCTTTTGGACCCAATGTTGCTTAATCACATGTGCACTATGGGAGTTCCAACTCCACCATTTAGGCCTAGAGTAAGATGTATGTGAATTACACACACCGGATGCTTCACATTTGTGAAACTGTGGTTTATTCTTGGGAATCCATTTGCGTGTTTGGCCCATGGTTCTTTGATGTGACATGGTAGGTACTATGGAAGTATGTCAAAACATACCACTCCCCTCCTTAGGGTGGACATTAGGTTTATCACTTGCACTAGAGGTTTTGGAATAACTACGGTGCTCTTGCTAAAAGCCATTACAATTCTAACATGCCCGATGGCAAGGTGGATGTGCTGCAAGTCATAGCTACATCGCAATGAACTTGTTTTTTGAACGCTCATCCCAACAGGGTTTCCTTGCCAACACTTTGCTTATTTGGTAGCACGTAGAAGGTGAGTTGTACACTCTCATTGATAGAAACCATCAATTTTAATTTTCCTAGGAGTGGGTAGGATTGCCCCCCAAATGGGCTCAATTTTTTGTTGATTGGTTGTTGCAATTGGGGTTGACCCAATGCGGTCCAATGTTAATGCGTTAAGATATTGGCATTGGCCCCCATGGTGTTAGGGAGGTGATGATGATCCACAAGTAGGCTGGTGCTACTACTTCCTCATCCACATCCTCGAGACCTATGATGGTCGCAACTCTTACACTCTTTATCAGAGGCTCATGAAGTGGGTGTGATGGGGGTAGTAATTTTTAATGCTAATTTTTTTGAAGAAACCTATACCCTTTCCCTCTAGGGTTTCTAGTTCCCATTCCCCATTCTACTAACAGTGTGGACCTTGAAGGGTCCCAATCCCCTAAACTTCATTTTCTACTTGTGTCGCTTGACAGAGTATAGTAGGACTAAGTTTTGTTGCCCAAAGTCTCATTGCTTAACATATTTTTCAGATTAACTCTTGCGGCATGCCTTTTCGCAGATTAGAGTGTGTGTTGCAATGAGACAGAAAGAGGCGTTCTAACTCCACTAAATGATTTGTCCATGCTTCTTGGCACTCCCATCGTTCTTGAGCTACTATTCTTAAGCTTGGAATAAATAGTTCCACTGGCAAAACTACTTCAGCTCCCTAGGTTAGTCGGAATGGGGTTTTTCTTGTGGTTGTTTCATATACCATTCAATATGCAATGACTATCTTCATTAGAATATCCACCATGATCTTGTTTGTGGATTTGGATTGACCATTTTCATGCGGATAATATAGAGAGGACTTCCTATGGATTATTAAGAAGGTGGATAACAAGTGAGAAATCACTTCATTGATGAAGTTGTGCCTTGGTCACTAACCAACTCTATGGGGAAGCCAAATTGCAAGAATAATTGATCCCAAAGAAACTTGGTTGTGGTCCTTGTGTTATTTTTGTGAGTTTCTTGAGTCTTTACCCACTTGGCCGCAATGATGTATTTGGCATGGGAGTACTAAGATGTAGGAGTGACTAGGCCAATGAAATTGATTCTCCACTTCTTCAAGGGTTGGCATGCAATCACTAGGGTCAACTCCATTTTGTCCTTACGAGTAGGGATTTTAGTTCGTTGGCACTCACCATTGCAATGTTTGACAAACTTAGCTACATTGCAAAATAACGTTGGCCACCACAATTGGGATTGGAGTACCTTGTGTGCGGTAGTATCCCCATTGAAATGCCAAGCTCCAGCTATTCCACCATGTGCTTCCTTGAGTACATTATAGATTTCATGCTCATAGACACATCTCCTCAATAGTCCATCCTGTCCTATGTAATATAATTTATATGCAATTAACTATTACAGTTGGATCTTTACGATCAGCCTTTTTAATCTAGCTTTCTCTATTAGTTACTTTGGGAATCCGTTTTCAAATATGTGGACTATGTCATCTAGCTAATATGGCATTAAGTATGCTCTGAATAGTTCTCATTCCAGACATTATAAAAAGGTATGCATCCACTGCTAGTAGGTTATCATTAATCCCTTGTCTAGCGGCCTTTCCTGTGGGTATGCAGGACATATGATCTACCATATAATGTTGTTTGCCCCTTGCATACAAACATGAAGAATTCAATTTCCAAAAATAGAAGTAAACATCAAGCAATGCATCCCATTGAGCAATGTTTATTCAAGCTAAAGCAATGCCTAATGGTCCATGAAGAAGGTGAAGGGTGTTTCTAGAAGATAGTGTCTGAACTTCTTAACTGCGAACATCATGGCTAATCCATCTCTCTCCATTTTGGAGTAGTTCATTTTTGTTTTCATGAGTTGTTTGCTTGAAAAACTCACTAGATAGGCTAGGTTATGTTCACCAGGTTGGCACAACACTGCTCCCATGGCAAATTTTGACGCATCAATGTGCACGTGAAATGTGATGGACCAAGTTGGGGCTCTTAAGATAGGAGCTGATGTTACAACCTCTTTAAGCCTTTCATAGTCCTATTGACATTCTTGGATCCACTTGAATACTATCAATAGCTTGTACAAAGGTCTAGTAATCAACACATAGTTTAGGAACCCTTAGTAGTATCTAGTGTGGCTTAAGAAACATTGAACTCCCTTAAAGTTGGCCAAAGGGGGAATATCTACAACCACTTTGACCTTAGAAAAGTCAGTGGCTATCTAGTTCTTTGACACAACATGCCCTAAAATGCAACCATCCTTAATCTAGAACTAGCACTACAAGGGTTTTAATGAGAGACAGCATTGCCTACAGCGTTCAAAGACTATTCGTAGCTTTTCCAAGTGCTCTCCCTAGTTGCTGTGGACGCATAGGTCATCAACAAAGACTTCTAACCATTTCCTAAGCATGTCCTTGAAAATGGCACACATGAGGAGTTCCAAAGTATTAGGGGCATTTGCTAGTCCAAATGGCATGACTATATAGGCAAACACCCCCCATTTGGTGGAAAATGCCATCTTGTGCCTATTGCTTGGTGGATGGGCTTATATTTGGTTATAGCCTAAGAAGCCATCTAGAAAGATGTAGGCTTCCTTTCTTCCCACCCTCTCTAGCAGGTACTCTATGTAAGACATTGGGTAAATTGTCTCACTTGGTGGTTGCATTGACCTTCTTATAGTTCATGTGCACTCAAATTCTCCCATTCTTCTTCATAACTATGACTATGGGTGATACCCAGTCCATATGCTCTATCTCGTAAATGAATCCCACCTTCAATAGTATATCAATCTCCTCCTTTACAATGTGTGCATGCTTAGCATTCATTGCATATGGAGGTTGCCTAACTGGTGTTGCATCGAGGATCATGGGAATGTTATGAGTCATGATACTTAGATATATTCCCTTCATTTCATCTAAAGACCATGCAAACATGTCAGTGAACTCCCTTAGGAGATTTAGGAGATTATGCTCTTCCTTCTTAGTTAGGTCATCTGCTATGTATATGGGTCAAGTCTTGTCCTCCCCTCTCGCCAAGTTAACCTCCTTAACCTTGGTTGGTCCTTCGATGATGGGTTTGCTTGCTTGCCCCTTCCATTTGGCTCCTACCAACACCACTATTCTATCGCCCTTTTTGTACCTTGTGAAGCGTTGGGGTAGGTTGTCCTGGGGTGTCTTCTGCTACTATTGCTGCTCAGCCTTTTGTCAACCATGACCATCTCCTCTTTTCATCCTTTAGCTTCCTATACCTTAGGTGGATAGGAAGGTCCTCCTTGGTGCATTGAGTCCAAGGTGGTTGAGGTATCTTGGGGTCACTATCGAAGCTTGGCTCCTCTGATTCGGAATTGTACTTGCCCTCCTCACACTGGAAAAAGATGTCTCCCCTAGTG
The DNA here is from genome assembly GCF_053477565.2 of Lygodium microphyllum. Classification (NCBI taxonomy): domain Eukaryota; kingdom Viridiplantae; phylum Streptophyta; class Polypodiopsida; order Schizaeales; family Lygodiaceae; genus Lygodium; species Lygodium microphyllum. Next base: position 74,992,456 of record NC_141158.1, read on the forward strand.
CCCACAATTTTGAGGTTGTCTCAACTCCTAATAGTGGTAGGGGGCAAGGAAGAGATAATCGTGCTTGCTCATGATCTACTACCCTGAGACACTCTAGCCAAGCTTGATTGCAATCTACCTTGGCCACTCCTTTACTCACTTGGAGCATGCTCATCTCTCATGGTTTAGTGCCTACCTTGATATGTTCAATTAATTATCCTTCATTTCGAATCATATTCTATGGTCTTTAACTCCTTACTCTCTTCACTGGTGGAGCAACAATCCTCGTACTTGTCATTGGAACTTTTAGATTGGGTCTTTAGGTTGCTTGGGTCCCTATGCCTAGATGTGTTCTCACTTGTCAAGAGAGCCCAATTATATGACAAATTTAGGTCATGCACCTTAGTCCATTGCCACTCCCTGCTTTCTATAAGATCCTTAAAGGGTTTCAAGTTAGTGGCTAGGTTGTCGACCACCTTTCTTGACAAGTGTTTGGGGATTCCTTGAAGTTCAAGTTTGTTGCTAGAACATGATAGGTGATTGAGGTTGATTGGCCTATGGGACTTCTAGCCATCATGCTCACAAGTATTGCGGGAAACTTGGAAGTGATGGTACTCTTAGAGTTGCTTGTGGTAATTCATAGCTTGCTTGTACTTTTCCTTTTCCTTTGAGAATGGGAGGTCAATGGTTGCCAACATGTGCATCCAATCCTGCTCATCCTCAGGGCAAGGGATATACATTGTTAAAGACCAATATCGATTCTTGCTTTTGAGCTCCCCTTCAGCAAGTTAGAGATGGCATCTAAATCCATAGATGAGGTCTTATAAGTATCCATTTCTACTCAAATTTCCTTTTAGATCTATTGCCCAAGAATATTAGACCATTACCCCATTCCTCTAGTACTCTAGCATTTCTCATCCATGGCCTTCCTAGCAAGATATCATAATCCACTCCCTTCATGACATTTTATGGAGAATTGGATTCTCGCTAGCTTTGGTCTTCCACCAAGTGCACTAGAGCTTCGCTCGATGGATGGGTAATGATGGGTATAGGAGGTTTAGGGATCCTTGTAGGGTTGATATGTGTCCTTGTGGTAGGGTTGGCTTTGAGTCATTGGGTGCAAGTGCCAAAGGGGCTCCCCTCCCCATATGGTTGTCTACCCCTTGGATAGTATGTTTGCATCATGTAAGGTTGTTAGTAAGGCAACTACCTTGGCAACCGATAGTCCATGGCATCATTCTTGAACCTTCCATAATTGGCACAAGGCCTTGCTTTGGAATTGGGGCATTTGGATGGTAGGTGATTTCCACCACAGTGTACACACTGTATGTGGGGTTGCATAGGTCTTTGCATTAACTCTTGCAGTCTTGGTAGCTCTACTTTTAGATCTTGGGTTTGGTCAATATTCTTTCCTTTCTCCTATTTGTTGCCGGCGGTGACTACTTGTTCACTAGTTGCTACAACTCTCTCAATGTTCCTATTTGCCTTGCTACCTTGTTGTGCCATCTAAGAGCTTCTCTCCCTAAGCAAATCATTACTCGTATAGCTTCCTCAAAGACTATCGCCAGCATGTCCCTCTACATATTCAAGTTTCTTGCCAAGGCATTATATAGCTCTTCATTGCGGATCCCGTTAATGAACATGGTTGAGATCGCTCTCTTATTGGGTCACTCGGTTGCAATTATTCTCTTATAGAGACTCATCACATAGATAACATAGTCTCGTATGTCCTTCTTGTCCTTCTGGTGGTTATGTTCATTAGCTTAACAATGAGGTTAACAAAGTATCCTACCTTCAAGAATCACTTGATGAAGAGATTCTTCAACTGGGTGAAGTCATTATGCTCAACATTGTCCATGCTAGTGAACCAAGTCTGTTCCTTGTCTCCTAGGCACAGACCAAATGCTTTGGCTCGCTGAGCGGGGTTTGTGAGACTATTCACCTCACCACGCACTTGATCAAACTGCTCGATAAAGCTATAGGGGTCTTTGCTTTCCTAGTATTTATCAAACCATGTTCCCTTGTTATCCAGAGAGTTATATTTTTCCTCTTTTTTCCTTATTTTCCAAACCTTGGTGCCTCAAATATAATGCAAAACACACAACTCCTCTTCTACCAAAGCTTCTTATATCTAAACTAATCAGTAAAAGAGATTGAATGGCCTCCAAATCCCTTACTTACATAAGACCAAGCATCATTTCACAATTGAACTTCTACTTTGTTGCCCAATTTGAAGCATGCAAGCACTCAATCTTGAATCCGTTGTCCCATGACAATGGAACTAAAATGTGGAAGTCTTTGCTAGATTGCCAAGACCCATTGACAACGCTTATTGCTCATGCATTTCAAGTTGAAAGCTAATGGCCATCTCTCACCTAGCCATATGCGCTTTCAATCCTACGAATGTAGTGAGCTTACCTTGATGCCCGATTGAGTAGCCTCTTCCCTCAAGCACTTTGGTAGCTCCACGATCCAAGATGCGAGCTCAAGCAATCTCAATCCTCTACCTTCAAGCTCCATCCTCCATAGCCACACACACAAGAGAAGAGAAGATAAGGGAAGAAGACAAGAGAAGATGGAGAGCTTCTCCACCACAATCCCTCACCCTCACACACTCACTCCCTCACACTATCACACTCTCTCTTTCAATCACAAGCACAAGCACAAGTATTAAGAAGAGAGCCACTTTAGCCACACACCAAGAATAAGCTCTTCCATTCACTTTTTTGTTTTTATTCATGCCCTTATCCCTTTGTGCACCCGTCCCCTTTTTATATGACTAGGCATCTTGTCAAGGTCCTCTTTTCCCATTCCCTTCTATTTATATTATGCCCTTATCCGTTTGTGCACCCATCCCCTTTTTATATGACTGGGCATCTTGCCAATATCCTCTTTTCCCATTCCCTTCTATTTACATTATTCCTTCACATATGCCCATCTACTCTTTACAATTTTCACAGGAGGGAACCTAGCGCTCTTTTACAAAATTTAGGGGGGTGCCTTTGCATTTTAAAGTGCATCTTTCCCCTTTGCCTTCTTTTTGAAGTTTCCTTGGCACTTTTTGCATTTTCTTCTCTTGTTTCATCTATTGAGTTTGCATTTTGGAATTTTCTTGGATTTACTTTTGCTTTATTTTTCCTTGTCTTGCACTAGGGCTAACACAAACCAAGGATCTAAAAAAGAGAGTGATCTGTAGTAAGGGAAGCACCAAAGGCTTGAGACTTGCTAATTTCAATTTCAACTCTTGAATCTAAGCCTTTTGTGAATCCATGAGAGCAATAGCCTTGGACATTTATTTATGGATATCAGTAAGGGTAGCCTTCTCTAAAGCAAAATCCTTGAAAGCCCCACTAGGTTCACATCTCAAAGGATTAGCTTTGCCCTACAATCACGTATAGGTCTAATATCTATAGACTAAAGACATGAAGTAAGGACTGTTTTTAAGGTAGCGTGGGCACTGAAAATTAGTTGTTGCCTATAAAGATTGAGGACTTTGAGGATCAAGCTACCCATATCATTGTGTTGTAAGAAAATTCACATAGTAGAGGAACACATAAAGGAAGCTAACATAGACAACAAGAGCAATAACCTTTGTAGAAGAAGGAATAAGAGCAAGAACAAACACAAGCACCATGTATGTGGGAGCACCTCTTAGTGAATAATCATGGGAGAAGGATCATCATCTTCAAAGTTATCATGTATTACAGGAGAAGAAGGAACAAAAGGTGGAGATTGCAATGGAAGAGGAGTAGGAGATAGAACAAGAACTCCACTAGGAGGAGCTGCAAAAGTAATAACATGTTAAAGAAAGGCACTATAAGACACATTATTAACCTACTCTTTCTAGACCTTCTAGAGGTGGTCATCTATCTTAGTTAAAAAAATGAGGCCCAGTTAAATTGAGTGCCATCTAGAATCTTAATCAAAATAGTGAAAAGCTCCTTAATTAGCCACATGGGTAGGGTCCTAGCCAACATAAAATTTCCTAAATGAATAGTCGTAACTACTTCCAAAGGGGTTAGAGGAAACAACCATGGAGACCCTAGAATTGCTTAGAATGTGGCTAGGTGTTAAAAGAGTAGATGTTTCCTTTTGCAATGTCGCAACAATCCACTCTATTGACAATAATTGAATAAAATTGGCTATAAAAGAAGTAAAGACTGATAGAGATAGGGTATCACTAATATTTGCAAGAGACAATTGAAAGTCCCATTGATAAACAAATCCTATCTACCAGTTATAAGAGGATGAGAATGAGGAACAAAGAGTAATATCAATAAATGGAAAGGTTAGGGCCACAAAATCACATAGAGCCACATGAAAAACACATTATATTGCTTCCAACAGCAGAGAGTAATCGTGGATAAGTAACATGCCAAATCACTATTGGGGGCACCATCTATACTACACACTGAATAATCTACACACACACACACACGTCCCTAAGAAATACATAAGAGAAAGTTCTTATAGAAATAATACAAATACAACTAACAAGACATAACAAAAAATATCAACAATGGATAGGACTAGACAAAATATCCCTAAATAGACCACAATCCTACTCAAAACAATTGACATGACCTATGCATACATGCAATAGAAATCTTTATCACATGTAAACATGCAAGCATCTTGAACCTTGTACTAATTAGGCACACAAAAGGAAAAGTACAGGCAAGCATACCATTACTCGGACCAAACTATATAGAATGTGATTGACTCATACGTGCATAGATGATAGGAAAACATGGAGGGTAGGAGGGATAGAACTTATAGAATTGATACTAAAAGGAATAGACTCAACCACTAAACCCCATCCCTATATAGGTATTTTGGCATTCCTAGGCTACAATATAGTGAGTGACCTAAACATGTTCTTCTTATTAGTTAAGAACTAAATAATTAGTTAATTATTAAAATATCCCATCATGTTAGATGAATATCACAGGGTTCATTGTATTTTTAAAAAACTTTAAGTGGATTATAGTACAAGGTGCACATGCAATAGCATGGTTCATTTTATCAATATTAAAGTAGGGTAATATTTTTTATTCAAATTTATTTAGTGCATTATGTGAATTTGCTGACATAATGGCAGGCTTGTTTTTATTACAAATTTATTTGTGTATCATGGTGCAAGTGGAGGAGGAAATAGAAATGAACTTGGTAGTGTGAGGACACACTCACAAGTCTAATATCATAAAGGCAAAAGGGACACAAATTGTGAACCCACATTGTCTAAAATCCCACAAGGAAGAAGGCTAGATGGATGATTAGTACATAACCATCCTCAAAAAAAAAAAAAAACTAAAAGAGACAACAATGTTGGCCTGGTTCCTTGAGGTTTTAATTGTAGTGTATGGATGGTACGATTGGTTTTATTTTAATTTGTGGGAAGTGTAGGGGTCACATGGGTTGTTGAGATGAAGGTAAGGGTTTTTCATTATTATGTATTATGTTTCTTTTTTTAAGTGTGGATGTATGTATTGTTATTGTATTGAGTGGATGTATGTATTGTATTGAGTGCATGTATGTGATTGTTTGCATTTTCTTTCTCCAAATAAATAAATCAAGAAAGAAATGAAGGCATTTGGGTGTTTTGAGTTTTTTTTTAAAATGTGTAAGTAGGTCATGTGTTGATGAGTGAGGTCAGTGAGTAGAGGTGAGGGAGGAGATATGAAGTCATTAGGTGGCCAAACGAGGGGAAGGTGCTAGGTGCATAGGAGTGAGAAAAGGAGAAGGAATGGAGGATGAAGGAGGAATAAGAAGAAAAATAAGAAAAATGAGAAGTGAAGGAGGAGGGAGAGGAAACAAGGGGAGAAAAAAGAAGGAGAGAGGGAAGGAAATGGGGGGAAGGGTGGGGGAAGGAGAGAGGGAAGGAGATGGGGGGAAGGATGAGGGGAGAGTGAGGGTGAGGGTGAGGGTGAGGGGAGGGTACACAAGGAAAGGGGGAGGAGAGAAAAAGAAGTGAGGAAGAGACGGTAGTCAAGAAGAGAGATGGAGAGGGAAGATGAGAGTAGAAATGAAGGAAAAGAACAAGAAGAAGAGAGATAGAAAGAAGAGAAAGCGAGGAGAAGGAAAGGGATATAGGTAGTTGGGGGAGTTGGTTTTTTTAACTTAAAATTTTCAAATATGTTTAAAAAAAACAAGGAAAAAAATGTCACCCCCCTAGAATGGGTAGGCATCGGTTCTATATCACCTCATCTTATCTACATTTTTTATCTTTTGTGCCCAATGATGTATTACCTAGGAAACTTGTGCTTAGGAAATGATAATTGTTGGTGAATTTAACCTTATAATTTATAAGCTCATGGCCCAATATCATAGTTAGGTCCACAACTATCTCTACAAGGACTTTCCATGTTTCTAAATGAGGTTCAACTAGTGTATTTGAAACTCCCTTGTCACTTTCAATACCAACTTTAGAAAGAATGGGTTTGGGATTCTTCTTTCCCAACTTGTGACTTAATTGCATGGTGTTAATGACTTAGAGGTTACTGGAGCTCTCAAGAGAATACTAAGGAAATCGGGAAAGAACTGCAAGAAAATCTATCTTGTAGCATCAACAAGCAACTTCTTCATCTTCTTATAAAATCAAACAAGGAAAATAGGAACGAAACTTCACACATCATAAAATGTATCTCCCATGGTGATAGATTCAACAAAACACATAGTAATCTTTATTTCAATGAACCAGAAATAAGAAGAACTCATCACAAGATTATATGAATGAAAAATGATCATGCAGTATTCAAATCATATCTTCAACAAAAAATCCATAGCCTTTTTCCCTCATAATCTCACAATCTCTCTCACATAAATATTTTTGGTATCAAATATGGCTATCTTTCTCTCAAGATTTCTCTCTCACATACTCTTATACAAAGATACAATGGTCTAATGATTCACACCCCTCTCCTCGAAATGGTATATCTAATATGAAGAGGTATGAGAGCCACTAAAGTGACCCTTCATAGTGAGCTGCTACATTGTCACTCCAAGGCTTTAGCTTCAGTCTTCAACTTCTACTTTCTTCACTTGAACTAGCTATAAGAACTTGTATTCTCCTATTCTCCTCTTTCCAAAGTAGAAAAATGCCCTCAAGCTAAGAACCCATCAAATAGAACACATATAGTCTTCATATATATAGGCTAACAAAAGTAATACAAATGCTCAAAGAAACTACAATAAGACAACATAACATAATAAAACTCACATTATTCAAACAAAACCCACACCAATCCATTAAAAACCATCCAATGGGGTCTTCAAGAATTACCCAATGTATTCATTCACAACCATAAACCTCAAACAAAAGGAAATTAAAGCTCAATAGAGACAAATAAAATATGTCAAGAACAAATAGTCACCCAGTAGAACTCATTACAACATAGCACACAACATCAAAACCTCAACAATGCTATAAAATGTATTCAAGCCAAAACAAACTTACCCAACCACTAATTTAATAAACCACATAACACAAAAACATTTGACAAACAAGTACTTTAGCTACAAATAAAAATCTAATCAATTCAACTATATCGCTACACTTAGTAAGGGAGCTTTGCCACTGTAACAAGTGGGATACACACTGACTAGGGTTTAGACACCCCGTCACACTGACCGGGGTATTTAAGGTGTAAGAGCCCCAGATTAGGGCAACCATTTATTATCAAGATCACATTCTTCACATTCATCTCCAGCTTCCATGGCTTCCTTCTCCTTTCTCTCCTCTTTCATCTCTTTCTCTCTCCTCTTCTAGTCTTCTTCCTTCTTCTTGTTCTCTTTCTCTCTCCTTAGCTCTCTTTCTCTCTCCCCTTAGCTTATTTCACTACAAGTGGTATGAGAGCCTCACGCTTTGGTCCTTTTCCTCTTTCCCCTTTCTTCCTTTTTAAATCCCAAAAACCCTGGTTACTCAGCTTACATGTACAGGTACAGCAAGAAGGACTACAGTTAACTCCAGCTTTTTGGAGCAAACAGGAGCTATGGCTGGAGACTCAGATATATCTAGAGGTAAAATGATTAAATAAGCAGGTTGTCACTTCTTTTCATGCAAATTTTAGGAGTCCCAGGTCAAGTTGGGGGTTCAACAGCTTAGAGAAGGGAAAAAACTCAGTTACTTTTTATTCCAGACTTCTCTCTCTTTCCCATCAAGCTGTTCCCTCAAGCTCCAATGGTGGATTGCCCCTAAATCCCTTCTTCCTACTGCTCCCAAGGCCTCAACCTCAATATACAGCCCTCCCACAAGCTCCCTAGGACCATTTCCTACCAGGCAAGCACCCTGGTGCCTACCCTTAGCCCATCAGGGATAGCAGGTAGCAGCCCGCAAAATGCAACTCATTTTGCGGTGAGCTACCTGCCTCCCCCAGCACCCCTGCCCACCTTGTCCTCCTACTTCTCCACCTCCCCAGCATTCCTGGGAACTGATGCATCATACTCCTTCCTCTTCCCCTTGGCATCTTGACCCGGGAACCATCTTCCATGGTGGACAACAGCTGGGGACTCTTTTAAACAGTTTTAGGCAGCCATGGATTCTCCTAACTGAAGCTTCCTCTGACTTGGAGAGCTCAAACCCACAACCCCTTAAGCTTGTGAAGGATTCCTCTTGCCCGGATCAAGCCATTGAGCTTAGCATGCATGGGAACTTTGTGGGCAGCCATGAAAGCTTCACTTGAAGCTTCCCATCCTTGAAGCTCAAGCTTGGGGATAAGCTTGGGAGCCTTCTTCATCGCAAGAGCACTCGAAAACTGAAGCACTCTTCCACGGATGCCCAACAACCAACAACCGGACTTCATCAATGGAGCAAGCGACATCATGATGATTCGGGCTCAACGGTTCATCACAAGCATTAAAGAGGTATACCACTATGATCTCAATCTCTTAATTTAGCCACTTGTTGAGCTTAATCCATTGTTGGAGAGATTCAAGATTGCATATAAGCATCATACCTCTTCTCGAGATTTCATTGTAATGGCTGACATTAACCCCTACTTTGTCTTATGATCTTGGAAGAATATTAGCCATTGTAAAGTGGATAAGTAGTAGCCAGTGAGTCATTGGACTGCCAAGGTAACCCCTACCCCAACCCTCATCATTCCTTGCATCTCATGAAAGGCCCAATGTCTCCTTTCCAATGCATCTCATGCTGATTTCTAATTAAAAATGTCTGCCATGTATACTCTGGCTGAGGAAAAAGGATGATGCTAGGCGAGGTGGTAAGACAAAAGAGAGGTGACCCTCCCTTACCACTTAAGACCCTGAAGGGGTGCACAACCCGGCCTAGGGGAAACTTTGCCCACCTCCTGGTGATCCGGAGCCCAATACTTGTTTGTAGGTGCAGGTACTTTGTAATATTTTCGAGACCAAAAGGATAATGTCCAATAAGGGCAAATTTATTAAATTATCCCCTCCTTTCCCCAACTGACGGTCGTGCTAGAGGAGAGGGAGGGGAGGCACGATGACTATGCACCGTGCTGGAGCTCATGGAAGGCTTGATGCTCATGCATCAGGCCGCCTGGGGGAGGGGAGGTACCTCTCCCTCTCCCTATAAAACCCATCGCCATGGGAGCTGGAAGGAGGGAGCTAGGAGCCGTGATGCCGCCAGTTTGAGGAGGGTAAGGAGTGTTACGCTGCCATTAAGAAGGAGCTGGAAGAGATAGCGTATTGCTGACTGAGAAGGAGAGTGGGAGGAGATTTGACATAGTGAAGAAGGAAGCTGCCGCCGAATTCTACCTCGGCCTCATCTCGGCCCTGTTCGCCATCACACCGCCACAAGAATCGTCTTCTTCCTCCACGTGGAGTGGCCGCGCCCACAGAAGCTTCTCAGAAGCTTCTTGAGAAGCTTCTAAGGGGAGGATCTAAGCCCCCCTTCATGTGGCTTTCTTAAGCCTTCCTCTAGAAGGTTTTTATAACCCCTTTTCCCTCGGGATCCAAAGCCTCCCTTCCCGTGCCTTTCCTATTGCCTGTACAAAGTGGATTTTCTAAACCCATCCTTAAGATTTAAAGCCCTTCTCGTGGGTTCCATATAAATCTTTTTTAAACCCCGGGTTACTTAAAAACCCTTTTCGTGAGGTTTCCACCCAAGTCCCCTTTCTCTTCGAAATTTCCACCTTAGCCCCTTCTTCTTGCAATTCCTACCCAAGTCCCCTTAAAGTTTGACTTATCCCAGTAATTAAATCCTTGTTCCCCCCTTTTAGCATTTCACAAAGCCCATCTAAAACTACCTTCCTTGGGCTTTTCATAGGCCTTATCAAGCGGGTTTTATTACCCCCAAGGTTTTAAGCACTTTTTTTTTCCTTGCCTTCCTTTTTAAATTCCATCATAGGCCGGGTTCTTTTCTTCTATTAAAAAAAAAAAAACCTTCCCACATAAGCCTTTTAAAACCATTTCATGGAGGAAGCCTATATAGCCTTCTAAAGCCGATTCCGAGAAACCGTGCAAGCGGTCACAAAGGGAGTTTCGCGTTCGAAGGAGACGGGCCAAGATCATAAGTCTGCAACCAATACGAGAAGGTCAAAGTCACGATGGCTCCTAAGAGGGCACAAGGCGCAATCGCAGGAGGATCATCTCCTAACATCCATGTGGACATTTCACCACAAGTCTAGGTTTTTCTTCCTAATTTTGATTAACGTCATAATATTTCAATTGTGCATGGATCATTTATGGAATTAGGATGCATTTTTTTGATTGAAATACCTTGACTAAATTAAAAGAAATAACTTCGATCAAGGAATTGGTCATTTGTATTAAACCAATGAAAAAGAAGAGCATAAGATCTTTATGCATTCCTAGCAAGTGGTTATTATGCATTACAAAGTGAGGAACTCAGATTAACTAATGCCCATCTTTATAAAATTGAAATTACTGATGTACACTTTCGATTATGCATGGGAAATAATAAATTATATGTCGCATTATTAGGCATCTTTCCTTCGAAATGATTCATTAAAAGAAGGTCGCTAATAATCCGTAGGAATTTACAAGGCATGGAAATGGTTCTTAAAACTGCGTAAAGTAGATTAAAATCTAGTCAATTGGCTTAAATCTCAATCAACTACGTAAATAGTTACAAAAGGTTGTACAATGCTTATTCAGCATACGAAAATCTCATTTAGAAAAGAAGTTAGAAAAAGGTTGCATGGTTCGCATAAAACCCTATCGCTTAGTAGCATGAATCTTAAATGCATCAATAGAAGTTATGTCGTAACTTAGCATATACTTTGGTTTTAACAAGAAAAGTAGGGTTTTTAAATATACTCAAACGTAGGAAATGAATCATGTGGTTATGGGAAGGGTATCGTAAATACCTCCAAGAATAGATAAGTAAATTGGTTTACCCTAAAAACACCTAAACCACAAGCAACTCGTTCAACAAGGGTTAAATCAATGCAACATATCCCAAAGAGCTAACTAGGGTTTAGCACATTGAGGACGTGACCTAATCATTCTTATTGCCAAAGCTGAAACTCTTATACCCTAAAGACTTGCCCTCATTCACGGAATGTAGGGACAATAGGACACACTTGCGAGAAACGATCTAGGGTTTTTACCCTAAGGATCGCTCGCTAAAAGAATGAAACTCGATTTGGATTTGGACCTTTAGGACCGACAATATCGACCTAGTGCAATCAGAAACGGATTATTATGAAGATACCCTAACCTTGTTTCCTATCTAATCATGATTTCGTGATTAGACAATGCCATTTGATGGGTAAAATAGTCCCATGATTTTGATGCGACACTCGCGCAATAGGTTGCAGAGTCGTATGATCTTGTGATTTGATCAAAAGGGAATGGCCAATTCCTCGGAATGAGATTGGCAGATTCTTACGCAAGTTTATCTTGCAAGAGGAGAAATAATCGTCGTGATATAGTACCTTTCTTGGGTAAAGTAACCAAGATACGAGGATTAGATATTTGCTTGGAAGCAAAAGACCAATTAGTAAATTGGAATAATATATTTACTGCTAATAGAACTTAAGGTATTGGTTAAGTTGGGTTAGTAGGGTACGACCCTAACCCAAGGATATAGGGTTAACAAACAAACCCTTGGGGATCTTGCCAAGTCGCAATTGATCTTGGATCAAGTGCTGGATGCATTCGGAGAGAAAGATTCACTCCTTAGCAATTGGCCAAATAAACGACCACTGGAATTGATTATGCTTGTAATAGTTTAGAAAGCACTGTTTGCATTGTTTGCTCAAGGAACTAAAGGATGAAAAGATATCTAATGCTTCAGGTTGAAGGCCTGAAGGGAGAGGCAACTTGAGTTACCCTCGACTGCCTGCCTGACCCTAACCAAGGGGGCTGTTGACCGTGCCGGGAACGTGGACCGAACCCGCCGCGAGAGGTCTCTCCGTTGAGTTCCACTTGGAGCAGGAGGGCGCTTGGGTGCCAGGGGGGGCTCTGGCCGTAAATCCCTCGCCTTCCAAGTCCTACACAAGAGGTTAACGTGACTCGGGATTGGATCTCGAGGCCCGCATACTAGTTTACGGGCGAAAGCTTGGAATAGTGATCCCTGTGGATTACTAGATAGCCTTCGGGCAGATTATGGACAAGCCTACAGGCGGAACTCCTTGTAATTCAAAGATAAAATGATGAAATGTTAATAAAGAACTTGTTTGATATTGTTTTTCTATGTCATGTGATAAGATTACGTGAAGGAACTAGTGCTTAATGGATTAATTAAAGAAGATGATTGTTATATGTCAATTAATGTGTTAGATAATTACATAACTAAAACAAACCGAGGAAAGTGCGGAGGATAGGCCATAGGTCCATCCTACGGTTGGGTGGTCTCGGTTAGCCGGGAACTTTTCTCAAAAATCTCGAAGAACAGCGGGATGATCATCAAAACGAATAACGAGAGCGATGACCTAGAGTTACGTCTTACCCGATTTACACTGTTTTAGGGGAACGGAATGGGACTATGCCTTATGGCAGAGAGGTTGAGCCTTGCATCCCTCTCGTTTCCCATTCTCCTTGAACCAAGTGTAGCATGAATCCGCTTCGGATCTGGCATTTCTGCGTAAAGTAGTTTGCTCGGGTCTGACGCTAGTTGCTGTTAGCTAATGACCAATCATGAAAACCCTAATTTCGGTCGATCCTAAGTGGAAACGGCTAGGATACTTCCGCTACGTGGCAGACACGGGAAGACCTAGATCGCAAAACCTATAACATTCCATGGGAGTGCCGGGCGGAGTTTTCTAAATATCCTTTCCGATGGACTGCAGACGTGTGCTGGATGATACTAGTGGACACGTTACAATTGGTATCAGAGCGAACCAACCAAAGACTTGTTTTTAAGAAATTTTAATAAGAAGAAGTAAAGAAAATGTTATTGTCCCAAACATTTCCTTACTTTCAATGCTGTCTTGCAGAATTATGAAGCATGGAACAGGTTCTTAGTGTTCCGAGTCATGTTTATGACCGCGATGCATTCCACGGATTATCGACAAAGGGTTGAGATGATGAACATCCTAGACCGCATTTACAATCCATCGCTGTGTACGTGGAACGGAGATGGATGGGTGTTTCAGGGATCTATTACATAGCTGCCCATCGACCTGCGTACCTTCAAATTAACTTGAAGAGAATCAAGTGGATGGAGGATTTGAAGATCGTGAAGCTGTTCGTCTTTGTTGAGGCTCACGCAAATGCGACCCTACAGGTCGGAGGTCGAAGGGTTAACCAAAATAAGTATGTGTACGGGGAAGTGATTCAAAGAATCCCTGCCGACCGAATCAAGTTGTTGGGACGTCATGAGAAGAATGGATATCAAAGGAAAAGATACCCTAATCTTCCAATGAACTATCGATTCCCAAAAATCGATGACCCCAATCTGTACTACTACTCAGTTCCTGTAGCTGAATGCAACAACATCTTATTCTCCTCGAATTAATGTATCAACTTGTTCCATCGCCCCAAGAAATAATTGTACCTCGAAAGGCTATGCCGATATGAATGGAATAATTTTTTTAAAAAAATCAACGATTGTCTTGACTGTGAATATTGATAACAAAGAAAAGTGACTTGATCACTTGGCTAAAAGCTGAAGTAGATATGTGATGTAATGTGGAATTCTTACTAGGAGGAAAAGTCGACTTCGATCATATTCGAGATCATGAACCTAGGTATCCATGAGTGTCTACTCGGAATAGATTGGCTTAAATCTAATGATTCCCACATTCATTGTGAAAAGGGCCAAGTTCTTTTCCAAACTCTCAAGGGAAATTGGTTACAAACTCCAGGTGAGGCTGGAAAGCCAAAAATTCAATTCGCTAAAAGCATCTCGGATTAAAAAGGGAGTTAGAAAGGGACTACCTGTCTAATTAATTAAGCTCAATAAGCTAGGTTAGAAGCAGGAGTCTAGTGAAGAACCTTCATGGCTAATGGTATACACGGATGTAGTTCCTAAAGAGTTAACAGAACTCCCGCTTCAAAGAGAAGTAGATCATGAGATCAAGCTAGTAATAGGAGTTGCACCAATTGTGAAGAGACCCTATAGCATGTCTATACCGGAAGCAATTGAGCTGAAGGAAAAACTGAAGCAACTGCTAGATCAGGGCTACATCCGTCCTAGCAGTTCACCATGGGAAGCACCAGTACTGTTCTAGAAAAAGAAAGATGGAACACTTCGACTATGTATTGATTACAGAGGGTTGAATCAATCAACAGTCAAGAACAAATATCATATTCCTAGAATAGATGAGCTTCTTGATAGTCTTCAGGGTGCCAAGATCTTCTCCAAGATTATCTTAGGTCTGGTTACTATCAGATAGGAATCAAGGAAGAAGATATCCCAAAGACGACCTTCAACACTAGGTATGGACACTTTGAGTTCTAGTTATGTCATTAGGGCTTACGAATGCACCTGCCACCTTCAATAGGTTAATGCAGGATATCTTTAGACCATATCTTGATAACTTTGTGCTCATCTTCTTTGATGACACTCTAGTCTATTCCAAACAGGAAGGAGATCATGAACCCCAACTTCGGATTTTCCTCGAGACAAAGAGGTCACACAAGCTGTATGCTAAGATGACGAAATGTGCATTCCTCAAATGTCAGATTGGTTATCTGGGATTCATCATATCAGTAGAAGGAATTTCAATGGACCTGGCCTAAGTCAAAAATGTTCTAGGATGGCCAAATACCAACAACTGTCAAAGAAATACGCAGCTTTCTTGGATTGACAAGATGGTATAGGGTCTTCATCAAAAACTATGCTTTGATTGCAACACCTTTGACAGACTTACTGAAGAAGCAAACATTGCATGGTCAATTGCCGAACAAACTAGCTTTGATAGGTTGAAGCAAAGTTTGGTATCAGCACTGATCCTAAAACTTCTAGACCACAGTAAGGAGTTTGAGGTAGTAACTGATACTAGCATGCTTGCCTTAGGATGTGTGCTCATGTACGAAAGTCATCCTATAGCATAATCTTCAAGAAACTGAAGAGCCATGAGAAGAATTATGCTACCCATGATCTTGAACTTTTAGTTGTCAAGCTTTGGAGACACTACCTGCTGGGTAACAATTTTACACTAGTGACTGATCATAAAAGTCTCAAGTGGAACTTTACCTAGAACAAGCTCAACATGAGGCAATGTCAGTGGATTGAAGTGCTGGAGGAGTATGACCTTGAGATCAAGTACCGAACTAGAAAGGAGAATGTAGTTGCTGATGCACTCAGTCGCAAGGCATTCCTTAATTCACTAATCTTGCAAAATCCATCAATAGCTAGATCTCTAGCTACAAAGGTGTCCATGCCAAACAACCCAATACTTGAGCTAGCTAGAGAAGAAGCATGCCATGATCCAGCCTATCAAAAGATGCTAAGGGAAATCTCTATCAAGGACCAGGAACAAAAGCTACAGGCTAAGTATCATGAATTCTTTATTAATAGTGGACTTGTCTACTATAGAATGAGAGCATGTATACCGGCAAGCCAGTCACTTAAGCAGAAGATATTGTGCGAAGCTCATGATTCCCCTTTCTTAGGACATCCTGGCTATTACCAAGACTCTCAATGCAGTTAGGATGAGCTACTATTGGGAGAGTCTTAAAGGTGGCATTTTCAAATATGTCAGTGAGTGTTTGTCTTGTCAACGTATTAAAATCGAACATGTCAAGATGCCAAGGAAGTTGCAACCACTCGACATTCCCCAAATGAAATGGGAATTCATCAGTATGGACTTTGTTGTTGGCCTACCCCAAGTTCAAGGAGAATACCACTCCATCATGGTTGTGGTTGGCATGCTGACTAAGGTTGCACACCTTATTCTAGTAAAGACAAACTATAAAGCCTTAGACATTGCAAGGTTTTTTATCAAGGAGATATTCAAGCTACATGGGTTACCCAGAAGAATCATTAGTCATCATGATTCTCTCTTCACATCACACTTCTGGAGAGCTATCTTTGAAGCCATTGGGACTCAACTCTGTTTTAGCACAGCTTACCATCCCCAAACCGATGGTCAAACGGAGTGAGTCAATCAAGTTATCGAGGATATGCTTAGGGAACACTGCTGTTGTGAACCAAAAAGGTGGATTCAATACTTGCCTTTGGTGGAATTTGCCTACAATTCTTCTTACCAGCAAAGCATTCAGATGACCCCTTTCCAAGCATTGTATGGTCACGACTATCGAAGTTCCCTAAACTTCTCAGATCCAACCTTGAGGGTTGAAGCTTCAAGGCAGATGTTGGAAGAGATGGATCACGCCGCCAGAAGAATCGTCTTCTTCCTCCACGTGGAGTGGCCGCACCCACAGAAGCTTCTCAGAAGCTTCTTGAGAAGCTTCTAAGGGGAGGATCTAAGTCCCCCCTTCATGTGGCTTTCTTAAGCCTTCCTCTAGAAGGTTTTTATAACCCCTTTTCCCCCGGGATCCAAAGCCCCCCTTCTCGTGCCTTTCCTATTGCCTGTACAAAGTGGATTTTCTAAACCCATCCTTAAGATTTAAAGCCCTTCTCGTGGGTTCCATATAAATCTTTTTTAAACCCCGGGTTACTTAAAAACCCTTTCCGTGAGGTTTCCACCCAAGTCCCCTTTCTCTTCGAAATTTCCACCTTAGCCCCTTCTTCTTGCAATTCCTACCCAAGTCCCCTTAAAGTTTGACTTATCCCAGTAATTAAATCCTTGTTCCCCCCTTTTAGCATTTCACAAAGCCCATCTAAAACTACCTTCCTTGGGCTTTTCATAGGCCTTATCAAGCGGGTTTTATTACCCCCAAGGTTTTAAGCACTTTTTTTTTCCTTGCCTTCCCTTTTAAATTCCATCATAGGCCGGGTTCTTTTCTTCTATTTTTTTTTAAAAAAAAACCCTTCCCACATAAGCCTTTTAAAACCATTTCATGGAGGAAGCCTATACAGCCTTCTAAAGCCGATTCCGAGAAACCGTGCAAGCGGTCACAAAGGGAGTTTCGCGTTCGAAGGAGATGGGCCAAGATCATAAGTCCGCGACCAATGCGGGAAGGTCAAAGTCACAATGGCTCCTAAGAAGGCACAAGGCGCAACCGCAGGAGGATCATCTCCTAACATCCATGTGGACATTTCACCACAAGTCCAAGTTTTTCTTCCTAATTTTGATTAACGTCATAATATTTCAATTGTGCATGGATCATTTATGGAATTAGGATGCATTTTTTTGATTGAAATACCTTGACTAAATTAAAAGAAATAACTTCGATCAAGGAATTGGTCATTTGTATTAAACCAATGAAAAAGAAGAGCATAAGATCTTTATGCATTCCTGGCAAGTGGTTATTATGCATTGCAAAGTAACGAACTCAGATTAACTAATGCCCATCTTTATAAAATTGAAATTATTGATGTACACTTTCGATTATGCATGGGAAAGAATAAATCATATGTCGCATTATTAGGCATCTTTCCTTCGAAATGATTCATTAAAAGAAGGTCGCTAATAATCCCTAGGAATTTACAAGGCATGGAAATGGTTCTTAAAACTACGTAAAGTAGATTAAAATCTAGTCAATTGGCTTAAATCTCAATCAACTACGTAAATAGTTACGAAAGGTTGTACAATGCTTATTCAGCATACAAAAATCTCATTTAGAAAAGAAGTTAGAAAAAGGTTGCATGGTTCACATAAAACCCTATCGCTTAGTAGCATGAATCTTAAATGCATCAATAGAAGTTATGTCGTAACTTAGCATATGCTTTGGTTTTAACCAGAAAAGTAGGGTTTGTAAATATACTCAAACGTAGGAAATGAATCATGTGGTTACGGGCCGGAAGGGTATCGTAAATACCTCCAAGAATAGATAAGTAAATTGGTTTACCCTAAAAACACCTAAACCGCAAGCAACTCGTTCAAGAAGGGTTAAATCAATGCAACATATCCCAAAGAGCTAACTAGGGTTTAGCACATTGAGGACGTGACCTAATCGCTCTTACTGCCAAAGATGAAACTCTTATACCCTAAAGACTTGCCCTCATTCACGGAACGTAGGGACAATAGGACACACTTGCGAGAAACGATCTAGGGTTTTTACCCTAAGGATTGCTTGCTAAAAGAATGAAACTCGATTTGGATTTGGACCTTTAGGACTGACAATATCGACCTGGTGCAATCAGGAACGGATTGTTATGAAGATACCCTAACCCTGTTTCCTATCTAATCATGATTTCGTGATTAGACAACACCATTCGATGGGTAAAATAGTCCCATGATTTTGATGCGACACTCGCGCAATAGGTTGCAGAGTCGCATGATCTTGTGATTTGATCAAAAGGGAATGGCCAATTCCTCGGAATGAGATTGGCAGATTCTTACGCAAGTTTATCTTGCAAGAGGAGAAATAATTGTCGTGATATAGTACCTTTCTTGGGTAAAGTAACCAAGATACGAGGATTAGATATTTGCTTGGAAGCAAAAGACCAATTAGTAAATTGGAATAACATATTTACTGCTAATATAACTTAAGGTATTGGTTAAGTTGGGTTAGTAGGGTACGGCCCTAACCCAAGGATATAGGGTTAACAAACAAACCCTTGGGGATCTTGCCAAGTCGCAATTGATCTTGGATCGAGTGCTGGATGCATTCGGAGAGAAAGATTCACTCCTTAGCAATTGGCCAAATAAACGACACCTGGAATTGATTGTGCTTGTAACAGTTTAGAAAGCACTGTTTGCATTGTTTGCTCAAGGAACTAAAGGATGAAAAGATATCTAATGCTTCAGGTTGAAGGCATGAAGGGAGAGGCAGCTTCAGTTACTCCCGACTACCTGCCTGACCCTAACCAAGGGGGTTGTTGACCTCACTGGGAACGTGGACCGAACCCGCCACGAGAGGTCTCTCCGTTGAGTTCCACTTGGAGCAGGAGGATGCTTGGGTGCCAGGGGGGGCTCTGGCCGTAAATCCCTCGCCTTCCAGGTCCTGCACAAGAGGTTAACGTGACTCGAGATTGGATCTCGAGGCCCGCATACTAGTTTACGGGCGAAAGCTTGGAATAGTGATCCCTGTGGATTACTAGATAGCCTTCGGGCAGATTATGGACAAGCCTACGGGCGGAACTCCTTGTATTTCAAAGATAAAATGATGAAATGTTAGTAAAGAACTTGTTTGATATTGTTTTTCTATGTCATGTGATAAGATTACGTGAAGGAACCAGTGCTTAACGGATTAATTAAAGAAGCTGATTGTTATATGTCAATTAATGTGTTAGATAATTACATAACTAAAACAAACCGAGGAAAGTGCGGAGGATAGGCCATAGGTCCATCCTACGGTTGGGTGGTCTCGGTTAGCCGGGAACTTTTCTCAAAAATCTCGAAGAACAGCGGGATGATCATCAAAACGAATAACGAGAGCGATGACCTAGAGTTACGTCTTACCCGATTTACGTTGTTTTATGGGAACGGAATGGGACTATGCCTTATGGCAGAGAGATTGAGCCTTGCATCCCTCTCGTTTCCCATTCTCCTTGAACCAAGTGCAGCGTGAATCCGCTTCGGATCTGGCTTTTCTGCGTAAAGTAGTTTGCTTGGGTCTGACACTAATTGCTGTTAGCTAATGACCAATAATGAAAACCCTAATTCCGGTCGATCCTAAGTGGAAATGGCCAGGATACTTCCACTACGTGGTAGACACGGGAAGACCTAGATCGCAAAACCCGTAACATTCCATGGGAGTGCCGGCGGGCGGAGTTTCCTAGACATCCTTTCCGATGGACTGCTAAGACGTGTCCTGGATGATACTAGTGGACACGTTACATACTTCCATAAGCCACACTTCCCTACCCGAATGATCCCTCTTGAATACCCCGCAATGATAATGGCACCCATGTATGCCACTTGAGATACATGCAGTCTATGGAGATCTATGGCAGTGAATGTACTTATGCATGAATGGCAGAGTTGATGGGTATGCAATGATGCTCACGATTATGCTCAGTATGCTCAAGATGCTATTGAGGTGTTAGATCAGGCCCCTTGATCTATGCTCTATCCATGTCAGACATTGGCACTAAAGGATAGACAATGTTTTTTTGTCACAGTCCTGGAGGACTGTCACAACGATCCAATTGCAGAAAATTTTGTCCCAAATGTAGGGGTAAACCCTATAGCTCATCTCAAAGAGGCTTTGTCCCCTCTGTTTTGAATAAAAAATCTCCCCAATCGTAGTTACGGTGTGAAAGTTATGCCCATTTTTGTGCACTAGGGTCACTGTGGACAGGTTGCAAACCGCTCCAGGACAACCACTGTAAAACCCCTACAGAAAATTGTGATCATTTTCTATCACAAAGGTTAATAGCTCATCTCAAAAAGGCCATCGTCCCCTCCAACTTGAGCCCAAAACCTGAGCAATCGGAGTTTCCTTCTAAGAGTTACACCCTTTTTACTGACAGTAAGTCCTGTGGACTCCATCCAGATGGCTGACCAGAAAGGCAAAAGCAAGGCCCAAGAGGAACTCCAGAGGGAGATTAGAGACTCTCGAACCTCCATGAATGAGGAACCAAGCTCAGCACAAGATTACCATGGTGATATACAGGAGGACATGCCTGAAACGGTCCTGTACACCCTTCTTAATCACACCCTCTGTCAACATGAGCTCCCTCATATGGAACGCCACAACGATATGGTCACCAACCACCACTAGATAATGTCTAAGTTTGATGAAGCGATTGAGTACATGGCCACCTTAAACTCAAAGACCCAACAGACCTTGGAATAGCTCACTGCTCTTGTTGCTTAGTTAGCGACTGCTTCATCCCAAGAGAAAACCAATGACTCTAGACATGAGTCTAGACGCCCTCCACATCAGGAACCGTCGCATGGACCACAAGGTATACTTGGCGCTAAGGGAATTTCCCCTTCTACCTATGAGATCTAGGAACCCTCTCACATGCATGATGAGCCCTTATTGAATTCCCATGTCCACCATGCTGACAACATTCACTTGAGGCCTTTCCCTACCTTGGGTCAAATTTCACCCGCTCTACCTAGGAGCCCCCATGCACCACATATGAATCAGCCCCATCAAGGACAATATGGTACAAATGGCTAGCCTGGCAATCATGGACAGCATGGCTATAATGGACAACATGGGCTCAATGCACCACAAGGGATGTATGGACAACAGGGCATGTATGGCCACCATGGGATGCATGGACAACAAGGATTTCATGGGCAGCATGGCACCTATGATTTGTGTGACAAGGTCATTCTCACAAAGTATAATGGGCAATCTCCCTCACCATCTGACATGGAAGAATGGACGTCCAAGTTGGAGTCCTACCTCAACATCTACCCCCGCATTGATGAGCAGAAAATACTTTTTGCTTCTCTCCACTTGGAAGGCTTTGCCCACACTTGGTGGCGCTATATCAATCGGGAGAATCAACAGTTCATTGATCGGGAAGATTTCAAAATGCATATGGTCCAAGTTTTTGTGTCCCTTGTGGAAAAAGAACGGTTGGCAAGAAGATGGTGCACTCTTGACCAACGTAACCTCATTATACATGACTACACCAATCAATTCATGAACTTGACCATGTATGTGGAAAGCATCAGTGATGATGCTAAATTGCACAAGTACATCTATGGGTTGGAACCGAGTCTATCAGCTGATGTCATGGCCCAAAAACCTACTACATTGTTTGATGCAATCGAACTGGCTGAGAGATATGCAAGAAAGTACCGTAAGAATGAGAATTTTCAGCAAGGTGCCAGACCTCCCCACATCCCTTCAGGAGCAGCCCTATACGGAGGTGGTTTTTGAGGCTCTTCTATGCCTAATAACAGCCCCAAAGTACCCACTTACCCCGCCTTCCATGCTGAAAGAAAAATGGGCACTTTTGGGACAACATCGAGCTCTATGGCTAAAAATCGGTATGCTGAAAATAAACAGTCCACTGTATCACCTTCCCATGGATCCAGTAGTCAACGGTTTATCTCCCCAGATGTTGTCAAAGAACGGAAAAGAAAAGGGCCTATGCTTTAAATGTGGAGATAAGTACACTGCTGATCATGCATCCAAATGCCCCTATAAGTCAACTAAGGTCAAAGTTCATAGCATGTATGTCATGGAAGATTGGCATAATGAGGAAGATGACCTGGCCATTGACCAGATTGAGCCCATGGAGGATGTTGATCATGTGCAATTCTATGACCTGGAGGATGGGTTTCCCTTTGACCCGGGCGGTGCACCCTCACAGATACTTGATTTAACATCCCACCCACCTCTCACTCCCCTTTGCTTGATCTCCTTGGATGCTTGGATAGGTTCGCGTGTCAAGATTGTGGGAGAGAAGGAAGGAGTCTCACTTGTAGCTTTCTTGCTTGCACAATGGGGGAATACACACACAGGTAGAGGCTAAAAATAGTTTTCCTCTTCTTAGTTGTGTAAGCCAAAAAGAACTCAAGTACATAGAAATAGAAGAATCCTATATATGGGTCTCAAACCAAACTCAACTAACTAAGGTGGCATACTAACTAAGCCACAAACTAGAGTAGATAAGGATAGCTATCATCTAGCTATTATTCATGGGCGGTGTACCAACCACATCTACAGCTAACAAGTCGGAGACATAAATGCACAACGGTCACCCTGGCATATCACGAGTGGAGCTCGATATCTCAACACTCCCCCTTGAGCTCAATCCCAATTTCTGCACACCAAGCAGGTCTCTGAACTTGCGCAGCTTCTCTATGCCCAATGCCTTCGTGAATATGCCACCTACCTGATCCTCTGTGCTGACATAAACTAGATCAATAAGACCTAGTAAAACCCTCTCCCGCACATAGTGATAATGCACCTCAATGTGCTTTATTCTAGCATGATAGACTAGGTTATTTGCCAAGTGTATACTGCTCATGTTGTTGCAATAAATGACAACTGTCCCATCTGTAGGCTGATGCATATCATAAAGTAGCTTATGCAACCAAGCTACCTCACATGCAGCCATTGATGCACCCTTGTACTCAGTCTCTGTGCTCCACAAGGCAACTGTAGGTTGTTTCTTGCTGCTCCAAGTGACTGCAACACTCCTAAAAGAGAACACATATCCACTGGTAGATCGTCTATCAGAAATACTACCAACCCAATCAGCAGCAGTGTATCCATGCAACTGTATTTGAACCCCAATCTCATAAAATAGTCTATACTGCAATGTGGACTTCACATACCTGAGTATGCGTCTAGCCGCATCCAAATGCAGTTTCCTTGGAGCCTGCATAGATTGACTTACCAATCCAACAGCATAGCTCAAATCTGGCCTGGTAATAGTCATATAAATCAAACTTCCTACTATGCGTCTGTACATATTTGGGTCTTCGACAAGCTCACATGCATCTGCGCTCAGCTTCACATTCTGCTCCAAAGGAACTGAAATAGGCTTATAGCCTATCATCCCATATTTGGACAGCATGTCCAATCCATACTGCCTCTGCAAGAGTCGTATCCCACTTGGTGATCTAATCACCTCAATGCCCAAGAAATAACGTAGTTCTCCCAAATCCTTCATCTCAAAGTTCTGCTTCAATAGCATTTTCACATGAAGGATATCTTCATCACTATCACCTGTCATAATCAAATCATCAACATAAATGACAAGTAGCATAACACCTTTCCCTGTTTTTCTCACATAAAGTGAGAAATCTGCCTTGGAAATCTGAAAGCCAATAGTGACAAGATATTGTCCTATCTTGGCAAACCATACTCTAGGTGCTTGCTTCAAGCCATACAAGGCTTTCTTCAACCTGCAAACAAACTCAGGATGAACAGCATGCACATAACCTGGTGGCTGCTCCATATATACCTCTTCTTGCAAATCACCATGCAAGAAGGCATTCTTTACATCCATCTGATGTAAAGACCATTCCTTTGATTCAGCCATAGCAATGACTACTCTTATGGTTTCCATCCTTGCAACCGAACTTAATGTTTCTTCATAATCAATGCCATATGTTTGTGCATACCCCTTGACTACTAATCTTGCCTTGTATCTGTTCACAGAACCATCTGCATTGCGCTTCACCTTATAAACCCACTTACAACCAATTTCATTCTTATCTTTAGGCAAAGGTACCAATTCCCATGTAGCATTTACTTCCAAGGGATCCACTTCTTCATCCATGGCTTCCTCCCATTTTTCTTTTCCCATGGCTTGCTCCAAAGAAGTGGGTTCTGGTTCTTGTATCACTTTGACCATGTAGGCATAGTGAATGGCTGTAAATCCATTATATTTCAGCCTATCCGCAGGATACCTAGCTCTGGTACACCTGCGCAAAGTAGGTTCACTTCCAGGTACTCTCAAAACATCCTTGGTCTTCCTTAATCCATGTATAACAATAGAAGGAATATCCAACTTATCATCAATGCTCTGTTCTGAGCCACTGGATTCACCATCCACATAAGAGTGACCTGCATTCACATCAAACATGGGCTGATCTACCTTCTCTTTTCCTTTTCGGGAAACCTACATACCACTATCTGCATTGTTTTGAGGAGATTCTCCTGATCTCAATCTGTCTGTCCATGGTAAAGAATGTGAACCACTGCTAGAGGACACTCCAGGTCCACTAATATTTTGTGACTACTGCTGTGAATTCTGTGCAGCATTACCATTTTGTGCATCTACATCATCAATCACATTTACTGGTTTATACCAGCTACTCATCTCATCAAAAACAACATCTCTGATCACTGTAAACTTACGAGTAGAAGGGTTATAGCATCTATACCCTTTCTACTGTGTAGAGAATAACCAATAAAGATGCACTTCTCAGCTTTTGGATCCAACTTGGATCTCAACTTATCTAGCACATGAACATAGGGAATGCAACCAAAAATCTTCAAATGAGAAATATCTGGTTTCCTACCAGTATACCTCTCCTCTGGAGTCATCCCATGTATTGCTGCAGTGGGAGTCCTGTTCATTATGTAGACTACTGTAGCAACTGCTTCAGCCTAGTAAAAATCTGGCAAGTCTTTTTCGTTGAGCATGGCACGAGATACCTCTCCAATATGCCTATTTTTCCTTTCTGCAATTCCATTTTGTTGTGGGGTATGACTGCATGAATATTGTTGCTTTATGCCATGCTCCTGCAGGAACCTTGCAAACTC
Source organism: Lygodium microphyllum (assembly GCF_053477565.2). Lineage (NCBI taxonomy): Eukaryota > Viridiplantae > Streptophyta > Polypodiopsida > Schizaeales > Lygodiaceae > Lygodium > Lygodium microphyllum. Next base: position 75,018,031 of record NC_141158.1, read on the forward strand.
ATTTGAGAGGTACTCTCCCCCTCCATCTGATCTTAGGCATTTTATTTGAAGGCCTGTTTCTTTTTCAACCATAGCTTTAAGAGTTTTGAAATGTCCAAACACTTCACTTTTCTTTTTCATAAAATACACCCAAACTTTTTTGCTATAGTCATCAATAAAAGTGACAAAATAATGACAGCCTCCAATAGATGCAGTTTTAGTAGTCCACACATTAGAGTGGATTAATTCCAATGGCTTCTTACTCTCTTGAACATGTCTAGGAAATGGTTTCCTTGCCTGTTTTCCAAATTGATAGGCTTCACATACCTTATGCATTTCTGCAACCTTAAATTTAGGCAATCCTGCAACAATATTTTGGGCTTGCATTGATTTAAGTCGTTGTACATTAACATGACCAGTGCGTTTATGCCAGATATCAATATCTACAACTACACCGGTCCCATGTGCAAACATTGTTGCACTCAATTCAGGCATGTCTGCTTCCAACGTAAATATTTTGCCTTTCTTCTTCCCTTTTTCTATCAAGCGATCTTTATTTTTCACATCCTCAACAAAGCATCCATGAGAATAAATCTGACCTTCAAGCCCTGCTCAACCATTTGACCAACAAAAACCAGGTTCTTGGTGATATTCAGGACATGAAATACATTCGATAGGTTTTTTTTTTTCCCATCCTGCATAGACAAAGGAATATTTCCAATCTGCATAATAGGATGTGCAGTATCATCACCAGTCTCCACAAATCCTGGTTTTTCCATTTTCCTTGCATCCTGCATCCATTCTGCATGACCTGTCATGTAGTTTGATGCACCTGAGTCAACATACCACACATCGTTGCTTTCTTCAGCACTTGTCACAGAATTGGTCATGTGCTGCACAATAAACAAATGCTCATTTCTGTCATCACCTTGTCTACTAGAAGATGCATAATTCCCTTGTTGCAATTTTCCATTCATGATTTCATTCTGCTTTTTATAGCAGTCTTTAGCCATATGACCCATTTTACCACAGTAGTAGCATTCAACATTGTTGTTTGCATTTTGGCCTCTTTGCCATCCACCATGACCTCTTCGGCTCCCCCTGTCTCTAGAGTTATCACGTCCTACTCCATAGCACTGGTTTTCTTGAGTTTGCTGCATATTCTGATTTCTACCACGGCCTCCAGATCGGCCTCCTCTACCTTTGCCTCTACCCCTTCCAGCATTTGAGTAGAAGACAGCTTCTTTTGAAGTTCCTCTTGAAGAAGATGCACCACCATTTCTCTGCTCCTCAAAAATTAGAAGAGCAATCAACTCCTCAAAATCAGGAAATCTTTCACGGACGGAAATCGATGTTCGGAACTGTGCATAATCCTTTCCTAGACCATTCAAGGTCACAGAAACTAAATCATCATCTTCCACTGGCGACCCAATGGAAGCAAGTGCATCTGCAATCTTCTTCACCTTCATGTGGTAGTCATTGATGCTCATACTTTCTCTTTGCACATTGTGCAACTCTTGCTTGAGCTGCATTTTCTTGGCTTGTGTATTTATGCTATACATTTTTGACAGAGTATCCCATACCTCCTTTGGCGTACTTGCATCCTGAATATGCACAATCATAGAGTCTGAAATACTGATAGACAGCTAGTACATAACTTTTCTGGCTCTCTCATGCCATCCTTTAAATGCCTGCATTTGCTATTGATTGGGAATATCAGGAAGAACTGGTTCTTCTTCATTTCCTGCAACGAATTTCCAATATCCTTTTCCCATAAGGAAATTCATCATTCTAAACTTCCATGCTTGGAAGTTGTTCTTGTCAAGCTTTTCAGTGACAATCTATAAAAGAGAATCAGATGCCATTATAGAACACTGCAAAAAATTATGTCACTGCAAAAAACACAGCTTTAGCCTCACAAGGGCAAATCTGCAAAACTAACGAAAGTGGTATTTGACCACACAGTCACTTCCTAGTGACGATTTTGCATCAACAGGCAACAAGGATGATTCTGTATCTCCCAATGTCTCTACGCACAGGCATATGATGCAATTTCTACAGTAACTTTTCACCGACTTGTAGAACAGTGGTCGCACACCATAAAACAGGGCCTTTTCCTAAGTGCATGCGAAAAACTTCCGCCTCCAAAACAGGCCCCGAAATGGCCTCGAATAAAAAAAACAGGGCAACCGAGGGCTAAAGCCCTATCCCGCAGCATATATTGCCCTCTTGCTACACCGCGAAGGGCGTCTCAATTTGAGACAATTCACTCTTGCACTTTCCGGCTGTGCTACCTGCAAAGACTTGCTCCCAAACTCGAAAAATGAAAGCAGCACTGTCCTCTTACCAGAACACCACAAACTTGGTTTGCTTTCTTGAGCTCCTTACCATGAACCAGGCTCTGATATCATGTCAAGATTGTGGGAGAGAAGGAAGGAGTCTCACTTGTAGCTTTCTTGCTTGCACAATGGGGGAATACACACACAGGTGGAGGTTGAAAACAGTTTTCCTCTTCTTAGTTGTGTAAGCCAAAAAGAACTCAAGTACATAGAAATAGAAGAACCCTATATATGGGTCTCAAACCAAACTCAACTAACTAAGGTGGGATGCTAACTAAGCCATGAACTAGAGTAGATAAGGATAGTTGTCATCTAGCTATTATTCATGGGCCGTGTACCAACCGCATCTACAACTAACAAGTCGGAGACATAAATGCACAATGGTCACCTTGGCATATCACGAGTGGAGCTCGATATCTCAACATCGCGTAGTCCCAGTACCCTTCGCATTCAAGGCAGTATCAATGGGAAGCATGTTGTTAACCTTGTGGATAGCGGAAGCACGTAAAATTTTGTTAATAAATCAGCCATTGATTGGTTGAAATGTATTCCTATGGCATTACACCACTCCTTGAAGGTCCAATTAGCAAACAGAGAAGAAGAAATCGGCACACATGTATGTCCCGTAGTTCCCTTATGCTTGGCTGAAAATTATGTGGCACTGGTTGATCTGATTGCCCTAGATATGGGCACCATTGATGTTGTCTTGGGCTATGATTGCATGAAACACTTGGGGAAAATTGCTATGGACTTCTCTTAGCTTTACATGGAGTTTATGATGCATAGATAGCCTATCCACCTAGAGGGAGTTCGAGACCATGCTCATTTTCAGTTCATTACAACAAAGCAACTCAAACAGGAGTTTAAGAAATGCTCACAGATCTTTGTTTTGCAATTAAATAAGGACAATTTTGATCAGCCTACCATAGTAACATATGACTTTGCCTTGCATGCCTTACTTGAGGAATGCAATGACTTATTTCAGATGCCTACATCCCTCCCTCCCAAGAGACAAGTGGACCACCCACTTGACCTAGAGCCCCATTCCAAGCCAGTGAACAAACCCCCTATAGACTCTCCAAGTGTGAGTGTGAAGAGGTTGCAAATCAAATCAAGGAGTTGTTGGAGATGGGTTTTATCAAACCGAGTTCTTCCACTCCTTCCGCATGTGTAGTGATTACAGAGATTTGAACAAGATTACAGTGAAGAATTGCTACCCCATCCCACGGATTGATGATTTTCTAGATGAGTTAAAAGGGGCATGCTTTTTCACTAAGATTGACTTGTGCTCTGGCTACCATCAGATTCATATGTGGATAGGAGATGAGGTCAAAACGACCTTCTGGACTGATCATGGACTTTACCATTTTCTTATGATGCCTTTTGGGTTGACTAACACCCCTACCACCTTTCAAAGCCTCATGAACAAAATCCTATATCCCTTTTTGTTCAAGTTCATGTTTGTTTTCTTTGATGACATCCTCATTTACAGCAAGTCATCTATGGAGCACTTGACACATGTTCGGAGGGTGTTTGACATATTGAGAGAGCATCGATTCTTTGCTAAGGAGAGAAAATGTATATTCATGCAGACATCTATGGAGTACTTGGGACACATTGTAAGCAAAAATGGTATATAGGCTGACCCAAAAAAGGTGCAATGAGTTAAGGATTGGCCTACTCCTTCCACCACCACCTCCTTACGTGGCTTCCTTGGTCTCTCCTCATTCTACAGACGCTTCATTAAGCACTATGCCACCATTGCAGCACCTTTGACTGATCTCTTGAAAAAAGAGTCATTCTTTTGGGATGCCACGGCAGATCATAGCTTCAAAGAGTTAAAGGACAAGCTTACTTCAGTCCCCATCCTTGTTTGCCCTGACTTCTCTAAGCTCTTTACCATTCATTGTGATGCCAGTGGCCGGGATATTGGTGTAGTATTGTTGCAAGAGCATGGTGTGATTGCATTTGAAAGCCGCAAGCTTGATGAGAAGGAGATACAAATGAATGTATACGTCCAAGAGATGTTGGCCATCCTTCATGCCATGAAGAAATGGCACCACTATTTTTATGGCTGCCACTTCCAAGTGAAAAGTGATCACCGAGTCCTCCAATACTTCTTGACTCAGTCTACTTTATCTCCTAAGCAAAGGCAATGGGTGGCAACTTACAGAATTATGACTTTGACATTTCACACACACGGGGCAAGGATAATATTGTGGCTGATTCTCTCTCTCGAATGTGGGCATGCACAGTGTCATCTATCTCATAATTGCATAGTGATTGGGTTGAAGAGCTCTAGGAGGCTTACTTGTTAGATGACCATTTCAGCCACATATTTCAGAAATTACAGCATGGGGTTATGGCTGAAAACTCCCAATATCAGCTCAAGCATGGCCTTATTTGGTCCCATGGCAAGATTGTCATCCCACACACTTTCCCCTTCATGCAGAAGATCATGGAAGAAATGCATTCTTGCCCCACGGCCGGTCACTTGGGTGTTTTCAAACATATGACAGGATTGCCAAGAGCTTTCATTAGAAAGGCTTATGGAGGGATGTCAAGGACTTTGTGACCAAATGTGTTCCATGCCAACAGAACAAGGATAGTACGCTCAGGCCCACTGGCCTCTTGCAGCCTCTCCCCATTCCTGACGGGAAATGGACTCACATCACAATGGACTTTATCACCGGCCTTCCCGTGACTAAGAAAGGGTGGAACAGTATCTATGTGGTAGTTGATCGCCTCACCAAAGCTACCCAATTTATCCCCACTAAGGTCCAATATACTGCCTCTCTGGTGGCCACTCAGTTCATGGAAAATGTCTTCAAGTTGCATGGCCTACCACAAGTCATACTACATGATCGGGATGCAAAGTTTATGAGCAACTTCTGGCAGACAGTTTTCACCTCCATGGGGACCAAGCTTGCTCCATCCACTGCATACCACCCTCAGACTGATGGCCAAACTGAGAGAGTGAACAAATGGCTTGAGACATACTTGAAGCACTTTTGCCATGATGTACAGCATAGTTGGGATATGTGGCTTCACTTGGCTGAGTTTGCATATAAGAACTCCACACACTCTTGCTTTGGAGTTTCCCCTTTTGAGGCCTTATATGGGTATAAGGTATAAATTTTGGCTATGGTGGAATTAGGGTTTCTAAGACAGGGGCCTGGTTTTTCTCAGATTGCGGGAGCTATACTTGATCATTTTCAAAAAATTTTACATGCCTAGGAAGCTGACTTCATGGGCTATCAAAGTCCTATGAAAATCGTCAAGATCGCTAGCTGTATGAAGCACGCAGGTAGCTCGAACAGATTCGGCGTAGTTCAGGACAGCGATGAAGAATTTGTGCAATGCCGGGGTCAGGGCGCAACAATGTAGTTGATTTATGTGCCACGGTGAAGCGCCTTGAGTAGAAGAAAAATTCCCTAGAAGACATCAAGAGCTGAAGTGGCCTGGTTGAGAAGTTATTGAAGCTCCAAGTGAGGTAGGTCCTATCTGGCTATGGCAGACACAGAGCAGAGATTGAGAATTTTCACAATGCTGAGCTTCAGATGGTCAAATATCCTGGATTAATGTGATACAGGGAAGCTTTTGAGTTGGGGAATACTTTTCCAGAAGGAAGCTCCAAGAGATTTGACCTGTGGAGTGAGATATAAGCAGCTCAATCTGACAGGGTGCTGCTGGCTATGGCTGCCATGGAAGCTTCAGTGAGAGTAGAGTTGGGAGATGAAGTCATGAGCTGACATTGAGCTAGATTGAGGTTGAGAGGAATCAAGAGAGACTGGAGAAGTAATGCTTTATAGGAAAGTAGGAAACTGCAGTAGGCACCATTGTGCATATGGGATAGGTTAGCCTGCATATCCTTGACCCTGAAGCTCCATACAAAGAGGCTGTTTAGTGAGTGTGATTGCTATTCTCAACAGTCTTGTTTACTGATAAGATCAATCCTCAGAGTCAAGCTGAATTGGATGGCATGCAAGCTTTACTTCAGCAATGCAAAATGAATCTTCACAAGGCCTAGACACACATGAAACTCTATGTTGATGAAAGACGCAGGAATTTGGAATTCCAAGAAGAGGAATTTGTCCTTTTGAAAGTGCCTAAGTCCTGCTACTCCACTCTCAAACAGGGCAATAGTAACAAGCTAGCCCACCGCTTCTATGGCCCATATTGCATCCTAAAGAGAGTTGGCGACTTGGCCTACCACTTGGAACTTCCACCTACCACCAAAATCCACAATGTGTTTCATGTCAATTAGTTGAAACCCTTTGTAGGCTTCTCAATGGACTATGTGGAAGAACTTTCCCCCATCAATGAAGAGGGCATCACTCTTCCTGAAGTAATCATTGGGCAGCGAGATAAGCACTCAATATGTTCCTGAAGTAATCATTGGGTAGCGAGATAAGCACTTACAATCCCCGTCCATCAAAGAATACCTCATCAAATGGCAAGGCCTACCCTTGGAAGAAGACTCTTGGCTCCCAGCAACCATCCTCGATGAATTTCCCTACCTCCGTGAACCCCAACGGCGGGAAGACTAGCCGGTCATGACCCAAATTGCCCACTTCCGTTGCCCACTTCCCACCCGTAGACTACACACTATTTTAGAACAGTTTTATACTTACTCAAATCCAATGCATGTGCATTCTACATAGGCTGAAAGTACTCGTCATAAGCTCCGTTTCGACATATAGTACGCCCTATTTGGAGCTACCTATCAAAAGTTATGACCAGTTTACTTCAGCCGACCGGTCCAGGACTGCATGCTGTCCCTAGTCTCTCCATACCTATTCTTCATTGTCAAAGGGCTCTGAGTAGTACTCGGCAACCCTCCCTTAGCCCACCCATCACTCCCCTCTGTTTCTCCTTGTTTTTTAGGGAAAAAACCTTTCGATTGGGGATGGATTGTAACAAGCGGGATACATCGACTAGGGTTTAGACACCCCGTCACATTGACTGGGGTATTTAATGTGTAAGAGCCCTAGATTAGGGCAACAAGTTATTATCAAGATCACACTCTTCATCTTCATCTCCAGCTTCCATGGCTTCCTTCTCCTTTCTCTCCTCTTTTCTCTCTTTCTCTCTCCTCTTCTAGTTTTCTTCCTTCTTCTTGTTCTCTTTCTCTCTCCTCAGCTCTCTTTCTCTCTCCCCTCAACTTCTTTCATTACAACCACTATCTTGGAAAGAGATAGAATAATAAACTCTCATAGCTAGTTATCCTTTCATATCTAGACTTCTTCCATATCAAAGAAAAATCCACCAAAGACATGACCCCAACCAGATCTTCAAAAAAACCCGAGCCTAGTAACAAAATAAAAGTAAAAACAGTCATCCATTAACCACTAGATTATAAAAATATAGTCGCACAAAATTTTAAAGGATATAAGAGGTTGCTCAATATGCTCAATACTCCACCCTCATAAGGTGCCACCAATTATCCATGGTGCTCCAAGTTGTAAGACCCCCATTATGAGGAGAATCCATGTGTAAGAATAGACATTGGTTGGGTCCTAACTTGTATGTCAGATGTAAGGCCTATGTGATTAGATGGCATAAAGGTAACCTTTGTAAATGAAATATTCCCTGGTCAACTAAGGAAGGTCCATTATATGATTAGTTAGGTTGATTATACTACCTTTTTGAGCTATAAAAAAGAGATACCCCTCCAAAGCCATCATTAATCTATCATTCACCCAATTAGAGTTATTCCAGCTAGCTTTAAGCTCATCACTTATCATCTATCTAGATCACCATTTAACTTCACAATGGAAGCGCATGAGTGTGGACAGAGCTATCTTTATATCAGTTCATTTGAAATTAAATTAGTTTCTATTCTTCAGGCATAGTGCACACATCAGAGTGTACTAATTCAAGAGCATCAGACTTATTAACGACATGAGAGTAATGATCCCCCACTTTTCAAAGGGTTGCTACGCTATTACCATCTTGTCCTTATGCATGGGTAGTTTTGTCCTTTGACATTCATCCCAATGCTTCATAAACTTAGCAGGATTACAGAATAGAGTGGGCCACCACAATTGAGATTGCAACACCTTATATATTGTAATGTCTCCGTTGAAGTATCCTCCAAAAATTCCACCATGTGCTTCAACAAGTACCTCATGCATTTCGTGCTCACACATGCATCTTCTCAATAACATGTCCTTCCTAGTCTATAGAGCTAGCCAACAATTAACTAATAGGTATGAATCTTAAGGATAAAGCATTTTAGCCTATAGCCTTTTCCATAGGTCTCTCAGGCAATCGATGCTCTAGGACTTGGACTATGTCATCTACCGAATACAACATTAGATTGGCCTTGAAAATGTATCTCTCCTTGGACATGCTAAATAGGTGTGCATCAGGCACTAAACCTCATACTTCAACTCTGCCATACATTCACAAACATAAATCTTAATTTTCCTTATTTTTTGGATGCAAAAATCTATTTTTTCTTAATTTTCCTTATCTTTTTGTTATTGATTTATAGATTATTACTGATGTTTACTAATTTAGTCATTTAGATTGATTGACCTTATTGAGAATGATTTTCTTACAATATTTCAACCCATAGGAACACTATACGCATGACAAAACCCTAAAATCCGCATAATTACCCTTAGACTGCATAGTTGCGGATTTTGCGTATTTAGCATAAAATTATTATATGACTAATTTTTTTTAATTACTTCAACATGGATAATAAATTGGAATATTGGAAACCAAATATAATCATTTCAACCAAAATTTATCATAAAACAATGAAATCAATGACTTACTCATGAAATCACACCTTATGACATACATTTTTCGAAATTGGAGGCCCATTGATGCTCCCCAACAACCACTCATGATTTGTGCAACCCTTATTTATGCTTCTTTGCACTTTGGCATCATTGTATGATCAAAATTTTTCATCTCAGCCCACTTACTTCTCTCATACACTAATCCATAAGAATATACAACAAGAGGCGAGAAGAGAGAGGAGAGAGGAGATAGAAAGACTAAAATCAGATCTCTTCAATTAATGCATTATTTTTTTATTAGTTTGAAGATTTAGATGGCGAAGAAATCGAAGATCTCATGGCTCAGAGCTTATCTTTGATCATGACTGCAAGAAAATCATTAAAAGATGGCATTTTTGGGTGCATCCCCCCCCCCCACACACACACACATTTCATGAATTTGATGTCCTTTAATTTCTCCACTAAAACAAACTTATTAAGTCTAAAACCCAGCCTCTCTATCATAGCAAGGTACAACATGACCAGCACGATGCCAAAGACACACTGTAAGATCAAGTACCTATTCATAAGTGGAAAAAGAATAAGTGATCCAAGTTCATATTTAAAGCATGCAACACAAACCTTGTTTGCCACATATAACAATATGTTTAAAGCATCCAAATTTTTTATTTTATCTCCTCTCTAGTAATAGGGTGTTGATAAGCCTTGGAATCACACATGATCATCCAAGTGCAGTGAAGTACAAGCCCCCCTCTTGCTACATCCACAATGAACTCACCTATATGCTCTGCCAAGCACATACTCATGAAGAATCCCTTTTCAATGAAATACTCACAAGCAAGATCCATGCACCCCGTAACTAGACCCTTTAAGCATGTATTCCACTTGGAAATAGTCATGTCCTCTAAAAAAAACATAAGGGTTATAACATATGGGAAGTGATTTTGATGTAAACCTTGTATGAGAGAAAACGTAGCTTACCCAATGGAGCGGGACCTAGAGCATCCAGAAGAAGCACGTTCATAGGAAAATCTAAAAATATCAATGGAGCTACCTCTCGACATGGAATGCTATTTTTTCTATAAAGATGCGTCTTTTGTGTTGCAGAACAATTATTGATGCTATTCAAAAAATAACACATAGTCATTGATGCTAAGTAAACAATGATGCAATGCTACATGCAACAGGTAAATTGAGGTTCTTGCAAAATGTGGTCACCATGTTTACCTATCAAGGGAAAATCTATCAATCTGAGTCACATCCAAAGTCGTTATGCTTGGAGTAATGCATCCATTTTAGCACTATTAAAGTAAGCTACTTCTCCCATGTCAATGTTGAGTGCGTTATTTAATAAAATCTAGGAGTTATGTGTGCTTGGAATGTTGTAGGCTACTATCACAAAAGTTTTTACCTACAAAAAATGTCCTTCCTAGGCGGGGAAGAAGATGATCACCAAGCTTCGACTACAACACGATTCATGCATGTCCCAACAATTATATTTTATACAGATGTGAATACAAGAACGAGGAGAGATGCCCAAAATGTGAAACATCACATTACAAAGATGCAAGTAGAAAGATCCCTCGCAAGGTGCTTTGACATTTTCCATTGGTCCCCGTATACAACATATATTTCAGACCCTAGAGTTAGCAAGACTTATGGGTTGGGGAGTAAAGAACGTAAGTACATATGGGATTATGAAAATTCCTTTAGACTGTCTTGCCTTCAAGCATATCAGTTCAAAGTGGCTAGAATTTGAACAGGATCCATGACACATTAAGATGGGTGTTGGATTGGATGGTGTGAATCCTTTCTCCATGCATTCAAATAAATGGTCCACTTGGCCAGTAGTTCTTGTGAGCTACAACTTGCCACCATTTATTTGTTTAAAGAATTAACACCTAATTTTGTCCCTCATAATCCTAGGAAAATGTAAAGTCAAAGACCTTAATGTTTATTTGGCTCCTCTTATTGATGATCTCCTAGAGTTATGGAGAGGCATAGACATGCTTGACATGTCAAAACAAGATGTCAAAATAAGGGTTCAAGTTCGTGGAATTCTAGCATGGACTATACATGACTTTCCTGGCTATGGATTTTGTTCAGGTATTCGATTGTGATTTAAGTAGCACATGTGGGAGTATTTTCATTTCAATTTAATCTTTAATGCTCATGCTAAATGTTTTACTATGGATGCAGGGTGTTCAACCAAGGGCTATAAAGCTTGTCCCCTATGCAGTGATTGGTTGAAATTTACATATAGTAAGCATCTCAACAAGAACATATATCTTGAGCATAGACGATTCTTGCCTGAAGATCACTCACTATGTCAAAATACACAAGCTAGACACCTCAATAAAAATGTTGAAAGCGGCCGATGTCGAGTATTGATGGCGCCTATATATTGGTACAAAAAGTGGATGGAAGGGCCTATCATCGATCCACAATCATCAAAGCTTGCAAGCAATGAAGACGATGAACGTGGTCAAGGATGAAGTTCTCTAGCTCCCTCTATCTCTATATGGTTTCGTCTAGAGTATTGGAAGGATCTAAAGATTTTTCATCTTCTTGATCCTATGCATATATTTAAGAACATAGGACACTCTTTATGGAAGCATCTCATTGGTTTGAAGGACACTGAGCAAGCCAAATACTATTTACAGGATCAAAATTGCAAGCGTGTTTTATGGCCTTGAGTCGATGAAGAGACATGAAGAAAAGAGTATGCACATGCACCATGGGTGTTAACCCCCAAGGAGATTTCAATTATCAATCAGCATGGTCTATTCAAACACCCACAGGGGATATGGTGCATCATTGCAAAACATATTTATTGTGGATGATGCGAGTCTTTCCTACTTGAAAACAAATGATTTACATAATTTCATCAAGGTAAATCTTATTGTTTTTGGTACGTAGCTCGTTGTTGTCCTGACAAGTCATCTAACTATGTTGTAAAACGGACATATGCAGTATGTCCTCCCTCTTGTCTCATGGATGGTTGTCTGACGAGTGGTGTTCACAACATTATTTACGGCTTGGGGAAGTTCACAAGGCATGTCTATACTTTGCACATGCCTATATCTATGATTGGAATGGGATTTCACTTACTGTTAATCTATTTTTTCATATGGATCACATCTAAGGAGATAGATGCGTTGTCAATAGTGCAAAAGAAAAGGGAATGCATTGAGCTCCTTTGCTTGATGGAGAAGGAGCTACCAACTTCTTTTTTTGACATTCAATTCTACATAATAATCCATTTGGTGGATGTGATAGAGATTGCAAGTGTTGTTAGCACTCGGATGTTTTGGGTAGAGAGGTTCATGGGAGTCATGAAGGGACTTGTTCACCAAAGAGCTCATCAAGAGGGCTCAATGTCGGAGGGATGGTTGCTCGGAGAGTGCATGTACTACCTTGCCAAATACCTTGAGCATCTTGATGAGGATGCTCCTTGCAGATGGATAGTGGATGAGCCCACTACACTATCAATTGAGGTATTATGTGGTAAGGGTGTTCCTTTCAAGGTCTCATACGAGGAACATATTACGAACTTGTCCACATTTGTTATTCACAAATTGCAATGTGTGGAAAACTTTTTTGAAGAGTACTGTGGAGTAGTTTTCAATTCATAAAGAAGACGAGAAGGTCGAAAATCTAGCAAGATAGAACCTCCCTCAATTCTTTCATGGTTATCCCACTGTATTAGAGATGGAATCATGGAAGGGGAAGACATCAATGATGAGCAAAGAGAGATTGAATTTGTTTATGATAGAGAGGTAACATTTGGTTGTGATAGAGAGGTAACATTTATTTCTTTCATGTACCTATATTGAGTTGTATATTATCTTAGTGATGTAATTTAAAGTTTACATATTTCATTCTTGCACTTGAGGTACCTGGGTACAGCAATATGTGGGCATATGGTCAACATCTTCAAGTCAACAAAATTGATCGACTACATCAGACCCAAGATTCTTGCACTATCTCTTCTTTTATCCAACAATCACATGAAAGTGCACGAGACACAAATCTTATTGAAGAGGAGTTTGGCTATGTGGGAGCCATAGTCGGTATTTATTATGACCTCAGAACCGTATTTGCAAGACAATAATTTTTTACAATAATAGTATGTTGACAACTTAGAATTCCTTCTAAAATGTTGCAAATCTTGTATGTTAACACATTGTGTTGAAGGTTGGCTGGTTACATGCTAAGTACAAAGGGGCTGGAGCCACAATGAGACAAGAGTCCTCTAGGTTTTGGTCGATTGACTCTTCAAAGCCATTACAGACAACATGGGAACCATATATATTACTGGCACACTATGAGCAAGCTTTCTTCTATGCTGCCCTAGATTCTCGCAGTCCATGGAGGCAAGTTGTACCTATCAATCCTCGAGGACGATGGGTGTTTGACACCACACCTGCAGGGTGGCAAAGACCAAGAGAGTCTACAAGAGGATGACTCAACTTCTATAGAGCCCCATTCACTCACAACATTAGCATAAGAAGAGCACCAGGAAGAGGAATTGAGCAACAATGATGCAAGAGATGATGAGATGGAGGATCTTGAGTTTGAGTTGGACTTTGAGCCTCTTGTAGACCCTAAACTATCAATAGCTTCACCACCCGCTCTCACTCTTGACGTACAACTCACAAAAAAGGAGCTTCAAGACACAATGCAAGACAATGAAGAGATTGACTTGATCATTGATCTCTTTCCAAACTATGCTTGAATCATAAAAGCCAAGGTATTATATCAAGTGTTTTGTCTTGATCATTCTAACCACTTTCTTAATGATTGCAGGAAAATCAAATTGGTATCAACTGACCCTATTGGTAAGACCTAACACATTTTTCCATTGATCATATTCATTCTTTCATTGCTCTCTTTGAATCTTACTAACAATGGGTGGGTTGGGTGGGGAGTCTTGTGGATGATAGCCATCTATGGCTAGAGTTGGGGTTGGATTCCCCATAGATTTGATCTTCTTTGTGGAATAGGTTTTGAAGTTGCATCAGTACCTAGCATGAAGGCAGGATATCCCAACCTCTCTCTTGCCCAATAGCTTTTCTCATAACGTTTCATTTCATTTCTCTCTCTCTCTCTCTCTCTCTCTCTCTCTCTCTCTCTCTCTCTCTCTCTCTCTCCCTAGTTGGAGGTACTAACCGTGCATTATCTCCTTGATGTCTCAGTAGTCAAGCCATGTCACACAACACCCTATTATGGCTCCATTTGGGCCAAACTCACACTCTAGGTGACTAAGGACAAACTTCTTGTCAAGATTTAACTAATCCCTGCATTGCAACAAAAAAGAATTAAACCAACCTCCTGATATTTTGAATCATTAAAGCAATTCAAAGATACATGCGCCCATAGAACATGCACTCTAGGCATGTAGGTCTCCACCAGTGATCCGATGCGTTGATGGAAAAGACGTTTGCCTCTAACGAGTAGCTCCCATCCCTCGGCATCCATGTTGCAAGTGACCCCTAACTCTCCACTACTACAGATCCTGAATGGTGTTTGATGTGTTGCAGGGCTCTCTGCCAGGGTGGCAGACACCTGGGAGCTAGAGTGCTCCCTAGAATTCATCACTGCAGACATGGATGTGGTGGCAGAGGTCTGACATCGCTATCGTGGAGGTTCACTACAAGTAGGAACAACACAAGATAATTAGTCATAGCTTCATAGGACCTCATGCTAACCTAAAACAGAGGGGAAAGTTATCTAACTGTGTCTAACCATGTCTCAATCTCCTTCTAAATCACAACCCCATCACCTAGTGGCTGGGTAGTGTCTGGAAGGGGAGCCATGTAGTGTCTGGAAAGGGAGTCCTAGTAGCATCAACAAGTTAGAATTTGGTCCCTAAACTTATTATATAAAATATAAAACACTTTATTCCCTATGTAAGAGGTGACTGTCACCTCTATGCTCCTCTTGCACCTCATCCTACATGTGGCTCTTGAGAAGAGCCCTCATCAGGGCGAACTAGCCTCAAAATATACTGGAGGCAAACTATTGTCGCCTCTAGCTCCACCTCAAGAAGGCACTCATAATCTGGCCAATCCTCTGCTATCTACTCTCACCATTGGAGGAACTGCATTAGAAGGGCAGTACAAGATACCCACTAAGGACAAAATTTCTACTATAGACAAAACAGAAGGAGAGCTTGTGAAAATGCCACTCCCACAAGTGCCAAGCAATGGACAAAGATGCAAAGGTTGATTGCAACAAATGGTTTGGATGACATGAAAGCCCTCATAAGAGCTGAGATTGTAGCAATATGTATGCCAATGATTGACAAGGTATCACGTGACATGAATGCAATGCATGAAGCATGGGGAAAAGAGTTGAATGCTAAAATGGATGCAAAATTGAAAGGGCATGAGGGTGTGTGGCAACATGCAACAAAAAGTCATGAATGACATGGATATAAAGCAAAAAGATATGTATGAAAAAATGCAAGAGACATTCAAGAAAGAATGAAGTGCTGCTATAGAAACAAATGGGAAACCATGCTCTAATAGTTGGGATGATGCAAAATATAAAGAAATCAAGGCCTCACATACAAACAAATATGATAGATAACTTGAACATGGAAAGGGATGCTTGGAAAGCAAATATGGATGCATTGAAAGATATGGACACATAGCAGCCAAGGACATGATGATTGTTGAGCTCAAAAGGTAGTTAGAGTCATGCAAGAACGAATTAGGGACATACAAGTCAATGAAGTTGAAATGATGAATGAAACACTAGAGAAGGAAGCAAAGAGGAAACTCCATGCATTGCGTGTATGTGTGGTGGGATGGGCTAAAAAAGGAAATCCCCACAAGGATGCAAAAGCACTTTGTGCTAAGATGGGTGCAGACGAGACACACATTATGGATGCTTGGAGGATAGGTGATCCAAATGACAAAAGTGGTCAGATCCTCATGCTAAAATTTGAGAACATGGATAGAAAAAGGGCCTTCTTATCAAAGAGAAAGGATTTGAAGGGTGAAAATATTTATCTCGATGAGGATCTCTCACCCACATAGTTGGAGCACAGGAGGGCTAGCATGCCAAAACCGTTGGAGGCACGTAAAGAAGGCAAGTATGTTGTGTATAGAGATGGCAAAGTAGTCATAGCATAATGGAGGTCACAGAATGACGGTACAAGGCCTATGAGACACTAAAGATGTCCCTTTGGAATTGTAATGGTTTAATGAGACTTGATTATTGAATGCTGAAATGACTAGATTTTTTGGTTGATTTTTGTTGTTTTTGAGGCCTAAATGGTTGATTTTTTATGGATTTTGAGTTATGATTGGTTGTTTTAGAAGTGTTTGAAAGTGTTTTTGGATGATATTTATTATGTTTTGGAATCTCATGATGATTCTTAGTAGGAATATGAGGCTCTGTGATGTTCTGATGATAGGTTCCATTAAGGTTCTGATTGGTTTTGATACCTTCTGTTTAGCTTCTCTTTTGTTCTGATTTTCTTCTGTATGAAGTATGGATTGATGGTTGATGAAGATTAAGATATTTTGAAATCTTATTGAATAGTTCTTTATAGTTTGGGATGGTTTTAGTATGAGTTATGAGGTTTTGATATTCTATGATGACCTTTTGTAACTCTCTGTTGATCTTTTGTAGACCTTCTATAGAGCCTATGTTCTGTTTTGTTTTGTTCTATAGATCTTCTATAAGTGTTATGTGGAATATATGTGTGACTTTGGGATATTTTTTCAACCTTGGGAAAGGATGAATCTAAGTTCAAAAGAGCTAAAACAAATGGAAGAAGTAGCTGTTGAAGACTCAAGACAGAAGCAAGATATGAAGGGTTACTGTAGATGCTCTGGTGCCTCGTCGACACAGACATACCTTTTGAGAGGTGCATCCACGACCTAAGAAGGATTATTGAGAGTGATTATTGAGTATTGTAGTGAGGAGATGATGCACTATTGAGAGAGAGAGAGAGAGAGAGAGAGAGAGAGAGAGAGAGAGTTAGAGATAGCCATTCTATCAAAACAATGTATCTATCTATGAGAATTTGAGAGAGAGAACTATGAAGACAATGAAGATGAATACTATGTGATATTATTTCCATTCAAAAGTGGCATGTTCTTTTATGTTCCTTGTTCTATTTATGGATTCTATGAAGATGTTGAAGATTATGGTTGATTCTATTAAATCCGTGAGAGATATCTACTATGATGTTGCATGAAGATTTGTTCTTTTCCTTGTTTTGGTTCTCAAAAGAATGAAATAAAAGCTTGTTGATGCTACAAGATAGATTTTCTTGAAGTAGAAACCCTTTCTCCTTAGTGTTCCTCTTGGGGCTCCATGTTTTTGGCGTGAAACCGGGAAAACTTGCCATCAACAAGCATTAGAAGAGATTGAAAATGAAGAAAATGGCATTGCCAAGAAGAGGAGAACTCGATGGATGTTTGCTTCCACTGAAGAGTTGGAGATTCTCATTACCAAAGCTACTTTCCACAAGAAGTTCATCCCACAATGGCGGAAACATATTGCCATCATGATGTAGGCTCTATGTGGTGGACCATTTCCTCTTACAGTTGAAGCAACAGAGACGTGCATCTTGGTGGCAAATGGCTTGGGAACAAACTAAAGAGTAGAAATAGAGAGAATGACCATCCATGGCAGATTTGGCATTCATTGAGAAGTTTCCTGACATCATCAAGTGGGAGATTGTGAAGAAGCTTTAGGAGTCATGGTTAGTGGAGGTTCACGAAAATAAAAAGAAAAATATTTGGAACGTGTTCGTGGATGCTCAACAGTAGGACACGTGGGATGCTTGGTGCACTAACAACCTCCTATTTGTTCAATTATTAGCAAACCACTAGAAGTTGGTAGACAGAGTTTTTTTCACAACATACACTATTGAAAACCTTAGAAGCTGGCACTATTATGATGATGGCACAACAACGATACTAAGAAGAATGAGTTTTGATACTTTCAGAATGGAATATCTCCCCCTCTGTAGTGGTTTGAAAGCTGAATTTAGAGATGTTGAAAAGAAGGAAGTAGAAGAGATATTGGCTAGAGAATCCTCTAGAGATTGAAGCCCCATCTGACTCTATTCTGTTGAGTACAAACCAAGTCGTTGGAGCCAACCCCCTGATGAATGACGCAATCAAGAGGCAAGTGCTAGAACAAGTCTAAAGGTATGTGCAAAGAGATAAGGCAAGAATCAAGGCTGAGAACGAGCTTGCAGCAGAAGCCTCCTTTGATGCCTTAAAAGCACTCTTTATAGAAGTCCCCATGGTGACTCAAGGTCCCCTTCCTAGTCAGATTCATCTTGGAAATATTGATGACAGGCCAGCAAATGTTGTCCCATTGCCAATTTTTAAAGGAGAGTACAATGAAGACCCCGATCTTCATGTAGCAGAGTTTATGGTAGCATGTGTGGCTAACAATGCTAGAGCCCCTGAGCATTGGTTAGCAGTCTTCCCAACCACTTTCAAGGGTGCGGAATTTCAATGGTATGAGAGAAGCAGTAGAAAATTTTGGCACATGGGATAACCTGAAGTTGGCCTTCCTCACTAAATTCAGGCATGAAGGTTTTAAAGAGCAGATGCAAGAGGAGTTTATGAACCTAAGTCAGTCCTCTGGAAAAAAAGTAGAAGCTTATGTCTCACAAATGGAATCCATATTGAAGAGATGGACCAACCATTATTTGGATGAAGGAATCCACAAAGAAGTGTTCCTCAAAGGCCTACAACCAGAAGTTCACAAGTTCGTGGAATTGAGAAGACCAGTCAATCTGCAAGCTCTAATGGAAGGTGCAAGACTATATGACGAAGTTGAAGTAAGGCTGTCAATGACCCCAGGAAGAGGAGTCTTACCTCCTCCCATGCCATGAATGGTATATCCACCAAATGCAGTTCCAGGGATAGTTCTTTACCCCTACCCCTAGATGCAAACAGTGTCGTAATACAATTCACCTAATCCACAGTGGCCGTAAATGACAATGCCTCAAACGATAGTTCAACCACAATGGTAGTGGTCTCCAACGGTTTCTCCAATGGTGACTCAACAATAGTGGAACCCTACCAATCGAAATCAACAACCCCAAGTCTCAACAGGCGTGTTGAATCAGAATCAGAACAGAGGACCTCCTGCATCAACCCAACCCATATATGCAGTAATTACAAAAGCTTCCCAAAATCCTACTACAAGTACATCAGGAGGTGAAAATTTGAAGGACTACCTATCCAACTCAGTTGCAAGTATTAAGAAAGAGCTTATGGATGTGATTACAGAAGAGCTACAGACACTGAAGGTAATTACCACCAATATAACCACTCTTGTGGGAGGTGGGAGAGATGTTATGCGTTCAAATCATGGTGCAAAAAGTGCCATCAAGTGGAACATTTAGCCACTGAATGTACCCAAAAACCAACCATTCCTAGAGCCTTTTGTTCATACTGTTTGAGGAAGAACCATACAGAGGATATTTTCTATTTGAAAGAGATACATGAATGAATATAGAAAGATGAAAACACAAGATTCAACTTGCTAGAATCCAAAATGACAATGTAGGACATTGGACCAAAGCCTAGGGAGTTTGGTCCTAATTTTGGTCAAAGGAGGTTTCCCTCTCAAAGTTACAGAGGACGACAGTCTGGTGATGGTGAGAGATCAGAAGTGAAATGTTATAGATGTGGAGAAAAGGTTCATATCTCACCGAATTGTCCAAACCTTAGAAGATATGTGAATTACAAGCCCTTATGCAGTCAATGCAAAGGAGAAGGCCACACTGCGAAAGATTGTCCAAGTCCATCCTCTGTGAAATCTAATTCTGATACCCAATAGAAGACCCAAGAACCTACTTCCAATTTGGTGGAATTGGAAGTGGCCACAATAACGCGAGCAAAGAAAGGAGAACCCATAGTTCCAAAAGAGAACGTTCCTTTTGCAAAGGCTATGAAATTCAACCTCCCTCGGGAAAAGCAGAACAATGCAATCTAGAGTAAGGAAGTACAGAGCACTACAAATCCATAGAAAGCTATAGAGATAGAAGCAGAGACAAGACTAGAGGTCCAAGAAATAGGGGATGCGGAAGTTCCTCCTCATGAAGAAGAAGCGCAGATGTTGCCGCTCCTAGAAGAAAAAGGAAAGATAAAGTGGGTGTGGCCCCATTTTCTAGTCCATTGGAAGAGCCTGTAGATCCTATCAAAGAGTATGATTTGGTGAAAGACCTAGACACCTTTAAACCAAACCTAACATTCTGACAGTTGTTGATGTTGTCTCCTAGTTGCCAAAAAAGATTCAAAAGCATCTTGACAAGAAGACACGGACTAAGGATTGCTCCCCCAACAACAACAAAGTCCAACAGAGCCTTACAAACCGTGAAGGAAGTGAATGTGGCTAACACCTTCCTAGATCATGGAACCCCAGATATTAGTGTACGGATAGAAGGATGCTGTATTTCGGATGCATTGATTGATAGAGGCTCATCAGTAAACATAATGACAGATGAAACAATGAAGGATCTAGGTTTGCAAGGGATTCAACCTCCTACGCAGTGGCTTATCAGATTGGCAGACCAAAGCAAAATCAAACCGTTGGGCATCCTCCCATACGTAAAAGCAACCCTTGTAGGAAGAGACTATTGGCTGACATATTTGGTGGTCAAACCAAATTATTATGGGACCTTGTACCCTCTACTACTGGGAAGACCTTAGCTTTTCGAAGGAAGAGCCAAGACAAAGACTGGTTCAAAGGAACCCTAACCCTAGGCAGAGGACCCAATAAAGTGGTATTGAAATTGTATGGATTGCAAAAAGGAAATGGATCCACATCCATCGAAGTCATAACAAACTCCTCCAATGAAGTAACAGATGGTACATCAAGAGACGAAGAGGTTGTTTAAAAAATCTTTCCCAAGAAAATAGAGGCACATTCCCTAATAGTGGGCACTGTAAGCCAACTACCGAGAGAAACAAAATCTTTGTCCATGGGAGAATACCTCCTGCCTCAACTCAAATCGACTTTTGAAATCACCTCTAATAGTGAAATAGAAGCATGGATATATATTCTCCTTGCTACTTGGCAGTCGCAGAGACAAATGTAGAGTCAGAGACAGGGATAGAGCCAGAGAAAGAGGCAGAAGTAGAAGCAGACACAGAGACGGAGGACCTAATCTTCTCGTATAGAGCCTCTTCAGAAGTAGAGATAGAGCCTCCAGAGGAAGAGAATGAAAATGATGAGGAAAAAAAAGAAGCAGGTTATGGAAGTGTAGTTGAAGAAGTTCCTCTGGTAGTAGACAATCTTGTTGATGTCCCTACAGAGATCTCAGAGACTGAGGATCTCGGGGTGTTGGATGAAATGACCATGGTTCCATTTGGGTTGACCAATGGACCACAAAGTATGCAAAATCTGCATTAGCAATGGATCAAAGGTATAAAAATTAAGTTCACCAATGGCTCCTATCGCCCAAACATTCAATCTGTAGAAAAGATGATAATGATGCCCCTTGTCAAGAGAAGCCAGAGCCATCAAAGCCATGGCTTATAGAAGGTCCGTGCTATGTAACGTTCTTGGACGCATCCTCTGAAGATGAATCTCTAAGTCTAGAAGAAATCACCACTCACACAAAAGCAAACAAAGCTTTGATACCCTTCCAGCAGTTCCAATAGAAAAATTAATCATCTGTTTAGAACGAGGACACTAGTTCTAGTGGAACATCACACGATGACACTACTCCCTTAAAGCAATCCGTGGGACATTTATCTGTGAAGTGGAAGGTGAAAGGCAATTGACACTCCTAGATGTTGAGGGTACTAAACGTCACTTGAAACAGGGTCTAAATCTTCCAGAAGAAGAACTAGTGGTTCTGTGAGACCTATTAAAGGAGAACTTAGACGTGTTTGCTCGGTCGTATAAAGATCTGAAGGGGATTGATCCCATAGTATGCCAACACCACATCGATCTAGAGCCTGATGAAAAACCTGTGAGGCAAAGACACTGGCATATGAATCCCAATTATTCTACTTTGGTGAAGGCTGAATTATTAAAGCTTCTTGAAGCTGAGCTCATTTATCCCATGGCTAACAATGAATGGGTTTCGCCTATTGTGGTCGTACCCAAGAAGAATGGGAAACTTCGAATATGTGTGGAATTTTGAAAGATGAACTCCAAGACAAAGAAGAATCATTTCCCTATTCCTTTCAAAAACCAACTATTGGACACAATGGTAGGCCATGAGCTCTATTCCCTCTTGGATGGATTTAGCGGATATAACCAAGTCCAAATTGTAGAAGAGGATCAATCCAAAACAACCTTCACAATAGAATGGGGAACCTATGCTTACAAAGTGATGCCATTTGGGCTCTGTAATGCTCCTGATACCTTCCAATGAGTAATGATAGATGCCTTCCAAAACCATCTACATGATTTCATTGAGGTGTATCTCGATGACTTCTGTGTCTATAGCCTAATCCGTGAGCATTGGGGACACCTAGAGCAATGTTTTGACAGATGCTAAGAGTATGGGATCTCTCTCAACCCCAACAAATGTATCGTTGGCACTTCATTGGGAGTTCTTTTGGGCCATATTTTCTTTGCACAAGGGATTGCAATAGACCCTGCGAAGATTGAGAAGATTGCCGCCTTGACAGCACCAACAAACCTCAAGCAATTGAGAGGATTTCTTGGCCATGTGGGCTACTACAGAAGATTTATTGCACATTTTGCAACCTAGGTAGCCCCTTTGCACAAGATCCTAAGGAAAGATGTGGATTTTCTTTGGATTGATGATTGCAAAGAAGCCTTCAATACCCTGAAACAATGCCTCATCAAAGCACCTATCTTGCAGCCTCTTGACTGGACGAAGGAGTTCCATGTGCACACAGATGCATCACTTGAAGGGCTAGGTTTGATTTTATATCAAAAGGCCCCTTCTAAATTAGATCAACCAATCTATTATACAAGTCAGAAAGTAATCGAGCGAGAGTGGAACTATATAGTGACAGAGCTTGAGTGCTTAGCAATGGTGTTTGCATTGGAGAAGTTTCGGCACTATCTACTATCAACGCATTTCAAGTTCTTCGTGAACCATGAAGCCCTGTCCTTTCTGATGAACAAAGCAGATGTTAAAGGACAAATGATGAGATGGTTTCTCTTGTTCCAAGAGTTTAACTTTGAAGTGGTCACTAAGGCCGGCCGTTCCCATGTCCTAGCTGATCATATGTCACGGATCTCTCAAACTCCAGATAGGAACAAGATGATCCAAACCTTCATGATGCTTCCTTGTTTCTAGTTGAAACAGTTACCCCATGGTATACACACATCGCCAATCTCCTAGAAACTCAATAATATCCCCCTAGCATCTCGAGCCGTGAGAAAAAGAATCTTCTGTTGAAATCAGCCCCCTACACCTTGCTAGGTGGTGTACTATACAAGAAGAATCTCGAGCCGTGAGAAGAAGAATCTTCTATTGGAACCAACCCCCTACACCTTGCTAGGTGATGCATCTCGAGCCATGAGAAGAAGAATCTTCTATTGGAATCAGCCCCCTACACCTTTCTAGGTGGTGCACTGTACAAGAAGGGCAAGGATGAAGTCTTGCGAAGATGTGTTGCAGAAGACGAAAACGGCATAGTATTGAAAGCATGCCATGATGAACCATGTGGTGGATACTTTGCAGGAGAAGCGATAGACAGAAAGGCTCTGCTCGCAGGATACTGGTGGTCAACCCTCCACAAGGATGCCTGTGACTATTGCAAGAGATGCCATGCTTGTCAACGAATGGGGAAACCCACCAAAACAAGTGCTATGCCACTACAACCTATCCTTTCCCTAAAGCCGTTCGAGGAGTGGGGGATTGATTTCATAGGTCCCATTGCCCCACCCACCAAATAGAAGCAGAATAGATACATTCTGGTAAGTACGGATTATGTCACAAAGTGGCATGAAGCTAAAGCTCTGAAGCAGGATGATGGTAGCAGCGTAGCCTTGTTCATGTACGAGAATATTATCACTCATTTTGGCAATCCCCTAGAGCTTGTAAGTAACCAAGGTACTCGTTTCCTTAACAAGATCATGGAGGAGTTGACATAACTGTATAAGATCTGCCATTGCAAGTCTACCCCCTATTATCCTAGAGCCAACAGCCAAGTTGAAGTCATCAATCATATCTTCTACTTGATCCTGACATGGACGATTGCCAAACATTGTCGTGATTGGGATGATCAACTTACAAAGGCCCTCTAGGCATGCAAAACCTCTTAAAGACTACTACAAGACAAACTCCTTTCCAGTTGATGTATGGCACAGAAGCCGTCTTCCCTGTTGAGATGGAGTTACCCTCTTTGCGAGTGGCAGTTAAAGAATGCCTCGGAGATGATGAGTCCCTCCAGTGCCGTTTGCTGCATTTGGAATGTTTGGATGAGATTCGATGGATGGCCCTATAGTGCATGGAAACCACTCAAGCACGACGCAAGGCCTATCATGATAGCTTCATCAAGCACAAGGAGTTCAAAGAAGGTGATCTTATCGTGGCCTATGATTCGCGATTTGGGAAGTTTTCCGACAAGCTTCAACAACATTGGATGGGTCCCTATAAGGTACTTGCTGTCAATCCTAATTGTTCTGTCCAAGTGCAGGCCATTGATGCCTTTGATGATTCCTTTCTAATCAATGGCTATCACCTGAAGTACTTCCTCCCTGGGGATCCTAACAATCACAGTCAACGCACCCTTTCCCTTGTGGGCGTCGCACTATCCTTCTCCTTGTGCTTCTGGTAGCCCTTATGATCTTCCTCATGAGGCGGTCTCATTCTGCTAGCCCCTCCTAGACACCTCCCATCCTTACTCTGTTCTCCTCTTGTCTGATCCAGTAGTGGTGATGAGGATGCTCCTGCTACATGGTATTTCTACCATTCTCTTTATTTATTTATTTATTTTAAGAAAAATAAAAAAAAATAGAATGCTATGGAAGAAAAGGAAGCAATTCCTTGTCTTAGCAGGCCTCGTTCCAAGATAGGCGGTAAACACCCTTGGACGGGAAGCTGGCTATGGAAAAGGTGGACACACCCCGTAGTCTAGAACAACTAAATCACTAGCTCAACCTTTTTAGATGCAAATTTCCATAGCCACCTCTTAGTGCACTAGATCATTAGTCTCATTCGAAGGACTGATTCCCTATAATAGACAACCTTTTCCAAAGACAACATGCTCTACAGATAAAATCAAGTTCCGATCTATTGGCTACCTCCCTGGGTATGCCTCTTCATCAACAAACAAAGCGATCTTCATCGACAATCCCTTAAGTGATGTGAGTTTTCATCCTAACCAGATGGGGATGTGAGTATGGTCTACCCTATGTATCTATTAGTGAGCGTGAGATAGAGGGTGGGTTGAGTTACTAGTCCTTTCTCTTCAATTCAAATGAGCGGTGCGATGTGTGAATGGAGTGTTGCATGCATGGGATGGGCCTCTCAGTGCGCACAAAGCACGATCTGTTCCTGTGCACCGCACTGTAAAGCTTCCTAGCCTTCCTTCTCGCACCTTATGCCGACACAGTGTGGGATGCATGATTGTACCATAAAATTTGCACAAAGCATACAACAATTCTACACAAGTGAATGTGAGGATTACATCAATGGGTTTCAGGAATGGGTTGCACTTTGTATCTTTCAATAAAGCATGAGAGAGAGGGTGGGCTGAGTGTGACTGGTGTTTCTCCTCAAATCAATTTCGAGAGGTGAGGTTGAGGGATGTTACGACAATTGGAGTCATGTACATTTCCTTTTCCCTATGCACACACGTGATGGGTCTCTACCATCATCACACGCCACCTCACCATGTTCTGTGCATTGCACTACAAGGCTCCCTGTCCTTTCTCCTTGCACCTATTCTAGATGGATGGAACGCACGAATGCACCATCAATTGTGCACACTGTCATACTCCTTCCCAATCACTTTCCCCTTGTTCAGTTCTAAACCGACCATGAGTTATGGGATTTCATGCTTATTCATTGAGCGATGGGCGTCATGGGGCGAGTGACTGTTCTATCATCCTCTTGAGTGGTCGTGAGCTGAGAGTTCTATTCTTCATCATCGACACTTGAATCAACAGACTTTATCGACAAATCTACCTCCCTAGGTGTTGTTGCATGGTCCATGCTCGACAATTTCCTCTAGTGTACCTGGTCCCTCTTGCCACCCGACGACGGTTTCAATATTTCTGCATTAACAAGGACGGTTCCCTTCAACCATCTACGAATAATGGACCAAGTGTTCCTAACCCTATCTTTATGTTTGCAAGTGCATTTTATGTCTTAAGTGTGGGGACACCAGCGTCTAGTTAGTTGACAAGTCCGCGACCGTGTCGAACAATCTATCCTAGCCAGCAAGGTCTTAAGTGTGGGGACGCGTCCATGCACGTCTGATGTACATATCCCATGCATATGTCATTACCTAATCATGCGTGT
Source organism: Lygodium microphyllum (assembly GCF_053477565.2). Taxonomy (NCBI): domain Eukaryota; kingdom Viridiplantae; phylum Streptophyta; class Polypodiopsida; order Schizaeales; family Lygodiaceae; genus Lygodium; species Lygodium microphyllum. The sequence goes on from NC_141158.1 coordinate 75,044,553, forward strand.
CTACCACGTACTAGTTCTGCCCTGATGGGGTCCCTTCCTCACCCACCCACCCTCGTACCCCCTGTCGTCGAGGCCGTTTCCCTTATGGTTGCTTTTATTACGTAATTTTTTCCTTTTCTATGTGAATATACCCTACATTCACCAAACTCCCAATCCAACCTTAAGCCCTATTTGTCCCTTCGAATGACACACTTTCTCTTTTTACATCCCCTTGTTCTGGCTTACTGTATTTGTGTTATTAATTTTCGAAGCGATTTGTTGCCACTTGGATGTTTTTCCATGTGAACGCTCCTTTATTGCTTCGAAATAGTGATATAATGTACCAACCCTATCCTACACCTTCCCCTAGATATTTTTCTTTTTATCCGCCTATTATTTTGACGTACGGTTTGTCTGTAATTAATTTTTATGTGGTTTCGTGTCTTTTACGTGCATATTTTTACCATTTTTCCATAGGAACCTGCCCTATTCTCCTCAGAGTTCAATTCTAATAGAATATCCTTGTCCAACCACCATTTTTGCACATTTCTCCTTTTTTCTCCGCCCTGTTTTGCCCTCTAGATTTTTTGTTATTAATTTTTCTTGGTGTTTTCGAGCTCTATTTTTGTTGTTTTTTCCATGTGAATGCCTTCTAATCCCATCCAAACCGAGATTTGATGTGACAATCCTGAAGATTATATGTGTCCTAATAATTTTTTCTTTATATTGCCCCCCATTCCGGTGCTTGGATATTTTTATATTATTTTTTGCGTCCCATTTCTAGGGTTTTTATTTTTATTTTTTCTAGGTGAATGGGTCTTAACAGAACGGTGTTTTGACATGATAAGCCTGTCCAACATGACTTTTTTTCCATTTTTTCTTTCTCTTGCGTCTCATTTTTACTAATGGATTTTTAAATATTAATTGTCGTATGCTTTTTCAGGCCCAATTTTTGTGTCTTCCCCATGTGAACATCCTGCCTTGTTCTTGGACTCCATGTTGCCCTTTTCCATTGTCTTCCCCTCTTTCCTTTTTACCGCATTGCGTTCCGGCTCACGGTTTGCATGTTATTAAATTTTCTTTGTTTTGTCGTGTCCCCGTATAAGCACGGGATGAGGGGTTTTTTAATTATTTTTCTCCTTATTTATTATTATTATTATTATGTTATTTTTAAAACAACATTCAAACTACCCCCCCCTCTAATGGTTCCCCCCCCCCCTTCCCTTCTCTGACCTTGCGGATGTCCACACACCGTAGGTCTTATCAAATATATAGGTTATATGTTGGGGTCGTGGTTAGGTGATTATTGAAGAAAAAAGATCGACTTGAACTCTTTACTGAAGTTATATTCTTCTTTTCCTTAGGTCGTGAGGACGCTTCCTTTCTAAGTGTGAGGTTTTGTTGAATGCTGAAATGACTAGATTTTTTGGTTGATTTTTGTTGTTTTTGAGGCCTAAATGGTTGATTTTTGATGGATTTTGAGTGATGATTGGTTGTTTTGGAAGTGTTTGAAAGTGTTTTTGGATTATATTGATTATGTTTTGGAAGCTTATGATGATTCTTAGTAGGAATATGAGGCTCTGTGATGTTCTGATAGGCTCTGTTGAGGTTCTGATTGGTTCTGATACCTTCTGTTTAGCTTCTGTTTTGTTTTGATTTTCTTCTGTATGAAGTATGAATTGATGTTTAATGAAGGTTGAGATATTTCAAAAGCTTATTGAATATTTTTTGAAATTTTGGGATGGTTTTAGTATGAGTTATGAGGTTTTGATGTTCTCTAATGAGACCATCTGTAACTCTCTGTTGATCTTTTAGACTTGGTAGAGCCTCTGTTATGTTATGTTCTATTTTGTTCTGTTCAGTAGATATTCTGTAAGTGTTCTGTGGAATATATGTGTGACTTTGGGATGTTGTTTCAACCTTGGGAAAGGATGAATCTAAGTTCAAAAGAGCTAAAACAAATGGAAGAAGTAGCTATTGAAGACTCAAGTGCAGACTGAAGTGATAAAGAGAGAAGCAAGATATGAAGGGTTATTGTAGATGCTCTGGTGCCTCTTCGACACAAACATACCTTTTGATAGGTGCATCCATGATCGAAGGAGGATTACTGAGAGTGATTATTGAGTATTGTCGTGAGGAGATGATGTACTATTGAGAGAGAGAGAGAGAGAGAGAGAGAGAGAGAGTCGGAGATAGCCAATTCTATCAAAACAATGTATCTATCTATGAGAATTTGAGAGAGAGAACTATGAAGACAATGAAGATGAATACTATGTGATATTATTTCCATTCAAAAGTGGTGTGTTCTTTTATGTTCCTTGTTCTATTGATGGATTCTATGAAGATGTTGAAGATTATGGTTGATTCTATTAAATCAGTGGGAGATATCTACTATGATACTGCGTGAAGATTTGTTATTTTCCTTGTTTTGGTTCTCAAAAGAATGAAATAAAAGCTCGTTGATGTTACAAGATAGATTTTCTTGTAGTAGAAACCCTTTTTCCTTGGTGTTCCTCTTGGGGCTCCATTGATGTAGGTTATTTTGAGGATACTTTGCGTGGGATAGACATGGCTATGTATAGAGAGATACATCAATGTATCAATTCTAGATTAGCGGATGTTGTTAGATACAAATGGGAGAGTGTCCATAGACCTCAACCCCATAGACCAGGAGGAACCACGGGGTTAGGTGGGGTGGCTATTCTTTATTATGAGAGCCTCCAAGAAATGATTCACATGGTGTCATGAGATGTGCCTACTAGATATATGTGGGTAAGGCTGAGGATAGGGCACCCAAGGGATCCATATGTTGCAATATGTTACTTCCCACCTGTCTCTTCAACATTTTCTCTTAGGGAGGGATCACCATTTGAAGTACTGCATGAGGATATTATGAGATATACAAGTAGTGGGGACATACTAGTAGTGATAGAATTTAATGCTTGAACACAAAGAGAGCAGTCTACCTTCTATGATATTGCATTTGAAGTACTACATGAGGATATTATGAGATATGCAAGTAGTGGGGACATACTAGTAGTGGTAGAGGCTTTTCAAGACATCTCAAGATAAGGAGGTGACAACATATGGATCACATCTGCTAGCTTTAGGAAGTGCTCACAAATTGTCTATATTCAATGGTCTATAAAGATGGCCGAGGGTGGATGCTTTCACTTGTTGGAACATGAAAAAGCGGGCTAGCGTTGTGGACTATGTAATGGGCTTGCCAACGTTAATCCAAATATTAAGCATTTTGAGATATATGATAAACTGATTGGTATATCATCCAACCATGTGATCCTAAAATTTACTCTAACATGCAATCAAAGAAAAGAAACATGCACATAGTTACACACATTCCCACATTATGAATTTCTAGAGCAAATGTTGCATATGTATAGTGATGCAGTAAGAGATGGTTGGCTTAAGCCAACTAGACCAACATGAGCCACTTGAAGAAGTCACTAGATCTCTAGCGAAGATTTTACATGCTGTAGCTTCAAAGGCATTCCCATGTAAGATGGGCTCTATAGCAATACACAAATGTACTACCCCTCAATATGCTTGGTATGATTACACTAGAGACATGCACACAAACATGCAAGGAATATCTTTCGTCATCTTGTGCAGAAAAAGAAGAGAGATTATTTAGCCAAACTAGTGTCACAGATGTATCAGCTGTTTTTGAGCAGACACAACAAGAAGGCATGGAGGAAATTTCATGGAAGACAACCCCATTTCACTTGACATCACCTATGGTATGGCATAAACATGCTAGGGCACTGTATGATGTTCCATCACAAAAGCACATACCTTGTACATCAAACTCTAGGTCAACACAATGTGGTTTCTTTACAAAAAAGATGGTGAGATATGCCATTTAGAGGCTGAAGAATGGGAGAGCACATGATCAAGATGACCTTGTGATAGATCATTTTGCACATGCATGTTATGCACTGGCCCCTATCTTGGCTAATCTCTTCAATTGAGCCATATGTGAGGGGTTTCCAGTAAGTTGGTGTGACCACACAATAGTGCCGATTTTTAGGAGTGAAGATCCATTGGTCACTAACAACTATCGCACTATTATGATTGGCCATATGCTAGCAAAGACCTATTGTGGAACATGAGTTGAGTTGGTGGGATGAAACAAAGAAAATATTGTCTACAAGACAAGATGGCTTCCACTACGGATACAACACGCTAGACCATATATTCATGCTAAGGGTCTTGATTAAGGAGGGACAATCAAGGAGACAAAAAATCTATTGTTGCTTTGTGGATTTTCACAAGGCTTTTGATATTGTACCACGTGCAAGACTCATGCAAAGATTGCGAGCCATTGGGGTCCTAGAGGATATGAAGGGGCATATTTATGCATTGTATGAAACTATAACTAGGAGAGTACGAGTGCCTAGAGGTACAATAGACTCAATGTCTAGCATGGTTGGTGTAAAGCAAGGCTGTCCCCTCTCTCCTTTGATATTTGGATTGTACATGGATGAGATTTCTGATTACATACAAAGATGGGATTGTATGGGAGCCAACTTGGCTGGGGTACTGATACAATTTTGTTATATGCAGATGATATGGTGCTCATCTCAAATACACCCGAGGGTCTACAACAACATCTGGATGCATTGCATGTGTTATGTGAAGATAAAGGTCTCAGGGTTAATCTTGGAAAGAATAAAATTATGGTCTTTAACACCTTGCGACAGCTTGGGTGACATGTTTAGAGCATCATTTGATGTATGACAATTAGGCTATGGAAATGGTTAGACAATATGTATACCTTGGGGTCACTTTCAAAGGGCCGCAGTTTTCATGGAAGGAAACTTAAGAGGCTAGGCTTGCACAGGCATATGCATATTTGGGTATCCTAGAGTGATAGTATGCACACATACAGCTCTAAGAGTTTTACCAAATTGTGGCTTTTTGACACTTTAGTTATGCCCACACTACTCTTTTGGCAACCATTTGAGGCCCAAGCCTTTATCATACTAGATAGATGCCACTTATGGACTGTGAAGGACCAGAATCACACCATTATGATGCTTGGGAACATATGGAAAGACAACTGGTCATGATGATAGCATGTTTGATAAGTGCAAAAGCCTCAGTACCACAAGAGATAATCTGAGCAGAATTGGGCGCTACACCCATGGTAGTTGAGGCATTATTCCAAGCAATTACTTTCCTCCAAAGGATATGGTAGCTCCCTAAAAATCGATACCCTAGACTAGCCCTGGAGTCTTCAAGACAACTTGCAATAGAGGGAGATAGACATTGTTGGTATGCACATATGAGCACATGGCTGAACTTACATGGCATGAGTACAAACAAAGTGCCACCATTTGATTACAACCTTGATTTCCCTACTTTGAGTCTTAGTTGTGCAGAGCTGAATAGTGTGGTCAAAGCAAATATCACTAAAATGGAGACAGGAAGGACTTTGTCCAAGTCCCCCTTTCCCATTAGGCACAAAAAAGGCACAATACCAATACCACTTCTTACAACTCTCTTATGATGGTTTCATAGTGAGGCCAATATACATGGCGCTCAACTCTCCCATGGATTCCAAGTTGCTATTGGTTAGATTCACACCTCATCTCATCATTTCTTGATTGAGAGAGGTCCATGGAGCCATATTTTAGCAATGAGAGGATGTGCCAGCTTTGTGGATGTGAGCTAGAAACTGAGAAGCACTACATATGTAGATGTAATGTATACTATGATATCCAAGGCTGCTCTCATTGCCTCTTTTGGGAGGGCTTTGGACCACTAAGATGGGTGATGGACTATGAGGACCAAAGATGTTTGGGTCTTTTCTTATTGGAGCTCCAGTGGCGCAAAGTAGTATTGTTACGAGATAGGAGGCAATCCCAACCTCGTCCCCCCCTCTAGAGAGCAGTTATAGACTTTTTCAATGTAGTTGAACCCCTAGCCAGTGCCACCCCAAACACTATATCTCCTATTTATAGGCGTCATCGAGGGACATCATTACACAACATCACAATTGACAAAGCCACAACATTACTTAGAGGACGACGCCCTAGAGTACCTACTTGGTGACATAGGCATACCCATATGTGTCACATTTGCATCATGATTGCCCATCATAGTTGATAGAGCTACAACATTAGCAAAGTGCGACGCCCTAGAGTACCTACTTGGTGACATAGGCATGCCCATATGCGTCACATTCGCATCATGATTGCTCATCATAGATGCAGATTGTCGTGCTAATGCAGTCGAAGGTAGCTTGTAGAGTCTTGGTGGATTCCATAGACTGAGGATGAGATACTTTACACTATTTTCATTTTTGTAAACCTAGTTTTTTCAACTTTTTCAGTTCTCCATACTTCTCATACCTCTCATTCCAATCCACCATGTAGACCCTAAGGAGTCCACCTTATAGAACATGTAAGATACCACATGAGTTCAAAATAAAGGGTATATTTATTATGTTGACTTACACTTTTCTAAAAATAGAAGGGTATTACAAATGTGCTAAATGTAAATTCACATTATGGGTGTTTTTATTTGAAAATTCTCAGAGGCATAGTGGGGGGGCAGTGGGGGGGGGGGGGGGGAAGGGGGGAGGGAGGGATGTGCCCGAGATGTGTCTATTTGAGAGCCCCAAATAAAAGCCATGTCTCCTTTACCACCACTTTCTCTCTTGGTATACAAAGTGTTCATTTATTTTCAAAGCACTAGCTTGTTTGCTTAGGATCTCTGTACTTCATAAGGAGCCTATGCCTGTTTCAACATCCACTATTAGCTTTTAGTTTATAGCTTTCTCATTCAAATGAAAAGCATATGGTCTATAAGAAAAAAACTAATGCTTTCTCCTCGTAAACTCCTCAATGGCAAATAGCATTGCACCTTCCCTCCACAAAAAGACAAAAGAAAAAGCTATGCCTACAAAATCCTACGATATGGTTTTGTTGATATATACCTCACTTTTACCAATGGGTGGGTGCTTTCTCCTCTGATCAACTTATTATCCTCTACATGCTAAGACCACTTGCTTCAACCTATGAGGATACATCCTCCTTCGTGATCTCTCTACAATGATCAAATTGAAGATTGAGACCCAATATCCTCCTCATAGCTAGACTTGGGAGGGGTACAATTGCATCTCAAGCCCCCCTCAAGTCTTTGGGTCCTTGCTTTATCTTTTGATCTTAATACAGATGTGGAATATCAAAAGTATGTTTGAGATATGAACTTTATGCTCAACCAAAATTTTTAGAAGAATACAATATTTGAAAAGAAAAGCATTCATCAAACACTCTTATGTTAGGCCACCAAATATGGATGTAATAAAAAAAGTTGGCTAGCTTGATGGTGCACGTCATGAGTGTCATGAATGGTACACAAGACATGGGGTTCATTGACTGATTTTATCTTAAAGCACTCCTCTCACCCCTAATAATGAAAAAATAGAATAATCATCACTCTAACATGTGTTCCAAACTCTTTGAATGGATTATATTAGAATCCCACTTTAATTTTGTAGAGATTAATTGTTTTGCAAAGGGAAGAGAGGGAGAGTGTGTACGTATGTAATTTTGTGAGAATGTATTATTTTGTGAAAGCAAAGTTAGAGAGAGAGAGAGAGAGAGAGAGAGAGCGAGCATGAATATATGGTGAGTATGGCATAGAGAGAGGGTCAGCACAGCTCTAGTAGGTCTATCTTCCCTTGAGCCAGCATAGCAGAAAGGATCTGAGTTATCATCATCATCATCATCCATCGGATCATCATTCTTACTACCAACGTTTCTTCAAGTCTTAGCAAAGTTGGTATTGCAATCCATAGCTCCCCCTTGCACTCAATCAAATCTCAAGAAGGAAAAGGTTGACTCATTATGGATGCAATACTTCAAAGATCCTCTGCAATGGCGGGGATTGAGACAATTGCAATAGCAAGGTAGTTTGCCCCAATATATCTAATTACAACACATTCAACCTTTGCAAAACATGAAATCTTATGAGCTCTCATAGAAACATGGCTTTTTCTTTCACCCCACTACAACCCCAAGCCAATGCAAGGTCTCCATATTTCAAGCACAAAGTGACAAGAAAGGCCTTGTGGTTGGATTGTTGGTACAATCCGACCCGAGATTTTGAAGAGCTAAAAAAATCTTCATCAATGCTAGTAGTTAAATTGAGCAAAGCAAAGCCTCAAGAGGAGAAAGTACCTCCTTTCTAGAGGAAATTGCTCATGTTGTGGGACTTTTGAAGGCTTGTGCAAAGAAAAATGATCTATTCAAGGGCGCAAGTCTAACGATGACATTCGCAAACAAGGGTTTCTTGAAAGAAGCCCCTATATTGCAAGCACTTTAATAACTATATATGCTAAATGTGGGGCTCTCACAAAAGCACAACAAGTTCTTGATGAAGGTACTATTCATATTATATTCTCTTGGACTACACTGATTGTAGGATATGTGCAAAATGGCCATGGCAATAAAGCTCTAAAATGCTTTGATGAGATGATGCACAAAGGCTATTTTCCTAATTTAGTCACCCTTTACATGTACATTGAAAGCATATAATAGCATAGCAGCACTCGATAAGGGCAAAAAATTTCACAATGAGATTGTTAGATTAATGTTGTTGGAGAAATATGTTGTACTCGACAATGCTTTGGTGAACATGTGTGCTGGTGTGGTGCATTGGGAAAAGCACAATGAGTGTTGGATGAGCTCCCCATCATCCAAGATGTAGTCACTTGGAACATACTAATTGCAAGATATGAACAACATGCGAAAGGCAAAGAAGGAATGAAATGTTTTGATAAGATGTGACACAAGCAACACTCCCCCATTATAGATAGCCGCCTTATTTGTGCCTTGAACGTAGGAGCGCTTGGCAAGGATAAACAAATTTGTGATGAGATCACTAGGGTAAGGGGGCCGACGGCTCCCGATTTAGTGAACGATCTATTATTGCACAACAATGCCAATTCAAGGACATTATCACTTGTTTTTTCCCTAAAACTAGTGATGTGTTATTCACAGATTGGAAGAAGGGGCCTGTCCAACTATCACTAAAATGGTGCTTTTTTGCAAGGCTCACTATAGTCACAATTCTCTATGCATTTTTTGATACATGGAAATGCAGAGATATGCAATCTCCATGTGAGCTACTCATCAGCTTCATCCAAAATTATAATGGAGAGCAACTTTTAACCTTATGAAGCCATGGCAACAAGCAAAACTCATAAGGTTGATGGATTCAAAGAGATCAAAAGGGCGATCGGTAGTTGTCATTAAACCAACTCCTTTACCCTAGACTTGGGTGACTGGGGAGAAATGTTGTGCATGAGAATGCTTTATTGGCGGTCCCAACTCTCTCTCCACAATAACTCGCCCACTCTTCCTCTCTCTCTCTCTCTCTCTCTCTCTCTCTCTCTCTATCTCTCGCTCTCTCTCTATCTCTAAAATCATTAAATTTACAAATAGTAATTTACTCTCCCTCTTTACCCCCCACATTTGCTCTGTGTGTGTGTGTGTGTGTGTGAGTGTGTGTGTCTCTCTCTCTCTATCTCTCTGTCTTTCTCTCTCTCTCCTCCCTCCATGTCTCATGCAAAAGGTTTTGCGATGGTGTCATGGCGGCATCTGCTAAGAAGAAACAACACATCTCTTGCCCATCTTTTGTCTCGTGCATCTCGTGTCATAGCGGCATAGTGACATCTACATCTGGTTGAAAAATGGGGCATCTTTGAATAAAATGGCACATCCCCTAATTAAAATGGCACATCCCTTGACTTAATGGCACATCCCCTAGTTAAAACGGCATGTCCCTTGACTTAAACAATGTGTCTCCTAACTAATGACACACCTTTGATTTTGTGTGTGTGTTGGTAAACTGCACATCTCCTGAATCATGGCACATCTCCTAACTAATGAGTCATCTACTAATGCATGTGCCCCTTGTGCTGCTGCTGTTGGTGGATGATGGCTCCTTGCTCTTGCTGTTGGTGGATGATTGTTCGTGGATGATGGCTCCTTGCTCACCAAGTTGCTCATTGAGAGCTGGATTTTAGGACCCGATTTGGACCTGCTCTTGAAGTGTTGAAGCTCATTTGGAGCTGAAAAGTGCCGGAGAGCCGTTAAAGAGCCAATTTTCATGAAAAATCAAATGGTGGTAGATGGTTGAGATAGAATTTTCCTAGATGCATTTCAACATCAGGAATCCAACACAAGTCTCAGTTTGTCAATCAGAGGTCGTTTAACCCTCCATTTAATCCCCACAAGATTCGGCGTTATAAAGTAGCTACTGGATTGGGAAGCCATAAAGTGCATGGGAGAGGCCAGCTTGATGAAGTTCGACGCCATGAAGCCGCCTGTCCAGTCGGATTGCAAATGGGAGTTCGTTTGGGCTTTCAAAATTGAAAAATCCACTTTGCGAGACAGTTGTGTGAACACAAAAAGATGAACCAGCTATTTTAATGTTTTAAACCTTAGGCTTAATAAAAGCCCTGAAACTAATGAAAAAACTGTCGAACAGAGGGAAGCGTCAATGCGCCTCCTCATTTTTGCTCAATGCCTCTCCGATTCAAACCCGTTTGGAGAGAGAGAGGGAGATTCTCGATCAGGGCAGGGAGAGGAACATGATGGCTGCAAGCTTGCCCATTTTAGTGGAGGATTTAAAAATCTCATTTTTTAGTATTTCTCTCTCCTCCCTTTCTCTACCCTTAAGAGGCAGTTCATGCCCATGAAGAAGAATCAAGACTGATTGAGGATGCTTGTCCCACATGGTACTGGATTGGTGGAGGGATAGAGTTTGCTATTCGGAGGTGGGCTAAGCCTTGAATGAGGGCTGATCTGCAGTCCTGCATCAAATTTTTAAACCTGCAAAGAAGGAAAAAATCTGTAATTCTATTTTACAAAGGAAAATTGCTTGTTTTTTATATTTGATTGAGCCAATGTTGTTCTTATGGAGTGAAAATTGGTAGGCATGTTGTTTACTATTTGTTCTATTCTTGCATGATGAAAAAATCAGAAACTATAATGTCAAAATGCTGAAAATAATTTTTAGAAACCCGTAAAACACAATTTTCATGAGGAAAATGGAGTTTTTGGTGTTTCCAGGTGGGATAAACCAATACACATGGGATAAAATGCTAATAAAATCTACATTTCTATTGTTCTAAGAATCAAGAGCCAAAAATCTGAAAATATATCAACATTTTTATTAGAAAAATAGAGAAAAATGGGGAAAAATAAGAGAAAAATAGCAATATGCCTTAGAAAAATGCAAAAAAATATAATGAGTGGCTGTGGATGTATGGTGGGGAAAAGCATGAGGTTTGGCCTCAGTTTTCCCTATATATTTTTTACATTGTGTGATTTATTGCTCTTTATACACTAAATCATGACAAAATAATCTTTATACCCCTATACAATGAAGCAAAACTTAAGCGGTGAGGGGGAGTAGGATCTTGTGCAATAGTTTGAGGGCTGAAATAATACAAATTCTGATTTTTTTTTCTATGCATAGCATTTAGGAAACGGCCTATTTGTAAATAAGGGATATAGTAGCACAAGGTTCGCCTTGGTGCTGGATTCTCGCAACGAAGCATATATGTAGTAGTTGGAATTCATGGAAAGACTGTTTGTGTACTAGCACATAGGTTGATTTTGAAACATAACTGTTTGTGCACGATGAGACATCCACTATTGCATTGATCATACATGTGGTATCAACTCTTGGAAATGCATAGCAATTGTTTGAGTTATAGTTGACCCACGCTTGAGAGGGTGAGATTCCCCTTGTCGTAGGTTAGCCGTTCATTTCTTGGGGGAGATTATTAGTGAGGAAACATAGTATCTCCTGGATCTTGCTGAAAAGAGAGAAGTCTGTGTGAATGTGTTTGTATGTAAAAGCAATGCATCAAGGGGCCAATCGCCAAGATGTAGGAGAGCTGCCGTGGGGCCACGACAATCAGTCGATGGGGTGCCTCCTATGTCTATGATATGTGGCACTTATTGCCAATATGTGTGGGATACCCCTTTGAGGGGTTTTGGGGAAGGTGTCGTTGGATTTTTATCAAGCTACAAACGCAATATTAGATGTATCTAGTGTGCATTTAGTTATTACATATGCTCTTGGACTGCAAGGCCGTGTGGTGGTGGATTTGTCTGTTGTGTGCATGAGGTCCGGCTAGTGCCATAGCCAGTACCAGCCCATTTTTGGTCCCATCACTCATGAACTTGTTAATGACCTCCTAGGAACCTTTGTGTGGACTAAGGTTTGTGTCACTCAATCTCTCTTGCATGTTTTATACAGGTAGGTGTGTGTGGGTGTGTGTATGCATATGTATGTGCATATGTGTCTGTGTTTCTATTTATAATACCTATGTAGACCTCAAATGGATGTTGAATCCATGTCAGTATTAGATGTAAAGGTCTAAACCATTTCATACTTTTACTTTAGAGACCTTATTTCACTGGCCAAGATGATTGCAATACTCTTACATGCAAAAGCCTATTTTTTAAAGGCATGCTTTGAAATTGAAGCACAGCTTGTAACTAAGAATGAGTGAAAAAGGAATAGAGGTAGATAGATTTAGATATAAATGTACTATTTTGTCTTCTTATTTACCTTCTCTTTCGTTCAATGTTCATGGCTAGTTCTCCCTTTTTCACTTATGTAGTACTTCTACTTCAACACATTGTACAGATCATATCTCTTGTTCACATGGGATTCTTCCCAATAGGTCGTCATTTTTTGGAAAGTTATCCTATCACATAAGTTAATTTGTGAGACAATTGCAATCTACTTGTCCACTATATACTAAGAAGTGTATTTATATCATAGGGAGTACCCAAATTGAAGGAGGATTAAAAAATGTACATAGGGAGACCCTTCTACATTAATGCTTATTGAAATCACTCCAAGAATGCATCTAGTTTCTTTACGAGAACTTGAATATACATGATAAGGCTAGTTTCTAGTAATGATGATTAACTTGTCCAAAACATTGTTGGACTGATTGGTGGGTTTGTTGCAATTGAACCTAGGTAGTCAAAGTCACTTGCACTATTCACCTACACTTTAGACTTCATGTGATCACACCACACACTCCCTTGCACTAGCTATCTACAATGCTTTTGACCATGCCATGCCATGCAATTGTGGGTTACTGCCTTGAAGGGTTGGTTAGCACCTTGTGAGTTGGCGTTAGGAAAATGTGGCCGCTATGTATTTTGAGTTGGCAAAGTAAGTGGGTAACAAACAACGTAAGTGCTTGTGTTTTTGTAGTAGCGGGTGATGTGTTTGTAGTAGCACTAAGTGGGCCATGTGTTTATCCTAAAGCAATGTATAATGGACCTCTTTTTACCCTGTAGGGTTGGTCACTTGATTGAGAATGATTGTCACTAGCAGTGCAAAGTGAGTAGCAAGGTTATGTGCAATTCTGGGTTATTATCTTGTAGGGTTGGCTAGCACCTTGTGAGATAATAACAAGAAATGTGGTGGCTATGTGTTTAGGATTGGCAATGTAAGTGGATAATAAACAATGTAAATGATCATGTGTTTGTAGTAGCATTAAGTGTGCCATGTATTCATTCCAAAGAAATGTACATTCTATTTCTTTTTAGCTTGTAAAGTTAGTGGCTTGGTAGAAAATGATTGTTAGTGGCAGCATTGGCAGAAAATGATTGGTAGAAAATGATTGTGAGTTGGTAACACACGACATTGCATGTTAAGCACTCTTGGTTTGGGAAAAATCATTGAAGACCATGTGAGACAAAACAAGAGCATTAAAATATTACATAATGGATTGAAGCCCATGTGAAACAAAGCAAGAATATTTTAAAAGCATTACATTGGCAAGCATTTCAACAACAAGCATTACATTGGCAAGCTCAATCTAGCAATTTAATAAAAATGCAAATGTGTATGGTATTCTCTTATGTGTGACCTAAACAGTTTGAGGCTTGCATTTTCTGCTTTATGTCACTATCCTAGCTTGGCACAGAAAGACACACGACTTTCCCTATGCCTGCACTCTGCATGGTGTTTGGGTCCCATGCCCACGTGGCTTGGCACCAAAAGGGCACCATGATTATTGTAGTCATTCACCTAGCCTAAACAATTTTAGGCTTGCACTTTTTGCTTTATGTCAGTGTACTAGGCCTCGATTGGCACACAAAGATACAAGGTTTTCCTTATTTCTAGGCACTATGCATGGTGTTCGAGTCCCACGTCCCGTGGCTTGGCACCAAAGGGGCACCATGATTAGTGTAGTCATGCACCTAACCTAAATAATTTGAGGCTTGTACGTTTTGCTTTGTGTCAGTGTCCAGGCCTCACTTGGCACACAAAGATACAAGGCTTTCCTTATGCATGCACTATGCATGGTGTTCGGGTCCCACATCCTCATGGCTTGGCACCAACAGGGAACCATGATTAGTGCAATCATTAACCTAACCCAAACAATTTGAGGCTTGCAATTTTTGCTTTGTATTGATGTCCCAAGCCTGACTTGGCATACAAAGACACAAGGCTTTCTTTATGCCTACAATATGCATGGTGTTTGGGTCCCACGTCCTCATGGCTTGGCACCAACGGGGCACCATGATTAGTGCAATCATTAACTTGACCTAAACAATTTGAGGCTTGCAATTTTTTCGTTGTATCAGTGTCAAGTGAGGCTTGGGACACGGATACAAATCTAGTTCTAGGAAAGAGTTTAATGGTGAGAAAGTACACAAATGGGATTGCTTTTATGCTAAAGTACGAGTTGCCAAAAAAAAAACTGATAGAAGTGTCAATCGGGAAATTTATTGGTAGAAAAGGTGTGCTCTGCGTACGTGCAAAGTCTTGCATCCAAAGACAAGATCTGAAGCATAAGATCTCCATAGTCTTTGTGCTCATATGCCCAATGTATATACAACAACATATCTGAGTGAAAATGAGATAGTCCAAGGAGAAGAATTGGGAAGAGGTACATATGGTACAGTATTCAAAGGGAAATTTATAGGTGGAGTTGGGTTTGATCCCAGTAGATCTATGTTGGAAAGTGTTATAAAGGGAAGAATTATAGAAGGAAAGCAAAGCAACATAGGGAGATCATAATGCACATTAGACACCAAGTATTGATGCGTGTCATTGTAGCCACTGCTGAAGAGCCCTTGTGGACAATTACATTGTATTTTAATGAAGGTGGCCTTGGGGACTTCATGACCCAGCTCCCTTCATCGCATGGATGATTCACAATATTTTTTCACCCATGCAGGGGAAAGAGAAGGTGTGATGAAGATAGTCAATCAGCAAGTGATCAAATACGATGAATCACTGTATTTTGCAAATGTGTCTTGTCTATTATGCATGCTTTAATTTTAAGAATGCATCAAATACACAAAGCGAGGTGGATGCACACAGATTTACATCCAAGAAATATTGTTTTGGATTTTTTTGGTGAAGTGTGCCTTGTGGGAATAATAGACTGGGGCAGGGCTCTAGATTTCTCAAAGCAACGAAGGGCATTTGCAAAATCACCTAGAGACGGTCACAATGATGATGAGAAAATATGCAAGAAAATTGAATCACTACAAAGTAGATCATGCACAAAGGAAATGGCTAGCCTTCAAGTTAGAAGATATAGCATTGAAGGGCTGTTATACACCCATGTCAGATGTTTATGCATTGGGATGGGCGTTAAGGGAGATTTGCCAATTCTATGAGGATGCCTCAAACTACATTGGCTTAACAAAAGCTATCACTCCCTCCTTTCAAATGATAAGACACTTGCATCAAATTTTTGAAGAAAAAATGATGAATACAGATCTAACAAGTAGGGTTTCCTTTGAAGAGATGAATGAGTGTGTTTGCAGGAATCCTGGCATGAATGGGGAGTTGGCCATGCGTCCCTTTGAGGAAATGGAGCCAAGTTCCATAGGAATAATTTGTGGCACCATGTAAATCATGATACAATACTGATTACTGACTTCACTTCACACTATCTTAGGGCATCTCTTTTCTATTATTCTTTTTCTGCTGAACAATGGAATGCCTTTCATAGAGGCATGTATCATTTTGACATGGCTTTAATATGGTGAATTATATATTGTTTCTAGATAACCTATGAATTTATCATTGGATGTCTATTGTAAATGTAAAATATAAAAGTAAAGTAGAATTTGTTACAGCGAGCAAGAAGTAGTGCTAATACCAAGTAGTGGAACCACAAATCATATCTATGTTACATGATACAATTACTTGTTATGCACGTACTCTTGTATAATACACTTGTTTGTGAATTTTTTTCTTGATGTGATTGCATCTTTCCTACCCCTTAAAAGCTATTGATTAATATCATCTATTTTTCTATCATGTACCTAGATACAAGGCGGCCAAGTGACTCATGACTTCAAAGACTTGCATGAAGGTTTTTGAGCATAAATCTAGTGAGAAAGTGCTTTTGGGGTATGTCCGAGTTGTAATTGATTCCACATACGGTGCAATAAGACAAGAGATAATACAAGATGGGCTTATTTGTGGTTTGTTTAAATTTATCATTGAAGACTAAGATGAAAATAATGGATGTTGCACACTAAACCCAATACAAGAAGAATGTTGGCATGTATAAAATGTCAAATTTATCACTATAAGGAGGGATTCAATCATAATAGATGAGATTGGGGGTGAGGTTTGGCCCACAAAGCGCATGTGCAGGGACTTGAGAGATATTGTAGAAGTTACAAGCTTCAAAGCAAGCGATAAAGTTATGCACAATCTAGTTGATAACCCAAAGCAAGCTATAAATAAGCTCAAGAGCACATTGCTTTCAAAGTCTACACTTGAAAGTTGGCTAGCCTAATGTGAGACTACTCGCACGAAGTCGAGGGAGCTCAATCCACCAAGAGATGATAAGTTTGAGCTTAGCACGGAAGATCTAAATGGTGGACCCTTGGTTCGAGTATGGTGTCATGAATGTGGATCTCCTTATGGATCAAGAGTAAGCAGTAGGCAATCCTCCTACTCATGCCTTCCCAATTTCATGAGAACCCATGTATTGGAGAATCAAGCACATCAGAGAAGGTATCTAACAAACCGAGGGTTGAAGGTTGGAGCTCATACAAGAAAGCAATGAAGATGACATGATGATGATTTTAGCTGTTGTAGAGGAGATGAATATTTTCAATAGCACTCACGAAGGCAAGTAACTTTTTTCTAAAAATTGAGACCTTGAGTAAACCATTTTTTTAATATGTAGCAGTTGCTAGTTTAGGAAAGAACTGTAATTCAGTTTCATTTAATGATCACATGTGCAGTCATTTTATAGCCGATCCCTAATCCCTTTGGATATTAGCTTTGTGACTATCAGCTTGAAATCATGCAAGATCTAATTTTGAGCTTGTTGAAGCAACCTTTCATGACTATAAAGACAAAGGAATAGTAAGAGTTGTATGTAAGTATGATCAAAAGTGGTTGCACTTGTGTCCTTAAAGACCAAACTTACAAACACTCCTTACAGAGCATCTTACACAGCATGTAAAGTCAAAGTCTCACATCATGGCTGTATCCAAAACATCATCCACCAACCAAGTAGTTTCAAAAAATGCTCGAGGAAGACCAAGAAAGATTTTTGAGGTGGATCCATGACAAAATTCATTGGGTTCCTTTCTCCAATCAACCCAAAAAAGTGCAACACCAACAAATTTGGAAACATCTTCTACTTGTACAAGTGACTCAAGCATTTCTCCTTCATGTGAGTTGAGTTTTCTTTATTGGGGATTATAGCAAAGAACTATAGCTTACAAAGGTTGTGATTTGGATATAAAATATATGCTACATGACCTTAAAATAGGGAATGTGTGGTATCCAGAGCCATACACAAAAGTTACCTTATATGACTAGTCTATTGAAATCAAGGTTGATGGATGCTATAGGCATGTGAATTGTCTTCGTATTTTGTGTGGAGGAAAACCCTTTGAAAATTTCACTTGTGAATATTGCAGAAAAAAATCCCACTTGTGATGATTTTTGCATGAGAGTGTATAGAGAGAGGGCTACTATTGAGAAGAGAGGGGCTAGGAACACATGAGAAGGAAGACGATTAGATTATCTTAATGGTGAAGGGATAAAAAAAGTGACAATTGAGACCAAGAGAAACTTGAAAGAGGCCAAGAGGGAGCTATGGTCGTTGAGCAAGAGTTGTTGTGCATTCTTTGAGGATTAGGTCCTTAAAAGAAGCAAACTTTGAATGCCTAAATAGGAAGGACGTGCGACACTTTTGTAATAACATAGTTGAGTCCCATCGACAATGTAAATTCAGAGGTAAACCAGCCTTGTGGGACCTTTTTCAAGATGTAGCAAGGAATGTAGTGCAAACCAAGCAAGCAAAAAGATTCATTGAGTCTAGAAAGACCATGTTTGAGCTCATTAAATTTTGGGGTGGCCATGCTTGCATGACTTTTTGAGTGCCAACCTTGGAGGGCCATCCATGTCTACTACAAAAAGGCAAGGAAAGAAAATAATTCACTTCATACCTAGAGAACATGAATACATCTTTGAGGCAGTGGATAAGATATATATGGATGCAAAAAAAAACATGGGGTGCCATCAATGGTTCTAATCATCATCATTGAAGATGAGACAACCATCAAATGTCGCATAAGGTAAGCCTAGATAGCTCTAACATGTTGTGGCTTACATATTTCCTTACTTTCCATCGTGTACAGAAGGTATACAATTGATAAAAATCTAAAGAAGACTTCATTTTGTGTAGGTGGAACACAAGGTATGACACTCTTATTGGGTTTTGTGGAATTAAGGGAGAACATAATCAATGCTATTTCAACGATACAATTGTTGTGGAAGAGGGATCACAAGTTATGATAGGATAATGGATGCCTTTCAAAACCATGTGATGGGGAGCTATGCAAGACTTTTGATAGTAAACCCTCTTCATGAGAGTCTTCCACAACTAGCTTTAATGGCACAAGCCACATTTAATCAGTTTGATAGTGTCTTTGTTAGAAATCAATGGAGTCTCATGGAACGTTTGTGGGATGCAAAGCTAAGGGATGCAATAGACCTGATAATTGGGCATGCTTTAGATGGAGATAGTAGACAATGCAAGCTTATGCTTGAAGACTACCTTGGGAAGAACAAGGATTAGTTCTTTATTAATTAGTGTGGATGGAAATTAAAAGGGAGAATTGTGGAAGGACATGTGTATGGTTTACATGATCAAGACTTTATACACTGTGGAAAAAGCTTGTTGGTCGACTTGAAAGCCCTACTCGACAACTTGCAATTGGTAATGTTTGGATTACACTCAATCATGTTACAATGGTCTACACCTCATTTTCCATTGATCAACACAAGCTACGAGATGGAGATACACAAAGAGATGACCGCTAGAATTGGGTAGATGCCCAAAGGATTGCAAGTAGACATGTGCAACATTGTATGAGGAAATTATAGAGGAGAGAAAGAAACATACAAGAAACTATGGCGTATTTGCATATTGTGGTTGATTACATTGATATTTTCTTGTCGCCACATTTGAACTTGAGGGAGCGTGTGGTGATAGTAGCCAAGGTTAGTTTCTTCTTCAAGATTTCGAGGCTATGGCTACATCAACATGCCACATATAACTTGAAGAAAAACTTCATAAGTAAGGAGACCTACACATATATTCAACTTTTATGCCATTTTTTTGTGCTTCTCATAAGGATGTTTCATGAACTTTTTTTGGATCTCAAGTTTCCATTACATCTCACTGGATCAGATATAGCTCAAAATTTATTTTAGTAAAATTGGAGGTATGGTGGGACAAGAAAGAACCTTTGACTTCAAAGACCTTTTGCATAGTGTCAGTAGTTTGAATAAGATCACCATGCATGAATGTAGTTCAAATGGGCTAATATTCTCAAGGTCTCACAAGAAGAAGGAGCATATATGGAAGTGTTTGAATACACAAGAAAATATTTCAGAGGCAGATCTAGGTAACTATGAATGTGTGGCTTTAGATGAAATAATAGTAGATGCATTGAAAGAGGGCTTGCAGCAGCACAAACATTGTCATTGGGATTGAAACCCAGCAAGGCTGATAACTTAAAGTGGTGGTCAGAGCCTTGGGAGGATACAAATTCTATATGGTCAAAGATAGACAATGCAATGGGGGAGGCTGATGAATATGATGACTTTGGACAACCAACTAGTGATGAAGAACAATTAGAGAATTCAGATGGGGATGATGACGTCGTTTCTCTTGGTGAGATTTGACATGAAATCAATGGGCTCTTAGATGAGGTTCATGGCTCAAGTATCATTATAGAAAGTCAGAAGATCAACCCAATAGTGGAAGTTGATGGAAATCATATATTCAAGACTACGTTGGTCAATTAGTTGAATGGGAGTTTGACTTTGTCAAAGGATTGATTGACAAGAATGAGGCAAGGTGTCTACTTTGAGAAATCACAATCATCAAGCAATGTGAATTTCTTTGGGATAGGTTTTGATTGTGCAGTATATTTTGTATATGATAGACAAGATCAAGGAAGTGGTAAGCATCTAAAAAGAGAGATGGAAAAGAAAAAACTTGAATAACATGGATGGGTCTCATAGCACATGGTACCGTGGTAGGGTCCAAAAAATGAGGAAAAAAGTAGGAGGTCGATATGTGGATTGTAAACGAGGCTTTGATTTGATAGATTCACCTCAAGGCATAGAAGTTCAGCTTGGTTGGTACTCGAGGGTGAAAGGATCATGTATGTTCACATATGACTTAATAGACTTGAACATGATTTCCAAAGATTTGGTGATCACATTGGAAAATCTAACATTCAATCCATCAAATGAAAGATATCAGCTAGATGAGAATGATTATAAGTTGTTTAATGACTTTCTCAAGTGTGTTGAGTAATCACATGCGTGCTCAAAGTAAGTGATTTCAAGTTGGAACAAGCTTTGTATTTTCTTTCTAAATAATATTGTTACACTTTTTATAGTTCTTTTTTCTATAAAAAATGGATCTTCAAGCTAGCACCTCCCAAGGCTAGGACATACTCTTTGCAAATGAAGTATTGCTACCAAAGGGTTTGGTTTTTCCAGCTAGTCTTATGGTAAGGTACTAGGTTGACTGAAGTATGTTTTTGTTGCTAAACTATTAAGGCGATGTATTGGGATTACATCATGGCCAAACTATATTGTATATAGTGTTTGTACTATCTAGTCTTCTTTTGATTTTAGTTATGCTACATACTTTTTATGTGCTGTTGATGAGTGCTTGACATAAGAGATTTGCTTTTGTCTTGCTGTCAAAACAATTTTGTCACATTTTTATCTATTGGGATTCTCCAACAACATTATGCATGGAGATAAATAGTGATGAAAGAAATGGGAGACAATATACTTATGTTCACTTCTTTTATATAGTACACATATATAGATCTTCCTATACTATAGAGTCCAAATGTACGGGATATAATTTGGACATGTGGATCTTGGAGATTTTCGCATATAGCTTTATGTCATAGTGTTATTATAAAATGTTGTAACATCCTTTTTGCAAATTAGAGAAAGGATTCTTGCACATATTCTAAAGTCTCAAGTTTTTAAAGTTAGAATATGAAAATTTAGAATGCTTATACGACTAGTTAGCATGTGATGTCAATTATTGTGTTGGTTTTTATGTTAAAGTGTCCTACCATCAAGACCAAGATATTGAGAGATGATGAAATATTCAATTTATTTTCTAGTGATGCAATGAGACCTTGGGTGCATAGGAACATTTTTGAAGAGAAGAATAAAAGAAAACTCAAAAAAACATGGTTTCAACATTGTGAATGCAATGCCATCTACATATGTTATGAAGTATTATCTATTGGGAGGGGAGGGAGGAGGTTATATATTGAATATTATGGGTTTATGTATTATGTAGATAAATCCTTGTGTGAATGGGGGTGTGGGAATTTAAAAGATTTTAAGTTTAATCCTTGGTAAGGGATGTATGGGGGAAAAAAGGAACTATCTAGCTATGTGGGATGGAGGCAGGGATTTGAGATTAATCAAATCATACTTTGCATGTAAATAGCGAGATTATCCCTTTTTCTTACTAGGTAAGTTGGATGAGATGAGTATGAGGAGAATTGATAGCTTAATGGTGATATGGAGACCTTTCATGGATGTAGCATCATGTTGCCATGTGAAGGACTCCTATAGCCAAACAATGATCAAATATGTAGAAATGCATCATTTTATTGATACTGGGGTATGCTAATAGGCCACCATCATGATATGATGCATTTCTATCCTCCTTTCTTGATCATTAGACTAGACTTCCTCCCTTTCATATCTATTAACCTTCTTATGAAACCATTGAAAAAGTAGATATTTTTGCAGCCTTCAACCACATGGAAGAACTACAAGTATGGATTTGAGGTTACAATCACAAGCTTTTATTGGGGCTATCTTGGAAATTCAAATGAATTCTTTATGTTTTAGTTTATCACTTATTTATATGGTGAAGGTCGAGATGACTCTATGCCTAAATTTGGAAAATCCATTGGTTTCTAGAGACCATTTCATAAAGGGGAGGCTCTCACATCATCACAAACTTCTTTAAAATCTGATCCCGAGCCATGGTCTTGGTCTTGAAAGGAATATCTATGTTTTATGTTGTGTAACTAGATCCATGGGTCTAGAAAATCCATGTAATGGGTGATTCTTATATGGGATGTATTCACCTTTTCAAATATAGAAACTTTTACTCACATGGGAGCCGCTCAAAATCTCCCTATAGGTGTAATCGATATCAATAATTGTCTTGAGGTAGTCTAAAATATGTCCCTTGTATATTTTATTCTATCTACTACTCAAGGTCATTACCTTGTATCTTATCTTGGCTCTTGCACCCATGATTTAAGCCATGATTATCTATGGTTGTTGTGCATGGTTCCCAAAGAGGAGTTTGCCCTCTAGTATATGGCTCTTGTATAGGGTTGTAAAAGTATAAAAGATTGCGCACTCTAGTGTTCATGTGTGTATCAATGAAAGAATAAGGAAATTGTAATGAGGGTCTCATGATCCTTTGTGCAAATTTGAGTTTCTATTATATTATGAGCTTTGGTTTTTGGTATTTTTTGTTTCCTTATGTGGGTGGGTAGCTATAAATGTTTAGTTATTCATCTCTATCAACTTCTAACAACATTTAAAATATCGATATGATGTTTGGATATTCAACTTATAGTATCATGAAAAAACTTTACATAGAGTAGTGTGGCATTGTGTTTTTATTTGAATTGTATAGAAGGGGTTATAAAATATGCCTCATCTCAAAATTTAGATTTACAAAAGGAATATAAATATTATCTTCAAAATTCACAAAAGGGGTATATAAAATGGTGCAAGTTTTTTAAAAAGGGGTTTTAAAAATACCATTTGAATTCACGTTATATAGAGGGTGGACTCCTCAAGATGTAGACCTACACATTTATCTCTATCTCTTCTTCTCTGATGAGAGATGATGATACCAATTGTATTGGTTATGGTCTCATAGGCCATTTTGACCTTTTAGAGACGTTAATAAATCTTGTCTTATCTCTTCTCTCTCTCTCTCTCTCTCTCTCTCTCTCTCTCTCTCTCTCTCTCTCTCTCTCTCTCTCTCTCTCTCTCTCTGTCTCTCTCTCTCTCTCTCTTCAATTGGTATCAGGTGACGGGTCTTAGGGTGTTCAACCATAGTATATTGCAATATTCTTGTGAGAAGACGCTTACCTAGAATGTCTCTAAGGTGCAATGCTCTTGTGGACCCCAGTCATCTAGATTGTTGGCTATCAAAGGTATGGTTTTCCCTTTGGGACCCACAACTGACACAAGGAAGTGTCCCATAGTCTCAAGTTAACTAGTAGAATCAAAGGAAGGAATCAACCATTGAGCATCTTTGTGGAAAATTTTACTGCCTCATGAGCCACCAATCTACAAAGAGGCATGGTAGGAGGCAATATCCTCTTCTTGACATAAAATTGGCTAAGTACATCCTTCATCAAGACTAGAGAGATTTGCTTATGTAGGTGCCTTGAGTCCCTTGTTGTTTTCCATCCTCGGCCTCCCCTTGAGCATTATCACGACTCATCTTTTCATTATCATCCAGACACTCGTGGTGCACATTGGTATCTAAAGACAGACGTTAATAAACAACAATAAAAAACAATAGTAGCAAAGCAATTATGTATGTAATGATAAACAACAATGAGTAACAATAAGAAACAATGATATATAAATGAAATGAACATATAAGTGACTACGTGTCTACTCAGCAATCTCGTCATGGTATTGGAGTCCCCATCTACTTGTGCTTCATTGTCAATGAACACATATCTTCTTGGACCACATCCTTTCTTATTTGGAGAAGTGTCCAAAGGTCTCACACATGATGATGCTTCCTATTTTATGATCCACCCGAGAGCACATCCCATAGCTTTATGTTGACTTGAAGATCACTATGAGGTAAGACATGTTCCTTTCTCTTGCCAAGCACTCATTTCAGTGCCATAATATGCAACCTGAGCATAAACCACAAAGAAAATTAAAATTCATGATGCCATTATTTACTGCTTAGTATTGTTGAAATCCTCTTTTAGCATAGTCACAAAGTGAGCACACCCACACAACTCTTGTCAATCTTATGCATGTGTCAACATGTGGACATACACACATACACATATATGCTAAGATACACCTTCTCTCTCGTGGATACATATAGCTCACACAACTATTTCATGTAGACATACACATACATGTCCACATGTGGGCATATAGACATAGACATATATGTTAAGATACACCTTCTCTCTCATGGATACACATGAAAAATCACACAACAATTCCATCTCATATCCACATCCATCCTCTCTCTCTCTCCAACTACCTCTCATATCTCATGGAAGTTAGTATATCTACATTCTCACATCATGTGCATTCAAGGTGTATTGATAAATATCCTTATCTTTGAATTTTTTATGAATAAAACAGCCTTTTCTATTCAATTTCTAAACAATCCCTTTATATTACACCATTTTGTGTATAAAAAATATATAAAATTGGTATTTTAAAAATACCTTATTTTGAATCCACGTGATGCACACATATATTCATGAGTAACTTACCCGAGTCTCATATCCACATCCATCCTATAGTTTCTCACTCCTATTTTTGTCTCCATCTCCTTCTCTACCTAGTGGCATGTTGTCTTGGCTACTTTTTCTCATGACTAGGATCTACCTCTCTCCCCATTATAAAATAGGATATATCAAGCACCTTATCACATGCACATCTTGGGATGAGGTCCACTATAAGGTTTCCTATTATCCTACAAACAAAGAACTACATTACGAGCCCAAATTAGTCTTTGTCTAAGTAGCTTGGGCATCATAAGTAGCTTCATTTTGGTTGTAAAACCTAGTATATGTGCACTCTAGAAAAAGACATTACAATATCTTAGATTGGGAATCATAAGTAGTAAACCTAGGATACATACACTCTAGACAAAGATCTTGTTGTAATTTCACATGCACATCTTGGGACAAGGTCCACTACAAGGTTGCATATTATCCTACAAAAAACAAAGAACTACAAAGGTCCAAACTTCTAGCATGCAAATTACAACAACCACCTTAGGCACATGTAAACACACCATATCATTGGTAAAGAGAAACTAGTAAGTACATGGACTACAAAGAGATGGAAAGCATAAGCTACAAGTATCAATAATGTATGCTTATGGATGTATCATAGTAAAGAGGCCATTTAGGCCACTAATGATCTATACTCTATATAGTAATAACTAATTGGGTGGAAGACCTGATGACAAGACTCAAAGAGAATACAATGTCAAAAATAGTTTCATCTCATCCCATTCTCACACACACATCAACTCACCCTAGTGGGTGTAAGTGTACCTTACCCTAAGTATAAATACATTATTTTATTCTTTGTGTGTACCACACTAGTACACACCTATCCGATGACTCACTCTCACTCTATCTCACTATTCAACATTGTTCAGTTCAATACTATTGTTGACCACCTCGACTAATGTGCATGCCCTCTCTCTTTGCTTCTACTTTAACTCTACAAGGTGAAGGTAGCCATGAGCCACAAACCACAATGTTCTCTTGAAGGGGTGCGAGGGCAGTGTAAGGGGGTAGTGAGAGAAGGAAGTGGTGGTGGTGACTAAAGAAGATGGTGAAGAATGACTAAAGAGAGAGTGGTGAAAAATTAATGAAGTGATTGCCTATTTATAGAAATAAGCTATCTAGGGTGGCACATCACTGTGTGGGTGCCCACTGAAAAAGTGGCCAAAATGTGGAAATAGCCCTTTTTGGTGCTCTCAGTGCAAAACCCTAAATGAAGTGTGTAAATTGAAGAAGTGGTTTCTCAACACTAAGTATGCCATACAAGGCCTGGGGGAGGAAAACCTCCTAGAGAGGGAAAACATTGTCCCAATAGTCTTCATGTCTCCACAGACATCATTATCAAAAGATAGTGTTCAGTGTCTCGACACACATCATTATCAAAAGATAGTAACAACTTCCCTTGGGAGTGATGAGGTGAATAAGAGCTAACACTTATGTATAGGGAAGTGCCATGTTTGGTGGACTAGTTCAATCCACAAAGGGGAGTAAGCCCAAAGCTTTGTGGAAAGCTTCAAACTCCTCATGAGGCAAATCCTTGTAAAACGTTTTACAAGGTTGTCCTATGTTGGCTCATAGGCCAAACTGATCTCTCCTATAGTAGAGATTATCTTCTTGACATAATGATTGCATAGTTCAATGTGCTTGGTAGGTGCATGGAATACTAGATTATGTGCAATCGCCAATGTGCTCTGACCGTTAGTGAAGATGGTGGTGGTAGATGATTTTCCAAGATCCAAATCAACCAAGAGGCACCTAAGGAAAACACACTCCACCATAGAAGTGAAAGTTATTTTGTATTTGTGTGCATGTGAGAGAGAGAGAGAGAGAGAGAGCCAACTTACCTATTTCTCCAGCTAGCTTGCACTTAGCTAGCCTCCTTCGTAGGAAAAGACAGGCTCCTTGCACAATGTTTTGAATATTTCTTTTCATTTTCAACTGTGGCACGTCATTACAAACATTGCTTAAGTGACATGCTTTGTGATGCAAGAAATTATCACATAAGCAATGCAAAAAATGCATGGCTTACGGGATGTGAAAACCATATTTTTACAATCTATGTTGCCTACTATTTTTCCCCATGTTTGTAAGTTCCCTCTTTCGTGCAGTGTGAAAAGAGGATCAATCTTCTTCCAACAATCTCATATGAAGCAAAAGGCAGTGCGATTAAATATCATTATGGGGTAATAATTTTTTTGATAACAATGACTTTTCTACCAAGACCAAGCTCAACACTAATGCTCTTCCTCAACTTTTTAGTAAGCTTATGCATTTGGCACTCAAATCTTTGAGACATGTTGAGTATTAGCCAAATATAATCGCCCAGATATCTAAATATTTGACCCTTTCCAAAAAATTTAAAGCTCAATATTTAAGTTGGGAGAGTATACAAATTTTAGTTTAGCAAGAGGACCTTAGTCTTCTCTTTGTTGATTAAAGATACAGATGCTTTAGAAAAATCGCCATAGGTCCTTAGAAGTTCATGAATAGATTATATTTGAACTGGTACAATGTTGGGATTATTGGCAACAAATAATTATTAGCCATTTGGTAAGAGGAGACCTTTTGGAAAAACTTTCTTGAATCTTGAAATCGATTTGCTCCAAAAGTGGCTATATGACTAGAGCAAAAAGAAGTAAGGAGGAAAGATACCCTTGTCAAATGGATCTTTTGAATTCAAATGGAATGATAAAATAATCATTTATGCTAATAACAGTTGTAGCATTAGAAAATATGGCACATACATTTTATGAAAAAATCTGCACAAAGGCACACTAGTTGAGAGCGGAATTTAGGTGACGAGAAGTGCTTAAAAATAGAATAAAATTATGAATATCAAGGGAAAAATATTCAATGTCAAAGGCGGCGGCTCGATCTAGGACGATTTTAAGAGTCAAAGTGCTTTAAAGGCGCCCGAGTGACACTTGTTGATTTTTCATAATTTTTCAGACAGTCGTGCAGGTTGACACGAGCTACTGGCCAATGTGGGATGCTAAGCCAGACACCCAAGATTTTTCAGAGCTCGATTCCGAGTCCGGACGGGGAAATGGCCAAGAAACCGGTTAAGATACGAAGAGGTGGACTTATTTCTGGCCAAAGTGGGCATGACCCTTGGGAGCCCAAGAAATTTTATGCAACATGAAAGTTAGCATCAAATTGTGGTGAGAGAAAGGGGAGGATGAAGGCGCCATACTGCGCCCGAAATTTGCGCTCCATGGATGATGATGCCATCTCCAGCCTGCAAGTAACCCCTATCAATGATCATTGCCCCTCATTCCCTCCTGGATGCCAGTCATTTCGCCACCCTTCGCCCGTCAAATGATGCTCTCTTTGAAGATCTCTGATTTCAGTCTTTCTCTCTCCTCCCTCTCTCTCTTCTAAAGGCAAGTTCATGTGGGGAGAAGAAGGAAGAGGAAAGAATGATGGAGGCTTGTCCGGCATGGATCGGATTGCTCCACGGGTTGGAAATGGTGATTAGTGATTGTGCTAGACATGAAGTGCTGCTGATTTCCAAATTTGCAGCCATGGACATGAAACCCGAAACACGCAAATAAGCGGTAATTTAAAATTTTCAAAGGAAATTTGAGATTCTATAGCTTTTGATTGATGAAATGTTGTTCATGTGGGCTAAAAATTGTTCATGTTGCTTTTTTCCATGAGTTCTTGCTGGTCATAATCAGAGAATCAGAAAAATATGCATCTTGTGATTCAAAATAATACATTGAAACACGTAAAATATGAAAAATCAAGGGGAAATGATGGTTTTTTGGCATAAAAATGGGAAAGTAAATAGGAACACCAACTAAACTTTCATTTTTCTGCAAGAAGGAACTAAGGGCCATAGCCCATAACCTGTTTTGAATTTTTAGTAATTAAATAATGCAGGAAAATAAGGAAAAATACAAGAAAAGGGTGGAAAAACCCTAAAAAATAGGGAAAAAATACATTTTGGGTTTCGAAAAATAAGGATAAATAAGAAAAATGTTTGTGAATGTTTGTGGGGACTGAAGCATGAGGATTCGCCTCAGGTCAACCCCACCTTCTTGTTCTAGTGTGTCTTTTTCCGCTTTCTACACATAAAATGATGTCAAAATACCCTATAAACCTATCCAACGATGCAATATTTAAACGGGGAAGGGTAGAGGAGGTGAAATATGTCTAAATGCCGTGTGAGATGATGGGAAAGTTGCTGATTTCTATGCATAGCATTTAGGACGGATGATAATTAACATTAAGAGCTTAGTAGCACGAGGATCACCTCGGTGCTAGGCCCATGCAACAAAGTACGATTGGTAGTTGGAAACCATTAAAAGAATGGTTTTGCACTTGTGCACGATATTGTTTTGCTAAATGTTTGAGCACTAGGCATCCACCAAATGCATGGAGCATGAAAAAGAATTTAAAAGTATCAGTGATCAGCTCCTGGACATGCATTGCAATTGGTTTATGAGGACATGACCTACGTTGAGAGGCAGTGAGGTACCCATGCTGTAGGTAGACGTGGGCCCCAAAGGGGAAAGAGAAGTAAGGACAATGGTACATTCCTGGACACGCTTATTTGGTACCTTGAGCGACTTTTGTGCGATGTGTCTAAATGTTGAGCGACGCATCGAGGGGCCAATCCCCAAGGTGTAGGAGAGTCGCAGAGGGTTGACGGCATTCAGCCGTAGGAGGAACCCCATGTGTATGTGATTCGAGCCTTTTGGCTATGTGAAAGGGACTCCCTTTGAGGAGTAATATTGGGTTAGGATCAGTTGGACTACAACGTATTACAAATGCAATGTTTAGGAAGGCAGAGATTTTGATAGACGCTCCTGGCCGCGAGGCCGAGGGGTTGTCTTGTGCGTAGTGACGAGGCCTGGCTAGTGCATGAGCCAGTGCCGGCCCGTTTTTTGATCCATCAGTGGTGCGTCTGCCGGGAGCCACTTAAAAGTGGCGGTTCTCGAATCCTGGTTGTTTAGGGACCAACTAGCAGTTTATGCCAAAGGATAGTGAGATTGATCCGCTATTTATTGATAAGCATCGTCTAGCAGAAATCCAAAAGCAAGAAAGAGACGAAAGAGCTAGGCG
Organism: Lygodium microphyllum; assembly: GCF_053477565.2. Taxonomy (NCBI): domain Eukaryota; kingdom Viridiplantae; phylum Streptophyta; class Polypodiopsida; order Schizaeales; family Lygodiaceae; genus Lygodium; species Lygodium microphyllum. The sequence goes on from NC_141158.1 coordinate 75,074,765, forward strand.
ACGTGCTGAAATTTTTAGGAGATATTCCCCTAAGCGTAGCGGTGCTGAACCCTTACGAGGGAGTGGATCTAGTGGTCTTGGGACCACAAGCAGTAAGTTAGGAGAAGGTGGAAGCTCTAGTGCTCCCCTTCCTTCTATAAGCCAGTCCACGTTAAGTACGGGAGGTGTAACCCCACCGTCCCCTATTCCTAGTGCAAATCCAATCCTTGTCATGGCGCAGCCTATTGCAATTCCAGCAGGAACGACGGATTTGCCAGCTCTAGGTTACCCGCTACCCATTTTTAATGGGCTAGTTGAGGAAGATGCGGAACTCCACATTAGGGAGTTTCAAAAGCTGATGTTTAACTGTCGCATCCAAGAAGAAGGACATTTAATGATGTTCTTCAATATGACTCTCAAAGGAAGAGCCGCTATATGGTATCATGGTTTAGAAGCCGGAACCATATTGAACATTGATGCATTTATGGAGCTTTTCGAAGGGAGTTTGCCCCTGAAAGGGGTGGGCAATATTGGTTGCGTGTACTCCGTGACCCGCCAAGAACCACACGAGGATATTCGTGCTTATGCGAAGAAAATAAAAGAGGTTTTCCGTAAGTTGGACACCTCTATTCCTATCCCTGCAGCTACCCAATTACAATATTTCCTACATGGTTTGGACTTTAATATCCAATTGCAGTTGAGTAGTGTTCCGTTGGGGATATAGATACTGCCATTACACGAGCACAAGAGGTGGAATCCCAACTACAAGCAGCCTATGCTTCTCGAGGCAATTCGAACATGGGTTTAGTATTGGGAAATAATGTGGCAATGGCCAATGGCAGTGGTGGTCAAGGGATGGCGATGGCTAACCCTAATGGGAGAGGGAACATGATGCAGAATGTGCCTTTATTACCAGCTCCCCCTAGCATGTCGATGCCTACGGGCAGTCAAATGGCTCCAAATGGTGGAGGCCAGGCGGTTAATTCTAACACCATGTCTGTGGCTCAACAACCAGTGCCTAATCGAATTGTTAGGCCGATGGAACGACAGGGTAATGACCAAGGCTATGAGTCGAGTTCTTCTAATGTTCTTGGCGAGGTTAAGGACATGATGAAGCATTATACCGACATGATTACGGAGCAGTATCGACAAATAGCCGTTGATGTCAACTTCATTAAAAAACAACAAAATTTGATAGGAAGTAGATACCCAGAGGAGGGTGCACCTTCGAGGTTTAGTTACAAATGGTGTGGTGGGCAGCACTATCCAAGGAATTGCTCGAATGTTAAGTGCGACATTTGTGGAAAATCTGGCCATTTAGTAGCTACTTGCTGGAGTAAGATCAATTCCCTCCAGTGTGGTAGTCAGCAGACAGGGCCTGTTAATCATCGTGCCCAAGGAAGTGATTCCCAGCGAGAAGATGGGCCTAAACAAATACTTCAACGACCAAAGACTATAGTGGAGGAGCTGCCTAGTGGTAGTGGGGTTAGTTTGATTGAGGCTGTACGCGTTAACAATGCTGAAACCTCTAATCTGCGAGCTGTCCTTACAAGAGGTCAAAAGGGTAGAGAAGCCGACAAGGATAAGCCTGTCGACGGAAACCCTAAACAAGGTGACAAAGGAACGCAAGTTTTGGATCTTGCCATGGAAGGGGGACCTTTGAAGCCCGTAGAGAGTAAAGCTAATAAGGAACCACCAAAGAAGAAGGTGAAAGTTAAGAAAGAGGCAATAAAGCCGGTTCAGCGACCTAAAGAGCGGATGGTTTGGCGTGAAAAGCGAGCTCTATCGAACTATCATGAATTCGATTTAGCGAGCTCTCTTTGCGAAGTCAAGCCGGATGTGAATCTGTTACAGCTTATTAAGCTTTTCCCAGGAGTACGTAAGGAATTTAGAAATATTCTACGTACCGGGTATATCATAGAACCTTTGGGTATTGCGCGAGTTGGTGATGACTGGTTCGAGCATGCTGAGAAGCATCGCCCAAGGGTTGCAGCCTATGTCGATGGGATATTAGTAGATTATGCCATTGTCGACACGGGATCATCTGTTAACATTATGAGTTCTGAATTGATGGAAAGGTTGGGTCTTGCGATTCAGAAAGATACCTCCACAATTCTTAGAATGGCAAATGATAGTTTGAGACAGCCAGAAGGCTGCATTACTAAGGTCCATGTCACTGTTGCAAATGTAGAATGCCTGTTGGACTTTAGGGTGATTCGTTTTGCAGGCCGTCCAAGTTACCAAGTATTACTCGGACGACCTTGGATCTTGCAAGCGGAGTGCCAAGTAGATATACCTGTCGGTCGACTGATATTCGGCAGAGGTGCCCAATGTGTGGTGGTTGATGCTTATCCTGAGTCCCCGCAGAGTGAGAGAGCTCCTCTATCTTCTATAGAATTGGAGACATTAGAAGATTTATCTGACAGCGAGACATCGTCGAGTGATGAGTCCAAAGAGGGATCCACCACGGAAGACATCTATCAGATCACTTTGAACAAGCCGATAGAGGGCCAAGATCGTATAAGAGATGCAGATGTTATCGAGCTAGACCTTGGTACGCCTGATGATTCACGGCCAATCAAATTAGGTTCTATGCTCAGTTCAGTAGAAAGGGAGGACTATGTGGCCTTGATCCAGGAATTCCGTGGTATCTTTGCCTGGAGTTATGATGAGTTGAGAGGCATCCCTCCTAGTCTTGCTGTTCATACAATTCCATTGAAAGAGGGCATTTGTCCTATACGGCAGAAAGTAAGGCGTATGCCTTTCGAACTGAGGGACGGGCTATTTGAAGAGTTACAGAAGCTTCGAAAAGCGGGTTTGAGTTTTCCTGTGCAACACAAGGAATGGTGTTCACCAGTTGTGATAAGAAAGAAGAAGAATAATCAAATCCGATTATGTGTAGACTTTAGGGAGCTGAATAAGCAGATAGTTAAGGACTACTACCCGTTGCCATTTATTGACCAGATTTTGGATCAATTAGTGGGTAGGGAGATATATTCGTTTATGGATTTCTTTGCAGGATACAACCAGATGGCAATTGCAGAAGAGGACAAGTTGAAAACAACTTTTATCACTGTATTTGGTACTTTTGCGTACCATGTGATGGCCTTTGGTTTATGCAATGCGCCTGGTTCGTGGCAACGAACAGTAGATAAGACATACGGTGACATATTCCCTGAAGAGTTGAAGGTGTTTATTGATGACTTAGGGGCTGCCACCGTGAGAGAGAGGCAGTTGATCATTTTAAGAAAATGCTTTGAGTGCTGTAGACAATTTTGCATCGCCCTAAACCACGGAAGTGTGTTTTTGGAGTACCTTATGGGCTATTGCTGGGTCATGTGGTCAGTTCGGTAGGAATTGCGACAGACCCCGAGAAGGTCAAAGTTATAGTTGCCATGGGTCCACCACGCACTCCGAAAGAGGTTCATAGCTTTTTGTCTTCGGTTGGTTACTATCGTAGATTCATCAACGCCTTAGCAGAAAGAACGTTGCCGCTTACAAATTTATTGTCCTTTAGCTGTTCGTTTGTATGGGGTGACCCTTGTAAGGTAGCATTCGAGGATGTGAAACAAGAGCTAGCAAGAGCGCCCATTTTAAAAGCACCTAAAAGAGGAGAGGTGTTCTATATATTCTCAGCGGCCGCCATGTATAGTATCAGCTGCTGTTTAGCCCAAGTTTGGGAAGAGAAGTGGTACCACCCGATTGCTTTTGCTAGTCGGAAGCTAGGGGTATCCGAAATCAATTATACTTACATGGAGAAATTGTGTCTAGCGATGGTCTTTGGGACCAAGAAATTCAGGAATTATATTCTCTATGAGAAAGTCGTGCTTTATACGAAGGCGGAGGGGCTTCGATTATTGATGAATAAGATACAACCGCCCGATCGTCTAGCAAAGTGGTTGATCACTTTGCAGGAATTTGATTACGAAATCAGGAGTAAGCCACCAAGGTTGCAAGGCATCGTGGAATGTCTTGTGGACTTTGGGGAGCTGAAAGAATCTATGGCTGAAGGTAGTGACATGGAGTTGTTGTTTAAAATAGATACGTCATCTATTCCCTCTTGGTATGCTGCAGTAACGCATTATTTATCAACGGGAGAGGCGGGATCTGAACTATCTAAAGCTGAGAGAAGGAAAATTAGGCAACAAGCGTTAAAGTTTGCTTTGATCGCAGGTACATTATATCGGCAAGGGGTTGATGATATCTATCGCCAGTGTGTGATGCCTGACGAGGTGCCATTCATTTTGGAAGAGTGCCATGATTCTGCTTGCGGTGGCCATTTTGCTGGATGGCTCACAGCACAAAAGGCTTTAAGAGCAGGTTATTGGTGGCCCGCTATCTTCCAGGATGCGTTTGCGTATGTTAAGAGATGCGATATTTGCCAACGACATGATAATCGAGAGAATAGGAAATGACCACTCACCCCTATTATGGCGATACTTCCATTTGAGAAGTGGGGAATAGACTTTGTGGGTCCTATTACTCCGTCGTCAACTACGCAAAAGAGGTACATCATTGTCACAACTCACTACTTCACAAAGTGGTCAGAAGCACGTGCAACAAGGAAAGATGATGCTAAAGAAACTGCTAGTTTCCTTTTAGAGCAGATAATATGCTGGTTTGGTCCGCCGAAAGACTTAATGTCGGACCGCAGAACCCATTTCCTGAATAAGGTGATCAAAGGTTTGACAGAGATGTGGCAAATCAAGCATAACAAGACAACCCCATATAATCCGCAAGCCAATGGGCAAGTTGAAAGCACCAACAAGCAGCTTGTGGGCATCCTGTCCAAAATTGTGTCGGAAAAGAAACGGGATTGGGATAAAAAGTTATACGTGGCAGTGTGGGCCTATAATACGACCTTCAAACGAGCCACTGGCCATACCCTGTTCAAGTTAGTATATGGGGAGGAGTGTGTCTTGCCTTTAGAGATTGAGTTGCCGACTATTCGGTTTGCCATCAATCATTCTTTGAGCGATGAAGACGCACTTTTTGAACGCTTGACAACACTGGCACATTTAGATGAGCTTAAGTTGCAGAGCTTATTGCACCAAGAAGTGGCGAAGCGCCGAATGAAGTAGCTACATGACCTCAAAGCCAAGAAATACACCTTCAAGAAAGGATAGCTTGTTCTGTATTATGACGCACGGCGTGAATTATTTCCAGGCAAGCTAGAGCCCAAATGGGATGGGCCCTATAGAATCGTTAGAATAGGAAAGAATAAATCCACAGTGTTGTTAGCTGACCTTGAGGGGGTAGAATTTAAAAATAAGGTTAATCTTAATAAGATTAAACCTTATTATTTCTGACTGCACTAATGCTATGACTGCCTTGTAGGTCTAGGAGAGATCGATCAAACATCTCCAAGGAAATCGTGATAAGGGTTGATGGGTCGTCTGATCCCTTATTTAGAACACCCATATTTAGAACAGAGGTATCATCAGGGAAAGCTCATTTGGTGGAGCAAAGGATACAAGGTGATTGAGCAAGAAGGCGGGACATTTATTTGGGAGATCAAGGTCTTCTGCCATCACTGCCTACAAATTTTGACGAGCATCCCTGTTGAATTCAATGACGATGGAGAGATGGAGCCTACAGTCCACCCGTTGAATATGCTGAATTTCGATTACCATAATTACGAGTAGAATTCAGGATGGCGGGATATGTAAACCCTTTATGGACGTACACCTTGTACTTTGATGGGGCGTCCAGGGGTCCATGCAAAAAAGGAAGTGTAGGAGTTGTCATCCGAGACCCCCGACGACGCATTGTCATGAAGTTAGCTGCTTATCTCGGGGCGAATTTTACCAATAATATGGCCGAATACAAAGCCCTGATTATGGGTTTGAATATTGCAAAGCAGGGTGGTATCCGCCAGTTATTGGTGAAAGGGGACTCTCAGTTGGTTTTAAATCAACTCAATGGGACGTACATGGTACAGAACCCCATCCTTTGCATGTACCATCATACTTCCATAGCTCTGTTAGACGAATTCGATAGAGTGTCTTTTCAGCTGATTCCACGGAATTGGAATCAATTTGCCGATTCATTGGCTAATTTCGCGTATGAAGAGGACCTCTTCTTTAATTGTGGCCCTTGTCCCGATATATCTATTGATGGTGAGACAGGACCTGGTCGGTTGTGGGGTATGCTTTCTGAACATGCCCTCTTTGGCAGACGATGGTTGATTTGGGTGATGCAGAGGGTAAGCGAGACTCATCTGCCTTTATTATCTTGGACCCACAGATTGATTCGACGACATGTGATGCGAACACCTCTTGCGATATACGCAGGAGGGATAGGTCATAATTTAATGCACCTAGTTTAGGGCTACAAGCCCTGTTCCCTTGGGAATGATATGCTTTGATGTCTATCATGGTGGTTTCCAGGTGGATGTTATGCATAGTCATGTTTTGTTTCATTAAGCCAAGAGGGCCGATTCAGTTTTATAGCAAAGTCATGTCTGATTTCATTAGGCCAAGAGGGCCATTTTCTTGTCTAGTGCAGGTGCGTTTAATTGGGTTTTTGTTTTAAGTGTTGTGCTAGACAGGTTTGAAGGCAAGCTTGGAGGGAGCCTTTGTCGCGGCATCGATGGACGCTTCTTGTGGCCAATCTAGGTGATACCTCTCCTTTACGAGTACCTTTCTTTCCTGTTATATGTGTATTTGTACTTGTCGAGGGGATACATTTTTGTTGGGGACCGGCAACCAAGGCATGAAGTCCCAGGTTGAGGTTGAGTATGTTTGAGGGAGGTCGGAGTAGTCATTGCCTCTTGTAAAGACATTGTCAGACACCGAAAGACTTGTTTTAGAAGGAAGTCCTAGTGGCCCTGTTCTGCTAGCCTGCTAGGCAGCCGTTCTAGGAGTTCTTGTTAGTAGTGAGGCAGTTAGAGAAGCCTGCCAGAAGCTAATAATGATGATGCCAAGAAACCCTAGACATCCTAAAAGATGAATATAAATACGAAGGTGTGTAAAAAGGGGTTCTAACCCCTATCAAAGAAAAGAAAAGGAATGAAAATATATAAGTAGTTGATCATTGCCTTGCGAAGGCCTGGTAGGTTCCTGGGGACGAGTCACACCTGGGGCCGATACCTTGTCTTCCTAGGGGTGGCTTCTTGCTGAAGAAAAAATGATGACAAAACCAGGAAGGTTGGAGCGAAAATAAAAGTGAGCGTTAGAAAAGGATTCAGTGTCGCCTTGCGAGGGCTTGGTAGGTTCTTGGGGTGCCGAGACAAGTCCTGAGGTCGATGCCCTGTTCTCCTTGGGTCACTACGCTCAGCTCCCTCCTTTTTACATGCCCAAGTATGATCATCCAATAACAACCCTATAAGAAGAAATGTACTGAAAGCAAATACTCTTTGATCAGGCTATAGGAGACCTCACCTTGTAGGAGCTCCTAGTTGTGTTGTCTTTAGTTGGTACGTAGTGCAGACTACTACTTAGGGCAACCTCTTTGATAGGTTTTTTAGTTTGGCTGTGTTGGAGTAGTTGGTCAGTGACTCACTTCGGATCTTCTATTAGATGATGCTAGGTCTTCTCCTTGTGGATGTCATGCCTTGGTTCTGTCCAGGGGTAGGGGGAGCATTGTGCTGAGTTTTATTATATATTTGTTTTGTATCAGTTTGATGCTTCTTTGGTTGTTTATGTGCAGATATGTTCGTGGATTCGACGGGCTGAGTCGCCCTATCCCGTGGTCGCCAATGACAGCGGAATTTAGGTGACGGGAAGTGCTTAAAAATAGAAAAAACTTATGAATATCAAGGGAAAAATATTCAATGTCAAAGGCGGCGGCTCGATCTAGGACGATTTTAAGCGTCAAAGTGCTTTAAAGGCGCCCGAGCGACACTTGTTGATTTTTCATAATTTTTCAGATAGTCGTGCGGATTGACATGAGCTACTGGCCAATGTGGGATGCTAAGCCAGACGCCCAGGATTTTTCAGAGCTCGATTCCGAGTCCGGACGGGGAAATGGCCAAGAAATCGGTTAAGATACGAAGAGGTGGACTTATTTTTGGCCAAAGTGGGCATGACCCTTGGGAGCCCAAGAAATTTTATGCAACATGAAAGTTAGCATCAAATCGTGGTGAGAGAAAGGGGAGGATGAAGGCGCCATACTGCGCCCGAAATTTGCGCTCCATGGATGATGATGCCATCTCCAGCCTGCAAGTAACCCCTATCAATGATCATTGCCCCTTATTCCCTCCTGGGTGCCAATCATTTCGCCGCCCTTCGCCCGTCAAATGATGCTCTCTTTGAAGATCTCTAATTTCAGTCTTTTTCTCTCCTCCCTCTCTCTCTTCTAAAGGCAAGTTCATGTGGGGAGAAGAAGGAAGAGGAAAGAATGATGGAGGCTTGTCCGGCATGGATCGGATTGCTCCACGGGTTGGAAATGGTGATTAGTGATTGTGCTGGACATGAAGTGCTGCTGATTTCCAAATTTGCAGCCATGGACATGAAACCGGAAACACGCAAATAAGCGGTAATTTAAAATTTTCAAAGGAAATTTGAGATTCTATAGCTTTTGATTGATGAAATGTTGTTCATGTGGGCTAAAAATTGTTCATGTTGCTATTTTCCATGAGTTCTTGCTCGTCATAATCAGAGAATCAGAAAAATATGCATCTTGTGATTCAAAATAATACATTGAAACATGTAAAATATGAAAAATCAAGGGAAAATGATGGTTTTTTGGCATAAAAATGGAAAAGTAAATAGGAACACCAACTAAACTTTCATTTTTCTGCAAGAAGGAACTAAGGGCCACAGCCCATAACCTGTTTTGAATTTTCAATAATTAAATAATGCAGGAAAATAAGGGAAAATACAAGAAAAGGGTGAAAAAACCCTAAAAATAGGGAAAAAATACATTTTGGGTTTTGAAAAATAAGGATAAATAAGAACAATGTTTGTGAATGTTTGTGGGGACTGAAGCATGAGGATTCGCCTCAGTTCAACCCCACCTTCTTGTTCTAGTGTGTCTTTTTCCACTTTCTACACATAAAATGATGTCAAAATACCCTATAAACCTATCCAACGATGCAATATTTAAACGGGGAAGGGTAGAGGAGGTGAAATATGTCTAAATGCCGTGTGAGATGATGGGAAAGTTGCTGATTTCTATGCATATCATTTAGGACGGATGATAATTAACATTAAGAGCTTAGTAGCACGAGGATCACCTCGGTGCTAGGCCCATGCAACGAAGCACGAACGGTAGTTGGAAACCATTAAAAGAATGGTTTTGCACTTGTACACGATACTGTTTTGCTAAATGTTTGAGCACTAGGCATCCACCAAATGCATGGAGCATGAAAAAGAATTTAAAAGTATCAATGATCAGCTCCTGGACATGCATTGCAATTGGTTTATGAGGACATGACCTACGTTGAGAGGCAGTGAGGTACCCATGCTGTAGGTAGACGCGGGTCCCAAAGGGGAAAGAGAAGTAAGGACAATGGTACATTCCTGGACACGCTTATTTGGTACCTTGAGCGACTTTTGTGCGATGTGTCTAAATCTTGAGCGACGCATCGAGGGGCCAATCCCCAAGGTGTAGGAGAGTCGTAGAGGGTTGACGACATTCAGCCGTAGGAGAAACCGCATGTGTATGTAATTCGAGCCTTTTGGCTATGTGAAAGGGATTTCCTCTGAGGAGTAATATTGGGTTAGGATCAGTTGGACTACAACGTATTACAAACGCAATGTTTAAGAAGGCAGAGATTTTGATAGACGCTCCTGGCCGCGAGGCCGAGGGGTTGTCTTGTGCGTCGTGACGAGGCCCGGCTAGTGCATGAGCCAGTGCGAGCCCGTTTTTAGGTCCATCACTAGTGTTATGCCATCAAGATGAACACCCAAGTGATCTTGTCATATGCTTTATCTAAATTCATGTTTATGGGGATGAGCTTGATGAAACATGATTATCCTTATGATTAAGTTGCCTAGACCTATGCACCATATTACTCAACTTGCATAAACCATCATCAAGGTGCTCCCATATTTTAGTTTAATATTTAGCAAGGTTAGGAGATTTCCATTTCTTCATATGACATATACAAAAAGAAAGTTCCTCCTTTGAAAATGTTTTTTATAGTACTCCTTATTAGGAACCTCTGTATAATAGCAAACAAGTGATCATGAATTAAAGAATTCATTTCTATCCCACTCCTTACCATTATACCATCTTTATTCTCAATGGAGACAATGGAATTAATATACTATTTCTCCCTAAGTAGTTTTCCACACATTACACTCCACTATTTAAGTTGAAGCAAATCTATTGCAATTCGATCAACTTCTTGATCTTTCATATAATCCTCAACAGCTTGCAAGGTGTGAAGTAGAACACCATCCCTAAGGGATAGAATAAGGGAGTTAAGAATATTAATTCTAGGCTACATAGATTTATAAATAAGTTCTCTCCCCAAATGAGCTTTATCTATCTTGTATTTTTTGGTAAACTTGATGACTAGCTCTATACAATTATGCCAATTAGTGCTAAGGTCTTGCATAAATGAAGAAATATTGCTCCATATATCATTGATATTTAAAACATATTTGTTCCCAAATATAAAAGAGCTATCCTGAAGAGAGGAGGGCCTCTAAAGGTTGTTCTTAAGCATATTACTATGAATGACATGAAAGTTGGGATATACGATGAATCGCCTACATCACCCAACACATACAATGTGAGTCTAGAGGAAAACTAGCTGTCTCTACCACAAGAATAGATTTTATTAAGACTACCTTCTACCATAAGTGATTCTTTTGATTATTGTGCCAAGTGAGTCTAGAGGAAAACTAGCTGTCTCTACCACAAGAATAGATTTTATTAAGACTACCTCCTACCATGTGTGATTCTATTGATTATTGTGCCAAGTGAGTCTAGGTTGAATTCCTAGATACTATGGTAATATCTACCAAATCAATCCTCAATCACTACAAGGGAATGGGGCAATAGCGACGCCGATTAGCGACGGCGGATATCGGCGTCACTATAGGCGTCGCTATTGGCGTCTCAATTGACGTCGCAATATGCGTCGCTATTTGCATCGCATTTAATTGACGTCGCAATATGCGTCACTGCGACGCCGCAGGGAAAAAAAGCACGGCCGAAACCAGAGCGCCGTTTTCATTTTCTTTTCTTCGCCTTTTGAGAGCGAGAGCGAGGGAGAGAGCGAGGGAGAGAGCCAAGGCTTTGTGAGAGAAGAGGAGGAAGAGACTTGCTGCCGCCGCCGCCGCCACCGCCACCGTCGTTGTTCGCGAAGGAGAGGAGGAGCCCTCGTTGCAAAGAGAAGCCGCCCACGCTCGCCATATCTCATTGGTGAGTCTCCCTCTCTCTTTCTTTTACTTGTTGAAGGTTTAAATCGTTCTCTTTTGTTTGTTTAGGAGAGGAAATGAAAGAGAAGGAGAGAGAGAGGGAGACGGAGAGGGAGAGGGAGAGAAAGAGAGGGAGAGTGCATTCTCTCTCTCTCTCTCCCTTTTGCTTGTTTAATGTTTAAATTACTTTTTTTTTTGCTTGTTTAGGAGAGGAAAGGAGAGAGTAAGAGAGAAAGAGAGGGAGAGGGAGAGGGAGAGAAAGAAAGAGAAAGAGAAAGAAAGAGAAAGAGAAATAGAGGGAGAGGGAGAGGGAGGGGGAGGGGGAGGAAATAGGAGAGGGAGAGAAAGAGAAAGAGAGGGAGAAGGAGGGAGAGTGCATTCTATCTCTCCCTCCCTCTCCCTTTTGCTTGTTTAATGTTTGAATCACTTTATTTTTTGCTTGTTTAGGAGAGGAAATGAGAGAGAAAGAGAGCGAGAGGGAGAGGGAGGGGAAGGAAATGAGAGAGGGATAGAAAGAGAAAGAGAGGGAGAGTGCATTGTATCTCTCCCTCTCCCTTTTGCTTGGAGGATGTTTAAATCACTTTATTTTTTGCTTGTTTAGGAAATGAGAGAGAAAGAGAGATAGAGAGGGAGAGGGAGAAAAAGAGAAAGAGAGGGAGAGGGAGAGGGAGAGGGAGAGAAAGAGGGAGGGGGAGGGAGAGGGAGCGAGGGAGAGGGAGAGGGAGAGGGAGGGGGAGGGAGGAAATGAGAGAGGGAGAGAAAGAGAAGGAGAGGGAGAGGGTGAGGGTGAGAGAAAGAGAGGAAGAGAGGGAGAGGGAAGGGAAGGAAATTTAAGATAATATACGTATTGATAATGGTATGCAATGTGCTTTGCATACGGCCACGTACTTCATCAAAATGAACCCAAAATTATTGTTATAGAAGAAGAAACCCTTAAATTGAGTATAGGATAATTTCTCTCAGGTCTTATGACTATGAGTAGAATTGATTGAAATAAATTTTATTACTATAGTTATAAAAATTTCATAGATGGCGCACATTAATTTTAAAATGGATTACTTATACTCAAAGCCGAGATATAACAAAAAATTATCTACCGGGACAAACAAATCGTTGAGCATGATACAAGGCCGAGATATAACATCGAAAAATCTCTCGACTACTATATACAATGCAAGGTTTATGGTCAACTTGCAACTTGACGTACATCTCCATAAAGCTATCCATTTAAGCCTCGTTTGTTGTAATGTAGATAAGATGGCAAACGAAGAAGGTCCTATTATTCAAGATCGCGAATCGTATCTTAATCAGCGTGTCCCATGTCCTTGCTCTCAATGCAAGTTGGCAATTAGACGAAAACGCCGATTGTCTATAGAACACGTACGAGATTTGGCGAGTTTCAATCTGAGATCATTGATCAGGCGATTGCAGATTTTCAGCAAACGGTAATTTGAAGTTAGCATTTTTCATGCATTGTACTCTCAAGCTAATTGAAAACCATACACAATAAGATTGGGTCTTGTTGGCAAATTTTGTATCCAGGGGGGTGATGTCTCGACCCAAGGGGGAGTGCACCCTTTGCGGCCAATTAGAAGAGTTCGTGGACGTGCGATGGATGGATTGCAGGAGCCAATCGACCACTTCGCAAGGCCCATCTATACCGTCAATGCCAGAGGAGACAGACAACCTTCCCGACTTGCCTACAATCTTGGAGCCTGAGATGGAGGCAATGATCGATGCATTGATTCCCATGGATGTTGAGACATCTGACCCGCTTAGAGAGGAAGCATCCATACCATTATATGATGGGTGCCGAGTATCTCGGTTGAAGACATTGCTTACACTCTTAAGTGTGCAAGCAAAATACGGTTGGAGCGATACGAGTGTGACTGAGTTATTCAGGTACCTTGCATACAGACTTCATTGTTTTTTTTTTAAACAGTATTATTGCAAACATGGATAGATTTTTCAAGGTGTTTTATGATTTTTTCAGGTTATTGAAATATCATATATTGCCACCTGCAAACACCATGCCTGAGTCTCGTGATGATGCACGACATGTTTTACGGAAGCTTGGCATGGACTACAATAACATCCATGCATGTATCAACGACTACATATTGTTTCGAGATTAATACGAGACTATGGAGACATGTCCAAAGTGTGGTGCTCACAGGTATCGACAAGACTTGCAAGGGCAGACCATCCCTCAAAAAGTCCTCAAACACTTTCCGCTCATCCCCCGCATAAACCACATGTTTTGCACGTCTGCCATGGCAAGCTTGACAATGTGGCATGTGCAGAATAGGTCCACGGATGGAGTACAACGAATATCAGCAGATTCGCGCGCATGGAGCCACATTGACACTACCTTCCCAGGCTTTGCGCAAGAGCCAAGGAATCTTCGGCTCGGTCTCGCCATGGATGGTATGAACCCATTCGGTCTGCGCTCGACTTCTTACAGTGTGTGGCCTATAGTGCTTGTCAACTACAACATTCCTCCATGGCTTTCTACGAAGAAAGGACATCTCATCCTTAGCTTGCTCGTCCTGGGCCGCTACAAAGTAAAAAATATGGACGTGTATCTTCGTCCATTAGTCGATGAGCTTAAGATTTTGTGGGTGGAGGGGGTCATGGTGTAGAGTTTTTTGAGAACGAGACAGAATCGTTCTTTTGTGGTGACATATCTATCGACCTTCCAGTGTATGCAGAGTTGTGTCAGGAGATTAACATGGGACCATAGAATACTTCATTCTTGGAGAATTGTATTACTCAATTCGTTGTTTAGATCTTCCATAAAGGTAGATAAGATATGCATTTTAAGAGGGATTTTTCAAAAATGATTTATATTAATGTGCTATGTATAGTTTAAATTGATTATTCTAACATTATTTTTTATCTGTGCAGGTATCGACATTTTCAAGATGAGTCGAGGGATGAGCGATGAGGAGTTTCAGGAGATGATGGCACGTATGCCTCCAGATCAGCTCGCGAGATTCAGAGAGATTGCAGATCAGGAGCTGTCTCGTTCTTCGTCAGGGCGCTCTGCTAGATCAGCTTCAGCGCGATCAGATGCTTCAGCTTCGAGCAAAAGATCTCGACGCTCACGACTTGGGCCAGAGGGAGGGACTACGACCGCAGGAGGATCAGAGGGGTGCTGCTGTGGAGACACGGACGCGGTGTCTCCATCTCGTCGTTCAGCTGGAGCTCGGTCACCTCCAGGATTTGTCACACCTGTGGGGACGTCCACTCCAGTTACTCCGGCTTTTGCACAGCCGTCGGCAGATGTCATGCCTTTTGGTGGCACTCCTTTTGGTGGCACCCCCTCTAGTGGCACTCCTTTTGGTGGCACCCCCTCTGGTGGCACCCCTTTGAGTGGCACTCCGGGAGAGGGTACCCCCGTCGGTACACCGGATGTTCAGGGGTCTCCTGGATATGCCCAGGAGCGTGGACGGAGATGGGAGAGGGCCCATACAAGGCACACTCCTAGGGATTATGGATACCTAGTGGATGGCAGGTCAGGAGCCATCATCATGAATGATGAGGGGAGGAGGGTGATGGCTCGCATGAGGGAGTTGTGCCAACAAGTTTTTCGGCACAACGTCCTGGATCATTGGAGGAACATACTGGAGGGGAGCAAGGAGTACATAGTAGCATCCTTGCACGAGGAGTTCCCGGTGCCAGCCGTAGTGGATAGATTCTCTACGGGCTGGATGATGGATTGCATGCGTGCATACATGTCACATAGACGATCCGACGCACGCAAGGCAATCAAGAGTGGGGCTCCAAAGCCTGAGTGGTTAGATGCAGACGACTGGTGCCGACTCAGGGAGGAGGCTACAAATTCACCAGGACGTTGGAGTCAGCAGCGGGAGGCGGTGAGGGCACGAATCGAGGCCGGATCGGTACATCATCTTGGGAGTGGCGGCCACAGGACATATTTGGAGAACTTTGTAAGTTTCTCTTTTGTTTTGCTTATTTGTTTTTTTGAGATATTCTTTGTACTGACAATCATGTTTCTAACAGTTAGCATTTTGTTTTCTTTGCAGCACTCCATTACAAATCGCGATCCACAAGGCCTTGAGACTCGATATGCAGAGAGGCACGGTCTCAGATCATTGATCGACCGATTGTATAGATGCGGCGGCCCAGTAAGTCACTCATCTTTCTTGTCCGTAGTTACCATGAGATATTTGAATGCATTATTGTATGGTGGATTGATATGTTGTTTCTTTTTCTGCAGAATCCGTTTGATGCTCCTTTACAGCAGGAAGAGCTTTCGGGGGACGACGATTTGTAGCTCGCCCTTGGATCCTTAGAGCTCACATACCTTTAGTTTTTAGTCGCCTGATCTATGTAGACATTTTCTATGTATTAGTGATATTGTTTTATGATTGTACCAATCGCATTTTATGCGATATCATGTATTTATTTCATCTATCAGTTTTATGATTTAAGTATACATTCTTTTTGTTTGCAAACGCTTTGTATGCAGCAGTGCAGAAACTATTTTGTATGGCTCTCATACAGCACACAGTGCTATATGTGGCAGGGCAGCTTGCTGCCCTGCCACAAATTTTTTTTTCTCTGTTACCGTCGCTATTTGCGTCGCAAATTTACTGCACGCGTCGCTATTGTCATCGTTATCAGCATCGCAAATTCTCTGTAACCGTCACTATATGTGTCGCTATATGCGTATATGCGACGTATATAGCGACGCATATAGCGACGATTCTATGGCGTCGTCAATAACGACGCTTTTTGCGACGACGGGGGAAAATTTTGTTGTTTGTATTTTCGTCGCTTTAAACGTCGCTATAAGGTCTATATCTTGTAGTGAATTTAAGAGAATGCAACTATAACTTCTCTCATTCTAGCACAACCATTTCCATGAGATCTTTGTTGGACATATTTGGTTATATTTTGATCTCCAGAAAAGATGGTTTCTTTATTTCTAAACATCTTGCTATCCATTTTCACAATTTAGTTCTGTCAAAGGTGCAATTAGGATCATAAACAAAGGATACATCAAACTCATTATTAGCATCTTTTAGCGTGATAGCCAAAATCTTGCCTTTATAATCATTATAAATTTCAAGGAGTAATAAATCCTCATGGATGTCCATCAATACCACCTCTATCTCTATAATCACAATTGTTTAAGAAAGATTGTACTATCAATTATTGAATATCTAGACAATCATTCTCACCCCATTTGTGGTTACTTATTATATTCTATATGAGGTTTACAATAGCTTATGAATCTTCCACAATGTTTCTTTCTCTATGATAATCATAATTCCTATACATTCTAACTTAGAATGCAAAAAAGTTTTAAAGTCCTATCCATAGAGATGCTAAGTATTACATTCAAGTTCTCATGTCCCCCAAAAACATGAACTCTCAAGATCAAACCATTGTTCTACCCAAGCTAAACACAACATTTGATGAAAGAAGTAGAATAATGGGAAAGCTTAATGTGGTCTCACTCTCATAGAAAGAATACTCTAAGTTGAAAAAAATCAGGAGGAGTCGGATCTTATATTAATGGAAAAGTCTTAGATTCTATAGCCTTGAAGTAGAAATAGTAGTATTTGGCAAAAAAAGAAGAGGATCAAAGAAAAATATTACTAGTCATAGCAAAATTGTGCAACTGTAGGATGTGAAAGTTGAGATTGATATACTAAAGGCAAATCTAAAATGAGTGGAACAAAAAAAAAAACCTAAGATAATTAACCCATAAATGAACTTAATAATGGATTCAAGTTTAGCATGAAAGGGCTCAAAATATAACTCAAAGATAGCATTGACTCAAATCTAGTAGTGAAGACTTAAAGAAGATCTATAAGACAAAGCAACAAGATATGAAGGACACAAACAAGGATATTCTCTAAAGTTGGCTTATAACCTTGAAAATATGACCCATGTAAGAGATACACATGTAGAGTGCAATGCATTGATATGGATGCCTTAAAGAAGACTAAAGTCTAAACACCAGATAGCAACCCTAAAGATCAAAGTCTAAATGCTATAGATAGCCATGCAACACAACTTCGCTTCTCGAATTGCTTTACTAGAATATTGGTCATGCAATGGAACCTAGTTTAAATTGCTATTTTCAAATAAGAAACTCAATTGAAGATGTTTAAAATATCAACCTACTCCCCTACTACTCTTGCAACATAAGAACCACCAATAGTAGCCACACAATTGCCCCTCATTTGATGAAAGTTTGGAAGATGAACCACTATGGATCAAGATACAAAAAAACATCCCAAAATCATCCAAGATTAAGAGGTACCAAAAAAACTTGAAGTACCACCAACTAGAAAATTGTCTTCCTTGATGGTTTTATCCCTCAACATTATAAATGCCTCTAAAATGTTTCCCACTACTTTTTGTTCTTGATTTCCTTATAGAATCGTGAATTTGAGATATGTCCCATTATGTACCCTTTAGTTTCACTTTTCTCGCTAGAGACTAAATATTTATGTAATTACTTTTAAAAAATTGTGCAGTGTGTGGGAATACTAGGTTAACATATTTACATTGAATTTCGATCATCTTCAACATGAGGTAGAAGGTAGCCTAGAAACCATCCAAAACCCTATTGGGCTTCTTAATTTTGTTGGTGGGTCCTCGAGAGTGTGAGATAGATTGGGGTACTCAACAAGACAAAAATACTGCTATATAGTATTAGTCTTTACTAGAAATAATACATCAAGAGTAGATGTTATTGATTAGGACCTAATGCTCCTATTTGGTAGGATGAGACCAACTTTAAACTAGAGTCGCTAATATATGTAATGCAAAGGCACATGTAGTAGAAGAGCACTAGTGAAGCGAAAATGAGAAAAAGACCATGTATTGCACGTAAAATTTATGATCCACTCTACCAATCTTCATTCAATATTAAGGATTCAAATGTCTACATGCTTGGTTAGCTCTTATCTACCTTATCCAATTTTAACGCTTTAGTTAACATGCAATGGTTGAATAGGGAGGTGAGGTATGCTCCAAACAAAGACATCATGTACACACTAGATTAA
Source organism: Lygodium microphyllum (assembly GCF_053477565.2). Taxonomy (NCBI): domain Eukaryota; kingdom Viridiplantae; phylum Streptophyta; class Polypodiopsida; order Schizaeales; family Lygodiaceae; genus Lygodium; species Lygodium microphyllum. The sequence goes on from NC_141158.1 coordinate 75,093,108, forward strand.
TGAAAGACAATGGATCACATGAAGTTAGATGATAGGGCTACGAGAATTCCCTTTTCCAATCTTGATGCTTCCTAGGGGTTGAAGTGGAACTAAGATCCTAGAAAGGCTCTAAGACTGCTCATTGAGCTTTGGTCTTGAGCTTTGGCCATGCCACCCTATATAAAAATCCTAGCCTATTGATCTTATCGTAAACACAAAAAGAATTATTTTTATCACATATGTAAACTGCACAATCCATGAAATACAATCTCTTAAGGAGTCCCAATCTATCATTGTATGTTAGCTTGTTACTTGTTTTTCCAAGTTATGGTGTAATGTTATCTTCCATATCTTTTCATATTATGTGTTATTTGTTAACTTGTTATTTGTTAACTTGTTGTTGCATATTAACTAATTAACTTTTTATTTGTTAGCTTTCATTGAATTTTGACTTGTTATTATTATTGTTTTATATATCTTATCATATGTGAACATGCAATAAGGATGAGAACATTGATTTCTTTTATGTTTTAAGAATATGCATAGACACAAATAAACATGCAACAAGACTTGAACATTCATAGATTTTATATAACGCGAATACTCATGGACATATGCATATATATTGTGTACATGCACTTATATTGTAATGTTACATAATTATTCAATAAGAAATTTGTACACATTAAATCACATTGTTAAACTAATGATAAACAAAAACTAATGAACTAATTCTTACCCAGTCAAGGATAATATAGTCCAAATAGTATCAAATAAGAACTATACATGAAGTAACATTGCCCAAGCTAGGACATTAACTCATTAAAAAAAGTTCACACATTTTTAATTGCTATTCTCTAACCCAATGCTTCTAGGACATATATGACCCATGAGAGGACCAAGTACAAAAGATATAACCACTTTGTGATTGTCCCATTATTTTTCTAAACCAAGCTGAGCTAATAATCAATGATTACCTATCACTCTTGTGAGAACAAGTAACCTAATCTTCTTTGCACATTCTTTGGTTTCTTATTTTTAAGTATCCCTGTGCACAGAATGGAATTTGGCTCATAAAAAATGTTCTCAAAACCATCCACTCAAGGCATGATATACTCTCAAGGTTGTCAAATAGGAGAGTTGTTTACCTAGGAAGGATGCACTCCCCAACAGACTTACCCTAAAGCCATACAAGTGAGAAACATGGTTTTAAAGACATATGTATGCAATGGATTTTCTAGGTTTTTATCCCATTGAGATTCCTATAGCCCGATACAATTGAAAGGCTATCTAAATAACCTGAGGTTCCATGGAGATATTACAAAATCCCTTCAGGTGTACCAGTATATCAAGGTTTACCCAGTTAATGTTATTTTTAATGCTATTAATATAAAATTAGAGAGTTATTGAACGTTATTTTTACTATATCACAAAAATGTAATCATGTCATTGCAATCCTTGATAATACCTTTAATTTAATACTTTTGCATATTGCAATGAGAAAAACCTCCACTTCTTGAAGAAGAATGTGAAGACTTGAAACATACCCATAATTCCACATTTAAATTTAGCTATATTTGTCATTTCTTTCTACAAAAAAAGTATTAATTAGCACTTTTGTAGACAAAAACGAATCTTAACAAATTATATTGGTTTTTTTTAGATTTTAAAATTATTTTAAATTTTTAGATTTACTTTAAAACAATATCAAATTTAAAACTATTTTTTGAATTATCTTATTAATTTTTAAAGAGATGGTTAATTTTTTAATTATATTTAATTTTGAATTATTTTTATAATAATTTTTAAAAAGTAATAAAAAATTTTAAATCTTTTTGAATCTTTTTCATGACAAAATTTTCCTTAAAATAATCCTAATCCTATCCTAAGATTTTTGTAAATTTTTTTCATTGACAAATGATTTCACAGTTGATAATAATAATAATAATACATTCGTACATACACACACACACACATAAAGAAAAAAATTAATATAAAATTTAAAAATATTAGCATTATTTTGGCTATTTATCAATAATTAAGATATTCTACCTTGGTTCTATTAAGTTTTGAAATTTCAGTATCATGGCTTATCGAGAATCCCACTATGTCAACGTACTTGCAAGGGGTCATCGTGGATGGGAAGGAGAAGAAAAAAATTGGGGTAGGGGAATGGCATAGAAACTGCATTTAGCTCCTTCGTACAGAGTTTTCTCCCATTCAACTCATGATTATTGCTCTCTTCCTCACTCTCAAGAGTTAACTCGTTGTCCTTATGTGTTGAAAATGAGAAGACAAGCTCTCCTTTAAATAGTTTGAGGGCGGAGGTGAGAGGATTTTGTGTTTATGTGGGGTTCTGGCAAGGGAAAACTAATTTCATTTTATTACTAAGGGATTTCCTTTTATCTTTATAGAAAATGAGATTTATTATTAATTTACTATAAAATCTATTTACTTCACTTTTTGTATTATATGATAATAAGGGAGGGGGTTTTCTATTTTCTTTGATGGAAAGGAGGGGAGGTGAGGTGGATTTGCATGTATTCCATGTGGAGTGGTGACTAGAAAGGCAATATGTGGCATTATCATGAATGACCTTTACCACATACGGGCCAAACCAACACTTTACCATCTTCCTAGAAGCACTGTATTGATTGCCTAGGCTGCTATCATAGACACGCACCCAGTCATTTTCTTGAATTGCTCTTGGCCGAAGTCGATGTCACTTATCAAATCTTCTTTTGTTCTTTAGTCTTGCTATCTTTAGCTTCTCAATAGCTGCTTGAACATTTTGAGGCCTTCTTTCTAGCTACCATATGCACAAAGTCAGCAACTCTTCTCTATTGATTTCTTCCTCCCAAGATGGAAGAATCCATTGGAGAATAGATTCTTCAATTGACATACTTGGTTGTTGTCCATGCATAAGTTCAGTTGGCATATAGCCAGTCACTGAACTGTGAGTAGTCTGGTCAGCTCATGATGCAAAAGGTAGCATTTTAGGCCATTCTTTGATCTTTCCTCTACAAGACTTTGTTAGAGATTTGAGGATAGGTTGATGACCTCTCTCACTCTTTCCATTGCCTTCAGGATTGTAGGTTCAAGTCAAAGTCAAATTGATACCCAATTGAACAAAGAAGTTGTGTGCCTCATCAGCATCCAACTCTCCTCTATCTGTAGTTACTTTACCCACACAACCATATCTGCAAAACACATCTTCAAGCAAAAAATGCCAAACAGCTTGAGTGGTCCTAGTTGTTAAGGCTCTGCCATCAACTTGATTGGTTAGATCCTCTCTTGCAAGCACTAAATACCGCATATTCCATATTCCTGTAGGCATGGTTACAAGATCAATAACACATCTATAATGTATAGACAAGGGATAAGTCGGTTGTAACCCATCTCGATGCTTGACCATAGAATACATCTGACACACATAACATGTTTCAACAAAATGTGCTATGTCCCGATACATGTTTTGCCACCAATATTTTTCTTTGACTTTACTAAAGGTTCCACATATGCCTCTATGGCTATCCCACAAACTTTCATGAAATTCCTTCATTGCCTATTGTTGCAATCTTTTGTTACCTAAAACTCGGACATGCGCTCCTTTTTTCTTCTTTGCGTGCTTCCATAGATGTTCTTCTTTAAGAAAAAAACCATAATCTTTCCTCTTGATATGCTTGAACTCCTCATCAGTCCAAGTCTCCTTCTTCTTCATTGTGTTCAAATATTGGCCAATCTTCTTCATAATCTTCTTCAAGGAAATGAACTAGAACTTGAGCAATGCAATGAGCATGCTAGCTTCCAGTTGACCACCCTGTTGTTTTCAGCTTTGGACCAGTATATGCAATAACTGAAAAGCTATTTTCAGTAGCCATGGAATGAAATTCATCAAGTATAGATTCTTCAGCGTCATCTTCTTCCATCAGCTCTTCTTCATTGTCATATCTTGCACTTGATAGCATGTCAGATTTTCCTTTCTTGCAATATGCTTTAATTCGGGGTTGAGAGATTTAATATATGCAATCCATCTTAGCATAGCAATGTCGTGTGTAGAGCAGTTGGCAATCATGCCCAAGAGTGGAAGACAATCAATTTCCACCACTACGGAAGCACCTATAAAATATTCACGATCACACTTTAATGTTGTTACAACTCCCCACAATTCCCTTTTTACTTGTGCATATCTTCTTTGACGTTCATTGAGAACTATTGCTCCAAAACGAATTGCATTCCTGTTACCTTTAAGATTCTTGGCCAACAGCCCATCCTATCCCGATGGGACTTGTATCCACAGTAAGGATGATGGGTTGACCATTTGAATAATTAGCCCTTTTGAGAGTGGGGGCTAGAATTAACAGCTTCTTTAATTTATGCATAGTGAGAGTATGCTCATTACCCCAAGAGAATATTTGGCATTTTCTTAATATTTGATAAATATTTTCAGATACATGAGCAAAATGTGGTATCCATATGAAATAGAATACGCATGCGCCAAGAAATCTTCTAACTTCTGAAATATTTGTGCATTTTTCTTGCATTTTGCTGATGGCATCTATCTTGATTGGCAAGTGTTTGTGTCCATAAGGGCCACATAGATGACCGATCACTAGGACTTCTTCTACTCCAAAAATCGACCAAGCTCTAGAAAGGGTAAGATGTACCTTTTCTAGCCTTGTTAAAGTCCTTTCACAATCATGAATATGGTTAACTACAAATGTCCTGCAACCATCTTCGTCAAGATCCTTATTCTTTTCATTGAATTCACATCCCTTGATAGGTACATCATCAAGAAATGGAAGAGTAAGTTGTGGAATAAAGTCCCTTAAGACTTTGTGCATGGCATTCATCATATGGGCTATGGAGTTTGTTGCACCTTTTGGTAGAGTGCACGTGTGGACCAATCAAAGAGGTGTCTTCATTGTGGTAATGTCTCAGCTTTCTAATGAAAGTTGAAATTGGTTATATCCTAAATATAGGTCACCCATAGAATAAATTGCTCTACCTACAAAAGCTTTTGCAAATTCATCAACAATTGGACCCAAACCAACATTTCGGATTGTGACACAATTAACATACTATAGATCTTGAATGAATCGTAAAGATCTATTTTTCTTGGACACGGTAAACCATCAGTTTGAGTAAGGTACTGAAGAAGGTTCTAAAATCTTCGTTCTGATCTTCTCATTTAGAAGTTCCAATAATTTGGGTAAATGCACCCTTGGAACAAGAATAGGCTTGAGGTTCCAAGGCACATGTGGGACCGTAAAAATGACCATAGAAGCTACAATATTTGGATCCACACAACCTATTTCACTTGGCTAAAATGCAAAATCTTTTCCATGTTTCATTAGCATTTGCACAAAAGAGTGTTTTTTAGCCACCGAAAGGAAAGAATTTTCACTTATTTTGAGCTCTTTTATACTTTTAGATGTGAACTTGTGGCCAATGTTGAAAGGATCACGAAGACTTGCCTGATTTGATGCCCTATCAGCCAGCCCTTCACTTTCATTAGAGGTAGTGGGACTGCCATAGACTTGACTTTCTTATCCATCATCTTGTATTTTTTCTCCACTTGCACTTCAGCCTTGTTGAGTAAACCAATGTCTTCATGCTCAATAAATTCTTGAATTGTTTGATAAAAATCCAATGTGCATACTTCTATGGACTAATTTTCAGCCTAATTTTCTATATGAGCAGCTGCATATATTTCAACCAATGTGTTAGTAGTAGTCAGTTCAAAAAAAAAGCCCGAAATATCTTCATTTTTAACCATCACTCATAAGCTTTCAACTCCCTTTTTACATGACATAAGTATTTTCTTTCAGCTTTAGTCATGGCTGGAAGAGACTTATAACAACCCATACTATTGGATGTACATACATATAGATTTGCTAGAGACACAATTTTTGTAGTATAAGGAGGTTCAATCTTTTACATGACGCACTACCATAGCTTCCTTTTATAGCATTGCATCCCGAAAGCCCTTGAATTCTTGGGCATTAGGAGGCACAGGATAATCATGCAGTCGATCTATGTTTCGATGATGCTTAATACATAGTAAGAAATTGGACAAGAGTCTTGAACAAAAAAGTGAAAATTGTCTTTTATGTCTCCAATAGTTACTTGCACATTGGGACATGCAATATATAACTCTCCAGAAGAGTTGTTTGCAGCTCTTATTTGCCAACCTAGATCAACATCTGTGGGCCATCTGCCATCTTCATAAAGACTCCTTGCCATGACGTTTATCTCTGAGCCATGGTCTAAGAGTGCAATACATGGTGTTTCTTTTTCTCCAATTTTGACAACTATCTCCATTGTTACTCTTGCCCAATGCGTACGAGAGTAGTGACTACTTGGAATCAACTGAGCCTCTTCCTCCTCATGCATGTGCTTTAGGCGGCCTTCTTTTTGAGAGGTGGGCTGCCCAATTGGTTTGGACCAGCCGACCATTACATTTTTAGCTTTCACTTCTTTAATTTTTGCATTCATGCTTTCTTTATCTTTAGCTTCAATTGCTACAATTAATTCTTTAACTGCTTCAAGTTGAATACCTTGTGAAGTCAACTTCTCTTGATCCTACACAAAAACTCGAAGAACTTGCAAAAAAGCATACAATGTTTCTTTAGCTTCATCACCAACATATTGTATTTTCCTTTTGATTACATTAATAATTACATCATGGAATTCATGTTTGGCAATTCCAAGAATTTCATCTAACGTGAATTCAATTTTGCTTCTTAGAATTCGTTCTTCTAGGACTCGTTTGAGATCGCTTGCACATTCTATGCCAGACTGCAATTTGTAGCCTGACTGCTTGTGGTGTGCAGGTCGGATGCTGTACGCTCGCGTAGTGAATGACGGAAGGTCCCCAAGAACAATAGAACTCTACTTTTTGCACAAAACTCAAGGTAAAAAGCATGCACGACATGAACAAGAGACCAATTGGGTGCAATCTCCCCCCATGCCTTGTGTGAGCGCTCCACAAAGCATGTATTTTATGTATTAATCATTTTCAAGCTCAAATAATAGCCCAAATTACAAAATAGCAAGCTTTTAGCTTTTGAATTTGCTTTAGCACAAAATAGGAATAAAGCTAATGGGCGGTGCCCAAAGAGTCTAGCGTGCCCAATACAATGTCCAAGTACAAATAACATAATCGTGCGCCCATGCGCATACAAAATAATAAATAAATATCCAACACCTCAATAAATAGGCACGTCAAAATATAGGCGCCATGCCTAAGGTATGCGCCCATCAAAATATAAGTAATAAATCGAATACTCGCTATCCTCCAATGCTTTCCTCCGCCACTATTGCTATCTCTACACATCAACTGAAGCATTCACAATCGTTAGTAAAATAATACAATTAAACCATCAAAAGTGAATACCTAACAGTCTTCAACTAAATAAAGTGAATACCTAGTAGTCTTCAATCCTAACCTTAACTTACTACGAGTGCGCACTCTAAACTCATAAATGTTTATTAATTTAATATGCATTTTGCGGAATTACCCGCTATGGAATTACCCATGTACACGCTAAATTAATGAAACGCCCGAAAAGGACAGGCGTCCCCATCAACTTCTCGCACAAAGAATCCACTTTGTGTATGAGCCCCGGTCATCAAAGTTTACGGAATCCACCGTAAAACCTCACGGAATCCACCATGGCACGGAATCCACCGTGAAATATGCCTCCTGGCATCATACCCCCGGGGTGGAATAGCAATTGACCTTAATTGCTATTAGCTCAATGTGGAGCTAACAGAGTGGGAAAAGCATTTAAGTCTCTAGCATGCATCCATTGTGCTTCTTCTACAGGATGATTCTTAAATTAAACTAGATATCTAGAATATCTTCGGCCAGTTCTAGTGGTCATAAAATCAATATCTAAGATAGCTTCTAGTTCAAGTATTTCAGTCTCTTCCTCTAACAAAGGTGGGTTTTCATAAACAGGGTGTACAAGTAATTGGCCTCTAAAGGGTCTTAATAAACTAATGTGAAATGTGTTGTGAATTTTCCAGTGAGGTGGTAATTCTAACTTGAATGCATTGTCATTAATTTTATGAATGATCCTAAATGGTCCATAGAATCTAGGGGCTAATTTCATAACTGGGTGCCTATCTACACTTTGTAATCTACGTTTTTCTATTTTCAACCAAACATAGTCATCAACTTTGAAATTCATTGCTTGTCTTTTCTTATTGGCTTGTTTGGTATATGATTGCTGGGCTTTGGAAATCATGTCTTTAACCTCATCAAAAATAGTATTGTGCATACTAGCTATATCATCAGCACTCTGAAATCTATTTGACAAAGATGCAACAGGTGTAGATAATCTATAACCATAAATCACTTCAAACTGTGCTTTTTTGTAGATGTGTGTGGTGTATTGTTATATACAAACTGTAATAAATACAAGTGTGTAACCCATATCTGTGGTTTAGAAATAGTATAGGCACGTAAAAGATCTAGTATAGTACTGTTAGTGGCTTCTGTTTGTCCATGAGTTTCGGGATGAAATGCAGATGAGAATCAATTTTTGTGCCTAGGTTAGCAAACAAAGTAATCCAAAAGTTGTTACAAAATCTAGAATCACAATCAGAAATAATAACTTTTGGTAATCCATGGTTAGTGAAAACAGTTTTCAAAAACAACTATGCTGCCTATGATGATGTTAAAGTTTTCTTACATGGAATGAAATATGTTTGTTTACTAAACCTATCTACTATTGTCCAAATCATATTATGGTTAGATTTAGTATTAGGTAAACCAGTAATAAAATCCATAGAAATTTGTTCCCATGGTCTCGACGGAATAGACAAAGGCATAAGTAAGCCATATTGTTTACCATGATGTCTCTTAACTCTTTGACAAATCAAACATTCAGAAACAAAGTTAGATACATCACTGTCCATATGTGGCCAATAAAAATCTTCAATTAATGTACATAAAGTAGATATGATACCTCTATGACCTTGATATGGAGGACAATGAATCTCATTCAAAACAAAGGATCTGAATGGAACTGTAACACATAATCTCTTTTCATAAAACATAAATCCATCATTATAAGATAGTGAATCAATAGGAATCAAGTTATTTTGAACTAATTTATTCCAATCAGCATGAAAAGTAATATCCTGATGATAAGTATCTTTCATAGCAATTAAAGAATCAAATGATATAACAGAAATATTATGAATGGCAGGTCTTCTACTTAATGCATCGGCCACTACATTTTCTTTACCGGGTTGATATTGAATGATAGGATGAAAACTCTGAATAAAGGATGCCCATTTGATATGTCGGTCAGATATTTGGGGTTGGCTAAGTAAATGTCTAATACTTTGTTGATCGGTCTCAATCATAAATTCAGAGCCCATTAAGTAGTGTTTCCACTGTCTTAAGGCTTGTACAACAGCTAATAATTCTTTGTCATATGTGGAATATTTCAGTTCGGAGGGTTTCAGCTTACAACTAGAATAGGCTATAGGATGATTATCCTGCATAAGTACGGCTCCTATTCCTGATCCACTAGCATCGGCCACTACTAAAAAGAATGGTCTACTCAAATCAGGCAACTGTAATACAGGAGCATGGATTAATGCATGTTTCAATAAGTCAAAGGATTTCTGTTGATTATCGAGCCAATGATAAACAATACCTTTCTTCAAAAGTTTAGTCAATGGTAAAGCAAGTAATGAAAAATTACGCACAAACTTCCTATAGAAACTAGCAAGACCTAGGAAGGATCGTAACTCATGCACATTTTTAGGTACAGGCCAGTTCAATATTGCATCTATTTTCTTAGGGTCAACTTTAATTCCATCAGATGATACAATATGACCTAAATACTCAATTTTTGTTTTAAAGAACTCACTCTTTTCCAGATTTGCATACGGTTGATTATCTTTTAATAACTGAAAAACCAATGACAAATGTTCATAATGTTCTTTCTCATTTTGACTAAACACCAAAATATCATCAAAGAAGACAATAACACAATACTGATATTTTAAAAATATACGATTCATCATTCTACTAAATGTAGCAAGTGCATTAGTCAATCCGAAAGGCATCACTTAAAATTCATAATGACGAAACTGTGTCCTAAATGCCGTCTTGAATATGTCAGACTTATCTAGTCTTACCTGATGATAACCAGATTTAAGGTCTTTTTTACTAAATATAGCAGATCCTTGCAGTTTATCCATAAGGTCATCGACTCTAGGAATTGGATACCTATTCTTTACAGTGATCTTATTTAAAGCTCGATAGTCAATGCACATACGATAGGTATTCTTCTTTTTCTTTACTAACAAAACAGGTGCACCAAATGGAGAACTACTAGGTCTAATCAATCCTCTATTTAGTAATTCCTCAACTTGACTTTGAATTTCTTTTTGCTCTATCTGGTTATGCCTATATGGTGCTTTACAAGGTGGTTGTGTACCAGGAATCAAATCTATTTTATGGTTTTCCGTACGTGAAGGAGGTAAACCAGGTGGTAGATCTTTGGCAAAACAGTCTTTAAAATGTGCAAGAAATTCTTTATGCCTAGGGTGCATATGATTTTCTTTAACTTGCAGTTCATTTACCCAAATGAGATAAGATTTACTACTTTTACGTAATGCACATTTAGCTTGAGTATGCGAAAGTAGTGGAAAAGCATTAGATGCATGCATACCATACAATGTAATATGTTTTCCTTGAAATTTAATATTAATCGAATGTGTGGAATAATCTATATCTGGGTTATGCTGATGATGCCAAGGCATACCTAAAATAATGTCACTCGACTGTAATGGGACAACTAGAAAATTTCTTCTTTCAATGTATTCACCAATTTGAATTTCTAAGTCATGCACTTCCTGTGTACCATTATACCTAGTGCCTAATAAATGTTTATTAATTTAATATGCATTTTGCGGAATCATCCGCTATGGAATCACCCATGTACACACTAAATTAATGAAACACCCGAAAAGGACAGGCGTCCCCATCAACTTCTCGCACAAAGAATCCACTTTGTGTATGAGCCCCGGTCATCAAAGTTTACGGAATCCACCGTAAAACCTCACGGAGTCCACCGTGAAATATTCCTCCTGGCATCAGCTTGCCTTTCTTCTTTTCTTTAGTATTCTTTGTTTGTGATGCATCTTCCATCTCTTGATCTGGGGTTATATTTTCAACAAGCTTTGGTTGTTAAGAAGTTCTTATAGTTACCCATTTCGGAGGCCATAAGAGGAAGGCCCTGATTCATCTTCTCTTCTTCCCTTTTCTTCAATCAAGACTTCTCTATGATTGACATCAGCCAAATGTGCAAAGGCAAAAAAAGAATCTACCGATTCTTTCCAACTAGGTATTCCTCGAATGCACTAATTCGCATTAGCCAAATCTTCTTTGGCTCCTTTACCACATTCCATTTGATCTAGTGCCTGCATCCATACTTTAGATTGCACATTAGCTTTACATGATTTCAAACTTGATTTAATTGGCTCAATTTGTAGCCCATAGGTAGCTACATCAATTGCCGCATAAGCATTCTTTACATCTAAATCTTCTAATATTTTCTTCATTCCACCATTGCCAAAATTTGGCTCCAGTGGAAGACCACTTTTAGCTGCATGAATTTTTCTGTCTTTCCAAAAGACGAGCTTTTGTACTTAGCCTCACGGAAGGCAGAACACTCCCTCTTGTCATGTTGTTAGCTATCACACCAAATATAAAGCCTCTTAAAGCCTTCTCTCATGGGTCTTTGAGTTGATGAACGTCCTCATCCTTCAACTTTGACATCCAGCTTCTCCACCTTGGAACTAATTTCTGTAAGATTCAGATGAAGTTCACACATGCTTTTAATGAGTTCATCCATGACATCATTTTTAGAAGGAACAAAAGAAGAAAGAGTTGGTTGATTAGTCAAAGGAATAGGGGATTTTGAAGGTGAAACAAGCTCCATCAATGGAGTTGTTGAAGTTGAAGTAGAGCCCAATCTTTGTTGCATCTGCTCTCTTTAAGAAATCATGTTAACTGCATCAGTAACATCTATCCATGCAGTCTTGACTCTTGATTTGGAGATAGCATCTTCTAGGTGATCAGCAAGCTTCTCTTACAGAATGGGATCTAGAGCCTTAAGGAATAATTCAATCTTCTAACATTCCATACTTTGTTGGTCTTTAGAATCAAGTTGTCCAAATTTACTTTCAAATTCATGGTATAAAGCTGTAGTAGCTAAACCTTTGTTGGGTTTCTCAACCCAATCAGTGAAACTTTTCTTCGTCATTAGGCTAGAGTCTTCTAAGAATAATTCTTTGCGTAGGGCTTTTTTGAATGTATCTCAATCCGCATCTTGCTGAAAAAGACCATGGATTATCTCTTGAAGACCATGCTTGGCTAGTCTGGAAAAATAGCGACTCCATGCATGTTGTGGTACACGAAAAAAGAGAATTTTTTCCAACATACAAGCGAATAAGAACAGAGACATTTTGACCATTAAATTTTTTTAATTCCTACCCAACTTCCTCTAGGGCCTTGATAACTGTGGAATCAATCTTCTCTTCATCTTGCCTTTGTTGTTGTTGTTGTAACATTTGGATTTGTTGTTGTTGAGTCATCTAAAATATATGCACCAATTGTTGTAGAGTATCTCTTGAAGAATCCCCCCTCTTAGAGTTCTCTTACTCCAACCTTCACGTCGGGTTCACCAATTTTGCAGTGCATAGGGTTGAAGGTCACCACACGGGTTTGGTAAGACAAGAATGTATGGGGATTCAAGAGCTTAGACTCCGGAGATGGTAGAGATAAGAGAAGGGTTGAAGGTTTTAAGCCAAGTTCTTGAAGATAAGAGATAGTAGGGTGAAGGTAGATTTAGGGACTTGGGTAAGTTACTCGTGACTATATGTGTGCATCACGTGGGTTCAAAATAATGTATTTTTAAAATATCATTTTTTTACATTTTTTACATACGAAAGGGAGTAATATAAAGAGGTTATTCACAGATTGAATAGAAAAGGGTTAAGTTTTATTCATGAAAATTTCATGGATAAGGATATTTATAAAGATGCCTTGAACACACATGATATAGAGGATATACATATAGTAACTTCCTCGAGTTTAGGGAGAGGAGTAGACGAAAGAGAAGGGTTTGAAGAAATTGAAGATGTAAAAGAATACTCAAAAAAAGAATTGGAAAATGTAGAAGAATACTAATAGAGATGAAGCTTGTCAGTTTCTTTCAGTATTATGAGAAGATATAACTCTAATAGACAAAAACGTATATAAAATAATACCTTAGTCTATGCTGCTTTGATCGCCAATCTGATGCTTCCATTAGCTCCGAAAGGGGGTAAAATACCAGCACACCTGGCTAGAATTCTTCCAAATCACTCCTTCATCTCCCCCTTCGGGAGTGCACCTGAAAATAGCGATCACGTGTCGCGCAATTTCGTCAATCTCTCCTTTTACATAAAGTCCTCTCAAATTGGCTGAAAGCTACATGCTTTCCTTTACATGTTATCCTAATCTAGAAGTTGTCTATAGTTTTATGGATTTTTTACAAGAGATAATATCTACAATATCCAAAATTGGCTAAAAACTTGTCCAAAAAAATCTAATATTTTGAACCATGGACACTAACACTAATGCCTAAAGTGGCATTGGCTCTCAAATTTTAAAAGGAAGCCACACTCTAGAATTCTTTACATGGTGTGTGCATAGCGGCACGACAGCATTTGCCAAGAGCTACCTACAAGTGGCGGTTTCCATGCCTTGGTCGATTGGGATCTATTCTTTAGTGCATGCTAGAAATTAGTGAGCTAGCTCACAAGATCATTAAGCAGAGCTCCAAAAGAAAGAGAGGACTAAATGTGCTAGACGGCAAGCTGAAATAAACAAAAGATACTCTCCACAAAGGAGTAGCCTAATAGCTTTGCAAGGGTGGGGTTTTAATAAGCCTAGCTTGGCACATAGTCCATTAGGGGGAGGAAGCTCTAGTTTTTCCCCCCTCCAATCAATCCCTCCACTTTGAATGGAGCTCTAGTTTTCGGTTTTTCAAACCCCTATACTAGTAGCGAGTCCGGTTGTTACCACGGCGGCACAACCTACTATTATACCAGCTAGAATGGTGAATTTTCCAACTTTAGGTTTCCCCCTGCCCATCTTGAATGGGTTCGTGGAGTAGGATGCAGAACTGCACATTAACGAGTTCCAAAAGTTGATGTTCAACTGTCACATCCAGGATGAAGGACATCTAATGATGTTCTTTAACATGACTCTCAAAGGAAGAGCTGCCATATAGTATCATGGCCTAGAGGCCAAAACCATAACCAGTATTGATTTATTTTTCGAAGCCTTTCAAAGGGAGTTTGCCCCTGAAAGGGGTGGTCAATATTGGCTACATGTACTAAATGTGACATGTTAAGAGTTACATGAGGATATTCGAGTATATGCTAAGAAGTTAAAAGAGGTCTTTTACAAATTGCAAGCCATTAGATGAGCAGAAGAAGTAGAATCCCGACTACAAGCAGCTTATGCCTCTCAAACCAATCTTAATATGGATTTAGTTTTGGAAAATAACTTGGCATTGACCAATGGCAATGGAAGTAAAGGGATAGTGATGACTAACCCAAATGGGAGAGGAAACATGATTCAAAATGTACCCTTATTGTCAGCTCCTCCCACTATGACTAAGTGTACATTTTAGTGAACCCTAACGTTGTTCTTGTGAGTCAGCAACTAATGCCCAATCAAAATTTTAGGCCATTGGAATGACCAATAGATGAGCATGGCTATGAGTCAAGTGCATTAAATGTCCTTGGCAAAGTTAAGGACATGATGAAGCATTACACTGACATGATTTCCGAAAAATATAGACAAATAGTCGTTGATGTTAATTTCCTTTTTAAAAAATAGAATCAACGCCCTGAAGAGGGTGGCCCGTCGAGATTTTGTTGTAAATGGTCTAGTGGCCAGCACTACCCTTGAAATTGTCCAAACATCAAATGTGATATTTGTGGGAAGTCCAACCATTTGGCTGCCACTTATTGGAGTAAGATTAGCTCTCTCCAACAAGGTAGTAGATAGCTAGGTCCTATAACCATCGTGCACAAGGGAATAATCTTTAGCAAGATGGTGGGCTGAAGCAAATCCTACAAAGAGGTAAGGCTATTGTAGAGAAGTTGCCTAGTGGCAATGGAGTTAGCCTCATTGAGGATGTATGTGTTAATGGCACTGAAGCTTCTAATCTGTGGGCCATTATGAGAAGTCAAAAGGGTAGAGAGGTGACAAAGATAATGCCAAACGTGTCGATGGAAACCCTAAACAATATGACAAAGGGATGCAAGTCCTTAACCCCGACATGGAAAGGGGACCCTAAAAACCCATAGGGAGTAAAATTGATGCTAAGAAGGATAAGGAATTACCAAGGAGGAAGGAAAAATCTAGGAAGGAAGTACCAAAACCAGTTCAATAGCCAAAAGAGAGAATGGTCTCGTGAGAGAAGAGAGCTCTAGCAAATTATCATGAATTCAATTTGGCAAGCTCTCTTTGTGAAGTTAAACCAGATGTGAATCTCTAGTAGCTAATAAAGCTATCTCCTATAGTGCACAAGGAATTTAAAAAGATCTTGCATACTAGATATATCATAGAACCTTTGGGCATAGTGCGAGTAGGAGATGATTGGTTTGAGCATGCTAAAAGACATTGCCCAAGGGTTGCAACCTACATTTATGGAATACTAGTGATCATGTTATCGTAGATACGAGATCCTCTATTAACATTATGAGTTCAAAATTGATGGAGAGGCTGGGTCTTGCAATCCAAAAATATGCCTCTATGATTCTTAGAATGGCTGACGATAGTCTTAGGCCACCTGAAGGTTGCATCACTAAGGTCTACATCACTATTGCAAACGTAGAATGCCTTCAAGACTTTAGGGTGATTAGACTCGCAGGGCGTCCTAGCTATCAAGTGTTGCTATGTAGACCCTGGATATTGCAAGCAGACTGTCAAATGGTTATACTTGTCAGTCAATTGATATTTGATAGAGGTGCCTACTGTGTTGTAGTTTATGCATATCCTAGAGTCTCCTCAAAGCAAGAGAGCTCCTTTATCCTCTACAAAATTAGAGACATTAGAAGATGTATCTACCAGTGAGGCATCATCGAGTGATGAATCTAAAGAAGGGTCCACTACAGAGGACATCTATCAAATAGCTCTAAATGAGCCAATAGAGCCTCAAGATTGAATAAGAGATGCAGATATAATTAAGTTGGATCTTGGTACACCAAATCATCCCTAACCAATTAAATTAGGGTCCATTCTCAGCTCGAAAAAAATGGAGGACTATGTGTCCCTTATCCAAGAGTTCCCCAACATCTTTGCCTAGAGTTATGATGAGTTGAGAAGTATTCCTCCCAGCTTGGTTGTTCATACCATTCCTATAAAGCAAGGTAGTCATTCTGTGCATTAGAAAATAAGGCATATGCCTTTTGAACTAAGGGATGGGTTGTTCTAGGAGCTACAGAAGTTGCAACAAGTTGGTTTGATCTTCCCTATTTAGCATAATAAATGGTGTTCACCAGTTGTGATTAGGAAGAAGAAAAATAATCAGATCCGGGTTTGCATGGACTTTAGAGAGCTGAATAAGTTAACAATTAAGGACTAATACCCATTGCCCTTTATTGGTCATATTTTGGACTAGTTAGTAGAAAGGAAAATACATTCGTTCATGGATTTCTTTGAGGAATATAACCAGATGGCAATTGTAGAATAAGACAAGCTTAAAATAACATTTATTACTGTCATTGGTACCTTTTTGTACCATGTGATGGCATTTGATTTATGCAATGCACCTTGTTCATGGCAACGAAAATCAAACGAAACCTTTGGTGACATCTCCCCAAAGGAGTTGAAAGTATTTATCGATGACCTAGGGGCAGCCACCATAAGAGAAATATAGCTAATTATTTTGTGGAATGTTTTGAGCACTGCTGACAATTTTGCATAGCTCTTAACCCACGGAAGTGCATCTTTGGGGTGCCTTATGGGCTATTGTTAGGTCATGTGGTCAGCTTAGTAGGGATTGTGAACTGACCCTAAAAAGATCAAGGTCATAATCGCCATGAGTTCGCCATGCATGTGGAAAGAAGTACATAGCTTTCTATCATCGATGGTTCATAAATGCCCTTGGATGAAAGAACGTGGCCATTAACGAATCTATTATCCTTCAGCTTTCTATTTGAATGAAGTAACCCTTGTAAGGTAGCTTTTAATGATGTAAAATAGGAGCTAGTAAAAGAACTAGTTTTAAGAGCACTTAAAAGGGGCAGAGCATTCTATATATTTTCAGCAGCCACCATGCATAGTATCAGCTGCTACTTATCCCAAATCTAGGAGGAAAAATGGTGCCATCCGATCTCTTTTGATAGTTGAAAGTAAGGCATATCAGAACCTACATGGAGAAGTTGTCCTTGTGATGGTATTTGCGACTAAAAAATTCAGGCACTACATTCTCTATGAGAAGGTTGTATTTTATACGAAGGTGGAAGGGCTTAAATTGTTGATGAACAAATTACAGCCACCTAATCGTTTAGCAAAGTGGTTAATCACTTTGCAAGAGTTTGATTACAAGATCAGGAGTAATCCACCAAGGTTGCAGGGCATTGTGGAATGCCTTATGGGTTTTGAGGAGCGGAAATAGACTTTAGTTGAAGGGAGTGATGTTGAGTTGATTGTTTAAAATTGATATAGTGTCTATTCCCTCCTAGTATGCCCCTATAACGCATTACCTCTCGATGGGAGAGACTAGATCGGGACTATCAAAATCAGAGAAGGGGAAAATTAGACAACAGGCATTGAAATTTACATTGATCGCAAGAATATTATATCGGCAAGGGGTTGATGATATCTATTGCAGATGTGTGATGCTTGGTGAGGTTCCATTCATTTTGGAAGAGTGCCATGACTTCGCTTGCGTAGGGCATTTTGTTGGGCAGGTTACTACACAAAAAGCTTTGAGAGCCGGATATTGGTGGCCCTCTAATTTCCAAGATGTATTCAAGTATGTTAGGAGATGTGATACTTGTCAACGACATGATAGTGAGGAGAATAGGAAGCGACCACTTACTCCGATTATGGTTATACTTACATTTGAGAAGTGGGGTATTGACTTTGTGGGTCCTATTATGCCATCATCCACTGCACAAAAGAGATATATTATCGTGGTGACTGACTACTTTACAAAGTGATCAGGAGCACGAGCAACGAGGAAGGATGATGCAAAAGAGATTGCTAGTTTCCTATTAGAGCAGATTATATGCGGATTTGTCCACCAGAAGAATTAGTATCAGACTATGGAACTCATTTCCTAAACAAGGTGATTAAAAGCCTGACTGAAGCGTGGCAAATTAAGCATAAGAAGACAACTCCTTATAACCTGTAGGCAAATGGGCAGGTTGAAAGTACTAACAAGCAGCTTGTGGGTATTCTATCAAAAATAGTGTCTGAAAAGAAGTGAGACTGGGATAATACATTATATGTGGGAGTGTGGATGTATAACACGACATTTAAACGAGCCATTGGCCATGCCCCATTCAAGCTAGTTTATGGGGAGGAGTGTGTTTTGCCCTTAGATATTGAGTTGCCCTCTTTGAGCGCTTTACAACTCTTGACCACTTGGATGAGCTAAAATTATAGAGTCTGTTGCAATAGGAAGTGGCTAAGCATCGAATGAAGCGACTACATGATCTAAAAGTGAAGAAATATATCTTTAAGAAGGGACAATTAGTTCTATATTATGATGCACGTAAAGAATTGTTTCCAAGAAAACTTGAGCCCAAATGGGATGGTCCCTAAAGAGCGTAAGGATAGGAAAAAATAAGTCCATGACATTACTGGCTAATCTTGAGGGAGTGGAGTTTAAAAAAAGGTTAATCTTAATAAGATTAAACCTGATTATCTCTAAATGCACTAACAAAATAAATGCCTTGCAAGTCAATACTAGGCTGGTCAGGAACCTGCAAGAGACGAAAGAGATTGATGGGGCAACTGATTCCTTATTTGGAACACCCATACTTGGAGCAGAAATATTATTAGGGGAAGCTTATCTAGTGGAGTAAAGGATATAAAGTGATTGAGCAAGAGGATGGATCATTCATCTGGGAAATCAATGTCTTCTATCATCACTGCTTACGAATTTTGACAAGCATCCTTGTTATATTCAATGAAGAAGGTGGGATAGAGCCTTCAGTACATCCTTTGAACATGCTAAATTTTGACTATCATAATTACAAGTAGAGATGATGATGGCAGGCTATGTGAACCCATTGTGGACGTACACAATGTACTTTGATGGAGTGTCCACCAGGGGTCCCAACAAGAAAGGGAGTATAGGGGTAGTAATTGGAGATCCCCAGTGTATAGTCATGATGAAATTGGCTGTTTATCTCAGGGTTGGATTTACCATTAACATGGCAGAATACAAAGCTTTGATCATGGGGTTAAATATTGCTAAGAAAGATGATATCCAAAGGGGGATTCCTAGTTGGTATTGAACCAACTAAATGGGACTTACACAATACGAAATCCCATTCTTTCTAAGTATTATTGCATTGTTATGACCACGCTTGATGGATTTGAGAGAGTGTCTCTTTAGTTGTGCTAGTTCCACGTTATTGGAATCAATTTGCGGACTAGTTAGCAAACTTTGCTTATGAGGAAGACATATTCTTTAACTATGGTCCTAGTTTGGAAATCTCTATGGATGATGAGATAGGACCCAGTGGATTATGGGGGCTTCTATCAAAACATGCCCTATATGGCAAGCAATGGGTTAGTATGGGTAATGCAAAAAGTGATTGAGACCCATTTTTCTTTGCTATTTTGGACCCATAGGTTGCTTAAACAACATGTTATGTGTACACCTCTTGTTGTTTATGCAAGAGTTGTGGATCATAATTTGATGCATTTAGTTTTGGACAAGAGTCCTATTTTCTCCTTGGTATGGAGCATCTTGTTGTCTATTAATAAGATCTTCCAAGGAGGGATATATATGAGCTAGTTTGCTTGATTTCCATTAGGCCAAGAGGGCTGATTTTGTTGAGTTTAAATGTTTTATTTCTTTAGGCCATGAGGTCCAATTTTGTTAGGAGTGAATTGTGTTATTTCCTTGGGCCAAGAGTGTCATATGTCTGTTTGGTGCAAGTGCGATTAATGGTTTTCTATTTTAGTGATTGCATCACATAGGTTGCCAAAGTCACTAGAGGGAGCCTTTGCTATGGAGGAGCTTCTTGTGGCCATTGTGGATGGTATTGTCCCCTTTCCATGTCTTTTTCCCTTAAGTAAATAATGATGTAAATGTATGTAGGGGTGACTTCTTTTCATTTGTTGGGGACCAGAAATCAAGGCATGAAGTCCCATATTTAGGTTATGTCTGTGGGAGGTCTCAGTAGTTGTTGTCTCCTGCAAAGGCATTGTTAGGCACTAAAAGACATGTTTTAGAAGGTAATCCTAGTGATCCTATTCTGCTGACCTCCTAGGAGGTCATTCTAGGAGTTTCTCTTAGTTGTGAGGCAGTTAGAAAAGCCTACCAGAACAAAGATATGCAAAGAAGCAAAATATTGAACAGTTGATGAATACAAATATACAAAGGTGTGTAAAAAGGGGTTCTAACCCCTCTAAAAATAGAAAAGGAAAGAAAGAAAAGTGGTATGAGAAATTGTTCATTGCCTTGCAAAGGCCTAGTAGGTTTGTGGCAGAGACTTGGGGCTGATGCCTTGCCGGGTCACTATGCTCAGCTCCCTCCTTTTTACATGCAGGAGTATGGAAAAATAAAGGCCTAAAAGAAGAATGTGCTAAAAGACAATATTTCTTGATCAGGCTATATGAGTCCTCACCTAGTAGGAGCTCTTGGTTGAGTTGTCCTTAGTTAGGTAGGTAGTTCAGAACACCACTTAGGATGACCTCTCTAATAGTTCTTTTTAGCTTGGCCATGTTGGAGCATTTGGTTAGCGACTAGCTTTGGGCTTTCCGTTACATTATGCTAGGCCTACTCCTTGTGGATTCCATGCCTTGGTTTTGTCAATGGGTAGGTGGTAGCTGTGCTATGTTTTATTGTGTGTCTATTCTATATCAGCTTGATACTCTTTGTGGTTATGTTTAGATGCTAATTTGTTCGTGGGATTTGACGGGTTGAGTTGCCCTTTCTTGTGATTGCCAATGAGTGGCAAATTTTTGACCTTGAAATGCACTCAAAACTTGCCAAAAAATCTGATTTTCAAGAGAAATTTGAATCCCGTCGAAGGCGGCAAGGGCAGTTGGGTCAATTTTAAGCGGCAAGCAAAAGACAAGTTTCAAAAGTGCTTTAAAGACACACCAAGCAACGATTGTGGAATTTTCATAATTTTCTCGGGATTTGGATCAAAATTTTGGAAGTGGTTGGTAGTGGGGGACGGTGAGATGGTCAGGCAAAAATTTTCAGATCATCAATTGGATGCTGACATGGAAGAGGCAATGCTTGAGGTGGAGGACCAAAAACCAATCAATGTAAATGGCCTTGGAAGGTGAAGGGGGGTGACCCTTGGGGCCTCCCCCTTGAAGATTGAAACAAAACTGGGGGGGCCATTTTTTTAAATGGCTTGATTAAAAAAGGAGGAGGAGGGCGCACATGCAACGATTTGAGAGAGAGAGAGGGAGAGAAGGGATATGGCACTTCAATATACCCCTACTAATTGATGATATCTGCCTCTTACTGGATGTTTACACTCTCCATTGCCACTCTCACCTTCACAATTGGCTGCTTGATTGATCAGATGGAGATCTAGAATTTCTCTCTCCTCCCTCTCTCTCTTCCAAACGGTGGTTCACATGAGAGAAATCAATAAGAAGAGGGTTTGAGGGATGCTTTTCCGGTGGTGATCGGATTGCTCCAAGATCAAGAGGAAACTGAGGGAAGGTATAGAGCACTAAAGATTGGTTGTTGATCAGCCTGTTGGCAGCCCTTATTAATTATCAAAAAACCCGCAACACGTAAATAAGCGGTATGCCTCATTTTTATAAAGGAAATTTTCTTGTTTTTGTTGTTTGATGGTCTAAATGAAATTCACATGGAATAAAAATTTATTTGAACCTTTTTTGCATCATGATTGAGGGCTGAACATAAAAAAATGTAGAAATATAACAATATTAGTCGTAATAATTAAATTACAACTCAAAAAACACCTTTTTAGAGGAAAATTTAAGATTTTGTTGGTTTCGAGTGGGAAAATGAAATTCACATGGAATAAAATTTTGATAAAAACTATCTTTTAGTTGTCATAATCAATAAGGAATCATAGATAAAAAATACCCTATTTTTATGAATAAATAAATAGAGAAAAATAGAAAAACTAAGAGAAAAATGGGTTTTTGTGCTCTAAATTATTTTAAAAAATATTAATGTTTGTGAATGTTTAGCAACATTGAGGCATGAGGATTAAGCCTCTCAACTCATCCTTATTTGTATGTTTTAGTGTGTTTTTATCGCTTTCCATATGAAAAATGACACAAAAATGAACCTTGAACATATGCAACGTGGTAAAATCTAAATGGTCAGGGGGAGAGAGCATTTACGAGTATGTTTAGTTGCTGGAAATACATAAAATTATGATTTATTTGGTTTATGCATAGCACATAGATCGAAAAAAAGTTAAGTTTAAGGAGACTAGTAGCACAAGGAAACTCAGCGCTAGTCTCTAGCAGCGCAACAACCACAAGTAGATCCTAAATCATTAAAGAATTGTCTTTGCACCCCACGTGGTTGATTTTTAATCATAAAATGCTTTCGCAAAATGGTCATACACTTTTGCATTTTCCATGCCACATGGTACAAAACTTGGATGCATAGCACTTGATTGCCTAAATAAATGACCAATGTGGAGTGTGTAAGTATTCCGAGGTTGTAGGATAGAGGAGTGGTTCTTTGGGGTAAGTTTAGTGAGGTAATATCAACTCCTAGATTGTTGGATATACAAAAGAGTGGAGCTTGTACATTTGTTCTTTATGTTTGGAGCAACGTATCAAGGGGCCAATCCCCAAGATGTAGAAGAGCTACAATGGGGCCACGACACTTAGCCAAGGGGTTTCCTCCTATGTATGTGATACGTGGCATATTTTACCAATCTGTATGGGATCTCCCTCTGAGGAGTAGGGGAAGGAAAAAAATTGGACTGTGTCCTATTACAAACACAAGATCAATATTAGAGTTGAGTGTAGCATGTCCCTTAGACGTTCCTGGCCGTGAGGCTGTGTGGGGTGTCTTGTGTGTCTTGGAGGTCCAGCTAGTGTTACAGAGCCAGTGTCGGGTGGGCTCATTTTTGGTCCCGATAGCTTTCATTCTAGGTCAATAGTAGCTCTTTTTTATTGCATTTATGGTTATCGCATACCTCAAATATTAGCTATTAGGATGTAATGAGCTTCCCACAAAATATTCTTCTTTAGCTCCCAAATTTTTGGTATATAAAGACTCGGCTAGTAAAAGAGTAGCTCAATTTGCAAAACATATTCCTTGAATTTGGCCTTTTCTTCTAGGGTCTTCTTTTCTAGATATATAATCCTCTTCACTTCTAGATAATTTGAATCCTTATGACCTTCTTTAGCCACTGCCTATCACTGAATGGGGATGCTATGCATTGAGATGAGGCTTGCAAGACTCTCTTTCCTTGTAGGGTGTTCAATTATTAGGGTATTGAGGAAGGCCTTGTGATACTGAGAGCATTGGCTACCACATTTTGTTTTCTAGGACAATATTGAATCTCAAATTCAAAATCTTGTAAGACATCTATCCGCCTTCTTTGCCTCATATTGAAATCTAACTAAGTAAGGATCCATTTTAGGCTTTTGTGATTGATGGTGACGATGAATTTGCGACCAAGTAGATAATGGCACCATAGTTTAAGAGTATAAATGACTTCCAAAAGCTCCAAATCATGCATAACATAGTTCTTTTTGTAAGGTTTAAGTTTTTGAGAAGAATAGGCTATAGGTCAACCTTCTTGGGAAAGTCCACAACCCAATAAATAATGCTAGAATTTGATGACTATGAATTCGTGAGACAAGTCAAGAAGCATTAATATTAGAGAATTATAAGATATTCTTTGAGCTTATTGAAGCTCTTCTACTTTGTAGAAGTCCATATTATCTTGGTTTTCTTCTTAACAAATTTAGTGAAGGGAGTGGCAATAAGGGTGTAGTCCTTGATGAAAATGTGGTACCATCCTCTGAGTGGCCTTAAGAATTCTTGATTTCCTAGATAGTATAGGAGGTGAGGTATCCACTCCTTGATGTCTCTCACTTTTGCAAGATCAACCAAGATTCCCTTGATTGAAACAATGAATCCTAGGTACTTGATCTTCTTTTTGAAGAAGGTGCATTTGCTTTACTTTGAATAGATCTTATTTTCTCTTAAGTATCAAGGATGACTCTAAGATGGTTCAGATGATCTTCTTCGTCTTTGAAATAGACCAAGATGTTACCAAAGAATACAATGAGAAATTTGTCAAGGTATGATATGAAAATATTTTGGACTAATTCATTAAAAGTGGCTAGTACATTAGTCAATCCAAAGGACATTACAGGAAAGTCAAAATGGCCATACCTCATGTTAAAAGAAGTTTTCAGGATGTTCTCATCCTTAATCCAAATTTGATAGTAATCTAACCTTAGGTCAATTTTAGAGAATGGATTTTCTCCTTGAAGTCTATCAAGAAACTCATTGATCCATTGGATGGGGTATTTATTTTTAATTGTTACTCAATTTAATCTACAATAGTTGATGCAAAGATCACTTAAGGTTCTATTCTTTTTCTTTTAGAAAACTAGGAGAGAACCCCATGATGAGTTGCTAGGCCAGATAAAACCTTGCTCTAGGAGTTGTTTGAGTTGCTCCTTTAATTCTATGATCTCAAGAATAGGAATTTTGTATGGACTCTTTACTATTGGCTCTCCTCTCGAGATTAATTTAATTTCATGATTCATATGTTTGCTAGAAGGTAGTTTAGTTAGATCTTAGGAAATATGTATGTATACTTACTAAGATATGATGGTCCTTTCAGATCGATAGGTAGATCTACCTTATTTAATTTGATTAAATAAGTGGGTGGTCCCTTCCTTAGATCCCTAATTAGTTGACTTGCTTTTGCTATTTGTAATCTAGGTTTTTCTGCCTTTCCCTGGGATTGAACTAAGATTCCATCAATGTTATTAAATGCAATGGTCCCTTTCCCATTGTGGATACTTGCCTAATTAGGGCCTAACCAACAAATCCATAACTAAGAGATAGTCATATGTTTATAATGATAGAACCCTAAAATTTGCCTTTGGGTATTGATTTCCTAAGTGTGGATCAATGTTTTTGATGATTTGATTTGAGTACCCTTATTTCCCATTTGCTAGTTCAACAACAAGTTTTGTAGCAGGTTTAGGTTCTAATCATAACTTCTTAATGCACTTGGAGATATAAATGAATGAGTAGTACCAAAATCAAAAGGAATTCGAAAAGGTCTACCTTGGTGCTCTATAGGGAGTTACAAGAGAGTGAATTGGTGTTTGGCCTTTTATATATTGATGGCTATATGGATAGTGCCTCACTCTAATTCCTCATTTTAAAAAAATTATCTTCCTCTTTTTGTTTGGAAAAGAAATAAGCTTGGCCTCCCATTCCTCATCCACTCACCATCCGTTCCCTTGATTATTGAAGGTTTCCCTAGCTAGAGGGTTATAATGAGGGTTGCCATTGTTTGCTTGAATGAAACATTGAGCCCTCAAGTGGCCTAGCTTGTTGCATCCAAAGCATTGAGGTTGGGCCCCTTGATTGAGATTTATAGGATGAGGGTTATTTTTGTTGGTGGGTTGGCAATCAGGGTTATTATTAACAAGGTTTAGGTGACTCCAATTCCGATTTTCCATCTAAAGATTGATCTTCACTCTCTTTGAATAGGCAAATCCATAGTTTGCAAAGTAAGGGGTAGCTTAAAAGTTACTTCCACATAAAGATTCCATCAAAGGTTGAAGCCTTGATAGAAATGTGCTACTTATTGTGTCATAGTCACTTTGGGGGTGTACATTAGGAGGGGAAAAAAAAATGAGAGTAGTACCCCTCCATAGTTAGGCTTGTTGCCTTTGGCTGAAGAACTTGTTTATTCTATGGAATAAATAGGTTGGGGATAGATATCTTCCTTGGATAGCAACCTTGATCTATTTCCAAGTTTGGATGTCTCAATGATAACCTTTGTCACAACACCATTTTTTTCACCATAATTGGACTTCTCCACTGAGATGTAACTAGTCGATTATAGCTTGATTAGTTATGCTTGTTCCAGTCGTAGAGAAGTAACCTTTCATTTGCTCCATCCATGTATTGACATTTGTTTCTATCTTTAAGCCTTCACCATTAAACCAGACCAAAGAAATTTGTGATGGAAGTCCCTAAAAGATGTATAAAAAACTTAGATAAGGTTATTGGAACCAATATTTCTTACACCATCAAAAGCTCAAGTTTTATTATTTTAATATATACAATATGTACCTTTTTGAAAGGATACTTTTAAAACATCAAAAAGGATTTTAGTCATGAAACTTATATAGGTATCTCCTGTATACAAATGGTTTCTCATGGACTATAAGAAGTCATAATGGCTTGACTGTAGTTGCTAGAAGTCTAGCACAAGCAACACATATACAGTGTCCACCATCAATCATGAAAGAACTATTTGTAAGAATGTATAAAAATATTGTCCATCAAATGGAAAATCTACTCTTTTAAAGGTAGGATGCAATATGGGACAACCTAGTATCCCAAGGGAACATCAAACCAAATCTCTCTTGCATAGTAGGATATCAAGTGTAGGAGAGTGCTTCAACATATTCTTCATTACAAGTTTTAGTGACTTATGATGCTCATGAATTGCTTAAAACTATTCATTCCCTTATTGATGTACCAAAACTCCATTGGATCACATATGTTATTTGCTACTATAAATATCTTTTTCTTTTGTTTACAAGATATTAGTTAGCCTAAATTTATACTTAATTGGAAAATTGAGAGTAGTTTTGCTAGGCTTGACTATATATTTCTCAAGAGAATTTTTATGTACATCTATACCCAAAGGAAAGAATCAATGTGGCTTAATATTTTTAGGTTATGGACAAAGGAATTATGACATCGCAATCCAAAATGATTAGGAATTATGACTTCTATGAGTCAAGAATACACATATTAATTCTCATTGATCAATTTCTTATTTACAAGAATAAGGGATTTTGAGTCTTTAGTTTTGAAGAACCAAAAAGCTTCAACCAAGTTGAGTTCTTTGAGAATTCAAGCTCTTAGAATATCCTTTTCAATGTGCTTGACTTTTTTGGCATCCATAAGGTTAGTTCCATTACATTATTTTTAGCTTTCCACTTGGATTGCATCCAAATCTGATCTAAGGATAGTCTTGAGAGTAATCAAGGAAACGTCATGCCTAAATGGGAAATTGTTGGATCCACAATGTAAGAGATGGGGAATACAAGGGAACATATGGGAGTAAAATAATGGATAAAAAATACATGCTATACTGGTTGTATATAAGATGTAAGGGACTTGACATTTTACTCATCAAATTATAATAACAAGTCTCCTTCATCTTCTCTTCCTCTCTCCATCTTTCATGGCTTCCTTCCTTCCTTTTTTGTATTTCTCTCTCTTCTTCTAGTATTTCTCTCTCCTCATCACACACACTCTCTCTTTTGTTTCTCTTATTCTCTCTCTTCTCTGCAATCTTGTCTCTCCTTTTTCTTTCTCCCCATCCCTCTCCTTGAAAATTGGTATCAAAGCCATAGGTTCTTGATCTAGTTGGCCAATATTCTATTCAGTTATCCCTTTTAGTCACATAGATCTAAGAGCCACAGGTACATAGGTACAAACATGACATGGAGCAATAGTGGAGCTACCAAGGATTTCTAGACCACAAGGACTGGAGGTTTGGAGTATTAATGGAGTCTTGGACCAAGTTTGGTGGTAGGAAGACTGAAGTTAGCAACTTGTTGGTCATTTCAGGCCATTTTCTAAAGGTATTTCTCATAAAACAATGGTAATAGGAGTTATGGAGAATATAGTTACTGTTACTTTTCAGGGAGACTCTTTCTCCCTCTTTCTTTTCAAGCTTCTACCAAGCTTCCATGGAGGATATCATCCCCTTCTTCCTTCCATCTTCTCATAGAAACAAATCATTAGCTTCACACCCAGGGTAAAAGCCAATAGAGCATGCTTACAAGTTTGACCATCTTGGGAGATACCAGCCTCAAAACCTCCAGTAGTGGAATCAATTATCAAGATAGCACAATCATCCTATGAGGTCCCTATGATCATGTTCTTGATGAAGTCACGGGGCTCAGAAGCCATCATTCTTCACCTGCAGCTTTTCAATGTTGATGTTCTATTGAGAAATAAGGAAATAGCATAAGATTTATATATGGCTATATTGAGACTTTGATGGGACCTAAAATGGGCCGGCACTGGCTATGGCACTAGCCGGACCTCATGCTCATAATAGACAAACACACCCTCACGTCCTCGCAGACCACGAGCGTCAATCTGTTGCTAAAGGACAAACTTCCCTAAAGCCTAATCTATGCATTTATAGTTTTGTAGTTTTCTAGTCCAACATTTCCCTTTCTATAAACTCCACAGAGGGAGAACCCATACACATTGGCAATAAATACCACGTTAATCACATACATGGAGGCAACCTCTCGGTAGAAACACCGCGGCCCCACTGCAGCTCTCCTACATCGCAGGGATTGGCCCCTTGATGCGCTGCTCAACATATAAAACAAAAAAACACACTCCACTCTTCATTTCAAATGTAATCTAGGAGATATACCATGTGTCTTCACTAAACAGTCCCTTAGGAAACCGACCCTCTATCCTACGGCAAGGGATAACCTCACGCTCTCAATCGTGGGTCAAATTCCTAAGAAAACAATTGCTATGCAGTCCAGGAGCTTTTCGGTTGATACCATGAACTATGCATAGTGCATAATGTGAACGGTTTAGTATACAAACAGAAGAAAATTAGCATTGTGCATCATGCGAAACCATTCTTTTCATGATTTCCATGCTAGCATTTATGTCATGCAAAGAGAAAAGACACCGAGCCTTACGCTCATGTTGCCTTTCCCTTTATTTTAAAACAACGTCCTATAGGCATGATGCAACACATAAAATAGATTTTAATTTATATTTTGACGCTCAACCTCCCTCTCACCCTACCGTTTAATGTTTTGCATTCATTGATAGGTGAAAGAGTCGTTTTATGTGTGTCCTTACAAAGAACGCGATAAACACGAACGAAAACATAGAAATGTGGGTAAACTGAGGCCAACCTCATACTTTACCTTCGTTATACGCTGCACAAACACAGAAGTAATTTTTTCGAATTTTCCTTTTACCGTTTCCTAATTTTCTCCCATTTAAAACCCATTTTTCACAATTTTTTGGTATTTTTCCTCTATTTTCTTCAACAAAACAATGACTAGAAATTAAGATTGATTGTGGGTTGTGGCGCTTAGGTTCCTTGATAGCAAAATTTCAGGTTTTGTAGGCATTATGCCTCATATTTCCCATTCATTTTGCAAAAATCCCATTTTTACCCCTTAAACGCGTGTTTTACGGGTTTTATGATATTAATTTCAGTCATATCACTCTTGATTTTCTGATTTTCAGATTATAAAGTGTTGAAACTCATAGAAAACAACATCATAATGAATATTCAGCCCATGGGAACAATGTTTCATCAATCAAATAGCATAAAAAATCATTTTTCTTCATAAAAATTTGAATTACCGCTTAGGTTTCGTGTTTCGAGATCTCGGTTTTGCTGCGGGACTGTGGGTCAGCCCACATTCAATGTCCAGTATCTTCACAATCAATAATCTTCATGTCTTCATCTATCCAGAAGCAATCTGGTCCCAACCCGACAAGCTTTCCTTCACCATTCTTCATTTCCTCTTGCACATAGGAACAACCCTTTAAAGAAGAGAGGGAGGAGAGAGAAAGACTAGAATCAGATTTCTTTATTCCCACAGCCATTTCATGGGCGAAGACAAGCGACAGGACCGGCAAAGAAGGAGAAGTTGCCCCCCATTATCAGTTGGGTAGGTTACTTGCAACTAGCCATCTCCATCTCCAAGATTTATGGCACATTTTTCGGGCATGCTGTTGGTGCCTCCATCCCACGATTCATGCTTCTTCATTCTCTCTCCACGATTTCATGTGGCATAAAATGTCCCAAGCCCCCAAAGGTCACAACCCCTTTTGGCCAAACTTTGGTCCCCACCTTTTCGAATCTTGACCATTTGTTGGCCTTTTCCTTGTCCGGCATCCAAATCGAGCTCTGAAAAATCCTGGGCATCTGGTTTGACATCCCGCACTGATTAGAAACTCCTGACAAACCACACAGTAGTCTGATATAATGATCAAAAATCCACAAGTGTCGCTCGGGCGCCTTTTAAAAGTCGTCTTTCACTTGGTGCTTAAAATCGTCCTAACTGGAGCCACCGCCTTAGATGTTAAATATTTTTCCCCTAAATTCCAGATTTTTTGGCAATTTTTAGGCACATCCCGGGCTCAAAACTCCACTTTCATTGGCGACCATGGGATAGGGCGACTCAGCCCGTCGAATCCCATAAGGGATCTGCACAAAACAACCAAAGGAAGCATCGAGCTGATACAAAATAGATACATATTAAAACACAGCACAATGCTCACCCTACCCCCTAACAAAACCAAGGCATGAAATCCACAAGGAGTAGGCCTAGCATACTCTGATAAAAGGGCCGAAGCTAGTCACTAACCGATTGCTCCAACACGGCCAAACTAAAAAGAACTATCAAAGAGGTTGCCCTAAGTGGTGGTCTGAACTACCTACCTAACTAAGGACAACACGACCAGGAGCTCCTAGTAGGCAAGGACTCCTATAGCTTGATCAAGAAGTTTTTTCTTTTAACACATTTCTTCTTCTAGGTTTTTAGTTTCCATACTCGGGCATGTAAAAAGGAGGGAGTTGAGCAAAGTGACCCAAGGAGAACAGGACATCCGTCTCAAGTCCTGTCTCGATACCCAAGAACCTATCAAGCCCTTGTAAGGTGACACTTAATCCTTTTCTGACGCTCACTTCTTTTTTTGCTCCAACCTTCCTTACTTTCTTCGTTTCCAGTAAGATGCCACCCCTAGGAAGACAAGGCATCGGCCTTGGGCCTGACTCGTCCCCAGGAACCTACCAGGCCTTCGCAAGGTGATGATCAACTACTTATAAATTTTCTTTGTTTTTCTTTTCTATTTTTATAGGGGGTTAGAACCCCTTTTTACACACCTTTGTATATATTTATTTTCCTTAAGATATTCAGGGTTATTCCTCTCTATCATCATCATTTTTCTTTGGCAAGCTTCTCTAATTGCCTCACAACTACTAGAACTCCCTTCTAAAACAGGTCTTTCAATGCCTGGCAAGTCTTTACAGGAGGCAACGACTACTCAAACCTCCCTCAGACATACCTAACCTAACCCTGGGACTTCATGCCTTGGACTCCGGTCCCCAACAAGAAAAGAAAATCCCCTACAAGTACACAGACACATATAGCATAAAAACACAGTACTCGAAAAGGAGAGATATTACCTAGATAGGGCCATGAGAAGCTTCCATGCAACAAAGGCTCCTTCCAAGCTCATCTTCGAACCTGTCTAGCACAGAACTAAAACAAGAAACCATTAACCGCACCTATACTAAACATACAACTAGCCCTCTTGGCCTAATGAAATAAATCACTTCACTACAAAAAACTGATCGGTCCTCTTGGCCTAATGAAATAAAATATTTAAAACCTCTCAAAACTGGCCCTCTTGGCCTAATGAAATAAAGTAGAATAGCACCTATACATCCCTCCCTGAAATAGTACAGATATACAATAATATGCTCCTTTCTAAGGAGGAAACATAGGCCTCACATCCCTAAACTAAATGCATAAGGTTATAACCCATCCCTCCTACATATATAGCAAGAGGGGTACGGATAACATGTTGTCTAATCAACCTATGGGTCCTGGATAACAATGGTAGATTGGTCTCGGCTACTCTTTGCATCACCCATATCAACCATCGTTTTCCATATATTGCATGCTCTGATAACATTCCCCACAAGCGACCGGGTCCTGTTTCATCATTGATAACAATATCCAAACTAGGACCACAATTAAAGAAAAGGTATTCTTCATAAGCAAGATTTGCCAGTGAATTCGCAAACTGATTCCAGTATTGTGGAATCAGCTGAAAAGACACTCTCTCAAACTCCTCAAGTAGGGTCATAGCAATTCGATGATACATACAAAGGATGGGATTCCGCATTGTGTAGGTCCCATCTAGCTGATTTAGGATCAACTGGGAATCCCCTTTTACTAAGGACCACTGAATACCACCTTGTTTGGCAATATGCAATCCCATAATCAAGGCTTTATACTTCGCCATATTGTTAGTGAATCCTACCCCGAGATAAGCAGCTAACTTCATCGTAACTCTACGTCGGGGATCTCGAATTACTACTCCAACACTCCCTTTTTTATTAGGGCCCCTGGATGCTCCGTCAAAATATAACGTGTACGTCCACAATGGGTTTACACAGCCTGCCATCACGAACTCCTCTATTCGTAGTTATGATAGTCAAAATTTAACATGTTTAGAGGATGAACTAGCGGCTCCATCCCGTCTTCTTCATTGAACTCAACAGGGATACTTTGCTCTCCCATACAAAGGTTCCATCCTCTTGCTCAATCACTTGGTATCCTTTGCTCCACCAGATAAGTTTTCCGTGATGGTATCTGTGCTCCAGATATGGGTGCTCCAAATAAGGAATTAACCGCCCCATCAACCACCTTTAAGCTCTTTTGCAGGTCTCAAATCAGCTCGAGCATGGACCTGCAATGCATTTTCTAATATTAGCATACTTAGAAATAATAAGGTTTAATCTTATTAAGATTAACCTTATTTTTAAACTCTACTACCTGCAGATCAGCTAGTAGAACCGTAGACCTATTTTTCCCTATCCTAACAATCGTGTAGGGGCCATCCCATCTAGGTTCCAGCTTCCCTGGAAACAGCTCCCTATGCGCATCATAGTACATAACTAATTGCCCTTTTTTAAAGGCATACTTCTTTGCTTTAAGGTCATGCAACTGCTTCATCCAATGTTTAGCTATCTCCTGGTGTAATAAGCTCTACAATTTCAGTTCATCCAAATGGGCTATGGTCGTAAAACGTTCAAAGAGAGAATCCTCATCTCCCAAAGAGTGGTTAATTGCAAATCATATGGTTGGCAACTCAATTTCCAAGGGTAACACACACTCTTCCCCATAAACTAATTTAAATGGAGCATGGCCGGTAGCTCACTTGAACGTTGTATTGTATGCCCATACTTCCACATACAACTTCCTGTCCCAGTCTCGTTTCTTCTTAGAGGCTATTTTAGACAAGATACCTACAAGCTGCTTATTAATACTTTCGACTTGACCATTTTCTTGTGGATTATAAGGGGTCATTTTATGATGCTTGATTTGCCAAGCTTCAGTCAAGCTTTTGATCACTTTATTTAAAAAGTGGGTTCCACGGTCCGACACTAGTTCCTTCGGTGGACCGAAACGGCAGATAATTTGCTTTAAGAGAAAACTTGCAGTCTCTTTTGCATTGTCCTGCCTCGTCACCCATGCTTCTGACCATTTTGTAAAATAATCAATTGCTACTATAATATACCTCTTCTGAGTAGTAGACGAGGGGGTGATAGGAACCAAAAAGTCAATGCCCCACTTCTCAAATGGAAGGATAGCCATAATAGGCGTAAGTGGGCGTTTCCTATTCTCCATGCTGTCATGTCTTTGATAGGTATCACATCTCTTAACATACTCAAAGGAATCTTGGAAGATGGACGGCCACCAATATCTAGCTCTTAAAGCTTTCTGTGCCGTCAACCATCCAGCAAAGTGCCCTCCACACGTAGAGTCATGGAACTCTTCCAAGATGAAAGGAACCTCGTCAAGCATCACACATCGGCGGTAGATATCATCAACACCAGGCTCTATGCCAAACTTTGAAGAATTGATTGCTTTGCTACTTACAGAAGAAATAAAGTTGGGTTTGAATGCATCTAGCAGTAGCAAGAATACAAGTGAAGATAGTGTCTTTTATCATCAGAGAGGGCATGGCAGCCCATCTAGAGCTAGAGGATCATCTTATGGTCATGGTAGTGATAACTTTGCACGTGGATGAGGTACCTTTGGTCGTGGTGGTTTTATGCCTAGAGGAAGAGGGAGAGCTTACTCTAGAGGTAGAGGACAATCTACTCATCCACATAGAGATGGTGCATGTAATTATTGTGGAGATTATGGACAGGCTATGGAGATGCAAGATATGGACCTAGAGATGGCTCTACTAGAGGCCATTTATTTGCCAAGGAACATGTATTAGGGAGCATGACACACCTTGCTAGTGAGGATGATTGGTTTTTGGACTCAAGGGCTACAAATCACATGACTCATCATGTTCAATGGTTTGACACAAAAAACAAATGCAAAATGAAGAATATGTGGCTATTGGGATGATACTTTACATAAAATCACTCATATTGGTAGTGTGCCACTTGTCACTAGAGATGGAGTTGAAAATAAGCTTGGGGATGTACTTTACGTACCTACAATCACTAAGAACTTAGCATTGATTGGTTAGACCAAGGAATGCATGTGAGATTCAATAGGTATGGATGTTTCATTGAGGACTTTTGAAATGGAAGGCCTGGAAAATTGATTGCAAAAGGAAAGAAGAAAGGCAAGTTATTTGCCTTGGATGCAAGTACTCTCGTCATTCAGAATTCTATGTATGTTGAAAGTGGGCTTGGTCAAAGATAAGGATGTTGAATTATGGCATAGGAGAATTGGTCATGTAAACTTGCAAAGATTGAAATAAATGCAAACTAAATAGGTGGTTCGTGGTTTGCCCCATTTTGGTTATGTTAACTATGATCATGTGTGTGCAGCTTGTCAGTTTGGCAAGCAAGCTGGAATACCATTCCCAAAGAGGGGAAGAATTAGTTATCCTTTGGAAAGGGTGCATTTTGATATTTGGGGTCCATGTTAGAATGTCTCATTGACTGGGAGATGCAAGTTTTATATTACTTTTATTGATGACTTTAGTAGAATGACTTGGGTGTATTTCATGCAGCATAAAAGTGAAGCCTTTGAAAGATTTTTGGAGTTTAAAGCTATGGTTGAAAAATAGTTTGGTTGTTACATAAAATTCTTGAGGTCTGATAATGGAGGAGAGTACATGTCATATGAATTTTTAGATTTTTTGAGAGATCATGGAATCAAAAGACAAGTGACATGCATGTACACACCTCAGTAGAATGGTGCGGAGGCAGAAAGGAAGAACCATATCATTGCCGAGATTGCTAGGGCAATGATGGACCAAATGAATATGCCATTGACATATTGGGTAGAGGTAGTTCATAGTGCAGTACATATCATGAATAGGACACCTACAGCTTTGACTCATCATGTATCACTGTATGAGAAGATGTATGGTAGGACACCTACTGTTACCTACTTTAGGGTTTTTGGATGTGTGTGTTATGTTCATGTTCCTGATGATTTGAGGAAGAAGATGGAGACAAAGGCTATAAAATGCATCTTTCGTGGATATCGTGATGAGAAGAAGGGTTACAAATGCTATGATCTTGTGACTAATGAAGTTTACATTAGCATGGATGTCAGATTCAGTGAGTATGAATCCTGGTACAAGCCCAAGATTACAGTGGACTTGGATTCTTATGAGAGTAGTGATCATGATGCTCATGGGAAGAAAATTTCAGCAAATGGTAAGCTTGGAAATCAGCACTTAGAAGATATGTCTCGACCTTAGGAGAATGCAGAAAGAAGTGGCAACTATAGTCCATGGAGTGGTAGGTTGGTAAGTTCACAAAAGACTGCAGAAATCACAACAGGCAAGAGGCCTATGGCTCAAAGTTTAGAGGATGAATCTATCGATGATGTGTATGGAATTCCTCATGTAAAAACTCTGGGTACTAGAAGTTCAGGAACATATGTGCCACCACATAGAAGAGCAGTTGAGACTCCAAGTAGTGCACCTCAGTTGAGGAGATCATAAAGGTTTAGATATCATGTTGATAGATTGACCTATAATGGGTCATGAAGATGCACTATGCTTATATGGTTTCTTATGTAAAGTATGTGGAACCTACTTGCATTGAGGAAGCAGTGGGAAAGCAAAGAATGGAGACAAGCTATGGATGAGGAGATGGATGCATTGAAGAAAAACAAGACTTGGGATTTAGTGCAGTTACCTCATGGAAAGAAATCAATCGGTTGAAAATGGGTGTATAAAGTCAAGTGCAAATCAAATGGTTCTCTAGAAAAGTATAAAGCAAGGATGGTTGCAAAGGGTTATGCACAATCATATGGATTGGATTATGAGGAGACATTCAGTCCAATAGCAAAGATGACTACAGAGTGAGATTAGTGATTGCTTTGGCTTCTATATATATGGCTGGAAATTGTATCAAATGGACATGAAAAATGCATTCTTGAATGGGAATTTAGAAGAGGAAGTGTACATGGATCAGCTTGAAGGGTATAGGAATCCTAAATATCCACATTATGTATGCAAATTGAAGAAGGCATTGTACAGATTGAAGTAAGCACCAAGAGCTTGGGGTGAGAGAATTAGCAGATTCTTATGTAGCATGGGATTTCAGTAGAGTATGTTTGATTGCTCATTCTATGTGAGACATATAGAGGATGGCATGGTTGTGCTTGGTCTGTTGATATATTTTTTGGGCATTGAGATTATTGATACACCTCATGGTATTTCATTGGTAAAAAGACTGTATTCCTTGGAGATGTTGAAGAAGTATGGCATGATAGGATGTAAGTCATTGGATACTCCCTTGGATCAGAACATCAAAATGATTGATGATGGGCAATATGTGGAAGATGTGACTATGTTTAGAAAAATGGTTGGTAGTCTTATCTACTTAACCATTGCAAGGCCAGATTTGAGTTATGTTGTTGGATTGATTAACCAAGAAGAAGATAGCTGGATTTGGCTTATTCTATGAGAAGGGAATAAAGCCTACCTTGTTTGGGTATACTAATGCAGACAAGGCATGTACTTTTATGGATAGGAGATCCACTAGTGGTTATGCATTTTCATTTGGATCAGCCATGTTAAGTTGGAGCAGCAAAAAGCAATATATGGTTGCTTGATCAAGTACAAAAGCTGAGCATCGAGGTATTGCATTGGCACCATGTGAACAAACATGGCTGAGATTGGTTTTATGTGACATGGGGATCGAAATTGATGGTGGAGTTATCATATATTGTGACAAAATTAGCAGCATTATGTTGGCAAAGAACCCAGTCTACTGTGCTAGGACTAAACACATAGAATGCACTATCACTTCATTAGAGAGGAGGTTATTGATGGAGAGGTTGACTTTGTCCATGTAAAAAAAAAAGACCAAGTTGCTGATATCTTTACCAAAGCATTAGGTAAAGATAAGTTTGAGTATTTTTAGGAGTGCACTTGGAGTATTACCTTTGCAAGCTCATTCTAAGCTTGAGGGGGAGTGTTAAGAAATAAGGAAATAGCATAAGATTTATCTATGGCCGTATTGAGACTTGTAAGAAAAAAATCGAAGATAAGATGAGAAGAATAATGAAGAAGAGGAGAACATGTAGCTCCTTACCTTTGCTTGCTCCATCTTGGTCTCCCTCTACTTAAAGTTTTGTCAAGTTCAAAGTACAAACACTCTTCTGTGCTACAAATACCATCTACATCTCAGCTTGCAATTGACTAGACAGTTCTACCTGCAATAATCTCATATTTGACAAAGATGTTTCCAACACTGTTTTCTCTGCTAATAGGCTTGACAAAGAAGCCTCCATCTATGCGTGCTCTACTAATAGTCCACAATTGAGAACTTCAATTACATTCCTCTCCCACTATATACTTTTTTCAACGAGCTCCATTCAACTGCTTGGCATAAGTAAGCATAGCCATGAATGTGGTACTTGCCATAGTCTTGCATTGTTAAGCTCTATTTCTTGCACATGTACCCGGTTTAGAAACTCTGCATAAGGTACATTGCATTGGAAACACAATCCATCAATGAAGCCCAAGGGACTTAACAAGTCCTCTACTACCTCATTGAATCTAGTTTCTTCCTGGCCGTCGTAGTAATGCATTGTAACATCAAGGCAATACACCAAGGGTAAGCTTCTTCTTGAATACTACAGCATGGTCTATAAATGTTCCATTCAACTAGACCTTGTGAGGATATTTGGTCAAATATTATGAGAGAATATTGCAAGGCTAAGACTATGCCTTCAACCTCAATAAGACCTATGCACAAAACTATGGGTTGAAGCTCACTTGCGGGCTTCCAATTGATGATCCAAGTTACAACTGTAGCAATCTTCATGACCATCCTCACTATGTCTATGATCCTCACTCTGAATGTGTGGATGTGCCCAATGTTTTCCTTCTGCATGTGGCATATAGATACTGGTGAATGCTTATGCTTGTAGTTGCACCCAAGGTTATAGAGGAGATGGCTACAGGAAATGGCACTCAATGCAAAGATATAGATGAATACTTGGAAGGCCTAGATGATTCTGTCAAGGATCCATCACTTTGTGTTTGCATCAATACACCAGGAAGCTTTGTATGTGGTTCTTTGGCAAGTGTTGAAGGAAAAGACTACTATTTTTGTGCTTGTGACCCTTTCAAGGATGAGTAGACCAATGCTCTACATAAAGCTACAAAGCAGCACTGGAATCTCTAGTTGAGCTAGCCACTTTACAAAGCTTGGGAATCTGAGTGAACTATGAAGGCTGAGCTTATAGCAGAATCATTTCAATGACTCTATTGTGTTGTCACTAGCCTCCTGCTCACACCTATGAGCACTCTACCTTCAAATAAACCATCTCTTTGGATCCTTGTCAATGAAACAATTTTGATGACTGATCCAACATTAGAGCATCTTGGAGCACTCAAGGAGAGTTGAATCATTTTTTGATTGCCATCTTCATCAAGCATCATAAGGTACTTGGTCCTTGAACTCTTATTCTCTCAGATTCATCCTCTTGCTGAGCCATAACCAATTTCTTGAGAGGATGCTAGAGCTCAAGTAGGCATTAGCAGGTAGATTTGATGATTTTCTATTGTCGAACTCTTCACAGTCATTTTGTCTCACTTTCATTGCATTGGAATGGGTAAATTCATGTTGAAAATCATTGAGGATTATTGCTTCTGCTTACCTTAACCAATTGAGTTGTTGTTTCTTGACTGAGCCTTGATCCCAATTTTCCATTCCATGCATTTCATGAAAAGGTTCAATTCCTAATTCCAAATGCATCTCATGCTAGGTGTTTCATTAATAAATGTTTGTCATGTATATTTCGAGTGAGGAAAAGCCCAATGCTAGTTGAGGTGGAAAGACAAAGAGGGGTGACTCCTCCTTACCATCAAAGACCTTGAAGGGGTGCACAACCCGGCCTAGGGAGAACTTTGCCCACGTCTCAGACAGGGTGCTAGACTGCACAGTACAACTGTACTTTTCCTATTACCAAATTTTCTATATAAAACTTGGGAGAGCATGCTTATGCTTATTTCAAAAAGTGTATCATTGGCTTCAAATTGAACAAAAAATTGTCAATCAGACCTTCCTAGCTCAAATTACGGGCAGAACAGTGACAGGTGGTCTAACGGGACTGCACCTAACCATGGTAGGGAATAGGAGAAAAACCAAGGCCCATGAAGATGTTTGGCAACAAATCAAGGATGCACAAGAACAAAGGACTGAGAACAGCCCTAAAATGGATTACGAGGAGTATCGTCATGACATTGGAACCCTAAGTGCTCTTAATGACACTCTATGCATGCAAGAGACAAGGCATAATCAAAGACATGAGGCTATTTTGGAAAGATAAGAGGCTGTACTTGCAGGGGCATAGCAACAAACACATAACATCATGCTGAGATGATGAAGGAAATGCGTCAAATGAGAGCCACCATGGACACACTTAATGCCAATTCTCTAAGTGGTTGGAGATTCAACTGAAGGGAAAACAACAAGAAGATCGATCACATATACATGCTGAAAGAACCACCTTCCCATCAGTCAATGCAAATTCTGAAGGAATTTTAGGAAGAATGGGCATTCCCAATAGTCGCTTTGAGCTTGGGGAGCCTTCTCGTAGGAAAGAGGACCCATCAGAAAACACATCATGGGGAAATCCTCAGCTTTCATCATCCCCCATGCCTTCAACAAGGTTTCAATAGTCTTTTGGCAGGAATTCCTCTCATAATAGTACCACTTTTGGCACTCAAAATGATCAATTTCAATTTTGGGATAGTTTGAACAGGCCACTCCTCATGAGTGAGAGATAAGAGAGAAGATTATCTTCTTCAAATTTAATGGTCAATCCTCTTCCCTAGCCAAATTGGAAGAATGTCTTTCAAAGCTTGAAGACTACTTTGATATTTTGCCAAGAAATGATGGCCAAAAAATTTACTTTGCCACGATCCACTTGGAAGGATTTTCTCAGACGTGGTGACGGTATATTAAGAGTGAAAATTAGCAAGTTGATAATTAGGATACATTTAAAGCACTTATGGTTCAAGTTTTTGTTTCTCCCGTAGAGAAAGAGAAGCTTGCCTGACAGTGGTACAACTTAGAGTAGCGTGGCTTGACAATTTGGGACTCCACAAATCAATTTCTTAATCTCATGATGTATGTTGATTCCATAAGTGATGATGCAAAGCTACATCAATATATATATGGCTTGGATCCTAAGTTATCAGTTGATGTTTCAGTGCAGTCACCTTCCGATTTGTTCAAGGCTATTGAATTGGCTGAAAGGTACTTTAGTTCAGCAGTATGAACAACAAAGAAGCTTGTCTCAATTATCTTTTGGGTAGCCTAGAGGGCCTACATAGTCCAATTTTGGATAGCAATGAGTTGCTGTAAAGTAGGGCCAGTTTTGGGCCAGTTATGGTGGTGAAAATATGCCATTTAGCACCCCCAAAGTTCCCACGTATGCCACCTTCAATGCCTCAAGGCAAACCGGTAATTTTAGGGAAATAAACAATGACAGGGAAGCTGAGAATAAATAAGGGGATATAAAAAACAATAATGTCTTAGCCTTTGGTGGTCAACAGTCCATTCCCATGGATTTGTACAATGAAAGGAAATAAAAAAGACTTTGTTTCAAGTGTGGGGAAAAGTACACACTTGAACATGCTTCCAAATGTGCTTATAGAAATGCAAAGGCAAGAGTCCAAAGTATGTTGGTCTTTGAAGACTTGGAGGATGACCATGAGGATGCAAGTGCCTTTGTAATCTCTTCTGAAAATGATGAGGTTGATGAAGAAACCGGGTAGGAAGAGTTCTTTGACCCTACAGACACCTTCCTTTTGACTCCGGTGGTCACGTACATGTAGATACGGGTGACAAGAATGTCTCACACCTGATGCTTGGACTGGATCAAAGAGCCCAAATACTCTTTGTCTTCAAGGTAAGATTTATGGGAAAGATATGTTTATCTCGGTAGATAGTGGTAGCACACATAGATTCATAAATAGAGCAATCATGGATAGGCTAAAATATTTTGCCACTGATTTGCAGCAACCACTGAGGGTGCAAGTTGCCAATGTGAGTGAAGAAATTAGTACTCCAAAATGCCTAGCTGTACATATTTAGCTTGCTGAAAATTGTGGGTAGAATGTAGACTTAATTGCACCTGACATGGGGCCAATAAACATTGTGTTGGGCTATGATTGACTGAAGACTCTGGGCACCATTTCTATGTATTTCTCTTTGTTGTATATGCAATTTTTCAGTGTTGGACAACTTGTTCACTTGCAGGGAATCTAAAACAGTAGTGAATATAAGCTCATTATAGCCAAAAAACTTAAGAAAGAGTTCAAGAAATACTCTCAGATTTTTGTATTGCAGTTAAATAAGGAAAATACAGATCAATCCAACAATGTGCAAGATAATTTAGCTTTAAAGGCTCTTCTTGATGAGTACAGTGATTTGTTTCAGCTACCTATAGCACTACCTCCCAAGAGAGTTGTTGACCATTCCATTAGTTTAGAACCACAATCAAAGCTGGTGAATAAGCCTCCTTATAGGTTGTCCAAATGTGAAAGAGAAGAAGTGGCCAAGCAGGTCAAGGATTTATTGGATATGGGTTTCATAGAGCCTAGCTCATCTCCCTATGCATCACCTGTCTTACTAGTAAAAAAGAAAGATGGCTCATTTAGAATGTGCATAGAATATAGAGATTTGAATAAGATCACCGTGAAGAATAGATACCCTATCCCTAGGGTCGATGACTTGTTAGATGAGCTGAAAGGGGCTAAATATTTCACAAAGATTGATTTGAGATCCGACTACCATCAGATACACATGCATGAAGGGGATGAGATTAAGACAACATTTAGGATTTATCGTGGGCTTTATCACTTCTCGATTATGCCCTTTGGTTTAACAAATGCACCCGCCACTTTTTAGAGTGTAATGAATAAAATACTTCAGCCATTTTTATTTAGATTTGTGTTGATATTTTTTATATGACATTCTCATCTACAGTCATTCATTGGAAGCTCATCTATTGCACATGAGGTAGGTATTTGATGTACTTAGACATCATAGACTCTTTTCTAAGGAGTCAAAATGTTGCTTTATGTAGACTAAGGTAGAGTACTTGGGCCACATTGTCATTGAGAAAGGCATTAGAGCTGATCCAAAGAAAGTGCCACGTGTCATAGATTGGCATACACCTGCAAATACCACCTCTTTGAGAGGATTCTTAGGTCTTTCTTCATTCTACCGTAGATTCATTCAATCTTACGCCACTATTGCAGTTCCTCTCACTGATAGGCTGAAGAAAGAAACATTTTTCTAGGATGCCAAATTTGCAT
Organism: Lygodium microphyllum; assembly: GCF_053477565.2. NCBI lineage: Eukaryota > Viridiplantae > Streptophyta > Polypodiopsida > Schizaeales > Lygodiaceae > Lygodium > Lygodium microphyllum. Next base: position 75,136,163 of record NC_141158.1, read on the forward strand.
ATAGAAGCTTTAATCAGCTGAAAGGTTTGCTTACTTCATCCCCAATTTCCTTGATTTCTCCAAGGAATTTACCATTCTGTGTGATGCTAGTGGGCAAGGTATTGGTGCAATATTGCTGGAAGAACATGGGGTAATAGCTTTTGAAAGCCGAAAACTTGCTAAAAATGAGATGGTAATGAATGTCTATGATCAAGAAATGTTGGCTATTCTTCATGCCATAAAGAAAGGGCACCATTACTTGTATGGCAACAAGTTTAAAGTCAAGAGTGACCATAGGGTCCTCAAATAGTTCTTATCTCAGTCCAACCATACTCCTAAGAAACATAGATGGGTGGCCACATTGCAAAATTATGACTTTGACATTACCCACACTCGTGGGAAAGACAATGTAGTGGCTAATTCCTTGTCTAGAATGTGGGCATGTAAAGTCTCTGCCATCATGGAATTGCATAGTGATTTGATGCAAGAGATGCATTCAACACCTACAATTGGTCATTTGGGAGTGTTCAAAACGTATGACAAAATTGCCAAGAGTTTTCATTGGAAGGGCCTTTAGAGAGATGTTAAAGAACTTATCTTGATCTGTGTGCCTTGTCAACAAAACAAGGACAACACATTAAAGTCAAGTGGGTTGCTACAGCCATTGCCTATTCCGGAGGGCAAGTGAACTCATATAACCATGGATCTTATTGTAGGTATTCCTCTCACCAAGAAAGGGTGGAATAACATCTATGTGGTGGTGGAAATGCTCACAAAGGTAGCTCAGTTTATCCCCACTAAAGCCCAATTTACTTCATCACAAGTAGCTAGCCAATTCATGGAACATGTGTTCTAATTGCATAGTTTATTGCACATCATTGTGCATGATCACGATATAAAATTTATGAGAAATTTTTGGCAAGAGGTATTCAGTTCTATGGGCACCAAGTTGGCCCCCTTTATAGCCTATCACCCCCAAAATGATGGTCAAACAGAGAGGGTTAAGAAATGGCTAGAAACGTATCTGAGACACTTTTGTCATGATGTTCAACATGCTTGGGATGTATGGTTATATTTGGCTGAGTTTGCCTATAGCAACTCCACCCATGCTAGCATTGGAGTCTCACCTTTTGAGGCTTTATATGGGTATAAGGTCCCTCTCCCCATGGTCATTTTCGTTAAAAGTAGATTCCATAATTCAGTACACACACACATACACACATATATGAAAATATAAAGAAAAAAGAAAAAAATAGAAATAGAAAAAAAAAGTGAGACTAAGGTTACTAACCCATAGTATAAGGGAGAGAAGGGGCAAAAGGAGCACCAACTTTACTACTACCACCTTGCATAAAATACACATCGATAACACCCCCCCCCCCCCCCCCCCCCCCCCCCCGGGGAAAACCCCAAAAAAGAAAGGAAAAACAAAGAAAAGACAAATCCTCCTATTATTATGATATAGAACAAAAAGTAAAGTTTAAAATTTTATAATAAATTAATTTAAATTTTTATTTTCTATTTAAAATAAAAGAAAAATTTTTAGTAATAAAATGAAATTATTTTTTCCTTCTCAAAGCTCCACAAAAAAATGAAACCCCTCCTTCCCTAAAAAATGTACTTAAAGGAGGGCCCTTATTCTCATTTTTAACATAGAAGGATAACGAGTCAACTCTTAAGAGTGAGAGAGGCAATGATAATCATGAGTTAAAGGTGAAGAAATTCTACACAAAGGAGCTAAAGATAGATTGCGTATTCTACCCCTATCTTGAATTCTTTTTTTTCTAATCCTTCCTATCCACAATGGCCCCTTGTAAGCATGTCAATGTAGCAAGACTCTTAAGAAGCCATGATATGGAAACTTCGACTATTGTAGTGCTATTGCATGGACAAAGTGTGAAAAAAACCTTGAGTGTATCATCATACAGCTTTCTTATTAATCTAGAGAGTTAATGCCATATTAGTCATTAGTGTTAGTGTCCATAGTATGGATGATACAAAATGATGGGATTTTTGGAGATTTTCAACCTATGTTTGATATTTTGGCAGACTAGCACAATGCATAGCTTTCCAAAGGACACTATGGGAATAATTTTACATTGAAGACACCGATTTTATTACCCGCAAAACTTTCTAGGAGTGGGTTCTAGAACCCAATCAGGGTCTTGTGGCTACATAGTTAATAAGAGAATTTGAAAGTCAGTTTGAGCAACTAGATTCTACAGAAGAGCAGGATCCAGCAAGTCAAAAAATTAAATTATTTCTACAAGTGCCAAATCTTAAGCTTCAAGAGAAGCTTGATGATTTCTAAAGGATCACACTATAGAGACAATGCTAAAAATAGAGTGGAGGCATGTTAAGGGTGCTGTTAACTGCATTAGTTAAAAAGCATATAAAAAGAGAAAGATTGCATGTATCTAGCTTGCCCAATGTTATGAGCAAAGTAGTTTATGTATCCAATAAGCGACTTGCTTTTGTGGGTAACCCTGTGGCTACACCTACTATTCCCACGGTTAGGGAAGATGTATTAGATGAATTGGTTAAAGACATGTGAGATCTTCAGTTGAAGTCACAAAATTGGATGAGAAGAAAGTACAAGAGGAAAGGGGATGGGGAGCAACCCCTAACCAGGGAAAAGATGTATGTGATGTGATAATTTGCAGCATGAAAGAAAGGATTGTGGTGCTTATCAAGAGGCCTTGGTACGATAACTCATCTTTTGGAAAGATGGCAAGATCCATGCACAAGAAACAAGATTGCCTCTTTCTTTGAATTTTGGAAAGAGAGGTATGTAAAAGGTATTGGAAGACTTGGCTATCCAAAATGCTTATGCGATTGTACATGCTACTACTTTTGGTCTACAATTGGATAGAATACCAAGCCAATTGATGGTTGGTCTGAAGACTGCAATATGGACACATGCTTTGTATGCAAGTGAAAAGAGAAAAGCTACTAATAGTGAAATATCTCATGCAGGGCAAGACATTCACCCGGGAAATCCACCTTAAAGAACATGTAAGATACCATATGAGTTCAAAAGAAAGGGTATTATATTTAGTAAAACTTATATGATTATATTTACAAAATGGGTTTCTTTATTATAATTTGAAAAACATAGTAAGTTTAGTAAAGTAAAAGGGGTCATTTTAAGGTTTTATAGCATATGAAGAAAGGGTATTTTTAATATCCTTTGAATGTACCTTATATAGATGATTTTTTATAGGTGGACTCCTTGAGGACATTCATGACATAACTAGTTGGGAATCACTGGTAGATGCACGTTCAATGTATGTATATTTAGCAAAAGTGAAAAACACAAATGTACTTGTGGAAGAGAAATGGAAGAAAGATAAAGATAATACAGGGACATCTAAGAGAGTGACAAGAAGAAGTGTGGATTAGCCTAAATCTGCAAATTAGCCACCTCTCAAGCATGTTATGGATGAGGTTGTCTGTAGGAGTAGAAACATGATAGTAAATAAGAGGAAAAAAAGAAGGGCAAGCGATCGGGATATAAGCTACTGTCTAATATTGAGATAACCACATATCTCAATAAGGTTCTTGAAGAACAGATTTTAAACAGTCGAATGGACTTCACCTTGGGGGAGGTGCTTGGCATCAACAAGGGGAAATTTCATGGCAAAATTATTGATATAATTAAGGGGAAGTGTAAATTTCTTGGAGATACCACTAGTGCATTGTTGCAATTTGAAGAGAAAATTGGTTTGTTGGGCATTCGGCCTGAATATGAGTATGAAGTAAGTGTTGATTTATCAATGGAGGATGTTGCTAATCAATGAAAAGCATGTGAAAAATAGAAGAAAGTAGCTAAAGACGAATTGTCTTGTAGCAATGTGCATGGTGGAGTAAAGTAGATGCAAGAATATGGGGAAGAGACTTCAAGTTTTATTCCTCAGAGTCATTACATAAGAAATCATTGGACAAGGGCTACCACTGAAATGATAGAGAAAATAGCGGAGCGTGAAACTCCTTAAATCAAATTTCTTGACCCAATGGATCCTCTGAAACTAATGCCATTGAGCATGGATTGTATGATAATGATACATGGCCTTTGGACATTGATCATGGTTGTCATATAAGGGCTACAAATAAATCTTCAGGGGAGCTCTATGCTACATCGTCCTAATGTAAAAGTGAGGATTGGTGATGTATAAGAAGAGAAACACTTCTTTGTGCAAAATAGTTCATTATATGCAGTGATCTCGGACATCCCTATATTACAAGAGTGCCCATGGAAACAAAGGTGCTTGATGATGGTTCTGCTTACGCAAGAGTCAGAAGCAAGGATAGAAGGAAAGCAATCCAATTTCTTAGTGTTTGTATTACCCTCCTAGGAATCGAGATATGCTTTGAGAGTCTCCTTTGCCTCCAAATGTAAGGGAATTCAAAGAATCAAATTTTCATTGTGTGCACTATTGTAATTTGGGGCTATAGTAGTGCTATTCAAAGGATGTACTCACCTCCTAATGGAATGAAGCATGTATTTATTGTTGGTTATTCTTAGTTTATAGTGAACAGTTCATGTTGGTTTCAGCCTATGGAAGTTATGTGCTAAGGAATTGAGAGCATTGGTATTGTTAACTAAAAGTGAAGGCATTATAGGTCTCTTTTACATGAAGAATATTACTAACACTATGGCTGAAATTTTAGCAACCATACATGTAGAAAATAAAGTTGAAAATAGAGTGTTGTCAATATCTTCTTTGGACATGTATGATGTTATAGCATTGTTTGCTCACAGTAGGAAGGATTACAATGGAGTGAAGCACTTGTGAAGACAAAGTATAAGACCGTAGACTAAAAGATGAAACCAATTGCTTTGTCGCTTCCACCAGATAGTGAGGGTCTATATGAGAAATTGTCAAGACAGCCAAGTTTACAGGATCCTAAAGATATAGGTCTTCAGTTTATAGCTGAAACATGACATGAACTAAAAGTTGGTGCAGAAGGGTTTCTTTTGCCTACTAAAAGAGATTGTTTTATGCAGATCTTCGCTAGGCATGGGAAAGCATTTGCATTTCAACCAATTGAAATAGGTTGTGTGGATCCAAATATCTCCTATGGTAATATTTATTGTGCCACATATACCATGGAAGTTAAGCATATTCCAATGCCTAAAGCTTACTTGCCAAAGCTATTGGATTTACTAAATGAAAAGATACCCATGAAGATATTGGAGCCCTCTTTAGTTCCATATTCAAATTTTTGGTTTATTGTACCCAAAAAGAATGGGGATTTGAGATTTATTCAAGACATATATCTAGTCAATAAAGTCTCCAACCATAAGAAATGTGGGTGTAGGTCCTGTGGTTGATGAATTTGCAGAGGCTTTTGCAAGTAGAGCGATCTATTATTTGGGTGATCTTTACTCAAAGTATAATCAATTTCACCTTATAGTTGAGAGTACGGATATCACAACCATGAAGAATCCCTTAGGGTTAGTACAGATGTGTACTCTCCTGCATGGTGCAACAAACTTAGTGGCACACATGACAATTACGATGAATGGGGTACTCATGGATTTTCTACCACAGTTGAAAATTCTCTTGGAAAAAGGCCATCCATTATCCTTGGATTTCTGTCATTGATAGACATCACAATGCTTAACATAATTAAAAGCATCCTAGAAAATGGATGGCCACTAATATCCAGCATGTAAAGCTTTTTGGGTAGTAAGTCATCTAACAAAATATTCGTGGCATTCCTCGAGAACAAATGGTACCTCATCAAGTACTACACATCGACAATAAATCACATCCACATCTTTCCGATACAAGACACCCGCTATAATCGAAAAGAATAGTGTTTGCTCCTTAATCTTTCTCTTCTCTCAAACTTTCATAGAGTAGTCGTAACCTCTCCAATGGGTAGATAATGCATTATAGCTACATACTAGGAAGGGATGGAAGATGTATCAGTTTTGAATAAACCTTGTATGTGTTAGCAGAGTATTTGTCAGCTCATGTGTGAGTCTGAGCCTGATCTGGGCTGGGCATTTTTATTAGGTATTTTAGGTATTGTTAAGATGTGGCATTTTATGCCATTGGGGCATTTTATGCACCAGTCGGCTAGCATTAATGCTGTCCGACCAGCATTATTGCTCCCCACTTTTTCAGCCTATTTATACTCAGTGGCTCCTCCTCAGTCAATCACTTCACTGTAAAATATTACACGGCGCAGCGAACAGAATCTGAGAAAGAGATAGAGAGTACACAACAGATAAGAGGAGAATCAGTAAATTCTTTAACTCCAAACAACTGATACAAAGATGGCTCTGTCCACCCGTGCGCTTCCACTGTGTGAAGCTTAGATGGCGATCTAGACAGAAGATAGGTGAAGAGCTTAAGGCTAGCTGGAACAACAACTCTGACTGGGTGAAAGATGAGTGTAAGATGGCTGCGAAGGGGTTTAGCTTTTATAGCCCGCGAAGGTCGTTAGGTCGGCCTGCTGACCGACCTACCATATGAGCCTCCACTAGTCGGCCAGGGAATATTCCAGGGAATATTCCCTTTACCATCGGGCCGGGGGCGCTGCCCCCGGACCCCCGCCAGGGGGGCCGCTGGCCCCCCCGGGACCCCCCAGCCAGGGGCCGCTTCCGCTGCCCCCGGACCCCACAATAGGGGCCCCTTTTAACTCCCTTACCACGCAACTCAATGCAATGTGCCTCGAGTTGCTACCAGCTTAACCACTCCGTCTAACCCAAAGATTAGACCCACAACAGTCACCTTTTTGCCATCCGGTCACATAGACCTCATCTGATATACAAGTCAGGACTCAACCAATGTCCGGGCTCACATTTGGCTTCTCCTCATAATGGGGGCCTTACAACTTTGAGCACCATGGATCATTGGTAGCACCTAATGAGGGTGGGGCATTGATCATATCTAACACCCCCCCTCAATGTCCACCCATAGGTGAACTATCTCCTCGGCCCAATGCCGAGTCTCTGAAGATGAACTTGAAGCAGATCCTTCGTAAGTGCTTTGGTGAAGATATCTGCTCCATTCTCCTCTGTTGGACAGTAGACCAATTCCACTATCCCATCCTCCATCAAATCACGCACATAGTGATACTGGATCTCTATATGTTTGGTGCGTGCATGAAACACTGGATTTTTGGCAATGGCGATGCAACTCTGATTGTCACATCTCAGCACAGTTGGTTCTTCATCCTGCACTCCCATATGCCATAGAATCCTTCTCAACCATACGGCCTCACATGCAGCAAAACAAGCTGCCTTGTACTCTGCTTCGGTAGAAGACAATGCCACTGTTGGTTGCTTCTTACTAATCCAAGAGAAAATTCCTGAACCCAAAGAGAAACAATAACCAGAAACTGACTTCCTGGAATCAATGTCTCCTGCCCAATCTGAGTCACAGTTCCCCACAAGAGAAGTTCCGAAACTGTATGTGATACCATAGTCAAGAGTTTTCTTCAAGTATCTGAGCACCCGCATCCCAGCCTTCCAATGACTCTCATGAGGTTTGTTTGAGAACCTGCTCAAAACACCAACAGCAAAACTGATATCTGGTCTGGTGTTACACAAGTAGATTAGACTGCCGACCAACCTCCTATACCTCCCAATGTCTGCTAGTGCTGATGTATCCTCAACGGATAACTTTACATTCACCTCCATAGGTGTAGCTATCTCCTTGCACTCGGTCATGCCAAATGCCTTCAAGATCTCCCATGCATACTTCTTCTGAGAGATGAAGATCTTTCCTGGCTCTTGCCAGACTTCAATCCCCAAACAATAGTGCAGCAAGCCCAAGTCTGTCATTTCAAACTCAAAACTCAAAGCCTTTCGAGTTTGGTTGATCATATCTTCATAGTCACCTGTAATAAGAAGGTCGTCCACATATAGGACAATCACTACAGACTTTTTACCATCCCTGTAAACATACAAGTTAGCATCTGAGGCACATCTTTTGAAGTTTAGGTTTAAAAAGAACCTATCTATCCGCTGGTACCATGCTCTGGGGGCTTGTTTCAGCCCATACAATGCCTTCTTCAGTTTACACACTTTGTTCTCAGAATGGGGGGCCTCAAACCCTGGTGGTTGAGCCACGTACACCTCCTCCTTGAGGTCACCATTTAAGAACGCTGACTTAACATCCATTTGGTACACTGGCCACTTCTTGTGGGCAGCCACTGCAAGTACCGTGCGAATAGTGGTCATTCTGGCAGTTGGGGCAAATGACTCTTGAAAATCAAACCCTTCAACTTGTGAAAATCCTTGGGCAACCAGTCTAGCTTTGTACTTTTCTAAGGTACCATCAGCCTTGTACTTTACCTTCCATATCCACTTGGTGCCAATAATCTTCCGCTTTGCTGGCCGATCCACTAGCTCCCAAGTGTCATTCTTCATTATGCTGTCATAATCCGCCTGCATAGCAGCCTTCCATGATGGATCTGCAAGTGCTTCTTCTAAGTCAGTTGGCTCCTTTACTTCTCTCATAATCTCAACCATCAAGGCCATGTTGACTATGTGAGCAGAAGCCCTCCTTTGCTCCTCTATTCTCTGAGACCTCCTTGGTCCGTCTGCCTTCTCCTCAACAGATGCAGGCATAGGATTATTGTGGTCATAGAGCTGCTTCACCCAGCGCGGCAATGGCTTTTCCGGTGGGGTGATGTCAGGTTGGTGAACTTTTTCCTCATCATCTGAAGATGATGCTTCCTCCTCCTTAAGGATAGGGATAGCTCTCGGGACAGGTTCATAGTGGACTACTTCTTCGCTTGATGATAAAGTGGAAGACCTTGCCTTCTCCTCCTCCATTGTATGCGGCTCCTCCTTGAACACCACATCACGGCTCGCGATGATCTTCTTTGCCTCTTGGTCATATAACTTGTAAGCCTTCTGCTCATCACTATAACCCAAGAAGATACATTTTCTGCTTTTTGGTTGTAACTTGTTTCTCTTCTCATCTGGAACATGTGCATAACATTCACATCCAAAAATTCTGAAATGTGAAACAGATGGTTTCTTACCAGTGTAAGCCTCATGAGGTGTTTTTCCCTTGAGAGCCTTTGTGTAGCTCCGATTTAGAATGTAGACTGCAGTATTAACAGCTTCAGCCCAAAAATGGTTAGGCAATCCCTTGCCCTTTAGCATGCATCTTGCCATCTCCACAATGGTACGATTCCTGCGTTCCACAACACCATTCTGCTGAGGTGTGTGAGGCGTCGTCAATTGACGCTTGATCCCTTTGCTCTTGCAAAAGCCTTCAAACTCCTTTGAGTTGAACTCACCACCACCATCTGTTCTAAATTTCTTCACACTTTTCCCTCTTTCATTCTCAACAAGTATTAGCCATTCTTTAAACTTACCAAAAGCTTGAGCCTTATCACGAAGGAAGTACACCCACATCTTCCTACTGTAGTCGTCGACAATCAACATAAAATAAGAAGATCCCCCCAAGGCCTGTGTAGGCATCTTACCACACAAGTCAGCATGCACCAACTCTAGAGGAGCATGTGCTCTATTCTTGCTTTCTTGTGGAAATGCCTTTCTCTGTTGCTTGCCCATCATACAAGCTTCACATGGTTCCTTCAATTCAGTTATTGTAGGTAGGTGAGCAACCATACCTTGCTTTTGCATCTCCTTCAATACTGCAAATCCGATGTGTCCAAACCTTTCATGCCAAAGCTTACTTGTGCCCACTCCAGCGGTGGCTGTAAGAGCACTTAGCTCATACAGGTTGTTCCTTCTTTCTCCTTTGCCAACAATTGTGCCAGCACTATCAATAATTTCTGCACCTGTCTTCTTGAACCTCACTTCATGACCAAGATCAGTTATGGCAGCAACTGATAAGAGATTTCTCCTGATTTCGGGAACATACAACACATTTGAAAGCTTTTTGACTTCACCATTTGCAGCAACAAAAGAAATAGTACCTGTGCCCGCAGCAGGGCATTTAGCATCATTTCCAACCGTCACAGTGATGGATTCTTGTAGAGGCTGCATAGAACTGTATAGACCTTTCTTGTTGGTCATGTGACGGGAGGCCCCACTATCCAACACCCAAGAGTCAGTGGTAGATTCTTCTTGCGCCGAGGAGCACACTTCCTCAATGGTCGCCATGAATAATTCCAACTCTGCTTCAGCCGTATTGGCTGTCTCTTTCCCTTTAGTTTTAAGGGTACCATTCTTTTCATCTGCCTTCTTGACACGACAATCTGCAATCGCATGTCCTTTCTTCTTACAGTAGAAGCACTCTCCTTGAAACTTCTTCTTGCCGCCCTTTTTCTTTTTGTCACCATCATTTTTGGTGGAGGAAACACCTTTGCCTTTTGCATTGGCAGAGAATGCAGCATCTCCATTGTTGCTTCCTTCTCGGGCTTTCAGCCTCAACTCCTCCTCCATTAATAATGCACAAAACTCCTCAAAAGTCAAAGCTTGAGGTCTCACCTGAGTATTAAGGGCAGTTACTAGTCCATCAAACTTTTGTGGACAAATCCGAAGACACCTCCGAGCTAGCTCTTCGCTAGTCTTTTGTATCCCAGCGCCAGCCATCTGGTCGCGCAGATTCTTAATCCGAGTGATGAATGCTTCAACCGTCTCTCCTTCAGCAAACTTCTCCGCTGCTAGTTGATTCTCCAAGTTTTGAATCCTTGTTTGGTTTCGTGTTTCATATTGACTCCTTAGTACATTCCAAGCCTCTGACGCTTTGGTTGTATGCTGAATCAGAGTCAAAACACTGTCAGAACAGCTTGTAACTAAGGCACACAATGCATCTGCATTCCTTCGTTTCCAAGCTCGTAGAAGATCTGCATTCGGAGGAATCATCACACTAGGATTTGATGGGTCGGGGATAGGCTGTGGTTCTGCGTCAGTCCCCAGCACAGTCTCCAGAAGCTCATAAGAATCAAGGATAGTTGTAATTTTGAACTTCCACAAGGTGTAGTTTGTACCATCTAACTTGCCTTCGCTGAAGGTTGGTGGACGAATCCTCAGTGTTTGAATAGCCGGTACAGCAGCACCACCTCCTGCACCGCTTCCGGATGCGCCAGAACTGCTTCCCGGAGTCGACATCGTTTCTCTTTGCTGTTGAAGCCTTTGCCTCTTGCACACTCTCCGATCTCTAGAGCCCCCTGGGCTCTGATACCATGTAAAATATTACACGGCGCAGCGAACAGAATCTGAGAAAGAGATAGAGAGTACACAACAGATAAGAGGAGAATCAGTAAATTCTTTAACTCCAAACAACTGATACAAAGATGGCTCTGTCCACCCGTGCGCTTCCACTGTGTGAAGCTTAGATGGCGATCTAGACAGAAGATAGGTGAAGAGCTTAAGGCTAGCTGGAACAACAACTCTGACTGGGTGAAAGATGAGTGTAAGATGGATGCGAAGGGGTTTAGCTTTTATAGCCCGCGAAGGTCGTTAGGTCGGCCTGCTGACCGACCTACCATATGAGCCTCCACTAGTCGGCCAGGGAATATTCCAGGGAATATTCCCTTTACCATCGGGCCGGGGGCGCTGCCCCCGGACCCCCGCCAGGGGGGCCGCTGGCCCCCCCGGGACCCCCCAGCCAGGGGCCGCTTCCGCGGCCCCCGGACCCCACAATAGGGGCCCCTTTTAACTCCCTTACCACGCAACTCAATGCAATGTGCCTCGAGTTGCTACCAGCTTAACCACTCCGTCTAACCCAAAGATTAGACCCACAACAGTCACCTTTTTGCCATCCGGTCACATAGACCTCATCTGATATACAAGTCAGGACTCAACCAATGTCCGGGCTCACATTTGGCTTCTCCTCATAATGGGGGCCTTACAACTTTGAGCACCATGGATCATTGGTAGCACCTAATGAGGGTGGGGCATTGATCATATCTAACACACTTCACCATCTGCAGGCTCTGTGGAGAGAGAAGCTAGTGCCAGTGCCCACGCAGCCAATGACTCACTATTGTATGCGACTGTTTTGTATTCAAATATATATTCTCAAAAGATACTTGATATGCTTCACTCTAATTAAATAGATAGTTAAAATATAATAGGCTCATCGATAATATTCCACTGATGACAAAAATCTATGTACCTCTTTTGGAGTGTGTAGTAGGCTCATAGTGACTATGACATTTATCTTTTTAGGGTTAGTTGCAATACCAATTAAGCTAACCAGATGGTCCAATCATAGCTCATAGGGTATCCCAAAGACACACTTTCGTGGATTAAGAGCAATGCAAAACTATCTGTAACACTCAAAACGTTTTCTTAAAATAATCAACTGTCTGTTCCTTAGGGTACTTGCCCTGAGATCATCCATGAAAGCATTTAACTCCTCTAGGCAGATGTCACCAAGAGTCTAATCAGTTGTTAGTTGCCAAGAACCATGCACATTGCATAACCCAAAGGCCATAACATGATACACAAAGGTATTGAAGATAGTTATAAATGTTATTTTAGCTTATCTTCCTTTGCAATAGCCATTTGGTTATATCCAGCAAATCAATCTACAAATGAATAGATTTTTCTACTTGCTAATTGATATAAAAACTGATCAATGAATGTTAACAGATAGTAATCCTTAACTGTCTGCTTATTAAGCTCTCTAAATCTATGTGAAGTTAGATTTGATTATTCTTCATCTTCCTGATAACGATTGGTGAACACCACTCTATGTGTTGTACCGGGAATATCAAGTCAGTTTTTCGTAATTTTGTCAATTCCTCAAATACCATGTCCCTTAGTTTGAAAGGCATACGCCTTAATTTTTATTGCATAGGGCAAGAACCTTCCTTTAAGGTAATGGTATATTTTGATGTTGACAGAGGATCCCATATCTACAATAGTGTGTTATAATAATATTCCATCAACATATGCTGCTACCCTTGGACAATGCTTTTTAGCATGCTCAAACCAATAATTTTCTACCCATGCTATGCCGAAGGGCACCACGATATATCGAGTGCGTAGAATCTTCTTAAACTCTTTACGCACTCTTGGATATAACTTAATCAATTGCAGGAGATTTACATCTAGCTTAACCTCACAAAGAGAACTTGCTAAATCAAATTCATGATAGCTAGCAATAGGTCTCTTCACCTGCCAGACCATTCTCTCCTTTGGTCTTTGAACAGGCTTTGGTGTCTCTTTTTTGACTTTTGCCTTCTTCTTTGGCAAATCCTTATCCTTCTTGGGGTTAGCATCACTATACGATTTTTAAAGGTCCTCCTTCCATGTCAATATTAAGGACTTACGTCCCCTTATCATCTTGCTTAGGATTTTCCTTGACAAGTTTTACCTTGTATTTGTCAATGTCTTTATCCTTTTAACCTCTTGTAATAACCCATAGATTAGAAGCTTCAGTGCCATTGACACATACAGCTTCAATAAGGTGACTCCACTACCACTAAGGTAGCTTCTCTACAATAGTCTTCCCTCTTTGTAGTATTTTTTTTGGTCCCTCATCTTGCTGGAGATTATTCCCTTATGCTCGATGATTGATTGGACTTGCCTGTTTACTTCGTTTCTAGAGAGAGCTAGTCTTGCTCCAACATGTAATAGCTAAAGTGATAGGACTTGTTGCATATGTCACATTTAACATTTGGACAATTCCTAGGGAAATGTTGGTTGCCACACCACTTACATCAGCTAAATCTTAAGGAGGCACCCTCTTCAGGGTGTTGACGCCCTATCAAATTATTCTGTCTTTAGGAAATCGGCATCAACAAGTATTTGCATGTATTATCTGGTGATCATGTCAATATAGTGCTTCATCATATCCTAAACTTTGCCAAAAACATTTGACGCACTAGACTCATAGCCATGATCCTCTACCTCTCGTTCCATTGGCCTAACCACTTGATTGGGATTTGGCTGCCTACTGATTCCTTAGAATAATATTAGAATTTGTCATTTGGCTTCCATGGAGCCATTTTACTGACCATATGCATTTTCACACTAGGAGGAGCTCGCAACATGCACACATTCTAAATCATGCTTCTCGAGCCATTGAAAGTACTCATGGGTGCCCCTTGACCTCTATTTGTCAATGTCAAAGTATTTTCGACACCTAGACTTGGATTTCAATTTGCCCTAGAGGTATAGGTTGCTTGTAATCGTGACTCCATCTCATTTGCTCATGTAATAGTCATATCAATGTTTGCAAGAGCAACATACTCAATTGCACCTAGATGTTAAAGTCCATCCCATGCAAAACTATTGGAGTTGAGCAACAATTGGAATGTGAATATAAGTCTACAACTTACGGAATACTTTCTTCAGTTTCTTGGCATAACCTTCAACATTCTTGTGAGGTTCTTGACGTGTTACATTGAGAATGCATAGCCAATATTGACCTCCCCTCTCAGGGGAGGTCAATACATTGAGAATGCATAGCCAATATTGACCTCCCCTCTCAGGGGCAAGCTATCTTCAAAAGGCCACAAAAAATAGATCAATCATAGTTATAGTTTTAGTCTCTAGGCTATGATACTATATTGCAGCTTGCCTTCAAAGTCATATTAAAGAACATCATCAAGTGTCCTTCATCTTGGATTCGACAGTTGAACATTAACTTTTGGAACTCGTTAATATAAAGTTCCACGTCTTCCTCTGCTAACCCATTAAAAATGGGTAGAGGAAATCCTAAGGTTGGAAAGTTTGGTGTTCGCACTGGGATTGCAATGTGTTGTGCTATTACGACCAGATTCGCTAAAGGTCCCTCAACTATAAGAACTATTATCCCACTAAACGTGGATTGACTAACTAGAAGAGGGGAAGTACTGGAGCTTCCTCCTCCTCCTATCAAACTATTTGTGAAACTAGGGTTGCTCTAAGACCCCTTCCTTATAGGGATATCAAATCACTCCGTTGAGGAGAATATCTCCTAGTAATTTTGACTTGCCGTCAAGCACTTTCAGCTCTTTCTTGCTTTTGAAGCTTGGCTTGATGGTCTTGGATCTATTTCTTTGCCTTTTGGCATATATTAATAAACTAGTCCTTGCGATTGATCAAGATTCAGATACGACCACTTATTAGCGGCTCCCAGAAAATACACCACCTCTCAAGACCTAAAACGGTCCTAACATGGGCTCTAGGACTCTAGTCTATGGGTCTTTATACTCAACCAAAACATCCCATATCCTCATCGCCAGAAGCATCTGGAGGCTACACACTGATCTAACCAAATAAGCATTTGTATGGCTCATAGTCCAATGAATAACCCTTCCTCTACTCCTCCTAAGGATTTCCTAAACATATTACTGTTATACACTATGTAAAATAGACATAGGGAGCATCCCTAGGCTAATTGTCATGGCCCCTCTACAGCTCTCCTACACTTTAGTGATTCGCCTCGAGATGCATCGTGAACACATAAAGCAGATATGATACATAATCCTCTCTTTCAAACAAACATTCTAGGAGATTTTAAGAAATCCTCAATGAGTAAGTCCCCCATAGGAAACGAATCACTATCCGTAGCTATAGCTTGGGATACCTCACTCTCAGCGTGGGTCAATGTTTATGAAAACAATTGCCATACATCTAGGATGATACCACGTGTTGAATGGAGCACAACTGTGAATGACTCATAGTGCTCAACCATTTTTATTCATTTAAAGTAGCATTGTGACAGTGTGAAAGCATTATTTTCATGCCTAAGCATAATTACTGTGTTGCATAGGGTCAGTGATATGGAGTATGGTCGTGCTACTCAACCCTTTAATTATCAAAACACACATGCTCTATATGCAAAATGTATCACAAAAAATCAGATTCAACATGTAATCAGTACTTATTATCTCCTCCTCTCCCTACCGTTTAGGGTTATGCATTCTTAGTGGTAGGTTTAGAGAGCTTTTTAATATATTTTTCTTCATTAAAAGTGATAAATACTCACCCTAACATAAAGATAGAACTAACTTGATGCTAAAAATCATGCTTTAGTCCTACCACATATCCATGGATACATATATTATTTTTCCCTATTTTTAAAGGACAAAAATCTATTTTTCCATATTTTTCTCTATGTATTTATCAATAAATATTGATATTTCATGATTTCTTATGTGACTTGATTGGAATTTCTAATAATTATTTTTATTTCTCATTTCATCCCATGAGAACACTATTAACACATCAAAACCCCCAAAATCCATGATTCACCTTAAAACCACAATTTTATGGATTTTACATGTTTATGGAAAAATCAATAGACAACTTATTCTTGTTGATTTTTTTAATGTTTCTCATAAAACCGATCATTGAACATTAGGAGTTATCATTTTCAACCATTTTTTTACTAATATCTATCATAAACAGATGAAATTTATCATTAATTACTCATAAAACCACACTTTATGTCACACGTATCTCATATTTGGAAGGCCACTCATGCTCACTAATAGTCGCTAACGCTTCTCTAAATATCTCAATAGTATCATCTCCTATGATCAAAATCTCTCAAATTAATCGATCCCCTTCTCTCATAGATTGAACCATAGAAACATGCATCAAGAGGAGAGAGAAAGATTGATTTTTGATACTTTCATTCTTCAAGCAGCCATTTCATGTGAGGAATTAGGAAATTGAGAGTGAAAAATTTAGGAAGAAGGCTAGTATCTTCAATTAGATTTTTGGTATTCTCATTCTTCAAGTAGCCATGTCATGTGGGGAACTAGGAAATTGAGAGTGAAAAAACTAGGAATAAGGCCCACAATGGCCCCTCGTCAAAATCGTCATGGAATTGCCATGCTGCTCTACTGCCATCACTAGAAAAAATGCCCTCCCCCCCCCCCCCCCCCCCCACATCATGTGAAATAATTAGGGCCCTTTAGCCCCTAAGGGTCATGACCCTTCCAATTTTTGCCAAAGTTTGGCCCTTCAAATGTTCGGTTTCAGTTTCTTGCATGTTTGGCACTCAATTGGTGATCCAAAAAAACATCTGCCTCCAACTTAACGTTCTGAATGACCGAGAACTTGTCTTACACTTCGGTCCTCCAAACCTCAAAAAAATTATGAAAATTTATCAACCACTACAAATGTCAAAATTTGCATTCCCCTCACCCACACTCACTGAAAATTGTTGAATCCGCTGTGTCAAAGGGGTTTCAGTCAAAAGGTCATATCCACCAGGGATTAGAGAGAGAAGAAAGTAGAGAATAGGAGATAGGAGAGAAGAAAAAGAATAGACTAGAGGTAGACAAGATAAAGACAATTCTCAATGAATCAAAACACTATGCATTGATAGAACCTAAGAAGATAAGCAAAATCCTTATCTCGAACTACTCAGAAGCAATCTCTAAGCATTAGATCTCTTAGAGCTCCCTAGTAGACCAAAAACACACACCAAACACTAGCTTCTTCTTTGCTGCTCTCAGATAACAAATCTAATGGTTTCGTTGGCTTTGAAAGGGAGCTAAAACCCTAGGACACCTAGTCAAAAATCTCCCAAATTCACTCCTTCTCCACATTCGGAGTGCTGTTTGCTACTTGAAAACTGTGATCATGTGCCACACGAATTCAAAAGCCCCTTTTTTTGCATGAGATATCCCAAAATTGGCTGAAAAACCATTTGATTTTGGCATGTCACCCTATTCTAGAAGTTTTCTATACCTTTTTAGGATATTTACAAGAAATAATATCCAAAATATCAAAAATAGGCTAAACCTATCCCAAAATCATGTATTTTGGAACTAACCATACTATGGACACTAACACTAATGACTAAGATAACATTGACTCTCTAGATTCATAAAAAATTCAAATGATGATGCACTTCAGGTTTTTCCGCACTATGTCCATGTTAGTGACATGATATCCACCCCCTCTGAACCTGCACATCCTTCGATATATGCCAAAGTCCTAGTTGTCACTAGATCCTGAATCATCCTCATCCTCTACAACCATAACCTTTGCTTCTTCATCTTCCATATATTCTTAGCTAGCCCTTGTATCATGGACACTATTTTCTTCCATTTTTGGCAACTCATAAGTAGTATATTCGTACCTCTTGAATAATTTGTCCCATCCAGCTCATTTAATACATAAGTAGCATTATCAAATACATGTCTTACCACATAGGGTATGAACCATCGTTTGGAGACTTCATGGCACTATGCTATTTGTCTGAAATATTGTCATAAACCAACATCCAATCCCCATCTTGTATGGTTCTTAGCCTCAATCTATGTGTTTTGCGAACCCTTTCTTGTTTTGTATCCTTGTTGTCCTTTAACTTTGCAACTGCTCCATGTATGTCTTCTGACTTTCTTTCCAATTCTCTAATACCTAAGACCAATAACTCATCTTGATTCAACTCCTCTTCCCAAGGTATCATACTCCATGTGTCTGTCATCTCTTCTATCGGCATGATAGGTTTTTGACCATACATCAATTCAACAAGCATATATCATGTAACAACACTATAAGTTGTTTTGTCAGCCCACAAAGCATAAGGGAGCAATCATGGCTACTCTTTTACCTTCTCTCCACATGCTTTTGCCAATGCCTTCAAAATAGGTGGATGACCTCTTTCACTTTTCCCATTTTCTTCAGGGTTATAAGCTAACATTAAAGTAAGCTTTATCCCCATCCATGCAAAGAAATCATGGGCTTCATCTGCATCTAGTTCACCCCTACCTATTGTAATTTTTTCCACATAGCCATATTGACAAAATATCTCTTCTAAGAGAAAAGTACACACTGCATTTGTTGTCTTGGTGTGTAGAGCTCTCCCTTCCACTTGATTAGTCAAGTCTTTATGGGAATGTACGAGATATCTCATTTGCCAAAGACTTGTAGGCATCGTGACTAAATCCACCACCCACTTAAAATGAAGAGACAAGGGATATGTGGGCTGCAATCCATCTCGATGTCTCACGGATGAGTACATTTGACATGTCGTACATGTTTTCACAAAGTGAGCAATATCCTTATACATGCATTGCCACTAATATCTTTCTTTGATCTTTGCAAAAGTACCCCAAACACCTCCATGGCTAGCCCATAAGCTTTCATGAAATTCTTGCATGACATTTACTTGTGAATCTCTATCACCCAGAACTCGCAATGGCATACCATGTTTTTTCTTAATCCACAAGTATCCATCTTTTAAGAAAAATTCATAGGCTTTCCTCTTGATCTTCTTAAACTCCTCATTTGACTACTCATCTCTTTTTGTTAATGTGCTGAGGTATTGACGAATTCTCAGCACACTCTCCTGCATATTTGTCTTCCAAAAACACTTCATACATTAAATCGAAAGTGTTTTCTATTTGTTGTCCAAGCTGCCGTTAGTGTTGTAGCAACTCCTTGAATTGCTAAATTCACTCTTACAACACTTGTACTTGATAAACCATCTATTGTATTTACTATATTTCATGTTGTCCTTGCATTCATGAGAGTTGTACCTATAGTTAAAATGACTACCAATTCACTTTTACCAATGAAATATCATTTTCAACTACAACAAAGCCATCTTCTTCCTCATCCATCATTCCATCTTCATTCTCATAGCATGCTCAAGATAACACGTCTGCCAGTGGGTTATCTCTTCCTGCAATATACTGAAATTCAGGGCTCAAAGATTTGATGTATGCAATCCACCGAAGCATAGCACTTTCCAGGGTAGCACAACTAGTAATCATACCCAATATGGGAAAAAAATCAATCTCAATGACTATACAAGCACCCATAAAATACTCCTTATCACATTTAAGGGGCGTCACAATTCCCCATAATTCTCTTTTTAACTATGGATACCTTCTTTGTCATTTGGTCAATACTTTAGCACCAAACCAAATTGCTTAACTTTTCCCTACCCCTCCAATCCCGATTGGGCTTGTATCAATTGTAATAATGATAGGCTTCCCATGTGGATAATCATGCTTTCTGAATGTAGGAGAAAATTTCAAGAGTCGCTTCAATTTCTTCATTACTTTTTTATACTTCCTTTCCCATTGAAACCTCTTACCTTTTCTCAAGAGCTTATGTAGAGCATCCTTGAGCAGTTCTTCATCACCTTGAGAAGGTGTGGTAGGTTCTTGGGGACGAGTTAGAGACCTAGGGCCAATGCCTTGTCTTCCTCAGGGTGGCATCTAGCTGAAAAATAAGAATACGAGAAGGTTGGAGCGAAAATAAAAGTGAGAGTTAGAAAAAGATTAAGTGTCGCCTTGCGAGGGCTTGGTAGGTTCTTGGGTACCAGGATAGGACTTGAGGCCGATGCCCTATTCTCCTTGGGTCACTATGCTTAGTCCCTCCTTTTTACATGTCTGAGTATGGAAAATAAAGGCCTACAAGGACAATGTGCTAGAAGAAACTATTTGTTGATTAGGCTATAGGAATCGTGGCCTAGGAGGAGCTCTTGGTTGAGTTGTCCTCAGTTTGATAGGTGGGTCAGATCACCACTTAGATCACCTTTTTTATAGTTCTTTTTAGCTCGGCTGTGTTGGAGTAGTTGGTTAGTAACTAGCTTTGGGCTTTCTGTCAGATTGTGCTAGACCTACTCCTCGTGGATTTCATGCCTTGGTCTTGACAAGGGGTAGGGTGGGAGTTGTGATGTGTTTTGTTGAGTATTTTCTGTATCAGCTTGATGCTCTTTATGATTTGTTCATGGGATTCGACAAACTGAGTCGCCCTATCCCGTGATTGCCAATGAGTGGTAATTTTTGACTCCAAAAGGTGCTTAAAAATTGCCAAAAAAAACTAGATTTCAAAGAAAAAATAAACTCCATCGAAGGTGGCATAGGCAATTGGGTCAATTTTAAGCAACAAGTAGTCGTCAGGTTCCTAAAGTGCTTGAAAGAAACACCAACTAACGGTTGTGGGATTTTCATAAATTTTATGACTATGGGATTAGATCCCAAGAGGTTCCCGAAACTAGGAAACTATGAGTCAGACTGCCAGAAATTTATGGATCTCGAATAGGACGTCGGATACGGGAGATAGGCTGGGAAAGAGGGCCAAGACCAAAATGCCAGTCTAAAAAGACTTAAGAGGTAAGAAAGGGTATGACCCTGGGGGGACTCCCCTTGGGGCCCCCCAAAAGAAACTTGACAAATGGGGGGGGGGTGGCCATTTTTTGTCGCGTGAAGAAAAAAGGAGGCCATGGCGATTGCATGGTGATAAATTTTTGAGGGAGAGGGGGGCTATAGGCCATCTCCCACCTCAATGCAACCATATAATCTGATCTTACTAGCCTGATGCTTGATTTATTTTCCCTCCATTGCCACCCTCTGCTCCTTCACTGGCTATCCGGATGAGGAGATACAAAACCAATATTTCTCTCTCCTCCCTCTCTCTTCCCTAAGAGGCAATTCATGTGGAAGAAGCCCGATTGATGAATGCTCGTCCCAGCAGTGTACTGGATTGCTTCCAAATCAAGTGGGGCTGAAAATGGATGAGTGGAGAAGGATTGAGAATCAATGTTGTACTATTTTGCTGTCATGAATAAGATTTTAAAAAACCCCGTAACATGTGCATAAGCAGTATGCCTCATTTTTACAAAGGAATTTTGCTTCTATTTTATGTTTGATGATCTAAATGAAATTTATATGAAACAAAAATTTATTTCAATCTTGTTTTCATTATGATTGAGGGTTGTGCATAAAAGAAATGTAGAACCGTGATAATAAATAGTCACAATAATTAAACTATAATTTGAAAAGTGTATTTTTAGAGAAAAAATGAAGTTTTTGTTGGTTTCGAGTGCAGAAAAGAGATGTGCATGGGATAAAATTATAATAAAAATCATCTTTCAACTATCATAATTAGTCACTAATCATAGATCAGAAAATAATCTATTTTTATGTATAAATAAATAGAGAAAAATAGCTAAAAATGGGAAAAAATAGGTTTTTGCGCTTTAGAAATTAAAGAAAAGTATGATTAATGTTCCTGCATGTTTGGAAAGGTTTAGGCATGATGTTAAGTCTCATCTCACCCTTGAATTTATGTTTTACTGCATCTTTATTGCTTTTATATATCGAAAATGACAAAAAACAAAACCCTACACATTTTCAATGCAACACAACCTACACGTTAGAGGGAAAGGGTGATGTTAAGAGATTAAGAGGGCTGAGAGGATTGGAATATTTGAAATATTTGAATGTGCATTTCATTTAGAATTATGATATTTCAGTTTAAGGGGCTAGTAGCACGAGAAATCAGTGCTAGTCTCCATACATCAAGGCATACGTTTAGTGAAGATCATGAAAGGGTTGTTTTTTCACATCACAAAATGCTGATTTGATAATATTGTTTGTGCACTAGGATCATATACACTATGCATGACGCATGACATGGTATCAATTGTGGAATGCATAGCAATTGTCTTCCTAAGACATGACTTATACGTGGAGTGGAAAGGAGCCTAAGCTGTAGGTTAGTTGTACGGTTTCCTTGGGACTGTTTGGTGAGGATCTATCTATTCTTGGATTGTACAAAACAAGAAAATAGTGGATTTTGTGCATTATGTTTTATATGTTAGGCAGCGCATCTTGAGGCCAATCCCCTTGATGTAGGAGAGCTGCAGTGTAGTTGCAGTAGTCAGTCAAGAGGTACTTCCCTATGTTTGTGATTCGAGATATTATACCTATATGTTATGGGATCTCCCTCTGAGGAGTATGGGAAGGTAAATGTTGGACTCTGTCCTATTATAGATGCAAAATCAATATTAGAGTTTAGTGTAGTGTGAGCCTTAGAGGCTCCTGGCCACAAGGCCATGTGGGGTGTCTTGTGTGTCTTCGAGGTCCCAACTAGTGCTAGAGAGCCAATGTCAGGCCCATTTCAGGTCTCAACACCAACAATTACATAAAACAATCTCTTTTAACAGGTAAAATAAACCCTTCTGCACCAACATTTCATTCATATAATGTTTCAACTGTAAACTGATGACCTATATCATTAGGATCTTATAAGCTTGGATGTCGTGACACTTTCTCATATAGACCCTCCTACGTGATAGTAGTTTTAGTCACATGGTCAAATGTATCATGTTTAAATTTTGGTCTTAGGTTTAATCTTTGGTCATCAGTTGATAGGTTTAATCTTTGGTCTTAGAAAAATCATAAACTTCTAGCTTGGTATATAACTCTTCAATTTATGACATGAAAGCTCATTTAGCTATTGAAAGTGTTAGACTATTTGATTTTGGCCAGAGCCAATATCCATCTTATCCATATATTGTTAAGATAGATGGAACTATTGAACAAAAGACATTTATATATGCATATAAATATAAAAAATGAAAATGGATTGAGTAATTATTTAACATACTTGTGTATGTTAGTTTACACACAAAAAAAGATTAACCATCAGATCATAGGTTATCAAAACTTATTACTATATGGTATTATTAAACCACACATAATAATGGTGACTCTTTTAAGGTCTTAGTTCATGAAACTTATACATGTCACTTTAAATGATGCTATGTCTAAAAGAATAAACTCATGTTATAATATCCTCAAATCCATAATATTATAAAATTTGGCCATGATAACATATCGTCATATAATGTTTGAAGCTCTTGTATTCTAAATTCTCTCTACACTCCTTCAAATCCTCGTATTTTTACATCACACTTGGAAATTTCTTAGGTATATCTTAGCTAAGCCTCCTTGATGTTTCCACCACCATACAACATCATATTTTGTTAGTGTGCTAGAAAAGATAGAGTGAAATCCAAATCTCCTAATAGCCACATAGCTTACACTTCATCAATTAAGCTCTCAGGATGTGTGATCTCACATTTGTAATATACAAAGTGCCTTTTCAAGACAAAAATAAACATAGTGCTCTCTTTCATCCACAAAAACAACACATTTGTTAAAAATGCGACTTGGAAAATTTCCAAAATCTCTAATATGGTGTTCTATTCTTGATACATACTCTATCCTAGTTTAACCTAGGGATGGTAGTTTGGTAGTCATCTGAGTTTGTTGATTTGGTTTCTCACCTAATCTACTCCTTAGCCTCTTACTTATTTAGTGTTGACTAATTGCTATTGCTAGTGGCGGGAGTCATGCAAAAGATAGAGTTTTAAAGAGGATGGACAATAGGCAGTTTGTTGTTGTAGAAAATCTTGGTTTTTGTAATTGGACTTTCATTTAAAAGAGGAAAATGGAAAAGTTCTTGGTGAATTGATTGAAATTTTTGGGGCTTTGCTAATGAGATGCTTACAAACCTAGCCAATATGCAATACGCTCTGGCAATAATACACTTGCTTAAAACCCAAAATCTATAGTATATGCGATGTATGTAGACACATATGTTCTATTGTAAGGAATAAATGTGAATCATGAATATGGGACTAAAATATTTAAAGTATAACATTGCCTATTATCTTTGTTGGAAGGAGTGATGGCACTTGCATTTGAAATCTCACTTGATAATAACAATTTCTTAAGGCTTGGATCTCTAGAAACATATCTATGACCTTTACTTGAGCAAGATGCAAGAAGAATTTAGGGGATGGTTCATTTTCTCTTCAAGTTGTAAATGTGTATATGAATAAAAGATGTAATGGGGGACCTATAGGACAGAACAATCAATAAACTTTAGGAGGTGAAAGAGGAAGTAAGATGGATTATTAGGAGATCGTTGTCTTGTTACTCTTGTGGAGAGATAGGTCACATAAAAAATAATTTCCCTTATCCATCTAGAGCAGGAGAAGGTCTACCACAAAATCTTCCAAACAAGCAAAATGACTATGGTATTGAAATTAGATACTATTCCACATCTCAAGCACCAAGACCAACAAAGAAAGAGAAAAGAGAGAATGTCCTAAATTGTGTACTTGTTGAAAATAAAAGTGGAAAATAAAATAGTTGATGTGATGCCTATAATAAGGAGGAGGAGAGATGTAGAGAGAGATGAACCCAAAACTAGTAAGACTAGTGAGAAAAGAAGGGACAAAGGTAAAGAAGGGAGAGAAGAAAGAAAAAAAGAAGGGAGATGAATTAAGAGCACCTAGGAAATGTCATGCTTCTGACATTCTATTGGGGGAAGAGGAAAGTGACTATGACCTGAGAAGAGATATGATGGGTAGGAAAGTATATATATCTTTTGCATAGTTAATGGAATTGTGCCCTAGGATGAGAGGACACTAGAAAAGACTAGTAACTTAAAACACAAAGAAAAGAAAAAGAGGAACAATGAGTGTTTTGAGTGTAGAAGAGTTGCCTAATATTTATTTGGTGGCGGTGGATGCTTGGTAGAAGAATCAAAATATAGGGAAAGTATTTATTGATGGAGGATGCTCTTGTAGTAGAGATAGTGAAGGAGAAAAAGAAAGATGAGAAAAAACATTATATTTTTTAAATCCTAAGAGAGATGGGCAGGGGCAAGACAATGTACAGACTCTAGAAAGTTTATTTTGTTAAGGGGATGATGAGATTCAAAATTGTCTTGATTTCTCTAATGATGGAAGAAATGGTAATAGCCTTGAGAGACTTGAGTGTTTGAGAGATGAAGAGAGAATGGAGGATGATTTTTTGAGAGTTTTAGATGATTGTGAGGGGGAGAGCTTGAAAATCAAAATATTTCCTGATGAAGCTAAGGATTTTACTTTTTTGCCTAAAGAGATTGATGTGGTTGAGTGTGGAAGTGAGCTTCTAGATGTAGAGGCTGATCATGAGATTATTGAGGTTATGGATTCTAACTCTTATTTTTCTAATGTTTTTTTTTGTGACTTTGGTGAGTCTTGTTTTGTTTCTTGTGAGTTGTTTGATGATGGTTTGAGTAGCCCTAGATATGCTTCTATTTGTGATGTTTTCATTTTGAGCAGACCTAACCTCGTACTTTTTGATGTTTATACTAATGGTTCTATGGTTGATTTGGGCAACAATGAAGAAGCTGATAAAGCCTCGTGTGAAGATCTAGCAGTTTCTTAAAGTTCTCCTAGAATTGTTGATGTGATGACCTTGATTAGGGTTTTGAGGATATTGAGAGTGCCATTGGTGACAACATGAGAGAAAACTTCAGCAAGGCTTTTAAAGAGATTTGACATATTGAGGGAAGACAGGTCTAAACTAGAGAAAAGGAGTTGGAAGATGGTTGTGAGTTGATTGTTGAGAATTTAGAAGTTAAGAAGCACTTAGATGAGGTTTTGCCTTGTGATGATGTCGATGATTTGGAAGTTTCTAAAGTTTTTTGTGATGATTCTCTTGAGATTTTTTTTGAGAATGCTATGGAAAGGATTGATCATTCTTTTTGTGTGGTAGACTCGTTGGAGTTATGTGATGTTCATGAGTTGTGTGGTATGGATGGGTGTTCCAGAGTGACCTCATATCTTGATGTGAATGGTCCATGTGGTGTTGTGACTCAATTGGTTATTTTTTTGTAATGGGAGACTTTTTTTTAGCATCCCATGATGAATTTTCTCACTATTTGGATGAATTTATTACTAGGACTAATTATGGCAACAAAGAAATGGTTGACACCTTGTGCGGTAACTTTAGAATTGTCATATTTTCCCCTAGGTTGGATGGGTGGGATCAATGGATATTTGTGGATGATGGTTTTTAATTGATGATATGGACTATTTTGAGGATTTTGGATCAAGATTTTTTTTTATTTTTGAAGAGAATTTCATGGATGATTTTTTATTTCCCATTGATGAGCTACTCGAGTGTGAGCAATGTTGATTTGCTTAGACATTGGGTTAGTTGAAGAGCTTGGGGATAAATCTTTGGAGTTACTTTTTTTTAGTTCATAGATATTTTATCTTTTTAAGAGGTAAACTACTACACATAAATGCTTGCAAACGAGGCGAGGGCTAAATATGTCATGCATTTTTGCTTAAACTCAAAACCCTTAGTGAAATATATCGAGGTAGAATTTCTTATGCTTAATTTTTTGTGAGACTGTATGTCTTGTTTCTTTCTAGCAAATTTTTTTATATTTTCCTAGATTAGTAATTGTTTTTGTTATCTATTTTGATTTGTTATATTTGAGAACTTGATTGTCTTGGTCGAGATTAGTGCTTTCTTGGATAGATAGGAGTTTGATTTTGATTGAAGCTATTGGACATCCTGAATCAGATATAATTTATTGCCAATATCTTTGCATATCACAAAGATTATGGGTTTACAAGCACTCACATTGTACATGTTGGATATAGTGCACTCAAGGTTGTCTCCTGATTTTCTTCAATTACTTCCATGCCATGGGTTAGGTTAATGCTCTAATTAAACCTTCATTGAGTACCACACATCATGATGGCCACTATAGCTATATGTAGTAAATCTTACATGCACCCGCACTTGAGAGAGAACCCTATATTGTGCATGCACTATTCCTTACATACACGAGAGTTGGGATATTCATAATTGAATTAGGAACCTCAAACTGAGAGAGAAAGGTGGTTGGGTCCATGCAAGACTCCTTTAGTTGTGAGATGGGTTGTCTACTTGGTCAACATCATAAGGACCATTATTTCCTAATTGTTTGTGAGATTTGGGTTGGTGTGGAGTAGAGTGGAATTTTCCTACATGAGGCATTGGCACTCATAGACCAGGCTAGGAACAAATCTTTTTAGTGCATCCATATATTTGTGTATGGCATCATATGCATAATTGCATGGCATAAGATTCCAACTTCACACTTCTTCAAATCATATCTTTGTGTGTGGCATAGTATGCATAATTTCATGGCATAAGGTTCCAACCTTTTAGTGCATCCATATCTTTGTATGTGGCATGGTATGCATAATTACATGGCATAAGATTCCAACTTTGCACTTCTTCAAATCATATGTGTTTGAGCATTGTGTACATCTTCAAAATAAACTAAAAAGACAAAGGATAAAATTGTTTAAACTAATCCTAAAAAGAACAAATGACGAAGTTTTGAATCTAATCTTTTAGCTTGCAAATGCGATGACCAAGGAACTGACGTATGTGTCACCACACACTTGTGTATGACCTTCCTCTCTCCTCAAATAAGAGAAGAATTTTGTCATGAAGAGAATGGCCCATACTACTTAACTCTCCCCTATTTATATACGCTTAAGGCATCCCAACATTCAAAGCTTTCCTTTAAGCTTTTTAAAGCTTTTGTAGTTTACAAACTTGAAAATCCTAAAAGCTCTCAAACATTTAAGCTTTTCTTAAAAAGATTTTCTTCAATTTTTGGTGTATGCTTATATTTTCCTTCTTTAATCCAAAAAAATAACACAAAATATAATTACAAAACATCACATACCTGTAACAAGTATAGGATCTCCTTACATAAGGCTTTTTGTGGCATTTTAAAAAGCATAAATGTAAAAAACCCAAGAAGGATTAAGAAAGCATAATATAACTAAAAAACTATATAAAAAGGATGAGTAAATAACGTTAGAGACAGATGGCCATGGGTTCATTGGAGTCAGGAAGCTAGTTTCACTGTTGAAGTCAAAAGGTTCAAATTATTTGTCTTTGGCAAAAAGGTAGGAGATAAATTTTAGAATTGCAAAAATATTTTGTAGAGTGAAATTGAAAAATCAAACTCAAGAATTTCAAGGTTTTTTAAAATGGAAAGGCTTGCTCTACCACTGTTTCTTTCTTTGAAAACTACATGAGACTTGGTTGTATATTGGTTTGCTAGTGTTTTGTCATCATGTTTTCTTGATGAATTAAAATTTTATGCAAAGTCAAACATCATTACTAGCACTCCTTCCTCTTGTGTCTTTGGGTTGTGTGAGAGGATTAGCCTTAATCACTGCTCGTGTAGTAATGTATTTTAGTGTTTTAAACATGATATGCTACCATGCTATGAAGAGATATAAGATCAACTTTCTTAATTAGTGTTTGTACATGGTTCTTTAACACACTCTTAAGTTATAGAGACTACACAATCCATTTGAAAATAATTTTTTAAAATTTCTATATATACAATTGTTTTCAAATTGGATCAATCCAAAACTGGTTACCTTTATTGTGTTGTTCATCTTGAGCCTTTCATCACTAAACCACATTGGGCTCATATAGGTTTTGCAATTTTATCTTGAGATTGGGAATGCGATAACTACTCAAACTAAAGCCTTACTAGTTCTTGCACACCATAAGGGTGAAACTTCCTATACGAAAGACCAAAACCTACCTAGCCATAGTCAATTACATTAGGTAGTATACAAATACTCCAAGTGAAGAGTATAAATACTCAGGGCGAAGAGTAACTACTAAGGAAATCTTTAGGATGGCATCACGCCTCATTCCTATCCAACTGCTCAAGTCATGGGCATAACCACAATCACTTTTTAAATTTGCATAACTCTTTACATGCCTTACGTAACCACAATCACTTTTTAAATTTGCATAACTCTTTACATGCCTTACGTAACCACAATCACTTTTTAATTTTTCTACCAATCAATTATTTTATTAAAATTTTTGATAAATAAAAAATCAATTAATAGAACTTGATTTCTCAATCAATGAAGTTCATCTCATGCAATTGCACGTATTACATATTTTGTACATATGAATGCGTCAAATTTTCTATTTTTTCAATTGTGCAAATATACCAAGTATTTCATTGCATGTGAATGCACTCATAACAAAATAATAAAATAAATTAACTTGCAATGAAAATAAAAATTTATTGTAATTAGAGTACTTATTCTAATTTATATAAGCAAGTAAATAATATAAATAAAAATGATATTTTCTAAGAAAAATAAACTTTTTACAAAGTGGTCTTTAATTCATGAGAACAAACTAAATTTATCTTTTAATAATTTGATAAATTCACTAACTCAAGTATTAAATAGGATTTTTTTGTAAATTTATATCAATTTTACTTATTTATAGAAAATTTTAACTAAGTTTTTAATTAAAAACTACTTAAAAATAATATTTTTACATTTTTTATATACTTTTCTAGAATTATTAGTATTATTTTGATTATATCTTCTAAATTTAAAAGTTAAAATTACTTGTAAAAATAAGATAAGGATTATTTTATTACTTTTGAATTAGTTTTTACCATTAAAGTTAATAAAAATCTACTTTTTAAATAAAAAGTACTAATACTTTTAAGTTTAACATAATATTTTTAGAAATTTGGGCTTTATTTTTGCTATTTATAAACACTAAAGAATAAAATATTATACCTCAACCGTATTAACGGTGTATCGGATGAGTTTTAGTCAAAAGGTTGTATCCACTGTGGGGATTAGAGAGAGAAGGAAGTAGAGAATATGAAATAGAAGAGAAGAAAAAGAATATGCAAGAGATTCAAATGAATCATAAGAATGTTGGCACTTTCCTACATATTTATTGTCTAGAAACACTTCTACACATTACACATAACATCTAAAGTGTTTTCTCTTTGCTGTAACTCCTTGCATTGTTGAATTCACTCTTACATCACTTGTACTTGACAAACCAGCTATTGTATTTATTGCATTTAATGTTGTCCTTGCATTCATGAGAGCTATACCTATAGTTATAATGGTTGCCAATTCAGTTTCAGTGATCAAAACATCATTTTCAATAGCAAGAAAGTCATCTTCTTCCTTCTCATCCATCATTCCATCTTCATTCTCATAGCATGCCCAAGATAACATGTCTGCCACTGGACTATCTCTTCCTGCAAAATGCTGAAATTCAAGGTTTAAATATTTGATGTATGCAATCCACCGAAGCATAGCAATGTTCAAGGTAGCACAACTAGTAATCGTACTTGATACTAGCAAGATATTTAGAGTGATTCCAATGTATTCTTTTTCATATAAGCTCCTTTTGGGCTAAGTTAAGATTATGAGCTATTGTCTCAACAAGAGTTTTATTAAAGTTACAACTTGGATGCAAAGTTTCTTGGCATAATTGAGTTTTTTTTATTGTACAGAGAAGAGTTTATTAAGAGTTAGAGTGTATAGTGTAAAATTCTTGTTAGAAAACTTAGTAGACTTTTCTTTAATTAGATTCACACAATTACTTGACTCTCTTTCTCTCCCTACTGCCTGCATCCCTTCTATCCTAAACCTCTATGGCTAGGCCCTCAACCTTATATGGCTTAAGAGTGTATCCCTTTCTCACTTTCTCACCTCTATCACTTTTGATGGTTAGTTGGGCCTATCTCTTTCTTAGGAATATGGCAATCATCAAAGTCCTTACCTAGATGACAAGAAACTAGTTGAGATTTATGCCCATAGCAAGCAATGCATTAAAGACCAAAGTTAGTACAAAAGAATGTGTTATATACCTCTTCCTCATTTTCATATACATAGCCATGCTCTATCATCAAGGTCAAGGTTCCATATTGCTATGGAATACATCATCTGTACACTAAGACTAGTGGGAAAGTCTATGTAGACTAGTCTCATCCTACCCCTTCACAAAATCAAGGTATGAAACCCACAAGGAATAGGACAAGCATAATCTGACAGGAAATGCAGAGCAAGTCGCTAAGAAATTGCTCCAACATAGACTGGCTAAAAAGAACCGTTATCGCACGGAATTTGCGCGAGGGTTTTTGAGAGTAACTCACCGCGCAAGGACGCTTTGTGATGGGACAACTCAATGTAAAATAATTATCCAGAATAATTTTAGATTGAAGATGAATGAGAAAATATATTCTTTGATAAAAGATATAGACAAGATACAAGATCAAAAGATTCTCGGGTATGATCAAAGATCTTGGGGAAAACAAGGTCGAAATCTCGAACAAAGAGAGAAGAGAAGAAGGTGGAATGTCAGGTTTTAAGGGAAGATTTTCAAGGAAGGCTAGGAGCACCAAGCTCAAAATCAAGCCACTCCCGTAGAATTTGACAAGGAGAACTTTGAAGAGGGCAAAGAGCTCATAGCTCGACTCAAACGCAAGCCACCTTCATTAGTGGCTCGATGGCGGAAACTTCAATGTAGATGAGGGATAGAAAGTTCAACCTCAAGCCTCTCTCCCGAATTTGACGGCAAGATCTTCAAAGAGGGCGAGGAATACAAGCTCCACCTCTAGCCTCTCTTTCTTGATTTTGATGGCACTCCTCTCCCCTAAGAGCACCACTAGTGCCTCTTATATAGTTTTTCAAGAAACGTTATGCTTTTGGATTTCTCATAAAAGCTTAAGGAATTAAGGCTTTTAATGCCTTAGCTTTACAAAGACCAAAACTCAAACGATAGAGCCAAAATCAAAAGCTTCAAGGATAAACAAAAACCACTCGTGATTTATATCGCCGGCTCTCGTCATCCCGGCCCGTATTGCCTTCAACTTGCTGCCGTCTCTCGAGCTGACGGCTGTAAACAATGAGGTATGCTTCTGCTCTCTGCTATCCTTTTGCATACGTGTCACCCCTAGTTATAATGATAGTGGACGTCAAATTTGGCATGCCAATGATCATCGCAGTACTGCACTCTTCACACGATTACACAGCACTCTGAGATTCTCTCCAGGCTTGACAATGGCCTCCTTGATTGAAGCCTCAACGCCTTCAAATTCAGTGTCATTCGGCCTGCTTAAGCCACCGTAATGTAGAGGAACATTCTCTGGATAAATCAAAGCTTTGGTGTTACTGAAATTCCCTTGGCGTACTAGTCACGATAATTGTCTTTTTTAGAATATGACACTGCCTCCTCTGAATAAGTATGCTACCACCTTTATGGTCACTATAGTCATTAATGAAGATGCCACTTTTGGCTCTTCTTCCAAATGTTCTTTCCGTCCTCTGGACAAGGTAGAGGAGGAGGGTCCTGATGAAGCAGGGTGCAGTGTAGGCACCACAAGTTATGGCAATGTCGTAGGGAAAGAGCTAGAGTAGTTTCAGATGCAACAATAGTCGGTAGCGATGATGGAGGTTATAGTGAGGAGTGGTGAACGATAGCTACAAGTCATTCGCCACCTCTTCAACCAAGAACTCTCTGTATAATTGTCCTATGACCAGCTACTATGGTGCTCCACACATATTGTTTGCATCTTCCTCTACTTTATTTTCCTTTTGGCTAGTTGGCTTTACCTATATGAACTCTGCAAGGCTTCCCTCTGGACTGAAATTGATGATACCTCTTAGGTCCACTTCTCTTGATATAGCCTCCTTTGATGGCAATGTCTCGTGATGCAAGCTCACGGGCCAAATCCACCTTGCATGAACTCTATGGAAGCAAAGATTTCATCTCAATCCAATTGCTTGAAATCCTCACAAGGAAATTATCATGGTGAAATTCATCACTCCATAATATGCATTCTCCCCGTGTAGTATCTCCCACAAAATCATGAAAACTCCTTCAAACATTGTATACTAGCTCATGTTAACTTTCCATCTTGGGTCTTTAAAAAAAACTGAGTTTTTTGTCCATATATACCTATTTATAGAATGTGTCCTAGAGAACATGCATTGAAAAATGTATGTGATACCCAACCATTCATATGATTTGAGATTTATGCAAAGTCAAATCCATAATATGCAATCAATCAACCGATGCTTCCACACAAAAATTTATGAATGCACTGAAGAAAATGTGCCTAGCCTAACTACATCTGCTTGTGCGTCATGCAAAATGCAAACAAAAAGATACACACAATAGAAAACAAATTCCTAATGACCCTGACTAATGAGATCAAAATCCTAGTGAAAAACTCCACCCTTAAGTTCGTAGTGGTGGACGCGCAGTATCACGACTGATACTTAAATCTTTCTTTCTTTCACTCACTTTTATTTTTGCTCCAACTTGTCTTAGTATTTTTGTAGCTAGATGCCACCCCTAGAAAGACAATGCATCGACAGTGGGTCTCTGACTCATCCCTGGGAACCTACGAGGCCCTTGCAAGGTGATGATTATTTGCTCTAAATATTTTTCTTCTTTTACTTTTCTATTTGAGGGTTTAGAACCCCTTTTTACACTCGGAATTTTCATATTTCAAGTACATTCAAAATTTCATATATTTTTAATTTTGATAGGCTTCTCTAACTACCTCACTACTAACAAAAGCTCCTAGAAACAACTGCCTAGTAGGCTAGCAAAATAGGGTCACTAGGACTACCTTTTAAAACAATACTTAGAATGTATGTCTTGATAGGAGGAGGCATGCAATTGCTCACACCTCCCTCCTCAGACACACCTAAATTAACCTCGAGACTTTATGCCTTGATTGTTGGTCCCCAACAAAATAAAAATCCCCCATAAGTATATAAATACATATAGCATAGAGAGAAAGTACTCATTTAAAAAAAAAAATCACTTAGACTTGGCCATAAGAAGCTTCTATGCAACAAGAGGCTCCCCTAGGCTCCACTGAATTTGTAGAGCACATCACTCAAACAAGACCATTAACCACCCGCACTAGACAAACAAATGACCCTCTTGGCCTAATGAAAGATAACACTTCACTATAGAATAATTGGCCCACTTGACCTAACAAAATAATTCTTGAAACGACCATTTAGCGCAGTGTACTGCTAAAATAGACCCTTGGTCGGACATAACTCTATTGAAGCATAAAATTGACCAAGGTTGAGGGCTTCTCTGGCTCTACACTAAGTGCATTAAGTTATTCAGCTGAAAAACTCTTGAATTCCCTTATAAAAAATATATCTATTCATTGTCAAGTCTCACCTGCAGTAGTAGGTATTCAACAATACAAATGTATCCTGGAACTGTCTTTGCCCTGAGCAAACATTTTGGGAAGAAAGCACTTGTATCAAGCCACTAGTACTTGAATTCTTTGATCATAGCACTTCAGCTCCATATTTCATGTGTAATATTATAACAACAAATAACTCCTTTATGATCCCAAAAGCACACTAAAGAGGGTTCTTCATATAGTTCAACATATACTCACAGTAGATAAGCATATGCATTTGGTATTGATCTATGTATTCAAAGATTCATACTGAAAATCCGAGATAACAATATGCACCATGAATAACCTATTTTTCCCTATTTTCCAAAACTGATATATGAACCATAAACTCACTTATTTGCCACCCCAAACCATATCTTGAATGTCCATGAGTGTTTAACCTATTCTTCCTTACCTAAGCCTCCAAGTTGCATGAGTTTTTAACCCTCATCTTCTTCAGAATTTTCCCCCTACCAAAGTCTCTCTCCCCCCCCCCCCCAAAGTTACTCTTGGCCTTGGTCTCTATTTTGAACACCTTTTGAGCTTGTCCCATGGACATTGGACACTCCTCATTTTCATGATCATGGCACTCCACAAACTTATCATTTTTTCTCAGGTAAGTTACTCATGAATATGTGTGTATCACGTGGGCTCAAAATAATTTATTTTTAAAATACCATTTTTATACATTTTTTACATACAGAAGGGTGTAATATATAGGGATTATTTACAGATTGAATAGAAAAGGGTTATATTTTATTCAAAAAAAATCACAGATAAAAATATTTATAAATAGGCCTTGAACGCACGTGATGTAGAGGATATACATATAGTAACTTCCCCGAGCCTTTTTTACACTGTGACTTGTCTTCAAACTTGTTCTTCTACTCTCGACCCTGCCAAACAATTTATAAATACTACCACTTATACCATCTCAAGTTATAGTTATATATACTAAGTATTTTGGTATCACGTCTCAAGAGTAGGCACTTACAAGGATGGAAGAGTGGGAAAAAAATGCTAGCACAATATTGACTAAGAACAATGAACCTACACACCTAGGGATTCCACCTATAAGAAATCATCTATACATTGTGTGTTCAAAGTGTTATGAGATTCGAGAAATACGCTCGACCTTATTATATACTTGAAAGATATATGGTGAATATTATGCTAGCGTAGAGAGAGAATAGATGAGAGAAAATAAAAATGCAGAGAGAGAGAGAGAGGGATAGAAAGATTGGCAACACGCTAGGGACTTGAAGATGGGCAAGTCCCCATTGACCTTGTGGAGTTATATTATTGAAAGGGAGCAAGCTCC
The DNA here is from genome assembly GCF_053477565.2 of Lygodium microphyllum. Taxonomy (NCBI): domain Eukaryota; kingdom Viridiplantae; phylum Streptophyta; class Polypodiopsida; order Schizaeales; family Lygodiaceae; genus Lygodium; species Lygodium microphyllum. The sequence goes on from NC_141158.1 coordinate 75,171,970, forward strand.
TCTATTACACATAAACCAATTCTTAACTTATGGATCTTGGGTACAAGATCACGGTCCCTTGCATGGTATACAATCGGCTAACACTTGCGCAACTTGGAAGTTGGCACCTTTTCATCCTTCTTGAGTCTCTCCTTCTCTCCTACACAATATGTGTAGGGATCTCCTCTTGTTGTAGCAAAGCTTGCGCAGCACTTGCATCTTCTCTCCTCCTCTTGGAACTTAATTTCAGCCGAGCTCCCACAGCACTTACACCATCTCTTCTTCTCTTGGAACTTGATTTTAGTAGGGCTTCTGTAAGCACTTGCATATTCTCTCCTCCTCTTGGATGCATTCAAAGTGATTCTTCCTTCACCTCCCCCACACCGAAGAAGTGCCTCCTCTTTTATATGCTTTCAAAAGCTTCTCTTCTTGGAGAGACTTTAGTGCCAAGATTGGAAAGGTTGATCTTCATGCAAGAGGTGGTTGTTCTAGTACCTACTCTATAGCACCATTTTTGAGATATCTCTCCGTGTATTGTTCGGATGGAAAAACATCCAACACAAAATTTGTAGATCTCTCTGTTTTCAATAACCCTTGGTGGGCTATTTTTTGTGATTGGCTTTCTATCGTGAGATATTTAAAAAACGAATTCACCATATCTATTTTAAGAAAAATAGCTTTTTAAACTCTACTCTTAACTTATGGTCCATGCAACCACCTTGAGCCATACATAAGGAGAGTTCATTAGATTGTCTTGGGCCTCAACCTTAAGATTGACTTCCCACAAAAGATTGTGTCATCTTAGACCTTAGAAAGAGAAAATCACTTCTCTCCTCACTTCCAGAGGATCACGTCTCTTGTCTTTATTAGTGAGAGAATTACCTCTCTCATTTTTCTTAGTGAAAGAATTACTTCTCTTCTTAATTCATTAAGAGAGAAAAGACCTTAAACCTTGGCTTGTAAGGGAGAGGATAACCCCAAATGAATGCATTGCTCATTACACATAAGTAAACGTTCCCAGGCATCCTCGGATGCACACATAAATACATATACATAATGCTAATGCACTTCCTCTTCTTAGAACTCTATCCATCTTCATTTATATGTAACTCCTTGGTTCTTGTGTACACTCTTACACTTGGCAGACACTTCCTTTCCCCTCCATAACTTGTACTACCTGTACAAGATATCCTCGTCACAGTGCTTTGATCACCCCATTAAGTGATGCATTGGGAATACTGGTCTCTAAATGGTCTCATGGTGGCCATGCTAGATCATCATCAACACTTAAAGAAAAGTGAGTCATTAATTTATTGACATAAATTTACTAAATAGAGAATGCCTAATAAGAAATCAATTTGTGACATTCCTAGGGCTTGACCTCAACTGTAGAGGGGATACATAGTCGTTGAGAAGATTTGAAAATTCTTGTAGTTCTCATAGTCATAAACTGAGTTTCCAATGGGGGATAATTCTTAAACTTAACCAGATACTTCCGTAATACCTTACTGATCTTAGAGTATTGTCCTAATGGTGTAAAATTCTTTCAGGCACAAGGAATTCTTCTGCTTGTTCTAGGTTAGGTAAATCTTCATTGATTGGTTCATTGGAGGTTCTCCAATATAGGGCCATAGAAAACTTATATGGAAGGCATTATGAATGTTCCAATGACTTGGTAGATCCAAACAAAAAGACACCTTGTTTATCTTATCTGTAATCTTAAAAGGGCCATAATAGCGATTAGAAAGCTTAACCACTTTACCCTTTTGACCTTTCTGCTTCTTCAAGCGGGCCTTCTCAAACTTAAAAAGAACATACTATCCCAACTTGAGATCTAACTTACGACAATGGTGCACAAATCGGATATTGGATGCGCACGTAGTGAGTGCCGGAAGGTCCCCAAGAACAAAGAACTCTACATAAACTTATAAAGTAAGAAGAAGGTTTTGCATGACATGAAGCAAAAAGACAAATTGGGTACAATCTCCCCCCATGCCCTTATGTGCGTGTTCCACATGGCATGTATTTATAAATTTATTCATCTCCAAGATAAAAGATAGCCCAATTTTACAATTAGCATACTTTGGCTTTTGTGTTTACTTTTTTCCAAAAAAAAAAGCAGTTGGGCATCCCAAAAGTCATGCTATGCCCAGATACAATATCCAATAATGAAATATCTAAACCCAGAGCCCATGCGCATATAAAATAATAAATGTCTGTCAAGTGATTTAATAAATAAGTGTGCCTAAGTAAATATTAATGCCATGCCTTTAATGATAAGACACTCGTCCATAAAAAATAATAATTTTTTCTAGAAAATATGAATACATACTATTGCCCAATGCTTCCCAACACCACCAATTGAAGCATTCGCAATTGTTAAAAAATAAAAAAATCAAATCGACAAAAGTGAATACCTAGGAGTCTTCAGCTACAAAGCAAATAAAAAGGTTGAAACTCTGTCCTAACCTTAATTTAATATGAGTGCACTCTAAACTCATAAATTTCCATTAACTTAAATATGTATTTTGTGGAGTCACCTGCTATGGAATCACTCACATGCACATTAAATTAATTCGACACCCGAAAAGGAAGACATCCCCCGTCAACTTCTCGCATAATGAGTCCACCTTGTGTACGAGCCATGACAAATAAATATAGTTTTACAGAATCCACTGCAAAACCTCATGGAATCCATAGTGAAATATGCCTCCTAGTATCATACCCCCAGGGTGGATAGCAATTGTCCTCAATTGCTATTATCTCAATGTAGAGCGAGCAGTGAGGGGGGTAAGCACTGAGGTCGCGGGCGTGCATCCATTGGGCTTCTTCAACTAGATGATTTTTAAACTTAACCAAATATCTAGGATATCGACGGCCAGTTCTAGTGGTCATAAAGTCTGTATCTAGAATAATTTCAGGTTCAAGTATTTCAGTTTCTTCTTCTAACAAAGGAGGGTTTTCATAAACAATGTGGACATGTAATTGACCTCTTAAAGGTCGTAACAAACTGATATGAAAAGTATTGTAAATTTTTCAATATGGGGGTAGTTCTAATTTGAATGCATTATCATTTATCTTGTGAATTATTTTGAAAGGTCCATAAATCTAGGTGCTTGTTTAACAACAAGGTATTTCTCAACACTTTGCAATCTTATCTTTTCAATACATAACCAAACATAATCATCAACTTTGAAGCTCATGGCTTTTCTTCTCTTGTTAGCTTGTTTTGTGTATGATTGTTGGGTTTTCGCAATCATGTCTTTAACTTCAATAAAAATAGTAGCATGCGTATTGGCAATATCATCAACAGCTTTAACTTTGTTTGACAATGATGTAATAGGTGTAGGCAATCTGTGTCCATAAATGATTTCAAATGGTGTTTTTTGTGTAGCTATATGTAGTGTATTGTTGTATGCGAATTGAAGTAAATGCAAGTGTGTATCCCATGCTTGTGGTTTTGAAATTGTGTATGCACACAAAAGATCTAGAATGGTATTGTTAGTATCTTCCATTTGCCCATTGGTTTCAAGATGAAATGAAAATGAGAAGTTAATTTCAGTACCTAAATTAGCAAACAAAGTAGTCCAAAATTAATTACAGAATCTAGAATCACGATCAGAAATAATAACTTTTGGGAAACCATGGTTAGTGAAAAGAGTCTTAAAAAACAATTGTGTAGCTTGAGATACATATAATGTTTTTTTACATGGTAGAAAATATGCTTGTTTGCTAAATTCACCAACAATAGTCCAAATCATATCATGTTTAGCTTGTGTGTTAGGAAAACTAGTTATGAAATCCATTGAAATATATTCCCATGGTTGTTGAGGAATTGGTAAAGACATTAACAAACCATATTTCTTACCCTGGTGTCGCTTGAGCCTTTGACAAATTAAACATTTAGAAACAAAGTTAGAAACATCAGATTCCATTTGTGGCCAGTAAAAATCTTCAATCAATATTCGTAAAGTAGAAATAATACCTCTATGGCCTTGATATGGGAGAAAATAAGTTTCATGCAACACAAATGATCTAAATGGAACAATAACACACAATCTTTTCTCATAAAACATAAATCCATCGGAATAAGACAAAGAATCAATTGAAATCCATTTATTGAAAACTAGGGTCTTAGTCATAGGTATCCTTCATAGGGATAAGGGAATCAAAAGATATAACTAAGATATTATGGATACTTGGTCTTCTACTTAATGCATTAGCCAACAACATTATCTTTTTAGAGTTGATATTGGATAAGTGGATGAAAACTTTGAATGAAAGTAGCCTATTTGATATGACAGTCAGAGATTTGTGGTTGGCTAAGGAGATGTTTGATACTTTGTTGGTCATTTTTTATCATGAATTCAAATCCCATGAGATAGTGTTTCCATTGACGCAAGGCATGTACTACAAATAATAATTCCTTATCATAGTAGGTAGAATACTTCAATTGAGAGGGTTTAAGTCTCCAACTAGAATAGACTATGGTATGTTTTTTTTGAATAAGAACAGCTCCTATTCCCAATCCGCTAGCATCAGTGACTACTAGAAAGAATGGTCGATTAAAATTAGGTAATTGCAAAAACAAATGCATGTGTTAAAGCATGTTTCAATAAATCAAAAGACTTTTGCTAATTATTAGACCAATGATCTATAACACCTTTCTTTAATAATTTTGTTAAAGACAATGCAAGCAATGAAATTTTCCTCACAAATTTTTTGTAAAGCTAGCAAGACCTAAGAAAGAACGTAACTCATGCAAATTTTTAGGGATCGGCCAATTCAAAATTACTTCTATCTTTTTAGGATCAACTTGAATACCATCAGAAGAAACAATATGTCCTAAGTATTCAATTTGGGTTTGGAAAAAATCACTTTTTTCAGGGTTAGCATATAATCGATTTTCTTTTAATAATTTGAAAACCAAAGATAGATGTTCAGAATGCTCATTCTCATTCTTATTGAAAACCTTTTGAGCTTCAAGCTCACAAACTCACTTCATTTTCTTTCTTTTGACACTCAAACCAACGTGTTGCCACTCTAATTCACTGACTTACTCAGTGATAAACATCAAGGAGAAGATATTTGTGGAGTGTTTGAAAGACTTGGAATATTTAATCAAATATCATCATCAAGCTCCTCTTCCATCTCACTCTTCTCACTCCATTAGAAGGTTTTGCCATTGTGATCTGAAATCCTAGCTCAGTTTCCAGTAAGGACTCAAGTTGAAGGAAAAGACAAGCATCAAATAATCACCATCAAGAAGGAAGAAGAGTCAAGCTTAAAGACCAAACATAGTATCTCTTGATACTACAGAGTGTGCATTCACATTACCTTGCACTTGTGTCTCTTGATACATCGAAATAAACTCTTTTGCTAAATAATTGAAGCTTATCAACATGGCAGAACTTGAGCAAATAGCAAAGTTTAATGGAGAAGGTTTCCATGCTTGGAAGGAAAAGACCATGTACCACCTCATGAGGAAGTCCTCTAGGATCTCTTTGAAAATGATGAAGGTGATGCAGATGATAGGGAAGAAGATTCAGAAAGCGGAATCCTTGCAATAACTTCATCAAAAACCAAAGAATGGAAGAAGATGAATAACAAGGCACTAGACATCATTGCATGGGGACTAAGTGATGATGTGCTATATCATATCTCTGGCATTAGAGATGCTAGAACTGCTTGGGAGGAACTTGACAGAATGTTTAGTACCTAAGCAAAGAACTCGAAGGTAAAATTACTTATGTAGTTTTATAAGTTGGATGTAAAAGACAGTTTATCTATGATTGTACACATCAATAAGTTCAAGAGCCTTAAAGCTCAGCTAGCAACTCTTAAAAAGAACATTGATGAGGATGATGCAATAGCAGTGCTACTTGCCAATGTTAATCATGAACCGTATGAGAACCTTGTTTCAACACTAAGTAATGTTCCCAGTCTCTCACTCAAAGATATTGAGCACTCACTGCTTGATGGAGAAAACAAATTTAAAGGTAAAGATGTAAAAGAAACCAGCTCAAGGGAAAATCTCTTATACACCAAAGGAGTTGCTGGACCAAAGGAAGAGGTCGAGGATTCAACACCGAAAGACTCGCCATATTGCCAGTGAATGTTCTCATAAGAAAAGAGCACAGTAGATGCAGAATGAACACCACCAAAGTCAATTTATGAATGAAGAAGAAGAACAAGAAGATGCTTTTGCTACCATCAACAACTCTGACAGATTGTTCTAAGGAATTTGTTCCCATAGTGGATCTCCTTTGTAAAAACCATTGCCAAATATGTAAAGTCTCAAACTTTAACTTTCCTAGGTTGTCTGTGAGCTAGTCTCCTAGCGATCGTGGATCTCATTTCTTGAATAATTTATTTTCAGAATTGATGGATCTTTATAAAATTAAAAATAAGAAGTCTACTCCTTATTATCCATGAGCCAATAGTGCTATAGAAGTTACTAATTGTATTGCCATGACAATTCTAACTAAGACAGTAGCTGAGAATAGATGTGATAGGGATGAGCGTTTACTAGAGGCACTCTTAGCGTATTGAACCACCTACACGGTTATGACTAATAATACACCTTTTAGTTTGGTTTATGGGACTAAGGATGTATTTCCTATAGAGTTTGAACTTCCTACTTTGTGTGTTGTGTTGTCTAATCACCTTAGAGAGCAAGGATCTCTTACCAATTGCTTGTGTAAGTTAGTTAAGCTTCATGAAGATCGTATGTTTTCTTTACAGTGTATTGAAGTCTGTTATAATCGATGCAAAGCTTGGCATGATAGACATTTGAAGCTTAAGGATTTCTAGAAGAATGTTTTAGTTCTATTGTATGATAGCTGTTATTATAAATTTCCAGGGAAACTTTGTATTCGATGGTTGGGTACATTTCAAGTTAAAGAGGTTTATGTTAATGGTTTTGTGGAAATTCAAGACTTAGAGGCAATGCATTAATCTTTTTGAGTAAGTGCTCTTTGCTTGAAATATTTTATGAATTAATTGAGAAGTTTGAGTGGATGATGTGGATATACTAGTTGGAATGTTTTTTTTTTTTTTTTTGGTGTTTTATTTTATTATGTTGGGGGACAATTTTTCATGGGATGCAGGTATGGAGATTCTCTAGATGGATGCTCTTAACCCTCGTCTTAATGATGATAGTCCTGATCCTACTCATGTTGGATCTTATAATATTCGAAGATTTCAAATGCATGACAGATTTTTATATGCTATGTGGGGTGAGGCATGTTGTGGTATATCTTTTGTGGTTCTCTTTTGTTTATAGTTTCATCCTCAGTTTAGTTGTGGGCCTTGTCAGTGGCATCTTTATGTGCACGTGCAAGTATTGTGTTGACAGTGCCAAACGTATTTCTGATGTTATGATAACATTGCCATGCATCAAGCTATTGGGTACACTTATCAGCACCACAATTATGCTAGTGTATTTTCTCCTTAGCGTGGTGTTGCCCAATATAGAGTGGATAGAGAGAAGTAGGGGTTTGCTCATTTCAGGCTCTGGTTTATCATTTTACTCCCTCTTATCTTGATCTTGAGTTGGACGATAGTTGTTCATAGTGGGATTATATTTGTGCTCACATGGGGTTGGTTCATGAGGGTACTACCTTAGGAAATTTGTGTGTGGCACCTATGCCACCTTACACTTTGGTAGTTGATGCTCCCCACTGTGAGATGATGGATATTTCTAGTGATGTGCCTGATGATGCTTTTGATAAATGTGATGAGAGGGTGGTAGAGATCCTTCAGGATCATCCTACATGTTGTGATTTGCTTGATAGGTTTAATGTTGACAAATTAGAAGATTTCGGGTTACGTTGATTGTTTTTTTAGAGGATTTATGGGATTGTGATTATTTTTGTTTAGGTTATTTGTTTCCTTAGTTTGCTTAGTTTGTGTTCAGCTTTACATGAATTGTAAACAAAAAAACCAATCCAAAATAACAACAAAATATTAGAAAAACATCATCCTAAAAAATGATTAACTTTTAATGAAAGGTTTTCTTTATTGTTTTTAGTTTTTCATATATAAGCTTAGTTAACTTTCACTTAGTTCAGTAGTTAGATGCATGCATGGTTGAGTTTACCTTTCATTGCAAGTTTTCTTTTCAATTGGCTGTGGGCACTACAAAGTTATGATGCATTATTACAAGGCTTTTTTTTTGTTTTGAAATTTTTGTTACTACATTTTCACTTTTTAGTTGTTTTGTTTTGTTATGATAAGAATGTTGTACCTATGAATGTTAAGTTCTAAAGGGGGGGGGGAGTTTCTTGACTCATGCATGACTACATATTTTCTAGTTTGAGACTGACTAGAAACTCACTAGGGTATATCCCTTATGCATTTGTTTCATTTCTTATTTGGATTTCCTGAGTCACAAACCATCTCTCCATGAAATTTTGACTACTTTGACTCTGATGAAGTTTTTTTTGTTAAGCCTTGTAAGATGAACCTAGTTGTCACCTTAGAATGTTTAGTATAGCTCTCTTGATTAAGTTTCTTAATAAGGATTTTTGAGCTAATTTTTTTATAGGTTTAATGCTGAATGGTGATTGTATAATTTTTTTTTAAAAAAAAATAAAACTCTTAGATATATTTAACCCTGTAAATTATGACTTGAAAAAAAAAACAAAGCCATGACAAAAAGAAAGAAAAAAGAAAACAAAAAGAAACTCCCAAAAGAAGATATCCATCGCCTACAAGGTCCTAGTAGGCTGTTGGAATTTCCTTTACGGGTGCCCTATGTCGGATGCCTTGTATCTCTTTGGGGTTGAAAGTTTTAAGCATGGCTGAAAATAATTCTTTGGAAAAAAGACCTATGATAAAAGGAGATATAGGTGTACTAATACTTATATTCTATATTGTAACCAGTTAGTAGCTACACACATTATCCCTTATTTCCTAGAGGGTTAGTAGTTCTTCCCTAGAGACTCTATCTTGTGGTGTGTCCTATATCAATTTTGTTGAGGTCTAGTGTTGGCCTTGCAAGAGTAAGCAAAGTCTTTGTTATGGATATTTGGAAGGAGAGTAGTGTAGCATTTCTTTATTTCGAGAGGTTTTTGTTTTCTAGAAGCTGTTATGGTTTTCTTTTTAGTTGGGTTCTTGCTTGGGAATTGCAATGCTAGTGACAGAGTGGTTTGGGGACTGGTTTTATTGCCACATTAAGTTCGCTTTTAATTGTAAAATGAAGAGATTATTATTTGTTGGAATATACTTATTTCTTTTGTGTTCCTTATAGGATTGTTGTAGATGTAGGTGTGCTCACGGGCAGGCTCACGATTTGGAGGGGGAGAATAATTATTTTCTTTGCATGACCTATTGAAGCTTTCTTGGATATTGTTGCTGTTGCAAAAATTAACGACTCACTTTTCTTTAAGTGTTGATGATGATCTAGCATGGCTATGAGACCAATATTCCTAAAGCATGACTTAATGGGGTGATCAAAGCACTATGATAGGGATATCTGGTATAGGCAATACAAGTTATGAAGGGGGAAAGAAGTGTTTGCCAAGTGTAAGAGTGCACACAAGAACCAAGGAGTTACACATAAATTAAGATGGATTGAGTTCTAAGAAGAGGAAGTGCATTAGCATTGTGTATATGTATTTATGTGTGCATCTAGGGACACCTAGGAATGTCTTACTTGTGTAATGAGCATTTCATTCATTTGGGGTCATCTTATCCCCTACAAGTCAAGGTTTAAGGTCTCTTCTTTCATTAAGAAAGACAAGAGAGGGAATTCTGTCACTAAGAAAGACGAGAGAAGTGATCCTCTGGAAGTGAGGAGAGAGGTGATTTTCTCTTTCTAAAGTCTAAAATGACACAAGCTTTTGTGTGGAATTCAATCTTAAGATTGAGGCCCAAGGCAATCTAATGAAGTCTCCCTATCTGTGACTCAAGGTAGTTGCATGGACCATAAGTTAAGAGTACCGTTTAAAAAGCTATTTTTTGAAAAATCCATTTTTAAAATATCTCGCAATAGAAAAACGATCTATAAAAAATGGGTTGCATGGATTATCGAAAACAATGTGATCTCCAACTTTTGTGTTGGACGTTTTTTCATCCAAACAATGCACAAAGAGATATCTCGAAATTAGTGCTGTAGAGTGGAACAACCACATCTTGCATGAAGATAAACTCAACTCTCTCTCCAAGAAGAGAAGCTCTTGAAAGCCTATAAAAGAGGAGGCTCTCCTTGGGTGTAAGGGAGAGGTGAAGGAAGCATCACTTTCCATGTATCTAAGAGGAGAAGAGAAGGTGCAAGTACTGCGAAAGCCCTGTTAAAATCAAGTGCTACGGAAGCTTTGCTAAAATCAAGTTCCAAGAGGATAAGAGAAGGTGCAAGTGCTACGGAAGCTCTACTGAAATCAAGGTCCAAGAGGGGAGCCCTACACATATTGTGTAGGAGAGAAGGAGACTCAAGAAGATCAAAAGGTGCCAACTTCCAAGTTGTGCAAGTGTTAGCCGATTGTATACCGTTGTCGAAGGGTTTTGAAAGTGAAGTCGCGACCACAGAGGACCTTAACTAATTTCAGGATTGAAGATCAATCAAGTGGGATCACATTTAATTACAACCCTATTCAACATCAACAGCTTCAGCTTCACAAAGGAAACAAATCTGATTTATAAACTGGTTATTCAAAAACTGAAGTTCTTCACGTCTCTTCTTGCTATTTCAAAAAGAAATCCGTTGGTTGGTACTGTATAAGAAGAACCAAGATAATTTGTATGCAGAAGACTGGACTCTTGATATTTTAGAGAAAAATAGCATTCCTATTCAGATAGGATAGCATTCCAATTCTGTAATCAAACTATCATCAAGTTTTCTATATGTTTGCAAGTAGCTCCAGAATTTTTACAAAAGATTTGTGGTTCATAATTCAGCATCAATCCAGATAGGCATTGGGTCATTGATCTTTAGTTGATGGAGAAGTTTACAAAGAAGAGCTCAATGGATTCCTGAAAGCCCGTCTTTCCCTGCCTAATAAACATTTGAAAGCTCATATTTTGAATTCTACACAGCCTGAATTCTGTACACCACGGTCTCTGTTCGATCCTTTGTCATCATCAGCAAATGCACATCCGATTCAATACTTCGAATTCAGCAGGATGCACAAGTCCTCTCAGGACAGGAAATCTTTTTCATCCTTGTAACTTAGGCTTCCCAGCATGGCAACAATCTTCTGATCTGAGTTTGTGTTGTACTCAAGCTATGTGCGTTTTCATCTATAATCAATCTGCTTTACGCTATCCTCCCTCCGTAGATCCTCTTTATCACCTTTGTATATTCAAGCACCAAGTTTGAGCTTCCTGGATGATCTCTATTGCATCTTTAGGCGAACTCATGAAACTAGGCATGTTCTCCCAAGATGCACACATGAAGAAATCGTCTGACACCATATGCTTCTTGTCGCCATCTCAATCAAGTTGCAGGCCATCCATGTGACTACAATCGTCTTCCTGCTGCTACATAAGCACAGTCGTCCTTTTCTGATGCTATGGCTGTAGTCCTGTTGAGACGGTCTTTTAGCTGCTTCTTTGATTGTCACAAACGTTTCAGCAGACGAACCCCTTCTCCTCTCCAATAGTGCAAGTTATCTCCTTCCTCCACAGCAGGCAACCGGTAGGCATCGAGGTCTTCACGTCGTCTCCTCTTCATCCTCGTCCTTCTTCACCTTTGACCTCTCTGTCGCAGTAGCGTCCTTGTCCTTCCTCTCTATCACTCTGAATGCAGAGTTAGCACCCTTCCAGACCAGACGACCATGTTGGAGCTATCTTGAGCCACTCAGCCACTCCAGGATCATTCAAGACTGCGCACATCCTCGTCAGAGGGTAACTTCTGGATGCAGGCAGTCATTGGTACATACCATGTAGCATCGGCTTCATCATCTTCACTGAATGCATAGAGCTCTGACCAGGTAGTGAGCGACGAAAGATTGCCACTTAGAGGATGCCAAAGGCCATCTTTGCCTCCATCAGTCTAGCAGATCGAAAGAACACCATTGCCACCTCCTGTCATCCTTTACCTTTGTCTTCGTTTGTAGCAACATCTTCTGCTTCCTCTTGGAAATCTTCATCTCCGTCTGCACCTTCGTCTTGTTTTGCAGCTTCCACTCCCTCTGATCCTTTTCTTCTGCTCTTTTCTCGTCACTGCCATTTTGTCACCTTTTTCTTCCTCTTTTTTTCCGTCGTCACAACAACTTCTTTAGTCGGCCTCCCAACAGCAGTCATCTTTTTCCTTCCCATAATTAGCTCTTGAATCAGCTAATTATCCTCCTCCATTCCGAGATTCCTTGCGCCCCCTTGCTTTTCTGCTCTCTCCTGGTAGATTCCCCTTATCTTGCGCCTCCTCTTTCCCATATGTCGTTTTTTTAATTTGAACACACTATGCCGCCTTTTTCAGCCTGTTTGCTTTTATCCTCTTTTCCAACCTTTTCTTAAAGTATCAGCATGCAATCCTTCACCAATTCCTAAAGCCATAATTTGGCTTGATTGTTTTCCTTAAATAGGGGCTTCATCGGGGCCTCATCTGAATTCACAAGGAGGCCACATGCTTGATGAGTAGGAACAATCATTAACTCCAGCTGAACTAGCCAAACCCTTTCCTCTTACATTTGCTTGTACAATTTTAAAGCATTGTCACATTTACCCTGCTCAACATATACTGAAAGCAATGCTATCCATGACACCTCATCGCGACCAGTTCATTCTACAAACACATGTTCTGCTTCTGGTAAGCTTCCACAGCATCAAAATGTAATATACGACCAATATCCAGAGAATTTGCTCTTCAGCCTCCATTTACTTGTAAAACTGCAAGACCTTTTCTACTTTGTTATAATCTACTCAGGCTAAAAGCATTGCATTCCAAGACACTATATCATGGTGATGCAACTCTTTGAAAATAGCCTCTGCTTCTGCAAATAAACCACACATGGCATACATACAAACCAATGCGCTGCCAACAAAAAAGATCTTTTTCTAACCCCTCCTTACTATATTACCATGCAGGATAAAGATGCAAACATAAGAACTAAGTATGTACAAAATATCAACTCCCACACACAACTTTTGGGTGGTTTTCACACCTCGAATGCGCAGCAATACGACACCGTGCAAGGAACCGTGATCTTGTTTCCAAGATCTACAAGTAAGAACTGGTTTGTGTGTAATGGAGGAGCTTTCTCCTTGTCAATAATATAACTCCACAAGGGGGGAGGGGGGGACTCGCCCATCTTCCAGTCTCTAGTGTGTTGCCAATTTCTCTACATCTTTATTTTCTCTCATCTATTCTCCCTCTATGCCAACATAATATTTTCCATATATATTTTAAGTATATAAGAAAGTCCAGCGTGTATCTCAGATTTTATAACAATGGTATCTGTCTCTTTACTTTTCTTGAAGTAAAGGTGATCCTTTGCAAGATGAAGGTAAAGATGGCAATTGATGAAGCACCTATAAGTGAGCAATTACATGCTCAATTGAGAGAGTAGTATAGCTTGTTGGAGATTCTGTAGTACATCAATTGATTGACAGCTTAAGGGCAAGGAAAGAAGCTACTTATGAAGGACCGAATCCTCCAAAAGATGGTGATACTGGAGAAAACACCATTGCACCAATTGATAGTGAAGATGGAAAGCATCCAATTTTCTGAGAAGCTTCCTAGAAGGAAGAAGGATTCTCGGGTCAAGAAGAGTAAAAAGGCCTCACCTCAAGTGAGGCAAATAAGGAGGGAGTCATCTCCCTCAGGAACCAGCTACTCCCCTGATTACTGAATTTCCTCCTCCTCCTCCTCATCTTCTAGTTTCTACTCTCTTGGTTCTAAGTCTCGTGCATTCGCAAATGGACAAAGAGGGACCATAAGAGGAGCAAGCTTAAGAAGACTAAGACTTTCAAGTCTGGGGATAAGGACATCAAGTTTGACTCTTACTCTGGTAAGAGAGATCCGACTAAGGCATTAGCCTTTGCCATGCAATTTGAAGTTGCTTTTTCTTATGGTAATTTCTCAGAAAAGTCCAAGCTAAGGCATGTAGGCATGCACTTGAAAGACACCGCTAGCAATTGGTGATTGACTCTCATTTTGGAGGGAAGGAAACCTACGACTTGGAAAAAGTTTAGGAAGAAGTTTTATGCTGAGTTCTTGCCTCTTGATTTTGAGAATGATGTCAAGAAGGAGTGGGATTGGCTAGGCCAGAAAGAGCATGAAAAGGTCACTAGTTATGTGGACAAGTTTTGGTCTACTCTTCTCAAGGTTACTCCTTTCACGGAGATCAGCAATGAAGAGAAGAAAAGGAAGTTTGAAGCTGGTCTGCTTTCTCATTTACACAGAACCATGAAGGTGTATCCACATGAAACCTTATCTCGCATAATGGAGTCTACCATCATAGCTGAAAGTTTACCTACACCTGGTACATCTCGAAAGTTGGAGATGAGTTCTTATAGAGCTAGACAAGAGCAACTCTATGATCAACCAAGAGACAAGACTAATCAAACAAGACCTACCTTTACCCATGACAAATATTCAAAGCTAGAGGGTAACAAGAAGAAGTGCAAGTATCTCTCACCCTTTGAGATACAAAATTACAAAGAGGAAGGAAGGTGCTTTCTTTGTGGTGAGTTAGGGCATATGAAGTTTGATTGTCCTCACAAAAGGAAGGAAGAAAATGTGGTTAAAGATGAATCTCCACCATCCTCAAATTCTGTTCTGGATGTGCAAGTTAACACTCATTCAAATGAGAAGAAAAGACAACTCTTAAAGGGTTGGGGGACACTCAACAATCAACGACTTTGATACTCTTTGATCCAGGGTCCACAGATAATTTTGTGTCAGCAGACACTGTTGAAAGGGTACAAATTCAACCGGATCGATTAGGAACACCAATTGGATCCGATTCGGCATTTGAAGGACTTACAACCAATTCTACTCCTATTCAAGGGAATTTGAATCTTAGAATTGGGGATTACTGCGACCAAGAATCTTTTCTACTTGCACCCATAGGTAACTATGATGTTATCTTAGGAATGCCTTGGCATTACAAGATTAGACCTCTTACCGATTTTGTTAAGAAGACCTTGCATTTCAATTCAAGGGTTGAAACATAGTATGCATTGCTGATGCTGGAGGTTGGCCTGTGCCAATGGTTAGTCATGTTATCATTTCTAAATAAATGAAGAAAGTTATTTTTGCATACATGATTTTTGTGAGAGAGTCAAAAGAAACTAATGATTCAAGGGCACTTGGTGTCTCTAATGAACACACAATACCAACTAATGCTTCTAAGTCTCAGACTTTAAAAGAACCCCTCTCTTTAATTGATCAAGGTAGACATGATTTTGTTAAACAATATGAAGATAGTTTTAGTGATTCACTCCCAAGAGAGTTACCTCCTAAGCACCCCGAAGATCACACAATTGATCTTATCCCAGTCAGCTCACCACCTAACCAACCACCTTACCGAGTAAGTGCAAGTCAGCAAGAGGAGATCCTAACACAAGTAAACGAATTGTTGGAAAAAGGGTTAATTCAACCTAGCTCTTCTCCATAATCTCCAGTCTTACTTGTTCAAAATAAAGATGGTTCTTTCCGTATGTGTATAGACTATAGATCTTTGAACAAGATCACAATCAAGAATCAATTTCCTATCCCAAGGATAGATGATATCTTGGATAAGTTGCAAGGGGCTAGTATCTTTAGTTGCATTGATCTCAAGAGTGGCTATCGCTAGATACGGATAGCACCTGAAGATGTTTATAAGATAACTTTTCGTACAAAATTTGGACTGTATGAGTTCTTAGTCAGGCCATTTGGTTTGACTAATGCACCCGCCACATTCAATCAAATGATGGAGAAAATGTTCAGATCTCACTCAAAGTTCGTAGGTGTCTTCTTTGATAACATTCTAATATTTTCACAGTCTGAAGAAGAGCATAGAAGACATATATCTATTGTTTTTCAAGAGCTTCACAAGCATAGACTACATGTCAATGCTAAGAAGAGTAAAATTTTTCTTTCAAAAATTCATTACTTAGGCCATATTGTTTCTCACAATTTGGTGAGAATGGATCCTTAGAAGATTCGAGCAATTCTTGAATGGCCTACACCTACTTCTGTACATGAAGTTAGAAGTTTCTTGGGCCTATGTTCATACTATAGGAGGTTTATACGAGGTTTTTCGTATGTTGCATCTCCTCTACATGACCTTACTAAGAAGAAAATGTCTTTGTGCTGGGGATCAAGGCAACTACAAGCCTTTTAAAGAATTAAGTTTCTTATGACTCAAGAAGTAGTTCTCATAGTTTCAGATTTTCAAAAACCTTTTGAAGTTCACTATGATGCTTCTGGGAATTGCATTGGAGCTGTGATTAACCAAGAGCATCATGCAGTAGCATTTGAGAGCTGATGCCTCAAGAACCATGAGCTACATGCTCCAGTGTATGAGAAAGAGCTTATGGTGGTGGTACATAATCTTCAAATATGGAAACACTATTTACTTGGTGCTGATTTTGTTATTAAAACAGATCACCAAAGTCTAAGATACTTTCTCACTTAGAAGAAGCTCTTAGAGAAACAAATGCGTTGGGAAAATTTCTTATCTATGTTTCCTTTTCAAATCCTTCACACATTTGGAACAAAGTATGTGGTAGCAGATGCTCTACCACAGCCACCTCGAGTGAATGCAATCACAATTGTTTACCATAACGAGTTCATGGATTTACCCAAAATGTATGCAATTGATTCCGACTTCTCAACCATATGGGATTAGCTTAACTCAAGTCAATCGATTACACCTTACTCGATTCGAGATGGTTATTTGTATCATCATCAAGCAATTTCTGTAGCATTACCATTGTGACACAAGGTAATGGATGAAGCACATGCATCTCCATATGCTGGACATAGGGGTATTCTTCCCACTACTCAAGCATTGGAAAGATATTTCTTTTGGCCCACTCTTAGAGCTGACATTGAAAGATATGTCCGTGAGTGCAAGATATGCCAAAAAGTAAAGTATGACAGGCATAAACCACCTGGTCTACTGAAGCCATTACCTATTCCCAAGGAGCTTTGGGAAAGTATAGCCATGGACTTTATCATGGAGCTTCCTCGCACACGAGCAGGAAATGATGCAATCTGGACTATCATTGATAGATTCAGTAAGCAAGCTCACTTTAGACCTATGCGAAAGACAATCAAAGCCGATCATATGGCTAAGCTATTCATCGCTCATATTTTCAAACATCATGGCATGCCTAACTCCATTATAAGTGATCGAGATCCCGGCATAACCAACCTCTTTTGGCAAGCTCCCTTCGAGAATCTCGAGACAAAGTTAAAGTTTTCATCCTCTTATCATCCTCAAATGGATGGGAAGAGTGAAAGTTCTAATTCTATTGTTTTGGACCTTTTGAAATCCTACGTCTCTGATAATCAAAGAGAATGGGAAACGTATTTTCCTTTAGTAGAGTTTGCATACAATAATGTGGTGCACTCTAGTACTGGTAAGGCACCCTTTGAGATCATCTATGGTAAGCCTCATTTACCACCCATTCTTCTTAGGAAGGATAAGATCTTTGCAGCAGATGAGTTTGTTAGAGACATTGATACAACTTTCACTTAAGTAAAAGCTGCTATCCAAAGGACACAAGAGAAGCGTAAATGTGAAGCGCACAAGAATCGTCATAAGTTAGATCTCAAGTTAGGACATCATGTTCTTCTTAAGTTTGAGAAGGCTCACTTGAAGAAGCAGAAATGTCAAAAGGCTAAAGTGTTTAAGCTTTCTAATCGCTATTATGGTCCTTTCAAGATCACAGATAAGATAAACGATGTGACTTTTTGTTTGGATCTACCAAGTCATTGGAACATTCATAATGCTTTCCATATAAGTTTGCTTCGTCCCTATATTGGAGAGCCTCCAATGGAACCAATCAAGGAAGATTTACCTAACATAGAAGAAACAGAAGAGTTCCTTGTGCCTAAAAGAATTTACACCATCAAGATAATATTCTAAGGTCAGATAAGGTATTACAGAAGTATCTGGTTAAGTTTAAGAATTATCCCCCATTGGATGCTCAGTTTATAAATGAGAGAGAACTACAAGACTTTCCACATCTTCTTAAGGACTATGTATCCCCTCTACAGTTGAGGTCAACTGTTTAGAAGCTAGAGGGATGTTACTAAATTGATTGCTTATTACGCATTCTCTATTTAATAAATTTATGCCAATAAATTAATGACTCACTTTTCTTTAAGTGTTGATGATGATCTAGCATGGCCATGAGACCATTTAGAGACCAATATTCCTAGTGCATCACTTAATGGGGTGATCAGAGCACTATGACGAGGATATCTGGTACAGGTAGTACAAGTTATGAAGGCGGAAAGAAGTGTCTTCCAAGTGTAAGAGTATACATAAGAACCAAGGAGTTACAGATAAATGAAGATGGATTGAATTCTAAGAAGAGGAAGTGCATTAGCATTGTTTTACTTGTGTGTAATGAGCATTGCATTCATCTGGGGTAATCCTCTCCCCTACAAATCAAGGTTTAAGGTATTTTCTTTCATTA
This sequence comes from Lygodium microphyllum, assembly GCF_053477565.2. Taxonomy (NCBI): domain Eukaryota; kingdom Viridiplantae; phylum Streptophyta; class Polypodiopsida; order Schizaeales; family Lygodiaceae; genus Lygodium; species Lygodium microphyllum. The sequence continues at coordinate 75,190,528 of NC_141158.1, forward strand.
AGAAAGACGAGAGAGGGAATTCTGTCACTAAGAGAGACGAGAGAAGTGATCCTCTGGAAGTGAGGAGAGAGGTGATTTTCTCTTTCTAAAGTCTAAAATGACACAAGCTTTTGTGTGGAATTCAATCTTAAGGTTGAGGCCCAAGGCAATCTAATGAACTCTCCCTATCTATGACTCAAGATGGTTGCATGGACCACAAGTTAAGAGTACTGTTTAAAAAGCTGTTTTTTGAAAAATCTATTTTTAAAATATCTCGCAATAGAAAAATGATATCTAAAAAATGGATTGCATGGATTATCGGAAACAACGCTATCTCCAACTTTTGTGTTGGACGTTTTTTCATCCAAACGATGCACAAAGAGATATCTCGAAATTAGTGTTGTAGAGTGGAACAACCACATCTTGCATGAAGATCAACTCAACTCTCTCTCCAAGAAGAGAAGCTCTTGAAAGCCTATAAAAGAGGAGGCTCTCCTTGGGTGTAAGGGAGAGGTGAAAGAAGTATCACTTTGCATGTATCCAAGAGGAGAAGAGAAGGTGCAAGTGCTGCGAAATCCCTGCTGAAATCAAGTGCTGTGGAAGCTCTGCTGAAATCAAGTTTGAAGAGGGGAAGAGAAGGTGATGTTGAGATATCGAGCTCCACTCGTGATATGCCAGGGTGACCATTGTGCATTTATGTCACCGATGTGTCAGTTGTAGATGTGCTTGGTACACCGCCCATGAATAATAGCTAGATGACAGCTATCCTTATCTACTCTAGTTCGTGGCTCAGTTAGTATGCCACCTTAGTTAGTTGAGTTTGGTTTGAGACCCATATATAGGGTTCTTCTATTTCTATGTACTAGAGTTCTTTTGGCTTACACAACTAAGAAGAGGAAAACTCTTTTCAGCCTCCACCTCTGTGTGTATTCCCCCATTGTGCAAGTAAGAAAGCTACAAAAGAGACTCCTTCCTTCTCTCCCACAATCTTGACATGGTATCAGAGCCTTGTTCGTGGTAAGGAGCTCAAGAAAGCAAGCCAAGCTCGCGGTGTTCTGGTAAGAGGAGCAGTGTTGCTTTCATTTTCTGTTTTGGGAGCAGATCTCTGCAGGTAGCACATCCGGAAATTGCAAGAGTGCATTGTCTCAGGTTGAGATGCCCTTCGCGATGAAGCAAGAGGGCAGTATATGCTGCGGGATTAGGGCTTTAGCCCTTGGTGACCCTGTTTTTTTTATTTGAAGCCATTTCCGGGCCTGTTTTGAAGGCGGAAGTTTTCTGTACGCACTCAGAAAAAGGCCCAGTTTTATGCTGTGCGACCACTATTCTACAGGTCGGTGAAAAGTTACTGTAGAAATTGCATCGTATGCCTATGCGCAGAGACATTGGGAGTTACAGAATCATCCTTGTGGCCTGTTGATGCAAAATCGTCACTAGGAAGTGACTGTGTGGTCAAATACCACTTTCGCCAGTTTTGCAGATTTGCCCTTGTGAGGGTGAAGCTGTGTTTTTTGCATTGACAGAATTTTTTTGCAGTATTCTGTAATGGCGTCTGATTCTCTTTCACAGATTGTCACTGAAAAGCTTGACAAGAACAACTTCCAGGCATGGAAGTTTAGAATGAAGAATTTCCTTATGGGAAAATGATATTGGGAATTTGTTGTAGGAAATGAAGAAGAACTAGTTCTTCTTGATATTCCCAATCAAGAGAAAATGCAGGTATTCAAAGCATGGCATGAAAGAGCCAGGAAAGTTATGTACTGGCTGTCTATCAGTATTTCAGACTCTATAATTGTGCATATTCAGGATGCAAGTACGCCAAAGGAGGTATGGGATACTTTGTCAAAAATGTATAGCACAAATACGCAAGCCAAGAAAATGTAGCTCAAGCAAGAGTTGCACAATGTGCAAAGAGAAAGTATGAGCATCAATGACTAGCGCATGAAGGTGAAGAAGATTGCAGATGCACTTGCTTCCATTGGGTCGCCAGTGGAAGATGATGATTTAGTTTCTGTGACCTTGAATGGTCTAGGAAAGGATTATGCACAATTTCGGACATCCATTTCAGTTCGTGAAAGATTTCCTGATTTTGAGGAGTTGATTGCTCTTCTAATTTCTGAGGAGCAGAGAAATGGTGGTGCATCTTCTTCAGGAGGAACTTCGAAAGAAGCTGTCTTCTACTCAAATGCTGGAAGAGGTAGAGGCAGAGGTAGAGGAGGCCGATTTGGAGGCCGTGGTAGAAATTAGAATATGCAACAAACTCAAGAAAACCAGTCCTATGGAGGAGGACATGGTAACTCTAGAGGCAGGGGGAGCCAAAGAGGTCCTGGTAGATGGCAAAGAGGCCAAAATGCAAATAGCAATGTTGAATGCTACTACTGTGGTAAAATGGGTTATATGGCTAAGGACTGCTATAAAAAGCAGAATGACATCATGAATGGTAAATTGCAACAAGGGAATTATGCATCTTCTAGTAGATAGGGTGATGACAGAAATGAGCATTTGTTTATGGTGCAGGACATGAACAATTCTGTGACAAGTGCAGAAGAAAGAAACGATGTATGGTATGTTGACTCAGGTGCATCAAACCACATGACACGTCATGCAGAATGGATGGAGGATGCAAGGAAAATGGAAAAACCAAGATTTGTGGAGACTGGTGATGATACTGCACATCCTATTGTGCAGATTGGAAAAATTCCTTTGTCTATGCATGATGGGAAAAAGAAATACCTGTTTGATGTATTTCATGTCCCGAATATCACCAAGAATCTACTTTCTGTTGGTCAAATGGTTGAACAGGGCTTGCAGGTCAGATTTAATCCTCATGGATGCTTTGTTGAGGATATGAAAAATAAAGGTCGCTTGATAGCAAAAGGAAAGAAGAAGGGCAGAATGTTTACATTGGATACAGACATGTCTGAATTGAGTGCAGATATTGATATCTGGCATAAACGCATTGGTCATGTTAATGTACATCGATTTAAATCAATGCAGGCCCAAAATATTATTGCAGGATTGCCTAAATTCAAGGTTGCAGAAATGCATAAGGTATGTGAAGCCTGCCAATTTGGAAAACAGGCAAGGAAACCATTTTCTAGATATGTTCAAGAGAGTAAGAAGCCATTGGAATTAATCCATTCTGATGTGTGGACTACTAAAGCTGCATCTCTTGGAGGCTGTCATTATTTTATCACTTTTATTGATGACTATAGCAGAAAAGTTTGGGTGTATTTTATGAAAAAGAAAAGTGAAGTTTTTGGGCATTTCAAAACTCTTAAAGCTATGGTTGAAAAAGAAACAGGCCTGCAAATAAAATGCCTAAGGTCAGATGGAGGGGGAGAGTACCTCTCAAATGAGTTTGCAAGGTTCCTGCAGAAGCATGGCATAAAGCAGCAATATTCATGCAGTCATACCCCACAATAAAATGGAATTGCAGAAAGGAAAAACATACATATTGGAGAGGTATCTCGTGCCATACTCAACGAAAAAGACTTGCCAGATTTTTATTGGGTTGAGGCAGTTGCTACAGGAGTCTACATAATGAACAAGACTTCCACTGCAGCAATACATGGCATGACTCCAGAGGAGAGGTATACTGGTAGGAAACCAGATATTTCTCATTTGAAAATTTTTGGCTGCATTGCCTGTGTTCATGTGCCAAATGAGTTGAGATCCAAGTTGGATCCAAAAGCTGAGAAGTGCATCTTTATTGGTTATTCTCTGTAGCAAAAAGGGTATAGATGCTATAACCCTTCTACTCGTAAGTTTACAGTGAGCAGAGATGTTGTTTTTGATGAGATGAGTAGCTGGTATAAACCAGTAAATGTGATTGATAATGTAGATGCACAAAATGGTAATGTTGCACGGAATTCTCAACAACAGTGACAAGATATTAGTGGACCTGGAGCGTCCTCTAGCAGTGGTTCACATTCTTCGCCATGGACAGGCATATTGAGATCAGGAGAATATTCTCAAGGCAGTGCAAATAGTGGTATGCAGGTATCACGAAAAGGAAAAGAGAAGGTAGATCAGCCCATGTTTGATGTGAATGCAGGTCACTCTTATGTGGATGGTGAATCCAGTGGCTCAAAACAGAGCATTGATGATGAGTTGGGTATTCCTTCTATTGTTACACCTGGAGTAAGGAAGACCAGGGATGTTTTGAGAGCACCTGAGAGTGAACTTGCTTTGCGCAGGTCAACCAGAGTTAGGTATCTTGTGGATAAGCTGAAATATGATGGATTTACAGCCATTCACTATGCATATATGGTCCAAGTGATACAGGAACCAGAACCCACTTCTTTTGAGCAAGCCATGGGAAAAGAAAAATGGGAGAAAGCCATGGATGAAGAAATGGATGCCTTGGAAGCAAATGATACATGGGAATTGGTACCTTTTCCTAAAGGTAAGAATGCAATTGGCTGTAAGTGGGTTTATAAGGTGAAGCACAATGTAGATGGTTCTGTGAACAGATACAAGGCAAGATTAGTAGTCAAGGGGTATGCACAAACATATGGCATTGACTATGAAGAAACATTCAGTCCGGTTGCAAGGATGGTAACCGTAAGAGCAGTCATTGCTATGGCTGCATCAAAGGAATGGTCTTTACATCAGATGGATGTAAAGAATGCCTTCTTGCATGGTGATTTGCAAGAAGAGGTATATATGGAGCAGCCACCAGGTTATGTGCATGCTGTTCATCCTGAGTTTGTTTGCAGGTTGAAGAAAGCATTGTATGGCTTGAAGCAAGCACCTAGAGCATGGTCTGACAAGATAGGACAGTATCTTGTCACTATTAGCTTTCAGATTTCCAAGGCAGATTTCTCACTTTATGTGAGAAAAATAGAGAAAGGTATTATACTACTTGTCATTTATGTTGATGATTTGATTATGACAGGTGACAGTGATGAAGATATCCTTCATGTGAAAATGCTATTGAAGCAGAAGTTTGAGATGAAGGATTTGGGAGAGCTGCGTTATTTCTTGGGCATTGAGGTGATTAGATCACCAAGTGGAATACAGCTCTTGCAGAGGCAGTATGGATTGGACATGCTGTCCAAATATGGGATGATAGGCTGTAAGCCTATTTCAGTTCCTTTGGAGCAGAATGTGAAGCTGAGCGCAGATGCAGGTGAGCTTTTGGAAAACCCTACTATGTACAGACGCATAGTAGGAAGTTTGATTTATATGACCATTACCAGGCCAGATTTGAGCTATGCTGTTGGATTGGTAAGTCAGTTTATGCAGGCTCCAAAGAAACCGCATTTGGATGCGGCTAGACGCATACTCAGGTATGTGAAGTCCACATTGTAGTATGGACTATTTTATGAGACTGGGGTTCAGATACAGTTGCATGGATACACTGATGCTGATTGGGCTGGTAGTATTTCTGATAGACGATCTACCAGTGGATATGTGTTCTCTTTTGGGAGTGCTGCAGTCACTTGGAGCAACAAGAAACAGCCTATAGTTGCCTTGTCGAGCACAGAGGCTGAGTATAGGGGTGCAGCAATGGCTGCATGTGAGGTAGCTTGGTTGCATAAGCTACTTTATGATATGCATCAGCCTACAGATGGGCCAGTTGTCATTTATTGTGACAACATGAGCAGTATACACTTGGCAAATAACCCAGTTTATCATGCTAGAACAAAGCACATTGAGGTGCATTATCACTATGTGCAGGAGAGGGTTTTACTAGGTCTTATTGATCTAGTTTATGTCAGCACAGAGGATCAGGTAGCTGACATATTTACGAAGGCATTGGGCGTAGAGAAGCTGCGCAAGTTTAGAGACCTGCTTAGTGTGCAAGAATTGGGATTGAGCTCGAGGGGGAGTGTTGAGATATGAAGCTCCACTCGTGATATGCCAGGGTGACCGTTGTGCATTTATGTCACCGACGTGTCAGTTGTAGATGCGGTTGGTACACCGCCCATGAATAATAGCTAGATGACAGCTATCCTTATCTACTCTAGTTCGTGGCTCAGTTAGTATGCCACCTTAGTTAGTTGAGTTTGGTTTAAGACCCATATATAGGATTCTTCTATTTCTATGTACTAGAGTTCTTTTGGCTTACACAACTAAGAAGAGGAAAACTGTTTTCAGCCTCCACCTTTGTGTGTATTCCCCCATTGTGCAAGCAAGAAAGCTACAAGTGAGACTCCTTCCTTCTCTCCCACAATCTTGACAGGTGCAAGTGCTACGGAAGCTCTGCTCAAATCAAGTGCCAAGAGGAGAGCCCTACACATATTGTGTAGGAGAGAAGAAGACTCAAGAATGATCAAAAGGTGCCAACTTCCAAGTAGTGCAAGAGTTAGCTGGTTGTATATCATGCAAGGAACCGTAATCTTATTTCCAAGATCTACAAGTAAGAACTGTCTTAAGTGTAACGAAGAAGCTTGCTCCTTTTCAATAATATAACTCCACAAGGGGGGGGGGGGGATTGGCCCATCTTCCAATCTCTAGTGTGTTGCCAATTTCTATACCTCTCTCTCTAGATCTTTCTTTTCTCTCATCTATTCTCCCTCTGCTCTGTGCCAACATAATATTCACCATGTATATTTTAAGTATATAAGAAAGTCGAGCGTGTATCTCAGATTTTATAACAGAATTAGAGGTTGAGAGTCGGGGCATTTTTAGATGAAGAATTTAGTCAGAAAAAATAATAAGTGAAGAATTTAGGGAGCGTAGAGATTTTGGAGATGGGTGGAAACTATACATGTATAATTTAGCATACATACATGGAGTTTGGGTCAAGAAGCTGTGGGCATGGACAAATTAGGTCCAAAGATGTGAAGAGATGCCAAAGAAATTGGTTCAGGTGGAAAAAGGATCAATTTTTGAAAGAGGTTATTTAAGAAATTTAGGGAGGGGGCTGTCATATGAAGAGGGGAGTTGTAGAGAGAGAAAGAAGATAAGAAAAAATGGGCACCATCATTTTAGAAGTTTTTTGCTGATTTGCTATAGGTTTTGCCTCATTTCCAACATGGATTGGCTGCATTTGATCCTATCTTACATCTCCTTCAGCCTCATACCATTCTTGATCATGTTTCTTGAGTGTAGAGAGAGAAATTTTCAGCAAGATTAAGGAGAGATTAGTGTGTATTAGTGGAAAAAGAAAAAGATTAGTGATTCTGAAGATTGCTGGAAGTGAAGAGAGAGAAGGAGCAAGCACGAACACTCTCAAATATGGTGGATCATCCTTAATTATCTTCTTAATTAGATATGAACATTTTCATTGAAAAGTGAATTAAAAAAGGATAGAATGTATGACTTATCATTTTATGCATTCATTTTATGATCTCTAAAGGTAAAATGGAAGAACTTAAAGTTCTTGCATTAATTACACTAAAATGGTAGGAAAATGGCTGAAATAAGGGTAAAAGTTGCATTTTTAGACCATAACTACAAAAAATTAAGAGTTCAGTATAATACTAATAAGAAGCAAATTAAAAAAAAGTTAGAATGCATTGAAATAAATGTAAAAATAAAATTTTATATCCTAAATATGAATCTATTGAAAGATATATGCATTTTAGTATCAAAAATAGTAGTTTTTAATTTTAATTAGTGATAATTGAGAGTATTAGTGAAAGATTAAGAATGAGCACCCAAAATAGAGTTCAATTAGTCATGATGGATTTAGATATTTAATATTAGTTTGAATGGACATCTGAAATTAAAGTTATTGAATTTTAAGGGTGAAAATAACTATTTTTGGATAGTAATTAGTAAATATTAAGAGTAAATGAAAACTTTTATAGATGAAAATTGTTACTCAAATTAAATTTAGTATAAGAAATGTTTGCTTAATAGGGTTTGATGTATTATGATTGGATGTAGTTATTATATAGTTCAAGGATGAAATAATAATTAGTAAATATTAGTGATAGTATTAAGTTATTAGTAGAAATTATGTATGAATTAAGAGTTTTAAAGTATGTTCTATCTCTAGTATAAATATGGAAGATAATGGAATTTATATATTATAGATTGTAGTACAAAATGAAAGTTAAATAGTAATGTTTAGCGAATTGTAAGTATGCAAAGAAGGTTATTAGTTGGACTACTAAGAAAGAGGATAATATGACTTTTATTTTGATAATTTAAAGATGAAAAATATATAAACATCCAACTTTAACCTTAATTAATACAATGGATTTACACATAGCCATTTTGCGTGCGTATTTGGGAGCTTTCTAGGGGGCCGTCATTTGTGAATGTCCGCCGCCTCAACCAATTAATCAGGCTCATGATAATACCCTTGTAACTAAAGGACTTATCTTTGAAGAATGGCAAACTATTTATAATGTGTGGGTCAAATGCAACAAAGTAGCTTCTTAGTATATTCTTTACTTTTCAAGAATTTCTTTTACTTGATGTATGTAATCTTTTAACCTCACAAGCTATATGAGAGTATTTGATAGTAAATTTAGAGAAGAAATCTATTACAAAAATACTTTATCTTCGTAGTGAGTTCACTGAGTTACAATACATCGAAACTTCCATGGCAACACATATCGAATCATTCAAGAACATTATTAATTAGCTTGCTGCTTGGTGATGCTATTCTATGAAAGGAATTTTGATTCAGATCGTAATAGAGACTATGCTCTACACATGACAACAATACTGAAGAAGCAAGTTGTGTGAGTGAATCACCATCTGAACTGTGCCCACCAAGAGAAACCACCTCTTCTAGCAAAGGGGGGGAATTCGACTCTGAATCGGAGGTTAGCTAGGAGAGTGATCCAGAGATCCCTAGGCCGCCCACAACCAAACACACTAAGGGGGACCTACCGGTCCACCTGAGGCACAGGAAATTGAGACAAGAGAAGGCAAAACAACCCAGGGAGGATCGAACGGAAGAACAACGGAAGCTGCAGGACCTCCCTAAACGATTCACGAAATTCAAAAAGGGGGATAGGGTGTCCCAATGGTTATATAATTATCATTCTATTCCTGTCAAGAAATTGGTTTATGTTGCTAATGACACAACATGTCAAGTCAAAGGTACAGAGGATTCATATCTTGGTACACTTTCTTCAACAAGAGTTTTGAATTGTCGTGCCACTACGCGTACACAGTGTGAAACTCTAGAGTGCATCATCATCTTTCTTATTGATCTAGAGAGTCTATGTGATCTGAATCATTAGTGCTAGTGTCACTGGCATGGATGGTTCAAAAATACTCAATTTTTGAATAATTTAATCTATTTTAGATATTATTGATTATAAATATCCTAAAAAGATAGGAAAACTTCTAGATTAGAATGGCATTCAAAAAGGATTTTTTAAGCCAATTTTGGAAATTTTAATAAAAAAGAAAGATGGGCCAAATCGCGGGCATCGTGATCGTAGTGGACAAGTAATAAACAACACTTTCAACTGAGAGAGGAAGAAGAAGGGATTTGGGAGATCCGTGAACACATGTCCTAGAGTTTTACCCCCCTTTTGGAGCTAACAGAGCCATCAAATTTGGGTTCCAAGTAGCAAAGAGGAAGCTGTTGTTTTAATCCATATTTTTGGTCTATGAGGAAGCTCCAAGCGATCTAATGCTTGGAGATTACTTTTGAGTAGTGCCAAACAATGGATTTCAAGTTCTATCAATACATATTGATTCGATTCATTGTGCTTTGTCTTTGTTGTGCTTACCTCTTGTCTATTCTTTTTCTTATCTTCCATCTCCTATCTCTACTTTTTATCTTTGATCCTCAGTGGATATGACCTATCGACGAAAACCCCTCCAACATTGGTGAACCCCAACATGAAAGGTGGTCAAAAGAAAAGACAAGATGGGAGAACCTTGGAGCACAATTTTCAATTACCTTTTGCAACAGTTAGTGCAAAATATGAACATGCTTATGCAGGTACAACAACAACAACATGTTATGTAGACTTCTGCTCAAATAGAATCTGGTGTGATTAATGCTTTGCAAGAAATTGAGCGTGCGATGAAGTTATTCAATAACATGAATGTATCTACATATGTGAATACCTATGCTCAAAAGATGGAATTCTTTGGGGTGGCTCAACTTGCATGGAGCCAGTATTTTGTTGAGATTACTATATATGAGTTGAAAGAGCGAATTACTGAATTGTACATGCAGGATGTTGATTGGGTGGCTTTCAAGAAGACACTCAAGGAATAATTTTACATTGAAGATACGAGTTTGATTACGTGCAAGACTTTTCAGGAGTGGGTTTTACAACCCAATAAGGGTCTTGTGGCTACAGAATTGTTAAGAGAATTCGAAAGTCCATTTGAGCAGTTAGATCTTGAAAAAAAAGAAGCTCTTGCAAGTCAGAAAATTGAATTGTTTCTGCAAGCAACAGATCCTGAGCTTCAAGAGAAGCTTGATGATTTGCTAAGAGGATCAGACTACAGAGACATGTCTTAAAATAGAGTGGAGACATGTCAATGAATTTGTTATTGCACTTGTTAAAAAGCATAGAAGAAGAGAAAGACTACATGTCTCTAGATTTTACCCACTGTTATGTGTGAAATAGTTGATGTATTTAGTAAGCCACCCACTTCTGTTACTAACCCTATGGCTGTACGTGCTATTGTTCCCATTATTAGGAAATATGTATTAGATGAATTGGTCAAAGGCGAAGGATCTTCAATTGAAGGCCACAAAATTGGATGACAAAGGGCAAGAAGAAAGGGGACGGGAAACGTCCCCTAAGCTAGGAAAAAGATATATGTGGTATGATGGTTTGCAGTATGAGAGAAAGCATTGTGCTACCTATTAGGAGGCCTTGGCATAATAGTTCATCTTTTGGAAATATGGAAAGATCCATGCACAAGAAACATGATTGCCTCTTGCTTTGAATTTTGGAAAGGGAGATACGCAAAAGTTGTTGAAAGACTTGGCTATTTGAAATGCTTATGCAATTGCACATGCTTCTACTTTTGGTCTATAGTTGGATAGACTACATGGCCAAGTGATGGTTGGTCCAAAGGCTAAAATATGGACACATGATTTACATATAGCTGAAAAGAGAAAAGTTATTGATAGTGAAATGTCTCATGCAAGGCAAGACATTCGTGACATAACTAGTTGGGGAATCACTGGTAGATGCATATCCAATGTATGCATATTTAGCAAAGGTACAAAACATAGATGCACTTGTGGAAGAGAAACGAAAGAGAGATGAAGATAATGAAGGGACATCTAAAAGAGTGACAAGAAGAAGTGTGGATCAGTCTGAAGCTACAAATCAGCCACCTCCCGACAATGTTATGGAAGAGATCAATCAGGAGCAAAAATAGGATAGTGAACAAGAGGGCAAAAAGAAGAGCAAGCAACTAGGATATAAGTTGCAGTTGAGACAGCCACAGATCTTAAGAATGTTCTTGAAGAATGGATCTTAAATGGTTGGGTGGAATTCACCTTGGGAGAGGTGCTTGGCATCGCCAAGCGAGAATTTCATGATGAGATCATTGACATAATTAAGAGAAAGGGTCAATTTCTTGGTGATACAACTAGTGCATTGTTGCAATTTCAAGAGCAAGTTGGTTTGTTGGGTATTGGGATTGAATATGAGCATGGATTAAGTACTAGATTATCTATGCAGGATGCTACTAATCAGTGGGTGGGCAACATGTGGAAACAGAAGAAAGAGGCTAAAAATGCATTTTCTTGTAGCAATATGCATGGTGGTGTAAGGTAGATGCAACAATATGGGTAAGAGACTATAGGATTTATTCCTTGAATTCATTACATAAGAGATCATTGGGCTAGGGATACCATTGAAATAGTAGTGAAAATAGGGGAGCGTGAAACTCCTTGTGTTGCTTAGCTTGACCATGGGTCTGAGATTAATGTCATTGAGTAAGGATTGTATGAAAATGGTGCATGGATGTGGACACTGATCATGGTTGGCATATGAGGGCTACAAATAATTCATTAGGGGAGTTGTTGCTACATATCCTAATGTAAAAGTGACGGTTGGTGATGTACAAGAAGAGCAACACTTCTTTGTGCAAGATAATTTTCCATATGCAGTGATTTTGGGACAGCCCCATATTACAGGACTGCATATGGAAACAAAGGTGCTTGATGATGATTCTACTTACACAAGAGTCAGAAGAAAGGATGGAAGGAAAGCAATCCAATTTATTACTATTTGTGTTAATCATCCTAAGAATGGAGATACACTTCAACAGTCTCCTTTGCCTCCAAATGCAAGGGAATTCAAAGACCTAGATTTTCATTAAGCACTGTTATAATGGGGGCACTAGACTAGTGCCGTTCGGAGGATGTACTCGTCTCTTGATGAAATGAAGCATGTATTTACTATTGGTTATTCTCAATTTACAGAAAATAGTTCATGTTGTTTTAAGCTTATGGAAACTATGTGCAGGCTAAACACATATCTATGAAATAGGCTACTAAGGAACTGAGAGCTGAAAGTGAAGGAATTTTAGGCATCTTTTATGGATTGAATACTAATGACACTATGGCTAAAATTTCAACAACTATACATGCAGAAAATGAGGCTGAAAAGAAAGTGTTGTTAGTATGTTCTTTGGACATGTATGATGTTATAGCATTGTTTGCTCAATAGGAAGGATTACAATGGGCTGAAGCACTTGTGAAGACAAAGTATTAGACAATTAACAAAAAGGTGAATCCAATTGCTTTACCACTTCTACTAGAAAGTAAGGGTTTGTACGAAAAAGTGTCAAGGCAGCCAAGCTAACAAGATCCTAAAGATATAGGTGATCAGTTTACATCTGAAACATTACAGGGATTGAAAGTTGGTGCATAAGGGTTTATTTTGCCTGCTAAAAGAGACTATTTTATGCAAATGTTGGCTACGCATGGAAAGGCATTTGCATTTCAGCCAACTGAAATATGTTGTGTGGATCCAAATGTTGTCTCTCCTATGGTAATATTTACTGTGCCACGTGTACCATGGAACTTGAGGCCTATTCCCATGCCTAAAGCTTGCTAAAGCTAATAGATTTGCTAAATGAAAACATTCCCATGAAGATCTTGGAGCCCTCTTCAGCCCCATACTCAAATCATTGGTTTAATGTGCCCAAAAATAATGGGGCTTTCAGATTTATTTAAGACATGCAACCGGTCAATAAAGTGACCATAAGAAATGTGGGTACAGGTCATGTGGTTGATGAATTTGCAGAGGCTTTTGTAGGCATAGTGATCTATTCTTTGGGTGACCTTAACTCAAGGTATGATCAGTTTCAGCTTGTAGTTGACAGCATAGATATCACAACTATGAAGACTCCCTTGGGGTTAGTATGGATGTGTACTCTCCCGCAAGATGTAACAAACTCAGTGGCACACATGACAAATGCTATGAATAGAGTACTCATGGATTTTATACCACAATTGAAAATTCCCTTCTTGGATGATGTTCCAATCAAAGGGTGTGCAGTGGATGAAAAGAATGAAGAGATGGATGCTCATGGGTACAAACAGTTTGTTGCAGACCATATTGTGGATTGTGAGAGGATTTTGATGAGTCTAGAAGAGGTGCTTTCAACTATTATTGTATCTTTGGAGTTGAAGAGGTTTTGATTGTTGGGCATATGTGTGGGCCCTATGGGCGAAGACCATCACTAGAAAAAATAGATGGGATTAATAGAATGCAAGATGTATGCATGAATGTATTAGAGGTGCGTAGATTCTTGGGTGCATGTGTGTTCTATTTGATATGGATTCCTCACTTTGCACATGTAGCTGATGCTCTATATCGGATTCTAAGGAAAGGTCAGAGATTTCATTGGGAGAGGAAGCATCAAAAAGCAATGAAGAAATTGAACCAACTCTTAAAATCTGCTTCTACATTGAGAAAGGCTAATTATTTACATGGAAAGCCTATCATTATTACAGTTGAATATACAAGCCCAATCGGGATTGGATGGGCATTTGGGCAAGATGATGAGGAAGGGAAAATATATGAAATTCCCTTTGGTGCTTAAGTATTGATTGAACGACAAAGAAGGTATCCATAGGTAAAAAGAGAATTATGGGGAATTGTGACATCCCTTAAATGTAATAAGGAGTATTTTATTGGTGCTCAAGTAGTCATTGAGATGACCAATTGTTTTCCGATATTGAGTATGATTACTAGTTGTGCAACCTCACACATTGCTATGCTTAAATGGATTGCATAGATCAAATATTTGAACCCTAAATTTCAACATATTGCAGGAAGAGATAACCCAATGGCAAACATGTTATCTCGATCACGCTATGAGAATGAAGATGAGATGATGGATGAGAAGGAAGAAGATGACTTTCTTGCAACTAAAAGTCATGTTGTAAGAGTGAATTTAGCAGTGCAAAGAGTTGCTATAGCATTAATAGAAGCTTGGATAACAAGGAGAAGACACTTTAGATGTTTTGTATCTTGTGTAGAAGTGTTTTTAGAAGAAAAATATGCAGGAGAGTGGCAGAGAATTGGTCAATACCTCAATATATTAACAAAGAGAGATGAATGGCTATATGAAGAGTTTAAGAAGATCAAGAGAAACACCTATGGGTTTTTCTTAAAAGATGGATACTTATGGAAACATGCTAAAAAGAAATAGGGTATGCCATTGCGAGTTTTGGGTGACAAAGCTTCACAAGTAAATGTTATGCAAGAGTGGCCATAGAGGTGTTTGGGGTACCTTTGCAAAGATCAAAGAAAGATATTGGTAGCAGGGTATGTATAAGGATGTTGCTCACTTTGTGGAAACATGTATGGCATATAAAATGTATTCATCTATGAGACATTGGGATGCATTGCAACCCATATATTCGTTGTCTCTTCATTTTAAGTGGGCGGTGGATTTAATCACGATGCCTATAGGTCTTTGGCAAATGAGATATCTTGTACTTGCTCATGAAGACTTGACTAATCAAGTAGAAGGGAGATCTCTACGTACTAAGACAACAAATGTAGTGTGTACTTTTCTCTTATAAGAGATCTTTTGCTGGTATGGTTGTGTGGGAAAAATTACAGTAGATAGGGGTGAGCTAGACACAAATGAAGCCTATGATTTCTATGCACGGTTGGTGATAAAGCTTGCCTTAACTTCAGCTTATAACCTTGAAAAAAATGAAAAAATGAAAGAGGTCATCCACCTATTGTGAAGGCATTGGCAAAATCATGTGGAGAGAAGGTAAAAGAGTGGCCACGATTGCTCCCTTATGCTTTATGGGCTAACAGAACAACACATAGTGTTGTTACAGGATATATACTTGCTGAATTGATGTACGGTCAAAAACCTATCATGCCAATAGAAGAGATAACAGTCACATGGAGTGTGCTACCTTGGGAAGAGAAGTTGAATCAAGAGGAGTTTTTGGCCTTACACATTAGATAGTTGGAAAGAAAGTTAGAAGAGATAAAGGCAGCAGTTGTAAAGTTAAGGGTAGCAAGCCTGATATAAAACAAGAGACAATTTGATAAAAGACAGATTGAGGCCAAGAACCATACAAAATGAGGATTGGGTATTAATTTATGATAACAATTTAGACAACTAGCATAGTGCCATGTGTAAAGTTTCCAAAAGATGGTCTGGACCCTTTGTAGTGAGACACATGTTTGATAATGCTACTTATGCATTAAATGAGCTTGATAGGATAGCCATAAAACTTCCGATAGAAAGGAAAAGAATCAAATTATTCAAGAGGCAAGAATATATTACCTATGAGTTGCCTGAATTGGAAGAAAATAGTGGCCATGATATAGGGGCTAACTAGGAAGATATGAAAGATGAAGAAGCAAAGGACATGGTTGTAGAGGATAAGGAAGAGGCAAAATCTAGCGACAACTAGGATTTTCGCACATACCGAAGGATGTGCAGGTTCAAAGGGGGTGGATATCATGCCACTATGAGTACATAGTGTGAAAAACTCTAGAGTGCATCATCATCTGACTTTCTTATTGATCTAGAGTCTCAATGTGATCTGAGTCATTAGTGCTAGTGTCAATGGCATGGGTGGTTCAAAAATACTCGATTTTTGAGCAATTTTAGTCCATTTTTGATATTTTAGATACTATTGATTGTAAATATCCTAAAAATCTAGGGAAACTTCTAGATTAGGATGGCATGCAAAAAGCAAGTTGCTTTTTTAGCTAGATTTTGGATTTTTCATAAAAAAGAAAGATGGGAAAAATCGTGCACGTCGCAATCATAGTTCATAGAAAGTAAACAATACTTTGAACTGAGAGAGGAAGAATGAGTAATCTGGGAGATCCTTGATTAGGCATCCTAGAGTTTTATCTCCCTTTCAAAGCCAACAAAGCCATCAGATTTGGGTTCCAAGCAGCAGAGAGAAAGCTATTGTTTTGATCCATGTTTTTGGTCTAAGAGGAAGCTCATGGAGATCTAATGCTTGGAGATTGCTTTTGAGTAGTGTGAGACAAGGGATTTTAGGTTCTATCAATAAATTTTGATTCAATTCATTGTGCTTTGTCTTTGTCATGTTTACCACTTGTCTATTCTTTTTCTTCTCTTCCATCTCCTATCTCTACTTCCTTCTATCTCTGATCCTCGATGGATACGACCTTTCGACCAAAACCCCTTCAACACCGTCGAGTTTTACAAGTCCCAAATCTACAAAGAAATCTTCTTTTAGTTACAAGACTTGTAGATCTTTGTCTCTTTATCGGTTTTGACCATACCAAGTGTCGCATTGAGAAAGATGACCAAACCATAGTTGTTGCTCCTAGAAATGGTAATAGTTTTTATTTATATTTAAATGAAGATGTTGCAAATGTTGTTATAGCTCCTAGCAATCTTAAAAACAAAATATGACATCATCACTTTGTTTACTTTAATTTTTCTAAGCTTTTCGATCTTTATCGATGTGACCTTGTTCAAGGTATAGAATTCAAAACTTGTCCTCATATGGGTATTTGTGAATATTGTGCACTTAGAAAACATTTTCACAAACCCTTTTTCATTTCCACCACAACTCATTTTAGAGATTTACTTGATCTTATTCACACTGATATTTGTGGAGCTTTAATTTTCCTCTATCAAAATCTCAATGTCAGTATTTCATGACTTTTATTGATGACTTCTCAAGATACACCATTGTTTTTCTCTTGCAACACAAATTAGAAGCTTTATTATCTTTTAAGCAATATCAAGAAGCTACAAAACTTCATACTGGTAGTCGCATTAAGAAACTTCGACAATAATAATGGTGGAGAATACAATTCAAATAATTTTGATGATCATTGTAACAATCAGGGTATTCATCACATGAATTTATGGTTCCCTACTCTCCTCAATAGATTGGTATTGCTAAACGTAAAAACAACACTATTCTCAATGTGTGCGATGTATGTTCATTCATTCTCACTTATCTCGATGTTTTTGGGCTAAAGTAGTCTTAACAGAAGTATTTGTGCAAAATCATCTTCCTACAATTGCTCCTTTTGGTAAAATATCGATTATTACTTGGTATTCAAAGTCGACGCTATGGCGAGAAAATGGTGTTTTATTATTGTGTCAAACAAAGTTCATTGAGGATATTATTCAAAATTTTGCTTTGGGTTTTGCACATCCTGCTAGTACTCCTTGTCTTGTGACATCTATCAAAACTCTCACTTTCTATAGAATGATGGACAATTATCATTACATCAACTTAATGCTAATATTATTTGATGTCTTCAATTTGTTGGCTTAAATTCTTGCCATGACATTCTTTTTGCTGCAAATTTTCTTGGACAACATCTTAGTTCTTTATGCCTTAAACATTGGATTGCAACTAAACGAGTTTTGAAGTATTTGAATGGCATGAAAGATTTTGGGCTTGTTTATTGATGCCAACAAAACTATGATTCTCTACATTCACTTAAAATTTTGGATTATACATATGTAGATTGGGAAAATTCTCACTTATCTACGTGTTCTACAATTGAAAATTGTTTTTTTATCAATGGTTGTCTTATTTCTTGGACTAGCAAGAAACAATGTTGTGTTGTTGTTCCCACTATAAAGGCTGAAAATGTACTTGCATCTGTAGCGGCTCGAGAGTTAGTATGGCTTCAACAAGTTCTATTAGATATTGGCCATCATCCTTTCTCCAACACACCATTAACCAAAGTGCTATTAGTCTTGCTAAAGACTACGTTCAACATAACAAGTATAAACATATTGTATTGCATTATCATTATGTTCGATATGAAGTAAAGAAAGGTTTCATCATTATTGAACATTGTCCAAGTTATTAGAGGACTACAAATATATTCACCAAAGGACTCAATGGAGCACACTTCACTATGTTGTTACACTCAGAACTTGGAGTATATCTATATCGTGTATCTATATGTCTTCCCTATCTATCGTGTATCTATATATCTTCTCTCTCTAGATTGCAATAGAATTGAGGAAGCAAGTACTGGTGAGAAATACTAGGTGAATTGCTAGGTGACCATAGTACTATTTTTATGAACCTTAAATTCAGGTTGATCCTCATGGAAATTGGGCATAACTTCCCATACAAGGTAGACTTAAGTGATCTTAGGCAACAAAGTCAATGACATTCCAAGATAGTTTCAAATAGCATTGCCTAGAATAATCTCTTCATCGACTATTGAATTGTGCCGTTAAGGGGATATTTGATATATGGTGCGTTACATAAGGTTGAAAAAGTGGAATCCTTTCATCTCCTTTGGCAATCAAAAAGTTGTGCAAGAAGATCCACTAATGAAAAACTATCATTGGTTCCTAGCTTCTATAGATATCAACCTAGGCCAAATAATTGTTGACATTAAGTTGTCCGTTAACCATAATTTACCTTCTTAGGGCTTGCTACACCACCAAATAATCTTTAGAGATGTAAGGCGAAGATTTTTGTAAAAGTTCATAAAATATGATAAAAAGCAATGTTGTACTAAATGGTCATGAAACAAATAAAATACACCCATGTAACTAGCATGGGATTGAGTAACTACTTAATTTAAGGTCTATTCATACGATGATGGTTTTTCACATGTAATGCTAGAAAAAGAAGTGGAGATAGTACATCTTGATATTGTTTGTGTAATTCCATAGTATGAGATGGGGGAATGGACTTTCCTATTTGTGTGACCTATAGTTCCATGGTATGTTATATAGGGAATCTAACTCCCTAGCTATATGACCTATAATTTGCTCATTTAAGGTATGGGGAATGGAATTCTCTAGTTATATAGAGGGAATCTATATAAGGATACCTAGCATTTCCTACTATGAGATGTGAGGAATGTAAATACCTAGTTATATATAGAGAATGCATGGGTGCATAGGTAGGAAATATTAGAAAATTTCATACATTCCATGACGTCTTCTAAAAATGTAATATCCAGAAGCTCCTTGTGACGATTGTATGATTATTACTAAAGGATATTCTATGACAATCGAACATACAACTTATATCAATCTCATTATTCATAGAATGTATATTGGGAGAGTGCTCTCTCTCTCTCTCTCTATGTGCCTCCCTCTCACACATTATGTGCACATTTCTGAGGCTTGCCACCTAACTATATATGACTAAATATAAATCCTGCACAGGGTTGTATGAGTGGTTAATGTAATAGAAAGCAGGGCAGGTGACATAGTTATAGGATGGTACAATCAAGCTAGGCACAATTGAGTGGTTATAGCTGCCGCCAAATGAGGATGTCGAGGGGCAGCAGTAGAAGCGCTTCCCCAGGGGATTTAGCAATCTGCTGCACTCGTCACTAGACTGGAGAAGAGCACGTTTAGGTGCAGCGCCGGTCGCCAGGTCCGTCGTCGCACAAGGAACTTTAGACACCTATCCATATAGAAAAAAAAGAGAAATTTTCTAGATACTTATCAAAGTATCTAGGAAAAGTCTCATATAGTAAAAGTGGAACACTTTACAAGTTAGTGATATAGTAAAATATTTTTGTATAGGAATTTCAAAATTCTCTAGTTATCTATGTAGTGAAATTTTACTATATAAACAAACTAGTTAGAACTAATCATATAGTATTTCTTATATATAAGAAAACTAGTTGCAATCATGTAGATAGTTTTAAGAATTACTATTATGGTAAAAAATATAAATCAAAATAATAGAAAGAATTAAAAGATGTTATCTTCATTAGTAAAGAGGTCAATTGAAGATACATATATCATCAATACTCAAAGGTTTATTGTGATTTTTTGTGACATGAATTTTCTCTCTATAGAGTAACCAATCCATGAGAGCTTTTCTCATGGCTGGCAATGTTTGCTCATTGCGTCCTCCTAAAAAAGTAGGATCTCTCTTAATAACACCATATGTAGATTTTAACGATGCATATAGCTCATCAATGGATTGGATGTCTAAATATTTGAGGAGAATGGTTTCTTCGTCTTGCTCTTCAAATGCATTAACAACCTGCATTTTACAAATACAACATAGATTAGTGTGCTACTACATCATAATTTAATTAGCTACTCTATTGTCTTAATATTTAATAACATTGAGTTACCGATGAAGTTCTTGATGGCAATTCTACATTAGAAGGATCCACACTTTTTGATGGCTCAACATGATCGGGAGTCTATAGTATAGACAAGAAAATAAAGCTAAC
This sequence comes from Lygodium microphyllum, assembly GCF_053477565.2. Taxonomy (NCBI): domain Eukaryota; kingdom Viridiplantae; phylum Streptophyta; class Polypodiopsida; order Schizaeales; family Lygodiaceae; genus Lygodium; species Lygodium microphyllum. Next base: position 75,211,068 of record NC_141158.1, read on the forward strand.
AAAATAAAATTATGCCACAATTAGTAAAAAGAAATGCAAAGAAGTATCTTAGATAATTTCTTATTTTTGCCCTTCTCCGTTTGTTGTTGCTTGCTTTGCTACATTTTCTCGCTCATCTTATCACAATAAGTTTGTAATTAGATATAATTTATTAAATGCATATATTAAAATAAAATATCAAGAGATGGCTAAGCATACCTTTCATACACGAAGACTTTTTCGTGCTCCTTCAACCTCCTCAGGATCTTGGATCATATCTTGTGGAAGAGAGTGTTCACTACTACATGAACCCTATAATACAAGAAAAGTAAAACTTAAAATGGAATATCTTTTAATTTAAAAGTATAAAAAAATTAAGAATATATGTATATATTCCTCATACAGATGGAATTCCTTGTAGTAGCTCCATAAAACTATGATCTGATTTTAAATAGTCTTGAAACATAGGTTAAGTCTTAGAGACAATTAAATGAAAAAAGACTACAAACTAAGATATACTAACCATTTCATTATTTTTTTGACATTTTTCGGAAGCAAAAATTGAAACAAGAGGCGGACCACCATTGTGAGATTCCAACTACTACAAGCAAGAAAATTGAAGTCAATATCAAAAACTAAAAACTCCAAATATTAAAATATTTATATGGGTGAACGATGTACATATATGTGTTGCACTATTATCAGAAAAGATACATTGTTCTTCCACCATAAGTTGTGGATAATACACCTCCTCACTTGTATCCTAAAATTTTAGAGAAAATATAATGAAAGGTAAATATATCTAAGAAACTTAAAGTGAAATGATTATAATAAAGATAAAGATAATAAAAATTATACAATAGAAAAAATAAAACTTGAGATGAAAATTGCAAATCTTACCAGTTTTTGTTGCATATCTACTTGCTCGAAGCTATGATTCTTCTATTAAAAAAACATAATTGTGCCAATCAGTACCAATTTCTTATGTATATAATCTATGGTGAGAAAATTTGATAAATAAGTATGCTTACCAAAGATATATCCACCAAAGATGATCTTTTCCTCTTGATTTTTTTTCTGAGATTTTGAGCAACAGAAAGATAGTACAGATATACATCCTCCTTTTTCCAAAGGTAAGTAGCACTAGGAAACTCAAGGGGTAAAATTTGATCATAGTTTTGATCTATGATCTCTAAAATTCTATGTTTGTCATCTTTATTATTATGAAACTGTAAATCATTGCCAATCTCATTTCTCTTGACCCAATTATACACTTTTCTGTGATTAGCACAATACCTAACATTTTACGTATCTCGATAGTATTTTAGTAAAAATGGTTTTCCAAACTCATCTTGGTCTTCTCGACTAGTCCTTTCAGGTCGTTTGAAAATCTGGTCATATGTAGGAGTCTTCATCAGAGATACATCCCCTATTTGTATATTCTTGATTTGATTTTGAGGTGGCAACTGGACTCTTTTACTTGGTATTGAAACTGGTTTGCTCATGCTCATTATTTGTTTGGAACTATCATTCATTGATTTTAGTTCCTCAATTGTTTTTTGCAGAGTGATGGTACTTTGCATCATTGAATCTAGAGTTTGTTGACTTGGGGAGGCCATGAGACAAGCTAAAATTAAATCAAGAAACTATGTTAATATTCAACCAATAAAGAATCAATCAATCATATAAAAAGGATACAATATACAACTATACAAACCATGAGACAAGCTAAAATCAAACAAGATACAAGCTAAAATCAAATTTACAACTTTATATGCTAGTATTCCTCAAACAAGAGATTATATCCATACATTAATCTTCTTCAAGCAAGAAGTTTTCTCCTTTTTTAACAATCACACATACACACAAAGGTCCAACTACCTATACATTGTTGAGAATCTGCCAATCACACCCTATGTATGCCCCTTTGTATGGAACAACTAGGCTAGGAAGATGCAGTTCATTCTAGGAAGAGAGACAGATCCCATATGCACAATGATGAAATCTGCTACCAAGCATTCCTATATAATAATGTACTTGACTATCACTTTCATATGATGATAATGCAATAGTACTTGTCTCTTTCTGTCAAGTCTCTGTGTCATTGTCAGTCCTACACAAGATTGTGTTTATGAGTTCAAGTCTCAATATTGAAACCTAATTCACTTGTGTAACAGTTGTCTTCTTTGTCAATGTCAACATGAGTAGTATCTTCATCTTCCATCCTCCATAGCTTCCGTCTTTGCCATGCTCTAGATCCCGCATTTCTCACATGGTATTAGAGCCCAGTCAAGCATGGCATAACTCCCTTATCTACTCTCTTAGTCCCTCTTAACCTCAGGTCAGCTCAAGTCCAGCTCATGGTTCCATTTCTTACCTCTATCCTCACCGAAGCTTCCATGGCAGCCATAGCCAGCAGCACCCTGCCAACTTGAAGCTCCTGGATCTCTCTCCATAGGTCATATCTGAACCTGCTCTCTTTTAGACATTTGTTCCTTGACTCCCAAGGCTTCTTTCTATCACTTAAGAGCTTGACATTGGCCACTCCATAGCTTAGCATTGCTTAAACTGTCAATCTTTGCTCTGTGTTTGCCATAGCCAGACAGGACATACAGCACTTGGAGCTTCTATATCTTACTCTATAGGCCATTTCAGCTCTTGATTTCATCTAGGGAGTTGTTCTTCTACTCAAGGCGCTTCATCACGGCACAAAAATCGATCACATTGCTGTGCCCTGACCCCGACATTGCACAAATTCGTCATCGCTATCCTGAACTGCGCCGAATCTGTTCGAGCTGCCTGTGTGCTTCATATAGTCCACGATCTTGACGATTATCATGGGGCTTTGATAGCTCATGAAGTCAGCTTCCTAGGCATATAAAATTTTTTGAAAATGATCAAGTATAGCTCCTGCAATTTGAGAAAAACCAGGCCCCTGTCTCAGTATCACCTCTACACATTTTCCTTTTACATTTGTTAAGATGTCGAAATTTTTTACAAACAAAATGATACTCTTGCATCTCTTGGTCAAAACCTTGTTCTAGAACTATTGAGAAACAAGACCTTGGAAAAGTTGTATATACTTTCCCACATGTAGGGTTGTTGCATGCAACAACCATCTCATACTCAGCATCAGGATTCCAAAAATCTTGATACTCACGACACTTTGTTCCATCCCAAAACTCGTTTATGAATTCTGGTTGCATATGGATGTCTTTCCCTAACCATCTTGTTTTATGACGCCACATGCTTAGGAAATCATGACAAAGTGTCTTGGATCGCAGTAAAAGCTCTAATTGTTTCTTTAGAGGTAAATAATCAATAGCTAACATTTCTCTACTTGGTTTATTGCACTTTTTACACTTTTCACAACATTCGATACAATCACGCTTTAGTATTCTTTTTCGCATATTTTGTTTGCAAGAACACAAGACTACATCTTTGGCATAAGAATCTTCTTTACTAGGTGTAAGAAGTTCAATTTCATGATCATTGTTTTTACTTCCCATGCAAAACCTATAGCGCTCAGGTTGGACCATGCCAAGACCATGATACATAGATTCAAGTTGCTCCCAAGATGTCGAGACTCTCACTCCATCAAGGTTTTGATCCCATGTATCAGGTAGTTGCACTAATAGCTTACTTAAACTTGGCTTGCACTCTTAAACTCTTTGAGCCCTAGCCCTTGGATTGCCCATGTCTCCAAACAATAATTGGAGCATCTTCTCTTGTGCACTAATTGATATTTGGTTCTCATCCCAAAGAGCTTGAAGCTCAATTATTTTTTGTATAGTTTGTTGATATAATGATGGCCCAGTAATAGATATGTGATTGTCTATAGAAGGACATCATTGCCTTGTTCATGTTGCCTTTCATTAGAAGGAGTAAGACCAATTTGCATACTTAGTGCATCATATTTGGCCTTCAACTCCTGGTGCCTAATAAAAGTTTGTGGACCAACACTCCTCCCACTATTACAATATGCAAGGCAATCACACCACCTACGTCGTCTATTTAGTTCACCTATGTTAGTTTCACCATGCATTAGAGATGATTCTTCATGCCTTCGGTTCTCAAGATGATCTCCTTGCACATTTGAGTCCCTTGGTTTAGTAGGATGTAATCTTTCTAGGGAAGAATGCGTAATCCCAAGCATGTCATTTTTAGCATGTCTAAAATAAGTACTACGATTCACTAATTGCCAACCTTCAGTACTATGTGCACACTTATAGTTACATGTGAATTTTCTTAATGTGCTTGAAGAAGAAGACATCCCTTACTTGAGTATCTTCAATCTTCAGTCCAAGGTTGATGAAATTATGAGCTCCACAATTAAAACTCCAAGACTGTAAAAAAACGGCCCATAACATAGTTCATGTTAATAATATATTTTAGTTGTGTAGTTAATATCATAGTTTATACTAGTTTAAACAATTAAAAACATTTTTAAAAAAGCAATATTTCCTAAACACTTCCTTAAAGTGACGGGGTCGAATTTTGTAAACATTGGCATTAGTTGATGAGCACATAAGTGGGTATGAGGCCAAAATAAGGGATTGGAAAGTCCAGGAAAAATGAGGGAAAACAAAAGTTGATGTACACAAACAAGGGGGATGCTTAAGCGTATAGGTAGCTTATTATTTGCAAATAGGGAATAAGAACCTTTTCCAAATTTGATAGAACCATCCAAGATATACCCTTTGGTATGAAAGGATATTTATTATCTGATGAAACACACCCTTTGCAAATAGGTATGCTCAAATCTATAGACTATCATTAGACCTTTGGCCTTGTTGCAAAAATGGTAATTTTAAGATAAGTGATTGTGTGGCTATATGAAAAGATTGGAAGCTACCAAATTGGAGCATTGAGTGTATCCTTGAATAATGATCGACATAAGGAGGCGTACATAGAACAATTAGAGGGCTATGTGCATTAGACTTTCCAAATTATGTGCGCAAGCTAAGGAAGGCTTGATATTGGCTATGGTCTTATTATGACAAGAAGTGACATATAGTATCAACACTCTTATGCCTCCCTCTAATATTGCTATAATACCTCTATTCCACTCTAATACCTACTCCAATACAAACATTCAAATACCTTAGCTCTAATGCCTTTGCTCCATGAGTTGTAAAATAAAATTCAAAATATAAGAACAAGGTATTTCAATGATATTTTAGATCTAGGAAGATTTTGGTTGAGTTGCCATGTGCATGTGATATTAAGATGCATGACTAACTCTCATGGCTAACTCTCATGACTAACTCTCATGGCTAACTCTATAAGCCTTAGACACGTGGCTAACTCTCATGCTCTCATGCATGATGCATGTCTTCTCATGCACACTAGTCAGTGTAGTAGTACTACTGCCAGAATTGGGACTTCTCTCCTTGCATGTCGTGCAGGAAGGATAGGGGTAGCAGGTGAGGCTGTAAGCAATATCCACAGTGGCAGGTGCAGAGGCCGTAAGCAATATCCGCACAGTGCAGGCCGCTTTCTGTGTAGAAGACAAAGTAATGATCAGGGCGCTGTTCTTCAAGGAGCTTAAGTGGCCGTACAACGATCTCTCCTACTCTCCTCTATCAAAGAACTGGAACCAGTAGTGAAACTAAGATGATGATACCCTCATCTATGCCTACCATACATATATGCCCATACTTCCTCATTGGAGCAACAGAGTGCATGGGCACATAGCTAGATCTCCATTATGACCATCAAGCTAATGCTTTGTCTGATGTACCATTTGTTGTCCTAGAAGGCACCATTTACAATGAAAAAAGTGAAAGGTGAGACACTTCAACAGAATGCAAGCATGTGACAGGGGTCAATTGGCTCTCTCGCAGCATGTCATCCGTGTTCGATCAATGTAGTTCTTCACTGGAGCTTTAGGCCACAACCATCAATAGCCTCACTATGCTAGACCTGGGAAAAGGCGATATTGGAAAGATCTCTAGAGGTAATTCCTTCATTGGTGATTCAGAAAGAGTTGCTGGTGTTATCACGCATGCGAGCAGGATTCACTTTGAACAACATCATCGATACTCCAGGATGGTGAATGAGGCCGTGACCAAATGGAGATCGAGTTAAAGGCAACAATCTCAAGTGGGAGTGTGTCTGATTAAGGATAGTTGTAGTACTACCTAGTGCCAGACCATGGCAATTAGAACATGAATACAGCATTGATACCTGTAAATTGCTGGAAGAGTGAGACCATCATAGATATGATCAATTGTGGCCTGTTTCGACGCTGCAGTAGGAGTTTGTTATAAGGTGCTACATCACTCGACTTCACCATTTCCTAGAACTCCTCCACATTCTTCGTGCCCCGCACCTTCTGAAGGACAGCCTTGCCTTGCTATAGTCTACCTCTCTCTATCAAGCTGATTGGGGTCTCAACAAGGAGCAGCCCTCCAAGCTTCAATATTAATGAAGGGACACCTGCACATGTCCACCTGTGTTGAATGCAGGGACAGCACATACCTTTGCATGAACAGGTCTCTTTCTTCAGCTCCGTTAGTGCTGGATAGCACATACCTTTGCATGAACAGGTCTCTTTCTTCAGCTCTGTCAGTACTGGACAGTACATACCTTTGCATGAATAGGTCTCTTTCTTCAGCTCCGTCAAGCAAGTGCTAACCTCAAAGTTGGGAATCCAGCAAGCACAGCACCTCATCTCTAGGTCTCTATTCCATGTTTCAATTGGGAGCAATGACTACATCGAGGGCTACGTGGTTGTGCCGGGGGAACAGTCACCGCTGTAATTGCTCTACATCCCATCTGATTTTGTGGAGCTTCTGTAGTGCAATCTTGAATCCAGCATGTGTTCCATGGCTTTGCAGCCAAGCTCAGCCCTGCCCAAGCTTAGGCTCTGGAAAATTTGGACGGTGTACTCGATCGTAGTCTCTGAAGATTTTAACACCCAATTGCATACTACCAAGATGCCACAATTCATGGGCCTTAACACTTCTTATGGGCTCTGGCCGGTCTCTGGCTATGGTGATGATGTGATAATTGGAATCATGGTTTCGGGAATTTGGCCCTTGGCCTTGTTCCCATCAAATGGAAGGGTGAATGTGAGACTGGAGCTAACTTCTCTCCTTCCCTCTGTAATGGCAAGCATTGGGTCCTTGTAGTTGGCTCAGCTGGAAATAGAGGCCCAAACCCAGAGTCAGTCACAAACATTTCCCCATGGCTGCTTATTGTAGGTGCAAGCACACTTGATCGTGATTTTCCAACCACTGTAAAGCTTTGTACTAGAGGTACCTACATAGGAGCTTCATTGTATCAAGGCCATGATCTGGCCAATGAACAGGTATACATCCTGTTGAAAATTCAACTTTCTTGAGTATGTCTGAATGGATGCAAAACATAGCTTGTGCATCTCTTCTGGGATGGTATAACAAGATTCTGCATTTATACCAATTGATGAAGGTTCTTTTGTGTGCAAAAATCATGCAGGTGCCCTTAATTTATGTAGGCAATGTAGGCCAGCCAAACAGCAATGGAGAGGCCAATTTGTGCAGGATGGATTCACTAATGCCAGACCTTGTCAAGGGTAAGATTGTAGTCTGTGACAGAGGCCTTGATCCTCGTGCTGCAAAGGGGATCGTGGTGAAGCAAGTCAGAGGAGCAGGCATGATCCTAGAAAATGCTCAGACAAATGGTGAAGAGCTTATTGCAGACAGTCATGTTCTGCCAGCCACACTTGTGGGCTACACTTGTGGTCAAATAAAACAAACACTATCAGTAACTTTCAGCGTCTCAGATTGTTGGACACAGCATTCGATCCCACAGCAACTCTATGAGAAGTGTAAGTCTATATAGAGCTTTAACTTTCACCTAGTATGATCATTACATCTTCCTTTGACTTAGCAGTGATCCAGGATGCTACAGTTGGTGCATGATAACCCCCCTTGAATGTACTTTATTCCAGATCATACGAGACTAGGACAACACTCTCTTCTCCAAAGATGAGATTGAAGCAAGGGCTCTCAAGAAGCAACATGCAGGAGCTAGTTGTAAAACTTAATCAGCTCTAGTTGTATCATCTGTCTTTTCATGCCGTTTGTGAGAACTGTGATTGGTGTTTAGCAATGCATAAGACTTAGGTTGAGGTTATGTCACCTTAGGTACTAAAACTTGGAGCCTGGGTGAAGTATGGCAAAAAGTGAGAAGGAAAAATAAGCAAGGTGTTGCTAATGGATAGTTTCTAGTTGTTTGTAGGTGTTTAAAGCTGATACAAGTTGTAACAAGGTGGTTTGGATGAGGCATAGCTGTGTGTTTTGTAGACAATGCTAAGACTGTGCTGGCTGCTCGATTGCCTAAGAAATGCAGCTGCTATATGAATGAAATATGTTGATACAACCTTGACTGTACATGCTACAGGTGACATGTTTCCTAACCATGTTTCCTAACCATGGTGGAGGTCTATATGAATGAAATCTGTTGATACAACCTTGACAGTACATGCTGTAGGTGACATGTTTCCTGATCTTGACAATACACACATGAAACAAGAAGGGACAAGACTCAAGTATAGCCTTGAGAAATTTTTAATCACCTCTACTAGCCATTCTTTACCCACATGTCACTATTACTATCACTGTAGCTAGTTTTTCAAATAAGAATCAGGCTTAGAGTTGGCCACATATTAAGAGTGCGAATCCCCTCACAACCCTTCTTAATAGCTCTAAACCATTCAGTTAATCTCTGAATGTTCAGCTATGGGAAGAGCTGGCTATGTTCTCCAAAAGCTCAAAGCTACAACTAATCTTGCATACGGTCACAATTGCTTTCTGGTTCATCTATAGAGTGTTCATGTGTAATTAACGGCTCCCTCGGTTTCTGCTTATTTAATACTGATAGGTGAATGGTGGAATGCTAATGTGGAGGATGTTATCACTCAGGCTTTAGCCGAGGGTGGGGCTTACAATATCTCAGATGCCATCACAATCAATGACCAACCTGGTGATCTGTACAATTGTCCATCCTCTGGTTAGCCCTAAAGATCCATGTCTTATTAGGCTTCATGAACAATAATTCTTGAGCTCAGATAAGAATGTGTAGTCCAAAATGGTCGCTACATCATGATGTGGAATTTTGGTCTAAATGCTTGACAGGCGATTCTCCTACTTCAGAAGACACTCGTTCGAGTTTGTAACAGAATTTGTGCAAATCTGTGCCATCTGGGACTTTATGTGTAACTATTTAATAGGCCTTTCTTTTTAGCTATTTAACAGAAGACACTAGCCTGGTAGTTTTGGATATACGCCACAATCAGTTTTAGGGAACTTTACCAGATTCTTGGGCTCAATTTGAGAATCTTAGAGTTCTCAGTTTAGGTTATAATAGACTCACTGGATCTTTACCTTCTTGGATACCGAAGCTTGACAAAATTCAGCTTCTAGACTTATCGAAAAACAATTTTTCAGGCACAAAGCAGATCTACCACATGGAAGGTCTTAAGATTCGTGTAGATGTAACTGGCAATAGTGCTCTATCATAAGACAATGTACTTCGCAAGCCTGAAGGGGAGAAACTACTCAGAGGGCTACTATTACTATGACATCCCAAAAAGTGTCTGTAAGCCAGTGTCTGTACAAACACAAGAAAGAAGTACTAGTGCAGGAGACCCCCGTAGCAGAAGTAATCACTGAGACTTAACAAGCGTGATAAGCCATAGCAAAAACGTATTGATGCATGAAAGAAGCTTATAAGACATTGCAAAAATATCATTGTACATGGACTGGAGCTTAGTGATGGTGACCAATGCTGCAATATTCTGTGATCGTCTTTTCTTTCTCTATCATGAAATCTGTGCGCCTCCACTCAACTCACAGAGTATGGCCTGCTATGTTGCTGAATGAAAAAAGGGGAAAAGAAGAGAAGGCAAGAGTTCCAAAACGTTAGAGGGAAAATATATTAAGGTTAGTGTTTCAACGGTAGGATGAGAACTTTTTAATTTTTTTGAGTTTATCAATATTTATTTCTCTATTTCATTTTTGAATAATTCTAGAAAAAGATAAGTCACATGATCATATTGATAGCATCACCAATTTGTTATAAAATCTCCCCCCCCCCCCCCCCCCCGCCACCTTCGATGACTCAACTCTTGGTGATTTTTGGTGCGTGCACCGCATCAATTATCTCTGTGAGTACAATGAGTGGACTTTGTTGATCATCATCATTCCAAATGCAAGTCTTGTAGAGATTTTCGATGTCTCATCAAAATTGGAAGATTTAAAGGGATCTTGGTAACACTCAATATTCTTTAAATTAAAAATGTTTTGTCTCATCAGTGATAATATTAGCTACCAAGACTCGTGGATTTATTTACATATCTAATAGAGTTTACATCTCTAATAGACCCGTTTTCAACATCTAGTGTCTAATTGGATCTTATATATCCTTTAATATTCGTATCTACCCAATGCTTCAAATCAATTTGCATATGTTGCTGGCATTGGCACCTTAAAATCTCAACGAATACCCCAATGACTCGTTGTTGGTATATTATTATAGACAAGGGCTCTTAAAAATAGTTCTAATTGTTATCTCAAAAATATATTTGTAATATAGACTATATCTCTATAATAGTCTACATCTTTGGCTCAACAAATGAAATTAATTTGTTGATGTTGATTATTCAGCCTTTAAGAGAGAATTAGATTTTGTCTCTACTAGTCATGGGATGGTTTCATGGTTTTGCTTTGGAGATATTAAAAAAAAACAAAACACAAATATGCACGAGGGAGGGAGGGAGACAGAGAGAGAGAGTGAGTGAGTGAGAGAGAGGCATGATTGCCTTAGAGGCAATCATGTCTCTCTCTATACAAATATTCTTTTTAAATTTTGCAGGTAGACTGCTCGGTAGACGCAAATTGTGTTTGGGGTTCGACTCCCCTTGAGTTTATCTTTATTTATTTCATTTACTCTCACATTGATATTGATTATTACTTGTCTACATGATAGGTGAACAATGTCCAAACAGAATTTGAAAAACAACACTTTGATGAAGGTTATGATTGAAATCAACTATGAAGGTATAATCCTAATTTTTTTCAGGTATAATCCTGATTTGTACAAAGGCCCCTCTCACTAAATTGTAATAGTACCTGATTTCCATTACGAGTGAAGGCATAAGCATGGCTTAGATATCTCTAAAAATAATAGTAACAATTATGTTGAATTTCATTCAGTCTCACATTCATGACGCTTATCACTTGTCTACATGACGGGTTCACTATAAGACAGTAACCATTATTTTTAGTTTCAGCCTTATGTTGATTATTACTTTTGAACTATAGGACAATAACCATAGTCTGTTTTAGTTTTAGTTTCAATTTCAACCTCATGTTGAACTATAGGATAATAACCATTATTACTTTTGAGCTACATAAACCATTATTACTTCTGAACTACATCTATTCTGAAAACAGTAGGGAGGTTGTCTGCTACACCTACTCTGAAAACAAATGATTTGATATGAATGATTGATTACTTGTTGATAATCGGAGTATTTCCTTGAAAAGTGTCCTTCAATGCTTGATAACAATACTTATACTAAGTAGTTGATGACTACAACACAGTCATGCATCCAAGGCAATCAGCGAACAAGGATGAGATTGTGTGCATGTGAGAAGATGGACCTAGTTGTGCGAGGGAGAATGGACAATGAGATTGTGTGAATATGAGAAGTTGGGACCTAATCGTGCACGCGAGAATGGACATTTCTTGAATCATGGAGGAACGTTAAGCTCCCATTTAAGAAAACAACTAATTTTATTTGCATCTTTCTTTTTTTTCTCTTACATTGCCCAAGGTTTAATGACCTTTTACATGTGTCTTATTACCTATGCCCAATGGGCATCCTAAGTACCCAATCCCTTGCTCCAATTCTACTACTTGGAAGTGTGGCTCCCTTAGCAACTTTACTAACTCATTCAATCCTAGAAAAATTTATAAATCTTATGGGGCTCATCAATTTATAAAATTAATTGGTCGAAGCACCAGCCCCATAAGATACCATTTCCCTTAAACTAAAATTTGGCAACTTCACCTTTATGTTTCTGCAAATCTTCTATTCACTAATATGAGACCAGTTTTATGCCTTGTAACATATGCAAATTCACTGAATCCAAATTAGTAATATAGGGAGAATTTTTCATTATTCCTCTATTCTCATTGCATTTCTTTTAAGCCTAAAATTATCATGCAATAACAAACATTATAACATATCTACCAGTAGAATCTATTGCTACGTTTGCGTAGTATGCCCCCAATACGATTTTTCCAAAGATGAACCTCAATTAGATGACTTTAGACTTGACTACTTAAAGTACTACTCACCCCTACCAATGCCCATCCTTTGAGTTCATGCTTCTATACTACACATCAATAGCATTTTCTAGCATTTCTATATTGCACATCATAAAATGTAGGTTTTCTTGGTGAGAACTAATAGATACTTGGGTTCCACATATAGCCTATCTTTTAATCATCAATAGTGCACCATCTCTTCTTCTTACTTTCATTACACCTATAAGGCCATGGGAGAAAGAGAGTCTTGTGATTGGGATGCACACTTGTAGATGGATACATTTAAATTGGAAATTTTGCAAATTCATCTCAAGACTTTGAATTTGCAAACCTCAAAGAATCCATCAAGATATATTTTGGACATGCTCTACAATATTCAAGAAGAACAAAACGTTAAATCAAATCGAGTCAAATTGATATAATGCCTTGATCAGTTAAAATGGGATGGTTTCAAAAGAGGTTTAGTACCCCTTACTGAAGATTAAGATACAGTACCTAAAATCCGCCTTCTCTTTGTAAAATTGGAACTTGAACAGAACATAGAGGAGAATCTATTGGTAGAATGCATGTCAAGAGATAGAGACCATTTGTTCTTGCCATACAAAGGATACCTATATTCCCTATACGCTCTTTTATACTTGGTATCAACACATGTTTCTCATATTTTAGACATTCCAAGCTCCATTTGCATGGAGCTTATAAATATTTGTTGACTATGAAGCATGAAGTATAAGAGCTAGTGTGCTAGCATGCCACCCACTTGGCCTATGCTCGAGGAGAACACCTAGGCTATTTGAAACCTAATTGCCCTTCCACATGCACCAAGGGGTCGCATGACAATCAAGATCACAATGCAATTGGACATACCATCAAGCACCCATATGATTGTCACTTCCCTCAAAACTATAAGAGGTAATTACACTCTTCCACTTTAACTAAGAGTAGCTGCACATAAATGACATTTGGCCCCCCTCCAATAAATTAACTAACCTACTTCCTAACTCACACGAAGGAATACCTACTCACTATGACCTTCCAAACTAAATTGGCAATAGTTAAGTGAGTTAGCAACAATGTAATATTATAAGATGAGACTCAAACTCCTTGCTATGGTTCAATACATTTTTAATATTTGCATGGTGCAAAGAGATGAGAAAGAAATCCAACAAAGGACCAATATCAATGATTGCTATATAGAGACATTGTTGATGTACATGTCATATGAGAAATATGACATTGAATAAGATAGTTCTACTCCCATTTCCTAGTCATCAAACTCAAGTGGCTCTTACACTATCCGACATGGCTTGATATAAGGTAGTTGCAATAGTTATTGGGTCCTATATCCATGGCTCGATATAAGGTAGGTGCAAGAATTGTTGGCTCCCATCTCATAAGGTCATACAATTGTCATCTCAAGGCTCCTTTTCACATGCACATCATTGCTATGATTTAACATTATATTAACAATGCATGTATTAATAAATGTTGAGGTGATCCTTGCTTGATAGGATCATGCCTTCTTCCTCAAACAACTTGCTTCCTACTCAAAAGTCTACAACAATAGGCATAATTACTGAGAGACATTGTTTGTATGCATGATCAATTTTGGCAAAGAGAAATTGTTTAAAGTCACTAATAGTGTACTTACTAATACAAATGATGTACCACACGTCCATGATAGTTGTGTGATCTCCTAGTGCTTTAACAATTTTGGAGCTTGGTCGAGCTAAATGGGTTCTCATCTCATCTTGTGAGGTCTACTACCTCTAGGAATAAATAAATGAGTTCTTATCTCATCTTATAATATTTTCCTAAATTAGAAGGTTCATCTTTATTGTTAGAATATTAAGTAATCCAAAATGTTTTCAACCTCTTGTGATAGACCTTGCAAGGATGTTATCCAAACCTCCTATCTTGTAAAGCTAAAATTGTTGGTCAATCTAAGTGCCATTGTGATAGTTTCGTGCCATTTCTCTAAATGATATAGTAGTTTTGTGCCATTGTGATAGTTTTTCATAAAAGAAGGAGATCATGCATGCACATGCATATTTAATCATCCACATGCAAAGAAATGAAGGATTGAGATGATGTGCATGTGTGTGTCTTGTATTTAAAAGTTTATGCCTTGCAGTCAAGATTCTCACCTAAGTTTTACATTTTTTAATTCATATAAAATATCTCTCTCTTGCAATACATACCATGTGCATGTACAATTTTTATAAATGAAAGTACATGTAAATGCATGATTATCAAGATATCAATCATAAACCATGCATGAGAATATTAAGCATGAGAATATTAATAGATGGATATGCAAGAATTGAATTGACAAGTTTGTGTTTCAATAATTTTGCATGTTTCTTATGATATTGTTATAAAATCTCCATACGTATTACATCACTCTACAATTCTATACATCCTCCCCTTTGCAATGCAAAACTATGTTTGGTGCAAACAATGGCTACAAGGAAAAATTATTCCATCATTGCCTCTACATGAAATAGTATGTTCTAGATGAAAAACATGCAAGAGGAGATTGAGAACATAAGCTACACTAATAACTCTCCTATGCTTGACAACTGCATCATAGGTTGAGGTACAATACACTAGCATAACATGCTTGCAACAACTTCTTAGCTTGGTTATATAAACGTCATTATTTACTATAACTAAAAATTGATTTGTTTGCTTTGCTATGTAGACATTTATTTTACTTTTTTAGCTTTATATACATTTACCTAGTAAAATTAAAACCTAGTTTAAATCCAAAATTTCCTACATGGTAACTAGAAAAATTTCACACATTTATGAGCTAAGAGTCATTTTACTAGTTATCACTTCATTTCTATGTAGTAAAATTAAAAACCTAGTTTGAAGATGAAAATTCCTACTTACTAACTAGGAAAATTAGTTCATTTACTAGATGTTTGTATTTTTACTATGTAGTCTTGTGTCTAAAGTTCCTTGTGTCGATCGCCAGCATCATGATTACCACCACCATAAGCACGATAGAGAGACGGACCGCTGCTACCTTCATCGCGATTAGCTGGGAGGACATCAATGATGACAAATTTGAACCAATGATGGCAATCCGCTGCAGTCGTCGTTAGAGTGGCGCCCATCATCATCGTCACTAGACTGGAGAAGAGCACGTCGTGTCCCAGACAGTTTAATGTAATTGCTAGCTTTATAAAATTTAGGCGCAGCGCCAGCTGCCAGAATCGTCTTCGCCAGCATCATGATTACCACCACCATAAGCACGATAGAGAGACGGACCGCTGCTACCTTGATCGATTAGCGGGGAGGATGATGGTCAGCTACCAGCAAGCACTAATGGACAACTCAGATGTGGCTACAAGCAGATGATGATGGACGCAGTCTGTCCCCGCTTGCCTTAATTCACACGCACACACAGAGAGCAGATGCCATGGATGTATAAAACACGAAGTACATGTTTCCCAGACGGGTATTGATACGGGCAGGTGACACAGCGCAGTAGCTCTGTATAATATTATCGTCAATACTGTACTATACCTAACCCTCCCTTCTCCGGCGTTTGTGGCACCATTCCGACGGCAAATCCCAAATGTTTTCCGCATGTTCTATATCTAAAAACATCTTGAATATTGTTATAAAGTACTTCAAAATCGAATCACTTAATCAGAATAACGCTTGATGTATATGATACACTTCTAGCATATTTTATAGGTATCATGTTTGTGCCAATCGAATATACTTTTGTTTATACTTCGAATCACGTGATGGCATGACTCTTTTCAATTAGTCTCACGTCTATTACTAGGAAATAGGGCTATAGACATACTAATAGACATGTATTTTTAATTAAAAATAATACTAACACTATTCACATGCACATGCATACCTTGAATGATGCACATTTATACATAGAGAGCTATTGGTTGCAAAATTGTAGCCCAAAATGGAATTATGATTATATAGCCAATAATTCCCCAGTCTTCTTAAGCCGTGTACGCACATGTATCAAGTATTATTTATTTTAAAAAGTTATAACAAATCTAATTAATACCCAAGATGACATAATGCATGCTATGCCATGTTTAGGAATATATGAAGCAATACTAGAAAACACCGGATCCAAATGGATAATTCCAATATAATATAAAAATGAGACTCACCAATTAAGATTTTTTAATATTCCTTTATAAATAGTCATGGTTGTGTATATTGTATATTTGTAAATACAATTTTTGGCTTGATTTATTTAAGAAAATAGCTAAATCCTAATGCCTATAAAATGTGCAAAAATGTGAAAGTGAAACTATGCCTCCTCATGCCCTTTGAGATGCTCCAGAGATCCATTGTCATTAGACCTTCGATCTAGGCTTCTCTTGGGATCTAGGATCCTTCTCTTCCTCTTCGTCACCTTGTGCCTATTCATGTGAGAGATTGATAAATGTTTAATATTTCTAAGAAAAATATTTCAATACTCACAATAATAAACAAGCTAATAATGAATTCTATTCTCGCAATGTGGTGATACTCATGCTTCACAATTGCTCTCTACTTTAAAAAGTATGCTTGATATGTAACCGCCTAGGAAAACTAAAGTATAGAGTTGGAAAGTCATGTAGCCATATGTCCTAAGTGTCATCACTCAAATTCTATGAGATTCACAAGCTTGGATGGCTAGGCTAGTATTTAGTCTACCTCACAGCATAACTATCCAATTTATAAGGATCAACCTAGATTTCTATTGACTCACCTTTGGTCTCCTAAACAACATTCTAATGACTAGTTAATAAATCCACTTTTGTAGAATAATCAAAGATCAAACCAAGCTAGCACAATTACACTTGCTTCAATGAAATACTGAGAGTGCATTGTAAAATGTACCAATTCATTTGTGAAATATTGACCATAATCCAATATCAATCATTAATAGAAATAAATAGAGTTCTCATTTTTAAGGGAATTCGACTAATTTAATATATAAACTATTTGTGTATATCAATTTATTTATTTAACTCATAATTGATCATATAATTATCTAACTATAAGGAAATTATTCATCCTTGATACAGTCTACTTATTAAAATTGATACCAAGAGGCATATTTCATGGTGGATTCTGTGAGATTTTGCGGTAGATTCTGGAAAACTATATTTATTTGCCGGGGCTCGTACACAAGGTGGATTCCTTGTGCAAGAAGTTGAAGGGGATGCCTGTCCTTTTTAGGCGTCATGTTAATTTAATGTGCATGTGGGTGATTCCATAGCAGGTGATTCCGCAAAATACATATTTAATTAATGGACATTTATGATTTTAGAGTACACTCTTATTCAATTACGGTTAGGATAAAATTTCAACCTATTTATTTATTTAGTAGTTGAAGATTGCTAGGTATTCACTTTTGTCGATTTAATTTTATTATTTTCTAACAATTGTGAATGCTTCAGTTGATGTGTAAAGCAGGCAGTGGTGGCATTGGAAAGCACTAGGCACTAATATTTATTTAGGTGCGTTTATTTATTAAAGTGCTTGCCAAATATTTATTATTTTGTATGCGCATGGACGCACGGTTTAAATATTTTATAATGGGATATTGTATTTGGGCACAGTCTGACTATTGGGCCTCCCAACCACTTTATTCTTTATTTGGACACAAAAGCAAACAAAAAAGCTAAAGCATGCTTATTGTAAATTGGGCTATTTTTGAGCTTTGAGATGAATAAATTTATAAAAACATGCCTTGTGAAGCGCTCACATAAGGTATGGGGAGAGATTGTACCCAATATGTCTCTTTTCTTCATGTCGTGGAACTCTTCTTTCTTGCCTTTTAAGCTTAAGTATTGTTCTTTTGTTCTTGGGGACCTTTCGACACTTGCTATGTATGCATCCAATATCCGATTTGCGCACCAGTGGTATCAGAGCGAAGCTGAGATCAAGGGCTTTCAATTGCTTACCATGTCACGCGAAGGCGAAGCTCTAGAACGAACGGGCTTCAACCGTCAATACCAATGTGTTCTTGACAGTGAAGAACCCCCTACAGTGTTGTTGGATCGCGAAGGACCACTCTCTGTTGATGAATGACCACCCGGATAGTTCCTTTATCAAAATGTTTTTTTTAAGAGAACAAAGAAGAAATATTATTCAATTGAAGATTATCAAGCTTAATAAGCTTTAGAAAATAGGATTAAGCCCACAATTTCAATTGTCTCTAGCTACAAGACGTAGTAACTGCCATTGAATCTGGTGTCAACATCCTCTTGCCCTGCACAATTGATGATTTGTATAAGATTTTAATTAAAAAGATTAATACTAAGATTTATTAAAGCTTAGAAGTTTCATTAATAATCTCCTACATAGCAGCTATTCATGTTGCCATATTCTCAAACCGGCCTTCAAACATCAGCAAGCCCCTATTCGTACCTGCACCCTGATAGAGCCAATTTCTAGCAAACAGTTTGCTATACGCAATCTACAAGCATGAAGTATTCGTTGGAAAAAGGACTTCATCAATTTCTGTATCTGTAAAAAGAAAGATTGCAAAAAACCATATTAAAGAAAAAAGAAGTAAGTCTTGTAAACCCAACCTTGAGCACCACTCATCCTGCTAACAAGATTTCGAGTGTGTGAGGTTGTTTGAAATTTTGCAGGATGTCTGATCAAACCATGGAAGATTTAATAATCGAAGGTGATTTATGCAAACCCACGATGGAGCATAAATTAGACCTAATTATGATGTAGCTTCAAGAGGAACGAAGACCACGTCAAACTTTGTAAGCTCAATTGGCTACTCTTCAACGATCTACTATCGATCAAGATGGACTGCAACCCGAAGATGTTATACGATGTACGATTGATGCGACACTCGAAGCACAATCTATGAGGAAATAAGCCAAGATAAGTAAAAGAAATTTCAAATTCTGTACTTTTAATGAGCTACGTGACGGAAAGAGTGTTCTCACTTTTGTTAGTTAGTTTGATGATTATTTCCATGAAGAATAATATGCCAAAAAAGACAAACTCAAGTGTGTCACTAACCACTTAGTGGACAGAGCATTGTTATGATGGATTGTTGTCTGCAAAAGTATTGATTGTACTACTACTTGGGAGGCTTTTCAAAAGAATTTTTTGCAAAATTTATTCCGTCTCAAATCCACGAAAAAGCAATCAAACAGTGGGATCTTCTGTAACAAAGAGATGGTAAGCCTATTTCACAATATACTGAGTGTTTCTAGAACTCATTTTTACAACTTTGAATGCTTGAAGATGTACCGAAGGCGATCCACAAGTGCAAGTTTATGTCTGGTTTGCTTGGTCACTTCTATGCGGAGGTGTGCATGTTCAAGCCAACAACTCTGGAGGATGCGATATCTTTGTTCCATGATACAAAAGACAAAATTCAAGGACGAGAGAAGCGACCACAACAATTCAAAACTAACGTAACTTTAGTACAAAGCAATTCAATTCTAACTTTGAAATATTCAATCAAAATTGCTTTGCTCCATCTTCTTTCCATAAATCCTAAACACGACCCCCTGCTTTACCATCAAACACAAATTCAAATCCTAAGCCATATTTCTAACCGAATCCCAACATACCTAAACTCCCAGCCATTACCGATAATATCTCTAAAGCCAAGCCTATAGTCTGCTATAAGTGCCACCACAACTGGGGCATCTAGCAGTGAATTGTCAATCCAAAAAGCCAATAGTTCACATCAACTACTTGGAAGCGACTAAAGATGAAGACCATGAAAAAATACCAGACTTCACGGAAGATGATGATGATTTCATTACTACTTCAGATACTTTATAACCAAGTATGCCAAATCCTCATTCATTATTAATGATGAAATGTCTTGTGCATGGTAAAGAAAATATTATTTTGCATGATGATGGAAGCACACACAATTTTATTTCTACAAAGTTGGTCAAATAATTGAATTTACATACTGTTCCAACTCATTATCACATAAAGGCTGCATTCTTAGGTACTAGATACAATGGTATACAAGAAGTTCATGACTTAGAAATTAAAATTGATGATTATGTTGAGCATAGAAATTTATTGGTTGTGCCTTTGTAATCTAGTGACATTATTTTAGGAATGCCTTGACGTCATAAATATCATCTTGATATAGATTATTCCACGCATTCAATGAAGACTCATTCTAATGGAAAACAAATCACATTACATGATACGCATACTTTAGATAATTTTCCATTGCTTAGTCACACACAGGCTAAAAGTGCATCAAGAAAAGGTAGCAAATCATACTTAGTATGGGTAAATGAAATTGAAGCTAAGAAAAATAATATGTATACTAGGCATACACAATTCCTTTCATTATTTAAATATTTTTTCGCTGTTGACTTACCACTTGGCTTACCACCTACACGTCTGGAAGATCATAAAATAGAATTAATTCCTAGATCACAACCACCATGTAAAACACCTTATAGACACAATCAAATTGAACATAAAAAAATTCACACCCAACTTGAAGAAATGTTAACCCAAGGACTCATTAGACCCAGTAGTTCTCCTTTTGGTGCACCTATCCTATTAGTCAAGAAGAAAAATAATACCTATAGGATGTACATTGACTATCGTGCCCTAAACAAGATTTCTGTCAAGAATAGATATATAATCCCTAGGGTAGATGACCTCATGGATAAACTACAAGGAGCCACAATATTTAGCAAAATAGATCTCAAATCTAGATATCATCAAGTTCGATTGGATACACCTGATATTTTAAAAACTGTATTTAGAACTCAAATTAGTCATTATGAATTCCTTGTTATGCCTTCTGGTTTAACTAATGCCCCAGCCACATTTAATTGTATGATGAATCACATATTTTTGAAGCATCAGCCTTGTGTAATTGTTTTCTTTGATGACATATTGGTTTTTAGCAAGAATGAGAACAAGCATTATAAACATTTATCTCTGGTTTTAAAATTATTGAAGAGAATCAATTATATGCTAACCTTGAAAAGAGTGAAATTTTCCAAACCCACATTGAATATTTAGAAAATATTGTTTCTTTTGATGGTATTAAAGTTGATCCTAAAAAGATGAAGCAATTTTGAATTGACCGATCCCAAAAAATGTCCATGAATTACGTTCTTTCTTAAGTCTTGCTAGTTTCTATAGAAACTTTGTGAGAAACTTTTCATTAATTGCATTAGCTTTGCCAAATTTTTAAAGAAATGTAGTGTATATCATTCGTCTGATAATTAGCAAAAGTCTTTTGATTTACTGAAACATGCCTTAACACATGCCCCTATATTACAATTATATGACTTTAATGGACCATTCTTCCTAGTAGTCACTGATGCTAGTGGATCTAGAATAGGTGTTGTCCTTATGCAAGATTCACATCCCATAGCCTACTCTAGTTGCAAACTTAAACCATCTAAACTCAAGTATTCTACCTATGATAAGAAATTGCTAGCTGCAATACAAGCTTTACGTCAATGGAAACACTATTTAAATGGGATTTGAATTCATGATCAAAACTGACCAAAAAAGTATTAAACATATCCTTAGTTAGCCAACAAATCTCTCACTGTCATATTAAATGGTGTGCTTTTATTCAAAGTTTTCATCCACTTATCCAATATCAACTTGGAAAAGAGAATGTTGTTGCCAATGCCTTAAGTAGAAAACCAAGTATCCATAATATCTCTGCTATATCTTTTGATTCCCTTATCCCTATAAAAGGTGCCTATGATCAAGACCCTAGTTTTCAAGCTGATTGGAATAAATTAGTTACAAATAATTGGATTCCAATTGATTCATTGTCTTATTCTGATAGATTTATCTTTTATGAGAAAAAGGTTGTGTGTAACTATTCCATTTCGATCATTTTTGTTGCACGAAATTCATTGTCCTTCATGTCAAGGACATAGAGATATTATTTCTACTTTGCGTACATGGGTTGAAAATTTTTATTAACCAAGATGGGATCTAATGTTTCTAACTTTGTATTTAAATGTTTAATTTTCCAAAGAGTTAAGCGACACCATGGTAAGCAATATGGTTTATTAATGCCTTTACCGATTTTTGAACGACCATGGGAACATATTTCAATGGATTTTATAACTTGTTTACCTAACACCCAAGCTAATCATGACATTATTTGGAGTATTGTAGATCAATTAAGCAAACAATCATATTTTCTTCCATGCAAGAAAGCATTAACTATATCCAAAGTTTCTCAATTGTTTTTAAGAATTGTTTCCACTAACCATGGTTTGCTAAATGTTATTATTTCTGATCGTGATCCTAGATTTTGCAATAATTTTTGGACTACTTTGTTTACTAATTTAGGTACAAAGATTGATTTTTCATCTACATTTCTTCTTGAAACAAATGGGCAAATAGAAGCTACTAATAGTACCATTTTAGATCTTTTGAGTGTGTGCACAATTTCAAAATCACAAACATGGGATACACACTTACATTTACTTTAGTTTGCATACAATAATACACCACATACACCTACACAAAAAGTACATTTTGTAATAATTTATAGACATAGATTGCCTATACCTATTACATCATTGTCAAACAAAGTTAAAGCTGCTGATATTGCCACTATGCATGCTACTATTTTTGCTAAAGTCAGAGACATGATTGCGAAAGCCTAATAATCATACACTAAATAAGCTAACAAAAAAAGAAAATCTATGAGTTTCAAAGTTGATGATTATGTTTGGTTACGCATTGAAAAGCAAAGATTACAAAGTATTGAGAAACATCCTGTTGTTAAATTAGTCCCTAGATTTTATGGACCTTTCAAGATCATTCACAAAATCAATGAAAATGCATTCAAATTAGAACTACCCCAACATTAGAAAATCCACATTTGTTAGAAGAAGAAAGTGAAATCCTTGAACCTGAAACTATTCTAGATATTGAATTTATGACCACTAGAACTGGCCGTAGATATTCTAGATATTTGGTTAAGTTTAAAAATAATCATGTTGAAGAGTCCCAATGGATGTACGCCCGCGATCTAAGTGCTTACCCCTCACTGCTCGTTCCACATTGAGCTAATAGTAATTGAGGACAATTGCTATCCCACCCCGTGGGTATGTTGCTAGGAGGCATATTCCATGGTGGATTCCGTGAGGTTCTGCGGTGGATTCTCAAAAACTATAATTATTTGTTGGGGGTCGTACACAAGGTGGCTTCTTTGTGTGAGAAGTTGATGGGGAGGCCTTTCTTTTTCACGCATCATCTTAATTTAATGTGCACGTGGGTCATTCCATAGCGGGTGATTCCACAAAATACATATTAAAATTAATGAAAGTTTATGAGTTTAGAGTGCACTCTTATTAAATTACAATTAGGACAGAGTTCCAACCTATTTATTTATTTTGTAGCTGAAGACTGCTAAGTATGCACTTTTATCGGTTTCATTTTATTATTTTCTAACAATTGTGAATGCTTCAGTTGATGTGTAGAGTAGGTAACGGTAGCATTGGGAAGCACTGGGCAATAGTATGTATTCAAATTACCAATAAGAAATTATGATTTTTATGGGCAGTGGCGTACCACTATAGGCACATCGTTTAAAAAAATCTAGAGAGTGTAGCTTCCTTTTAGATTTAGAGAGCCAATGCCACTTTAGGCATTAGTGTTAGTGTCTACGGTTCAAAATATTAGATTTTTTTGGACAAGTTTTTAGCCAATTTTTTATATTCTAGATATTATCTCTTGTAGAAATCTATAAAACTATAGACAACTTCTAGATTAGGATGATATGTAAAAGAAAGCATGTAGTTTTCAATCAATTTGAGAGGATTTTATGTAAAAAGAGAGATTCATGAAATTGTGCGACGCACGATGATTGTTTTCAGGTAGTGAACAGCACTCCGAAGGGGGAGATGAAGATGGAGTGATCTGTTAGATTTCTTGCTAGGTGTGCTAGTATTTTACCCCCTTTTCAAAGCCAATGGAAGCATCAGATTGGCGATTTGAGCAGCATAGAGGAAGGTATTATTTTATACACGTTTTGGTCTATCATAGTTATATCTTCTCATAATGTTGAAAGAAACGGATAGGCTTCATCTTTAGCATTTTTCTATATTTTCTAATTCTTTTTTGGAGTATTCCTCTATGTCTTCAATTTCTTCGAACCCCTTCTCTTCCGTCTACTTCTCTCCCTGAATCTACATTCACCTTGCTATCTCCTACCCCCATGGTCTTCTCTTACCAATCCCCTGTGACCTTCAACCCTATGCACTGAGACATTGGTGAACTCAATGTGAAGGTCGGTGTAAGAGAAATCCAAGATGGGTGATTCTTCAGGAGGTACTTGGGATTGCCAAACGTGAATTCCATGATGTAATTATTAATGTAATAAAAAGGAAAATATAATATATTGGTGATGAAGCTGAAGAAATAGTGCATGCTTTTTTGCAAGTCCTTCGAGATTTTTGTGTAGGATGAAGAGAAGCTCACTTCACAAGGATTTCATCTTAAAGTAGTTAAAGAATGAATTGTAATAATTGAAATTGAAGATAAAGAAAGCATAAATGAAAAAATTAAAAAAGTAAAAGCTAAAAAGTAATGGTCGACTGGCACTACAAGCATATGGAGGTATAGCGACGACACTTTGCAACGCAAAATAGTGGCGTCACTATTAGCGTCGCAAATGGGACGCTAATAGCAATGCAAATAGTGATGGTACTCAGACAAAAAAAATGCGGGCCAAAACTCAAGCGTGTTATTTTGTGCGCATACATGAAAGAGAGAGCGAAAGAGAGAGTGAACATCTTGCATTTGAGAGGGAGAGGAAGAGAAAGAGAGAAAGAGAGAGAGGGAGAAGAAAAGCTTCTCACAGCCAGCCGCCGCCATTCACGAAGAAGAGAAGTGTATAGAAGGCGAAGAGGAGCCGCCAAACCCTTCTTCGAGCCTTTACGATGAGTGCATTGTTTCTTCTTGCTTTGTTTTTGTGTTTTCTCTTTGTCTTTTACTTGTTTTTGTTAAAATTCATGTGTATTGAGAGAGGGAGAGGAAATGAGAGAGAAAGAGAGGGAGAGGGAGGGTGAGGGAGAGGAAATGAGAGGGGGAGAGAAAGAGGGAGAGGGAGGGAGGGAGAGGAAATGAGAGAGGGAGGGAGAGGGAGAGGAAGGGAGAGGAAATGAGAGGGAGAGGAAGAGAGGGAAACATTAAACATAATACATAAAGAGAGAAAGAGAGAGAGAGGGAGAGGGAGAGGGAGAGGAAATGAGAGAGGTAGAGGAAGAGGAAAGAGAGGGAGAGAGAGGAAAGAGAGGGAAATACTAAACATAATAGGAAAAGAGAGTGGGAGAGAAAGAGAGAAAAAACATTAAACATAATAGGGAAAGAGAGGGTGAGGGGGAGGGAAGGAGAGGAAGAGGGAGAGGGAGAGGAGGGAGAGGAAAGAGAGAGAGAGGGAAAAAACATTAAACATAATAGGGAAAGAGAGAAAGAGAGGGAGAGGGAGAGGAAATGAGAGAGCGAGAGAAAGAGAGAAAAGGAAATGAGAGAGGGAGAGGAGAGAGAAAAAACATTAAACCGGTTCAGGGAAAGAGAGAAAGAGAGAGAGAGGAAACGAGAGAGGGAGAGGAGGGAGAGGAGGGAGAGGGAGAGGAAAGAAAGGGAAACATTAAACATAATAGGGAAAGAGAGAGGGAGAGGAAGAGATAAAAAACATTTAACATAATAGAGAAAGAGAGAAAAGAGAGAGAGAGTGAGGGAGGGAGAGAAAATGAGAGAGGGAGAGGAAGAGGGAGAGGGAGGGAGAGGAAAGAGAGGGAAACATTAAGCATAATAGGGAAAGAGAGAGGGAGAGGAAGAGCGAAAAAACTTTAAACATAATAGGGAAAGAGAGAAAGAGAGCGAGAGCGAGAGGGAGGGAGAGGAAATGAGAGAGGGAGAGAAAGAGAGAAAAGGAAATGAGAGAGGGAGAGGAAGAGATAAAAAACATTAAACATAATAGGGAAAGAGAGAAAGACAGGGAGAGGGTGAGGGAGGGAGAGAAAATGAGAGAGGAAGGGAGAGGTTATTGTTTTCTTCTTTGTTGTTGTTGTTGTAGTAGTAGTTTTTTCTTTTCTTTTCTTGTTTATTGTTGTTTAGTTTTCTTGTTTTTTGTTGTTGTAGTAGTATTTTTTTCTTATTTTCTTGTTTTTTGTTATTCTAGTAGTAGTAGTAGTAGTAGTAGTAGTTGTTGTTGTTGTTTCTTCTTTTCTTGTTTATTATAGTGGTAGTGGTAGTCATGGTCGTAGATATAGTCGTGATCATGGTCGTAGTTGTGGTCGTGGTCGTGGTCATAGTCGTAGTTGCAGTAGTAGTGGTGGTTTTCTTGTTTGTTGTTGTTGTTGTTGTTATAGTAGTAGTAATAGTTTTTTTTGTTTTCTTGTTTATTGTTGTCTAGTTTTCTTATTTGGGGTTGTTGTCGCAGTCATGATAGTAGTAGTAGTTTTTTTTTCTTCTTTTCTTGTTTATTATAGTGGTAGTGGTAGCTATATTGGTAGTGGTAGTCGTAGGCGTAGTCGTAGTCATGGTTGTGGTCATGATCATGGTCATGGTTGTGGTCATGGTCGTGGTCGTGGTTGTAATCATAGTCGTAGTCATAGTCCTAGTCATGGTCATGGTCGTGATTATAGTCATAGTCGTGGTCGTGGTCGTGATCGTGATCGTGGTCGTGGTCGGGGTCGTGGTCGTGGTCATAGTCATAGTCGTGATCGTGGTCGTGGTCGTGGTTGTGGTCGTGGTTGTGGTCGTAGTCGTAGTCGTGGTTGTAGTAGCAGTAGTGGTAGTAATAGTAGTTTTTCTTTTCTTTTCTTGTTTGTAGTAGTAGTTGTTGTTGTTGTTATTGTAGTAGTAGTAGTAGTAGAGAGAGATATATATATTTTGTTAAAGAAAATGAGAGGGGGGAGGAAGAGAAAAAGGAAGAAGGAAAGAGAGAGAGGGAATAAACATACAACATAATAAAGAGAAAAAGAGAGAGAGATGGAAGGAGAGGAGATAATGAATGGATAAAAAACAAAGAGAGAGTAGTGGCGAGGTCTGGTGCAACACCACGAGATGGAAAACACTCTGATATACATTAATTTGTGGGTGGGTGGGTGGAGACTTTACATATATTAACTTTTGCAGAGTTACAAGAGAAGAAATCCCTTCTCAAACAATTTAAGAAAGCAAAAAAGAATGATAACAAAAACAAATTGTTTGTTGTAACGTAGAAAAAATAGAAAACAATGAAGGTCTTGATGTTCAAGATTGCGAGGCGTATCTTAATCAGCATGTTCCATGTCCTTGCTCTCAATGTAAGTTGGCAATTAGACGAAAACGCCAATTGTCTATAGAATACGTACGACGCTTCGGCAAGTTTCAATTTGAGATCATTGATCAGGCGATCTTGGATTTTCAGCAAATAGTAATAAAAGTTAATATCAATCATTCATTGTTAACGCAAGCTAATTGAATACCATATACAAAAATATTGGGTGTCACTGGCAAATTTTCTATCCTGGGAGGTGACGTTTCGTCCCAAGGAGGAGTGCACCCTTTGCGGCCAATTAGAAGAGTTTGTGGGCATGCGATGGATGGAGTACCTGAGTCAATCCACCACTTGGAATGTACTACCCAATCTATACCGTCAATACCAGAGGAGACCGACAATCTTTGAGATTTACCTACAATCTTGGAGGCTGAGATGAAGGTAATGATCAATGCATTGATTCCCATGGATGTCGAGACTTTTGATCCGTTTAGAGAGGAAGCATCTATACCATTATATAAAGCGCTAGTGCATATTTCACAATGGCTACCAACGGTGTATCCAAACAACAATATGCTATGGTCGCTGAAAGACGATGATAGACTGACTGGAGATGTAAGGTTGGAAATGGGGTAGAAAAAAGAATGGATGTTGCAATGGAGGAGAAAGTGAATCACTTTTGTATGTTGCACCATGCCTCTATAGAGACGCGGCTCGCCAGATATCAGCATGCTAGGCAAGATTGAGATGAAGCATGATCTAAATTTCGATGTAGTACGTATCATTGACCGATTCCATATCAGGAGGGCATGGAGGAGATGCCACGGTTTATGTCAACGCAATGGTTGCATGGAGCTTTGACCACAGCATCTCGCGAAGGGGCAGAGGTCTCAATCGAGGAGTGGAAATTCTCGAGGGGATGTAGTCCAAAAGTGATGACGTGTTTAGGGTTTGTCGTATCTATATTTTATATATGACAACTAATTGAGTGTTTCAATGTACATCGCAAAAGATATCGTGCAGCGTGGTCACGTAGACGGCATTTTCGCGTGGAGTGTATTGACAAAATGCGCTCCACAACAGACTGTGGTATCATGGCAAGGTTCGAGCAAGAGAGCCGACGACGAGCAACAAATCCAAACACGGTTATAGATGTGATGGAGTATTTTGAAAAATCGCAAAGTATTGTTACGGTGGATTACCATAACTTCTCCATGATACTATTCAATGTGCAATGGTTCAAAGTGGTACTTGAAGGAGCTGGAGAAATAGTTCTACGAGGTCCATCTGGATTTCTCAAAATAGATTTCGAAAAAAATGAACGGATTTGCGTGAGACCTTTGTGTTGTCGGTCCATTGTGAATAGGTGTATGAACTCATTTGTTTGTTAATTGTATTACGACATGGTATATGTCACAATAGTTAAATCTCTATTGTACGTGTTTGTAAACATGTAATCTTCTATCCAAACCCTTGACAACCACGATGGTGGTATGTTATACCTTCAGCTCCTCGAAGTGCGAGAATATATTATTAAAGCGATGTTTCGAGCATAGATGATGACACTATGCAAATAGAGGGGTCAATATTGCAAGGGGTGGAGGCCACCGAAAGCTTGGAGCATGTAGAGGAGCCAGCTGTGGGTAACAATGATGGAAATACATGAGTCCAAAACGAGGTGGACTCATCCTTTTGTGGTGACATGACTATCGACCTTCTAGTTTATGCCGAGTTGTGTCAGGATCGATTGACATGGGGCCATAAGATACTTCATACTTGAAGCATCCACTTACTCAATTCGTTGACTAATCACTTATAAGGGTACATAAAATATACATTTTAAGTAAGATCATTTTTTAAAAATTTATATTACCGTGCTTTGCATGATTTAAATTGATAATGCTAATATCATTTTTTGTCTGCGCAAGTGACCTTTATGGATACTTAGATTATCAGGATGAGTTGAGGGATGAGCGATGAGGAGTTACAAGATATCTTCACGCACATGTCTCTAGATCAGATAGCGAGATTCAGAGACATGGCGGACCAATAGCTGTCTCGGATATTGTCGAGCCGCTCTATTAGATCTACTTCGACGCGATATCAGATGTTTCAATTTTGAGCAGATGAGGTCGACGCTCTAGACTTGGGCCAGATGGAGGGAGTGCTTCATGGTCAGGGGGATACTGTAGAGATACGGATGCAATGAGCCCGTGGTCAGCTCGGGATACATGTGCTACTCCTCGCTCTCGTGGCAGTTCTAGAGAGCGTGGCTTAGGTGGTTGCTGTGGAGGCACGGACGCGGTGTCTCCGTCTCATCGTTCTACTTGAGTTGCATCATCTCTGGGATTTGTCACACTTGTGGGGATATCTACTCCAGTCACTCCGGCTTTTGCTTAGTCGTCCGTAGGTGGCACCCCTATGGGTGCTACTCGGATAGATACTACTTCAGTCGATACACCAGATGTCCAGGGGTCTCTTGGATATGCCCAGGAGCATGGTCGCAAGTGGGAGAGGACCCATCTTAGGCATACCCTAGAGGCATATGCCTATCTTATTGATGATAGGTCAGGAGGCATCATCATGAATGATGAGGGGAGGAGGGTGATGGCTTGCATGAGAGAGTTGTGGCAACAAGTTTTTCTGCATAACGTCTTGAATCATTGAAAAAGCATATTGGAGGGGAGCAAGGATTACATAGTAGCATCCTTGCATAAGGAGTTTCCGGTACGAGCCGTAGTAGATAGGCTTTCTACAGGCTGGATGATGGAGTGCATGTGTGCATATATGTCACATTGATGATCAGATGCACGCAAGGCACTCAAGAGTGGGGCTGCAAAGCCCGAGTGGCTAGACGTGGAGGATTGGCGCTGACTGAGGGAGGAGGCTACAGATTCTCCAGGATGTTGAAAACAGCAGCGCGAGGCGGCGAGGGCACGACTAGAGTCTGGAGTAGTCCATCATCTTGAGAGTGGCAGCCACAGGACATATCTGGAGGACTTTGTAAGTTTTTCTTTTGTTTTGCTTGCTTATTTTTTTGCAATATCCTTTGTGCTGATAATCGTGTTTCTAACAATTAGTATTTTTTTTCCTTTGCAATACTCCATTATAAATCGCAATCTGACTGGCCTTGAGACTAGATATGTAGAGAGGCATGGTCTTACTGTATTGATCGACCGATTGTATGGACGCGGCGGCCCTGTAAGTCACTCATCTTTCTTGTCCGTAGTTACCATGTTTAATTCGAATGCATTATTGTATGGTAGACTGATGTGCACTTGTTTCTTTTTTTTGCAGAGTTTGTTCAATGCTCCTTTGCGGCGCAACGAGCTTTTGAATGGCGAGGATCTATAGCTCGCCCTTGGGTCCCTGGAGTTCACACACCCTTCTATTTTGGTCACGTGATCTGTATAGACATTTTCTATGTAGTATTGATATCTTGCCATGATTATACAAGTCGCTTTCATTATGTGATCATGTATTTATTTCATATATTAGTGTTATGATTTAAGTACACTTTGTCTTTATTTACATGAGCATTTTACACAGTGCATAAACTATTTTGTATGGCCCAAATAAAGCACATAGTGCTATATGTGGCATGGCAGCTTGCTCCTCTACCACAATTTTTTTTTCCTGTTACCGTCACTATTAGCATTGCAAATTTACCTACATGCGTCGTTATTGGCGTCGTTATTAGCATCACAAAGTGTCATTATCAACGTCGTTATTTGCATTGGTATCAGCACTGATACCGCCACAAATAGTGACGGTGATAACGATGCTAATACCGACTATTCTATGGCATCGCCAATAATGATGCTTTTTGCGATGATAGGGGTAAATTTCTTTATTTACATTTTCATCGCTTTAACGTCAGTATAAGGCCTATATCTTGTAGTGTAGTTCAAACCAGTTGGACAATCCACCTCTCAAAAAGACGGCCATCTACAACACTTGCATGAGGAGAAAGAGGCTCGGTTCATTCCAAGCAGTCACTACTCCCGTATGCATTGGGCAAGAGCAACAATGAAGACAATCGTCAAAATTGAAGAAAAAGAAATACCATGTATTACACTCTTAGACCATGGTTTGAAGATAAATTTCATGACAAGGAGTCTCTATGAAAGTGGCAGATGGCCCATAGATGTTGATCCAAGTTGGCAAATGAGAGCTGCAAATAACTCTTTTAGAGAGTTATATGCTGCATGTCCTAATGTGCACGTAACTATTGGAGACATAAAAGACAATTTTTATTTATTTGTTTAAGACTCTTGTAGTTATTCTATCATTCTTGGGCAACCTTACATTTCTGAAGCCTGCTTGGAAATAAAAGCTCTTGATGATGGTTCTTCCTATGCTCGAATCCAAAGCAATTATAATGAACGAGGTGTCCAATTTCTTACTTTGTATGCTAACCATCATCGAAACAGAGATCGACTGCGTGATTATCCTATGCCTCCTAATGTCCAAGAATTTAAGGGTTTTCAGGCTGCACTGCTATAAAAGGAGGCTATGGTAGTGCGTCATGTAAAAAGATTGAACCTCCTTATGCTACAAAAACTGTGTCTCTAGCAAATTTGTACGTATGTACATCCAATAGTATGGGTTGTTATAATTCTCTTCCAGCCATGAATAAAGGTGAAAGAAAATACTTATGTCATGTAAAAAGGGAGCTGAAAACTTATGACATGATGGCTAAAAATGATGATATTTGGGGCTTTTTTTTTAAACTGATTACTACTGACACATTGGTTAAAATATATGCAGCTGCTCATACAGAAAATCGGACTGAAAATCAATCCATAGAACTATGTACATTGGATTTTTATCAAACAATTCAAAAATTTGTTGAGCAAGAAGACATTGGTTTACTCAACAAGGTTGAAGCGTATGTGGAGACAAAATACAAGACGGTGGATAAAAAAGTAAGGCCTGTGGCAGTCCCATTGCCTCCTGAAAGTGAAGGGCTGGCTGGTAGGGCAACAAATCAGCCAAGTCTTTGTCATCCTTCCACCATTGGTCACAAGTTCACATTTGAAAGTATAAAAGAGCTCAAAATATGTGAAAATTCTTTCCTTTCACTGGCTAAAAAACACTCCTTTATGCAAATGCTAATAAAACATGAAAAAGCCTTTACATTTTAACCAAGTGAAATAGGTTGTGTGGATCCAAATATTGTGGCTCATATGGTCATTTTTACGGTCCCACCACATGTGTAACATGTCCATTAGTATCATCCAGGACACGTCTTAGCAGTCGATCGGGAAGGATGTCTAGAAAGCTCCATCGGTACTCCCATGGAATGTTACGGGATTTGCGATCTAGGTCTTCCTGCGTCCG
Organism: Lygodium microphyllum; assembly: GCF_053477565.2. Classification (NCBI taxonomy): domain Eukaryota; kingdom Viridiplantae; phylum Streptophyta; class Polypodiopsida; order Schizaeales; family Lygodiaceae; genus Lygodium; species Lygodium microphyllum. Next base: position 75,243,967 of record NC_141158.1, read on the forward strand.
CCACGTAGCGGAAGTATCCTGGCCGTTCCCACTTAGGATCGACCGGAATTAGGGTTTTCCTGATTGGTCATTACCTAACAGCAACTAGCGTCGGACCCAAGCGAACTACTTTATGCAGAAACGCCAGGTCTGAAGCGGATTCACGCTGCACTGGGTTTAAGGAGAATGGAAAATGAGAGGGATGCAAAGCTCAACCTCTTTGCCATAAGGCATAGTCCCATTCCATTCCCCTAAAAGAGCGTAAAATTGGGTAAGACATAACTCTAGGTCATCACTTTGGTTGTTCATGTCCTTTGACGATCATTCCGATGTTCTTCGAGATTTGAGAAAAGTTCCCGGCCAACTGGGACCACCCAACTGTACGCGGACCCATGGCCCATCCTCTGCACTTTCCTCGGTTTATTTTAGTTGTGTAATTATCTAATACATTAATTTGACATGTAACAATCAGCTTCTTTAATTAAACTGTTAAGCACTGGTTTCTTCACGTAATCTTATCACGTGATATAGAAAAACAATATCAAACAAGTTCTTTATTAATATATTATCATATTTATCCTTGAAATACAAGGAGTTCCGTCCATAGGCTGGTCCATAATCCGCCCGAAGCCTAACCAGTAATCCTCCAGGATCACTATTCCAAGCTTGCGCGTGTAGACTAGTATACAGGCCTTGAGATCCAATCCCGAGTCACGTTAGTCTCTTGTGCAGGACCCGAAAGGCGAGGGATTACCAGCCAGAGCCCCCCCTGGCACCCAAGCGTCCTCGTGCTCCAAGTAGAGCCTAACGGAGAGACCTCTCGTGGTGGGTTCGGTCCACGTTCCCGGCACGGTCAACAACCCCCTTGGTTAGGGTCAGGCAGTCGGGGGTAACTGAAGCTGCCTCTCCTTTCAGGCCTTCAACCTGAAGTATATATATTTATTTAATTTGTAATTCATAAATCAAACATTGCTCTAGAATATCTACTAAGCACAAACATTTCCATTAATCGATCTTCTTGTTGGCAAACTGCTAAGGAATGATTCTTTCCTTTCGAATGCATTAGCACTCGTTCCAGGGTGTCTTGCAACTTGGCAAGATCCCTTATATTCTGGGTTAGGGCGTACCCTATTAACCCAACTTGGTCAAACCCTAAAGTTCATTGGATACTTCAGTTCCGGTTCTTTTTAACCTTCCTTACTTAGAAGGATATCAAAGTATATATCCTCTTGCAAGATAACTTGTGTAAGGATCTGCCATCCTTGTTGCGGGAATTCAGCCTTTCTTTTTGTGAATCAGTCACAAGACCATATGACTTCGTACTTGCTGTGCAAGTCCTGCATCATAATATACGATGAAACAATCCGTTTTAGTTTCTTTAAGCTGACGTTTGTCACAGACCTAGGATCTCTTTTTAAGAACCTCAGGGACAAACCCTAGTTCTTTTTTTAATTTATGATTTATTGACTCTACAATCAGGGAAGGTAGGCAAGTATTTAAGGTATAAACGTTTCCTGGTTTTTAAATCATTTCCAAGGTATATTTCACAGCATAGGTATTTCTAAGTTTACATTAATTCGGTTAACTTTTAGAAGGTAATATTGAGATCACCTCGGCACGACTTGTTATCCTTGTGACAATTGATTTTTCAGTCCTAAACTTTATTGCTTTGGGTTTAGGTAAATTCAATTAATCTTCCTTTTTCCTTGCGAACGAACTCATGCCAAATAACAATCTTTTCCTTGCTAAGATGTGCGGTTAGCAATGATAACTTCCTAGAGTTCAAGCAACATAAGAAACCTTTCATGAATTTCATCTTCTATGATGATTTGTTGCAAAAAAAGAATAGGGGTTAATGGTGCAAGATGGAGTTTTTATACCTTCAAGATTTAATCGAAATATACTACTATAGTAGGTAGATACTCTTGCTCGTAATTTGTTTCAATGCATGATGCTATTTGAAGGAAACTATGTTTTATACATTATCTTTTTTTTTGGCATGTTCAGTTAAACTAAACTCCTTCATCGTAAATAACTAGAACAAAATATATATTATCCCTAACAATTCATCTTTGCATGATTGAATTAAAACCGATATAAACTAAGAAGGAAAAACCTGGTTTTGGGGTGAGATATCCACATGGATACCGAGAGATGACCCTCCTGCAGCTACTCCTTGGACTTTCTTAGGCAGCATCGTAGTTGTAATCCTTCGAACGTGGAGATAGCTTTTACTCTCCTTTTTGGATTTCCACCATCTTTCTTTCGAGGCAAGGAGCCGTTTAAAGGATTGACCACGAGAAGGGATAATAAGACTTTTAACTTCTTCGGAGAGGGAAAGGTTTATAAAGCCTTAAGAAAGCCCTTTAGGGTATATACACGTCAAAAAGGTTATGGGTGAGTGTGGCTTCACAACCATGTGAACCTTGGAGAATTTTGGGCTTGGGTAAAAGATATAGTAAGGGGGATTTTCAGAGAGGTTTTTGGACATGGGGTAGTAATGGTTTTAGGGATTTTAACCTGGATTGATAGGGGAAAGGTGAAGGGTGAAGGCTTCTAGCATGGCAAGGGGGAAGAGGGAAAAGGGTGTGTAAGGAAAAGGAGACACAACGTTAGAAAGGGGCTTAGTGGATGTGCTAAAAAAAAAAAAAGAATATGAGGGGTGGTGCAACACGGTTTCAAAGAAACAGAAGAAGGGACTTTACAAATTTAGGCACGGGGAAGGGATTTGTGGGTTATGCGGCCAAGGGTTGTGGGGGTTTAATGGCCCCTTGGGAAGGGGTTAAGGCCTTAAGATCGGGGCGAAGTGAAAGGATTTCTAAGGGGTAGATCCGGGAGGGGGGAAAAGGGTAAGGGAAGGGTATAGGAAGGGGGACTTGAGGGTTTTAAAAACCCGGGGGTGGGGGGGGTGAAAAGGTTCTAAGAAAAACCGGGGAGGGGGGTTGGTTTAGTGTAAAAAGGGATATGGGGGGGGTCTTAGGAGGGAATTCGTGGGGGGTAATCCCAAGCCACAGGAAAGGGGGCTTAGGAGGCCCAATCCTTGGAAGCTTCTTGGAAGCTTCTAAGAAGCTTCCAAGGCTTCTGAAAAGTTGAAGAGCCACCTGGACGTTGACGGCGGGCACGAGGTAGATGGAACTGGCATCTCGGGATGACATACGGCTTTAGGCGGCGGCGCAGCGCGGAGTCCCCCACGGTGGCGTCGACCCAGCCCCTCCTTCCTTCACGACTATCCGACAGTCATGACTCCTTCTACGGCAGCAGGGCCTTCCTCCTCCCTCTGCAGCAACACGCACAGGGCGATGGCTTCGTCCTACTCTCTCAGGGCCTCCCTTGTCTCTGCCGCCCACCCTTGACTTTATAGGGGAGGGGAGGGAATCCTCCCTCCTTGACGTGTCACTGGGCATGCTCGTGGAGCCGATCAAGCTCCAGCGAGGAGCTTGCTAGCTTCTCTATCCCCCCTCAACACTTCCAGCATGATGCGCTGCCGCGTGAGAAGGAGAAATTCAAAATATATATGTTTGATAGATTACATTCTCTCCCCCTTAGAGGAATCGAGATGTCCTCATCTCGAGATAAAATGGGGATATTGATGGTTGAGAATGTCTTCTTCTATCCAAGTGGCATCCTCTTCGGGATAATCTTTCCACTGGACGAGGAATTCTCTCAAGGATCTGGAGCTTAGTTGTCTCTCCCTAACATCTAAGATTCTATCCGGCCTTAGTTCAAGGACTCCTTGACTAGGCATTACAATTTGTTGGTCATCAAGTACATGGTTAGGGTTGGGTACATATTTTTTCAATAGGCTGATATGGAATACATTGTGAATCTTTAGGTTCTCAGGGAGTTGCAATCTATAAGCATTGGGTCCTAGGCATTTGAGGATTTTGTATGGACCACAATACCTTGGACTTAGCTTCTTGCAATCTCCTAGGGATAGAGAACTCTTTTTAGGGCGTATGCGAATGAAGACCATGTCTCCTTCTTCGAAGACTCTTTCATGACGCTTCAAATCCGCATATGCCTTCTATCTATCCTTGGAAGCTTGTATGTCTTGTCTTATTGACTTTATTTGATCATCCATGTCTTCCAACATCTGTCTTGACGCTTCAACCCTTAGGGTTGGATCAGAAAAGTTTAGGGGACTTCGACAATCATGACCATACAATGCTTGGAAAGGAGTCATGTGAATGCTCTGCTAGTAAGAAGCATTGTAGGCAAATTCAACCAATGGCAAGTATTGAATCCACCTCTTCGGCTCTCGACAACAGTATGCCCTAAGTATATCCTCGATGATTTGATTTAGTCGCTCTGTTTGGCCATCCATTTGGGGATGGTAGGCAGTGCTAAAACAGAGTTGAGTCCCAATAGCTTCAAAGATAGCTCTCCAGAAGTGTGATGTGAAGAGAGAATCTCAATCACTAATAATTCTTCTAGGTAACCCATGTAGCTTGAATATCTCTTTGATAAACAACCTTGCAATGTCGGAGGCTTTATAGTTTGTCTTTACTGGAATAAGGTGTGCAACCTTGGTAAGCATGTCAACCACAACCATGATGGAGTTGTATCCTCCCTAGACTTAGGGTAAGCCTACAACAAAATCCATACTGATGAATTCCCATTTCATTTAGGGGATGTCAAGCGGTTGTAGTTTCCCTAGCATCATGACATGTTCGGCTTTGATACGTTGGCAAGACAAACACTCAGTGACATATTTGAGAACGTCACCTTTGAGCCTCTCCCAATGGTAGCTCTTTCTAATTGCATTAAGAGTCTTAGCATAGCCAGGATGTCCTGCAAAAGGGGAATCATGAGCTTCCCACATTATCTTCTACTTAAGTGAATGGCTTGCTGGTATACACAGCCTTGTTCTATAGTAGACAAGTCCATTATCAATGGAAAATTCCTGATACTTAGCTTGCAACTTTTGATTCTGATCCTTGATAGAGATCTCCTTTAGCATTGCTTGGTAGGTCAAATCATGGCATGCTTCCTCTCTAGCTAACTCAAGTATAGGGTTGTTTGGCATAGATACTTTTGTAGCTAGAGATGTGGACGTTGATGGATTCTGCAAGATTAGGGAATTTAGGAATGCCTTGCGATTAAGTGCATCAGCAACTACATTCTCTTTCCCTGGTCGGTACTTGATTTCAAAGTCATATTCCTCCAATACTTCAATCCACTAACGTTGCCTCATGTTGAGCTCGTTCTGGGTAAAGATCCATTTGAGACTCTTATGATCGGTTACTAGAGTAAACTTGTTACCTAACAGGTAGTGTCTCCAAAGCTTTAGGTCATGGATGATAGCTAGTAATTCCAGATCATGCATGGCATAATTCTTTTCATGGTTCTTCAATTTCCTTGAAGAGTATGCTACTGGATGACCTTCCTGCATAAGTAGACACCCCAAGGCAAGAATACTAGCATCAGTTACTACCTCGAACTCCTTATTGAGGTCTGGAAGTTTTAGAATAGGTACTGATACCAAACTTTGTTTCAATCTATCGAAGCTATTTTGTTCGGGAGTTGACCATGCAATAGAAGTCTTCTTCTTCAGTAAATCCGTTAGAGGTGCTGCAATCAAAGCATAGTTTTTGATGAAGACCCTATACCATCCTGTCAATCCAAGAAAGCTACGTATCTCTTTGACGGATACTGGTATTGGCCACTCAAGCACATCTCTGACCTTGGCTGGGTCTACTGATATTCCTTCTGTTGATACTATGAATCCCAGATATTCAATCTAATGCTTGAAGAATGCACACTTTTTCATTTTTGCATACAGCTTATGTGACCTCATTGTGTCAAGGACAATCTGCAGTTGAGGTTCATGATCTTCTTCTTGTTTAGAATAGACTAAAGTGTCATCGAAGAAGACAAGCATGAAATCATCAAGATATGGCCTAAAGATGTCCTGCATTAATCTATTGAAGGTGGCAGGTGCATTCATAAGCCCAAATGACATAACCAGGAACTCAAAGGGCCCTATATTGTATTGAAGGCCGTCTTTGGGATATCTTCTTCCTTGATACTTATCTGATAGTAACCTAACCTGAGATCAATCTTGGAGAAGATCTTTGCACCCTGAAGACGATGAAGAAGTTCATCTATTCTAGGAATAGGATACTTGTTCTTGACTGTTGATTGATTCAACCCTCGGTAAAATCAATACATAGTCGAAGTGTCCCATCTTTCTTTTTCTGAAATAGTACTAGAGCTCCCCACGGTGAATTGCTAGGCCGAATGTAGCCCTCATCTAAGAGTTTCTTGAGTTGTTCCTTTAGCTCAATTGCTTCTAGTATGGACATTCTATAAGGTCTCTTGGCAATTGGCGCAGCTCCACGTACTAACCTAATCTCATGATCTACTTTCCTTTGAGGCAGAAGTTCGGTCAACTCTTCAGGGAATACGTCCGCGTATTCCTTTAGCCAAGAAGGTCCTTCATGAGACTCTTGCTTTTGATCTAACTTGTTGAGTTTGATCAAGTAAACGGGTAATCCTTTTCTGACTCCTTTTATGATCTGAGATACTTTGGCCAACTGGATTCTTGGCACTCTTGCCTCACCTTGAGTTGTGACTAATTCCCTTTCAGAGTTTCAAAAGGAAACTTGACCCTTTTCACAATGAATGTGGGCATCGTTGGGCTTAAGCCAATCCATCCTGAGTAGACACTCATGGATACCTAAATTCATGACTCTGAATTTAACTGAAGTCTTCTTTCCTCCCAGAAAGAATTCCACCTTAGCAATTTTCGTGGTAGAAGTTACCTCATGACCATTAGCCAATTCCACAAGCAAGGTAGGTGCTTCTACTGTGGCTATTCCTAATCTTTTTGCACATGCTGGTGAGATAAAGGAATGTGTACTGCCACAATCAATCAAGGTTTTGAAACCTTTACCTTGATAGTTCGACGGTGTCTAAATCACCGAGAACTGGTGATTTGGCCCTTTCTTGTGTAAAGCGGCATGGACTGTCGCTCTTTCGAATTCTGCTTCCATGGTCAGATCTTCTTCCTCTTCTTCTTCGCATCCTTGCCTATTGGCAATGCACGCGGTTCTTCCTCTTCCTCGGGTAGCGGCTCCTTGACCACGGTCTGCTCCTTGGAAAGGCACTTGGCGATGTCCTCCGCTGAGCTTGGGACATTGCATCTTGAAGTGACCGGGTTCGTTGTCGTATTGCTGCGTATTCGAGGTGTGTAAACCACCCAAAAGTCGTGTGTGTGATTTGATACTTTGTACATATTTAGTTGTTATGTTTGCTCTTTCATTCTATGCCGAAGACGGAGAAGAATAAGGAATTTTGGTAGATTGGTGACTCGAGATGCAATCTCATGGACCACTTTGATTGTGACCAAGGGTTCGTTTGAAAGCTTGTGGCAGCATAGGAGCATTTCCAATGGGCCAAGAGATACATGCTGAGATCATCCTAAGGGCCTAGAAAGAGACTCTGTTGTTGGTGACATGCTCGTGGACATGTATGGAAAATGTGGTTTTATCAAGGAAGGACGAGAAGCATTTGAGAAATTGACTGTCCATGATGTTATATCGTGAACAATAATGCTAGATGCCTATGTTCATAATCGTGAAGGTGATATGACTATGTGATGCTATGAGGAGATGCAACATCAAGGGGTATGCATGCCAATTCTATTACATATGTTATCTACTTGAAAGCTTGTGTAACCATAGGAATAGGATAAGTCGATAGAAATTTGATTGAGGTCTTCATCAAAGGAAACGACAAAGATATGGTTGTGCCAAAGAGGCTCACGAAAGGAACAAATTTAGAGATGGTTATTTTCAGGAGCCGCTTTACTGGAGGGGCAGAAAAGCTAATCTGGGAGAAATGGGCATTCTGGGAGCTACGAGATAGAAAAAGAAAAGAGTTTTTTTTTTTTTTTGAATCAGACAAGGGGGGGAAAAAGTAGATTTGAAAGCGGAAGAAAGGAAGGGCCGCTTTTGGGGGAAAACGGGGGGGAGGATTCTGTTTTTTTCTGTTCCCTGACAGGCACTGGAATGGTCTCTGATTGCTCCTCTCGGGCGCCTCCTGTGTTTTTAATACTCATGTCAGAAATCTTGGATGGGACAGAGGATTCAACGACATAGCGAAGAAAACGTTGAAGGTGATGAAGTTGTCGCTGCAGGAGTCGAATTCCGTGCAGTACTGGGACCTGCAGGATCAAAAACAGACATGAAGACGAACGAAGAGAAGTAGCCAAGAAGCTCTGCGACATAGAAGGACGGAAAATAGAAGGAGGCCGGAAAGAACTGGAGGCTATCTCTGTGCGAATTAGGGACCCATGCTCAGTCGATATCCATCGCGAACGTCAATCTAATCGACTTCATACACCCAGCATTAAAGATAGTCATAAGAAGGTAACAGAAAGTGACAGAGGAATGCCGATGAGACTGAAGGAAACGCCAACCTGTTGATGAAGAAGGATCGGATTGTCCTTAGCAAATGGGATTAACAGGGCATCATAGGCCAATCTGTTTATTAGCAACAACAGTTGAGTACAACGCTGAAGGGTAGCAGAAAATTTATATTCTCCCTCGCATACCTCTGACGGCCATAACAGAAGAACCCAGTGATTTTCATTATTCTGACTTTCCGCCTCATCTTCTCCTATGCAGGCACTTGGCTCACAATTTTACATCCCACCCTTTGGTTAGTACAGTACTTCTTCCTTTCTTTTTCTGCAGTCGTGCTGCTGAGGGTGGCGATCTCATGGACGAAGCCTTGCTGTCATTCAGACACCTTCTGGAAATTAACACCCAGGATGATAGCTGAAGAAGGAAATCTAATTGCATTTTATGCAACTTACGTATTCTTATTTTCTGTAAAGATCTTCTTTTCGACAATGTTTCTATGATTGAAAAAGGACCGACTGTGATGACAAAGGTTCTTATGCCTTGAGCAAATAAAGCCTCATCTCCTTCACTGTGGTTTCGTTGCTACTCATGGCAGTACTCTGGAGGAGAGTTCTGAGTACACTATGCATTTGATCGACAGTTCTTTACCAAGAAGCTGTTCCATCTTAAAGGCAAAATAGGCATTAGATGAGCTTTGGATTCCATGAAGTGATGCTACTCGTGAAGCTGCTATTGAGAAATTTTATAAAGACTGGATCTTTATTGACCTGAAAGTCCTCTGTTTTCTGAGGGGATCTGTGCCAACAGTTTACAATGGAAGTCATGCTCAATTTTTCCGCTTGAAATTCTTATTTAAAATCATGTTAAAAGCAAGGAGAGTTCAGCTTGATATTCAGAAATTATGACCTGCGTAAATCTTCACATTTTTCTTGTAAGAGTGTGTTTCATATAGCACTGGAGTTCTCTCTGTCATCACAAGGAAAATTTTCTATAGGGTTTAAAACTGTTCAAAGGATTCTCAAAGGCTGTGGATGTGAATATAGACAATAATTACTTGTCTGAATCAAAAGAATAAGCTGTTATAATAGAGTTCAGCTTCTCTGATGTAAAAGAGGGAGTTGCTAAGCTAATAAGATGTTTGTCTCATCAGTCTTCTGAAGAGTTGTTGAAATATAAATATGATTCTTTGTGGAGGCTACCACTATTGAACTTCTATCTTGAAATTATTCAAAGTCCTCTGTGGTCGCAACTTTGCTTTCGAAACCCTTCGACATCTTTGGTGAACCCGACGTGAAAGCGTCGCAGAAATTTCAGGGTGGGAGGTACTTCAGCCTCTATTTTAGCTTCGTCTACAATTCGAGCTGCCTCTACTTCAGCTCCATCAATGACTGCTGCGTCAAGTACTTCAACAGAGGATCTAAATCAGATTTTGCAGAATATGTCCATGTATATGCAGCTCCAAAATCAGCAAACACAATTGTATATGCAGCAGCAACAACAATTGCATCAACAGCAGTTGTCTCAACAAAGGCAACTCTATTCGGAGTAGGAGAATGCAGATAGCGCGACTAAGGCTATTGAAGCAGTTGAGAATGAGAAGAAGCTATTTGACGGGCATAATGTTTCAGCATATTTGAAGACATATGAGATCAAGATGGGGTTTTTTGGAGTTCCAGCTGGACTTATGAGTAAGTACTTCCTTCGTCTTGTCACACCCGCTTTGAGGATAAAAGTGACTGATCTTTTTATTCAAAATACACATTGGCAAGATTTTAAGAAGACCTTGAAAGAAGAATACTTCCTTGAGGACTTTGGTATGGCGACTCGATGGTCATTCCAAGAGTGGGTCTACATGCCAAACAAAGGTCTAGCTGCTTCGGAGTTGATTCGAGAATTCGAAGAGAGGTATAGTCAGCTTGATGCCATTGAACAAAGAGCATTGGATGTTGAAAAAGTTGAGCTTTTCTTGCAAGCTGCAGATCCTGCTCTTCAAGAATAATTGGGTGAGCTTCTTGAAGATCGCACGAAGCCTATGGGTCTTAAAACTGATTGGCAGGATGCTCAGGATGCAGTCTCGACTTTGACCAAGAGAAGGATATGGAAGACTCGCCTACAGAATGGTTCCATGACACCTTCACCATCATCAGCTCCTATGCCTGCTTCTATCCCTGTTATTTCTTCTCCTCCTCAGCCAGTTTCTTGGCCTATGTCAGTGCCTACTGTTTCCACTCCACCTATTCCTCCTGTTCCACGACCGATGCCTACACCTTCTCCTCCAAAACCATCCGCTCCATCGGTGCCTACTTCTCTTGATGACATAATCAAAGGCACAACAGATTTGACACTGGAGTCAGTCAAAGCGGAGTTGGTGGGAAAGTTGAAGGAGCAGTTTGCTTCGACTGTGCCTACTACTTCTTCTAATGCTCCTACTGCACCTAGGAGTGCTCCTAGTGCACCTAGGAGAGATCGGAGATGTATTTGGTGTGATAGTACGGACCATTAGCATTGCAGGGATTGTGACTCTTTCCAGGATGCAAGGAGGCAGAATTTGGTATATTGGGGGCAAGATGGTAAGATTTGGTTGACTGAGACAGGAGCTCCACTTGCTACCAACTTTGGTAAAGGTGGAATGAAGAAGTTAGTGGAGGACATGGCTGCGCGTACTTCTTATGTGACAGCTAGAGGTGATGCTTCTGCATATGGAGTCCAGATTGAGAAGGGTTTAGAGACTTAGTCAGCGCTATGGACTTATGCTATGGAGACTGCAAACAAGGGGAAAATTCAGCAAATTGTTTTGACTAGTGCAGGCTCTAGCATCAGATCAGAGACAGGTTGGGACTCGCCTGTTGACAGGTACTCTATTTATGCTTATTTGGCTAAGTCTCATGGTGCAGATGTACTTGTTGAGGAGAAGCGTAAGAGGGATGAAGAAAATCCAAGTGCAGCTAAGAAGACTAGAGGGGGTGAGTTTGTTACTCCACCTATTGCAGGACCGTCTTCAAGACCAGGGCCAGACCGACAGATGGAGGATGCTCAAAAGAGAGAAAAGAGGCAAGAGCCTAGAGAGAGAAAGCAGCCAGGGTTCAGATTGATGTCCGATATTGAGACATCTACAGACATGAAGAAAATCTTTAATGATAAGATACTTGGCAGTGAGGTGACTTTCACTATTTCTGAGATTTTGGGCATCTCAAAAAGAGAGTTTCAGGATCAGTTTCAGGAGGACTTGAAGAGGAAAAGACATACATTGTCTACCACTGATACACAGGGAGTTTTGATTGGGGAGTTGGATGAGGATGAAGATGAGGTCGTGGTTGATAATGCTTCTGTTTTTCTGCAGGTAGAGAAGAGGGTTCAGCCTATGCATTATGCTGAAATTGATGAGCCTATTTTGATACCGCGTAGTCACTTTTCGTGAAGCCATTGGGCTAGGGCAACTACAGAGACGATGGTAAAGATTGGAGAGAAACAGGTGCCTTATGTTGCATTGGTGGATCATGGTTCAGAGATTAATCTCATAGTTCGTGGAGTTTATGAGAGTAACAGATGGCCTATGGATATAGAGCATGGGTGGCGTATGAGAGCCGCTAATAACACTGCAGGTGATTTATATGCTGCTTGTCCTGGTGTCAGGGTTTCTATTGGTGATGTAAAGGAGGATTTTCATTTTTTTGTGTAGGATTCATGCTCTTATCCCATAATTCTTGGTCAGCCATTCATTACAGAGATGCGCATGGAAACAAAGGTCATGGATGATGGATCTACTTATGCACGGATTTGCAGTAAAGATGGTATGAGAGCAGTTCAATTTATGACTTTATGTGTGAACCATGTTAGAAACAGAGATACTCTCAGAGATGCACCTTTGCCCACTATGAGGGATTCGGGTTTTCATTAGGTACCGCTGTTTCGCGAGACGACGGTGGTACAGAGGAGAGGAGATTGGAGTTCTCGCCTCCTGGTAGCGGTGTTTTCTCCTCCGATTTTGTTGGGATTTCAGCAAACAGTTCAATGAGTTATCAGAAGACTTCTAGGTTGCCTAGAGCTGCCAGGCAGTATATATGCAGGAAGGAGAAAAATTTGAAAAATGCAGGAATTTTGGAGGATGATGAGCACATAGATGGGATGTATGACAATGTGATTTGTGCAGATACGATGACAGAGATGGGAGATATGCTAAAAATTGATATGCTGAATTGTCATGGTAATGTATTAGTGCAGTCCCTGGACATATTTCATGAAATTGCAGATTTTATGTCACAGATTGAGTCAGAGGCTGAGGTAACTCAGCAAAGAGTGTTGAGTGCTGAAGAAATTCAGCAAACAGAGTTTCCAACTGGTTATGATCAGCTTTTAGAGAGACAGAGGGCTGAAAATTTTCAGCCAAGAGAGTTTATTGCTGAAATATTTCAGCATTCAAAGTTTGGGGCTGTTTTTATGCAGTCCATAGAGCAGAGGGCTGAGAATATTCAGCCATTGGAGTGCAGAATTGCTGATTTACAGCAAGGTTTATGTAATGCAGAAGAGCATAATGAAGCCAGGGTTGACACGAAATACAAAACTATGGATAAGAAGGTGAAGCCGGTTGCTGTACCGCTTCCACCTGACAGTGATCAGCAAATAGAGAGGGCTGCTAAACAGCAAATTTTGAGGAATCCAAAGCATATTGGTCATAAATTTTCAGCAGAGACTCTTGCTGAATTGAAAATTGGAAATGGTGATTTCTTGCTACCCATAGAGAAGCAATGCTTTCAGGAGATGCTTGAGCGTCATGGAAGGGGATTTGCTTTTTTCCCACATGAGATTGGATGTGTGAATCTTGATATTGTTGCTCCTATGGTCATTTTTACTATTCCTCATATTCCATGGAATCTTCGACCTATTCCAGTGCCTAAAGCACACTTGCCAAAGCTGATTGATTTATTGAATGAGAAAATCAGGATGGGAATCCTTGAGCCTTGATCTGCACCATACTCAAACAGGTGGTTTACAGTTCCAAAGAAGAATGGTACTCTCCGATTTATTCAGGACATGCAGCCAGTGAACAGAGTTACTATCAGGAATGTTGGTATAGGTCCAGTTGTGGATGAGTTTGCAGAGGCATTTGCTGGACGTGCCATCTATTCTTTGGGTGATTTGTATTCACGATATGATCAGTTTCAACTGGCTTTGGAAAGCAGGGACATAACCACCATGAGAACTCCTATTGGGCTTGTCAGGATGTGTACCTTGCCTCAAGGTGCCACTAATTCTGTTGCGCATATGATGAATGCCATGCATAAGGTCCTTCGTGATTACATACCTCAGCTTACTATGCCTTTCTTGGATGATGTGCCCATTAAGGGGTGTGCAAAAGAAGAGAAGAATGAGAGTCTAAATGAGCAGGGATGTAGATCCTTTGTGGCTGATCATATTTCAGCATGTGAGAAGATTTTGGCCAGGTTAGAAGAAGTGAACTTGACACTTTCAGGGCAAAAATCTATTTTTGGAGTGAATGAGGTTGTCATTGTTGGGCATATGTGTGGATATTATGGCAGAAAACCCTCATCTGATAAGGTGAATGCTATAGGCAAGATTGCAGAGTATTGTTCTACTACTTCAGACTAGAGCCATGCAGAAATTGAAGAAGTTATTGCAGAATGCTCCTACTCTCAAGAAAGCGGATTATAATTGTGAAAGGCCTATTGTATTGACAGTTGACACTAGTCCAATTGGCATAGGTTGGGCTGTGGGTCAAGATGATGCAGATGGAAATAGGTATGCTATTCGGTTTGGGATGAAAGTCCTAAACAAGAGAGAGGAGATATCCGCAAATCAAGAGGGAGTTATTGGGGATTGTCACAGCTCTCAAATGTGACAAGGAGTATTTTATTGGAGCTTCAGTTGTGGTAGAGACAGATTGCTTGCCATTGATTGGTATGATTACGAGTTGCTCTACTCTGGATATAGCCATGTTGAGATGGATTGCATACATAAAGTCATTAAATCCAGAATTTAAACACATAGCAGGGAAGGATAATCCAGTGGTAGATATGTTGTCTAGAGCCAGATATGATGATGAGGAGACTCTACTTGCAGAAGAGGATGATGCAGAAATTTCAGCCACTATGGTTGATCATGTTTGTCATGTCTATGATATTGTGGCTTTCACAGAAGAACTCTATGTTGGAAATTGGTTGCAGATTGGCAGGTACCTTAGTACACTAAGAAAAAGAGATGAATGGATGGATGAAGAGTTCAAGAAGATCAGAAGGAAAGCCTATGGTTATTTTCTCAAGGACGGATTTCTTTGGAAGCATCCGAAGAAAAGAGGCGGATTACCTTTGCGGGTTGTCTGCGATAGAGAGACATAGTTACAGGTGATGAGGGAGTTTCATGGGAGTCCTTGGGCTGGTCATAGAGGAGTGTGGGCTACTTATGAGAAAATCAAGGAGAAATATTGGTGGAAAGGCATGTATAGAGATGTTTCTCACTTTGTTGAAACTTGCAGAGACTGCCAGATGTATTCAGTAGTGCGTCATCGAGATGAGCTTCATCCGACCTATCCGCTATGCATTCATTATAAGTGGGTAGTTGATTTGGTTACCATGCCTATGGGTCTATGGCAGATGAGGTACATTGTTTTGGCTAGAGAGGATCTTACCAATCATGTTGAGGGCAGATATTTGAAAACGAAGACCACTAGTGCAGTGTGTAAGTTCTTATTGGAGAAAATTTTCTACAGGTATGGTTGTGTGGGTAAGATCACTGCAGATCGCGATGAATTGGATGCAGATGAAGCTAGGGAGTTTTTCTCTCAGCTAGGAATCAAGTTGGCTCTAACAACAGCATACAATCCAGAGGGAAATGGAAAGAGTGAAAGAGGGCATCCGCCGATAGTGAAAGCATTAGCCAAAGCATGCAGAGGACGGATTGGAGAATGGCTGAGAGTTCTACCATTTGCTTTGTGGGCTGATCGTACGACTCATAGTGTTACCACAGGATATATGCCTGCAGAGTTGATGTATGGTCAGAAACCTGTTATGCCGATTGAGACTTGTGCTTTGACTTGGTCAGTTTTACCTTGGCAAGAGGATTTGACGAGAGAAGAGCTCTTAGCTCTTCGGATTCGACAGTTGGAGAGGAGACGTGAGGATATTCAGCTAGCTATTGAAAGGTTGAAGGTTGCTAGACTAAGAAATAAGGACAGGTTTGACAGCAGGTATCGCTTGCGGCCAAGAGCAATAAAAGAGGGAGATTGGGTATTGGTGTTTGATAGCAGCCTTCAAAATCAGCATACTGCACTTCGGAAGATGGTGAAAAGATGGTTTGGGCCATACATAGTCAGACATGTCTTTGATAATGCAACATATGAGCTGACAGAATTGGATGGAACAGTGCTTAGAGTGCCTATTGCTGGAAAAAGAATCAAGATTTTCAAGAAAAGGGATGATGAGAGTTATGCATTGGAAGAATTTTCAAGAGAAAAGCAACGAGAAGAAACTCCAATGGAAGAAACAGATGATATGACAGATAATCTTGTTGATCTACCGGAAATGCATAACGAAGAGATTGATCTGTTTGTGGAACTTGATGATAATGATCATGGGTAGTTGGCCCATCCGGAGGATGCGCAGGATTAGAGGGGGTGGATGTCGTATTGCTGCGCATTCGAGGTGTATAAACCACCCAAAAGTCGTGTGTGTGATTTGATACTTTGTACATATTTAGTTGTTATGTTTGCTCTTTCATTCTATGCCAAAGACGGAGAAGAATAAGGAATTTTGGTAGATTGGTGACTCGAGATGCAATCTCATGGACCACTTTGATTGTGACCAAGGGTTCGTTTGAAAGCCTGTGGCAGTATAGGAGCATTTCCAATGGGCCAAGAGATACATGCTGAGATCATCCTAAGGGCCTAGAAAGAGACTCTGTTGTTGGTGACATGCTCGTGGACATGTATGGAAAATGTGGTTTTATCAAGGAAGGACGAGAAGCGTTTGAGAAATTGACTGTCCATGATGTTATATCGTGAACAATAATTCTAGATGCCTATGTTCATAATCGTGAAGGTGATATGACTATGTGATGCTATGAGGAGATGCAACATCAAGGGGTGTGCATGCCAATTCTATTACATATGTTATCTACTTGAAAGCTTGTGTAACCATAGGAACAGGATAAGTCGATAGAAATTTGATTGAGGTCTTCATCAAAGGAAACGACAAAGATATGGTTGTGCCAAAGAGGCTCACGAAAGGAACAAATTTAGAGATGGTTATTTTCAGGAGCCGCTTTACTGGAGGGGCAGAAAAGCTAATCTGGGAGAAACGGGCATTCTGGGAGCTATGAGATAGAAAAAGAAAATAGTTTTTTTTTTTGAATCGGACAAGGGGGGGAAAAAATAGATTTGAAAGCGGAAGAAAGGAAGGGCCGCTTTTGGGGGAAAACGGGGGGGAGGATTCTGTTTTTTTTCTGTTCCCTGATAGGCACTGGAATGGTCTCTGATTGCTCCTCTCGGGCGCCTCCTGTGTTTTTAATACTCATGTCAGAAATCTTGGATGGGACAGAGGATTCAACGACATAGCGAAGACAACGTTGAAGGTGATGAAGTTGCCGCTGCAGGAGTCGAATTCCGTGCAGTACTGGGACCTGGAGGATAAAAAACGGACATGAAGACGAATGAAGAGAAGTAGTCGAAAAGCTCTGCGACATAGAAGGACGGCGAATAGAAGGAGGCCGGAAAGAACTGGAGGCTATCTCTGTGCAAATTAGGGACCCATGCTCAGTCGATATCCATCCCGAACGTCAATCTAATCAACTTCATACACCCAGCATTAAAGCTACTCATAAGAAGGAAACAGAAAGTGACAGAGGAATGCCGATGAGACTGAAGGAAACGCCAACCTGTTGATGAAGAAGGATCGGATTGTCCTTAGCAAATGGGATTAACAGGGCATCGTAGGCCAATCTGTTTATCAGCAACAACAGTTGAGCACAGCGCTGAAGGGTAGCAGAAAAATTATATTCTCCCTCGCATACCTCTCACGGCCATAACAGAAGAACCCAGTGATTTTCATTATTCTGACTTTCCGCCTCAGCTTCTCCTATGCAGGCACTTGGCTCACAATTTTACATCCCACCCTTTGGTTAGTACAGTACTTCTTCCTTTCTTTTTCTGCAGTTGTCCTGCTGAGGGTGGCGATCTCATGGATGAAGCCTTGCTGTCATTCAGACACCTTCTGGAAATTAACACCCAGGATGATAGCTGAAGAAGGAAATCTAATTGCATTTTATGCAACTTACGTATTCTTATTTTCTGTAAAGATCTTCTTTTCGACCATGTTTCTATGATTGAAAAAGGACCGACTGTGATGACAAAGGTTCTTACGCCTTGAGTAAATAAAGCCTCATCTCCTTCACTGTGGTTTCGTTGCTGCTCATGGCAGTACTCTGGAGGAGAGTTCTGAGTACACTATGCATTTGATCGACAGTTCTTTACCAAGAAGCTGTTCCATCTTAAAGGCAAAATAGGCATTAGATGAGCTTTGGATTCCATGAAGTGATGCTACTCCTGAAGCTGCTCTTGAGAAATTTTATAAAGACTGGATCTTTATTGACCTGAAAGTCCTCTATTTTCTGAGGGGATCTGTGCCAACAGTTTACAATGGAAGTCATGCTCAATTTTTCCGCTTGAAATTCTTATTTAAATCATGTTAAAAGCAAGGAGAGTTCAGCTTGATATTCAGAAATTATGACCTGCGTAAATCTTCACATTTTTCTTGTAAGAGTGTGTTTCATATAGCACTGGAGTTCTCTCTGTCATCACAAGGAAAATTTTCTATAGGGTTTAAAAACTGTTCAAAGGATTCTCAAAGGCTGTGGATGTGAATATAGACAATAATTACCTGTCTAAATCAAAAGAATAAGCTGTTATAACAGAGTTCAGCTTCTGTGATGTAAAAGAGGGAGTTGCTAAGCTAATAAGATGTTTGTCTCATCAGTCTTCTGAAGAGTTGTTGAAATATAAATATGATCCTTTGTGGAGGCGGCCACTATTGAACTTCTATCTTGAAATTATTCAAAGTCCTCTGTGGTCGCGACTTTGCTTTCGAAACCCTTCGACATCGTTACAGTGGAAACAACGGAGGTTTCGGCTATTACTTTGAGTAGGAACAAAGTTGTTGACGTTATTTGTCCTTGCTTTCTTTCTTTGTCCCTGATTATGACCTTGAGCTCTCTTCATTTGAGATCTGAATGCTCCTCTATTCGGGTCATTACAAGACCAAGTTTTGTTACCCCTTGGTCTAGCTTGCACCTCCTGAATTATAGGTGCTGCTCGAATGAGTGCATGCTGAAGATTTGATGGACGCATACATTCGAGACGGGTATTTACTAGTGGATTTAAACCTGCACAAAATTTGGACACCTACTGTGTCATGTCCATCTGTGGCTCATACTTTAAAAGTGAGACAAATTTGGAGTAGTATGCGTCAAGAGTGAGTCCTAGCTATTTTAGTTCGTAGAACTCATTCATTTTCTGCGTGCGATATGCAGGTGGTAAGTATCTACTCTGCACGGCTTTCTTCAGCTTCTCCCAGGTAATGGATCCCTCTACGATCCCTTGATCCCTGTACCATTGCTTCCACCAAAGTCTGGCTTCGCCGATGAGTTTTAATTTGGTGAGCATAGCCTGATTGGTGGGTGCAGTACTGGCTGCTTCGAAGTCATCCTCCATGGATTCAATCCAAATTTCAGCATCAGCTTGGGCGAATCTACCTCTCCCGTTAAATTCGGGTGGCTTAATCTGCTTGAGAAGGAACGTCTTCTCTTGGATCACAGCAGTACTTGATGTAGGAGGTGAATTTGGAACCTGTACCTAGGGTTGTGCCTGAATAAAGGTTTTCTTAATCGTTATTATACGATAATTGACATTAGCTTATCTTTAATTCAGCTATCTCGTAAACAATGTAGCTAAACTTTTTATCAACTCTTATGCACAGCCAGACATTGATAAAAAGAAGTCTTTATTTGTATTTACATAGGCATAGCCCTTTCAAATACAACTTTCCCTGTGATGATAAGTCAATTGTTACATTTAGTTTGGAGAGAACAACGTTGTATTGCATTTATCTACAGGAACTGCGTAATAGTAGGGTTTTGGGTCATGGAACTTCAGGAATCGATAAGTCATTGGATGTTCAGGATATCCTTTCCGTTGGAATCCATACTTCTCATGGTGGCCCAACACTTTAATCCTGTCAGCGGGGATTACACGAGTTACTTCCTCATATACATATGAGTTCATTTCAACCCTCCGACCTCGAATATGTAAAGTCAAATTTACATGAGCTTCCACAAAAATGAACAGCTTCACGACTTTCAAGTCTTCCAACCACTTGATCCTCTTTAGGTTGGTCTGTAGATAAGCAAACCGGTGGGCGGATATATAGTAGATTCTTGAAGCACCCATCAATCTTCGTTCTATGTACAAAGATGATGGATTATAAATTTGTTCTAGGATGTTCATCATCCCAATCCTTTGTCTATAAAGCGGAGAATGCATTGCAATCATAAACATGACCCGAAATACCAAAAACTTGTTCCATGCTTCGTAATTCTGCAAGACAGTGTTGAAGGTAAGAAAATGTTTGGACAGCAACAATTTCTTTACTTTATTTCATTGAGATTTTATAAAAAAAAATTCATTGTTGGTCGGCTCTGATACCAACTCTAACGTGTCCACTAGTATCATCCAGAACACGTCTTAGCAGTCCATCTGGAAGGATGTCTAGAAAGCTTTGCCGGCACTCTGATGGAATGTTACAGGATTTGCGATCTAGGTCTTCCCTTGTCCGCCACATAGCGGAAGTATCCTGGCCATTCCCACTTAGGATCGACCGGAATTAGGGTTTTCCTGATTGGTCATTACCTAACAACAACTAGCGTCGGACCCAAGCGAACTACTTTACGCAGAAATGCCAAGTCCGAAGCGGATTCACGTTGCACTTGGTTCAAGGAGAATGGGAAATGAGAGGGATGCAAAGCTCAACCTCTCTGCCATAAGGCATAGTCCCATTGCGTTCCCCTAAAAGAGCGTAAAATCGGGTAAGACATAACTCTAGGTCATCGCTTTCGTTGTTCATGTCCTTTGACGATCATTCCACTGTTCTTCGAGATTTGAAAAAAGTTCCCGGCCAACTGGGACCACCCAACCGTAGGACGGACCCATGGCCCATCCTCCACACTTTCCTCGGTTTACTTTAATTATGTAATTATCTAACACATTAATTTGACATGTAACAATCAGCTTCTTTAATTAAACCATTAAGCACTGGTTCCTTCACATAATCTTATCACGTGACATAGAAAAACAATATCAAACAAGTTCTTTATTAATATATTATCATATTTATCTTTGAAATACAAGGAGTTCCGCCCGTAGGCTTGTCCATAATCCGCCCGAAGGCTAACCAGTAATCCTGCGAGATCACTATTTCAAGCTTCCGCCCGTAGACTAGTATGCGGGCCTCGAGATCCAATCCCGAGTCACGTTAGTCTCTTGTGCAGGACCCGGAAGGTGAGGGATTTACAGTTGGAGCCCCCCTGGCACCCAAGCGTCCTCCTGCTCCAAGTAGAGCTTAACGAAGAGACCTCTCCGGACGGGTTCGGTCCACATTCCTAGCGCGGTCAACAACCGCCTTGGTTAGGGTCAAGTAGGCAGTCAGGGGTAACTGAAGCTGCCTCTCCTTTCAGGCCTTCAACCTGAAGTATATATATTTATTTAATTTGTAATTCATAAATCAAACAGTGCTCTAAAATCTCTAGCAAGCACAAACATTTCCATTAATCGATCTTGTTGTTGGCTAACTTCTAAGGAATGATTCTTTCCTTTCGAATGCATCAGTACTCGTTCCAGGGTGTCTTCAACTTGGCAAGATCCCTTATATTCTGGGTTAGGGGATACCCTATTAACCCAACTTAGTCAAACCCTAAAGTTCATTGGATACTTCAGTTCCGGTTTTTTTAAACCTTCCTTACTTAGAAGGATATCAAAGTATATATCCTCTTGCAAGATAACTTGCATAAGGATCCGCCATCCTTGTTACGGGAATTTAGCCGTTCTTCTTGTGAATCAATCACAAGACCATATGACTTCGTACTTGCTGCACAAGTCTTGCATCGTAATATACGATGAAACAATCCGTTTTAGTTTCTTTAAGCTGACGTTTGTCAGAGACCTAGGATCTCTTTTTAAGAACCTCAGGGACAAACCCTAGTTCTTTTTTTAATTTACGATTTATTGACTCTACAATCAGGGAAGGTAGGCAAATATTTAAGGTATAAACGTTTCATGGTTTTTAAATCATTTCCAAGGTATATTTCGTAGCATAGGAATTTCTAAGTTTACATTAATTCGGTTAACTTTTAGAAGGTAATATTGAGATCACCTAGGCACAACTTGTTATCATTGTCACAATTGATTTTTCAGTCCTAAACTTTATTGCTTTGGGTTTAGGTAAATTCAATTAATCTTTCTTTTTCCTTACGAACGCACTCATGCCAAATAACAATCTTTTCCTTGCTAAGATATGCGGTTAGCAATGATAACTTCCTAGAGTTCAAGCAACGTAAGAAACCTTTCATGAATTTCATCTTCTATGATGATTCGTTGCAAAAAAAGAATAGGGGTTAATGGTGCAAGATGGAGTTTTTATACCTTCAATATTTAACCAAAATATACTACTATAGTAGGTAGATAATCTTGCTCGTAATTCGTTTCAATGCATGATGCTATTTGAAGGAAACTATGTTTTATACATGATCTTTTTTTTTTTGCATGTTCAGTTAAACTAAACTCCTTCGTCGTAAATAACTAGGAAAAAATATATCTTATTCCTAACAATTCATCTTTGCACGATTGAATTAAAACCGATATAAACTAAGAAGGAAAAACCTAGTTTTGGGGTGAGATATCCATATGGATACCGGGAGATGACCCTCCCGCAGCTACTCCTTGGACTTTCTTAGGCGGCATCGCAGTTGTAATCCTTCGAACGTGAAGATAGCTTTTACTCTCCTTTTTGGATTTCCACCGTCTCTCTTTCGAGGCAAGGAGCCGTTTAAAGGATTGACCACGAGAAGGGATAATAAGACTTTTAACTTCTTCGGAGAGGGAAAAGTTTATAAAGCCTTAACAAAGCCCTATAGGGTATATACACGGCAAAAAGGTTATGGGTGAGTGTGGCTTTGCAACCATATGAACCTTGGATAATTTTGGGCTTGGGGTAAAAGATATAGGAAGGGGGATTTTTAGAGAGGTTTTTGGACACGGGGTAGTAATGGTTTGAGGGATTTTAACCCGTATTGATAGGGGAAAGGTGAAGGGTGAAGGCTTCTAGCACGGCGGGGGGGAAGAGGGAAAAGGGTGTGTAAGGAAAAGGGGACACGGGGTTAGAAAGGGGCTTAGGGGGTGTGTTAAGAAAAAAAAAAGAATATGAGGGGGGGTGCAACACGGTTTCAAAGAAACAAAAGAAGGGACTTTACAAATTTAGGCACGGGGAAGGTATTTTTGGGTTATGAGGCCAAGGGTTGTGGGGGTTTAATGGCCCCTCGGGAAGGGGTTAAGGCCTTAAGACCGGGGCGGGGTGAAAGGATTTCTAAGGGGTAGATCCGGGAGGGGGAAAAGGGTAAGTGAAGGGTATAGGAAGGGGGACTTGAGGGTTTTAAAAACCCGGGGGTGGGGGGGGTGAAAAGGTTCTAAGAAAAACCGGGGAGGGGGTTTGGTTTAGTGTAAAAAGGGATATGGGGGGTCTTAAGAGGGAATTCGTGTGGGGTAGTCCTAAGCCATAGGAAAGGGGGCCTAGGAGGCCCAATCTTCCAAGGCTTCTGAAAAGCGGAAGAGCCACCAGGACGTTGACGGTGGGCAGGAGGTAGATGGAACCAGCATCTCAGAATGGCATACGGCTTCAGGCGGCGGTGCAGCATGGAGTACCCCACGGTGGCGTCGACCTAGCCCCTCCTTCCTTCACGACTGTCCGAAAGTCATGACTCCTTCTATGGCAGCGGGGCCTTCCTCCTCCCTCAGCAGTAGCACGAATAGGGCGATGGCTTCATCCTACTCTCTCACGCCCTCCCTTGTCTCTACCGCCCACCCTCGACTTTATAGGGGAGGGGAGGGAATCCTCCCCCTTTAACGTGTCGTTAAGCATGCTCGTGGAGCAGAGCAAGCTCCAGCGAGGAGCTTGCTGGCTCCTCTATCCCCCCTCAACACTTCCAGCACGATGCGCCGCCGTGTGAGAAGGAGAAATTCAAAATATATATATTTGATAAATTACAATCTCTCCACCTTAGAGGAATCGAGATGTCCTCATCTCGAGATAAACTGGGATATTGATGGTTGAAAGTGTCTTCTTCTATCCAAGTGGCATCCTCTTTGGGATAATCTTTCCACTGGACGAGGCATTCTCTCAAGAATCTGGATCTTAGTTGTCTCTCCATAACATCTAAGATTCTATCCGGCCTTAGTTCAAGGACTCCTTGACTAGGCATTACAATTTGTTGGTCATCAAGTACATGGTTAGGGTTGGGTACATATTTTTTCAATAGGCTGATATGGAATACATTGTGAACCTTAAGGTTCCCAAGGAGTTGCAATCTATAAGCATTGGGTCCTAGGCATTTGAGGATTTTGTATGGCCCACAATACCTTGGACTTAGCTTCTTGCAATCTCCTAGGGATAGAGAACTCTTTCTAGGGCGTACGCGAATGAAGACCATGTCTCCTTCTTCAAAGACTCTTTCATGACGCTTCAAATCCGCGTATGCCTTCTATCTATCCTTAGAAGCTTGTATGTCTTGTCTTATTGACTTTATTTGATCATCCATGTCTTCCAACATCTGTCTTGATGCTTCAACCCTTAGGGTTGGATTAGAAAACTTTAGGGGACTTCGACAATCATGACCATACAATGCTTGGAAAGGAGTCATGTGAATGCTCTGCTGGTAAGAAGCATTGTAGGCAAATTCAACCAATGGCAAGTATTGAATCCACCTCTTCGGCTCTCGACAGTAGTATGCCCTAAGCATATCGTCGATGACTTGATTTACTCGCTCTATTTGGCCATCTGTTTGGGGATGGTAGGCAGTGCTAAAACAGAGTTGAGTCCCAATAGCTTCAAAGATAGCTCTCCAGAAGTGTGATGTGAAGAGAGAATCTCGATCACTAATAATTCTTCTGGGTAACCCATGTAGCTTGAATATTTCTTTGATAAACAACCTTGCAATGTCGGAGGCTTTATAGTTTGTCTTTACTGGAATAAGGTGTGCAACCTTGGTAAGCATGTCAACCACAACCATGATGGAATTGTATTCTCCCTGGACTTGGGGTAAGCCTACAACAAAATCCATACTGATGAATTCCCATTTCATTTGGGGGATGTCAAGCGGTTGCAGTTTCCCTGGCATCATGACATGTTCGGCTTTGATACATTGGCAAGACAAACACTCAGTGACATATTTGAGAATGTCACCTTTGAGCCTCTCCCAATGGTAGCTCTTCCTAACTGCATTAAGAGTCTTAGCATAGCCAGGATGTCCTGCGAAAGGGGAATCATGAGCTTCCCACATTTTCTTCTGCTTAAGTGACTGGCTTGCTGGTATACAGAGCCTTGTACTGTAGTAGACAAGTCCATTATCAATGGAAAATTCCTGATACTTAGCTTGCAACTTTTGACTCTGATCCTTGATAGAGATCTCCTTTAGCATTTCTTGGTAGGTCAAATCATGGCATGCTTCCTCTCTAGCTAACTCAAGTATAGGGTTGTTTGGCATGGATACTTTTGTAGCTAGAGATCTGGCCGTTGATGGATTCTGCAAGATTAGGGAATTTAGGAATGCCTTGCGACTAAGTGCATCGACAACTACATTCTCTTTCCTTGCTCAGTACTTGATTTCAAAGTCATATTCCTGCAATACTTCAATCCACCGACGTTGCCTCATGTTGAGCTCGTTCTGGGTAAAGATCCATTTGAGACTCTTATGATTGGTTACTAGAGTAAACTTGTTACCTAACAGGTACTGTCTCCAAAGCTTTAGGGCATGGATGACAGCTAGTAATTCCAGATCATGCGTAGCATAATTCTTTTCATGGTTCTTCAGTTTCCTTGAAGAGTATGCTACTGGATGACCTTCTTGCGTAAGTGCACACCCCAAGGAAAGAATGCTAGCATCAGTTACTACCTCGAACTCCTTATTGAGGTCTGGAAGTTTTAGAATAGGTCTTGATACCAAACTTTGCTTCAATCTGTTGAAGCTATTTTGTTCGGGAGTTGACCATGCAATAGAAGTCTGCTTCTTCTGTAAATCCGTGAGAGGTGCTGCAATCAAAGCATAGTTTTTGATGAAGACCCTATACCATCCTGTCAATCCAAGAAAGCTACGTATCTCTTTGATAGATACTGGTATTGGCCACTCAAGCACATCTCTGACCTTGGCTGGGTCTACTGATATTCCTTCTGATGATACTATGAATCCCAGATATTCAATCTGACGCTTGAAGAATGCATACTTTTTCATTTTTGCATATAGCTTATGTGACCTCATTGTGTCAAGGACAATCTGCAGTTGAGGTTTATGATCTTCTTCCTATTTGGAATAGACTAAAGTGTCATCGAAGAAGACAAGCATGAAATCATCAAGATATGGCCTAAAGATGTCCTGCATTAATCTATTGAAGGTGTCAGGTGCATTCATAAGCCCGAATGACATAACCAGGAACTCAAAGGGCCCTATATTGTATTGAAGGCCGTATTTGGGATATCTTCTTGCTTGATCCTTATCTGATAGTAACCTGACCTGAGATCAATGTTGGAGAAGATCTTTGCACCCTGAAGACGATCAAGAAGCTCATCTGAGTTGTTCCTTTAGCTCAATTGCTTCTGGTATGGACATTCTATAAGGTCTCTTGGCAATTGGCGCAGCTCCAGGTACTAACCTAATCTCATGATCTACTTCTCTTTGAGGCAGAGGTTTGGTCAACTCTTCAGGGAATACGTCCGCGTATTCCTTTAGCCAAGAAGGTCCTTCATGAGACTCTTGCTTTTGATCTAACTTGTTGAGTTTGATCAAGTAAACGGGTAATCCTTTTCTGACTCCTTTTATGATCCGAGATACTTTGGCCAACTCGATTCTTGGCACTCCTGCCTCACCTCCACAAGAAGAAAATTACTACCTAAATGCCTTAAGCGCTTTTCTTTTCCATGGCCAATCAAAGATGCATTTAAAAATTTTCATCTTTTAAACCTAAGCAATATGTGCTTGGGAATTGCAACTTGGAAATGCAAGCAACCCACTTGCACGACATGCACTAACTCTTGTAAATCGTTCAAGGAGATAATTTCCCAAATGTATTTTAACTAGACTACGTGAATTAGAAACATGCATAAGTGCAATATTTCGATGAAAATTTAATGTGCCTAATGCATTGCTTTAATGCGGAATCATTCTTTTCAGAACCTGGGCTTGAGGGCTCTTAGGGATGTCCATGAATATGCTCGAGGAAGAAACTTCGGTGTGTGTAGCTCTTGTCATTTTCTTGGGCACCATTGAATTCTGGTTCAACAACTCCTCTTTTACTCTTTCGCGTATCGAATTCCTTTCTGCCTTGGATTTTCTATTCTGTGCGGGACACGGCCCTTACAGAATGTGATTTTTGGCTAAACCACAATGGTGAGGGTGAACAAGGCTTATAGAATCCTTGTTTTTAGAAGCTTCTATGCTTCTGAGTAGAAGCTACGTGGAATGAGAAGAAGGTAGTTTAGTGGGAGAAGATGCCGATGACAAAGATGGAGGTGATAATGATGATGGTGATGGTAGAGTGGAGGCGGTAGTAGCACTGCAATAGGCGACATCGGGCGGTGTCTGGCGGCAGCTTCCTGGCATGGCGATGGCTATGGCAGATAGCACGTCTGGCTCCTTTCTCCCTTTTCTCCCTCCACAAGCCTAGGGAGGGGGTGGTTACATAGGCTTGGGGGGGGGGGGGGGAGAATAGCCACCCCCGTGGCATGATTGCATGCATTCTCCTCCACATGCTTCTCCACTTAATTGACTCCTCTCACACTCCCTCTCCCCTTGCCATGCATCAGCTGAGGGGAGGGGGTAATTTTTTTTTTTTTCCTTAATCTTAAACATGATCCACTTACCATTCCCGTAGGGAGTATTCTTGTGCGGCCTTGCGGGTTTTAACCTCGTCCTTATTTGCACAACGGGGATGGGGATTATTATCGTGCGCGCAGGGTAAGTGTTTAACTGTCAACATTTCTCGATGTGGGAGATCACTTTGGGGTGCCTTATTGCGCGGGATGTACGGGTTTTAAGGTTGACTTAATATTTCGAGCGAAAATATTACAATTATGGAAGAATATGAAGCTGAAGAATCTATACTTGTTGAATTCCACTAAAAATACAATTTCGATTATTGCATATACCGGTCCAAAGCTAAAAACAACAAGATGGTCAACTAGAAGCCAACATGCTCATTGCATTGCTCAAGTTCTAGTTCATTTCCTTGAAGAAGATTATGAAGACGATTGGCTGAAGATCGGCCAATATTTGAGTACAATGAAGAAGAAGGAATCTTGGACTGATGAAGAGTTCAAGCATATTAAGAGAAAATGTTATGCCTTTTTTCTTAACAAATGTCATCTATGGAAGCACGCAAAGAAGAAGAAAGGAGCGCTTGTCCAAGTTTTAGGTGACAAAAGATTGCAACAAATAAGTAATGAGGGAATTTAATGAAAGCTTGTGGGCTAGCCATAGAGGCATATGGAAAACCTTTAGTAAAGTCAAATAAAAATATTGGTGGCAAAACATGTATCGGGACATAGCACATTTTGTTGAAACCTGTTATGTGTGCCAGATGTATTCTATGGTTAAGCATCGAGATGGGTTACAATTATTGATCTTGTAATTATGCCTACAGGAATATGGAATATGCAATATTTAGTGCTTGCAAGAGAGGATCTTACCAATCAAGTTGAACGCAAAGCCTTAATAACCAAGACTACTCAAGTTGTTTGTCATTTTTTTCTTGAAGATGTGTTTTGCAGATATGGTTGTGTGGGTAAAGTAATTGCAAATAGAGGAGAATTGGATGTTGGTGAGGCACGCAACTTCTTTGCTCAATTGGGTATCAAATTGGCCTTGACATCAGCCTACAATCTTGAAGGCAATGGAAAGTGTGAGAGAGGTCATCAACCTATTCTCAAAGCTCTAGCAAAGTCTTGTAGAGAAAAGATCAAAGAATGGCCTAAAATGCTAGCTTTTGCATTATGGACTGACCAGACTATTCACAGTTCAGTGACTAGCTATATCACTACAAGATATAAGCATTATATCGACGTTAAAAGCAATGAAAATGTAAATAAATAAAATTTCCCCCGTCGTCGCAAAAAGTGTCGTTATTGGCGACGCCATAGAACAATCGATATTAGCATCATTATCATCGTCGCTATTTGTATCGGTATCAGCGTCGCATTGATACCAATGCAAATAATGACGTTGATAACGATGCGTTGCAACAAAAGAGATTCAACATTTGTGACATATCTGGGTCGTAATAAATTTTTTAAAAATAATTCATGCACCTATTCACAATGGGCCGACAAGAGACATGTGTCACGCAGATTTGTCCATCTTTTTTTGGAATCTATTTCAAGAAATCTATATGGACATCATCACATGGTTGCCGCAGTTCCTTCCAATACAACTTTGAACCATTGCACATGTCGAATACGATCATGGAGAATCTACAACAATCCACTGAGATAACACTTCACAAGTTCCGAAAATACTCAATCTCATATATAACGGTATTTGGATCTGTGGCTCGCTGTCAAATCTCTTTCTACAACTTTACCATGACACCACAATCAATTTTGGAGCGCATTTTGTTGATGTGCTTGATATAAAAATGTCACCTGCACGACCACGCCACACTGTATATTTTGTATTGTACATTGAAATAGTTAGATTAGTTATCACATATAAAATCTAGATATGATAGCTTATAAAATATGTGGTCACCTTTGGACTACATCCCCTCGAGAATTCCCACTCCTCAGTAGAGACCTCCACCCCTTTGCAAGAGGCTATGATCAAAGCTCCATGCAACCATTGCATAGACATAAACCATGACATCTCCTCCATGCCCTCAGGATATCGAATCTATCAATGGCACATACTGTGTCAAAATTTTGATTGCATTTCTTCTTAATCTTTCGTGGCTTGCTCATACCTAGTAAACCACATCTCCATGGATGCATGGTGCAACATACAAAAATGATTCACTTTCTCCTCCATTGCAGCATCCATATTTTTTTCTACCCCATTTCCAACCACCACATCTCCGGTCAGTCTATCACTGTCCTTGAACGACCATAGTATGCTGTTGTCTAAAGCCATTGTTGGTAGCCATTGTAAAATATAATGTTATCGTCATCACATAAAATATTATGTGATATATATGATGGATGGTTATAGATATACAAGCCATCAAAGAACGGCTTTACAAACATTATAATAAGATCTTAGGGCATGAGTATGGAGAGATCCCTCAATAGAGGGATGTAATGATGTCACCTTTTTTAGATACATCACGAAAATGAGGAGGATCCATATGACTAGGATATCTTTAGCCCTAGAAATGTTTTAGTCTTTCAACCAAGTGAAATAGGTGGTGTGGATCCAAATATTGTGGCTCCTATGGTCATTTTTATGGTCCCACATGTGCCTTGGAATCTCAAGCCTATTCCTGTTCCAAGGGCGCATTTGCCCAATTTATTGGAACTTCTAAATGAGAAGATGAGAATGAAGATTTTAGAACCTTCCTCAACACCTTACTCAAACCGATGGTTTACCATGCCCAAGAAAAATGGATCTTTACGATTCATTCAAGATCTATAGCTTGTTAATCATGTCACAATCAAAAATGTTGGTTCAGGTCCAATTGTTGACAAATTTATTGAAGCTTTTGAAGGTAGAGAAATTTATTCTATGGGTGATCTATATTTAAGATATAACCAATTTCAGCTTTCATTAGAAAGCCGAGACATTACCACAATGAAGACACCTCTTGGATTGGTCCGCATATGCACTCTACCACAAGGTGGAATAAATTCTGTAACCCATATGATGAATGCCATGCACAAAGTCTTAAGGGACTTTATTCCACAACTTACTCTTCCATTTCTTGATGATATACCTATCAAGGGATGTGAAGTCAATGAAAAGAATGAGGAGCTTGATGAAGATGGTTGCAGGACATTTGTAGTTAACCATATTCATGATTGTGACATGATTTTAACAAGGCTAGAAGAGGTACATCTTACCCTTTCTAGAGCTAAGTTGATTTTTGGATTAGATGAAGTCCTAGTGGTCAGTCATCTATGTGGCCCCTATGGACACAATCATTTGCCAATCAAGATAGATGCCATTAGTAGAATGCAAGAAAAATGCACAAATGTTTTAGAAGTAAGAAGATTTCTTGGCGCATGTGTATTCTATCTCATATGGATACCACAATTTGCTCATGTAGACGAAACTCTTTATCAATTATTAAGAAAAGGCCAAAGATTCTCTTTGGTTAATGAGAATACTCTTGCTATGCATAAATTAAAGGAGCTGTGAATTTTAGCCTCCACTCTGAGAAGGGTTGATTATTCAAATGGTCAACCCATCATCCTTACTATGGATACAAGTTCCATTGGGATAGGATGAGCTGTTGTCCAAGAAGACCTTGAAGGTAACAAATATGCAATTTGTTCTAGAGCAAAGGTTCTCAACAAATGTCAAAGAAGGTATGCACAAGTAAAAAGGGAATTGTGGGGAGTTATAACAACATTAAATTGTGATTGTGAATACTTTAAAGGGTGCTTCTGTAGTGGTAGAAATTGATTGTCTTCCACTCTTGAGCATGATTGCCAACTTCTCTACACCCAACATTGCTATGCTAAGATGGATTGCATATATTAAATCTCTCAATCCCGACTTAAACAATATTGCAGAAAAGGAAAATCCAAATGTTGGCATGCTATCACATGCAAGATATGACAATGAAGAAGAGCTTATGGAAGAATATGAAGCTGAAGAATCTATACTTATTGAATTTCATTTCATGGCTTCTAAAAATACGTTTTCAATTGCTTCATATACTGGTACAAAGCTAAAAACAACATGGTGGTTAGCTAGAAGCCAGGATGCTCATTGCACTACTCAAGTTCTAGTTCATTTCCTTGAAGAAGATTATGAAGAAGATTGGCTGAAGATCCCGGCCAATATTTTAGCACAATGAAGAAGGAGTCTTGGACTGATGAAGAGTTCAAGCATATTAAGAGGAAAGCTTATGCATTTTTTCTTAAATAAGGGCATCTATGGAAGCACAAAAAGAAGAAGAAAGGAGCGCCTGTCCAAGTTTTAGGTAACAAAAGATTGCAACAACAAGTAATGAAGAAATTTCATGAAATCCTGTGGGTTGGCCATAGAGGCATATGGGAAACCTTTAGTAAAGTAAAATAAAAATATTGGTGGCAAAACATGTATCGGGACATAGCACATTTTGTGTGAAACTGTTATGTGTGTCAGATGTATTTTATGGTTAAGCATTGAGATGGGTTACAAGTGACTTATTCCTTGTCTATACATTATAGATGGGTTATTGATCTTGTAACTATGCCTACAGGAATATAGAATATGTGATATTTAGTGCTTGCAAGAGAGGATCTAATCAATCAAGTTGAAGGCAAAGCCTTTACAACCAAGAGCACTCAAGTTGTTTGTCATTTTTTGCTTGAAGATGTGTTTTGCAGATATGGTTGTGTAGGTAAATTAACTGTTGATAGAGGAGAATTGGATGCTGATGAGGCATGCAACTTCTTTGCTCAATTGGCTATCAAGTTGTCTTTGATATTAGCGATAGTCTTGAAGGCAATGGAAAGAGTGAGAAAGGTCATCAACCTATTCTCAAAGCTCTAGCAAAGTCTTGTAGTGGAAAGATCAAGGAATGGCCTAAAATGCTAGCTTTTGCATTATGGGCTGACCAAACTACCCACAGTTCAATGACTAGCTATATGCTAGCTGAACTTATGTATGGACAACAACCAATTATGCCAATTGAAGAATCTATTCTCACACGGAGTCTTCTACCTTGGGAGGAAGGCATCAATAGAGAAGAGCTACTGACTTTACGCATATGGGAGCTAGAAAGAAGGCCTGAAGATGTTCAAGCAGCTATTGAGAAGCTAAAGACAACAAGACTAAATAATAAAAGAAGATTTGATAAGCGACATCGACTCCGGCCAAGACCAATTCAAGAAAATGATTGGGTGCGTGTCTATGATAGCAGCCTAGACAATCAATACATTGCTTCTAGGAAGATGGCAAAGCGTTGGTTTAGACCGTACGTTTTTAAAGGTCATTCATGAAAATGCCACATATTCATTCGCTCAATTAGATGGCACCAACATAAAGATACCTATATGTAACGTGTCCACTAGTATCATCCAAGACACGTCTTAGTAGTCCATCGGAAAGGATGTCTAGAAAGCTCCGCTCGGCACTCCCATGGAATGTTACGAGATTTGCGATCTAGGGCTTTCCGCGTCTACCATGTAGCGGAAGTATTTCGGCCTTTCCCACTTAGGATCGACCTGAATTATGGTTTTCCTGATTGGTCATTTCCTAATAGCAACTAGCGTCGAACCCAAGCAAACTACTTTACGCAGAAACGCCAGGTCCGAAGTGGATTCACGCTGCACTTGGTTCAAGGAGAATGGGAAACAAGAGGGATGCAAAGCTCAACCTCTCTGCCATAAGGCATAGTCCCATTCTGTTCCCCTAAAACAATGTAAACCGGGTTAACACATAACTCTAGGTCAGCGCTTTTGTTGTTCGTGTCCTTTGACGATCATCCCGCTGTTTCTCGTGATTTGAGAAAAGTTTGCGGCCAACCGGACAATCATCCCACTGTTCCTCGTGATTTGACAAAATTTCCCGGCCAACCGGGACCACCCATCCATAGGACGGACCCATGGCCCATCCTCGACACTTTCCTCGGGTTGTTTTAGTTATGTAATTATCTAACACATTTGTTGGACATGTAACAACCAGCTTCTTGAATTAACCCATTAAGCACTGGTTCCTACACATAATCTTATCACTTGACATAGAAAAACAATATCAGACAAGTTCTTTATTAACATGTCATCATATTTATTTTTGAAATTCAAAGAGTTCTGCCCGTAGGCTTATCCACAATCCGCCCGAAGGCTATCCTACAATCCACAGGGATCACTATTCCAAGTTTTTACCCGTAAACTAGTATGCGGGCCTCGAGATTCAATCCTGAGTCACTATAGCCTCTTGTGCAGGACCCGGAAGGTGAGGGATTTACAACCAGAGCCCCCCCTGGCACCCAAGCGTCCTCCTGCTCCAATTTGCGCTCAACGAAGAGACCTCTCACAGCGGGTTCGGTCCACGTTCCCGGCGTCGTGAACAACCCCCTTGGTTAGGGTCAGGCAGGCATCGGGGGTAACTGAAACTGCCTCTCCCTTCAAGCCTTCAACCTGAAGTATAGATATTCATTTATTTTGTAATTCATTGGTCAAACAAGTCAAACGGTGCTCTAAAATCTCTAGTAAGCACAAACATTTCTATTGATCATTTTTGTTGTCCGCAAACGGCTAAGGAATGAATCCTTCCTTTCGAATATATCCAGCACTCGATCTAGGGTGTCTTGCAACTTGGCAAGATCCCTTATATTCTGGTTAGGGTGTTCCCTATTAGCCCAACTTGGTCAAACCTTAAAGTTCATTGGGTACTTCAATTTCTGGTTTTTAATCTCCAATTAATCTTCCTTACTTCGAAGGATATCAAAGTATACATCCTCTTGCAAGATAACTTGCATAAGGATCCGCCATCCTTTTTGCGAGAATTTGGCCTTTTTCTACTTATCATTCAATCACAAGACCATATGACTTCGTACTTGCTGCGCAAGTCTCGCATTGTACTACGTGATAATGGAGTCACGAAACAATCTGTTTCAATTTCTTTAAGCTGACGTTGTTAGACCTAGGGCTTCCTAGCTTCATTTTTTTTGTAAGATTCTCAGGGTTAAACCCTTGATCCTTTTATGATTACAATTCACTGTCCCTACATTCAGTGAATGTGGGCAAGTATTTAAGGTATAGATGTTTACTTGGAATTTAAGTTATTCTCAACGAGTATTTCGCAGAATAGGTGTTTTAAGTTTATATCAATTTGGTTAACTCTAGAAGATAATTTCGAGATTACTTCCACTTGATTCGTTGTCTATGTGTAACCCTAACTTATCGATTTGAGGATTGGCATAGTTTAGGTTAAATTCAACTAATCTTCCCTTTTCTTTGCGAACACAACTCATGCTAAATAAACAATCTTTTTCTTGCTAAGTTATGCAGTTAACAATGATAATTTCATAGAGTTTATGTATCGTAAGAATCCTTTCATGATTTGCATTTTCCATGCATAAAGTTATTTGAAAAAAATTATGTTTATGCTTTATTTATTTTGCATGTTCCATTAAACTAAATTCCTTCATTGTGAACAACTAGGACAAAATATATCCTATCCCTAACAATTCATCTTGCATGATTGAATTACAACGATATAAAATTAAGAAGAAAGAACCTGGGTTTGGGGTGAGATATCCACATGGATATTGGGAGATGACCCTTCTACGACTGCGCCTTGGACTTGCTTAGGAGGCATCGCAATTGTAGTCCTTCGGACGTGGAAACAGCTTTACACTTCCTTTTCGGAATTCCTCCGTCGATCCCTTGCACCTTAATACTTTTATTCTATTTTTCGAGTAGGGGAGAAAATCAAAGTCCCAAGGGTACTTTGAAAAGGTAAGGAATGGCTAAGGGTTTTAACCATGGGGGAAATGGGGAGTAATTCCTAAGTCCAAGAGAAGCTTAAGGGATTTTATAAAGTATTCGGATTTTTTTCTAAACCCATGGGAAACATGGGAGGGTTAAGGAAAAAGGAAACCTTAAGAGCTTTAAACATGAGGGGGTCTTCAATATGTCACAGGGGAAGGGGGATGAGGGTTTTTACACACACGGGGATGTTTTTGGCTTAAGGGATAAGAGGGATGATAAGACCTTTAGAGCCTAAAGGTTTAAAAGAAATAAGGGGGATGATAAGACACGGGGAAAAATGGAAGGTTTATATGGCCCGAGACAAAAAGGTCATTGAGTTTAGCACTGGGGGGGGGGGAGGGGGGAGGGTAGGGAGAATTTGGTGAGGAAAAAAAAGGGATGAAAGGCCCTTTAAAATAGTAAAACCGAGGGGGGGGGGGGATGAAAGGGGACTTAAGGGTCTTAAAAACCCGGGGGGGAGAATAAAAGGGAACACAAGGGTTTTTTTAAAAAAAAATTAAATGGCCCAAGACAAAAGAGTATTGATGTTAGCACTGGGGGTAATAGGACCTTTGAGGGCCTTAGATCTTTTGGGGGAAAATAAGGACTTAAAAAGTGTAAAACACGGGGGAGGGGAAGGGTTACAAGATGCATAGGAAGGGGGCTTATGAGCTTCAAAAGGAACATTCGAGGGGGAATAGTAATCCCAAGCCCACAGGAAGGGGGCCTAAGGTAGCACACCCTTGGAAGTTTCCAAGGTTTGCTGGGAAGCCACATGGGGGAAAATAAGCAGGCATAGTCGACGGCCTCGCGGCTAGGCCTCATGGCCAGCTGGTGCAGGATCAGGCGGATTGGAGGTGGAATGGTGGCAATTGCTAGCATGGCAGCTCATGACTCCATCAGGGCAGGCTGGCAGCGACTAGCTTGTACAGCGCCTCTCCCCGACTTCTCCCAACGTCTGGCTCCACCTCGTACTCCTCCCAGGCTCTGGCGATGACAGGTAGCCCGACAGCTCTCCCTCTCTCCTACCAGACGGCAGCAGTCCCCCTTGATTTAAATAGCGGAGGGGAGGGGAATCCTCCCTCTCCATCATGTCAGTGCGCATGGCATTGAGGATAAGCAAGCTCCAACGAGGAGCTTGCTGTCCTTTCTAAATCCCTCTCCCCCACTAGCACGACCATCATTGATGGGAGAAGAATAAAAAAGAATTTCCCATGAATTTCCAATATTCAATATATTACATTCTCTCCCCCTTAGAGGAATCGAGATGTCCTCATCTCGAGATAAACTGGGGATATTGATGGTTGAGTGTGCCTTCATCTATCCAAGTGGCATCCTCTTTGGGACAATCTTTCCACTAGACGAGGCATTCTCTCAGGGTTCTAGATCTTAATTGTCTCTCCCTAACATCTAATATCTTATCAGGCCTTAGTTCAAGGACTCCTTGACTAGGCATTACAACTTGTTGGTCATCAAGTACATGGTCAGGATTAGGTACATATTTCTTCAATAGACTGATATGGAATACATTGTGAACCTTTAGGTTCTCAGGGAGTTGTAATCTATAAGCATTAGGTCCTAGGCTTTTGAGGATCTTGTATGGCCGAAAATACCTTGGACTTAGCTTCTTGCAATCTCCTAAGGATAGAGAACTCTTTTTAGGGTGTACGGGAATGAAGACCATGTCTTCTTCTTCGAAGACCCTTTCTTGACGCTTCAAATCTGCATATGCCTTCTGTCTATCCTTGGCCGCTTGTATGTCCTGTCTTATTGACTTTATTTGGTCATCCATCTCTTCCAACATCTGTCTTGAAGCTTCAACCCTTAAGGTTGGATCAGAAAAGTTTAGGGGACTTCGACAGTCATGACCATACAATGCTTGGAAAGGGGTCATCTGAATGCTTTGCTGGTAAGAAGCATTGTATGCAAATTCAACCAAAGACAAGTATTGAATCCACCTCTTTAGCTCTCGACAGCAGTATGCCCTAAGCATATCCTCGATGACTTGATTTATTCACTCTGTTTGGCCATCGGTTTGGGGATGGTAGGTGGTGCTAAAACAGATTTGAGTCCCAATAGCTTCAAAGATAGCTCTCCAGAAGTGTGATGTGAAGAGAGAATCACGGTCACTAATGATTCTTTGGGTAAACCATGTAGCTTGAATATCTCCTTGATAAACAATCTTGCAATGTCTGAGGCTTTATAGTTTGTCTTTACTGGAATAAGGTGTGCAACCTTAGTAAGCATGTCAACCACAACCATGATGGAGTTGTATCCTCCCTGGACTTGGGGTAGACCTACAATAAAATCCATATTGATGAATTCCCATTTCATTTGGGGAATGTCAAGCGCTTGCAGTTTCCCTGGCATCATGACATGTTCAGCTTTGATACGTTGACAAGACAAACACTCGGTGACATATTTCAAAATGTCACCTTTGAGTCTCTCCCAATGGTAGCTCTTCCTAACTGCATTGACAGTCTTGGCATAGCCAGGATGTCTTGCGAAAGGGGAATCATGAGCTTCCCACAATATCTTCTGCTTAAGTGACTAGTTTGCTGGTATACACAGCCTTGTTCTATAATAGACAAGTCCACTATTGGTAGAAAAATCATGATACTTAGCCTGTAATTTCTGATTCTGATCCTTGATAGAGATCTCCCTTAGCATTGTTTCGTAGGCTGGATCATGGCATGCATCCTCTCTAGCTAACTCAAGTATAGGGTTGTTTGGCATAGATACTTTTGTAGCTAAAGATCTGGATATTGATGGATTTTGCAAGATTAGGGAATTTAGGAATGCCTTGCGACTAAGTGCATCGGCAACTACATTCTCTTTCCCTGGTCAGTACTTGATTTCAAAGTCATATTCCTCCAACACTTCAATCGACCAACGTTACCTCATGTTGAGCTCGTTCTGGGTAAAGATCTATTTTAGACTCTTATGGTCAGTTACTAGAGTAAACTTGTTACCCAACAAGTAGTGTCTCCAAAGCTTTAGAGCATGGATGACAGCTAGTAATTCCAGATCATGCGTAGCATAATTCTTTTCATGACTCTTCAATTTCCTTGAAGAGCATGCTACTAGATGACCTTCCTATATAAGTACACACCCCAAGGCAAGAATGCTAGCATCAGTTACTACCTTGAACTCCTTATTGAGGTCTAGAATTTTTAGAATAGGTGCCGATACCAAACTTTGCTTTAATCCGTCGAAGCTATTTTGTTCAGGAGTTGACCATGCAATGTAAGTTTGCTTCTTCAGTAAGTCCGTCAAAGGTGCCGCAATCAAAGCATAGTTTTTGATGAAGACCCTATACCATCCTGTCAATCCAAGAAAGCTACGTATCTCTTTGATGGATACTGGTATTGGCCACTCAATCACAACTCTGACCTTGGCTGGGTCTACTGATATTCCTTCTGATGATACTATGAATCCCAGATATTCAATCTAACGCTTGAAGAATGCACACTTCTTCACTTTAGCATACAAATTATGTGACCTCATTGTCTCAAGGACAATCCGAAGTTGGGGTTCATGATCTTCTTCTTGTTTAGAATAGACTAAAGTGTCATCGAAGAAGACAAGCACGAAATCATCAAGATATGGCCTAAAGATATCCTGCATTAACCTATTGAAGGTGGCAGGTGCATTCGTAAGCCCGAAAGACATAACTAGGAACTCAAAGCGCCCATATCTTGTATTCAAGGCCGTCTTTGGGATATCTTCTTCCTTGATCCTTATCTGATAGTAACCTGACCTGAGATCAATCTTGGAGAAGATTTTCGTACCCTGAAGACGATCAAGAAGCTCATCTATTCTAGGAATAGGATACTTTTTCTTGACCGTTGATTGATTCAACCCTCGGTAATCAATACATAGTCGAAGTGTCCCATCCTTCTTTTTCTGGAATAGTACTGGAGCTACCCATGGTGAATTTCTAGGCCGAATGTAGCCCTGATCTAGCAGTTGCTTGAGTTGTTCCTTCAGCTCAATTTCTTCTGGTATGGACATTCTATAAGGTTTCTTTGCAATTGGTGCAGCTCCTGGTACTAATCTAATTTCATGATCCACTTCTCTTTGAGGTGGAAGTTCAGTCAACTCTTCAGGGAATATGTCCGCGTATTCCTTTAGCCAAGAAGGTCCTTCATGAGACTCTTGCTTTTGATCTAATTTGTTGAGTTTGATCAAGTAAACAGGTAATCCTTTTCTGGCTCCTTTTATGATCCGAGATACTTTGGCCAATTGGATTCTTGGCACTCCTACCTCACCTTGAGTTGTGACTAATTCCCTTTCAGAGTTTCAAAAGGAAACTTGACCCTTTCCACAATGAATGTGGGCATCGTTAGGCTTAAGCCAATCCATTCCGAGTACACACTCATGGATACCTAAATTCATGACTCTGAATTTGACCGAAGTCTTCTTTCCTCCCAGAAAGAATTCCACCTTAGTAGTTTGCCTGGTACAAGTAACCTCACGACCATTTACCAATTCCACAAGCAGGGTAGGTACTTGTACTGTGGCTATTCCTAATCTTTTTGCACATGTTGGTGAGATAAAGGAATGTGTACTGCCACAATCAATCAAGGTCTTGAAACCTTTACCTTGATAGTCCAACGGTGTTTGAATCACCGAGAACTGGCGATTTGGCCCTTTCTTGTGTAAAGCGGCATGGACTGTCGCCCTTTTGAATTCTGCTTCCATGGTCGGATCTTCCTCTTCTTCTTCTTCGCACATTTGCCTATTGGCAATGTAGACGGTTCTTCCTCTTCCTCGGGTAGCGACTGCTTGACCACAGCCTGTTCCTTGGAAAGGTGCTTGGCGATGTCCTCCACCAAGCTTGGGACATTGCCTCTTGAAGTGAACTCTCTTGATTCGAGGTCTGAATGCTCCTCGGTTTGGGTCATTATAAGACCAAGATTTGTTACCCCTTGATCTAGACTGGACCTCCTAAATTATAGGCACCGCTCGAATGAGTGTGTCCTGAAAATCTGATGGACGCATAGATTCAAGACTGGTATTGATTGGTGGATTTAAACCCACACAAAATTTGGACACCTACTGTGTCATGTCCATCTATGGCGCATACTTTAAAAGTGAGACGGATTTAGAGTAGTATGCGTCAAGAGTGAGTCCCAGCTGTTTTAGCTTGTAGAACTCATTCATTTTCTGCGTGTGATATGCAGGTGGCAAGTATCTTCCCTGCATGGCTTTCTTCAGCTTCTCCCAGGTAATGGATCCCTTGATCCCTGCACCATTGCTTCCACCAAAGTCTGGCTTTCCCGGTGAGCTTTAACTTGGCGAGCATAGCTTGATTGGCGGGGGGTGCAGTACCGGATGCTTCGAAGTAATCCTCCATGGATTCAATCCAAATTTCAGCATCAGCTTGGACGAATCTGCCTCTCACGTCAAACTCGGACAACTTAATCTGCTTGAGAAGGAACTTCTTCTCCTGGATTACAGCAGTACTTGATGTAGGAGGTGAACTAGGAACCTGTACCTGGGGTTGCGCCTGGATAAAGGTTTCTTAACATTATTATACGATAAACGTTATTGATTTATATTACATCTTTAATTCAACTATCATGTAACTAATGTAGCTACTTAACTTTTTATCAACTCTCATGCACAATGAGACATAAAAAGAAGTATCTATTTGTATTTATATGGGCATAGCCCTTTCGAATACAACGTTTCATGCGATGATAAGCCAACTATTACATTTAGTTTGGGGAGAACAACATTGTATTACATTTATCTACAAGGACTGTATAATAGTAAGATTTTGGGTCATGGATCTTCAGGAATCGGTAAGTCATTGGAAGTTCAGGATATCCTTTCCATTGGAATCCATACTTCTCATGGCGGCCCAACACTTTAATCCTATCGGCAGGGATTACACGGGTTACTTCCTCATATACATATGAGTTCATCTCAACCCTTCGACCTTGAATATGTAAAGTTGAGTTTATGTGAGCTTCCACAAAAATGAATAGCTTCACGACTTTCAGGTCTTCCAACCACTTGATCCTCTTTAGGCTGGTCTATAGATAAGCAAACCAGTGGGCGGCTATATAGTAGATTCTTGAAGCACCCGTCCATCTTCGTTCCATGTACAAAGGTGATGAATTATAGATCTGCTCCATGATGTTCATCATTCCAATCCTTTGTCTATAAAGCGGAGAATGCATTGCAGTCATAAACA
This sequence comes from Lygodium microphyllum, assembly GCF_053477565.2. Lineage (NCBI taxonomy): Eukaryota > Viridiplantae > Streptophyta > Polypodiopsida > Schizaeales > Lygodiaceae > Lygodium > Lygodium microphyllum. The sequence continues at coordinate 75,285,453 of NC_141158.1, forward strand.
TGACTCGAAATACCAAGAACTTGTTCCATGCTTCGTAATTCTGCAAGATAGCATTGAAGGTAAGGAAATGTTTGGACAGCAACATTTGCTTTACTTCATCTTATTATGATTTCATAAAAACAATTCCGTTGTTGGTCGGCTCTGATACCAACTGTAACGTGTCCACTAGTATCATCCAGGACACGTCTTAGCAGTCCATCAGAAAAGATGTCTAGAAAGCTCGGCGCGGCACTCCCATGGAATGTTACGGGATTTGCGATCTAGGGCTTTCCGCGTTTGCCATGTAGCGAAAGTATTCCGGCCATTCCCACTTAGGATCGACCTGAATTATGGTTTTCCTGATTGGTCATTTTCAAACAGCAACTAGCATCGGACCCAAGCGAACTACTTTACGCAGAAACTCTAGGTCTGAAGCAGATTCATGCTACACTTGGTTCAATGAGAATGGGAAACGAGAGGGATGCAAAGCTCAACCTCTCTGCCATAAGGCATAGTCCCATTCCATTCCCCTAAAACATCATAAATCGGGTTAAGACATAACTCTAGGTCAACGCTTTTGTTGTTTGTGTCCTTTGACGATCATCTCACTGTTCCTCGTGATTTGAGAAAAGTTCCCGGCCAACCAGGACCACCCATCTATAGGACGGACCCATGGCCCATCCTCCACACTTTCCTCGGGTTGTTTTAGTTATGTAATTATCTAACACATTAGTTGGACATGTAACAACTAGCTTCTTTAATTAACCCGTTAAGCACTAGTTCCTTCACGTATTCTTATCACTTGACATAGAAAAACAATATCAGACAAGTTCTTTATTAACAAGTCATCATATTTATTTTTGAAATACAAAGAGTTTTGCTTGTAGGCTTATCCACAATCCGCTCGAAGGCTATCCAACAATCCACAGGGATCACTATTCCAAGTTTCTACCCGTAAACTAGTATGCGGGCCTCGAGATCCAATCCCGAGTCACGTTAGCCTCTTGCGTAGGACCCAGAAGGTGAGGGATCTACGGCCAGAGCCCTCCCTGGCACCCAAGCGTCCTTTTGCTCCAAGTAGCGCTCAACGGAGTGACTCTCGCAGCAGGCTTGGTCCACGTTCCCGGGGCCGTCAACAACCCCCTTGGTTAGGGTCAGGCAGGCAGTCGAGGGTAACTGAAGCTACCTCTCCCTTCAGGCCTTCAACTTGAAGTATAGATATTCATTTATTTTGTAATTCATTGGTCAAACAAGTCAAACGGTGCTCTGAAATCTCTAGCAAGCACAAACATTTCCATTGATCGTTTTTGTTGTCGGCAAACTGCTAAGGAATGAATCCTTCCTTTCGAATGCATCCAGCACTTGATCCGGGGTGTCTTGCAACTTGGCAAGATCCCTTATATTCTGGTTAGGGCGTTCCCTATTAGCCCAACTTGGTCAAACCTTAAAGTTCATTGGGTACTTCAGTTTCTGGTTTTTAATCTCCAATTAATCTTCCTTACTCAGAAGGATATCAAAGTGTACATCCTCTTGCAAGATAACTTGCGTAAGGATCCGCCATCCTTGTTGCGAGAATTTGGCCTTTCTTCTTGTCATTCAATCACAAGACCATATGACTCCGTACTTGCTACGCAAGTCCCGCATCATACTATGCGATAATGGAGTCATGAAACAATCCATTTCAGTTTCTTTAATTTGATGTTGTTAGACCTAGGGCTTCCTAGCTTCTTTTTTTTTGTAAGATTCTCAGGGTCAAACCCTAGATCCTTTTACGATTACAATTCACTATCCCTACATTCAATGAATGTGGGCAAGTATTTAAGGTATAGATGTTTACTTGAAATTTAACTTATTCTCAACGAGTATTTCGCAGCATAGGTGTTTTAAGTTTATATCAATTTGGTTAACTCTAGAAGATAATTTTGAGATTACTTCCACTTGATTCATTGTCTATGTGTAGCCCTAACTAATCAATTTGAGGATTGGCATAGTTTAGGTTAATTTCAAATAATCTTCCATTTTCTTTGCGAGCACAACTCATGCTAAATAAGAAACCTTTTTCTTGCTAAGTTATGCAGTTAACAATGATAATTTCATAGAGTTTATGCATCGTAAGAGTCCTTTCATGATTTGCATTTTCCATGCATAAGGCTATTTGAAAAAAATTACGTTTATGCTTTATTTATTTTGCATATTCCATTAAACTAAATTCCTTCATCGTGAACAACTAGGACAAAATATATCCTATCCCTAACAATTCATCTTGCATGATTGAATTACAACGATATAAAACTAAGAAGGAAAAACCTGGGTTTGGGGTGAGATATCCACATGGATACCGGGAGATGACCCTTCCGCGACAACTGCACCTTGGACTTTCTTAAGAGGCATCGCAATTGTAGTCCTTCGGACGTGGAAACAACTTTACACTTCCTTTTCAGAATTCCTCTGTCGCTCCCTTGCACCTCAATACTTTTCTTCTCTTTTTCGAGTAGGGGAAAAAATCAAAGTCCCAAGGGTATTTTGAAAAGGTAAGGAATGGCTAAGGGTTTTAACCACGGGGGAAATGGGGAGTAATTCCTAAGTCCAAGAGAAGCTTAAGGGATTTTATAAAGCATGCGGATTTTTTTAAAAACCCACGGGAAACATGGGAGGGTTAAGGAAAAAGGAAACCTTAAGAGCTTTAGACATGAGGGGGTCTTCAATATGTCATAGGGGAAGGGGGATGAGGGAGGGATAAGAGAGATGATAAGACCTTTAGAGCCTAAAGGTTTAAAATAAATAAGGGGGATGATAAGACATGGGGGAAAATGGAAGGTTTTCGAAAGGCACAATAGGGGATGAAAAGGGTTTATATGGCCTAGGACAAAAAGGTCATTGAGTTTAGCACCCGCGGGGGGGAGGTAGGGAGAATTTGGTGAGGAAAAAAAGGGATGAAAGGCCCTTTAAAATAGTAAAACTGGGGGGGGGGATGAAAGGGGGCTTAAGGGTCTTAAAAACCCGGGGAGGGAGAATAAAAGGGAACACAAGGGTTTTTTTATAAAAAACGGCCCAAGACAAAAGAGTATTGATGTTAGCACTAGGGGGTAATAAGACCTTTGAGGGCCTTAGATATTTTGGGGGAAAATAAGGACTTGAAAAGTGTAAAACACGGGGGAGGGGAAGGGTTACAAGATGCATAGGAAGGGGGCTTAGGAGCTTCAAAAGGGACATTCGGGGGGAATAGTAATCCGAAGCCCACAGGAAGGGGGCCTAAGATAGCACACCCTTGGAAGTTTCCAAGGTTTGCTAGGAAGCCACGTGGGGGGAAATAAGGCAGGCATAGTCGACGGCCTCATGGCTAGGCCTCGTGGCCAGCTGGCACAGGATCAGGTGGCAGAATCAAGTGGATTGGAGGCAGAATGGTGGCGGCTACTCGCGTGGCAGCTCATGACTCCACCAGGGCGGACTGGCGGCGATCAGCTTGTACAGTGCCTCTCCGGGACTTCTCCCAACGTCTGGCTCCACCTCATATAACTCCTCCTAGGCTCTAGCGATGACAGGCAGCCCGACAACTCTCCCTCTCTCCTATGAGATGGGAGCAGTCCCCTTGATTTAAATAGGGGAGGGGAGGGGAATCCTCCCTCTCCATCGTGTCAGTGCGCATGACATTGAGGATAAGCAAGCTCCAACAAGGAGCTTGCTGTCCTTTCTAAATCCCTCTCCCCCTCCAGCACGACCATCACCTGACGTGAGAAGAATAAAAAAGAATTTCCCATGAATTTCCAATATTCGATATATATTACACTATAGCTGGAAAAAGAATCAAGCTCTTCAAACGAAGAGAAAGTTCAACATATGAGTTAGAAGACTTGAATATAAGTCAAGAGCATGAAGACATAAAGGAAGAAGAAGATGAAGACTTGAATATATGTCAAGAGCATGAAGATGAAGATAGATTTAGAGAGCCAATGCCACTTTAGGCATTAATGTTAGTGTCCATGGTTCAACATTTTAGATTTTTTAAGACAAAATTTTAGCCAATTTTTAATATTCTAGATATTATCTCTTGTAAAAATCCACAAAACTATAGAAAACTTCTAGATTAGGATGACAAGTAAAAGAAAGCATGTAGCTTTCACCCAATTTGAGAGGATTTTATGTAAAAAGAGAGATTGACGAAACCGCGCAACATGCGATCACTGTTTTCAGGCAGTGAAAAGCACTTCGAAAGGAGAGATGAAGGAGTGATTTGGAAAAATTCTGGCCAAGTGTACTGGTATTTTACCCCCCTTTCGGAGCCAATGGAAGCATTAGATTGGTGATCTGAGCAGCATATAGGTAGGTATTATTTTATACACGTTTTTGTCTATTAGAGTTATATCTTCTCATAATGCTGAAAGAAACTGTCACGCTTAATCTCTATTAGAATTCTTCTACATTTTCTAATTATTTTTTTGAGTATTCTTCTACGTCTTTAATTTCTTCAAACCCCTTCTCTTTCGTCTACTCCTCTTCCTGAATCTACATTCACCCTGCTGTCTCCTACCCCTGCGGTCTTCTCTGCCAAACCCCTGTGGTGACCTTTAACCCTACGCGTTGCGACAACGCGCGTCTTATCATTAAAGATGTAACAATAATATTTATTAAGGAGTGCTTATTTATTCAAGATATTGACAAATATTTATTATTTTTTGTATGCGCATGGGTGCACGGTTTAAATATTTTAGTATGAGACATTGTATTTGGCCACATCCCGACTTTTGGGTCGCCCAACCACTTTATTCTTTATTTGGACAAAAGAAAATACAAAAGCTAAAGCATTATTATTGTAAAATTCGGCTATTTTTAGCTCTAAGATGAATAAATTTATAAATACATGCCTTGTGAAGTGCTCACACAAGGCATGGGGGGAGATTGTACCCAATTTGTCTCTTTTCTTCATATTGTGCAACTCTTCCCTTTTTCTTTTTGAGCTTAAGTAGAGTTCTTTTGTCCTTGAGGACCTTCTGGCACTTGCTACCTACGCATCTAGCATCCGATTTGCCCAACAAAAATAAAACTTACCAACAGTATTAACTAATCCATGATTAAGACTATCACAATTGTAATATTTCTGTTGAAAAATATTACTAGCCTGCGTGAGACTCATGCAATTGACAATTCCGGCATGGAAATTACCAACGATGCAATCTTTAAGCTGTGAGCGAGGTATCATGAATCTCCACTGGCAAAACAGGACCGAGGTTTAAAAACCAGCATAACCGCAGGTGAACATCCTCTTGGGAGGAGGTCAAGAGGATAATAATAGGTTTATTGCAAAAAAAAAATTAATTATCTTCCCCCAGCTGAAGCGTGGTTGAGGGAAGGGGATGGGCTAAAATGGGAACTTGAGAGGTGGAGGGGAGGATAGCCATGCGAGGCACCACATGGGAGGGAGCCCTCTCCCCCCCCCCTCTTCCTATATATACACCCTCAAAGGGGTGAAAGAAGGAGGTGGAGTGAAGGTTCGCCATGCTACAACAACTGTAATCTGTGTAGAAGAAGGAGGGGAGAGTGACGAAACACTGCCACCAGCCGAGTTGAACACTGCTACTGCCATTGCCAGAGCCGCCATCTAGCCTTCAAGATGCCAATGACACGCCGATCTGCTGCCGCCATTCCACCTCCTACTGCCATCAAGATCCTCATTGTCCGCCCACGTGGGCATCATCCTTCCCCCCCCCCCTCCACGTAAATATCATCTCCCCTCTTCCACGTAGACTGTACACGGCCCCAAAAGCTTCCAAGAAGCTTCTTAGAAGCTTCTAAGGGGGCTTCTTAAATCCCCCTTCCTGTGGATTCTCCACCCAAGTCCCTACAAAGCCCCCTTATCTCGGGTTTTTAAAGCCCCTTTTCATGGATTTCCATAAAGCCCTTTTTACCCCCCGATTTCTTTTAAATCCTCTTCCCATTGCAACTCCCACAAGTCCATATTAGCCAGTTTTAAAGCCCCCTACCCGTGGAGACCCTATAAAGTCTGTTGTAACCCAGGATTTTAAAGGCCCTTCCCTTTTGAACCCTTCCAGAGCCCAAATCTTTTTTCCCTCTTAAGCTTCGAAGTGGAAGCCTATAAGGTCTTCCCATTAGTTCCCTAATACGCCTTTGCGGGGGCTTTGAAGGAGAGAGAGCTACAAAGCCCTTCCCACTCGATTTCCCCCGTAAGGCCATTGGAGAGGATTTTCTTAAACTCCCTAGACTTTTAAAGAAAGAAGGCCCAAGCTCCGAACCCTAAGGCCATCCAAAGCCCAATTTTGCCAGTCGGTACTTCGATCAAGGAAGCCGTACCTCAAAGGGAACTGCGTGTACGAGGGAGACTGGCCAAGATCATAAGACTGCGGCCAAGGCAAGAAGTTCGAATTCATGATGGCCCCTAAAAAGGCACAAGGCGCAACCACAGGAAGATCATCTCCTAACATTCATGTGGACATGTCACCGAACCCACAAGTCCAGGTTTTCTTCCTTATTTTTTTAAATTTACGTCGAAGTATTGCAATCATGCAGGATTAATTCATGGAATTAGGATGTGCTTATGCTTGTCAAATCCACCTAGTTTGATGAGAATGAATTACATTGGCTATTTTTAAAAGAAATAACTCACGATTGAAGATTGTTCATTTGTATTTTTTCAATGGAATGAACGAAAGATGTCTATGCATTTTTAACAAGTTGCTTCTGTGCATTACAAAGAAATGAATCTAGAATAACTAATGACTATCATTACAAAGTCAAGATTATTGTTGTACACCTTCAATTGGGCATGGAAAGATTAAAATTGCATGTCACATTATTAGACAAATCTTTCTTCGTAATGATTCATTAAGAAAGTTGCTAACAATCGTAGGAAATTGCAAGGCATGAAAATGATTCTAGGGCTGCATAAAGTAGGTTAACTCTAGTCAATTGGCATAAATCTCATTCAACTACGTAGTAGTTAGGAAAGATTGCATAATGCTCAATCAGCGTACGAATATTTCATTTTGAAATGAAGTTAGAGAAAGGCTGCATGGTTTGCTTAACATAAAACCTTAAAAGCTTAGTAGCATGAGTCGTGAATGCATGTCCTAGTAGGGTCAATGGAAGTTATGAAAAATTTTAACCTGTGCTTGGTCTTAATAAGAAAAGTTAGGGATTGCAAATCTAGAGGAAATGAATCGCATGCTTACATGAATTATGATGTAATACTACTAGTTTTTCCCCACTTCGATCAAGACAATATCCTTAGGAATAGTTTGTCATTATCGTAAGACAAGTAAATTGGATTACCCAAAACACCTAAACCACAAAGGATTCATTTAAGAATAGTTAAATTGATACAATATACTCCAAGTGCTAACTAGGGTTTAGCACATTAAGGACTTGACCTAGTCGCACTTATTGCCAAGTCGAAACTCTCATACCCTAACTCCTACTCACATTCATGGAATGTAGGGACAATAGGACATTCTTGCAAGAGATGATCTAGGGTTTCTACCCTAAGGATCGCTCTCTAAAAAGATGAAACTCGAATTGAGTTGGAACCCTAGGACCGACAATATCAGCCTAGTGCAATCAGGAACGGATTGGAAATGAAGACACCCTAACCCTGTTTCCTATCTAATCATGATTCCATGATTAGAAGACGTTGTTCGATGTAACGTGTCCCCTAGTATCATCCAGGACACATCTTAGCAGTCCATCGGAAAGGATGTCTAGAAAGCTCCGCCCGGCACTCCCATGGAATGTTACGGGTTTTGCGATCTAGTTCTTTCCGCATCTGCCACGTAGCGGAAGTATCCTGGCCATTCCCACTTAGGATCGACCGGAATTAGGGTTTTCCTAATGGGTCATTAACTAACAGCAACTAGCGTCAAACCCGAGCGAACTACTTTACGCAGAAAAGCCAGGTCCGAAGCGGATTCACGCTGCACTTGGTTCAAGGAGAATGGGAAACGAGAGGGATGCAAAGCTCAACCTCTCTGCCATAAGGCATAGTCCCATTCCGTTCCCCTAAAACAGCGTAGATCGAGTAAGACATAACTCTAGGTCATCGTTCTCGTTATTCCTTTTTGATGATGATGATAATTCCGCTGTTCTTCGAGACTTTTGAGAAAAGTTCCCGACTAACTGGGACCACCCAACCGTAGGACGGACCCATGGCCCATCCTCCGCACTTTCCTCGGTTTGTTTTAGTTATGTAATTATCTAACACATTAATTTGACATATAACAATCAGCTTCTTTAATTAACCTTGTTAAGCACTGGTTCCTTCACGTAATCTTATCACGTGACATAGAAAAACAACATCAAGCAAGTTCTTTTAACATTTCATCATTTTATCTCTGAAATACAAGGAGTTCCGCCCGTAGGCTTTTCCATAATCTGCCCGAAGGCTAACCAGTAATCTCCAGGGATCACTATTCCAAGCTTCCGCCCGTCAACTAGTATGCGGGCCTGGAGATCCAATCCCGAGTCAGGTTAGCCTCTTGTGCAGGACCTGGAAGGTGAGGGATTTACGGCCAGAGCCCCCCCTGGCACCCAAGCGTCCTCCTACTCCAAGTAGAACTCAATGGAGAGAGCTCTCGCGGCAGGTTTGGTCCACATTCCCGGTGTGGTCAAACAACCCCCTTGGTTAGGGTCAGGCAAGCAGTCGGGGGTAACTGAAGCTGCCTCTCCCTTCAGGCCTTTAACCTGAAGTATAGGTACTTATTTAATTTGTAATTCATAATTCAAATAGAGCCCTAAAATCTCTAGCAAGCACAAACATTTCCATTAATCAACCCAGTTGTATGGCAAACTGCTAAGGAAGTGTTCTTTCCTTTTTGAGTGTATCAGCACTCGTTCCCAAGGTGTCTTGTAACTTGGCAAGATCTCTTACATTCCGGTGTAGGGCATACCCAACTTGGTTAACCCTAAGACACCTTAGATATGCTAGTTTCTGGTTTACAACTTTCCTTATTTAGAAGGATATCCAAAAATACGTCTTTTTGCAAGATAACTTGCGTAAGGATCTGCCGTCCTTGATGAGGGTTTTTCCCTTTTCTTCTTGTGAATCAATCACAAAATGATTTCATACATGTTGCGCAAGTCGTGCGATGGAATAATCTGTCTAGATTCTTTAAGCTGACGAATGTCAGGCCTAGGGTTTCTTCTTTTAAGAACCTTAGGGACAAACCCTAGTTTCTTATCTTTATGAATTTATTGTCCCTACAGTAAGGAAAGTAGTCAAGTGTTTAGGGTATGAATGTTTCTATGTTTAGATTGGTTTAGTTAACTTTTGGAAGGTAATATTAATTGTCTTGTCATGGTTTTACTATCCTTGTGACAATTTACTTTCCCAATCAATACAGTTTGATTTGGCATATAGCATAATGCCAAGGTGATACAAAGAGCGACAATACTCCTTGGGACAAAAAGGCCTAGCTGTGAAATTGGTGTATACACACTTTATTAGTCCCAAGTCCTCAAATAGCAGGGGAAAAGTGTTAATAGAGTGTCATCCAACAGTCCCCTTTTACATTTTCTTTCCAAATGAGTTCGTATATCTAATTTTTATACTTGTTAATTCCTAACATTTAACTTCCGTTTTCTTTAAAGATGAACTCATGCCAAATAACAACAATTTCCTTGCTAAGATGTGCAACTAGCAAAGATAACTCCCTAGTAATTTGAGCATCGAAAGAAACCTTTCTTGAATTTAGCTATTTACCACGTATCGTTGCGAAAGGAATAAGACTAATGGTGCAATATATAATTTCTACACTTTAGGAATATATTACTATAGTAAATGGGTAATCTTGCTTGTAATTTTATAATGCTTGATGCAATTTGAAGAAAGCTAAGTTGTATACATTGTCATTCATAAGCTAACTCCTTCGTTAAAAATAACTCAAACAAATATATCCTATCCTTAACAATTTTTCTTTGCATGATCGACTTAAAACGGAATTAACACCAAGAAGAAAAAACTTGGCTTTGAGGTGAGATATCCACATGGATACCGGGAGATGACCCTCCCGCAGCTACACCTTGGACTTTCTTCGGCGGCATCGTAGTTTGAATGTGAGATAGCCTTTTCCTTTTTCTTCTTGGAATTCCACCGTCTTCTCCTTCCTTTTCTTTTACCTTTTTCCCACTCTTCCTCCTTCACTCCCTCTTTTCACTCCCTCTACTTCCCTCCCTATCTTTTATCTCACGGCTATTTCTTCCTTATGGGATACCATACGAGGCCATGATGATGAAGTGGATTTTTAGGACATGGGAGTGTGTGGACACCGGCTTGTTTGATAAAACTAAGAACACAAAGCTCAACTAAGAGAGCACTTGCACAAAAAGATCTAAAAAGTGAGTGAAGGAATTAATGCAAGAGAATGGAAGTCCGCAAGGTAGCCTAAGGACAAAGTAGGCCTATGGGTGTGACTTGAATAGTCTAAAGAGATAAGAGGGGGGAAAAAGAACAAGGGCTTAGGGGGGGAAATTAAAACTCGGGAGGGGGGGGGAAACAAGGGCTTAGGGGGGGAAATTAAAACCCGGGAGGGGGGGAAACAAGATGTGAAAAGGGGGCTTAGGAAGCCCCCTTGGAAGCTTCCAAGCCTTCTGGAAGCCTCACAAAGGCACGTGGGAGTTGGAGCTTGGTTTGTGGAAATGGGCTCATACAAAAGCTCTTGGGAATGGGGGCTTTTACGAATGGAGTTTCGGAAATTGAGGCCTTACGAGGTGTTTTGCGGAAAGGGATCTTACAAATGGAGCTTGCGAGAATGGAGGCTTTATGCTTCTTTTAAAACCTCGGGGTCGCCACAAGGAAACAGGGCTTAGGGAAGATTCCCTCCCCCATGCGCAGGAAATCTTCCACCAAAATGGATTCCCTTAACAACTTGGGGTGGCTAGTGGGAAAGGACTTATAGATGGTTTGTGTGAATGGGGCTTATAGAAGCCCCCTTAGAAGCTTCTTAAAAGAAGATTCTAAGAAGCTTCGTAAGGTAAATGATTGGGGAGGAGCTTAAAGGGATGACTGATGAACATGGCAGGGAGAAATGGCCGTGGTGCAGGTGCATCGGCAAGCTGGCGGAGAATTTGGCACCCTCCTTGACAGGCGGCGGCCCTTCACGCAGCGCGGCTGCAGTTACTCGCTGGGAGGCAGCCTCTTAAATCCTTCTACTCCCACACAGCCTCTTCGTCCTCAATTTTTTCTTCTCTCTCACACAGCCTTTCCTCTCCCCTCGCTCAGCGACGTCGCCCCCCCTTCACGTCAGGTGGTTCTCCTTCAAGCTCTCACGGCAGCGTTTGTATCTTCCTCTTGTTCTATGGCGGCTTCTCTCCTACGCAGCAACAACAGATCGTCCTCCTTTTAGCCTACGCCCCCTCGATTAAATAATGGAGGGGAGGGGGATCTTCCCTCCTTGCGTGTAGACACGCATGTCCTCCCTCCCTCCAAAGGCTCCACCAAGGAGCTTAGTAGCTCCTTCTATTCCCCTCCGCCTCCAGCTCGTCAGTCGGCTGGAGGGATAAGGGGGGAATTAAAAAAAATTCCATTAACTAATTCTTTTTTTATTAACGTGGGATATTACATTCGATGGGTAAAATAGTCCCATGGATTAGATGCGACACTTGTGCAATAAGTTGGAGAGTCGCATAATCTTGTGGTTTGATCACAAGAGAATGGCCAATTTCTTAGAATGAGATTGGCAGATCCTTGCTCAAGTTTATCTTGCAAAAGGATGAGTAGTCATCCTGTTATAGCACATTTCTTGGGAAAAGTGACCAAGATAAGGGAATTAGATATTTGCTTGGAAGCAAAGGACCAATCAATAATTAGGAGCAACATATTTACTATTATAGAATTTAAGGTATTAGTTAAGTTGGGTTAATAGGGTATGGCCCTAACCCAAGGACATTTGGGTTAACAAACAAACCCTTGGGGATCTTGCCAAGTCACAATTGATCCCAGATTGAATGCTGGATGCATTCGGAGAGAAGGATTTACTCCCTAGCAGTTGGCCAAATAAACGACCACTGGAAATGATTGTGATTGTAATAGTTTAAAGAGCAATGTTTGCTTTGTTTGCTCAATGAACTAAAGGATGAAAAGATATCTAATGTTTCAAGGGAGAGGCAGCCTCAGTTACCCTCGACTATCTGTCTGACCCTAACCAAGGACGCTTGGGTGCCAAGGGGGCTCTGGCCATAAATCCCTTGCCTTTCGGGCCCTGCAGAAGAGGCCAACGTGACTCGGGGTTGGATCTCGAGGCCCGCATACTAGTCTACGGGTGGAATCTTAGATTAGTAATCCCTGTGGGTTATTGAATAGCCTTCGGGCGGATTATGGATAAGCCTACGGGCTGGACTTTATAAATGTATTCTAAGGATAAATATGATAACCTGTTGAAAAGGAACTTATTTGACACTGCTTTTCTATGTCAAGTGCTAAGATTATGTGAAGAAATTGGTGCCTAATAGGCTAATTAAGGAAGATGCTTGATGCATGTCCAACTAAATGTGGTAGGTAATTAGACAACTAAAACAACCTGAGGAAAGTGCGGTGGATGTGGCCATGGGTCCGTCCTACTATGGATGGGTGGTCCCGGTTGGCCGGGAACTTTTCTCAATCATAATGGACAACAAGGAGATCGTTTCAAAGGAAATGAATAGCAAGGGCGCTGACCTAGAGTCAAGATTATAATAATCCCAATTTACGATGTTTTAGGGGAACAGAATGGGACTATTCCTTACGGTAGAGAGATCGAGCCTTGCATCCCTCTCGTTTCCCATTCTCCTTGAACCAAGTGCAGCGTCAAACCGCTTCGGCCCTGGCGTTTCTACGTAAAGTAGTTTGCTCGGGGTTCGACGCTAGTTGCTTTTTAGGAAATGACCATTAGGGAAAACCCTGATTCAGGTCGGTCCTAAGTGGGAACGGCCAGAATACTTCTGTTATGTGGCGGACATGGAAAGCCCTAGATCCCAAACCTTGTGACATTCCAAGGAAGTGCCAGGTGGAGCTTTCTAGACCTCCTTTCCGATGGACTGCTAAGACGTGTCTTGAAGGGGAAGGTGGACATGTTACAATAATTTAGTTAACTAAATAGCATACCTAGAAGACTCATACATGAGTTGCAAGGTGGGTAATGCGGCTTCATTCATGGTTGTAATAATCGGTTTCATCGTAATTTGAGCCTCTTCTCATAACATTCATGTGTTTCTTATGGATCATTTTAGAGTGTGAATTCTTCACTTAAATTTTATTCATAGCTGTTACTTCTTTGTGGCAGCTCCAACTATGTGCTATTGATGAGATTAGTGACTAATCCATAAATTGTTAAGGAGATTTTCTCATTTTGAAGAATTTAAACCTTGCTAGAGACTAATAATTCCACCCCTAAAATGACTAGGAATTTTAGTAAATAATTTGGAAATCTCAATGGAATAGTAGAATAATAATGTTGATATAGTGCTACAGACCTAATTCGTGGGTGTAGATAAGTAATTATGATGCTAATTAGTTGTAAATATGAGCTAAAATTTGAGCCCAATTATTTCCTCTAGATTTAGATTAGTTGGATGCTCAAACTACCTTCACAAGGTGCTAGTTTTAGGCTTGTGAGATGGTATTTAATTCTTTGTATAAGCAACGGTCTAAATTTAAAAATGACAGTACTTATATGCCTATGGTGCATTCATCTTCTTTCTAGTCTTGTTCTTCTGTTTCTTCTTCTTCTTCTTTGATGGAGGAGGGAGCTACATTCTGAGTTGAGTATCAATAGTAAGCTTGTAGGATTGTTGGAAGATTTCCATGGCTCCATCTTCATCCTTACTAAAACAAGCAATAGAATACCCACTAGACACGTATAGACCATAGACTATTGTCAAAGGCATTAGTTGTATGCAAGCATTGTGTAAGAGGTTTTGTTGAGTACAAAAGAAACCGATGACCTAGAGTTATGTCTTAACCGATTTACGCTGTTTTAGGGGAACGAAATGGGACTATGCCTTATGGTAGAGAGGTTGAGCTTTGCATCCCTCTCGTTTCCTATTCTCCTTGAATCAAGTGCATCGTGAATCCGCTTCAGACCTGGCATTTCTGCGTAAAGTAGTTCGCTCGCGTCCGACGCTAGTTGCTGTTAGTTAATGACCAATCAGGAAAACCCTAATTCCGGTCGAGATCCTAAGTGGGAACGGCCAGGATACTTCCACTACGTGGCAGACGTGGGAAGACCTATAGTTCTCTATGTTAAATCTTAGCTCACAATGGTTTTGATGATTTTATCTTAACAAAAAACTCTAGGCATTCACTATTGCATTTTGGAGGCAATTGTAGTGGTATAGGATGAGAGGAATAATCAAGAAAATTTTCTAGTCGATGGTCCTTGAAGTTTTTGTGGTACCTCTTAGACTTGGATGATTTTGGGCTATTCTTTTGTAGCTTGAGCCATCAATGGTTCATCTTACAAAGTTTCATCAAATGAGGCATGGTAGTGTGGCTACTCTTGGTGGTTCTTAGAGTGGTACTTTTTCTGCAAGAGTAGTAGGGGAATAGGTTGTTGTTTTGATCATCTTCAATTGTGTAGCCTATTTGAATCTAGCTATCTCAATCAGGTATACTTACATGACCTGTATTCTAATGAAGGAATTTCAGAACTAATGTGTTTGATGGCTATTTATAGAGTTTAGATTTTAATCATTGGGATATTTAGATCATAGCATTACACTCTATTCCCATTACACTTTCATGGGTCATAATTCTAAGGTCATAAGACAAATTCATAGATGATCCTTGTTTGTGTCTTCTAGGTCTTGTTGCTTTGTCTTCTAGGTATACTTAAAGCCTTCACTGTTAGCATTGAGTGATGTTTTGAGCCCTTCCATGTTGAACTAGAATATATTATTGAGTTCATTTATGGGATGCATTTATTATCTTATAGTTTTGCTATGATTGGTGATGTTCCTCTTTTATCATTTTCTTTTTCTTCTAGTTACTACTATGTTTGCTTCAGCCCTATAATGCCTAAGTAACATTTGTAAGAAACCAAACTAGATGAGAATCATGTTGTGAATATTCAATTGATAGGGTGCTCTTTCTATAATAATCTTGAATGCAAAGGAAGAGATCATACTAATGGAAATAAATAAGGACTTATCATTACTTGAAACATATAATGATAATAAAACAAACATTTTGGCTATCAAAGAGAAGTATACAAATGAGGAGTTTGATGTACTCTCTACCTATGCTACTAACTGCTCTTGTCATAAAGCTATATTTTGGAAATGGATGGTAGGATCCATATAAAAAAAGAAACTATCTTAATTGGAAACTAGAATATAACTAAGGATAGCCATGACAGGTCTAATGGAAGTGGCTTGCTTGAATTAGAGAAGTTATAATGGAAATATCTCAAATTGAGGGCTTGTTTGCTAGAGAATGTCATATTCTCTAGGAATTGCACCGTGACCATCACATGTCATAATAATCATCAAGATCACACATGGTGGGGGATAGACTTGATAGAATATATGCTTTTAGTAGAGGCATCTAGTTGTCCTCTAAACTCTCATTGGGTGTATTGGGTGATGTAGGAGATTCAAAACACCTCCCACTTTTAGTTATGTTTGGACAAATATACTTAATTAGGTCCCCTCCTCCCTTCAAGCTGAATATCTATTTTATCTTTGAGAAGAAATACATGGAGTAATACTTCTTCATTTGTGGTAGACCACATCACTAATTGTCATATTGTAGATAGGTAGACAAACAAGTTTAGTAGAAAATACAGGAGAGGTAATGCTCACTTGGGGACAGAACTTCTCTATATATCTACATAATCATATTCGTAACTCTCTTTTTCTCTCTCTTTGGGGATGGTACTCTACTTTCCACCTTGTAGACTTTGAGGATTACATCAAAATATTGCGAAGTTGATTACAACAACATAAGTTCAACGGAAAGGTTGGGGTGTAATGTGTGGAGAACTACTTAGGGATAAACAATATAATTATCTCATTATTGCCATTAGTAATCATGATGAGATAATGGTAAGGGATGGTATGAAACTCAATTCTTTTGTTCATGACTACCCATATGCTATTTTATGGAGGGTCCCTTAGGATGGTATTGATAGGGACCATCTCATTGATTGAATTTTAGGTACCCCAAAGGCTTTTCCTAGTAATGAGCTTTCTCTTCTACTAGAGAAACCATTTCCAAAGGAGGAACTCTCTTTCACTATGTCTCACATGAAGAATGGGAAAGCTCCTAGCCTAGATTGAATCCCTCTTAAATTTTATACTGCAACATGAGAGTAGTGTGGCCATGATTTATGCAAGTAATATGTGCATACCTCTAGAATTAAACTACATCCTAAGAAGAATCATGGTGTCATCAAGGTCATCTCTAAGACTAATTGGAGGAGGAAACCTAGCCACTTGTGCTTCCTAGCAATGTTGAATTTTCCATAAAAGTTAATGGCTAAGGCAATGGCTTTCAATATCACATATATCTTGCCCAAGGTACTCAACAAGTCTTAGTTTAATTTTGTTCTTTCTATAAAAAAATTGGATTCCTTTTTTATTGGGATTGTTAGAACAATGGAACTTTGTAGGAGCTACTATATTATAAGCATGGATTTAGATGAAACATATGATAAGGTCACTTGGAAGGACTACAAGATATAAGCCTCATAGTGACGTTCAAAGCAATGAAAATGTTAATGAAAAAACTTTTCCCATGTTATTGCTAAATGCATCAGTATTAGCATCTCCATGAAATCGTCACTATTGGCATCGGTATTTGCATTAGTATTGGTATTGGTTTTGTGACACAAATACCAATGGCAATAGCGATGGTTTGCAATGCGTATTGCGATGCCAATAGCAATGCGTGCAATAAATTTGTGACTCTAATAGCAACAATTACAGAGAAAAAGAAAATTTGTGGCAAGGCAACACTATATGCTATATTTACATTCTACAAAATGTATGCAATGGTCATCAAAATGAGCACAAAATGTACTTGAACCCACAAGATTGATACATAGAATAAATACAAGATCGATTGAGAACAAGGTGGACTCATCCTTTTGTGGTGACCTGTCTATTGACTTTCTAGGGTATGCACAGTTGTACCAAGAGATTGACATGGGACCATAGGCTACGCCATACTTGTAGCATGCACCTACTCAATTCGTTGATGAATTGCTTATAAGGGTACTCTAGAATATGCATTTTAAGTAACATCATTTTTTTCAAAGTTATATTATAGTGCTTTGCTTGAATCTTTATACTGATTATGCTAACATCACTTTCTATTTGTGATAGTAACCTTTGATGATATTTGGAGAGCATGATGAGTCAAGGGATGAGCCACGAGGAGTTGCAGGAGACATTCACATTTATGTCTCCAAATGAGATGGCTCGATTCAGAGATACGAGAGACCAAGAACTATCTCGCACACCATCACACTGTTCTATTAGATCTACTTCGGCACGCTCTGTTGCTTCGTTTTTCAATAGACAAGGTTGATGCTCCGAACTAGGCTCGGATAGAGAGACTGGTTCTAGGGGATGCTGCGGAGACATGAATGGGGTGAGCCTATAGTCCACTCAAGATACATGTGCTACTCCTCTCTCTTGGAGAGGTTTGAGAGAGAGTGGCTAAGGTGGTTTTTATTGGTTGATAGACTGTATGCATACGGCGGTCGAGTAAGACACTCATCTTTCTTGTGTCTGTAGTTACTATTTTTATTGAAATGCATGATGTATGGTGGAGTGATGTGTAGTTGTTGTTTTTACACACTCCGTTTGATGCGTCTTTGCATCGGACAAGCTTTTGGATGGTGAGGATCTATATCTTCCACTTCGATTCGTGGAATATACATCCTCTTTCTTTTTGGTCCTATGATTTTTATAGGCATCTTCTATGTACTATGTTATTATTATCCTTGTATCTTGCCATTCATGGCCTTTTGTCTTTTCATCATCGTTACCGAATTCTGCCTCCTCTACAGGCTCCGTTACCCCTTGCAATATCGACCCCTCCATTTGCATATTGTCCTCATCTATGCTAGGAACATTGCTTTCATCATACACTCGTGCACTTTGAGGAGCTAAAGAAACAACATACCACCATCAAGGTTCTCGAGGGTTTGAATAGAAAATTACATGTTCAAAATCACATACAAGAGAGATTCAAAATTTGTGACATATTTGTGTCGTAATAAAAATTTAAAAAATAGTTCATGCACCTGTTCACAATGGGCTAGCAAGAGAAATGTATCACGCAGATCTATCCATCTTTTTTTGGAATCTGTTTTGAGAAATCTAGATGGACATCATCACACGGTTGTCGTGGCTTCTTTCAGTACAACTTTGAACTATTGCACATATCAAATATGATCATGGAGAAGCTACAATAATCCACTAAGATAACACTCTCCAAGTTCCCAAAATACTCAATCTCATATATAACAGTATTTGGATCTGTGGCTCGCCATCACCTCTCTTGCTGCATTTTTTCCATGACACCACAATCTGTTGTGGAGCACATTTTGTTGATGTGCTTGATGTAAAAATGTCACCTGCATGACCTCGCCACATTGTATATTTTGTATTGTACAATGAAATGGTTAGATTAGTTGTCACATATAAAATCTAGATATGATAGCTTATAAAACATGTGGTCACCTTTGGACTACATCCCCTCGAGAATTCCCACTCCTCAGTAGAGACCTCCACCCCTTTGCAAGAGGCTATGATCAAAGCTCCATGTAACCATTGCATAGACATAAACCATGACATCTCCTCCATTCCCTCATGATATCTAATCGATCGATGGCACATATGTGTTGAAATTTTGATCATGCTTCTTCTTAATCTTTTGTGGCTTGCTCATTCCTAGCGAGCCACATCTCCATGGATGCATGGTGCAACATACAAAAGCGATTCACTTTCTCCTCCATTGCAGCATCCATCTTTTTTTCTACCCCATTTCCAACCACCACATCTCCGATCAGTCTATCATTGTCTTTCAAGGACCATAGCATGCTATTGTTTGAATCCATTGTTGGTAGCCACTGTGAAATATAATGTTGTCGTCATCACATAAAATATTATGTGATATGTGTGATGGATGGTTACAGATATACAAGCCATCAAAGAACAACTTTACAAATTTATAATAAGATCTTAGGGCATGATTATGGAGAGATCCCTTGATAGAGGGATGTAATGATATCACATTTTATAGATACATCGTGAAAATGAGGAGGATCCATATGACTAGGATTAGAGTGATGTGAGTTGCTACTTAATAGTGGATCGTAGTGATATTAGTTGCTACTCAACACTTGATTTGACATTGTACCTCATTGGAACTCCTAGCTAACTTATAAAGGAGATTGGATGATAGCTTTAGCCCTAGAAATGTTTCAACCTTTCTATGGTTAAGAGCTAGAGAAGACACGCATACATTCTATATGGGAATACCTTATGTATTAAGAGGTTTTGAAGATAGCCTTTGGGATGCTCTTAAATGGCATAAGAAAGAATATGATAGTGATATGGGGGACCCATTGATTACATGACCAACTTGTAGATATGAGCATTCATAGGGGATCATGGCTTTCGAATCTTTGGTCACCTCTTGAGTACAATTGCCATGCCAAACATTTTGTAGTCAAATTAGATTGAGGAGCATTGCCATTGATGGGCTGCTGATAGGTAGCATCATTGCTTGTAAACACCAAATGTAGTCATGCTATAAATTTATTGGATATTTCTGCTATAGAGACTATGTCCAATATTTGGACATAGATTCTTCTTTCCAACTAGGGGTAGGAGAGGCTTAAGGGGACTTGAATACCATGAGTAGGGGAAGAAATGATTTTCTCAAGATCTAATATCTTGGTACTTTTTTTTAGTATCAACCACACATGATTTGACATTATGGACTTACTTATTCATTATTCATTCAGGACCGATTATAGACTTCATTTCTTTTTGCACATTTTTAATGAGAGTCCATGATAGTGCTAGTTATGCATTTTTCCTTTGAATATTATGTTTTGAGGGGATTTATTAATAGAGTCATTGTTTTAGTTGGAAAAAACATATTGTACAAGAAGCTAAGTCCGAGGTATTGTGGACCTTATAAGATCATTAAGTGCCTAGGACCTAATGCTTACAGACTATAGTTGCTCGCAACCCTAAATATTCATAATGTATTTGACGTTAGCCTATTGAAAAAATATCTACCTAATCTGAACCATGTACTTGATGATCAACAAATTGTAATGCCTAGCTAAGGAGTCGAGCTACAGCATGATAGAGTCCTAGATGTTAGAGAGAGGCATTTGAGGTCAAGGACCTTGAGAGAATAGCTCATCCAATGGAAAGATTATCCCGAAGAGGATGCCACCTATATGGGAAAAGATAATCTCAACCAACAATACCCCCAGGTGCTCTCAAGATGGCAATTGGAATGTTTCTTAGTGTAGAAATTTTCATGTGAAGAAATTGGAATGTAAAAATGTACCTATAGTCGAGATGCATCAGTATTTTCATAAAGTTGTGGTTCCTAAAATATGTATACCAATAGGTGAAATTTGTGCAAGCCATGGGTTTTCTTGGGCTACTCTTATTGAGGATACAAAAATGGTTTATAAAGATTACCCTTTGGAAATGGGTTACGAAAAATACCATTGACTTGTTGCCTTTGGAAACAAAAATTATATTATTCTTACAAGTAGTAGATTCACCATTGTAGGATGAGTTAGAGAACCTTTTGGAAGATCATACTACAATGTACGGGGCTGAAAACTAAATGGGTTGATGTACAAACTATAGTGACAAATTTGGTCAATAGGTAGAAAAGAACTCGAAAAGAGAAGAATTCCTAGTCCTTTGAAAATTCAGCCTACTATTACGGCTAATCCAATTGCTAAGACAGCACAACAGGTCTTGAGGAAGCCTTGTGCCTTTTATTTCTTCATCTAGAGATGATATTATTGACAAGATAACAAAATCTTTTCATGAATTTCATCTTAAGTATGCAAAGCTGGAAAAATCTAGTCATTCAAAAGGTTCTAATGCTCCAAGGGAGGGATTTATTAGGTGTTGTATATGGTGATAGCTTGTAATATGACCGCTGAGACTATGAGTCATATCATTAAGCTTTGAATCATAATATGATTTATTAGGATAATCATAAAATTCATGCATAAGAAATGGGTAGGCCTCTTTTCTTCAATTTTGGAAAGGGAGATATGCAAAAATCGGTGGAAGATTTGGCTGTCAAGAATGGAGTTCCAACAATCCATGCATATACTTTGGCTACAAATAGAGGAAGTCCTTGCCAAGGTTCTTGCTATTCCCAAATCTAGTATATGGTCACAAGATTTGGAATCTATAGAAAAAGAAAAACAATCTATGTGTAGCATGTCCACATGTTCGTTTGCAGGACACCTCTTAGCAGCCCATCGGAAAGAGGGTCTAGAAAGCTCCGCTCGGCACTCCCATGGAATGTTACGTGGTTAGCGATCTAGGTCTTTCCGTGTTTGCCACGTAGCGGAAGTATTCCGACCGTTCCCACTTAGGACCGACCTGAATTAGGGTTTCCCTAATAGAAAAGTTCCTAGAGGGTAACTAGCGTTGAACCCCAGGCGAACTACTTTACATAGAATTATCAGGGTCGAAGTAGATTCATGCGGCACTTGGTTCAAGGAGAATGGGAAACGAGAGGGATGCAAAGCTCGACCTCTCTGCCCATAAGGCATAGTCCCATTCCGTTCCCCTAAAATAGCATAAATCCGGATTCCAGTAACCTGAACTCTAGGTCAGCGTCGCCTACTATTCATTTCCTTTGAGAAAAGTTCCTTGCTGTCCATTTCGCTTGAGAAAAGTTCCTGGCCAGCTGGGACCACCCATCCGTAGGATAGACCCATGGCCACATCCACCGCACTTTCCTCAGGGTTGTTTTAGTTGTCTAATTACTTACCACATTTAGTTGGACACACATAAAAAAACTTCCTAATTAGCGAGTTGTTCGGTCCTAGGGTTTACAAACTTAATCCAAGTTTTAACATTAGGGTAGAAACCCTAGATCTTTGTTTGCATGGGCATCCAATTGACCCAAACATTCCATGAATGTGGGTAGGACCTTTAGGTTTGAGGGATTCGACTTGGCATCCAAGTACGATACTAGGCTGCATTTCTAACGTGCTAACCCCTAGTTAGTACTTGAGGTGTTTATCGTATCGACTAGTTATGCCTATACGAATCCCTAATGGTTATATTATTACAAGTGATTTGGGTAAATTGTTCTACTTGTCTTGCGACAAGGATGATCCTTTCCTAGAGATGCTAAACTTGTTCTAAGGATGTAAATAGTTTGAAGACGTCACAATACATGTAATCATGCGATTCATTACTTATACACACCAAAAGGTTTGCAATAACCCTAACTTTTCTTACTAAAGTCATTACGCATGATAATTTGGAGAATAACTTACATAGGACCTACTAGGATTTATGTTAAGGATATATGCCTACAACCATTTGTCTAGGCAATTGAGTTTCATGCTTTGATAAGCCATGCATTCTTTTCTAAATGCAACTTGATGAAATGAAATTTACGCATGATGAATATGTAACATGTGAATCTTAGATACAACTTTGTTAATGAAGTTCATACAAGACTAAGACTAGTGTTGCCTTAATCCATTTCCAAGCATCTTTTGCATGCAACTTGCAATGTCCATGGTTTCATTTTCATGCTGTGCAACAAAAGTTAACAAATTTCTCATGCGAGTCATAACGAAGGAAGTTATTGACTAAATGCAAGATGCTCTTGTTCCTTCACGGCCAATGCACTTAACAATTTCCTCTTTAACCCTAGGCAATATGCGTTTTAGACTTTCACTTTGGAAATGCACGACAGGGAAATTTGCGACTAAGTTCATAAAATGAGTAAGTGATTTACATTTATAACTTTGGAAATGCAAATAACCGGATTTCATGTCATGCATTAATTCTAGTAAATCGTTCGAGTAGGCAATTTTTCCCAAATGCATTTTAACTATGCTAGGTGAATTAGAAACATGCATAATTGCTTCCCTTTCATGGAAGTTATCATGCTTAACGTATTTCTTTCACATGGAATTAAAATCGTGGAACCTGGGCTTGTGGGCTCGTGGGGATGTCCACGTGTAAGTTTGGGGAAGAACCTCCCATGGGTGCGCCTTTCATCTTCTTGGGAGCCATAGAATTCGGCCCAGCAACTCTTCTTTAACTCCTCCACATATCGACTTCCTCCCTGCCCTGGCCTTTTAATTCTGTGTGGGACACGGCCCTTGCAAGCTTGGATCTTGAACCCCGGGGATGAGTTGTATGCACAGGGCCTAAGGAGCTGGGATGTTTTTCTCTCGGGGACAATCCGTGTGTACAAGGCTTAAGGCCTTGCCTTTAGAAGCTTCTAAAGAGCTTGTCTCCCAAAAAATGTGGGGGGGAAAAGGGTCAATGATTGGGAGGGAAGGATTGACAATGAAAGGGGAGATTGATGGCGATATGGTGGCGGTGGTATGGCAGTGGTGCGGCGGACTGGCAGCGATCACGATGGCAGTCTCACAGCAAATGGCGGCCTTCTTCTCAACACTGCAGCGTTTCTCTTTTTTTTCCTCCCTCCCCTCAAGGCTAAGGGGGTTTATATAGTGCTTAAGGGGGGGGGGGGGGGGGGGGAGAGACTCCACACACGTGGAGCTCTCATGCTTCTCTCCTCTCCCCATGCACTCCACCTCTTCACCTCCTTCTCCCACTCCCTTCCCTCTAGCCATGCATCGGCTGGGGGAATTAGTAAATTTTTTTTCTTAATTTTCATCATTATTCATTTTTTCCCCCTCAAAAAGGGTGTTCCCCTGTGACTTTGCGGTCTTAAACCCTGGCCTCAATTGCACAATGTGGATGGCCTCATTGTTGCGCGTGCAGGGTAAGGATTTAGCTGCCAATACGTAGTCAAAGCGGGAGATGACTTTGCATAGTTTTTACGTGGCGTGCGGGGATCAAAATCTCCTTAATATTTCATATGGAAATATTACATTCTCTCCTCCTTGGAGGAATCGAGATGTCCTCATCTCAAGAAGAATTGGGGATATTGTTGGTTGAGAGTAGTTTCATCCATCCAAGTGGAATCCTCCTCGGGATAATCTTTCCATTGGACGAGACATTCTCTCAAGGTTCTGGATCTCAATTGCCTCTCCCTAACATCTAAGATCCTGTCAGGCCGTAGCTCAAGGACTCCTTGGCTAGGCATTCAAGCTTGTTGGTTATCAAGTATGTGGCCAGGATTAGATACATACTTCTTCAGTAGACTGATGCGGAATACATTATGAACCTTTAGGTTCTTAGGGAGTTGCAGTCTATAAGCATTGGGTCCTAGGCACTTGAGGATCTTGTAGAGTCCACAATACCTCGGACTTACCTTTTTGCATTCACCTAAGGACATGTAACCGTTCTTTGGGAGTACACGAATGAAGATCATATCTCCTTCAGCAAAGGTTCTATCTTGACATTTCAAATCCACGTATACCTTCTATCTATCCTTGGCAGCTTGGATGTCCTGTCTTATTGACTTCACTTGGTCATCCATATCTTCTAGCATCTGCCTTGAAGCTTCAACCCTCAAGGTTGGATCTGAGAAATTTAAAGGACTTTGACAATCGTGCCCATACAATGCTTGAAAAGGGGTCATCTGAATGCTTTGTTGGTAAGAAGCATTGTAGGAAAACTCAACCAGTGGCAAGTATTGAATCCACCTTTTCGGTTCACGGCAGCAGTGTGCCCTTATCATATCTTCGATGACTTGGTTGACTCGCTCTATTTGACCATCGGTTTGGGGATGGTAAGCTGTACTAAAACAGAGTTGAGTCCAAATGGCTTCGAAGATAGCTCTACAAAAGTGTGATGTGAAGAGAGAAATAGGATCACTAATGATTCTTCTGGGTAACCCATGCAGTTTGAATATCTCCTTGATGAACAACCTTGCAATGCCAGAGGCTTTATAGTTTGTCTTAAGAGGAATAAGATGTGCAACCTTGGTGAGCATATCCACCATGACCATGATGGAATTGTATCCTCCCTGAACTTGGGGTAGGCCAATAACAAAGTCCATACTGATGAATTCCCATTTCCTTTGGGAAATGTCAAGTGGTTGCAACTTTCCTGGCATTTTGACATGTTCGGCCTTAATACGTTGACAAGACAAACACTTAGTGACATATTTGAGAACGTCACCTTTAAGCCTCTCCTAATAGTAGCTCTTCTTGACTGCATTGAGGGTCTTAGCATAGCCAAGATGTCCTAAAAAATGGGAATCGTGAGCTTCCCAAAGTATCTTTTTCTTGAGTGACTAACTTGTCGGTACACATAATCTCATTCTATAGTAGACAAGTCCACTATTGATAGAGAATTCTTGATACTTATCCTGTAGCTTAGGTTCTTGATCCTTGATAGGGATCTCCCTTAGCATCTTCTGATAGGTGTGATTATGGCATGCTTCTTCTCTGGCTAGCTCAAATATTGGGTTGTTTGGCATAGATACCTTTGTGGCTAGAGATCTAGCTGTTGAAGGATCTTTCAAGATTAGAGAATTTAGAAATGCCTTGCGACTGAGTGCATTGGCAACTACATTCTCCTTTCCAGGCCGGTATTTGATTTCAAAATCGTACTCCTCTAGCACTTCAATCCATCGATGTTGCCTCATGTTGAGCTTGTTCTGGGTAAAGATCCACTTGAAACTTTTATGATCCATCACTAGGGTAAACTTGTTACCTAGCAAGTAGTGTCTCCAAAGCTTGAGAGCATGGATGACAGCTAAAAACTCCAAATTGTGTGTGGCATAATTCTTCTCATGGCTCTTCAGTTTCCTTGAAGAGTATGCTACAGGGTGACCTTCTTGCATAAGCACACATTCTAAGGCAAGTGTGCTAGCATCAGCTACTACTTTGAACTCCTTATCAAGATCCAAAAGTTTCAAGATAGGTGCTGATACCAAACTTTGCTTTAGATTATCAAAACTAAATTGTTCAGCAGTTGATCATACAATTGATGTTTTCTTCTTCAGTAGGTCTGTTATAGAAAGGCGCTGCAATCAAAGCATAGTTTTTGATAAAGACCATGTACCATCCTGTCAATCCAAAAAAATTGTGTATTTCCTTGATAGTTGTTGGTATTGGCCATTCTAGAACATCTCTGACTTTGGTCGAATCCATTGAGATTCCTTCAGCTGACACGATGAATCCCATATATTCAGTCTAACATTTGAAGAATGCACACTTCTTCATCTTGGCATAAATCTTGTGTGCCCTCATTGTCTCAAGGACAATGCAAAGCTAGGGTTCATGATCTTCTTCCTGTTTGGAGTGGACTAAGATATTGTTGAAGAAGACGAGTACGAAGTCATCAAGATATAGCCTAAAGATATCCTGCATTAACCTGTTGAAGGTGGCAGGTGCATTTGTCAGCCTGAACGACATGACTAGGAACTCAAAGTGTCCATATCTTGTGTTAAATTCCGTCTTTGGGATATCTTCTTCCTTGATCCTTATCTGATAGTATCTAGACCTGAGATCAATCTTGGAGAAGATCTTCACACCTTGAAGGTAGTCAAGAAGTTCATCTATTCTTGGAATAGGATATTTGTTCTTAATGGTTGATTGATTCAACCCTCTGTAATCAATACACAGCCGAAGCATTCCATCTTTCTTATTCTAAAATAGCACTAGAGCTCCCCATGGAGAACTGCTAGGACGAATGTAGCCCTGATCTAGCAGTTGCTTGAGTTGCTCCTTCAGCTCAATTGCTTCTGGGATGGACATTCTATAAGGCCTCTTTGCAATTGGCATAGCTCCCGGATCTTATGATTAACTTCCCTTTGAGGCAGAAGTTCTGTCAGCTCTTTGGAAAATATGTCTGCGTATTCCTTTAGCCATGAAGGTTCTTCACTAGACTCCTAATTTTGATCTAGCTTATTAAGCTTAATCAAATAAATAGGTAGTCCCTTTCTAACTCCCTTTATTAT
Source organism: Lygodium microphyllum (assembly GCF_053477565.2). Taxonomy (NCBI): domain Eukaryota; kingdom Viridiplantae; phylum Streptophyta; class Polypodiopsida; order Schizaeales; family Lygodiaceae; genus Lygodium; species Lygodium microphyllum. Next base: position 75,312,487 of record NC_141158.1, read on the forward strand.
CCGAGATGCTTTGGCCAATTGAATTTTCGGCTTTCCATTCTCTCCTTGAGTTGTGGCCAATTCCCCTTTAGAGTTTCGAAAGGAAACTTGGCCCTTTCCACAATGAATGTCAGCGTCATTAGGTTTAAGCCAATCCATTCCGAGCAAACACTCATGGATACCTAGGTTCATGACCCTGAATCTGACGGAAGTCGACTTTCCTCTCAAAAAGAATTCCACCTTACATATCCACTTTAGCTTTTACCCAAGTGACCAAATCACTTTACTTCTTTATCAATATTCACAGTCAAGATAATCATTGATAAAAAGAAGTCGTATTTCATTCGTATGGACATAGCCCTTTCGGATACAATATTTCCAGGGAAGATGGAACAAGCTGATACATTAATTTGAGGAGAATAAGATGTTGTTGCATTTAGCTACTGGAACTGAGTAATAGTATGGATTGGGATCATGGATTTTTAGGAATCAATAAGTCATTGGAAGATTAGGGTATCTTTTCCTTTGATATCCATTCTTCTCATGATGTCCCAACACCTTAATCCTATCGGCAGGGATTACTCAAGTCACTTCCTTGTACACATACTTGTTTTGTTTAACCCTTCAACCACCGACATGTAGGGTCGCGTTTGTGTGAGCCTCAACAAAGATGAACGGCTTCACGATCTTTAAGTCCTCCATCCATGTAATATTTCTGCGCACTGCGTACCGTAAATATTAACTTCCCGCACGCCGTGTAAACCCTGTGCAAGGGTATTCCCTACTTCGAAATTATTGGAAGCTTAATCCACACCATGCACGCGTGAAATGGGGTCCTCCGCATTGGTAAACCAAAACCGGGAGCTCAAAACCGCAAGTCTCACAAAAACACCCTCTTGGGAGGGGCAATTTTAAATATTCAAGGCAAATTTTTTTAATTATTATCCCTTCCCCCAACCGATGCATGGCTGGAGGAGAGGGAGTGTGGGGGAGGAATGGCCAAAGAGGAGAAGGTCAGTTAGCATGAGGAGGAGTCCTCCACGTGTGTGGAGGTCCCCCTTTCCCCACCCCTCCCAAGACCTATATAAACACCCCCTAGCTAGAGGGTGCTGGGAGGGGGGGCCGGATGTGAAGGGAGGGGCTGGTCGTGCTGGACGTAGGGCTGCCGTGAAGGAAGGAGGAAAAGGGCGGCAGAAGGTTGTCGTGTGGCGGGAGGCTACCGTGAAGGAAGGAGTGAAGGGGAGGGAAAGTCGCCGTGCTGAAAGAAGCTGCCGTCGCCGTGCTAGGGAGGTCGCCAGGCTGCCGTGAAGGAGGGGGAAGTCGCTGGCCGCTGGGGAGCCGCCGACAGGGTGCCGCCACCTCGCGTGAAACCACCAGGCCGCCGCTGTCCTCGCCTCGACCACACCCTTTCCTCCCATGATCATTGGGACCCCTCCCCTGACGTGGCCGCTGCTGCCAGAAGCTTCTTAAGAAGCTTCTAAGGGGGCTTCCTTAAGCCCCCTTCCCACTACATCTCCCCAAAGGGCTATTCATACCCCGGGACTTTGAAGAGAAGAAAGCTACGAGCCTTCTCACCAATCACCCAATAAGTCCATCCGAGACTTTGAAGAAGAGGAGGCTACAAAGACCCCTTCACACCAGTCATCCCTGGGCCGGGATTTTGAAGAATAAGAGAGGAAGCCCATAAAGGCCCTTCCCACTAATCACCTACAAGGCCGGTCCTAGGATTTCAGGGAAGGAGAAGAAGAACTCTAAAGCCTCCATTCTTGCAAGGCCAATTTGCAAGAGGCCTTTCCGCGAACATCCTCGTAAGGTCAAATTGCTGAAACTCCATTCATAAAATCCCCATTTTCAAGAACCAAGCTCCAACCCCGTGAGGCCTTCCATAAGGCCAAATTCCCCAAGCTGGTATTCTCAAGGATCCACATTTCGAAAGGGATCTCCCAAGTACCAAGGAGAAAAGAGCAAGATCTTGAGGCTGCGTACCAGGGCGAGCAAATTCACCGATTGCGTAAGGAAAAAGGCAACCTGGAAGTCTGTAATTATGTCATAATGGCCCCTAAAAAGTCACAAGACGCGCCTGCGGAAGGATCTTCTCCTAGTATTTACGTGGATATTTCCCGGAGTCCACAAGTCCAGGTTTTTATCTATTTGGATTCCACACAGAAGTATTGAATTAATCACGATAACTTCATGGATTAGGAAGCACTCATGCATGTCAAATGCAACTAGTCAAGTTAAATGCAATTGGAAAATGAATTGGCTATTTGAACATTTATTAGAAATAGCTTAAGATATGAAAATTGATCATTGGTACGTTCAATGGAGTTAATGAAAAGAGCATAAGGTGTCTATGCATTTGCAGGACCTTATTAGTAAGTTTCCTTTTGTGCATTCAAAAGTGACGAGCCTAGGACAACTGTTGCCTCATTACAAGGTTGAAATTATTGAGGTACACCTTTTTACTAGGCATGGAAAGATTAATGGCATGTCCCATTTTTAGATAAATCTTCCTTGTAATGATTCATGAGGAAAAGTTAACACCCATAAGATGTTATTCGAAAAGAAATAGAAGGGCACGAAAATGATCTATGGACTTGCAAGTGGCATGATTATTTGATGTAAGTCCTAGTAGGACCTAGGAAAGATAGTGTCCAGATTATCAGGCATTTTTACCTTACCAAGGAAAGATAGGGTTATTGTGAACCATGTGATGCGTAGAAGCAGTGAATCGCATGTTTACACGTATTGGTGAAGTTGTATCTATTGTTCTCCTTTAGATCTAGTTTATTACCTTTGGAAAAGGTTCATCCGTGACGCAAGACAAGTATATTGAGTTGACTAAGTCACCTAAACCACAAGGATTCTTATGGCATGGTTGGGTCGATATGATAGGTATCCCAAGTGCTAACTAGGGTTTAGTGCAATAAGAATTCGACCTAGTTTTACACTGGTTGCCAAGTCAAAACCCGCAAACCCAAAGATCCTACACACATTCACGAGATGTCGAATCAATTGGATGCTCATGCATAAAAATGATCTAAGGTTTCATCCTAAGGATCACTCGTTCTAATGATGAAACTCCGACTAAGTTGGAAATTCCTAGGGCCGTGGGCCAATATAATTAGGAATGGGTTGGGTAAGAAGACACCCTAAACCCTGCTACTCGGCTGGAGGTAATTCAGTGACCAGAAAATGCCATTCAATGGGTGAAATGATCCCGTGGAATAGATGCAACACATGTGAAAAAGGTTGCATCATCGTATAGACTTGAGACTTGTCCACAAGAGAGTTTTGTCATTTCTCGAAATGAGGTTGGAAAGTTATTGAAAGAATTTAACTTACAAGAGGATGAGTAATCATCCTGTTACTTCACCTTTCTTGAGGAATAATTGCCAAGAAAAAGGAGAGTTAGGTATTTGACTGAAAGCAAATGACCAATCAATAAATTGAGGCGACATGGTCGCCAGGATTTACTATTACCTAAGGTATTGATTAAGTTGGGTTAACAGGGTATGGCCCTAACCCAAGGATAAAAGGGTGAACAAACAAACCCTTGGGGATCTTGCCAAGTCGCAATTTGATCCCAGATCGAATGCTGGATGCATTCGGAGAGAATGATTCACTTTTTTTTTAACAATTGGCCAAATAAAACGACCACTGGAATTGATTGTGCTTGTAATAGTTTAGAAAGCACTGTTTGCATTGTTTGCTCAAGGAACTAAAGGATGAAAAGATATCTAAAGCTTCAGGTTGAAGCCTGAAGGGAGAGGCAGCTTCAGTTACCCTCGACTGCCTGCCTGACCCTAACCAAGGGGGTTGTTAACCGCGCCGGGAACGTGGACCGAACCCGCCGTGAGAGGTCTCTCCGTTGAGTTCTGCTTGGAGCAGGAGGACGCTTGGGTGCCAGGGGGTGCTCTGGCCGTAAATCCCTCGCCTTCCGGGCCCTGCACAAGAGACTAACGTGACTCGGGATTGGATCTCGAGGCCCGCATACTAGTCTACGGGTGGAAGCTTGGATTAGTGATCCCTGGTGGATTACTGGATAGCCTTCGGGTGGATTATGAATATGCCTACGGGCGGGAACTCCTTGTATTTCAAAGATAAAAGGATAAAATGATAATAAAGAAGTTGTTTGGCATTGTTTTCTTTATGTCCTGTGATAAGATTACGTGAAGGAACCGGTGCATAACAGGGTTAATCAAAGAAGCTGTTTGTATATGTCAAACTAATGTGGTAGGTAATTACATAACTAAAACAAACTGAGGAAAGTGCGGAGGATGGACCATGGGTCCGTCCTATGGATGGGTGGTCCCGGTTAGCCGGGAACTTTTCTCAAAGTCTTCAACGAACAGAGGATGATCGTCATCACCGAAACAAGTAACGAGAACGATGACTTAGAATTAACTATTACCCGATTCACGTTGTTTTAGGGGAACGGAATGGGACTATGCCTTATGGCAGAGAGGTCGAGCCTTGCATCCCTCTCGTTTCCCATTCTCTTTGAACCAAGTGCAGCGTGAATCCGCTTCGGACCTGGCGTTTCTGCGTAAAGTAGTTCGCTCGGGTCTGACACTAGTTGTTGCTAGCTAATGACCAAACAGGAAAACCCAAATTCAGGTCGATCCTAAGTGGGAACGGCCAGGATACTTCCGCTACGTGGCAGACGCGGGAAGACCTAGATCGCAAGTCCCGTAATATTCCATGGGAGTGCCGGGCGGAGCTTTCTAGACATCCTTCCCGATGGACTGCTAAGACGTGTCCGGAATGATTCTAGTGGACACGTTACAGTTGGTATCAGAGCAAACCAACAAAGGACTTGTTTTTAGGAAATTTTAATAAGAAGAAGTAAAGCAAATGTTGTGTCCCAAACATTTCCTTACTTTGATTGCTGTCTTCCAGAATTATGAAGCGTGGAACAGGTTCTTAGTGTTCCGAGTCATGTTCATGACCACGATGCATTCCACGAATTATCGACAAAGGGTTGAGATGATGAACATCCTAGACCGCATTTACAATCCATCGCCTGTGTACATGGAACAGAGATGGATGGGTGTTTCAGGGATCTATTACATAACTGCCTATCGACCTGCGTACCTTCAAATTAACTTGAAGAGAATCAAGTGGATGGAGGATCTAAAGATCGTAAAGCTGTTCATCTTTGTTGAGGCTCACGCAAACGCGACCCTACAGGTTGGAGGTCGAAGGGTTAACCAGAATAAGTATGTGTACAGAGAAGTAATTCAAAGAATCCCTACCGACCGAATCAAGGTTTTGGGACGTCATGAGAAGAATGGATATCAAAGGAAAAGATACCCTAATCTTCCAATGAACTATCGATTCTTGAAAATCGATGACCCCAATCCGTACTACTACTCAGTTCTTGCAGCTGAATGCAACAATATCTTATTCTCTTCGAATTAATATATCAACTTGTTCCATCGCCCCAAGAAATAATTGTACCTCGAAAGGGCTATGCTGATATGAAGGAAATAGAACTTTTTTAATCAACGATTGTCTTGACTATGAATATTGATAAAAGTGATTTGGTCACTTGGCTGAAGGAATACGTGGACGTAGTTTCTGAAGAGTTAACAGAACTCCCACTTCAAAGAGAAGTAGATCATGAGATCAAACCAGTGATAGGAGCTGCGCCGATTGCGAAGAGACCCTATAGGATGTCCATTCCGGAAGCTATTGAGTTGAAGGAACAACTCAAGCAACTGCTAAACCAAGGTTACATCCGGCCTAGCAATTCACCATGGGGAGCTCCAGTCCTATTCCAGAGAAGAAAGATGGGACACTTCGACTATGTATTGATTACCGTGGGCTGAATTAATCAACAGCCAAGAACAAGTATCCTATTCCTAGAATAGATGAGCTTCTTGACCGCCTTCAAGGTGCAAAGATCTTCTCCAAAATTGATCTCAGGTCAGGTTACTATCAAATCAGGATCAAGGATGAGGATATTCCAAAAACGGCCTTCAATACAAGATATGGGCACTTTGAATTCTTGGTTATGTCATTCGGCCTTACAAATGCACCTGCCACCTTCAATAGATTAATGCAGGATATTTTTTGATGACTTCGTGCTTGTCTTCTTCGATGACACTTTAGTCTATTCTAAACAGGAAGAAGATCATGAACCTCAACTACGGATTGTTTTGGAGACAATGAGGTCTCATAAGTTGTATGCAAAAATGAAGAAGTGTGCATTCTTCAAACGTCAGATTGAATATCTAGGATTCATCGTATCATCAGAAGGAATATCAGTAGATCCAGCCAAAGTCAGAGATGTGCTTGAATGGCCAATACCAATATCTGTCAAAGAGATACGTAGTTTTCTTGGCTTGACAGGATGGTATAGGATCTTTATCAAAAACTATGCTTTGATTGCAGCACCTCTTACCGACTTATTAAAGAAGCAGACTTCTATTACATGGTCTACTCCCGAACAAAATAGCTTCGACCAATTGAAGCAATGTTTGGTATCAGCACCTATTCTGAAACTTCCGGATCTCAATAAGGAGTTCGAGGTAGTAACTGATGCCAGCATTCTTGCCTTGGGGTGTGTTCTTATGCAGGAAGGTCATCCAGTAGCATATTCTTCAAGGAAATTGAAGAGTCACGAAAAGAATTATGCCACTCATGATCTGGAGTTATTAGCTGTCATCCATGCTCTAAAGCTTTGGAGACACTATCTGTTGGGAAATAAGTTCACTCTAGTAACCGATCATAAGAGCCTCAAATGGATTTTTACCCAGAACGAGCTCAACATGAGGCAACGTCGATGGATTGAAGTATTGGAGGAATATGATTTTGAAATCAAGTACCGACCTGGAAAGAAGAATGTAGTTGTTGATGCACTCAATCGCAAGGCATTCCTTAATTCACTAATCTTGCAAAATCTATCAATAGCTAGATCTCTAGCTACAGAGGTGTCCATGCCAAACGACCTAATACTTGAGCTAGCTAGAGAGGAAGGATGCCATGATCTAGCCTATCAAAGGATGCTAAGGGAAGTCTCTATCAAGGACCAGGAACAAAAGTTAGAGGCTAAGTATCGTGAATTCTCTGTCAGTAGTGGACTTGTCTACTATAGGACGAGAGTATGTATACGAGCAAGCCAGTTATCTAAATAGAAGGTATTGTACGAAGCTCATGATTTCACTTTCTCGGGACATCAAAGCTGCGAAGGATAGACAGAAGGCATACACGGATTTGAAGTGTCAAGATAGAATATTTGAGGAAGGAGACATGGTCTTCATTCATGTATGCCCAAAGAAGAGTTCTCTATCCTTAGGAGATTGCAGGAAGCTAAGTCCAAGGTATTGTGGACCATACAAGATCCTCAAGTGCTTAAGACCTAATGTTTATAGACTGCAACTCCCTGAAAACCTAAAGGTTCATAATGTATTCCATAACAGTCTATTGAAGAATGAAGTATGTACCCAACCCAAATCATGTACTTGATGACCAACAAATTGTAATGCCTAGTCAAGGAGTCCTTGAACTAAGACCGGAAAAGATTTTAGATGTCAGGGAGAGACAGCTGAGATCTAGAACCTTGAGAGAATGCCTCGTCCAGTGGAAAGATTATCCCGAAGAGGATGCTACCTGGATCGATGAAAGCTCTCTTAATCTTCAATATCCCCAGTTTATCTCGAGATGAGGACATCTCGATTCTTCTAAGGGGGAGAGAATGTAATATTTCCGCGCACTGCGTACCGTAAATATTAACTTCCCGCACCCCGTGTAAACCCTGTGCAAGGGTATTCCCTACTTCGAAATTATTGGAAGCTTAATCCACACCATGCACGCGTGAAATGGGGTCCTCCACATTGGTAAACCAAAACCAGGAGGTCAAAACCGCAAGTCTCACAAAAACACCCTCTTGGGAGGGGCAATTTTAAATATTCAAGGCAAATTTTTTTAATTATTATCCCTTCCCCCAGCCGATGCATGGCTGGAGGAGAGGGAGTGTGGGGGAGGAATGGCCAAAGAGGAGAAGGTCAGTTAGCATGAGGAGGAGTCCTCCACGTGTGTGGAGGCCCCCTTTCCCCACCCCTCCCAAGACCTATATGAACACCCCCTAGCTAGAGGGTGCTGGGAGGGGGCCGGACGTGAAGGGAGGGGCTGGTCGTGCTGGACGTAGGGCTGCCGTGAAGGAAGGAGGAAAAGGGCGGCAGAAGGTTGTCGTGTGGCGGGAGGCTACCGTGAAGGAAGGAGTGAAGGGGAGGGAAAGTCATCGTGCTGGAAGAAGCTGCCGTCGCCGTGCTGGGGAGGTCGCCATGCTGCCGTGAAGGAGGGGGAAGTCGCTGGCCGCTGGGGAGCCGCCGACAGGGTGCCGCCACCTCGCGTGAAACCACTTGGCCGCCGCTGTCCTCGCCTCGACCACACCCTTTCCTCCCATGATCATTGGGACCCCTCCCCTGACGTGGCCGCTGCTGCCAGAAGCTTCCTTAAGCCCCCTTCCCACTACATCTCCCCAAAGGGCTATTCATACCCCGGGACTTTGAAGAGAAGAAAGCTACGAGCCTTCTCACCAATCACCCAATAAGTCCATCCGAGACTTTGAAGAAGAGGAGGCTACAAAGACCCCTTCACACCAGTCATCCCTGGGCCGGGATTTTGAAGAATAAGAGAGGAAGCCCATAAAGGCCCTTCCCACTAATCACCTACAAGGCCGGTCCTAGGATTTCAGGGAAGGAGAAGAAGAACTCTAAAGCCTCCATTCTTGCAAGGCCAATTTGCAAGAGGCCTTTCCGCGAACATCCTCGTAAGGTCAAATTGCTGAAACTCCATTCATAAAATCCCCATTTCCAAGAACCAAGCTCCAACCCCGCGAGGCCTTCCATAAGGCCAAATTCCCCAAGCTGGTATTTTCAAGGATCCACATTTCGAAAGGGATCTCCCGCGTACCAGGGAGAAAAGAGCAAGATCTTGAGGCTGCGTACCAGGGCGAGCAAATTCACCGATTGCGTAAGGGAAAAGGCAACCTGGAAGTCCGTAATTATGTCATAATGGCCCCTAAAAAGTCACAAGACGCGCCTGCGGAAGGATCTTCTCCTAGTATTTACGTGGATATTTCCCGGAGTCCACAAGTCCAGGTTTTTATCTATTTGGATTCCACACAGAAGTATTGAATTAATCACGATAACTTCATGGATTAGGAAGCACTCATGCATGTCAAATGCAACTAGTCAAGTTAAATGCAATTGGAAAATGAATTGGCTATTTGAACATTTATTAGAAATAGCTTAAGATATGAAAATTGATCATTGGTACGTTCAATGGAGTTAATGAAAAGAGCATAAGGTGTCTATGCATTTGCAGGACCTTATTAGTAAGTTTCCTTTTGTGCATTCAAAAGTGACGAGCCTAGGACAACTGTTGCCTCATTACAAGGTTGAAATTATTGAGGTACACCTTTTTACTAGGCATGGAAAGATTAATGGCATGTCCCATTTTTAGATAAATCTTCCTTGTAATGATTCATGAGGAAAAGTTAACACCCATAAGATGTTATTCGAAAAGGAATAGAAGGGCACGAAAATGATCTATGGACTTGCAAGTGGCATGATTATTTGATGTAAGTCCTAGTAGGACCTAGGAAAGATAGTGTCCAGATTATCAGGCATTTTTACCTTACCAAGGAAAGATAGGGTTATTGTGAACCATGTGATGCGTAGAAGCAGTGAATCGCATGTTTACACGTATTGGTGAAGTTGTATCTATTGTTCTCCTTTAGATCTAGTTTATTACCTTTGGGAAAGGTTCATCCGTGATGCAAGACAAGTATATTGAGTTGACTAAGTCACCTAAACCACAAGGATTCTTATGGCATGGTTGGGTCGATATGATAGGTATCCCAAGTGCTAACTAGGGTTTAGTGCAATAAGAATTCGACCTAGTTTTACACTGGTTGCCAAGTCAAAACCCGCAAACCCAAAGATCCTACACACATTCACGAGATGTCGAATCAATTGGATGCTCATGCATAAAAATGATCTAAGGTTTCATCCTAAGGATCACTCGTTCTAATGATGAAACTCCGACTGAGTTGGAAATTCCTAGGGCCGTGGGCCAATATAATTAGGAATGCGTTGGGTAAGAAGACACCCTAAACCCTGCTACTCGGCTAGAGGTAATTCAGTGACCAGAAAATGCCATTCAATGGGTGAAATGATCCCGTGGAATAGATGCAACACATGTGAAAAAGGTTGCATCATCGTATAGACTTGAGACTTGTCCACAAGAGAGTTTTGTCATTTCTCGAAATGAGGTTGGCAAGTTATTGAAAGAATTTAACTTACAAGATGATGAGTAATCATCCTGTTACTTCACCTTTCTTGAGGAATAATTGCCAAGAAAAAGGAGAGTTAGGTATTTGGCTGAAAGCAAATGACCAATCAATAAATTGAGGCGACATGGTCGCCAGGATTTACTATTACCTAAGGTATTGATTAAGTTGGGTTAACAGGGTATGGCCCTAACCCAAGGATAAAAGGGTGAACAAACAAACCCTTGGGGATCTTGCCAAGTCGCAATTTGATCCCAAATCGAATGCTGGATGCATTCGGAGAGAATGATTCACTTTTTTTTTAACAGTTGGCCAAATAAAACGACCACTGGAATTGATTGTGCTTGTAATAGTTTAGAAAGCACTGTTTGCATTGTTTGCTCAAGGAACTAAAGGATGAAAAGATATCTAAAGCTTCAGGTTGAAGCCTGAAGGGAGAGGCAGCTTCAGTTATCCCCGACTGCCTGCCTGACCCTAACCAAGGGGGTTGTTAATCGTGCCGGGAACGTGGACCGAACCCGCCGTGAGAGGTCTCTCCGTTGAGTTCTGCTTGGAGCAGGAGGACGCTTGGGTGCTAGGGGGGGCTCTGGCCATAAATACCTCGCCTTCCGGGCCCTGCACAAGAGACTAACGTGACTCGGGATTGGATCTCGAGGCCCGCATACTAGTCTACGGGCGGAAGCTTGGATTAGTGATCCCTGGTGGATTACTGGATAGCCTTCGGGCGGATTATGAATACGCCTACGGGCGGGAACTCCTTGTATTTCAAAGATAAAAGGATAAAATGATAATAAAGAAGTTGTTTGGCATTGTTTTCTTTATGTCCTGTGATAAGATTACGTGAAGGAACCGGTGCATAACAGGGTTAATCAAAGAAGCTGTTTGTATATGTCAAACTAATGTGGTAGGTAATTACATAACTAAAACAAACTGAGGAAAGTGCGGAGGATGGACCATGGGTCCGTCCTATGGATGGGTGGTCCCGGTTGGCCGGGAACTTTTCTCAAAGTCTTCAACGAACAGAGGATGATCGTCATCACCGAAACAAGTAACGAGAACGATGACTTAGAATTAACTATTACCCGATTCACGTTGTTTTAGGGGAACGGAATGGGACTATGCCTTATGGCAGAGAGGTCGAGCCTTGCATCCCTCTCGTTTCCCATTCTCTTTGAACCAAGTGCAGCGTGAATCCACTTCGGACCTGGCGTTTCTGCGTAAAGTAGTTCGCTCGGGTCTGACGCTAGTTGTTGCTAGCTAATGACCAAACAGGAAAACCCAAATTCAGGTCGATCCTAAGTGGGAACGGCCAGGATACTTCCGCTATGTGGCAGACGCGGGAAGACCTAGATCGCAAGTCCCGTAACATTCCATGGGAGTGCCGGGCGGAGCTTTCTAGACATCCTTCCCGATGGACTGCTAAGACGTGTCCGGAATGATTCCATGGGATTCCGTTCCCCTAAAACAACATGAATCGGGTAATAGTTAATTCTAAGTCATCGTTCTCGTTACTTGTTTCGGTGATGACGATCATCCTCTGTTCGTTGAAGACTTTGAGAAAAGTTCCCGGCTAACCGGGACCACCCATCCATAGGACAGATCCATGGTCCGTCCTCCGCACTTTCCTCGGTTTGTTTTAGTTATGTAATTACCTACCACATTAATTTGACATATAACAAACAGCTTCCTTGATTAACCCTGTTAAGCACTGGTTCCTTCACATAATCTTATCACAGGACATAAAGGAAACAATGTCAAACAACTTCTTTGTTATCATTTTATCCTTTTATCTTTGAAATACAAGGAGTACCGCCCGTAGGCTTGTTCATAATCCGCTCGAAGGCTATCCAGTAATCCACCAGGGATCACTAATCCAAGTTTCCGCCCGTTGACTAGTATGCAGGCCTCGAGATCCAATCCCGAGTCACGTTAGCCTCTTGTGCAGGGCCCGGAAGGCGAGGGATTTACGGCCAGAGCCCCCTCTGGCACCCAAGCGTCCTCCTGCTCCAAGTAGAACTCAACGGAGAGACCTCTCACAGCGGGTTCGGTCCACGTTCCCGGCGCGGTTAACAACCCCCTTGGTTAGGGTCATGCAGGCAGTCGGGGGTAACTGAAGCTGCCTCTCCCTTCAGGCCTTCAACCTGAAGTATTTAGATATCTTTTCATCCTTTAGTTCATTGAGCAAACAATGCAAACAGTGCTTTCTAAACTGTTACAAGCACAATCAATTCCAATGGTCGTTTAGCTGGCAAACTGTTAAGGAGTGACTCCTTTTCTCCGAATGCAACCCGCATTCGATCCGGAATCAATTGCAACTTGGCAAGATTCCTATCATTCTTGGGTTAGGGTCATACCCTACCAATACTTTAGGTTTTTTTTAATGGTAGATTCCAGCGACCATGTCGCTTCAATCTATTGATTGGTCAATTGCTTCCAGGCAAATACCTAACTTTCCTTTTCCTTAGCAACTATTTCCCAGGAAAGGTGATGTAACAGGATGATTACTCATCCTTTTGTAGGTTAACTTAGCGCAATAACTTGCCAACATCATTTCCAAGAAATGACAAAACTCTCTCGTGGACAAATCTCAAGTCTATGCGATGTTGCGACTTTTTGTACATGTGTTGTATCTATTCCACGGGATCATTTCACCCATTGAATGGTGTATTCAGGTTACGGAATTAACTTCAGGCGAGTAGCAGGGTTTAGGGTGTCTTCTTACCCAACCCATTCCTAATTATACTGGTCCACGGTCCTAGGAATTTCCAACCCAGTCGGAGTTTCATCATTTGAACGAATGATCCTTAGGATAAAACCTTAGATCATTTTATGCATGAGCATCCAATTGATTCGACATCTCGTGAATGTGTGTAAGATCTTTGGGATTTGCGGGTTTTGACTTGGCAACCAGTGTAAAACTAGGTCGAATTCTTATTGCACTAAACCCTAGTTAGCACTTGAGATACCTATCATATCGACCCACCCATGTCCATAAGAATCCTTGTGGTTTAGGTGATTTAGTCAACTCAATATACTTGTCTTGCGTCACGGATGAACCTTTCCTAAAGGTAATAAACTAGATCTAGTGGAGATTAATAGTTACAATTACACCAATACGTGTAAACATGCGATTCACTGCTTCTACGCATTACATGGTTCACAATAACCCTATCCTTCCTTGGTAAGGTAAAAATGCCTGATAACCTGGCCACACTAACTTTTCTAGGTCCTACTAGGACTTACGTCAAATAGTCATGCCTACAACCTTATTGTCTATACTTAGAATCTTATGCTTTGATTCCTAAATGCGGCTCCTAATGAATGACATTTTTGCATGATGACTATGCAATACGCAACGTTCTCCTAGCTACAATGAAGTTCATACAAAACTACAGCTAGTGATAATTTATTCCATTTTACATGCCACTTGCAAGCCCATAAGATCATTTCCATACTCTCTTCTATTTCCTTTCGGATAATATCTTATGGGTGTTAACTTTTCCTCATGAAATCATTACGAGGAGGATGTTGCCTAACATGCGGCACATACTTATTCCTACCATGTCTAAGAAGAAAAATGCACTTATAAATTCCATTTCTTTGCCTAAGTAATATATGTTTAGACTCATTACTTTGATAATGTACCAAGATGGCATCATGCAGCTAGTCTCCTAAGGCGGGCAACCCGTTTCGATTTCATGACCTACTTCAACCTTGCCTAACGTTTCAAGGGATACTTTATCAAATGTCTTTTTACCACTGCCACATGCATTAAAAAATAAGTGTAAAATGCATTCTTCCCTATGGAACTAAGCGCACCTAATCATTTCTTTAAGCAAAAATAAACTTGAAAGAACCTGGACTTGTGGGCTCGGGGAGATATCCACTTGTATGCTCGGAGATGAACCTCCCGCAGTCGCATCTTGTGTCCTTTTTGGGGCCATTGTAGGCGTGGTCTCGGCTTCTGGTTAGCTTTTGCGGTCTACGAATTGACTTGCCTTGGCATGCAACCTCCCGACCTTTGCCTTCTTCCCTTGTACGTAGGAGATTCCTTTACGGGATTTGGATAAATGGTGCTTGCGGAAGAGGGCTTTATGAGTTCTTTTGGCACGGAATTGATTCACGGATGGCTTGTGGGCTTTGAAGTCTTTTTGCGAAAAGCCTTTTTCGAAGGGTCTTGTGGGAGGTCTTTATGGGCTTCATCTTCTCCTCTTCAAAGTCCCGGGGAGGGGGTATGAATGGGTCTATGGCGAATGTAGTGGGAAGGGGGCTTAAGGAGGCCCCCCCTCTTAGAAGCTTCTTAAGAAGCTTCTAAGAAGCTTCTGGACTCCTGCAGTAACGTCGAGGGGGGGGGGGTCCCAATGATTGGGAAGGAGGCCGTGATCACGGCGGGGGTGGGCGGCGGCCTGGGCCTTTCAACCAGGCAGCGGAGCTCCTGGACGCGGCAGCGGATGGCGACCACGGCAGGCCTTGGCGTTGTCAATACGGCAGCTCCCTCACACAGCACGGTCGCCCTCCTTCCCTTCTCCCTTGGGAGGGGGAGTTTTTATAGGCCTTGGGGGGTGGGGAAGAGGGCCTCCACACACGTGGAGGACTCCCCCTCATGCAGTCCGACTTCACTCCTCCTTGGCCATTCCCCCCCCCACACTCCCTCTCCTCCAGCCATGCATCGGCTGGGGGAAGGGATAATAATAAAAAAATTTGCCTTGAATTTATCCAATTGCCCCTTCAAAAAGGGTGTTCCCACACGGTTTTTATGGTCCTCAACCCCTGCCTCTAATTTACAATGTGGAGGCCTCATTTTTGAGCGTGCATGGTGTGGATTAAGCTTCCAATAATTTCGAAGTAGGGGATACCCTTGCACAGGGTTTACACGGCGTGCGGAAAGTTAATATTTACGGTACGCAGTGTGCAGAAATATTACATTCTCTCCCCCTTAGAAAAATCGAGATGTCCTCATCTCGAGATAAACTGGGGATATTGAAGATTGAGAGAGCTTTCATCCATCCAGGTAGCATCCTCTTCGGGATAATCTTTCCACTGGACGAGGCATTCTCTCAAGGTTCTAGATCTCAACTGTCTCTCCCTAACATCTAAAATCTTTTCGGGTCTTAGTTCAAGGACTCCTTGACTAGGCATTACAATTTGTTGGTCATCAAGTACATGATTTGGGTTGGGTACATACTTTTTTAAGAGACTAATATGGAATACATTGTGAACTTTTAGGTTATCAGGAAGTTGCAATTTATAAGCATTGGGTCCTAGGCATTTGAGGATTTTATACGGACCACAATACCTTGGACTTAGCTTCTTGCATTCACCTAGAGATAAAGAACTCTTTTTCGGCCGTACACGAATGAAGACCATGTCTCCTTCTCCGAAGACCCTCTCTTGGCGTTTCAAATCCGCATATGCCTTTTGTCTATCTTTGGCTGCTTGTATATCTTGTCTTATTGACCTTATTTGGTCATCCATGTCCTCCAACATTTGTCTTGAAGCTTCCACTCTCAGGGTAGGATCTGAAAAATTTAGGGGACTTCGACAATCATGACCATACAATGCCTGGAAAGGGGTCATTTGAATGCTCTGCTGGTAAGAAGCATTGTAAGCAAATTCTACTAACGGCAAGTATTGAATCCATCTCTTCGGATCTCGACAGCAGTAAGCCCTAAGCATATCCTCAATGATTTGATTTACTCGCTCTGTTTGTCCATCTGTTTGGGGATGGTAGGCAGTGCTAAAACAGAGCTGAGTCCCAATAGCTTCAAAGATAGCTTTCCAGAAGTGTGAAGTGAAAAGAGAGTCTCGATCGCTAATGATCCTTCTAGGTAACCCATGTAGCTTGAATATCTCTTTGATAAACACCCTTGCAATGTCGGAGGCTTTATAGTTTGTCTTGACTGGAATCAGGTGTGCAACCTTAGTAAGCATGTCAACTACAACCATAATGGAGTTGTATCGTCCTTGGACTTGGGGTAAGCCCACCACAAAATCCATACTGATGAATTCCCATTTCATTTGGGGAATGTCAAGTGGTTGCAATTTTCCTGGCATCATGAAATGTTCAGCCTTGATACGTTGGCAAGACAAACATTCGGTGACATATTTGAGGACGTCACCTTTGAGCCTCTCCCAATGATAGCTCTTCCTAACTGCATTAAGAGTTTTTGCATAGCCAGGATGTCCTGCGAAAGGGGAATCATGAGCTTCCCATAATATCTTTTGCTTAAGTGGCTGACTTGTTGGTATACATAACCTTGTTCTGTAATAAACAAGTCCATTGTCAATAGAAAATTCATGATACTTGGCCTGTAACTTCGGATTCTGATCCTTGGTAGATATTTCTTTTATCATTGCTTGGTAGGCTAAGTCATGGCATGCCTCCTCTCTAGCTAGTTCGAGTATAGGGTTGCTTGGCATAGATACCTTTGTAGCCAGAGATCTGGCCGTTGATGGATTCTGCAAGATTAGGGAATTTAGGAATGCCTTGCGACTGAGTGCATCGGCAACTACATTCTCTTTCCCTGGTCGATACTTGATTTCAAAATCATACTCCTCCAATACTTCGATCCATCGACGTTGCCTCATGTTGAGCTCGTTCTGGGTAAAAATCCATTTGAGACTCTTATGATCTGTTACTAGAGTAAACTTGTTACCCAACAGGTAGTGTCTCCAAAGCTTTAGAGCATGGATGACAGCTAATAACTCCAGATCATGCGTGGCATAATTCTTTTCATGACTCTTCAATTTCCTTGAAGAGTATGCTACTGGATGACCTTCCTGCATAAGAACACACCCCAAGGCAAGAATGCTGGCATCAGTTACTACCTCGAACTCCTTATTGAGGTCGGGAAGTTTCAGAATAGGTGCCGATACCAAACATTGCTTCAATTGGTCGAAGCTATTTTTCTCGGGAGTTGACCATGTAATAGAAGTCTGCTTCTTTAGTAAGTCGGTAAGAGGTGCTGCAATCAAACCATAGTTTTTGATAAAGACCCTATACCATCCTGTCAAGCCAAGAAAACTGCGTATCTCTTTGACGGATACTGGTATTGGCCATTCAAGCACATCTCTGACTTTGGCTGGATCTACTGATATTCCTTCTGATGATACTATGAATCCTAGATATTCAATCTGACGCTTGAAGAATGCACAATTCTTCATTTTTGCATACAGCTTATGAGACCTCATTGTCTCCAAAACAATCCGTAGTTGAGGTTCATGATCTTCTTCCTGTTTAGAATAGACTAAAATGTCATCGAAAAAGACAAGCACGAAATCATCAAGATATGGTCTAAAAATATCCTGCATTAATCTATTGAAGGTGGCAGGTGCATTTGTAAGCCCGAATGACATAACCAAGAATTCAAAGTGCCCATATCTTGTATTGAAGGCTATTTTTGGAATATCCTCATCCTTGATCCTGATTTGATAGTAACCTGACCTGAGATCAATTTTGGAGAAGATCTTTGCACCTTGAAGGCGATCGAGAAGCTCATCTATTCTAGGAATAGGGTACTTGTTCTTGACTGTTGATTGATTCAACCCACGGTAATCAATACATAGTCGAAGTGTCCCATCTTTCTTCTTCTGGAATAGAACTGGAGCTCCCCATGGTGAGTTGCTAGGCCGGATGTAGCCCTGATCTAACAGTTGCTTGAGTTGTTCCTTCAACTCAATAGCTTCCGGAATAGACATTCTATAAGGTCTCTTTGCAATTGGCGCAGCTCCAGGTATTAGCCTTATTTCATGATCAACTTCTCTTGGAGGTGGAAGTTCAGTTAATTCCTCAGGGAATACATCAGCGTATTCTTTTAGCCAAGAGGGACCCTCATGAGACTCTTGCTTTTGATCTAACTTGTTGAGTTTGATCAAGTAAACAGGTAATCCTTTCCTAACCCCTTTTATGATCCGCGATACTTTGGCTAACTGGATCCTTGGCACTCCTGCCTCACCTTGAGTTGTAACAAACTCTCTTTCAGAGTTTCGAAAGGAAACTTGGCCCTTTCCAGAGTGGATGTGAGCGTCATTAGGCTTAAGCCAATCCATCCCGAGTAGGCACTCATGGATACCTAAATTCATGACTCTAAATTTGACTGAGGTTTTCTTTCCTCCCAGATAGAACTCCTCCTTAGCAGTTTGCCTGGTACAAGTTACCTCACGACCGTTTGCCAATTCCACAAGTAGGGTAGGTGCTTCTACTGTGGCTATTCCTAATCTCTTAGCACACGCTGGTGAGATAAAGGAATGTGTACTGCCACAATCAATCAAGGTTTTGAAACCTTTACCTTGATAGTCCGACGGTGTTTGAATTACCGAGAACTGGCGATTCGACCCCTTCTTGTGTAAAGCAGCATGGACCGTCGCTCTTTCGAATTCCGCTTCCATAGTCGGATCTTCCTCTTCCTCTGCTTCACATCTTTGCCTATTGATAATGCAGGCAGCTCTTCCTCTACCACGGGTGGCGGCTCCTTGACCGCGCTCTGCA
This sequence comes from Lygodium microphyllum, assembly GCF_053477565.2. Classification (NCBI taxonomy): domain Eukaryota; kingdom Viridiplantae; phylum Streptophyta; class Polypodiopsida; order Schizaeales; family Lygodiaceae; genus Lygodium; species Lygodium microphyllum. The sequence continues at coordinate 75,331,257 of NC_141158.1, forward strand.
CCTTGACGGTGTCCTTCGCTAAGCTTGGGACATTGCCTTTTGAAGTGACCGAGTTCATTGCAGTGGAAACATCGGATGTTTCGGCCATTACCGTGAGTAGGAACAAAGTTGTTGACGTTATTTGTCCTTGCTTTCTTCCTTTGTCCCTGATTGTGGCCTTGAACTCTCTTAACCTAGGGTCTGAATGTTCCTCTGTTCGGGTCGCTATAAGACCAATTCTTAATACCCCTTGGTTTAGCTTGCACTTCCTGAATTATAGGTGCCGCTCGAATGAGTGCATCCTGAAGATCTGATGGACGCATAGATTCGAGACGGGTATTTACAGGTGGATTTAAGCCTGCGCAAAATTTGGACATCTGCTGTGTCGTGTCCATTTGTGGCGCATACTTTAACAGTGAGACAAACTTAGAGTAGTATGCGTCAAGGGTGAGTCCTAACTGTTTTAGCTCATAGAACTCATTCATTTTCTGTGTACGATATGCAGGCGGCAAATATCTCCCTTGCACGGCTTGCTTTAACTTCTCCCAGGTAACGGACCCCTCTGAAATCCCTTGATCCCTGCACCATTGTTTCCACCATAGTCTGGCTTCACCGGTGAGTTTTAATTTGGCGAGCATGGCCTGATTGGTTGGTGCAGTGCCAGCGGCTTCGAAGTAGTCCTCCATAGATTCAATCCAAATCTCAGCGTCCGACTGGACGAATCTGCCTCTCCCGTCAAACTCGGGTGGCTTTATATGTTTGAGGAGGAACTTCTTCTCCTGGATCACAGTAGTACTTGATGTAGGGGGTGAATTTGCAACCTGTACCTGGGGTTGTGCCTGGAGTAAAAGTTTTCTTAACATTATTATATGATAATTGACATTAGCTTATCTTTAGTTCAGCTAACTTGTAACTCATGAAGCAACTTAACTTTTTGCAACAACCCTGATGCACAATCGGATAGTGATAAAAAGAAGTCCTTATTTATATTTATATGGCGTAGCCTCATACAACATCTCGAGTGATGATAATCCAATCATTACATTTAGTTTGGGGAGAACAACATTGTATTGGATTTGTCTACAGGAACTGTGTAATAGTAGGGTTTTGGGTCATGAATCTTTAAGAATCGATAATTCGTCGGAAGTTCAGGATATCCTTTCCGCTGGAATCCATACTTCCCATGGCGGCCCAATACCTTAATCCTATCAGCTCGAATTTATGTGAGCTTCCACAAAAATGAACAGCTTCACGATTTTCAAATCTTCCAACCACTTGATCCTCTTCAGGTTGGTCTGTAGATAAGCGAAGCGGTGGGCAGCTATGTAATAGATTCCTGAAGACCCCGTCCATCTTCGCTCTATATATAGAGGTGATGGATTATAAATCTGCTCCAGGATGTTCATCATTTCAATTCTCTGCCTATAATGCGGAGAATGCATTGCAGTCATAAACATGATCCGGAACACCAAAAACTTGTTCCACGCCTCGTAATTCTGCAAGACAGTATTGAAGATGAGGAAATGCTTGGACAGGAACAATTTCTTTACTTCATTATTAATGAAATCTCATGAAAAAAAATTCCATTGTTGGTCGGCTCTGATACCAACTGTAACATGTCCACTAGAATCCTCTAGGACACGTCTTGGCAGTCCATCGGAAGGCTGTCTAGAGAACTCCGCCCGGCACTCCCATGGAATGTTACGGGTTTTGTAATCTAGGTCTTTCCGCGTCTGCCACGTAGCGGAAGTGTCCTGGGCGTTTCCCACTTAGGATCGACCGGAATTAGGGTTTTCTAGTTTGGTCATTAGCTAGCGGCAACTAGCGTCAGACCCGAGCGAACTACTTTACGCAGAAACGCCAGGTCTGAAGCGGATTCACGCTGCACTTGGTTCAAGGAGAATGGGAAACGAGAGGGATGCAAGGCTCGACCTCTCTGCCATAAGGCATAGTCCCATTCCGTTCCCCTAAAACAACGTGAATCGGGTAATAGTTAATTCTAAGTCATCGTTCTCGTTACTTGTTTCGGTGATGACGATCATCCTCTGTTCGTTGAAGACTTTGAGAAAAGTTCCCGGCTAACCGGGACCACCCATCCATAGGACAGACCCATGGTCCGTCCTCCGCACTTTCCTCGGTTTGTTTTAGTTATGTAATTACCTACCACATTAATTTGACATATAACAAACAGCTTCCTTGATTAACCCTATTAAGCACTGGTTCCTTCACATAATCTTATCACAGGACATAAAGGAAACAATGTCAAACAACTTCTTTGTTATCATTTTATCCTTTTATCTTTGAAATACAAGGAGTTCTGCCCGTAGGCTTGTTCATAATCCGCCCGAAGGCTATCCAGTAATCCACCAGGGATCACTAATCCAAGTTTCCGCCCGTAGACTAGTATGCGGGCCTCGAGATCGAATCCCGAGTCACGTTAGCCTCTTGTGCAGGGCCCGGAAGGCGAGGGATTTACGGCCAGAGCCCCCTCTGGCACCCAAGCGTCCTCCTGCTCCAAGTAGAACTCAACGGAGAGACCTCTCACGGCGGGTTCGGTCCACGTTCCCGGCGCGGTTAACAACCCCCTTGGTTAGGGTCAGGCAGGCAGTCGGGGGTAACTGAAGCTGCCTCTCCCTTCAGGCCTTCAACCTGAAGTATTTAGATATCTTTTCATCCTTTAGTTCATTGAGCAAACAATGCAAACAGTGCTTTCTAAACTGTTACAAGCACAATCAATTCCATTGGTTGTTTAGCTGGCAAACTGTTAAGGAGTGACTCCTTTTCTCCGAATGCAACCCGCATTCGATCCGGAATCAATTGCAACTTGGCAAGATTTCTATCATTCTTGGGTTAGGGTCATACCCTACCAATACTTTAGGTTTTTTTCAATGGTAGATTCCAGCGACCATGTCGCTTCAATCTATTGATTGGTCAATTGCTTCCAGGCAAATACCTAACTTTCCTTTTCCTTAGCAACTATTTCCCAGGAAAGGTGATCTAACAGGATGATTACTCATCCTTTTGTAGGTTAACTTAGCGCAATAACTTGCCAACATCATTTCCAAGAAATGACAAAACTCTCTCGTGGACAAATCTCAAGTCTATGCGATGTTGCGATTTTTTGTACATGTGTTGTATCTATTCCACGGGATCATTTCACCCATTGAATGGTGTATTCAGGTTACGGAATTAACTTCAGGCGAGTAGCAGGGTTTAGGGTGTCTTCTTACCCAACCCATTCCTAATTATACTGGTCCACGGTCCTAGGAATTTCCAACCCAGTCGGAGTTTCATCATTTGAACGAATGATCCTTAGGATAAAACCTTAGATCATTTTATGCATGAGCATCCAATTGATTCGACATCTCGTGAATGTGTGTAAGATCTTTGGGATTTGCGGGTTTTGACTTGGCAACCAATGTAAAACTAGGTCGAATTCTTATTGCATTAAACCCTAGTTAGCACTTGAGATACCTATCATATCGACCCACCCATGTCCATAAGAATCCTTGTGGTTTAGGTGATTTAGTCAACTCAATATACTTGTCTTGCGTCACGGATGAACCTTTCCTAAAGGTAATAAACTAGATCTAGTGGAGATTAATAGTTACAATTACACTAATACGTGTAAACATGCGATTCACTGCTTCTACGCATTACATGGTTCACAATAACCCTATCCTTCCTTGGTAAGGTAAAAATGCCTGATAACCTGGCCACACTAACTTTTCTAGGTCCTACTAGGACTTACGTCAAATAGTCATGCCTACAACCTTATTGTCTATACTTAGAATCTTATGCTTTGATTCCTAAATGCGGCTCCTAATGAATGACATTTTTGCATGATGACTATGCAATACGCAACGTTCTCCTAGCTACAATGAAGTTCATACAAAACTACAGCTAGTGATAATTTATTTGATTTTACATGCCACTTGCAAGCCCATAAGATCATTTCCATACTCTCTTCTATTTCCTTTCAGATAATATCTTATGGGTGTTAACTTTTCCTCATGAAATCATTACGAGGAGGATGTTGCCTAACATGCGGCACATACTTATTCCTACCATGTCTAAGAAGAAAAATGCACTTATAAATTCCATTTCTTTGCCTAAGTAATATATGTTTAGACTCATTACTTTGATAATGTACCAAGATGGCATCATGCAGCTAGTCTCCTAAGGCGGGCAACCCGTTTCAATTTCATGACCTACTTCAACCTTGCCTAACGTTTCAAGGGATACTTTATCAAATGTCTTTTTACCACTGCCACATGCATTAAAAAATAAGCGTAAAATGCATTCTTCCCTATGGAACTAAGCGCACCTAATCATTTCTTTAAGCGAAAATAAACTTGAAAGAACCTGGACTTGTGGGCTCGAGGAGATATCCACTTGTATGCTCGGAGATGAACCTCCCGCAGTTGCATCTTGTGTCCTTTTTGGGGCCATCGTAGGCGTGGTCTCGGCTTCTGGTTAGCTTTTGCGGTCTACGAATTGACTTGCCTTGGCATGCAACCTCCCGACCTTTGCCTTCTTCCCTTGTACGTAGGAGATTCCTTTACGGGATTTGGATAAATGGTGATTGCGGAAGAGGGCTTTATGAGTTCTTTTGGCACGGAATTGATTCACGGATGGCTTGTGGGCTTTGAAGTCTTTTTGCGAAAAGCCTTTTTCAAAGGGTCTTGTGGGAGGTCTTTATGGGCTTCACCTTCTCCTCTTCAAAGTCCCGGGGAGGGGGTATGAATGGGTCTATGGCGAATGTAGTGGGAAGGGGGCTTAAGGAGGCCCCCCCTCTTAGAAGCTTCTAAGAAGCTTCTGGACTCCTGCAGTAATGTCTTGGGGGGGGGTCCCAATGATTGGGAAGGAGGCTGTGATCACGGCGGGGGTGGGCGGCGGCCTGGGCCTTTCAGCCAGGCGGTGGAGCTCCTGGACGCGGCAGCGGATGGCGACCACGGTAGGCCTTGGCGTTGTCAATACGGCAGCTCCCTCACACAGCACGGTCACCCTCCTTCCCTTCTCCCTTGGGAGGGGGAGTTTTTATAGGCCTTGGGGGGTGGGGAAGAGGGCCTCCACACACGTGGAGGACTCCCCCTCATGCAGTCCGACTTCACTCCTCCTTGGCCATTCCCCCCCCACACTCCCTCTCCTCCAGCCATGCATCGGCTGGGGGAAGGGATAATAATAAAAAAATTTGCCTTGAATTTATCCAATTGCCCCTTCAAAAAGGGTGTTCCCACACGGTTTTTACGGTCCTCAACCCCTGCCTCTAATTTACAATGTGGAGGCCTCATTTTTGAGCGTGCATGGTGTGGATTAAGCTTCCAATAATTTCGAAGTAGGGGATACCCTTGCACAGGGTTTACACGGCGTGCGGAAAGTTAATATTTACGGTACGCAGTGTGTGGAAATATTACAATATGTAACATGTGAATCTTAGATACAACTTTGTTAATGAAGTTCATGCAAGACTAAGACTAGTGTTGCCTTAATCCATTTCCAAGCATCTTTTGCATGCAACTTGCAATTTCCATGGTTTCATTTTCATGCCGTGCAACGGAAGTTAACAAATTTCTCATGCGAGTCATAACAAAGAAAGTTATTAACTAAATGCAAGATGCTCTTGTTCCTTCACAGCCAATGCACTTAACAATTTCCTCTTTAACCCTAGGCAATATGTGTTTTAGACTTTCACTTTGGAAATGCACGACAAGGCAATTTGCAACTAAGTTCATAGGATGAGTAAGTGATTTACATTCATAACTTTGGAAATGCAAATAACCCGATTTCATGTCATGCATTAATTCTAGTAGACCGTTTGAGTAGACAATTTTTCCCAAATGCATTTTAACTATGCTAGGTGAATTAGAAACATGCATAATTGCTTCCCTTTCATGGAAGTTATCGTGCTTAACGTATTTCTGTCACGTGGAATTAAAATTGTGGAACCTTGACTTTTTGGCTCGTGGGGATGTCCACATGTAAGTTTGGGGAAGAACCTCCCGCGGGTGCGCCTTGCATCTTCTTGGGAGCCATAGAATTTGGCCGAACAACTCTTCTCTAGCGCTTTTGTGCATCGACTCCCTCCCTGCCCTGGTCTTTCAATTCTGCATGGGACATGGCCCTTGCAAGCTTGGATCTTGAAACCCGGGGATGAGCTGTATGCACAGGGCCTAAGGAGCTGGGATTTTTTTCTCTCGGGGACAATCCGTGTGCACAAGGCTTAAGGCCTTGCCTTTAGAAGCTTCTAAAGAGCTTCTGTCTCTCAGAAAACGTGGGGGAAAAAAGGGTCAATGATTGGGAGGGAAGGATTGATGACGAAAGGGGAGATTGATGGCGATATGGGAGCGGTGGTATGGAAATGGCACGACGGACGGGTGGCGATCACAGTGGTGGTCCCACAGTAGGCGACAACCTTCTTCTTAGCATAGCAACATTCCTCTTTTTTTTCCTCCCTCCCCTCAAGGCTAAGGGGGTTTATATAGTGCTTAACGGGGGGGGGAGGGAGATGTTGAGATATCAAGCTCCACTCGTGATACGCCAAGGTGACCGTTGTGTATTTATGTCACCGACTTGTCAGTTGCAGACGTGGTTGGTACACCGCCCATGAATAATAGCTACATGATAGCTATCCTTATCTACTCTAGTTCGTGGCTCAGTTAGTATGCCACCTTAGTTAGTTGAGTTTGGTTTGAGACCCATATAGAGGGTTCTTCTATTTCTTTGTACTTGAGTTCTTTTGGCTTACACAACTAAGAAGAGGTAAACTATTTTCAGCCTCCACCCTTGTGTGTCTTCCCCCATTGTGCAAGCAAGAAAGCTTCAAGCGAGACTCCTTCCTTCTCTCCCACAATCTTGACATGGTATCAAAGCCTTGTTCGTGGTAAGGAGCTCAAGAAAGCAAGCCAAGCTGGCGGTGTTTTGGTAAGAGGAGCAGTGTTGCTTTCATTTTCTGTTTTGGGAGCAGATCTCTGCAGGTAGTACAGTCGGAAAGTGCAGGAGTGCATTGTCTCAGGTTGAGACGCCCTTCGCAGTGAAGCAAGAGGGCAGTATATGCTACGTGAGAGGGCTTTAGCCCATGGCGACCCTGTTTTTTTGATTTGAGGCCATTTCGGGGCCTGTTTTGGAGGCGGAAGTTTTCTGCACGCACTCAAGAAAAGGCCCAGTTTTATGCAGGGCAGCCACTGTTCTACAGGTCGGTGAAAAGTTACTGTAAAAATTGCATTGTATGCTTGTGCGCAGAGACATTGGGAGTTACAGAATCATCCCTATTGCCTGTTGATGCAAAATCGTCACTAGGAAGTGACTGTGTGGTCAAATACCACTTTCGCCAGTTTTGCAGATTTTCCCGTGTGAGGGTGAAGCTGTGGTTTTTGCAGTGACAGAATTTTTTCCTGTCTTCTGTAATAGCATCTGATTCTCTTTCATAGATTGTCACTGAAAAGCTTGACAAGACAACTTCCAAGCATGGAAGTTTAGAATGACGAATTTCCTTATGGGAAAAGAATATTGGGAATTCGTTGCAGGAAATGAAGAAGAACCAGTTCTTCCTGATGTTCCCAATCAACAGCAAATGTAGGCATTCAAAACATGGCATGAGAGAGCCAGGAAAGTTATGTATTGACTGTCTATCAGTATTTCAGACTCTATGATTGTGCATATTCAGGATGCAAGTACGCCAAAGGAGGCATGGGATAATTTGTCAAAAATGTATAGCACAAATACGCAAGCCAGGAAAATGCAGCTCAAGCAAGAGTTGCATAATGTGCAAAGAGAAAGTATGAGCGTCAACGACTACCACATGAAGGTGAAGAAGATTGCAGATGCACTTGCTTCCATTGGGTCGCTAGTGGAAGATGATGATTTAGTTTCCGTGACCTTGAATGGTCTAGGAAAGGATTATGCACAATTCCGAACATCCATTTCCGTCCGTGAAAGATTTCTTGATTTTGAGGAGTTGATTGCTCTTCTAATTTCTGAGGAGCAGAGAAATGGTGGTGCATCTTCTTCAGGAGGAACTTCAAAAGAAGCTGTCTTCTACTCAAATGCTGGAAGAGGTAGAGGCAGAGCTAGAGGAGGCCGATTTGGAGGCCGTGGCAGAAATCAGAATATGCAACAAACTCAAGAAAACCAGTGCTATGGAGGAGGACATGGTAACTCTAGAGGCAGGGGGAGCCAAAGAGGTCGTGGTGGATGGCAAAGAGGCCAAAATGCAAACAGTAATGTTGAATGCTACTACTGTGGTAAAATGGGTCATATGGCTAAAGATTGCTATAAAAAGCAGAATGACATCATGAATGGAAAACTGCAACAAGGGAATTATGCATCTTCTAGTAGACAGGGTGATGACAGAAATGAGCACTTGTTTATGGTGCAGCACATGAACAATTCTGTGACAAGTGCAGAAGAAAGCAATGATATATGGTATGTTGACTCAGGTGCATCAAACCACATGACAGGTCATGCAGAATGGATGGAGGATGCAAGGAAAATGGAAAAACCAGGATTTGTGGAGACTGGTGATGATACTGCACATCCTATTGTGCAGATTGGAAAAATTCCTTTGTCTATGCAGGATGGGAAAAAGAAATACCTGTCCGATGTATTTCATGTCCCGAATATCACCAAGAATCTGGTTTCTGTTGGTCAAATGGTTGAACAGGGCTTGCAGGTCAGATTTAATCCTCATGGATGCTTTGTTGAGGATATGAAAAATAAAGGTCGCTTGATAGCAAAAGGAAAGAAGAAGGGCAGAATGTTTACATTGGATGCAGACATGTCTGAATTGAGTGCAGCAATGTTTGCACATGGGACCGGTGTAGTTGCAGATATTGATATCTGGCATAAACGCATTGGTCATGTTAATGTACAACGACTTAAATCAATGCAGGCTCAAAATATTGTTGCAGGTTTGCCGAAATTCAAGGTTGCAGAAATGCATAAGGTATGTGAAGCCTGTCAATTTGGAAAACAGGCAAGGAAACCATTTCCTAGACATGTTCAAGAGAGTAAGAAGCCATTGGAATTAATCCACTCTGATGTGTGGACAACTAAAGCTGCATCTCTTGGAGGCTGTCATTATTTTGTCAGTTTTATTGATGACTATAGCAGAAAAGTTTGGGTGTATTTTATGAAAAAGAAAAGTGAAGTTTTTGGGCATTTCAAAACTCTTAAAGCGATGGTTGAAAAAGAAACAGGCCTGCAGATAAAATGCCTAAGGTCAGATGGAGGGGGAGAGTACCTCTCAAATGAGTTTGCAAGGTTCCTGCAGGAGCATGGCATAAAGCAGCAATATTCATGCAGTTATACCCCACAACAAAATGGAATTGCAGAAAGGAAAAACAGGCATATTGGAGAGGTATCTCGTGCCATGCTCAATGAAAAAGACTTGCCAAATTTTTATTGGGCTGAAGCAGTTGCTACAGCAGTCTACATAATGAACAGGACTCCCACTGCAGCAATACATGGAATGACTCCAGAGGAGAGGTATACTGGTAGGAAACCAGATATTTCTCATTTGAAAATTTTTGGTTGTATTGCCTATGTACATGTGCCAGATGAGTTGAGATCCAAGTTGGATCCAAAAGCTGAGAAGTGCATCTTTATTGGTTACTCTCTGCAGCAAAAAGGGTATAGATGCTATAACCCTTCTACTCGTAAGTTTACAGTGAGCAGAGATGTTGTTTTTGATGAGATGAGTAGCTGGTATAAACCAGTAAATGTTATTGATGATGTAGATGCACAAAATGGTAATGCTGCACAGAATTCACAGCAGCAGTCACAAAATATTAGTGGACCTGGAGCGTCCTCTAGCAGTGGTTCACATTCTTCGCCATGGATAGGCAGATTGAGATCAGGAGAATCTTCTCAAAGTAATGCAGATAGTGGTATGCATGTATCACGAAAAGGAAAAGAGAAGGTTGATCAGCCCATGTTTGATGTGAATGTAGGTCACTCTTATGTGGATGGTGAATCCAGTGGCTCAGAACAGAGCATTGATGATGAGTTGGGTATTCCTTCTATTGTTACACCTGGAGTAAGGAAGACCAGGGATGTTTTGAGAGCACCTGGGAGTGAACCTACTTTGCGCAGGTCTACGAGAGCTAGGTATCCTGTGGATAGGCTGAAATATGATGGATTTACAGCCATTCACTATGCATATATGGTCAAAGTGATACAGGAACCAGAACCCACTTCTTTTGAGGAAGCCATGGGAAAAGAAAAATGGGAGAAAGCCATGGATGAAGAAATGGATGCCTTGGAAGCTAATGCTACATGGGAATTGGTACCTTTGCCTAAAGGTAAAAATGCAATTGGCTGTAAGTGGGTTTATAAGGTGAAGCACAATGCAGATGGTTCTGTGAACAGATACAAGGCAAGATTAGTAGTCAAGGGGTATGCACAAACATATGGTATTGACTATGAAGAAACATTCAGTCCGGTTGCAAGGATGGCAACCGTAAGAGCGATCATTGCTATGGCTGCATCAAAGGGATGGTCTTTACATCAGATGGATGTAAAGAATGCCTTCTTGCATGGTGATTTGCAAGAAGAGGTCTATATGGAGCAGCCACCAGGTTATGTGCATGCTGTTCATCCTGAGTTTGTTTGCAGGTTGAAGAAAGCCTTGTATGGCTTGAAGCAAGCACCTAGAGCATGGTCTGACAAGATAGGATAGTATCTTGTCACTATTGGCTTTCAGATTTCCAAGGCAGATTTCTCACTTTATGTGAGAAAAACAGAGAAAGGTATTATGCTACTTGTCATTTATGTTGATGATTTGATTATGACAGGTGACAGTGATGAAGATATCCTTCATGTGAAAATGCTATTGAAGCAGAAGTTTGAGATGAAGGATTTGGGAGAGCTGCGTTATTTCTTGGGCATTGAGGTGATTAGATCACCAAGTGGGATACAGCTCTTGCAGAGGCAGTATGGATTGGACATGCTGTCCAAATATGGGATGACAGGCTGTAAGCCTATTTCAGTTCCTTTGGAGCAGAATGTGAAGCTGAGCACAGATGCAGGTGAGCTTCTAGAAGACCCTACTATGTACAGACGCATAGTAGGAAGTTTGATTTATATGACTATTACCAGGCCAGATTTGAGCTATGCTGTTGGATTGGTAAGTCAGTTTATGCAGGCTCCAAGGAAACCACATTTGGATGCGGCTAGACGCATACTCAGGTATGTGAAGTCCACATTGCAGTATGGACTATTTTATGAGACTGGGGTTCAGATACAGTTGCATGGATACACTGATGCTGATTGGGCTGGTAGTATTTCTGATAGACGATCTACCAGTGGATATGTGTTCTCTTTTGGGAGTGCTACAGTCACTTGGAGCAGCAAGAAATAGCCTACAATTGCCTTGTCGAGCACAGAGGCTGAGTACAGGGGTGCAGCAATGGCTACATGTGAGGTAGCTTGGTTGCATAAGCTACTTTATGATATGCATCAGTCTACAGATGGACCAGTTGTCATTTATTGTGACAACATGAGTAGTATACACTTGGCAAATAACCCAGTCTATCATGCTAGAACAAAGCACATTGAGGTGCATTATCACTATGTGCGAGAGAGGGTTTTACTAGGTCTTATTGATCTAGTTTATGTCAGCACAGAGGATCAGGTAGCTGACATATTCACGAAGGCATTGGGCGCAGAGAAGCTGCACAAGTTCAAAGACCTGCTTGGTGTGCAGGAATTGGGATTGAGCTCGAGGGGGAGTGTTGAGATATCGAGCTCCACTCGTGATACGCCAGGGTGACCGTTGTGTATTTATGTCACCGACTTGTCAGTTGCAGACGCGGTTGGTACACCGCCCATGAATAATAGCTACATGATAGCTATCCTTATCTACTCTATTTCATGGCTCAGTTAGTATGCCACCTTAGTTAGTTGAGTTTGGTTTGAGACCCATATAGAGGGTTCTTCTATTTCTTTGTACTTGAGTTCTTTTGGCTTACACAACTAAGAAGAGGTAAACTGTTTTCAGCCTCCACCCTTGTGTGTCTTCCCCCATTGTGCAAGCAAGAAAGCTTCAAGCGAGACTCCTTCCTTCTCTCCCACAATCTTGACAGGAGAGACTCCACACACATGGAGCTCTCATGCTTCTCTCCTCTCCCCATGCACTCCACCTCTTCACCTCCTCCCACTCCCTTCCCTCCAGTCATACATCGGCTGGGGGAATTAGTAAAAAAACTTTGCTTAATTTTCATCATTATCCATTTTTTCCCCTTTAAAAAGGGTGTTCCCCCGCTGCTTTGCGGTCTTAAACCCTAGCCTCAATTGCACAATGTGGATGGCCTCATTGTTGTGCATACCGCGTAAGGATTCAGCTGCCAATACTTAGTTGATGCAGGAGATGACTTTGCACAGTTTTTATGTGGCATGTGGGGATCAAAAGCTCAATATTTCGTGCGGAAATATTACACTATGGCTAATGTATCATCTTGTGGGGAAAACATATGGAGTGTAATATTCCCGTTTGAATAAAAATATTACTAGACCAACGTCCCACACACTATACACTCGTGAAAAGATTATCACCAGTGCCGACAGTTGATCTATAATCGTACGGGAGAAATGGAGTACTCCGCATTGGTAAACCGGGTCTGAGGATCAAAAACCGCATCATCTGTGGGGAAACATCCTCTTGGGAAGAGGTTAAGAGGATAATGATGGAATTAAAATTCAAATTTATTTATTTATTTTCTTCTCCCCCAGCCGATGCACGGCTGGGGAAGAGGGAGTGTGGAGAGATGGCCTAGTAGGGCTACATTTGGAAAGGGGAAGGGAAGAATGCCATGCAAGGGGGCCATGTGGGGGAGGTCCCCTCTCCCCCCTTGTTCTATAAATACACCCCTCTAAGGGGAGGAAGGTAGAGGAGGTTGAAGGAGATGTCAAAGCTGTGTGGGGTGGAGGAGCTGCGTAAGTCTGCCACCGCCTGTGATTGAGGCCGCCGCTACCATCGTCAAAAGCCGCTTGCTGAGCCATAGGCTTCCACGCCACCACCATCCCAAGTTAAAGTCCACCCTTTCCCATCCGGGGGATCACCGTCATTTCAACCCACATGGTAATACAATGTTGCTGACCATGATCAGAAGCCAGAAGCTTCTTATTTGGAAGCTTCTTAGAAGCTTCCATAACACCCCTTCCTACCAAATCACACAATAATCCATCCCGGGCTTTGAAGAAAAGGAGGCAACAAAGGCACTTCCCACTAGATCATATTTTCCTCCCCGGGTTTTGAAGAGGAAGCCTATAAGGCCTTCCTACCAAATCTCCCACAAGACCTTAGGCCCAGTTCTTTGTAAAGAAGAAGAGGGGTTTCTCTAAGCCCCTTCCCACTTGATTTCCCCCATAAGCCATCCCTATTTTTTTTTCCCCCGAGTCTTGTAGAGAAGAAGAGGGTTTTCTTAAACCCCCTTTCCACAAGATCTTTACCCCCGGAATTTTTATGAGAGGAAGGAGAAGTCCGTAAGTCCCCATTTTCGCAAGGCCCCATAAAACCATTCCTAGCCGAAACTTCAAGGAGAAGAATATCTCTCAAGCCGCCATTTCCACAAGGCCTTCACAAGATCCCTTCATAAATTCCCTCTTTTCCTGAAAGGAAGAAGGCCCAAGCTGCGAACCCTAAGGCCTTCCAAAGCCAAATTCCACAAGTCGGTACCTCTGTCAAGGTGCCATACCTCAAAGGGATTTGTGCGTATGAGGGAGACGGCCAAAGAACTTAAGACTGTGAGCCAAGGCACGAAGTAAGTCAAATTTGCGAAGGCAAACCGGAGGTCAAATTCACGATGGCCCCTAAAAATTCACAAGGTGCAACCCCAGGAGGATCATCTCCTAATATTCATGTGGACATTTCATCGAGTCCACAAGTCTAGGTTTTCTTCCTATTTTTGATTTACGTCAAAGTATTGCAATTATGCATGGTTATTTCATGGAATTAGGATGCACTTATGCTTGTCAAATCCACCTAGTTAGATGCAATTGAAATACATTGGCTATTTTAAAAGAAGTAACTCATGATTGAAGATTGGTCATTTGTATTTTTCAATGGAATGAACGAAAAAGAACATAAGGTGTTTATGCATTTTTAGCAAGTTTCCTTTGTGCATTGCAAAGTAACGAATCTAGAAGAACCAATGACTATCATTACAAAGTCGAAATTATTGTAGTACACCTTTGATTATGCATGGAAAGATAAAGTCGACTGTTGCAATTTTTAGACAAATTCTCTTTGTAATGATTCATTAGAAAAAGTAGTTATCAACCATAGAAAATTGCAAGGCATTGAAAGATTCTAGGGCTGCATAAAGTAGGTTAACTCTAGATTCAATTGGCATAAATATCATTTAACTGCGTAGTAGTTAGGAAAGGTTGCATAATGCATGTTCATCGCACGAATAATTTCATTCAAAGATGTAGTTACGGAAAGGCTACATGGTTCATTTTAATGTAAAACCTTAAAAGCTTAGTGGTATAAATCGTGAGTGCATGCCCTAGTAGGACCAATGGGAATTATGCCGTAATTTAACATGTGTTTTGTTCTTAACAAGAAGAGTTAGGGATTGTGAATCTAATCATACGTAGAGGCAATGAATCGTGTATTTACAAGAATTGTATCGTAATGCAACTAGTTTTTTTCCCTTTAGATTAAGACAACATCTTTAGGAATGGACCATCCTTGTCGTAAGAAAATTAGACTAGATTACCCAAAACACCTGAACTGCAAAAAGGATTTGCATAGGATGGTTAAATCAATACAATATACTCCAAGTGCTAACTAGGGTTTAGCACGTTAAGGACTTAACCTAGTCTCACTTCTTGCCAAGTTGAAACCCTCAGGTCCTGCCCACATTCACCGAATGTAGGTACAATTGGACATACTTGCAAGAAACGATTTAGGGTTTCTACCCTAAGGATCACTTGTTCAAAAGATGAAACTCGGATTGAGTTGGAACCCCTAGGACCAAATGATATCGGCCTAGTGCAATCGGGAATGGATTGGATATGAAGACACCCTAAACCCTATTTCTTATCTAATAATGATTCCGTGACCAGAAGACGTCGTTCGATGGGTGAAAGGATCCCATGGATTAGATGCGACACTCGTGCAACAAGTTGCAACATCGCATGATCTTGTGGTTTGATCACAAGAGAATGGCCAATTCCTCAGAATAAGATTGGCAGATTCTTGCGCAAGTTTATCCTGCAAGAGGATTAGTCGTCCTCATATAGCACCTTTCTTGGGAAAAGTGACCAAGATAAGGAAATTAGATATTTGCTTGGAAGCAAATGACCAATCAATAATTTGGAGCGACATGGTCGCCATGAATTACTATTAATAGAACCTAAGGTATTGGTTAAGTTGGGCTAATAGCGTATGGCCCTAACCCAAGGACATAAGGGTTAACAAACAAGCCCGTGGGGATCTTGCCAAGTCACAACTGATCCCATATTGAATGCTGGATGCATTCGGAGAGAAGGATTCACTCCTTAGCAGTTGGCCAAATAATGACCACTAGATATGATTGTGCTTGTAACAGTTTAGAGAGCATTGTTTGATTTGTTTGCTCAAGGAACTAAAGGATGAAAAGATATCTAATGCTTCAGGTTGAAGGCCTGAAGGGAGAGGCAGCCTTAGTTACTCCCGACTATCTGCCTAACCCTAACCAAGGGGGTTGTTAGCGGTGCTGGGAACGTGGACCGAAGCTGCCGCATGAGGTCTCTCCGTTGGGCACTACTTGGATTAGGAAGACGCTTGGGTGCAAGGGGGGGCTTTGGCCGTAAATCCCTTGCCTTCCGAGCCCTGCACAAGAGGCCAAGGTGACTCGGGATTGGATCTCGAGGCCCGTATACTAGTCTACGGGCGGAATCTTGGATTAGTGATCCCTGTGGATTGCTGGATAGCCTTCAGGCGGATTATGGATAACCCTACGGGCTGGACTTTATCAATGTGTTCAAAAGATAAATATGATAACCTGTTGAAAAGGAACTTATTTGACACTGCTTTTCTATATCAAGTGCTAAGATTATGTGAAGGAACCAGTGTCTAATGGGCTAATTAAGGAAGCTGTTTGATGCATATCCAACTAAATGTGGTTGGTAATTAGACAACTAAAACAACCTGAGCAAAGTGCGGTGGATGTGGCCATGGGTCCATCCTATGGATGGGTGGTCCCGATTGGCCAAGAACTTTTCTCAATCATAATGGAGAGCAAGAAGATATTCTCAAAGGAAATGAATAGCAAGGGCGTTGACCTAGAGTCCAGGCTATAATAACCCCGGTTTATGCTTTTTTAGGGAAACAAAATACGACTATGCCTTATGGCAGAGAGGTCGAGCCTTGCATCCCTCTTGTTTCCCATTCTCCTTGAACCAAGTGCAGCGTGAATCCACTTCAACCCTGGCATTTCAGTGTAAAGTAGGTCACTTAGGGTTCGATGCTAATTTCCGTTTAGGAGATGACCATTAGCGGAAACCCTGATTCAGGTCGGTCCTAAGTGGGAACGGCCAGAATACTTCCGCTATGTGACAGACACGAAAAGTCCTAGATCACAAACCCCGTAACATTCCATGGAAGTGCCGGGCGGAGCTTTCTAAACCTTCTTTCTGATGGACTGCTAAGACGTGTCCTAAAGGGAACAAGTGAACACGTTATAGTTGGTATCAGAGCCAATGAAGGATTTGTTTTTAAGAAATCTTAATAAGAAGAAGTAAAGAAAATGTTGCTATTGAGAACATTTCCTTACTTTCGATACTGTCTTGCTGAATTATGAAGCATGGAACAGATTCTTAGTGTTCCGAGTCATGTTTAGGACCACGATGCATTCCCCGGATTATCGACAAAGGATCGATATGATGAACATCCTAGATCGTATTTATAATCCATTGCCTGTGTAAGTGAAACGGAGGTGAACGGGTGACTCAGGAATCCACTACATAGCTGCCCACCGGTTTGTATACCTTCGAACCAACCTAAAGAGAATCAAGTGGTTGGAGGACATGTAGATCGTGAAGCTTTTCATTTTTATGGAGGATCATGTAAATTCAATTTTACATATCAAAGGTCAGAGAGTTGAGCTGAACTCATATGTATACGAGGAAGTGACCCGTGTAATCCTTGCCGACAGGATCAAGGTGTTGGGACGCTATGAGAAGAATGGGTACCAAAGGAAAGGATACCCTAATCTTTCGATGACTTACCGATTCCTGAAGATCCATGACCCGAAACTATACTATTATCCAGTTCTCGTAGCTAAATGTAACACGAAATTATTTTCCCCGAACTAATGTAGCATTTGCTTTACTATCTCAAGAAATATTGTACTCCAAAAGAGCTAGGCCCATATAAATAAAATAAGACTTCTTTTTATCAATGTCTGTCTTGTCTACGATAATTGATAAAAAGTTAACTGGCTAGGTTTCTTGATTGATATAGCTGAATTCGGTATGAAATATAAATCATAATGATTAGTGAGTTATAATGTTAAGAATCCTCTATCCAAGCACAACCCCAGGTACAGATTCCCAGTTCTCCCCCTACATCAAGTACGGCCGTGATCCAGGAAAAGAAGTTACTTCTCAAGCAGATCAAGCCCCCAGAATTTGACGGGAAAGGTAGGACTGTCCAAGTGGATGCTGAGATTTGGATAGAGTCCATGGAAGATTACTTTGGAGCAGTGGGTATTGCACCGGCCAACCAGCCTATGCTTGCCAAGCTGAAGCTCACTAGCGAAGTTAGGCTTTGGTGGAAGCAATGGTGCAGAGATCAAGGGATCTTGAAAGGATCGGTTACCTGGGAAAAGCTGAAGAAAGCTATGCAAGGAAGATACTTACCACCTGCGTATCGCACGTAGAAAATGAATGAATTCTACGAGCTGAAACAGCTGGGTCTCACTCTTGACGCATACTACTTGAAATTCATCTCACTTCTTAAGTATGCGCCAAAGATGGACATGACACAGTAGGTGTTGAAATTTTGTGCTGGTTTAAACCCACCAGTGAATACCCGTCTCGAATCTATGCGCCCAACAGATCTATAGGACTCACTCATTTGAGCTGCGCCCATAATTCATGAGGTACAGGTTAGGCCAAGAAGTAACAAAACTTGGTCTTATAATGACCAGAATAGAGGAGCATTTAGGCCCTAAGTGAAGAGAGTTCAAGGTCAAAACTGGGGACAAAGAAAGAAAGCAAGGACCAATAATGTCAACAACTTTGTCCCTACCCAAAGCAATGGCCGAAATCTCCGTTGTTTCCACTACAACGAGCTCAGTCATTTCAAGAGGCAATGTCCCAAGCTTAGCGGAGGACATCGTCAAGCACCTTTTGAAGGAACTGACCATGGCCAGGGAGCCGCCACCCGAGGCAGAGGGAGAGCCGCCTATGTTGCCAACAGAAAATTATGCAAAGAAGAAGACCCGACCATGGAAGAAGAGATTGAAAGGGCAACAGTCCATGCTGCCCTTCACAAGAAAGGCCCGAATTGCCATTTTAGGTGATTCAGACACCATCGGACTATCAAGGTAAAGGTTTCAAAACCTTGATTGATTGTGGTAGTACACATTCCGTTATCTCACCAGCTTGTGCAAGAAGATTAGGAATAGCCATAGTAGAAGCACCTACCTTGCTTGTGGAATTAGCAAATTGTTGTGAGGTCACTTGTACTAGGAAAACTGCTAAGGTGGAATTCTTTCTTGGAGGAAAGACGACTTCGGTTAAATTCAGGGTCATGAACCTAGGTATCCATGAGTGTTTACTCAGAATGGATTGGCTTAAACCTAAGGATGCCCACATTCATTGTGGAATTTCCTAAAGAGCTGACAGAACTCTTGCCTCAAAGAGAAGTGGATCATGAGATCAAGCTAGTGCTAGGAGCTGCTCCAATTGTAAAGAGACCTTATCGGATGGCCATTCTGGAAGTAATTGAGCTGAAGGAGCAACTCAAGCAACTGCTAGATCAAGGCTACATCCATCCTAGCAGATCACCATGGGGAGTTCCAGTGCTATTCCAGAAAAAGAAAGATGGAATACTTCGACTATGTATTGATTACAGAGGGTTGAATCAATCAACTCAGTAAGAAGAAGTACCCTATTCCTAGAATAGATGAGCTTCTTGATCATCTTCAGGGTGCAAAGATCTTCTCCAAGATTGATCTTAGGTCTGGTTACTATCAGATAAGGATCAAGGAAGAAGATATCTCAAAGACGGCCTTCAACACAAGATATGGACACTTTGAGCTTCTAGTTATGTCATTCGGGCTTACGAATGCACCTGCCATCTTCAATAGGTTAATGCAGGATATCTTTAGGCCATATCTTGATGAATTCGTACTCGTCTTCTTCGAGGACACCTTAGTCTATTCTAAACAAGAAGAAGATCATGAACCTTAGCTTTGCATTGTCCTTGAGACAATGAGGGCACACAAGCTCTGTGCTAAGATGAAGAAGTGTGCATTCTTCAAGCATCAAATTGAATATTTGGGATTTATCGTATTAGTGGAAGGAATCTCAGTGGATCCGGCCAAACTCAGAGATGTTCTATAATGGCCAATACCAATAACTATAAAAGAAATACATAGTTTTTCTTAGATTGACAGGATGGTATAGGGTCTTCATCAAAATCTATGCTTTGATTGCAGCACCTCTTACGGATTTACTGAAGAAGCAAACATCCATTGCGTGGTTAGCTGCTGAAAAATCTAGCTTTGATAGATTAAAGCAAAGTTTGGTATCAGCACCTATACTGAAACTTCCAAATATCAGTAAGGAGTTCGAAGTTGTAACTGATGTTAGCACGCTTGCCTTAGGATGTGTGCTCAGGCAAGAAGGTCATCCTGTAGCATACTCTTCAAGGAAACTAAAAAGCCATGAGAAGAATTATGATACCCATGATCTAGAACTATTAGCTGTCATCCATGCTCTAAAGCTTTGGAGACACTACCTATTGGGTAACAAGTTTACTCTAGTAACGGATCATAAAAGTCTCAAGTGGATCTTTACCCAGAATGAGCTCAACATGAGGCAACGTCGGTGGATTGAAGTGCTAGAGGATTATGATTTTGAAATCAAATACCGACTTGGAAAGGAGAATGTAGTTTCGGACACACTCAGTCGTCGCAAGGCATTCCTTAATTCTCTAAGCTTGCAAAATCCATCAATAGCATGATCTCTAGCCACAAAGGTATCCATGCCAAACAACCCAATACTTGAGCTAGCGAGAGAAGTAGCATGCCATGATCCAACCTATCAAAAGATGCTAAGGGAGATCCCTATCAAAGAATAGGACCAAAAGCTACAGGCTAAGTATCATGAATTCTCTATCAATAGTGGACTTGTCTACTATAGAACGAGATTATGTATACCAGCAAGCGAGTCGCTTAAGCAGAAGATACTGTGGGAAGCTCATGATTCCCCTTTTTCAGGACATCTTGGCTATGCCAAGACTCTCAATGTAGTTAGGAAGAGCTACTATTGGGAGAGGCTTAAAGATGACGTCCTCAAATATGTCACTGAGTGTTTATCTTGTTAAGGTATCAAAGCTGAACATGTCAAAATGCCAAGGAAGTTGCAATCACTTGAAATTCCCCAAATGAAATGGGAATTCATCAGTATGGACTTTGTTGTTGGCCTACCCCAAGTTTAGGGAGGATACAACTCAATCATGGTTGTGGTTGACATGCTTACCAAGGTTGCATACCTTATTCTTGTTAAGACAAACTATAAAGCCTCAAACATTTCAAGGTTGTTTATCAAGGAGATATTCAAGCTACATGGGTTACCCAGAAGAATCATTAGTGATCATGATTCTCTCTTCACATCACACTTTTGGAGAGCTATCTTTGAAACCATTGGGACTCAACTCTATTTTAGTACAACTTACCATCCCCAAACTGATGGCCAAACGGAGCGAGTCAATCAAGTCATGCCGTGAACCAAAATGGTGGATTCAATACTTGCTCTTGGTTGAGTTTGCCTACAATGCTTCTTACCAACAAAGCATTTAGATGACCCCTTTTCAAGCATTGTATGGGCATGACTGTCGAAGTCTCCTAAACTTCTCAGATCCAACCTTGAGGGTTGAAGCTTCAAGGCAAATGGTGGAAGAGATGGATGACCAAATTAAGTCAATAAGATAGGACATCCAAGCCGCCAAGGATAGATAGAAGGTATACCGGATTTGAAGCTTCAAGATAGATCCTTCGAGGAAGGAGACATGGTCTTCATTCGCATATGGCCAAAGAAGAGTTCTCTATCCTTAGGAGATTGCAAGAAGCTAAGTCCAAGGTATTGTGGACCATACAAGATCCTCAAGTACCTAGGACCCAATGCTTATAGAGTGCAACTTCCTAAGAACCTAAAGATTCATAATGTATTTCATATCAGCCTATTGAAGAAGTATGTGCCTAACCCTAGGCATGTACTTGATGACCAACAAGTTATAATCCCTAGCCAAGGAGTCCTTGAACTATGGCATGACAGGATCTTAGATGTTAGGAAGAGACAATTGAGATCCAGAATCTTGAGAGAATGCCTCGACCAGTGGAAAGATTATCCCGAGGAGGATGCCACTTGGATGGATGCAAGCACTCTCAACCAACAATATCGCCAGCTCATCTCGAGATGAGGACATCTTGATTCCTCCAAGGGGGAGAGAATATAATATTCTCGTTTGAATAAAAATATTACCAGACCAACCTCCCGCGCACCGTAAACTCGTGAAAAGATTATCACCAATGCCGACAGTTGATCTATAACTGTACGCGAGAAATGGAGTACTCCGCATTAGTAAACTGGGACCGAGGATCAAAAACCGCATCATATGCAGGGAAACATCCTCTTGGGAGGAGGTTAAGAGGATAATGATGGAATTAAAATTCAATACCTCTTAACCGTGATGAGGATCAAAAACCGTGATGAGAAGCTAGAAGCTTCTTATTTGGAAGCTTCTAAGAAGCTTCCATAACACCCCTTCCTACCAAATCACACAATAAGCCATCCCGGGCTTTGAAGAAAAGGAGGCGACAAAGGCACTTCCCACTAGATCATCTTTTCCTCCCCGGGTTTTGAAGAGGGAGCCTATAAGGCCTTCCTACCAAATCTCCCACAAGACCTTAGGCCCGGTTCTTTGTAAAGAAGAAGAGGGGTTTCTCTAAGCCCCTTCCCACTCGATTTCCCCCATAAGCCATCCCTATTTTTTTTCCGGTCTTGTAGAGAAGAAGAGGGTTTCCTTAAACCCCCTTTCCACAAGATCTTTACCCCCTGGAATTTTTATGAGAGGAAGGAGAAGTCTGTAACGTGTCCACTTGAATCATTCCGGACACGTCTTAGCAGCCCATCGGGAAGGATGTCTAGAAAGCTCCGCCCGGCACTCCCATGGAATGTTACGGGACTTGCGATCTAGGTCTTCCCGCGTCTGCCACGTAGCGGAAGTATCCTGGCCGTTCCCACTTAGGATCGACTTGAATTTGGGTTTTCCTGTTTGGTCATTAGCTAGCAACAACTAGCGTCAGACCCGAGCGAACTACTTTACGCAGAAACGCCAGGTCCGAAGCGGATTCACGCTGCACTTGGTTCAAGGAGAATGGGAAACGAGAGGGATGCAAGGCTCGACCTCTCTGCCATAAGGCATAGTCCTATTCCGTTCCCCTAAAACAGCGTGAATCGGGTAACAGGTAAATCTAAGTCATCGTTCTCGTTATTTGCTTTGGCGATGATGATCATTCCTCTCATCGTTGAAGATTTTGAGAAAAGTTCCCGGCTAACCGGGACCACCCATCCATAGGACGGACCCATGGTCCATCCTCCGCACTTTCCTCGGTTTGTTTTAGTTATGTAATTACCTACCACATTAGTTTGACATATAACAAACAGCTTCCTTGATTAACCCTGTTAAGCACTGGTTCCTTCACGTAATCTTATCACAGAACATAAAGGAAACAATGCCAAACAACTTCTTTATTATCATTTTATCCTTTTATCTTTGAAATACAAGGAGTTCTCGCCCGTAGGCGTATTCATAATCCGCCCGAAGGCTATCCAGTAATCCACCAGGGATCACTAATCCAAGTTTCCGCCCGTAGACTAGTATGCGGGCCTCGAGATCCAATCCCGAGTCACGTTAGTCTCTTGTGCAGGGCCCGGAAGGTGAGGGATTTACGGCCAGAGCCCCCTCTGGCACCCAAGCGTCCTCCTGCTCCAAGTAGAACTCAACGGAGAGACCTCTCACGGTGGGTTCGGTCCACGTTCCCGGCGCGGTTAACAACCCCCTTGGTTAGGGTCAGGCAGGCAGTCGGGGGTAACTGAAGCTGCCTCTCCCTTCAGGCTTCAACCTGAAGTATTTAGATATATTTTCATCCTTTAGTTCATTGAGCAGACAATGCAAACAGTGCTTTCTAAACTGTTACAAGCATAATCAATTTCCAGTGGTCGTTTAGCTGGCAAACTGTTAAGGAGTGACTCATTTTCTCCGAATGCAACCCGCATTCGATCCGGAATCAATTGCAACTTGGCAAGATTCCTATCGTTCTTGGGTTAGGGTCATACCCTACCAATACTTTAGGTTTTGTTGTGGTAGATTCCAGCGCTTCATGTCGCTTTAGTTTATTGTCTGGTCATTTGCTTCAAGGCAAATACCTAACTTTCCTTTTCCTTGGCAATTATTCCCCAAGAAAAGTGAGTAACAGGATGATTATTCATCCTCTTGTAAGTTAAGTTCTTTCAATAACTTGCCAACCTCATTTCGAGAGATGACAAAACTCTCTTGTGGACAAATCTCAAGTCTATACAATGTTGCAGCTTTTTGCACATGTATTGCATCTATTCCACGGGATCATTCCACCCATTGATTGGCGTTTTCCGGTCACGGAATTTACCTCCAGCCGAGTAGCAGGGTTTAGGGCGTCTTCTTACCCAGCTCATTATATTGGGCCATGGTCCTAGGAATTTCCAACTCAGTCGGAGTTTCATCATTTGAACGAATGATCCTTAGGATAAAACCTTAGATCATTTTATGTATGAGCATCCAATTGACTCGACATTTCGTGAATGTGTGTAAGATCTTTGGGTTTGCGGGTTTTAACTTGGCAACAAGTGTAAAACTAGGTCGAATCCTTATCGCGCTAAACACTAGTTAGCACTTGGGATATTTGTCATATCGACTGAACCATGCCCATATGAATCTCTTGTGATTTAGGTGACTTAGACAACTCAATATACTTGTCTTGCGACAAGGATGAAACCGTTCCTAAAGGTAATAAACTAGATCTAAAGGAGAACAATAGATACAACTTCACCAATACGTGTAAACATGCGATTCACTACTTCTACGCATTACATGGTTCACAATAACCCTATCTTTCCTTGGCAAAGTAAAAATGCCTGATAATCTGAACACTAACTTTCCTAGGTCCTGCTAGGACTTACATCAAATAGTCATGCCACTTGCAAGTCCATAGATCATTTTTGTGCCCTTCTATTCCTTTTCGAATAACATCTTATGGGTGTTAACTTTTCCTCATAAGTCATTACAAGGAAGATTCATCTAAAAATGGGACATGCCATTAATCTTTCCATGCCTAGTAAAAAGGTGTACCTCAATAATTTCAACCTTGTAATGAGGCAACAGTTGTCCTAGGCTCGTCACTTTTGAATACACAAAAGGAAACTTGCTAATAAGGTCCTACAAATGCATGGACACCTTATGCCCTTTCCAATCATTCCATTGAACGTACCAATGATCAATTTTCATATCTTAAGCTATTTCTAATAAATGTTCAAATAGCCAATTCATTTTTCCAGTTGCTTTTAACTTGACTTAGTTGAATTTGAACATGCATGAGTGCTTCCTAATTCATGAAGTTTATCATGATTAACTCAATACTTCTCTGTGGAATCCAAATAGATCAAACCTGGACTTGTGGGCTCCGGGAAATATCCATGTAAATATTAGGAAAAGATCCTTCCGCAGGCGCGTCTTGTGACTTTTTAGGGGCCATTATGACATAATTACGGACTTCCAGGTTGCCTTTTCCCTTACGCAATCGGTGAATTTGCTCGCCCTGGTACGCAGCCTCAAGATCTTGCTCTTTTCTCCCTGGTACGCGGGAGATCCCTTTCGAAAAGTGGATCCTTGGGAATACCAGCTTGCGGAATTTGACCTTATGGAAGGCCTTTATACTTAATTTCCTCAAAATTCTGGGGTAAAGATTCTTGAAAAATGACCTTAAAGCAATCCTCTTCAATGGGCTTATGGGGAAAAATCGAGTGGGAAGGGCTTAGAGAAAACCCTCTCCTTTTTTTATAACGAACCGGGCCTAGGGCCTTAGTAGCTTCCTTTGCTTCAAGGGCCGGAATGGGCTTATTGAGGTTCAAAAGGGAGGGCTTTAAAACCCGCCTAGGGAATGGATTGTGTGAGATCCAAAGGGAAGGGGACTTAGAAATCCCGGGGTAAAATGGGCTATAAAGGGACTCCACGGGAAGGGGGCTTTGAGAAGCCCCCTTAGAAGCTTCCTAGAGAAGCTTCTAAGAAGCTTCTGGCAGCACGTGCATGTCGGGGGGAGGGGATCGTAATCCAGCGGCGGACTGAAGTGGCCGGGCGGCTTCACGGCAGCTATGGCGGACTGGGCGGACTGCACGGCGGCTTTCCTCTGCACGGCGACCCCTTCTCCACGGCCACCTTCCACACGACAGCCTTCTACTGCCTTCCATTCCTTCACACGACCACCTCCCTCACACGACAGCCTTCTGCCGCTTTCCTCCCTTCCCCCTTCACACAGCCCGTCCACCACGGTGACCTCCCCCAGCTCGTCCAGCACGTCCGGCACCCCTCTCCCTTCACGTCCGGCACCTCCCTTCACGTCCGGCCGTCCTCCAGCACGTCCGTCTTCTGCCGCCATCTCTTCCCTTTCTCCCCCCCCCCAAGAGGGGGTTCTTATAGTCCAAGAGGGGGAGAGGGGACCTCCCCACGTGGCCCGTTGCATGGCTCTCTCCTCCCCACCTCCTCATGCTGCCCATACTAGCCCATCCCTTTCCCCTAGCCACACATCGGCTGGGGAAGATAATAAAAAAATTTGCAATTACCTTATCCTCTTGACCTCTTCCCAAGAGGCTGTTTTCCGGTGGCTATGCGGGTTTGAATCCTCGGCCTTATTTTGCTAAGGTGGAGTGTCTCCATTTCTCGTGTGTGGTTATAGATTAGCTGCTGGCACTAGTGATAATCTTTGCACGAGATTTACACGACGTGCGGGAAGTTAATATTTACGGTACGCAGTACGCGAAAATATTACAAAGTCCATAAGTCCCCATTTCCTCAAGGCTCCATAGAACCATTCCTAGCTGGAATTTCAAGGAGAAGAGTATCTCTCAAGCCGCCGTTTCCGCAAGGCCTTTACAAGATCCCTTCACAAAATCCCTCTTTTCCCAAAAGGAAGAAGACCCAAGCTCCGAACCCTAAGGCCTTCCAAAGCCAAATTCTGCAAGTCGGTACCTCTGTCAAGGTGCCATACCTCAAAGGGATTTGCGCGTACGAGGGAGATGGCCAAAGATCACAAGACTGTGAGCCAAGGCAAGAAGTAAGTCGAATCTGTGAAGGCAAACAAGAGGTCAAATTCACAATGGCCCCTAAAAAGTCATAAGGTGCAACCGCAGGAGGATCATCTCCTAATATTCATGTGGATATTTCACCGAGTCCACAAGTCTAGGTTTTCTTCCTATTTTTTATTTACATCGAAGTATTGCAACTATGCATGGTTATTTCATGGAATTAGGATGCAATTATGCTTGTCAAATCCACCTAGTTAGATGGGATTGAAATACATTGGCTATTTGAAAAGAAGTAACTCGTGATTGAAGATTGGTCATTTGTATTTTTCAATGGAATGAAAGAAAAAGAACATAAGGTGTCTATGCATTTTTAGCAAGTTGCCTTTGTGCATTGCAAAGTAACGAATCTAGAACAACTAACGATTATCATTACAAAGTCAAAATTATTGTAGTACACCTTTGATTATGCATGGAAAATTAAGTCGCATGTCGCAATTTTTAGACAAATCCTCTTCGTAATGATTCATTAGAAGAAGTAGTTATCAACCATAGGAAATTGCAAGGCATTGAAAGACTCTAGGGCTGCATGAAGTAGGTTAACTCTAGCTTCAATTGGCATAAATATCATTTATCTATTTAGTAGTTAGGAAAGGTTGCATAATGCAATTTCATCGCACGAATAATTTCATTCAGAGATGTATGCTTCAAGTTGAAGGCTTGAAGGGAGAGGCAACCTCAGTTACCCCCGACTATCTGCCTGACCCTAACCAAGGGGGTTGTTAGCCGCGCTAAGAACGTGGACTGTACCGGCCACTGTTGAAGGGTTTTCGAAAACAAAGTCACGTCCACAGAGGACCTTGACGAATTTCAAGATAGAAGATCAATCAAGCGAATAAGCAGGACGAGAAAATGATGCCAAGACTCTCTTCTATTTCTGCCTATAACAAATACAAGGTACAAGAAGAAGAAACCTGAGTGGCCTCTAGGTATAGGCCACCAACATGGTGGCGGCTATGGTTCAAAAACAATTATTCTAATTGAAAGCAATAGATCTAACATTGAGAGACCAAGCTGGTGTGCAACATGCAGTAGTGGAAGTCATTTTCCTTTGACAAATTGTGTTGGGAAAGTGGTAGCTTCTTGCAAGCGTACATTGTAGGGAAGCACCACAAATTTAAAGTGATGATTCTCTCCTCCAACTACCTTAGCAAAGTAGACAAGATATTCAAGAGAGATATGTTGCTTGTGAGAGGTATTTGACAGAAATGCACTCCAAGTAAAAACATCAGGATTGCGCAATCTGCTGAACACTTGGTGTGCCTCTGACAAGCTCCCACACTGAGAAAATAGACAGATCGGAAAGCTTCCTAGAAATTTATTCGACTCTAATCCGGTTTTCACGATCAGGGAGTATACTTCCTTACCTCTGGAGTATCCTAGAAATGTCCCTCTCCCTCTGGATCGACGAAACTCTCCCTAAAATCTAGGACTCGTCACTCATAATGCAGGGATCAGCTCCCGATTTTACAAAAGTAAAAAATAACTTGCTATATCCCTGTTTAAGCTTTAACAATAGCTTAATAGGGAAGCTCCAGGAGATGGTTGTGGCCCTTGCGCTCGTAGAGACCGTCGACTAAATAGAGATTGGAGGAAGTCATACTTCGTCTGTACATTAGCATGCCAGTTGCCAAGTGATTTGACTAAGGTTTCTTTGATTGTTTCTTGGCTGAAATCACCCCATATTCCAAGGACTGTTGAATTTGGATTGAAAGAATCCCTATGGAATTCTAGCAGATCTTCTTTAGATATAGACTTCAAGGTCTTCTTTGTGAAGTACTATGAATAGGCACTATACTTATCGTACAATAGCTTTGCAAACTCCCTTGCTGCAATTTCCTGTGCATTATCTCCTCGACGCTTTATAGACCCGAGCAATTGCATGCATGTAAGTTTCAACTTATCCTTTGGCATCAAAGGGTGCTGAAAAAATTCAAAAAAACAAGGATAAAACTTGATTTAAATCTTCTGATAAGCATATGAAGCCAACATACATTTCAGCCACACTAGATGATGTTTCAATCTGTGCTACAGTCTCCTCTAATATTGTATCCAATCTTTCTATAAGATGCTGAGTTGTGCCTTCGCTACGTTGGACAGTTGAACTAATGAGGGCAAGTACAAGCTTGTCAACAAGGTCATTCTTGCTTCACCCATTCATCAAGTCTCGTAGTCATCCACTTGTAGGGCATTCTTGTATTTCTTCTTATCTTAGATCCGGGATTTCTTGTACCGCTTTGACAGCTTCAACAAACTACCTTGGCATCGGTTCAATATTTTTGACACACACACACACACAAGCATTCATTCACACACATGCAGAGATAAATGCACACATATAATATTATTTACAATGGAACGAAGTCCTACCACACACACGGGTTTAAGATGATAACTCGAGACACACTTACGGGAAAACTAGGTTTTATACACACACAAACACGCAAGCCACACGCAAAACAAAATGCAAACACAACGACTAGGTATACACAAAACACGAATGTCACACACACAAACTTTTTGGTGGATTTCACACCTTGGATATGTAGCAGTACGACACCATGTGAGGTCTCTCCGTTGGGCACTACTTGGAGCAAGAGGACGCTTGGGTTCCAACGAGGGCTCTGGCCGTAAATCCCTTGCCTTCCGAGCCCTGCACAAGAGGCCAACGTGACTTGGGATTGGATCTCCAGGCCTGCATACTAGTCTACAGGCAGAATCTTGGATTAGTGATCCCTATGGATTGCTAGATAGCCTTCGGGCGGATTATGGATAAGCCTGCGGGCTGGACTTTATGAATGTATTCCAAAGATAAATATGATAACCTGTTAAAAATGAACTTGTTTGACACTGCTTTTCTATGTCAAGTGCTAAGATTATGTGAAGGAACCAGTGTCTAACGGGCTAATTAAGGAAGCTTCTTGATGCCTGTCCAACTAAATGTGGTAAGTAATTAGACAACTAAAACAATCTGAGGAAAGTGTGATGGATGTGGCCATCGGTCCGTCCTACGGATGGGTGGTCCTAGTTGGCTGGGAACTTTTCTCAATCATAATGGACAACAAGAAGATATTCTCAAAGGAAATGAATAGCAAGGCCGTTGACCTGGAGTCGAGGCTATAATAACCCCTATTTATGATGTTTTAGGGGAACGGAATGGGACTATGCCTTATGGTAGAGAGGTCGAACCTTGCATCCCTCTCGTTTCCCATTCTCCTTGAACCAAGTGTAGTGTGAACCTACTTCGACCCTGGCATTTCTGCGTAAAGTAGGTCGCTTGGGGTTCGACGCTAATTGCCATTTAGGAGATGACCATTCGGGAAAATTCTGATTCAAGTCGGTCCTAAGTGGGAACGGCCAAAATACTTCCGCTATGTGGCAGACGCGAAAAGTCCTAGATCACAAACCCCGTAACATTCCATGGGAGTGCCGGGCAGAGCTTTCTAGACCTCCTTTCCGATGGACTGTTAAGACATGTCCTGAAGGGAACAGGTGGACACGTTACATGGAGGAGGATAGGTTGGGATGCTCAAGTGGATTACTTTATAGTATATCCATACTTGGCTAAGATGTAGAATATTGATGTTGTTTCTAATGAGAAGAGGAAAAGAGATGATGAGGCTACATGTACTTCAAAATTATGACACGAAGTTAATCAAAGCAATCAAAGATTGCTAAGAAAACCAGTCGCGAGCATGTCATGGAAGATATAGTGCATGAAAAGAGGAAATATGAGAAAAAAATGGCAAGGAGCCTAGCTATAAACTAGAATCTAATATAGAAACCATCGCAAAAATTAAGAAAATACTTGAGGGGAGAACCTTAAACAACAATGTTGACTCTACACTTGGTAAATTTCTTCAAATTTTCAAATGTGAATTCCATGTTGAAATAATAGACATCATTTAAGAGAGAAATATAGTTTAGTAGGGAAACCAATCAAGCTTTGTCATAGGTTGATGAAATTTGGATTCTCAAGGAATTCATGCAAAGTCTACTAACACTCCCATTGATGTTGTTGCAAGCAAACAGAAGCGACAAGTGGGCTGATTAAGTGTGAAAAGGAGAAAATGTTGGTTGGAAATGTCCTAATAAATAGCATTGCTCAAAGATGGTTTATGAAACACTAAATGCATGATGATGATATTGCTTGCTTCATTCCTAGTAGCCATTATTCTCATATACACTAGGCAAGGGCTATGATAGAGACCATACTAAAAATTGGTAAGAGGGAAAATCCATGTGTTTCATAACTAGACTATCGGTCCAATATCAATGTCGTGTCACAAAGCTTGAATAAAAATGGTGGCTAGCTAATTGATGTAGATCTTAGATAAAGAATGAGGGCAGCAAATAACTTTTCTTGGAATTTGTATATTTTATACCTAAATGTTCAAGTTACTTTAGGGTATGTCCAAGATTCTCAACATTTCTTTGTGCAATACATTGATAGTTATCCAATAATTTAGGATAGCTATACATTGTGCAAACTAGGATGAAAACAAAAGTTCTTAATGATCATCATATGCTCATGTGAGGAGTAGAGATGGAAGAAAGACATTATAGTTTCCAAGAGTGAGCGACAATCATCCATTCAATCAAGCTATGCCCAAAGTTCATCTTCTGCCATAAAATGTTAAAAGAGTTCAAGGATTTTTAGATGGCGCTACCATAAGGGAAGGCTATAGCAGTCGTACTTGCATAAATATATTGTCTCCTAGTAAAGGGAACTAGTTTTATTCTTGACTTTTATGTTCGAATAGCTGTAAGTAGTTTTTGGGTATTTAAGAGAATTGACATCATGAATGGGATTGAAAACAAATATATCAAGAAGACTAAAGAAGAGCTAAAAAGGCATGAGTTTTTGGCTGCAAATGATTGCATTATGAGGACATTTGAGGGGCTCAATTTTAGTGACACCATGATTAAAATTTCAATAGTTGTACATGTTGAAAATGAGGCCAAAAAGAGTGTACTTTGAATATGTTCTTTGGAGATGA
Source organism: Lygodium microphyllum (assembly GCF_053477565.2). Taxonomy (NCBI): domain Eukaryota; kingdom Viridiplantae; phylum Streptophyta; class Polypodiopsida; order Schizaeales; family Lygodiaceae; genus Lygodium; species Lygodium microphyllum. The sequence goes on from NC_141158.1 coordinate 75,362,846, forward strand.
TGAAGCTATAGCACGATTTGCTCCCTAAGGAAGGGCTATAAGTAAAAGAATGGGTTGATGCACTTGCAGAAACAAAATATAAGACTATTAATAAGAAAGTTAAGCCACTTGATTTTCCATGGCCATTTGGTAGTGAGGGTATGTACAACTAGGTATCAAGGTAGCCTAGCTTGTATGATCCAAAGAATAGAGGGTGTAAATTTATAGTTGAAACATGGAAGGAATTGAAAGTTGGTGGAGAAGCATTTCTCTGCCTGCTAAAACGGAATGTCTCATGTAGATATTAGGTAAACATGGGAAAGCATTTTATTTTAGGCAATTGAAATAGGTTGTGTGGACCTAAATATTGTGTCTCCAATGGTGATTTTCACAGTGCCACATGTGCCATGGAATTTGAGGCCCATTCTGGTATCTAGAGCTTATTTTCCTAAGTTGATGGAAATCTTGAATAAGAAGATGTGCATGAAGATATTGGAACCATCTTCAAGTCTATATTCTAATAACTAGTTAAGTGTACCTAGGAAAAATGGAGCTGTGAGTTTCATTCAAGATATGCAGCCTCTCAATAGAGTCACACAATAAGAAATGTGGATGCAGGTTTAGTAGTAGACAAATTTGCACATGATTTTGTAGATTGAGTAATTTATTATTTGGTTGACTTATACTTTGGCTATGATTAGTTTCAATTAGATATTTGAAGTAGGGATATCATGATAATGAAGAAGACCTTAGAACTAGTATGGATGTGTAGTGTGTCATAGGGTGCAATGAACTCAGTTGCACATGTGACGAATGCAATGAACAAGGTGATCAAGGATTTTATTCCACAACTTACTATGCCCTTCTTGGATGGTATTTAAAAAAAGGGATGTTTAGTGAATGAGAAGAATGATGAGTTTGATGCTCATGGGTATGGACAATTTGTTACAGACCATATTACTGATTGTGAAAAGATTTTGGTTCATTTGGAAGAGGAAAACTTGACTATTTTAGACCAGAAATCAATTTTTGAAGCTGAGGAGTTTTTTTATTATAGGCCATGTGCGTGGGTCTTATGGGAGAAAGCCATTGCTAGCTAAGATAGATGGGATTGACAAAATGCAAGATGTGCACATTACTATATCAAAAGCTCAAAGGTTCTTGGGCACATGTGTGTTCACATAATATGTATTCCTCATTTTGCATGCATAGCTCATACTCTTTATTAAATTTTGAGGAAAGGTTAGAGGTTCTATTAGGACAGATGACACATAAAGGCTATGAAAATTTTGAAAATGCTCTTAAAGTCTGCACCAACTTTAAGGAAATTCGACTACTCAAAAGGGAGACTAATAATCATCATAGGTTATACAAGCCCATTTGGAATTGGATGGGCAATTGGACAAGATGATGATAAAGGATAGAGATATGTTATTGGATTTGATGCTAAAGTGGTGAATGAATCGCAATGACAATATCCTCAAGTGAAAAGAGAGCTTGGAGGGTTGATATAGTCCTTAAATGTGATAAGAAATATTTTATGGGTGCTCATGTTGTCATTGAAATTCATTCATTTCCAGTATTGTGTATGATTTCTAGTTGTGCCACATTGGACATTGCCATCTTACGATGGATCGTCTACACAAAATCATAGAATCCTAATTTCAACATATTATAGGGAGAAATATTCAAATGATAGACATGTTGTCAAAAGCACAATATGAAGATCAAAATGGCATGATGGATGAGGAAGGAAAATATGAATTTCATGCTAAAAATGATGAAAATTGCAAAAGTTGAATTAGCAGCTACCCTAATTGTAGGTATAAGTTTCATTTAGGCAGAATAGTAATAAATATAGCCAATATACAAGATAAATTAGTTGAAAATAGTGCTATAATAGAAAATTCAAAAGTACATAATGTTATTACACTAATGAATGCAGTTTGGATAGCAAGGAGGAGGCATGTTGGATGATATGTAAGTATTGTAGAAGTGTTTTTCAAAGAGTCATGTATATGTTACTTGTTAAAGATTGAGCAATATCTCAACACTTTAATGAAGATGGAAGAATAGATAGAAGAGGAATTCAAGAGGATATCTACTATCGTAAAGCATTCATAACGTGATTTTATGTCTTCAAGGGCATCTTCTCTATGTAGTATTAAATCATTGCTAAAATAAGAATCCATTGTTTAATGAATGATTGCATGGGCAAAGGCATACATTTTTACTACACTAATAATAGTAACCAATAGGGTATCTATTGTAACAAATGTTTGTGAGGGTGCTCTAGGGACTTTACAGGCATCTCCTTCGTAAATATGGTGCTCTCGGGATAACAAATCACTTTTAGAAAAAGAGTACATGTGCTATGAAGATTTAAGATAACATAATGGTTCGCCCAATTTTATAAACTCTTTACTATTAATCAACCAAACATTCACCCACATATTTACAAACTAAAAATCATGGGGGTCCCTTAATTTTTACCTGGCTCATATGGTAGCTTCCAAGTTAGAGAGGCTCTAGATACCCATGTTGGGCCTACAATGGAGATGAGAAAACCATTGTGGTTTAACATCTATGGACATTGAAAGACCCTATTGCTAAAATTTTCTAAAAATTGTTTGATCTTCTCTTTACGATTATACCTAAATTATGTAAAAGAATGTCATGCTAGCATCATGTAAGTTTAAGAATTTATTTTTATATATTGAATTATTTATATTTGGCAAATAACCCCATCTTAAATGGAAAGTGAGAGGGTGGATCTCCAATGAATCCACCCTATGGTAGGGTAGTCTTGGTGAGCCAAGAGATTTTCCTTAGCATTATAGCATAGGTGCAAATAAGAAGGGAAAAAATGTTGATTATCTTAGGAATGTTAATTTAGAATGTGACCTCATGTCGTTGTCGTGCTGCTGTGTATCCGTGGTGTGGAATCCACCAAAAAGTTTGTGTGTGTGACATTCGTGTTTCGTGTATACCTAGTTGTTGTGTTTGCATTTTGTTCTGTGTGTGGCTTGCATGTTTGTGTGTGTATGAACCCTAGCTTTCCCGTAAGTGTGTTTCCAGTTATCGTCTCAAATCTGTGTGTGTGCTGGGACTTCGTTCCATTGTAAATAATATTACCTGTGTGTATTTATCTCTGTGTGTGTGCGTGTCAAAAATATTGAAAAAACCGATGCCAAGGAAGATTGCTGAAGCTGTCAAAGCGGTATAAGAGAACTCAAATCTAAGATAAGAAGAAATACAAGAATGCCCTACAAGTGGATGACTAGGGACTGCTAGAGGACACATCTAGAATAGACCTCAAGCTCACGGTTTGGAGACATACATGCTTCATGTGTTGGAGTTCAACATTGAGCCTAGAGAAGACTCTTCACCCTGTTTATCCTAAGAAGCAAGCTTCTTGATGGATGAACAGGAGAGTTCATGTCTGGTGGAAGTGTGTATGATTATCTTCACAATCAGCGGGGTGTCTTCAAACTGCCAACCCTTCTTCGAGTAGCTATTGATGTATCCAAGGGGATGGACTATTTGCACCAGAGCAGCATTATACACAGAGATTTGGAGGCTACAAAAAGCTTAGCTATGTAAAGCTATTGGGGGGGAGAAATGAAAAAAATCATTGGTGGACGACAAGACTAAACAAGGTGAAGCCAATGATGAAGCTACTAAGATAACAACCTTGGGAAGGAGACGACGCTGAGACGGGGTTGTGCTATCTTGGGAGGCCAACTTGCTCTACTGCAGAAGGGCCATGAGACTGTCTCGGTGCCAAGGGCCTCATGCAAAAGGAGGTCTCAACTAATCATCGCTTGTGGTGAGAGAGAAGCAGAAAACAAGGAGATAGAAGAGGACTGGGGAAAGGAATTGGAGAAAAAGCATCCGGAAGAGCTGGAAGTTTCATGGACAAGGCAGCGCATGACGGAAGGTAGATGTTGGCCTATCTTCTTGTTGAGAGTGGATGAAGAGGCCTCGATCATGTGAAGGCAAGGAGGAAAGGGGGGGAATATACCATGAATCCTCTTCATTGTTGACTAATAAAAAGACAATTTGGGTGAAGCAAATATCGATGAGCTGAAGAAGGAGAAGACATATTCATGCAAACTATGCATTGGATTTCTTGCAATAATGTTGTCTGGAACATCACATGTTAAGGCAGCAAGCATTTGCTAATGAAGCGGCAACAAGAACAATCCAACATGAAGACAGAGTTGCTGTGGACAGAAACGTTGCTGCAAATCAAACATCAGCTTCAGGAAGCAGGAGAGACCGAGTGTAGAAAGCATAACTATGGCTGGTCAAAAAGCATAACTATGGTGGTCAACTACAATGCAACTTACGAGAGTTGTCAAGACTAAAGCAATAGGCCTGGACTCGATTAGAGGAGCCTTAGCTAGCCAAGAAGCGATACCACATAGGATTCGTATGAGGACTGGGAACACAATAAGGAGAGATTGCAGTCCCTTGTGTTTTGTGATTGGATTAAGGATCTAGAACGGGGGAGAGAAAGCCTTCTCGATATAAAACTCGTAGGGCATTTAGAGTAATTTTTGAGCTTGAGATATGAGCTTGAGAGTTGAATTTTCAACTTGAGATCGGACGGCCTAAGCCCAGTGAGCTGTTCAGATTCGATTTCGTCTTGTATTTTGTAAACATCTTGGCAGTAATACAATTGTTACTTGGCATCATATTCGTCTTGCTTATTCGCTTGATTGATCTTCTATCTTGAAATTCATCAAGGTCCTCTATGGTGGACGGGACTTTGTTTTCGAAAACCCTTCGACATCGTTTTAGGGACTAGTATGAGACTTTGCCTTATACATAAAGGGTTCAACTTATTAGCTTCCCCTCGATTCTCTCTCTTTGAACCAAGTGCAACATAGATCCATTTTGGTTTGGGATGAATTATGTAAGCAATCATCCGTGGCCAATGCTAGGTAAACTATATTATTATTTTAGGAACCTTGAATTCACAATGATTCTCATGAAAATAGAGCATACCCTCCTGCATAAGGTAGTCTATATCAAGGTATCTTACGTGTAGCAAGGTTTGTGACATTCCAAGAAAGTTTCGGATGACATTATCTAGAACTATCTTTTCATGGACTACAGAACTATGCATCAAGGGGACATTTGATAGGTATGTTATACAAGGTTGAAAAAATGGAGCCCTTTTATCTCTTTTGGCAATGTAGATGCATTAGAAATATGTGAAAGAAGATCCATTAATGGAAAAATATAATCGATTCCTAGTCTCTATAGATATCAACCTAGGCCAAAGGACTTTAAATTGTCATTTAATGTAGCTTTCCTTAGATATATTTCTTATTCTTTGTATAGACTCGTGTTTTGTAATATTTATGGATACATTTTTATGTTTTATTTTCTTCTCCCTATCAATCCATGTACTTTTATGAGATGTCATCATTACTGTTATACTTATTTGAAAATTAAATTGATGGATTGGTGTAGGCCCCTATTATCGTTAAAAGGATTGGTGTAGGCATCTCTACAAATTCATTACTATTTTTGTCACTATTTGCATTGCTATTAGCATCACTTTTATAATGCAAATAGTTATTCTTTGTTACGAATATATCAACTCGGATAGCAACGCTTGCACTAAATTAGCGACACAAATAGCGATAGTTAGAGAGAAGAAAATTTGATGGCAAGACAGTAAGCCACCCACAGCACCATGTGCTAAATAATATTCTACAAAGCAAGTACATATTGAATACACAATCATCATAAGACAAGCAAACAAATTACTTAAATTCACAATACTAATAACTCATAAAATAAGTATAAGACTAGTGATGACAACTCATTTAATTACATGAAACTATGGAGAGGAGAGTCCAAAACAAACATGGAAATCTATCTATAAACATCACAAAGTTGAATGTTATACAAAGGATGATAAATATAAGGAACACTACATGGAAGAGACCTCCATCAAGAAAGAAAATGATGTGTGCTCCATGAATCAAAGGGCATGATACAATTGATCCTCACCATCCGAAAGCTCATCCCAATGCAAAGAAGCATCGAGCAGACTGCAAAATGAACAACCAGACATTATTCCAGCATAAATAATGCATCATGAAAAAACTAATGACTATAAAAAAGAAAGAGGATTAACTTACTGGGCCATCATACACATATAGACTATTGATAAGTGTAATGAGACCATGTCTCTTTGCATATCAAATCTACAAACTTGTCGAATCACACTTTGTAATGGAGTGTTGCAAAGAAAACAATGTAGCATTGTTAGAAATAAGGTTGTTAGTACAAGAGATACTCCAAATAAGGAGGAAAAAACAACAAAAAGAAAACTTACAACGTCCTCCAAATAATTCTTGTGGGGCTGCCACTCCTCCCCAGATGGTGCACAATCCTCCCTACCTCCAATTGTGCCCTTACTACCTCCTATGGTTGTTGCCATCATTTAGGGGAGTTTGAGGCCTCCTCCTTGAGTCTTTGTCAATCCTCTGCATTCAACCACTTAGGCTTTGAGGTGCCACTCTTGATTTCCTTGCATGCGTCTGATCATCTATGTGACATGTATGTACACATACACTCCATCATTCACCTAGTGGAAAACATCTATAATGTTGTAGATATCGAAAAATCCTCATGCAAAGACACCACTACATCGTCCTTACTCCCCTCTAGTATATTATTCCAATGGTCTGGAATGTTGTAACTCTCTCATGTGAAACATCACCCTCCTCTCCTCATCATTCATGATCACATCACATGTTTTGTCATCTATAAGGTATGCATACCTTACTAGGATATGTCCAAGATGTAGCCTCTCCCATCTATGTTCATGTCCTTAGGCATAACCAGGAGACCCATGTACATGATCTCATGTACTTGCAGAGGTAGTATCTCTCGGATTAGCACCCATAGGGGTGTCACACTGTGGATGGTTGAGTGAAACCCAGAGTCACAGGAGTAGATGTCCCTATAGGTGTGACAAATCCTTGAGGTGATAAGTGTCTACTAAATTGATGAGACTAGAGACACTGTATCAGTGTCTCCACAACACCCACCTAAGCCATCCTTTTGGAACTGGTATGAGAGTGAATAGTAGCAATCCACTCTGAAGAAGGACCATAGGCTCACAAGATCTACATCTCCATAACACCTCCTAGAACCACTCCCTCTATGTGGGGCCAGTCTAGAGCATCAACTTCACCTACTGGAGATTGAAGCATTAGAGCGTATTGAGATAGATCTCATAGAAATAGCCAGTCGGCGGGACAACTCCTCGTTCACCATACCTCTAAAGTAAGCAATTTGATCTAGAGAAATATGTGTCAAGATCTCCTACAGCTCCTCATCGATCATCCCTTGACTCACCTTGCTCTCTAATATTGTCAAAGATAACCTGGACATACAAAAAATGATATTACCATAATCAATATAAGTTTTTAAGTCAATTATGACAATATAACTCTCCAAAAAGTATTGTTATTTAAAACATATAGACTAAATTATCCATAAAATAAAATTATCAATGAATTGAGCAAGGGAACACAAATATGACCCAGCCTATGGCTCCATGTCAAGATCTTGGCATAGCTTGGCCTATATTGGAAGGTTTATACATAGGTCATCATCGAATGAAGAATCCACTTAATTCTTGAAAATTTCATGGCCTCCTATCTCTTCGTCTACATTACCCGTGCATGTCTTCTTTGTAGACTCCAAGCCCTCTTTGCTCTTTACCCTTCGGAACATCAATCCCTCTATTTGTATACTCTCTTCATCCACATTGAGGACATTACTTTCATCAGATACTCATGCACTCCAAGGTATTGACAGTATAACATACCACCATCGAGATTGTTGAGGATCTAGATAGAAGATTATATGTTCAAGAAGACATACAAGAGTTAATAAACATTTCTGATTATCTCCTGTCATGGAAAATTTAATAAAAATGGTAATGCATCTATTCATAATGACCCAACAAGATAAACATAGATCTATCCATGTTTTCTCGGAATCTATCTCCAAAAATCTAAATGGATCTTGCCAAACGGTTGTACGAGGTCCTTTCAATACTACATTAAACCATCATATATTGAATTTGATCAAGAAAAAGCTACAATAATATACTGAGATAACACTTTGCAAGTTTCTTAAATACTCTATCTCATCTATTATAGTATTCTAATCTCTTATATGTTGTCCGCTCTCTCACATACTTGAACTTTTCCATGTCATTACAATTTATTGTGGAGAACATTTTCTCAATGCACTCTACTCAAAAATGTCACCCGCGCAACCATGTTGTGTTCTAGATTTTGTACTATACACTCAAACAGTTGGATTAGTTGTCCAACATAAAATGTAGATATGATAAAAAAGAAAGCATGCGGTCACATGGAGACTACATTCCCTTGAGAATTCCAACTCCTCCATAGAGATTTTCTAGGATCAAAGCTTCATGCAACCATCACATAGACATAAATTGCGGCATCTCCTCCATGTCCTAGAGATATCGTACTAGTCAATGGCATGTGTACTAGGTCAAAATTTTGATCCTGCTCCCTCCCACTCTCTTTTTAATTTCACATACCTAGCAAGACACTTCTCCATGAATGTATAATGCAACATACAAAAGTGATTCAGTTTCTCCTCCATGGTACCATCCATTATTTTATTGACTTCATTTTCAACCATCACATCTCCGGTTGGATGTGACTCCTTTTAGATCACTTTCAACTCATACCAACTTTGGTGTAATGTGTCCACTAGAATCATCCAAGATACGTCTTAGCAGTCCATCGGAAAGGATGTCTAGAAAACTCCGCCCGGCACTCCCATGGAATGTTACGGGTTTTGCAATCTAGGTCTTCCTGTGTCTGCCACGTAGCGGAAGTATCCTGGCCGTTCCCACTTCGGATCGACCGGAATTTGGGTTTTCCTGTTTGGTCATTAGCTAACAGCAACTAGCGTCAGACCCAAGCGAACTACTTTACGCAGAAACGCCGGGTCCGAAGCGGATTCACGCTGCACTTGGTTCAAGGAGAATGGGAAATGAGAGGGATGCAAAACTCAACCTCTCAGCCATAAGGCATAGTCCCATTCCGTTCCCCTAAAACAACGTAAATTGGGTAAGATGTAACTCTAGGTCATCGTTCTCGTTATTCGTTTTGATGATGATGATCATCCCGCTGTTCTTCGAGATTTTTGAGAAAAGTTCCCGGCTAACCGGGACCACCCATCCGTAGGACGGACCCATGGTCCATCCTCCGCACTTTCCTCGGTTTGTTTTAGTTATGTAATTATCTAACACATTAATTTGACATATAACAAACAGCTTCTTTAATTAACCCTGTTAAGCACTGGTTCCTTCACGTAATCTTATCACGTGACATAGAAAAACAATATCAAACAACTTCTTTATTATCATTTCATCATTTTATCTTTGAAATACAAGGAGTTCCGCCCGTAGGCTTGTCCATAATCCACCTGAAGGCTTATCCAGTAATCCACTAGGGATCACTATTCCAAGCTTCTGCCCGTAGACTAGTATGCGGGCCTCGAGATCCAATCCCGAGTCACGTTAGCCTCTTGTGCAGGACCCGGAAGGCGAGGGATTTACGGCCAGAGCCCCCCCTGGCACCCAAGCGTCCTCCTGCTCCAAGTAGAGCTCAACGGAAAGACCTCTCGCGGCGGGTTCGATCGACGTTGTCGTATTGCTGCGCATTCAAGGTGTGTAAACCACCCAAAAGATGTGCATGGGATTTGGTACTTTGTACATATTTAGTTGTTGTGATTACATTTATTTTCTGCATATGAGTATAGTGGCGAGCATGAAGGGTTGCTTCAGGCAGGATCAAGGAGACAAGACATTACAATTATTCAAACAAATGCATGAGGAGGGTATCTCTTTGGTCACAATTGTCTGCACCTTAAAAGCTTGTGGCATGGCTGGAGTTATAAACAAGGGCTATTGAAGACAAATGTGGATGTGGGCATTGCATTAATTGATATGTATGCTAAATGTGGTTGGCTGGCAGAGGCACAAGCAGTGTTTGAAATGTTTCCTTATCGAGATCTAGGCACATGGAATGTCCTAATCACAGGATATGCTCAACTTTTGAAAGGCCACGTTATAATTCTATAGTGATCTTTTGCTTCATCATGACATGTGATGACAAAGATTTTCTGAGTCAAGTATCATATCTATGCTGCGAGAATAACTGTGATAACCTTTCCCATGAAGCTTGGAATGTGATTAACTTAGGGAATCACAAACAAGGCAGATCTCTTTAATAAGGAAATAGAGCTACGAAGGCTAAGGAGGAGTTTTTTGAAAGGCTAAAGAAGGAGGGAAAAGGAGAGCCGTGCTTTGAGGGGAAAAGAGACTAATTTGGGGAATGATGGAAAAAGCAAAGATGCACGGAGGGTTATTTTTGAAATGGAGAGCTATTTTTGAAATGGCGGTTGCTATTCTGGGATCTTCATCGTTGGACAGAGAAAACTCACGGTGAAAAGGAATCCTTTGTTTCTCATCTTTTCATGATCTATTGCCAAAATTGAAGGTGTTCAATATGATCATGCGGAAAAGGAGGGCATTCGGAATGACTCCGCGAAGGATAAGAGAGAGGGAATGGAACGGAGTCTCTTGTGTTTGAATAGGATTCTGTAGGCATGGCGTGAACGGACATGGGAGCTGCACCTCGCTGAAGGAGGGACTTCACTGACGGAAATCTATACTCTCAGCTGCATTCGGTATCATGATCAAGACTCTGGGTATATCCAAGAAGCTGTTGCACGAAGCTGAAGGCCATATCATCTCCACGAGCTCAAGAGCAGGGAGCTTTATCAGGGATTCCTTTTCGAATCCGAGGATAACTGGAATTGCCAACTGAGAGCATCACTTATACCGCAAAGGGCATGACGATGAGGAAACTGTGACCGGCCAGGACGATGATGGATGAGTTTCTTGGATCAGAGGACGGGATTGTGTCTGCAAGGAAACCAGAGTTCTGAAAAATGTCACATCCTTTGTATGAGAGAGCCGATGGGAGTTTTTGAATACACTCTTCTCTATTTCAGAGGCGGTCATGTTCATGCAGATGGTTGAGAGATTCGATGAAGGTGTTCTTTCTTCGAATCACGCTCCATTGACCTACAGTGGACTCTATAAGGTGGTTGCAAAAGCACTGTTTAAAGCTCATGTCGAAGGGCAATTGAAGAAGGAGATTATCAATGAACCGGAGTGATTTATTGAGCTGGATCCAGAGTTACCCTTGGCACTCCTCGATCAGAAAGAAGCAAGGAAACGCTGCTGCTACTGCTGCGGGAACTCCAATCGCCATAGCCTGCACATCTGCCCGTTTTGTGAGGCTTTGATGCAACTCATTTGACACGTCCATCTCTCCACATGCCTCTCGCATTCGCTAGTTTGGGACTTCATCGAGAAATTCAGCATAACGAATACTACCCATTGCCTTTTAATAGATGATCAATCATTGAAACAGAAGTGCAGAAGAATCAGGGACGGATGCAGTGATTATTGATGATCGTCGGATTGATGGAACTCTTAACAATTCAGCTTAAATCGGATTGATGGGAGATGTTACTGGAAGCCAAATTTGAGAATAAGTCGCCTTTCAAGATTGTCCTACTTTGCAAGCATCCTGAAGCTTCTACCGAGCTTGATTGCCTAGGGTGAACAACTGCTGCTGTTGGGAAAAACAAAGAAAGCATTTTGAGAACAATGAGAATGTTACTCAAAGTCTCAGTGCTGGGGCAACTCCTGTACGAGCATCCTCAGAGTCTAGCGAATCTTTAGCAGCTGTCCAGCGCTTGTTATCATCAATGTCCTCTGAAGTGTTCAGCAAGCTGTATCCATGGCCTCCACCTAAGTTCATTGAAAGCATAGCTGCAGATGAACACAGGGATGATGCAGTCACAAAGGCAGCAGAAGATGTTTTGGGTGTTTTAATTGAAACCTTGGGAATTGGTGCGTGAACTCAGAGCTGCTGATCCTAATGATTGGGTGATTAAAGTCTGAAGCTGCTGAAGAAGAGAAATTTGATAAAGAGGCGCTTCTGAGGCCATTGCAGTCCCATAATCCTCAATCGTCCTTGTCATCTCATCATAGATTCACAATATACCTTCGAAATCTCTGCACATGCTGTCGTCATCATCCTTACTGAATTTCTCTTGATCTAGTTGTAAAAGCTTTACAAATTGCAGTGAATGCTCTATCTTGGAAGAGTGTCAGTCGTAGACTTATTTTGATTGGTTTTGAAGAGCTCTCAAACACGGCAGTGAACTTTGGCATCAAATATTTGAGTTCTTTTCTTGTTAATCTTTATTTCTTGCTGTACCTTGAACCCGGTGTTCTGCAGCTCTCGCACGATCTCTTTGATATTTCTGGTGAACCCGACGTGAGAGTGCTGCGTCATCAGCAAGATGGGAGACTCGCAAGAAGAGATGTCAGATGATAATGTCATGAAGAACCTGTTTCAGTCATTTACTATGTATATGCAGCAGCAAGTTCATGCCAAACGAGACAGTGATGCTATGGATGCTTTGAAAGCTGTCCAACAGGAGATGAAGCAGTTTAATGGTCAGCAAGTGTCAACTTACCTGCATTTGTATGAAGAAAAGATGAAGTTTTTTGGTGTTTCTCAAGATGTTTGGAGCCGCTACTTCTTGCGGATCGTGGTGCGCGCTCTTGAAGGGCGAATTGCAGAAATTCAAGAGGCACATGCAGGTTGGGCTGAATTTAAAAAGGCATTAAAAGATGAATATTTCCTGGAAGATACAGGTCTTATGAATCGCAGGAATTTTCTAACATGGGTGTCTATGCCTAATAAGGGACTTTCTGTTACTGCTCTTTTGCGAGAGTTTGAAAGCCGTTATGATCAGTTGGATGGGACTGAACAACAAGCTTTGGAGATGCAGAAAGTGGAGTTGTTTTTGCAAGCTGCAGATGCTGATTTGCAGGAAAAGTTGGATGATCTTTTGGAAGATCAAGCTACTGATTCAGGTTTAAAGACTGAGTGGAGACATGTTATTGATGCTGTGAATGCCCTTGTCAAGAAGTAGCGCAGGAGAGTCAGATTGCATCGTAATACAGGATTAGTTCCTGAAAAATCCTTGGAGACTTCTTCTTCTACCCCTGCTGCTTCTTTGCCTAAGCCTACTCCTCCTGTTGTAAATCCACCAGTTCCTGCTGCTCCAGTGCCCTTATCTGTAGATGATGTTATTAAAGGCTTGGCGGATTTGACAATTGAAGCAGTCAAAGCTGAAGTTGGTAAGTTAAAGGAGCAACTTATGTCAGTACCTGCTGTAGCACCTGCTCTAGTGACTGCTTTTCCAGCTGGTCAAAGAAAAGGGCGTCGATGTATTTGGTGTGATAGTACAAAGCACCAACACTGCAGAGATTGTGATGCTTTTCAGGAAGCACGTAGGAAGAATGTAGTGTTCTGGGGACAAGATGGGAAGATATGGCTGACAGAGACTGGCGCTCCTCTTGACACGAACTTTGGTAAGGGAGGTATGAAGAAGCTTGTTGATGATATGGCTGCGCGATCAGCTTATGTGAGTGTTAGAGGAGATGCTTCAGCTTTTGGAGTCCAGCTTGAGCAGAAATCTGATGGAGACTCTGCTTTATGGTCTTCTGCCTTGGAGATAGCGAGAAGAGGAAAAGTTCAAACTTCTACTATGACTTGTGTGGGCTCTAGCATCCGAGGAGAGACCGGATGGGATTCTCCTGTTGACAGGTATTCTATTTTTGCTTATATGGCTAAAATGCAGGGATTAGATGCCATGGTTGAGGAAAAGAGAAGAAGAGATGAGGAGGGTCCTAGCTCCTCCAAAAAGACTAGAGGGGGTGACTTTGTTTCACCACCTATTTCAGCTCCACCTATGTCAAATTCTCCAACCCAAACAGGTTCCGATCAACCAATGGGAGACAAGCAGAAAGAAAAGAAGCAAACAAGAAAAGAGCCAGGATTCAAGCTCTTGTCAGACCTTGATATGCAAACGGATATGAGTAAGATTTTTCATGAAAGAATTTTGAATAGTGAAGTCACTTTTACTGTTGGAGAGGCTCTTGGGATTGCTAGAAGAGAAATACAGGATCAGATGCAGGATCTTTTGCGGAGGAAACGACATGCGATGGAAGGACCTGCTTTACAGGGATTGTGGCATGGAGCTCTTGGGGAAGAGCATGATGATGCAGTGATGGTTGAGAATGCTTCTGTTAATCCACAATTGGAGAAAATAGTGCAGCCTATGCAGTATGAAGATGATGAGACCCCTATTCTTATTCCTCGTAGCCATTTTTCACGAAGTCATTGGGCTAGAGCAACCACTGAGACAGTGGTAAGGATTGGAGAGAAACAAATTCCCTTGATTGCTTTAGTTGATCATGGTTCTGAAATTAATCTTATTGCTCGAGGTGTTTATGAGAGTGGCAAGTGGCCTATGGATGCAGAGCATGGCTGGTGCATGAGAGCCGCCAATAATACTTCTGGTGATATGTATGCTGCTTGTCCGAGTATTAGAATTTCTATTGGTAATGTTGAAGAGGATTATCATTGCTTTGTTCAGGATTCATGCTCTTATCCGATTATTCTTGGACAGCCTTTCATTACAGAAGCAAGAATGGAAACAAAAGTGATGGATGATGGATCAGCTTATGCGCGGATACGCAGTAAAGATGGTATGCGAGCTGTTCAGTTTATGACTGTTGGGGTAAATCATCCGAGAAACAGGGACTCCTTGCGTGAGGCACCACTACCTGCGAAGGAGTTGGATTTTCATTAGGTACCGCTGTCTTGCGAGACGCCAGTGGTACGGAGCGGAGAAAAGAGGAGATCTCGCCTCCTGGCAGTCAGTCTTTCTCCAATAACTTTGTTGGATTTACTTCAGATAGTTCGGTAAGTTATCAGAAAATTTCAGATTTGCCTAGAGCTGCCAGGCAGTACATTGGTCGTAAGGAGAAAGAGTTGAAGAATGCAGGTATTTTGCAAGCAGAAGAGCATGTGGATGGATTGTATGAAGGGATGTCCTATGCAGATACATTGCTTGAGATGAGAACAATGCTGAAAATTGATGCATGCAAGGGTTCAAAGATCATACCTGTGCAAACCTTGGATATGTTTCAGAAAATTCTGGTTTTATGCTGCAAACAGAGTTAGAGACTGAGAAAACTCTGCAAACTGAATTTATGGCTGATCTTGATCAGCTAATAGAATTGCAGAGGGCTGAATCCATTCAGCCAACAGAGTTGAATGCAGAAAAATTTCTGCATACAGAGTTTCAGGCTGCACTCATGCAGTCCATAGAGCTAAAGGCTGAAAATTTTCAGCTAACAGAGTTGAATGCAGAAAAATTTCTGCATACAGAGTTTCAGACTGCACCCACGCAGTCTATAGAGCTAAAGGCTGAAATTTTTCAGCCAACAGAGTTGAAAGATGCTGAAAATTTGCAGAAATTGCAGCAAAGGAAAGAATGCTTGAATGATGCCAAGGTTGACACGAAGTATAAAACAGTTGATAAGAAGGTTAAGCCGGTTGCAGGCCCGCTTCCTTCTGATAGTGATGAGCAGATTGAAAAAGCTATGAAGCAGCCTATGTTGAGGGATCCTGCAAATATTGGACATAAGTTTACAGCTGAAACTCTTGCAGAATTGAAGATTGGAAATGATGATTTTTTACTTCCAGTGGAAAAAGAATGTTTTAGAGAGATGCTTGGACGTCATGGTAAGGCATTTGCTTTCTTTCCACATGAAATTGGCTGCATTAGTCCCGAATTGGTAGCACCTATGGTTATCTTCACTGTTCCTCATGTACCATGGAATATACGTCCTATACCTGTGCCTAAAGCACACTTGCCAAAGCTGATAGAGTTGCTGAATGAGAAGATTAAAATGGGGATTTTGGAACCCTCTTCTGCACCCTATTCTAACAGGTGGTTTACTGTACCAAAGAAGAATGGTACTTTGAGATTTATTCAGGATATGCAGCCCGTGAACAAAGTGACAATCAGGAATGTGGGTACAGGTCCAGTTGTGGATGAATTTGCTGAAGCTTTTGCAGGACGAGCCATCTATTCACTCGGTGACTTGTATTCAGGTTATGATCAGTTTTAGCTTGCCTTGGAAAGCAGGGATATTACTACTATGCGGACACCTATTGGTCTTGTGAGGATGTGTACCTTGCCTCAAGGTGCTACAAACTCAGTTGCTCATATGATGAATGCTATGCATATAGTTCTTCGAGACTATATTCCGCAGTATACCATGCCTTTTCTTGATGATGTGCCTATTAAGGGTTGTGCAGAAGAAGAAAAGAATGAAAGTCTTGATTTGCGTGGATGTAGACAGTTTGTGGCTGATCACTTGAATGCTTGTGAGCAAATATTGACACGATTAGAGGAGGTGAGTTTGACACTTTCAGGGCTGAAATCTGTCTTTGCTGTTAATGAAGTCATTATAGTTGGGCATATGGTTGGATATTATGGCAGAAAGCCTTCTCCTGCGAAGGTGGATGCCATAAACAGGATTGCAGAGTATTGCTCGACTACTTCAGAGGTGCGGAGATTTGTGGGAGCTTGTGTATTTTACATGATTTGGATTCCTCATTTTGCTCATATTGCAGATGTTCTCTATCAGCTGCTTCGAAAGGGGCAGAAATTTCATTGGGATGAGAAGCATTCAAAAGCCATGCGTAAGCTTAAGAAGCTGTTGCAATCAGCTCCTACTCTACGCAAGGCGGATTATCAGTGTGGACGGCCGATCATGTTGATAGTTGATACTAGCCCTATTGGCATAGGTTGGGCTGTGGGACAAGATGATGCTGATGGAAATAGGTATGCTATCCGCTTTGGAGCTAAAGTTCTTAATGAGCGACAAAGGAGATATCCGCAGATCAAAAGAGAGTTGTGGGGAGTAGTCACTGCACTGAAGTGTGATAAAGGGTATTTCATTGGAGCTTCAGTTATTGTGGAAACAGATTGTTTGCCTTTGCTTGGCATGATTACTAGTTGCTCGACTCCAGATATAGCGATGCTTCGGTGGATTGCCTATATCAAATCATTGAATCCAGAATTTTGACATATAGCAGGGAAAGATAATCCAGTTGCTGACATGCTTTCTAGAGCGAGATATGAGGATGAGGAGTCAATGCTTGCAGAAGATGATGAGACAGAGTTTGCTACTTCTGTCCTTACTCATGATTGTCATGTATCTACTGTTGAAGCTTTTATTGAAGAGCTTTATGTTGATGAGTGGCTGCAAATTGGACAGTATCTAAGTTCATTGACTCGAAGAGCTGATTGGACAGATGATGAATTCAAGAAAATCAGAAGAAAGGCTTATGGGTATTTCTTGAAAGATGGTTTTCTTTGGAAGCATCCAAGGAAGAGAGGAGGATTGCCCTTGAGAGTAGTTTGTGATGTAGCGATGCAAATACAGATTATGCGAGAGTTTCATGAGAGCTCATGGGCTGGACATAGAGGTGTGTGGGCTACCTATGAGAAAATCAAAGAAAGATACTGGTGGAAAGGGATGTATAAAGATGTTTCTCACTTTGTGGAGACTTGCAGGGATTGCCAGCTTTACTCTTTAGTGCGACATCGTGATGAGTTGCATCCGACTTATCCACTATGTATGCATTACAAGTGGGTGGTAGACTTGGTTACTTTGCCAGTGGGACTTTGGCAGATGAGATATCTTGTCTTGGCTAGGGAGGATCTTACAAACTATGTTGAAGGAAGACCGTTGCGGACAAAGACCACCACTACAATATGTAGATTCTTGTTGGAAGAAATATTTTGCAGGTATGGATGTATAGGCAAGATTACAGCTGATCGTGGAGAGCTAGATGCTGATGAAGCTAGAGAATTCTTCTCACGGCTTGGGATTAAATTGGCTCTTACTACTGCCTATAATCCAGAGGGAAATGGCAAAAGTGAAAGAGGACATCCGCCTATAGTTAAAGCATTGGCAAAAGCTTGTAGAGGTCGGATTGGAGATTGGCCGAGATTGCTACCTTTTGCATTGTGGGCTGATCGCTCTACACATAGTGTGACTACTGGATACATGCCTGCGGAGTTGATGTATGGGCAAAAACCTGTCATGCCTACTGAAATTTGTGCTCTCACTTGGAGTGTTCTTCCTTGGCATGAGAATTTATCAAGGGAAGAGTTGTTAGCCCTTCGGATTTGTCAACTAGAGAGAAGGGCAGAAGATGTGCAACTAGCCATTGACCGTTTGAAGACAGCCCGTCTCAGAAATAAGGACAGGTTTGATTTAAGGCATCGCTTGAGGCCTAGAGTCATAAAAGAAGGGGATTGGGTTCTAGTCTACGACAGTAGTCTAGAAAATCAGCATAGTAGCATGAGAAAAATGGTTCAAAGATGGTTTGGACCGTATGAAGTGAAAAAGGTTTTTGACAATGGTACTTATGAGCTGGCTGAATTAGATGGAACATTATTGAGGGTGCCTATTGCTGGAAAACGAGTCAAGATTTTCAAGAGAAGAGAGGATGAAGAATATGCACTTGAAGCATTGACAGAACAAGAGCAGGTAGATGAAAGACATGCAGAAGAAACAGAAGACATAGAAGATGGAGCCGATGGAGAAACAGGTCCACTAGAATCAAAAGATGGACTTGACCTGTTTGTGGAATTGAATGATCCTGGATAGTTGGCACATCCGGAGGATGCGCAGGTTTAGAGGGGGTGGATGTCGTATTGCTGCGCATTCAAGGTGTGTAAACCACCCAAAAGATGTGCATGGGATTTGGTACTTTGTACATATTTAGTTGTTGTGATTACATTTATTTTCTGCATATGAGTATAGTGGCGAGCATGAAGGGTTGCTTCAGGCAGGATCAAGGAGACAAGACATTACAATTATTCAAACAAATGCATGAGGAGGGTATCTCTTTGGTCACAATTGTCTGCACCTTAAAAGCTTGTGGCATGGCTGGAGTTATAAACAAGGGCTATTGAAGACAAATGTGGATGTGGGCATTGCATTAATTGATATGTATGCTAAATGTGGTTGGCTGGCAGAGGCACAAGCAGTGTTTGAAATGTTTCCTTATCGAGATCTAGGCACATGGAATGTCCTAATCACAGGATATGCTCAACTTTTGAAAGGCCACGTTATAATTCTATAGTGATCTTTTGCTTCATCATGACATGTGATGACAAAGATTTTCTGAGTCAAGTATCATATCTATGCTGCGAGAATAACTGTGATAACCTTTCCCATGAAGCTTGGAATGTGATTAACTTAGGGAATCACAAACAAGGCAGATCTCTTTAATATGGAAATAGAGCTACGAAGGCTAAGGAGGAGTTTTTTGAAAGGCTAAAGAAGGAGGGAAAAGGAGAGCCGTGCTTTGAGGGGAAAAGAGACTAATTTGGGGAATGATGGAAAAAGCAAAGATGCACGGAGGGTTATTTTTGAAATGGAGAGCTATTTTTGAAATGGCGGTTGCTATTCTGGGATCTTCATCGTTGGACAGAGAAAACTCACGGTGAAAAGGAATCCTTTGTTTCTCATCTTTTCATGATCTATTGCCAAAATTGAAGGTGTTCAATATGATCATGCGGAAAAGGAGGGCATTCGGAATGACTCCGCGAAGGATAAGAGAGAGGGAATGGAATGGAGTCTCTTGTGTTTGAATCGGATTCTGTAGGCATGGCGTGAACGGACATGGGAGCTGCACCTCGCTGAAGGAGGGACTTCACTGACGGAAATCTATACTCTCAGCTGCATTCGGTATCATGATCAAGACTCTGGGTATATCCAAGAAGCTGCTGCACGAAGCTGAAGGCCATATCATCTCCACGAGCTCAAGAGCAGGGAGCTTTATCACGGATTCCTTTTCGAATCCGAGGATAACTGGAATTGCCAGCTGAGAGCATCACTTATACCGCAAAGGGCATGACGATGAGGAAACTGTGACCGGCCAGGACGATGATGGATGAGTTTCTTGGATCAGAGGACGGGATTGTGTCTACAAGGAAACCAGAGTTCTGAAAAATGTCACATCCTTTGTATGAGAGAGCCGATGGGAGTTTTTGAATACACTCTTCTCTATTTCAGAGGCGGTCATGTTCATGCAGATGGTTGAGAGATTCGATGAAGGTGTTCTTTCTTCGAATCACGCTCCATTGACCTACAGTGGACTCTATAAGGTGGTTGCAAAAGCACTGTTTAAAGCTCATGTCGAAGGGCAATTGAAGAAGGAGATTATCAATGAACCGGAGTGATTTATTGAGCTGGATCCAGAGTTACCCTTGGCACTCCTCGATCAGAAAGAAGCAAGGAAACGCTGCTGCTACTGCTGCGGGAACTCCAATCGCCATAGCCTGCACATCTGCCCGTTTTGTGAGGCTTTGATGCAACTCATTTGACACGTCCATCTCTCCACATGCCTCTCGCATTCGCTAGTTTGGGACTTCATCGAGAAATTCAGCATAACGAATACTACCCATTGCCTTTTAATAGATGATCAATCATTGAAACAGAAGTGCAGAAGAATCAGGGACGGATGCAGTGATTATTGATGATCGTCGGATTGATGGAACTCTTAACAATTCAGCTTAAATCGGATTGATGGGAGATGTTACTGGAAGCCAAATTTGAGAATAAGTCGCCTTTCAAGATTGTCCTACTTTGCAAGCATCCTGAAGCTTCTACCGAGCTTGATTGCCTAGGGTGAACAACTGCTGCTGTTGGGAAAAACAAAGAAAGCATTTTGAGAACAATGAGAATGTTACTCAAAGTCTCAGTGCTGGGGCAACTCCTGTACGAGCATCCTCAGAGTCTAGCGAATCTTTAGCAGCTGTCCAGCGCTTGTTATCATCAATGTCCTCTGAAGTGTTCAGCAAGCTGTATCCATGGCCTCCACCTAAGTTCATTGAAAGCATAGCTGCAGATGAACACAGGGATGATGCAGTCACAAAGGCAGCAGAAGATGTTTTGGGTGTTTTAATTGAAACCTTGGGAATTGGTGCGTGAACTCAGAGCTGCTGATCCTAATGATTGGGTGATTAAAGTCTGAAGCTGCTAAAGAAGAGAAATTTGATAAAGAGGCGCTTCTGAGGCCATTGCAGTCCCATAATCCTCAATCGTCCTTGTCATCTCATCATAGATTCACAACATACCTTCGAAATCTCTGCACATGCTGTCGTCATCATCCTTACTGAATTTCTGTTGATCTAGTTGTAAAAGCTTTACAAATTGCAGTGAATGCTCTATCTTGGAAGAGTGTCAGTCGTAGACTTATTTTGATTGGTTTTGAAGAGCTCTCAAACACGGCAGTGAACTTTGGCATCAAATATTTGAGTTCTTTTCTTGTTAATCTTTATTTCTTGCTGTACCTTGAACCCGGTGTTCTGCAGCTCTCGCACGATCTCTTTGATAACGTTCCCGGGGCGGTCAACAACCCCCTTGGTTAGGGTCAGGCAGGCAGTCGGGGGTAACTGAAGCTGCCTCTCCCTTCAGGCCTTCAACCTAAAGCATTTAGATATCTTTTCATCCTTTAGTTCCTTGAGCAAACAATGCAAACAGTGCTTTCTAAACTATTACAAGCACAATCAATTTCCAGTGGTCGTTTATTTGGCCAACTGTTAAGGAGTGAATCCTTCTCTCCGAATGCATCCAGCATTCGATCTGGGATCAATTGCGACTTGGCAAGAACCTCAAGGGTTTGTTCGTTCACCCTTTTTGTCCTTGAGTTAGGGCCATACCCTGTTAACCCAACCTAACCAATACCTTAGGTGTTATTAATAGTAAATCCTAGCGACTATGTCGCGTTAATTTATTGATTGATCATCTGCTTCCAAGCAAATACCTAACTTCCCTTAACTTGGCAAATTTTCCCAATAAGGGTGATGTAACAGGATGACTACTCATCCTCTTGCAAGTTAAACTTGCGCAAGAACTTGCCAACCTCATTTCAAGAAATGGCAAAACTCTCTTGTGAACTAACCCCAAGTCTATGCGACGTTGCAACTTGTTTGCACAAGTGTCGCCTCTATTCCAAGGGATCATTTCACCCATTGAACGGTGTTTTCTGGTCAAGGAATTATGATTAGGCTAGAAGTAGGGTTTAGGGTGTCTTCTTACTCAACCCAATCCTGATCGCACTAGGCCGACAACGTTCGGTCCTAGGGATCCCAACTCAATCCAAGTTCTAGCATTAGGCCAAATGATCCTTAGGGTAGAAACCCTAGATCATTATTTGCGTGAGCGTCCAATTGACTCGACATTCCGGAAAGGTGGGTAGGACCTTTGGGTTTGAGGACTTCGACTTGGCGTCCAAGTACGATACTTGGCTGCATTTCTAACGTGCCAAGCCCTGGCTAGTACTTGAGGTTTTTATTGAATCGGCTAGTTATGCCTATACGAAACCCTAACAGTCATGATACCACAAATGACTTGGGTAAATTGACCTACTTGTCTTATGACAAGGACAACTCTTTCCTAGAGATGATAAACTTGACCTAAAGTAGAAAAATAGTTGCAAAATGTTACAATATATGTAAACATGTAATTCATTACTTCTACGCACCATAAGATCCGCAATAGCCTTATCCCTTTTTGCTAAAGTCAAAAGGCATGATAATTTGAAGAATAACTTACATAGGGCCTACTAGGATTTACATCAAGGAATAACGCCTACAACCTTTTGTCTAAGTATTTGAATTTCATGCTTTTATAAGCCATGCAATCATTCCTAAATGCAACTTGATGAAATGAAATTTGCGAAAATATAAGTGCGACCCTTAGATACAACAACATCGTGAATGAAGTTCATGCAATACTAAGGCAAGTGTCGATTTAATCCATTTGCAAGCATCTTTTCCCATGCAACTTATAAGATCGGTGTTCTTTTTCATGCCGTGCAACAGAAATTAACAATTCCCTCATGCGAATCATAACGAAGGGAGTTATTGCAAAAATACTCATTTCCTTCATGACCAATGCACTTAACATTTTCCTCTTTAACCCTAGGCAATATGTGGCTTTCCTTTAAAAATGCACGACAAGGCAATTTACTATTAAGGTCGTAAGATGGATGGACAATTAGCGTTTATATTGAAAATACCAATTTTTCCCAATTGCATTTAACTAGGCTAGGTGAATTTGAACATGCACGGGTGCTTCCTAATCCATGGAGTTGTCATGCTTAATGCATTACTTTAGTATGAAATCACAATAGTAAAAACCTGGGTCTGTGGGCTCGGGGAGATGTCCACGTGAATGCTAGGAGAAGAACCTCCCGCAGGCGCGCCTTGCGACTTCTTGGGAGCCATCGTTAGCGTGCTTACGGACTTCCGGTTTGCCTTTACCCTTACGTGATCGGTGAGTCTTCTCCAACCGTTGTGAGCAGCTTCAAGATCTCTCCCCTTTTCCCTCGTACGCCGGAGATCCCTTCCAAAGTGCGGATCCTTGAGAGTACCGGGCTTGCGGGTTTTGGGCTTATGGAAGGCCCGGTTTTAAAACCGAAAAGGGCGCGTAGGACCAAGGCTTATGGGCTTATCCTTAGAAGCTTCTTAAATAAGCTTCTAGGAAGCTTCTGAAGATCAGCAACGACGTCGTGGGAGGCCCAATGATTGGGAAGAAAAAGGTGTCGAAGATAAGGGAAAGGACTTGATGATGATGGCGGGGATGGGCGGCGGCCTGGTGGTCTCCAGCAAGGCGGCGGCATCCTTCCCACAGCACGGCAGCGAGTACAGCGGCGGCCTTCTTCTCTCCCAG
Source organism: Lygodium microphyllum (assembly GCF_053477565.2). Classification (NCBI taxonomy): domain Eukaryota; kingdom Viridiplantae; phylum Streptophyta; class Polypodiopsida; order Schizaeales; family Lygodiaceae; genus Lygodium; species Lygodium microphyllum. Next base: position 75,386,613 of record NC_141158.1, read on the forward strand.
CGTCGACAGCAACTCCCCTTCCTCTCTCCACACAGCCTCTGCCCTCCAACACGGCGATGGCAGTAGCCGTCTGTCCTCCCTCCCCCTCTTCAACACCTTAGCGGGTATTTATATAGGACAAGGGGGGGGAGAGAAGAGCTCCACCACGTGGCCCCCTGCATGGGTTCCCCCCTCCCCATGCAGCCCACGACTCCACCAAGCCCATCCCCCCACACTCCCTCTCCTCCAGCTGTGCATCGGCTGGGGAAAAGGGGTAAAAATAAAAGAAATTTGCCTTGATAATATTCAATTTGCCCCTCCCAAGAGGGTGTTTACGTGCGATTTGTGGGTTTGAACCCTTGGGTTTGCTTTGCCAATGCGGAGGTCCCGATTTCTCGCGTGCAGGTCACAGATTACACTGCTGGCAATTCTAATATGACAGATAACCTTTGCACGAGGTTTACGCAGTGTGCGGGAAGTCAATTTTCATGAGTGGGAATATTACATTCTCTCCCCCTTAGAAGAATCGAGATGTCCTCATCTCGAGATAAACTAGGGATATTGAAGGTTGAGAGAGCTTTCATCCATCCAGGTAGCATCCTCTTCGGGATAATCTTTCCACTGGACGAGGCATTCTTTCAAGGTTCTAAATCTTAACTGTCTCTCCCTAACATCTAAAATCTTATCCGGTCTTAGTTCAAGGACTCCTTGACTAGGCATTACAATTTGTTGGTCATCAAGTACATGATTAGGGTTGGGTACATATTTTTTTAAGAGACTAATATGGAATACATTGTGAACTTTTAGGTTATCAGGAAGTTGCAATTTATAAGCATTGGGTCCCAGGCATTTGAGGATTTTATACGGCCCACAATACCTTGGACTTAGCTTCTTGCATTCTCCTAGAGATAGAGAACTCCTTTTAGGGCGTACACGAATGAAGACCATGTCTCCTTCTCCGAAGACCCTCTCTTGGCGTTTCAAATCCGCATATGCCTTTTGTCTATCTTTGGCTGCTTGTATGTCTTGTCTTATTGACCTTATTTGGTCATCCATGTCCTCCAACATTTGTCTTGAAGCTTCAACTCTTAGGGTTGGATCAGAAAAGTTTAGGGGACTTCGACAATCATGACCATACAATGCCTGGAAAGGGGTCATTTGAATGCTCTACTGGTAAGAAGCATTGTAGGCAAATTCTACTAACGGCAAGTACTGAATCCACCTCTTCGGCTCTCGACAGCAGTATGCCCTAAGCATATCCTCAATGATTTGATTTACTCGCTCTGTTTGTCCATCCGTTTGGGGATGGTAGGCAGTGCTAAAACAGAGTTGAGTCCCAATAGCTTCAAAGATAGCTCTCCAGAAGTGTGAAGTGAAGAGAGAATCTCGATCGCTAATGATCCTTCTAGGTAACCCATGTAGCTTGAATATCTCCTTGATAAACAATGTTGCAATGTCGGAGGCTTTATAGTTTGTCTTTACTGGAATCAGGTGTGCAACCTTAGTAAGCATGTCAACTACAACCATAATGGAGTTGTATCCTCCTTGGACTTGGGGTAAGCCCACCACAAAATCCATACTGATGAATTCCCATTTCATTTGGGGAATGTCAAGTGGTTGCAATTTTCCTGGCATCATGACATGTTCAGCCTTGATACATTGGCAAGACAAACATTCAGTGACATATTTGAGAACATCACCTTTGAGCCTCTCCCAATGGTAGCTCTTCCTAACTGCATTAAGAGTTCTTGCATAGCTAGGATGTCCTGCGAAAGGGGAATCATGAGCTTTCCATAATATCTTCTGCTTAAGTGACTGGCTTGTTGGTATACACAGCCTTGTTCTGTAGTAGACAAGTCCATTATCAATGGAAAATTCCTGATACTTAGCTTGTGACTTCAGATTCTGCTCCTTGGTAGATATTTCTTTTATCATGGTTTGGTAGGCCAAATCATGGCATGCTTCCTCTCTAGCTAGTTCGAGTATAGGGTTGCTTGGCATAGATACCTTTGTAGCCAGAGATCTGGCCGTTGATGGATTCTGCAAGATTAGGGAATTTAGGAATGCCTTGTGACTGAGTGCATCGGCAACTACATTCTCTTTCCCTGGTTGATACTTGATTTCAAAATCATACTCCTCCAATACTTCAATCCATCGACGTTGCCTCATGTTGAGCTCGTTCTGGGTAAAAATCCATTTGAGACTCTTATGATCGGTTACTAGAGTAAACTTGTTACCCAACAGGTAGTGTCTCCAAAGCTTTAGAGCATGGATGACAGCTAATAATTCCAGATCATGCGTGGCATAATTCTTTTCATGACTCTTCAATTTCCTTGAAGAATATACTACTGGATGACTTTCCTGCATAAGTACACACCCCAAGGCAAGAATGCTGGCATTAGTTACTACCTCGAACTCCTTATTGAGGTCAGGAAGTTTTAGAATAGGTGCTGATACCAAACATTGCTTCAATTGGTCGAAGCTGTTTTGTTCGGGAGTTGACCATGTAATAGAAGTCTGCTTCTTTAGTAAGTCGGTAAGAGGTGCTGCAATCAAAGCATAGTTTTTTATAAAGACCCTATACCATCCTGTCAAGCCAAGAAAACTACGTATTTCTTTGACGGATACTGGTATTGGCCATTCAAGCACATCTCTGACTTTGGCTGGGTCTACTGATATTCCTTCTGATGATACTATGAATCCTAGATATTCAATCTGACGTTTGAAGAATGCACACTTCTTCATTTTTGCATACAGCTTATGAGACCTCATTGTCTCAAGGACAATCCGAAGTTGAGGTTCATGATCTTCCTCCTGTTTAGAATAAACTAAAGTGTCATCGAAGAAGACAAGCACGAAATCATCAAGATATGGTCTAAAAATATCATGCATTAATCTATTGAAGGTGGCAGGTGCATTTGTAAGCCCGAATGACATAACCAAGAACTCAAAGTGCCCATATCTTGTATTGAAGGCCGTTTTTGGAATATCTTCATCCTTGATCCTTAATTGATAGTAACCTGACCTGAGATCAATTTTGGAGAAGATCTTTGCACCTTGAAGGTGATCAAGAAGCTCATCTATTCTAGGAATAGGATACTTGTTCTTGACTGTTGATTGATTCAACCCACGGTAATCAATACATAGTCGAAGTGTCCCGTCTTTCTTTTTCTGGAATAGTACTGGAGCTCCCCATGGTGAGTTGCTAGGCCGGATGTAACCCTGATCTAACAGTTGCTTGAGTTGTTCCTTCAACTCAATAGCTTCTGGTATGGACATTCTATAAGGTCTCTTTGCAATTGGCGCAGCTCCAGGCATTAGCCTTATTTCATGATCAACTTCTCTTGGAGGTGGAAGTTTAGTCAATTCCTCAGGGAATACGTCAGCGTATTCCTTTAGCCAAGAGGGTCCCTCATGAGACTCTTGCTTTTGATCTAACTTGTTGAGTTTGATCAGGTAAACAGGTAATCCTTTTCTAACCCCTTTTATGATCCGCGATACTTTGGCTAACTGGATTCTTGGCACTCCTGCCTCACCTTGAGTTGAAACAAACTCTCTTTTAGAGTTTCGAAAGGAAACTTGACCCTTTCCACAGTGGATGTGGGCGTCATTAGGCTTAAGCCAATCCATCCCGAGTAGACACTCATGGATACCTAAATTCATGACTCTGAATTTGACTGAGGTTTTCTTTCCTCCCAGAAAGAACTCTTCCTTAGCAGTTTGCCTGGTACAAGTTACCTCACGACCGTTTGCCAATTCCACAAGTAGGGTAGGTGCTTCTATTGTGGCTATTCCTAATCTTTTAGCACACGCTGGTGAGATAAAGGAATGTGTACTGCCACAATCAATCAAGGTTTTGAAGCCTTTACCTTGATAGTCTGACGGTGTTTGAATCACCGAGAACTGGCGATTCGGCCCCTTCTTGTGTAAAGCGGCATGGACTGTCGCTCTTTCGAATTCCGCTTCCATAGTCGGATCTTCCTCTTCTTCTGCTTCACATCTTTGCCTATTGGTAATGCAGGCAGTTCTTCCTCTTCCACGGGTGGCGGCTCCTTGACCGCGGCCTGCACCTTGACGATGTCCCTCGCTGAGCTTGGGACATTGCCTTTTGAAGTGACCGAGTTCGTTGCAGTGGAAACATCGGAGGTTTCGGCCATTACTGTGAGTAGGAACAAAGTTGTTGACGTTATTTGTCCTTGCTTTCTTCCTTTGTCCCTGATTGAGACCTTGAACTCTCTTCACTTGGGGTCTGAATGCTCCTCTGTTCGGGTCGCTATAAGACCAATTCTTAATACCCCTTGGTCTAGCTTGCACTTCCTGAATTATAGGTGCCGCTCGAATGAGTGCATCCTGAAGATCTGATGGTCGCATAGATTCGAGACGGGTATTTACAGGTGGATTTAAGCCCGCGCAAAATTTGGACACCTGCTGCGTCGTGTCCATTTGTGGCGCATACTTTAAGAGTGAGACAAATTTAGAGTAGTATGCGTCAAGGGTGAGTCCTAGCTGTTTTAGCTCATAGAACTCATTCATTTTCTATGTACGATATGCAGGTGGCAAATATCTCCCCTGCACGGCTTGCTTTAACTTCTCCCAGGTAACGGACCCCTCTGAAGTCCCTTGATCCCTGCACCATTGTTTCCACCATAGTCTAGCTTCACCGGTGAGTTTTAATTTGGCGAGCATGGCCTGATTGGTAGGTACAGTACCAGCTGCTTCAAAGTAATCCTCCATAGATTCAATCCAAATTTCAGCATCAGACTGGACGAATCTGCCTCTCCCGTCAAACTCGGGTGGCTTTATCTGTTTGAGGAGGAACTTCTTCTCCTGGATCACAGCAGTACTTGATGTAGGGGGCGAATTTGGAACCTGTACCTGGGGTTGTGCCTGGGTAAAAGTTTTCTTAACGTTATTGTATGATAATTGACATTAGCTTATCTTTAGTTCAGCTATCTCGTAAATCATGAAGCTACTTAACTTTTTGTAACAACCCTGATGCACAGTCGGATATTGATAAAAGAAGTCCTTATTTATATTTACATGGGCGTAGCCTTATACAACATCTCGTGTGATGATAATCCAATCATTACATTTAGTTTGGGGAGAACAACGTTGTATTGCATTTGTCTACAGGAACTGTGTAATAGTAGGGTTTTGGGTCATGGATCTTTAGGAATCGATAATTCATTGGAAGTTCAGGATATCCTTTCCGCTGGAATCCATACTTCTCATGGCGGCCCAACACCTTAATCCTATCGGCTGGGATTACACGGGTTACTTCCTCATATACATATGAGTTCAATTCAACCCTCCGACCTTGAATATGCAAAGTCGAATTTACGTGAGCTTCCACAAAAATGAACAGCTTCACGACTTTCAAGTCTTCCAACCACTTGATCCTCTTTAGGTTGGTTTGTAGATAAGCAAACCGGTGGGCAGCTATGTAGTAGATTCGTGAAGACCCAGTCCATCTTCGTTCTATATATAAAGGTGATGGATTATAAATCTGCTCCAGGATGTTCATCATTTCAACTCTCTGCCTATAATGCGGAGAATGCATTGCAGTCATAAACATGATCCGGAACGCCAAAAACTTGTTCCACGCTTCATAGTTCTGCAAGACAGTAATGAAGATGAGGAAATGTTTGGATAGCAACAATTTTTTTTACTTCCTTTTATTGAGATCTCATAAAAACAATTCCGTTGTTGGTCGGCTCTGATACCAACTGTAACGTGTCCACTAGAATCATCCAGGATACGTCTTAGCAATCCATCGGAAAGGATGTCTAGAAAACTCCACCCGGCACTCCCATGGAATGTTACGGGTTTTGCAATCTAGGTCTTCCCCTGTCTGACACGTAGCGGAAGTATCCTGGCCATTTCCACTTAGGATCGACCGGAATTTGGGTTTTCCTGTTTGGTCATTAGCTAACAGCAACTAGCGTCAGACCCAAGCGAACTACTTTACGTAGAAACGCCGGGTCCGAAGCGGATTCATGCTGCACTTGGTTCAAGGAGAATGGGAAACGAGAGGGATGCAAAACTCAACCTCTCAGCCATAAGGCATAGTCCCATTCCGTTCCCCTAAAACAACGTAAATTGGGTAAGATGTAACTCTAGGTCATCGTTCTCGTTATTCGTTTTGATGATGATGATCATCCCGCTGTTCTTCGAGATTTTTGAGAAAAATTCCCGGCTAACCGGGACCACCCATCCGTAGGACGGACCCATGGTCCATCCTCCGCACTTTCCTCGGTTTGTTTTAGTTATGTAATTATCTAACACATTAATTTGACATATAACAAACAGCTTCTTTAATTAACCCTGTTAAGCACTGGTTCCTTCACGTAATCTTATCACATGACATAGAAAAACAATATCAAACAACTTCTTTATTATCATTTCATCATTTTATCTTTGAAATACAAGGAGTTCCGCCCGTAGGCTTGTCCATAATCCGCCCGAAGGCTTATCCAGTAATCCGCTAGGGATCACTATTCCAAGCTTCTGCCCGTAGACTAGTATGCGGGCCTCGAGATCCAATCCCGAGTCACGTTAGCCTCTTGTGCAGGACCCAGAAGGCGAGGGATTTACGGCCAGAGCCCCCCCTGGCACCCAAGCGTCCTCCTGCTCCAAGTAGAGCTCAACGGAAAGACCTCTCGCCGCGGGTTCGTTCCACGTTCCCGGCGCGGTCAACAACCCCCTTGGTTAGGGTCAGGCAAGCAGTCGGGGGTAACTGAAGCTGCCTCTCCCTTTAGGCCTTCAACCTGAAGCATTTCGATATCTTTTCATCCTTTAGTTCCTTGAGCAAACAATGCAAACAGTGCTTTCTAAACTATTACAAGCACAATCAATTTCCAGTGGTCGTTTATTTGGCCAACTGTTAAGGAGTGAATCCTTCTCTCCGAATGCATCCAGCATTCGATCTGGGATCAATTGCGACTTGGCAAGAACCTCAAGGGTTTGTTCGTTCACCCTTTTTGTCCTTGAGTTAGGGCCATACCTTGTTAACCCAACCTAACCAATACCTTAGGTTTTATTAATAGTAAATCCTAGCGACCATGTCGCGTTAATTTATTGATTGATCATTTGCTTCCAAGCAAATACCTAACTTCCCTTAACTTGGCAAATTTTCCCAATAAGGGTGATGTAACAAGATGACTACTCATCCTCTTGCAAGTTAAACTTGCGCAAGAACTTGCCAACCTCATTTCAAGAAATGGCAAAACTCTCTTGTGAACTAACCCCAAGTCTATGCGACGTTGCAACTTGTTTGCACAAGTGTCGCCTCTATTCCAAGGGATCATTTCACCCATTGAACAGTGTTTTCTGGTCAAGGAATTATGATTAGGCTAGAAGTAGGGTTTAGGGTGTCTTCTTACTCAACCCAATCCTAATCGCACTAGGCCGACAACGTTCGGTCCTAGGGATCCCAACTCAATCCAAGTTCTAGCATTAGGTCGAATGATCCTTAGGGTAGAAACCCTAGATCATTATTTGCGTGAGCGTCCAATTGACTCGACATTCCGGAAAGGTGGGTAGGACCTTTGGGTTTGAGGACTTCGACTTGGCGTCCAAGTACGATACTTGGCTGCATTTCTAACGTGCCAAGCCCTAGCTAGTACTTGAGGTTTTTATTGAATCGGCTAGTTATGCCTATACGAAACCCTAACAGTCATGATACCACAAATGACTTGGGTAAATTGACCTACTTGTCTTATGACAAGGACAATTCTTTCCTAGAGATGATAAACTTGACCTAAAGTAGAAAAATAGTTGCAAAATGTTACAATATATGTAAACATGTAATTCATTACTTCTACGCATCATAAGATCCGCAATAGCCTTATCCCTTTTTGCTAAAGTCAAAAGGCATGATAATTTGAAGAATAACTTACATAGGGCCTACTAGGATTTACATCAAGGAATAACGCCTACAACCTTTTGTCTAAGTATTTGAATTTCATGCTTTTATAAGCCATGCAATCATTCCTAAATGCAACTTGATGAAATGAAATTTGCGAAAATATAAGTGCGACCCTTAGATACAACAACATCGTGAATGAAGTTCATGCAATACTAAGGCAAGTGTCGATTTATTCCATTTGCAAGCATCTTTTCCCATGCAACTTATAAGATCGGTGTTCTTTTTCATGCCGTGCAACAGAAATTAACAATTCCCTCATGCGAATCATAACGAAGGGAGTTATTGCAAAAATACTCCTTTCCTTCATGACCAATGCACTTAACAATTTCCTCTTTAACCCTAGGCAATATGTGGCTTTCCTTTAAAAATGCACGACAAGGCAATTTACTATTAAGGTCATAAGATGGATGGACAATTAGCATTTATATTGAAAATACCAATTTTTCCCAATTGCATTTAACTAGGCTAGGTGAATTTGAACATGCACGGGTGCTTCCTAATCCATGGAGTTGTCATGCTTAATGCATTAATTTAGTATGAAATCACAATAGTAAAAACCTGGGTCTGTGGGCTCGGGGAGATGTCCACGTGAATGCTAGGAGAAGAACCTCCCGCAGGCGCGCCTTGCGACTTCTTGGGAGCCATCGTTAGCGTGCTTACGGACTTCCGGTTTGCCTTTACCCTTACGCGATCGGTGAGTCTTCTCCAACCGTTGTGAGCAGCTTCAAGATCTCTCCCCTTTTCCCTCGTACGCCGGAGATCCCTTCCAAAGTGCGGATCCTTGAGAGTACCGGGCTTGCGGGTTTTGGGCTTATGGAAGGCCCGGTTTTAAAACCGAAAAGGGCGCGTAGGACCAAGGCTTATGGGCTTATCCTTAGAAGCTTCTTAAAGAAGCTTCTAGGAAGCTTCTGAAGATCAGCAACGACGTCGTGGGAGGCCCAATGATTGGGAAGGAAAAGGCGTCGAAGACAAGGGAAAGGACTTGATGATGATGGCGGGGATGGGCGGCGGCCTGGTTGTCTCCAGCAAGGCGGCGGCGTCCTTCCCACAGCACGACAGCGAGTACAGCGGTGGCCTTCTTCTCTCCCAGCGTCGACAGCAACTCCCCTTCCTCTCTCCACGCAGCCTCTGCCCTCCAACACGGCGATGGCAGCAGCCGTCTGTCCTCCCTTCCCCTCTTCAACACCTTAGCGGGTGTTTATATAGGTCAAGGGGGGGAGAGAAGAGCTCCACCACATGGCCCCCTGCATGGGTTCCCCCCTCCCCATGCAGCCCACGACTCCACCAAGCCCATCCCCCCACACTCCCTCTCCTCCAGCCGTGCATCGGCTGGGAAAAAGGGGTAAAAATAAAAAAAAATTGCCTTGATAATATTCAATTTGCCCCTCCCAAGAGGGTGTTTACGTGCGATTTGTGGGTTTGAACCCTTGGGTTTTCTTTGCCAATGCGGAGGTCCCGATTTCTCGCGTGCAGGTCACAGATTACACTGCCGGCAATTCCAATATGACAGATAACCTTTGCACGAGGTTTACGCAGTGTGCGGGAAGTCAATTTTCATGAGTGGGAATATTACATTTGGGCATCCATTTATACTGAAGGTGGTCCAAGAAAATCTTTCCTCAATTCATGAACCTCGAGCAAGAAAGTGGTGTGTCCTTGATATACCATCTTCTTCATGGTTTGTGGCCTTCGGTAATGTAACTATGGCCCACACAAAGGACATGCATAATAATGTGAGATAATCAAACCTATCACAATACCCCTAACAGGGTCTCGAGCTAAATGAAACTATTAGTTTCAAGGTTGAGACTTGAAAACAAGGAACGTCTTTACTGAAATATTCAAAAGATCATGATGTAGACAAATATGCGACGAATTCATGACCCAATTTGAAATATCAACCTATTTTCCTGATTCCTTTAAGTTTTCCAAAGATAAAGGAAGGAGTGGCTCCATTTACTCAAAGCTTGAGAGGATCCAAAGTGACTAAAGACAATGACAAGGATAGAGGAAAATTTTTTTGATGTATAGGATGAACTAGAATGTTTACACTTGTCTATTAATTTGAGACAATTACTTGAAATTGCTCCTACTTGTGAAAGAGACATATATCGTAGATTGGTATGGTGAAAGGATAAAAGGAGCAATCTCACGACTATCTTGCCTAATGCAAGAAGTGATACTAAAAATTATGGGTGTTCAATCTGTAAGAATCGTTGATTTATTCTTAGATCCCAAAGCTCCAGTGGTAGACATGGAGGTGATGAAGCATATGATATTTGGGTCTCAGTTGGATGGCGGAGCAGTAGTGAATTTAATTATAGAAGAGATAATGCTTAAATTGATCTAGAGAGTCAATGTGATTTAGGTCATTAGTGCTAGTGTCAGTGGCATGTATGGTTCAAAAATACTCGATTTTTTAACAATTGTAGTCTATTTTTGATATTTTAGATATTATTGATTGTAAATATCCTAAAAATCTAGGGAAACTTCTAGATTAGGATGGCATGCGAAAAGCAAGTTGCTTTTTTAGCTAGATTTTGGATTTTTCATAAAAAAGAAAGATGAGCAAAATCATGTGCATCGCAATCGTAGTTGATAAGAAGTAAAAAACACTTTGAACTAAGAGAGGAAGAAGGAGTAATCTGGGAGATCCTTGATCAAACATCTTGGAGTTTTACCTCCATTTCAGAGCCAGTAAAGCCATCAAATGTGGGTTCCAAGCAACAAAGAGGAAGCTATTGTTTTGATCCACGTTATTGGTCTAAGAGGAAGCTCGTGGAGATCTAATGCTTGGAGACTGCTTCTAAGTAGTGTTTCAGGTTCTATCAATACATTTTGATTTGATTCATTGTGCTTTGTCTTTGTCGTGTTTACCACTTGTCTATTCTTTTTCTTCTCTTCCATCTCCTATCTCTACTTCCTTCTATCTCTGATCATCGATGTATATGACCTTTCGACAAAAACCCCTTCAACAGCGTGGAGTTTTACATGTCCCAAATTTACAAAGGAATCTTCTTTAGTTACAAGACTTGTAAATCTTGGTCTCTTTATCGGTTTTGACCATACCAAGTGTTGCATTGGGAAAGATGGCCAAACCATAGTTGTTGCTCCTAGAAATGGTAATCTTTTTTATTTATCTTTAAATGAAGATGTTACAAATGTTGTTATAGCTCCTAGCAATATTAACAACAAAATATGAAATCATCGCTTTGTTTACTTTAATTTTTCTAAGCTTGTCCATCTTTGTCAGTGTGACCTTATTCAAGATATGGAATTCAAAACTTGTCCTTATATGGGTATTTATGAATATTGTGTACTTGGAAAAAATTTCGCAAACCCTTTTCCATTTCCACCACAACTCATTTTAGAGATTTACTTGATCTTATTCACACACATATTTGTGGAGCTTTAATTTTCCTTTATCAAAATCTCAATATCGGTATTCCATGAATTTTATTGATGACTTCTCAAGATACACCACTATTTTTCTCTTGCAACACAAATTAGAACCTTTATTATCTTTTAAGCAATATCAAAAAGCTACAAAACTTCATACTGGTAGTCGCGTTAAGAAACTTTGACAATAATAATGATGGAGAATACAATTCGAATGATTTTGATGACTATTGTAACAATCAAGGTATTCATCACATGAATTTACGGTTCCCTACTCTCCTCAACAAATTGGTATTGCTCAATGTAAAAACAAGACTATTCTCAATGTGTGCTATGTATACTCATTCATTCTGGCTTATCTCAATGTTTCTCGGCTAAAGTAGTCTTAACAGCAGTATTTGTGCAAAATCATCGTCCTACAATTGCTCCTTTTGGTAAAATACTGATTATTACTTGGTATTAAAATTCCAAGCTATTGCGGGAAAAGGGTGTTTTATTATTATGTTAAATAGATTTCATTGAAGATATTATTCGAAAAATTGGTTTGGGTTTTGCACATCCTACTAGTACTCCTTGTCTTGTGACATCTATCAAAACTCTCACTTTCTATAAATTGATGGACAATTAGCATTATATCAACCTAATGCTAATATTATTTGATGTCTTCAATTTGTTGGCTTAAATTCTTGCCATGACATTCTTTTTGCTGCAAATTTTCTTGGACAACATCTTAGTTCTTTATGCATTAAACATTGGATTGCAACTAAACGAGTTTTAAAGTATTTGAAAGGCACTAAAGATTTTTGGCTTGTTTATCGATGCCAACAAAACTCTGATTCTCTACATTCACTTAAACTTTTGGATTATACATATGTAGATTGGGAAAATCCTCACTTATCTATGTGTTCTACAAGTGAAAATTGTTTTTTTATGAATGGTTGTCTTGTTTCTTGGACTAGCAAGAAACAATGTTGTGTTGTTATTTCCACTATAAAGAATGAATATGTAGCTGCATTTGTAGCCGCTCGAGAGTTAGTATGGCTTCAACAAGTTCTATTAGATATTTGCCATATATATTCTCTCTCTAGATTTCAACAAAATTGAGGAAGCAATTACTGGTGAGAATTGCTAGGCGAACAGTTAGGTGACCATAGTACTATTTTTAGGAAGCTTAAATTCAGGTCTAACCTCGTGGAAATTGGGCATAACTTTCCCTACGAGGTAGATAAGTGGAGATAGTACATCTTGATATTATTTGTGTAATTATGTAGTATGAGATGGGAGAATTGACTTTCCTATTTGTGTGACCTATAGTTCCATGGTATGTTATATAGGGAATCTGACTCCCTAGCTATATGACCTATAATTTGCTTTTCTAAGGTGTGGGGAAAGGAATTCACTAGCTATATAGAGGGAATCTATTATATAAGGATACCTAGCATTTCCTACTATGAGATGTGAGGAATATAAATACCTAGTTATATATAGACAATGCATGGGTGCATAGGTCAAAAATATTAGAAAATTTCATACATTCCATGACATCATCATCCTTCAACAACCATATCATACTGTTGTCTGGATCCACCATTGGTAGCCATTGTGAAATATACACTAGCGCCTCAAACACCAACCAACCTTCAGCCATGCTACCTTCTGGCCGAGCTCGTTGTTGCACAAAGCGTTTTAAGGTTTTCATGAAGCGCTCCAAGAAGAACATCCATCGCGTATGGACAAGTCCAGCAATCTGGTAGGCATGTTGGTAGGCATGTATTGTGATCATGCTGGTAGGCATGTATTTCTCAAAGAGACAGACCGTCTCCACTGCTCCCCGCCTTGCGGATTCAATAGAGGACATATTAATCTCCTTCTGTGAGATCCATTGCACTAAAGTCAACAACCTGTAAATGGCCCTATGTTTTTCTAGAGTAAGACATCCTGTGATCACAATCGGTAGTACAAACTACCACAAATGAGAAAGCATTATGAACAATGACTACCCTCTAAATAGCAAAATACGCAGGCCACTTACAATCCATTTGTAGTACAAACATGACATATCTTATGCCAATCATGGGATTTTAGCCCTGATAATTGGTCGTCTTTAGAAAACGCAGACTTGAGAGAACGCATCATACCTGTCGGAGTGTAGAAAGACTTGATTATTTGCTTTACAATACGCTCTTCTTCAGTGGAAAAAACCCAAGGAGTGCGAGGTAGCTACATGCGACTATCAGCACTCGACTGCGACCAAAGCGCCTCCATCTTGCCTACCTCCTTCAAATCCATTCGTGCCCCTACAATGTCTCTCTTTTCTATGATGTGGTCCCATAGCAAGTTGTCCACGTTTTTGAAAATATGCATGGGATCCAACAAGTGGTTGGTCTGTAAGTGGATCCAATATGGCAACTCATAGAAAACTGAGAACCGTTGCATTTCATTTGGATGTGACTCCGCTGTCGAAGGGTTTTCGAAAGAAAAGTTGTGACCACAGAGGACCTTGACTAATTTCAGGATAGGAGATCAATCATATGAATAAGCAAGATGAGAGGATTTGTGAGCAGCAATAGATCTGCCAAGCTCCCACAAGACCTCGTTTATGTAGTGACGATAGGACTGAAAGCAAGCTTTCAACTGAGCATAGAATCCATCCTTCAACATAGGTACCTACAGTATAAATCTGGTTATCAACTATAGACAGAAATTTCAGCGTTGTCCTTTCAGCAACATCAACCAAAGGAAGGATCCATGGACCCACAGTCTTAACAATAAACCCACAGGGAAAGGCAAATAATTGATCTTGTCAAAGCAAGAGTCTTTGAATCTTATCAGAAATGATGCAGCTCCTCCAAACAGTTTACAATTTTGTGCTGTTTAGTATCTGCATATGAGAATATCCTCGTTTGTAATAGTTTGTCATCAGTATAGTACACACTAGGCCCTCCTTTTGCGAGTGAACAGAAGCCCACCCGGCTGAAACACTTTTGAAAGCTGAGCAGATGCATACATTGGGAAATGCTATTAATTTGCTCCACTTCTCCAAAAGCGGATGGCTACTACAGCTCCAATCCACAGGCTGTCGATAATTAGGGATTGATCACTATCTTCGATGGCATGTATATCAATTCTTGAGCTTGCCCCTTTGTTGAAAACCCTGTTTTACCCATATGCAAAGTGAGTGTTAGAGTAGCAATGCTACTGTATTGGTACCTAGAAAGCTAGCAGGTGCTGGATCTGAAGTAGACTCGCCCCCCCTTGGTAGCTTATTCTGAGTCTTGAGATTATCAAAATTGCCTCAGAGACCCAGAATTGATCAATTAATCCACCCTGTTAGGTCAAGTAATCCACTCTGTCAGGGCTGCAGCAACACATGCAAAAAACCCCAATTCTCTCTAGGCTGTGTATGTTACGCGAATCTGCAATCTGAGGAGTTTAGTCCGTGATATACATTGACCCATTCAGAGACCCAATTCAGAGTTCTCGATACCCATTGGCGAGAAGTCTGCAGAAAGGGAGGGGAGGAAAATAGGGTAGCTTCCAAGAAAATCCATCGTTGAGCAGGAACTTGATAACGTCTGTCTGACTTGCTACCATTGCATAGTAAAGAGGAGTTTAGCCTGCAGCATCTTTCCTTAATATATCAACACCTTCTTGAAGGAGATTGCAAACAGCAAGTGTAAGACCCTTGAATGCAACATAATGAAGAGCAGTCCATCCATGTTGCAATGCCGATCGAAAGCCTTTACCCTGTGCTGAATTCAGCCTCCTCCTCGGTTACGTTTGCTTTTCCTTACTCTTGGGTATGCCTCACATTCCGATTGTGTCACATCGTCTTTCTTCTACGAGATACCAGGTTTTCTGTTGCCCTGTCAAACATTATCTCCCTTAGATGGAACAAACACAAGCTTCAATTTCTCTCGGTCATGGAAGCCTCTGCCCAAACTGCGAATTGAATCATCAATATTATACATACTCAAGGCCACTCCATCAGCTCCCTCCAAATCCAAACCACCTTCCCCCCGATGCTTTTGCGTTTTTTCTTCCTCTAGAAATGCGGTCCCCCTAAAAAAAACGGGACAATTTCAGCGCTGAGCTAAAAGGTTTGAAGGCTATAAGTTTCACAATAAGATCAATCATAGACTGATGCACGGGATCTACCATCTATCCTATTTCATCTAGACCATAGCTTGAAACAAGGAGTATCCCGAAGCAGACTCTCTCTACCATCTATCCTATTTCATCTAGACCATAGCTTGAAACAAGGAGTATCCCGAAGCAAACTCTCTCTACTGCCTGTAGTCCCTTCTGGCCAAATCCACTGCATTTTGACTTGTAAACACATCCCAAAAACCATCACAACCAATAATCATAAACTTGTCTTCTTCAATCAACAAAGCTTGTCTCAATTCTGGCTCTGCACTGAGAGGACAGTTCATACCCTCCTTTAATCCCTTGATATGCTAGTTTCCAATGGCTCTTGCAACATTGATCTGTCCATTTAGATATCCATCATCTACAAAGCCTCCAAGGGACTCTATTCGCCATCTTTCAAGTGAACATGAGGCCATATGATCCCTTGACATATCAATGGCCTTGCCCTTCCTACAGAGGACAGCTCTACAATCTCCTGCATTGGCCACAAACAACTCTCTTCCGAGCACTAAGACACTTAAAGCTGTTGTGCCAGATGACAAGCCATGATTGATTGAACAAGCTTCTACAAATGCTGTCTTTGTCAGCAAAAAGGCATGATGGACAGCCTCTTCTATTGCAGTTGGAAATGCCACAGCTTCAACAATGTAATTGAGTAACTTGTCTTTGACAAACTCTGCTGCATTTCTCCCACCATGCCCATCAAAAACTCCATAGTAAGATCTCGAATTATGCCCTGAAATCCCAAAGCCAAAATGTTGCACCAAATTATCAATTAGAATATGCTCATCCTCCATAGCCACTCTACCTCCAATATCAAACCACACACCTGATCGTACAGTGGGCATAAACTCCACAACAATAGATTTCTTGCTGTGCTCCAACATCCCATTCATTAGCATATAATGACTGACAAGGATATTGTTCAATGGTGGAAGGACAATTAAGGAGTCCTTGGATTGAACATTGGCATTGGCTACATTAGATTGGCTGCTGCTATGGTCATCCTCCAAGATGCCTTTCTCTGTTAAACATGCTCCTTCGAGAGAACTTGCAGGCTTTGAATGTCAACAACTTGGTGACTTTACTTGGTTTAATGCCCTCATCAAGCATTTTTTCATACTGTTTCAGAGCAGAAATACCATCACTACATTAGACATATGCACCAACCATGGTTGTCCATGCAACTACATTGTGGATTGGTAATCTATCAAACAATTAGCATGCTTCCTCTAGACTGTCACACTTAGCATACATATCGACCAGAGTATTATAGATAAGTTCCTCTTGCTCCAAACCCCTCTCCACTTTACTGCCCACGCAAAACAAAATACAAACACAATGACTAAGTATGTACAAAGCAACAAATGTCACACACACAAATTTTTTGTGGATTCCACACCTCGGATGCATAGCACTACGACACCGCATGGGCCATTTTCAGCTCGTATGAGCTTTGGGCATTCATACGTGTTGGAGGTCGTCCAAGAAAATCTTCCCTTCATAACCCTCTGGCAAGAAAGTGGCGTTTCCTTGATATACCATCTTCTTCATGGTTCGTGACCTTCAAGAGTCTAACTGTGGCCTGCACAATGGACATGCATGATAACCTGAGGTAACCAGACCTATCCCAACACCTCTATCCAGTGAATAAAAACTTGAACGAGCTATGACAGATATTACCAATGAGAACGGAAGCCTATTTACTTGAGCACTGTTTGAATCTCGAAAAGTCATGCATTGTCCACATGAGAATGGCTTGAATATTGGCGGACCATGCCGATCATGGCGCTTGCTCATATCTTGCACGTTGACCCCCTCCTCCCACAAAATCTTAGGCTCATTGACTAATGGACGAAGATACACCTTAATATTTTTGACTTTGTAGCGATCGGGGACGAGTAAGCTAAGGATGAGATGTCCTTTCTTCGTAGAAAGCCATGGAGGGATATTGTAGTTGACAAGGACTATAGGCTACACACTGTAAGAAGTTGAGAGTAGACCGAATGGGTTCATCCCATCCATTGTAGGACCGAGCCAAAGATTCCTTGGCTCTTGGGCAAAGCCTGGGAAGGTAGAGTAAATGTCGCTCCATGCGCATGAATCTGTTGATATTTGTTGAACTCCATATGTGGACCTATTCTGCACATACCACGTTGTCAAGCTCGTCATGCTGGACGTACAAAACATGCGGTTTATGTGGGGGATAAGTGGAAAGTGTCTAAGAGCTTTTTAAGGGATGGTTTGCCCTTGCAAGTCCTATTGATACCTATGAGAACCACACTTTGGACATATCTCCATAGTCTCGTATTCTCCTAGAAATAGTATGCAATCCTTGATACATGCATGGATGTTGTTGTAGTCCATGCCAAGCTTTCGTAAAACATGTCGTGCATCATCACGAGACTCATGCATGATATTTGCAAGTGGTAATATATGATACTTCAGTAACCTGAAAAAAATAATTAAAAACCTTGAAAAAGCAGAGATGTTTTTATCGATAGTGCCAAAAAGAAATCAACGAAGCATACGTACAAGGTACCTGATCAACTCAGTCACACTCGCATCGCTCCACCTGTATTTTGCTTGCACACTTAGGACTAGAAGTAGTGTCTTCACGTGAGATACTCAGCACCCATCATATAATGGTACAGATGATTGCCCTCTAAGCGAATCAAAAGTCTTGACATCCATGCGAATCAATGCATCAATCATTGCCTCCATCTCAAGCTCCAAGATTCTAGGTAAGTCTCAAAGGCACTCCATCCATTGCATGCCTATGCACTCTTCTAATTGGCGGAAAAGGGTGCACTCCTCCTTGGGATGAGACGTTGACTCCCTAGATAGAAAATTTGCCAGCCACACCCAATCTTTTTGTATATGGTATTCAATTAGCTTTCAAATACAATGCATGATTGATATTAACTTTTCTTACCATTTGTTGAAGATCCAAGATTGCCTGATCAATTATCTCAGATTGAAATTCGCCAAAGCGTTACATGTGTTCTATAGACAATTGACGTTTCCATCTAATTGCCAGCTTACATTGAGAGCAAGGACATGGGACACGCTGATTAAGATACGCCTCGCGATCTTGAACATCAAGACCTTCATCATTTTCCATTTTGTCTATGTTACGACAAATAATTTTTTTGTTATCATTCTTTTTTTCTTTCTTAAATTGTTTGAGAAGGGATTTCTTCTCTTGTAACTCACCAAAAATTAACGTATGTAAAGTCTCCACCGACCCACCCACAAATTAACGTATGTAGGAGTGTTTCCCGTCTCGTGGTGTTGCACTGGACCTTGCCACCACTCTCTCTTTGTTTTTAATCCATTCATTATCTCCTCTCCTTCCATCTCTCTCTCTCTTTCTTTTTCTTTATTATGTTGTATGTTTATTCCCTCTCTCTCATTCCTTCTTCCTTTTTCTCTTCCTCCCCCTCTCTCATTTTCTTTAACAAAACATATCTACTACTACTACTACTACTACAATAAAAGAAAAAAAAACTACTATTGCTACCACTACAACAACAACAACAACAAATAAGAAAACTAGAAAACAATAAACAAGAAAACAAAAAAAACTATTACCACTACTACTACAACAAAAAAAAAAACCAATACTACTACTATAACCAGGACTATGACAACTATGACTACGACTACGACTACGACCATGACCACGACCACAACTACGAATACGACTATGACTACGAACATGACTACGACTATGACTAGGACTACAGCTATGGCTACAACTATGGCTACGGCTATGACTACGACTATAACTACGACCACGACCATGACTATGACTATGACTATGACTATGACTATGACTATGACTATGACTATGACCACGACTATGACTACGACCATGACCATGACTATGACTATGACTACGACCACGACCATGACTACCACTAGCACTACCACAACCACTGCCACTACCACTATAATAAACAAGAAAATAAGAAAAAACTACTACTACTACTACCAACAACAAATAAGAGAACTAGACAACAATAAACAAGACAACAAAAAAAATTGTTACTACAACAACAACAACAACAATAACAAATAAGAAAACCACCGCTACTACTACAACCACGACTACGATGACTACGACTATGACCAGGATTATGACTATAACTATGACCACGACCATGACTACCACTAGCACTACCACTATCACTACCACTATAATAAATAAGAAAAGAAGAAAAAACAACAATAACAATAACAACTACTACTACTACTACTACTACAATAACAATAAACAAGAAAAGAAAAAAAAACTACTACTACTACAACAAAAACAACAACAAAAAGCAAGAAAACTAAAAAACAATAAACAAGAAAAGAAAAAAACTAGTAGTAGTACTACTATAATAACAAACAAGAAAACAACAACCTCTCCCTCCTTCTCTCTCTCCCTCCCTCTCCCTCTCCCTCTTTTCTCTCTTTCCCTATTATGTTTAATTAGCTAACTTATGAAGGAGATTGGATGATAGCTTTAGCCCTAGAAATGTTTCAGTCTTTCTATAATTAAGAGCTAGAGAAGACACACATACATTCTATATGGTACTACCTTATGTATCAAGAGGTTTTGAAGATAGCCCTTGGGATGCTGTTAAATGGCATAGCAGAGAACATGATAGTGATATGGGGGACCCATTGATTACATGACCAACTTGTAGATATGAGCATTCATAGGGGATCATGGCTTTCGAATCTTTGGTCACCTCTTGAGTACAATTGCCATGCCAAACATTTTGCAGTCAAGTTCGATTGAGGGACATTGTCATTGATGGGCTACTGATAGGTAGCATCATTGCTTGTAAACACCAAATGTAGTCATGCTATAAATTTATTGGATATATCTACTATAGAGACTATGTCCAATATTTGGACATAGATTGTTCTTTCTAACTGGGGGTAGGAGAGGCTCAAGGGGACATGAAGACCATGAATAGGGGAAGAAATTATTTTCTCAAGATCTAATATCTTGGTACTTTTGTTCAGTATCAACCACACATGATTTGACATTATGGACCTACTTATTGGTTATTTATTCATGCCCTATGATAGACTTCATTTCTTTTTGTACATTTTTAATGAGAGTCCATGATAGTGCTAGTTATGCATTTTTCCTTTGAATATTATGTTCTCATGGGATTTATTAATAGAGTCATTCTTTTATTTGGGAAAAACATATTGTTTCCATTTGATTGCTTCTTGTCAAGTAAGAAGTAGGCCTAATAAACAAACTTACTTGATAGCTATGGAGAATCCCTTGAGGTTCTTTCTCTTGGACAATGTGGCAATATCAAGGGTAGATAATTTCTTACACTATTAGGGATTAGACCCATATTGAACAATATTGATATATGTCTTCAATTGAAAAAAAGTCTTGCAAGTGTATCTATAGTCCTGATCAACAATGTGGCAAGAGATTCACATTCAAATTTGTGTCTATCCCATGAAGTAGAAGCATGACTTTTGATGCATTGTGAAACATGATTCATGTAT
Organism: Lygodium microphyllum; assembly: GCF_053477565.2. Lineage (NCBI taxonomy): Eukaryota > Viridiplantae > Streptophyta > Polypodiopsida > Schizaeales > Lygodiaceae > Lygodium > Lygodium microphyllum. The sequence continues at coordinate 75,407,602 of NC_141158.1, forward strand.
AATTTTAAAAAGTAAGCTCAATATTCATTTAAATGTGATATGCCTATAGTTTTCAATCCCATTTCATGAGACTGTAAATGCACTTTGTGTAGATAAGACACAAGCAACAATTGATTGTGGACCTATGGCTATAACCACAATTTTGCAATCAACATCTCCCTAGTTTCTTTTTTGCCCCTTCTCGTGTACTCATTGGGCATTAGTTTTATGAATTAAATCCACATATTATGTGAATACGATATGGAATAAAACCATTAGAGAAAATTAAATATATAAATAAAAAATGACCAAAAGTGTCTTGTACTACTAGAAATAAATAAAAGACATACATAATTGTGAAGCCACCTATTATGGCTTATAGTATCCAACATGCTACTAAATGTATAAATAATCATATGTCCTCAAAAGAGCTATCACTACCATACTCTCCCTCTTCATCATTTTCTTTATCGCTCTCCTCATTCTTATTGTCATTCTCTCCTTATCGTTTTCCTCTTCACTATAACTAGAATGCTTCTTGCTCTGATCTCTACCGCTATACTTACCTCATTGCATTGTTATCTCTATAGATGTGGAAAATTTAAAAATTAAGATAATCAAGATCTTCAAATGGATTTGATAAAGGAAATGATATTAGAGGATTTTTTTAGCTATACTGTGAAAGCATATGACAAAGTGTATATTAAATTCTTCCATGGTTTACATGAGGCATAGTAAAAGGTGGGATTTTCCAGTTATTTCCTAACATAGTTACTTGCCAATGCATGAAAAGATAGATGGTGAGCATGCCAAGGTTGAGATTAGGTGGAATGTCTAAATCAAGTTATAGAAGTTGGGAAGAGGAAGCTTGTGTGCATATGCCCTGAGTTAATGAAATAAGTGACTTTTTTAAAGGCTTCTCAAGCCAAAACTTTAGGGAGGGGAACATGAGGCTAGAAAAAGAAAAACAAGTGAAAAAACAACAAGAAGAGTAGTAGTTTAGCAAAAAAAACATGATTGTGTTTTGGAGCTCTTAGAGAAATCTTCGTAGCTTATGAGAAAGCTAAAACAAGAGAGATATGCAATGGGAGTGGACCCAATGGCATCTTGGGGGTTGCTTGATGCTTAGAAGCTTGATTCTCAACAGTGTGTATTGGTGTAATAATAGTAACCAATAGGATATCTCTTGTCCTGAAGTATTCATAGGATGACTCTAAGTCATCTAGGGCATCTCATTTATGTATATGATGCTCTACCACTATTAGATCATTGCTAGAATAAGTTTTCATGGTTTTATGGAGGATTGGAGGAGAAAATGCTTGCATTCTCACTATTGTAATAATAGTAACTAGTAGAGTATCTATTGTATCAAAGGTTTCTAAGGGTATTCCAAGGCTGTTAGAGGCATCTCTTTCATGCATCTGGTACTCTAGGGATGACAGAACATTGTTAAAATAAGAGTATATGGTTTTATGAAGTTTTAGGATACCATAGGGATTGTATTTTCTTTGCTATAATAAAGCTATCATAATAGGGCTGAGGCACTAATTGGGTTCCCATACAAGGTTTTAGCATGATCCAACGTATATGCTAAAGCTTGGTGGTATGCTTGATTGATAGGGCTACCATATGTGACATTATTTGACAATTTATGCATAGTTTTAGAGCCAAAGTTGTGTGAGTAAGCTTATGTAATGCAAGATTATGTTAGTGAATAGGATTATCTTTAAGTCAAAGTCTTAGAGCTTGGGTTATGTTCTTGTACTTGAGTGTATTCAGTTATTGTATCTCACAAAACCTATCATTAAAATTTTGATTAAAGGATTTCTTGAGGATTCCTATCTTGATGTTTTGTGTCTAAACTTGATTCTATTCCTCTCTTTTCTTATTTTTTGAGATCTTAAATCTTTGTACCCTTCTCGTTATAAACCCAAAGATTAAGGCATTTGACAGTATATGCTCTAACATTGGTGAATCTAACATGAAGGTCACTTGAAAGGTTGCAAGATGGGAGACCATGTAGATGATACTCTTAGTTCAAGATTTGAAGAGTTTGTGTAGCCTCTTATGGCATACATATTAAGAGTGAAAATGAAATTATTAAGGCTTTGCAAAGTGTGGTTGCAAAGTTGCAGAAATTTTCATGTGAAGAAATTGGAATGTAAAATGTACCTATAGCCGAGATGCATCAGTATTTTCATAAAGTTGTGGTTCCTAACATTTGTATACTGATAGGTGAAATTTGTGCAAGCCATGGGTGTTATTGGGCTACTCTTATTGAGGATACAAAAATGGTTTACAAAGATTACCCTTTGGGAATGGGTTACAAAAAATACCATTGAGTTGTTGCCTTTAGAAACACAAAATTATATTATTCTTACAAGTAGTAGATTCACCATTGTAGGGTGAGTTAGAGAATCTTTTGGAAGATGATACTACAATGTACGGGGCTGAAAACTAATTGGGTTGATGTACAAACTATAGTGATGAATTTGGTCAATAGGTAGAAAAGAACTCGAAAAGAGAAGAATTGCTAGTTCTTTGAAAATTCAGCCTACTATTAGGGCTAATCCAATTGCTAAGACAACACAACACGTCTTGAGGAAGCCTTGTGCCTTCTATTTCATCATCTAGAGATGATATTATTGACAAGATAACAAAAAATTTGCATGACTTGCATCTTAATTATGCAAAGCTTGAAAAATCTAGTCATTCAAAAGGTTCTAATGCACCAAGGGAGGGATTTATTAGGTGTTGTATATGGTGATAGCTTGTAACATGACCACTGAGACTATGAGTCATATGATTGAGCTTTGAATCATAATATGATTTATTAGGATAATCATAAAATTCATGCATGAGAAAGGCCTCTTTCCTTCAATTCTGGAAAGGGAGATATGCAAAAATCGGTGGAAGATTTGGCTGTCAACAATGGAGTTCCAACAATCCATGCATCTACTTTGACTACAAATAGAGGAAGTCCTTGCCAAGGTTCTTGCTATTCCCAAATCTAGTATATGGTCACAAGCTTTGGAATCTACAGAAAAATGAAAAAAATCTATGGCTAATGTATCATCTTCTGAGGAAAACATATGGAGGAGGATAGGTTGGGATGATGCTCAAGTGGATTACTTTATAGCATATGCATACTTGGTTAAGGTGTAGAATATTGATGTTGTTTTTTAGGAGAAGAGGAAAATAGATGATAAGGCTACATGTACTTCAAAATTATGACACGAGGTAAATCAAAGCAATAGAAGGTTGCTAAGAGAGCCAGTCTCGAGCATGTCATGGAAGATATAGTGCATGAAAAGAGGAAAGATGAGAGAAAAAAGGCAAGGAGCCTAACTATAAACTAGAATCTAATATATAAACCATCGCAAAAATTAAGAAAATACTTGAGGGGAGAACCTTAAACAACAATGTTGAGTCTACACTTGGTAAATTTCTTCAAATTTCCAAATGTGAAATCCATGTTGAAATAATAGACATGATTTAAGAGAAAAATATAGTTTAGTAGGGAAACCAATCAAGCTTTGTCACAGGTTGATGAAATTTGGATTCTCAAGGAATTCATGCAAAGTCTACTACCAATCCCATTGATGTTGTTGAAAGCAAATTGAAGTGACAAATGGGCTGATTATGTGGGAAAAAGAGAAATTGTTGGTTGAAAATGTCCTAATAAATAGCATTGCTCAAAGATGGGTTATGAAACACTAAACACATGATGATGATATTGCTTGCTTCATTCCTAGTAGCCATTATTCTCATATACACTAGGCAAGGGCTATGACAGAGACCATACTAAAGATTGGTAAGAGGGAAAATCCATGTGTTTCATAACTAGACTATGGGTCCAATATCAATGTCATGTCACAAAGCTTGTATAAAAATGGTGGCTAGCTAATTGATGTAGATCTTAGATAAAGAATGAGGGTAGCCAATAACTTGTCGTGGAATTTGTATATTGTATACCTAAATGTTCAAGTTACTTTAGGGCATGTCCAAGATTCTTGTAACGTGTCCACCTGTTCGCTCATAGGACACGTCTTAGCAGCCCATCGGGAAGGGAGTCTAGAAAGCGCCGCCCAACACTCCCACGGAATGTCATGGGGTTTGCGATCTAGGCCTTCACGAGTCTGCCACGAAGTGGAAGCATTTCAGCTATTCCCACTTAGGACCGACCTGAATCAGAGTTTTCCCTAGTGGTCAAATTCCTAGAACAGTAGCTAGCGTCGGACCTGAGGCAAACTACTTAACACAGAAATGTCAAGGTCAAAGAAGATTCATGCTGCACTTGGTTCAAGGAGAATGGGAAATGAGAGGGATGCAAAGCTCGACCTCTCTACCCATAAGGCATAGTCCCATTCCGTTCCCCCAAAATAGCATAAATCGGGACTCTAGTATCCTAGATTCTAAGTCAACATTCCTTGCTGTTCATTTCCTTTGAGAAAAGTTCCCTGCTGTTGATTTCGTTTGAGAAAAGTTCCCAGAAAATCGGGACCACCCATCCGTAGGATGGACCCATGGCCACATCCACTGCACTTTCCTTGGGGTTGCTTTAGTTGTCTAATTACCTACCACATTTAGTTGGAAACGCCTAAAAGAGCTTCCTTAATTAGCCAATGAGTCAAACAAGTTCCTTTTCAACAATTTATCTTATTTATCTTTGGAATACATCATAATAATCTAGCTCGAAGGCTAATCCATAATCCGCCCGAAGGCAATCAATAATCTGCCCGAAGGCTATCCATAATTCGCCCAAAGGTCCAGCAATCCTCAAGGATTACTAATCCAAGATTCTGCCCATAGACTAGTATGCCGGCCTCAAGATCCAATCCCGAGTCACATTGGCCTCTTGTGCAGGGCCCGGATGGCAAGGGATTTACGGCCAGAGCCCCCTCTAGCACCCAAGCGTCCTCTTGCTCCAAGTAGCGCCCAACAGAGAGACCTCTCACGGTGGGTTCGGTCATTGATATTTGTATTTGGGCATAGCTTGACTTTTGGATGCCCAAATACCTTACTTTATATTTGGGAAAAGAAATCACAAAAGAAAAATTACGCTATTTGTAAAGTGGGCTATTTTTGGGCTAAAAGATAAATAAATTTATAAATACATACCTTGTGAAGCACTCACACAAGGCATGGGGGAAGATTGCATCCAATTTGTCTTTTTGTCTCATGTCGTGCAAATTCCCTTTTTCTTTGCTCTTGAAATTATGAAGGTTTGTAGAATTCTTTGTTCTTGGGAGCCTTCCGGCATTCACTAGGCATGAATACAACATTTGATCTATGCACTAGTGGTATCAGAGCAAAGCTAAGATCAAGAGCTTCCAATCACTTGACATCTCATGCAAAGGCAAAGCTCCTAGAATGAATGGTCTCTATAGGCTATCTCGTGACAAATTGACAACACAAAAGTGTTCTTGGCAGAGAAAACCCCCCTATTGTACCCTCTGATCATGAATGACCTCTCATGTACAGTAAGCAAAGGACCCCTCCGAAAGCCCCTTTGTGAAGTCATTTTTCTCACAAAGAAATAAATTGATATCATGGGAATTGTTAAGCTCTAACATGTCTACCTATTGGTTTTCTAAGCATGTTTTGGCAATCCATCAAGAAACAAATCTAAGTGTCACCACTCGGCACTCCCATGGAATGTCACCGTGTTTGCCACCTAGGGTTTCCGGAGTCTCCCTCTCGCAATGGAACGTTCATGGTACCCACTAGGATCGACGTGAAACTTGAGTCCCTAGTGGTGGTCAAGGTCTCCTCATAGCATTCCAACGTCGGGTCTTGGAAATTCTACTTTAAATGAGGTTACCCAATCCAAAGCTGATCCATACCCTACTTGGCTTAAGGAGAATGAGAAATGAAAGGGATGTGCCACTCAAACTCTTTGCCAGTAGGGCATGATCCCATTTCAGTCCCCTAAAACAACCTACAAGTAGGATACCATTGTAACCTACAAGGTTGTATCTCTCGAAATAGCATCCATAGAAATGCCACCTACGAATGGTTAAGAAAAACTTGGAGTCAAGGGAGTAGGCATACTCTCTATATTTTAGCAAATCTTGGAGGTGATAAGTGTCCACTCAATTGATGGGATGGAGAAACTATATTAATATCTCAATAGAATCGACTTGAGCCACCCTGTCTCAAACAATCATGGAAGCGAGGGAGTAGCAACCAATTGTGGGGTCACAACATGTGTATCTCTATAATACTTCCCAAAATCTCCCCTAAAATGAGAAAAATATAAAGTCTGGAACTCTCAGAGGTATCCACAACCATAGCCACCACCTCCACTAGTCAAGTGAGGCATCCTTGAGCCTCCCTTTGTGGCTAGTCTAGAGTATTGACTCCACCTACTGGTTCACAAAATGATGACTCATATTTTAATAAATTGCCTCTAAATATACTTGCCCTTATCTTCCACACAAATCCCCTTCTCCCAAAAAATCTTGAGCTTGTCAACTAATGGATGGAGATAGATATCTATATTCTTGACTTTATAGCACCCAGGAATGAGCAACCTAAGGATCATGTATTCTTTCTTCGTAGAAAGCCATGGTAAGATGTTGTAGCTCATAAGGACTAATGGCTACACATTATAAGAAGTTGACTAGAGTCCAAATGGATTCATGCCATCCATAGCAAGACTAAGCCAAAGATTCCTTATCTCTCATAAAAATCTTTGGAAGGTGGAATCAATGTGATCCCATGCTCACCAATCTTGGGGTACTTATTGGATTCTACATATGGATCTATTTTATGTATGCCATGTCATGAACCTCACCATGCTTGATGTGCAAAATATGTAATGGATGCATGATACAAGTGAAAAGTATCTATGAACCTTTGAAGTGACGGTTTTTTCCTATAGCTCTGATGGAATATAGTAAGTATTGCAATTCAAACATGTTTCCATGGACTCATATTCACCTTATAAGAACACACAAAATTTGACACATTTATGGATGCTGTTATAATCCATGCCTAGAATGATTCGGCATCCATGGATAGTAATGAATTAATCATTGCCTTGATCTCAATTTCCAAGATTTGAGGAAGGTCTAGAAGGTCCTTAATATCTTGTGGTGTTGAGGATACACTAGACACGATCTCCACGATTGGCTTTATTGGCTTAAGCACTTCCTCCATTGTACACCTACGAACTCTTCTTATGAGCCAGAATAGATGTATTGCTTGGGATGGACTAGCATCTCTTTGTAGATATTTTTTTACACATTTAATATTATTGAAAATTATTTTATTTAGAGTTTTATTTCAAAACATGATTGGTATACACTTTGCTCACCATTAACTCAAAGTCCAAGACCACTTGATTAATGAGGTCCAGTTGAAACTTGTTGAACTATCACATATGGTCTATAGACAAGCAACATTTTCATCAAATTGCAAGGTTACACACTAAGTACAAGGACATGGAGCATGTTGATTGAGATATGCTTCTCGATTTCCATTGTCAGGGTGCTCATCATTGTTGATTTCTTCTATGTTATGGCGAAAAATACACTTCTCTCTCTCAATTTATCGCTCCTCTCTCCTACCTTTCCCTCCCTCTCTATTTCTATTTAGTTCTCTTTTTGCCTAGACTCCCTCTCTATCCACATATCCCTTGCTTTCTCTCTTTCTCTTTTGTCCCTATTTATTTAACTCTCCCTTCCTCTCTCTCAATTTTCTCTATTCGTCCCTCTCCCCCTCTCTATTTTTCTTTCCCTATTTCTATCTCTATTTCTCTCTCTCCCAATCTCTTTCTACCTCTCCCTTCCTTTTTATTCCTATCACTTTGTCTATTTTTCCTCCCTCTATTTTTACTCGTTCTCTCTCAACCTAAAATACTCCCTTTTCCTTTCTCTATTTCTCACTCAATATCTCCATGTCTTTGTCTCTCCCTTCCTCTCTCCTTCTTCCTCTCACTCACTCTATATTTTTCCCTCTTTCTAGCTTTGTCTATTTATTGTTCTCTCTCCCTCTATTTGTCACTCACTATCTCCATGTCTTTCTCTCTCTCCTTCTCCCTTCCTCTAACCCTCCATCTATTTCTCCCTTATCTCCCTCCATCTTTGTCTCTCTCTCTATTTATCTCCCCTTCTCTATTTTGCACTCTCCTTCCCCTCCCTCTCTTTATCCCTCTCTCTCCTTGTTTCTCTCCCTCTCTCTCACTCCTCTCTTTTAATCTCTCCCTTCCTCTTTCTATTTCTCTCTCTCTGACTCTCCCTTCCTCTGTCAATGAATCTCTCCACAAAAAAAATGAAAGAGAGAATAGAAGAACATAGAAAAACCAAGAGAGTAGAGACAATGCATCTATCTCAAAGGTTGAAAGAAGACTCCTTTGTGCTTTCCTCCTTCTTCTTTACCTTAATATCTTCCTTCCATCTTCCTATCACACCCCTCTCCTCCTTCTTTGTGGATGTGGTGGTAGAGGTGATAATGGCCTCTCTCTCTCTCTCTCTCACACACACACACACACACTCTCTCTCTCTCTCTCTCTCTCTCTCTCTGTGATCAGCTTTGAGCTATCTTCCTTTCTCTTTCATTCTCTTTCACTCATTTGCTGTTAAAATTCCATGATGAGGTATTTGATACTTTTTTTCTTAGTATACCATGGCTATATACATCCAAATACATGTCACAAAGGGTTGCTATCTACATCTCAAAGCATTGCTATATGCATCTATTTGTATCACTTTATATGCATTGCTACTTACGTCGCAATATGTAGCAATGCATATAGCAACACTACCAATTCGCGTCGGGAAATATTGTTGCTATGGTTACATTTCCTTTTAGTTCAACAAGCCTAAAGATAAGGCCACACCACCTATATATAAATGTTGGGAAATATCCATGAATGAACATAAATTTTGGGAGAGTTTATATGCTGTTATAGTCAGCCTACAAGTACTTCATAACCAACTAGCCCAAGATTTTATTTCGAGCCAAAAAGTAGTACCTTCATGAGGATAGTTTGATTCCTACACTACCTCAACCTAGAGGAAAACCATTGATCTCAAATTCAAACTAATTTACTCTTAATGTCTTATTTATTACAGTTAATCAAGACTATAATTGCTTCTCCATACCCCCAAACCAGCTACATGTTGCATTAATGAATATTATTATTTATAATTCCAATATTATCTTTAAACTATCCATGAAAATTTTCAACTATTCACTACAAGATACATACCTCATACCAATGTTCAAAGCGATGCAAATGTTCGTCAAGAAAATTGACCATGTTGTCGCTAAAAGCACCAATATAAATGTCTCTACAAAATCATCGTAGAAATCGTCGCTATTTGCATTGCTACGCAAATAGCGATGTTCTGTGATGTAAATAGTGATGAAAATAGCGAGACATGCAAAGAAATTAGTGACGCTAAGATGGTTACAAAGAAAAAAAAATTGTGGTACAGTACTTGAACCCACAAGCACTACAACAGAAATGAGGCATAGACGCGCAAAGTCGGGCGCGTCTATCAGAGTGTCTATAAGTGCATGTAAATGTGCGTGTAAATAGACGCGAATTTTACGTCTATATATCCGTACAAATAGACGCTAATATAGATGCACTAGCAGACACACAATTATTTAACCACCTAAAATTAGCAATTCACACAATTAAAAAACTAAAGTTAATAATTATTTAACCACCTGAAATTGATTCTTGAGCATGCACATGTGCGCATGATAAAAACCATAGAATTAGGAATACATATTGAATCCATTAAATTTAAAAAATAGAGTTAATAATTACTTTTTCATTGCTCTCTAATGAATGGCAGTTCCTCCAGTTGACAATCCTGATATAAGTAATTAGCGGCAAGCGACAGAAACCTTATAATTAGTAGCAAACATTGCAATATGTATCTTGTAATTTCTCTACGTACTTGAAGATGATAAAAGATACTTCCTGTTTATTGTGGAAAATTCAATTTAGCTTTAAAATTAACTATTGATTCTTGAGTATGTACGTGTGCGCATGATAAAAAGCATAGAATTAGAAATACACATTGAATCAATAAGCAAATTAAGTATGTTACAGTGAATGATCCATCTCATCTTCAATGAGATCAGCCCTTGCTAAACTATCTACTTCTAGGTCTATGTTACCAAGAGGTAACGAAAAAAATAAGTCTATCCCACTATCAGATGTGTTGCTATATTGCTCAATAACTTCATCAATATCATCAACAATCACATTATTGTCTTCTTCTGCGTTTCCTTGAACATCCTCGCGAGGTTCATCTTATACTATATCACGCATATCATCCATTATGGTGTCATCATGCACATCATCATTAATTGTTGGATTGTCATCTGCTATCTCCATGTCAGTAATATTACCATATATCGGTTTTGAACGATTAGATATAGGGATCACATACCACCATCGGTTATTGTTTACCATTGGATGATACACAACTTGTATTTGAAAAACAAAAGCAAAAAACTTAAGTACTTATTATATTGTGTATATGTATCACATGTATACATATAAAAAAATTAGCCTTTGCATATATACCTGCTCGTATTGTTGAGGTAGTACTAATGTGTCATTCTTGTTTTGGTGAAATTTTGTAGAGTCAATGATTACAAAACCACTTGGATTACGTCTGATTGTGCAATGCTCACCATTTGTTACCAATTCTTTAAACCACTTCACATCCAGTACATATATAAAGAATTGTCTGAAGTCAAGCTTTAGAATATCTTGGATCAAGCCACAATAACCTTCCATGGTACCATTGGCAGCCTCGAAGTGAGCAAGGACACCATAATCTTGGGTATTTCTCTTTTCATCTATACGTTGAGTTCAAAGATGTTTACCCTCACACCAAAGTGCATTGAATAATGTGCACTAGTAGTAAAAGATAAAAGATCAAACATGTCAATTATTTATATAAAATAAAACTTATAGAAACAAATTAATTGATAGTATGTCTCACCTTTGATAAGAAACCTCGTGCGTATTCCCACTCTTCTTGAGATATATTAATTTCCTCCTCTTTTTCCATTCTCTCTATTTCCTCATGTAACCAATCTATATCAATATGACGTGGGAGCGCATTTAGATGATCTGGAAATGAGACATTACGTCCATATCTAGTGCGAAATTCTTGTCTTTCGCTTTTTCTTCTTGCCCTTGCTTCATTATATAGTGTCACCCATTTGCTCATTACATCACTATTGAGCACACAAAAACTATTTAACTTACGAAGTTCTTCTTTTGTTAGCACTTTACTCATTCCTTTTCCTTGAGGTACTATAGATGTCATCCTCAAGTCTTCATCATCTTTCCATAGTCGTGGTTGAGAGGGATCCACTTCAGCAAGATATTCAGAGATATAAACAAGGAATGATTGCACTAACCAACCCTCAGCCATGCTTCCCTCAGGCCGTGCTTTTTGCCTCACAAAATCTTTCAAGGTTTTCATGAAGCGCTCAAGAAAAAACATCCACCTTACATGAACTGCCCCACAAAGTGCGATCTCATCAATCAAATGTACGAGTAAATGTAATTGAGTAGTCAAAATGGATCAAGGAAAAATTTCCTCCACCAAACAAACCACCTCAACAGATAATACTCGAGCATCTTGAAATGTGTTTGGATCAATTTCCTTCGAGCTCACATATCTGTCAAGATGTATTTGAGAATTTTTTATTTTTGTGTAGAAATTCAAAGATATATAATGAAAAAATACAATGTATACACACCTCACAAGCTCTCCCATCTTGTAAATGATATCACATACATCTTTGGAGGCACAATGGAATATGCTAGTAGGAAGTACGAACTGGATGTAAACAATATTCATAGATCAAATGATTAGTTGAGGAAAAAGTCATCATACCCCAAAGTTTACACATAGTTACTCCACTAATTACTATATTCATGGTTAGAGATACCCTTACTTGAATCATTTTGTGCCAATCGTGGGACTTCAAACCAGATAGTTGCTCCACACCTCTTTTCTTTTTCTTTATGAAGGCTCCCTTGAGACATCTCATACATCCTGTGGGTGTTCGAAAGCTATATATTTATTCCTTCACTATTTTTTCCTCATTCTTTGACAACATCCAAGGTGCATGCGGTAGCTCAATCTTTGCTCTGGGTCCAATGCGTGGCCAAGCTCGTCTCATGCGACCAATGTTACATAAATCCTCCCTTACATTAACTGAATCACGAGCCCCTATCAAGTGATCCCATAATGTAGATACAACATTTTTGAATATGTGCATGGGGTCCAATAGGTGATTGATCTTGAGTTCAGTCCAGTATGGAAGATGAAAAAATATAGAGAACCTAACAAACAAAAAATATATTATGTAAACAATTCATCATGCTAAATACTTTAAAGTCAATCGAGAGAAATGAACTTCTTACCGACTCATGCGGAGTGGAGGGTGGCTGTCGGCATTAATCCATCTCTCCTTCCAATCTCGAATGGTTAGAGATTGTGGAGTCATTCCATTAGTAGGGAGAACATATTTGGGATGGTCAATAGGAAGAAATTGATGATGATTGTCGTAGATAACCTTCTTTAAACGTGCCGGGCTAGAGGAAACTAGAGAGGGACCGCAAATAGGACATGCATGATATCCTGACGTGGTTAAACCTGAAAAAACAAGTGAATTAATAAAATGCAATTGATTCAAGTCTTGAATTTCAAATATAGAGTTATATACATGTACCTGAACACTCTCCATATCTTGGAAAGTTGTGCATGGTCCACAACAACATGGCCTTCAATGTGAAATCTCTAGAGGATGCAGATGCACTTGTATCTTGCACCTCAATACCTTCCCATAACATTTCTAACTCTTCAATCAAAGGCTCTAAGTAAATGTTCATGTTTTTTACCTTGTACTTTCCAAGAATCAGAAGGGACAACATCACATGTCCCTTTTTAATTGCCATGGATGGAGGAATATTATAGTTCACCAATACCACTGGCCATATACTGTATGATGTGCTTTTGATGCCAAATGGATTGATTCCATCCATACCTAAACCAAATCTCGAATTTCTTGGCTCTTCTTTGAAAATGGGCCACAAATTATCTATATGTTGCCATGTCTATGTGTCTGCAGGGATCCTCCATTTTCCATCACTTCAACGATGACTAGCATGCCATGACATGAGCTTTCCAATAGACTTACACTTGAACATAAGTTTTATATGTGGAACAATCAGAAAATGTCGCAAAACCTTACAAGGCACATCCATTGACTTCATCTCCACTTCGTATCTTGATTCGCCACAAACAGGACACTCTCGTGCAAACTCATGAATCCCACGAAATAAGACACAATCATTGACACATGCATGGATCTTGACATAATCGAGGCCTCCCAGAGATGTCAAGTAATGTCTTGCTTGCTCTTTCTTAGTTGGCAATTTGTTTCCTTTTAGAAGCATTTGTGATAATAACCTACATATATTTTTAAAAGTGAGTTAAAAAAACCACCAACATATATTTCTGTTTGATTTCAAAATAGAATTAACAATTAATATTATGATTCATAAGCCAAACTGAATTGATACCTACTTCAATAACGCATCCAAACTGACATTACTCCATCCATAAATTGTTTGCAAGTTAAGTATCTCGAGGGACGCACAAAGAACGGAGTACGTACAACCTTCATACAATGGAGTACATGATGCTACATATAGTGGATCATCTAGCTTCGTAGAGTGACCTTCTCCCTGAACCGGTTGCGAAAATAGATGGTGTACCGTGTTGTCCAAAATCTCATCCTCTACGACTTGATGGGGCATTTCATGAGGGCTACTATCATGGTCGTCAGTCTCTACTCTTCTTGAAGACTCTGCCTCCTCGCGTCGACGTTTTTCAGCCTCTCGACTCCCGGGAGGGAGCATCTGAGGATGTGGCACCGCATCCTGCTCAACCATAAAAGGGAGTTTCATGTACATTTATATATAATTCCCGTAACATAGACATGCACTCTTAATGGTAAAAAAAAACAATGAATACCGATGATTTTTCTCGGTCCCATTCTCCATACAAGCTGAGGTGTGACATTGCAATTCGACATGCTCGAAAAATACACCCTCGACAACGATCACACATGCATTTAATTTTTCATCGTAGCCATGCATCTCGATTATGAAGACGCAATGTTTCATCCTCACTTGAGGATGTGCTCATTGACTCACCAGCTTGCACTGCACTAGGTGATGACGACGTCGACATGATTAAACCTAATTCATGACATTATCAAAATATTTGTCATTCATATGTTTATATAAGATGTCAATTTTAAATACACAAAAATCATCATAAATACATTAAAACTTATGATTAGAATTCACTATCAAAACTTATCTTAAAAACAAAAAATTATAATAAAGCCCAAATGCGCGTCTATATTCGCGTTTAACTACGTGTCTATATTGGCTATTTTCGCGTCTATATTCGCGTCTATACTCGCGTCTATCTGAACAATAGATGCACATATATACGCGAAAATAGACGCACACGTCAAAATTCAAACCATACTTAAATCATTTCTTTTCAAGCTGCGCCTTTCCTTTCCTGCGTTTTTTGCGGTTCTGAAGCTTGATTTTAGCCGACACGCAGTCTCTTCATGCCTCACCTAGTCTCTTCATGCCTCACCTCCTCATGACTCACCTCTTTTTTCATTTCAAACACAAAAGAAGGGAAAAAGGAAAGCCAAGGAGAGGAATAAAGTGAGAAAAAGAAAGAGGAGAATAAGAAGAAGCAGCAAGCAAGCATCAAGGGAGGGTAACTTACCAAGGAGAGGAAGAAGGAGAAGGAAGAAGCGCCACCACCCGCCACACCAAACACCCAAGGTGAGTCTCTCTCTCTCTCTCTCTCTCTCTCTCTCTCTCTCTCTCTCTCTCTCTCTCTCTCTCTCTTTGTTTCTCTCTTCCTCTCTCTGCTCTATATGTTTATTTAGGATTTGTAATTCCATTATGTATTGCATTTTGTAAATCATCAATGGCGGTTGCCAGCCTAAAATCGGCCGACCGAGCGCATCTACATCTCAATATAGATGCAGACAGAGACGCAAAAATTGTTTCCTCTCAGAGCATCTGAGGGTGCACCTTAGAGCGCGTGTGGTGGCGCATGTGCTTTGCAGTGTACACGCGATGATATACGCGCTGCACAGAAAATTGTTTCCTCTTAGAGCATCTGAGGGCGCGTCTTAGAGCGCGTGTGCTGGCGCGTGTGCTCTGCAGTATACACGCGATGATACACGCGCTGCACAGAATGTTGACCTGCAGCCTACACGCGATTATACACGCGCATTGACCTTGGGTGCACGTCTGACAGCACGTATGTGCTGCATCTTAGATGCACAGATAGACGCGCTGAACGTGTATTTTTTAGAAAGAGAAAGAAAGAGGGAGTTTGTATGATTGAGAGAGAGAGAGAGAGAGAGAGAGAAAGAAAGAGAAAGCATGGCACATTGGCTAGGAGGAACAAAAAAAATGTTGGGTTACTCTCACATTTTCATTTGCTACAAATATTGGTTAAGTAACATTGTCATTTCATTGATGCATTGGTCAATGTTAAACAACATCTCCTAAATAATGCACTTCTAGTCACTTAAGTTGCACAAACCCCATTGTTGCAAGCCATGTACAAGTGATGTATCATAGTGATGTGAGTAGCAATGCAACGTAATCGACATAAAACATCATTATGTAATAGTGTGACTCGATATTTCCACTTGTTGTGGAGTTGCAAAAGGAGTGGTATGTTAATGCTCTTTGTTTGTGATCCTTGAATGAAGAGTTTAGTGCTTCATGACAAAGAGTATGACCTCTATGTTTCTTCATGAAGGCTATGAGTATAAGTGTGCCATTATGTTAAAAGTGGACAATTTTTCTATGTTTACCCTTCCAAAGAGTTGTCCTTAGTAGGGATCTATCCTTTTGCTATGATAGCTATTAATTTTAAAGTATAGTTGTAACATGGATGTGCCATATATGAGCACTAACCTTATTCTACATCTCTTTTGTCTTAAGCCATCTCATCTCAGCCGACTTTTTGAAACAAAACAAACTATTGGGAAGCATAGTGTGTAAATCATTTTTCTAGGTAGTTGAAAAATCCATAGAGAAGTTTAAGGGTGCAATGATATGTATGTGTAGTATCCCATGTTTGTGTTTATCATTTTTCTTGTTTAAGAGAAGCTTTAGCACTTAAGTGTTATGCTCAATGTCTAAAGAAAGCTCTTTGAAAATGTAGGTAATATATGATTTTTCGTATGCAAATAAATTTGTCTTTTTCCTGTGTTTTTTTTGCAGATATCGTATCATGGTTTATCTAGCAATGACCCAGATGTGGATCGCATGAATGATACATTGGCCTCCTTTGGCAGGGGGATCAATGCATTTTTTGGAGGTTTTCCTAGTAGGGAAGACTTCATGGGAGAGATGACCAGACACCTTGGCCGCTCTCCCACAGCGGGCGAGGTGTTTAGTGTCATGTCTAGGACGCCTCTAGCGTCTTTGCCTGGCACTACTTCCCAGACTCCACATGCAGGTACTCCACATACAAGTACTCCATAGGCAGGTACTCCATTTGCAATTACTCCACGTGCTCCACGTGCATCGACTAAAGCACAAGCATCTACAGAAGCATGTACATCTGTAGAAGCTCGTGCGTCGAGCGAGGCAGAGGGCAGTCGATAGAGAGGGAGGAGGGAGAGTTGAGGGGGAGGACGAGGCTTGTCTGGGGGTTTCCTAGGAGGTGGCGAGTGATCACCCTCACCAGTAGATCACGTAGAGGAGGTTGTATGCCAGTACTATAGAGTTACAGATGTTGGTGGCATCTTTCATGATGATGAGGGAAGGGATGTAATGGCGTACATGAGGAGCATCATGTATGCGACGTATAAAGATTGTTTCATTGCCTTCAAAAATCAGAAAAGCGGCTTGTGGCAGGAGGTGTTGAGGGCAGTCCATAGGAGGTACCCAAATCCTAAGGGTCAGTGATTCTTGGATGATTGGGGACGTACAAAAGTGAGGGATATGCTTCACAACAAAAGATCCCACCTCGTGACACGGGCTAGGGACTCATTGTGGAGGCTAGAGGAGGGGCGTGGAGCCTATAGCCAACCACCTATGTGCCACCGCATAGAGTGGAAGAAAGCCAAGAAGAAAGCAGCTGAGAAAGTGAAGAGTCGCCAGCACGCAGAGGCGCGACGGATCCAAATGGAAACCATGGGATCGTCGCATTACGGATCGGGCGGCAGAGAGTCGTGGGAGGAAAAGTTTGTAAGTATATTTTGATTTCTAGTTTTTTTTTTAATTTATATTTCTTTCAATTCTTTATATATTTTAGTCTAATATATTGTGTAACGTGTCCACTAGAATCATCCCGGACACGTCTTAGCAGTCCATCGGGAAGGATGTCTAGAAGGCTCCGCCCGGCACTCCCATGGAATGTTACGGGACTTGCGATCTAGGTCTTCCCGCGTCTGCCACGTAGCGGAAGTATCCTGGCCGTTCCCACTTAGGATCGACCTGAATTTGGGTTTTCCTGTTTGGTCATTAGCTAGCAACAACTAGCGTCAGACCCGAGCGAACTACTTTACGGAGAAACGCCAGGTCCGAAGCGGATTCACGCTGCACTTGGTTCAAGGAGAATGGGAAACGAGAGGGATGCAAGGCTCGACCTCTCTGCCATAAGGCATAGTCCCATTCCGTTCCCCTAAAACAGCGTGAATCGGGTAATAGTTAATTCTAAGTCATCGTTCCCGTTACTTGTTTCGGAGATGACGATCATCCTCTGTTCGTCGAAGACTTTGAGAAAAGTTCCCGGCTAACCGGGACCACCCGTCCATAGGACGGACCCATGGTCCATCCTCCGCACTTTCCTCGGTTTGTTTTAGTTATGTAATTACCTACCACATTAGTTTGACATATACAAACAGCTTCTTTGATTAACCCTGTTATGCACTGGTTCCTTCACGTAATCTTATCACAGGACATAAAGAAAACAATGCCAAACAACTCCTTTATTATCATTTTATCCTTTTATCTTTGAAATACAAGGAGTTCCCGCCTGTAGGCGTATTCATAATCCGCCTGAAGGCTATCCAGTAATCCACCAGGGATCACTAATCCAAGTTTCCGCCCGTAGACTAGTATGCGGGCCTCGAGATCCAATCCCGAGTCACGTTAGTCTCTTGTGCAGGGCCCGGAAGGCGAGGGATTTACAGCCAGAGCCCCCCTGGCACCCAAGCGTCCTCCTGCTCCAAGTAGAACTCAACGGAGAGACCTCTCACGGCGGGTTCGGTCCACGTTCCCGGCGCGGTTAACAACCCCCTTGGTTAGGGTCAGGGAGACAGTCGGGGGTAACTGAAGCTGCCTCTCCCTTCAGGCTTCAACCTGAAGTATTTAGATATATTTTCGTCCTTTAGTTCATTGAGCAAACAATGCAAACAGTGCTTTCCAAACTGTTACAAGCACAATCAATTTCCAATGGTCGTTTAGCTGGCAAACTGTTAAGGAGTGACTCCTTTTCTCCGAATGCAACCCGCATTCGATCCGGAATCAATTGCAACTTGGCAAGATTCCTATCATTCTTGGGTTAGGGTCATACCCTACCAATACTTTAGGTTTTGGTTGTGGCAGGATCCAGCGACCATGTCGCTTTAGTTTATTGTCTGGTCATTCGCTTCAAGGCAAACACCTAACCTTTCCTTTTCCTTGGCAGTTATCCCCCAAGAAAAGTGAGTACCAGGATGATTACTCATCCTCTTGTAAGTTAAATTCTTTCAATAACTTGCCAACCTCATTTCGAGAGATGACAAAATTGTCTTGTGGACAAATCTCAAGTCTATACGATGTTGCAACCTTTTTGCCATGCGTTGCATCATTCCACGGGATCATTCTACCCAATTACTTAGCGTTTTCCGGTCACGGAATTTACCTCCAGCCGAGTGGCAGGGTTTTAGGGTATCCTCCAAACCATTCCTAATTATGTTGGCCCATGATCCTAAAAATAGGCAACTCCGTCGGAGTTTCATCATTTTAAACGAATGATCCTTGGGATAAAACCTTAGATCATCTCATGCATGAGCATCCAATTGACTCAACATTTAGTGAATGTGTGTAAGATCTTTGGGTTTGCGGGTTATGACTTGGCAACAAGTGTAAAACTAGGTCGAATTCTTATCGCACTAAACCCTAGTTAGCACTTGGGATACTTATCATATCGTCTGAACCATGCCCATATGAATCCCGTGTGGTTTATGTGATTTAGACAACACAATATACTTGTCCTACGACAAGGATGAACCTTTCCCAAAGGTAATAAACTAGATTTAATGGAGAACAACAGTTACAACTACACCAATACGTGTCAACATGCGATTCACTGCTTCTACGCATCACATGGTTCACAATAACCCTATCCTTCCTTGGTAAGGTAAAAATGCCTGATAATCTGGACACTAACTTTCCTAGGTCCTACTAGGACTTACATCAAATAATCATGCCACTTGCAAGTCCATAGATCATGTTTGTGCCCTTCTATTTCTTTTCGAATAACGTCTTATGGGTGTTAACTTTTCCTCATGAATCATTACAAGGAAGATCTATCTAAAAAAATGGGACATGCCATTAATCTTTCCATACCTAGTAAAAAGGTGTACCTCAATAATTTCAACCTTGTAATGAGGCAGCAGTTGTCCTAGGCCCGTTACTTTTGAATACACAAAAGGAAACTTGCTAATAAGGTCCTACAATAGCATAGACACCTTATGCTTTTTCATTCATTCCTTTGAACGTACCAATGATCAATTTCCATATCTTAAGCTATTTCTAATAATGTTCAAATAGCCAATTCATTTTCCAATTGCATTTAACTTGACTAGTTGAATTCGAACATGCATGAGTGCTTCCTAATTCGTGAAGTTATCGTAAATACTTTTGTGTGGAATCCAAATAGATAAAACCTGGATTTGCGGACTCGGGGAAATATCCACGTATGCTCGGGGTGAACCTCCCGCATCGCACCTTGTGATCTTCCTAGAGGCCATCGCGAATTCGATCTCCAGTTAGCCTTTGTGGATTTCAACTTTTTGCCTTGGCTTGCAGTTTTTATGACCTTGGTCCGTCTCCCTTGTATGCGCAATTTCCTTCGAGATATGGCTTCCTTGACCGAAGTTCCGACTTGCGGAATTTGACTTGGGAAGGCCTTAGGGTTCTTATGAGGTCCTTTGGACAATGGAGATTTGAGAGCTTTTAATCCACCTTGAAATTCCGGGTTTAGGAAGGATTTTGTGGGCCTTACAACGATGTTCGCGGAAAAGGGCTCTTGCGAATGGGCCTTGCAAGAATGGAGACTTTAGAGTTCTTCTTCTCCTTCCCTAAAATCCAAGGACCCGCCTTGTAATTGATTAGTGGGAGGGGCCTTTATGGGCTTCCTCTCTTATTCTTCAAAATCCCGGCCCATGGAGGACTGGTGGGAAGGGGTTTTGTAGCCTCCTCTTCCTCAAAGTCCCGGGATGGACTTATTGGGTGATTGGTGAGAAGGCTCGTAGCTTTCTTCCCTTCAAAGTCTCGGGGGGGGTATGAATGGACTTTACGGGGATCTCGTGGAAAAGGGGGCTTAAGAAGCCCCCTTAGAAGCTTCTTGAAGAAGCTTCTAAGAAGCTTCTGGTTGACTGCAGCAACGTCGAGGAGGGGGGAGGGGGTATGAATCAGGCGAGGCGGCGGACTATGGCGGCGTTTCGTCAGCACGGCGACCTCCTGCGGCAGCACGGCGAGCTCCTCCTGCAGCACGGCGAGCTCTCCCTTCACCCCTTCCTAGGGGGGTGTTTATATAGGCATGGGGGGGGGGGGAGAAGGCCTCCACACGTGGCCCCCCCCTTGCATGGGTTCCCCCCCTCCCATGCAGGCCACGACAGACATATCCCCATCCTCCCTACACTCCCCCTTCTCCAGCCATGCATCGGCTGGAGAAAAAGGGGAAAAATTAAAAAAAAATTGCCTTGAATTATTCATGTTGCCCCTCCCAAGAGGGTGTTTTTGCGGGAGTTTCGATTTTTGAACCTCGGTTTTCTCGCGTGCGGGCCACACATTACACTGCCAACAATTTCAATGCAAGAGATAACCTTTGCACAAGGTTTACGTCGTGTGCGGGACGTCAATATTTACGGTACGCAGTTGCGGAAATATTACATTCTCTCCCCCTTAGAAGAATCGAGATGTCCTCATCTCGAGAAAAACTGGGGATATTGAAGACTGAAAGAGCTTTCATCCATCCAGGTAGCATCCTCTTCGGGATAATCTTTCCACTGGACGAGGCATTCTTTCAAAGTTCTAGATCTCAATTGTCTCTCTCTTGACATCTAAAATCTTTTCCGGTCTTAGTTCAAGGACTCCTTGACTAGGCATTACAATTTGTTGGTCATCAAGTACATGACTAGGATTAGGTACATACTTCATTCTTCAATAGACGGTTATGGAATACATTATGAACCTTTGGGTTTTTAGGGAGTTGCAGTCTATAAGCATTAGGTCTTAAGCACTTGAGGATCTTGTATGGTCCATAATACCTTGGACTTAGCTTCCTGCAATCTCCTAAGGATAGAGAACTCTTCTTTGGGCATACGTGAATGAAGACCATGTCTCCTTCCTCAAATATTCTATCTTGACACTTCAAATCCGTGTATGCCTTCTGTCTATCCTTCGCAGCTTTGATGTCCCTATAAAGTGAAATCATGAGCTTCGCACAATATCTTCTATTTAAATAACTGTCTTGCTCGTATACATGCTCTCATTCTATAGTAGACATGTCCATTATTCACAGAGAATTCACGATACTTAGCCTCTAGCTTTTGTTCCTGGTCCTTGATAGAGACTTCCCTTAGCATCCTTTGATAGGCTAGATCATGGCATCCTTCCTCTCTAGTTAGCTCAAGTATTAGGTCGTTTGGCATGGACACCTCTGTAGCTAGAGATCTAGCTATTGATAGATTTTGCAAGATTAATGAATTAAGGAATGCTTTGCGATTGAGTGCATCAACAACTACATTCTTCTTTCCAGGTCGGTACTTGATCTTAAAATCATATTCCTCCAAGGCTTCAATCCATCGACGTTGCCTCATGTTGAGCTCGTTTTGGGTAAAAATCCATTTGAGACTCTTATGATCGGTTACTAGAGTGAACTTATTTCCCAACAGATAGTGTCTCCAAAGCTTTAGAGTATGGATGACAGCTAATAACTCCAGATCATGAGTGGCATAATTCTTTTCGTGACTCTTCAATTTCCTTGAAGAATATGCTACTGGATGACCTTCCTGCATAAGAACACACCCCAAGGCAAGAATGCTGGCATCAGTTACTACCTCGAACTCCTTATTGAGGTCAGGAAGTTTCAGAATAGGTGCCGATACCAAACATTGCTTCAATTGGTCGAAGCTATTTTGCTCGAGAGTTGACCATGTAATGGAAGTCTGCTTCTTTAATAAGTCGGTAAGAGGTGCTGCAATCAAAGCATAGTTTTTGATAAAGATCCTATACCATCCTGTCAAGCCAAGAAAACTACGTATCTCTTTGACAGATACTGGTATTGGCCATTCAAGCACATCTCTGACTTTGGCTGGATCTACTGATATTCCTTCTGATGATACTATGAATCCTAGATATTCAATCTGACGTTTAAAGAATGCACACTTCTTCATTTTTGCATACAGCTTATGAGACCTCATTGTCTCCAAAACAATCCGTAGTTGAGGTTCATGATCTTCTTCCTGTTTAGAATAGACTAAAATGTCATCGAAGAAGACAAGCACGAAGTCATCAAGATATGGTCTAAAAATATCCTGCATTAATCTATTGAAGGTGGCAGGTGCATTTGTAAGCCCGAATGACATAACCAAGAATTCAAAGTGCCCATATCTTGTATTGAAGGCTGTTTTTGGAATATCCTCATCCTTGATCCTGATTTGATAGTAACCTGACCTGAGATCAATTTTGGAGAAGATTTTGCACCTTGAAGGCGATCAAGAAGCCCATCTATTCTAGGAATAGGATACTTATTCTTGACTGTTGATTGATTCAACCCACGGTAATCAATACATAGTCGAAGTGTCCCATCTTTCTTTTTCTCGAATAGGACTGGAGCTACCCATGGTGCCTTGCTAGGCCGGATGTAGCCTTGGTTTAACAGTTGCTTGAGTTGTTCCTTCAACTCAATAGCTTCCGATATAGACATTCTATAGGGTCTCTTCGCAATTGGTGCAACTCCTATTACTAGCTTGATCTCATGATCTACTTCTCTTTAAAGCGGGAGTTCTATTAACTCTTCAGAACTACGTCCACGTATTCCTTCAGCCAAGTGACCAAATCACTTTACGTCAATATTCATAGTCAAGACAATCGGGAAAAAGTTTTATTCCATTCATATCAGCATAGCCCTTACAATTATTTCTTGGGGCGATGGAACAAGTTAATACATTAATTTGAGGAGAATAAGATGTTGTTGCATTCAGCTACAGGAACTGAGTAATAGTACGGATTGGGGTCATCGATTTTCAGGAATCGATAGTTCATTGGAAGATTAGGGTATCTTTTCCTTTGATATCCCTTCTTCACATGACGTCCCAAAACCTTGATTCGGTCGGCAGGGATTCTTTGAATCACTTCCCCGTACACATACTTATTCTGGTTAACCCTTCGACCTCTGACCCATAGGGTCGCATTTGCGTGAGCCTCAATAAAGATGAACAGCTTTACGATCTTCAAATCATCCATCCACTTGATTCTCTTCAAGTTAACTTGAAGGTACGCAGGTTGATATGCAGTTATGTAATAGATCCCTATAACACCCATCCATCTCCATTCCACGTACACAGGTGATGGATTGTAAATGCGGTCTAGGATGTTCATCATTTCAATTCTCTGCCTATAATGCGGAGAATGCATTGCAGTCATAAACATGATCCGGAACACCAAAAACTTGTTCCACGCCTCGTAATTCTGCAAGACAGTATTGAAAGTAAGGAAATATTTGGGACAGTAGCATTTTCTTTACTTCGTAAAATTTTCTAAAAACAAATCCTTTGTTGGTTTGCTCTGATACCAACTGTAACGTGTCCACTAGAATCATCCCGGACACGTCTTAGCAGTCCATCGGGAAGGATGTCTAGAAGGCTCCGCCCGGCACTCCCATGGAATGTTACGGGACTTGCGATCTAGGTCTTCCCGCGTCTGCCACGTAGCGGAAGTATCCTGGCCGTTCCCACTTAGGATCGACCTGAATTTGGGTTTTCCTGTTTGGTCATTAGCTAGCAACAACTAGCGTCAGACCCGAGCGAACTACTTTACGGAGAAACGCCAGGTCCGAAGCGGATTCACGCTGCACTTGGTTCAAGGAGAATGGGAAACGAGAGGGATGCAAGGCTCGATCTCTCTGCCATAAGGCATAGTCCCATTCCGTTCCCCTAAAACAGCGTGAATCGGGTAATAGTTAATTCTAAGTCATTGTTCCCGTTACTTGTTTCGGAGATGACGATCATCCTCTGTTCGTCGAAGACTTTGAGAAAAGTTCCCGGCTAACCGGGACCACCCGTCCATAGGACGGACCCATGGTCCATCCTCCGCACTTTCCTCGGTTTGTTTTAGTTATGTAATTACCTACCACATTAGTTTGACATATACAAACAGCTTCTTTGATTAACCCTGTTATGCACTGGTTCCTTCACGTAATCTTATCACAGGACATAAAGAAAACAATGCCAAACAACTCCTTTATTATCATTTTATCCTTTTATCTTTGAAATACAAGGAGTTCCCGCCTGTAGGCGTATTCATAATCCGCCTGAAGGCTATCCAGTAATCCACCAGGGATCACTAATCCAAGTTTCCGCCCGTAGACTAGTATGCGGGCCTCGAGATCCAATCCCGAGTCACGTTAGTCTCTTGTGCAGGGCCCGGAAGGCGAGGGATTTACAGCCAGAGCCCCCCTGGCACCCAAGCGTCCTCCTGCTCCAAGTAGAACTCAACGGAGAGACCTCTCACGGCGGGTTCGGTTCACATTCCCGGCGCGGTTAACAACCCCCTTGGTTAGGGTCAGGGAGGCAGTCGGGGGTAACTGAAGATGCCTCTCCCTTCAGGCTTCAACCTGAAGTATTTAGATATATTTTCGTCCTTTAGTTCATTGAGCAAACAATGCAAACAGTGCTTTCCAAACTGTTACAAGCACAATCAATTTCCAATGGTCGTTTCGCTGGCAAACTGTTAAGGAGTGACTCCTTTTCTCCGAATGCAACCCGCATTCGATCCGGAATCAATTGCAACTTGGCAAGATTCCTATCATTCTTGGGTTAGGGTCATACCCTACCAATACTTTAGGTTTTGGTTGTGGCAGGATCCAGCGACCATGTCGCTTTAGTTTATTGTCTGGTCATTCGCTTCAAGGCAAACACCTAACCTTTCCTTTTCCTTGGCAGTTATCCCCCAAGAAAAGTGAGTAACAGGATGATTACTCATCCTCTTGTAAGTTAAATTCTTTCAATAACTTTCCAACCTCATTTCGAGAGATGACAAAACTCTCTTGTGGACAAATCTCAAGTCTATACGATGTTGCAACCTTTTTGCACATGCGTTGCATCATTCCATGGGATCATTCTACCCAATTACTTAGCGTTTTCCGGTCACGGAATTTACCTCCAGCCGAGTGGCAGGGTTTTAGGGTATCCTCCAAACCATTCCTAATTATGTTGGCCCATGATCCTAAAAATAGGCAACTCCGTCGGAGTTTCATCATTTTAAACGAATGATCCTTGGGATAAAACCTTAGATCATTTCATGCATGAGCATCCAATTGACTCAACATTTAGTGAATGTGTGTAAGATCTTTGGGTTTGCGGGTTTTGACTTGGCAACAAGTGTAAAACTAGGTCGAATTCTTATCGCACTAAACCCTAGTTAGCACTTGGGATACTTATCATATCGTCTGAACCATGCCCATATGAATCCCGTGTGGTTTATGTGATTTAGACAACACAATATACTTGTCCTACGACAAGGATGAACCTTTCCCAAAGGTAATAAACTAGATTTAATGGAGAACAACAGTTACAACTACACCAATACGTGTCAACATGCGATTCACTGCTTCTACGCATCACATGGTTCACAATAACCCTATCCTTCCTTGGTAAGGTAAAAATGCCTGATAATCCGGACACTAACTTTCCTAGGTCCTACTAGGACTTACATCAAATAATCATGCCACTTGCAAGTCCATAGATCATGTTTGTGCCCTTCTATTCCTTTTCGAATAACGTCTTATGGGTGTTAACTTTTCCTCATGAATCATTACAAGGAAGATCTATCTAAAAAAATGGGACATGCCATTAATCTTTCCATACCTAGTAAAAAGGTGTACCTCAATAATTTCAACCTTGTAATGAGGCAGCAGTTGTCCTAGGCCCGTTACTTTTGAATACACAAAAGGAAACTTGCTAATAAGGTCCTACAATAGCATAGACACCTTATGCTTTTTCATTCATTCCTTTGAACGTACCAATGATCAATTTCCATATCTTAAGCTATTTCTAATAATGTTCAAATAGCCAATTCATTTTCCAATTGCATTTAACTTGACTAGTTGAATTCGAACATGCATGAGTGCTTCCTAATTCGTGAAGTTATCGTAAATACTTTTGTGTGGAATCCAAATAGATAAAACCTGGATTTGCGGACTCGGGGAAATATCCACGTATGCTCGGGGTGAACCTCCCGCATCGCACCTTGTGATCTTCCTAGAGGCCATCGCGAATTCGATCTCCAGTTAGCCTTTGTGGATTTCAACTTTTTGCCTTGGCTTGCAGTTTTTATGACCTTGGTCCGTCTCCCTTGTATGCGCAATTTCCTTCGAGATATGGCTTCCTTGACCGAAGTTCCGACTTGCGGAATTTGACTTGGGAAGGCCTTAGGGTTCTTATGAGGTCCTTTGGACAATGGAGATTTGAGAGCTTTTAATCCACCTTGAAATTCCGGGTTTAGGAAGGATTTTGTGGGCCTTACAACGATGTTCGCGGAAAAGGGCTCTTGCGAATGGGCCTTGCAAGAATGGAGACTTTAGAGTTCTTCTTCTCCTTCCCCAAAATCCAAGGACCCGCCTTGTAATTGATTAGTGGGAGGGGCCTTTATGGGCTTCCTCTCTTATTCTTCAAAATCCCGGCCCATGGAGGACTGGTGGGAAGGGGTTTTGTAGCCTCCTCTTCCTCAAAGTCCCGGGATGGACTTATTGGGTGATTGGTGAGAAGGCTCGTAGCTTTCTTCCCTTCAAAGTCTCGGGGGGGGTATGAATGGACTTTACGGGGATCTCGTGGAAAAGGGGGCTTAAGAAGCCCCCTTAGAAGCTTCTTGAAGAAGCTTCTAAGAAGCTTCTGGTTGACTGCAGCAACGTCGAGGAGGGGGGAGGGGGTATGAATCAGGCGAGGCGGCGGACTATGGCGGCGTTTCGTCAGCACGGCGACCTCCTGCGGCAGCACGGCGAGCTCCTCCTGCAGCACGGCGAGCTCTCCCTTCACCCCTTCCTAGGGGGGTGTTTATATAGGCATGGGGGGGGGGGGAGAAGGCCTCCACACGTGGCCCCCCCCTTGCATGGGTTCCCCCCCTCCCATGCAGGCCACGACAGACATATCCCCATCCTCCCTACACTCCCCCTTCTCCAGCCATGCATCGGCTGGAGAAAAAGGGGAAAAATTAAAAAAAATTTGCCTTGAATTATTCATGTTGCCCCTCCCAAGAGGGTGTTTTTGCGGGAGTTTCGATTTTTGAACCTCGGTTTTCTCGCGTGCGGGCCACACATTACACTGCCAACAATTTCAATGCAAGAGATAACCTTTGCACAAGGTTTACGTCGTGTGCGGGACGTCAATATTTACGGTACGCAGTTGCGGAAATATTACATTCTCTCCCCCTTAGAAGAATCGAGATGTCCTCATCTCGAGAAAAACTGGGGATATTGAAGACTGAAAGAGCTTTCATCCATCCAGGTAGCATCCTCTTCGGGATAATCTTTCCACTGGACGAGGCATTCTTTCAAAGTTCTAGATCTCAATTGTCTCTCTCTTGACATCTAAAATCTTTTCCGGTCTTAGTTCAAGGACTCCTTGACTAGGCATTACAATTTGTTGGTCATCAAGTACATGACTAGGATTAGGTACATACTTCATTCTTCAATAGACGGTTATGGAATACATTATGAACCTTTGGGTTTTTAGGGAGTTGCAGTCTATAAGCATTAGGTCTTAAGCACTTGAGGATCTTGTATGGTCCATAATACCTTGGACTTAGCTTCCTGCAATCTCCTAAGGATAGAGAACTCTTCTTTGGGCATACGTGAATGAAGACCATGTCTCCTTCCTCAAATATTCTATCTTGACACTTCAAATCCGTGTATGCCTTCTGTCTATCCTTCGCAGCTTTGATGTCCCTATAAAGTGAAATCATGAGCTTCGCACAATATCTTCTATTTAAATAACTGTCTTGCTCGTATACATGCTCTCATTCTATAGTAGACATGTCCATTATTCACAGAGAATTCACGATACTTAGCCTCTAGCTTTTGTTCCTGGTCCTTGATAGAGACTTCCCTTAGCATCCTTTGATAGGCTAGATCATGGCATCCTTCCTCTCTAGTTAGCTCAAGTATTAGGTCGTTTGGCATGGACACCTCTGTAGCTAGAGATCTAGCTATTGATAGATTTTGCAAGATTAATGAATTAAGGAATGCTTTGCGATTGAGTGCATCAACAACTACATTCTTCTTTCCAGGTCGGTACTTGATCTTAAAATCATATTCCTCCAAGGCTTCAATCCATCGACGTTGCCTCATGTTGAGCTCGTTTTGGGTAAAAATCCATTTGAGACTCTTATGATCGGTTACTAGAGTGAACTTATTTCCCAACAGATAGTGTCTCCAAAGCTTTAGAGTATGGATGACAGCTAATAACTCCAGATCATGAGTGGCATAATTCTTTTCGTGACTCTTCAATTTCCTTGAAGAATATGCTACTGGATGACCTTCCTGCATAAGAACACACCCCAAGGCAAGAATGCTGGCATCAGTTACTACCTCGAACTCCTTATTGAGGTCAGGAAGTTTCAGAATAGGTGCCGATACCAAACATTGCTTCAATTGGTCGAAGCTATTTTGCTCGAGAGTTGACCATGTAATGGAAGTCTGCTTCTTTAATAAGTCGGTAAGAGGTGCTGCAATCAAAGCATAGTTTTTGATAAAGATCCTATACCATCCTGTCAAGCCAAGAAAACTACGTATCTCTTTGACAGATACTGGTATTGGCCATTCAAGCACATCTCTGACTTTGGCTGGATCTACTGATATTCCTTCTGATGATACTATGAATCCTAGATATTCAATCTGACGTTTAAAGAATGCACACTTCTTCATTTTTGCATACAGCTTATGAGACCTCATTGTCTCCAAAACAATCCGTAGTTGAGGTTCATGATCTTCTTCCTGTTTAGAATAGACTAAAATGTCATCGAAGAAGACAAGCACGAAGTCATCAAGATATGGTCTAAAAATATCCTGCATTAATCTATTGAAGGTGGCAGGTGCATTTGTAAGCCCGAATGACATAACCAAGAATTCAAAGTGCCCATATCTTGTATTGAAGGCTGTTTTTGGAATATCCTCATCCTTGATCCTGATTTGATAGTAACCTGACCTGAGATCAATTTTGGAGAAGATTTTGCACCTTGAAGGCGATCAAGAAGCCCATCTATTCTAGGAATAGGATACTTATTCTTGACTGTTGATTGATTCAACCCACGGTAATCAATACATAGTCGAAGTGTCCCATCTTTCTTTTTCTCGAATAGGACTGGAGCTACCCATGGTGCCTTGCTAGGCCGGATGTAGCCTTGGTTTAACAGTTGCTTGAGTTGTTCCTTCAACTCAATAGCTTCCGATATAGACATTCTATAGGGTCTCTTCGCAATTGGTGCAACTCCTATTACTAGCTTGATCTCATGATCTACTTCTCTTTAAAGCGGGAGTTCTATTAACTCTTCAGAACTACGTCCACGTATTCCTTCAGCCAAGTGACCAAATCACTTTACGTCAATATTCATAGTCAAGACAATCGGGAAAAAGTTTTATTCCATTCATATCAGCATAGCCCTTACAATTATTTCTTGGGGCGATGGAACAAGTTAATACATTAATTTGAGGAGAATAAGATGTTGTTGCATTCAGCTACAGGAACTGAGTAATAGTACGGATTGGGGTCATCGATTTTCAGGAATCGATAGTTCATTGGAAGATTAGGGTATCTTTTCCTTTGATATCCCTTCTTCACATGACGTCCCAAAACCTTGATTCGGTCGGCAGGGATTCTTTGAATCACTTCCCCGTACACATACTTATTCTGGTTAACCCTTCGACCTCTGACCCATAGGGTCGCATTTGCGTGAGCCTCAATAAAGATGAACAGCTTTACGATCTTCAAATCATCCATCCACTTGATTCTCTTCAAGTTAACTTGAAGGTACGCAGGTTGATATGCAGTTATGTAATAGATCCCTATAACACCCATCCATCTCCATTCCACGTACACAGGTGATGGATTGTAAATGCGGTCTAGGATGTTCATCATTTCAATTCTCTGCCTATAATGCGGAGAATGCATTGCAGTCATAAACATGATCCGGAACACCAAAAACTTGTTCCACGCCTCGTAATTCTGCAAGACAGTATTGAAAGTAAGGAAATATTTGGGACAGTAGCATTTTCTTTACTTCGTAAAATTTTCTAAAAACAAATCCTTTGTTGGTTTGCTCTGATACCAACTGTAACGTGTCCACTAGAATCATCCCGGACACGTCTTAGCAGTCCATCGGGAAGGATGTCTAGAAGGCTCCGCCCGGCACTCCCATGGAATGTTACGGGACTTGCGATCTAGGTCTTCCCGCGTCTGCCACGTAGCGGAAGTATCCTGGCCGTTCCCACTTAGGATCGACCTGAATTTGGGTTTTCCTGTTTGGTCATTAGCTAGCAACAACTAGCGTCAGACCCGAGCGAACTACTTTACGGAGAAACGCCAGGTCCGAAGCGGATTCACGCTGCACTTGGTTCAAGGAGAATGGGAAACGAGAGGGATGCAAGGCTCGATCTCTCTGCCATAAGGCATAGTCCCATTCCGTTCCCCTAAAACAGCGTGAATCGGGTAATAGTTAATTCTAAGTCATTGTTCCCGTTACTTGTTTCGGAGATGACGATCATCCTCTGTTCGTCGAAGACTTTGAGAAAAGTTCCCGGCTAACCGGGACCACCCGTCCATAGGACGGACCCATGGTCCATCCTCCGCACTTTCCTCGGTTTGTTTTAGTTATGTAATTACCTACCACATTAGTTTGACATATACAAACAGCTTCTTTGATTAACCCTGTTATGCACTGGTTCCTTCACGTAATCTTATCACAGGACATAAAGAAAACAATGCCAAACAACTCCTTTATTATCATTTTATCCTTTTATCTTTGAAATACAAGGAGTTCCCGCCTGTAGGCGTATTCATAATCCGCCTGAAGGCTATCCAGTAATCCACCAGGGATCACTAATCCAAGTTTCCGCCCGTAGACTAGTATGCGGGCCTCGAGATCCAATCCCGAGTCACGTTAGTCTCTTGTGCAGGGCCCGGAAGGCGAGGGATTTACAGCCAGAGCCCCCCTGGCACCCAAGCGTCCTCCTGCTCCAAGTAGAACTCAACGGAGAGACCTCTCACGGCGGGTTCGGTTCACATTCCCGGCGCGGTTAACAACCCCCTTGGTTAGGGTCAGGGAGGCAGTCGGGGGTAACTGAAGATGCCTCTCCCTTCAGGCTTCAACCTGAAGTATTTAGATATATTTTCGTCCTTTAGTTCATTGAGCAAACAATGCAAACAGTGCTTTCCAAACTGTTACAAGCACAATCAATTTCCAATGGTCGTTTCGCTGGCAAACTGTTAAGGAGTGACTCCTTTTCTCCGAATGCAACCCGCATTCGATCCGGAATCAATTGCAACTTGGCAAGATTCCTATCATTCTTGGGTTAGGGTCATACCCTACCAATACTTTAGGTTTTGGTTGTGGCAGGATCCAGCGACCATGTCGCTTTAGTTTATTGTCTGGTCATTCGCTTCAAGGCAAACACCTAACCTTTCCTTTTCCTTGGCAGTTATCCCCCAAGAAAAGTGAGTAACAGGATGATTACTCATCCTCTTGTAAGTTAAATTCTTTCAATAACTTTCCAACCTCATTTCGAGAGATGACAAAACTCTCTTGTGGACAAATCTCAAGTCTATACGATGTTGCAACCTTTTTGCACATGCGTTGCATCATTCCATGGGATCATTCTACCCAATTACTTAGCGTTTTCCGGTCACGGAATTTACCTCCAGCCGAGTGGCAGGGTTTTAGGGTATCCTCCAAACCATTCCTAATTATGTTGGCCCATGATCCTAAAAATAGGCAACTCCGTCGGAGTTTCATCATTTTAAACGAATGATCCTTGGGATAAAACCTTAGATCATTTCATGCATGAGCATCCAATTGACTCAACATTTAGTGAATGTGTGTAAGATCTTTGGGTTTGCGGGTTTTGACTTGGCAACAAGTGTAAAACTAGGTCGAATTCTTATCGCACTAAACCCTAGTTAGCACTTGGGATACTTATCATATCGTCTGAACCATGCCCATATGAATCCCGTGTGGTTTATGTGATTTAGACAACACAATATACTTGTCCTACGACAAGGATGAACCTTTCCCAAAGGTAATAAACTAGATTTAATGGAGAACAACAGTTACAACTACACCAATACGTGTCAACATGCGATTCACTGCTTCTACGCATCACATGGTTCACAATAACCCTATCCTTCCTTGGTAAGGTAAAAATGCCTGATAATCCGGACACTAACTTTCCTAGGTCCTACTAGGACTTACATCAAATAATCATGCCACTTGCAAGTCCATAGATCATGTTTGTGCCCTTCTATTCCTTTTCGAATAACGTCTTATGGGTGTTAACTTTTCCTCATGAATCATTACAAGGAAGATCTATCTAAAAAAATGGGACATGCCATTAATCTTTCCATACCTAGTAAAAAGGTGTACCTCAATAATTTCAACCTTGTAATGAGGCAGCAGTTGTCCTAGGCCCGTTACTTTTGAATACACAAAAGGAAACTTGCTAATAAGGTCCTACAATAGCATAGACACCTTATGCTTTTTCATTCATTCCTTTGAACGTACCAATGATCAATTTCCATATCTTAAGCTATTTCTAATAATGTTCAAATAGCCAATTCATTTTCCAATTGCATTTAACTTGACTAGTTGAATTCGAACATGCATGAGTGCTTCCTAATTCGTGAAGTTATCGTAAATACTTTTGTGTGGAATCCAAATAGATAAAACCTGGATTTGCGGACTCGGGGAAATATCCACGTATGCTCGGGGTGAACCTCCCGCATCGCACCTTGTGATCTTTCTAGAGGCCATCGCGAATTCGATCTCCAGTTAGCCTTTGTGGATTTCAACTTTTTGCCTTGGCTTGCAGTTTTTATGACCTTGGTCCGTCTCCCTTGTATGCGCAATTTCCTTCGAGATATGGCTTCCTTGACCGAAGTTCCGACTTGCGGAATTTGACTTGGGAAGGCCTTAGGGTTCTTATGAGGTCCTTTGGACAATGGAGATTTGAGAGCTTTTAATCCACCTTGAAATTCCGGGTTTAGGAAGGATTTTGTGGGCCTTACAACGATGTTCGCGGAAAAGGGCTCTTGCGAATGGGCCTTGCAAGAATGGAGACTTTAGAGTTCTTCTTCTCCTTCCCTAAAATCCAAGGACCCGCCTTGTAATTGATTAGTGGGAGGGGCCTTTATGGGCTTCCTCTCTTATTCTTCAAAATCCCGGCCCATGGAGGACTGGTGGGAAGGGGTTTTGTAGCCTCCTCTTCCTCAAAGTCCCGGGATGGACTTATTGGGTGATTGGTGAGAAGGCTCGTAGCTTTCTTCCCTTCAAAGTCTCGGGGGGGTATGAATGGACTTTACGGGGATCTCGTGGAAAAGGGGGCTTAAGAAGCCCCCTTAGAAGCTTCTTGAAGAAGCTTCTAAGAAGCTTCTGGTTGACTGCAGCAACGTCGAGGAGGGGGGAGGGGGTATGAATCAGGCGAGGCGGCGGACTATGGCGGCGTTTCGTCAGCACGGCGACCTCCTGCGGCAGCACGGCGAGCTCCTCCTGCAGCACGGCGAGCTCTCCCTTCACCCCTTCCTAGGGGGGTGTTTATATAGGCATGGGGGGGGGGGGAGAAGGCCTCCACACGTGGCCCCCCCCTTGCATGGGTTCCCCCCCTCCCATGCAGGCCACGACAGACATATCCCCATCCTCCCTACACTCCCCCTTCTCCAGCCATGCATCGGCTGGAGAAAAAGGGGAAAAATTAAAAAAAATTTGCCTTGAATTATTCATGTTGCCCCTCCCAAGAGGGTGTTTTTGCGGGAGTTTCGATTTTTGAACCTCGGTTTTCTCGCGTGCGGGCCACACATTACACTGCCAACAATTTCAATGCAAGAGATAACCTTTGCACAAGGTTTACGTCGTGTGCGGGACGTCAATATTTACGGTACGCAGTTGCGGAAATATTACATTCTCTCCCCCTTAGAAGAATCGAGATGTCCTCATCTCGAGAAAAACTGGGGATATTGAAGACTGAAAGAGCTTTCATCCATCCAGGTAGCATCCTCTTCGGGATAATCTTTCCACTGGACGAGGCATTCTTTCAAAGTTCTAGATCTCAATTGTCTCTCTCTTGACATCTAAAATCTTTTCCGGTCTTAGTTCAAGGACTCCTTGACTAGGCATTACAATTTGTTGGTCATCAAGTACATGACTAGGATTAGGTACATACTTCATTCTTCAATAGACGGTTATGGAATACATTATGAACCTTTGGGTTTTTAGGGAGTTGCAGTCTATAAGCATTAGGTCTTAAGCACTTGAGGATCTTGTATGGTCCATAATACCTTGGACTTAGCTTCCTGCAATCTCCTAAGGATAGAGAACTCTTCTTTGGGCATACGTGAATGAAGACCATGTCTCCTTCCTCAAATATTCTATCTTGACACTTCAAATCCGTGTATGCCTTCTGTCTATCCTTCGCAGCTTTGATGTCCCTATAAAGTGAAATCATGAGCTTCGCACAATATCTTCTATTTAAATAACTGTCTTGCTCGTATACATGCTCTCATTCTATAGTAGACATGTCCATTATTCACAGAGAATTCACGATACTTAGCCTCTAGCTTTTGTTCCTGGTCCTTGATAGAGACTTCCCTTAGCATCCTTTGATAGGCTAGATCATGGCATCCTTCCTCTCTAGTTAGCTCAAGTATTAGGTCGTTTGGCATGGACACCTCTGTAGCTAGAGATCTAGCTATTGATAGATTTTGCAAGATTAATGAATTAAGGAATGCTTTGCGATTGAGTGCATCAACAACTACATTCTTCTTTCCAGGTCGGTACTTGATCTTAAAATCATATTCCTCCAAGGCTTCAATCCATCGACGTTGCCTCATGTTGAGCTCGTTTTGGGTAAAAATCCATTTGAGACTCTTATGATCGGTTACTAGAGTGAACTTATTTCCCAACAGATAGTGTCTCCAAAGCTTTAGAGTATGGATGACAGCTAATAACTCCAGATCATGAGTGGCATAATTCTTTTCGTGACTCTTCAATTTCCTTGAAGAATATGCTACTGGATGACCTTCCTGCATAAGAACACACCCCAAGGCAAGAATGCTGGCATCAGTTACTACCTCGAACTCCTTATTGAGGTCAGGAAGTTTCAGAATAGGTGCCGATACCAAACATTGCTTCAATTGGTCGAAGCTATTTTGCTCGAGAGTTGACCATGTAATGGAAGTCTGCTTCTTTAATAAGTCGGTAAGAGGTGCTGCAATCAAAGCATAGTTTTTGATAAAGATCCTATACCATCCTGTCAAGCCAAGAAAACTACGTATCTCTTTGACAGATACTGGTATTGGCCATTCAAGCACATCTCTGACTTTGGCTGGATCTACTGATATTCCTTCTGATGATACTATGAATCCTAGATATTCAATCTGACGTTTAAAGAATGCACACTTCTTCATTTTTGCATACAGCTTATGAGACCTCATTGTCTCCAAAACAATCCGTAGTTGAGGTTCATGATCTTCTTCCTGTTTAGAATAGACTAAAATGTCATCGAAGAAGACAAGCACGAAGTCATCAAGATATGGTCTAAAAATATCCTGCATTAATCTATTGAAGGTGGCAGGTGCATTTGTAAGCCCGAATGACATAACCAAGAATTCAAAGTGCCCATATCTTGTATTGAAGGCTGTTTTTGGAATATCCTCATCCTTGATCCTGATTTGATAGTAACCTGACCTGAGATCAATTTTGGAGAAGATTTTGCACCTTGAAGGCGATCAAGAAGCCCATCTATTCTAGGAATAGGATACTTATTCTTGACTGTTGATTGATTCAACCCACGGTAATCAATACATAGTCGAAGTGTCCCATCTTTCTTTTTCTCGAATAGGACTGGAGCTACCCATGGTGCCTTGCTAGGCCGGATGTAGCCTTGGTTTAACAGTTGCTTGAGTTGTTCCTTCAACTCAATAGCTTCCGATATAGACATTCTATAGGGTCTCTTCGCAATTGGTGCAACTCCTATTACTAGCTTGATCTCATGATCTACTTCTCTTTAAAGCGGGAGTTCTATTAACTCTTCAGAACTACGTCCACGTATTCCTTCAGCCAAGTGACCAAATCACTTTACGTCAATATTCATAGTCAAGACAATCGGGAAAAAGTTTTATTCCATTCATATCAGCATAGCCCTTACAATTATTTCTTGGGGCGATGGAACAAGTTAATACATTAATTTGAGGAGAATAAGATGTTGTTGCATTCAGCTACAGGAACTGAGTAATAGTACGGATTGGGGTCATCGATTTTCAGGAATCGATAGTTCATTGGAAGATTAGGGTATCTTTTCCTTTGATATCCCTTCTTCACATGACGTCCCAAAACCTTGATTCGGTCGGCAGGGATTCTTTGAATCACTTCCCCGTACACATACTTATTCTGGTTAACCCTTCGACCTCTGACCCATAGGGTCGCATTTGCGTGAGCCTCAATAAAGATGAACAGCTTTACGATCTTCAAATCATCCATCCACTTGATTCTCTTCAAGTTAACTTGAAGGTACGCAGGTTGATAGGCAGTTATGTAATAGATCCCTATAACACCCATCCATCTCCATTCCACGTACACAGGTGATGGATTGTAAATGCGGTCTAGGATGTTCATCATTTCAATTCTCTGCCTATAATGCGGAGAATGCATTGCAGTCATAAACATGATCCGGAACACCAAAAACTTGTTCCACGCCTCGTAATTCTGCAAGACAGTATTGAAAGTAAGGAAATATTTGGGACAGTAGCATTTTCTTTACTTCGTAAAATTTTCTAAAAACAAATCCTTTGTTGGTTTGCTCTGATACCAACTGTAACGTGTCCACTAGAATCATCCCGGACACGTCTTAGCAGTCCATCGGGAAGGATGTCTAGAAGGCTCCGCCCGGCACTCCCATGGAATGTTACGGGACTTGCGATCTAGGTCTTCCCGCGTCTGCCACGTAGCGGAAGTGTCCTGGCCGTTCCCACTTAGGATCGACCTGAATTTGGGTTTTCCTGTTTGGTCATTAGCTAGCAACAACTAGCGTCAGACCCGAGCGAACTACTTTACGGAGAAACGCCAGGTCCGAAGCGGATTCACGCTGCACTTGGTTCAAGGAGAATGGGAAACGAGAGGGATGCAAGGCTCGATCTCTCTGCCATAAGGCATAGTCCCATTCCGTTCCCCTAAAACAGCGTGAATCGGGTAATAGTTAATTCTAAGTCATTGTTCCCGTTACTTGTTTCGGAGATGACGATCATCCTCTGTTCGTCGAAGACTTTGAGAAAAGTTCCCGGCTAACCGGGACCACCCGTCCATAGGACGGACCCATGGTCCATCCTCCGCACTTTCCTCGGTTTGTTTTAGTTATGTAATTACCTACCACATTAGTTTGACATATACAAACAGCTTCTTTGATTAACCCTGTTATGCACTGGTTCCTTCACGTAATCTTATCACAGGACATAAAGAAAACAATGCCAAACAACTCCTTTATTATCATTTTATCCTTTTATCTTTGAAATACAAGGAGTTCCCGCCTGTAGGCGTATTCATAATCCGCCTGAAGGCTATCCAGTAATCCACCAGGGATCACTAATCCAAGTTTCCGCCCGTAGACTAGTATGCGGGCCTCGAGATCCAATCCCGAGTCACGTTAGTCTCTTGTGCAGGGCCTGGAAGGCGAGGGATTTACAGCCAGAGCCCCCCTGGCACCCAAGCGTCCTCCTGCTCCAAGTAGAACTCAACGGAGAGACCTCTCACGGCGGGTTCGGTTCACATTCCCGGCGCGGTTAACAACCCCCTTGGTTAGGGTCAGGGAGGCAGTCGGGGGTAACTGAAGCTGCCTCTCCCTTCAGGCTTCAACCTGAAGTATTTAGATATATTTTCGTCCTTTAGTTCATTGAGCAAACAATGCAAACAGTGCTTTCCAAACTGTTACAAGCACAATCAATTTCCAATGGTCGTTTCGCTGGCAAACTGTTAAGGAGTGACTCCTTTTCTCCGAATGCAACCCGCATTCGATCCGGAATCAATTGCAACTTGGCAAGATTCCTATCATTCTTGGGTTAGGGTCATACCCTACCAATACTTTAGGTTTTGGTTGTGGCAGGATCCAGCGACCATGTCGCTTTAGTTTATTGTCTGGTCATTCGCTTCAAGGCAAACACCTAACCTTTCCTTTTCCTTGGCAGTTATCCCCCAAGAAAAGTGAGTAACAGGATGATTACTCATCCTCTTGTAAGTTAAATTCTTTCAATAACTTTCCAACCTCATTTCGAGAGATGACAAAACTCTCTTGTGGACAAATCTCAAGTCTATACGATGTTGCAACCTTTTTGCACATGCGTTGCATCATTCCATGGGATCATTCTACCCAATTACTTAGCGTTTTCCGGTCACGGAATTTACCTCCAGCCGAGTGGCAGGGTTTTAGGGTATCCTCCAAACCATTCCTAATTATGTTGGCCCATGATCCTAAAAATAGGCAACTCCGTCGGAGTTTCATCATTTTAAACGAATGATCCTTGGGATAAAACCTTAGATCATTTCATGCATGAGCATCCAATTGACTCAACATTTAGTGAATGTGTGTAAGATCTTTGGGTTTGCGGGTTTTGACTTGGCAACAAGTGTAAAACTAGGTCGAATTCTTATCGCACTAAACCCTAGTTAGCACTTGGGATACTTATCATATCGTCTGAACCATGCCCATATGAATCCCGTGTGGTTTATGTGATTTAGACAACACAATATACTTGTCCTACGACAAGGATGAACCTTTCCCAAAGGTAATAAACTAGATTTAATGGAGAACAACAGTTACAACTACACCAATACGTGTCAACATGCGATTCACTGCTTCTACGCATCACATGGTTCACAATAACCCTATCCTTCCTTGGTAAGGTAAAAATGCCTGATAATCCGGACACTAACTTTCCTAGGTCCTACTAGGACTTACATCAAATAATCATGCCACTTGCAAGTCCATAGATCATGTTTGTGCCCTTCTATTCCTTTTCGAATAACGTCTTATGGGTGTTAACTTTTCCTCATGAATCATTACAAGGAAGATCTATCTAAAAAAATGGGACATGCCATTAATCTTTCCATACCTAGTAAAAAGGTGTACCTCAATAATTTCAACCTTGTAATGAGGCAGCAGTTGTCCTAGGCCCGTTACTTTTGAATACACAAAAGGAAACTTGCTAATAAGGTCCTACAATAGCATAGACACCTTATGCTTTTTCATTCATTCCTTTGAACGTACCAATGATCAATTTCCATATCTTAAGCTATTTCTAATAATGTTCAAATAGCCAATTCATTTTCCAATTGCATTTAACTTGACTAGTTGAATTCGAACATGCATGAGTGCTTCCTAATTCGTGAAGTTATCGTAAATACTTTTGTGTGGAATCCAAATAGATAAAACCTGGATTTGCGGACTCGGGGAAATATCCACGTATGCTCGGGGTGAACCTCCCGCATCGCACCTTGTGATCTTCCTAGAGGCCATCGCGAATTCGATCTCCAGTTAGCCTTTGTGGATTTCAACTTTTTGCCTTGGCTTGCAGTTTTTATGACCTTGGTCCGTCTCCCTTGTATGCGCAATTTCCTTCGAGATATGGCTTCCTTGACCGAAGTTCCGACTTGCGGAATTTGACTTGGGAAGGCCTTAGGGTTCTTATGAGGTCCTTTGGACAATGGAGATTTGAGAGCTTTTAATCCACCTTGAAATTCCGGGTTTAGGAAGGATTTTGTGGGCCTTACAACGATGTTCGCGGAAAAGGGCTCTTGCGAATGGGCCTTGCAAGAATGGAGACTTTAGAGTTCTTCTTCTCCTTCCCTAAAATCCAAGGACCCGCCTTGTAATTGATTAGTGGGAGGGGCCTTTATGGGCTTCCTCTCTTATTCTTCAAAATCCCGGCCCATGGAGGACTGGTGGGAAGGGGTTTTGTAGCCTCCTCTTCCTCAAAGTCCCGGGATGGACTTATTGGGTGATTGGTGAGAAGGCTCGTAGCTTTCTTCCCTTCAAAGTCTCGGGGGGGGGTATGAATGGACTTTACGGGGATCTCGTGGAAAAGGGGGCTTAAGAAGCCCCCTTAGAAGCTTCTTGAAGAAGCTTCTAAGAAGCTTCTGGTTGACTGCAGCAACGTTGAGGAGGGGGGAGGGGGTATGAATCAGGCGAGGCGGCGGACTATGGCGGCGTTTCGTCAGCACGGCGACCTCCTGCGGCAGCACGGCGAGCTCCTCCTGCAGCACGGCGAGCTCTCCCTTCACCCCTTCCTAGGGGGGTGTTTATATAGGCATGGGGGGGGGGGGGGAGAAGGCCTCCACACGTGGCCCCCCCCTTGCATGGGTTCCCCCCCTCCCATGCAGGCCACGACAGACATATCCCCATCCTCCCTACACTCCCCCTTCTCCAGCCATGCATCGGCTGGAGAAAAAGGGGAAAAATTAAAAAAAAATTGCCTTGAATTATTCATGTTGCCCCTCCCAAGAGGGTGTTTTTGCGGGAGTTTCGATTTTTGAACCTCGGTTTTCTCGCGTGCGGGCCACACATTACACTGCCAACAATTTCAATGCAAGAGATAACCTTTGCACAAGGTTTACGTCGTGTGCGGGACGTCAATATTTACGGTACGCAGTTGCGGAAATATTACATTCTCTCCCCCTTAGAAGAATCGAGATGTCCTCATCTCGAGAAAAACTGGGGATATTGAAGACTGAAAGAGCTTTCATCCATCCAGGTAGCATCCTCTTCGGGATAATCTTTCCACTGGACGAGGCATTCTTTCAAAGTTCTAGATCTCAATTGTCTCTCTCTTGACATCTAAAATCTTTTCCGGTCTTAGTTCAAGGACTCCTTGACTAGGCATTACAATTTGTTGGTCATCAAGTACATGACTAGGATTAGGTACATACTTCATTCTTCAATAGACGGTTATGGAATACATTATGAACCTTTGGGTTTTTAGGGAGTTGCAGTCTATAAGCATTAGGTCTTAAGCACTTGAGGATCTTGTATGGTCCATAATACCTTGGACTTAGCTTCCTGCAATCTCCTAAGGATAGAGAACTCTTCTTTGGGCATACGTGAATGAAGACCATGTCTCCTTCCTCAAATATTCTATCTTGACACTTCAAATCCGTGTATGCCTTCTGTCTATCCTTCGCAGCTTTGATGTCCCTATAAAGTGAAATCATGAGCTTCGCACAATATCTTCTATTTAAATAACTGTCTTGCTCGTATACATGCTCTCATTCTATAGTAGACATGTCCATTATTCACAGAGAATTCACGATACTTAGCCTCTAGCTTTTGTTCCTGGTCCTTGATAGAGACTTCCCTTAGCATCCTTTGATAGGCTAGATCATGGCATCCTTCCTCTCTAGTTAGCTCAAGTATTAGGTCGTTTGGCATGGACACCTCTGTAGCTAGAGATCTAGCTATTGATAGATTTTGCAAGATTAATGAATTAAGGAATGCTTTGCGATTGAGTGCATCAACAACTACATTCTTCTTTCCAGGTCGGTACTTGATCTTAAAATCATATTCCTCCAAGGCTTCAATCCATCGACGTTGCCTCATGTTGAGCTCGTTTTGGGTAAAAATCCATTTGAGACTCTTATGATCGGTTACTAGAGTGAACTTATTTCCCAACAGATAGTGTCTCCAAAGCTTTAGAGTATGGATGACAGCTAATAACTCCAGATCATGAGTGGCATAATTCTTTTCGTGACTCTTCAATTTCCTTGAAGAATATGCTACTGGATGACCTTCCTGCATAAGAACACACCCCAAGGCAAGAATGCTGGCATCAGTTACTACCTCGAACTCCTTATTGAGGTCAGGAAGTTTCAGAATAGGTGCCGATACCAAACATTGCTTCAATTGGTCGAAGCTATTTTGCTCGAGAGTTGACCATGTAATGGAAGTCTGCTTCTTTAATAAGTCGGTAAGAGGTGCTGCAATCAAAGCATAGTTTTTGATAAAGATCCTATACCATCCTGTCAAGCCAAGAAAACTACGTATCTCTTTGACAGATACTGGTATTGGCCATTCAAGCACATCTCTGACTTTGGCTGGATCTACTGATATTCCTTCTGATGATACTATGAATCCTAGATATTCAATCTGACGTTTAAAGAATGCACACTTCTTCATTTTTGCATACAGCTTATGAGACCTCATTGTCTCCAAAACAATCCGTAGTTGAGGTTCATGATCTTCTTCCTGTTTAGAATAGACTAAAATGTCATCGAAGAAGACAAGCACGAAGTCATCAAGATATGGTCTAAAAATATCCTGCATTAATCTATTGAAGGTGGCAGGTGCATTTGTAAGCCCGAATGACATAACCAAGAATTCAAAGTGCCCATATCTTGTATTGAAGGCTGTTTTTGGAATATCCTCATCCTTGATCCTGATTTGATAGTAACCTGACCTGAGATCAATTTTGGAGAAGATCTTTGCACCTTGAAGGCGATCAAGAAGCCCATCTACTCTAGGAATAGGATACTTATTCTTGACTGTTGATTGATTCAACCCACGGTAATCAATACATAGTCGAAGTGTCCCATCTTTCTTTTTCTGGAATAGGACTGGAGCTCCCCATGGTGCCTTGCTAGGCCGGATGTAGCCTTGGTTTAATAGTTGCTTGAGTTGTTCCTTCAACTCAATAGCTTCCGATATAGACATTCTATAGGGTCTCTTCGCAATTGGTGCAACTCCTATTACTAGCTTGATCTCATGATCTACTTCTCTTTAAAGCGGGAGTTCTGTTAACTCTTCAGAACTACGTCCACGTATTCCTTCAGCCAAGTGACCAAATCACTTTACGTCAATATTCATAGTCAAGACAATCGGGAAAAAGTTTTATTCCATTCATATCAGCATAGCCCTTACAATTATTTCTTGGGGCGATGGAACAAGTTAATACATTAATTTGAGGAGAATAAGATGTTGTTGCATTCAGCTACAGGAACTGAGTAATAGTACGGATTGGGGTCATCGATTTTCAGGAATCGATAGTTCATTGGAAGATTAGGGTATCTTTTCCTTTGATATCCCTTCTTCACATGACGTCCCAAAACCTTGATTCGGTCGGCAGGGATTCTTTGAATCACTTCCCCGTACACATACTTATTCTGGTTAACCCTTCGACCTCTGACCCATAGGGTCGCATTTGCGTGAGCCTCAATAAAGATGAACAGCTTTACGATCTTCAAATCATCCATCCACTTGATTCTCTTCAAGTTAACTTGAAGGTACGCAGGTTGATAGGCAGTTATGTAATAGATCCCTATAACACCCATCCATCTCCATTCCACGTACACAGGTGATGGATTGTAAATGCGGTCTAGGATGTTCATCATTTCAATTCTCTGCCTATAATGCGGAGAATGCATTGCAGTCATAAACATGATCCGGAACACCAAAAACTTGTTCCACGCCTCGTAATTCTGCAAGACAGTATTGAAAGTAAGGAAATATTTGGGACAGTAGCATTTTCTTTACTTCGTAAAATTTTCTAAAAACAAATCCTTTGTTGGTTTGCTCTGATACCAACTGTAACGTGTCCACTAGAATCATCCCGGACACGTCTTAGCAGTCCATCGGGAAGGATGTCTAGAAGGCTCCGCCCGGCACTCCCATGGAATGTTACGGGACTTGCGATCTAGGTCTTCCCGCGTC
Source organism: Lygodium microphyllum (assembly GCF_053477565.2). NCBI lineage: Eukaryota > Viridiplantae > Streptophyta > Polypodiopsida > Schizaeales > Lygodiaceae > Lygodium > Lygodium microphyllum. The sequence goes on from NC_141158.1 coordinate 75,452,079, forward strand.
TGCCACATAGCGGAAGTGTCCTGGCCGTTCCCACTTAGGATCGACCTGAATTTGGGTTTTCCTGTTTGGTCATTAGCTAGCAACAACTAGCGTCAGACCCGAGCGAACTACTTTACGGAGAAACGCCAGGTCCGAAGCGGATTCACGCTGCACTTGGTTCAAGGAGAATGGGAAACGAGAGGGATGCAAGGCTCGATCTCTCTGCCATAAGGCATAGTCCCATTCCGTTCCCCTAAAACAGCGTGAATCGGGTAATAGTTAATTCTAAGTCATTGTTCCCGTTACTTGTTTCGGAGATGACGATCATCCTCTGTTCGTCGAAGACTTTGAGAAAAGTTCCCGGCTAACCGGGACCACCCGTCCATAGGACGGACCCATGGTCCATCCTCCGCACTTTCCTCGGTTTGTTTTAGTTATGTAATTACCTACCACATTAGTTTGGCATATACAAACAGCTTCTTTGATTAACCCTGTTATGCACTGGTTCCTTCACGTAATCTTATCACAGGACATAAAGAAAACAATGCCAAACAACTCCTTTATTATCATTTTATCCTTTTATCTTTGAAATACAAGGAGTTCCCGCCTGTAGGCGTATTCATAATCCGCCTGAAGGCTATCCAGTAATCCACCAGGGATCACTAATCCAAGTTTCCGCCCGTAGACTAGTATGCGGGCCTCGAGATCCAATCCCGAGTCACGTTAGTCTCTTGTGCAGGGCCCGGAAGGCGAGGGATTTACAGCCAGAGCCCCCCTGGCACCCAAGCGTCCTCCTGCTCCAAGTAGAACTCAACGGAGAGACCTCTCACGGCGGGTTCGGTTCACATTCCCGGCGCGGTTAACAACCCCCTTGGTTAGGGTCAGGGAGGCAGTCGGGGGTAACTGAAGCTGCCTCTCCCTTCAGGCTTCAACCTGAAGTATTTAGATATATTTTCGTCCTTTAGTTCATTGAGCAAACAATGCAAACAGTGCTTTCCAAACTGTTACAAGCACAATCAATTTCCAATGGTCGTTTCGCTGGCAAACTGTTAAGGAGTGACTCCTTTTCTCCGAATGCAACCCGCATTCGATCCGGAATCAATTGCAACTTGGCAAGATTCCTATCATTCTTGGGTTAGGGTCATACCCTACCAATACTTTAGGTTTTGGTTGTGGCAGGATCCAGCGACCATGTCGCTTTAGTTTATTGTCTGGTCATTCGCTTCAAGGCAAACACCTAACCTTTCCTTTTCCTTGGCAGTTATCCCCCAAGAAAAGTGAGTAACAGGATGATTACTCATCCTCTTGTAAGTTAAATTCTTTCAATAACTTTCCAACCTCATTTCGAGAGATGACAAAACTCTCTTGTGGACAAATCTCAAGTCTATACGATGTTGCAACCTTTTTGCACATGCGTTGCATCATTCCATGGGATCATTCTACCCAATTACTTAGCGTTTTCCGGTCACGGAATTTACCTCCAGCCGAGTGGCAGGGTTTTAGGGTATCCTCCAAACCATTCCTAATTATGTTGGCCCATGATCCTAAAAATAGGCAACTCCGTCGGAGTTTCATCATTTTAAACGAATGATCCTTGGGATAAAACCTTAGATCATTTCATGCATGAGCATCCAATTGACTCAACATTTAGTGAATGTGTGTAAGATCTTTGGGTTTGCGGGTTTTGACTTGGCAACAAGTGTAAAACTAGGTCGAATTCTTATCGCACTAAACCCTAGTTAGCACTTGGGATACTTATCATATCGTCTGAACCATGCCCATATGAATCCCGTGTGGTTTATGTGATTTAGACAACACAATATACTTGTCCTACGACAAGGATGAACCTTTCCCAAAGGTAATAAACTAGATTTAATGGAGAACAACAGTTACAACTACACCAATACGTGTCAACATGCGATTCACTGCTTCTACGCATCACATGGTTCACAATAACCCTATCCTTCCTTGGTAAGGTAAAAATGCCTGATAATCCGGACACTAACTTTCCTAGGTCCTACTAGGACTTACATCAAATAATCATGCCACTTGCAAGTCCATAGATCATGTTTGTGCCCTTCTATTCCTTTTCGAATAACGTCTTATGGGTGTTAACTTTTCCTCATGAATCATTACAAGGAAGATCTATCTAAAAAAATGGGACATGCCATTAATCTTTCCATACCTAGTAAAAAGGTGTACCTCAATAATTTCAACCTTGTAATGAGGCAGCAGTTGTCCTAGGCCCGTTACTTTTGAATACACAAAAGGAAACTTGCTAATAAGGTCCTACAATAGCATAGACACCTTATGCTTTTTCATTCATTCCTTTGAACGTACCAATGATCAATTTCCATATCTTAAGCTATTTCTAATAATGTTCAAATAGCCAATTCATTTTCCAATTGCATTTAACTTGACTAGTTGAATTCGAACATGCATGAGTGCTTCCTAATTCATGAAGTTATCGTAAATACTTTTGTGTGGAATCCAAATAGATAAAACCTGGATTTGCGGACTCGGGGAAATATCCACGTATGCTCGGGGTGAACCTCCCGCATCGCACCTTGTGATCTTTCTAGAGGCCATCGCGAATTCGATCTCCAGTTAGCCTTTGTGGATTTCAACTTTTTGCCTTGGCTTGCAGTTTTTATGACCTTGGTCCGTCTCCCTTGTATGCGCAATTTCCTTCGAGATATGGCTTCCTTGACCGAAGTTCCGACTTGCGGAATTTGACTTGGGAAGGCCTTAGGGTTCTTATGAGGTCCTTTGGACAATGGAGATTTGAGAGCTTTTAATCCACCTTGAAATTCCGGGTTTAGGAAGGATTTTGTGGGCCTTACAACGATGTTCGCGGAAAAGGGCTCTTGCGAATGGGCCTTGCAAGAATGGAGACTTTAGAGTTCTTCTTCTCCTTCCCTAAAATCCAAGGACCCGCCTTGTAATTGATTAGTGGGAGGGGCCTTTATGGGCTTCCTCTCTTATTCTTCAAAATCCCGGCCCATGGAGGACTGGTGGGAAGGGGTTTTGTAGCCTCCTCTTCCTCAAAGTCCCGGGATGGACTTATTGGGTGATTGGTGAGAAGGCTCGTAGCTTTCTTCCCTTCAAAGTCTCGGGGGGGTATGAATGGACTTTACGGGGATCTCGTGGAAAAGGGGGCTTAAGAAGCCCCCTTAGAAGCTTCTTGAAGAAGCTTCTAAGAAGCTTCTGGTTGACTGCAGCAACGTCGAGGAGGGGGGAGGGGGTATGAATCAGGCGAGGCGGCGGACTATGGCGGCGTTTCGTCAGCACGGCGACCTCCTGCGGCAGCACGGCGAGCTCCTCCTGCAGCACGGCGAGCTCTCCCTTCACCCCTTCCTAGGGGGGTGTTTATATAGGCATGGGGGGGGGAGAAGGCCTCCACACGTGGCCCCCCCCTTGCATGGGTTCCCCCCCTCCCATGCAGGCCACGACAGACATATCCCCATCCTCCCTACACTCCCCCTTCTCCAGCCATGCATCGGCTGGAGAAAAAGGGGAAAAATTAAAAAAAATTTGCCTTGAATTATTCATGTTGCCCCTCCCAAGAGGGTGTTTTTGCGGGAGTTTCGATTTTTGAACCTCGGTTTTCTCGCGTGCGGGCCACACATTACACTGCCAACAATTTCAATGCAAGAGATAACCTTTGCACAAGGTTTACGTCGTGTGCGGGACGTCAATATTTACGGTACGCAGTTGCGGAAATATTACATATTGTGACTCATAATTGTTTGTATATCTCTAAATGTTTTGTAGACTACCATCATTGGTAGGACACCTACTCCTAGAGAGGTAGGTTACCATCGAGGCCATAACCGCGCAGCGACATGGCTTCACTTTTATGAGGAGGGTCTCATCACTGAGGACCAATGCAACCGGGCCATGAGGATTCGACAGCCAGAGGAGGTATGTTTTTCTTACTTTCCTATTAAATGTATAACTAATTATAACTTTTTCTCCACCTTGTCTATGTAAGCAACCCTGATCTTTTGTGTGTGTAGGCAAACCCGGATGTGGAGCATAGCGAGGAGGGGAAAAGTGACGCTAGTAGCCATGGTGGTACTAGCAAGGATGTTTCCTCTTCAAATTCATAGAGGAGCACCATACCTCCTCATGAGGCCTTCTTTTCTTGTATATGTATGATATCTCTTTGAGCCTACTGCTTGCGGCCACGCTTTAGGTCGCAAGTACTTAAACTTCCCTTGTAAATGCTTTGATATATAATGAATACATGGAATTTTATTTTCAATTCTCGTGCTCGTAAGATACATTGTCTTTTTTCCAAATATACAATCTTTTATTTTCAATTCCAGTTTTGTTTTGCGTGTCTATCAGCGCGTCTAAATTACAGATTATTCGCGTTTATTCACGCGTCTATAATACAGACTACACGCGCTTATACACGCGCTTCATAATTCAAATTAAAAAAAGAAATTAAATATCTTTTTAAGAAAAATGACTTATTTTGTTTTTCGTTCGCGTCTATCAGTGCTTGTAAAAGTGTGTCTACCAGCATGTCTATATGCGCGTGTATGTGTGCATCTATTGCGCGTCTATTTGTGCGTGTAAATTCGTTGATACATGCGATTATAGACGCGAAATGGTAGACATGCAAATAGACAGGCGGATAGACGCGCCCGTAAGTTTTTCTCTATATTCAAAAATCACGTCTAAATGTGCATCTATGAGGCCTTTTTGTTGTAGTGAAGAGTGATAATTCATAGAGTAAGTACGAGACTAGTGATGAAAACTCATGACATTACATGGAACCATGGAGAGGAAGGAGAGCCAAAACAAACATGAAATTTATCTGTAATTATCACAAGATACAATTTTATACAAAAGATGATAAGTATATCTAAGGAATAGTACACGGAAGATTTCTACACAAATTTCAGAACCAAAAAAGAAGAGGGTATGCACTCCATCAACCTAATCGCGAACTACAGATCCTCACCATCGAAAAGCTTATCCCAATACAAAGGAGCATCTAATAGACTCCCCTCAAGATTTCCTACTCATTAGTAGAGACCCCTACCACTTTGTGAGAAGTTGCAATCAAAGATCCATGTAATCATTGCCTAGATATAAACCATCCTCCATGATCTCAGGATATCGAATCATTTGATGGCGTATACTGCATCAAGATTATGATCACATTTCTTCTCGATCTCTCGTGGCCTGCTCGTATTTAGCCACTTCTCCATGGATGTATGATGTAACATACAAAAATGATTCAATTTCTCCTCCATTTCAGCATCCATCCTTTCTTCTACCACATTTCCAACCACCATATCTCTCGTCAAGTCTGTTATCGTCCTTCAGTGACCATAGCATACTCTTGTTTCAATCCACTGTTGGTAGCCATTGTAAATCCACCGTTGTGGTAGCCATTGTGAAATATGCTACCTTTTGGGAGCGGATTGTCGCACAAAGCCCTTCAGGGTTTCATGAAGTGCTCCAAGAAAAACATACATCGCTTATGGATGGGTCCCACAATCTCCACTTCATCTACAAGATGCACTAGGAGGTGAGTTTGTATCGTGAGCATGCTAGTGGGTAGGTACTTCTCAAAAAGATAGACCATCTCCACTGCTCTGCAGATGCCAAGAGGCATATTCCATGGTGGATTTCGTGAGGAACTATTTATTTGTGGGGGCTCATATATAAAGAGGATTCCTTGCACGAGAAGTTGACAAGTACCCCTATCCTTTTCGAGCGTCAGATTAATTTAATGTGCATGTAGGTGATTCCACATCGGGTGATTCTATAAAATACATATTAAATTAATAGGCGTTTATGAGTTTAGAGTGTGCACTTGAATTAAATTAAGGTAAGTTCAAAGTTTCAACCTATTTAATTATTTTATAGTTGAAGACTTTTAGGTATTCACTTTTGTTGGATTTTATTTAATTATTTTCTAACAATTGTGAATACTTCAATTGATGTGTAGAGTAGGCGGCGATGGCATTGGATAGTAGCGAGCAATGGCATAAATCTAAATGCCTAGAAGAATTACTATTTTTTATGGGTGCATGCCTTATCACTAAAGGTGTGGCAACAATATTTATGAAAGCGCATGACAAAACATTTATTACATTGTATGCCCATAGGCGTTGCCTATAGATTCTTGGTTAAATATTTCATTATTTGATATTTGTATTTGGGCAAAAGCTTGACTTTTGGATGCCCAAACACCTTACTTTATATTTGGGAAAAAGAAAACACAAAATCAAAATTATGCTATTTGTAAAGTGGGCTATTTTTGGGCTAAAAGATAAATAAATTTATAAACACATACCTTGTGAAGCACTCACACAAGGCATGGGGGAAGATTGCATCTGATTTGTCTTTTTGTCTCATGTCCTTTTGCTTTGTTCTTGAAATTATGAAGGTTTGTAGAATTCTTTGTTCTTGGGAGCCTTCGGGCATTCACTAGGCATGAATACATCATTTGATCTATGCACGAGTGGTATCAGAGCAAAGCTGAGATCAAGAGCTTTCAATCGCTTGACATCTCGCGCGAAGGCAAAGATTGTAGAATGAATGGTCTCTACAGGCTATCTCGTGACAAATTGACAACACAAAAGTGTTCCTGGCAGTGAAAACCCCCTATTGTACCCTTTGAGCATGAATGAACTCTCACAGCAAGCAAAGGACCACTTCAAAAGCCCCTTTGTGAAGTCATTTTTCTCATTTATCTCACAAAGAAACAAATCTAAGTGTCACCACCCGTCACTTCCATGGAATGTCACAAGGTTTGTCGTTTAAGGTTTCCCAAGTCCACCTCTCGCAATGGAACGCTCATGGTCAAAGCCACTAGGATCGACCTAAAACTTGAGTCCCTAGTGGTGGTTAAGGTCTCCTCACAGCATTCCAACATCGGGTCTTGGACATTCTACTTTACATGAGGTTACCCAATCCAAAGCTCATCCATACCCCACTTGGCTCAAGGAGAATGAGAAATGAAAGGAATGCGTTGCTCAACCTCTCTGCTAGTAGGGCATGATCCCATTTCAATCCCCTAAAACAACTTGAATCCGGTTCTAACCTCACATTGCCTAGAGGTCAAACGACGGTAAAACCTTGTGAGAAGTCTCCCTATTCTCTGGGACCACCCTGCCGTAAGACATACCTGACATCCGAGGTTCCGCCCAACCGCTTCCCTCAATAGGTGTACATTAGTTATTTAATTAGACCTATCACATTTATGTGTGACATTTAAAAGTGGCTTCCTTAATTAATCCTTTTAGGGAACATGGTTCATTCACGTAATCTTATGGCACTGATATAAAGACAATTTAAGATAGGTTCCTTGGAAGTAAAATTAGTATTAGCATTTTAATTGAGATACAAGTCTTGTTTAAAAAGAGACATTATCCGCAATCCATGAGGATGATGCACCTAAGTTCATGACCATTCCGAGTAGACACTCATGGATACCTAAGTTCGTGACTTTGAATTTGACCAAAGTCATCTTTCCTCCCAAAAAGAATTCCACCTTAGCAGTTTGCCCGGTACAAGTGACCTCACGGCCATTTGCTAAATTCCACAAGCAAGGTAGGTGCTTCTACTGTGGCTATGCCTAATCTCTTTGCACAAGCTGGTGGGATAAAGGAATGTGTACTGCCACAATCAATCAATACTCCATATTGGGGAATATGGGAATTTCCATAAGTTTAGGACACGTGGTCAAATCTTTGGATTTGTCATAACTTGAACACTATAACTCCAAATTGAGCGCTCTATAGCTCAATAGATTCCATTTTTCAAGAGCTTTCCAATGATAGGTCACATCATATGGTTTTGAGAAACTTATGGGCATGTTATCTGGGTACCACCTTTTTAGTATTCAAAAAATGGAAATTGGGAGATTCCCAAACTTACTAATATTGTGGACAAGGTCTTGAAACCTTTACCTTGATAGTTCGATGGTGTCTAAATTATTATCTTTCATGGATGCAGATAGAGAGCAACACCCAGAGTGAAGCAACATGCTTCCTCTCTTATTCTCCTCATTACTGAAAGAATATAAGTCAAGTATTTACAAGTCCAAAAGGACCATTCACACCAACCATAAAGACTAGAGTACCGACTTATTTAATATACCTGACTAATATAGCTAGACTAGCTGTGTCTAGCTCATGTCAATTAAACACATATGAAAGAGCTTGATATTCTAACACTCCCCCTCAAGCTCAAGACAACATCTGTACTCCAAGCAGCTATCTAAAACCACAGAACTAATCTTTACCCAAAGACTTGGTAAAGATATCTGCAACCTGTTCATCTATCTTTACATGCATAAGATTCACTCGTCCTGCAAGAACCATCTCTCAATGAAATGGTAGTGTACCTCTATGTGTTTTGTCCTAGCATGATAGACTAGATTTATAGCCAGGAGTACACTACTCAGATTATCACATAGTAACTTCACTAGAGCATCTACCTATATGTCCAAATCAGCCATAAGCTTGAGCAGCCATGAAATCTCGCATGCTGCCAATGCAACACCCCTGTACTCTGCCTTAGTACTCGACAAAGCCACCGTAAGATGCTTCTTGCTGCTCTAGCTAATCATGCTACTACCAAATCCAAATGCATATCCACTCGTGGATCTACGGTCATATGAGCAACCTGCCCAATTTGCATCCGTGTATCCAGTCAATATCAAGGGCTTATCTCTAATATAGAACAACCCATACTCTACAATGGACTTAATATATCTCATAATGCGTCTAATTGCATCCAGGTGCGGCTTTCTAGGCTTATGCATAAACTGGCTTATGAGCCCTACAGCATAGCTCAAGTTAGGCCTAGTGATGGTCAAGTAAATCAAGCTGCCAACCATCTGCATGTACATAGTCACATCCTCTACTTCAACCCCAGTGTTCATGTCTAGCTTGACATTCTAATCAAGAGGTGTATCCAACGGTTTGCATTCAGCCATGCCATACTTCTTTAGCATCTCCATGGCATAGTGCTTTTGCATCAGCCATAAACCATTTTCAGCTGCAACTACCTCAATGCCCAAGAAATACTTCAGTTCTCCTAGGTCTTTCATGTCAAATTTAGATTTCAGCATCTTCATTACATACTGTATGCCCAAGTCATCATCACCAGTGATTATCAAATCATCAACATATATGACTAGTACTACTATGATCAGCCTTGCCAACAGCAAAACCCAATCTCTGCAAGTAGTTACTGATCCTAGCATGCCAAGCTCTTGGAGCCTGCTTCAACCCGTACAGTGCCTTTTTCAGCCTGCATACATAATGCTGAAAATTAGGGTGAACATAACCTTCTGGCTGAACCATATAAACATCCTCTGCTAGGTCACCATTAAGAAATGCATTCTTAATGTCCATCTGCTACAGTTTCCAGCCTTTAGCAGCAGCCAAGGCAATCACAGTGCAAATGGTTGCCATCTTGGCAACAAGGGTGAATGTTTCCTCATAATCAAGTCCATATTGTTGGGCATACCCCTTTGCGACCAGCCTGGATTTGTATCTCTCCACACTGCCATCTGACTTGCATTTGATTTTGTAGACCCATTTGCAGCCAATGGTCTTTTTCCCTTCAGGCAGTGGCACTAGATCCCATGTCTTATTTTTAGCTAAGGCATTCATTTCTTCATCCATGGCTACACACCAGTTCTCATCTTTCACTGCTTTAGCATATGTACCTGGTTCTTTGATCTCCATCACTTTTGTCATGTAAGCATAATTCTTTGCAGAGTAGCCACTGTATGTTAACTTGTCAATAGGGTATTTGACCCTCTACGAGTGTCTAGGCCGTGGTGCACTACTCGATTCCCCTCTCTCATGAGGCGGAATATACCTGCTTTGCCTCGTGCTAGGCGTATAGACAATCGGAATACCAAGTTCGCTGTCTAAAGTATCAGCAGACTCATAGCCAGAAGTCATTTTGCCAGGTGTCATCATACCAGATGCATTCTCAATAGCTTTCTCTTTTCCTTTGCTGTCCAAGACATCATGTCTCCCCCTCACTAACATACTGGTGTCAATGGACGGTGAGCTTCTCAATCTCCCTATCCATGGGGATACTATCTGACTACTAGCTCCTGTCATAGCACTGCTCTGCTGCAAATCAACTCTAGATACATGAGTGGAAGGCATATCGGATGGCACTGAAACTGGTGATACATACCAAGAGCCCATCTCATCAAAGATGACATCCTTGCTCACCAAAGTCTCCCTGGTAGAGGGATCATAGCATTTATATGCCTTCTTCTACTGCGAATATCCAATGAAAACACACTTATGCACTTTTGGATCCAGCTTCTTTCTTTTCTCATTTGGAATATGCACATAAGCAAGACAGCCAAATACTTTCATATGACTTACATCCGGCTTATAGCTACACAGCCTCTCAAACGGCGTCATCTCGTGAATACCTGCAGTGGGAGTCCTGTTCAGAATGTATATGGATGTCGTAACAACCTCTGCCCAATAATAAAGTGGCATATCCTTTTCGTTCATCGTGGCCCTAACAGCTTCCATCAGAACCTTGTTCTTTCTTTCAGCTACTCCGTTCTGCTGCGGAGTGTAGCTGCAGGTTAGCTGCCTATGAATGCCATTTTTAGCCAAGAGATCATCAAATTCATTTGATACATACTCTCCACCACTGTGAGATCTCAAGCAAGAGATATAGAATTCAAACTCCTTCTCAACCTATGCTTTAAATTGCCGAAAAACAGCAAAGACCTCATCTTTTGTTTTCAATCTATAAAGCCAGATATATCGACTGTAGTCGTCAATGAAAGATACATAATATCTGGAATCTCCCATAGATGCATTATGAGATGGCCCCCAAACATCAGAGTGCACTAACTGCAATGGACGTGTACTCTGCCTTACATGCCTGACACTAGACAACTTACCGAACTGGCAAGCATCGCATACATGACCAATATCTGAATATTGGAACTTGAATAAACATGTAACCAACTATTTCTTTTGCATAATTTGTAGCCTTTGCAAATTGACATGCCCCACTCTCTTGTGCCATATTTCCAAATCCCTAACAGTGCCAGGACCATGGGCAAACATAGCTGAATTCAGCTCTAGCAAAGAAGCATCAAGAGTAAACATTCGGCCATTCCTGTGACCACGAGCTATCAACTTGCATCCATTGCCAAACTCTTCAATAAAGCACCCGTGTTTATTGAATCTAACCTGCAAGTTCTGCTTCGGACAGACAGTAGGTTCTTTGTAATCGATGGGACATGCAAAACATCATGCAAATTTTTCTTTTTGCCATCATGAAGCACAAGAGGCACTTTGCCTTTATGCTCAATGCTATGCTGGGTGTCATTACCCGTGCATACATAGCCATGCTTTTCAGCCACCATATCCGTGAACCAATCACGGTGAGAGGTCATGTGATTCGATGCCCCTAAGTCAATGTACCACACTACATCATCAGATGATTTTTCAGCAGCCTTATCTTTGACATATTACATGGCAAACAGTCTAGTATCACCAGAGTCATCAGCCTAATTGGACATAGCATAGTGTTCATGCTGTTTGCCCTTCTGGTTTCCCTACTTCTTCCAGCAGTCCTTCGCAATATGCCCATACTTTCCGCAGTATTGACAATCCTTATCCTTATTTGGATTGTCTGACTCACGCTGCTCTGCTGCCATGAGCCTCTGCCAACGGGAGTTAGATCTCCCCCTACCTCAAAAATTTCCACCACCTCTTGCATTTGATGAGTGCTGATTGCTATTACCATAGGATGCATTCTACTGGCCTCCTCTACCAGATCCATAACCCCTACCACAGCTGCCACAGCCGCACTGATTCAAGTAAAAAACTACATCTTTATTATTTGAACTGCTTGACCCTGTAGCTAAGCCAAGTTTCACCTCTTCATGAATCAATAATGCAACAAGCTCATTAAAGTCAGGCATTTCAGCCCGCATAGACACTAAAGTGTCAAAAGACTTGTATTCAGGACCCAAGCCATTCAAAGTCACTGCAACCATATCTTCATCTTCAACTTGTGAACCAACAGATGCCAGCTGATCTACTATGGTCTTAACCTCTGTGACATAATCGTGTATGGATCTGCTCTTCCTCTCCATGTTATTGAATTTCTGCTTCAATTGTATCTTTCTGGCACTTGTGGTTGTGCCATAGTATTTGACCAATATATTCCATGCATCTGCTGGGGATTTACAGTTCATGATCTGTATCACCATAGCATCCGAGATACATAATGACAGCCAATGTAAAACCCTGCGAGCTCTTTCCGTCCAAGCTCGATGCGCTCATCTTTGATAAGTTGTAGGATTCCTTTCTGGAACTTCAGGTTTAGCCTCAACACCTGTCTCACTAAGTCCCAGTATCCTTTGCCTATCAGAAAGTTCTCCATGCGGAACTTCCATATTGCATAATTGTTGCTATCAATCTTTTCTCCCACAATCTGGGTAATGTTATCAGTTCTATCAGCATTTGCCATGTTGTAGACCTTACCTGACTACCTGCAAACCAAGACTTCTTAACAGTTCAACTTCAGCCCGAAACTGTTTATGACAGTTTTTTGCAATTAATTGCAGTAAAAAACCAGGGTATTTCAGCCCACTGACAACCCAAGATAGCCCACAAACACATGGCCTAACCTGTAGGTAAAACAGTTAGTACAAATGCTATGTATTTACTTGGATTTGAACTCCTACAACCTCACTGCCAAGGTACATACATGCAGTCTGAAAACTGTAATTTTGTGAGTGACCAGTAGTGGTTTCAAGCCCAAAACTGAGTGGTATACATGTCATACATGTCCCAAACTTTCATAGATAGCTGCTAGTACATGTGTCAAGGTGTACATAGGCATAGAAGCACAAAATAGTATATAACCAGCAGATATGAATGCCGTAAATACATTCCCAGATTTCAAATAGCCAATGCACTAGCAACAGGGATTGATTTCAGTCCCAAAAAACCATAAAACATTTGCATCACTTCCGTTTCCAATGCTTAAGAATTTAACAATCATAAACCAAGTCTTCAAGTACCTGTGCGGCTAACCAAATCAACTAGTTCTTCCAAGAACAAGAGTAACCAATTAGTGCTTTATGTCTGCAATTTAAAAAAAAAAAATTCAGCTTGTCACAAGCTCTCAGATCAGGCCATTCCAGGCTCCAAATTTATGTCAAAATACCCAAGAAATATGATGTGTCTTCTACCAAGTATCTTGTGCTACATTCAAGCTCAATGTACATGCCAAAGAGCATCCAAAATGCAGACACCACAAGTGTGTAATGTCCCTGTAACTCCAATAACAGTTCATCCCTGTGTATTCAGATTTATACAACTCTATTACAGCTCAGATATGAGCTCCCACAAGGGCAATAGCAAAGTATACCCTTCAAGAACCTTCCTTGGTATGCATCCATGCTCTATGCCACTTGACAAGTGCTTTTCACCTTAAATCTCTGCCAATGAGAGCAGCCTGTTCACAGGCGCAATCCACATAGATAGTTCAGAGTATATTCAGATCAGATTTGATGGTAATGATGATGAATGCCCACTTTTTGATGCTCAATGGAGCCTTGGTGAGCCTCCAAACAAGCGACACACATTGCTTATACCACAAAATGAGCAGTCCATATGATAGATCCCAGCCAAGAGCAACTGTTACATTTAGTTTGGGGAGAATAATGTTGTATTACATTTATCTACAAGAACTGGATAATAGTATGATTTCGGGTCATGGATCTTCAAGAATCGGCAATTTATCGGAAGATTAGGGTATCCTTTCCTTTGGAACCCATTCTTCTCATAGTGCCCCAGCACCTTGATCCTATCGACAGGGATTACATGGGTCACTTCCTCATATACATATGAGTTCAACCCAACCCTCCAACCTTGCATATGTAAAGTTGAGTTTACGTGAGTTTCCACAAAAATGAACAGCTTCACGATCTTCAGATCCTCCAACCACTTGATCCTCTTTAGTTTGGTTCGAAGGTACACAAACCGGTGGGTAGCTATGTAGTAGATTCTTGAGTCACTCGTCCATCTTCATTCCACGTACAAAGGCGATGGATTATAAATACGATCTAGGATGTTCATCATCTCAACCCTTTGTCAATAATCCGGGGAATGCATCACGGTCATAAACATGACTCGGAACACTAAGAACCTGTTCCATGCTTCATAATTCTGCAAGACATCATCGAAAGTAAGAAAATATTCTGAACAACAACATTTTCTTTACTTCTTCTTATTAAGATTTCTTAAAAAACAAGTCCTTCGTGTCCACTTGTTCCCTTCAGGACAGTCTTAGCAGTCCATCAGAAAAGAGGTCTAGAGAGCTCCGCCCAACACTCCCATGGAAGGTCACGAGGTTTGTGATCTAGGACTTTCCGTGTCTGCCATGTAGCGGAAGTATTCTGGCCGTTTCCACTTAGGACCAACCTGACACTACAAGATATAGACCTTATAGTGGCGTTTAAAGTGACAAAAATACAAACAACAAAATTTGCCCCCGTCATCGCAAAAAGCGTCGTTATTGACGACGCCATAGAATTGTCGCTATATGCGTCGCAAATGTGACGCATATAGCGATGCATATACCGATGCATATAGCGACGGTTACAAAGAATTTGCGACACTCATAGCGACGCCAATAGCTATGGGAGCAGTAAATTTGCGACGCAAATAGTGACGGTAACAGAGAAATTTTTTTTTTGTGGCAGGGGAGCTAGCACTGTGTGCTATATGAGAGCCATACAAAATAGTTTCTGCACTGCTGCATACAAAGCATTTGCAAACAAAAAGAATGTATACTGAAATCATAAAACTGATACATGAAATAAATACATGATCGTATAAAATGCGATTGGTACAATCATGAAACGATATCACTAATACATAGAAAATGTCTACATAGATCAGGCGACTAAAAACTAAAGGTGTGTGAGCTCTAAGGATCCAAGGGCGAGCTACAAATCCTCGTCCCCCGAAAGCTCGTCCCGCTGCAAAGGAGCATCAAACGGATTCTGTAGAAAAAGAAACAATATATCAATCCACCATACAATAATGCATTCAAATATCTCATGGTAACTACGGACAAGAAAGATGAGTGACTTATAGGGCCGCCGCGTCTATACAATCGGTCGATCAATGCCCTGAGACCGTGCCTCTCTGCATATCGAGTCTCAAGGCCTTGAGGATCGCGATTTGTAACGGAGTGCTACAATGAAAACAAAATGCTAACTGTTAGAAACATGATTGTCAGTACAAAGAATATCTCAGAAAAACAAATAAGCAAAACAAAAGAGAAACTTACAAAGTCCTCCAAATATGTCCTGTGGCCGCCACTCCCAAGATGATGCACCGATCCGACCTCGATTCATGCCCTCGCCACCTCCCGCTGCTGACTCCAACATCCTGGCGAATTTGTAGCCTCCTCCCTCAGTCGGTGCCAATTGTCTGCATCTAACCACTTGGGCTTTGGAGCCCCACTCTTGATTGCCTTGCGTGTGTCGGATCGTCTATGTGACATGTATGCACACATGCAATCCATCATCCAGCCCGTAGAGAATTTATCTACTGCGGCTGGCACCGGGAACTCCTTGTGAAAGGATGCTACTATCTAGTCCTTGCTCCCCTCCGGTATGTTCCTCCAATGATCCAGAACGTTGTGCCGAAAAACTTGTTGGCACAACTCCCTCATGCGAGCCATTGTTGAGATGACAAGCTCAACACATGCGGACATTGATGGTGGACCGCCTGGTTAGATGGGTCCACACGTCTACAATTAGCACGTCGGCGGTCATTATGCATCTCACATGGCCACTGACTCATTACTTATTATATTCAGGTCGTTACACCTATTTACAGCTGGCATAGTTATAGCGCCAGTCAACTAGTGTAGTTGGTTATTCATTGTTTGACTTAGTAGGCCACTTTCCTTTTATGTTGTATCTTATCTATACTTTGTGTACATTGTAAAGGGTGTGGAAGAAGAGGAAGAAATCAGCAAGAAAACGTTTTGGCCTCCATCTCTCTTCTTGTCTCTTGAGTGAGCTTCTCCTTGTGCATTCTGTGTATGTTCGGCGCAGCATCTTGAGCAACCCCCTCCACCACGCGATTCTTGGCATGGTATCAGAGCCACGCCATTGAGATAGGCTAATTTCAAAGGTTGAAGCAAAGGAGAAGAAGCAAGGTTCGAGCAAGCAAGCCACGGGTAAGAAGCTCTCCCATCCTTCAACTCTTTCTCTTGGATAGTGCCTGTGGAGGCACCGGAAGCAGGGCAGAGCACAAATTTCAGTTTGCAGTGAGATTTGGTGTACGGGAAGAGCGTTGCGTATTGTGTAGATAAGCCCTTTAGGGCATCCTTGCAGTTATTTTGGGCATCTGAGGCCGTTTCAGGGCCCATTTTAGAGCCGCAAGGTTGCGGACAGCAGTTTCAGGGTACGTTGTGACTTCGACTGTATTGACCGAAAGTGGGTGCGCAGGTTACAGATTTCAGATCTGTAAGTTCAAAGGTGTTTAACAGTCAGTAAACACAAGGTTTATCTGCAAACAGGTTGCAAATTTCATGTATTGTTGAGCAGACACTGAAAAAGGCTGTCTGGTGTATTGCTGTGCACTACAGTCCCAGGGTTGCAAAAGATTTGCTTGCTGTTGGTACTAATTTTGTGATAATGGCAGAGAACAGTGGAAGCCCCATCATTGAGAAGCTCGACAAGAACAAGTACCCTTCATGGAAGTTCCGTGTCACGAACTTCCTTATTGGAAAAGGTCTCTACGAGTTCGTTTCAGGTGAAGAAAAGGAGCCGGAGATGAGTGATCCTCCAACTGCAAAAGAGACAAAGGCACGGAAAGAATGGAATGCAAAGGATAAAAAGGTCATGTATTGGTTGTCTGCAGTAATTGACAATAATATGCTGGGATACATTAGAAATGCAGAGAATTCATATGTAACTTGGACCGTACTTGAAAGTATGTTTGCTGTAAATACAAAGGCACTAAAGATTCAACTCAAGCAAGAGTTGAATACATTAAAGAAAGGGAAGATGTCTATCAATGAGTATGCACTGAAGGTAAGAAGCATTGCAGATGCATTGGCAGCGATTGATGCAATGCCCGATGATGATGATTTGGTGTCGTCTACCTTGGGTGGACTTAACAATGAAAAGGCTTGGAAGTCTTTTGTAACTTCCATATATGTTAGAAAGCCATTTCCAGATTTCGATGAATTGGTCTCCCTTATGATCACTGAAGAGATCAACATGCAGAGTGAGACATCTGAAAGAAGTGGTGAACAGGTCCAAGCTTTCTACTCCAGTTCTGGAAGGGGACATGGCAGGTTCTCTTCAAGAGGCCGTGGTACAGGACGTGGTAGTGATAACCAGCAAAACAGATTGAATCAGCAATTTGGCGATATGCAAGTTTTAGGAGGTCATGGTAACTTTAGAGGCAGGGGGAGCTTTAGAGGAAGAGGTGGATGGCAAAACAGAGGTTCTAACAACTCTGGTATTGTGTGCCACTACTGTGGCAAAATAGGTCATACTGTAGCCCAATGTTATGCTAAGAAAGATGATATCTGTAGTGGTAAGTTGCAGCAAGGAAACTATGCATCGTCTTCACGACAGAATGAAGACAAAAATGAACGTTTGTTCGTTATGCAGCATATGTTGAATGCTGTTACAGGAAAGGGAACACATAAAGATGTTTGGTATGTTGATTCAGGTGCATCCAATCATATGACCAGCCATGCAGAATGGTTTGGAGAGATACAGGATTTGCAGAATGCAGGTTATGTGCAGACGGGTGATGACTCATGCCACCCAATTTCACACATTGGAAAAGTTCCTTTGTCCTTGCATGATGGTAAGACAAAGAGTCTTTCAGATGTATTACACGTGCCATCTATTACAAAGAACTTGGTATCAGTCGGTCAAATGGTAGAGCAAGGGTTGAAGTTAGATTTAATGCAAAGGGCTGCTTTGTAGAAGACTTCAATGACAAGTGCAGGTTGGTAGCAAAGGGAAGTAGAGTTGGACGTATGTTCACTCTAGATGCTGGAATTCCTATTATGAATGCTGCTATGTATGCCAAAGGAAAAGGTGTTGTTGCAGACATTGAAATTTGGCACAAACGCATTGGACATGCAAATGTACAAAGGCTGAAATTAATGCAGTCCAAAGGGTTGGTTACAGGTTTGCCTACATTTAAAGTTGCAGAATTTCAGAAGGTATGTGAAGCATGTCAGTTTGGTAAGCAGGCAAGACAACCCTTTTCACATGACAGAGATGTAAGTAGAAATATTCTTGAAGTTGTGCATACAGACATTTGGGGGCCTACACAAAATGTATCTCTTGGAGGTAGTTCATACTTCGTCACATTCATTGATGATTATTCTAGAAAGCTATGGGTATATTTTATGAAGGAAAAGAGTGAAGCTTTTGAGCACTTTAGAACTTTCAAGGCTGCAGTTGAAAGAGAAACAGGCTTGAAAGTAAAGTGCTTGAGGTCAGATGGAGGGGGAGAGTACCTCTCCAATGAGTTCAATGATTTTCTAAGGTCTCACGGGATAAAGAGACAGTTCACATGCAGGTATACCCCACAGCAAAATGGTGTTGCAGAAAGGAAAAATAGGCATATTGCAGAAGTTGCACGCGCCTTGATGGCTAAAAAGAATATGCCTAAGCATTTTTGGTCTGAGGCTGTTCATACTACTGTTTATATTATGAACAGAACTCCCACAGCTGTAGTTCATGGTATGACCCCCGAAGAATGTTTTACAAGTAAGAAGCCTGATGTTTCACACTTGAAAGTATTTGGCTGCATTGCGTATGTTCATGTGCCAGATGAGTTGCGAAAGAAACTGGATCCAAAGGCTGAAAAGTGTGTCTTTATTGGATACTCTTTAGAGCAGAAAGGGTATCACTGTTACAATCCTGTCACATGTAAGTTCAGAGTGAGCAGGGATGTCGTCTTTGATGAAATGAGCACTTGGTATGCATCTAGTGGTGATGCATTGGATGATGATGATGATCATGACACTCATGTACAGGCTGAAAAGCAAGAATCACGAACTCTTAGTGGACCAGAGACATCATCTGGTAGTCCTTAGTCTAGGAGACTAAGGAGTACCTCTATATCTTTGGGTGCATCTAGTAGCACTACAGGTAAAGACAAAGGAAAGAATAAAGTGTTAGAAGGCATTGATGCAGTTCTTGATGGAGACTCCAGTGGCTCAGAGAGCTTGGATGATGAGCTTGGCATTCCTTCAGTGAGGACTCCAGGTGTGCAGAGAGCATGCGTTAATGCAAAGACTCCATTGAGTGATCCAGTGGTACGCAGGTCTAGCAGGGTGAGATACCCTGTTAAAAGATTTGGTTTTGAAGGTTATGCAGCTCACCATTATGCTTATATGGTGAAACTAGTTGAGGATGTTGAGCCCACATGTTTTGAGGAGGCTGTTGGTCATGCTCATTGGGATGCAGCAATGGATGAGCAGATGGCTGCATTAGAGGCCAATAAGACTTGGGATCTAGTATCATTGCCGAAGGAAAAGAAAGCTATTGTATGTAAGTGGGTTTATAAGATTAAGCACAATGCAGATGGTTCTATTAGCAGGTACAAAGCTAGGCTGGTTGCAAAAGGCTATACCCAGACATATGGCATAGATTATGATGAAACCTTCAGTCCAGTTGCTAGGATGACAACTGTTAGATGTGTGATTGCTTTGGCAGCAGCCAAAGGTTGGAGGTTGTAGCAAATGGATGTAAAGAATGCCTTCTTGCATGGTGATTTGCAGGAAGAAGTGTATATGGATCAGCCAGCAGGTTATGAAGATTTAGAGCATCCCACGTATGTGTGCAGGTTGAAGAAGGTACTCTATGGGCTCAAGCAAGCACCTAGAGCATGGTCTGACAAGATTAGAGAGTATCTTATCAATATTGGCTTTTATGTTTCTGATGTTGATCACTCACTTTATGTGAGAAAGGGAGATGCAGGTTTGGTCATCATAGTCATGTATGTGGATGACTTGATTATTACAGGTGATAGTGATAGTGGTATTGCTGAAGTCAAGGGCTGTTTGAAGATGAAGTTTGAGATGAAGGATTTAGGTGAGCTAAGGTACTTCCTTGGCATTGAGGTGATCAGATGTGATGATGGTATATGGCTGTCCCAAAGACAATATGGCTTGGATATGTTGTCCAAGTATGGTATGACTGCATGCAAACCACTTTCAGTCCCGTTGGAGCAGAATCTAAAGCTGAGTGCTGATGTTGGGGATGAGATAGAAGACCCTACTATGTTCACGAGGATAGTGGGGAGTTTGATCTACATGACCATTACAAGGCCAGACTTGAGCTACGTTGTTGGTCTTGTGACCTAGTTTATGCAAGTACCTAGAAAGCCACATTTGGATGCAGTCAGACACATATTGAGATATGTGAAGTCCACATTACATTATGGACTTTTCTATGAGGCAGGTACAGATGTACATGTATTTGGATACACAGATGCAGATTGGGCTGGTAGTATGTCTGATAGAAGATCTACCACCGGATACATGTTCTCTCTTGGTAGTGTAGTAGTTGCATGGAGCAGCAAAAAGCAATCTACAGTTGCTTTGTCGAGTACAGAGACTGACTATAGAGGTGCTGCTGTTGCAGCATGTGAGGTAGTACGGCTGCAAAAGCTATTGGCTGATTCGGATATCCAGGTGGAAGGTCCAGTTGTCATTTATTGTGACAACATGAGCAGTATACAGTTGGCTAGGAACCATGTGTTCCATGCCAGGACAAAACATATTGAGGTACACTACCACTTTGTGAGAGAGAAGATACTAGCAGGTGAGATTGGCTTGGTGTATGTTAGCACACAGGATCAGATAGCTGACATCTTCACGAAGGCATTGGGTACAGAGAAGCTTCAAAAGTTTTGAAGCTTACTTGGAGTTGCAAAGATGCAGTTGAGCTTGAGAGGGAGTGTTGAGATGACAAGCTCAACACATGCAGACATTGATGATGGACTGCCTGGTTAGATGGGTCCACACGTCTACACTTAGCACGTCGGTGGTCATTATGCATCTCACATGGCCATTGACTCATTACTTATTATATTCAGGTCGTTACACCTATTTACAGCTGGCATAGTTATAGCGCCGGTCGACTAGTGTAGTCGCTTATTCATTGTTTGACTTAGTAGGCCACTTTCCTTTTATGTTGTATCTTATCTATACTTTGTGTACATTGTAAAGGGTGTGGAAGAAGAAGAAGAAATCAGCAAGAAAACGTTTTGGCCTCCATCTCTCTTCTTGTCTCTTGAGTGAGCTTCTCCTTGTGCATTCTGTGTGTATTCGGCGCAGCATCTTGAGCAACACCCTCCACCACGCGATTCTTGACAGCCATCACTCTCCTCCCCTTATCATTCATGATGATGGCTCTTGACCTACTATCCACTAGGTATCCATAACCCCTAGGAGTCTACCTAAGATGGGCCCTCTCCCATCTCTGTCCACGCTCCTGGGCATATCCAGGAGACCCCTGTACATCCGGTGTACCGACGGGGGTACCCTCTCCCGGAGTGCCACTCAAAGGGGTGCCACCAAAGGGGGTGCCACCAAAAGGAGTGCCACCAAAAGGCGTGCCATCTGTCGACGGCTGCACAAAAGCCGGAGTAACTGGAGTGGACGTCCCCACAGGTGTGACAAATCCCGGAGGTGACGTAGCTCCAGCTGAACGACGAGACGGAGACACCACGTCCATGTCTCCACAGTAGCACCCCCTGATCCTCCTGCAGTCGCAGTCCCTCCCTCTGGCCCAAGTCGCGAGCGTTGAGATCTTTTGCTCGAAGCTGAAGTATCTGATCGCGCGCTGAAGCTGATCTAGTAGAGCGCCCTGACGAAGAACGAGACAGCTCCTGGTCTGCCATCTCTCTGAATCTCGCGAGCTGATCTAGAGATATGCGTATTCTATGGTCCCATGTTAATCTCCTGACACAACTCTGCATACACTGGAAGGTTGATAGACATGTCACCATAAAAGAACGAGTCTGCTTCGTTCTCAAAAAATTCTACGACTTCTGTATTTCCATCATTGTTAGCCGATGCGGGCTCCAAGCTTGCGGTGGCCTCCACCTCTTGTAATATCGACCCCTCTATTTGCATATTTTCTTCATCTATGCCTGGAACATCACTTTGATCATATACTCTCGCACCTCGAGGAGTTGAAGGTATAACATACCACCATCGAGGTTGTCGGGGGTTTGGATGGAAGATTACCTATTCACAAACACTTACAAAGCGAGTTCAAACCATTGTGACATAAACCATGTCGTATTACAATTAGCAAGCAAATGACTATTTGCACCAGTTCACAATGGGCCGGCAACACAAAGGTGTTGCATAAATCCGTCCATTTTTTTTCGAAATCTATCGTAAGAAATCCAGATAGACCTCGTCGAACTGTTGCTCCAGCTCCTCCAAGTACCACTTTGAACCACTGCACATCGAATAGTATCATGGAGAAGCTACGGTAATCCACCGTAATAATACTTTGCAAGTTCCCAAAATACTCCATCTCATCCACAACCGTGTTCGGATCCGTTGCTCGTCGCCGACTCTCTTGCTCAAACCTTGCCATGACACCACAGTCCATTGTGGAGCGCATTTTGTCAATACGCTCCACCCGAAAATGTGGTCCGCGTGACCATGCTGCACTATATATTTTGTACTGCACATTGAAACACTCAAATTAGATGTAGCAAGCAAATTTAGATACGATACATTCTAAACCCCTCATTACCTTTGGACTACATCCCCTCGAGAACTCCCACTCCTCCATTGAGACCTCTGTCCCTTCGTTAGATGTTGCGGTCAAGGCTCCATGCAACCATCGTGTTGACATAAACCGTGGCATCTCCTCCATGCCTTTGGGATATCGAATCGGTCGGTGACACGTACTGCGTCGGAATTCAGCTCGCGCTTCCTCTCGATCTTGCCTTGCAATCTGGTACTTGGCGAGCCACGTCTCCATGGAGACATGGTGCAACATACAAAAGCGATTCACCTTCTCTTCCATTGAGGCATCCATTCTATTTTCTACCCCATTTCCAACCACCACATCTCCAGTCAGCCTATCATCGTCCTTCAGTGTCCATAGCATTTCATTGTCTGGTTCCACCGTTGGTAGCCATTGTGAGATATGCACTAATGCCTCTGACACCAACCAACCTTCCGCCATGCTACCTTCTGGACGAGCTCGTTGTCGCACAAAGCCTTTTAGGGTTTTCATGAAGCGCTCCAGGAAGAACATCCATCGCGTATGGACAGGTCCAGCAATCTCCACTTCGTCCACAAGATGCACAAGAAGGTGAACTTGTATCGTGAGCATACTAGTGGGTAGGTATTTCTCAAAGAGACAGACCGTCTCAACTGCTACCCGCCTTGCGGATTCAATAGAGGACGTCTTAATCTCTTTCTGTGAGATCCATTGCACCAAAGTCAACAACTTGTAAATGGCCCCGCGAATTTCTAGAGTAAGGCATCCCACGATTGCGATCGGTAGGACAAACTGCCACAAATGAGAAAGCATTAAGAATAATGGTCACTTTTCAAATTTCAAAATTTCCATGCTAATTAAAATCCATTCTGTTCACAAACCTGACATATCTTATGCCAATCATGGGATTTTAGCCTAGACATTTGGTCATCTTTAGAAAATGCGGACCTGAGAGAACGCATCATACCCGTCGGAGTGCAGATAGAATTGATTACTTGCTTCACAATGCGCTCTTCTTTGGTAGACAAAACCCAAGGAGCGCGAGGAATCTGCACTCCCCCTTCAGCACTCGACTGCGGCCAAAGCGCCTCCATCTTACCTACCTCCTTTAAATCCATTCGTGACCCTATAGTGTCTCTCTTTCCTATGATGTGGTCCCATAGCAAGCTGCCCACATTTTGAAAAATATGCATGGGATCCAACAAGTGGTTGACCTGTAAGTGGGTCCAATATGGCAACTCGTAGAAAACAGAGAACCGTCGCATTCCATTTGGATGTGATTCCGGGTTTACCATTTTCAGCTCATACCAGCTTGCAGTGTTCATATGTGTTGGAGGTCGTCCAAGAAAACCTTCCCTGAGTTCATGATCCTCTGGCAAGAAAGCGGCGTGTCCTTGATATACCATCTTCTTCATGGTTCGTGGCCTTCGGGAGTCTAGCTCTGGCCCACACAATGGACATGCATGATAACCTGAGGTAACCAAACCTGTAAGGTGATCCACGACCTAGTGAATACTTGATTGAATGAAATAAAATATCGATATTACCAGCGAGAACAAAGGTCTGCTCACCTGAGCACTCTCCCAATCCCAGAAAGTCATGCATCGTCCACATGAGAATGGCTCGAATGTTGGCTGACCGCCGACCATCGTGCCTGCTCGTATCTTGCACCGTGACCCCCTCCTCCCACAAAAATCTTAAGCTCATCGACTAATGGACGAAGATACACGTCCATATTTTTTACTTTGTAGCAGCCGGGATGAGCAAGCTAAGGATGAGATGTCCTTTCTTCGTAGAAATCCATGGAGGGATGTGGTAGTTGACAAGCACTATAGGCCACACACTGTAAGAAGTCAAGTGCAGACCGAATGGGTTCACACCATCCATGGCGAGACCGAGCAGAAGATTCCTTGGCTCTCGTGCAAAGCCTGGGAAGGTAGAGTCAATGTGGCTCCATGTGCGCGAATGTGCTGATATTCATTGAACTCCATCCGTGTACCTATTCTGCACATGCCACGTTGTCAAGCTTTCCATGGCAGATGTGCGAAACATGTGATTTATGCGGGGGATGAGCGGAAAGTGTCTGAGAACTTTTTGAGGGATGGTTTTCCCTTGCAAGTCCTGTCATGATACCTGTGAGCACCACACTTTGGACATGTCTCCATAGTCTTGTATTCATCTCGAAACAATATGCAGTCGTTGATACATGCATGGATGTTATTGTAGTCCATGCCAAGCTTCCGTAAAACATGTCGTGCATCATCACGAGACTCAGGCATGGTATTTGCAGGTGGCAATATATGATATTTCAATAATCTGAAAAAAATCATAAAACACCTTGAAAAAACACAAATGTTTGCAGCAATATTCCACAAAAAAATATCAATGAAGCCTATGTGCAAGGTACCTAAATAACTCAGTCACACTTGTATTGCTCCAACCGTATTTTGCTTGCACACTTAAGAGTGCAAGCAATGTCTTCAACTGAGATACTCGGCACCCATCATATAATGGTATGGATGCTTTCTCTCTAAGCAGGTCAGATGTCTCAACATCCATGGGAATCAATGCATCGATCATTGCCTCCATCTCAGGCTCCAAGATTGTAGGCAGGTCGGGAAGGTTGTATGTCTCCTTTGGCATTGATGGTATAGATGGGCCTTGCGAGTGGTCGATTGGCTCCTATAATCCATCCATCGCACGTCCACGAACTCTTCTAATTGGCCGCAAAGGGTGCACTCCCCCTTGGGTCGAGACATCACCCCCTGGATAGAAAATTTGCCAACAAGACCCAATCTTATTGTGTATGGTTTTCAATTAGCTTGAGAGTACAATGCATGAAAAATGCTAACTTCAAATTACCGTTTGCTGAAAATCCGCAATTGCCTAATCAATAATCTCAGATTGAAACTCGCCAAATCGTCGTACGTGTTCTATAGACAATCGGTGTTTTCGTCTAATTGCCAACTTGCATTGAGAGCAAGGACATGGGACACGCTGATTAAGATACGTCTCGCGGTCTTCAACAATAAGACCTTCTTCGTTTTCCATCTTATCTACATTACAGTAAACGAGGCTTAAATGGATATCTTTATGGAGATGTACGTCAAGTTGCAAGTTGACCATAAATCTTGCATTGTATATAGTAGTTGAAAGATTTTCCGATGTTATATCTTGGCCTTGTATCATGCTCAAGGATTTGTTTGTCCCGGTAGATAATTATTTGTTATATCTCGGCTTTGAGTATAAGTAATCCATTTTAAAATTAATGCGCGCCATCTATGAGATTTTATAACTATAGTAATAAAATTTATTTCAATCAATTCTACTCATAGTCATAAGACTTGAGAGATATTATCCTATACTCAATTTAAGGGTTTCTTCTTCTATAACAATACTTTTGGGTTCATTTTGATGAAGTACCTTAATGACCATTAGCTAGGGTATCATTTTCTTTTAGTCCTTCCGTTGACTAGTTGGCATGATTTCTAATTTGGCATGCCTATAAAGTTAATACAAAAACAATGAATTATGCATATCACAATTAGATCCCCTACTTGGACTTCATGAAGGAATTGACCATTTTTAAGCCATCTTAAAGAGTTACCAATGTACGTGGCCCATGGCAAAGCACATTGCATACCATTATCAATAAGTCTATTATCTTAAATTTCCTTCCCCTCCCTCTCCCTCTCTTTCTCTCCCTCTCTCTCCCTCTCTCTCCCTCTCCCTCTCTTTCTCTCTTTCTCTCACCCTCTCCCTCTCCCTCTCGTTCTCTTTCTCTCCCTCTCTCATTTCCTTCCCCTCCCTCTCCCTCTCTCTCTCTTTCTCTTTTTCTCCCTCTCCCTCTCTATCTCTCTTTCTCTCTCATTTCCTAAACAAGCAAAAAATAAAGTGATTTAAACATCCTCCAAGCAAAAGGGAGAGGGAGAGATACAATGCACTCTCCCTCTCTTTCTCTTTCTATCTCTCTCTCATTTCCTTCCCCTCCCTCTCCCTCTCGCTCTCTTTCTCTCTCATTTTCTCTCCTAAACAAGCAAGAAATAAAGTGATTTAAACATTAAACAAGCAAAAGGGAGAGGGAGAGAGAGAATGCACTCTCCCTCCTTCTCCCTCTCTTTCTCTTTCTCTCCCTCTCTCATTTCCTCCCCCTCCCTCTCCCTCTCCCTCTATTTCTCTTTCTCTTTCTCTTTCTTTTTCTCTCCCTTTCCCTCTCCCTCTCCCTCTCCCTCTCTTTCTCTCTTACTCTCTCATTTCCTTCATCTCCCTCTCCCTCTCCCTCTCTTTCTCTTTTTCTCCCTCTCCCTCTCTATCTCTCTTTCTCTCTCATTTCCTAAACAAGCAAAAAATAAAGTGATTTAAACATCCTCCAAGCAAAAGGGAGAGGGAGAGATACAATGTACTCTCCCTCTCTTTCTCTTTCTATCCCTCTCTCATTTCCTTCCCCTCCCTCTCTCTCTCTCCCTCTCGCTCTCTTTCTCTCTCATTTCCTTTCCTAAACAAGCAAAAAATAAAGTGATTTAAACATTAAACAAGCAAAAGGGAGAGGAAGAGAGAGAATGCACTCTCCCTCCTTCTCCCTCTCTTTCTCTTTCTCTCCCTCTCTCATTTCCTCCCCCTCCCTCTCCCTCTCCCTCTATTTCTCTTTCTCTTTCTCTTTCTCTCCCTCTCTCTCTCCCTCTCCCTCTCTTACTCTCTCGTTTCCTCTCCTAAACAAGCAAAAAAGAAAGTAATTTAAACATTAAACAAGCAAAAGAGAGAGAGAGAGAGAATGCACTCTCCCTCTCTTTCTCTTTCTCTCCCTCTCCCTCTCCCTCTCTTTCTCTCCCTCTCTCTCCCTCTTCCTCTCCTCTTTCATTTCCTCTCCTAAACAAGCAAAAGAGAACGATTTAAACCTTCAACAAGCAAAAGAAAGAGAGAGGGAGACTCACCAATGAGATATGGCGAGCGTGGGGCGGCTTCTCTTTGCAATGAGGGCTCCTTCTCTCCTTCGCGAACAACGGCGGTGGCGGCGGCAGCAAGTCTTCTTTCTCTTCTTCTCTCACAAAGCTTTCTCTCTCTCCCTCGCTCTCGCTCTCAAAAGTCGAAGCAAAAGAAATGAAAACGGCGCTCGGGTTTCGGCCACGTTTTTTTTCCTGCGGCATCGCTATTGGCGTCCCTATTTGCATGACGCAAATAGCGACGCCAATAGCAACGCCGATATCCGTCGTCGCTAATCGGCGTCGCTAATTTTCCAATTCCTTGTAGTGTGAGTCAGGGTTTTCCCTAATGGTCATTTCCTAAACGGCAACTAGCATCAAACCCCGAGTGAACTACTTTATGCAAAAACACCAAGGCCGAAGCGGATTCACGCTGCACTTGGTTCAAGGAGAATGGGAAATAAGAGGGATGCAAAGCTCGACCTCTCTGCCATAAGGCATAGTCCCATTCCGTTCCCCTAAAATAGCATTAATCAGGAATTATTATCACCTAGAATCTAGGTCAACGCCCTTGCTATTCATTTCCTTTTGATTTGATGTCCTTGTTGTCCATTATGATTGAGAAAAGTTCCCGGCCAACTGGGACCACCCATCTATAGGACGGACCCATGGCCACATCCACCGCACTTTCCTCAGTTGTTTTAGTTGTCTAATTACCTACCACATTTAGTTGGACATGCATCTAGTAGCTTCCTTAACTAGCCCATTAGGCACCGGTTCCTTCACGTAATCATAGCACTTGACATAGAAAAACAGTGTCAAACAAGTTTCTTTTCAACAGGTTATCATATTTATCCTTGGAATACATTTATAAAGTCCAGTCCGTAGGCTTATCCATAATTCGCTCGAAGGCTATTGAGCAATCCACAGGGATTATCTAATCCAAGATTTTGCTCGTAGACTAGTATGCGGGCCTCGAGATCCAATCCCGATTCACGTTGGCCTCTTGTGCAGGGCCCGAAACACTACAAGATATAGGCCTTATATCGACGTTAAAAGCGACGAAAATGCAAATAACAAAATTTACCCCCATCATTGCAAAGAGCGTTGTTATTGGCGACGCTATAGAATAGTCGCTATCACCATCGCTATCAGGGTCGATATTGGCATTGGTATCAGCATCGACGCTAATACCGATGCCAATATGCGACGGTGATACCGACGCTAATAGTGATGGTTTGTGACGTGAATAACGACGCGAGTAGTAAAATTTGCAACGCTAATAGTGACGGTAACAAGAAAAAAAAATTTGTGGCAGGGCAGCAAGCTACCTTGCCACATATAGCATTGTGTGCTTTATTAAAGCCATACAAAATAGTTTCTGCACTATGTACAATGCACTTGTAAACAAAAACAATGTATACTGAAATCATAACACTGATACATGAAATAAATACATGGTCGCATAATAAGCTATCAGTATGACAAGATATCACTAATACATAGAAAATGTCTACATAGATCAGGCGACTCAAAAATAAAGGTGTGTGAGCTCCACGGATCCAAGGGCGGGCTACATATCCTCGCCCACTGAAAGCTCGTCCCTCCGCAAAGGAGCATCAAATGGACTCTGCAAAAAAGAAACAACACATTAGTCCACCATAGAATAATGCATTCTAATTAAACATGGTAACTATGGATAAGAAAGATGAGTGACTTACAGGGCGGTCGCGTCTATACAATTAGTCGATCAATGAAGTGAGACCGTACCTCTCTGCATATCGAGTCTCAAGGCTAGTCGGATCGCGATTTGTAATGGAGTGCTACAAAGAAAACAAAATGCTAACTCTTAGAAACATAATTGTTAGTACAAAGGATATTGCAAAAAAATAAACAAGAAAAAAAAAACTTACAAAGTCCTCCAAATATGTCATGTGGCTGCCACTCCAAAGGTGATGGACCACTCCGGCCTCGAGTCGTGCCCTCACCGCCTTGCGCTGTTGACTCCAACGTCCTAGAGAATCTGTAGCCTCCTCCCTCAGTAGGCGCCAATCGTCTGCATGTAACTACTCGGGCTTTGCAGTCCCACTCTTGATTGCCTTGCGTGCGTCAGATCGTTTGCAGTCCCACTCTTGATTGCCTTGCGTACGTCGGATCATTTGTGTGACATATATGCACGCATGCAATCCATTATCCAATTCGTAGAGAATCTATATACTGAGGCTGGAATCGAAAACTCCTCATGCAAGGATGCTACTATGTAGTCCTTGCTGTGCCACCTACTGACGGCTAAGAAAAAGCTGGAGTAACTGGACTAGACGTCCCCACAGGTGTAACAAATCGGGTGTTTTGGAGAAAAAGGGGAAAAATTAAAAAAAATTTGCCTTGAATTATTCATGTTGCCCCTCCCAAGAGGGTGTTTTTGCGGGAGTTTCGATTTTTGAACCTCGGTTTTCTCGCGTGCGGGCCACACATTACACTGCCAACAATTTCAATGCAAGAGATAACCTTTGCACAAGGTTTACGTCGTGTGCGGGACGTCAATATTTACGGTACGCAGTTGCGGAAATATTACATATTGTGACTCATAATTGTTTGTATATCTCTAAATGTTTTGTAGACTACCATCATTGGTAGGACACCTACTCCTAGAGAGGTAGGTTACCATCGAGGCCATAACCGCGCAGCGACATGGCTTCACTTTTATGAGGAGGGTCTCATCACTGAGGACCAATGCAACCGGGCCATGAGGATTCGACAGCCAGAGGAGGTATGTTTTTCTTACTTTCCTATTAAATGTATAACTAATTATAACTTTTTCTCCACCTTGTCTATGTAAGCAACCCTGATCTTTTGTGTGTGTAGGCAAACCCGGATGTGGAGCATAGCGAGGAGGGGAAAAGTGACGCTAGTAGCCATGGTGGTACTAGCAAGGATGTTTCCTCTTCAAATTCATAGAGGAGCACCATACCTCCTCATGAGGCCTTCTTTTCTTGTATATGTATGATATCTCTTTGAGCCTACTGCTTGCGGCCACGCTTTAGGTCGCAAGTACTTAAACTTCCCTTGTAAATGCTTTGATATATAATGAATACATGGAATTTTATTTTCAATTCTCGTGCTCGTAAGATACATTGTCTTTTTTCCAAATATACAATCTTTTATTTTCAATTCCAGTTTTGTTTTGCGTGTCTATCAGCGCGTCTAAATTACAGATTATTCGCGTTTATTCACGCGTCTATAATACAGACTACACGCGCTTATACACGCGCTTCATAATTCAAATTAAAAAAAGAAATTAAATATCTTTTTAAGAAAAATGACTTATTTTGTTTTTCGTTCGCGTCTATCAGTGCTTGTAAAAGTGTGTCTACCAGCATGTCTATATGCGCGTGTATGTGTGCATCTATTGCGCGTCTATTTGTGCGTGTAAATTCGTTGATACATGCGATTATAGACGCGAAATGGTAGACATGCAAATAGACAGGCGGATAGACGCGCCCGTAAGTTTTTCTCTATATTCAAAAATCACGTCTAAATGTGCATCTATGAGGCCTTTTTGTTGTAGTGAAGAGTGATAATTCATAGAGTAAGTACGAGACTAGTGATGAAAACTCATGACATTACATGGAACCATGGAGAGGAAGGAGAGCCAAAACAAACATGAAATTTATCTGTAATTATCACAAGATACAATTTTATACAAAAGATGATAAGTATATCTAAGGAATAGTACACGGAAGATTTCTACACAAATTTCAGAACCAAAAAAGAAGAGGGTATGCACTCCATCAACCTAATCGCGAACTACAGATCCTCACCATCGAAAAGCTTATCCCAATACAAAGGAGCATCTAATAGACTCCCCTCAAGATTTCCTACTCATTAGTAGAGACCCCTACCACTTTGTGAGAAGTTGCAATCAAAGATCCATGTAATCATTGCCTAGATATAAACCATCCTCCATGATCTCAGGATATCGAATCATTTGATGGCGTATACTGCATCAAGATTATGATCACATTTCTTCTCGATCTCTCGTGGCCTGCTCGTATTTAGCCACTTCTCCATGGATGTATGATGTAACATACAAAAATGATTCAATTTCTCCTCCATTTCAGCATCCATCCTTTCTTCTACCACATTTCCAACCACCATATCTCTCGTCAAGTCTGTTATCGTCCTTCAGTGACCATAGCATACTCTTGTTTCAATCCACTGTTGGTAGCCATTGTAAATCCACCGTTGTGGTAGCCATTGTGAAATATGCTACCTTTTGGGAGCGGATTGTCGCACAAAGCCCTTCAGGGTTTCATGAAGTGCTCCAAGAAAAACATACATCGCTTATGGATGGGTCCCACAATCTCCACTTCATCTACAAGATGCACTAGGAGGTGAGTTTGTATCGTGAGCATGCTAGTGGGTAGGTACTTCTCAAAAAGATAGACCATCTCCACTGCTCTGCAGATGCCAAGAGGCATATTCCATGGTGGATTTCGTGAGGAACTATTTATTTGTGGGGGCTCATATATAAAGAGGATTCCTTGCACGAGAAGTTGACAAGTACCCCTATCCTTTTCGAGCGTCAGATTAATTTAATGTGCATGTAGGTGATTCCACATCGGGTGATTCTATAAAATACATATTAAATTAATAGGCGTTTATGAGTTTAGAGTGTGCACTTGAATTAAATTAAGGTAAGTTCAAAGTTTCAACCTATTTAATTATTTTATAGTTGAAGACTTTTAGGTATTCACTTTTGTTGGATTTTATTTAATTATTTTCTAACAATTGTGAAT
This sequence comes from Lygodium microphyllum, assembly GCF_053477565.2. Classification (NCBI taxonomy): domain Eukaryota; kingdom Viridiplantae; phylum Streptophyta; class Polypodiopsida; order Schizaeales; family Lygodiaceae; genus Lygodium; species Lygodium microphyllum. The sequence goes on from NC_141158.1 coordinate 75,484,574, forward strand.
ACTTCAATTGATGTGTAGAGTAGGCGGCGATGGCATTGGATAGTAGCGAGCAATGGCATAAATCTAAATGCCTAGAAGAATTACTATTTTTTATGGGTGCATGCCTTATCACTAAAGGTGTGGCAACAATATTTATGAAAGCGCATGACAAAACATTTATTACATTGTATGCCCATAGGCGTTGCCTATAGATTCTTGGTTAAATATTTCATTATTTGATATTTGTATTTGGGCAAAAGCTTGACTTTTGGATGCCCAAACACCTTACTTTATATTTGGGAAAAAGAAAACACAAAATCAAAATTATGCTATTTGTAAAGTGGGCTATTTTTGGGCTAAAAGATAAATAAATTTATAAACACATACCTTGTGAAGCACTCACACAAGGCATGGGGGAAGATTGCATCTGATTTGTCTTTTTGTCTCATGTCCTTTTGCTTTGTTCTTGAAATTATGAAGGTTTGTAGAATTCTTTGTTCTTGGGAGCCTTCGGGCATTCACTAGGCATGAATACATCATTTGATCTATGCACGAGTGGTATCAGAGCAAAGCTGAGATCAAGAGCTTTCAATCGCTTGACATCTCGCGCGAAGGCAAAGATTGTAGAATGAATGGTCTCTACAGGCTATCTCGTGACAAATTGACAACACAAAAGTGTTCCTGGCAGTGAAAACCCCCTATTGTACCCTTTGAGCATGAATGAACTCTCACAGCAAGCAAAGGACCACTTCAAAAGCCCCTTTGTGAAGTCATTTTTCTCATTTATCTCACAAAGAAACAAATCTAAGTGTCACCACCCGTCACTTCCATGGAATGTCACAAGGTTTGTCGTTTAAGGTTTCCCAAGTCCACCTCTCGCAATGGAACGCTCATGGTCAAAGCCACTAGGATCGACCTAAAACTTGAGTCCCTAGTGGTGGTTAAGGTCTCCTCACAGCATTCCAACATCGGGTCTTGGACATTCTACTTTACATGAGGTTACCCAATCCAAAGCTCATCCATACCCCACTTGGCTCAAGGAGAATGAGAAATGAAAGGAATGCGTTGCTCAACCTCTCTGCTAGTAGGGCATGATCCCATTTCAATCCCCTAAAACAACTTGAATCCGGTTCTAACCTCACATTGCCTAGAGGTCAAACGACGGTAAAACCTTGTGAGAAGTCTCCCTATTCTCTGGGACCACCCTGCCGTAAGACATACCTGACATCCGAGGTTCCGCCCAACCGCTTCCCTCAATAGGTGTACATTAGTTATTTAATTAGACCTATCACATTTATGTGTGACATTTAAAAGTGGCTTCCTTAATTAATCCTTTTAGGGAACATGGTTCATTCACGTAATCTTATGGCACTGATATAAAGACAATTTAAGATAGGTTCCTTGGAAGTAAAATTAGTATTAGCATTTTAATTGAGATACAAGTCTTGTTTAAAAAGAGACATTATCCGCAATCCATGAGGATGATGCACCTAAGTTCATGACCATTCCGAGTAGACACTCATGGATACCTAAGTTCGTGACTTTGAATTTGACCAAAGTCATCTTTCCTCCCAAAAAGAATTCCACCTTAGCAGTTTGCCCGGTACAAGTGACCTCACGGCCATTTGCTAAATTCCACAAGCAAGGTAGGTGCTTCTACTGTGGCTATGCCTAATCTCTTTGCACAAGCTGGTGGGATAAAGGAATGTGTACTGCCACAATCAATCAATACTCCATATTGGGGAATATGGGAATTTCCATAAGTTTAGGACACGTGGTCAAATCTTTGGATTTGTCATAACTTGAACACTATAACTCCAAATTGAGCGCTCTATAGCTCAATAGATTCCATTTTTCAAGAGCTTTCCAATGATAGGTCACATCATATGGTTTTGAGAAACTTATGGGCATGTTATCTGGGTACCACCTTTTTAGTATTCAAAAAATGGAAATTGGGAGATTCCCAAACTTACTAATATTGTGGACAAGGTCTTGAAACCTTTACCTTGATAGTTCGATGGTGTCTAAATTATTATCTTTCATGGATGCAGATAGAGAGCAACACCCAGAGTGAAGCAACATGCTTCCTCTCTTATTCTCCTCATTACTGAAAGAATATAAGTCAAGTATTTACAAGTCCAAAAGGACCATTCACACCAACCATAAAGACTAGAGTACCGACTTATTTAATATACCTGACTAATATAGCTAGACTAGCTGTGTCTAGCTCATGTCAATTAAACACATATGAAAGAGCTTGATATTCTAACACTCCCCCTCAAGCTCAAGACAACATCTGTACTCCAAGCAGCTATCTAAAACCACAGAACTAATCTTTACCCAAAGACTTGGTAAAGATATCTGCAACCTGTTCATCTATCTTTACATGCATAAGATTCACTCGTCCTGCAAGAACCATCTCTCAATGAAATGGTAGTGTACCTCTATGTGTTTTGTCCTAGCATGATAGACTAGATTTATAGCCAGGAGTACACTACTCAGATTATCACATAGTAACTTCACTAGAGCATCTACCTATATGTCCAAATCAGCCATAAGCTTGAGCAGCCATGAAATCTCGCATGCTGCCAATGCAACACCCCTGTACTCTGCCTTAGTACTCGACAAAGCCACCGTAAGATGCTTCTTGCTGCTCTAGCTAATCATGCTACTACCAAATCCAAATGCATATCCACTCGTGGATCTACGGTCATATGAGCAACCTGCCCAATTTGCATCCGTGTATCCAGTCAATATCAAGGGCTTATCTCTAATATAGAACAACCCATACTCTACAATGGACTTAATATATCTCATAATGCGTCTAATTGCATCCAGGTGCGGCTTTCTAGGCTTATGCATAAACTGGCTTATGAGCCCTACAGCATAGCTCAAGTTAGGCCTAGTGATGGTCAAGTAAATCAAGCTGCCAACCATCTGCATGTACATAGTCACATCCTCTACTTCAACCCCAGTGTTCATGTCTAGCTTGACATTCTAATCAAGAGGTGTATCCAACGGTTTGCATTCAGCCATGCCATACTTCTTTAGCATCTCCATGGCATAGTGCTTTTGCATCAGCCATAAACCATTTTCAGCTGCAACTACCTCAATGCCCAAGAAATACTTCAGTTCTCCTAGGTCTTTCATGTCAAATTTAGATTTCAGCATCTTCATTACATACTGTATGCCCAAGTCATCATCACCAGTGATTATCAAATCATCAACATATATGACTAGTACTACTATGATCAGCCTTGCCAACAGCAAAACCCAATCTCTGCAAGTAGTTACTGATCCTAGCATGCCAAGCTCTTGGAGCCTGCTTCAACCCGTACAGTGCCTTTTTCAGCCTGCATACATAATGCTGAAAATTAGGGTGAACATAACCTTCTGGCTGAACCATATAAACATCCTCTGCTAGGTCACCATTAAGAAATGCATTCTTAATGTCCATCTGCTACAGTTTCCAGCCTTTAGCAGCAGCCAAGGCAATCACAGTGCAAATGGTTGCCATCTTGGCAACAAGGGTGAATGTTTCCTCATAATCAAGTCCATATTGTTGGGCATACCCCTTTGCGACCAGCCTGGATTTGTATCTCTCCACACTGCCATCTGACTTGCATTTGATTTTGTAGACCCATTTGCAGCCAATGGTCTTTTTCCCTTCAGGCAGTGGCACTAGATCCCATGTCTTATTTTTAGCTAAGGCATTCATTTCTTCATCCATGGCTACACACCAGTTCTCATCTTTCACTGCTTTAGCATATGTACCTGGTTCTTTGATCTCCATCACTTTTGTCATGTAAGCATAATTCTTTGCAGAGTAGCCACTGTATGTTAACTTGTCAATAGGGTATTTGACCCTCTACGAGTGTCTAGGCCGTGGTGCACTACTCGATTCCCCTCTCTCATGAGGCGGAATATACCTGCTTTGCCTCGTGCTAGGCGTATAGACAATCGGAATACCAAGTTCGCTGTCTAAAGTATCAGCAGACTCATAGCCAGAAGTCATTTTGCCAGGTGTCATCATACCAGATGCATTCTCAATAGCTTTCTCTTTTCCTTTGCTGTCCAAGACATCATGTCTCCCCCTCACTAACATACTGGTGTCAATGGACGGTGAGCTTCTCAATCTCCCTATCCATGGGGATACTATCTGACTACTAGCTCCTGTCATAGCACTGCTCTGCTGCAAATCAACTCTAGATACATGAGTGGAAGGCATATCGGATGGCACTGAAACTGGTGATACATACCAAGAGCCCATCTCATCAAAGATGACATCCTTGCTCACCAAAGTCTCCCTGGTAGAGGGATCATAGCATTTATATGCCTTCTTCTACTGCGAATATCCAATGAAAACACACTTATGCACTTTTGGATCCAGCTTCTTTCTTTTCTCATTTGGAATATGCACATAAGCAAGACAGCCAAATACTTTCATATGACTTACATCCGGCTTATAGCTACACAGCCTCTCAAACGGCGTCATCTCGTGAATACCTGCAGTGGGAGTCCTGTTCAGAATGTATATGGATGTCGTAACAACCTCTGCCCAATAATAAAGTGGCATATCCTTTTCGTTCATCGTGGCCCTAACAGCTTCCATCAGAACCTTGTTCTTTCTTTCAGCTACTCCGTTCTGCTGCGGAGTGTAGCTGCAGGTTAGCTGCCTATGAATGCCATTTTTAGCCAAGAGATCATCAAATTCATTTGATACATACTCTCCACCACTGTGAGATCTCAAGCAAGAGATATAGAATTCAAACTCCTTCTCAACCTATGCTTTAAATTGCCGAAAAACAGCAAAGACCTCATCTTTTGTTTTCAATCTATAAAGCCAGATATATCGACTGTAGTCGTCAATGAAAGATACATAATATCTGGAATCTCCCATAGATGCATTATGAGATGGCCCCCAAACATCAGAGTGCACTAACTGCAATGGACGTGTACTCTGCCTTACATGCCTGACACTAGACAACTTACCGAACTGGCAAGCATCGCATACATGACCAATATCTGAATATTGGAACTTGAATAAACATGTAACCAACTATTTCTTTTGCATAATTTGTAGCCTTTGCAAATTGACATGCCCCACTCTCTTGTGCCATATTTCCAAATCCCTAACAGTGCCAGGACCATGGGCAAACATAGCTGAATTCAGCTCTAGCAAAGAAGCATCAAGAGTAAACATTCGGCCATTCCTGTGACCACGAGCTATCAACTTGCATCCATTGCCAAACTCTTCAATAAAGCACCCGTGTTTATTGAATCTAACCTGCAAGTTCTGCTTCGGACAGACAGTAGGTTCTTTGTAATCGATGGGACATGCAAAACATCATGCAAATTTTTCTTTTTGCCATCATGAAGCACAAGAGGCACTTTGCCTTTATGCTCAATGCTATGCTGGGTGTCATTACCCGTGCATACATAGCCATGCTTTTCAGCCACCATATCCGTGAACCAATCACGGTGAGAGGTCATGTGATTCGATGCCCCTAAGTCAATGTACCACACTACATCATCAGATGATTTTTCAGCAGCCTTATCTTTGACATATTACATGGCAAACAGTCTAGTATCACCAGAGTCATCAGCCTAATTGGACATAGCATAGTGTTCATGCTGTTTGCCCTTCTGGTTTCCCTACTTCTTCCAGCAGTCCTTCGCAATATGCCCATACTTTCCGCAGTATTGACAATCCTTATCCTTATTTGGATTGTCTGACTCACGCTGCTCTGCTGCCATGAGCCTCTGCCAACGGGAGTTAGATCTCCCCCTACCTCAAAAATTTCCACCACCTCTTGCATTTGATGAGTGCTGATTGCTATTACCATAGGATGCATTCTACTGGCCTCCTCTACCAGATCCATAACCCCTACCACAGCTGCCACAGCCGCACTGATTCAAGTAAAAAACTACATCTTTATTATTTGAACTGCTTGACCCTGTAGCTAAGCCAAGTTTCACCTCTTCATGAATCAATAATGCAACAAGCTCATTAAAGTCAGGCATTTCAGCCCGCATAGACACTAAAGTGTCAAAAGACTTGTATTCAGGACCCAAGCCATTCAAAGTCACTGCAACCATATCTTCATCTTCAACTTGTGAACCAACAGATGCCAGCTGATCTACTATGGTCTTAACCTCTGTGACATAATCGTGTATGGATCTGCTCTTCCTCTCCATGTTATTGAATTTCTGCTTCAATTGTATCTTTCTGGCACTTGTGGTTGTGCCATAGTATTTGACCAATATATTCCATGCATCTGCTGGGGATTTACAGTTCATGATCTGTATCACCATAGCATCCGAGATACATAATGACAGCCAATGTAAAACCCTGCGAGCTCTTTCCGTCCAAGCTCGATGCGCTCATCTTTGATAAGTTGTAGGATTCCTTTCTGGAACTTCAGGTTTAGCCTCAACACCTGTCTCACTAAGTCCCAGTATCCTTTGCCTATCAGAAAGTTCTCCATGCGGAACTTCCATATTGCATAATTGTTGCTATCAATCTTTTCTCCCACAATCTGGGTAATGTTATCAGTTCTATCAGCATTTGCCATGTTGTAGACCTTACCTGACTACCTGCAAACCAAGACTTCTTAACAGTTCAACTTCAGCCCGAAACTGTTTATGACAGTTTTTTGCAATTAATTGCAGTAAAAAACCAGGGTATTTCAGCCCACTGACAACCCAAGATAGCCCACAAACACATGGCCTAACCTGTAGGTAAAACAGTTAGTACAAATGCTATGTATTTACTTGGATTTGAACTCCTACAACCTCACTGCCAAGGTACATACATGCAGTCTGAAAACTGTAATTTTGTGAGTGACCAGTAGTGGTTTCAAGCCCAAAACTGAGTGGTATACATGTCATACATGTCCCAAACTTTCATAGATAGCTGCTAGTACATGTGTCAAGGTGTACATAGGCATAGAAGCACAAAATAGTATATAACCAGCAGATATGAATGCCGTAAATACATTCCCAGATTTCAAATAGCCAATGCACTAGCAACAGGGATTGATTTCAGTCCCAAAAAACCATAAAACATTTGCATCACTTCCGTTTCCAATGCTTAAGAATTTAACAATCATAAACCAAGTCTTCAAGTACCTGTGCGGCTAACCAAATCAACTAGTTCTTCCAAGAACAAGAGTAACCAATTAGTGCTTTATGTCTGCAATTTAAAAAAAAAAAATTCAGCTTGTCACAAGCTCTCAGATCAGGCCATTCCAGGCTCCAAATTTATGTCAAAATACCCAAGAAATATGATGTGTCTTCTACCAAGTATCTTGTGCTACATTCAAGCTCAATGTACATGCCAAAGAGCATCCAAAATGCAGACACCACAAGTGTGTAATGTCCCTGTAACTCCAATAACAGTTCATCCCTGTGTATTCAGATTTATACAACTCTATTACAGCTCAGATATGAGCTCCCACAAGGGCAATAGCAAAGTATACCCTTCAAGAACCTTCCTTGGTATGCATCCATGCTCTATGCCACTTGACAAGTGCTTTTCACCTTAAATCTCTGCCAATGAGAGCAGCCTGTTCACAGGCGCAATCCACATAGATAGTTCAGAGTATATTCAGATCAGATTTGATGGTAATGATGATGAATGCCCACTTTTTGATGCTCAATGGAGCCTTGGTGAGCCTCCAAACAAGCGACACACATTGCTTATACCACAAAATGAGCAGTCCATATGATAGATCCCAGCCAAGAGCAACTGTTACATTTAGTTTGGGGAGAATAATGTTGTATTACATTTATCTACAAGAACTGGATAATAGTATGATTTCGGGTCATGGATCTTCAAGAATCGGCAATTTATCGGAAGATTAGGGTATCCTTTCCTTTGGAACCCATTCTTCTCATAGTGCCCCAGCACCTTGATCCTATCGACAGGGATTACATGGGTCACTTCCTCATATACATATGAGTTCAACCCAACCCTCCAACCTTGCATATGTAAAGTTGAGTTTACGTGAGTTTCCACAAAAATGAACAGCTTCACGATCTTCAGATCCTCCAACCACTTGATCCTCTTTAGTTTGGTTCGAAGGTACACAAACCGGTGGGTAGCTATGTAGTAGATTCTTGAGTCACTCGTCCATCTTCATTCCACGTACAAAGGCGATGGATTATAAATACGATCTAGGATGTTCATCATCTCAACCCTTTGTCAATAATCCGGGGAATGCATCACGGTCATAAACATGACTCGGAACACTAAGAACCTGTTCCATGCTTCATAATTCTGCAAGACATCATCGAAAGTAAGAAAATATTCTGAACAACAACATTTTCTTTACTTCTTCTTATTAAGATTTCTTAAAAAACAAGTCCTTCGTGTCCACTTGTTCCCTTCAGGACAGTCTTAGCAGTCCATCAGAAAAGAGGTCTAGAGAGCTCCGCCCAACACTCCCATGGAAGGTCACGAGGTTTGTGATCTAGGACTTTCCGTGTCTGCCATGTAGCGGAAGTATTCTGGCCGTTTCCACTTAGGACCAACCTGACACTACAAGATATAGACCTTATAGTGGCGTTTAAAGTGACAAAAATACAAACAACAAAATTTGCCCCCGTCATCGCAAAAAGCGTCGTTATTGACGACGCCATAGAATTGTCGCTATATGCGTCGCAAATGTGACGCATATAGCGATGCATATACCGATGCATATAGCGACGGTTACAAAGAATTTGCGACACTCATAGCGACGCCAATAGCTATGGGAGCAGTAAATTTGCGACGCAAATAGTGACGGTAACAGAGAAATTTTTTTTTTGTGGCAGGGGAGCTAGCACTGTGTGCTATATGAGAGCCATACAAAATAGTTTCTGCACTGCTGCATACAAAGCATTTGCAAACAAAAAGAATGTATACTGAAATCATAAAACTGATACATGAAATAAATACATGATCGTATAAAATGCGATTGGTACAATCATGAAACGATATCACTAATACATAGAAAATGTCTACATAGATCAGGCGACTAAAAACTAAAGGTGTGTGAGCTCTAAGGATCCAAGGGCGAGCTACAAATCCTCGTCCCCCGAAAGCTCGTCCCGCTGCAAAGGAGCATCAAACGGATTCTGTAGAAAAAGAAACAATATATCAATCCACCATACAATAATGCATTCAAATATCTCATGGTAACTACGGACAAGAAAGATGAGTGACTTATAGGGCCGCCGCGTCTATACAATCGGTCGATCAATGCCCTGAGACCGTGCCTCTCTGCATATCGAGTCTCAAGGCCTTGAGGATCGCGATTTGTAACGGAGTGCTACAATGAAAACAAAATGCTAACTGTTAGAAACATGATTGTCAGTACAAAGAATATCTCAGAAAAACAAATAAGCAAAACAAAAGAGAAACTTACAAAGTCCTCCAAATATGTCCTGTGGCCGCCACTCCCAAGATGATGCACCGATCCGACCTCGATTCATGCCCTCGCCACCTCCCGCTGCTGACTCCAACATCCTGGCGAATTTGTAGCCTCCTCCCTCAGTCGGTGCCAATTGTCTGCATCTAACCACTTGGGCTTTGGAGCCCCACTCTTGATTGCCTTGCGTGTGTCGGATCGTCTATGTGACATGTATGCACACATGCAATCCATCATCCAGCCCGTAGAGAATTTATCTACTGCGGCTGGCACCGGGAACTCCTTGTGAAAGGATGCTACTATCTAGTCCTTGCTCCCCTCCGGTATGTTCCTCCAATGATCCAGAACGTTGTGCCGAAAAACTTGTTGGCACAACTCCCTCATGCGAGCCATTGTTGAGATGACAAGCTCAACACATGCGGACATTGATGGTGGACCGCCTGGTTAGATGGGTCCACACGTCTACAATTAGCACGTCGGCGGTCATTATGCATCTCACATGGCCACTGACTCATTACTTATTATATTCAGGTCGTTACACCTATTTACAGCTGGCATAGTTATAGCGCCAGTCAACTAGTGTAGTTGGTTATTCATTGTTTGACTTAGTAGGCCACTTTCCTTTTATGTTGTATCTTATCTATACTTTGTGTACATTGTAAAGGGTGTGGAAGAAGAGGAAGAAATCAGCAAGAAAACGTTTTGGCCTCCATCTCTCTTCTTGTCTCTTGAGTGAGCTTCTCCTTGTGCATTCTGTGTATGTTCGGCGCAGCATCTTGAGCAACCCCCTCCACCACGCGATTCTTGGCATGGTATCAGAGCCACGCCATTGAGATAGGCTAATTTCAAAGGTTGAAGCAAAGGAGAAGAAGCAAGGTTCGAGCAAGCAAGCCACGGGTAAGAAGCTCTCCCATCCTTCAACTCTTTCTCTTGGATAGTGCCTGTGGAGGCACCGGAAGCAGGGCAGAGCACAAATTTCAGTTTGCAGTGAGATTTGGTGTACGGGAAGAGCGTTGCGTATTGTGTAGATAAGCCCTTTAGGGCATCCTTGCAGTTATTTTGGGCATCTGAGGCCGTTTCAGGGCCCATTTTAGAGCCGCAAGGTTGCGGACAGCAGTTTCAGGGTACGTTGTGACTTCGACTGTATTGACCGAAAGTGGGTGCGCAGGTTACAGATTTCAGATCTGTAAGTTCAAAGGTGTTTAACAGTCAGTAAACACAAGGTTTATCTGCAAACAGGTTGCAAATTTCATGTATTGTTGAGCAGACACTGAAAAAGGCTGTCTGGTGTATTGCTGTGCACTACAGTCCCAGGGTTGCAAAAGATTTGCTTGCTGTTGGTACTAATTTTGTGATAATGGCAGAGAACAGTGGAAGCCCCATCATTGAGAAGCTCGACAAGAACAAGTACCCTTCATGGAAGTTCCGTGTCACGAACTTCCTTATTGGAAAAGGTCTCTACGAGTTCGTTTCAGGTGAAGAAAAGGAGCCGGAGATGAGTGATCCTCCAACTGCAAAAGAGACAAAGGCACGGAAAGAATGGAATGCAAAGGATAAAAAGGTCATGTATTGGTTGTCTGCAGTAATTGACAATAATATGCTGGGATACATTAGAAATGCAGAGAATTCATATGTAACTTGGACCGTACTTGAAAGTATGTTTGCTGTAAATACAAAGGCACTAAAGATTCAACTCAAGCAAGAGTTGAATACATTAAAGAAAGGGAAGATGTCTATCAATGAGTATGCACTGAAGGTAAGAAGCATTGCAGATGCATTGGCAGCGATTGATGCAATGCCCGATGATGATGATTTGGTGTCGTCTACCTTGGGTGGACTTAACAATGAAAAGGCTTGGAAGTCTTTTGTAACTTCCATATATGTTAGAAAGCCATTTCCAGATTTCGATGAATTGGTCTCCCTTATGATCACTGAAGAGATCAACATGCAGAGTGAGACATCTGAAAGAAGTGGTGAACAGGTCCAAGCTTTCTACTCCAGTTCTGGAAGGGGACATGGCAGGTTCTCTTCAAGAGGCCGTGGTACAGGACGTGGTAGTGATAACCAGCAAAACAGATTGAATCAGCAATTTGGCGATATGCAAGTTTTAGGAGGTCATGGTAACTTTAGAGGCAGGGGGAGCTTTAGAGGAAGAGGTGGATGGCAAAACAGAGGTTCTAACAACTCTGGTATTGTGTGCCACTACTGTGGCAAAATAGGTCATACTGTAGCCCAATGTTATGCTAAGAAAGATGATATCTGTAGTGGTAAGTTGCAGCAAGGAAACTATGCATCGTCTTCACGACAGAATGAAGACAAAAATGAACGTTTGTTCGTTATGCAGCATATGTTGAATGCTGTTACAGGAAAGGGAACACATAAAGATGTTTGGTATGTTGATTCAGGTGCATCCAATCATATGACCAGCCATGCAGAATGGTTTGGAGAGATACAGGATTTGCAGAATGCAGGTTATGTGCAGACGGGTGATGACTCATGCCACCCAATTTCACACATTGGAAAAGTTCCTTTGTCCTTGCATGATGGTAAGACAAAGAGTCTTTCAGATGTATTACACGTGCCATCTATTACAAAGAACTTGGTATCAGTCGGTCAAATGGTAGAGCAAGGGTTGAAGTTAGATTTAATGCAAAGGGCTGCTTTGTAGAAGACTTCAATGACAAGTGCAGGTTGGTAGCAAAGGGAAGTAGAGTTGGACGTATGTTCACTCTAGATGCTGGAATTCCTATTATGAATGCTGCTATGTATGCCAAAGGAAAAGGTGTTGTTGCAGACATTGAAATTTGGCACAAACGCATTGGACATGCAAATGTACAAAGGCTGAAATTAATGCAGTCCAAAGGGTTGGTTACAGGTTTGCCTACATTTAAAGTTGCAGAATTTCAGAAGGTATGTGAAGCATGTCAGTTTGGTAAGCAGGCAAGACAACCCTTTTCACATGACAGAGATGTAAGTAGAAATATTCTTGAAGTTGTGCATACAGACATTTGGGGGCCTACACAAAATGTATCTCTTGGAGGTAGTTCATACTTCGTCACATTCATTGATGATTATTCTAGAAAGCTATGGGTATATTTTATGAAGGAAAAGAGTGAAGCTTTTGAGCACTTTAGAACTTTCAAGGCTGCAGTTGAAAGAGAAACAGGCTTGAAAGTAAAGTGCTTGAGGTCAGATGGAGGGGGAGAGTACCTCTCCAATGAGTTCAATGATTTTCTAAGGTCTCACGGGATAAAGAGACAGTTCACATGCAGGTATACCCCACAGCAAAATGGTGTTGCAGAAAGGAAAAATAGGCATATTGCAGAAGTTGCACGCGCCTTGATGGCTAAAAAGAATATGCCTAAGCATTTTTGGTCTGAGGCTGTTCATACTACTGTTTATATTATGAACAGAACTCCCACAGCTGTAGTTCATGGTATGACCCCCGAAGAATGTTTTACAAGTAAGAAGCCTGATGTTTCACACTTGAAAGTATTTGGCTGCATTGCGTATGTTCATGTGCCAGATGAGTTGCGAAAGAAACTGGATCCAAAGGCTGAAAAGTGTGTCTTTATTGGATACTCTTTAGAGCAGAAAGGGTATCACTGTTACAATCCTGTCACATGTAAGTTCAGAGTGAGCAGGGATGTCGTCTTTGATGAAATGAGCACTTGGTATGCATCTAGTGGTGATGCATTGGATGATGATGATGATCATGACACTCATGTACAGGCTGAAAAGCAAGAATCACGAACTCTTAGTGGACCAGAGACATCATCTGGTAGTCCTTAGTCTAGGAGACTAAGGAGTACCTCTATATCTTTGGGTGCATCTAGTAGCACTACAGGTAAAGACAAAGGAAAGAATAAAGTGTTAGAAGGCATTGATGCAGTTCTTGATGGAGACTCCAGTGGCTCAGAGAGCTTGGATGATGAGCTTGGCATTCCTTCAGTGAGGACTCCAGGTGTGCAGAGAGCATGCGTTAATGCAAAGACTCCATTGAGTGATCCAGTGGTACGCAGGTCTAGCAGGGTGAGATACCCTGTTAAAAGATTTGGTTTTGAAGGTTATGCAGCTCACCATTATGCTTATATGGTGAAACTAGTTGAGGATGTTGAGCCCACATGTTTTGAGGAGGCTGTTGGTCATGCTCATTGGGATGCAGCAATGGATGAGCAGATGGCTGCATTAGAGGCCAATAAGACTTGGGATCTAGTATCATTGCCGAAGGAAAAGAAAGCTATTGTATGTAAGTGGGTTTATAAGATTAAGCACAATGCAGATGGTTCTATTAGCAGGTACAAAGCTAGGCTGGTTGCAAAAGGCTATACCCAGACATATGGCATAGATTATGATGAAACCTTCAGTCCAGTTGCTAGGATGACAACTGTTAGATGTGTGATTGCTTTGGCAGCAGCCAAAGGTTGGAGGTTGTAGCAAATGGATGTAAAGAATGCCTTCTTGCATGGTGATTTGCAGGAAGAAGTGTATATGGATCAGCCAGCAGGTTATGAAGATTTAGAGCATCCCACGTATGTGTGCAGGTTGAAGAAGGTACTCTATGGGCTCAAGCAAGCACCTAGAGCATGGTCTGACAAGATTAGAGAGTATCTTATCAATATTGGCTTTTATGTTTCTGATGTTGATCACTCACTTTATGTGAGAAAGGGAGATGCAGGTTTGGTCATCATAGTCATGTATGTGGATGACTTGATTATTACAGGTGATAGTGATAGTGGTATTGCTGAAGTCAAGGGCTGTTTGAAGATGAAGTTTGAGATGAAGGATTTAGGTGAGCTAAGGTACTTCCTTGGCATTGAGGTGATCAGATGTGATGATGGTATATGGCTGTCCCAAAGACAATATGGCTTGGATATGTTGTCCAAGTATGGTATGACTGCATGCAAACCACTTTCAGTCCCGTTGGAGCAGAATCTAAAGCTGAGTGCTGATGTTGGGGATGAGATAGAAGACCCTACTATGTTCACGAGGATAGTGGGGAGTTTGATCTACATGACCATTACAAGGCCAGACTTGAGCTACGTTGTTGGTCTTGTGACCTAGTTTATGCAAGTACCTAGAAAGCCACATTTGGATGCAGTCAGACACATATTGAGATATGTGAAGTCCACATTACATTATGGACTTTTCTATGAGGCAGGTACAGATGTACATGTATTTGGATACACAGATGCAGATTGGGCTGGTAGTATGTCTGATAGAAGATCTACCACCGGATACATGTTCTCTCTTGGTAGTGTAGTAGTTGCATGGAGCAGCAAAAAGCAATCTACAGTTGCTTTGTCGAGTACAGAGACTGACTATAGAGGTGCTGCTGTTGCAGCATGTGAGGTAGTACGGCTGCAAAAGCTATTGGCTGATTCGGATATCCAGGTGGAAGGTCCAGTTGTCATTTATTGTGACAACATGAGCAGTATACAGTTGGCTAGGAACCATGTGTTCCATGCCAGGACAAAACATATTGAGGTACACTACCACTTTGTGAGAGAGAAGATACTAGCAGGTGAGATTGGCTTGGTGTATGTTAGCACACAGGATCAGATAGCTGACATCTTCACGAAGGCATTGGGTACAGAGAAGCTTCAAAAGTTTTGAAGCTTACTTGGAGTTGCAAAGATGCAGTTGAGCTTGAGAGGGAGTGTTGAGATGACAAGCTCAACACATGCAGACATTGATGATGGACTGCCTGGTTAGATGGGTCCACACGTCTACACTTAGCACGTCGGTGGTCATTATGCATCTCACATGGCCATTGACTCATTACTTATTATATTCAGGTCGTTACACCTATTTACAGCTGGCATAGTTATAGCGCCGGTCGACTAGTGTAGTCGCTTATTCATTGTTTGACTTAGTAGGCCACTTTCCTTTTATGTTGTATCTTATCTATACTTTGTGTACATTGTAAAGGGTGTGGAAGAAGAAGAAGAAATCAGCAAGAAAACGTTTTGGCCTCCATCTCTCTTCTTGTCTCTTGAGTGAGCTTCTCCTTGTGCATTCTGTGTGTATTCGGCGCAGCATCTTGAGCAACACCCTCCACCACGCGATTCTTGACAGCCATCACTCTCCTCCCCTTATCATTCATGATGATGGCTCTTGACCTACTATCCACTAGGTATCCATAACCCCTAGGAGTCTACCTAAGATGGGCCCTCTCCCATCTCTGTCCACGCTCCTGGGCATATCCAGGAGACCCCTGTACATCCGGTGTACCGACGGGGGTACCCTCTCCCGGAGTGCCACTCAAAGGGGTGCCACCAAAGGGGGTGCCACCAAAAGGAGTGCCACCAAAAGGCGTGCCATCTGTCGACGGCTGCACAAAAGCCGGAGTAACTGGAGTGGACGTCCCCACAGGTGTGACAAATCCCGGAGGTGACGTAGCTCCAGCTGAACGACGAGACGGAGACACCACGTCCATGTCTCCACAGTAGCACCCCCTGATCCTCCTGCAGTCGCAGTCCCTCCCTCTGGCCCAAGTCGCGAGCGTTGAGATCTTTTGCTCGAAGCTGAAGTATCTGATCGCGCGCTGAAGCTGATCTAGTAGAGCGCCCTGACGAAGAACGAGACAGCTCCTGGTCTGCCATCTCTCTGAATCTCGCGAGCTGATCTAGAGATATGCGTATTCTATGGTCCCATGTTAATCTCCTGACACAACTCTGCATACACTGGAAGGTTGATAGACATGTCACCATAAAAGAACGAGTCTGCTTCGTTCTCAAAAAATTCTACGACTTCTGTATTTCCATCATTGTTAGCCGATGCGGGCTCCAAGCTTGCGGTGGCCTCCACCTCTTGTAATATCGACCCCTCTATTTGCATATTTTCTTCATCTATGCCTGGAACATCACTTTGATCATATACTCTCGCACCTCGAGGAGTTGAAGGTATAACATACCACCATCGAGGTTGTCGGGGGTTTGGATGGAAGATTACCTATTCACAAACACTTACAAAGCGAGTTCAAACCATTGTGACATAAACCATGTCGTATTACAATTAGCAAGCAAATGACTATTTGCACCAGTTCACAATGGGCCGGCAACACAAAGGTGTTGCATAAATCCGTCCATTTTTTTTCGAAATCTATCGTAAGAAATCCAGATAGACCTCGTCGAACTGTTGCTCCAGCTCCTCCAAGTACCACTTTGAACCACTGCACATCGAATAGTATCATGGAGAAGCTACGGTAATCCACCGTAATAATACTTTGCAAGTTCCCAAAATACTCCATCTCATCCACAACCGTGTTCGGATCCGTTGCTCGTCGCCGACTCTCTTGCTCAAACCTTGCCATGACACCACAGTCCATTGTGGAGCGCATTTTGTCAATACGCTCCACCCGAAAATGTGGTCCGCGTGACCATGCTGCACTATATATTTTGTACTGCACATTGAAACACTCAAATTAGATGTAGCAAGCAAATTTAGATACGATACATTCTAAACCCCTCATTACCTTTGGACTACATCCCCTCGAGAACTCCCACTCCTCCATTGAGACCTCTGTCCCTTCGTTAGATGTTGCGGTCAAGGCTCCATGCAACCATCGTGTTGACATAAACCGTGGCATCTCCTCCATGCCTTTGGGATATCGAATCGGTCGGTGACACGTACTGCGTCGGAATTCAGCTCGCGCTTCCTCTCGATCTTGCCTTGCAATCTGGTACTTGGCGAGCCACGTCTCCATGGAGACATGGTGCAACATACAAAAGCGATTCACCTTCTCTTCCATTGAGGCATCCATTCTATTTTCTACCCCATTTCCAACCACCACATCTCCAGTCAGCCTATCATCGTCCTTCAGTGTCCATAGCATTTCATTGTCTGGTTCCACCGTTGGTAGCCATTGTGAGATATGCACTAATGCCTCTGACACCAACCAACCTTCCGCCATGCTACCTTCTGGACGAGCTCGTTGTCGCACAAAGCCTTTTAGGGTTTTCATGAAGCGCTCCAGGAAGAACATCCATCGCGTATGGACAGGTCCAGCAATCTCCACTTCGTCCACAAGATGCACAAGAAGGTGAACTTGTATCGTGAGCATACTAGTGGGTAGGTATTTCTCAAAGAGACAGACCGTCTCAACTGCTACCCGCCTTGCGGATTCAATAGAGGACGTCTTAATCTCTTTCTGTGAGATCCATTGCACCAAAGTCAACAACTTGTAAATGGCCCCGCGAATTTCTAGAGTAAGGCATCCCACGATTGCGATCGGTAGGACAAACTGCCACAAATGAGAAAGCATTAAGAATAATGGTCACTTTTCAAATTTCAAAATTTCCATGCTAATTAAAATCCATTCTGTTCACAAACCTGACATATCTTATGCCAATCATGGGATTTTAGCCTAGACATTTGGTCATCTTTAGAAAATGCGGACCTGAGAGAACGCATCATACCCGTCGGAGTGCAGATAGAATTGATTACTTGCTTCACAATGCGCTCTTCTTTGGTAGACAAAACCCAAGGAGCGCGAGGAATCTGCACTCCCCCTTCAGCACTCGACTGCGGCCAAAGCGCCTCCATCTTACCTACCTCCTTTAAATCCATTCGTGACCCTATAGTGTCTCTCTTTCCTATGATGTGGTCCCATAGCAAGCTGCCCACATTTTGAAAAATATGCATGGGATCCAACAAGTGGTTGACCTGTAAGTGGGTCCAATATGGCAACTCGTAGAAAACAGAGAACCGTCGCATTCCATTTGGATGTGATTCCGGGTTTACCATTTTCAGCTCATACCAGCTTGCAGTGTTCATATGTGTTGGAGGTCGTCCAAGAAAACCTTCCCTGAGTTCATGATCCTCTGGCAAGAAAGCGGCGTGTCCTTGATATACCATCTTCTTCATGGTTCGTGGCCTTCGGGAGTCTAGCTCTGGCCCACACAATGGACATGCATGATAACCTGAGGTAACCAAACCTGTAAGGTGATCCACGACCTAGTGAATACTTGATTGAATGAAATAAAATATCGATATTACCAGCGAGAACAAAGGTCTGCTCACCTGAGCACTCTCCCAATCCCAGAAAGTCATGCATCGTCCACATGAGAATGGCTCGAATGTTGGCTGACCGCCGACCATCGTGCCTGCTCGTATCTTGCACCGTGACCCCCTCCTCCCACAAAAATCTTAAGCTCATCGACTAATGGACGAAGATACACGTCCATATTTTTTACTTTGTAGCAGCCGGGATGAGCAAGCTAAGGATGAGATGTCCTTTCTTCGTAGAAATCCATGGAGGGATGTGGTAGTTGACAAGCACTATAGGCCACACACTGTAAGAAGTCAAGTGCAGACCGAATGGGTTCACACCATCCATGGCGAGACCGAGCAGAAGATTCCTTGGCTCTCGTGCAAAGCCTGGGAAGGTAGAGTCAATGTGGCTCCATGTGCGCGAATGTGCTGATATTCATTGAACTCCATCCGTGTACCTATTCTGCACATGCCACGTTGTCAAGCTTTCCATGGCAGATGTGCGAAACATGTGATTTATGCGGGGGATGAGCGGAAAGTGTCTGAGAACTTTTTGAGGGATGGTTTTCCCTTGCAAGTCCTGTCATGATACCTGTGAGCACCACACTTTGGACATGTCTCCATAGTCTTGTATTCATCTCGAAACAATATGCAGTCGTTGATACATGCATGGATGTTATTGTAGTCCATGCCAAGCTTCCGTAAAACATGTCGTGCATCATCACGAGACTCAGGCATGGTATTTGCAGGTGGCAATATATGATATTTCAATAATCTGAAAAAAATCATAAAACACCTTGAAAAAACACAAATGTTTGCAGCAATATTCCACAAAAAAATATCAATGAAGCCTATGTGCAAGGTACCTAAATAACTCAGTCACACTTGTATTGCTCCAACCGTATTTTGCTTGCACACTTAAGAGTGCAAGCAATGTCTTCAACTGAGATACTCGGCACCCATCATATAATGGTATGGATGCTTTCTCTCTAAGCAGGTCAGATGTCTCAACATCCATGGGAATCAATGCATCGATCATTGCCTCCATCTCAGGCTCCAAGATTGTAGGCAGGTCGGGAAGGTTGTATGTCTCCTTTGGCATTGATGGTATAGATGGGCCTTGCGAGTGGTCGATTGGCTCCTATAATCCATCCATCGCACGTCCACGAACTCTTCTAATTGGCCGCAAAGGGTGCACTCCCCCTTGGGTCGAGACATCACCCCCTGGATAGAAAATTTGCCAACAAGACCCAATCTTATTGTGTATGGTTTTCAATTAGCTTGAGAGTACAATGCATGAAAAATGCTAACTTCAAATTACCGTTTGCTGAAAATCCGCAATTGCCTAATCAATAATCTCAGATTGAAACTCGCCAAATCGTCGTACGTGTTCTATAGACAATCGGTGTTTTCGTCTAATTGCCAACTTGCATTGAGAGCAAGGACATGGGACACGCTGATTAAGATACGTCTCGCGGTCTTCAACAATAAGACCTTCTTCGTTTTCCATCTTATCTACATTACAGTAAACGAGGCTTAAATGGATATCTTTATGGAGATGTACGTCAAGTTGCAAGTTGACCATAAATCTTGCATTGTATATAGTAGTTGAAAGATTTTCCGATGTTATATCTTGGCCTTGTATCATGCTCAAGGATTTGTTTGTCCCGGTAGATAATTATTTGTTATATCTCGGCTTTGAGTATAAGTAATCCATTTTAAAATTAATGCGCGCCATCTATGAGATTTTATAACTATAGTAATAAAATTTATTTCAATCAATTCTACTCATAGTCATAAGACTTGAGAGATATTATCCTATACTCAATTTAAGGGTTTCTTCTTCTATAACAATACTTTTGGGTTCATTTTGATGAAGTACCTTAATGACCATTAGCTAGGGTATCATTTTCTTTTAGTCCTTCCGTTGACTAGTTGGCATGATTTCTAATTTGGCATGCCTATAAAGTTAATACAAAAACAATGAATTATGCATATCACAATTAGATCCCCTACTTGGACTTCATGAAGGAATTGACCATTTTTAAGCCATCTTAAAGAGTTACCAATGTACGTGGCCCATGGCAAAGCACATTGCATACCATTATCAATAAGTCTATTATCTTAAATTTCCTTCCCCTCCCTCTCCCTCTCTTTCTCTCCCTCTCTCTCCCTCTCTCTCCCTCTCCCTCTCTTTCTCTCTTTCTCTCACCCTCTCCCTCTCCCTCTCGTTCTCTTTCTCTCCCTCTCTCATTTCCTTCCCCTCCCTCTCCCTCTCTCTCTCTTTCTCTTTTTCTCCCTCTCCCTCTCTATCTCTCTTTCTCTCTCATTTCCTAAACAAGCAAAAAATAAAGTGATTTAAACATCCTCCAAGCAAAAGGGAGAGGGAGAGATACAATGCACTCTCCCTCTCTTTCTCTTTCTATCTCTCTCTCATTTCCTTCCCCTCCCTCTCCCTCTCGCTCTCTTTCTCTCTCATTTTCTCTCCTAAACAAGCAAGAAATAAAGTGATTTAAACATTAAACAAGCAAAAGGGAGAGGGAGAGAGAGAATGCACTCTCCCTCCTTCTCCCTCTCTTTCTCTTTCTCTCCCTCTCTCATTTCCTCCCCCTCCCTCTCCCTCTCCCTCTATTTCTCTTTCTCTTTCTCTTTCTTTTTCTCTCCCTTTCCCTCTCCCTCTCCCTCTCCCTCTCTTTCTCTCTTACTCTCTCATTTCCTTCATCTCCCTCTCCCTCTCCCTCTCTTTCTCTTTTTCTCCCTCTCCCTCTCTATCTCTCTTTCTCTCTCATTTCCTAAACAAGCAAAAAATAAAGTGATTTAAACATCCTCCAAGCAAAAGGGAGAGGGAGAGATACAATGTACTCTCCCTCTCTTTCTCTTTCTATCCCTCTCTCATTTCCTTCCCCTCCCTCTCTCTCTCTCCCTCTCGCTCTCTTTCTCTCTCATTTCCTTTCCTAAACAAGCAAAAAATAAAGTGATTTAAACATTAAACAAGCAAAAGGGAGAGGAAGAGAGAGAATGCACTCTCCCTCCTTCTCCCTCTCTTTCTCTTTCTCTCCCTCTCTCATTTCCTCCCCCTCCCTCTCCCTCTCCCTCTATTTCTCTTTCTCTTTCTCTTTCTCTCCCTCTCTCTCTCCCTCTCCCTCTCTTACTCTCTCGTTTCCTCTCCTAAACAAGCAAAAAAGAAAGTAATTTAAACATTAAACAAGCAAAAGAGAGAGAGAGAGAGAATGCACTCTCCCTCTCTTTCTCTTTCTCTCCCTCTCCCTCTCCCTCTCTTTCTCTCCCTCTCTCTCCCTCTTCCTCTCCTCTTTCATTTCCTCTCCTAAACAAGCAAAAGAGAACGATTTAAACCTTCAACAAGCAAAAGAAAGAGAGAGGGAGACTCACCAATGAGATATGGCGAGCGTGGGGCGGCTTCTCTTTGCAATGAGGGCTCCTTCTCTCCTTCGCGAACAACGGCGGTGGCGGCGGCAGCAAGTCTTCTTTCTCTTCTTCTCTCACAAAGCTTTCTCTCTCTCCCTCGCTCTCGCTCTCAAAAGTCGAAGCAAAAGAAATGAAAACGGCGCTCGGGTTTCGGCCACGTTTTTTTTCCTGCGGCATCGCTATTGGCGTCCCTATTTGCATGACGCAAATAGCGACGCCAATAGCAACGCCGATATCCGTCGTCGCTAATCGGCGTCGCTAATTTTCCAATTCCTTGTAGTGTGAGTCAGGGTTTTCCCTAATGGTCATTTCCTAAACGGCAACTAGCATCAAACCCCGAGTGAACTACTTTATGCAAAAACACCAAGGCCGAAGCGGATTCACGCTGCACTTGGTTCAAGGAGAATGGGAAATAAGAGGGATGCAAAGCTCGACCTCTCTGCCATAAGGCATAGTCCCATTCCGTTCCCCTAAAATAGCATTAATCAGGAATTATTATCACCTAGAATCTAGGTCAACGCCCTTGCTATTCATTTCCTTTTGATTTGATGTCCTTGTTGTCCATTATGATTGAGAAAAGTTCCCGGCCAACTGGGACCACCCATCTATAGGACGGACCCATGGCCACATCCACCGCACTTTCCTCAGTTGTTTTAGTTGTCTAATTACCTACCACATTTAGTTGGACATGCATCTAGTAGCTTCCTTAACTAGCCCATTAGGCACCGGTTCCTTCACGTAATCATAGCACTTGACATAGAAAAACAGTGTCAAACAAGTTTCTTTTCAACAGGTTATCATATTTATCCTTGGAATACATTTATAAAGTCCAGTCCGTAGGCTTATCCATAATTCGCTCGAAGGCTATTGAGCAATCCACAGGGATTATCTAATCCAAGATTTTGCTCGTAGACTAGTATGCGGGCCTCGAGATCCAATCCCGATTCACGTTGGCCTCTTGTGCAGGGCCCGAAACACTACAAGATATAGGCCTTATATCGACGTTAAAAGCGACGAAAATGCAAATAACAAAATTTACCCCCATCATTGCAAAGAGCGTTGTTATTGGCGACGCTATAGAATAGTCGCTATCACCATCGCTATCAGGGTCGATATTGGCATTGGTATCAGCATCGACGCTAATACCGATGCCAATATGCGACGGTGATACCGACGCTAATAGTGATGGTTTGTGACGTGAATAACGACGCGAGTAGTAAAATTTGCAACGCTAATAGTGACGGTAACAAGAAAAAAAAATTTGTGGCAGGGCAGCAAGCTACCTTGCCACATATAGCATTGTGTGCTTTATTAAAGCCATACAAAATAGTTTCTGCACTATGTACAATGCACTTGTAAACAAAAACAATGTATACTGAAATCATAACACTGATACATGAAATAAATACATGGTCGCATAATAAGCTATCAGTATGACAAGATATCACTAATACATAGAAAATGTCTACATAGATCAGGCGACTCAAAAATAAAGGTGTGTGAGCTCCACGGATCCAAGGGCGGGCTACATATCCTCGCCCACTGAAAGCTCGTCCCTCCGCAAAGGAGCATCAAATGGACTCTGCAAAAAAGAAACAACACATTAGTCCACCATAGAATAATGCATTCTAATTAAACATGGTAACTATGGATAAGAAAGATGAGTGACTTACAGGGCGGTCGCGTCTATACAATTAGTCGATCAATGAAGTGAGACCGTACCTCTCTGCATATCGAGTCTCAAGGCTAGTCGGATCGCGATTTGTAATGGAGTGCTACAAAGAAAACAAAATGCTAACTCTTAGAAACATAATTGTTAGTACAAAGGATATTGCAAAAAAATAAACAAGAAAAAAAAAACTTACAAAGTCCTCCAAATATGTCATGTGGCTGCCACTCCAAAGGTGATGGACCACTCCGGCCTCGAGTCGTGCCCTCACCGCCTTGCGCTGTTGACTCCAACGTCCTAGAGAATCTGTAGCCTCCTCCCTCAGTAGGCGCCAATCGTCTGCATGTAACTACTCGGGCTTTGCAGTCCCACTCTTGATTGCCTTGCGTGCGTCAGATCGTTTGCAGTCCCACTCTTGATTGCCTTGCGTACGTCGGATCATTTGTGTGACATATATGCACGCATGCAATCCATTATCCAATTCGTAGAGAATCTATATACTGAGGCTGGAATCGAAAACTCCTCATGCAAGGATGCTACTATGTAGTCCTTGCTGTGCCACCTACTGACGGCTAAGAAAAAGCTGGAGTAACTGGACTAGACGTCCCCACAGGTGTAACAAATCCCTGAGGTAACGCAACTCCAGCTGAACGATGAGACGGAGACATCGCATCTGTGCCTCCACAGCATCCACCTAAGCCTGAGCCATGCTCCCTGGAAGGGCCACGAGAGCGAGGAGTCACACCTGTATCTCGTGTCGACTGTGGGCTCACTGCATCCGTATCTCTGCAACATCCCCCTGACCCCGAAGCACTCCCTCCCTTTGGCCCAAATCTGGAGTGTTGAGCTCATCTACTCGAAGCTGAAGCATGCGATCGCGTTGAAGTAGATCTATCAAAGCGCCCTGACGAAGACCGAGATAGCTCTTGGTTTGTCATCTCTCTGAATCTCGCGATCTGGTCTGGAGACATGCTTGTGAAGATATCTTGTAACTCCTCATCGCTCATTCCTCGACTCATCCTAAAAATGTCACTCAGAGACAAAAAAAGATGTCAGAATAATCAATTTAAATCATACAAAGCACAGTAATATAAATCATTTTAAAAAAAATCTCACTTGAAATGCATATCTTATGTACCCTTATAAGTGATTGGTTAACGAATTGAGTAAGTGGATGCTCCATGTATGAAGTATCCTATGGTCCCATGTCAATCTCTTGACACAACTCCGCATACACTGAAAGGTCGATAGACATGTCACCACAAAAAGTTGAGTCCACCTCGTTCTCAAAGAATTATTGGACTCCTGTATTTCCATCATTGTTAGCCGATCTTGGATCCAAGCTTTTGATGACCTTCACCACTTGCAATATCGACCCCTCTATTTACATATTATCTTCATCTATGCTCAGAACATCGCTTTGATCATATACTCTCGCACTTCGGGGAGTTGAAGGTATAACATACCACCATCAAGGTTGTCAGGGGTTTGGATAGAAGATTACATGTTCACAAACACGTACAAGAGAGTTCAAACCATTGTGACATAAACCATGTCGTAATACAATTAGCAAATCCATCCATTTTTTTTCGGAATCTATTTTGAGAAATCCAGATGGACCTCGTCGAACTGTTGCTCCAACTCCTCCAAGTACCACTTTGAACCACTGCACATCGAATAGTATTATGAAGAAGTTACGATAATCCATCGTAACAATACTTTGCAAGTTTCCAAAATACTCCATCTCATCCACAGCAGTGTTTGGATCCATTGCTCGTCGCCGGCTCTCTTGCTCGAACCTTGCCATGATACCACAATCCATTGTGGAGTGCATTTTTTCAATATGCTCCACGCGAAAATGTTGTCCGCGTGACCACGTTGCACTATATATTTTGTACTATACATTGAAACACTCAAATTAGATGTCGCATATAAAATTTAGATACGATAAATTCTAAACCCCTCATCACCTTTGGACTACATCCCCTCGAGAATTCCTACTCCTCCATTGAGACCTTTGTCCCTTCGCGAGACGCTGTGATCAAGCTCCATGCAATTGCGTTGACATGAACCGCAGCATGTCCTCCATGCCTTCAGGATATCGAATCGATCGATGATTTGTACTACGTCGCAAGTCAGCTTGCACTTCCTCTCGATCTTGCCTAGAGCTCTGGTACTTGGCATGGTACTTGGTGAGCCACGTCTCCATAAAGGCATGGTGCAACATACAAAAGCGATTCACCTTCTCCTCCATTGAGGCATCCATTATGTTTTCTACCCCATTTCCAACCACCACATCTCTAGTCAGTCTATCATCTTCCTTCAGCGACCATAGCATTTCGTTGTCTAGATCCACCGTTGGTAGCCATTGTGAAATATGCACTAGCGCCTCAGACACCAACCAACCTTGAGCCATGCTACCTTGTGGCCGAGCTCGTTGTCGCACAAAGCCTTTCAAGGTTTTCATGAAGCACTCCAAGAAGAATATCCATCACGTATGGACAGGTCCAGCAATCTCCACTTCATCTACAAGATGCATAAGAAGGTGCATTTGTATTGTGAGCATGCTGGTGGGCATGTATTTCTCAAAGAGACAGACCATCTCCACTGCTCCCCACCTCGTGGATTCAATTAAGGACGTCTTAATCTCCTTCTGTGAGATCCATTGCACCAAAGTCGACAACCTGTAAATGGTCTCGCATATTTCTGGAGTAAGACATCCTGCGATCGCAATCGGTAGTACAAACTGCCACAAATGAGAAAGCATTATTAATAATGGCTACACTCCAAATACCAAAATGCGTAAGCCAATTACAATCCATTCGTAGTACAAACCTGACATATCTTATGCCAGTCATGGGATTTTAGCCCTGATAATTGGTCATCTTTAGAAAATGCAGACCTGAGAGAACGCATCATACCCGTCAGAGTATCGATAAACTTGACTACTTGCTTCACAATGCGCTCTTCTTTAGTGGACAAAACCCAAGGAGAGCGAGGAAGCTGCACATGACCATCAGCACTCGACTGCGGCCAAAGTATCTCCATTTTAGCTACCTCCTTCAAATCCATTCATGCCCCTATAGTGTCTCTATTTCCTCTGATGTGGTCCCATAGCAAGTTGTCTACATTCTTGAAAATATGCATGGGATCCAACAAGTGGTTAACCTGTAAGTGCGTCCAATATGGCAACTCATAGAAAACTGAGAACCGCCGCATTCTGTTTGGATGTGATTCTGCGTGGACCATTTTTAGCTCATACCAGCTTGCAGCGTTCATACGTGTTGGAGATCGTCCAAGGAAACCTTCCTTGAGTTCATGATCCTCTGGCAAGAAAGAAGTATATCCTTGATATACCATCTTCTTCATGGTTCATGACCTTCGGGAGTCTAACACTGGCCCACACAATGGACATGCATGATAACCTGAGGTAACCAAACATGTTTCAACACCACAGCCTAGTGAATACTTACTTGAACGAGATAAAATATAGATATTACCAACGAGAACGGAGGCCTATTCACCTGAGCACTCTCCGAATTCCGGAAAGTCATGCATCGTCCACTTGAGAATGGCTCCAATATTGGCTGACTGCTAACCGTTATGCCTGCTCATATCTTGCACGGCGACCCCCTCCTCCCATAAAATCTTAAGCTTATCAACTATTAAACGAAGATACACATCCATATTTTTGACTTTGTAGCGGCCGGGGACGAGTAAGCTAAGGATGAGATATCCTTTCTTCATAGAACTCCATGGAGGGATATTGTAGTTGACAATGACTATAGGCCACACACTATAACTGTAAGAAGTTGAGCGCAGACCGAATGGGTTCACGCCATCCATTGGAAGACCGAGCCGAAGATTCCTTGGCTCTTGGGCAAAGCTTGGGAAGGTAGAGTCAATGTGGATCCATGCACATGAATCCACTCATATTCGTTGAACTCCATCCATGGACCTATTCTGCGCATGCCATGTTGTCAAGCTCGCCATGCCGGATGTACGAAATATGTGGTTTATGTGGGGGATAAGTGAAAATTTTTTGAGAGCTTTTTGAGGGATGGTTTGTCCTTGCAAGTCCTGTCGATACCTGTGAGCACCACACTTTGGACATATCTCCATAGGCTCGTATTCTCCTTGAAACAGTATGCAATCATTGATACATGCATGGATATTATTGTAGTCCATGCCAAGCTTTCATAAAACATATCATGTATCATCACGAGACTCAGGCATGGTATTTGTAGGTGGTAATATATGATATTTCAATAACCTTTAAAAAATCATAAACACCTTGAAAAAGCACAAATGTTTGTAATAATAGTGCAAAAAAAAATCAACGAAGCGTATGTGCAAGGTACCTGAACAACTCGATCACACTCGTATCGCTCCACCTGTATTTTGCTTGCACACTTAAGAGTGCAAGCAGTGTCTTCAGGCGAGATAATCGACACCCATCATATAATGGTATGGATGCTTCCTCTCTAAGCGAATCAGAAGTCTTGACATCCATGGGAATCAATGTATTGATCATTGCCTCGATCTCAGGCTCCAAGATTGTAGGTAGGTCTGGAAGGTTGCCTGTCTCCTCAGGCATTGACGGTATAGATTGGCCTTGCAAGTGGTGGATTGGCTCATGCACTCCATCCATTGTATGCCCACGTACTCTTCTAATTGACCGCAAAGGCTGCGCTCCTCCTTGGGATGAGACATCGCCTCCGTGGATAGAAAATTTGCCAACGAGACCCAATCTTATTGTATATGGTATTCAATTATCTTGCGAGTACAATGCATGATTGATATTAACTTTTCTTACCATTTGCTAAAAATCCGCAATCGCCTAATCAATGATCTCAGATTGAAACTTGCCAAATCGTTGTACGTGTTCTATAGACAATCAGCGTTTTCGCCTAATTGCCAGCTTGTATTGAGAGTAAGGACATGGGACATGCTGATTAAGATACACCTCGTGATCTTGAACAATATGACCTTCTTCATTTTCCATTTTGTCTACGTTACAACAAACAATTTGTTTTTTGTTATCATTCTAGGGTAATAGGTACAAGGTAGTACATACTAGGGTACTATGATACTATCTATCTATCTATCTAGTTTTCTATCTTAGTGAGGTGAATCGCCAATCCTATTCCTAGTGAGGTGGACTCATTCTTAGTGCATGCTATCATAGTACCCTAAGCTTATTGTAAGGTCCTATTTACTTTTCTCTCTTTCTCTCCCTCTCTCATTTCCTCTCCCTCCCTTACCCTGACCCTCTCTTTCTCTCTTTCCTATTAGATTTAATGATTTTTATCTCTTTTTCTCTCTTCTCTCTCTCATTTTTCTTTTTCTCTCTCCTCTCCATCTCTCATTTCCCTTTCTCTCTTTCTCCCTCTCTCATTTCCTCTCCCGCTCTCACCCTCACCCTCTCTTTCTCTCTTTCTCTATTAGGTTTAATGATTTTTTCTCTTTTTCTCTCTCCTCTCCCTATCTCATTTTTTTTTCTCTCCTCTCCCTCTCTCATTTTCCTTTCTCTCTTTCTCCCCCTCTCTCATTTCCTCTCCCTCCCTCACCCTAACCCTCTCTTTCCCTATTAGGTTTAATGATTTTTCTCTTTTTCTCTCTCCTCTCTCTCTCTCTCATTTCTTTTTCTCTCTCATTTCCCTTTCTCTCTTTCTCTCCCTCTGTCATTTCCTGTCCCTCCCTCACCCTAACCCTCTCTTTCTCTCTTTCTGTATTAGATTTAATGATTTTTTTCTCTTTTTCTCTCTCCTCTCCCTCTCTCATTTCCCTTTCTTTCTTTCTCTCCCTCTCTCATTTCCTTTTCTCTCTTCCTCTCCCTCTCTCATTTCCTCTCCCTCCCTTGCCCTCACCCTCTCTTTCTCTCTTTCCCTATTAGGTTTAATGATTTTTCTCTCTTTTTCTCTCTCCTCTCTCTCTCTCATTTTTTTTCTCTCTCCTATCCCTCTCTCATTTACCTTTCTCTCTTTCTCTCCCTCTCTCATTTCCTGTCCCTCCCTCACCCTGACCCTCTCTTTCTCTCTTTCTCTATTAGATTTAATGATTTTTTTCCCTTTTTCTCTCTCCTCTCCCTCTCTCATTTCCTCTCCCTCCCTCACCCTGACCCTCTCTTTCTCTCTTTTCCCATTAGTTTTAATGATCTTTCTCTCTTTTTCTATCTCCTCTCTCTCTCATTTCTTTTTCTCTCTCCTCTCCCTCTCTCATTTCCTTTTCTCTCTTCCTCTCCCTCTCTCATTTCCTCTCCCTCCCTCGCCCTCACCCTCACCCACATCCTCTCTTTCTCTCTTTTTCTATTATGTTTAACATCTTATCTCTTTATCTCTCCTCTCATTATCTCTTTTTTTTCTCTCTCCGCTCCCTCTCTCATTTCAATTTGCTCTCTTCCTCTCCTTCTCTCATTTCTTCTCCCTCCCTCTCCCTCTCTCATTTCCCTATTACGTTTTCGTCTCCCCCCTCTCCCTCTCTCTCTCCCTCTCTCATTTCCTCTCCCTCTTTCATTTTCCTATTATGTTTAATGTCTCCCTCCCTCTCTCTCTCTCCCTCTCCCTCTCTCATTTCCCTATTATGTTTAACGTTTCCCTCTCCCTCTGTCATTTCCTCCCCCTCTCTTTCTCTCTCTCTCCCTCCCTCTTCCTTTCCCATTTCCTCCCCCTCTTCCTCTTCCTCCCTCTCCCTCTCTTATTTCCTCCCCCACCCTCTCCCATTTCCTCCCTCTCCCTCTCTTTAATTTCCCTCTCTTTCTATCTCTCCCTCTCCCTCATTTCTTCTCCTCTCTCATTATAAACAAATTATACAAAAAATAAATAAAAAAGAGAGAGAATACACTCTCCCTCCCTCTCGTTCTCTCATTTCATCCCCCTCCCTCTTCCATTTCCTCCCTCTTCCTCTCCCTCTCTTTCTCTCTCTCCCTCCCTCTCCCTATCCTCTCTCCCTCTCCCTCCCTTCCCCTCCCTCTCCCATTTCCTCCCTCTCCCTCTCTTTCTCTCTCATTTTCTCTTCCTCTGTCAATATATATACACAAATCATAGAAGCAAAAGTAAAAGAGAGAGAGAACGCACTCTCCCTCCCTCTCCCTCTCTCATTTCCTCCCCCTCTCTCTCCCTCTCCCTCTCTTTCTCTTTCTCTTTCTCTCCCTCCCTCTCCCTCCCTCTCCCTCTCTCATTTCCTTCCCCTCCCTCTCCCTCTCTTTCCCTTTCTCTCCCTCCCTCTCCCTCTCCCTCTATTTCTCTCTCATTTCCTTTCCCTCTCTTAATATACACAAATTAAACCCTAAACAAGTAAAAGAGAGAGAGAATGGACTCACCGTAAAGATTTGGCGAGGGTTTGGCGGCTCCTCTTCGCGACAGCGGCTCCTCTTCACGACAGCGGCTCCTCCTCTCCTTCGCGAATGGCAGCGGCGGCAGTGGCAAGCCTTCTTCCTCTCCCTTTCTCACCCTCTATGCAAGATGACCACCCTCTCTCTTGCTCTCCCTCTCGAAATGTCTCACGAATGCACAAAATGAAACGTGCGCAGATTTCGGCCCTCTTTTTTTTCCCTGTGGGGCATCGCTATTAGCAATACAAATAGCGACGCCGCCATTCTTGCGTCGCTATCCGCCATCGCTATGCTTGCATTTCCTTGTAGTGGAAGGCGAGGGATATACGGCCAGAGCCCCCCTAGCACCCAAGCGTCCTCCTACTCCAAGTAGCGCTCAACGGAGAGACCTCACGCGACGGGTTCGGTCCACCTTCCTGGCGCGGCTAACAATCCCCTTGGTTAGGGTCATGCAGACAGTGGGGGGTAACTAAAGCTTCCTCTCCCTTTAGGCCTTCAACCTAAAGCATTAAATATCTTTTCCATCCTTTAGTTCCTTGTGTAACCAAAGCAAACAGTGCTTTCTAAACTGTTACAAGCACAATCAATTCCAGTGGTCGTTTATTTGGCCAACTGCTAAGGAGTGAGTCCTTCTCTCCAAATGCATCCAATATTCGATCCGAGATCAATTGCAACTCGGCAAGACCCCCAAGGGTTTGTTCGTTAACGCTTATGTCCTTGGGTTAGGGCCGTACCCTATTAACCCAACTTAACCAATATCTTAAGTTCTATTAGCAATAAATATGTTATTCCAAATTATTGATTGGTATTTTTCTTCCAAGCAAATATCTAATCCCTTTATCTTGGTCACTTTTCCCAAGAAAGGTGCTATATCAGGAGGACTACTTATACTCTTGCTAGATAAACTTGTGCAAGAATCTGCCAACCTCCTTCCGAGGAATTGGCCATTCTCTTGTGATCAAACCACAAGATCATGCAACTCTGCAACTTGTTGCACAAGTGCCGCATCTAATCCATGGGGCTATTTTACCCATCAAACGGCATTTTCTAATCACGCAATCATGATTAGATAGGAAACAGGGTTTAGGGTGTCTTCATATCCAATCCATTCCTGATTGCACTAGGCCGACATCGTCGGTCCTAGGGTTCCATCTCAATCCTAGTTTCATATTTTTAGCAAGCGGTCCTTAGGGTAGAAACCTTAGATCGTTTCTTGCAAGTATGTTCTATTGTCCCTACATTCTGTGAATGTGGGCAGGTCTTTAGGGTATGAGAGTTTTAACTTGGCAATAAGTGCAACTAGGTCATGTCCTCAATGTGCTAAACCCTAGTTAGCACTTGGGATATGTTGCATCGATTTAACCATTCCTAAGCGAATCCTTTGTGGTTTAGGTGTTTAGGGTAAAACAATGTACTTGTCTATTCCTAAAGATATTGTCTTGATCAAAGGGGAAAAAAAAACTAGTTGCATTACAATACCATTCTTGTAAGCACACAATTCATTGCCCACGTATGATTAGATTTACCAACCTTAACTTTTCTGGTTAAGATCAAAGCGTATGTTAAGTTATGTCATAATTTCCATTGATGCATTCACGATTCATGCTGCTAAGCTTTTAGGGTTTATGTTAAAACGAACCATGCTGCCTTTCTCTAACTTCATTTCTCAATGAAATATTCGTACACTGAATGAGCATTACACAACCTAACTACTTATATAGTTGATTGAGATTTATGCCAATTGACTAGAGTTTAATCTACTTCATGTAGCCCTAGAATCATTTCCATGCCTTGCAAATTCCTATGGTTGTTAGCAACCTTCTTTAATGAATCATTGCAAAGAAAGAGATGTCTAATAATGCGACATGCGATTTAATCTTTCCAATATGCATAATCGAAATGTACTACAATAATTTCGACTTTGTAATGATAGTCATTAGTTGATCTAGATTTGTTACTTTGTCATGCATAAAAATAACTTGCTAAAAATGCATAGACATCTTATTTTCTTTTTTGGTTCGTTTCATTGAAAATACAAATGACCCATTCTTCAATCGTGAGTTATTTCCTTTAAAATAGCCAATGTATTTCAATCGCAAAAGTGCATCTTACTTCCGTGAATTAACCATACATAATTGCAATATTTCGACGTAAATCAAAAGTAGGAAGAAAACTTGGACTTGTGGGTTCGGTGAAATGTCCACATGAATGTTACGAGATGATCCTCCTACCGTTGCGCCTTGTGCCTTTTTAGGGGCCATCCTGAATTCGACTTTCTTGCCTTGGCTGCAGTCTTATGATCTTGGCCCATCTCCCTCGTACGCGAAATTTCCTTTGCGGTACGGCTGCCTTGACCGAAGCACCATCTTGTAGAATTGGGCTTTAGAAGGACTTAGGGTTTGGAGCTTGGGCCTTCTTTGTTTAAAAATCCCGAGGGTTTAAGGAAATTATGGGGAAAATCGAGTGGGAATCGCTTTGTAGCTCCCTCTTCTTCAAAGCCCTAGAAAGGTGTATTAGGGAACTAGTGGGAAGGCCTTATAGGCTTCCTCCTCGAAGTTCAGAGGAAATAAAGGTTATCTTTAGGAGGGTTCAATGGAAAATCCCTTAAACCCGGCAAGGAGATTGGCCTTGTGACAGGTGCAATGAAAAAGGCCTTTAAATTCCGGGTTGCAATGGACTTAATAGAGACTCCACGGGTAGGACTTTACAACCGGGAAAAAATGGCTTTTGGGGGATGCAAGGGGAAGGGGACTTGAAAATTCTCGATATAAAATGGATCTAAAGGACTTGTGTGGGAAGGGTTTAAAAGGAAAACGGGGGTATAAAAAGGCTTTGTGGAAATGCTATGAAAAGGGGCTTTAAAAACCCGGGATAAGGTGGCTTTTGGGGAATGAAAGGGGGGAAAGGGGGCTTAAAGAGCCCCTTAGAAGCCTTAAGGCTTCTGGGGTGCAGCACATGGCGGTTGGGAGCCTTGATGATGGCGGCCAAACGAGGCCAGGCGGGGACATTTTGGCGGCAGTTGGCGCAGCGCAGCAGGGCCTCGACCACTCTCTCCTCATGGCGCAGTGATTCGGCAGCTTCTTCCTCCTCCATGCCTATATTACTCAGCTCTCCTTTCTCTCTCAAAGTCTATCATCCTCACGACTTCCTTCTCCTCCACCCCTTAGAGGGGGTTTATATAGGACAAGGGGGGGAGAGGGTTCCCTCCCCTACGTGGTCCCTTGCATGAATTCTTCCCCTCCACCTCTAAGTTTTCCTATTATAGCCCCATCCCTTCCCTCAGCCATGCATCAGCTGGGGGAAGGTAATTTAAAAAAATTTGCATTTAACCTATTATTATCCTCTTGACCTCCTCCCAAGAGGATGTTCACCCGCGATTATGCAGGTTCTTTTATTTCGGTCCTGTTTTGCCAATGGAAAGTCATGATACTTTGCGTACAGCTTAAAGATTTCACCTTCGGTAACTTCAATGCTGGAATTTGTCATTTGCATGAGACTCATGCTGGCTAGTAATAATTTTTCGGCAGAAATATTACATTCTCTCCCCCTTTGAGGAATCGAGATGTCCTCATCTCGAGATAAAATGGAGATATTGATGGATGAGAGTGCTTTCATCCATCCAAGTGGCATCCTCCTCAAGATAATCTTTCCACTGGATGAGGCATTCTCTCAAGGTTCTGGATCTCAGTTGTCTCTCCCTAACATCTAAGATCCTATTAGGCCATAGCTCAAGGACTCCTTGACTAGGCATTACAACTTATTGGTCATCAAGTACATGGCTAGGATTAGGTACATACTTCTTCTGTAGGCTGATATGGAATACATTATGAACCTTTAGGTTCTCAAGGAGTTGCAGTCTATAAGCATTAGGTCTTAGGCACTTGAGGATCTTGTACGGTCCACAATACCTTGGACTTAGCTTCTTGCAATCTCCTAAGGATAGAGAACTCTTCTTTGAGCGTACGCGAATGAAGACCATGTCTTCTTCCTTGAAGATTCTATCTTGATGCTTCAAATCTGCGTATTCCTTCTGTCTATCCTTGGTGGCTTGGATGTCCTGTCTTATTGACTTTACTTGGTCATCCATCTCTTCGAGCATCTTCCTTGAAGCTTCAACCCTCAAGGTTGGATTTGAGAAGTTTAGGGGACTTCGACAGTCATGACCATACAATGCTTGAAAATGAGTCATCTGAATGCTTTGTTAGTAAGAAGCATTGTAGACAAACTCAACCAAGGGCAAGTATTGATTCCACCTTTTTGGTTTACAACAGCAGTGTGCCCTTAGTATATCCTCGATGACTTGATTGACTCGCTCCGTTTGGCCATCAGTTTGAGGATGGTAAGCTGTACTAAAATAGAGTTGAGTCCCAATGGCTTCAAAGATAGCTCTCTAGAAGTGTGATGTGAAGAGAGAATCACGATCACTAATGATTCTTCTGGGTAGTCCATCTAGCTTGAATCTCTCCCTGATAAACGACCTTGCAATGTCTGAGGCTTTATAGTTTGTCTTTACTGGAATAAGGTGTGCAACCTTAGTAAGCATGTCAACCACAACCATGATGGATTTGTATCCTCCCTGAACTTGGGGTAGGCCAACAACAAAGTCCATACTAATGAATTTCCATTTCATTCGGGAAATGTCAAGTGGTTGTAACTTTCCTGGCGTTTTTCCATATTCAGCTTTGATACGTTGACAAGACAAACACTCAGTGATATATTTGAGAACGTTACCTTTAAGCCTCTCCCAATAGTAGCTCTTCCTAACTGCATTGAGAGTCTTAGCATAGCGAGGATGTCCTGAGAAAGGGGAATCATGAGCTTTCCATAGTATCTTTTCCTTAAGTGACTGGCTTGTCGGTATACATAATCTTGTTCTATAGTAGACAAGTCCACTATTGATAGAGAATTCATGATACTTAGCTTATAGCTTTTGGTCCTGGTCCTTAATAGGGATCTCCCTTAGCATCTTTTGATAGCTGGATCATGGCATGCTTCCTCTCTAGCTAGCTCAAGTATTGGGTTGTTTGGAATGGATACCTTTGTGGCTAGAGATCTAGCTGTTGATGGATTTTGCAAGATTACTGAATTAAGGAATTCCTTGTGAACTGAGTGCATAAAAAACTACATTCTCCTTTCTAGGTTGATATTTGATTTCAAAATCATACTCCTCCAGCACTTCAATCCATCGACGTTGGCTCATGTTGAGCTCGTTTTGGGTAAAGATCCACTTGAGACTTTTATAATCAGTCACTAGAGTAAACTTGTTACCCAACAGGTAGTGTCTCCAAAGCTTTAAAGCATGGATGCCAGCTAATAGTTCTAGATCATGGGTAGCATAATTTTTCTCACGGCTCTTCAGTTTCCTTGAAGTGTATGCTATAGGATGGCCTTCTTGCATGAGCACACATCCTAAGGCAAGCGTGCTAGCATCACTTACTACCTCGAACTCCTTACTGAGGTCTGGAAGTTTTAGTATTGGTGCTGATACCAAACTTTACTTTAATCTATCAAAGCTAGATTGTTTGGCAGCTGACCATGCAATGGATGTTTGCTTCTTCAATAAGTCCGTCAAAGGTGCTGCAATCAAAGAATAAATTTTTATGAAGACCCTATACCATCCTGTCAATCCAAGAAAACTACGTGTTTCTTTGACAATTGTTGGTATTGGCCATTCTAGAACATCTCTGACTTTGGCCGGCGGATCCACTGAGATTCCTTCCGCTGATACGATGAATCCCAGATATTCAATTTGACACTTGAAGAATGCACACTTCTTCATTTTTGCATAGAGCTTCTGTGCCCTCATTGTCTCAAGGACAATCCATAGTTGGGGTTCATGATCTTCTTCCTGTTTGGAATAGAATAAGGTGTCCTCGAAGAAGACGAGTACGAAGTCGTCAAGATATGGCCTAAAGATATCCTACATTAACCTGTTGAAGGTCACAGAGGCATTCGTGAGTCGGAATGACATAACTAGGAACTCAAAGTGTCTATATCTTGTGTTGAAGGCCATCTTTGGGATATCTTCTTCCTTGATCCTTATCTGATAGTAACCAAACCTGAGATCAATCTTGGAGAAGATCTTCGCACCCTAAAGATGATCAAGAAGCTTATCTATTCTAGGAATAGGGTACTTGTTCTTAACAGTTGATTGATTCAACCCTCTCTAATCAATACATAGTCGAAGTGTTCCATCTTTCTTTCTCTGGAACAGTATTGGAGCTCCCCATGGTGAACTACTAGAATGGATGTAGCCTTGATCTAGAAGTTGCTTGAGTTGTTCCGTCAGCTCAATTGCTTCCGGGATTGACATCCTATAAGGTCTCTTTGCAATTGGCGCAGCTCCTGGCACTAGCTTGATCTCATGATCCACTTCTCTTTGAGGCGGGAGTTCTATCAGCTCTTCAGGAAATACGTCCGCGTACTCCTTTAGCCATGAAGGCCCTTCAGTAGACTCCTGCTTCTGTTCTAACTTATTGAGCTTAATCAAGTTGACAGGTAGTCCCTTTCTAACTCCCTTTATAATACGAGATGCTTTCGCCAATTGAATTTTCGGTTTTCTGGCCTCACCTTGAGTCGTGACCAATTTCCCTTCAGAGTTTTGAAAGGAAATTTAGCCCTTTCCACAATGAATGTGGGCGTCATTAGGTTTATGTCAATCCATTCCGAGTAGACACTCATGGATATCTAAGTTCATGACTCTAAATTTGACCGAAGTCATCTTTCCTCCCAGAAAGAATTCCACCTTAGCAGTTTGCCTGGTACAAGTGACCTCACGACCATTTGCTAATTCCACAAGCAAGGTAGGTGCTTCTACTGTGGCTATCCCTAATCTTTTTGCACAAGCTAGTGAGATAAAGGAATGTGTACTACCACAACCAATCAAGGTCTTGAAACCTTTACCTTGGTAGTCCGATGGTGTCTGAATCACCGAGAACTGGTGATTCGACCCTTTCTTGTGAAGAGCGGCATGGACTGTCACCCTTTCAAACTCTGCTTCCATGGTCAGATTTTCTTCTTTGCACATTTCCTTGTTGGCAATGTAGGTGGTTCTTCCACTACCTTGGGTAGCGGCTCCCTGGCCACGGCCAGTTCCTTGGAAAGGTGCTTGGCGATGTCCTCCACCAAGTTTGGGACATGGCCTCTTGAAATGACCAGACTTGTTGTAGTGGAAACAACGAAGGTTTTGGCCATTGCTTTGGGTAGGAACAAAGCTATTGACATTATTAGTCCTTGCTTTCTTTCTTTGTCCCTGATTCTGACCTTGAACTCTCTTCATTTGAGGCCTATATGCTCCTCTCCTCGGGTCATTATAAGACCAAGTTTTGTTAGCTCTTGTCTTAGCCTGCACCTCCTGAATTATAGGCGTAGCTCAAATGACTGCGTCCTGTAGATCTGTTGGCCGCATAGATTCAAGACGATTATTCACTGGTGGGTTTAAACTAGCACAAAATT
Source organism: Lygodium microphyllum (assembly GCF_053477565.2). NCBI lineage: Eukaryota > Viridiplantae > Streptophyta > Polypodiopsida > Schizaeales > Lygodiaceae > Lygodium > Lygodium microphyllum. The sequence continues at coordinate 75,522,843 of NC_141158.1, forward strand.
TTGACACATGCTGCTGTGTCATGTCCATTTGTGGCGCATACTTAAGAAGTGAGACGAATTTTGAATAATATGCGTCAAGAGTGAGTCCCAACTATTTCAGCTTGTAGAACTTATTCATTTTTTGTGTGCGATACGCAAGTGGTAAGTATCTTCCTTGCACAGCTTTCTTCAGCTTTTCCCACGTAACAACCTTAGTAGTTTATCTAGTGCAAGTGATTTCCTGCCCATTTGCTAGCTCAGTAAGAAAAGTGGGTGTAGCTACAGTGGTTATCCCTAATCTTCTTGCATAGGCTGGTGAAATGAATGAAGAATGAGTGCTGCCACAATCAATTAGGGTTTTGAATTTCTTACCCTGGTAGTCCAATGGTGTTTGAATCACTGAGAATTGGCAGTTCAGTCACTTCTTATGGAGAGGGGCATGAACGGTTTCCCTCTCAATCTTAGCTTCCATGGACGGATCTTCTTCTTTTTGGATTCCTTTAGTGGTAATATTGGAAGTTTTTGCCCTTTCCAATGCTACACGACCCTGGCCACGGGTAGCGTTGGCTGGCCACCGAATTTTCCTTGACAACCATGTCGCAATGCATAGGTTTGTAGGTCACCATAGGGGTTTGGCAAGAAAACTAGACAAGATAGATAGAGATGTGTCTTCAAGAGATAATTAGATAACAATGAATGTTTAAAGGTTTGAGAGAGAATAATGTATGGGTGTTCAAGAGCTTAGACTCCAAAGATGATAGAGATAAGAGAAGGGTTGAAGGTTTCAAGCCAAGTTCTTGAAGATGTTAATAGGGCTTCCAACTACATATTCTTAGCAAAGATCACAAGAGTATTATCTCATAAGTTCTAACTCAAATCAAGCTTGTTTTCTTAACTATAAGAGCAATCACAAATTAAAAAAACAAGTATAATATACTCTCATCTATCACAAACAACGTTGTATCCATTCATTCATACATGATGCCATAGCATGAATCAACTTTGCATGATTACATTCAATGTAGACTATTAGGGAAAAAAGCTTATGAGTCAATTACAAGGCTTGTAGGGCAAAGAGACTTGTTTTAAGAGATCTTCAAATTGAGTTTATGATAAGAATAAGTTACCACAGCCCAGAAATAAGAGAAAAAACTCATCTTAATTCAACTCAAAGAATCTATGAATGATCTATAAACATTGCCCTGCCATAGGGGCATATAATACTTGTATATTTGGACAATATGCCTTTTGTAGAGTAAGAAATGAATTAAAAGAACAATGCTGCAGCTAATTCTCTCAATATGGCTGAAGATATCACCCCCAAATCAGCTCAAATATCTTCTAGAATTCACCTTTGATGATAGCATAAACTTCCCCTAACACGGTGTCAGTGCACTTGGTATCGAGAGTCCACCATGAGGGTAAGAGATAGTAGGCTGAAGAGAGATTTAGGGAGAGGAGCAGACGTAAGAAAAGGGGTTCAAAGAAATTGATGAAGTAGAATAATAGTCACAAAAAGAAATAGAAAATGTAAAAAAATACTAATAGAGATGAAGCATGTCTGTTTATTCTTGCATTATGTGAAGATAAAACTCTAATAGACAAAAACGTCTATAAAATAATACCTTCCTCTATGCTGCTCAAATCGCCAATCTGATGCTACCATTGCCTTTGAAAGGGGGTAAAATAGTAGGACACCTGGCCAGAATTCAACCAGATCACACCTTCTTCATCTCCCACTTTGGAGTATTGTTCACTGCCTGAAAACAGCGAGATTGCACGTCGCAGGATTTCGTCAATCTCTCTTTTTACATAAAATCCTCTCAAATTGACTGAAAGCTATATGCTTTCTTTTACATATCATCCTAATCTAGAAGTTGTCTATGATTTTATGGATTTTTACAAGATTTCGTCAATCTCTCTTTTTACATAAAATCCTCTCAAATTGGCTGAAAGCTATATGCTTTCTTTTACATATCATCCTAATCTAGAAGTTGTCTATGATTTTATGGATTTTTACAAGAGATAATATCTAAAATATCAAAAATTTGCTAAAACTTGTCCAAAAATCGAATATTTTTGAACCATGGACACTAACACTAATTTCTAAAATGGCATTGGCTCTCTAAATCAATAATAAATCTACACTCTAGTTTCTTTTACACGGTGTACTACGCGTAGTAGCATGACAACGATCTCCGACAAGTTTGGAGCATTTCTTTTTGAAGTGCCCAGGTTCATTGTAGTAAAAAGAACACAGACTTTGATCACTTCTTTGAGTGGAGACAAAGTCACTGATTACATTTGTCCTCGACTTCTTCCATTGGCCTTGACTCTATCCTTTCACCCTTTTGATTAGAGCTTTCGACATCCCTAGATTCTAGTCTTTGTAAGACTAGGGTCTGGACTTCGACTAGACTTCTTGGGCAGTAGGTCCTGCTCTTATCTATGCATCTTGTAAATCTGAAGGACGCATTGATTCCAAGCAAGTGTTCATTGATGGGTTCAACCCATCACAGAACTTGGAGACTTGTTGAGGGATACTCATTGTCGGGGCGTATTTCAACAAAGAGACAAATCTCGAGTAGTATGCCTCTAGAGACAGGCCAACCATTCTAACTTGAAAAACTCATTCATCCTCTGAGTTTTGTATACAGGTGGCATGTACCTTCCCTACACTGCTTCCTTTAGTTTTTTCTAAGTTATTGTGCTTTCAATAATGACTCCTTGGTCTTTACACCATTGCTTCCACCATAGCCTTGCTTGGTCGGTGAGCTTGAGCTTGGGAATTATGGTTTGGTTCACAGGTGTTATCCCCGTCGCACTGAAATAATCCTCCATGGATTCCATCCATATTTTGGCATCGGCTTCAAAAATCTTCCCATTTCCATCAAATTTTGGTAGTTTAATTTGTTTGAGAGGAAAATTCTTCTCTTGTGCCTCTGTCGGGCTTAGTGCAGAAACAGGATTCTGGTTCTGTGCTTGGGATTGTATCTGGTTACCAATTTAAACTTTTCATGTTAGGATTGCATTTACACATCCCTATACAGCTTAAATCAATGTGCGCATATTTTCCATCCCTACTATGCAAAAAATTGCATAAACATAAAATTCTTATTTACTGTAGGGAAGTGTTAGCCACGAGTATAATTATTCGAGAATAGCTAGAGATTGGCTGAGATGATTTTCTTTCCACAAGTTACATCAACGCCAGGTTAATAATTCCCTATTGGTTCAACTATAGGGACAGAATAGTAGTATGGATTGGGAAAATGGATTCTCAAGAAACGATAAGTCATGGGAAGTTCAGGAAATCCCTGTTTTTGATAACCATGACATTCATTTTGCCCCATTACTTTAATTCTATTTGCTGCTAAGATTTTAACCACCTCTTTGTAGATGTAGTGGTTCTGATCTATTTGTTGGCGTCTGATGTGTAGGGTTGAGTTCACATGAGCCTCATGGAAGATGAATAACTTGATAATCTTCAAGTCCTCCAACCACTTTAGCCTCTTCAGGTTGGTTTGAAGATAGGCAAGTCAGTTGGCATCTATGTAGCAGTATCCCGCACTCCAAGTCCGATGCCTTTTCACGTACAGTGGTTGGGGTTGTAGAGGCGGATCCAGGATCCCGATCATGTCAGATCACTTGCGATAGCTTGACGAGTTCATAGTTGTCATAAACATGATATGAAATACGAGGAACCTGCTCCATGCCTCGTACGTCTAGAAGCAGCAATATCACTTCACTCTTCCTGATCTATCATAATTGTTCAGTTGTTGGTCAGGTTTGACACCAACTGTGACGTGCCTACCTATTAGCTATTCGAGCATGTTTTAGCACTCCATCAAGAAATAAATCTAAGCATAGCTGCCCGGTGCTCCCATGGAATGTCATGGGGTTTGTCGCCTAGTGTTTCCTAAGTCCCGCCTCACAATGGAACATTCTTGGCCAATAGGGTTGACTTGAAACTTGAGTCCCTAGTGGTCAAGGTCTACTTGATTGCATTTCAGCGTCTGGTCCTAGACATTCTACTTTACACGGAGTTACCCAATCGGAAGCCAAGCCATACCCCGCTTGGTTCAAGGAGAATGAGAAACGAGAGGGATGTGTTGCTCAACCTCACTGGCCATAGGGCTTAATCCCATTCTGGTCCCCTAAAATGGTATGAATCGGATTCTAACCTTGCACTGCCTAGAGGTCAAAGGATGGTGAAACCTTGTGAGAAGCCTCCAAGTTCTCTGGGACCACCCTGTTGTAAGATACACATGTCGAGGATTCCACCCATCCACTTCCCTCAATTGGCGTACTTTAGTTATTTAATTAGCCCTATCACATTTATGTGCAACATTTAGAAATAGATATCTTAATTAAGCCTTTTAGGGAATATGGTTCATTCACGTAATCTTATGGCACTGATATGAAGACAATTTCAGACAAGTGCCTTAGAAGTAAACTTAGTATTAGCATTTTAACTGAGATACAAGTTTTGTTCAAAAAGGGACAATATTCGTAATAATGCACAAGATCAATGACAATGCATTTAAATTAGAACTACACAAACATTATAAGATCCATAATACTTTTCATATCAGTTTGTTACAACCTTTTAGAGGCCAATTGAACCTAAAACTATTCTACACAGTAAATTTTTAATCACTAGAAGTCGTCGTATATATTGTAGATATTCGGTTAAGTTTAAAATTCATCATATTAAAGAGGCCCAATAGATACACGCCCACGACCTAAGTGCTTACCCCTCGCTCTGCTGACTCCACATTGAGCTAATAGCAATTGAGGACAATTGCTATCCCACCTTGACGGGGACACCTGGGTGATTCCATAGTGAGTAATTCCATAAAATAGATATTAAATTAATGGATGTTTACAAGTTTAGAGTAAGCATTCAAATTAACTTAAGGTTAGGACAGACAGAGTTCTAACTTATGTAATTATTTTGTATTTGAAGACTACTAGGTATTCACTTTTGTTCAATTTTATTTAATTATTTTCTAACAATTGTGAATGCATCAGTTGATGTATAGAGTAAGCGGCGATGGCGTTGGGTAGCACCGGGTGATGGCGTGAATTCAAATTCCTAGAATAATTACTACTTTTGATGGAGGCATGCCTTATCACTAAAGGCGTGGAACTAATATTTATTTAAGCACGCTTATTTATTGAAGTGCTTAACAAAATATTTATAACCTTGTATATAATTTGCTAGTTTAAGGTGTGGGGAATGAAGGGACATCCATGATTTCAGTATATTCCTAGTTATATGTAGGGAATGCATTGGTGTGTAAGTAGAAAACATTGAAGAACTTCCTAAATTCCAAGACTTCTTCTAAAAAGGTAATATTGAGAAGCTCCTTGGGTAACAAATTATAAAATGGGCAATAATTGTCTAGGATAATCTAGCATACAGCTGATAACAATGCACGAGAGAATATCACATCAAACCGCATTATGCATGGAATGTATGTTGGGAGAATGCTGATTGTTCTCTCTCTCTCTCTCACATTACGTGCACATATGAGAGGCTTGCCACCTAACTATACAGGCAGGAAGGTCAACAGTGATTAAAGATTGGAAATTGCCGCGGCAACTCGGACCTGTTAATAGTAGGTTCGTAAACATAGCAACAGTTAAGATTGAGTAGATATTAAGAGAAAGAGCGAGTAAGAATGGCTAAATATTAAGAAAAACATCAGCTCAGAATGACAGGATATCAGGAGAAAGTGAATAAATTCTAAACAGGGTAGTACGAATGATTAACGTAATAGAAAGGAGGGCAGGCGACAAAGTTATAGGGATGTTATAATCAAGCTAGGCGCAATTCGTTGCGCATGTTCTGTAGCCGCCGCCAGATGAGGATGTCGAGGGGCAGCAGTAGAAGCGCTCCCCCAGCGGATTGGACAATCCGCTGCAGTCGTCGTTAGAGTGGCACCCATCATCGTTACTAGACTGCAGAAGAGCACGTCGTGTCCCAGACAGTTTAATGTAATTGTTAGCTGCATAAAATTTAGGCGCAGCGCCAGCCGCCAGAATCGTTGTCGCCAGCGTCATGATTACCACCACCATCAGCACGATAGAGAGACGGACCGCTGCTAGCTTCATCGCGACTAGCTGGGAGGGTGATGATCGACTACCAGCAAGCGCTAATTGGCAATTCTGATGTGGCTACTAGCAGATGATGATGGACACAGTACTATGGCAACATACAATGTCTGTCCCCCCTTGCGTAAGTATATACACACACACAGCAGATGCCATGGACGTATGAAACACGCAGGATATGTTTCCCAGACGCGTCTAGAAGCCGGCAGGTGACGCATTACAGTTGGCTTTGTTTATTATTATCGTCTATTATACCAATCCTTCCTTCTCCGGCGTCTGTGGCATCATTCCGACGGCAAATCCCAAACATTCATCTTATGTTTTTCTCATGTTCTACACCTAACAACATCTTCAACAGCTCTAGTAAGCTTTTGATTCTTTTTTTAATTTCATCTATCTATCGTGTGCTTGTGTTTTGGGGTGCTTGGGAGCTGAGCATTGGGTTCACTAGTATCATGGATCCAGCCATGACCATGTGACCTACATTATCTTCATGATCATGTTGTCCGCATTATCTGGAATGCTTTTGTATATGATTTAGACGTTGATATGCTTGGAGGCATTTCAACTTATTTTAGAAGTATGTGCCATATATCCTTTTTTATTGAGTCATTGATAAATATCTAAGGTTTCATAGTTATCAATGAGGATAGCCAATCATCAAAGGCATCAACGACTTGCACTTGGATAAAGAAGTTAAGGTTGATAGCAAGTACCTAATAGGGGCCAAGTCAACGTTGTTGGAGCTTCCTTTGAAGCTTGCCGAAGTGTGAATCATAGGTGAGGACTAGGTCACCTTCATTCAATTCTTTGTGCTTGATGAAGCTCTCATGGTACACCTTTTTTGCTGAGCCTCTGTGACTTCCACATACGGTAAGGCCATCTGTCGTATTTCGTCCAAACATTCCAAGTGTAGGAGATGACCTTGTAGGGACTCAACATTTCTCAAACGCTCTATGATAGCCACTCCAATATAATATGAAATTGAGGCTAACCAAATAACATTCTTTAATATTTATTTATAGATAGTCAAGGTTGTGTATATAATTTTACATTTGAAAACTCAATTTTGGCTTCAATTATTTAAAAGAATAGCTAAATTCTAATGCTGATAAAATATGCACAAATGTGAAAGTGAAACTATACTTCCTCATACCCTTTAAGATGCTTCAAAGATCCATTGTCATTGGACCTTGGATCTAGGCTTCTCTTCGGATCCAGGATCCTTTTGTTCCTCTTCATTAACTTGTGTTTATTCATATGAAAGATTGGTAGATATTTAATATTTATAAGAAAAATATTTTAATACTCACAATAATAAACAATCTAACAAAACCTCCCTATGAAATCTATTCTCGCAATGTGATGATACTGCTACTTCATGATTACTCTCTACTTAGGAAAACCAAAGTATAAATTTGGATAGTCGTGCAACCATATGTCCTAAAGTGTTATCAATGGAATCCCATGAGATACACAAGCTTGAATGGCTAGGCTACTATTGAGTCTACCTCATAGGGTCAGTGCCCTTGATGTCCTATTGACCCTGGTTTCTATTGACTCATCTTTAATCTCCTAAACACAATCCTAGGGACTAGTTAATAAATACACTTGTGTAGAATAATCAAAACTCAAACTAAGCTAGCAAAATACTTCCTTCAATGAAATATAGAGGATGCATTGAAAAAATCTACTATTTCATTGTAACATATTGACCGTAATCCAATAGAAATCATTAGTAATCATGAATAGAAATCTAATTTTAAAGGGAATTTGAAAAATTGAAGATAGCAATTATCTTTACATAGTAATTTATTTAATTAATTCATAATTATTATAATTATTAAAACTTTAAGAAAAGCATTTGTTCTTGATGAAATCAATGTAGGTCTTGAAATTGATGTTACCAATTATATTTATTTATCTATAATTAAGAATGTGAAAACCTTAATTAATTATGCACTATATTGTAGATAGCACTAGGACTTTAGTTACAAGGTGGATAATGAGGTTGTATTTGTACTTGTAACCATTGATTTCATCACAATTGTGGCCCTTTCATACTTAGCTACATTCATGTATTGCTTATGGACCATTTTGAAATCCAAATTCTTCACTTAAATCTGCTTTGTAGTAGCTATGAGTGCTCTATCTACTCACTACAACAGAAACGAGGCATAGACGCGCACGTTAGACGCACAAAGTCGAGCGCGTCTATCAGAGCGTCTATAAATGCGTGTAAACCTGCGTGTAAATAGACGCGAATTTTGCATCTATATATCCGCGCAAATAGACGCTAATATAGACGCGCTAGCAGACGCACAATTATTTAACCACCTAAAATTAACAATTCACATAATTGAAAAACCAAAGTTAATAATTATTTAACCACCTGAAATTGATTCTTGAGCATGCATATGTGCGCATGATAAAAACCATAGAATTAAGAATACAGATTGAATCATTGAATTAAAAAAATAGAGTTAATAATTACTTTTTCATTGCTCTCTAATGAATGGTAGTTCCTCCAGTTGACAAGCCTGATATAAGTAATTAGTGGCAAGCGATAGAAACCTTACAATTAGTAGCAAGCATTGCAATATGTATCTCGTAATTTCTCTTTGTACTTGAAGATGATAAAAGATACTTCTTTTTTATTATGGAAAATTCAATGCTTGCTTTAAAATTGACTATTGATTCTTGAGTATGCACGTATGCGCATGATAAAAAAGCATAGAATTAGGAATATACATTGAATCAATAAGCAAATTAAGTATGTTACAGTGAATGATCCATCTCATCTTCAATGAGATCAGCCCTTGCTAAACTATCTACTTCTAGGTCTATGTTACCAAGAGGTAACGAAACAAATAAGTCTATCCCACTATCAGATTTGTTGCTATATTGCTCAATAACTTTATCAATATCATTGACAATCACATTATTGTCTTCTTCTGCGTTTCCTTGAACATCCTCGCAAGGTTCATCTTGTACTATATCACGCATATCATCCATTATGGTGTCATCATGCACATCATCATTAATTGTTGGATTGTCATCTACTATCACCATGTTGGTAATATTACCATATATTGGTTTTGAACGATTAGATATAGGGATGACATACCACCATCGGTTATTATTTACCATTTCATGATACACAACCTGTATTTGAAAAACAAAAGCAAAAAACTTAAGTACTTATTATATTGTGTATATATATCACATGTATACATATTAAAAAATTAGCCTTTACATATATACCGGCTCGCATTGTTGGGTAGTACTAATGTGTCATTCTTATTTTGGTAAAATTTTGTAGAGTCAATGATTACAAAACCACTTGGATGACGCCTGATTGTGCAATGCTCACCATTTGTTACCACTTCTTTAAGCCACTTCACATCCAGTACATATATAAAGAATCGTCTGAAGTCAAGCTTCAGAATATCTTGGATCAAGCCACAATAACCTTCCATGGTACCATTGGTAGCCTCGAAGTGAGCAAGGACACCACAATCTTGGGTATTTCTCTTTTCATCTATACATTGAGTTCGAAGATGTTTACCCTCACACCAAAGTGCATTGAATAATGTGCACTAGTAGTAAAAGATAAAAGATCAAACATGTCAATTATTTATATAAAATAAAACTTATAGAAATAAATTAATTGATAGTATGTCTCACCTTTGATAAGCAACCTCGTGCGTATTCCTACTCTTCTTGAGATATATTAATTTCCTTCTCTTTTTCCATTCTCTCCATTTCCTCATGTAACCAATCTATATCAATATGACGTGGGAGCGCATTTAGATGATCTGGAAATGAGACATTACGTCCATATCTAGTGCGAAATTCTTGACTTTCGCTTTTTCTTCTTGCCCTTGCTTCATTATATAGTGTCACCCATTTGCTCATAACATCACTATTGAGCACACAAAAACTATTTAACTTACGAAGTTCTTCTTTTGTTAGCACTTTACTCATTCCTTTTCCTTGAGATACTATAGAGGTTATCCTCAAGTCTTCATCATCTTTCCATAGTCGTGGTTGAGAGAGATCCACTTCAGCAAGATATTCAAAGATATAAACAAGGGATGATTGCACTAACCAACCCTCAGCCATGCTTCCCTCAGGCTGTGCTTTTTGCCTCAAAACCTTTCAAGGTTTTCATGAAGTGCTCAAGAAAAAACATCCACCTTACATGAACTGCCCCACAAAGTGCGATCTCATCAATCAAATGTACGAGTAAATGTAATTGAGTAGTCAAAATGGATCGAGGAAAAATTTCCTCCACCAAACAAACCACCTCAACAGATAATACTCGAGCATCTTGCAATGTGTTTGGATCAATTTCCTTCGAGCTCATGTATCTGTCAAGATGTATTTGAGAATTGTTTATTTTTGTGTTGAAATTCAAAGATATATAATGAAAAAATATAATGTATACACACCTCACAAGCTCTCCCATCTTGTAAATGATATCACGTACATCTTTGGAGGCACAATGGGATATGCTAGTAAGAAGTACGAACTTAATGTAAACAATATTCATAGATCAAATGATTAGTTGAGGAAAAAGTCATTATATCCCAAAGTTTACACATAGTTACGCCACTAATTACTATATTCATGGTTAGAGATATCCTTACTTGAATCATTTTGTGCCAATCGTGGGACTTCAAACCAGATAGTTGCTCCACACCTCTTTTCTTTTTCTTTATGAAGGCTCCCTTGAGACATCTCATACATCCTATGGGTGTTCGAAAGCTATATATTTGTTCCTTCACTATTTTTTCCTCGTTCTTTGACAATATCCAAGGTGCATGGGGTAGCTCAATCTTTCCTCTAGGTCCAATGCGTGGCCAGGCTTGTCTCATGCGACCAATGTTACGTCAATCCTCCCTTACATTAACTAAATCATGAGCCCCTATCAAGTGATCCCATAATGTAGATACAACATTTTTGAATATGTGCATGGGGTCCAACATGGAATCACCCATGTACACACTAAATTAATGAAACGCCCGAAAAGGACAGGCGTCCCCATCAACTTCTCGCACAAAGAATCCACTTTGTGTATGAGCCCCGGTCATCTAAGCTTACGGAATCCACTGTAAAACCTCACGGAATCCACCGTGGCACGGAATCCACCGTGGAATATGCCTCCTGGCATCACAGAATGGGCATGCATGATAACCTAAGGTAAACAAACATGTCCCAACACCCCTATTTAATCAATACAAACTTGAACGAGCTATGTTAGATATCATTACAACGAGAAAAAAATCATACCTACCTAAGCACTCCCGAATTCAAAAAAATAATACATGGTTTACATGAGAATGGCTCGCGTATATTGGTCGACCATCGATCATTGTGCTTATCTTGAGCTCATCCAGTAATGGACAAAGATAGATGTCCATATTCTTGACTTTATAGTGCCCACAAACAAGCAAGCTTATGATCATGTGTTCTTTCTTCGTAGAAAGCCATGGCGGGATGTTGTAGTTAACAAGGACTATAGGCCACATATTATAAGAAGTTAAGTGGAGACCAAATGGATTCATACCATGCATAGCAAGACCGAGCCAAAGATTCCTTGGCTCTTGTGTAAAGCTTAGAAAGGTGGAGTCAATGTGGCTCCATGTGCATGAATGTACTGATATTCAAAATTGAGCTCCATGCTGATTTATTTTGTGCATACCACATTGTCAACCATGTCATGCCTGACATACGAAACATGTGATGTATATGTAGTATAAGTGAAAAGTGTCTAAGAACTTTTTTTCTAACACATGGTTTTCCCTTGAAAGTCATCCTGTCAATACCTATGAGCACCACACTTTGGACATATCTCCATAGTCCCACAATCTCCTCAAAAAAACACGCAATCGTTGACACATGCATGGATGTTGTTGTGGTCCAGTCCAAGCTTTCGTAATACCACTCATGCATCATCACAAGAATCAAGCATTGTGTTTTTAGGTGGTAATATATGATACTTTAGCAACTTGAAAAAAGATCATAAAACACCTTGAAAAAGCACAATATGTGTTTTTTATAATGGAGTCAAAAAGATCAACTGAGCGTATGTAGAAAGTACCTGAATAACTTGGTCACACTCGCGTCACTCCACCCCTATTTTGCTTATATACTTAGGAGCGTAAGCAACGTTATCAAGTGAGATACTCAACATCCATCATTAATGGTATATACGCTTCTTTTCTCAATGGATCAAATGACTCAGCATCCATGGGCATCAATGCATCGATCATTGTCTCCATCTCAAGCTTCAAGATTAGAGGAAGGTCCGAAAGATTGATTGTCTCCTCTGGTATCGAGAATGTAGACCAAGTTATGGCTTCCAACTAGTGGATTGGGTCGGGCACTCCATCCATCACATGCTCACAAACTCTTATAATTGGCCGCAATAGGCGTATTCCTCATGTGGATGAGGCGTTACCTCCCTGTATAAATTCTACGGGCACGTCTAATGTTTTTGTATATGATATTCAATTACTTTGTGAACGTAAGGCATGATGGATATACACTTTTGTTACCATTCTCACTGAAATTTAGAGATTGCTTGATCAATGATCATCTCCGATTGGAACTCACCGAAGCGTTGTATGTATTTTCTCTATCTCTCTTTTTCTTCCTTTTTCTATCCATTTTTCTCCCCTTCTCTTTCTAGCTCTCTCTTTCTTTTTCACTCTCCTTATTCTCTTTACATGACCCTTTTATCTACCTCTCCCTTTACTCTGTGTTTCTTTTTCTCTCCCCCCTCTCTTTTTTTCTCTCTTTCTCTTTCTTTGTTGCCTCTCTCTTTGTTTCTCTTTACCCCCTCATTGTTTCTCTCACTCATTCTTCTCTCTCCCTCCCTCCCTTTCTCTCTATCTTTCTTTGTTATCTTTCTTTTTTTCTCTCTCTCTCTCTCTCTCTTGTTCTCTCTTCTTTTTCTTTTCTTCTTCTCCCTCTCTCCTTTCCTCTCTTGCTCTCTCAATGCATCTCATTACAAAGAAAAACAAACAAAATAAAAGAAGAAAACACAAGAACAAAGCAAGAAGAGGCAATGTACCTACCGCAAAGGCCCGAGGATGGATCTTTCGTCTCCTCTTCGCGACATCCTTTCTTTCTTCCTCATGCACTTCTTCCTCTTCTTCGTGTATGGCGACGGTGATGGCAATAGTGGTGAAAAGCTCTCCTTGTCTCTCTTTCCCTATTCCTCTCCCCCTCCCTCTCAAAGTCATAGTCTCTCTCGCTCTTGAAACTGTTTCCCATAAATACCATGCTCCTTTTTTTTTTGTTTTTTTTTTTCTTAGGAGGGTGTCCCTATTAATGTCAATTGTGATGCAAATAACGATATTGATAACAACGCCACTATTTTTCGTCGTAAATGGATATCGCTATTTTCCCATTCCCTTGTAGTGATTTTGGAGATGGAATTATTAATTTCTAATGAGATTAAGAGTATCCTAATTCACAAATTTATTCAAGATTTTATTGAAAAATGATTGATCTCATTGATAGCCCATATACGGAGCAGATAGAGCACTCATAACTACTACAAAGCAGATTTCAGTGAAGAATTTTGATTTCAAAATGATCCATAAGCAATACATGAATGTAGCTAAGTATGAAAAGGCCACAATTGTAATGAAATGAATGGTTACAAGTACAAATGCAACCTCATTATCCACCTTGTAACTAAAGTCCTAGTGCTATCTACATAGTGCATAATTAATTAAGATTTTCACATTCTTAATTATAGATAAATAAATATAATTGGTAACATCAATTTTAAGACCTACATTAATTTCATCAATAACAAATGTTTTTCTTAAAGTTTTAATAAGTATAATAATTTATGAATTAATTAAATAGATTACTATGTAAAGATAATTACTATCTTCAATTTTTCAAATTTCCTTTAAAATTAGATTTCTATTCATGATTACTAATGATTTCTATTGGATTATGGTCAATATGTTACGATGAAATAGTAGATTTTTTCAATGCATCCTCTATATTTCATTGAAGCAAGCATTTTGCTAGCTTGGTTTGAGTTTTGATTATCCTACACAAGTGAATTTATTAACTAGTCCCTAAGATCGTATTTAGGAGATTAAAAATGAGTCAATAGAAACCAAAGTCAATAGGGCATCGAGGGCACTGCCCCTATGAGGTAGACTCAATAGTAGCCTAGCCATTCAAGCTTGTGTATCTCATGGGATTCCATTGATGACACTTTAGGACATATGGCTGCACGACTTTTCAAATTTATGCTTTGGTTTTCCTAAGCGGGTACATCTCAAGCATACTTTTTAAAGTAGAGAGTAATCATGAAGTAGCAGTATCATCACATTGCGAGAATAGAATTCATAGGGAGGTTTTGTTAGATTATTTATTATTGTGAGTATTAAAATATTTTTCTTATAAATATTAAATATCTACCAATCTTTCATATGAATAAACACAAGTTAATGAAGAGGAATAAAAGGATCCTAGATTCGAAGAGAAGCCTAGATCCAAGGTCCAATGACAATGGATCTCTGGAGCATCTTAAAGGGTATGAGGAAGTATAGTTTCACTTTCACATTTGTGCATATTTTATCAGCTTTAGAATTTAGCTATTCTTTTAAATAATTCAAGCCAAAATTGAGTTTTCAAATGTAAAATTATATACACAACCTTGACTATCTATAAATAAATATTAAAGAATGTTATTTGGTTAGCCTCAATTTCATATTATATTGGAGTGGCTATCACAGAGCGTTTGAGAAATGTTGAGTCCCTACAACGTCATCTTCTACACTTGGAATGTTTGGACGAAATACGACAGATGGCCTTACTGTATATGGAAGTCACAGAGGCTTAACAATAAAGGTGTACCATGACAGTTTCATCAAGCACAAAGAATTGAATGAAGGTGACCTCGTCCTCACCTATGATTCACACTTCGGCAAGCTTCAAAGGAAGCTCCAACAACGTTGACTTGGCCCCTATAAGGTACTTGCTGTCAACCTTAACTTCTTTATCCAAGTGCAAGCCCTTGATGCCTTTGATGATTGGCTATCGTCATTGATAACTATGAAACCGTAGATATTTATCAATGACACAATAAAAGAGGATATATGGCACATACTTCTAAAATAAGTTGGAATGCCTCCAAGCATATCAACGTCTAAATCATATACAAAAGCATTCCAAATAATGTGGACAACATGATCATGAAGATAATGTAGGTCACATGGTCATGGCTTGGTACATGATACTAGTGAACCCAATGCTAAGCTCCCAAGCACCCCAAAACACAAGCACACGATAGATAGATGAAATTAAAAAAAGAATCAAAAGCTTACTAGAGCTGTTGAAGATGTTGTTAGGTGTAGAACGTGAGAAAAACATAAGATGAATGTTTGGGATTTGCCGTCGGAATGATGCCACAGACGCCGGAGAAGGGACGATAGGTATAATAGACGATAATAATAAACAAAGCCAACTGTAATGCGTCACCTGCCGGCTTCTAGACGCGTCTGGGAAACATATCCTGCGTGCTTCATACGTCCATGGCATCTGGTGTGTGTGTGTATATACTTACGCAAGGGGGGACAGACATTGTATGTTGCCATAGTACTGCGTCCATCATCATCTGCTAGTAGCCACATCAGAATTGCCAATTAGCGCTTGCTGGTAGTCGATCATCACCCTCCCAGCTAGTCGCGATGAAGCTAACAGCGGTCCGTCTCTCTATCGTGCTGATGGTGGTGGTAATCGTGACGCTGGCGACAATGATTCTGGCGGCTGGCGCTGCGCCTAAATTTTATGCAGCTAACAATTACATTAAACTGTCTGGGACACGACGTGCTCTTCTGCAGTCTAGTGACGATGATGGGTGCCACTCTAACGACGACTGCAGCGGATTGTCCAATCCGCTGGGGGAGCGCTTCTACTGCTGCCCCTCGACATCCTCATCTGGCGGCGGCTACAGAACATGCGCAACGAATTGCGCCTAGCTTGATTATAACATCCCTATAACTTTGTCGCCTGCCCTCCTTTCTATTACGTTAATCATTCGTACTACCCTGTTCAGAATTTATTCACTTTCTCCTGATATCCTGTCATTCTGAGCTGATGTTTTTCTTAATATTTAGCCATTCTTACTCGCTCTTTCTCTTAATATTTACTCATTCTTAACTGTTGCCATGTTTACAAACCTACTATTAACAGGTCCGAGTTGCCGCTGCAATTTCCGATCTTTAATCACTGTTGACCTTACTGCCTGTCTAGTTAGGTGGCAAGCCTCTCATATGTGCACGTAATGTGAGAGAGAGAGACAGAGAGAACAATCAGCATTCTCCCAACATACATTCTATGCATAATGCGGTTGATGTGATATTCTCTCGTGCATTGTTATCAGCTGTATGCTCGATTATCCTAGACAATTATTGCCCATTTTATGATTTATTATCCAAGGAGCTTCTCAATAATACCTTTTTAGAAGAAGTCTTGGAATTTAGGAAGTTCTTCAATGTTTTCTACCTACACACCCATGCATTCCCTAGCTATATGACCAATGAATTATAGGCCATATATGTCACATAGATAAGGAATTGCATTCCCTATATAGTATACCAAGGAACTATAGGCCACAC
Organism: Lygodium microphyllum; assembly: GCF_053477565.2. Taxonomy (NCBI): domain Eukaryota; kingdom Viridiplantae; phylum Streptophyta; class Polypodiopsida; order Schizaeales; family Lygodiaceae; genus Lygodium; species Lygodium microphyllum. The sequence goes on from NC_141158.1 coordinate 75,539,600, forward strand.
AAATAGGAAATTACATTCCCCCATCTCATAGGACAGAATTACAGAAACAACCATATCAAGATGTATTGTGTCCACTTGTTTTTCTTGCACATGTGAAAAATTGTCATCGTACAAATTAGGCATAAAGTTAAGTAGTCACTCAAAATCATGCTAGTTACATGGGTGTACTTTATTTGTTTCATGCCCCTTTAGCACAACATTGCTTTTCATTCTTTTTTATAAACTTTTACAAATATCTTCTCCTTACACCTCTAAAGATTATTTGGTGATGCAGCAAGCCCTAAGAAGGTATATTATGATTGAATGACAGGTTAACGTCCTTTGGCCTAGGTTGATATCTATAGAAACTAGGAACTAATTATATTTTTCCCTCTTTCTAGCTTTGTCTATTTATTGTTCTCTCTCCCTCTATTTGTCACTCACTATCTCCATGTCTTTCTCTCTCTCCTTCTCCCTTTCTCTAACCCTCCTCTATTTCTCCCTTATCTCCCTCCATCTTTGTCTCTCTCTCTATTTATCTCCCCTTCTCTATTTTGCACTCTCCTTCCCCCCCTCTTTATCCCTCTCTCTCCTTGTTTCTCTCCCTCTCTCTCACTCCTCTCTTTTAATCTCTCCCTTCCTCTTTCTATTTCTCTCTCTCTCTCTCTCTCTCTAACTCTCCCTTCCTCTGTCATGAATCTCTCCACAAACAAAATGAAAGAGAGAATAGAAGAACATAGAGAAACCAAGAGAGTAGAGACACGGCATCTATCTCAAAGGTTGAAAGAAGATTCCTTTGTGCTTTCCTCCTTCTTCTTTACCTTAATAGCTTCCTTCCTTCTTCCTATCACACCCCTCTCCTCCTTTGCGGATGTGGTGGTAGAGGTGACAATGGCCTCTCTCTCTCTCTCTCTCTCTCTCTCTCTCTCTCTCTCTCTCTCAGCTTTGAGCTATCTTCCCTTCTCTTTCACTCATTTGCCGTTAAAATGCCATGATGAGGTATTTGATACTTTTTTTCTCAGTATACCACTGCTATATACATCCAAGTACATGTCACAAAGGTTTGCTATCTACATCTCAAAGCATTGCTATATGCATCTATTTGTATCACTGTATATGCATTGCTACTTATGTCGCAATATGTAGCAATGCATATAGCAACACTACCAATTCGCACTGGGAAATATTGTTGCTATGGTTACATTTCATTTTAGTTCAACAAGCCTAAAGATAAGGCCACACCACCTATATATAAATGTTGGGAAGTCTCCATGAACGAACATAAATTTTGAGATAGTTTATATGTTATTATAGTCAGTCTACAAGTACTTCATAACCAACTAGCCCAAGATTTTATTTTGAGCCAAAAAGTAGTACCTTCATGAGGATAGTTTGATTCCTACACAACCTCAACCTAGAAGAAAACCATTGATCTCAAATTCAAACTAATTTACTCTTAATGTCTTATTTATTAAGTTAATCAAGACTATAATTGCTTCTCCATATCCCCAAACCAGCTACATGTTGCATTAATGAATATTATTATTTATAATTCCAATATTATCTTCAAAGTATCCACGAAAATTGTCAACTATTCACTACAAGATACATACCTCATACCAACGTTCAAAGCGATGCAAATGTTCATCAAAAAAATTGACCATGTTGTCGCTAAAAGCACCAATATAAATGTCTCTACAAAATCATCGTAGAAACCGTCACTATTTGCATCGCTATGCAAATAGCGATGTTCTGTGACGTAAATAGTGATGAAAATAGCGAGACATGCAAAGAAATTAGCGACGCCAAGATGGTTACAAAGAAAAAAAATTTGTGGTTGAGTACTTGAACCCACAAGTGTGATAATTCATAGAGTAAGTACAAGACTAGTGATCAAAACTCGTACCATTACATGGAACCATGGAGAGAAAGGAGAGCCAAAACAAACATGAAATTTATCTATAATTATCGCAAGATACAATTTTATACAAAAGATGATAAGTACATCTAAGGAATAGTACAGGAAGATTTCTACACAAATTTTAGGACAAAAAAAGAAGAGGGTGTGCGCTCCATCACCACAACAGAAACGAGTCATAGACGCACATGTTAGACGCGCAAAGTCGGGCGCATCTATCATTGCATCTATGTGCGTGTGTAAAAGAGCATGTAAATAGACGCAAATTTTGTGTCTATATATTAGTGTAGATAAATACGAACATAGACGCGATTTCAGACGTGTAATTATTAAACCACCTGAAATTGGACTTAATATAATAAAAAAACTAGAGTTAATAATTATTTTTGCATTACTCTCTAATGAATGGCAGTTCCTCCAGTTGACAAGTTTGATATAATTAATTAGCGGCAAGCGGCACAAACCTTATTATACAATTAGTAGCAAGCATTGCATGTATCTCGTAATTTCTCTACTTGAAGAAGATAAAAAATACTTCCTTTTTATTATGGAAAATTCAGTTTAGCTTCAAAGTTGACTATTGATTCTTGATTATACACATGTGCGTATGATATTTTCCATAGAATTAAGAATACACATTGAATCATTAAGCGAATTAAGTATGTTAGAGTGAATGATCCATCTCATCTTCAATGAGATCAGCCCTTGCTAAACTATCGACTTTTAGGTCTATGTTACCAAGAGGCAACGAAACAAATAAGTCTATCCCACTATTAGATGCGTTGCTATATTGCTCAACAACTTCATCATCATCAACCACATTATTGTCCTCTTCTGAGTTTCCTTGAATATCCTCATGAGGTTCATCTTGTACTATATCATGCATATCATCCATTATGGTGTCATCATGTACATCATCATTAATTGTTGGACTATCATCTGCTATCTCTATGTCGATAATATTACCATATATTGGTTTTGAACGATTAGATATAGGGATGACATACCACCATCGGTTATTGTTTACCATTGGATGATACACAACCTTTATTTCAAAAACAAAAGCAAGAAACTTAAATACCTATTATATTGTGTACATGTTGGATCAGAATATCTTGGATCAAGCCACAATAACCTTCCATGGTACCATTGGCATCCTCAGAGTGAGCAAGGACACCACAATCTTGGGTATTTCCATTTTTATCTATACGTTGAGTTCGAAGATGTTTACCCTCACACCAAATAACATTGAATAATGTGCACTAGTAGTAAAAGATTAAGATCAAACATGTCAATTTATTATATAAAATATAATTAGAAACAAATTAATTGATAGTATGTCTCATCTAGTTTGATAAGCAACCTCATGCGTATTCCCACTCTTCTTGAGATATATTAATTCACTCCTCTTTTTCCATTCTCTTCCTTTCCTTATGTAACCAATCTATATAAATATGACGTGGGAGTGTATTTAGATGATCTGAAAATGATACATTACGTCCATATTTGGTGCGAAATGCTTGTCTTTCACTTTTTCTTATTGCCCTTGCTTCATTATATAGTGTCACCCATTTGCTCATTACATCACTATTGAGCACACAAAAACTATTTAACTTACCAAGTTCTTCTTTTGTTAGCACTTTACTCCTTCCTTTTCCTTGAGGTATTATAGAGGTTATCCTCAACTCTTCATCATCTTTTCATAGTCATGGTTAAGAGGGGTCCACTTCAGTAAGATATTCAGAGATATAAACAAGGGATGATTGCGCTAACCAACCCTCATCCATGCTTCCCTCAGGCCGTGCTTTTTGCCTCATAAAATCTTTCAAGCTTTTCATGAAGCGCTCAAGAAAAAACATCCACCTTGCATGAACTGCCCCACAAAATGCGATCTCATCAATCAAGTATACAAGTAAATGCAATTGAGTAGTCAAAATGGAGCGAGGAAAATTTTCCTCCACCAAAAAAACCACCTTAATAGATCATACTTGAGCATCTTGCAATGTGTTTGGATCAATTTCCTTCAAGCTCACATATCTGTAAGAATGTATTTGACAATTGTTTATTTTTGTGTAGAAATTCAAAGAGGTTCACTACATGATAGATACAATATATAATGAAAAAATACAATATATACACACCTCACAAGCTCTCCCATCTTATAAATGATATCACATACATCTTTGGTTACACAATGGAATATGCTAGTAAGAAGTACGAACTGAATGTAAATAATATTCATAGATCAAATGATTAGTTGAGGAAAAATTCATTATACCCCAAAGTTTACACATAGTTACTCCACTAATTACTATATTCATGGTTAGAGATACCCTTACTTGAATCATTTTGTGCCAATTGTGGGACTTCAAACCAGATAGTTGCTCCACACCTCTTTTCTTTTTCTTTATGAAGGCTCCCTTGAGACATCTCATATATCCTATGGATGTTTGAAAGCTACATATCTCTTCCTTCACTATTGTTTTCTCGTTTTTTAACAACATCCAAGGTGCATGGGGTAGCTCAATCTTTCCTCTGGGTCCAATGCATGGCCAGGCTCGTCTCATGCGACCAATCCTACATAAATCCTCCCTTACATTGACTGAATCACGAGCCCCTATTAAGTGATCCCATAATGTAGATATAACATTTTTACATATGTGCATAGGGTCCAATAGGTGATTGATCTTGAGTTTAGTCCAATACGAAAGGTCAAAAAATATAGAGAACCTAACAAACAAACAATATATTATGTAAACAATTCATCATGCTAAATACTTTAAAGTCAATTGAGAGAAATGTACTTCTTATTACCAACTCATGCCGAGTGGAGGGTGATTGTCGGCATTAATCCATCTCTCCTTCCAATGTCGAATAGTTAGAGATTGTGGAGTCATTCCATTAGTAGGAAGAACATATTTGGGATGGTCAATAGGAAGAAATCGATGATGATTGTCATAGATAATCTTCTTTAAACGTGCTGGTCTAGAGGAAACTAGAGAAGGATCGCAAATAGGACATGCACGATATCCTGATGTGGTTAAACGTGAACAAACAAGTGAATTAATAAAATGCAATTGATTCAAGTCTTGTATTTCAAATATATAGTTATATACATGTACCTCAACACTCTCCATATCCTAGAAAGTCATGCATGGTCCACAAAAACATGGCTTTCAAAGTGAAATCTCTAGAGGATACAAATGCGCTTGCATCTTGCACCTCAATACCTTCACATAACATTTCTAACTCTTCAATCAAAGGTTCTAAGTAAATGTCCATGTTTTTTACCTTGTGCTTTCCAGGAATCAAAAGGGACAACATTACATGTCCCTTTTTAATTGCTATGGATGGAGGAATATTATAGTTCACCAATACCACAAGCCATACACTGTATGATGTGCTTTTGATGCTAAATGGATTGATTCCATCCATACCTAAACCAAATCTCAAATTTCTTGGCTCTTCTTTTCTAACGTGTCCTCTTAGTATCATCCAGGACACGTCTTAGCAGTCCATCGGAAAGGATGTCTAGAAAGCTCCGCCCAGCACTCCCATGGAATGTTACGGGATTTGCGATCTAGCATCTGCCACGTAGCAGAAGTATCCTGGCCGTTCCCACTTAGGATCAACCAGAATTAGGGTTTTCCTGATTGGTCATTAACTAACAGCAACTAGCGTCGGACCCGAGAAAACTACTTTACGCAGAAACGCCAGGTCCGACGCGGATTCACGCTGCACTTGGTTCAAGGAGAATGGGAAATGAGAGGGATGCAAGGCTCAACCTCTCTGCCATAAGGCATAGTCCCATTCCGTTCCCCTAAAACAACGTAAATCAATTAAGACATAACTCTAGGTCATCGCTTTCGTTATTCATTTTCTTTGACGATCATCCCGCTGTTCTTTGAGAAAAGTTCTTGGCTAACCGGGACCACCCAACTGCAGGACGGACCTATGGCCTATCCTCCGCACTTTCCTGGGTTTGTTTTAGTTATGTAATTATCTAACACATTAGTTTGACATGTAACAACCAGCTTCTTTAGCTTTGTCCTTGCTTTCTTTCTTTGTCCCTGATTATGACCTTGAACTCTCTTCATTTGAGGTCTGAATGCACCTCTGTTTGGGTCATTATAAGACCAAGTTTTGTTACCCCTTGGTCTAGCTTGCACCTCCTGAATTATAGGTGTCACTCGAATGAGTGCATCCTGAAGATCTGATGGACACATAGATTCGAGATGGGTATTTACTGGTGGATTTAAGCCCGCACAAAATTTGGACACCTACTGCGTCATGTCCATCTGTGGCGCATACTTTAAAAGTGAGACGAATTTAGAGTAGTATGCGTCAAGAGTGAGTCCTAACTGTTTTAGCTCATAGAACTCGTTCATTTTCTGTGTGTGATATGCAGGTGGTAAGTATCTTCCCTGCACGGCTTTCTTTAGCTTCTCTCAGGTAACGGATCCCTCTGAAATCCCTTGATCCCTGCGCCATTGCTTCCACCAAAGCCTGGCTTCGCCGATGAGCTTTAACTTGGCGAGCATAGCCTGATTGGCGGGTACACTACTGGCTGCTTCGAAGTAATCCTCCATGGATTCAATCCAAATTTCAGCATCAGCCTGAACAAACCTGCCTCTTCCATCAAACTCAGGTGGCTTTATCTGCTTGAGGAGGAACTTCTTCTCTTGGATCACAACAGTACTTGATGTAGGAGGCGAATTTGGAACCTGTACCTCGGGTTGTGTCTGGATAAAGGTTTTCTTAACGTTATTATATGATAATCGTCTTTAGTTTATCTTTCATTTTTAGTTCAGCTATCTCGTAAACAATGTAGCTACTTAACTTTTTAACAACTCTTATGCACAGCCAGATATTGATAAAAAGAAGTCTTTATTTGTATTTACATGGGCATAGCCTTTTTGAATACAACGTTTCATGTAATGATAAGCCAATCGTTACATTTAGTTTGGAGAGAACAACGTTGTATTGCATTTGTCTATAGGAACTGTATAATAGTAGGGTTTTGGGTCATGGATCTTTAGAAATCGATAATTCATTGGAAGTTCAGGATACCCTTTCCGTGGGAATCCATACTTGTCATGGCCGGCCCAACACTTTAATCATGTCGACTGGGATTACACGGGTTACTTCCTCATATACACATGAGTTCATCTCAAACCTCCGACCTCGGATATGTAAAGTTGAATTTACGTGAGCTTCCACAAAAACGAACAGCTTCACGACCTTCAAGTCTTCCAACCATTTGATCCTCTTTAGGTTGGTCTGTAGATAAGCAAACCGGTGGGCGGCTATATAGTAGATTCCTGAAGACCCCGTCCATCTTCATTCTATGTAAAGAGGTGATGGATTATAAATTTGCTCGAGGATATTCATCATCCCAACTCTTTGTCTATAAAGCGGAGAATGCGTTGCAGTCATAAACATGACCCGAAATACCAAAAACTTATTCCACACTTTGTAACTCTGCAAGACAGATTTGAAGGTAAGGAAATGTTTGGACAACAACAATTTCTTTACTTCATTTTATTGAGATATATAAAAGCAATTCCGTTATTAGTCGGCTCTGATACCAACTATAACGTGTCCTCTTAGTATCATCCAGGACACGTCTTAGCAGTCCATCCGAAAGGATGTCTAGAAAGCTCCACCCGGCACTCCCACGGAATGTTACGGGATTTGCCCGTAGACTAGTATGCGGGCCTCAAGATCCAATCTCGAGTCACGTTAGCCTCTTGTACAGGACCCGAAAGGTGAGGGATTTATGGCCAAAGCCCCCCCTAGCACCCAACCGTCCTCCTGCTCCAAGTAGAGCTCAACGAAGAGACCTCTCGTGGCAGGTTCGGTCCACGTTCCCAGCGCGGTCAACAACCCCCTTAGTTAGGATCAGGCAGGCAGTCGGGGGTAACTGAAACTGCCTCTTCCTTCAGGCCTTCAACCTGAAGTATAGATATTCATTTAATTTGTAATTCATAAATCAAACAGTGCTCTAAAATCTCTAGCAAGCACAAACAATTTCCATTAATCGACCTTGTTTGTTTGGAAAACTACTAAGGAATGATTCTTTCCTTTCGAATGTATCCACACTCGTTTCAAGGGATCTTGCAACTTGGCAAGCTCCTTTATATTCCGGGTTAGGGCGTACCTTATTAACCCAACTTAGTCAACCCTAAAGTTCATTGGATACTTTAGTTTCCGATTTGTAACTTTCCTTATTTAGAAGAAAATCCAAGAATACATCCTTTTGCAACATAACTTGCATAAGGATCTACCATCCTTGTTGAGGTTGTTTACCCTTTATTCTTGTGAATCAATCACAAGACTACATGACTTCGTACTTGCTGCGCAAGTCCTGCAATGAAATAATCCATTTTAGTTTCTTTAAGCTGATGTATGTTGGACCTAGGGTCTCTTTTTAAGAACCTCAGGGACAAAACCTAGTTCCTTATCTTTACGAATTTATTGACCCTACAATAAGGAAAGTAGTCAAGTGCTTAAGGTATAAACATTTCTTTGGTCTTTAAATAATTTCCAAGGTATATTTTTTCAGCATGGTATTTCTAAGTTTAGATTGGTTTGGTTATCTTTTGGAAGGTAATATTGATCACCTCGTCACGATTTGTTATCCTTGTGACAATTGATTTTTCAGTCGCGGTAAAAATTCCATTTAATCTTCCTTTTTCCTTGCAAACGAAACTCATGTCAAATAACAATCTTTTCCTTGTTAAGATATACAATTAGCAATGATAACTTCCTAGTAATTTGAGCAATGAAAGAAACCTTTCATGAATTTAATCTTCTACAATGATTCGTTGCAAAAAGGAATAGGACTAATGGTGCAAGCTGCGGTTTTTATACCTTCAAGATGTAGCCGAAATATACTACTACAGTAGGCAGATAATCTTGCTTGTAATTCGTTTTAATGCATGATGCTATTCGAAGGAAACTATGTTCTATACATTATCATTTGTTCGATTTAAGTTAAACTCATTCATTGAAAATAACTCGGAAAAATATATCCTATCCCTAACAATTTATCTTTGTATGATTGACTTAAAACCGATATAAAACCAACAAGGAAAAACCTGGTTTTGGGGTGAGATATCCACATGGATACCAGGAGATGATCCTCCCGCAGCTACTCCTTGGACTTTCTTAGGCTGCATCACAGTTCAATCGTGAAGGCAACTTTTGCTCTTTCTTCTGGATTTCCACCATCTATCTTTCGAGGCAAGAAGTCATTCAAAAAGTTGACCAATGGTTTTAGGCACGGGGATTAAGGGTTTTCTCTTCCTAAAGTAAGGTGAATTTTTAAGGTTCTTGGGTTTAATGCATCACGGGAAAGGCTTTAACGTACCCGGGAAGGGGGGTTAATTGTACCCCAGAAAAGGGGTTAATGCACCACGGGAAAGGGGCTTGGGGGTTTAAAAACCCGGGGGAGGGGAAATGAAAATTCACAGGAAGGGATATGAGGGGGTGAATGGGGGCTTGACTAGCCCCCCCCTTAGGAAGCTTCCACTTCCTTATTACATGGCAGGGGGGGAACTACACGGCAGCGAATGATGTGCTGGCGGCCAGGGCGGACTACAGCAGCAGCTCTTCGGCAGCTCTAATGGCTTCCCTCTCCACTTTTTTTTTCAGCGATAGATCCTTCTCATCAATCCCTCCTCCCTCTCGATCAATGGCAACGATAGTAGAGACTTGGATTGCTTCTCCAACCGGTAGCGCACAACTGCCTCTCCCTTCTCGATTCTTACCCTCAATTATATAGGGAGAGGGGAGGGAATCCTCCCCCCCTTACCTATTAGTATGCATGGCAAGGGAGCCAAGAAAACTCCAGCGGAGGAGCTTGCTGGCTCCTCCATTCCACCTCTCACGCTCCCGCTTGACACGCCGCCGTGAAGGCGAATTTTTTTTTCCTTTTTATATATTTAATATATTACATCTTTGAAAATGGACCACAAATTGTCTATATGTTGCCATGCCGGTGTGTCTGCAGGGATCCTCCATTTTTAATCACTTGAACGATGACTAGCATGCCATGACATGAACTTTGCAATAGACTTATACTTGAACACAAGTTGAACACGTGGAATAATCGGAAAATATCGCAAAACCTTACGAGGCATATCCATTGACTTCATCACCACTTCGTATCTTGATTCACCACAAACAAGACACTCTCTGCGAACTCATGAATCCCACGAAATAAGACACAATCATTGACACATGCATGGATCTTGACATAATCAAGGCCTCCCTCCAAAGATGTCAAAGTAAAATGTCTTTCTTGCTCTCTCTTAGTTGGCAATTTGTTTCCTTTTGGAAGCATTTGTGATAATAACCTACATATATTTTTAAAAGTGAGTTAAAAAACCACCAACATATATTTGTGTCTGATTTCAAAATAGAACAATTAATATTATAATTCATAAGCCAAACTGAATTGATACCTACTTCAATAACATATTCAAACTGACAGTACTCCATCCATAAATTGTTTACAAGTTAAGTATCTCGAGGGACGCACAAAGAATAGAGTACGTACAACCTTTATACAATGGAGTAGATGACGCTACGTATAGTGGGTCATCTGGCTTCGTCGAGTGACCTTCTCACCGAACCAGTTGCGAAAAAAGATCGTGTACCATGTCGCCCAAAATCTGATCCTCTACAACTTAATGGGGCATTTCATAAGGGCTACTATCATGGTCATCGATCTCCACTCTTCTTGAAGACTCTGCCTCCTCGCGTCGACGTTTTGCAGCCTCTCGACGCTCGGGAGAGAGCATCTGAGGATGTGGCACCGCAACCTGCTCAACCACAAAAGGGGTTACATGTACGTTGATATATATTTCAAACATAGACTAGTAATCTTAGTGTTAAAAACAATGAATACCTATGATTTTTCTCGGTCCCATTCTCCATATATACTGAGGTGTGATATTGCAACTCGACGTACTCGAAAAATACACCCTCGACAATGATCACAAATGCATTTAATTTTTCGTCGTAGCCATGCATCTCAATTATGAAGGTGTAATGTTTCATCCTCCTTGGAGGATGTGCTCATTGACTCATCAGCATGCACCGCACTAGGTGATGATGATAACATGATGAAACCTAATTCATGACAATATCAAATTTTTTATTAATATGTTTACATAAAAACTTCAAGGCGTATTAATTATTCTAAGATATTCAATTTTAAATACACAAAAATTATCATAAATACATACAAACTTATGATAAAAACTTACTAACAAAACTTATCTTAAATACAAAAACTTATGATAAAAACGCAAGCGCGCTAAATGCGCGTCTATGCCTGCGTCTATCTGCGCATTTAAATACTCGTCTATTAGCGCGTTTATGTAAAATTAGATGCGCATATACACGCAGAAATAGACGCAAACATCAAAATTCAAAAGATACAAGTGATTTCTTTTCAAACTACACTTTTCCTACATTTTTTGCACGTTTTGGAGCTCGAGTTCAGCGGACATGCACTCTACCTCCACTAGTCTCTTCATGACTCACCTCTTCTTTCACTTCAAAGAGACAAGAAGGGAAAGAAGACAGCTAAAGAGAAGAAAACCAAGGAGAGGAAGAAAGAGAGAACAAAAGAGAGGAGAACAAGAGGAACAAGAGGCAAAGAGAGGAGACAACAAGCAGCAAGCATCAAGGGAGAACAACTCAACAAGGAGAGGAAGAAGGGGAAGGAAGCAATGCCACCACCCGTCCACACCAAAGACCCAAGGTGAGTCCTCTCTCTCTCTCTCTCTCTCTCTCTCTCTCTCTCTCTTTCCCCCTCCCTCCCTCTTTCTCTCTTTCTATATTAGGATCTTTCTTTCTATGAATTTAAAGCTTTTATATCACAAAAAAATCATGGTGGTTGTTTGAGAGCGACCGACTTAGCACGTCTGAGAGCGCGTGTAGTTTCTAGAGTAGATGCAAATATAGACATGCAACTGTTTTTTCTATTATCACATCTACAGGTGCGTCTCTAAGTGCATCTATTCTGAATGATAGATGTGAGTATACACGCGCCATGCTGAGAAAAAAGCTTTTGTTTTTTCCATGGTGGTACCACGTCTCTGAGCGCGCCTATTCTGTATACTAGATGTGAGAATATACGTGCTTTGCTAAAAAAACAAAGGCTTTGACTTTGGGAAAGTGTTTGAGAGTGCATCTATTGTGCATCTCAAACACGAATATACATGTGCCAGGTTTGATTAAAAAGACAAGCTTTTATTTCTGGAATTATACAAACATGTTACACAATAGTACAATTTACACAATATTGCAGTTTAGCAAATTTGTCTTATTTCTGTGTTTTGTTTGCAGATGTCGCATCCTAGTTCATCTAGCAATGACCCAGATTTGGAGTGCATGAATGATACTTTTGCACAATTTAGCAGAGGGATCAATGCTTTTTTTAGAGGTTTTCCTAGCAAGGAAGACTTCATGGGAGAGATGACTAGACACCTTGGCCGCTCTCCCACAGTAGACGAGGTATTTTAGCGTTATGTCTGGAATGCCGTTGATGTCTTTGCCTAGCATTGCTTCCCAAACACCAAATGTCCAAACCCCAATTGCAGGTACTCCACGTGCGACGCTTGTACATGCATCGGCTGAAGCACAAGCGTTAGCCGACGCACATGCATTTGTGGAAGCACGTGCATCCAGTGAGGCAGAGGGTAGTCGACAGAGAGGGAGGAGGGAGAGTCGAGGGGGAGGACGAGGCTTGTGTGGGGGTTGCCGAGGAGGTTGCGAGCGATCACCCTCACCAGAAGATCACGTAGAGGAGCTTGTATGCCAGTACTATAGAGTTACAGATACTGGTGGCATCGTCCATGATGATGAAGGAAGGAATGTAATGGTGTACATGAGGAGCATCGTGCATGCGATGTATAAAGATTGTTTCATTTACTTCAAGAATCAGAAAAGTGGCTTGTGTGACAGGAGGTGCTGAGGCAGTCCATAGGAGGTACCCAAATCTTGAGGATCAGCGATTCTCGGATGATTGGGGACGCACAAAAGTGAGGGATTTGCTTCACAACACGCACCAGGGAGTCACTTCGGAGACAAGGAGGAGCGTGGAGCCTATAGTCAACCACCTATGTGCCACCACATACAGTGGAAGAAAGCCAAGAAGAAAGTAGTAGAGAAAGTGAAGAGTCACCAACACGTAGAGGTGCGACGCATCCAAATGGAAACTATGGGATCATCGCATTACCGATCGGGTGGCAGAGAGTCGTGGGGGGCAGAGTTTGCAAGTATATTTTGATTTTTAGTTTTTTTAATTTTATATTTTTTTCAATTCTTTATGTAATTTATTCTAATACATTGTGTCTCATAATTGTTTGTATATCATAATTGTTTTGCAGACTACTATCGTTGATAGGATGCCTACTCCTAGGGAGGTAGGTTACCATCGAGGCCATAACCGCGCAGCCACATGGCTTCACTTCTATGAGAAGGGTCTCATCACTGAGGAGCAATACAACCGGGCTATGAGGATTTGATAGCCAGAGGAGGTATGTTTTTCTTACTTTCCTATTAAAAGTATGGCTAATTATAACTTTTTCTTTGCAATTATACGTAAGCAACCTTGATCTTTTGTGTGTGTAGGCGAACCTCGATGTGGAGCATAGCAAGGAGGGGGATAGCGACGCCAGTAGCGATGGTGGTGGTAGCATAGATGTTTCTTGTTCAAAATCGTAGAGGAGCACCATGCCTCCTCTATGGCCTTGTTGCTTTTTTTTTCTATTATCCATCTTTGAGCATATTACTTGTGGCCATGCTTTAGATCGCAAGCACTTAAACTCCCCATGTAAATGCGTTTTATATATAATGAATACATGGATTTTTGTTTTCAATTCTCGTGCCTTCAAATCCATTGTGTTTTCCCCAAATGCACAATTTGATGTATGGGAGGAGGAAAAAAAAACCAATTAGCAACCACATGTTCTCAGGTTTTTTTTTCTAATTTTGTGCTTCGCATCTATTTGCGCACCTAAATTGTAGAAAATGTGCATCTATACTCATGTCTAGAATGCACAGTACACACACCCATAGACACGCTATATAATTCAAATTAATAAAAAGAAATTAAATATCTTTGTTAAAAAATGATATTTTTGGTTTTGCAGTCGGGTCTACTAGCGCATGTAAAAGCGCGTCTATGCACGTGTCTATGTGCCCATCTAATCTTCCATGTAGACGCGCTTGTAGACACACAAAAGAAATTAAATAAATAATAATTTTGGTTTTCATCGACGCATTTATTTATGCGTGTATATGCTCGTCTTAGACGCGAAATGGTACAAGCGCATTTAGACGGGCTTATAGACGTGCCCATAAGATTTTCTCTCAATTTAAAAATCACGTCTAAGAGCGCGTCTAAGACGCCTTTTTGTTGTAGTGCATGAATCTAAGTGCGAGCTACAGATCCTCGCCATCAGAAATCTTATCCCAATGCAAAGGAGCATCGAATAGACTCCCCTCAAGAATTTCTACTCGCTAGTAGAGACCCCTATCACTTTATGAGAAGCTACAATCAAAGATCCATGTAATCATCGCATAGACATAAACCACGACATATCCTCCATGATCTCAGGATATCGAATCATTTGATTGCATATACTGCATCAAAATTATGATCGCATTTCTTCTCGATCTCTCGTGGCCTGCTCGTATTTAGCCACTTCTCCATGGATGTATGATGTAACATACAAAAATGATTCACTTTCTTCTCCATTTCAACATCCATCCTTTCTTCTACCACATTTCCAACCACCATATCTCTAGTCAAGTCTGTTATCGTCCTTCAGCCACCATAGCATACTATTGTCTGAATCCACTGCTGGTAGCCATTGTAAATCCACCGTTGTGGTAGCCATTGTGAAATATGCTACCTTCTGGAAGCGCGTTGTCGCACAAAGCCCTTCAGGGTTTCATGAAGTGCTCCAAGAAAAACATACATCGCTTATGGATGGGTCCCACAATCTCCACTTCATCTACAAGATGCACCAGGAAGTGAGTTTGTATCATGAGCATGCTAGTAGGTAGGTACTTCTCAAAAAGATAGACCATCTCCACTTCTCTGCAGATGCCAAGAGGCATATTCCATGGTGGATTTTGTAAGGAACTATTTATTTGTCGGGGCTTGTGTATAAAGAGGATTCCTTGCACGAGAAGTTGACGGGTACCCCTATCCTTTTCGACCATCAGATTAATTTAATGTGAACGTAGGTAATTCCACATCGGGTGATTCTATAAAATACATATTAAATTAATAGACATTTACGAGTTTAGAGTGTGCACTTGAATTAAATTAAGATAAGTTCAATGTTTCAACCTATTTAATTATTTTATAGTCGAAGACTTTTAGGTATTCACTTTTGTTGGATTTTATTTAATTATTTTCTAACAATTGTGAATGCTTCAATTGATGTGTAGAGTAGGCAGCGATGGCATTGGATAGCAACGAGCGATGTCGTAAATCTAAATGACTAGAAGAATTACTATTTTTTATGGGTGCACGCCTTTTCACTAAAGGTGTGAAACCAATATTTATTTAAGCGTGCTTACTTATTAAAGCACTTGACAAAAAATTTATAACATTGTATGCCCATAGGCACTTCCCATAGACACTCGATTAAATATTTCATTATTTGATATTTGTATTTGGGCATAGCTTGACTTTCGAACTCCCAAACGCCTCACTTCATATTTGGGAAAAAAAAAACAAAAAAGCAAAACTATGCTATTTGTAAAGTGGGCTATTTTTGGGCTAAAATATAAAAAAATTTATAAATATATACCTTTTGAAGCACTCACACAAGGCATGGGGGAAGATTGCATCCAATTTGTCTTTTTGTCTCATGTCGTGCAAATTCCCTTTTGCTTTGTTCTTGAAATTATGAAGGTTTGTAGAATTCTTTGTTCTTGGGAGCCTTCCGGCATTCACTAGGCATGTATACACCATCTGATCTGTGCACCAGTGGTATCAAAGCTGAGATCAAGAGCTTCCAATCGCTTGACATCTCGCGCGAAGGCAAAGCTCATAGAATGAATGGTCTCTACAGGCAATCTCGTGACAAATTGACAATAGAAAAGTGTTCCTCGCAGTGAAAACCCCTCTATTTACCCTCTGATCATGAATGACCTCTCATAGCAAGAAAAGGACCACTCCGAAAGCCCCTTTGTGAAGTCATTTTTCTCACAAAGAAAGCAATTGATATCATGGAAATTGTTAAGCTCTGACATGTTTGCCTATTGGTTTTCTAAGTATATTTTAGCAGTTCATCAAGAAACAAATCTAAGTGTCACCACCTGGCACTCCCATGGAATGTCACGGGGTTTTCTGCCTAGGGTTTCCCAAGTCCGCCTCTCGCAATGGAACGTTCACGATCAAACCCACTAGGATCGACCTGAAACTTGAGTCCCTAGTGGCGGTCAAGGTCTCCTCACAGCATTCCTACGTCGGGTCTTGGACATTCTACTTTACATGAGGTTACCCAATCCAAATTTGATCCATACCGCACTTGGCTCAAGGACAATAAGAAATGAAAGGGATGTGTTGCTCAACCTCTCTGCCAGTAGGGCATGATCCCATTTCAGTCCCCTAAAACAACTTGAGTTGGGTTCTAACCTCACATTGCCTAGAGGTCAAACGACGGTAAAATCTTGTGAGAAGCCCCCCAGTTCTCTAGGACCACCCTGCCGTAAGACATACGTGCCATCAGGGGTTCTGCCCACTCGCTTCCCTCAATAGGGGTACTTTAGTTATTTAATTAGCCCTATCACATTTATGTGTGACATTTAAAAGTGGCTTCCTTAATTAAGCCTTTTAGGGAACATGGTTCATTCACGTAATCTTATGGCACTACCACAAAGACAATTTAAGATAGGTTCCTTGGAAGTAAACTTAGTACTAGCATCTTAACTGAGATACAAGTCTTGTTTAAAAAGGGACAATATCCACAATCCATGAGGATGCACCTTATTTCCTCCGACATTCTGCCCTTGCACTAGTAACAAGGGCTTCAAGAATCTATCTCCAGTCACACATATCATTTGAGTAGGACCTGGAGGCAAGAAATTTACGACTAGAGCCCCCTCTAGCATCCAATCATCTTCCTACATTCAAACCAACCTGCGGAGAGACCTCTTGGGATAGGTTCGGTCCATGTTCCCATCACGGCTATTAAACCCCCCTTGGCTAGGGTTGACAGCCAACTAGAAGTGGTTTGGTGTGCCTTCCAAAATATCAACCTAATTCATTATTTCCATTTCTTTTATGAGTTTGGGGTCATACAATCTTCTTACAAGCGGTGTTCCTAAATTTAGAGGCACAAACAATGGTGCAAGCAAGTGCTCGGGACATCTACTAAGGTGGAGTCCCTATCTTTAATGCTTAGCATTTGTCCTTCTTTCCCTTGTGTCAATTTCCAATATCCTTTGAGGGATAGATAATACCTTCTTTCCGACCCCACTTCTATGTGATAGGAGTGAGCAATTATGCAATTGGATCTATATCCAGTAGTTCTTGAATGGTAGTTATCCTAGCTTACTGGCCCTTAGCCCAAGGTTCTTGTCTTGGGAAAATGATACTCGAGTTTTCTTATATTAACATCTAGTTGTATCATGGCTAAAGGCAATATCTCCAAGGTTGTTTTGGATTTATCGTGGCCAAATGTAGGGCAAAGACCAATGACTGGTTCACTTGTCTCAAGGTCAACCTATGAATGTAACAATAGTTTGACTCGTTTACTTTTAGTCCCTAAATAAGTGGAGTTAAGCCCTATCTTTACGTCTATATGACTCATCTTATTGAACTACCTTGAGCACTTAAGTTTAGCTCTTCATATGCGTGTCTTATAACTATCTTTAAGATGAATCCCTAGCAGTGCAACTGAAATTGTCCACGATACCACACAATCTAGATGCAAGTCTTTCTTAAGACGATGATGCAATGCGGAGTTATTTTCTAGGGAATTCATTTCAATGCACTTATGAAAATCATAAATAAAGACTTTTATTTTCCTTTTGTGCGAGGAACAGGAATTCATCACACCTAATTCAAATGCAAGCTACTTTTCTCTAAATGTTTATAGCAGCCTAATATCGCGCTAAGTATTGCAATGACCTAAACATACTTAACTGTCATCGTAGCAACTCACAATCCTCATGGAATTGATTCAAGTCTTTATTCCTACCTTTCCAATCTCACCAATTCCGCAATGCAAAAAATATGATTTTCTCTTAATGATGACTATACTTTATCATCCCGACAACCTATTTTTCAGTTTCTTTTACCTCTGAAGCATGCCAATGAAATTGTTTAAATCTAATGCACTATGAACACAATCAATAAAGTCCTTGATTTCAGTGTACACAAATGCGAAATATTTTGTGCAAGTTGTTTGTTCTAAAGATGACAAAGTGCAATAAGACACAATTTCCAACCTGATTGAATAATGCAACCGAATTGGTGGTTAGTTATCCTAAATTTTTTTAACTAGAATACTTCTCCCTTCCCAATGAAGTTAATCTACGTTTTTAAGAGTTCCCATCAAAGTATGATTTATGGGATGCACCTGGTTACCAAGTGTCACAGTTCCTTGACCCGCAACTGCATTGGTTGAAGCAGGATTCACGCTCAATTGGACCTTACTTTGCTTGGGAGGCATCGTATAGTTTGACTTTTTCCTCATGGCTAAGTACCCAGGCTAGAAGAGAGTTGACTCCTTGTGGAAGGAAATCAACCATGAGAACCCTCTCAAAGAGGGGGAAAAAGAAAGGGGAAACTTGGAAGCCTCCAAGGGAAAATTTCTCTCTCTCTCACTCTCTCTCTCTCTCTCTCTCTCTCTCTCTCTCTCTCTTTCTTTTACTCTCTCTCTCTCTCTCTTTTCTCTTACTCTCTCTCTCTCTCTTTTCTCTCACTCACTCTCCCTCCAGTTTGACAGCAGGGAAGAGTAATGTTAGTAATGCCCCTTCTTCTTATGCCTAAGGGGATTTTATAGTGGTATGGGGGGGGGGAGGAATAGTATGATATGGAGCCCCCCCCATCCCCATCGGGGTAGCCAGGTGTATGGCCCCATGAAGTCGATGTCTCCTTGCTCCACATACATGTTTTGGAAAGCCTTGATTCGCTTTGCCCATACGCAAATCTTGTCCCCCCTCTCACCTTAGCCACTAGCAGCTGCCCATCCTCTTCTCATTGAAGCTCCCCCACACCGGCTTGTCATCACATGGTTGCCCCCTCCCCCTCCGTTTGCTAGCTACCGGTGTGAGTAAAGGGGGGAATTTATCCTTTTTTTTTTAATTCATTAATTAAGGGGGGGGTCATACAGCAGGGGAGGGAAATATTACATCCTTTTCTCCTTAAGGAATTAATATGTCCTCGTCTCAAAAGGAATTAGGGATATTGTTGGTTGAGAGTACTCTAGTCAATCCATGTGGCATCGTCTTTTGGAAAGTCCTTCCGCTAGATGAGGTACTCCTTGAGGATTCTACTCCTCAATCTCTTTTCCTAAATGTCTAAGATTCTATCTAGCCAAAGCTCAAGGATTCCTTCGCTTGGCATTACAACTTCTTGATCATTGAGTACATGGCTAGGATTGGATACATATTTCTTTAGTAGCCTAACATGAAATACATTGTGAACCTTTACATTCTCAAGGAGTTGGAGTTTGTAGGCATTGGGCCCTAGGCATTTGACGATCCTGTAGGGTCCGCAATACCTTGGACTCAGTTTTTTAAATTCTCCCAATGATAAGGAATGCTTCTTGGGCCGTACATGAATAAAAACCATGTCTCTCTCATTAAAGAGTCGCTCTTGTCTATTTAGATTTGCATAGGCTTTCTGCCTGTCCTTGGCGGCTCTAATATCTTGTCTGATGGCCTTAACTTGGTCATCCATTACCTTGAGCATTTCCTTAGAAGCTTCTACCCTTAAAGTAGGATCTAAAAAGCTCAATGGAGTACAGCAATCATGCCAATACAATGCTTGAGTAGGTTTCATTTGAATGCTTTGCTGGTAGGAAGCATTATAGGTGAACTCTACCACTGGTAGATATTGGATTCATTTCTTAGGTTTGCGATAGCAATAAGCTCTAAGGATATCTTCATTGACTTGGTTGACCCCATTTGGCCATCACTTTCAAGGTGATAGGCTCTACTTAAATAGAGTTGAGTCCCAATGGCCTCGAATATTCCTCTCCAAAAGTGAGATGTGAAGAGGGAGTCACAGTCATTAACGATCCTTCTAGGCAACCCATGGAGTTTGAATATCTCCTTGATGAATAATCTAGCAATATCTAAAGCTTTATAGTTTTTCTTGATTGGAACAAGGTGTGCAACCTTGGTGAGTATGTCCACTATAACCATAATCAAATTGTAGCCTCCTTGCATTGAAGCTAACCCAACAACAAAGTCCATGCTGATAAATTCCCACTTCATTTGGGTGATGTCAAGAGATTGTAGCTTCCAAGGCATCTTGACATGTTCGGCCTTAATGCGCTGGCAAGACAAACATTTTGTGACATATTTGAGCAAGTCTCCCTTAAGCCTTCCCCAATAGTAGCTCTTTCTAAGCGTGTTCAGGGTCTTGAGATATTTGAGATGGCCTAACGAAGGGGAGTCATGTGTATCCCAAAGTATTCTCTATTTGAATTTCTTGCTCGAGGGTATGCATAATCTTGTCCTAAAATAGACAAGTCCCTCATTGACCGAGAATTCTTGATACTTGTCCTTAAGTTTGGGGTTTTGGTCATTTTTCAAAATTTCCTTTATTATCTCTAGATATTTTGGGTTATGGCTAGCTTCTTCCTTAGCTAGTTCAAGGATAGGGTTGCTATGTATTGACACCATAGTTACCAATGATTCCACCATTGCAGGTTCCTCCATGATAAGAGAGCTGAGGAACGCCTTACAACTTAGGGCATCAGCAATCACATTCTCTTTGTCGAGTCGATACCTGATCTCAAAATCATACTCCTGCAGAACTTTTATCCAACGAAGTTGCCTCATGTTGAGGTTGGTGTGGGTGAAGATCCATTTAAGGCTCTTATGGTTCGTGACCAATGCAACTTGTTACCAAGCAAGTAATGTCGCCAAAGTTTGAGGGCATGAATCATTGCTAGCAGCTCTGGGTCATGGGTGGCATAATTCCTTTCATGGGTTTTTAGCTTCCGCAAGGAATAGGCTATAGGGTGACCTTCTTGCATTAGTATATATCTAGTATCTGTGACAACTTCAAATTCCTTACTTAAGTTAGGGAGCTTAGGAATTGGTGTTGTCATCAAGCTATGCTTGAGTTGATCTAACTTGCTTGTTCAGAGGGCATCCACACTATGGCAACTTGCCTTTTTAGTAAATTTGTGAGGGGTGCTGCGATTAAAGAATAGTCCTTAATGAAGATCATGTACCAACCTATTAATCCAAGAAAGCTATGCACTTCTTTAATAGTATCTCGTGGAGACCACTCTTGGACATCCTTAACCTTTGTAGGGTCTACAGAGATTCCTTCATTTGACACAATAAATCCAAGCTATTTAATTTTCCTTTTGAGGAAGGCACACTTTTTCTTTTTAGCAAAGAGCTTATGAGTCTAAAGACTGATGCGAACTTGAGGTCATGATTCTCCTCTTTCTTGGAATAAACTAAGGTGTCATCAAAGAAAACAAGTACAAAATCATTGAGATATGGTCTAAACATGTCATGCATTAGCCAGTTAAAGGTGGTAGGGGCATTAGTCAATTCAAAAGACATTACTGTGAATTCAAAATGACCATATCTAGTATTAAATGTTGTCTTTGAAATATCCTCATCGTTGATGCGGATCTGATAATACCATGACCTCAAATCAATCTTGGAGAAGATTTTTTCTCCCTACAATCAATCGAGTAACTTGTCTATCCTTGGAATGAGGTACTTATTCTTGATGGTTACTTGGTTTAAACCTCTATAATGGATGCAAAGTGGAAGTGTACCATCCTTGTTCTTTTGAAACAAGACTGGAGCCTCCCAAGGAGAATTGTTGGCGCATATGTGCCCTTGGTCTAGTAGCTGTTTGAGTTGTTTATTTAACTCAATAGCTTTAGGAATGGACATCTTGTAGGGACTTTTTGCAACTAGCACTACAACAGAAATGAGGCATAGACGCGCATGTTAGACGTGCAAAGTCGGGCGCATCTATCATTGCGTCTATATGTGTGTGTAAAAGAGCATGTAAATAGACGCGAAATTTGTGTCTATGTATCCGCGTAAATAGACGCCGATATAGACGTGCCACCAGACGCGAAATTATTTAACCACATAAAATTGGACTTAATATAATAAAAAAACCAAAGTTAATAATTATTTAACCACCTGAAATTGATTCTTGAGTATGCACGTGTGCACATGATAAAAACCATAGAATTAAGAATACACATTGAATAATTGAATTAAAAAACCAGAGTTAATAATTATTTTTTCATTGCTCTCTAATGAATGGTAGTTTTTCCTATTGACAAGCTTGATATAAGTAATTAGCGGCAAGCGACAGAAACCTTATTATACAATTAGTAGCAAGCATTGCAATATCTATCTCGTAATTTCTCTACTTGAAGATGATAAAAAATACTTCCTTTTTATTATGGAAAATTCAATTTAGCTTTAAACTTGACTATTGATTCTTGAGTATGCACGTGTGCGCATGATAAAAACCATTGAATTAAGAATACACATTGAATCATTAAGCAAATTAAGTATGTTACAGTGAATGATCAATCTCATCTTCAATGAGATCAGCCCTTGCTAAACTATCTACTTCTAGGTCTATGTTACAAAGAGGTAATGAAACAAATAAGTCTATCCCACTATAAGATGTGTTGCTATATTGCTCAATAACTTCATCAATATCATTGACAATCACATTATTGTCTTCTTCTGCTTTTTCTTGAACATCCTCGCGAGGTTCATCTTGTACTATATCACGCATATCATCCATTATGGTGTCATCATGTACATCATCATTAATTGTTGGATTGTCATCTGCTATCTCTATGTCGGAAATATTACCTTATATTGGTTTTGAATGATTAGATATAGGGATGACATACCACCATCGGTTATTGTTTACCATTGGATGATACACAACCTGTATTTGAAAAACAAAAGCAAAAAACTTAAGTACTTATTATATTGTGTATATGTGTCACATGTATATATATAAAAATTTTAGCTTTTGCATATATACTTGCTCGCATTGTTGAGGTAGTACTAATGTGTCGTTCTTGTTTTGGTGAAGTTTTGTAGAGTCAATGATTACAAAACCACTTGGATGACGTCTGATTGTGCAATGCTCACCATTTGTTACCACTCCTTTAAACCACTTCACATCTAGTACATATATAAAGAATCGTCTGAAGTCAAGCTTTAGAATATCTTGGATCAAGCCACAATAACCTTCCATGGTACCACTAGCATCCTCGAAGTGAGCAAGACCACCACAATCTTGGGTATTTCTCTTTTCATCTATACGTTGAGTTCGAAGATATTACCCTCACACTAAATAGCATTGAAGAATGTGCACTAGTAGTAAAAGATAAAAGATCAAACATGTCAATTATTTATATAAAATAAAACTTATAGAAACAAATTCATTGATAGTATGTCTTACCTTTGATAAGCAACCTCGTGCATATTCCCACTCTTCTTGAGATAAATTAATTTTCTCCTCTTTTTCCATTCTCTCCATTTCCTCATGTAACCAATCTATATCAATATGACGTGGGAGCGCATTTAAATGATCTGGAAATGAGACATTACGTCTATATTTGGTGCGCAATGCTTGTCTTTCACTTTTTCTTCTTGCCCTTGCTTCATTATATAGTGTCACCCATTTGCTCATTACATCACTATTGAGCACACAAAAACTATTTAACTTACGAAGTTTTTCTTTTGTTAACACTTTACTCATTCCTTTTCCTTCAAGTATTATAGAGGTCATCCTCAAGTCTTCATCATATTTCCATAGTCGTGGTTGAGAGGGGTCCACTTCAGCAAGATATTCAGAGATATAAACAAGGGATGATTGCACTAACCAACCCTCAGCCATGCTTCCCTTAGGCGTGCTTTTTGCCTGACAAAATCTTTCAAGGTTTTCATGAAGCGCTCAAGAAAAAACATCCACCTTGCATGAACTGCCCCAGAAAGTGCGATCTCATCAATCAAATGTACGAGTAAATGTAATTGAGTAGCCAAAATGGATCGAGGAAAAATTTCCTCCACCAAACAGACCACCTCAACAGATAATACTCGAGCATCTTGCAATGTGTTTGGATTAATTTCCTTCGAGCTCACGTATCTGTCAAGATGTATTTGAGAAATGTTTATGTTTGTGTAGAAATTCAAAGATATATAATGAAAAAAATACAATGTATACATACCCCAGAAGCTCTCCCATCTTGTAAATGATATCACGTACATATTTGGATACACAATGGGATATGCTAGTAGGAAGTACGAACTAAATGTAAACAATATTCATAGATCAAATGATTAGTTGAGGAAAAAGTCATCATACCCCAAAGTTTACACATAGTTACTCCACTAATTACTATATTCATGGTTAGAGATACCCTTACTTGAATCATTTTGTGCCAATGGTGGGACTTCAAACAAGATAGTTGCTCCACACCTCTTTTCTTTTTCTTTATGAAGGCTCCCTTGAGACATCTCATACATCCTGTGGGTGTTTGAAAGCTACATATTTGTTCCTTCACTATTTTTTCCTCGTTCTTTGACAACATCTAAGGTGCATGGGGTAGCTAAATCTTTCCTCTGGGTCCAATGCGTAGCCAGGCTTGTCTCATGCGACCAATGTTACATAAATCCTCCCTTACATTGACTGAATCACAAGCCCCTATCAAGTGATCCCATAATGTAGATACAATATTTTTGAATATGTGCATGGGATCCAACATGTGATTGATCTTGAGTTCAGTCCAGTATGGAGGATGAAAAAATATAGAGAACCTAAAAAACAAACAATATATTATGTAAACAATTCATCATGCTAAATACTTTAAAGTCAATCGAGAGAAATGCACTTCTTAGCGACTCATGCCGAGTGGAGGGTGGTTGTCGGCATTAATTCATCTCTCCTTCCAATCTCGAATGGTTAGAGATTGTGGAGTCATTCCATTAGTAGAGAGAACATATTTGGGATGGTTAATAGGAACAAATCAATGATGATTATCGTAGATAACCTTTTTTAAACGTGCCGGCCTAGAGGAAACTAGAGAGGGACCGCAAATAGGACATGCATGATATCCTGATGTGGTTAAACCTGAACAAACAAGTGAATTAATAAAATGCAATTGATTCAAGTCTTGAATTTCAAATATAGAGTTATATACATGTACCTAAACACTCTCCGTATCCTGGAAAGTCATGCATGGTCCACAACAACATGGCCTTCAATGTGAAATCTCTAGAGGATGTAGATGTGCTTTTACCTTGTGCTTTCTAGAATCAGAAGGGACAACATTACATGTCCCTTTTTAATTGCCATGGATGGAGGAATATTATAGTTCACCAATACCACTAGCCATACATTGTATGATGTGCTTTTGATTCCAAATGGATTGATTCCATCCATACCTAAACCAAATCTCAAATTTCTTGGCTCTTCTTTGAAAACAGGTCACAAATTATCTATATGTTGCCATGCCGGTGTGTCTGCAGGGATCCTCCATTTTCCATCACTTGAACGATGACTAGCATGCCATGACATGAGATTTCTAATAGACTTACACTTAAACATAAGTTTTATACGTGGAACAATCGGAAAATGTCGCAAAACGTTAGGAGGCACATCCATTGACTTCATCTCCACATCGTATCTTGATTTGCCACAAACAGGACACTCTCATGCGAACTCATGAATCCCACGAAATAAGACACAATCATTGACACATGCATGGATCTTGAAATAATCGAGGCCTCCCCCCAGAGATGTCAACTAATGTCTTACTTACTCTCTCTTAGTTGGCAATTTGTTTCCTTTGGGAAGCATTTGTGATAATAACCTACATATATATTTAAAAGTGAGTTAAAAAGCCACCAACATATATTTCTATCTGATTTCAAAATAGAACAATTAATATTATGATTCATAAGCCAAACTAAATTGATACGTACTTCAATAACGCATCTAAACTGACATTACTCCATCCATAAATTGTTTGCAAGCTAAGTATCTCGAGGGACGCACGAAGAACGGAGTATGTACAACCTTCATACAACGGAGTAGATGACACTACATATAGTGGATCATCTGGCTTCATAGAGTAACCTTCTTCCTGAACCGGTTGCGAAAATAGACGGTGTACCATGTTGTCCAAAATCTCATCCTCTACGACTTGATGGGGCATTTCATGAGGGCTACTATCATGGTCGTGAGTCTCCACTCTTCTTGAAGACTTTGCCTCCTCGCATTGACGTTTTGCAGCCTCTTGACGCCCCGGAGGGAGCATCTGAGGATGTGGCACCGCATCCTGCTCAACCACAAAAGGGAGTTTCATGTACGTTGATATATTGAGTAACATAGACGAGCAATCTTACTGTTTAAAAAAAACAATGAATACTGGTGATTTTTCTTGGTCCCATTCTCCATACAAGCTGAGGTGTGACATTGCAATTGGACGTGCTTGAAAAATACACCCTTGACAACGATCACACATGCATTTAATTTTTCGTTGTAGCCATGCATCTCGATTATGAAGACGTAATGTTTCATCCTCACTTGAGGATGTGCTCGTTGACTCATCAGCATGCACCGCACTAGGTGATGATGACGATATGATTAAACCTAATTCATGACAACATCAAAAATATTTGTCATTCATATGTTTACATAAAAACTTCAAGCTAGCGTATTAATTACTCTAAGATCTCAATTTTAAATACACAAAACTCATCATAAATGCATTAAAACTTATGATAAGAATTCACTATGAAAACTTATCTTAAAAACAAAAAATTATGATAAAGTCTAAATTAGTGTCTATTTGTGCGTCTATATTTGCGTCTATATCCGCGTTTACGTACACATCTAAATTAGCGTCTATTTGCGCGTCTATGTTTGCATCTATACGCCCGTTTACATAAACCTTAGATGTGCATATACACACCAAAATAGACATACACGTCAAAATTCAAACCATACTTAAATCATTTCTTTGAAGCTCGAGTTTAGCCGACATGCAATCTCTTCATGCCTCACCTCCTCATGAGTCACCTCTTCTTTCATTTCAAATACACAAGAAGGGAAAAAGGAAAGCCAAGGAGAGGAAGAAAGAGAGAACAAGAGAGAGGAGAACAAGAGGAAGAAGAAGCAACAAGCAAGCATCAAGGGAGGGTAACTTACCAAGGAGAGGAAGAAGGAGAAGGAAGAAGCGCCACCACCTGCCACACCAAACACCCAAGGTGAGTTTCTCTCTCTCTCTCTCTGTCACTCTCTTTCTCTCTCTATCTGTGTATTAGGATTTCTGATTCCATTATATATTGCATTTTGTAAATCATGAATGGCGGTCGTCGAACTAAAATCAGCCGACTGAGCGCGTCTGCCAGCGCGTCTACATTTCAGTGTAGACGCAGGTATAGACGCGAAGAAATTTTTTCTCTCATTGCATCTGAGGCCGTATCTTCTGGCGCGTGTGCTCTATAGTCTACACACGATGATACACGTAGGCGCCAGAGCATTGACCTCGAAACCTTGTCTAATAGTGCGTCTATACTGCATCTTAGATGTGGATATAGACGCGCTCTAGACAGAGGGTTGACTTTAGGGATGCATCTGAGACCGCGTCTATCCTGCAATTTAGATGCGGTTATACACGCGCCAACTCTGATAAAAAGCAATTTTCATTGTCTATTGAGAGATATTTTTGCAATGATAAATGTAACCAATCCCATGTTTGTGTTTATCAATTTTCTTGTTTATGAGAAGCATTAGCACTTAAGTTTTATGCTTAATGTCTAAAGAAAGCTCTTTGAAAATGTTTAGGTGTGGATGAAGGTAATATATGATTTTTTGTATGCAAACAAATTTTTCTTTTTCTTGTGTTTGTTTTGCTGATATCGCATCCTGGTTCATCTAGCAATGACCCGGATTTGGATCGCATGAATGATACATTAGCCTCGTTCGGTAGGGGGGTCAATGAATTTTTTGGAGGTTTTCCTAGTAGGGAAGACTTCATGGGAGAGATGACCAGACACCTTTGCCGCTCTTCCATAGCAGAGGAGGTGTTCAGCGTCATGTCTGGAATGCCTCTGACGTCTTTGTCTGGCACTACTTTCCAAACTCCAATTGAAGGTACTCCACATGCAGGTACTCCACGTGCAGCACTTATACATACATCGGCTGAAGCACAAGCATCAGCCGACGCACGTGCATCTACAGAAGCACGTGCATCCAGCGAGGCAGAGGGTAGTCGACAAAGAGGGAGGAGGGAGAGTCGAGGGGGAGGACGAGGCTTGTGTGGGGGTTGCCTAGGAGGTGACGAGTGATCACCCTCACTAGTAGATCACGTAGAGAAGCCTCTACGCCAGTACTATAGAGTTACATATACTGGTGGCATCTTCCATGATGATGAAGGAAGGGATGTAATGGCCTACATGATCAACGTTGTGCATGCGACGTATAAAGATTGTTTCGTCTACTTCAAAAATCAGAAAAGCGGCTTGTGGTAGGAGGTGTTGAGGGCAGTCCGTAGGAGGTACCCAAATCCTGAGGGTTAGTGATTCTCGGATGATTGGGGATGCACAAAAGTGAGGGATTTGCTTCACAACAAAAGATCACACCTCATGACATGCGTGAGGGACTCACTGTGGAGGTAGGAGGAGGGGCGTGGAGCCTATAGCCGACTACCTATGTGCCACCACATAGAGTGGAAGAAAGCCAAAAAGAAAGCAGTAAAGAAAGTGAAGAGTCGCCAGCACACAGAGGCATGACGGATCCAAATGGAAACCATGGGATTGTCGCATTATGGATCGGGCATCAGAGAGTCGTGGGAAGCGGAGTTTATAAGTATATTTTGATTTCTAGTTTTTTAAAATTTATATTTCTTTCAATTCTTTATATAATTTGTTCTAATACATTGTGTCTCATACTTGTTTGTATATATCATGATTGTTTTGCAGACTACTATCATTGGTAGGATACCTACTCCTAGAGAGGTAGGTTACCATCGAGGCTATAATCACGCAGCCACATGGCTTCACTTCTATGAGGAGGGCCTCATCACTAAGGACCAATACAATCGGGCTATGAGGATTCGACAGCCAGAGGAGGTATGTTTTTCTTACTTTCCTATTAAAAGTATAGCTAATTATAACTTTTTCTCCACCATGTCTACGTAAGCAACCTTAATCTTTTGTGTATGTAGGCGAACCCGGATGTGGAGCATAGCGAGGAGGGGGATAGCAACACTAGTAGCCATGGTGGTGCTAACGAAGATGTTTCTTCTTCAGATTCGTAGAGGAGCACCATACCTCCTTTATGGCCTTCTTTCTTGTATATGTATTATCCATCTTTGAACCTACTGCTTACGACCACACTTTAGGTGGCAAGCACTTAAACTTCCCATGTAAATGCTTTTGATCTATAATGAATACATGGACTTTATTTTCAATTCTCTGGTTTTTTTTTTCTAGTTCTATTTTGCGCATCGATTCACATGTCTAAATTGTAGAAAAAGCGTGTTTACAAGCGCATCTACAATGCAGAGTACATACACTCATACACACACTAGATAATTTAAATTTAGAAAATCAATTAAATATATATATTTTTTTTAAATATATATATTTTTTTCCGTTCATGTCTATGGGTGCTTGTAAAAGCGCGTCTACAGACGTGTCTATATGCCCGTCTAATTTCCAGATAGACGCGCTGGTAGATGCATAGAATAAATTAAATAAATAACAATTTTGGTTTTTTATGCGCATGCACTACAATAGAAACGAGGCATAGACGCGCATGTTAGGCGCACAAAGTCGGGCGCATCTATCACAGCGTCTATAAGTGCGTGTAAAAGTGTGTGTAAATAGACGCGAATTTTGCGTCTATATATCCGCGCAAATAGATGCTAATATAGACGCGCTAGTAGACGCACAATTATTTAACCACCTAAAATTAGCAATTCATATAATTAAAAAACCAAAGTTAATAATTATTTAACCACCTCAAATTGATTCTTGAGCATGCACATGTGCGCATCATAAAAACCATAGAATTAAGAATACACATTGAATCATTGAATTTAAAAAATAGAGTTAATAATTACTTTTTCATTGCTCTGTAATGAATGGCAGTTCCTCTAGTTGACGCCTGATATAAGTAATTAGCAGCAAGCGACAGAAACCTTACAATTAGTAGCAAGCATTGCAATATGTATCTCGTAATTTCTCTACGTACTTGAAGATGATAAAAGATACTTCCTTTTTATTATGGAAAATTCAATTTCGCTTTAAAATTGACTATTGATTCTTGAGTATGCACGTGTGCACATGATAAAAAGCATAGAATTAGGAATACATATTGAATCAATAAGAAAATTAAGTATGTTACAGTGAATGATCCATCTCATCTTGAATGAGATCAGCCCTTGCTAAACTATCTACTTCTAGGTCTATGTTACCAAGAGGTAACAAAACAAATAAGTCTATCCCACTATCAGATGTGTTGCTATATTGCTCAATAACTTCATCAATATCATCGACAATCACATTATTGCCTTCTTCTGCGTTTCCTTGAACATCCTCGCAAGGTTTATCTTGTACTATATCATGCATATCATCCATTATGGTGTCATCATGCACATCATCATTAATTGTTGGATTGTCATCTGTTATCTCCATGTCGGTAATATTACCATATATTGGTTTTGAACGATTAGATATAGGGATGACATACCACCATCGGTTATTGTTTACCATTGGATGATACACAACCTGTATTTGAAAAACAAAAGCAAAAAACTTAAGTACTTATTATATTGTGTATATGTATCACATGTATACATATAGAAAAATTAGCCTTTGCATATATACCTGCTCGCATTGTTGAGGTAGTACTAATGTGTCATTCTTGTTTTGGTAAAATTTTGTAGAGTCAATGATTACAAAACCACTTGGATGACGTCTGATTGTGAAATGCTCACCATCTGTTACCACTTCTTTAAACCACTTCACATCCAGTACATATATAAAGAATCGTTTGAAGTCAAGCTTCATAATATCTTGGATCAAGCCACAATAACCTTCCATGGTACCATTGGCATCCTCGAAGTGAGCAAGAAAACCACAATCTTGGGTATTTCTCTTTTCATCTATACGTTGAGTTCGAAGATGTTTACCCTCACACCAAAGTGCATTGAATAATGTGCACTAGTAGTAAAAGATAAAAGATCAAACATGTCAATTATTTATATAAAATAAAACTTATAGAAACAAATTAATTGATAGTATGTCGCACCTTTGATAAGCAACCTCGTGCGTATTTACACTCTTCTTGAGATATATTAATTTCCTCCTCTTTTTCCATTCTCTCCATTTCCTCATGTAACCAATCTATATCAATCTGATGTGGAAGCGCATTTAGAAGATCTGGAAATGAGACATTACATCCATATCTAGTGCGAAATTCTTGTCTTTTACTTTTTCTTCTTGCCCTTGCTTTATTATATAGTGTAACGCATTTGCTCATTACATCACTATTGAGCACACAAAAACTATTTAACTTACGAAGTTATTCTTTTATTAGCACTTTACTCATTCCTTTTCCTTGCGGTACTATAGAGGTCATCCTCAAGTCTTCATCATCTTTCCATAGTCGTGGTTGAGAGGGATCCACTTCAGCAAGATATTGAGAGATATAAACAAGGGATGATTGCACTAACCAACCCTCAGCCATACTTCCCTCAAGCCGTGCTTTTTGCCTGACAAAATCTTTCAAGGTTTTCATGAAGCACTCAAGAAAAAACATCCACCTTACATGAACTTCCCCACAAAGTGCGATCTCATCAATCAAATGTACGAGTAAATGTAATTGAGTAGTCAAAATGGATCGAGGAAAAATTTCCTCCACCAAACAAACCACCTCAACAGATAATACTCGAGCATCTTGCAATGTGTTTGGATCAATTTCCTTCGAGCTCACATATCTGTCAAGATGTATTTGAGAAATGTTTATTTTTGTGTAGAAATTCAAAGATATATAATGAAAAAATACAATGTATACAGGCCTCACAAGCTCTCCCATCTTGTAAATGATATCACGTACATCTTTGAAGGCACAATGGGATATGCTAGTAGGAAGTACGAACTGAATGTAAACAATATTCATAGATCAAATGATTAGTTGAGGAAAAAGTCATCATACCCCAAAGTTTACACATAGTTACTCCACTAATTACTATATTCATGGTTAGAGATACCCTTACTTGAATCATTTTGTGCCAATCGTGGGACTTCAAACCAGATAGTTGCTCCACACCTCTTTTCTTTTTCTTTATGAAGGCTCCCTTGATACATCTCATACATCCTGTGGGTGTTCGAAAGCTATATATTTGTTCCTTCACTATTTTTTCCTCGTACTTTGACAACATCCAAGGTGTATGGGGTAGCTGAATCTTTCCTCTGGGTCCAATGCGTGGCCAGGATTGTCTCATGAGACCAATGTTACGTAAATCCTCCCTTACATTAACTAAATCGCGAGCCCCTATCAAGTGATCCGATAATGTAGATACAATATTTTTGAATATGTGCATGGGGTCCAACGGGTGATTGATCTTGAGTTTAGTCTAGTATGGAAGACGAAAAAATATAGAGAACCTAACAAAAAAACAATATATTATGTAAACAATTCATCATGCTAAATACTTTAAAGTCAATCGAGAGAAATGCACTTCTTACCGACTCATGCCGAGTGGAGGGTGGCTATCGGCATTAATCCATCTCTCCTTCCAATCTCGAATGGTTAGATATGGTTAGCAGCCTCTCGACGCCCAGGAGGGAGCATCTCAGGATGTGGCACCGCATCCTGCTCAACCACAAAAGGGAGTTTCATGTACGTTGATATATCATTCCCGTAACATAGACATGCAATCTTAGTGGTAAAAAAAAACAATGAATACCGGTGATTTTTCTCAGTCCCATTCTCCATACAAGCTGAGGTGTGACATTGCAATTTGACGTGCTCAAAAAATACACCCTCGACAACGATCACACATTCATTTAATTTTTCGTCGTAGCCATGTATCTCGATTATGAAGATGCAATGTTTCATCCTCACTTGAGGATGTGCTCATTGACTCATCAGCTTGCACTGCACTAGGTGATGACGACGTCGACATGATTAAACCTAATTCATGACAACATCAAAATATTTGTCATTCATATGTTTACATAAGATCTTAATTTTAAATATACAAAAATCATCATAAATACATTAAAACTTATGATAAGAATACACTATCAAAACTTATCTTAAAAACAAAAAATTATGATAAAGCCTAAATGCACATCTATATCCGCGTTTAACTACGCGTTTATATTGGCATCTATTTTCACGTCTATATTTGCGTCTATACTCGCGTCTATCTAAACAATAGACGCACATATACATGCGATAATAGACACACACGTCAAAATTCAAACCATACTTAAATCGTTTCTTTTCAAACTGCGCCTTTCCTTTCCTGCATTTTTTGCGATTCTAAAGCTTGAGTTTAGCCGACATGCAATCTCTTCATGCCTCACCTCCTCATGACTCACCTCTTATTTCGTTTCAAACACACAAGAAGGGAAAAAGGAAAGCCAAGGAGAGGAAGAAAGAGAGAACAAGAAAGAGGAGAACAAGAAGAAGCAGCAAGCAAGCATCAAGGGAGGGTAACTTACCAAGGAGAGGAAGAAGGAGAAGGAAGAGCGCCACCACCCGCCACACCAGACACCCAAGGTGAGTCTCTCTCTCTCTCTCTCTCTCTCTCTCTCTCTCTCTCTCTCTCTCTCTCTCTTTGTTTCTCTCTTCCTCTCTCTGCGCCTATGTCTGTGTAGTCTTAGAGCGCATGTGCTGGCGCGTGTCCTCTGCAGTGTACACGCGATGATACACGCGCTGCAGAGAAGATTGACCTGTTGTCTACACACGATTATACACGCACATTAACCTGGGATGCGCATCTCATAGCGCGTCTCTGCAGCATCTTAGATGCGCAGATAGACGCGCTGGACAGAATGTTCACTCTAGAGCGCGTCTGAGGGTGCGTCTAACCTGCAATTTAGACGCAAGGATACACGCGCCAGGTCTCCCAGTTCTCCCATGACTGTGTTTATCAGTTTTCCTTTCTTACTGTTGCACTTTGAATTTTTTTGGGCAAGTCACCATCTTACTTTCAATGAGTGCGTGGATTAGTCATAGATTTTCTTACTTGAGTCTTCCATTTTCTATTTGGTATGCTTTATAGCTAGTTTGAATTTCCTCAAGTTTTTTCTTAGTGATTTGGAGGATTCCTTCTTTATGCTGAAGCTCTTTTTACAGTAGTGCTTCCCTTTGATTAGTGGTTTGGTCTTTTACTTTTAAGGAGCTCCCATTTTCTTTCAATTCCTTCTTGAATGACTCCTTTAAGAGGTTTCCTTTTTCCACCCAACCTTTTGGAAATGTGCTTCTATGGATTCCTTTTCTTGTATTTGGATGTCCTTATCCTAGTTGACTCTAGCCATGTGGATGTCTTCTCTCTTTGCTTGAAGTTGTGATTTATTTTTCTCGAGACATGACATTGATGCACGAGGAGGGATGTGTGAAGACCTTAACACGGCAAAGACTAACACACTTAAATTAAAAACATGATCTATAAAAGGAGTTCAATGTCATGTCTGGGACGCCTCTGGCGTCTTTGCCTGGCACTACTTCCCAGACTCCACATGCAGGTACTCCACATACAAGTACTCCATATGCAGGTACTCCACGTGCTCCACGTGCATCGACTGAAGCACAAGCATCTGCAAAAGCATGTGCATCTGCAGAAGCTCGTGCATCTAAGGAGACAGAGGGTAGTCGACAGAGAAGGAGGAGGGAGAGTCGAGGGAGAGTCAAGAGGGAGGAGGGAGAGTCGAGGAGTTACAGATACTGGTGGCATCTTTCATGATGATGAGGGGAAGGATGTAATGACGTACATGAGGAGCGTCGTGCATGCGACGTATAAAGATTGTTTCATTGCCTTCAAAAATCAGAAAAGTGGCTTGTGGCAGGAGGTATTGAGGGCAGTCCATAGGAGGTACCCAAATCCTGAGGGTCAGCGATTCTTGGATGATTGGGGACGTACAAAAGTGAGAGATATGCTTCACAACAAAAGATCCCATCTCATGACACAGGCTAGGGACTCACTACGGAGGCTCGAGGAGGGGCGTGGAGCCTATAGCCAACCACCTATGTGCCACCGCATAGAGTGGAAGAAAGCCAAGAAGAAAGTAGCTGAGAAAGTGAAGAGTTGCCAGCATGCACAAGCGCGACAGATCCAAATGGAAACCATGGGATCGTCGCATTACGGATCGGGCGTCAGAGAGTCGTGGGAGGCAAAGTTTGTAAGTATATTTTGATTTCTAGTTTTTTTTAAATTTATATTTCTTTCAATTCTTTATATATTTTAGTCTAATATATTGTGACTCATAATTGTTTGTATATCTCTAAATGTTTTGCACACTACCATCGTTGGTAGGACACCTACGAGAGGTAGGTTACCATCGAGACCATAACCGCGCAACGACATGGCTTCACTTTTATGAGGAGGGTCTCATCATTGAGGACCAATACAACCGGGACATGAGGATTCGATAGCCAGAGGAGGTATGTTTTTCTTACTTTCCTATTAAAAGTATCGCTAATTATAACTTTTTCTCCACCTTGTCTATGTAAGCAACCTTGATCTTTTGTGTGTGTAGGCGAACTCGGATGTGGAGCATAGTGAGGAGGGGGATAGCGATGCTAGTAGCCATGGTGGTACTAGCGAAGATGTTTCCTCTTCAGATTCGTAGAGGAGCACCATACCTCCTCATGAGGCCTTCTTTTCTTGTATATGTATGATATCTCTTTGAGCGTACTGCTTGCGGCCATGCTTTAGGTCGCAAGCACTTAAACTTCCCTTGTAAATGCTTTTGATATATAATGAATACATGGACTTTTATTTTCAATTCTTGTGCCTGTAAGATACATTGTCCTTTTCCCAAATACACAATCTGATATATGGGAGGGAAAAAAAAAAACTAGAGAGGCTGTCTGGTTCTTTTTTTCCAGTTCTATTTTGCGCGTCTATCAGCGCGTCTAAATTGCAGAAAATTCACGTTTATACACGCGTCTATAATGCAGACTACACGCGCTTCATAATTCAACTTTAAAAAATAAATTAAATATCTTTTTTTTAAATTACATTTTTTATTTTCCGTTCGCGTCTTGCAGTGCTTGTAAAAGCGCGTCTACCAGCATGTCTATATGCTCGTGTATATGTGCATCTATTGCGCGTCTATTTTTGCGTGTAAATTTGTTAATATACGCAATTATAGACGCGAAATGGTAGACGCGCAAATAGACGGGAGGATAGACGCGCTGTCGTATTGCTGCGCATTCGAGGTGTGAAAACCACCCGAAAGTTGTGTGTGCGATTTGATACTTTGTGCATACTTAGTTGTTGTGATTACATTTATTCTCTGCGTATGAGTATAGTAGCGAGCATGAAGGGTTGCTTTCAGTCTATGTTGAACAGGGTCAAGGAGAGAAGACATTACAACTATTCAAACAAATGCACGAGGAGGATATCTCTCTAGATAGTATCACACTTGTCTGTGCTTTAAAAGCTTGTGGCAACATGGTGGCTGTTGATAAAGGCCAGGATGTCCATATCGAAATTGTAATGAAACATCTTGAAAATGACATTTTTATTGGCAACACTTTGGTTGACATGTATGCCAAATGTGGTTCCCTTTCCGAGGCATTAAACA
Organism: Lygodium microphyllum; assembly: GCF_053477565.2. Lineage (NCBI taxonomy): Eukaryota > Viridiplantae > Streptophyta > Polypodiopsida > Schizaeales > Lygodiaceae > Lygodium > Lygodium microphyllum. The sequence continues at coordinate 75,576,564 of NC_141158.1, forward strand.
TTTTTGACAGTCTGCCAGTCCAAGATGTTGCATCTTTTAATGCAATGATAAAAGGTTGTCATGTTCACATGCTTGTTGGGTGCATGCAGTCATGCGAATTTGGCATGCGAGGGCCGATATGTTTTCAAGATGATGACAAATAATTACGGCATTACACCCACAGTAGATCACTTTACTTGTTTGGTCGAACTTCTAGCACGATAAGGATATCTTGGTGAGGCAGAGAGAATTCTGGAAACGATGTCTTCCTCACCTTCTAAAGATATGTGGATAGGTGGCCACAATATCAAGGTTTATGGGAAGAGGGACCCATCTGAGATCCCATGGGGCTCAGCTGGGGTGGACACTGTTGTTGAAGCTTCAGGAGTATTTACTACAATGGAAAAGCACCTTCTGCAGATGCCCCAATGTTTGTGATGGGTGTTAATGAGGAAAAATACAAACCAGAGATGCAAATTGTATCAAATGCCAGTTGCACAATGAACTGTCTAGCTCCGCTTGCAAAGGTTATACACCAAGAGTTTGGAATTATTGAGGGTCTGATGACTACGGTCCATGCAACTACTGCAACTCAAAAGACAATGGATGGTCCTTCTGGGAAGGACTGGCAAGGAGGCAGGGGTGCAGCATAAAACATCATCCCTAGCTCAACTGGTGCTGCAAAGGCAGTGGGAAAGGTTCTACCTGCGCTGAATGGCAAGTTGACTGGCATGGCATTTAGAGTTCCGACTCCTAATGTTTCAGTTGTTGATTTGACTTGCCGACTGGAAAAAGATGCTTCTTACGATGAAGTTAAGGCAGTAGTCAAAGCTGCGTCTGAAAGCTCAATGAAGGGGATCCTTGGATATACTGAGGATGATGTGGTCTCTACCGACTTTGTTGGGGATGAGAGGTCCAGCATCTTTGATGCAAAGGCAGGCATTGCTCTGAACAAAAAATTTATGAAGTTTGTGGCATGGTATGACAATGAATGGGGCTACAGCAACCGAGTGGTGGATCTCATCAGCCATATTGCTTTGGTTGCTGCTGGCAAGAAATATTGAGAGCTTATAATCTACGAGACTTCGAGGTTGGGCCTGTCATTAAGCTAGCGGTTTTTGTGTAACACTCAAGAGCGTCCCCTATCAAGGTCACGGAACCAAGTTTTTGCTTTTTCTGGGACAGGGGAGCCGCGCTTTGGGGAAAGGTTTTTTTTAGGAGTAATGAACTGACGAAAAGGGAAAAAAAAGCTCGGATGCAAAAGGGGAGTAAAGTTCCTGAAGGGCAGAGGCAGACGGGAGGCGGAAGAAAACGACCGTGGAGAGGAATTGTTGTTTGTTAGCAGCAAGGCAATCTTCAAGCCTCCAAAGGCTATCCGAGGTGGAATTCCCATCTGTTTCCTTTTGCTCGGAACAGGTTCTGGAGTATAGTTTCCCATCCCTTGTCGGCACTGTAGTATGGAAGATGTAGAGGGAACTTACCTTCTCATCTCACTGGAGCACAAGTCAGACAAGGCCAGATCCGGTGCAAGATTGTAGACGATAGGGATGTAGAAAGTGTGAAAAAGGAAACTCTAAGAAAGAAAAAGCGAAGAAGATGAGTCAGAAAAGAAAAGACGACAGCAAGAGGCCAAAATGAAGCTAAGTGAGGAGGAAGTAAGAGCCAAGGACTTGTTTACGGGTTATGGACTCCAGATTTGTGCATAAGGCATGTGTAGGACAATGGCATGTGGTCTTTGTTTTGTCCGAATGAAGCATCGGGGAAGGAAATGAATGGGGGGAAGAAGAACAGTGATTTATGTCCCGAACTACATAATCTGAAAATGTCTCCTTGGGCACTCTGAATCAGAAAGACAGGATTGCTTGTACCAACGTCCGGAGTGCTGTGAAGGATGTACTTGATAAGGCAAATGTTATAACTGCCACTTATATTAAAGTCTGAGATAATGTTTTGAGAGACTGTTCATTTCATATGTGTGTAATTGATGAAGCAACCAAGGCCACTGAACCTGCAGGGCTAGTTCCAGTTTTGAGGAGTGCAGCAGAATGTTTTGTGCTTGTTGGTGATTCAGCATAGCTTCCATTCAGTGAAATTTATGTTAAACTGTTTGACAGAGACACCTTTACAGCAGATGATCCTCTGGGGGCTGCTGTGATTCCATTGAACAAAGTGTTTGCGAAAGGATTTTTTTTTTTACTGTCAATCTCTTGCAAAGTACTCAGGAAACAAGGACAACCGTAGGGAAAAGTCCAAGCAGGCTTTAAATTTGATGTCCAAGGTGGAGTTTCAAGACAAATTCAGTGCCTTTGACTACAAAGTTTGGTCTCACAATTGAAGATGTGCTTTCTCTTTCTACTATTAAGGCTACTTATTGTTCCAAAGGATATGTTGAGTCAATGATTTAAAGAGTTCCAAGAGAAGCTTCATAGGGATTCAGACTACATGAAAAATTCGTTGATATGAGTCTTTGTTGAGACGTTTATTGAAGATGCTCCTAATCAGATATAGCTGATTGTATGTCTCATATTATCTGAAATTGAGCTTTCAAATTGAATCTGATCTCGTTAGATTGATCTTCTATCTTGAAATTTATCAAGGTCTTCTGTAGACGCGACTTTGCTTTCGAAAACCCTTCGACATCTTTGGTGAACCCGACGTGAAAGTGTCGCAGAAATTTCAGGATGGGAGATACTTCAACCTCTATTTCAGCTTCCTCTACAACTCCAACTGCGTCTACTTCAGCTCCATCAATGACTGTTGCGTCAAGTACTTCAACGGAGGATCTAAAACAGATTTTGCAGAATATGTCCATGTATATGCAGCTCCAAAATTAGCAAACACAATTGTATATGCAGCAGCAACAACAATTGCATCAACAGCAGTTGTCTCAGCAAAGGCAACTCTATTCGGAGCAGGAGAATGCAAACAGCGCGACTAAGGCTATTGAAGTAGTTGAGAGTGAGAAGAAGCTATTTGACGAGCGTAATGTTTCAGCATATTTGAAGACATATGAGATCAAGATGGGGTTTTTTGGAGTTCCTGCTGGACTTATGAGTAAGTACTTCCTTCGTCTTGTCACACCTGCTTTGAGGACAAAAGTGACTGATCTTTTTATTCAAAATACACATTGGCAAGATTTTAAGAAGGCCTTGAAAGAAGAATACTTCCTTGAGGACTTTGGTATGGCTACTCGGCGGTCATTCCGAGAATGGGTCTACATGCCAAACAAAGGTCTCGCTGCTTCGGAGTTGATTCGAGAATTCAAAGAGAGGTATAGTCAGCTTGATACCATTGAACAAAGAGCATTGGATGTTGAAAAAGTTGAGCTTTTCTTGCAAGCTGCAGATCCTGCTCTTCAAGAAGAATTGGGTGAGCTTCTTGAATATCGCACGAAACCTATGGGTCTTAAAACTGATTGGCAGGATGCTCAGGATGCAGTCTCGACTTTGACCAAGAGGAGGATATGGAAGACTCGCCTACAGAATGGTTCCATGACACCTACACCATCATCAGCTCCTATGCCTACTTCTATCCCTGTTATTTCTTCTCCTCCTCAGCCAGTTTCTTGGCCTATACCAGTGCCTACTATTTCCACTCCACCTATTCCTCCTGTTCCACGACCGATGCCTACACCTTCTGCTCCAAAACCATCTGCTCCATCGGTGCCTACCTCTATTGATGACATAATCAAAGGCATCACAGATTTGACACTTGAGTCAGTCAAAGCGGAGTTGGTGGGTAAGTTGAAGGAGCAGTTTGCTTCAACTGTGCCTACTACTTCTTCTAGTGCTCCTACTGCACCTAGGAGTGCTCCTAGTGCACCTAGGAGAGATCGAAGATGTATTTGGTGTGATAGTACGGAGCATCAGCATTGCAGGGATTGTGACTCTTTCTAGGATGCAAGGAGGCAGAATTTGGTATTTTGGGGGCAAGATGGTAAGATTTGGTTGACTGAGACAGGAGCTCCACTTGCTACCAACTTTGGTAAAGGTGGAATGAAGAAGTTAATAGAGGACATGGCTGCGCGTACTTCTTATGTGACAGCTAGAGGTGATGCTTCTGCATATGGAGTTCAGATTGAGAAGGGTTCAAAAACTCAGTCAGTGCTATGGACATATGCTATGGAGACTGCAAACAAGGGAAAAATTCAGCAAACTATTTTGACTAGTGCAGGCTCTAGCATCAGATCAGAGACAGGTTGGGACTCCCCTGTTGACAGGTATTCTATTTATGCTTATTTGGCTAAATCTCATGGTGCAGATGTATTTGTTGAGGAAAAGCGTAAGAGGGATGAAGAAAACCCAAGTGCAGCTAAGAAGACTAGAGGGGGTGAGTTTATTACTCCACCTACTGCAGGACCGTCTTCACGACCAGGGCCAGATCGACAGATGGAGGATGCTCAAAAGAGAGAAAAGAGGCAAGAGCCTAGAGAGAGAAAGCAGCCAGGATTCAGATTGATGTCCGATATTGAGACATCTACAGACATGAAGAAAATCTTTAATGATAAGATACTTGGCAGTGAGGTGACTTTCACTATTTCTGAGATTTTGGGCATCTCAAAAAGAGAGTTTCAAGATCAGTTTCAGGAGGTCTTGAAGAGGAAAAGACATGCATTGGCTACCACTGATACACAGGGAGTTTTGATTGGAGAGTTGGATGAGGATGATGATGAGGTTATTGTTGATAATGCTTCTGTTTTGCCGCAGGTAGAGAAGAGGGTTCAGCCTATGCATTATGCTGAAATTGATGAGCCTGTTTTGATACCGCGTAGTCACTTTTCGCGGAGCCATTGGGCTAGGGCAACTACAGAGACGATGGTAAAGGTTGGAGAGAAACAAGTGCCTTATGTTGCATTGGTTGATCATGGTTCAGAGATTAATCTCATAGTTCGTGGAGTTTATGAGAGTAACAGATGGCCTATGGATGTAGAGCATGGGTGGCGTATGAGAGCCGCCAATAACACTGTAGGTGATTTATATGCTGCTTGTCCTAGTGTCAGGGTTTCTATTGGTGATGTAGAGGAGGATTTTCATTTCTTTATGCAGGATTCATGCTCTTATCCCATAATTCTTGGACAGCCATTCATTACAGAGATGCGCATGGAAACAAAGGTCATGGATGATGGATCTGCTTATGCACGGATTCGCAGTAAAGATGGTATGAAAGCAGTTCAGTTTATGACTGTATGTGTGAACCATGTTAGAAACAGAGATACTCTCAGAGATGCACCTTTGCCCACTGTGAGGGATTCGGGTTTTCATTAGGTACCACCGTTTCGCGAGACAACGGTGGTACAGAGCAGAGGAGATTGGAGTTCTCGCCTCCTGGCAGCAGCAGTGTTTTCTCCTCCGGTTATGTTGGGATTTCAGCAAACAGTTCGATGAGCTATCAGAAGACTTCTAGGTTGCCTAGAGCTGCCAGGCAGTATATATGCAGGAATGAGAAAAATTTGAAAAATGCAGGAATTTTGGAGGATGATGAGCACATAGATGGTATGTATGACAGTGTGATTTGTGCAGATACGATGGCAGAGATGGGAGATATGCTGAAAACTGATATGTTGAATTGTCATGGTAATGTATTAGTGCAATCCCTGGACATGTTTCATGAAATTGCAGATTTTATGTCACAGATTGAGTCAGAGGCTGAGGAAACTCAGCAAAGAGTGTTGAGTGCTGAAGAAATTCAGCAAACAGAGTTTCCAGCTGGTTATGATCAGCTTTCAGAGAGACAGAGGGCTAAAAAATTTCAGCCAACAGAGTTTACTGCTGAAATATTTCAGCATTCAGAGTTTGGGGCTGTTCCTATGCAGTCCATAGAGCAGAGGGCTGAGAATATTCAGCCATTGGAGTGCAGAATTGTTGATTTACAGCAAGGTTTATGTAATGCAGAAGAGCATAATGAAGCCAGGGTTGACACGAAATATAAAACTGTGGATAAGAAGGTGAAGCCGGTTGCTGTACCGCTTCCACCTGACAGTGATCAGCAAATAGAGAGGGCTGCTAAACAACAAATTTTGAGGAATCCGGAGCATATTGGTCATAAATTTTCAGCAGAGACTCTTGCTGAATTGAAAATTGGAAATGGTGACTTCTTGTTACCCATAGAGAAGCAATGCTTTCAGGATATGCTTGAGCGTCATGGAAGGGGATTTGCTTTTTTTCCACATGAGATTGGATGTGTGAATCCTGATATTGTTGCTCCTATGGTCATTTTTACTATTCCCCATATCCCATGGAATCTCCGACCTATTCCAGTGCCTAAGGCACACTTGCCAAAGCTGATTGATTTATTGAATGAGAAAATCAGGATGGGAATCCTTGAGCCTTCATCTGCACCATACTCAAACAGGTGGTTTACAGTTCCAAAGAAGAATGGTACTCTCCGATTTATTCAGGACATGCAGCCAGTGAACAAAGTTACTATCAGGAATGTTGGTATAGGTCCAGTTGTGGATGAGTTTGCAGAGGCATTTGCTGGACGTGCCATCTATTCTTTGGGTGATTTGTATTCAGGATATGATCAGTTTCAGCTGGCTTTGGAAAGCAGGGACATAACCACCATGAGAACTCCTATTGGGCTTGTCAGGATGTGTACCTTGCCTCAAGGTGCCACCAATTCTGTTGCGCATATGATGAATGCCATGCATAAGGTCCTTCAAGATTACATACCTCAGCTTACTATGCCTTTCTTGGATGATGTGCCCATTAAGGGGTGTGCAGAAGAAGAGAAGAATGAGAGCCTAAATGAGCAGGGATGCAGATACTTTGTGGCTGATCATATTTCAGCATGTGAGAAGATTTTGGCCAGGTTAGAAGAAGTGAACTTGACACTTTCAGGGCAAAAATCTGTTTTTGGAGTGAATGAGGTTGTCATTGTTGGGCATATGTGTGGATATTATGGCAGGAAACCCTCACCTGATAAGGTGAATGCTATAGGCAAGATTGCAGAGTATTGTTCTACCACTTCAGAGGTATGGAGATTCATTGGTGCTTGTGTGTTTTATATGATTTGGATACCTCGTTTTGCACACATAGCAGATTGTTTGTATCAGCTGCTTCGAAAGGGGCAGAAATTCTATTGGGATGAGAGCCACACTAAAGCCATGCGGAAATTGAAGAAGTTATTGCAGAATGCTCCTACTCTCACGAAAGCGGATTATAATTGTGATAGGCCTATTGTATTGACAGTTGACACTAGTCCGATTGGCATAGGTTGGGCTGTGGGTCAAGATGATGCAGATTGAAATAGGTATGCTATTCGGTTTGGAGCGAAAGTCCTAAACGAGAGACAGAGGAGATATCCGCAAATCAAGAGGGAGTTATTGGGGATTGTCACGGCTCTCAAATGTGACAAGGAGTACTTTATTGGAGCTTCAATTGTGGTAGAGACAGATTGCTTGCCATTGATTGGTATGATCACGAGTTGCTCTACTCCGGATATAGCCATGTTGAGATGGATTGCATACATCAAGTCATTAAATCCGGAATTTAGACACATAGCAGGAAAGGATAACCCAGTGGCAGATATGTTGTCTAGAGCCAGATATGATGATGAGGAGACTCTACTTGCAGAAGAGGATGATGCAGAAATTTCAGCCACTATGGTTGATCATGTTTGTCATGTCTATGATATTGTGGCTTTCACAGAAGAGCTCTATGTTGGAGATTGAATGCAGATTGGCAGGTACCTTAGTACACTAAGCAAAAGAGGAAGCATCCGAAGAAAAGAGGCGGATTACCTTTGCGGGTTGTCTGCGATAGAGAGACACAGTTACAGGTGATGAGGGAGTTTCATGAGAGTCCTTGGGCTGGTCATAGAGGAGTATGGGCTACTTATGAGAAAATCAGGGAGAAATATTGGTGGAAAGGCATGTACAGAGATGTTTCTCACTTTGTTGAGACTTGCAGAGACTGCCAGATGTATTCAGTAGTGCATCATAGAGATGAGCTTCATCCGACCTATCCGCTATGCATTCATTATAAGTGGGTAGTTGATTTGGTTGCCATGCCTATGGGTCTATGGCAGATGAGATACATTGTTTTGGCTAGAGAGGATCTTACTAATCATGTTGAGGGCAGATCTTTGAGAACGAAGACCACTAGTGCAGTGTGTAAGTTCTTATTGGAGGAAATTTTCTGCAGGTATGGTTGTATGGGTAAGATCACTACGGATCGTGGTGAATTGGATGCAGATAAAGCTAGGGAGTTTTTCTCTCAGCTAGGAATCAAGTTGGCTCCAACCACAGCATATAATCCAGAGGGAAATGGAAAGAGTGAAAGAGGGCATCCGCCGATAGTGAAAGCATTAGCCAAAGCATGCAGAGGGCGGATTGGAAAATGGCCAAGACTTTTACCATTTTCTTTATGGGCTGATCGTACGACTCATAGTGTTACCACAGGATATATGCCTGCAGAGTTGATGTATGGTCAGAAACCTGTTATGCCGATTGAGACTTGTGCTTTGACTTGGTTAGTTTTACCTTGGCAGGAGGATTTGACGAGAGAGGAGCTATTAGCTCTTCGGATTCGACAGCTGGAGAGGAGACCTGAGGATATTCAGCTAGCTATTGACAGGTTGAAGGTTGCTAGACTAAGGAATAAGGACAGGTTTGATAGCAGGCATCGCTTGCGGCCTAGAGCAATAGAAGAGGGAGATTGGGTATTGGTCTTTGATAGCAGCCTTGAAAATCAGCATACTGCACTTCGGAAGCTGGTGAAAAGATGGTTTGGGCCAACATAGTCAGACATGTCTTTGATAATGCAACATATGAGCTGACAGAATTGGATGGGACAGTGCTTAGAGTGCCTATTGCTGGAAAAAGAATCAAGATTTTCAAAAAAAGAGATGATGAGGATTATGCATTGGAAGAATTTTCAAGAGAAGAGCAACGACAAGAAACTCCAATGGAAGAGACAGATGATATGGCTGATAATCTTGTTGATCTACCGGAAATGCATAACGAAGAGATTGATCTGTTTGTAGATCTTGATGATAATGATCATGGGTAGTTGGCCCATCCGGAGGATGCGCAGGATTAGAGGGGGTGGATGTCGTATTGCTGCGCATTCGAGGTGTGAAAACCACCCGAAAGTTGTGTGTGCGATTTGATACTTTGTGCATACTTAGTTGTTGTGATTACATTTATTCTCTGCGTATGAGTATAGTAGCGAGCATGAAGGGTTGCTTTCAGTCTATGTTGAACAGGGTCAAGGAGAGAAGACATTACAACTATTCAAACAAATGCACGAGGAGGATTGTAATATTCCCACCCGTGAATATTGACTTCCCGCACACGACGTAAACCTTGTGCAAAGGTTATCTCTCGTATTGAAATTATCGGCGGTGTAATGTGTGACCTGCACGCGAGAAATGGGGTCCTCCGCATTGGTAAATCAAAATCGAAAGTTCGAACCCGCAAGTCTCACATAAACACCCTCTTGGGAGGGGCAATTTGAATATTCAAGGCAAATTTTTTTATTTTTATCCCTTTTTCCCCAGCCGATGCACGATTGGAGAAAAGGGAGTGTGGGGGGATGGGACTTGAGAATTCGTGGACTGCATGGAGAAGGGGAAACCCATGCAAGGGGGCCACGTGTGGGGCTCTTCTTTTCCCCCACCTATATACACTCCCTCTAGGGAGGGAGGAAAGGGGATGCTGCTACGACGCCGTGTGGGTGAAGGGGGGGAGACGAGGTCTGCTGCCATCGCCGTAGGACTGAGTCCGCGTGGAGGAGGAGGGGGGGGAAGTCGCTACTCAGCTAGGGAGCCGCCACCAGGACGCCGCCGCCTTGCTGAAGACCACCAGGACGCCGCCGCCCTGCTGAAGGCCCCAGGCCGCCGGCCATCCTCGTCTTGACCACGACTTCCTTCCCAATCATTGGGACCCCCCGACGTCGCTGCTATTTCCCAGAAGCTTCTTTAAGAAGCTTCTAAGGTTAAGGCCATAGGCCTTGATCCTATGCAGGCTTCTCAGTTTTAAAACCGGGTTCGGGAAACTCCTATTCCTACGCGAGGAGAAGGTATCGACCTCCTAGCCGTCTCAAAGAGCAAGAGTAAAGGCTAGAGGGAATCTGCGGAGTCCGTAATCACGTCCACAATGGCTCCCAAGAAGACGCAAGGCGCACCCACCGGAGGTTCTTCCCCGGACTTACACGTGGATATCACCGCGGATCCACAAATCCAGGTTCCGTAAATATATTTCCACATGAAGAGATGTTTTAAAATACGGTTAACTCCATAGGGAAATTCATTCTACGTTGTCATTAATTCGTCGGTAGTGATAATAGTACATTCGATAAATTATAGATAAAGGATCCGTGCATATCATGCATCTCCAAAGTTATGAATGAAAAGTACTTATTCTCCTTGTGAACTTAGTTGCAAACTGTCTCGTCATGCATCTTCAAAGTGGAAGCCACATATGGCCTAGGATTATTGTTAAAGTGCATTAGTCATGTAGGAAAGGAGTATTTTACATTTAGTCAATAACTCCCTTTGTTATGATTCGTGTGAGGGATTTATTAACTTCTGTTTCATGGCATAATAAAGAACCTCGATCTTATAAATGGCATGGAGGATGATGCTTGCAAATAGATTAAGTCGATTCTTGCCTTAGTATTACATGAACTTCACTCACGATGTTGTTGTATCTAAGGGTCGCACTTTTACTTTCGCAAACTTCATTTCATCATGTAACGTCTAGGAATGATTGCATGGCTTAAAAGCATGAAATGCAAATACTTAGACACAAGGTTGTAGGTGTTATCCCTTGACCTAAATCCTAGTAAGTCCTATGTAGTTTACTCTTCAAATTATCTTGCCTTTTGACTTTAATTAAAAGGAAGGGATAGGGCTATTGCGGATCTTATGGTATGTGAAAGTAATGAATTACAGGTTTACATGTATTGTAACATTTTGCAACTATTTTCGACTCTAGATAAAGTATATCATCTCTAGGAAAGAATTGTCCTTGTCAAAGACAAGTAGGTAAATTTACCCACGTCATTTGTAGTATCACGACTGCTAGGGTTTGGAATAGGCATAGCTAACCGATTCAATAAAAACCTCAAGTACTAGCTAGGGCTTGGCACGTTAGAGATGTGGCCAAGTAACGTAATTGGACACCAAGTCGAAGTCCTCAAACCAAAGGTCCTACCCACCTTCCCGGAAAAATTGAGCCAATGGGACACGCACGCAAAAAATGATCTAGGGTTTCTACCCTAAGGATCATTCGACCTAGTGCTAGAACTTGGTTTGAGTTGGAATCCCTAGGACTGAACGTTGTCGGTCTAGTGCAATTAGGAGTGGGGTGAGCGAGAAGACGCCCTAAACCCTACTTCGAGTCCAATCATAATTCTTGACCAGAAAACACCATTCAAAAGTGAAATGATCCCTTGGAATGGAGGCGACACTTGTGCAACAAGTTGCAACGTCGCATAGCCTTGTGGTTTGATCACAAGAAAGTTTTGCCAATCCTTGGAATGAGGTGGCAGGTTCTTGCGCAAGTTTAACTTGCAAGGGGATGGTTAGTCATCCTGTTACATCGCCCTCATTAGGGAAAATTTGCCAAGTTAAGGGAAGTTAGGTAATTGCTCGGACGCAAATGATTAATCAATAAATTAAAGCGACATGGCCGCCGGGATTTACTATTAATAAAACCTAAGGTATTGGTTAAGTTGGGTTAACAGGGTATGACCCTAACCCAAGGACGATAGGAATCTTGCCAAGTTGCAATTGATTCCGGATCGAATGCGGGATGCATTCGGAGAGAAGGAGTCACTCCTTAACAGTTTGCCAACTAAACGACCACTGGAATTGATTGTGCTTGTAACAGTTTAGAAAGCACTGTTTGCATTGTTTGTTCAAGGAACTAAAGGATGAAAGATATATAAATGCTTCAGGTTGAAGGCCTGAAGGGAGTGGCAGCTCAGTTACCCCTGACTGCCTGCCTGACCCTAACCAAGGGGGTTGTTGACCGCGCCGGGAACGTGGACCGAACCTGCCGCGAGAGGTCTTTCCGTTGAGCTCTATTTGGAGCAGGAGGACGCTTGGGTGCCAGGGGGGGCTCTGGCCGTAAATCCCTCGCCTTCCGGGTCCTGCACAAGAGGCTGACGTGACTCGGGATTGGATCTCGAGGCCCGCATACTAGTCTACGGGCAGAAGCTTGGAATAGTGATCCCTATCGGGTTACTGGATAGCCTTCGGGCGGATTATGAACAAGCCTACGGGCGGAAACCCCTGTATTTCAAAGATAAAATGATGATATGATAATAAAGAAGTTGTTTGATATTGTTTTTCTATGTCACGTGATAAGATTACGTGAAGGAACTAGTGCTTAACAGGGTTAATCAAAGAAGCTGTTTGTTATATGTCAAATTAATGTGTTAGGTAATTACATAACTAAAACAAACCGAGGAAAGTGCGGAGGATGGACCATGGGTCCGTCCTATGGATGGGTGGTCCCGGTTAGCCGGGAACTTTTCTCAAAATCACTCGACGAACAGCGGAATGATCATCATCATCAAAGCTAATAATGAGAACGATGACCTAGAGTTACACCCTACCCGATTTACGCTTTTTTAGGGGAACGGAATGGGACTATGCCTTTTGGCAGAGAGGTTGAGCCTTGCATCCCTCTCGTTTCCCATTCTCCTTGAACCAAGTGCAGCGTGAATCCGCTTCGGACCTGGCATTTCTGCGTAAAGTAGTTCGCTCAGGTCTGACGCTAGTTGCTGCTAGCTAATGACCAAACAGGAAAACCCAAATTCAGGTCGATCCTAAGTGGGAACGGCCAGGATACTTCCGCTACGTGGCAGACACGGGAAGACCTAGATTGCAAAACCCGTAACATTCCATGGGAGTGCCGGGCGGAGTTTCTAGACATCCTTTCCGATGGACTGCTAAGATGTGTCCTGGATGATTCTAGTGGACACATTACAAGGATATCTCTCTAGATAGTATCACACTTGTCTGTGCTTTAAAAGCTTGTGGCAACATGGTGGCTGTTGATAAAGGCCAGGATGTCCATATGGAAATTGTAATGAAACATCTTGAAAATGACATTTTTATTGGCAACACTTTGGTTGACATGTATGCCAAATGTGGTTCCCTTTCCAAGGCGTTAAACATTTTTGACAGTCTGCCAGTCCAAGATGTTGCATCTTTTAATGCAATGATAAAAGGTTGTCATGTTCACATGCTTGTTGGGTGCATGCAATCATGCGAATTTGGCATGCGAGGACCGATATATTTTCAAGATGATGACAAATAATTACGGCATTACACCCACAGTACATCACTTTACTTGTTTGGTTGAACTTCTAGCACGATCAGGATATCTTGGTGAGGCAGAGAGAATTCTGGAAACGATGTCTTCCTCATCTTCTAAAGATATGTGGATAGGTGGCCACAATATCAAGGTTTATGGGAAGAGGGACCCATCTGAGATCCCATGGGGCTCAGCTGGGGTGGACACTGTTGTTGAAGCTTCAGGAGTCTTTACTACAATGGAAAAGCACCTTCTGCAGATGCCCCAATGTTTGTGATGGGTGTTAATGAGGAAAAATACAAACCAGAGATGCAAATTGTATCAAATGCCAGTTGCACAACGAACTGTCTAGCTCCGCTTGCAAAGGTTATACACCAAGAGTTTGGAATTATTGAGGGTCTGATGACTACGGTCCATGCAACTACTGCAACTCAAAAGACAGTGGATGATCCTTCTGGGAAGGATTGGCAAGGAGGCAGGGGTGCAGCATAAAACATCATCCCTAGCTCAACTAGTGCTACAAAGGCAGTGGGAAAGGTTCTACCTGCGCTGAATGGCAAGTTGACTGGCATGGCATTTAGAGTTCCGACTCCTAATGTTTCAGTTGTTGATTTGACTTGCCGACTGGAAAAAGATGCTTCTTACGATGAAGTTAAGGCAGCAGTCAAAGCTGCGTCTGAAAGCTCAATGAAGGGGATCCTTGGATATACTGAGGATGATGTGGTCTCTACCGACTTTGTTGGGGATGAGAGGTCCAGCATCTTTGATGCAAAGGCAGGCATTGCTCTGAACAAAAAATTTATGAAGTTTGTGGCATGGTATGACAATGAATGGGGCTATAGCAACCGAGTGGTGGATCTCATCAGCCATATTGCTTTGGTTGTTGCTGGCAAGAAATATTGAGAGCTTATAATCTACGAGACTTCGAGGTTGGGCCTGTCATTAAGCTGGCGGTTTTTGTGTAACACTCAAGAGCGTCCCCTATCAAGGTCACGGAACCAAGTTTTTGCTTTTTCTGGGACAGGGGAGCCGCGCTTTGGGGAAAGGTTTTTTTTAGGAGTAATGAACTGACGAAAAGGGAAAAAAAAAGCTCGGATGCAAAAGGGGAGTAAAGTTCCTGAAGGGCAGAGGCAGACGGGAGGCGGAAGAAAACGACCGTGGAGAGGAATTGCTGTTTGTTAGCAGCAAGGCAATCTTCAAGCCTCCAAAGGCTATCCGAGGTGGAATTCCCATCTTTTTCCTTTTGCTCAGAACAGGTTCTGGAGTATAGTTTCCCATCCCTTGTCGGCACTGTAGTATGGAAGATGTAGAGGGAACTTACCTTCTCATCTCACTGGAGCACAAGTCAGACAAGGCCAGATCCGGTGCAAGATTGTAGACGATAGGGATGTAGAGAGTGTGAAAAAGGAAGCTCTAAGAAAGAAAAAGTGAAGAAGATGAGTCAGAAAAGAAAAGACGACAGCAGGAGGCCAAAATGAAGCTAAGTGAGGAGGAAGTAAGAGCCAAGGACTTGTTTACGGGTTATGGACTCCAGATTTGTGCATAAGGCATGTGTAAGACAATGGCATGTGGTCTTTGTTTTGTCCGAATGAAGCATCGGGGAAGGAAACGAATGGGGGGAAGAAGAACAGTGATTTATGTCCCGAACTACATAATCTGAAAATGTCTCCTTGGGCACTCTGAATCAGAAAGACAGGATTGCTTGTACCAACGTCCGGAGTGCTGTGAAGGATGTACTTGATAAGGCAAATGTTATAACTGCCACTTATATTAAAGTCTGAGATAATGATTTGAGAGACTGTTCATTTCATATGTGTGTAATTGATGAAGCAACCAAGGCCACTGAACCTGCAGGGCTAGTTCCAGTTTTGAGGAGTGGAGCAGAATGTTTTGTGCTTGTTGGTGATTCAGCATAGCTTCCATTCAGTGAAATTTATGTTAAACTGTTTGACAGAGACACCTTTACAACAGATGATCCTCTGGGGGCTGCTATGATTCCATTGAACAAAGTGTATGTGAAAGGATTTTTTTTTTACTGCCAATCTCTTACAAAGTACTCGGAAAACAAGGACAACCGCAGGGAGAAGTCCAAGCAGGCTTTAAATTTGATGTCCAAGGTGGAGTTTCAAGACAAATTCAGTGCCTTTGACTACAAAGTTTGGTCTCACAATTGAAGATGTGCTTTCTCTTTCTACTATCAAGGCTGCTTATTGTTCCAAAGGATATGTTGAGTCAATGATTTAAAGAGTTCCAAGAGAAGCTTCATAGGGATTCAGACTACATGAAAAATTCGTTGATATGAGTCTTTGTCGAGACGTTTATTGAAGATGCTCCTAATCAGATGTAGCTGATTGTATGTCTCATATTATCTGAAATTGAGCTTTCAAATTGAATCTAATCTCGTTAGATTGATCTTCTATCTTAAAATTTATCAAGGTCTTCTGTAGACGCGACTTTGCTTTCGAAAACCCTTCGACAGTGCCCATAAGAATTTCTCTATATTCAAAAATTGCGTCTAAATGTGCGTCTATGAGGCCTTTTTGTTGTAGTGGTGTATTCACGCGTGTATATGTGTGTCTATTGCGCATCTATATTTGCGTGTAAATTCATTTATACATGTGATTATAGAGGCGATACTGTAGACGCACAAATAGACAGGCGGATAGATGCACACGTAAGATTTTCTCTATATTCAAAAATTGCATCTAAAAGTGTCTATGAGGCCTTTTTGTTGTAGTGTGGCGCAGCTCCTAGAATTAGCTTAATCTCACTGAGAATTGGCGGTTCGGTCACTTCTTATGGAGAGGGGCATGAACGGTTCCCCTCTCAATCTCAGCTTCCATGGACGGATCTTCTTCTTTGTCGATTCCTTTAGTGGTAATATTGGAAGTTTTTGCACTTCCCAATGCTGCATGATCCTAGCCACAGGTAGCGTTGGCTGGCCATCGAATTTTCCTTGATGACCATCTCGTAGTGCGTAGGTTTGAAGGTCACCACAGGGGTTTGGCAAGAAAACTAGACAAGATAGATAGATATGTGTCTTCAAGAGATAATTAGATAACAATGAATGTTTAAAGATTCAAAAGCTACTTCACGGTCAATCACAGGGGTTTGAGAGAGAAGAATCTATGGGTGTTCAAGAGCTTAGACTCTGAAGATGATAGAGATAAGAGAAGGGTTTCAAGCCAAGTTCTTGAAGATGTTAATAGAGCTTCAAACTGCATGTTCTTAGCAAAGATCACAAAATTATTATCTTAGAAGTTCTAACTCAAATCAAGCTTGTTTTCTTAATTGTAAGAGTAATCACAAGTTAAAAAATCAAGTACAATATGCTCTCATCTATCATAAGCAACGCTATATCCATCCATTCATACATGATGCCATAGCATGAATCAACTTTGCATGATTACATTCAATGTTGAATATTAGGAACAAAAGCTTATGAGTCAATTACAAGGCTTATAGGGCAAAGAGAGTTGCTTCAAGAGAGCTTCAAATTGTGTTTATGATAAGAATAAGTTACCACAGCCAAGAAATAAGAGAAAAATCTCCTCTTAATTCAACTCAAAGCATCTATGAATAATCTACAAACATTGCCTTGCCATAGGGGCATATAATACTTGCATATATTTGACAAGATATCTTCTGTAGAGTATGAAATGAATTAAAAGAACAATGCTGTAGCTAATTCTCTCAATATGGCTGAAGATATCACCCCCAAATCAGCCCAAATATATTCTAGAATTCACCTCTAATGATAGCATAAAATTCCCCAGCTAACACGACGTCGGTGCATTTGGTGTCGAGAGTCCACCACGAGGGTAAGAGATAGTAGGCTGAAGAGAGATTCAGGGAGAGGAGTAGATGTAAGAAAAGGGGTTCAAAGAAATTGAAGAAGTAGAAGAATAGTCACAAAAAGAAATAGAAAATGTAGAAGAATACTAACAGAGATGAAGGCTGTCTGTTTATTCTTGCACTATCGAAGATAAAACTCTAATAGACGAAAACGTGTATAAAATAATACCTTCCTCTATGCTGCTCTGATCGCCAATCTGATGCTGCCATTGCCTCCGAAAGGAGGTAAAATAGTAGGACATTTGGCCAGAATTCAGCCAGATCACTCCTTCTTCATCTTCCACTTTGGAGTGTTGTTCACTGCCTAAAAACAGTGCGATCGTGCGTCGCGGGATTTTGTCAATCTCTCTTTTTACATAAAATTCTCTCAAATTGACTGAATGCTACATGCTTTCTTTTACATGTCATCCTAATCTAGAAGTTTTTTATGGTTTTATGGATTTTACAAGAGATAATATCTAAAATATCAAAAATTGGCTAAAACTTAAAATCAAATATTTTTGAACCATGGACACTAGCACTAATGTCTAAAATGGCATTGGCTCTCTAAATCAATAAGAAATCTACACTCTAGTTCTTTTACACGGTGTGCGCGTAGCGACATGACAACGATCTCCGCCAAGTTTGGGACATTTCCTTTTGAAGTGCCTAGGTTCATTGCAGTAAAAAGATCACAGACTTTGATCACTTCTTTGAGTGGGGACAAAGTCACTGATTACATTTGCCCTCGACTTCTTCCGTTGGCCTCGACTCTATCCTTTCACCCTTTTAATTAGAGCTTTTGACATCCCTAGATTCTAGTCTTTGTAAGACTAGGGTCTGGACTTCGACTGGACTTCTTGGGCAATATGTCCTGCTCTTATCTATGCATCTTGTAAATCTGAAGTATGCATTCATTCCAAGCAAGTGTTCATTAATGGGCTCAGCCCATTGCAGAACTTGGAAACTTATTGAGGGATACTCATTGTCGGGGCGTATTTCAGCAAAGAGACGAATCTCGAGTAGTACACCTCTAGAGACAGGCCCAACTGTTCTAACTTGAAGAACTCATTCATCCTCTGAGTTCTGTAGGCAGGTGGCATGTACCTTCCCTACACTGCTTCCTTTAGTTTTTCCCAAGTTATTGTGCTTTCAATGATGAATCCTTGGTCTTTACACCATTGCTTCCACCACAGCCTAGCTTCGTCGGTGAGCATGAGCTTGGCAATTATGGCTTGGTTCATAGGTGCTATCCTCATCGCACTGAAATAATCCTCCATGGATTCCATCCATATTTTGGCTCTCTAAATCAATAATAAATCTACACTCTAGTTTTTTTTACATGGTGTACTACGCGTAGTAGCATGACAACGATCTCCGCCAAGTTTGGGGCATTTCCTTTTGAAGTGCCCAGGTTCATTGTAGTAAAAAGAACACAGACTTTGATCACTTCTTTGAGTGGGGACAAAGTCACTGATTACATTTGCCCTCGACTTCTTCCATTGGCCTTGACTCTATCCTTTCACCCTTTTAATTAGAGCTTTCGACATCCCCGGATTCTAGTCTTTGTAAGACTAGGGTCTGGACTTTGACTAGACTTCTTGGGCAATAGGTCCTGCTCTTATCTATGCATCTTGTAAATCTGAAGGACGCATTGATTCCAAGCAAGTGTTCATTGATGGGTTCAACCCATCACAGAACTTGGAGACTTGTTGAGGGATACTCATTGTCGGGGGGTATTTCAACAAAGAGACGAATCTCGAGTAGTATGCCTCTAGAGAAAGGCCAACCGTTCTAACTTGAAGAACTCATTCATCCTCTGAGTTTTGTATGCAGGTGGAATGTACCTTCCCTGCATTGCTTCCTTTAGTTTTTCCTAAGTTATTGTGCTTTCAATAATGACTCCTTGGTCTTTACACCATTTCTTCTACCACAGCCTTGCTTCGTCGATGAGCTTGAGCTTGGCAATTATGGCTTGGTTCACAGGTGTTATCCCCATCGCACTGAAATAATCCTCCATGGATTCCATCCATATTTTGGCATCGGCTTCAAAAATCTTCCCATTTCCATGAAATTTTGGTAGTTTAATTTGTTTGAGAAGAAACTTCTTCTCTTGTGCCTCTTTCAAGCTTAGTGCAAAAACAGGATTCTGGGTCTGTGCTTGGGATTGTATCTGGTTTTCAATTTAAACTTTTTGTGTTAGGACTGCATTTGCACATCCCTATACAACTTAAATCAATGTGCACATATTTTCCATCCCTACTGTACAACAAAGTGCATAAACATAAAATTCTTATTTATCGTAGGGAAGTGTTAGCCACAAGTATAATTATTCGAGAATAGCTAGAGATTGACTGAGATGATTTTCTTTTCACAAGTTACATCAATGCCAGGTTAATAATTCCCTATTGGTTCAGCTATAGGGATAGAATAGTACTATGGATTGGGGAAATGGATTCTCAAGAAACGATAAGTCATGGGAAACTCAAGAAATCCCTGTTTTTGATAGCCATGACATTCATTTCGCCCCATTACTTTAATTCTGTTTGCTGCTAAGATTTTAACCACCTCTTTGAAGATGTAGTGGCTCTGATCTACTTGTTGGCGTCCGATGTGTAGGGTTGACTTCATACGAGTCTCATGGAAGATGAATAAGTTGATAATCTTCAAGTCCTCCAACCACTTTAGCAGTATCCCGCACTCCATGTCCCATGCCTTTTCACGTACAATGGTTGGGATTGTAGACGTAGATCGAGGATCCCGATCATGTCAGATCATTTGTGATAGCTTCATGAGTTCATAGCTGTCATGAACATGATATGAAATATGAGGAATCTGCTCCATGCCTTGTACGTCTAGAAGCAGCAAGAGTCCACAAGTAAGTAAAAGGAAAAACATTTTGTAATGAAAACATCACTTCACTCTTCCTGATTTATCCTAGTTGTTCAGTCGTTGGTCAGCTCTGATACCAACTATGACGTGCCTACCTATTGGCTATGCAATCATTTTTTAGCACTCCATCAAGAAATAAATCCAAGCAACACCGCTCGGTGCTCCCATGGAATGTCACGGGGTTTGTCGCCTAGTGTTTCCCGAGTCCGGCCTCACAATGGAACATTCTGGGCGAGTAGGGTTGACTTGAAACTTGAGTCCCTAGTGGTCAAGGTCTACTTGATTGCATTTCAGCGTTTGGTCCTCGACATTCTACTTTACACGGAGTTACCCAATCGGAAGCCAAGCCATACCCCACTTGGTTCAAGGAGAATGAGAAACGAGAGGGATGCATTGCTCAATCTCTTTGGCCGTAGGGCATAATCCCATTCTGGTCCCCTAAAATGGCATGAATCGGATTCCAACCTCACACTCTACCTAGAGGTCAAACGATGGTGAAACCTTGTGAGAAGCCTCCCAGTTCTCTAGGACCACCCTGTTGTAAGACAGACCCATCGGGGGTTCCACCCACTCACTTCCCTCAATTGGCATACTCTAGTTATTTAATTAGCCCTATAACATTTATGTGCAATATTTAAAAGTAGATGCCTTAATTAAGTGTTTTAGGGAACAAAGTTCGTTCACGTAATCTTATGGCACTGATATGAAGACAATTTCAGACACGTGCCTTAGAAGTAAACTTAGTATTAGCATTTGAACTGAGATACAAGTTCTGTTAAAAAAGGGACAATATTTGTAATAATTCACAAGATCAATGACAATACATTTAAATTAGAACTACACAAACATTATAAGATCCATAATACTTTTCATATCAGTTTGTTACAACCTTTTAGAGGCCAATTGAACCTGTAACTATTCTACATACTAAATTTGTAACCACTAAGAGTCGTCGTATATATTGTAGATATTTGGTTAAGTTTAAAAATTGTCATATTGAAGAGACCCAATAAATGCACGCCCATGACCTAAGTGCTTACCCCTCACTATTGACTCCACATTGAGCTAATAGCAATTGAGGACAATTGCTATCCCACCATAGGGGTATGATGCCGAGAGGCATATTCCACGATGGATTCCGTGAGGAACTATTTATTTGTTGGGGCTCGTACACAAGGAAGATTCCTTGTGTAAGAAGTTGACGGGGACACCTATCCTTTTCGGGTGTCAAATTAATTTAATATGCACGTGGGTGATTCCATAGCGGGTAATTGCATAAAATAGATATTAAATTAATGAATGTTTATAATTTTAGAGTATGCATTCAAATCAACTTAAGGTTAGGACAGACAATCAGTAGTACAAACTGTGACAAATGAAGAAGCATTACAAACACTGAGACTAGACACTAAATAGCAAAATATGCAAGCTACTTGTAATTGAGGCCAGTACAAACCTGATATATCTTATTCTAATCATGGGATTTTTGCCCTGATAGTTAGTCTCCTTTAGAGAAAGTCGATCTAAGGGAACGCATCATACTTAATCAAGGTGCAAATAGACCTGATAATTTGCTTCACAATGTACTCTTCTTTAGTGGATAGGACCCATGGAGCGTGAGGTAGTTGGAAGCAGCCATTAGTGCTCAATTGTGGCCAATCGAATGTGGCCAAAGCACCTCCATCGTGCCTACCTCCTTCAAATCCATTCGTGCCCCTATAATGTCTCTATTTTCCATGATGTGGTCCCATAATAAGCTGCCCACATTTTTAAAAATATGTATGGGATCCAACATATGGTTGATCTGCAAGTGGATCCATGTACGATAACTCATAGAAAACTGAGAACCGCCACATCTTGTTTGGATGTGACTTGTGTGGACCATTTTGAACTTGTACTAGTTTTGGGCGTTCATTCATGCTAGAGATCATCTAGGAAAACCTTTCCTTAGTACATGACCCTCCGGTAAGAAAGTGGCATGTCCTTGATATACCATCTTCTTCATAGTTCGTGACCTTTGAGAGTCTAACTATAGCCCACAAAATGGGCATGCATGATAACCTAAGGTAAAAAACATGTCCCAACACCTCTATTTAATGAATAAAAACTTGAATGAGCTATGTTAGATATCATTACAACATGAAAAAAATCATACATACCTGAGCACTCCCGAATTCCAAAAAGTCATACATGGTCTACATGAGAATGGCTCGTATATTGGTCGACCATCGATCATTATGCTTGCTCATATCTTCCATAAGGACCCCCTTCTCCTACAAAATCTTGAGCTCATCAAGTAATGTATAGAGATAGACGTCCATATTCTTGACTTTATAGTGCCCACAAACAAGCAAGCTAAGGATCAAGTGTTCTTTCTTCCTAGAAAGCCATGGCGGGATGTTGTAGTTAACAAGGACTATAGGCCACATATTATAAGAATTTGAGCAGAGACCAAATGGATTCATGCCATCCATAGCAAGACCGAGCCAAAGATTCCTTGGCTCTTATGTAAAGCTTAGAAAGGTGGAGTCAATGTGGTTCCATGCACGTGGATGTACTGATATTCATTCGGCTCCATCTGCTGATCTATTTTGTGCATACCACACTGTCAACCACGTCATGCCTGACATACGAAACATGTAATGTATACGTAGTATAAGTGCAAAGTGTCTAAGAATTTTTTTTTCTAACACATGGTTTTCCCTTGAAAGTCGTCCTCAATACCTATGAGCACCACACTTTGGACATGTCTCCATAGTCCCGCAGTCTCCTCAAAACAACACGCAATCGTTGACACATGCATGGATATTGTTGTGGTCCATTCCAAGCTTTTGTAATACCACTCATGCATCATCACAAGACTCAAGCATCATATTTTTAGGTGGTAATATATGATACTTTAGCAACTTAAAAAAAGATCATAAAACACCTTGAAAAAGCACAACATGTGTTTTTTATAATGGAGTCTAAAAGATCAACGGAGCGTATGTAGAAAGTACCTGAACAACTCGATCACACTCGCATCACTCCACCTGTATTTTACTTGCATACTTAGGAGCGCAAGCAACGTTATCAAGTGAGATACTCGACATCCATCATTAATGGTATATACGCTTCTTTTGTCAGTGGATCAAATGACTCAGAATCCATGGGCATCAATGCATCGATCATTGTCTCCATCTCAAGCTTCAATATTAAAGGAAGGTCTGAAAGATTGAGTGTCTCCTCTAGTATCGAGAATGTAGACCGAGTTATGGCTTCCAACTAGTGGATTGGGTCTGGCACTCCATCCATCACACGCTCACGAACTCTTATAACTGGCCGCAATAGGTGTATTCCTCATGTGGATGAGGCGTCACCTCCCTGTATAAATTCTACAGGCATACCTAATGTTTTTGTATATGATATTCAATTACTTTGTGAATGTAAGGCATGATGGATATACACTTTTGTTACCATTCTCACTGAAAATCGAAGATCGCTTGATCAATGATCTCCAATTGGAACTCATTGAAGCGTTATATGTATTCTATAGACAAGCAACATTGTGGTTTGATTGCCAGCTTGCATTGAGAGCAAGGATACGAGAAATGCTAATTAAGATACGCCTCCCAATCTTAGACACCATGACCATCATCATTCTCCATTTGGTCTACGTTACGACAAATAATAGATTTTTGTTCCCTTCACTTATGATTTTCCTTCAATTTAATCTCTACTCCTCTTTGTTTCCCTTTTCCTTTATTTTTTTGTCTCCCTCCATCTCTCTTTATCTGTTCCTTTTCTCTCTATGTTCCTCTGTCTTTATCTATAACCCTTTTTATTTCTCTCCACATCTCTCTTTCTCTCTCTTTTTCCTTTTTTGTTTGTCTCCCTCCTTTCTTATTTATTTCTCTTCCGACCTTTCACATTCTGTTTCTCTTTCCCTTTTTTTATTTTCCTCCCTTCATCCTTCTTTGTTTCTCTCTTTCCCCTCTCTCTATGAATGTTTCTTTCTCTTCCCCACTCTCACTTCTTCTCATCTTTTCCTTTCCCTCCCTTCTCTTCTCTATGTCTTTCTCTCTTTTTCTCTCGTCACTCATACTTGACATATCTCGCTACAATCAAAATCAAAGATAGAAAATAAAAAGTTCATAAAACAAGACATTGAAAGATTCTCTCTCCCCACCCCTCTTCGTGCCTCTCTTCCCCCTCTGCCCTTTTTTTTCTATCATTACGTTCTCTCTAATTCTTTCATTGTTTCCTTTTTTCTCTCTCCTTTCACTCTCTATTGGTTTTCTCTATCTCTCTTTTTCTCCCTCTTTCTGTCCATTTTTCTCCCCTTCTCTTTCTAGCTCTCTCTTTCTTTTTCACTCTCCTTCTCTTTACATGACCCTTTTATCTACCTCTCCCTTTACTCTCCATTTCTTTTTCTCTCCCCCCTCTCTTTTTTTCTCTCTTTCTCTTTCTTTGTTGCCTCTCTCTTTGTTTCTCTTCACCTCCTCATTGTTTCTCTCACTCATTCTTCTCTCTCCCTCCCTCCCTTTCTCTCTCTCTTTCTTTGTTATCTTTCTTTTTCTCTCTCTCTCTCTCTCTTGTTCTCTCTTTTTTTTCATTTCTTCTTCTCCCTCTCTCCTTTCCTCTCTTTCTCTCTCAATCACTACAACAGAAACGAGGCATAGACATGCACGTTAGATGCGCAAAGTCGGGCGCATCTATCAGAGCATCTATAAATGCGTGTAAACCTGCGTGTAAATAGACGCGAATTTTGCGTCTATATATCCGCGCAAATAGACACTAATATAGACGCGCCAGCAGACACACAATTATTTAACCACCTAAAATTAGCAATTCACATAATTGAAAAACCAAAGTTAATAATTATTTAACCACCTGAAATTGATTCTTGAGCATGCACATGTGCGCATGATAAAAACCATAGAATTAATAATATAAATTGAATCATTGAATTAAAAAAATAGAGTTAATAATTACTTTTTCATTGCTCTGTAATGAATGGCAGTTCCTCTAGTTGACAATCCTAATATAAGTAATTAGCGGCAAGCGACAGAAACCTTACAATTAGTAGCAAGCATTGCAATATGTATCTCGTAATTTCTCTATGTACTTGAAGATGATAAAAAATACTTCATTTTTATTATGAAAAATTCAATGCTTGCTTTAAAATTGACTATTGATTCTTGAGTATGCACGTGTGCACATGATAAAAAAGCATAGAATTAGGAATACACATTGAATCAATAAGCAAATTAAGTATGTTACAGTGAATGATCCATCTCATCTTCAATGAGATCAGCCCTTGCTAAACTATCTACTTCTAGGTGTATGTTACCAATAGGTAACGAAACAAATAAGTCTATCCCACTATCAGATGTGTTGCTATATTGCTCAATAACTTCATCAATATCATCCACAATCACATTATTTTCTTATTCTGGGTTTCCTTGAACATCCTCACAAGGTTGATCTTATACTATATCACGCATATCATCCATTATGGTGTCATCATGCACATCATCATTAATTGTTGGATTGTCATCTGCTATCTCCATGTCGGTAATATTACCATATATTGATTTTGAACGATTAGATATAGGGATGACATACCACCATCGGTTATTGTTTACCATTGGATGATACACAACCTGTATTTGAAAAACAAAAGCAAAAAACTTAAGTACTTATTATATTGTGTATATGTATCACATGTATACATATAAAAAAATTAGCATTTACATATACACCTGCTCACATTGTTGAGGTAGTACTAATGTGTCATTCTTGTAGAGTCAATGATTACAAAACCACTTGGATGATGTCTCATTGTGCAATGCTCACCATTTGTTACCACTTGTTTAAACCACTTCACATCCAGTACATATATAAAGAATCGTCTGAAGTCAAGCTTTAGAATATCTTAGATCAAGCCATAATAACCTTCCATGGTACCATTGGCAGCCTCGAAGTGAGCAAGGACACCACAATCTTGGGTATTTCTCTTTTCATCTATACGTTGAGTTCGAAGATGTTTACCCTCACACCAAAGTGCATTGAATAATGTGCACTAGTAGTAAAAGATAAAAGATCAAACATGTCAATTATTTATATAGAATAAAACTTATAGAAACAAATTAATTGATAGTATGTCTCACCTTTGATATGCAACCTCGTGCGTATTCCCACTCTTCTTGAGATATATTAATTTCCTCCTCTTTTTCCATTCTCTCCATTTCCTCATATAACCAATCTATGTCAATATGACGTGGGAGCGCATTTAGATGATCTGAAAATGAGACATTACGTCCATATCTAGTGCGAAATTCTTGTCTTTCGCTTTTTCTTCTTGCCCTTGCTTCATTATATAGTGTCACCCATTTTCTCATAACATCACTATTGAGCACACAAAAACTACTTAACTTACGAAGTTCTTCTTTTGTTAGCACTTTACTCATTCCTTTTCCTTGAGGTACTATAGAGGTCATCCTCAAGTCTTCATCATCTTTCCATAGTCGTGGTTGAGAGGGATCCACTTCAGCAAGATATTCAGAGATATAAACAAGGGATGATTGCACTAACCAACCCTCAGCCATGCTTCCCTCAGGCCGTGCTTTTTGCCTCACAAAATCTTTCAAGGTTTTCATGAAGCACTCAAGAAAAAACATCCACCTTACATGAACTACCCCACAAAGTGCGATCTCATCAATCAAATGTACGAGTAAATGTAATTGAGTAGTCAAAATGGATCAAGGAAAATTTTCCTCCACCAAACAAACCACCTCAACAGATAATACTCGAGCATCTTGCAATGTGTTTGGATCAATTTCCTTCGAGCTCACGTATCTGTCAAGATGTATTTGAGAATTGTTTATTTTTGTGTAGAAATTCAAAGATATATAATGAAAAAATACAATGTATACACACCTCACAAGCTCTCCCATCTTGTAAACGATATCACGTACATCTTTGAAGGCACAATGGGATATGCTAGTAGGAAGTACGAACTGAATGTAAACAATATTCATAGATCAAATGATTAGTTGAGAAAAAAGTCATCATACCCCAAAATTTACACATAGTTACGCCACTAATTACTATATTCATGGTTAGAGATACCCTTACTTGAATCATTTTGTGCCAATCGTGGGACTTCAAACCAGATAGTTGCTCCACACCTCTTTTCTTTTTCTTTATGAAGGTTCCCTTGAGACATCTCATACATCCTGTGGGTGTTCGAAAGCTATATATTTGTTCCTTCACTATTTTTTCTCGTTCTTTGACAACATCCAAGGTGCATGGGGTAGCTCAATCTTTCCTCTAGGTCCAATGCGTGGCCAGGCTCGTCTCATGCGACCAATGTTACATAAATCCTCCCTTACATTAACTGAATCAGGAGCCCCTATCAAGTGATCCCATAATGTAGATACAATATTTTTGAATATGTGCATGGGGTCCAACATGTGATTGATCTTGAGTTTAGTCCAGTATGGAAGACGAAAGAATATAGAGAACCTAACAAACAAACAATATATTATGCAAACAATTCATCATGCTAAATACTTTAAAGTCAGTTGAGAGAAATGCAGTTCTTACCGACTCATGCCGAGTGGAGGGTGGCTATCGGCATTAATCCATCTCTCCTTCCAATCTCGAATGGTTAGAGATTGTGGAGTCATTCCATTAGTAGGGAGAACATATTTGGCATGGTCAATAGGAAGAAATCGATGATGATTGTCATAGATAACCTTCTTTAAACGTGCCGGCCTAGAGGAAACTAGAGAGGGACCGCAAATAGGACATGCATAATATCTTGACGTGGTTAAACTTGAAAAAATAAGTGAATTACTAAAATGCAATTGATTCAATTCTTGAATTTCAAATATAGAGTTATATACATGTACATGAACACTCTCCGTATCCTAGAAAGTCGTGCATGGTCCATAACAACATGGCCTTCAATGTGAAATCTCTAGAGGATGCAGATGCGCTTGTATCTTGCACCTCAATACCTTCCCATAACATTTCTAACTCTTCAATCAAATGCTCTAAGTAAATGTCCATGTTTTTTACATTGTGCTTTCCAGGAATCAGAAGGGACAACATCACATGTCCCTTTTTAATTGCCATGGATGGAGGAATATTATAGTTCACCAATACCACTGGCCATACATTGTATGATGTGCTTTTGATGCCAAATGGATTGATTCCATCCATACCTAAACCAAATCTCAAATTTATTGTCTCTTCTTTGAAAACGGGCCACAAATTATCTATATATTGCCATGCGGGTGTGTCTGCAGGGATCCTCCATTTTCCATCACTTGAACGATGACTAGCATGCCATGACATGAGCTTTCCAATAGACTTACACTTGAACATAAGTTTTATACGTGGAACAATCAAAAAATGTCGCAAAACCTTACGAGGCACATCCATTGACTTCATCTCCTTTTCGTATCTTGATTCGCCACAAACAGGACACTCTCGTGCGAACTCATGAATCCCACGAAATAAGACACAAGCATTGACACATGCTGGATCTTGACATAATCGAGGCCTCCCAGAGTTGTCAAGTAATGTCTTGCTTGCTCTCTCTTAGTTGACAATTTGTTTCCTTTTGGAAGCATTTGTGATAATAACCTATATATATTTTTAAAAGTGAGTTAAAAAACCACCAACATATATGTTTGTCTGATTTCAAAATAGAATTAACAAATAATATTATGATTCATATATAAGCCAAACTGAATTGATACCTACTTCAATAACGCATCCAAACTGACATTACTCCATCCATAAATTATTTGCAAGTTAAGTATCTTGAGGGACGCACAAAGAACGGAGTACGTACAACCTTCATACAATGGAGTAGATGATGCTACATATAGTGGATCATTTGGCTTCGTAGAGTGACCTTCTCCCTGAACCGGCTGCAAAAATAGATGGTGTACCATGTTGTCCAAAATCTCATTCTCTACGACTTGATGGGGCATTTCATGAGGGCTACTATCATGTTCGTCAGTCTCTACTCTTCTTAAAGACTCTGCCTCCTCGCGTCGACGTTTTGCAGCCTCTTGACGCCCGAGAGGGAGCATCTGAGGATGTGGCACCGCATCCTGCTCAACCACAAAAGAGAGTTTCATGTACGTTGATATATAATTCCCGTAACATAGACATGCAATCTTAGTGGTAAAAAAAACTATGAATACCGGTGATTTTTCTCAGTCCCATTCTCCATACAAGTTGAGGTGTGACATTGCAATTCGACATGCTTGAAAAATACACCCTTGACAACGATCACACATGCATTTAATTTTTTGTCGTAGCCATGCATCTCGATTATGAAGACGCAATGTTTCATCCTCACTTGAGGATGTGCTCATTGACTCATCAGCTTGCACCACACTAGGTGATGACGATGTCGACATGATTAAACCTAATTCATGACAACATCAAAATATTTGTCATTCATATGTTTATATAAGATCTTAATTTTAAGTACACAAAAATCATCATAAATACATTAAAACTTATGATAAGAATTCACTATCAAAACTTATCTTAATAACAAAAAATTATGATAAATCCCAAATGCACGTCTATATCCGTGTTTAACAACGCGTCTATAATCGCGTCTATCTGAAAAATAGACGCACATATACATGCGAAAATAGACGCACACGTCTAAATTCAAACCATACTTAAATCATTTCTTTTCAAACTACGCCTTTCCTTTCCTACGTTTTTTGCAGTTTTGAAGCTTGAGTTTAGCCAACATGCAATCTCTTCATGCCTCACCTAGTCTCTTCATGCCTCACCTCCTCATGACTCACCTCTTCTTTCATTTCAAACACACAAGAAGGGAAAAAGGAAAGCCAAGGAGAGGAAGAAAGAGAGAACAAGAAGAAGCAGCAAGCAAGCAAGCAAGCATCAAGGGAGGGTAACTTACCAAGGAGAGGAAGAAGGAGAAGGAGAAGCACCACCACCCGCCACACCAAACAAGTGCCACCACCCGCCACACCAAACACCCAAGGTGACTCTCTCTCTCCCTCTCTTTCTCTCTCTTTGTTTCTCTCTTCCTTTCTCTGCTCTGTCTGTGTATTTAGGATTTGTGATTCCATTATGTATTGCATTATATAAATCGTCAATGGCGGTCGTCGGTTTAATATCGGCCGACCGAGCGTGTCTGCTAGCGCGTCTACATCTCAGTGTAGACACAGACATAGATGCAAAAAAATATTTCCTCTCAGAGAGTCTGAGGGCGCGTCTTAGAGCGCGTGTGCTCTGCAATGTACACGTGATGATACACGCGCTTAACAGAAGGTTGACCTTGTGATCTATATGCGATTATACATGCACATTGACCTTGGATGCGCATCTGGAAGCGCATCTGTGCTGCATGTTAGATGCGCAAATAGACGCACTCGACAGAAATTGACCTGAGATGCGCGTCTGGCAGCGCGTCTGTGCTGCATGCTAGATACACGGATAGATGCGGGGATACACGTGCCAGGTCTCCCAATTCTAATATTAAACAATATATTTTTGCAATGATGAATGTGACCAATCCCATGTTTGTGTTTATCAGTTTTCTTGTTTAAGAGAAGCATTAGCACTTAAGTGTTATGCTCAATGTCTAAAGAAAGCTCTTTGAAAATGTAGGTAATATATGATTTTTTGTATGCAAATAAATTTGTCTTTTTCCTGTGTTTTCTTTGCAGATGTCGTATCTTGATTCATCTAGCAATGACCCAGATGTGGATCGCATGAATGATACATTGGCCTCCTTTGGTAGGGGGGTCAATGCATTTTTTGAAGGTTTTCCTAGTAGGGAAGACTTCATGGGAGAGATGACCAGACACCTTGGCTGCTCTCCCACAGCGAACGAGGTGTTTAGTGTCATGTCTGGGACGCCTCTGGTGTCTTTGCCTAGCACTACTTCCTAGACTCCACATGCAGGTACTCCACATAGAGGTACTCCATATGCAGGTACTCCACGTGCTCCACATGCATCGGCTGAAGCACAAGCATTTGCATAAGCACGTACATTTGCAGAAGCTCGTGCGTTCAGCGAGGCAGAGGGCAGTCGACAGAGAGGGAGAAGCGAGAGTCGAGGGGGAGGAAGAGGGTTGTGTGGGGGTTTCCTAGGAGGTGGCGAGCGATCACCCTCACCAGTAGATGATGTAGAGGAGGTTGTACGCCGTTACTATAGAGTTACAGATGCTGGTGGCATCTTTCATGATGATGAGGGAAGGGATGTAATGGCGTACATGAGGAGCGTTGTGCATGCGACGTATAAAGATTGTTTCATTGCCTTCAAAAATAAAAAAAGTGGCTTGTGGCAGGAGGTGTTGAGGGCAGTCCATAGGAGGTACCCAAATCCTGAGGATCAGTGATTCTCGGATGATTGGGGACGTACAAAAGTGAGGGATATGCTTCACAACAAAAGATCCCACCTCATGACACGGGCTAGGGACTCACTACAGAGGCTGGAGGAGGGGCATGGAGCCTACAACCAACCACATGTGTGCCACCGCGTAGAGTGGAAGAAAGCCAAGAAGAAAGCAGCTAAGAAAGTGAAGAGTCGCCAGCACGCAGAGGCGCCAGGGATCCAAATGGAAACCATGGGATCGTCGCATTACGGATCGGGCGTCAGAGAGTCATGGGAGGCAAATTTTGTAAGTATATTTTGATTTTTAGTTTTTTTTAATTTATATTTCTTTCAATTCTTTATATATTTTAGTCTAATATATTGTGACGTCTAATTGTTTGTATATCTCTAATTTATATATCGTTGGTAGGACACCTACCCCTAGAGAGGTAGGTTACCATCGAGGCCATAACCACGCAATGACATGGCTTCACTTTTATAAGGGGGGTCTCATCACTGAGGACCAATACAACTGGGCCATGAGGATTCGACAGCCAGAGGAGGTATGTTTTTCTTACTTTCCTATTAAAAGTATAACTAATGATGACTTTTTCTCCACCTTGTCTATGTAAGCAACCTTGATCTTTTGTGTGTGTAGGCGAACCCGGATGTGGAGCATAGTGAGGAGAGGGATAGCGACTCTAGTAGCCATGGTGGTAGTAGCGAGGATGTTTCCTCTTTAGATTCGTAGAGGAGCACCATATCTCCTCATGAGGCCTTGTTTTCTTGTATATGTATGATATCTCTTTGAGCCTACTGCTTGCGGCTACGCTTTAAGTCGCAAGCACTCAAAACTTCCCTTGTAAATGCTTTGATAAATAATGAATACATGAACTTTTACTTTCAATTCTCGTGCCCGTAAGATATATTGTCTTTTTTCAAAATACACAATCTAATGTATGGGAGGGGGGAACAATCTAATGTATGGGAGGGGGGAAAAATACACAATCTAATGCTCTCTGGTTTTTTTTTCCAGTTCTGTTTTGCGCGTCTATCAGCGCGTCTAAATTGCAGATATTTCGTGTTTATTCGTGCATCTATAATGCAGAGTACATGCGCTTCATAATTCAAATTAAAGAAAGAAATTAAATATAGTTTTTTTAAAAATGACTTTTTTTTTTCCGTTCGCATCTATCAGTGCTTGTAAGAGCGCGTTTACCAGCGTGTCTATATGCGTGTGTATATGTGCGTCTATTGCGCCTCTATTTGTGCGTGTAAATTCGTTGATACATGCGATTATAGATGCGAAATGATAGGCGCGCAAATAGACGGGCGGATAGACGCGCCTGTAAGTTTTTAGAGGTATTCAAAAATCGCGTCTAAATGTGCATCTATGAGGCCTTTTTGTTGTAGTGAATGCATCTCATTACAAATAAAAACAAACAAAAGAAAAGAAGAAAACACAAGAACAAAGCAAGAAGAGGCAATGTACCTACCACAAAGGCCCGAGGATGGATCTTTCGTCTCCTCTTCGCGACATCCTTTCTTTTTTCCTCGTACACTTCTTCCTCTTCTTCGTGTATGGCGACGGCGATGGCAATAGTGGTGAAAAGCTCTCCTTGTCTCTCTTTCCCTATTCCTCTCCCTCTCCCTCTCAAAGCCATAGTCTCTCTCGCTTTCTCTTGAAACTATTTCCCATAAACACCATGCTCCTTTTTTTTTTCCCCTTTTTTTTCTCAAGAGGGTATCCCTATTAATGTCACTTGTGATGCAAATAACGACGTTGATAACGACACGGCTATTTTTCATCGCAAATGGATGTCGCTATTTGCCCATTTCCTTGTAGTGATTTTGGAGATGGAAGTATTGATTTCTAATGAGATTAGAGTGTCCTGATTTATAAATTTCTTCAAGATTTTATTGAAAAATTATTGATCTCATTGTAGCCCATATACGGAGCCACTACAACAAAAAGGCCTCATAGACGCACATTTAGACGCGATTTTTGAATACAGAGAAAAACTTACGAGCACGTCTATCCGCCCGTCTATTTGCGCGTCTATCATTTCGCGTCTATAATCGCATATATCAACGAATTTACACGCACAAATAGACGCTCAATAGACGCACATATGCACGCGCATATAAACACGCTGGTAAACGCGCTCTTACAAGCACTGATAGACGCGAACGGAAAACAAAAAATGTCATTTTAAAAAAAGATATTTAATTTCTTTTTTTAATTTGAATTGTGAAGCGCGTGTATAAGCGCGTGTACTCTGCATTATAGACGTGCGAATAAACGCGAAATATATGCAATTTAGACGTGCTGATAGACACGCAAAACAAAATTGGAAAAAAAAAACCAAAGAGCATGTCGGGTTTTTTTTCCTCCTCCCATATATCTGATTGTGTATTTGGGAAAAATACAATGTATCTTATGTGCATGAGAATTGAAAGTAAAAGTCCGTGTATTCATTATATATCAAAGCATTTACAAGGGAAGTTTTAAGTACTTGCGACCTAAAGCGTAGCCGCAAGTAGTAGGCTCAAAGAGATATCGTACATATACAAGAAAAGAAGGCCTCATGAGGAGGTATGGTGCTCCTCTACGAAACTGAAGAGGAAACATCCTCGTTAGTACCACCATGACTACTAGCGTCGCTATCCCCCTCCTCGCTATGCTCCACATCCGGGTTCGCCTACACACACAAAAGATCAAGGTTGCTTACATAGACAAGCTGGAGAAAAAGTTATAATTAGTTATACTCTTAATAGGAAAGTAAGAAAAACATACCTCCTCTGGCTGTCGAATCCTCATGGCCCGGTTGTATTGGTCCTCAGTGATGAGACCCTCCTCATAAAAGTGAAGCCATGTCGATGCGCGGTTATGGCCTTGATGATAACCTACCTCTCTAGGAATAGGTGTCCTACCAACGATGGTATTCTGTAAAACATTTAGAGTTATACAAACAATTAGACGTCAGAATATATTAGACTAAAATATATAAAGAATTGAAAGAAATATAAATTTAAAAAAACTAAAAATGAAAATATACTTACAAACTCTACCTCCCACGACTCTCTGCCGTCCGATCTGTAATGCAAGGATCTTATGGTTTCCATTTGGATCCGTCGTGCCTCTACGTGCTGGGGACTCTTCACTTTCTCAGCTGCTTTCTTCTTGGCTTTCTTCCACTCTACGCGGTGGCACAGGTGGTTGGCTGTAGGCTCCACGCCCCTCCTCCAACCTCTGCAGTGAGTCCCTGGTCTGTGTCATGAGGTGGGATCTTTTGTTATGAAGCATATCCCTCACTTTTGTACGTCCCCAATCATCCCAGAATCGCTGACCCTCAAGATTTGGGTACTTCCTATGGACTGCCCTCAACACCTCCTGCCACAAGCCACTTTTCTGATTTTTGAAGGCAATGAAACAATATTTATACGTTGCATGCACGACGCTCCTCATGTACGCCATTACATCCCTTCCCTCATCATCATGAAAGATGCCACCGGCATCTGTAACTCTATAGTAATGGCGTACAACCTCCTCTACATCATCTACTAGTGAGGGTGATCGCTCGCCACCTCCTAGGCAACCCTCACACAACCCTCTTCCTCCCCCTCGACTCTCCCTCTCTGTCGACTGCCCTTTGCCTCGCTAGACACATGAGCTTCTGCAAATGCACGTGCTTCTACAGATGCTTGTGCTTCAGCCGATGCATGTGGAGTATGTGGAGTACCTGCATATGGAGTACCTGTATGTGGAGTACATGCATGTGGAGTCTGGGAAGTAGTGCCAAGCAAAGACGCAAGAGGCGTCCCAGACATGACACTGAACACCTCGTCCGCTGTGGGAGAGTGGCCAAGGTGTCTGGTCATCTCTCCCATGAAGTCTTCCCTACTAGGAAAACCTCCAAAAAAGGCATTGACCCCCTTGCCAAAGGAGGCCAATGTATCATTCATGCGATCCACATCTGGGTCATTGCTAGATGAACCAGGATACGACATCTGCAAAAAAAACACAAAAAATGATAAATTTATTTGCATACAAAAAATCATATATTACCTACATTTTCAAAGAGCTTTCTTTAGACATTGAGCATAACACTTAAGTGCTAATGCTTCTCTTAAACAAGAAAACTAATAAACACACACATGGGATTGGTCACATTCATCATTGTGAAAATATATTGTTTAATATTAGAACTGGGAGACTTGGCACATGTATCCCCGCGTCTATCCGTACATCTAACATGCAGCACAGACGCGCTGCCAGACACGATCTCAAGTCAATTTCTGTCCAGCGTGTCTATCTGCGCATCTAATATGCAACACAAATGCGCTTCCAGACGCGCATCCGAGGTCAATGTGCGTGTAGAATCTCATGTAGATCACAAGGTCAACCTTCTATTAAGCGCGTGTATCATCGCGTGTACATTGCAGAGCACACGCGCTAGCACACGCGCTCTAAGACGCACCCTCAGACGCTCTGAAAGGAAACATTTTTTCGCGTCTATGTCTGTGTCTACATTGAGATGTAGACGCGCTAGCAGACGCGCTCAGTCAGTCGATATTAAACTGACGACCGCCATTGACGATTTACATAATGCAATACATAATGGAATCACAAATCCTAAATACACAGACAGAGCAGAGAAAGGAATAGAGAAACAAAGAGAGAGAAAGAGAGAGAGAGAGAGAGAGAGAGAGAGAGACTCACCTTGGGTGTTTGGTGTGGCGGGTGGTGGCGCTTGTTTGGTGTGGCGAGTGGTGGCACTTCTCCTTCTCCTTCTTCCTCTCCTTGGTAAGTTACCCTCCCTTGATGCTTGCTTGCTTGCTTGCTGCTTCTTCTTGTTCTCCTCTTTCTTGTTCTCTCTTTCTTCCTCTCCTTGGATTTCCTTTTTTCCTTCTTGTGTGTTTGAAATGAAAGAAGAGGTGAGTCATGAGGAGGTGAGGCATGAAGAGACTAGGTGAGGCATGAAGAGACCGCATGTCGGCTAAACTCAAGCTTCAAAACCACAAAAAACGTAGGAAAGAAAAGACGCTGTTTGAAAAGAAATGATTTGAGTATGGTTTGAATTTTGACGTGTGCGTCTATTTTCGCGTGTATATGTGCGTCTATCTTTCAGATAGACGCGAATATAGACGCGTTGTTAAACGCGGATATAGACGTGCATTTGGGATTTATCATAATTTTTTGTTATTAAGATAAGTTTTAATAGTGAATTATTATCATAAGTTTTAATGTATTTATGATGATTTTTTTGTATTTAAAATTAATATCTTATGTAAATATATGAATGAAAAACAATTTGATGTTGTCATGAATTAGGTTTAATGATGTCGATGTCGTCATCACCTAGTGCGGTGCAAGCTGATGAGTCAATGAGCACATCCTCAAGTGAGGATGAAACATTGCGTCTTCATAATCGAGATGCATGGCTACGACAAAAAATTAAATGCATGTGTGATCGTTGTCGAGGGTGTATTTTTCAAGCACATCCAATTGCAATGTCACACCTTAGCTTATATGGAGAATGGGACCGAGAAAAATCACTGGTATTCATAGTTTTTTTTTACCACTAAGATTGCATGTCTATGTTATGGGAATTATATATCAACGTACATGAAACTCTCTTTTGTGGTTGAGCAGGATGCGGTGCCACATCCTCAGATGCTCCCTCCCGGGCATCAAGAGGCTGCAAAACGTCGACGCGAGGAGGTAGAGTCTTTAAGAAGAGTAGAGACTTACAAACATGATAGTAGCCCTCATGAAATGCCCCATCAAGTCGTAGAGAATGAGATTTTGGACAACATGGTACACCATCTATTTTCGCAGCCGGGAGAAGGTCACTCTACGAAGCCAGATGATCCACTATATGTAGCATCATCTACTCCGTTGTATGAAGGTTGTACGTACTCCGTTCTTCGTGCGTCCCTCGAGATACTTAAATTGCAAACAATTTATGGATGGAGTAATGTCAGTTTGGATGCGTTATTGAAGTAGGTATCAATTCATTTTGGCTTATATATGAATCATAATATTATTTGTTAATTCTATTTTGAAATCAGACAGAAATATATGTTGGTGGTTTTTTAACTCACTTTTAAATATATATATAGGTTATTATCACAAATGCTTCCAAAAGGAAACAAATTGCCAACTAAGAGAGAGCAAGCTAGACATTACTTGACATCTCTGGGAGGCCTCGATTATGTCAAGATCCATGCATGTGTCAATGATTGTGTCTTATTTCGTGGGATTCATGAGTTTGCACGAGAGTATCCTATTTGTGGCGAATCAAGATATGAAAAGGAGATGAAGTCAATGGATGTGCCTCATAAGGTTTTGCGACATTTTTCGATTGTTCCACGTATAAACTTTTGTTCAAGTGTAAGTCTATTGGAAAGCTCATGTCATGGCATGCTAGTCATCGTTCAAGTGATGGAAAATGGAGGATCCCTATAGACACACCCGCATGGCATCATATAGATAATTTGTGGCCCGTTTTCAAAGAAGAGATAAGAAATTTGAGATTTGGTTTAGGTATGGATGAATCAATCCATTTGGCATCAAATGCACATCATACAGTGTATGGCCAGTGGTATTGGTGAACTATAATATTCATCCATCCATGGCAAAAAAAAGGGACATGTGATGTTGTCCCTTCTGATTCCTGGAAGGCACAAGGTAAAAAACATGGACATTTACTTAGAGCATTTGATTGAAGAGTTAGAAATGTTATGGGAAGGTATTGAGGTGCAAGATACAAGCGCATCTGCATCCTGTAGAGATTTCACATTCAAGGCCATGTTGTGGACCATGCACGGCTTTCCAGGATACGGAGAGTGTTCAGGTACATGTATATAACTCTATATTTGAAATTCAAGACTTGAATCAATTGCATTTTATTAATTCACTTATTTTTTCAAGGTTAACCACGTCAGGATATCATGCATGTCCTATTTGCGGTCCCTCTCTAGTTTCTTCTAGTCCAGCACGTTTCAAGAAGGTTATCTATGACACAAGAAGAAAAAGCAAAAGACAAGAATTTCGCACTAGATATGGACGTAATGTCTCATTTCCAGATCATCTAAATGCGCTCCCACGTCATATTGACATAGATTGGTTACATGAGGAAATGGAGAGAATGGAAAAAGAGGAGGAAATTAATATATCTCAAGAAGAGTGGGAATACGTACGAGGTTGCTTATCAAAGGTGAGACATACTATCAATTAATTTGTTTCTATAAGTTTTATTCTATATAAATAATTGACATGTTTGATTTTTTATCTTTTACTACTAGTGCACATTATTCAATGCACTTTGGTGTAAGGGTAAACATCTTCGAACTCAACGTATAGATGAAAAGAGAAATACCCAAGATTGTGGTGTCCTTGCTCACTTCGAGGCTGCCAATGGTACCATGGAAGGTTATTGTGGCTTGATCCAAGATATTCTGAAGCTTGACTTCAGAAGATTCTTTATATATGTACTGGATGTGAAGTGGTTTAAAGAAGTGGTAACAAATGGTGAGCATTGCACAATGAGACGTCATCCAAGTGGTTTTGTAATCATTGACTCTACAAAATTTCACCAAAACAAGAATGACACATTAGTACTACCTCAACAATGCGAGCAGGTATATATGCAAAGGCTAATTTTTTTATATGTATACATGTGATATATATACACAATATAATGAGTACTTAAGTTTTTTGCTTTTGTTTTTCAAATACAAGTTGTGTATCATCCAGTGGTAAACAATAACCGATGGTGGTATGTCATCCCTATATCTAATCGTTCAAAACCAATATATGGTAATATTACGGACATGGAGATAGCAGATGAAAATCGAACAATTAATGATGATGTGCATGATGACACCATAATGGATGATATGCGTGATATACTACAAGATGAACCTTGCGAGGATGTTCAAGGAAACCTAGAAGAAGATAATAATGTGATTCTCGATGATATTGATGAAGTTATTGAGAAATATAGGAGCACATCTGATAGTGGGATAGACTTATTTATTTCGTTACCTCTTGGTAACATAGACCTAGAAGTAGATAGTTTAGTAAGGGCTGATCTCATTGAAGATGAGATGGATCATTCACTGTAGCATACTTAATTTACTTATTGATTCAAAGTGTATTCCTAATTCTATGCTTTTTTATCATGCACACACGTGCATACTCAAGAATCAATAGTCAATTTTAGAGTAAGCATTGAATTTTCCATAATAAAAAGGAAGTATCTTTTATCATCTTCAAGTACATAGAGAAATTACGAGATACATATTGCAATGCTCGCTACTAATTGTAAGGTTTCTGTCTCTTGCCGCTAATTACTTATATCAGGCTTGTCAACTGGAGGAACTGCCATTCATTACAGAGCAATGAAAAAGTAATTATTAAGTCTATTTTTTTCATTCAATGATTCAATGTATATTCTTAATTCTATGGTTTTTATTATGCGCACATGTGCATGGTCAAGAATCAATTTCAGGTGGTTAAATAATTATTAACTTGTGTTTTTCAATTATGTGAATTGCTAATTTTAGGTGGTTAAATAATTGTGTGTCTGTTGGCGCGTCTATATTAGTGTCTATTTGCGCGGATATATAGACCCAAAATTCGCGTCTATTTACACGCAAGTTTGCACGCATTTATAGACGCTCTGATAGACGCGCCCGACTTTGCGCGTCTAACGTGCATATCTATGCCTCGTTTTTGTTGTAGTGATTGAGAGAGAAAGAGAGGAGAGGAGAGAGGGAGAAGAAGAAATGAAAAAAAAGAGAGAACAAGAGAGAGAGAGAAAAAAAGAAAGATAACAAAGAAAGAGAGAGAGAAAGGGAGGGAGGGAGAGAGAAGAATGAGTGAGAGAAACAATGAGGAGGTTAAGAGAAACAAAGAGAGAGGCAACAAAGAAAGAGAAAGAGAGAAAAAAAGAGAGGGGGGAGAGAAAAAGAAATGGAGAGTAAAGGGAGAGGTAGATAAAAGTGTCATGTAAAGAGAAGGAGAGTGAAAAAGAAAGAGAGAGCTAGAAAGAGAAGGGGAGAAAAATGGACAGAAAGAGGGAGAAAAAGAGAGATAGAGAAAACCAATAGAGAGCGAAAGGAGAGAGAAAAAAGGAAACAATGAGAGAATTAGAGAGAACGTAATGATAGAAAAAAAAAGGCAGAGGGGGAAGAGAGGCACAAAGAGGGGTGGGGAGAGAGAATCTTTCAATGTCTTGTTTTATGAACTTTTTATTTTCTATCTTTGATTTTGATTGTAGCGAGATGTGTCAAGTGTGAGTGAAGAGAGAAAAAGAGAGAAACACATAGAGAAGAGAAGGGAGGGAAAGGAAAAGATGAGAAGAAGTGAGAGTGGGGAAGAGAAAGAAACATTCATAGAGAGAGGGGAAAGAGAGAAACAAAGAAGGATGAAGGGAGGAAAATAAAAAAAGGGAAAGAGAAACAGAATGTGAAAGGTCGGAAGAGAAATAAATAAGAAAGGAGGGAGACAAACAAAAAAGGGAAAAGAGAGAGAAAGAGAGATGCAGAGAGAAATAAAAAGGGTTATAGATAAAGACAGAGGAACATAGAGAGAAAAGGAATGGATAAAGAGAGATGGAGGGAGACAAACAAATAAAGGAAAAGGGAGACAAAGAGGAGTAGAGATTAAATTGAAGGAAAATCATAAGTGAAGGGAACAAAAATCTATTATTTGTCGTAACGTAGACCAAATGGAGAATGATGATGGTCATGATGTCTAAGATTGGGAGGCATATCTTAATTAGCATGTCTCGTATCCTTGCTCTCAATGCAAGCTGGCAATCAAACCACAATGTTGCTTGTCTATAGAATACATACAACGCTTCGATGAGTTCCAATCGGAGATCATTGATCAAGCGATCTTTGACTTTCAGTGAGAATGGTAACAAAAGTGTATATCCATCATGCCTTACATTCACAAAGTCATTGAATATCATATACAAAAACATTAGGCATGCCTGTAGAATTTATACAGGGAGGTGACGCCTCATCCACATGAGGAATACACCTATTGCGGCCAGTTATAAGAGTTTGTGAGCGTGTGATGGATGGAGTGCCAGACCCAATCCACTAGTTGGAAGCCATAACTCGGTCTACATTCTCGATACCAGAGGAGACAGTCAATCTTTCAGACCTTCCTCTAATCTTGAAGCTTGAGATGGAGACAATGATCGATGCATTGATGCCCATGGATTCTGAGTCATTTGATCCACTGACAAAACAAGCGTATATACCATTAATGATGGATGTCGAGTATCTCACTTGATAACATTGCTTGCGCTCCTAAGTATGCAAGTAAAATACGGGTGGAGTGATGCAAGTGTGATCGAGTTGTTCAGGTACTTTCTACATACGCTCCGTTGATCTTTTAGACTCCATTATAAAAAACACATGTTGTGCTTTTTCAAGGTGTTTTATGATATTTTTTCAAGTTGCTAAAGTATCATATAGTACCACCTAAAAATACGATGCTTGAGTCTTGTGATGATGCATGAGTGGTATTACAAAAGCTTGGAATGGACCACAACAATATCCATGCATGTGTCAACGATTGCGTGTTGTTTTGAGGAGACTACGGGACTATGGAGACATGTCCAAAGTGTGGTGCTCATAGGTATTGACAGGAGGACTTTCAAGGGAAAACCATGTGTTAGAAAAAAAAATTCTTAGACACTTTGCACTTATACTACGTATACATCACATGTTTCGTATGTCAGGCATGACGTGGTTGATAATGTGGTATGCACAAAATAGATCAGCAGATGGAGCCGAATGAATATCAGTACATCCACCTGCATGGAACCACATTGACTTCACCTTTCTAAGCTTTACACAAGAGCCAAGGAATCTTTGGCTCAGTCTTGCTATGGATGGCATGAATCCATTTGGTCTCTGCTCAACTTCTTATAATATGTGGCCTATAGTCCTTGTTAACTACAACATCCCGCCATGGCTTTCTAGGAAGAAAGAACACTTGATCCTTAGCTTGCTTGTTTGTGGGTACTATAAAGTCAAGAATATGGACGTCTATCTCTGTACATTACTTGATGAGCTCAAGATTTTGTAGGAGAAGGGGGTCCTTATGGAAGATATGAGCAAGCACAATGATCGATGGTCGACCAATATACAAGCCATTCTCATGTAGACCATGTATGACTTTTTGGAATTCGGGAGTGCTTAGGTATGTATGATTTTTTTCTCGTTGTAATGATATCTAACATAGATCATTCAAGTTTTTATTGATTAAATAGAGGTGTTGGGACATGTTTTTTTACCTTAGGTTATCATGCATGCCCATTCTGTGGGCCATAGTTAGACTCTCAAAGGTCACGAACTATGAAGAAGATGGTATATCAAGGACATGCCACTTTCTTACCGGAGGGTCATGTACTAAGGAAAGGTTTTCTTAGATGATCTCTAGCATGAATGAACGCCCAAAACCAGTACAAGTTGAAAATGGTCCACACAAGTCAGATCCAAACAAGATGTGGCGGTTCTCAGTTTTCTATGAGTTATCGTACATGGATCCACTTGCAGATCAACCATATATTGGATCCCATAAATATTTTTAAAAATGTGGGCAGCTTATTATGGGACCACATTATGGAAAATAGACACTATAGGGGCACGAATGGATTTGAAGGAGGTAGGCACGATGGAGGTGCTTTGGCCACATTCGATTGGCCACAATTGAGCACTAATGGCTGCTTCCAACTACCTCACTCTCCATGGGTCCTATCCACTAAAGAAGAGTACATTGTGAAGCAAATTATCAGGTCTATTTGCACCTTG
This sequence comes from Lygodium microphyllum, assembly GCF_053477565.2. Lineage (NCBI taxonomy): Eukaryota > Viridiplantae > Streptophyta > Polypodiopsida > Schizaeales > Lygodiaceae > Lygodium > Lygodium microphyllum. The sequence continues at coordinate 75,619,748 of NC_141158.1, forward strand.
ATTAAGTATGATGCGTTCCCTTAGATCGACTTTCTCTAAAGGAGACTAACTATCAGGGCTAAAATCCCATGATTAGAATAAGATATATCAGGTTTGTACTGGCCGCGATTACAAGTAGCTTATATATTTTGCTATTTAGTGTCTAGTCTCAGTGTTTGTAATGCTTCTTCATTTGTTAATTTGAATGCGTACTATAAAATTGTAAACATCCATTAATTTAATATTTATTTTATGCAATTACCCGCTATGGAATCACCCATGTGCATATTAAATTAATTTGACACCCGAAAAGGACAGGTGGCCCCGTCAACTTCTTTCACAAGGAATCCTCCTTGTGTACGAGCCCCAACAAATAAATAGTTCCTCACAGAATCCATCGTGGAATATGCCTCTCGGCATCATACCCCTACGGTGGGATAGCAATTGTCCTCAATTGCTATTAGCTCAATGTAGAGTCAGCAGTGAGGGGTAAGCACTTAGGTCATGGGCGTGCATTTATTGGGCCTCTTCAATATGACGATTTTTAAACTTAACCAATATCTACAATATATATGACGACTCTTAGTGGTTACAAATTTAGTATGTAGAATAGTTTCAGGTTCAATTGGCCTCTAAAAGGTTGTAGCAAACTGATATGAAAAGTATTATGGATCTTATAATGTTTGTGTAGTTCTAATTTAAATGTATTGTCATTGATCTTGTGAATTATTACAAATATTGTCCTTTTTTTAACAGAACTTGTATCTCAGTTCAAATGCTAATACTAAGTTTACTTCTAAGGCACGTGTCTCAAATTGTCTTCATATCAGTGCCATAAGATTACGTGAACGAACCATGTTCCCTAAAACACTTAATTAAGGCATCTACTTTTAAATATTGCACGTAAATGTTATAGGGCTAATTAAATAACTAGAGTATGCCAATTGAGGGAAATGAGTGGGTGGAACCCCCGATGGGTCTGTCTTACAACAGGGTGGTCCTAGAGAACTCGGAGGCTTCTCACAAGGTTTCACCATCGTTTGACCTCTACGTAGTGTGAGGTTGGAATCCGATTCATGCCATTTTAGGGGACCAGAATGGGATTATGCCCTATGGCCAAAGAGGTTGAGCAACGCATCCCTCTCGTTTCTCATTCTCCTTGAACCAAGTGGGGTATGGCTTGGCTTCCGATTGGGTAACTCTGTGTAAAGTAGAATGTCTAGGACCAGACACTGAAATGCAATCAAGTAGACCTTGACCACTAGGGACTCAAGTTTCAAGTCAACCCTACTCGCCGAGAATGTTCCATTGTGAGGCCGGACTCGGGAAACACTAGGCGACAAACCCCGTGACATTCCATGGGAGCGCCGAGTGGTGATGCTTAGATTTATTTCTTGATGGAGTGCTAAAAAATTCTTGCATAGCCAATAGGTAGGGACGTCATAGTTGGTATCAGAGCTGACCAACGACTGAACAATTAGGATAAATCAGAAAGAGTGAAGTGATGTTTTCATTACAAAATGTTTTTCCTTTTACTTACTTGTGGACTCTTGCTGCTTCTAGACGTACAAGGCATGGAGAAAATTCCTCGTATTTCATATCATGTTCATGATAGCTATGAACTCATGAAGCTATCACAAATGATCTGACATGATCGGGATCCTCCATCTGCGTCTACAATCCCAACCATTGTACGTGAAAAGGCATTGGACTTGGAGTGCGGGATACTGCTAAAGTGGTTGGAGGACTTGAAGATTATCAAGTTATTCATCTTCCATGAGGCTCATATGAAGTCAACCCTACACATCGGACGCCAACAAGTAGATCAGAGCCACTACATCTTCAAAGAGGTGGTTAAAATCTTAGCAGCAAATAGAATTAAAGTAATGGGGCGAAATGAATGTCATGGCTATCAAAAACAGGGATTTCTTGAGTTTCCCATGACTTATCGTTTCTTGAGAATCCATTTCCCCAATCCATAGTACTATTCTATCACTATAGCTGAACCAATAGGGAATTATTAACCTGGCATTGATGTAACTTGTGAAAAGAAAATCATCTCAGTCAATCTATAGCTATTCTCGAATAATTATACTTGTGGCTAACACTTCCCTACGATAAATAAGAATTTTATGTTTATGCACTTTGTTGTACAGTAGGGATGGAAAATATGTGCACACTGATTTAAGTTGTATAGGGATGTGCAAATGCAATCCTAACACGAAAAGTTTAAATTGAAAACCAGATACAATCCCAAGCACAGACCCAGAATCCTGTTTCTGCACTAAGCCTGACAAAGGCACAAGAGAAGAAGTTTCTTCTCAAACAAATTAAACTACCAAAATTTCATGGAAATGGGAAGATTTTTGAAGCCCATGCCAAAATATGGATGGAATCCATGGAGGGTTATTTCAGTGCGACGGGGATAACACCTGTGAACCAAGCCATAATTGCCAAGCTCAAGCTCACCGACGAAGCAAGGCTGTGGTGGAAGCAATGGTGTAAAGACCAAGGAGTCATTATTGAAAGCACAATAACTTAGGAAAAACTAAAGGAAGCAGTGTAGGGAAGGTACATGCCACCTGCATACAAAACTCAAAGGATGAATGAGTTCTTCAAGTTAGAATGGTTAGCCTGTCTCTAGAGGCATACTACTCGAGATTCGTCTCTTTGTTGAAATACGCCCCGACAATGAGTATCCCTCAATAAGTCTCCAAGTTCTGTGATGGGTTGAACCCATCAATGAACACTTGCTTGGAATCAATGCGTCCTTCAGATTTACAAGATGCATAGATAAGAGCAGGACCTATTGCCCAAGAAGTCTAGTCGAAGTCCAGACCCTAGTCTTACAAAGACTAGAATCCAGGGATGTCGAAAGCTCTAATTAAAAGGGTGAAAGGATAGAGTCAAGGCCAATGGAAGAAGTCAAGGGCAAATGTAATCAGTGACTTTGTCCCCACTCAAAGAAGTGATCAAAGTCTGTGTTCTTTTTACTACAATGAACCTGGGCACTTCTAAAGGAAATGCCCCAAACTTGGCGGAGATCATTGTCATGCTACTACGTGTAGTACACCCTGTAAAAAAAACTAGAGTGTAGATTTACTATTGATTTAGAGAGCCAAAATATGGATGGAATCCATGGAGGATTATTTCAGTGCGACAAGGATAGCACCTATGAACCAAGCCATAATTGCCAAGCTGATGCTCACCGACAAAGCTAGGCTGTGGTGGAAGCAATGGTGTAAAGACCAAGGATTCATCATTGAAAGCACAATAACTTGGGAAAAAATAAAGGAAGCAGTGCAGGGAAGGTACATGCCACCTGCCTACTACAGAACTCAGAGGATGAATGAGTTCTTCAAGTTAGAACAGTTGGGCATGTCTCTAGAGGCGTACTACTCGAGATTCGTCTCTTTGCTAAAGTACGCCCTGACAATGAGTATCCCTCAACAAGTTTCCAAGTTCTGTGATGGGCTGAACCCATCAATGAACACTTGCTTGGAATGAGTGCATCCTTCAGATTTACAAGATGCATAGATAAGAGCAGCACCTATTGCCCAAGAAGTCCAGTCGAAGTCCAGACCCTAGTCTTACAAAGACTAGAATCTGGGGACGTCGAAAGCTCTAATTAAAAGGGTGAAAGGATAGAGTCGAGGAAAACGGAAGAAGTCAAGGGCAAATGTAATCAGTGACTTTGTCCCCACTCAAAGAAGTGATCAAAGTCTGTGATCTTTTTACTGCAATGAACATGCGCACTTCAAAAGGAAATGTCCCAAACTTGGCGGAGATCGTTGTCATGTCGCTATGCGCACACCGTGTAAAAGAACTAGAGTGTAGATTTCTTATTGATTTAGAGAGCCAATGCCATTTTAGACATTAGTGTTAGTGTCCATGGTTCAAAAATATTTGATTTTAAGTTTTAGCCAATTTTTGATATTTTAGGTATTATCTCTTGTAAAATCCATAAAACCATAAACAACTTCTAGATTAGGATGACATGTAAAAGAAAGCATATAGCATTCAGTCAATTTGAGAGAATTTTATGTAAAAAGAGAGATTGACAAAATCCGGCGATGCACGATCTCACTGTTTTCAGGCAGTGAACAACACTCCAAAGTGGACGATGAAGAAGGAGTGATCTGGCTGAATTCTGGCCAAATGTCCTACTATTTTACCTCCTTTTGGAGGCAATGGCAGCATCAGATTGGTGATCTGAGTTGCATAGAGGAAGGTATTATTTTATACACGTTTTCGTCTATTAGAGTTTTATCTTCACATAGTGCAAGAATAAATAGACAGCCTTCATCTCTATTAGTATTCTTCTACATTTTCTATTTCTTTTTGTGACTATTCTTCTACTTCTTCAATTTCTTTGAACCCCTTTTCTTACATCTACTCCTCTCCCTAAATCTCTCTTCAACCTACTATCTCTTACCCTCGTGGTGGACTCTCGACACCAAATGCACCGATGCCGTGTTAGGGGAATTTTATGCTATCATTAGAGGTGAATTCTAGAAGATATTTGGGCTGATTTGGGGGTGATATCTTCGGCCATATTGAGAGAATTAGCTACAGCATTGTTCTTTTAATTCATTTCTTACTCTACAGAAGACATCTTGTCAAATATATGCAAGTATTATATGCCCCTATGGCAAGGCAATGTTTGTAGATCATTCATAGATGCTTTGAGTTGAATTAAGAGGAGATTTTTCTCTTATTTCCTGGATGTGGTAACTTATTCTTATCATAAACACAATTTGAAGCTCTCTTGAAGCAACTCTCTTTGCCCTACAAGCCTTGTAATTGACTCATAAGCTTTTGTTCCTAATATTCTACATTGAATGTAATCATGCAAAGTTGATTCATGCTATGGCATCATGTATGAATGGATGGATATAGCGTTGTTTATGTTAGATGAGAGCATATTGTACTTGATTTTTTAACTTGTGATTACTCTTACAGTTAAGAAAACAAGCTTGATTTGAGTTAGAACTTCTAAGATAATAATTTTGTGATCTTTGCTAAGAACATGCAGTTTGAAGCTCTATTAACATCTTCAAGAACTTGGCTTGAAACCCTTCTCTTATCTCTATCATCTTTGGAGTCTAAGCTCTTGAACACCCATACATTCTTCTCTCTCAAACCCCTGTGATTGACCGTGAAGTACCTCTTGAACCTTTAAACATTCATTGTTATCTAATTATCTCTTGAAGACACATATCTATCTATCTTGTCCAGTTTTCTTGCCAAACCCCTGTGGTGACCTTCAAACCTACGCACTACGACATGGTCATCAAGGAAAATTCGATGGCCAGCCAACGCTACCTGTGGCTAGGATCATGCAGCGTTGGGAAGTGCAAAAACTTCCAATATTACCACTAAAGGAATCGACAAAGAAGAAGATTCGTCCATGGAAGCTGAGATTGAGAGGGGAACCGTTCATGCCCCTCTCCATAAGAAGCAACTGAACCACCAATTCTCAATGAGATTAAGCTAATGCTAGGAGCTGCGCCACACTACAACAAAAAGGCCTCATAGACACACTTTTAGATGCAATTTTTGAATATAGAGAAAATCTTACGGGTGCGTCTATCCACCTGTCTATTTGCGCGTCTACAGCGTCGCATCTATAATCACATGTATAAATGAATTTACACGTAAATATAGACGCGCAATAGACGCACATATACACGCGTGAATACACCACTACAACAAAAAGGCTTCATAGACGCACATTTAGACGTGATTTTTGAATATAGAGAAATTCTTAAGGGCGCGTCTATCCTCCCGTCTATTTGCGCATCTACCATTTTGCGTCTATAATCGCGTGTATTAACGAATTTACACGCACAAATAGACGCGCAATAGACGCACATATACACACTGGTAGACGCGCTTTTACAAGCACTGGAAGACGCGAATGGAAAACAAAAAATGTCCTTTTTTAAAAAAAATATTTACTTTCTTTTTTAAAGTTGAATTATGAAGCGTGTGTATAAGCGCGTGTAGTTTGCATTATAGACGTGCGTATAAACGTGAATTTTCTGCAATTTAGACGCGCGGATAGATGCGTAAAACATAACTGGAAAAAAAAACCAAAGAGCCTCTTTGGCTTTTTTTTCCGCCTCCCATATATCAGATTGTGTATTTGAGAATCTCGATCGCTAATGATCCTTCTAGGTAACCCATGTAGCTTGAATATCTCCTTGATAAACAATGTTGCAATGTCGGAGGCTTTATAGTATGTCAACTACAACCATAATGGAGTTGTATCCTCCTTGGACTTGGGGTAAGCCCACCACAAAATCCATACTGATGAATTCCCATTTCATTTGGGGAATGTCAAGTGGTTGCAATTTTCCTGGCATCATGACATGTTCAGCCTTGATACGTTGGCAAGACAAACATTCAGTGACATATTTGAGAACATCACCTTTGAGCCTCTCCCAATGGTAGCTCTTCCTAACTGCATTAAGAGTTCTTGCATAGCTAGGATGTCCTGCGAAAGGGGAATCATGAGCTTTCCATAATATCTTCTGCTTAAGTGACTGGCTTGTTGGTATACACAGCCTTGTTCTGTAGTAGACAAGTCCATTATCAATGGAAAATTCCTGATACTTAGCTTGTGACTTCAGATTCTGCTCCTTGGTAGATATTTCTTTTATCATGGTTTGGTAGGCCAAATCATGGCATGCTTCCTCTCTAGCTAGTTCGAGTATAGGGTTGCTTGGCATAGATACCTTTGTAGCCAGAGATCTGGCCGTTGATGGATTCTGCAAGATTAGGGAATTTAGGAATGCCTTGTGACTGAGTGCATCGGCAACTACATTCTCTTTCCCTGGTTGATACTTGATTTCAAAATCATACTCCTCCAATACTTCAATCCATCGACGTTGCCTCATGTTGAGCTCGTTCTGGGTAAAAATCCATTTGAGACTCTTATGATCGGTTACTAGAGTAAACTTGTTACCCAACAGGTAGTGTCTCCAAAGCTTTAGAGCATGGATGACAGCTAATAATTCCAGATCATGCGTGGCATAATTCTTTTCATGACTCTTCAATTTCCTTGAAGAATATACTACTGGATGACTTTCCTGCATAAGTACACACCCCAAGGCAAGAATGCTGGCATTAGTTACTACCTCGAACTCCTTATTGAGGTCAGGAAGTTTTAGAATAGGTGCTGATACCAAACATTGCTTCAATTGGTCGAAGCTGTTTTGTTCAGGAGTTGACCATGTAATAGAAGTCTGCTTCTTTAGTAAGTCGGTAAGAGGTGCTGCAATCAAAGCATAGTTTTTTATAAAGACCCTATACCATCCTGTCAAGCCAAGAAAACTACGTATTTCTTTGACGGATACTGGTATTGGCCATTCAAGCACATCTCTGACTTTGGCTGGGTCTACTGATATTCCTTCTGATGATACTATGAATCCTAGATATTCAATCTGACGTTTGAAGAATGCACACTTCTTCATTTTTGCATACAGCTTATGAGACCTCATTGTCTCAAGGACAATCCGAAGTTGAGGTTCATGATCTTCCTCCTGTTTAGAATAAACTAAAGTGTCATCGAAGAAGACAAGCACGAAATCATCAAGATATGGTCTAAAAATATCATGCATTAATCTATTGAAGGTGGCAGGTGCATTTGTAAGCCCGAATGACATAACCAAGAACTCAAAGTGCCCATATCTTGTATTGAAGGCCGTTTTTGGAATATCTTCATCCTTGATCCTTAATTGATAGTAACCTGACCTGAGATCAATTTTGGAGAAGATCTTTGCACCTTGAAGGTGATCAAGAAGCTCATCTATTCTAGGAATAGGATACTTGTTCTTGACTGTTGATTGATTCAACCCACGGTAATCAATACATAGTCGAAGTGTCCCGTCTTTCTTTTTCTGGAATAGTACTGGAGCTCCCCATGGTGAGTTGCTAGGCCGGATGTAACCATGATCTAACAGTTGCTTGAGTTGTTCCTTCAACTCAATAGCTTCTGGTATGGACATTCTATAAGGTCTCTTTGCAATTGGCGCAGCTCCAGGCATTAGCCTTATTTCATGATCAACTTCTCTTGGAGGTGGAAGTTTAGTCAATTCCTCAGGGAATACGTCAGCGTATTCCTTTAGCCAAGAGGGTCCCTCATGAGACTCTTGCTTTTGATCTAACTTGTTGAGTTTGATCAGGTAAACAGGTAATCCTTTTCTAACCCCTTTTATGATCCGCGATACTTTGGCTAACTGGATTCTTGGCACTCCTGCCTCACCTTGAGTTGAAACAAACTCTCTTTTAGAGTTTCGAAAGGAAACTTGACCCTTTCCACAGTGGATGTGGGCGTCATTAGGCTTAAGCCAATCCATCCCGAGTAGACACTCATGGATACCTAAATTCATGACTCTGAATTTGACTGATGTTTTCTTTCCTCCCAGAAAGAACTCTTCCTTAGCAGTTTGCCTGGTACAAGTTACCTCACGACCGTTTGCCAATTCCACAAGTAGGGTAGGTGCTTCTATTGTGGCTATTCCTAATCTTTTAGCACACGCTGGTGAGATAAAGGAATGTGTACTGCCACAATCAATCAAGGTTTTGAAGCCTTTACCTTGATAGTCCGACGGTGTTTGAATCACCGAGAACTGGCGATTCGGCCCCTTCTTGTGTAAAGCGGCATGGACTGTCGCTCTTTCGAATTCCGCTTCCATAGTCGGATCTTCCTCTTCTTCTGCTTCACATCTTTGCCTATTGGTAATGCAGGCAGTTCTTCCTCTTCCACGGGTGGCGGCTCCTTGACCGCGGCCTGCACCTTGACGATGTCCCTCGCTGAGCTTGGGACATTGCCTTTTGAAGTGACCGAGTTCGTTGCAGTGGAAACATCGGAGGTTTCGGCCATTACTGTGAGTAGGAACAAAGTTGTTGACGTTATTTGTCCTTGCTTTCTTCCTTTGTCCCTGATTGAGACCTTGAACTCTCTTCACTTGGGGTCTGAATGCTCCTCTGTTCGGGTCGCTATAAGACCAATTCTTAATACCCCTTGGTCTAGCTTGCACTTCCTGAATTATAGGTGCCGCTCGAATGAGTGCATCCTGAAGATCTGATGGTCGCATAGATTCGAGACGGGTATTTACAGGTGGATTTAAGCCCGCGCAAAATTTGGACACCTGCTGCGTTGTGTCCATTTGTGGCGCATACTTTAAGAGTGAGACAAATTTAGAGTAGTATGCGTCAAGGGTGAGTCCTAGCTGTTTTAGCTCATAGAACTCATTCATTTTCTATGTACGATATGCAGGTGGCAAATATCTCCCCTGCACGGCTTGCTTTAACTTCTCCCAGGTAACGGACCCCTCTGAAGTCCCTTGATCCCTGCACCATTGTTTCCACCATAGTCTAGCTTCACCGGTGAGTTTTAATTTGGCGAGCATGGCCTGATTGGTAGGTACAGTACCAGCTGCTTCAAAGTAATCCTCCATAGATTCAATCCAAATTTCAGCATCAGACTGGACGAATCTGCCTCTCCCGTCAAACTCGGGTGGCTTTATCTGTTTGAGGAGGAACTTCTTCTCCTGGATCACAGCAGTACTTGATGTAGGGGGCGAATTTGGAACCTGTACCTGGGGTTGTGCCTGGGTAAAAGTTTTCTTAACGTTATTGTATGATAATTGACATTAGCTTATCTTTAGTTCAGCTATCTCGTAAATCATGAAGCTACTTAACTTTTTGTAACAACCCTGATGCACAGTCGGATATTGATAAAAGAAGTCCTTATTTATATTTACATGGGCGTAGCCTTATACAACATCTCGTGTGATGATAATCCAATCATTACATTTAGTTTGGGGAGAACAACGTTGTATTGCATTTGTCTACAGGAACTGTGTAATAGTAGGGTTTTGGGTCATGGATCTTTAGGAATCGATAATTCATTGGAAGTTCAGGATATCCTTTCCGCTGGAATCCATACTTCTCATGGCGGCCCAACACCTTAATCCTGTCGGCTGGGATTACACGGGTTACTTCCTCATATACATATGAGTTCAATTCAACCCTCCGACCTTGAATATGCAAAGTCGAATTTACGTGAGCTTCCACAAAAATGAACAGCTTCACGACTTTCAAGTCTTCCAACCACTTGATCCTCTTTAGGTTGGTTTGTAGATAAGCAAACCGGTGGGCAGCTATGTAGTAGATTCGTGAAGACCCAGTCCATCTTCGTTCTATATATAAAGGTGATGGATTATAAATCTGCTCCAGGATGTTCATCATTTCAACTCTCTGCCTATAATGCGGAGAATGCATTGCAGTCATAAACATGATCCGGAACGCCAAAAACTTGTTCCACGCTTCATAGTTCTGCAAGACAGTAATGAAGATGAGGAAATGTTTGGATAGCAACAATTTTTTTTACTTCCTTTTATTGAGATCTCATAAAAACAATTCCGTTGTTGGTCGGCTCTGATACCAACTGTAACGTGTCCACTAGAATCATCCAGGATACGTCTTAGCAATCCATCGGAAAGGATGTCTAGAAAACTCCGCCCGGCACTCCCATGGAATGTTACGGGTTTTGCAATCTAGGTCTTCCCCTGTCTGCCACGTAGCGGAAGTATCCTGGCCATTTCCACTTAGGATCGACCGGAATTTGGGTTTTCCTGTTTGGTCATTAGCTAACAGCAACTAGCGTCAGACCCAAGCGAACTACTTTACGTAGAAACGCCGGGTCCGAAGCGGATTCACGCTGCACTTGGTTCAAGGAGAATGGGAAACGAGAGGGATGCAAAACTCAACCTCTCAGCCATAAGGCATAGTCCCATTCCGTTCCCCTAAAACAACGTAAATTGGGTAAGATGTAACTCTAGGTCATCGTTCTCGTTATTCGTTTTGATGATGATGATCATCCCGCTGTTCTTCGAGATTTTTGAGAAAAATTCCCGGCTAACCGGGACCACCCATCCGTAGGACGGACCCATGGTCCATCCTCCGCACTTTCCTCGGTTTATTTTAGTTATGTAATTATCTAACACATTAATTTGACATATAACAAACAGCTTCTTTAATTAACCCTGTTAAGCACTGGTTCCTTCACGTAATCTTATCACATGACATAGAAAAACAATATCAAACAACTTCTTTATTATCATTTCATCATTTTATCTTTGAAATACAAGGAGTTCCGCCCGTAGGCTTGTCCATAATCCGCCCGAAGGCTTATCGAGTAATCCGCTAGGGATCACTATTCCAAGCTTCTGCCCGTAGACTAGTATGCGGGCCTCGAGATCCAATCCCGAGTCACGTTAGCCTCTTGTGCAGGACCCAGAAGGCGAGGGATTTACGGCCAGAGCCCCCCCTGGCACCCAAGCGTCCTCCTGCTCCAAGTAGAGCTCAACGGAAAGACCTCTCGCGGCGGGTTCGTTCCACGTTCCCGGCGCGGTCAACAACCCCCTTGGTTAGGGTCAGGCAAGCAGTCGGGGGTAACTGAAGCTGCCTCTCCCTTTAGGCCTTCAACCTGAAGCATTTAGATATCTTTTCATCCTTTAGTTCCTTGAGCAAACAATGCAAACAGTGCTTTCTAAACTATTACAAGCACAATCAATTTCCAGTGGTCGTTTATTTGGCCAACTGTTAAGGAGTGAATCCTTCTCTCCGAATGCATCCAGCATTCGATCTGGGATCAATTGCGACTTGGCAAGAACCTCAAGGGTTTGTTCGTTCACCCTTTTTGTCCTTGAGTTAGGGCCATACCCTGTTAACCCAACCTAACCAATACCTTAGGTTTTATTAATAGTAAATCCTAGCGACCATGTCGCGTTAATTTATTGATTGATCATCTGCTTCCAAGCAAATACCTAACTTCCCTTAACTTGGCAAATTTTCCCAATAAGGGTGATGTAACAAGATGACTACTCATCCTCTTGCAAGTTAAACTTGCGCAAGAACTTGCCAACCTCATTTCAAGAAATGGCAAAACTCTCTTGTGAACTAACCCCAAGTCTATGCGACGTTGCAACTTGTTTGCACAAGTGTCGCCTCTATTCCAAGGGATCATTTCACCCATTGAACAGTGTTTTCTGGTCAAGGAATTATGATTAGGCTAGAAGTAGGGTTTAGGGTGTCTTCTTACTCAACCCAATCCTAATCGCACTAGGCCGACAACGTTCGGTCCTAGGGATCCCAACTCAATCCAAGTTCTAGCATTAGGTCGAATGATCCTTAGGGTAGAAACCCTAGATCATTATTTGCGTGAGCGTCCAATTGACTCGACATTCCGGAAAGGTGGGTAGGACCTTTGGGTTTGAGGACTTCGACTTGGCGTCCAAGTACGATACTTGGCTGCATTTCTAACGTGCCAAGCCCTAGCTAGTACTTGAGGTTTTTATTGAATCGGCTAGTTATGCCTATACGAAACCCTAACAGTCATGATACCACAAATGACTTGGGTAAATTGACCTACTTTTCTTATGACAAGGACAATTCTTTCCTAGAGATGATAAACTTGACCTAAAGTAGAAAAATAGTTGCAAAATGTTACAATATATGTAAACATGTAATTCATTACTTCTACGCACCATAAGATCCGCAATAGCCTTATCCCTTTTTGCTAAAGTCAAAAGGCATGATAATTTGAAGAATAACTTACATAGGGCCTACTAGGATTTACATCAAGGAATAACGCCTACAACCTTTTGTCTAAGTATTTGAATTTCATGCTTTTATAAGCCATGCAATCATTCCTAAATGCAACTTGATGAAATGAAATTTGCGAAAATATAAGTGCGACCCTTAGATACAACAACATCGTGAATGAAGTTCATGCAATACTAAGGCAAGTGTCGATTTATTCCATTTGCAAGCATCTTTTCCCATGCAACTTATAAGATCGGTGTTCTTTTTCATGCCGTGCAACAGAAATTAACAATTCCCTCATGCGAATCATAACGAAGGGAGTTATTGCAAAAATACTCCTTTCCTTCATGACCAATGCACTTAACAATTTCCTCTTTAACCCTAGGCAATATGTGGCTTTCCTTTAAAAATGCACGACAAGGCAATTTACTATTAAGGTCATAAGATGGATGGACAATTAGCATTTATATTGAAAATACCAATTTTTCCCAATTGCATTTAACTAGGCTAGGTGAATTTGAACATGCACGGGTGCTTCCTAATCCATGGAGTTGTCATGCTTAATGCATTAATTTAGTATGAAATCACAATAGTAAAAACCTGGGTCTGTGGGCTCGGGGAGATGTCCACGTGAATGCTAGGAGAAGAACCTCCCGCAGGCGCGCCTTGCGACTTCTTGGGAGCCATCGTTAGCGTGCTTACGGACTTCCGGTTTGCCTTTACCCTTACGCGATCGGTGAGTCTTCTCCAACCGTTGTGAGCAGCTTCAAGATCTTTCCCCTTTTCCCTCGTATGCCGGAGATCCCTTCCAAAGTGCGGATCCTTGAGAGTACCGGGCTTGCGGGTTTTGGGCTTATGGAAGGCCCGGTTTTAAAACCGAAAAGGGCGCGTAGGACCAAGGCTTATGGGCTTATCCTTAGAAGCTTCTTAAAGAAGCTTCTAGGAAGCTTCTGAAGATCAGCAACGACGTCGTGGGAGGCCCAATGATTGGGAAGGAAAAGGCGTCGAAGACAAGGGAAAGGACTTGATGATGATGGAGGGGATGGGCGGCGGCCTGGTTGTCTCCAGCAAGGCGGCGGCGTCCTTCCCACAGCACGACAGCGAGTACAGCGGTGGCCTTCTTCTCTCCCAGCGTCGACAGCAACTCCCCTTCCTCTCTCCACGCAGCCTCTGCCCTCCAACACGGCGATGGCAGCAGCCGTCTGTCCTCCCTTCCCCTCTTCAACACCTTAGCGGGTGTTTATATAGGTCAAGGGGGGGAGAGAAGAGCTCCACCACGTGGCCCCCTGCATGGGTTCCCCCCTCCCCATGCAGCCCACGACTCCACCAAGCCCATCCCCCCACACTCCCTCTCCTCCAGCCGTGCATCGGCTGGGAAAAAGGGGTAAAAATAAAAAAAAATTGCCTTGATAATATTCAATTTGCCCCTCCCAAGAGGGTGTTTACGTGCGATTTGTGGGTTTGAACCCTTGGGTTTTCTTTGCCAATGCGGAGGTCCCGATTTCTCGCGTGCAGGTCACAGATTACACTGCCGGCAATTCCAATATGACAGATAACCTTTGCACGAGGTTTACGCAGTGTGCGGGAAGTCAATTTTCATGAGTGGGAATATTACATTTGGGCATCCATTCATACTGAAGGTGGTCCAAGAAAATCTTTCCTCAATTCATGAACCTCGAGCAAGAAAGTGGTGTGTCCTTGATATACCATCTTCTTCATGGTTTGTGGCCTTCGGTAATGTAACTATGGCCCACACAAAGGACATGCATAATAATGTGAGATAATCAAACCTATCACAATACCCCTAACAGGGTCTCGAGCTAAATGAAACTATTAGTTTCAAGGTTGAGACTTGAAAACAAGGAACGTCTTTACTGAAATATTCAAAAGATCATGATGTAGACAAATATGCGACGAATTCATGACCCAATTTGAAATATCAACCTATTTTCCTGATTCCTTTAAGTTTTCCAAAGATAAAGGAAGGAGTGGCTCCATTTACTCAAAGCTTGAGAGGATCCAAAGTGACTAAAGACAATGACAAGGATAGAGGAAAATTTTTTTGATGTATAGGATGAACTAGAATGTTTACACTTGTCTATTAATTTGAGACAATTACTTGAAATTGCTCCTACTTGTGAAAGAGACATATATCGTAGATTGGTATGGTGAAAGGATAAAAGGAGCAATCTCACGACTATCTTGCCTAATGCAAGAAGTGATACTAAAAATTATGGGTGTTCAATCTGTAAGAATCGTTGATTTATTCTTAGATCCCAAAGCTCCAGTGGTAGACATGGAGGTGATGAAGCATATGATATTTGGGTCTCAGTTGGATGGCGGAGCAGTAGTGAATTTAATTATAGAAGAGATAATGCTTAAATTGATCTAGAGAGTCAATGTGATTTAGGTCATTAGTGCTAGTGTCAGTGGCATGTATGGTTCAAAAATACTCGATTTTTTAACAATTGTAGTCTATTTTTGATATTTTAGATATTATTGATTGTAAATATCCTAAAAATCTAGGGAAACTTCTAGATTAGGATGGCATGCGAAAAGCAAGTTGCTTTTTTAGCTAGATTTTGGATTTTTCATAAAAAAGAAAGATGAGCAAAATCATGTGCATCGCAATCGTAGTTGATAAGAAGTAAAAAACACTTTGAACTAAGAGAGGAAGAAGGAGTAATCTGGGAGATCCTTGATCAAACATCTTGGAGTTTTACCTCCATTTCAGAGCCAGTAAAGCCATCAAATGTGGGTTCCAAGCAACAAAGAGGAAGCTATTGTTTTGATCCACGTTATTGGTCTAAGAGGAAGCTCGTGGAGATCTAATGCTTGGAGACTGCTTCTAAGTAGTGTTTCAGGTTCTATCAATACATTTTGATTTGATTCATTGTGCTTTGTCTTTGTCGTGTTTACCACTTGTCTATTCTTTTTCTTCTCTTCCATCTCCTATCTCTACTTCCTTCTATCTCTGATCATCGATGTATATGACCTTTCGACAAAAACCCCTTCAACAGCGTGGAGTTTTACATGTCCCAAATTTACAAAGGAATCTTCTTTAGTTACAAGACTTGTAAATCTTGGTCTCTTTATCGGTTTTGACCATACCAAGTGTTGCATTGGGAAAGATGGCCAAACCATAGTTGTTGCTCCTAGAAATGGTAATCTTTTTTATTTATCTTTAAATGAAGATGTTACAAATGTTGTTATAGCTCCTAGCAATATTAACAACAAAATATGAAATCATCGCTTTGTTTACTTTAATTTTTCTAAGCTTGTCCATCTTTGTCAGTGTGACCTTATTCAAGATATGGAATTCAAAACTTGTCCTTATATGGGTATTTATGAATATTGTGTACTTGGAAAAAATTTCGCAAACCCTTTTCCATTTCCACCACAACTCATTTTAGAGATTTACTTGATCTTATTCACACACATATTTGTGGAGCTTTAATTTTCCTTTATCAAAATCTCAATATCGGTATTCCATGAATTTTATTGATGACTTCTCAAGATACACCACTATTTTTCTCTTGCAACACAAATTAGAACCTTTATTATCTTTTAAGCAATATCAAAAAGCTACAAAACTTCATACTGGTAGTCGCGTTAAGAAACTTTGACAATAATAATGATGGAGAATACAATTCGAATGATTTTGATGACTATTGTAACAATCAAGGTATTCATCACATGAATTTACGGTTCCCTACTCTCCTCAACAAATTGGTATTGCTCAATGTAAAAACAAGACTATTCTTAATGTGTGCTATGTATACTCATTCATTCTGGCTTATCTCAATGTTTCTCGACTAAAGTAGTCTTAACAGCAGTATTTGTGCAAAATCATCGTCCTACAATTGCTCCTTTTGGTAAAATACTGATTATTACTTGGTATTAAAATTCCAAGCTATTGCGGGAAAAGGGTGTTTTATTATTATGTTAAATAGATTTCATTGAAGATATTATTCGAAAAATTGGTTTGGGTTTTGCACATCCTACTAGTACTCCTTGTCTTGTGACATCTATCAAAACTCTCACTTTCTATAAATTGATGGACAATTAGCATTATATCAACCTAATGCTAATATTATTTGATGTCTTCAATTTGTTGGCTTAAATTCTTGCCATGACATTCTTTTTGCTGCAAATTTTCTTGGACAACATCTTAGTTCTTTATGCATTAAACATTGGATTGCAACTAAACGAGTTTTAAAGTATTTGAAAGGCACTAAAGATTTTTGGCTTGTTTATCGATGCCAACAAAACTCTGATTCTCTACATTCACTTAAACTTTTGGATTATACATATGTAGATTGGGAAAATCCTCACTTATCTATGTGTTCTACAAGTGAAAATTGTTTTTTTATGAATGGTTGTCTTGTTTCTTGGACTAGCAAGAAACAATGTTGTGTTGTTATTTCCACTATAAAGAATGAATATGTAGCTGCATTTGTAGCCGCTCGAGAGTTAGTATGGCTTCAACAAGTTCTATTAGATATTTGCCATATATATTCTCTCTCTAGATTTCAACAAAATTGAGGAAGCAATTACTGGTGAGAATTGCTAGGCGAACAGTTAGGTGACCATAGTACTATTTTTAGGAAACTTAAATTCAGGTCTAACCTCGTGGAAATTGGGCATAACTTTCCCTACGAGGTAGATAAGTGGAGATAGTACATCTTGATATTATTTGTGTAATTATGTAGTATGAGATGGGAGAATTGACTTTCCTATTTGTGTGACCTATAGTTCCATGGTATGTTATATAGGGAATCTGACTCCCTAGCTATATGACCTATAATTTGCTTTTCTAAGGTGTGGGGAAAGGAATTCACTAGCTATATAGAGGGAATCTATATAAGGATACCTAGCATTTCCTACTATGAGATGTGAGGAATATAAATACCTAGTTATATATAGACAATGCATGGGTGCATAGGTCAAAAATATTAGAAAATTTCATACATTCCATGACATCATCATCCTTCAACAACCATATCATACTGTTGTCTGGATCCACCATTGGTAGCCATTGTGAAATATACACTAGCGCCTCAAACACCAACCAACCTTCAGCCATGCTACCTTCTGGCCGAGCTCGTTGTTGCACAAAGCGTTTTAAGGTTTTCATGAAGCGCTCCAAGAAGAACATCCATCGCGTATGGACAAGTCCAGCAATCTGGTAGGCATGTTGGTAGGCATGTATTGTGATCATGCTGGTAGGCATGTATTTCTCAAAGAGACAGACCGTCTCCACTGCTCCCCGCCTTGCGGATTCAATAGAGGACATATTAATCTCCTTCTGTGAGATCCATTGCACTAAAGTCAACAACCTGTAAATGGCCCTATGTTTTTCTAGAGTAAGATATCCTGTGATCACAATCGGTAGTACAAACTACCACAAATGAGAAAGCATTATGAACAATGACTACCCTCTAAATAGCAAAATACGCAGGCCACTTACAATCCATTTGTAGTACAAACATGACATATCTTATGCCAATCATGGGATTTTAGCCCTGATAATTGGTCGTCTTTAGAAAACGCAGACTTGAGAGAACGCATCATACCTGTCGGAGTGTAGAAAGACTTGATTATTTGCTTTACAATACGCTCTTCTTCAGTGGAAAAAACCCAAGGAGTGCGAGGTAGCTACATGCGACTATCAGCACTCGACTGCGACCAAAGCGCCTCCATCTTGCCTACCTCCTTCAAATCCATTCGTGCCCCTACAATGTCTCTCTTTTCTATGATGTGGTCCCATAGCAAGTTGTCCACGTTTTTGAAAATATGCATGGGATCCAACAAGTGGTTGGTCTGTAAGTGGATCCAATATGGCAACTCATAGAAAACTGAGAACCGTTGCATTTCATTTGGATGTGACTCCGCTGTCGAAGGGTTTTCGAAAGAAAAGTTGTGACCACAGAGGACCTTGACTAATTTCAGGATAGGAGATCAATCATATGAATAAGCAAGATGAGAGGATTTGTGAGCAGCAATAGATCTGCCAAGCTCCCACAAGACCTCGTTTATGTAGTGACGATAGGACTGAAAGCAAGCTTTCAACTGAGCATAGAATCCATCCTTCAACATAGGTACCTACAGTATAAATCTGGTTATCAACTATAGACAGAAATTTCAGTGTTGTCCTTTCAGCAACATCAACCAAAGGAAGGATCCATGGACCCACAGTCTTAACAATAAACCCACAGGGAAAGGCAAATAATTGATCTTGTCAAAGCAAGAGTCTTTGAATCTTATCAGAAATGATGCAGCTCCTCCAAACAGTTTACAATTTTGTGCTGTTTAGTATCAGCATATGAGAATATCCTCGTTTGTAATAGTTTGTCATCAGTATAGTACACACTAGGCCCTCCTTTTGCGAGTGAACAGAAGCCCACCCGGCTGAAACACTTTTGAAAGCTGAGCAGATGCATACATTGGGAAATGCTATTAATTTGCTCCACTTCTCCAAAAGCGGATGGCTACTACAGCTCCAATCCACAGGCTGTCGATAATTAGGGATTGATCACTATCTTCGATGGCATGTATATCAATTCTTGAGCTTGCCCCTTTGTTGAAAACCCTGTTTTACCCATATGCAAAGTGAGTGTTAGAGTAGCAATGCTACTGTATTGGTACCTAGAAAGCTAGCAGGTGCTGGATCTGAAGTAGACTCGCCCCCCCTTGGTAGCTTATTCTGAGTCTTGAGATTATCAAAATTGCCTCAGAGTCCCAGAATTGATCAATTAATCCACCCTGTTAGGTCAAGTAATCCACTCTGTCAGGGCTGCAGCAACACATGCAAAAAACCCCAATTCTCTCTAGGCTGTGTATGTTACGCGAATCTGCAATCTGAGGAGTTTAGTCCGTGATATACATTGACCCATTCAGAGACCCAATTCAGAGTTCTCGATACCCATTGGCGAGAAGTCTGCAGAAAGGGAGGGGAGGAAAATAGGGTAGCTTCCAAGAAAATCCATCGTTGAGCAGGAACTTGATAACGTCTGTCTGACTTGCTACCATTGCATAGTAAAGAGGAGTTTAGCCTGCAGCATCTTTCCTTAATATATCAACACCTTCTTGAAGGAGATTGCAAACAGCAAGTGTAAGACCCTTGAATGCAACATAATGAAGAGCAGTCCATCCATGTTGCAATGCCGATCGAAAGCCTTTACCCTGTGCTGAATTCAGCCTCCTCCTCGGTTACGTTTGCTTTTCCTTACTCTTGGGTATGCCTCACATTCCGATTGTGTCACATCGTCTTTCTTCTACGAGATACCAGGTTTTCTGTTGCCCTGTCAAACATTATCTCCCTTAGATGGAACAAACACAAGCTTCAATTTCTCTCGGTCATGGAAGCCTCTGCCCAAACTGCGAATTGAATCATCAATATTATACATACTCAAGGCCACTCCATCAGCTCCCTCCAAATCCAAACCACCTTCCCCCCGATGCTTTTGCGTTTTTTCTTCCTCTAGAAATGCGGTCCCCCTAAAAAAAACGGGACAATTTCAGCGCTGAGCTAAAAGGTTTGAAGGCTATAAGTTTCACAATAAGATCAATCATAGACTGATGCACGGGATCTACCATCTATCCTATTTCATCTAGACCATAGCTTGAAACAAGGAGTATCCCGAAGCAGACTCTCTCTACCATCTATCCTATTTCATCTAGACCATAGCTTGAAACAAGGAGTATCCCGAAGCAAACTCTCTCTACTGCCTGTAGTCCCTTCTGGCCAAATCCACTGCATTTTGACTTGTAAACACATCCCAAAAACCATCACAACCAATAATCATAAACTTGTCTTCTTCAATCAACAAAGCTTGTCTCAATTCTGGCTCTGCACTGAGAGGACAGTTCATGCCCTCCTTTAATCCCTTGATATGCTAGTTTCCAATGGCTCTTGCAACATTGATCTGTCCATTTAGATATCCATCATCTACAAAGCCTCCAAGGGACTCTATTCACCATCTTTCAAGTGAACATGAGGCCATATGATCCCTTGACATATCAATGGCCTTGCCCTTCCTACAGAGGACAGCTCTACAATCTCCTGCATTGGCCACAAACAACTCTCTTCCGAGCACTAAGACACTTAAAGCTGTTGTGCCAGATGACAAGCCATGATTGATTGAACAAGCTTCTACAAATGCTGTCTTTGTCAGCAAAAAGGCATGATGGACAGCCTCTTCTATTGCAGTTGGAAATGCCACAGCTTCAACAATGTAATTGAGTAACTTGTCTTTGACAAACTCTGCTGCATTTCTCCCACCATGCCCATCAAAAACTCCATAGTAAGATCTCGAATTATGCCCTGAAATCCCAAAGCCAAAATGTTGCACCAAATTATCAATTAGAATATGCTCATCCTCCATAGCCACTCTACCTCCAATATCAAACCACCCACCTGATCGTACAGTGGGCATAAACTCCACAACAATAGATTTCTTGCTGTGCTCCAACATCCCATTCATTAGCATATAATGACTGACAAGGATATTGTTCAATGGTGGAAGGACAATTAAGGAGTCCTTGGATTGAACATTGGCATTGGCTACATTAGATTGGCTGCTGCTATGGTCATCCTCCAAGATGCCTTTCTCTGTTAAACATGCTCCTTCGAGAGAACTTGCAGGCTTTGAATGTCAACAACTTGGTGACTTTACTTGGTTTAATGCCCTCATCAAGCATTTTTTCATACTGTTTCAGAGCAGAAATACCATCACTACATTAGACATATGCACCAACCATGGTTGTCCATGCAACTACATTGTGGATTGGTAATCTATCAAACAATTAGCATGCTTCCTCTAGACTGTCACACTTAGCATACATATCGACCAGAGTATTATAGATAAGTTCCTCTTGCTCCAAACCCCTCTCCACTTTACTGCCCACGCAAAACAAAATACAAACACAATGACTAAGTATGTACAAAGCAACAAATGTCACACACACAAATTTTTTGTGGATTCCACACCTCGGATGCATAGCACTACGACACCGCATGGGCCATTTTCAGCTCGTATGAGCTTTGGGCATTCATACGTGTTGGAGGTCGTCCAAGAAAATCTTCCCTTCATAACCCTCTGGCAAGAAAGTGGCGTTTCCTTGATATACCATCTTCTTCATGGTTCGTGACCTTCAAGAGTCTAACTGTGGCCTGCACAATGGACATGCATGATAACCTGAGGTAACCAGACCTATCCCAACACCTCTATCCAGTGAATAAAAACTTGAACGAGCTATGACAGATATTACCAATGAGAACGGAAGCCTATTTACTTGAGCACTGTTTGAATCTCGAAAAGTCATGCATTGTCCACATGAGAATGGCTTGAATATTGGCGGACCATGCCGATCATGGCGCTTGCTCATATCTTGCACGTTGACCCCCTCCTCCCACAAAATCTTAGGCTCATTGACTAATGGACGAAGATACACCTTAATATTTTTGACTTTGTAGCGATCGGGGACGAGTAAGCTAAGGATGAGATGTCCTTTCTTCGTAGAAAGCCATGGAGGGATATTGTAGTTGACAAGGACTATAGGCTACACACTGTAAGAAGTTGAGAGTAGACCGAATGGGTTCATCCCATCCATTGTAGGACCGAGCCGAAGATTCCTTGGCTCTTGGGCAAAGCCTGGGAAGGTAGAGTAAATGTCGCTCCATGCGCATGAATCTGTTGATATTTGTTGAACTCCATATGTGGACCTATTCTGCACATACCACGTTGTCAAGCTCGTCATGCTGGACGTACAAAACATGCGGTTTATGTGGGGGATAAGTGGAAAGTGTCTAAGAGCTTTTTAAGGGATGGTTTGCCCTTGCAAGTCCTATTGATACCTATGAGAACCACACTTTGGACATATCTCCATAGTCTCGTATTCTCCTAGAAATAGTATGCAATCCTTGATACATGCATGGATGTTGTTGTAGTCCATGCCAAGCTTTCGTAAAACATGTCGTGCATCATCACGAGACTCATGCATGATATTTGCAAGTGGTAATATATGATACTTCAGTAACCTGAAAAAAATAATTAAAAACCTTGAAAAAGCAGAGATGTTTTTATCGATAGTGCCAAAAAGAAGTCAACGAAGCATACGTACAAGGTACCTGATCAACTCAGTCACACTCGCATCGCTCCACCTGTATTTTGCTTGCACACTTAGGACTAGAAGTAGTGTCTTCACGTGAGATACTCAGCACCCATCATATAATGGTACAGATGATTGCCCTCTAAGCGAATCAAAAGTCTTGACATCCATGCGAATCAATGCATCAATCATTGCCTCCATCTCAAGCTCCAAGATTCTAGGTAAGTCTCAAAGGCACTCCATCCATTGCATGCCTATGCACTCTTCTAATTGGCGGAAAAGGGTGCACTCCTCCTTGGGATGAGACGTTGACTCCCTAGATAGAAAATTTGCCAGCCACACCCAATCTTTTTGTATATGGTATTCAATTAGCTTTCAAATACAATGCATGATTGATATTAACTTTTCTTACCATTTGTTGAAGATCCAAGATTGCCTGATCAATTATCTCAGATTGAAATTCGCCAAAGCGTTACATGTGTTCTATAGACAATTGACGTTTCCATCTAATTGCCAGCTTACATTGAGAGCAAGGACATGGGACACGCTGATTAAGATACGCCTCGCGATCTTGAACATCAAGACCTTCATCATTTTCCATTTTGTCTATGTTACGACAAATAATTTTTTTGTTATCATTCTTTTTTTCTTTCTTAAATTGTTTGAGAAGGGATTTCTTCTCTTGTAACTCACCAAAAATTAACGTATGTAAAGTCTCCACCGACCCACCCACAAATTAACGTATGTAGGAGTGTTTCCCGTCTCGTGGTGTTGCACTGGACCTTGCCACCACTCTCTCTTTGTTTTTAATCCATTCATTATCTCCTCTCCTTCCATCTCTCTCTCTCTTTCTTTTTCTTTATTATGTTGTATGTTTATTCCCTCTCTCTCATTCCTTCTTCCTTTTTCTCTTCCTCCCCCTCTCTCATTTTCTTTAACAAAACATATCTACTACTACTACTACTACTACAATAAAAGAAAAAAAAACTACTATTGCTACCACTACAACAACAACAACAACAAATAAGAAAACTAGAAAACAATAAACAAGAAAACAAAAAAAACTATTACCACTACTACTACAACAAAAAAAAAAAACCAATACTACTACTATAACCAGGACTATGACAACTATGACTACGACTACGACTACGACCATGACCACGACCACAACTACGAATACGACTATGACTACGAACATGACTACGACTATGACTAGGACTACAGCTATGGCTACAACTATGGCTACGGCTATGACTACGACTATAACTACGACCACGACCATGACTATGACTATGACTATGACTATGACTATGACTATGACTATGACCACGACTATGACTACGACCATGACCATGACTATGACTATGACTACGACCACGACCATGACTACCACTAGCACTACCACAACCACTGCCACTACCACTATAATAAACAAGAAAATAAGAAAAAACTACTACTACTACTACCAACAACAAATAAGAGAACTAGACAACAATAAACAAGACAACAAAAAAAATTGTTACTACAACAACAACAACAACAATAACAAATAAGAAAACCACCGCTACTACTACAACCACGACTACGACTATGACCAGGATTATGACTATAACTATGACCACGACCATGACTACCACTAGCACTACCACTATCACTACCACTATAATAAACAAGAAAAGAAGAAAAAACAACAACAACAATAACAACTACTACTACTACTACTACTACAATAACAATAAACAAGAAAAGAAAAAAAAACTACTACTACTACAACAAAAACAACAACAAAAAGCAAGAAAACTAAAAAACAATAAACAAGAAAAGAAAAAAACTAGTAGTAGTACTACTATAATAACAAACAAGAAAACAACAACCTCTCCCTCCTTCTCTCTCTCTCCCTCCCTCTCCCTCTCCCTCTTTTCTCTCTTTCCCTATTATGTTTAATTAGCTAACTTATGAAGGAGATTGGATGATAGCTTTAGCCCTAGAAATGTTTCAGTCTTTCTATAATTAAGAGCTAGAGAAGACACACATACATTCTATATGGTACTACCTTATGTATCAAGAGGTTTTGAAGATAGCCCTTGGGATGCTGTTAAATGGCATAGCAGAGAACATGATAGTGATATGGGGGACCCATTGATTACATGACCAACTTGTAGATATGAGCATTCATAGGGGATCATGGCTTTCGAATCTTTGGTCACCTCTTGAGTACAATTGCCATGCCAAACATTTTGCAGTCAAGTTCGATTGAGGGACATTGTCATTGATGGGCTACTGATAGGTAGCATCATTGCTTGTAAACACCAAATGTAGTCATGCTATAAATTTATTGGATATATCTACTATAGAGACTATGTCCAATATTTGGACATAGATTGTTCTTTCTAACTGGGGGTAGGAGAGGCTCAAGGGGACATGAAGACCATGAATAGGGGAAGAAATGATTTTCTCAAGATCTAATATCTTGGTACTTTTGTTCAGTATCAACCACACATGATTTGACATTATGGACCTACTTATTGGTTATTTATTCATGCCCTATGATAGACTTCATTTCTTTTTGTACATTTTTAATGAGAGTCCATGATAGTGCTAGTTATGCATTTTTCCTTTGAATATTATGTTCTCATGGGATTTATTAATAGAGTCATTCTTTTATTTGGGAAAAACATATTGTTTCCATTTGATTGCTTCTTGTCAAGTAAGAAGTAGGCCTAATAAACAAACTTACTTGATAGCTATGGAGAATCCCTTGAGGTTCTTTCTCTTGGACAATGTGGCAATATCAAGGGTAGATAATTTCTTACACTATTAGGGATTAGACCCATATTGAACAATATTGATATATGTCTTCAATTGAAAAAAAGTCTTGCAAGTGTATCTATAGTCCTGATCAACAATGTGGCAAGAGATTCACATTCAAATTTGTGTCTATCCCATGAAGTAGAAGCATGACTTTTGATGCATTGTGAAACATGATTCATGTATAATTTTAAAAAGTAAGCTCAATATTCATGTAAATGTGATATGCCTATAGTTTTCAATCCCATTTCATGAGACTGTAAATGCACTTTGTGTAGATAAGACACAAGCAACAATTGATTGTGGACCTATGGCTATAACCACAATTTTGCAATCAACATCTCCCTAGTTTCTTTTTTGCCCCTTCTCGTGTACTCATTGGGCATTAGTTTTATGAATTAAATCCACATATTATGTGAATACGATATGCAATAAAACCATTAGAGAAAATTAAATATATAAATAAAAAATGACCAAAAGTGTCTTGTACTACTAGAAATAAATAAAAGACATACATAATTGTGAAGCCACCTATTATGGCTTATAGTATCCAACATGCTACTAAATGTATAAATAATCATATGTCCTCAAAAGAGCTATCACTACCATACTCTCCCTCTTCATCATTTTCTTTATCGCTCTCCTCATTCTTATTGTCATTCTCTCCTTATCGTTTTCCTCTTCACTATAACTAGAATGCTTCTTGCTCTGATCTCTACCGCTATACTTACCTCATTGCATTGTTATCTCTATAGATGTGGAAAATTTAAAAATTAAGATAATCAAGATCTTCAAATGGATTTGATAAAGGAAATGATATTAGAGGATTTTTTTAGCTATACTGTGAAAGCATATGACAAAGTGTATATTAAATTCTTCCATGGTTTACATGAGGCATAGTAAAAGGTGGGATTTTCCAGTTATTTCCTAACATAGTTACTTGCCAATGCATGAAAAGATAGATGGTGAGCATGCCAAGGTTGAGATTAGGTGGAATGTCTAAATCAAGTTATAGAAGTTGGGAAGAGGAAGCTTGTGTGCATATGCCCTGAGTTAATGAAATAAGTGACTTTTTTAAAGGCTTCTCAAGCCAAAACTTTAGGGAGGGGAACATGAGGCTAGAAAAAGAAAAACAAGTGAAAAAACAACAAGAAGAGTAGTAGTTTAGCAAAAAAAACATGATTGTGTTTTGGAGCTCTTAGAGAAATCTTCGTAGCTTATGAGAAAGCTAAAACAAGAGAGATATGCAATGGGAGTGGACCCAATGGCATCTTGGGGGTTGCTTGATGCTTAGAAGCTTGATTCTCAACAGTGTGTATTGGTGTAATAATAGTAACCAATAGGATATCTCTTGTCCTGAAGTATTCATAGGATGACTCTAAGTCATCTAGGGCATCTCATTTATGTATATGATGCTCTACCACTATTAGATCATTGCTAGAATAAGTTTTCATGGTTTTATGGAGGATTGGAGGAGAAAATGCTTGCATTCTCACTATTGTAATAATAGTAACTAGTAGAGTATCTATTGTATCAAAGGTTTCTAAGGGTATTCCAAGGCTGTTAGAGGCATCTCTTTCATGCATCTGGTACTCTAGGGATGACAGAACATTGTTAAAATAAGAGTATATGGTTTTATGAAGTTTTAGGATACCATAGGGATTGTATTTTCTTTGCTATAATAAAGCTATCATAATAGGGCTGAGGCACTAATTGGGTTCCCATACAAGGTTTTAGCATGATCCAACGTATATGCTAAAGCTTGGTGGTATGCTTGATTGATAGGGCTACCATATGTGACATTATTTGACAATTTATGCATAGTTTTAGAGCCAAAGTTGTGTGAGTAAGCTTATGTAATGCAAGATTATGTTAGTGAATAGGATTATCTTTAAGTCAAAGTCTTAGAGCTTGGGTTATGTTCTTGTACTTGAGTGTATTCAG
The DNA here is from genome assembly GCF_053477565.2 of Lygodium microphyllum. Lineage (NCBI taxonomy): Eukaryota > Viridiplantae > Streptophyta > Polypodiopsida > Schizaeales > Lygodiaceae > Lygodium > Lygodium microphyllum. The sequence continues at coordinate 75,647,213 of NC_141158.1, forward strand.
TTATTGTATCTCACAAAACCTATCATTAAAATTTTGATTAAAGGATTTCTTGAGGATTCCTATCTTGATGTTTTGTGTCTAAACTTGATTCTATTCCTCTCTTTTCTTATTTTTTGAGATCTTAAATCTTTGTACCCTTCTCGTTATAAACCCAAAGATTAAGGCATTTGACAGTATATGCTCTAACATTGGTGAATCTAACATGAAGGTCACTTGAAAGGTTGCAAGATGGGAGACCATGTAGATGATACTCTTAGTTCAAGATTTGAAGAGTTTGTGTAGCCTCTTATGGCATACATATTAAGAGTGAAAATGAAATTATTAAGGCTTTGCAAAGTGTGGTTGCAAAGTTGCAGAAATTTTCATGTGAAGAAATTGGAATGTAAAATGTACCTATAGCCGAGATGCATCAGTATTTTCATAAAGTTGTGGTTCCTAACATTTGTATACTGATAGGTGAAATTTGTGCAAGCCATGGGTGTTATTGGGCTACTCTTATTGAGGATACAAAAATGGTTTACAAAGATTACCCTTTGGGAATGGGTTACAAAAAATACCATTGAGTTGTTGCCTTTAGAAACACAAAATTATATTATTCTTACAAGTAGTAGATTCACCATTGTAGGGTGAGTTAGAGAATCTTTTGGAAGATGATACTACAATGTACGGGGCTGAAAACTAATTGGGTTGATGTACAAACTATAGTGATGAATTTGGTCAATAGGTAGAAAAGAACTCGAAAAGAGAAGAATTGCTAGTTCTTTGAAAATTCAGCCTACTATTAGGGCTAATCCAATTGCTAAGACAACACAACAGGTCTTGAGGAAGCCTTGTGCCTTCTATTTCATCATCTAGAGATGATATTATTGACAGGATAACAAAAAATTTGCATGACTTGCATCTTAATTATGCAAAGCTTGAAAAATCTAGTCATTCAAAAGGTTCTAATGCACCAAGGGAGGGATTTATTAGGTGTTGTATATGGTGATAGCTTGTAACATGACCACTGAGACTATGAGTCATATGATTGAGCTTTGAATCATAATATGATTTATTAGGATAATCATAAAATTCATGCATGAGAAAGGCCTCTTTCCTTCAATTCTGGAAAGGGAGATATGCAAAAATCGGTGGAAGATTTGGCTGTCAACAATGGAGTTCCAACAATCCATGCATCTACTTTGACTACAAATAGAGGAAGTCCTTGCCAAGGTTCTTGCTATTCCCAAATCTAGTATATGGTCACAAGCTTTGGAATCTACAGAAAAATGAAAAAAATCTATGGCTAATGTATCATCTTCTGAGGAAAACATATGGAGGAGGATAGGTTGGGATGATGCTCAAGTGGATTACTTTATAGCATATGCATACTTGGTTAAGGTGTAGAATATTGATGTTGTTTTTTAGGAGAAGAGGAAAATAGATGATAAGGCTACATGCACTTCAAAATTATGACACGAGGTAAATCAAAGCAATAGAAGGTTGCTAAGAGAGCCAGTCTCGAGCATGTCATGGAAGATATAGTGCATGAAAAGAGGAAAGATGAGAGAAAAAAGGCAAGGAGCCTAACTATAAACTAGAATCTAATATATAAACCATCGCAAAAATTAAGAAAATACTTGAGGGGAGAACCTTAAACAACAATGTTGAGTCTACACTTGGTAAATTTCTTCAAATTTCCAAATGTGAAATCCATGTTGAAATAATAGACATGATTTAAGAGAAAAATATAGTTTAGTAGGGAAACCAATCAAGCTTTGTCACAGGTTGATGAAATTTGGATTCTCAAGGAATTCATGCAAAGTCTACTACCAATCCCATTGATGTTGTTGAAAGCAAATTGAAGTGACAAATGGGCTGATTATGTGGGAAAAAGAGAAATTGTTGGTTGAAAATGTCCTAATAAATAGCATTGCTCAAAGATGGGTTATGAAACACTAAACACATGATGATGATATTGCTTGCTTCATTCCTAGTAGCCATTATTCTCATATACACTAGGCAAGGGCTATGACAGAGACCATACTAAAGATTGGTAAGAGGGAAAATCCATGTGTTTCATAACTAGACTATGGGTCCAATATCAATGTCATGTCACAAAGCTTGTATAAAAATGGTGGCTAGCTAATTGATGTAGATCTTAGATAAAGAATGAGGGTAGCCAATAACTTGTCGTGGAATTTGTATATTGTATACCTAAATGTTCAAGTTACTTTAGGGCATGTCCAAGATTCTTGTAACGTGTCCATCTGTTCGCTCATAGGACACGTCTTAGCAGCCCATCGGGAAGGGAGTCTAGAAAGCGCCGCCCAACACTCCCACGGAATGTCATAGGGTTTGCGATCTAGGCCTTCACGAGTCTGCCACGAAGTGGAAGCATTTCAGCTATTCCCACTTAGGACCGACCTGAATCAGAGTTTTCCCTAGTGGTCAAATTCCTAGAACAGTAGCTAGCGTCGGACCTGAGGCAAACTACTTAACACAGAAATGTCAAGGTCAAAGAAGATTCATGCTGCACTTGGTTCAAGGAGAATGGGAAATGAGAGGGATGCAAAGCTCGACCTCTCTACCCATAAGGCATAGTCCCATTCCGTTCCCCCAAAATAGCATAAATCGGGACTCTAGTATCCTAGATTCTAAGTCAACATTCCTTGCTGTTCATTTCCTTTGAGAAAAGTTCCTTGCTGTTGATTTCGTTTGAGAAAAGTTCCCAGAAAATCGGGACCACCCATCCGTAGGATGGACCCATGGCCACATCCACTGCACTTTCCTTGGGGTTGCTTTAGTTGTCTAATTACCTACCACATTTAGTTGGAAACGCCTAAAAGAGCTTCCTTAATTAGCCAATGAGTCAAACAAGTTCCTTTTCAACAATTTATCTTATTTATCTTTGGAATACGTCATAATAATCTAGCTCGAAGGCTAATCCATAATCCGCCCGAAGGCAATCAATAATCTGCCCGAAGGCTATCCATAATTCGCCCAAAGGTCCAGCAATCCTCAAGGATTACTAATCCAAGATTCTGCCCATAGACTAGTATGCCGGCCTCAAGATCCAATCCCGAGTCACATTGGCCTCTTGTGCAGGGCCCGGATGGCAAGGGATTTACGGCCAGAGCCCCCTCTAGCACCCAAGCGTCCTCTTGCTCCAAGTAGCGCCCAACAGAGAGACCTCTCATGGTGGGTTCGGTCATTGATATTTGTATTTGGGCATAGCTTGACTTTTGGATGCCCAAACACCTTACTTTATATTTGGGAAAAGAAATCACAAAAGAAAAATTACGCTATTTGTAAAGTGGGCTATTTTTGGGCTAAAAGATAAATAAATTTATAAATACATACCTTGTGAAGCACTCACACAAGGCATGGGGGAAGATTGCATCCAATTTGTCTTTTTGTCTCATGTCGTGCAAATTTCCTTTTTCTTTGCTCTTGAAATTATGAAGGTTTGTAGAATTCTTTGTTCTTGGGAGCCTTCCGGCATTCACTAGGCATGAATACAACATTTGATCTATGCACTAGTGGTATCAGAGCAAAGCTAAGATCAAGAGCTTCCAATCACTTGACATCTCATGCAAAGGCAAAGCTCCTAGAATGAATGGTCTCTACAGGCTATCTCGTGACAAATTGACAACACAAAAGTGTTCTTGGCAGAGAAAACCCCCCTATTGTACCCTCTGATCATGAATGACCTCTCATGTACAGTAAGCAAAGGACCCCTCCGAAAGCCCCTTTGTGAAGTCATTTTTCTCACAAAGAAATAAATTGATATCATGGGAATTGTTGAGCTCTAACATGTCTACCTATTGGTTTTCTAAGCATGTTTTGGCAATCCATCAAGAAACAAATCTAAGTGTCACCACTCGGCACTCCCATGGAATGTCACCGTGTTTGCCACCTAGGGTTTCCGGAGTCTGCCTCTCGCAATGGAACGTTCATGGTACCCACTAGGATCGACGTGAAACTTGAGTCCCTAGTGGTGGTCAAGGTCTCCTCATAGCATTCCAACGTCGGGTCTTGGAAATTCTACTTTAAATGAGGTTACCCAATCCAAAGCTGATCCATACCCTACTTGGCTTAAGGAGAATGAGAAATGAAAGGGATGTGCCACTCAAACTCTTTGCCAGTAGGGCATGATCCCATTTCAGTCCCCTAAAACAACCTACAAGTAGGATACCATTGTAACCTACAAGGTTGTATCTCTCGAAATAGCATCCATAGAAATGCCACCTACGAATGGTTAAGAAAAACTTGGAGTCAAGGGAGTAGGCATACTCTCTATATTTTAGCAAATCTTGGAGGTGATAAGTGTCCACTCAATTGATGGGATGGAGAAACTATATTAATATCTCAATAGAATCGACTTGAGCCACCCTGTCTCAAACAATCATGGAAGCGAGGGAGTAGCAACCAATTGTGGGGTCACAACATGTGTATCTCTATAATACTTCCCAAAATCTCCCCTAAAATGAGAAAAATATAAAGTCTGGAACTCTCAGAGGTATCCACAACCATAGCCACCACCTCCACTAGTCAAGTGAGGCATCCTTGAGCCTCCCTTTGTGGCTAGTCTAGAGTATTGACTCCACCTACTGGTTCACAAAATGATGACTCATATTTTAATAAATTGCCTCTAAATATACTTGCCCTTATCTTCCACACAAATCCCCTTCTCCCAAAAAATCTTGAGCTTGTCAACTAATGGATGGAGATAGATATCTATATTCTTGACTTTATAGCACCCAGGAATGAGCAACCTAAGGATCATGTATTCTTTCTTCGTAGAAAGCCATGGTAAGATGTTGTAGCTCATAAGGACTAATGGCTACACATTATAAGAAGTTGACTAGAGTCCAAATGGATTCATGCCATCCATAGCAAGACTAAGCCAAAGATTCCTTATCTCTCATAAAAATCTTTGGAAGGTGGAATCAATGTGATCCCATGCTCACCAATCTTGGGGTACTTATTGGATTCTACATATGGATCTATTTTATGTATGCCATGTCATGAACCTCACCATGCTTGATGTGCAAAATATGTAATGGATGCATGATACAAGTGAAAAGTATCTATGAACCTTTGAAGTGACGGTTTTTTCCTATAGCTCTGATGGAATATAGTAAGTATTGCAATTCAAACATGTTTCCATGGACTCATATTCACCTTATAAGAACACACAAAATTTGACACATTTATGGATGCTGTTATAATCCATGCCTAGGATGATTCGGCATCCATGGATAGTAATGAATTAATCATTGCCTTGATCTCAATTTCCAAGATTTGAGGAAGGTCTAGAAGGTCCTTAATATCTTGTGGTGTTGAGGATACACTAGACACGATCTCCACGATTGGCTTTATTGGCTTAAGCACTTCCTCCATTGTACACCTACGAACTCTTCTTATGAGCCAGAATAGATGTATTGCTTGGGATGGACTAGCATCTCTTTGTAGATATTTTTTTACACATTTAATATTATTGAAAATTATTTTATTTAGAGTTTTATTTCAAAACATGATTGGTATACACTTTGCTCACCATTAACTCAAAGTCCAAGACCACTTGATTAATGAGGTCCAGTTGAAACTTGTTGAACTATCACATATGGTCTATAGACAAGCAACATTTTCATCAAATAGCAAGCTTACACACTAAGTACAAGGACATGGAGCATGTTGATTGAGATATGCTTCTCGATTTCCATTGTCAGGGTGCTCATCATTGTTGATTTCTTCTATGTTATGGCGAAAAATACACTTCTCTCTCTCAATTTATCGCTCCTCTCTCCTACCTTTCCCTCCCTCTCTATTTCTATTTAGTTCTCTTTTTGCCTAGACTCCCTCTCTATCCACATATCCCTTGCTTTCTCTCTTTCTCTTTTGTCCCTATTTATTTAACTCTCCCTTCCTCTCTCTCAATTTTCTCTATTCGTCCCTCTCCCCCTCTCTATTTTTCTTTCCCTATTTCTATCTCTATTTCTCTCTCTCCCAATCTCTTTCTACCTCTCCCTTCCTTTTTATTCCTATCACTTTGTCTATTTTTCCTCCCTCTATTTTTACTCGTTCTCTCTCAACCTAAAATACTCCCTTTTCCTTTCTCTATTTCTCACTCAATATCTCCATGTCTTTGTCTCTCCCTTCCTCTCTCCTTCTTCCTCTCACTCACTCTATATTTTTCCCTCTTTCTAGCTTTGTCTATTTATTGTTCTCTCTCCCTCTATTTGTCACTCACTATCTCCATGTCTTTCTCTCTCTCCTTCTCCCTTCCTCTAACCCTCCATCTATTTCTCCCTTATCTCCCTCCATCTTTGTCTCTCTCTCTATTTATCTCCCCTTCTCTATTTTGCACTCTCCTTCCCCTCCCTCTCTTTATCCCTCTCTCTCCTTGTTTCTCTCCCTCTCTCTCACTCCTCTCTTTTAATCTCTCCCTTCCTCTTTCTATTTCTCTCTCTCTGACTCTCCCTTCCTCTGTCAATGAATCTCTCCACAAAAAAAATGAAAGAGAGAATAGAAGAACATAGAAAAACCAAGAGAGTAGAGACAATGCATCTATCTCAAAGGTTGAAAGAAGACTCCTTTGTGCTTTCCTCCTTCTTCTTTACCTTAATATCTTCCTTCCATCTTCCTATCACACCCCTCTCCTCCTTCTTTGTGGATGTGGTGGTAGAGGTGATAATGGCCTCTCTCTCTCTCTCTCACACACACACACACACACTCTCTCTCTCTCTCTCTCTCTCTCTCTCTCTGTGATCAGCTTTGAGCTATCTTCCTTTCTCTTTCATTCTCTTTCACTCATTTGCTGTTAAAATTCCATGATGAGGTATTTGATACTTTTTTTCTTAGTATACCATGGCTATATACATCCAAATACATGTCACAAAGGGTTGCTATCTACATCTCAAAGCATTGCTATATGCATCTATTTGTATCACTTTATATGCATTGCTACTTACGTCGCAATATGTAGCAATGCATATAGCAACACTACCAATTCGCGTCGGGAAATATTGTTGCTATGGTTACATTTCCTTTTAGTTCAACAAGCCTAAAGATAAGGCCACACCACCTATATATAAATGTTGGGAAATATCCATGAATGAACATAAATTTTGGGAGAGTTTATATGCTGTTATAGTCAGCCTACAAGTACTTCATAACCAACTAGCCCAAGATTTTATTTCGAGCCAAAAAGTAGTACCTTCATGAGGATAGTTTGATTCCTACACTACCTCAACCTAGAGGAAAACCATTGATCTCAAATTCAAACTAATTTACTCTTAATGTCTTATTTATTATAGTTAATCAAGACTATAATTGCTTCTCCATACCCCCAAACCAGCTACATGTTGCATTAATGAATATTATTATTTATAATTCCAATATTATCTTTAAACTATCCATGAAAATTTTCAACTATTCACTACAAGATACATACCTCATACCAATGTTCAAAGCGATGCAAATGTTCGTCAAGAAAATTGACCATGTTGTCGCTAAAAGCACCAATATAAATGTCTCTACAAAATCATCGTAGAAATCGTCGCTATTTGCATTGCTACGCAAATAGCGATGTTCTGTGATGTAAATAGTGATGAAAATAGCGAGACATGCAAAGAAATTAGTGACGCTAAGATGGTTACAAAGAAAAAAAAATTGTGGTACAGTACTTGAACCCACAAGCACTACAACAGAAATGAGGCATAGACGCGCAAAGTCGGGCGCGTCTATCAGAGTGTCTATAAGTGCATGTAAATGTGCGTGTAAATAGACGCGAATTTTACATCTATATATCCGTACAAATAGACGCTAATATAGATGCACTAGCAGACACACAATTATTTAACCACCTAAAATTAGCAATTCACACAATTAAAAAACCAAAGTTAATAATTATTTAACCACCTGAAATTGATTCTTGAGCATGCACATGTGCGCATGATAAAAACCATAGAATTAGGAATACATATTGAATCCATTAAATTTAAAAAATAGAGTTAATAATTACTTTTTCATTGCTCTCTAATGAATGGCAGTTCCTCCAGTTGACAATCCTGATATAAGTAATTAGCGGCAAGCGACAGAAACCTTATAATTAGTAGCAAACATTGCAATATGTATCTTGTAATTTCTCTACGTACTTGAAGATGATAAAAGATACTTCCTGTTTATTGTGGAAAATTCAATTTAGCTTTAAAATTAACTATTGATTCTTGAGTATGTACGTGTGCGCATGATAAAAAGCATAGAATTAGAAATACACATTGAATCAATAAGCAAATTAAGTATGTTACAGTGAATGATCCATCTCATCTTCAATGAGATCAGCCCTTGCTAAACTATCTACTTCTAGGTCTATGTTACCAAGAGGTAACGAAAAAAATAAGTCTATCCCACTATCAGATGTGTTGCTATATTGCTCAATAACTTCATCAATATCATCAACAATCACATTATTGTCTTCTTCTGCGTTTCCTTGAACATCCTCGCGAGGTTCATCTTATACTATATCACGCATATCATCCATTATGGTGTCATCATGCACATCATCATTAATTGTTGGATTGTCATCTGCTATCTCCATGTCAGTAATATTACCATATATCGGTTTTGAACGATTAGATATAGGGATCACATACCACCATCGGTTATTGTTTACCATTGGATGATACACAACTTGTATTTGAAAAACAAAAGCAAAAAACTTAAGTACTTATTATATTGTGTATATGTATCACATGTATACATATAAAAAAATTAGCCTTTGCATATATACCTGCTCGTATTGTTGAGGTAGTACTAATGTGTCATTCTTGTTTTGGTGAAATTTTGTAGAGTCAATGATTACAAAACCACTTGGATTACGTCTGATTGTGCAATGCTCACCATTTGTTACCAATTCTTTAAACCACTTCACATCCAGTACATATATAAAGAATTGTCTGAAGTCAAGCTTTAGAATATCTTGGATCAAGCCACAATAACCTTCCATGGTACCATTGGCAGCCTCGAAGTGAGCAAGGACACCATAATCTTGGGTATTTCTCTTTTCATCTATACGTTGAGTTCAAAGATGTTTACCCTCACACCAAAGTGCATTGAATAATGTGCACTAGTAGTAAAAGATAAAAGATCAAACATGTCAATTATTTATATAAAATAAAACTTATAGAAACAAATTAATTGATAGTATGTCTCACCTTTGATAAGAAACCTCGTGCGTATTCCCACTCTTCTTGAGATATATTAATTTCCTCCTCTTTTTCCATTCTCTCTATTTCCTCATGTAACCAATCTATATCAATATGACGTGGGAGCGCATTTAGATGATCTGGAAATGAGACATTACGTCCATATCTAGTGCGAAATTCTTGTCTTTTGCTTTTTCTTCTTGCCCTTGCTTCATTATATAGTGTCACCCATTTGCTCATTACATCACTATTGAGCACACAAAAACTATTTAACTTACGAAGTTCTTCTTTTGTTAGCACTTTACTCATTCCTTTTCCTTGAGGTACTATAGATGTCATCCTCAAGTCTTCATCATCTTTCCATAGTCGTGGTTGAGAGGGATCCACTTCAGCAAGATATTCAGAGATATAAACAAGGAATGATTGCACTAACCAACCCTCAGCCATGCTTCCCTCAGGCCGTGCTTTTTGCCTCACAAAATCTTTCAAGGTTTTCATGAAGCGCTCAAGAAAAAACATCCACCTTACATGAACTGCCCCACAAAGTGCGATCTCATCAATCAAATGTACGAGTAAATGTAATTGAGTAGTCAAAATGGATCAATGAAAAATTTCCTCCACCAAACAAACCACCTCAACAGATAATACTCGAGCATCTTGAAATGTGTTTGGATCAATTTCCTTCGAGCTCACATATCTCTCAAGATGTATTTGAGAATTTTTTATTTTTGTGTAGAAATTCAAAGATATATAATGAAAAAATACAATGTATACACACCTCACAAGCTCTCCCATCTTGTAAATGATATCACATACATCTTTGGAGGCACAATGGAATATGCTAGTAGGAAGTACGAACTGGATGTAAACAATATTCATAGATCAAATGATTAGTTGAGGAAAAAGTCATCATACCCCAAAGTTTACACATAGTTACTCCACTAATTACTATATTCATGGTTAGAGATACCCTTACTTGAATCATTTTGTGCCAATCGTGGGACTTCAAACCAGATAGTTGCTCCACACCTCTTTTCTTTTTCTTTATGAAGGCTCCCTTGAGACATCTCATACATCCTGTGGGTGTTCGAAAGCTATATATTTATTCCTTCACTATTTTTTCCTCATTCTTTGACAACATCCAAGGTGCATGCGGTAGCTCAATCTTTGCTCTGGGTCCAATGCGTGGCCAAGCTCGTCTCATGCGACCAATGTTACATAAATCCTCCCTTACATTAACTGAATCACGAGCCCCTATCAAGTGATCCCATAATGTAGATACAACATTTTTGAATATGTGCATGGGGTCCAATAGGTGATTGATCTTGAGTTCAGTCCAGTATGGAAGATGAAAAAATATAGAGAACCTAACAAACAAAAAATATATTATGTAAACAATTCATCATGCTAAATACTTTAAAGTCAATCGAGAGAAATGAACTTCTTACCGACTCATGCGGAGTGGAGGGTGGCTGTCGGCATTAATCCATCTCTCCTTCCAATCTCGAATGGTTAGAGATTGTGGAGTCATTCCATTAGTAGGGAGAACATATTTGGGATGGTCAATAGGAAGAAATTGATGATGATTGTCGTAGATAACCTTCTTTAAACGTGCCGGGCTAGAGGAAACTAGAGAGGGACCGCAAATAGGACATGCATGATATCCTGACGTGGTTAAACCTGAAAAAACAAGTGAATTAATAAAATGCAATTGATTCAAGTCTTGAATTTCAAATATAGAGTTATATACATGTACCTGAACACTCTCCATATCTTGGAAAGTTGTGCATGGTCCACAACAACATGGCCTTCAATGTGAAATCTCTAGAGGATGCAGATGCACTTGTATCTTGCACCTCAATACCTTCCCATAACATTTCTAACTCTTCAATCAAAGGCTCTAAGTAAATGTTCATGTTTTTTACCTTGTACTTTCCAAGAATCAGAAGGGACAACATCACATGTCCCTTTTTAATTGCCATGGATGGAGGAATATTATAGTTCACCAATACCACTGGCCATATACTGTATGATGTGCTTTTGATGCCAAATGGATTGATTCCATCCATACCTAAACCAAATCTCGAATTTCTTGGCTCTTCTTTGAAAATGGGCCACAAATTATCTATATGTTGCCATGTCTATGTGTCTGCAGGGATCCTCCATTTTCCATCACTTCAACGATGACTAGCATGCCATGACATGAGCTTTCCAATAGACTTACACTTGAACATAAGTTTTATACGTGGAACAATCAGAAAATGTCGCAAAACCTTACAAGGCACATCCATTGACTTCATCTCCACTTCGTATCTTGATTCGCCACAAACAGGACACTCTCGTGCAAACTCATGAATCCCACGAAATAAGACACAATCATTGACACATGCATGGATCTTGACATAATCGAGGCCTCCCAGAGATGTCAAGTAATGTCTTGCTTGCTCTTTCTTAGTTGGCAATTTGTTTCCTTTTAGAAGCATTTGTGATAATAACCTACATATATTTTTAAAAGTGAGTTAAAAAAACCACCAACATATATTTATGTTTGATTTCAAAATAGAATTAACAATTAATATTATGATTCATAAGCCAAACTGAATTGATATCTACTTCAATAACGCATCCAAACTGACATTACTCCATCCATAAATTGTTTGCAAGTTAAGTATCTCGAGGGACGCACAAAGAACAGAGTACGTACAACCTTCATACAATGGAGTACATGATGCTACATATAGTGGATCATCTAGCTTCGTAGAGTGACCTTCTCCCTGAACCGGTTGCGAAAATAGATGGTGTACCGTGTTGTCCAAAATCTCATCCTCTACGACTTGATGGGGCATTTCATGAGGGCTACTATCATGGTCGTCAGTCTCTACTCTTCTTGAAGACTCTGCCTCCTCGCGTCGACGTTTTTCAGCCTCTCGACTCCCGGGAGGGAGCATCTGAGGATGTGGCACCGCATCCTGCTCAACCATAAAAGGGAGTTTCATGTACATTTATATATAATTCCCGTAACATAGACATGCACTCTTAATGGTAAAAAAAAACAATGAATACCGATGATTTTTCTCGGTCCCATTCTCCATACAAGCTGAGGTGTGACATTGCAATTCGACATGCTCGAAAAATACACCCTCGACAACGATCACACATGCATTTAATTTTTCATCGTAGCCATGCATCTCGATTATGAAGACGCAATGTTTCATCCTCACTTGAGGATGTGCTCATTGACTCACCAGCTTGCACTGCACTAGGTGATGACGACGTCGACATGATTAAACCTAATTCATGACATTATCAAAATATTTGTCATTCATATGTTTATATAAGATCTCAATTTTAAATACACAAAAATCATCATAAATACATTAAAACTTATGATTAGAATTCACTATCAAAACTTATCTTAAAAACAAAAAATTATAATAAAGCCCAAATGCGCGTCTATATTCGCATTTAACTACGCGTCTATATTGGCTATTTTCGCGTCTATATTCGCGTCTATACTCGCGTCTATCTGAACAATAGATGCACATATATACGCGAAAATAGACGCACACGTCAAAATTCAAACCATACTTAAATCATTTCTTTTCAAGCTACGCCTTTCCTTTCCTGCGTTTTTTGCGGTTCTGAAGCTTGATTTTAGCCGACACGCAGTCTCTTCATGCCTCACCTAGTCTCTTCATGCCTCACCTCCTCATGACTCACCTCTTTTTTCATTTCAAACACAAAAGAAGGGAAAAAGGAAAGCCAAGGAGAGGAATAAAGTGAGAAAAAGAAAGAGGAGAATAAGAAGAAGCAGCAAGCAAGCATCAAGGGAGGGTAACTTACCAAGGAGAGGAAGAAGGAGAAGGAAGAAGCGCCACCACCCGCCACACCAAACACCCAAGGTGAGTCTCTCTCTCTCTCTCTCTCTCTCTCTCTCTCTCTCTCTCTCTCTCTCTCTCTCTCTCTCTTGTTTCTCTCTTCCTCTCTCTGCTCTATATGTTTATTTAGGATTTGTAATTCCATTATGTATTGCATTTTGTAAATCATCAATGGCGGTTGTCAGCCTAAAATCGGCCGACCCAGCGCATCTACATCTCAATATAGATGCAGACAGAGACGCAAAAATTGTTTCCTCTCAGAGCATCTGAGGGTGCACCTTAGAGCGCGTGTGGTGGCGCATGTGCTCTGCAGTGTACACGCGATGATATACGCACTGCACAGAAAATTGTTTCCTCTTAGAGCATCTGAGGGCGCGTCTTAGAGCGCGTGTGCTGGCGCGTGTGCTCTGCAGTATACACGCGATGATACACGCGCTGCACAGAATGTTGACCTGCAGCCTACACGCGATTATACACGCGCATTGACCTTGGGTGCACGTCTGATAGCACGTATGTGCTGCATCTTAGATGCACAGATAGACGCGCTGAACGTGTATTTTTTAGAAAGAGAAAGAAAGAGGGAGTTTGTATGATTGAGAGAGAGAGAGAGAGAGAGAGAGAAAGAAAGAGAAAGCATGGCACATTGGCTAGGAGGAACAAAAAAAATGTTGGGTTACTCTCACATTTTCATTTGCTACAAATATTGGTTAAGTAACATTGTCATTTCATTGATGCATTGGTCAATGTTAAACAACATCTCCTAAATAATGCACTTCTAGTCACTTAAGTTGCACAAACCCCATTGTTGCAAGCCATGTACAAGTGATGTATCATAGTGATGTGAGTAGCAATGCAACGTAATCGACATAAAACATCATTATGTAATAGTGTGACTCGATATTTCCACTTGTTGTGGAGTTGCAAAAGGAGTGGTATGTTAATGCTCTTTGTTTGTGATCCTTGAATGAAGAGTTTAGTGCTTCATGACAAAGAGTATGACCTCTATGTTTCTTCATGAAGGCTATGAGTATAAGTGTGCCATTATGTTAAAAGTGGACAATTTTTCTATGTTTACCCTTCCAAAGAGTTGTCCTTAGTAGGGATCTATCCTTTTGCTATGATAGCTATTAATTTTAAAGTATAGTTGTAACATGGATGTGCCATATATGAGCACTAACCTTATTCTACATCTCTTTTGTCTTAAGCCATCTCATCTCAGCCGACTTTTTGAAACAAAACAAACTATTGGGAAGCATAGTGTGTAAATCATTTTTCTAGGTAGTTGAAAAATCCATAGAGAAGTTTAAGGGTGCAATGATATCTATGTGTAGTATCCCATGTTTGTGTTTATCATTTTTCTTGTTTAAGAGAAGCTTTAGCACTTAAGTGTTATGCTCAATGTCTAAAGAAAGCTCTTTGAAAATGTAGGTAATATATGATTTTTCGTATGCAAATAAATTTGTCTTTTTCCTGTGTTTTTTTTGCAGATATCGTATCATGGTTTATCTAGCAATGACCTAGGTGTGGATCGCATGAATGATACATTGGCCTCCTTTGGCAGGGGGATCAATGCATTTTTTGGAGGTTTTCCTAGTAGGGAAGACTTCATGGGAGAGATGACCAGACACCTTGGCCGCTCTCCCACAGCGGGCAAGGTGTTTAGTGTCATGTCTAGGACGCCTCTAGCGTCTTTGCCTGGCACTACTTCCCAGACTCCACATGCAGGTACTCCACATACAAGTACTCCATAGGCAGGTACTCCATTTGCAATTACTCCACGTGCTCCACGTGCATCGACTAAAGCACAAGCATCTACAGAAGCATGTACATCTGTAGAAGCTCGTGCGTCGAGCGAGGCAGAGGGCAGTCGATAGAGAGGGAGGAGGGAGAGTTGAGGGGGAGGACGAGGCTTGTCTGGGGGTTGCCTAGGAGGTGGCGAGTGATCACCCTCACCAGTAGATCACGTAGAGGAGGTTGTATGCCAGTACTATAGAGTTACAGATGTTGGTGGCATCTTTCATGATGATGAGGGAAGGGATGTAATGGCGTACATGAGGAGCATCATGTATGCGACGTATAAAGATTGTTTCATTGCCTTCAAAAATCAGAAAAGCGGCTTGTGGCAGGAGGTGTTGAGGGCAGTCCATAGGAGGTACCCAAATCCTAAGGGTCAGTGATTCTTGGATGATTGGGGACGTACAAAAGTGAGGGATATGCTTCACAACAAAAGATCCCACCTCGTGACACGGGCTAGGGACTCATTGTGGAGGCTAGAGGAGGGGCGTGGAGCCTATAGCCAACCACCTATGTGCCACCGCATAGAGTGGAAGAAAGCCAAGAAGAAAGCAGCTGAGAAAGTGAAGAGTCGCCAGCACGCAGAGGCGTGACGGATCCAAATGGAAACCATGGGATCGTCGCATTACGGATCGGGCGGCAGAGAGTCGTGGGAGGAAAAGTTTGTAAGTATATTTTGATTTCTAGTTTTTTTTTAAATTTATATTTCTTTCAATTCTTTATATATTTTAGTCTAATATATTGTGTAACGTGTCCACTAGAATCATCCCGGACACGTCTTAGCAGTCCATCGGGAAGGATGTCTAGAAGGCTCCGCCCGGCACTCCCATGGAATGTTACGGGACTTGCGATCTAGGTCTTCCCGCGTCTGCCACGTAGCGGAAGTATCCTGGCCGTTCCCACTTAGGATCGACCTGAATTTGGGTTTTCCTGTTTGGTCATTAGCTAGCAACAACTAGCGTCAGACCCGAGCGAACTACTTTACGGAGAAACGCCAGGTCCGAAGCGGATTCACGCTGCACTTGGTTCAAGGAGAATGGGAAACGAGAGGGATGCAAGGCTCGACCTCTCTGCCATAAGGCATAGTCCCATTCCGTTCCCCTAAAACAGCGTGAATCGGGTAATAGTTAATTCTAAGTCATCGTTCCCGTTACTTGTTTCGGAGATGACGATCATCCTCTGTTCGTCGAAGACTTTGAGAAAAGTTCCCGGCTAACCGGGACCACCCGTCCATAGGACGGACCCATGGTCCATCCTCCGCACTTTCCTCGGTTTGTTTTAGTTATGTAATTACCTACCACATTAGTTTGACATATACAAACAGCTTCTTTGATTAACCCTGTTATGCACTGGTTCCTTCACGTAATCTTATCACAGGACATAAAGAAAACAATGCCAAACAACTCCTTTATTATCATTTTATCCTTTTATCTTTGAAATACAAGGAGTTCCCGCCTGTAGGCGTATTCATAATCCGCCCGAAGGCTATCCAGTAATCCACCAGGGATCACTAATCCAAGTTTCCGCCCGTAGACTAGTATGCGGGCCTCGAGATCCAATCCCGAGTCACGTTAGTCTCTTGTGCAGGGCCCGGAAGGCGAGGGATTTACAGCCAGAGCCCCCCTGGCACCCAAGCGTCCTCCTGCTCCAAGTAGAACTCAACGGAGAGACCTCTCACGGCGGGTTCGGTCCACGTTCCCGGCGCGGTTAACAACCCCCTTGGTTAGGGTCAGGGAGACAGTCGGGGGTAACTGAAGCTGCCTCTCCCTTCAGGCTTCAACCTGAAGTATTTAGATATATTTCCGTCCTTTAGTTCATTGAGCAAACAATGCAAACAGTGCTTTCCAAACTGTTACAAGCACAATCAATTTCCAATGGTCGTTTAGCTGGCAAACTGTTAAGGAGTGACTCCTTTTCTCCGAATGCAACCCGCATTCGATCCGGAATCAATTGCAACTTGGCAAGATTCCTATCATTCTTGGGTTAGGGTCATACCCTACCAATACTTTAGGTTTTGGTTGTGGCAGGATCCAGCGACCATGTCGCTTTAGTTTATTGTCTGGTCATTCGCTTCAAGGCAAACACCTAACCTTTCCTTTTCCTTGGCAGTTATCCCCCAAGAAAAGTGAGTACCAGGATGATTACTCATCCTCTTGTAAGTTAAATTCTTTCAATAACTTTCCAACCTCATTTCGAGAGATGACAAAACTCTCTTGTGGACAAATCTCAAGTCTATACGATGTTGCAACCTTTTTGCCATGCGTTGCATCATTCCACGGGATCATTCTACCCAATTACTTAGCGTTTTCCGGTCACGGAATTTACCTCCAGCCGAGTGGCAGGGTTTTAGGGTATCCTCCAAACCATTCCTAATTATGTTGGCCCATGATCCTAAAAATAGGCAACTCCGTCGGAGTTTCATCATTTTAAACGAATGATCCTTGGGATAAAACCTTAGATCATCTCATGCATGAGCATCCAATTGACTCAACATTTAGTGAATGTGTGTAAGATCTTTGGGTTTGCGGGTTTTGACTTGGCAACAAGTGTAAAACTAGGTCGAATTCTTATCGCACTAAACCCTAGTTAGCACTTGGGATACTTATCATATCGTCTGAACCATGCCCATATGAATCCCGTGTGGTTTATGTGATTTAGACAACACAATATACTTGTCCTACGACAAGGATGAACCTTTCCCAAAGGTAATAAACTAGATTTAATGGAGAACAACAGTTACAACTACACCAATACGTGTCAACATGCGATTCACTGCTTCTACGCATCACATGGTTCACAATAACCCTATCCTTCCTTGGTAAGGTAAAAATGCCTGATAATCTGGACACTAACTTTCCTAGGTCCTACTAGGACTTACATCAAATAATCATGCCACTTGCAAGTCCATAGATCATGTTTGTGCCCTTCTATTCCTTTTCGAATAACGTCTTATGGGTGTTAACTTTTCCTCATGAATCATTACAAGGAAGATCTATCTAAAAAAATGGGACATGCCATTAATCTTTCCATACCTAGTAAAAAGGTGTACCTCAATAATTTCAACCTTGTAATGAGGCAGCAGTTGTCCTAGGCCCGTTACTTTTGAATACACAAAAGGAAACTTGCTAATAAGGTCCTACAATAGCATAGACACCTTATGCTTTTTCATTCATTCCTTTGAACGTACCAATGATCAATTTCCATATCTTAAGCTATTTCTAATAATGTTCAAATAGCCAATTCATTTTCCAATTGCATTTAACTTGACTAGTTGAATTCGAACATGCATGAGTGCTTCCTAATTCGTGAAGTTATCGTAAATACTTTTGTGTGGAATCCAAATAGATAAAACCTGGATTTGCGGACTCGGGGAAATATCCACGTATGCTCGGGGTGAACCTCCCGCATCGCACCTTGTGATCTTTCTAGAGGCCATCGCGAATTCGATCTCCAGTTAGCCTTTGTGGATTTCAACTTTTTGCCTTGGCTTGCAGTTTTTATGACCTTGGTCCGTCTCCCTTGTATGCGCAATTTCCTTCGAGATATGGCTTCCTTGACCGAAGTTCCGACTTGCGGAATTTGACTTGGGAAGGCCTTAGGGTTCTTATGAGGTCCTTTGGACAATGGAGATTTGGGAGCTTTTAATCCACCTTGAAATTCCGGGTTTAGGAAGGATTTTGTGGGCCTTACAACGATGTTCGCGGAAAAGGGCTCTTGCGAATGGGCCTTGCAAGAATGGAGACTTTAGAGTTCTTCTTCTCCTTCCCTAAAATCCAAGGACCCGCCTTGTAATTGATTAGTGGGAGGGGCCTTTATGGGCTTCCTCTCTTATTCTTCAAAATCCCGGCCCATGGAGGACTGGTGGGAAGGGGTTTTGTAGCCTCCTCTTCCTCAAAGTCCCGGGATGGACTTATTGGGTGATTGGTGAGAAGGCTCGTAGCTTTCTTCCCTTCAAAGTCTCAGGGGGGTATGAATGGACTTTACGGGGATCTCGTGGAAAAGGGGGCTTAAGAAGCCCCCTTAGAAGCTTCTTGAAGAAGCTTCTAAGAAGCTTCTGGTTGACTGCAGCAACGTCGAGGAGGGGGGAGGGGGTATGAATCAGGCGAGGCGGCGGACTATGGCGGCGTTTCGTCAGCACGGCGACCTCCTGCGGCAGCACGGCGAGCTCCTCCTGCAGCACGGCGAGCTCTCCCTTCACCCCTTCCTAGGGGGGTGTTTATATAGGCATGGGGGGGGGGGGAGAAGGCCTCCACACGTGGCCCCCCCCTTGCATGGGTTCCCCCCCTCCCATGCAGGCCACGACAGACATATCCCCATCCTCCCTACACTCCCCCTTCTCCAGCCATGCATCGGCTGGAGAAAAAGGGGAAAAATTAAAAAAAATTTGCCTTGAATTATTCATGTTCCCCCTCCCAAGAGGGTGTTTTTGCGGGAGTTTCGATTTTTGAACCTCGGTTTTCTCGCGTGCGGGCCACACATTACACTGCCAACAATTTCAATGCAAGAGATAACCTTTGCACAAGGTTTACGTCGTGTGCGGGACGTCAATATTTACGGTACGCAGTTGCGGAAATATTACATTCTCTCCCCCTTAGAAGAATCGAGATGTCCTCATCTCGAGAAAAACTGGGGATATTGAAGACTGAAAGAGCTTTCATCCATCCAGGTAGCATCCTCTTCGGGATAATCTTTCCACTGGACGAGGCATTCTTTCAAAGTTCTAGATCTCAATTGTCTCTCTCTTGACATCTAAAATCTTTTCCGGTCTTAGTTCAAGGACTCCTTGACTAGGCATTACAATTTGTTGGTCATCAAGTACATGACTAGGATTAGGTACATACTTCATTCTTCAATAGACGGTTATGGAATACATTATGAACCTTTGGGTTTTTAGGGAGTTGCAGTCTATAAGCATTAGGTCTTAAGCACTTGAGGATCTTGTATGGTCCATAATACCTTGGACTTAGCTTCCTGCAATCTCCTAAGGATAGAGAACTCTTCTTTGGGCATACGTGAATGAAGACCATGTCTCCTTCCTCAAATATTCTATCTTGACACTTCAAATCCGTGTATGCCTTCTGTCTATCCTTCGCAGCTTTGATGTCCCTATAAAGTGAAATCATGAGCTTCGCACAATATCTTCTATTTAAATAACTGTCTTGCTCGTATACATGCTCTCATTCTATAGTAGACATGTCCATTATTCACAGAGAATTCACGATACTTAGCCTCTAGCTTTTGTTCCTGGTCCTTGATAGAGACTTCCCTTAGCATCCTTTGATAGGCTAGATCATGGCATCCTTCCTCTCTAGTTAGCTCAAGTATTAGGTCGTTTGGCATGGACACCTCTGTAGCTAGAGATCTACCTATTGATAGATTTTGCAAGATTAATTAATTAAGGAATGCTTTGCGATTGAGTGCATCAACAACTACATTCTTCTTTCCAGGTCGGTACTTGATCTTAAAATCATATTCCTCCAAGGCTTCAATCCATCGACGTTGCCTCATGTTGAGCTCGTTTTGGGTAAAAATCCATTTGAGACTCATGATCGGTTACTAGAGTGAACTTATTTCCCAACAGATAGTGTCTCCAAAGCTTTAGAGTATGGATGACAGCTAATAACTCCAGATCATGAGTGGCATAATTCTTTTCGTGACTCTTCAATTTCCTTGAAGAATATGCTACTGGATGACCTTCCTGCATAAGAACACACCCCAAGGCAAGAATGCTGGCATCAGTTACTACCTCGAACTCCTTATTGAGGTCAGGAAGTTTCAGAATAGGTGCCGATACCAAACATTGCTTCAATTGGTCGAAGCTATTTTGCTCGAGAGTTGACCATGTAATGGAAGTCTGCTTCTTTAATAAGTCGGTAAGAGGTGCTGCAATCAAAGCATAGTTTTTGATAAAGATCCTATACCATCCTGTCAAGCCAAGAAAACTACGTATCTCTTTGACAGATACTGGTATTGGCCATTCAAGCACATCTCTGACTTTGGCTGGATCTACTGATATTCCTTCTGATGATACTATGAATCCTAGATATTCAATCTGACGTTTAAAGAATGCACACTTCTTCATTTTTGCATACAGCTTATGAGACCTCATTGTCTCCAAAACAATCCGTAGTTGAGGTTCATGATCTTCTTCCTGTTTAGAATAGACTAAAATGTCATCGAAGAAGACAAGCACGAAGTCATCAAGATATGGTCTAAAAATATCCTGCATTAATCTATTGAAGGTGGCAGGTGCATTTGTAAGCCCGAATGACATAACCAAGAATTCAAAGTGCCCATATCTTGTATTGAAGGCTGTTTTTGGAATATCCTCATCCTTGATCCTGATTTGATAGTAACCTGACCTGAGATCAATTTTGGAGAAGATCTTTGCACCTTGAAGGCGATCAAGAAGCCCATCTATTCTAGGAATAGGATACTTATTCTTGACTGTTGATTGATTCAACCCACGGTAATCAATACATAGTCGAAGTGTCCCATCTTTCTTTTTCTGGAATAGGACTGGAGCTCCCCATGGTGCCTTGCTAGGCCGGATGTAGCCTTGGTTTAACAGTTGCTTGAGTTGTTCCTTCAACTCAATAGCTTCCGATATAGACATTCTATAGGGTCTCTTCGCAATTGGTGCAACTCCTATTACTAGCTTGATCTCATGATCTACTTCTCTTTAAAGCGGGAGTTCTGTTAACTCTTCAGAACTACGTCCACGTATTCCTTCAGCCAAGTGACCAAATCACTTTACGTCAATATTCATAGTCAAGACAATCGGGAAAAAGTTTTATTCCATTCATATCAGCATAGCCCTTACAATTATTTCTTGGGGCGATGGAACAAGTTAATACATTAATTTGAGGAGAATAAGATGTTGTTGCATTCAGCTACAGGAACTGAGTAATAGTACGGATTGGGGTCATCGATTTTCAGGAATCGATAGTTCATTAGAAGATTAGGGTATCTTTTCCTTTGATATCCCTTCTTCACATGACGTCCCAAAACCTTGATTCGGTCGGCAGGGATTCTTTGAATCACTTCCCCGTACACATACTTATTCTGGTTAACCCTTCGACCTCTGACCCATAGGGTCGCATTTGCGTGAGCCTCAATAAAGATGAACAGCTTTACGATCTTCAAATCATCCATCCACTTGATTCTCTTCAAGTTAACTTGAAGGTACGCAGGTTGATAGGCAGTTATGTAATAGATCCCTATAACACCCATCCATCTCCATTCCACGTACACAGGTGATGGATTGTAAATGCGGTCTAGGATGTTCATCATTTCAATTCTCTGCCTATAATGTGGAGAATGCATTGCAGTCATAAACATGATCCGGAACACCAAAAACTTGTTCCACGCCTCGTAATTCTGCAAGACAGTATTGAAAGTAAGGAAATATTTGGGACAGTAGCATTTTCTTTACTTCGTAAAATTTTCTAAAAACAAATCCTTTGTTGGTTTGCTCTGATACCAACTGTAACGTGTCCACTAGAATCATCCCGGACACGTCTTAGCAGTCCATCGGGAAGGATGTCTAGAAGGCTCCGCCCGGCACTCCCATGGAATGTTACGGGACTTGCGATCTAGGTCTTCCCGCGTCTGCCACGTAGCGGAAGTATCCTGGCCGTTCCCACTTAGGATCGACCTGAATTTGGGTTTTCATGTTTGGTCATTAGCTAGCAACAACTAGCGTCAGACCCGAGCGAACTACTTTACGGAGAAACGCCAGGTCCGAAGCGGATTCACGCTGCACTTGGTTCAAGGAGAATGGGAAACGAGAGGGATGCAAGGCTCGATCTCTCTGCCATAAGGCATAGTCCCATTCCGTTCCCCTAAAACAGCGTGAATCGGGTAATAGTTAATTCTAAGTCATTGTTCCCGTTACTTGTTTCGGAGATGACGATCATCCTCTGTTCGTCGAAGACTTTGAGAAAAGTTCCCGGCTAACCGGGACCACCCGTCCATAGGACGGACCCATGGTCCATCCTCCGCACTTTCCTCGGTTTGTTTTAGTTATGTAATTACCTACCACATTAGTTTGACATATACAAACAGCTTCTTTGATTAACCCTGTTATGCACTGGTTCCTTCACGTAATCTTATCACAGGACATAAAGAAAACAATGCCAAACAACTCCTTTATTATCATTTTATCCTTTTATCTTTGAAATACAAGGAGTTCCCGCCTGTAGGCGTATTCATAATCCGCCTGAAGGCTATCCAGTAATCCACCAGGGATCACTAATCCAAGTTTCCGCCCGTAGACTAGTATGCGGGCCTCGAGATCCAATCCCGAGTCACGTTAGTCTCTTGTGCAGGGCCCGGAAGGCGAGGGATTTACAGCCAGAGCCCCCCTGGCACCCAAGCGTCCTCCTGCTCCAAGTAGAACTCAACGGAGAGACCTCTCACGGCGGGTTCGGTTCACATTCCCGGCGCGGTTAACAACCCCCTTGGTTAGGGTCAGGGAGGCAGTCGGGGGTAACTGAAGCTGCCTCTCCCTTCAGGCTTCAACCTGAAGTATTTAGATATATTTTCATCCTTTAGTTCATTGAGCAAACAATGCAAACAGTGCTTTCCAAACTGTAACAAGCACAATCAATTTCCAATGGTCGTTTCGCTGGCAAACTGTTAAGGAGTGACTCCTTTTCTCCGAATGCGACCCGCATTCGATCCGGAATCAATTGCAACTTGGCAAGATTCCTATCATTCTTGGGTTAGGGTCATACCCTACCAATACTTTAGGTTTTGGTTGTGGCAGGATCCAGCGACCATGTCGCTTTAGTTTATTGTCTGGTCATTCGCTTCAAGGCAAACACCTAACCTTTCCTTTTCCTTGGCAGTTATCCCCCAAGAAAAGTGAGTAACAGGATGATTACTCATCCTCTTGTAAGTTAAATTCTTTCAATAACTTTCCAACCTCATTTCGAGAGATGACAAAACTCTCTTGTGGACAAATCTCAAGTCTATACGATGTTGCAACCTTTTTGCACATGCGTTGCATCATTCCATGGGATCATTCTACCCAATTACTTAGCGTTTTCCGGTCACGGAATTTACCTCCAGCCGAGTGGCAGGGTTTTAGGGTATCCTCCAAACCATTCCTAATTATGTTGGCCCATGATCCTAAAAATAGGCAACTCCGTCGGAGTTTCATCATTTTAAACGAATGATCCTTGGGATAAAACCTTAGATCATTTCATGCATGAGCATCCAATTGACTCAACATTTAGTGAATGTGTGTAAGATCTTTGGGTTTGCGGGTTTTGACTTGGCAACAAGTGTAAAACTAGGTCGAATTCTTATCGCACTAAACCCTAGTTAGCACTTGGGATACTTATCATATCGTCTGAACCATGCCCATATGAATCCCGTGTGGTTTATGTGATTTAGACAACACAATATACTTGTCCTACGACAAGGATGAACCTTTCCCAAAGGTAATAAACTAGATTTAATGGAGAACAACAGTTACAACTACACCAATACGTGTCAACATGCGATTCACTGCTTCTACGCATCACATGGTTCACAATAACCCTATCCTTCCTTGGTAAGGTAAAAATGCCTGATAATCCGGACACTAACTTTCCTAGGTCCTACTAGGACTTACATCAAATAATCATGCCACTTGCAAGTCCATAGATCATGTTTGTGCCCTTCTATTCCTTTTCGAATAACGTCTTATGGGTGTTAACTTTTCCTCATGAATCATTACAAGGAAGATCTATCTAAAAAAATGGGACATGCCATTAATCTTTCCATACCTAGTAAAAAGGTGTACCTCAATAATTTCAACCTTGTAATGAGGCAGCAGTTGTCCTAGGCCCGTTACTTTTGAATACACAAAAGGAAACTTGCTAATAAGGTCCTACAATAGCATAGACACCTTATGCTTTTTCATTCATTCCTTTGAACGTACCAATGATCAATTTCCATATCTTAAGCTATTTCTAATAATGTTCAAATAGCCAATTCATTTTCCAATTGCATTTAACTTGACTAGTTGAATTCGAACATGCATGAGTGCTTCCTAATTCGTGAAGTTATCGTAAATACTTTTGTGTGGAATCCAAATAGATAAAACCTGGATTTGCGGACTCGGGGAAATATCCACGTATGCTCGGGGTGAACCTCCCGCATCGCACCTTGTGATCTTTCTAGAGGCCATCGCGAATTCGATCTCCAGTTAGCCTTTGTGGATTTCAACTTTTTGCCTTGGCTTGCAGTTTTTATGACCTTGGTCCGTCTCCCTTGTATGCGCAATTTCCTTCGAGATATGGCTTCCTTGACCGAAGTTCCGACTTGCGGAATTTGACTTGGGAAGGCCTTAGGGTTCTTATGAGGTCCTTTGGACAATGGAGATTTGAGAGCTTTTAATCCACCTTGAAATTCCGGGTTTAGGAAGGATTTTGTGGGCCTTACAACGATGTTCGCGGAAAAGGGCTCTTGCGAATGGGCCTTGCAAGAATGGAGACTTTAGAGTTCTTCTTCTCCTTCCCTAAAATCCAAGGACCCGCCTTGTAATTGATTAGTGGGAGGGGCCTTTATGGGCTTCCTCTCTTATTCTTCAAAATCCCGGCCCATGGAGGACTGGTGGGAAGGGGTTTTGTAGCCTCCTCTTCCTCAAAGTCCCGGGATGGACTTATTGGGTGATTGGTGAGAAGGCTCGTAGCTTTCTTCCCTTCAAAGTCTCGGGGGGGTATGAATGGACTTTACGGGGATCTCGTGGAAAAGGGGGCTTAAGAAGCCCCCTTAGAAGCTTCTTGAAGAAGCTTCTAAGAAGCTTCTGGTTGACTGCAGCAACCTCGAGGAGGGGGG
The DNA here is from genome assembly GCF_053477565.2 of Lygodium microphyllum. NCBI lineage: Eukaryota > Viridiplantae > Streptophyta > Polypodiopsida > Schizaeales > Lygodiaceae > Lygodium > Lygodium microphyllum. The sequence goes on from NC_141158.1 coordinate 75,672,906, forward strand.
AGGGGGTATGAATCAGGCGAGGCGGCGGACTATGGCGGCGTTTCGTCAGCACGGCGACCTCCTGCGGCAGCACGGCGAGCTCCTCCTGCAGCACGGCGAGCTCTCCCTTCACCCCTTCCTAGGGGGGTGTTTATATAGGCATGGGGGGGGGGGGGGAGAAGGCCTCCACACGTGGCCCCCCCCTTGCATGGGTTCCCCCCCTCCCATGCAGGCCACGACAGACATATCCCCATCCTCCCTACACTCCCCCTTCTCCAGCCATGCATCGGCTGGAGAAAAAGGGGAAAAATTAAAAAAAAATTGCCTTGAATTATTCATGTTGCCCCTCCCAAGAGGGTGTTTTTGCGGGAGTTTCGATTTTTGAACCTCGGTTTTCTCGCGTGCGGGCCACACATTACACTGCCAACAATTTCAATGCAAGAGATAACCTTTGCACAAGGTTTACGTCGTGTGCGGGACGTCAATATTTACGGTACGCAGTTGCGGAAATATTACATTCTCTCCCCCTTAGAAGAATCGAGATGTCCTCATCTCGAGAAAAACTGGGGATATTGAAGACTGAAAGAGCTTTCATCCATCCAGGTAGCATCCTCTTCGGGATAATCTTTCCACTGGACGAGGCATTCTTTCAAAGTTCTAGATCTCAATTGTCTCTCTCTTGACATCTAAAATCTTTTCCGATCTTAGTTCAAGGACTCCTTGACTAGGCATTACAATTTGTTGGTCATCAAGTACATGACTAGGATTAGGTACATACTTCATTCTTCAATAGACGGTTATGGAATACATTATGAACCTTTGGGTTTTTAGGGAGTTGCAGTCTATAAGCATTAGGTCTTAAGCACTTGAGGATCTTGTATGGTCCATAATACCTTGGACTTAGCTTCCTGCAATCTCCTAAGGATAGAGAACTCTTCTTTGGGCATACGTGAATGAAGACCATGTCTCCTTCCTCAAATATTCTATCTTGACACTTCAAATCCGTGTATGCCTTCTGTCTATCCTTCGCAGCTTTGATGTCCCTATAAAGTGAAATCATGAGCTTCGCACAATATCTTCTATTTAAATAACTGTCTTGCTCGTATACATGCTCTCATTCTATAGTAGACATGTCCATTATTCACAGAGAATTCACGATACTTAGCCTCTAGCTTTTGTTCCTGGTCCTTGATAGAGACTTCCCTTAGCATCCTTTGATAGGCTAGATCATGGCATCCTTCCTCTCTAGTTAGCTCAAGTATTAGGTCGTTTGGCATGGACACCTCTGTAGCTAGAGATCTACCTATTGATAGATTTTGCAAGATTAATTAATTAAGGAATGCTTTGCGATTGAGTGCATCAACAACTACATTCTTCTTTCCAGGTCGGTACTTGATCTTAAAATCATATTCCTCCAAGGCTTCAATCCATCGACGTTGCCTCATGTTGAGCTCGTTTTGGGTAAAAATCCATTTGAGACTCTTATGATCGGTTACTAGAGTGAACTTATTTCCCAACAGATAGTGTCTCCAAAGCTTTAGAGTATGGATGACAGCTAATAACTCCAGATCATGAGTGGCATAATTCTTTTCGTGACTCTTCAATTTCCTTGAAGAATATGCTACTGGATGACCTTCCTGCATAAGAACACACCCCAAGGCAAGAATGCTGGCATCAGTTACTACCTCGAACTCCTTATTGAGGTCAGGAAGTTTCAGAATAGGTGCCGATACCAAACATTGCTTCAATTGGTCGAAGCTATTTTGCTCGAGAGTTGACCATGTAATGGAAGTCTGCTTCTTTAATAAGTCGGTAAGAGGTGCTGCAATCAAAGCATAGTTTTTGATAAAGATCCTATACCATCCTGTCAAGCCAAGAAAACTACGTATCTCTTTGACAGATACTGGTATTGGCCATTCAAGCACATCTCTGACTTTGGCTGGATCTACTGATATTCCTTCTGATGATACTATGAATCCTAGATATTCAATCTGACGTTTAAAGAATGCACACTTCTTCATTTTTGCATACAGCTTATGAGACCTCATTGTCTCCAAAACAATCCGTAGTTGAGGTTCATGATCTTCTTCCTGTTTAGAATAGACTAAAATGTCATCGAAGAAGACAAGCACGAAGTCATCAAGATATGGTCTAAAAATATCCTGCATTAATCTATTGAAGGTGGCAGGTGCATTTGTAAGCCCGAATGACATAACCAAGAATTCAAAGTGCCCATATCTTGTATTGAAGGCTGTTTTTGGAATATCCTCATCCTTGATCCTGATTTGATAGTAACCTGACCTGAGATCAATTTTGGAGAAGATCTTTGCACCTTGAAGGCGATCAAGAAGCCCATCTATTCTAGGAATAGGATACTTATTCTTGACTGTTGATTGATTCAACCCACGGTAATCAATACATAGTCGAAGTGTCCCATCTTTCTTTTTCTGGAATAGGACTGGAGCTCCCCATGGTGCCTTGCTAGGCCGGATGTAGCCTTGGTTTAACAGTTGCTTGAGTTGTTCCTTCAACTCAATAGCTTCCGATATAGACATTCTATAGGGTCTCTTCGCAATTGGTGCAACTCCTATTACTAGCTTGATCTCATGATCTACTTCTCTTTAAAGCGGGAGTTCTGTTAACTCTTCAGAACTACGTCCACGTATTCCTTCAGCCAAGTGACCAAATCACTTTACGTCAATATTCATAGTCAAGACAATCGGGAAAAAGTTTTATTCCATTCATATCAGCATAGCCCTTACAATTATTTCTTGGGGCGATGGAACAAGTTAATACATTAATTTGAGGAGAATAAGATGTTGTTGCATTCAGCTACAGGAACTGAGTAATAGTACGGATTGGGGTCATCGATTTTCAGGAATCGATAGTTCATTGGAAGATTAGGGTATCTTTTCCTTTGATATCCCTTCTTCACATGACGTCCCAAAACCTTGATTCGGTCGGCAGGGATTCTTTGAATCACTTCCCCGTACACATACTTATTCTGGTTAACCCTTCGACCTCTGACCCATAGGGTCGCATTTGCGTGAGCCTCAATAAAGATGAACAGCTTTACGATCTTCAAATCATCCATCCACTTGATTCTCTTCAAGTTAACTTGAAGGTACGCAGGTTGATAGGCAGTTATGTAATAGATCCCTATAACACCCATCCATCTCCATTCCACGTACACAGGTGATGGATTGTAAATGCGGTCTAGGATGTTCATCATTTCAATTCTCTGCCTATAATGCGGAGAATGCATTGCAGTCATAAACATGATCCGGAACACCAAAAACTTGTTCCACGCCTCGTAATTCTGCAAGACAGTATTGAAAGTAAGGAAATATTTGGGACAGTAGCATTTTCTTTACTTCGTAAAATTTTCTAAAAACAAATCCTTTGTTGGTTTGCTCTGATACCAACTGTAACGTGTCCACTAGAATCATCCCGGACACGTCTTAGCAGTCCATCGGGAAGGATGTCTAGAAGGCTCCGCCCGGCACTCCCATGGAATGTTACGGGACTTGCGATCTAGGTCTTCCCGCGTCTGCCACGTAGCGGAAGTATCCTGGCCGTTCCCACTTAGGATCGACCTGAATTTGGGTTTTCATGTTTGGTCATTAGCTAGCAACAACTAGCGTCAGACCCGAGCGAACTACTTTACGGAGAAACGCCAGGTCCGAAGCGGATTCACGCTGCACTTGGTTCAAGGAGAATGGGAAACGAGAGGGATGCAAGGCTCGATCTCTCTGCCATAAGGCATAGTCCCATTCCGTTCCCCTAAAACAGCGTGAATCGGGTAATAGTTAATTCTAAGTCATTGTTCCCGTTACTTGTTTCGGAGATGACGATCATCCTCTGTTCGTCGAAGACTTTGAGAAAAGTTCCCGGCTAACCGGGACCACCCGTCCATAGGACGGACCCATGGTCCATCCTCCGCACTTTCCTCGGTTTGTTTTAGTTATGTAATTACCTACCACATTAGTTTGACATATACAAACAGCTTCTTTGATTAACCCTGTTATGCACTGGTTCCTTCACGTAATCTTATCACAGGACATAAAGAAAACAATGCCAAACAACTCCTTTATTATCATTTTATCCTTTTATCTTTGAAATACAAGGAGTTCCCGCCTGTAGGCGTATTCATAATCCGCCTGAAGGCTATCCAGTAATCCACCAGGGATCACTAATCCAAGTTTCCGCCCGTAGACTAGTATGCGGGCCTCGAGATCCAATCCCGAGTCACGTTAGTCTCTTGTGCAGGGCCCGGAAGGCGAGGGATTTACAGCCAGAGCCCCCCTGGCACCCAAGCGTCCTCCTGCTCCAAGTAGAACTCAACGGAGAGACCTCTCACGGCGGGTTCGGTTCACATTCCCGGCGCGGTTAACAACCCCCTTGGTTAGGGTCAGGGAGGCAGTCGGGGGTAACTGAAGCTGCCTCTCCCTTCAGGCTTCAACCTGAAGTATTTAGATATATTTTCGTCCTTTAGTTAATTGAGCAAACAATGCAAACAGTGCTTTCCAAACTGTAACAAGCACAATCAATTTCCAATGGTCGTTTCGCTGGCAAACTGTTAAGGAGTGACTCCTTTTCTCCGAATGCGACCCGCATTCGATCCGGAATCAATTGCAACTTGGCAAGATTCCTATCATTCTTGGGTTAGGGTCATACCCTACCAATACTTTAGGTTTTGGTTGTGGCAGGATCCAGCGACCATGTCGCTTTAGTTTATTGTCTGGTCATTCGCTTCAAGGCAAACACCTAACCTTTCCTTTTCCTTGGCAGTTATCCCCCAAGAAAAGTGAGTAACAGGATGATTACTCATCCTCTTGTAAGTTAAATTCTTTCAATAACTTTCCAACCTCATTTCGAGAGATGACAAAACTCTCTTGTGGACAAATCTCAAGTCTATACGATGTTGCAACCTTTTTGCACATGCGTTGCATCATTCCATGGGATCATTCTACCCAATTACTTAGCGTTTTCCGGTCACGGAATTTACCTCCAGCCGAGTGGCAGGGTTTTAGGGTATCCTCCAAACCATTCCTAATTATGTTGGCCCATGATCCTAAAAATAGGCAACTCCGTCGGAGTTTCATCATTTTAAACGAATGATCCTTGGGATAAAACCTTAGATCATTTCATGCATGAGCATCCAATTGACTCAACATTTAGTGAATGTGTGTAAGATCTTTGGGTTTGCGGGTTTTGACTTGGCAACAAGTGTAAAACTAGGTCGAATTCTTATCGCACTAAACCCTAGTTAGCACTTGGGATACTTATCATATCGTCTGAACCATGCCCATATGAATCCCGTGTGGTTTATGTGATTTAGACAACACAATATACTTGTCCTACGACAAGGATGAACCTTTCCCAAAGGTAATAAACTAGATTTAATGGAGAACAACAGTTACAACTACACCAATACGTGTCAACATGCGATTCACTGCTTCTACGCATCACATGGTTCACAATAACCCTATCCTTCCTTGGTAAGGTAAAAATGCCTGATAATCCGGACACTAACTTTCCTAGGTCCTACTAGGACTTACATCAAATAATCATGCCACTTGCAAGTCCATAGATCATGTTTGTGCCCTTCTATTCCTTTTCGAATAACGTCTTATGGGTGTTAACTTTTCCTCATGAATCATTACAAGGAAGATCTATCTAAAAAAATGGGACATGCCATTAATCTTTCCATACCTAGTAAAAAGGTGTACCTCAATAATTTCAACCTTGTAATGAGGCAGCAGTTGTCCTAGGCCCGTTACTTTTGAATACACAAAAGGAAACTTGCTAATAAGGTCCTACAATAGCATAGACACCTTATGCTTTTTCATTCATTCCTTTGAACGTACCAATGATCAATTTCCATATCTTAAGCTATTTCTAATAATGTTCAAATAGCCAATTCATTTTCCAATTGCATTTAACTTGACTAGTTGAATTCGAACATGCATGAGTGCTTCCTAATTCGTGAAGTTATCGTAAATACTTTTGTGTGGAATCCAAATAGATAAAACCTGGATTTGCGGACTCGGGGAAATATCCACGTATGCTCGGGGTGAACCTCCCGCATCGCACCTTGTGATCTTTCTAGAGGCCATCGCGAATTCGATCTCCAGTTAGCCTTTGTGGATTTCAACTTTTTGCCTTGGCTTGCAGTTTTTATGACCTTGGTCCGTCTCCCTTGTATGCGCAATTTCCTTCGAGATATGGCTTCCTTGACCGAAGTTCCGACTTGCGGAATTTGACTTGGGAAGGCCTTAGGGTTCTTATGAGGTCCTTTGGACAATGGAGATTTGAGAGCTTTTAATCCACCTTGAAATTCCGGGTTTAGGAAGGATTTTGTGGGCCTTACAACGATGTTCGCGGAAAAGGGCTCTTGCGAATGGGCCTTGCAAGAATGGAGACTTTAGAGTTCTTCTTCTCCTTCCCTAAAATCCAAGGACCCGCCTTGTAATTGATTAGTGGGAGGGGCCTTTATGGGCTTCCTCTCTTATTCTTCAAAATCCCGGCCCATGGAGGACTGGTGGGAAGGGGTTTTGTAGCCTCCTCTTCCTCAAAGTCCCGGGATGGACTTATTGGGTGATTGGTGAGAAGGCTCGTAGCTTTCTTCCCTTCAAAGTCTCGGGGGGGTATGAATGGACTTTACGGGGATCTCGTGGAAAAGGGGGCTTAAGAAGCCCCCTTAGAAGCTTCTTGAAGAAGCTTCTAAGAAGCTTCTGGTTGACTGCAGCAACCTCGAGGAGGGGGGAGGGGGTATGAATCAGGCGAGGCGGCGGACTATGGCGGCGTTTCGTCAGCACGGCGACCTCCTGCGGCAGCACGGCGAGCTCCTCCTGCAGCACGGCGAGCTCTCCCTTCACCCCTTCCTAGGGGGGTGTTTATATAGGCATGGGGGGGGGGGGAGAAGGCCTCCACACGTGGCCCCCCCCTTGCATGGGTTCCCCCCCTCCCATGCAGGCCACGACAGACATATCCCCATCCTCCCTACACTCCCCCTTCTCCAGCCATGCATCGGCTGGAGAAAAAGGGGAAAAATTAAAAAAAATTTGCCTTGAATTATTCATGTTGCCCCTCCCAAGAGGGTGTTTTTGCGGGAGTTTCGATTTTTGAACCTCGGTTTTCTCGCGTGCGGGCCACACATTACACTGCCAACAATTTCAATGCAAGAGATAACCTTTGCACAAGGTTTACGTCGTGTGCGGGACGTCAATATTTACGGTACGCAGTTGCGGAAATATTACATTCTCTCCCCCTTAGAAGAATCGAGATGTCCTCATCTCGAGAAAAACTGGGGATATTGAAGACTGAAAGAGCTTTCATCCATCCAGGTAGCATCCTCTTCGGGATAATCTTTCCACTGGACGAGGCATTCTTTCAAAGTTCTAGATCTCAATTGTCTCTCTCTTGACATCTAAAATCTTTTCCGATCTTAGTTCAAGGACTCCTTGACTAGGCATTACAATTTGTTGGTCATCAAGTACATGACTAGGATTAGGTACATACTTCATTCTTCAATAGACGGTTATGGAATACATTATGAACCTTTGGGTTTTTAGGGAGTTGCAGTCTATAAGCATTAGGTCTTAAGCACTTGAGGATCTTGTATGGTCCATAATACCTTGGACTTAGCTTCCTGCAATCTCCTAAGGATAGAGAACTCTTCTTTGGGCATACGTGAATGAAGACCATGTCTCCTTCCTCAAATATTCTATCTTGACACTTCAAATCCGTGTATGCCTTCTGTCTATCCTTCGCAGCTTTGATGTCCCTATAAAGTGAAATCATGAGCTTCGCACAATATCTTCTATTTAAATAACTGTCTTGCTCGTATACATGCTCTCATTCTATAGTAGACATGTCCATTATTCACAGAGAATTCACGATACTTAGCCTCTAGCTTTTGTTCCTGGTCCTTGATAGAGACTTCCCTTAGCATCCTTTGATAGGCTAGATCATGGCATCCTTCCTCTCTAGTTAGCTCAAGTATTAGGTCGTTTGGCATGGACACCTCTGTAGCTAGAGATCTACCTATTGATAGATTTTGCAAGATTAATTAATTAAGGAATGCTTTGCGATTGAGTGCATCAACAACTACATTCTTCTTTCCAGGTCGGTACTTGATCTTAAAATCATATTCCTCCAAGGCTTCAATCCATCGACGTTGCCTCATGTTGAGCTCGTTTTGGGTAAAAATCCATTTGAGACTCTTATGATCGGTTACTAGAGTGAACTTATTTCCCAACAGATAGTGTCTCCAAAGCTTTAGAGTATGGATGACAGCTAATAACTCCAGATCATGAGTGGCATAATTCTTTTCGTGACTCTTCAATTTCCTTGAAGAATATGCTACTGGATGACCTTCCTGCATAAGAACACACCCCAAGGCAAGAATGCTGGCATCAGTTACTACCTCGAACTCCTTATTGAGGTCAGGAAGTTTCAGAATAGGTGCCGATACCAAACATTGCTTCAATTGGTCGAAGCTATTTTGCTCGAGAGTTGACCATGTAATGGAAGTCTGCTTCTTTAATAAGTCGGTAAGAGGTGCTGCAATCAAAGCATAGTTTTTGATAAAGATCCTATACCATCCTGTCAAGCCAAGAAAACTACGTATCTCTTTGACAGATACTGGTATTGGCCATTCAAGCACATCTCTGACTTTGGCTGGATCTACTGATATTCCTTCTGATGATACTATGAATCCTAGATATTCAATCTGACGTTTAAAGAATGCACACTTCTTCATTTTTGCATACAGCTTATGAGACCTCATTGTCTCCAAAACAATCCGTAGTTGAGGTTCATGATCTTCTTCCTGTTTAGAATAGACTAAAATGTCATCGAAGAAGACAAGCACGAAGTCATCAAGATATGGTCTAAAAATATCCTGCATTAATCTATTGAAGGTGGCAGGTGCATTTGTAAGCCCGAATGACATAACCAAGAATTCAAAGTGCCCATATCTTGTATTGAAGGCTGTTTTTGGAATATCCTCATCCTTGATCCTGATTTGATAGTAACCTGACCTGAGATCAATTTTGGAGAAGATCTTTGCACCTTGAAGGCGATCAAGAAGCCCATCTATTCTAGGAATAGGATACTTATTCTTGACTGTTGATTGATTCAACCCACGGTAATCAATACATAGTCGAAGTGTCCCATCTTTCTTTTTCTGGAATAGGACTGGAGCTCCCCATGGTGCCTTGCTAGGCCGGATGTAGCCTTGGTTTAACAGTTGCTTGAGTTGTTCCTTCAACTCAATAGCTTCCGATATAGACATTCTATAGGGTCTCTTCCCAATTGGTGCAACTCCTATTACTAGCTTGATCTCATGATCTACTTCTCTTTAAAGCGGGAGTTCTGTTAACTCTTCAGAACTACGTCCACGTATTCCTTCAGCCAAGTGACCAAATCACTTTACGTCAATATTCATAGTCAAGACAATCAGGAAAAAGTTTTATTCCATTCATATCAGCATAGCCCTTACAATTATTTCTTGGGGCGATGGAACAAGTTAATACATTAATTTGAGGAGAATGAGATGTTGTTGCATTCAGCTACAGGAACTGAGTAATAGTACGGATTGGGGTCATCGATTTTCAGGAATCGATAGTTCATTGGAAGATTAGGGTATCTTTTCCTTTGATATCCCTTCTTCACATGACGTCCCAAAACCTTGATTCGGTCGGCAGGGATTCTTTGAATCACTTCCCCGTACACATACTTATTCTGGTTAACCCTTCGACCTCTGACCCATAGGGTCGCATTTGCGTGAGCCTCAATAAAGATGAACAGCTTTACGATCTTCAAATCATCCATCCACTTGATTCTCTTCAAGTTAACTTGAAGGTACGCAGGTTGATAGGCAGTTATGTAATAGATCCCTATAACACCCATCCATCTCCATTCCACGTACACAGGTGATGGATTGTAAATGCGGTCTAGGATGTTCATCATTTCAATTCTCTGCCTATAATGCGGAGAATGCATTGCAGTCATAAACATGATCCGGAACACCAAAAACTTGTTCCACGCCTCGTAATTCTGCAAGACAGTATTGAAAGTAAGGAAATATTTGGGACAGTAGCATTTTCTTTACTTCGTAAAATTTTCTAAAAACAAATCCTTTGTTGGTTTGCTCTGATACCAACTGTAACGTGTCCACTAGAATCATCCCGGACACGTCTTAGCAGTCCATCGGGAAGGATGTCTAGAAGGCTCCGCCCGGCACTCCCATGGAATGTTACGGGACTTGCGATCTAGGTCTTCCCGCGTCTGCCACGTAGCGGAAGTATCCTGGCCGTTCCCACTTAGGATCGACCTGAATTTGGGTTTTCATGTTTGGTCATTAGCTAGCAACAACTAGCGTCAGACCCGAGCGAACTACTTTACGGAGAAACGCCAGGTCCGAAGCGGATTCACGCTGCACTTGGTTCAAGGAGAATGGGAAACGAGAGGGATGCAAGGCTCGATCTCTCTGCCATAAGGCATAGTCCCATTCCGTTCCCCTAAAACAGCGTGAATCGGGTAATAGTTAATTCTAAGTCATTGTTCCCGTTACTTGTTTCGGAGATGACGATCATCCTCTGTTCGTCGAAGACTTTGAGAAAAGTTCCCGGCTAACCGGGACCACCCGTCCATAGGACGGACCCATGGTCCATCCTCCGCACTTTCCTCGGTTTGTTTTAGTTATGTAATTACCTACCACATTAGTTTGACATATACAAACAGCTTCTTTGATTAACCCTGTTATGCACTGGTTCCTTCACGTAATCTTATCACAGGACATAAAGAAAACAATGCCAAACAACTCCTTTATTATCATTTTATCCTTTTATCTTTGAAATACAAGGAGTTCCCGCCTGTAGGCGTATTCATAATCCGCCTGAAGGCTATCCAGTAATCCACCAGGGATCACTAATCCAAGTTTCCGCCCGTAGACTAGTATGCGGGCCTCGAGATCCAATCCCGAGTCACGTTAGTCTCTTGTGCAGGGCCCGGAAGGCGAGGGATTTACAGCCAGAGCCCCCCTGGCACCCAAGCGTCCTCCTGCTCCAAGTAGAACTCAACGGAGAGACCTCTCACGGCGGGTTCGGTTCACATTCCCGGCGCGGTTAACAACCCCCTTGGTTAGGGTCAGGGAGGCAGTCGGGGGTAACTGAAGCTGCCTCTCCCTTCAGGCTTCAACCTGAAGTATTTAGATATATTTTCGTCCTTTAGTTAATTGAGCAAACAATGCAAACAGTGCTTTCCAAACTGTAACAAGCACAATCAATTTCCAATGGTCGTTTCGCTGGCAAACTGTTAAGGAGTGACTCCTTTTCTCCGAATGCGACCCGCATTCGATCCGGAATCAATTGCAACTTGGCAAGATTCCTATCATTCTTGGGTTAGGGTCATACCCTACCAATACTTTAGGTTTTGGTTGTGGCAGGATCCAGCGACCATGTCGCTTTAGTTTATTGTCTGGTCATTCGCTTCAAGGCAAACACCTAACCTTTCCTTTTCCTTGGCAGTTATCCCCCAAGAAAAGTGAGTAACAGGATGATTACTCATCCTCTTGTAAGTTAAATTCTTTCAATAACTTTCCAACCTCATTTCGAGAGATGACAAAACTCTCTTGTGGACAAATCTCAAGTCTATACGATGTTGCAACCTTTTTGCACATGCGTTGCATCATTCCATGGGATCATTCTACCCAATTACTTAGCGTTTTCCGGTCACGGAATTTACCTCCAGCCGAGTGGCAGGGTTTTAGGGTATCCTCCAAACCATTCCTAATTATGTTGGCCCATGATCCTAAAAATAGGCAACTCCGTCGGAGTTTCATCATTTTAAACGAATGATCCTTGGGATAAAACCTTAGATCATTTCATGCATGAGCATCCAATTGACTCAACATTTAGTGAATGTGTGTAAGATCTTTGGGTTTGCGGGTTTTGACTTGGCAACAAGTGTAAAACTAGGTCGAATTCTTATCGCACTAAACCCTAGTTAGCACTTGGGATACTTATCATATCGTCTGAACCATGCCCATATGAATCCCGTGTGGTTTATGTGATTTAGACAACACAATATACTTGTCCTACGACAAGGATGAACCTTTCCCAAAGGTAATAAACTAGATTTAATGGAGAACAACAGTTACAACTACACCAATACGTGTCAACATGCGATTCACTGCTTCTACGCATCACATGGTTCACAATAACCCTATCCTTCCTTGGTAAGGTAAAAATGCCTGATAATCCGGACACTAACTTTCCTAGGTCCTACTAGGACTTACATCAAATAATCATGCCACTTGCAAGTCCATAGATCATGTTTGTGCCCTTCTATTCCTTTTCGAATAACGTCTTATGGGTGTTAACTTTTCCTCATGAATCATTACAAGGAAGATCTATCTAAAAAAATGGGACATGCCATTAATCTTTCCATACCTAGTAAAAAGGTGTACCTCAATAATTTCAACCTTGTAATGAGGCAGCAGTTGTCCTAGGCCCGTTACTTTTGAATACACAAAAGGAAACTTGCTAATAAGGTCCTACAATAGCATAGACACCTTATGCTTTTTCATTCATTCCTTTGAACGTACCAATGATCAATTTCCATATCTTAAGCTATTTCTAATAATGTTCAAATAGCCAATTCATTTTCCAATTGCATTTAACTTGACTAGTTGAATTCGAACATGCATGAGTGCTTCCTAATTCGTGAAGTTATCGTAAATACTTTTGTGTGGAATCCAAATAGATAAAACCTGGATTTGCGGACTCGGGGAAATATCCACGTATGCTCGGGGTGAACCTCCCGCATCGCACCTTGTGATCTTTCTAGAGGCCATCGCGAATTCGATCTCCAGTTAGCCTTTGTGGATTTCAACTTTTTGCCTTGGCTTGCAGTTTTTATGACCTTGGTCCGTCTCCCTTGTATGCGCAATTTCCTTCGAGATATGGCTTCCTTGACCGAAGTTCCGACTTGCGGAATTTGACTTGGGAAGGCCTTAGGGTTCTTATGAGGTCCTTTGGACAATGGAGATTTGAGAGCTTTTAATCCACCTTGAAATTCCGGGTTTAGGAAGGATTTTGTGGGCCTTACAACGATGTTCGCGGAAAAGGGCTCTTGCGAATGGGCCTTGCAAGAATGGAGACTTTAGAGTTCTTCTTCTCCTTCCCTAAAATCCAAGGACCCGCCTTGTAATTGATTAGTGGGAGGGGCCTTTATGGGCTTCCTCTCTTATTCTTCAAAATCCCGGCCCATGGAGGACTGGTGGGAAGGGGTTTTGTAGCCTCCTCTTCCTCAAAGTCCCGGGATGGACTTATTGGGTGATTGGTGAGAAGGCTCGTAGCTTTCTTCCCTTCAAAGTCTCGGGGGGGTATGAATGGACTTTACGGGGATCTCGTGGAAAAGGGGGCTTAAGAAGCCCCCTTAGAAGCTTCTTGAAGAAGCTTCTAAGAAGCTTCTGGTTGACTGCAGCAACCTCGAGGAGGGGGGAGGGGGTATGAATCAGGCGAGGCGGCGGACTATGGCGGCGTTTCGTCAGCACGGCGACCTCCTGCGGCAGCACGGCGAGCTCCTCCTGCAGCACGGCGAGCTCTCCCTTCACCCCTTCCTAGGGGGGTGTTTATATAGGCATGGGGGGGGGGGGGGAGAAGGCCTCCACACGTGGCCCCCCCCTTGCATGGGTTCCCCCCCTCCCATGCAGGCCACGACAGACATATCCCCATCCTCCCTACACTCCCCCTTCTCCAGCCATGCATCGGCTGGAGAAAAAGGGGAAAAATTAAAAAAAAATTGCCTTGAATTATTCATGTTGCCCCTCCCAAGAGGGTGTTTTTGCGGGAGTTTCGATTTTTGAACCTCGGTTTTCTCGCGTGCGGGCCACACATTACACTGCCAACAATTTCAATGCAAGAGATAACCTTTGCACAAGGTTTACGTCGTGTGCGGGACGTCAATATTTACGGTACGCAGTTGCGGAAATATTACATTCTCTCCCCCTTAGAAGAATCGAGATGTCCTCATCTCGAGAAAAACTGGGGATATTGAAGACTGAAAGAGCTTTCATCCATCCAGGTAGCATCCTCTTCGGGATAATCTTTCCACTGGACGAGGCATTCTTTCAAAGTTCTAGATCTCAATTGTCTCTCTCTTGACATCTAAAATCTTTTCCGATCTTAGTTCAAGGACTCCTTGACTAGGCATTACAATTTGTTGGTCATCAAGTACATGACTAGGATTAGGTACATACTTCATTCTTCAATAGACGGTTATGGAATACATTATGAACCTTTGGGTTTTTAGGGAGTTGCAGTCTATAAGCATTAGGTCTTAAGCACTTGAGGATCTTGTATGGTCCATAATACCTTGGACTTAGCTTCCTGCAATCTCCTAAGGATAGAGAACTCTTCTTTGGGCATACGTGAATGAAGACCATGTCTCCTTCCTCAAATATTCTATCTTGACACTTCAAATCCGTGTATGCCTTCTGTCTATCCTTCGCAGCTTTGATGTCCCTATAAAGTGAAATCATGAGCTTCGCACAATATCTTCTATTTAAATAACTGTCTTGCTCGTATACATGCTCTCATTCTATAGTAGACATGTCCATTATTCACAGAGAATTCACGATACTTAGCCTCTAGCTTTTGTTCCTGGTCCTTGATAGAGACTTCCCTTAGCATCCTTTGATAGGCTAGATCATGGCATCCTTCCTCTCTAGTTAGCTCAAGTATTAGGTCGTTTGGCATGGACACCTCTGTAGCTAGAGATCTACCTATTGATAGATTTTGCAAGATTAATTAATTAAGGAATGCTTTGCGATTGAGTGCATCAACAACTACATTCTTCTTTCCAGGTCGGTACTTGATCTTAAAATCATATTCCTCCAAGGCTTCAATCCATCGACGTTGCCTCATGTTGAGCTCGTTTTGGGTAAAAATCCATTTGAGACTCTTATGATCGGTTACTAGAGTGAACTTATTTCCCAACAGATAGTGTCTCCAAAGCTTTAGAGTATGGATGACAGCTAATAACTCCAGATCATGAGTGGCATAATTCTTTTCGTGACTCTTCAATTTCCTTGAAGAATATGCTACTGGATGACCTTCCTGCATAAGAACACACCCCAAGGCAAGAATGCTGGCATCAGTTACTACCTCGAACTCCTTATTGAGGTCAGGAAGTTTCAGAATAGGTGCCGATACCAAACATTGCTTCAATTGGTCGAAGCTATTTTGCTCGAGAGTTGACCATGTAATGGAAGTCTGCTTCTTTAATAAGTCGGTAAGAGGTGCTGCAATCAAAGCATAGTTTTTGATAAAGATCCTATACCATCCTGTCAAGCCAAGAAAACTACGTATCTCTTTGACAGATACTGGTATTGGCCATTCAAGCACATCTCTGACTTTGGCTGGATCTACTGATATTCCTTCTGATGATACTATGAATCCTAGATATTCAATCTGACGTTTAAAGAATGCACACTTCTTCATTTTTGCATACAGCTTATGAGACCTCATTGTCTCCAAAACAATCCGTAGTTGAGGTTCATGATCTTCTTCCTGTTTAGAATAGACTAAAATGTCATCGAAGAAGACAAGCACGAAGTCATCAAGATATGGTCTAAAAATATCCTGCATTAATCTATTGAAGGTGGCAGGTGCATTTGTAAGCCCGAATGACATAACCAAGAATTCAAAGTGCCCATATCTTGTATTGAAGGCTGTTTTTGGAATATCCTCATCCTTGATCCTGATTTGATAGTAACCTGACCTGAGATCAATTTTGGAGAAGATCTTTGCACCTTGAAGGCGATCAAGAAGCCCATCTATTCTAGGAATAGGATACTTATTCTTGACTGTTGATTGATTCAACCCACGGTAATCAATACATAGTCGAAGTGTCCCATCTTTCTTTTTCTGGAATAGGACTGGAGCTCCCCATGGTGCCTTGCTAGGCCGGATGTAGCCTTGGTTTAACAGTTGCTTGAGTTGTTCCTTCAACTCAATAGCTTCCGATATAGACATTCTATAGGGTCTCTTCCCAATTGGTGCAACTCCTATTACTAGCTTGATCTCATGATCTACTTCTCTTTAAAGCGGGAGTTCTGTTAACTCTTCAGAACTACGTCCACGTATTCCTTCAGCCAAGTGACCAAATCACTTTACGTCAATATTCATAGTCAAGACAATCAGGAAAAAGTTTTATTCCATTCATATCAGCATAGCCCTTACAATTATTTCTTGGGGCGATGGAACAAGTTAATACATTAATTTGAGGAGAATGAGATGTTGTTGCATTCAGCTACAGGAACTGAGTAATAGTACGGATTGGGGTCATCGATTTTCAGGAATCGATAGTTCATTGGAAGATTAGGGTATCTTTTCCTTTGATATCCCTTCTTCACATGACGTCCCAAAACCTTGATTCGGTCGGCAGGGATTCTTTGAATCACTTCCCCGTACACATACTTATTCTGGTTAACCCTTCGACCTCTGACCCATAGGGTCGCATTTGCGTGAGCCTCAATAAAGATGAACAGCTTTACGATCTTCAAATCATCCATCCACTTGATTCTCTTCAAGTTAACTTGAAGGTACGCAGGTTGATAGGCAGTTATGTAATAGATCCCTATAACACCCATCCATCTCCATTCCACGTACACAGGTGATGGATTGTAAATGCGGTCTAGGATGTTCATCATTTCAATTCTCTGCCTATAATGCGGAGAATGCATTGCAGTCATAAACATGATCCGGAACACCAAAAACTTGTTCCACGCCTCGTAATTCTGCAAGACAGTATTGAAAGTAAGGAAATATTTGGGACAGTAGCATTTTCTTTACTTCGTAAAATTTTCTAAAAACAAATCCTTTGTTGGTTTGCTCTGATACCAACTGTAACGTGTCCACTAGAATCATCCCGGACACGTCTTAGCAGTCCATCGGGAAGGATGTCTAGAAGGCTCCGCCCGGCACTCCCATGGAATGTTACGGGACTTGCGATCTAGGTCTTCCCGCGTCTGCCACGTAGCGGAAGTATCCTGGCCGTTCCCACTTAGGATCGACCTGAATTTGGGTTTTCATGTTTGGTCATTAGCTAGCAACAACTAGCGTCAGACCCGAGCGAACTACTTTACGGAGAAACGCCAGGTCCGAAGCGGATTCACGCTGCACTTGGTTCAAGGAGAATGGGAAACGAGAGGGATGCAAGGCTCGATCTCTCTGCCATAAGGCATAGTCCCATTCCGTTCCCCTAAAACAGCGTGAATCGGGTAATAGTTAATTCTAAGTCATTGTTCCCGTTACTTGTTTCGGAGATGACGATCATCCTCTGTTCGTCGAAGACTTTGAGAAAAGTTCCCGGCTAACCGGGACCACCCGTCCATAGGACGGACCCATGGTCCATCCTCCGCACTTTCCTCGGTTTGTTTTAGTTATGTAATTACCTACCACATTAGTTTGACATATACAAACAGCTTCTTTGATTAACCCTGTTATGCACTGGTTCCTTCACGTAATCTTATCACAGGACATAAAGAAAACAATGCCAAACAACTCCTTTATTATCATTTTATCCTTTTATCTTTGAAATACAAGGAGTTCCCGCCTGTAGGCGTATTCATAATCCGCCTGAAGGCTATCCAGTAATCCACCAGGGATCACTAATCCAAGTTTCCGCCCGTAGACTAGTATGCGGGCCTCGAGATCCAATCCCGAGTCACGTTAGTCTCTTGTGCAGGGCCCGGAAGGCGAGGGATTTACAGCCAGAGCCCCCCTGGCACCCAAGCGTCCTCCTGCTCCAAGTAGAACTCAACGGAGAGACCTCTCACGGCGGGTTCGGTTCACATTCCCGGCGCGGTTAACAACCCCCTTGGTTAGGGTCAGGGAGGCAGTCGGGGGTAACTGAAGCTGCCTCTCCCTTCAGGCTTCAACCTGAAGTATTTAGATATATTTTCGTCCTTTAGTTAATTGAGCAAACAATGCAAACAGTGCTTTCCAAACTGTAACAAGCACAATCAATTTCCAATGGTCGTTTCGCTGGCAAACTGTTAAGGAGTGACTCCTTTTCTCCGAATGCGACCCGCATTCGATCCGGAATCAATTGCAACTTGGCAAGATTCCTATCATTCTTGGGTTAGGGTCATACCCTACCAATACTTTAGGTTTTGGTTGTGGCAGGATCCAGCGACCATGTCGCTTTAGTTTATTGTCTGGTCATTCGCTTCAAGGCAAACACCTAACCTTTCCTTTTCCTTGGCAGTTATCCCCCAAGAAAAGTGAGTAACAGGATGATTACTCATCCTCTTGTAAGTTAAATTCTTTCAATAACTTTCCAACCTCATTTCGAGAGATGACAAAACTCTCTTGTGGACAAATCTCAAGTCTATACGATGTTGCAACCTTTTTGCACATGCGTTGCATCATTCCATGGGATCATTCTACCCAATTACTTAGCGTTTTCCGGTCACGGAATTTACCTCCAGCCGAGTGGCAGGGTTTTAGGGTATCCTCCAAACCATTCCTAATTATGTTGGCCCATGATCCTAAAAATAGGCAACTCCGTCGGAGTTTCATCATTTTAAACGAATGATCCTTGGGATAAAACCTTAGATCATTTCATGCATGAGCATCCAATTGACTCAACATTTAGTGAATGTGTGTAAGATCTTTGGGTTTGCGGGTTTTGACTTGGCAACAAGTGTAAAACTAGGTCGAATTCTTATCGCACTAAACCCTAGTTAGCACTTGGGATACTTATCATATCGTCTGAACCATGCCCATATGAATCCCGTGTGGTTTATGTGATTTAGACAACACAATATACTTGTCCTACGACAAGGATGAACCTTTCCCAAAGGTAATAAACTAGATTTAATGGAGAACAACAGTTACAACTACACCAATACGTGTCAACATGCGATTCACTGCTTCTACGCATCACATGGTTCACAATAACCCTATCCTTCCTTGGTAAGGTAAAAATGCCTGATAATCCGGACACTAACTTTCCTAGGTCCTACTAGGACTTACATCAAATAATCATGCCACTTGCAAGTCCATAGATCATGTTTGTGCCCTTCTATTCCTTTTCGAATAACGTCTTATGGGTGTTAACTTTTCCTCATGAATCATTACAAGGAAGATCTATCTAAAAAAATGGGACATGCCATTAATCTTTCCATACCTAGTAAAAAGGTGTACCTCAATAATTTCAACCTTGTAATGAGGCAGCAGTTGTCCTAGGCCCGTTACTTTTGAATACACAAAAGGAAACTTGCTAATAAGGTCCTACAATAGCATAGACACCTTATGCTTTTTCATTCATTCCTTTGAACGTACCAATGATCAATTTCCATATCTTAAGCTATTTCTAATAATGTTCAAATAGCCAATTCATTTTCCAATTGCATTTAACTTGACTAGTTGAATTCGAACATGCATGAGTGCTTCCTAATTCGTGAAGTTATCGTAAATACTTTTGTGTGGAATCCAAATAGATAAAACCTGGATTTGCGGACTCGGGGAAATATCCACGTATGCTCGGGGTGAACCTCCCGCATCGCACCTTGTGATCTTTCTAGAGGCCATCGCGAATTCGATCTCCAGTTAGCCTTTGTGGATTTCAACTTTTTGCCTTGGCTTGCAGTTTTTATGACCTTGGTCCGTCTCCCTTGTATGCGCAATTTCCTTCGAGATATGGCTTCCTTGACCGAAGTTCTGACTTGCGGAATTTGACTTGGGAAGGCCTTAGGGTTCTTATGAGGTCCTTTGGACAATGGAGATTTGAGAGCTTTTAATCCACCTTGAAATTCCGGGTTTAGGAAGGATTTTGTGGGCCTTACAACGATGTTCGTGGAAAAGGGCTCTTGCGAATGGGCCTTGCAAGAATGGAGACTTTAGAGTTCTTCTTCTCCTTCCCTAAAATCCAAGGACCCGCCTTGTAATTTATTAGTGGGAGGGGCCTTTATGGGCTTCCTCTCTTATTCTTCAAAATCCCGGCCCATGGAGGACTGGTGGGAAGGGGTTTTGTAGCCTCCTCTTCCTCAAAGTCCCGGGATGGACTTATTGGGTGATTGGTGAGAAGGCTCGTAGCTTTCTTCCCTTCAAAGTCTCGGGGGGGTATGAATGGACTTTACGGGGATCTCGTGGAAAAGGGGGCTAAGGGGGCTTAAGAAGCCCCCTTAGAAGCTTCTTGAAGAAGCTTCTAAGAAGCTTCTGGTTGACTGCAGCAACGTCGAGGAGGGGGGAGGGGGTATGAATCAGGCGAGGCGGCGGACTATGGCGGCGTTTCGTCAGCACGGCGACCTCCTGCGGCAGCACGGCGAGCTCCTCCTGCAGCACGGCGAGCTCTCCCTTCACCCCTTCCTAGGGGGGTGTTTATATAGGCATGGGGGGGGGGAGAAGGCCTCCACACGTGGCCCCCCCCTTGCATGGGTTCCCCCCCTCCCATGCAGGCCACGACAGACATATCCCCATCCTCCCTACACTCCCCCTTCTCCAGCCATGCATCGGCTGGAGAAAAAGGGGAAAAATTAAAAAAAAATTGCCTTGAATTATTCATGTTGCCCCTCCCAAGAGGGTGTTTTTGCGGGAGTTTCGATTTTTGAACCTCGGTTTTCTCGCGTGCGGGCCACACATTACACTGCCAACAATTTCAATGCAAGAGATAACCTTTGCACAAGGTTTACGTCGTGTGCGGGACGTCAATATTTACGGTACGCAGTTGCGGAAATATTACATATTGTGACTCATAATTGTTTGTATATCTCTAAATGTTTTGTAGACTACCATCATTGGTAGGACACCTACTCCTAGAGAGGTAGGTTACCATCGAGGCCATAACCGCGCAGCGACATGGCTTCACTTTTATGAGGAGGGTCTCATCACTGAGGACCAATGCAACCGGGCCATGAGGATTCGACAGCCAGAGGAGGTATGTTTTTCTTACTTTCCTATTAAATGTATAACTAATTATAACTTTTTCTCCACCTTGTCTATGTAAGCAACCCTGATCTTTTGTGTGTGTAGGCAAACCCGGATGTGGAGCATAGCGAGGAGGGGAAAAGTGACGCTAGTAGCCATGGTGGTACTAGCAAGGATGTTTCCTCTTCAAATTCATAGAGGAGCACCATACCTCCTCATGAGGCCTTCTTTTCTTGTATATGTATGATATCTCTTTGAGCCTACTGCTTGCGGCCACGCTTTAGGTCGCAAGTACTTAAACTTCCCTTGTAAATGCTTTGATATATAATGAATACATGGAATTTTATTTTCAATTCTCGTGCTCGTAAGATACATTGTCTTTTTTCCAAATATACAATCTTTTATTTTCAATTCCAGTTTTGTTTTGCGTGTCTATCAGCGCGTCTAAATTACAGATTATTCGCGTTTATTCACGCGTCTATAATACAGACTACACGCGCTTATACACGCGCTTCATAATTCAAATTAAAAAAAGAAATTAAATATCTTTTTAAGAAAAATGACTTATTTTGTTTTTCGTTCGCGTCTATCAGTGCTTGTAAAAGTGTGTCTACCAGCATGTCTATATGCGCGTGTATGTGTGCATCTATTGCGCGTCTATTTGTGCGTGTAAATTCGTTGATACATGCGATTATAGACGCGAAATGGTAGACATGCAAATAGACAGGCGGATAGACGCGCCCGTAAGTTTTTCTCTATATTCAAAAATCGCGTCTAAATGTGCATCTATGAGGCCTTTTTGTTGTAGTGAAGAGTGATAATTCATAGAGTAAGTACGAGACTAGTGATGAAAACTCATGACATTACATGGAACCATGGAGAGGAAGGAGAGCCAAAACAAACATGAAATTTATCTGTAATTATCACAAGATACAATTTTATACAAAAGATGATAAGTATATCTAAGGAATAGTACACGGAAGATTTCTACACAAATTTCAGAACCAAAAAAGAAGAGGGTATGCACTCCATCAACCTAATCGCGAACTACAGATCCTCACCATCGAAAAGCTTATCCCAATACAAAGGAGCATCTAATAGACTCCCCTCAAGATTTCCTACTCATTAGTAGAGACCCCTACCACTTTGTGAGAAGTTGCAATCAAAGATCCATGTAATCATTGCCTAGATATAAACCATCCTCCATGATCTCAGGATATCGAATCATTTGATGGCGTATACTGCATCAAGATTATGATCACATTTCTTCTCGATCTCTCGTGGCCTGCTCGTATTTAGCCACTTCTCCATGGATGTATGATGTAACATACAAAAATGATTCAATTTCTCCTCCATTTCAGCATCCATCCTTTCTTCTACCACATTTCCAACCACCATATCTCTCGTCAAGTCTGTTATCGTCCTTCAGTGACCATAGCATACTCTTGTTTCAATCCACTGTTGGTAGCCATTGTAAATCCACCGTTGTGGTAGCCATTGTGAAATATGCTACCTTTTGGGAGCGGGTTGTCGCACAAAGCCCTTCAGGGTTTCATGAAGTGCTCCAAGAAAAACATACATCGCTTATGGATGGGTCCCACAATCTCCACTTCATCTACAAGATGCACTAGGAGGTGAGTTTGTATCGTGAGCATGCTAGTGGGTAGGTACTTCTCAAAAAGATAGACCATCTCCACTGCTCTGCAGATGCCAAGAGGCATATTCCATGGTGGATTTCGTGAGGAACTATTTATTTGTGGGGGCTCATATATAAAGAGGATTCCTTGCACGAGAAGTTGACAAGTACCCCTATCCTTTTCGAGCGTCAGATTAATTTAATGTGCATGTAGGTGATTCCACATCGGGTGATTCTATAAAATACATATTAAATTAATAGGCGTTTATGAGTTTAGAGTGTGCACTTGAATTAAATTAAGGTAAGTTCAAAGTTTCAACCTATTTAATTATTTTATAGTTGAAGACTTTTAGGTATTCACTTTTGTTGGATTTTATTTAATTATTTTCTAACAATTGTGAATACTTCAATTGATGTGTAGAGTAGGCGGCGATGGCATTGGATAGTAGCGAGCAATGGCATAAATCTAAATGCCTAGAAGAATTACTATTTTTGATGGGTGCATGCCTTATCACTAAAGGTGTGGCAACAATATTTATGAAAGCGCATGACAAAACATTTATTACATTGTATGCCCATAGGCGTTGCCTATAGATGCTTGGTTAAATATTTCATTATTTGATATTTGTATTTGGGCAAAGCTTGACTTTTGGATGCCCAAACACCTTACTTTATATTTGGGAAAAAGAAAACACAAAATCAAAATTATGCTATTTGTAAAGTGGGCTATTTTTGGGCTAAAAGATAAATAAATTTATAAATACATACCTTGTGAAGCACTCACACAAGGCATGGGGGAAGATTGCATCTGATTTGTCTTTTTGTCTCATGTCCTTTTGCTTTGTTCTTGAAATTATGAAGGTTTGTAGAATTCTTTGTTCTTGGGAGCCTTCGGGCATTCACTAGGCATGAATACATCATTTGATCTATGCACGAGTGGTATCAGAGCAAAGCTGAGATCAAGAGCTTTCAATCGCTTGACATCTCGCGCGAAGGCAAAGATTGTAGAATGAATGGTCTCTACAGGCTATCTCGTGACAAATTGACAACACAAAAGTGTTCCTGGCAGTGAAAACCCCCTATTGTACCCTTTGAGCATGAATGAACTCTCACAGCAAGCAAAGGACCACTTCAAAAGCCCCTTTGTGAAGTCATTTTTCTCATTTATCTCACAAAGAAACAAATCTAAGTGTCACCACCCGTCACTTCCATGGAATGTCACAAGGTTTGTCGTTTAAGGTTTCCCAAGTCCACCTCTCGCAATGGAACGCTCATGGTCAAAGCCACTAGGATCGACCTAAAACTTGAGTCCCTAGTGGTGGTTAAGGTCTCCTCACAGCATTCCAACATCGGGTCTTGGACATTCTACTTTACATGAGGTTACCCAATCCAAAGCTCATCCATACCCCACTTGGCTCAAGGAGAATGAGAAATGAAAGGAATGCGTTGCTCAACCTCTCTGCTAGTAGGGCATGATCCCATTTCAATCCCCTAAAACAACTTGAATCCGGTTCTAACCTCACATTGCCTAGAGGTCAAACGACGGTAAAACCTTGTGAGAAGTCTCCCTATTCTCTGGGACCACCCTGCCGTAAGACATACCTGACATCCGAGGTTCCGCCCAACCGCTTCCCTCAATAGGTGTACATTAGTTATTTAATTAGACCTATCACATTTATGTGTGACATTTAAAAGTGGCTTCCTTAATTAATCCTTTTAGGGAACATGGTTCATTCACGTAATCTTATGGCACTGATATAAAGACAATTTAAGATAGGTTCCTTGGAAGTAAAATTAGTATTAGCATTTTAATTGAGATACAAGTCTTGTTTAAAAAGAGACATTATCCGCAATCCATGAGGATGATGCACCTAAGTTCATGACCATTCCGAGTAGACACTCATGGATACCTAAGTTCGTGACTTTGAATTTGACCAAAGTCATCTTTCCTCCCAAAAAGAATTCCACCTTAGCAGTTTGCCCGGTACAAGTGACCTCACGGCCATTTGCTAAATTCCACAAGCAAAGTAGGTGCTTCTACTGTGGCTATGCCTAATCTCTTTGCACAAGCTGGTGAGATAAAGGAATGTGTACTGCCACAATCAATCAATACTCCATATTGGGGAATATGGGAATTTCCATAAGTTTAGGACACGTGGTCAAATCTTTGGATTTGTCATAACTTGAACACTATAACTCCAAATTGAGCGCTCTATAGCTCAATAGATTCCATTTTTCAAGAGCTTTCCAATGATAGGTCACATCATATGGTTTTGAGAAACTTATGGGCATGTTATCTGGGTACCACCTTTTTAGTATTCAAAAAATGGAAATTGGGAGATTCCCAAACTTACTAATATTGTGGACAAGGTCTTGAAACCTTTACCTTGATAGTTCGATGGTGTCTAAATTATTATCTTTCATGGATGCAGATAGAGAGCAACACCCAGAGTGAAGCAACATGCTTCCTCTCTTATTCTCCTCATTACTGAAAGAATATAAGTCAAGTATTTACAAGTCCAAAAGGACCATTCACACCAACCATAAAGACTAGAGTACCGACTTATTTAATATACCTGACTAATATAGCTAGACTAGCTGTGTCTAGCTCATGTCAATTAAACACATATGAAAGAGCTTGATATTCTAACACTCCCCCTCAAGCTCAAGACAACATCTGTACTCCAAGCAGCTATCTAAAACCACAGAACTTATCTTTACCCAAAGACTTGGTAAAGATATCTGCAACCTGTTCATCTATCTTTACATGCATAAGATTCACTCGTCCTGCAAGAACCATCTCTCAATGAAATGGTAGTGTACCTCTATGTGTTTTGTCCTAGCATGATAGACTAGATTTATAGCCAGGAGTACACTACTCAGATTATCACATAGTAACTTCAGTGGAGCATCTACCTATATGTCCAAATCAGCCATAAGCTTGAGCAGCCATGAAATCTCGCATGCTGCCAATGCAACACCCCTGTACTCTGCCTTAGTACTCGACAAAGCCACCGTAAGATGCTTCTTGCTGCTCTAGCTAATCATGCTGCTACCAAATCCAAATGCATATCCACTCGTGGATCTACGGTCATATGAGCAACCTGCCCAATTTGCATCCGTGTATCCAGTCAATATCAAGGGCTTATCTCTAATATAGAACAACCCATACTCTACAATGGACTTAATATATCTCATAATGCGTCTAATTGCATCCAGGTGCGGCTTTCTAGGCTTATGCATAAACTGGCTTATGAGCCCTACAGCATAGCTCAAGTTAGGCCTAGTGATGGTCAAGTAAATCAAGCTGCCAACCATCTGCATGTACATAGTCACATCCTCTACTTCAACCCCAGTGTTCATGTCTAGCTTGACATTCTAATCAAGAGGTGTATCCAACGGTTTGCATTCAGCCATGCCATACTTCTTTAGCATCTCCATGGCATAGTGCTTTTGCATCAGCCATAAACCATTTTCAGCTGCAACTACCTCAATGCCCAAGAAATACTTCAGTTCTCCTAGGTCTTTCATGTCAAATTTAGATTTCAGCATCTTCATTACATACTGTATGCCCAAGTCATCATCACCAGTGATTATCAAATCATCAACATATATGACTAGTACTACTATGATCAGCCTTGCCAACAGCAAAACCCAATCTCTGCAAGTAGTTACTGATCCTAGCATGCCAAGCTCTTGGAGCCTGCTTCAACCCGTACAGTGCCTTTTTCAGCCTGCATACATAATGCTGAAAATTAGGGTGAACATAACCTTCTGGCTGAACCATATAAACATCCTCTGCTAGGTCACCATTAAGAAATGCATTCTTAATGTCCATCTGCTACAGTTTCCAGCCTTTAGCAGCAGCCAAGGCAATCACAGTGCAAATGGTTGCCATCTTGGCAACAAGGGTGAATGTTTCCTCATAATCAAGTCCATATTGTTGGGCATACCCCTTTGCGACCAGCCTGGATTTGTATCTCTCCACACTGCCATCTGACTTGCATTTGATTTTGTAGACCCATTTGCAGCCAATGGTCTTTTTCCCTTCAGGCAGTGGCACTAGATCCCATGTCTTATTTTTAGCTAAGGCATTCATTTCTTCGTCCATGGCTACACACCAGTTCTCATCTTTCACTGCTTTAGCATATGTACCTGGTTCTTTGATCTCCATCACTTTTGTCATGTAAGCATAATTCTTTGCAGAGTAGCCACTGTATGTTAACTTGTCAATAGGGTATTTGACCCTCTACGAGTGTCTAGGCCGTGGTGCACTACTCGATTCCCCTCTCTCATGAGGCGGAATATACCTGCTTTGCCTTGTGCTAGGCGTATAGACAATCGGAATACCAAGTTCGCTGTCTAAAGTATCAGCAGACTCATAGCCAGAAGTCATTTTGCCAGGTGTCATCATACCAGATGCATTCTCAATAGCTTTCTCTTTTCCTTTGCTGTCCAAGACATCACGTCTCCCCCTCACTAACATACTGGTGTCAATGGACGGTGAGCTTCTCAATCTCCCTATCCATGGGGATACTATCTGACTACTAGCTCCTGTCATAGCACTGCTCTGCTGCAAATCAACTCTAGATACATGAGTGGAAGGCATATCGGATGGCACTGAAACTGGTGATACATACCAAGAGCCCATCTCATCAAAGATGACATCCTTGCTCACCAAAGTCTCCCTGGTAGAGGGATCATAGCATTTATATGCCTTCTTCTACTGCGAATATCCAATGAAAACACACTTATGCACTTTTGGATCCAGCTTCTTTCTTTTCTCATTTGGAATATGCACATAAGCAAGACAGCCAAATACTTTCATATGACTTACATCCGGCTTATAGCTACACAGCCTCTCAAACGGCGTCATCTCGTGAATACCTGCAGTGGGAGTCATGTTCAGAATGTATATGGATGTCGTAACAACCTCTGCCCAATAATAAAGTGGCATATCCTTTTCGTTCATCATGGCCCTAACAGCTTCCATCAGAACCTTGTTCTTTCTTTCAGCTACTCCGTTCTGCTGCGGAGTGTAGCTGCAGGTTAGCTGCCTATGAATGCCATTTTTAGCCAAGAGATCATCAAATTCATTTGATACATACTCTCCACCACTGTGAGATCTCAAGCAAGAGATATAGAATTCAAACTCCTTCTCAACCTATGCTTTAAATTGCCGAAAAACAGCAAAGACCTCATCTTTTGTTTTCAATCTATAAAGCCAGATATATCGACTGTAGTCGTCAATGAAAGATACATAATATCTGGAATCTCCCATAGATGCATTATGAGATGGCCCCCAAACATCAGAGTGCACTAACTGCAATGGACGTGTACTCTGCCTTACATGCCTGACACTAGACAACTTACCGAACTGGCAAGCATCGCATACATGACCAATATCTGAATATTGGAACTTGAATAAACATGTAACCAACTATTTCTTTTGCATAATTTGTAGCCTTTGCAAATTGACATGCCCCACTCTCTTGTGCCATATTTCCAAATCCCTAACAGTGCCAGGACCATGGGCAAACATAGTTGAATTCAGCTCTAGCAAAGAAGCATCAAGAGTAAACATTCGGCCATTCCTGTGACCACGAGCTATCAACTTGCATCCATTGCCAAACTCTTCAATAAAGCACCCGTGTTTATTGAATCTAACCTGCAAGTTCTGCTTCGGACAGACAGTAGGTTCTTTGTAATCGATGGGACATGCAAAACATCATGCAAATTTTTCTTTTTGCCATCATGAAGCACAAGAGGCACTTTGCCTTTATGCTCAATGCTATGCTGGGTGTCATTACCCGTGCATACATAGCCATGCTTTTCAGCCACCATATCCGTGAACCAATCACGGTGAGAGGTCATGTGATTCGATGCCCCTAAGTCAATGTACCACACTACATCATCAGATGATTTTTCAGCAGCCTTATCTTTGACATATTACATGGCAAACAGTCTAGTATCACCAGAGTCATCAGCCTAATTGGACATAGCATAGTGTTCATGCTGTTTGCCCTTCTGGTTTCCCTACTTCTTCCAGCAGTCCTTCGCAATATGCCCATACTTTCCGCAGTATTGACAATCCTTATCCTTATTTGGATTGTCTGACTCACGCTGCTCTGCTGCCATGAGCCTCTGCCAACGGGAGTTAGATCTCCCCCTACCTCAAAAATTTCCACCACCTCTTGCATTTGATGAGTGCTGATTGCTATTACCATAGGATGCATTCTACTGGCCTCCTCTACCAGATCCATAACCCCTACCACAGCTGCCACAGCCGCACTGATTCAAGTAAAAAACTACATCTTTATTATTTGAACTGCTTGACCCTGTAGCTAAGCCAAGTTTCACCTCTTCATGAATCAATAATGCAACAAGCTCATTAAAGTCAGGCATTTCAGCCCGCATAGACACTAAAGTGTCAAAAGACTTGTATTCAGGACCCAAGCCATTCAAAGTCACTGCAACCATATCTTCATCTTCAACTTGTGAACCAACAGATGCCAGCTGATCTACTATGTTCTTAACCTCTGTGACATAATCGTGTATGGATCTGCTCTTCCTCTCCATGTTATTGAATTTCTGCTTCAATTGTATCTTTCTGGCACTTGTGGTTGTGCCATAGTATTTGACCAATATATTCCATGCATCTGCTGGGGATTTACAGTTCATGATCTGTATCACCATAGCATCCGAGATACATAATGACAGCCAATGTAAAACCCTGCGAGCTCTTTCCGTCCAAGCTCGATGCGCTCATCTTTGATAAGTTGTAGGATTCCTTTCTGGAACTTCAGGTTTAGCCTCAACACCTGTCTCACTAAGTCCCAGTATCCTTTGCCTATCAGAAAGTTCTCCATGCGGAACTTCCATATTGCATAATTGTTGCTATCAATCTTTTCTCCCACAATCTGGGTAATGTTATCAGTTCTATCAGCATTTGCCATGTTGTAGACCTTACCTGACTACCTGCAAACCAAGACTTCTTAACAGTTCAACTTCAGCCCGAAACTGTTTATGACAGTTTTTTGCAATTAATTGCAGTAAAAAACCAGGGTATTTCAGCCCACTGACAACCCAAGATAGCCCACAAACACATGGCCTAACCTGTAGGTAAAACAGTTAGTACAAATGCTATGTATTTACTTGGATTTGAACTCCTACAACCTCACTGCCAAGGTACATACATGCAGTCTGAAAACTGTAATTTTGTGAGTGACCAGTAGTGGTTTCAAGCCCAAAACTGAGTGGTATACATGTCATACATGTCCCAAACTTTCATAGATAGCTGCTAGTACATGTGTCAAGGTGTACATAGGCATAGAAGCACAAAATAGTATATAACCAGCAGATATGAATGCCGTAAATACATTCCCGGATTTCAAATAGCCAATGCACTAGCAACAGGGATTGATTTCAGTCCCAAAAAACCATAAAACATTTGCATCACTTCCGTTTCCAATGCTTAAGAATTTAACAATCATAAACCAAGTCTTCAAGTACCTGTGCGGCTAACCAAATCAACTAGTTCTTCCAAGAACAAGAGTAACCAATTAGTGCTTTATGTCTGCAATTTAAAAAAAAAAAATTCAGCCTGTCACAAGCTCTCAGATCAGGCCATTCCAGGCTCCAAATTTATGTCAAAATACCCAAGAAATATGATGTGTCTTCTACCAAGTATCTTGTGCTACATTCAAGCTCAATGTACATGCCAAAGAGCATCCAAAATGCAGACACCACAAGTGTGTAATGTCCCTGTAACTCCAATAACAGTTCATCCCTGTGTATTCAGATTTATACAACTCTATTACAGCTCAGATATGAGCTCCCACAAGGGCAATAGCAAAGTATACCCTTCAAGAACCTTCCTTGGTATGCATCCATGCTCTATGCCACTTGACAAGTGCTTTTCACCTTAAATCTCTGCCAATGAGAGCAGCCTGTTCACAGGCGCAATCCACATAGATAGTTCAGAGTATATTCAGATCAGATTTGATGGTAATGATGATGAATGCCCACTTTTTGATGCTCAATGGAGCCTTGGTGAGCCTCCAAACAAGCGACACACATTGCTTATACCACAAAATGAGCAGTCCATATAATAGATCCCAGCCAAGAGCAACTGTTACATTTAGTTTGGGGAGAATAATGTTGTATTACATTTATCTACAAGAACTGGATAATAGTATGATTTCGGGTCATGGATCTTCAAGAATCGGCAATTTATCGGAAGATTAGGGTATCCTTTCCTTTAGAACCCATTCTTCTCATAGTGCCCCAGGACCTTGATCCTATCGACAGGGATTACATGGGTCACTTCCTCATATACATATGAGTTCAACCCAACCCTCCAACCTTGCATATGTAAAGTTGAGTTTACGTGAGTTTCCACAAAAATGAACAGCTTCACGATCTTCAGATCCTCCAACCACTTGATCCTCTTTAGTTTGGTTCGAAGGTACACAAACCGGTGGGTAGCTATGTAGTAGATTCTTGAGTCACTCGTCCATCTTCATTCCACGTACAAAGGCGATGGATTATAAATACGATCTAGGATGTTCATCATCTCAACCCTTTGTCGATAATCCGGGGAATGCATCACGGTCATAAACATGACTCGGAACACTAAGAACCTGT
Organism: Lygodium microphyllum; assembly: GCF_053477565.2. Taxonomy (NCBI): domain Eukaryota; kingdom Viridiplantae; phylum Streptophyta; class Polypodiopsida; order Schizaeales; family Lygodiaceae; genus Lygodium; species Lygodium microphyllum. The sequence goes on from NC_141158.1 coordinate 75,704,115, forward strand.
TCCATGCTTCATAATTCTGCAAGACATCATCGAAAGTAAGAAAATATTCTGAACAACAACATTTTCTTTACTTCTTCTTATTAAGATTTCTTAAAAAACAAGTCCTTCGTGTCCACTTGTTCCCTTCAGGACAGTCTTAGCAGTCCATCAGAAAAGAGGTCTAGAGAGCTCCGCCCAACACTCCCATGGAAGGTCACGAGGTTTGTGATCTAGGACTTTCCGTGTCTGCCATGTAGCGGAAGTATTCTGGCCGTTTCCACTTAGGACCAACCTGACACTACAAGATATAGACCTTATAGTGGCGTTTAAAGTGACAAAAATACAAACAACAAAATTTGCCCCCGTCATCGCAAAAAGCGTCGTTATTGACGACGCCATAGAATTGTCGCTATATGCGTCGCAAATGTGACGCATATAGCGATGCATATACCGATGCATATAGCGACGGTTACAAAGAATTTGTGACACTCATAGCGACGCCAATAGCTACGGGAGCAGTAAATTTGCGACGCAAATAGCGACGGTAACAGAGAAATTTTTTTTTTGTGGCAGGGGAGCTAGCACTGTGTGCTATATGAGAGCCATACAAAATAGTTTCTGCACTGCTGCATACAAAGCATTTGCAAACAAAAAGAATGTATACTGAAATCATAAAACTGATACATGAAATAAATACATGATCGTATAAAATGCGATTGGTACAATCATGAAACGATATCACTAATACATAGAAAATGTCTACATAGATCAGGCGACTAAAAACTAAAGGTGTGTGAGCTCTAAGGATCCAAGGGCGAGCTACAAATCCTCGTCCCCCGAAAGCTCGTCCCGCTGCAAAGGAGCATCAAACGGATTCTGTAGAAAAAGAAACAATATATCAATCCACCATACAATAATGCATTCAAATATCTCATGGTAACTACGGACAAGAAAGATGAGTGACTTATAGGGCCGCCGCGTCTATACAATCGGTCGATCAATGCCCTGAGACCGTGCCTCTCTGCATATCGAGTCTCAAGGCCTTGAGGATCGCGATTTGTAACGGAGTGCTACAATGAAAACAAAATGCTAACTGTTAGAAACATGATTGTCAGTACAAAGAATATCTCAGAAAAACAAATAAGCAAAACAAAAGAGAAACTTACAAAGTCCTCCAAATATGTCCTGTGGCCGCCACTCCCAAGATGATGCACCGATCCGACCTCGATTCATGCCCTCGCCACCTCCCGCTGCTGACTCCAACATCCTGGCGAATTTGTAGCCTCCTCCCTCAGTCGGTGCCAATTGTCTGCATCTAACCACTTGGGCTTTGGAGCCCCACTCTTGATTGCCTTGCGTGTGTCGGATCGTCTATGTGACATGTATGCACACATGCAATCCATCATCCAGCCCGTAGAGAATTTATCTACTGCGGCTGGCACCGGGAACTCCTTGTGAAAGGATGCTACTATCTAGTCCTTGCTCCCCTCCGGTATGTTCCTCCAATGATCCAGAACGTTGTGCCGAAAAACTTGTTGGCACAACTCCCTCATGCGAGCCATTGTTGAGATGACAAGCTCAACACATGCGGACATTGATGGTGGACCGCCTGGTTAGATGGGTCCACACGTCTACAATTAGCACGTCGGCGGTCATTATGCATCTCACATGGCCACTGACTCATTACTTATTATATTCAGGTCGTTACACCTATTTACAGCTGGCATAGTTATAGCGCCAGTCAACTAGTGTAGTTGGTTATTCATTGTTTGACTTAGTAGGCCACTTTCCTTTTATGTTGTATCTTATCTATACTTTGTGTACATTGTAAAGGGTGTGGAAGAAGAGGAAGAAATCAGCAAGAAAACGTTTTGGCCTCCATCTCTCTTCTTGTCTCTTGAGTGAGCTTCTCCTTGTGCATTCTGTGTATGTTCGGCGCAGCATCTTGAGCAACCCCCTCCACCACGCGATTCTTGGCATGGTATCAGAGCCACGCCATTGAGAGAGGCTAATTTCAAAGGTTGAAGCAAAGGAGAAGAAGCAAGGTTCGAGCAAGCAAGCCACGGGTAAGAAGCTCTCCCATCCTTCAACTCTTTCTCTTGGATAGTGCCTGTGGAGGCACCGGAAGCAGGGCAGAGCACAAATTTCAGTTTGCAGTGAGATTTGGTGTACGGGAAGAGCGTTGCGTATTGTGTAGATAAGCCCTTTAGGGCATCCTTGCAGTTATTTTGGGCATCTGAGGCCGTTTCAGGGCCCATTTTAGAGCCGCAAGGTTGCGGACAGCAGTTTCAGGGTACGTTGTGACTTCGACTGTATTGACCGAAAGTGGGTGCGCAGGTTACAGATTTCAGATCTGTAAGTTCAAAGGTGTTTAACAGTCAGTAAACACAAGGTTTATCTGCAAACAGGTTGCAAATTTCATGTATTGTTGAGCAGACACTGAAAAAGGCTGTCTGGTGTATTGCTGTGCACTACAGTCCCAGGGTTGCAAAAGATTTGCTTGCTGTTGGTACTAATTTTGTGATAATGGCAGAGAACAGTGGAAGCCCCATCATTGAGAAGCTCGACAAGAACAAGTACCCTTCATGGAAGTTCCGTGTCACGAACTTCCTTATTGGAAAAGGTCTCTACGAGTTCGTTTCAGGTGAAGAAAAGGAGCCGGAGATGAGTGATCCTCCAACTGCAAAAGAGACAAAGGCACGGAAAGAATGGAATGCAAAGGATAAAAAGGTCATGTATTGGTTGTCTGCAGTAATTGACAATAATATGCTGGGATACATTAGAAATGCAGAGAATTCATATGTAACTTGGACCGTACTTGAAAGTATGTTTGCTGTAAATACAAAGGCACTAAAGATTCAACTCAAGCAAGAGTTGAATACATTAAAGAAAGGGAAGATGTCTATCAATGAGTATGCACTGAAGGTAAGAAGCATTGCAGATGCATTGGCAGCGATTGATGCAATGCCCGATGATGATGATTTGGTGTCGTCTACCTTGGGTGGACTTAACAATGAAAAGGCTTGGAAGTCTTTTGTAACTTCCATATATGTTAGAAAGCCATTTCCAGATTTCGATGAATTGGTCTCCCTTATGATCACTGAAGAGATCAACATGCAGAGTGAGACATCTGAAAGAAGTGGTGAACAGGTCCAAGCTTTCTACTCCAGTTCTGGAAGGGGACATGGCAGGTTCTCTTCAAGAGGCCGTGGTACAGGACGTGGTAGTGATAACCAGCAAAACAGATTGAATCAGCAATTTGGCGATATGCAGGTTTTAGGAGGTCATGGTAACTTTAGAGGCAGGGGGAGCTTTAGAGGAAGAGGTGGATGGCAGAACAGAGGTTCTAACAACTCTGGTATTGTGTGCCACTACTGTGGCAAAATAGGTCATACTGTAGCCCAATGTTATGCTAAGAAAGATGATATCTGTAGTGGTAAGTTGCAGCAAGGAAACTATGCATCGTCTTCACGACAGAATGAAGACAAAAATGAACGTTTGTTCGTTATGCAGCATATGTTGAATGCTGTTACAGGAAAGGGAACACATAAAGATGTTTGGTATGTTGATTCAGGTGCATCCAATCATATGACCAGCCATGCAGAATGGTTTGGAGAGATACAGGATTTGCAGAATGCAGGTTATGTGCAGACGGGTGATGACTCATGCCACCCAATTTCACACATTGGAAAAGTTCCCTTGTCCTTGCATGATGGTAAGACAAAGAGTCTTTCAGATGTATTACACGTGCCATCTATTACAAAGAACTTGGTATCAGTCGGTCAAATGGTAGAGCAAGGGTTGAAGTTAGATTTAATGCAAAGGGCTGCTTTGTAGAAGACTTCAATGACAAGTGCAGGTTGGTAGCAAAGGGAAGTAGAGTTGGACGTATGTTCACTCTAGATGCTGGAATTCCTATTATGAATGCTGCTATGTATGCCAAAGGAAAAGGTGTTGTTGCAGACATTGAAATTTGGCACAAACGCATTGGACATGCAAATGTACAAAGGCTGAAATTAATGCAGTCCAAAGGGTTGGTTACAGGTTTGCCTACATTTAAAGTTGCAGAATTTCAGAAGGTATGTGAAGCATGTCAGTTTGGTAAGCAGGCAAGACAACCCTTTTCACATGACAGAGATGTAAGTAGAAATATTCTTGAAGTTGTGCATACAGACATTTGGGGGCCTACACAAAATGTATCTCTTGGAGGTAGTTCATACTTCGTCACATTCATTGATGATTATTCTAGAAAGCTATGGGTATATTTTATGAAGGAAAAGAGTGAAGCTTTTGAGCACTTTAGAACTTTCAAGGCTGCAGTTGAAAGAGAAACAGGCTTGAAAGTAAAGTGCTTGAGGTCAGATGGAGGGGGAGAGTACCTCTCCAATGAGTTCAATGATTTTCTAAGGTCTCACGGGATAAAGAGACAGTTCACATGCAGGTATACCCCACAGCAAAATGGTGTTGCAGAAAGGAAAAATAGGCATATTGCAGAAGTTGCACGCGCCTTGATGGCTAAAAAGAATATGCCTAAGCATTTTTGGTCTGAGGCTGTTCATACTACTGTTTATATTATGAACAGAACTCCCACAGCTGTAGTTCATGGTATGACCCCCGAAGAATGTTTTACAAGTAAGAAGCCTGATGTTTCACACTTGAAAGTATTTGGCTGCATTGCGTATGTTCATGTGCCAGATGAGTTGCGAAAGAAACTGGATCCAAAGGCTGAAAAGTGTGTCTTTATTGGATACTCTTTAGAGCAGAAAGGGTATCACTGTTACAATCCTGTCACATGTAAGTTCAGAGTGAGCAGGGATGTCGTCTTTGATGAAATGAGCACTTGGTATGCATCTAGTGGTGATGCATTGGATGATGATGATGATCATGACACTCATGTACAGGCTGAAAAGCAAGAATCACGAACTCTTAGTGGACCAGAGACATCATCTGGTAGTCCTTAGTCTAGGAGACTAAGGAGTACCTCTATATCTTTGGGTGCATCTAGTAGCACTACAGGTAAAGACAAAGGAAAGAATAAAGTGTTAGAAGGCATTGATGCAGTTCTTGATGGAGACTCCAGTGGCTCAGAGAGCTTGGATGATGAGCTTGGCATTCCTTCAGTGAGGACTCCAGGTGTGCAGAGAGCATGCGTTAATGCAAAGACTCCATTGAGTGATCCAGTGGTACGCAGGTCTAGCAGGGTGAGATACCCTGTTAAAAGATTTGGTTTTGAAGGTTATGCGGCTCACCATTATGCTTATATGGTGAAACTAGTTGAGGATGTTGAGCCCACATGTTTTGAGGAGGCTGTTGGTCATGCTCATTGGGATGCAGCAATGGATGAGCAGATGACTGCATTAGAGGCCAATAAGACTTGGGATCTAGTATCATTGCCGAAGGAAAAGAAAGCTATTGTATGTAAGTGGGTTTATAAGATTAAGCACAATGCAGATGGTTCTATTAGCAGGTACAAAGCTAGGCTGGTTGCAAAAGGCTATACCCAGACATATGGCATAGATTATGATGAAACCTTCAGTCCAGTTGCTAGGATGACAACTGTTAGATGTGTGATTGCTTTGGCAGCAGCCAAAGGTTGGAGGTTGTAGCAAATGGATGTAAAGAATGCCTTCTTGCATGGTGATTTGCAGGAAGAAGTGTATATGGATCAGCCAGCAGGTTATGAAGATTTAGAGCATCCCACGTATGTGTGCAGGTTGAAGAAGGTACTCTATGGGCTCAAGCAAGCACCTAGAGCATGGTCTGACAAGATTAGAGAGTATCTTATCAATATTGGCTTTTATGTTTCTGATGTTGATCACTCACTTTATGTGAGAAAGGGAGATGCAGGTTTGGTCATCATAGTCATGTATGTGGATGACTTGATTATTACAGGTGATAGTGATAGTGGTATTGCTGAAGTCAAGGGCTGTTTGAAGATGAAGTTTGAGATGAAGGATTTAGGTGAGCTAAGGTACTTCCTTGGCATTGAGGTGATCAGATGTGATGATGGTATATGGCTGTCCCAAAGACAATATGGCTTGGATATGTTGTCCAAGTATGGTATGACTGCATGCAAACCACTTTCAGTCCCGTTGGAGCAGAATCTAAAGCTGAGTGCTGATGTTGGGGATGAGATAGAAGACCCTACTATGTTCAGGAGGATAGTGGGGAGTTTGATCTACATGACCATTACAAGGCCAGACTTGAGCTACGTTGTTGGTCTTGTGACCTAGTTTATGCAAGTACCTAGAAAGCCACATTTGGATGCAGTCAGACACATATTGAGATATGTGAAGTCCACATTACATTATGGACTTTTCTATGAGGCAGGTACAGATGTACATGTATTTGGATACACAGATGCAGATTGGGCTGGTAGTATGTCTGATAGAAGATCTACCACCGGATACATGTTCTCTCTTGGTAGTGTAGTAGTTGCATGGAGCAGCAAAAAGCAATCTACAGTTGCTTTGTCGAGTACAGAGACTGACTATAGAGGTGCTGCTGTTGCAGCATGTGAGGTAGTACGGCTGCAAAAGCTATTGGCTGATTCGGATATCCAGGTGGAAGGTCCAGTTGTCATTTATTGTGACAACATGAGCAGTATACAGTTGGCTAGGAACCATGTGTTCCATGCCAGGACAAAACATATTGAGGTACACTACCACTTTGTGAGAGAGAAGATACTAGCAGGTGAGATTGGCTTGGTGTATGTTAGCACACAGGATCAGATAGCTGACATCTTCACGAAGGCATTGGGTACAGAGAAGCTTCAAAAGTTTTGAAGCTTACTTGGAGTTGCAAAGATGCAGTTGAGCTTGAGAGGGAGTGTTGAGATGACAAGCTCAACACATGCAGACATTGATGATGGACCGCCTGGTTAGATGGGTCCACACGTCTACACTTAGCACGTCGGTGGTCATTATGCATCTCACATGGCCATTGACTCATTACTTATTATATTCAGGTCGTTACACCTATTTACAGCTGGCATAGTTATAGCGCCAGTCGACTAGTGTAGTCGCTTATTCATTGTTTGACTTAGTAGGCCACTTTCCTTTTATGTTGTATCTTATCTATACTTTGTGTACATTGTAAAGGGTGTGGAAGAAGAAGAAGAAATCAGCAAGAAAACGTTTTGGCCTCCATCTCTCTTCTTGTCTCTTGAGTGAGCTTCTCCTTGTGCATTCTGTGTGTATTCGGCGCAGCATCTTGAGCAACACCCTCCACCACGCGATTCTTGACAGCCATCACTCTCCTCCCCTTATCATTCATGATGATGGCTCTTGACCTACTATCCACTAGGTATCCATAACCCCTAGGAGTCTACCTAAGATGGGCCCTCTCCCATCTCTGTCCACGCTCCTGGGCATATCCAGGAGACCCCTGTACATCCGGTGTACCGACGGGGGTACCCTCTCCCGGAGTGCCACTCAAAGGGGTGCCACCAAAGGGGGTGCCACCAAAAGGAGTGCCACCAAAAGGCGTGCCATCTGTCGACGGCTGCGCAAAAGCCGGAGTAACTGGAGTGGACGTCCCCACAGGTGTGACAAATCCCGGAGGTGACGTAGCTCCAGCTGAACGACGAGACGGAGACACCACGTCCATGTCTCCACAGTAGCACCCCCTGATCCTCCTGCAGTCGCAGTCCCTCCCTCTGGCCCAAGTCGCGAGCGTCGAGATCTTTTGCTCGAAGCTGAAGTATCTGATCGCGCGCTGAAGCTGATCTAGTAGAGCACCCTGACGAAGAACGAGACAGCTCCTGGTCTGCCATCTCTCTGAATCTCGCGAGCTGATCTAGAGATATGCGTATTCTATGGTCCCATGTTAATCTCCTGACACAACTCTGCATACACTGGAAGGTTGATAGACATGTCACCATAAAAGAACGAGTCTGCTTCGTTCTCAAAAAATTCTACGACTTCTGTATTTCCATCATTGTTAGCCGATGCGGGCTCCAAGCTTGCGGTGGCCTCCACCTCTTGTAATATCGACCCCTCTATTTGCATATTTTCTTCATCTATGCCTGGAACATCACTTTGATCATATACTCTCGCACCTCGAGGAGTTGAAGGTATAACATACCACCATCGAGGTTGTCGGGGGTTTGGATGGAAGATTACCTATTCACAAACACTTACAAAGCGAGTTCAAACCATTGTGACATAAACCATGTCGTATTACAATTAGCAAGCAAATGACTATTTGCACCAGTTCACAATGGGCCGGCAACACAAAGGTGTTGCATAAATCCGTCCATTTTTTTTCGAAATCTATCGTAAGAAATCCAGATAGACCTCGTCGAACTGTTGCTCCAGCTCCTCCAAGTACCACTTTGAACCACTGCACATCGAATAGTATCATGGAGAAGCTACGGTAATCCACCGTAATAATACTTTGCAAGTTCCCAAAATACTCCATCTCATCCACAACCGTGTTCGGATCCGTTGCTCGTCGCCGACTCTCTTGCTCAAACCTTGCCATGACACCACAGTCCATTGTGGAGCGCATTTTGTCAATACACTCCACCCGAAAATGTGGTCCGCGTGACCATGCTGCACTATATATTTTGTACTGCACATTGAAACACTCAAATTAGATGTAGCAAGCAAATTTAGATACGATACATTCTAAACCCCTCATTACCTTTGGACTACATCCCCTCGAGAACTCCCACTCCTCCATTGAGACCTCTGTCCCTTCGTTAGATGTTGCGGTCAAGGCTCCATGCAACCATCGTGTTGACATAAACCGTGGCATCTCCTCCATGCCTCTGGGATATGGAATCGGTCGGTGACACGTACTGCGTCGGAATTCAGCTCGCACTTCCTCTCGATCTTGCCTTGCAATCTGGTACTTGGCGAGCCACGTCTCCATGGAGACATGGTGCAACATACAAAAGCGATTCACCTTCTCTTCCATTGAGGCATCCATTCTATTTTCTACCCCATTTCCAACCACCACATCTCCAGTCAGCCTATCATCGTCCTTCAGTGTCCATAGCATTTCATTGTCTGGTTCCACCGTTGGTAGCCATTGTGAGATATGCACTAATGCCTCTGACACCAACCAACCTTCCGCCATGCTACCTTCTGGACGAGCTCGTTGTCGCACAAAGCCTTTTAGGGTTTTCATGAAGCGCTCCAGGAAGAACATCCATCGCGTATGGACAGGTCCAGCAATCTCCACTTCGTCCACAAGATGCACAAGAAGGTGAACTTGTATCGTGAGCATACTAGTGGGTAGGTATTTCTCAAAGAGACAGACCGTCTCAACTGCTACCCGCCTTGCGGATTCAATAGAGGACGTCTTAATCTCTTTCTGTGAGATCCATTGCACCAAAGTCAACAACTTGTAAATGGCCCCGCGAATTTCTAGAGTAAGGCATCCCACGATTGCGATCGGTAGGACAAACTGCCACAAATGAGAAAGCATTAAGAATAATGGTCACTTTTCAAATTTCAAAATTTCCATGCTAATTAAAATCCATTCTGTTCACAAACCTGACATATCTTATGCCAATCATGGGATTTTAGCCTAGACATTTGGTCATCTTTAGAAAATGCGGACCTGAGAGAACGCATCATACCCGTCGGAGTGCAGATAGAATTGATTACTTGCTTCACAATGCGCTCTTCTTTGGTAGACAAAACCCAAGGAGCGCGAGGAATCTGCACTCCCCCTTCAGCACTCGACTGCGGCCAAAGCGCCTCCATCTTACCTACCTCCTTTAAATCCATTCGTGACCCTATAGTGTCTCTCTTTCCTATGATGTGGTCCCATAGCAAGCTGCCCACATTTTGAAAAATATGCATGGGATCCAACAAGTGGTTGACCTGTAAGTGGGTCCAATATGGAAACTCGTAGAAAACAGAGAACCGTCGCATTCCATTTGGATGTGATTCCGGGTTTACCATTTTCAGCTCATACCAGCTTGCAGTGTTCATATGTGTTGGAGGTCGTCCAAGAAAACCTTCCCTGAGTTCATGATCCTCCGGCAAGAAAGCGGCGTGTCCTTGATATACCATCTTCTTCATGGTTCGTGGCCTTCGGGAGTCTAGCTCTGGCCCACACAATGGACATGCATGATAACCTGAGGTAACCAAACCTGTAAGGTGATCCACGACCTAGTGAATACTTGATTGAATGAAATAAAATATCGATATTACCAGCGAGAACAAAGGTCTGCTCACCTGATCACTCTCCCAATCCCAGAAAGTCATGCATCGTCCACATGAGAATGGCTCGAATGTTGGCTGACCGCCGACCATCGTGCCTGCTCGTATCTTGCACCGTGACCCCCTCCTCCCACAAAAATCTTAAGCTCATCGACTAATGGACGAAGATACACGTCCATATTTTTTACTTTGTAGCAGCCGGGATGAGCAAGCTAAGGATGAGATGTCCTTTCTTCGTAGAAATCCATGGAGGGATGTGGTAGTTGACAAGCACTATAGGCCACACACTGTAAGAAGTCAAGTGCAGACCGAATGGGTTCACACCATCCATGGCGAGACCGAGCAGAAGATTCCTTGGCTCTCGTGCAAAGCCTGGGAAGGTAGAGTCAATGTGGCTCCATGTGCGCGAATGTGCTGATATTCATTGAACTCCATCCGTGTACCTATTCTGCACATGCCACGTTGTCAAGCTTTCCATGGCAGATGTGCGAAACATGTGATTTATGCGGGGGATGAGCGGAAAGTGTCTGAGAACTTTTTGAGGGATGGTTTTCCCTTGCAAGTCCTGTCATGATACCTGTGAGCACCACACTTTGGACATGTCTCCATAGTCTTGTATTCATCTCGAAACAATATGCAGTCGTTGATACATGCATGGATGTTATTGTAGTCCATGCCAAGCTTCCGTAAAACATGTCGTGCATCATCACGAGACTCAGGCATGGTATTTGCAGGTGGCAATATATGATATTTCAATAATCTGAAAAAAATCATAAAACACCTTGAAAAAACACAAATGTTTGTAGCAATATTCCACAAAAAAATATCAATGAAGCCTATGTGCAAGGTACCTAAATAACTCAGTCACACTTGTATTGCTCCAACCGTATTTTGCTTGCACACTTAAGAGTGCAAGCAATGTCTTCAACTGAGATACTCGGCACCCATCATATAATGGTATGGATGCTTTCTCTCTAAGCAGGTCAGATGTCTCAACATCCATGGGAATCAATGCATCGATCATTGCCTCCATCTCAGGCTCCAAGATTGTAGGCAGGTCGGGAAGGTTGTATGTCTCCTTTGGCATTGATGGTATAGATGGGCCTTGCGAGTGGTCGATTGGCTCCTATAATCCATCCATCGCACGTCCACGAACTCTTCTAATTGGCCGCAAAGGGTGCACTCCCCCTTGGGTCGAGACATCACCCCCTGGATAGAAAATTTGCCAACAAGACCCAATCTTATTGTGTATGGTTTTCAATTAGCTTGAGAGTACAATGCATGAAAAATGCTAACTTCAAATTACCGTTTGCTGAAAATCCGCAATTGTCTAATCAATGATCTCAGATTGAAACTCGCCAAATCGTCGTACGTGTTCTATAGACAATCGGTGTTTTCGTCTAATTGCCAACTTGCATTGAGAGCAAGGACATGGGACACGCTGATTAAGATACGTCTCGCGGTCTTCAACAATAAGACCTTCTTCGTTTTCCATCTTATCTACATTACAGCAAACGAGGCTTAAATGGATATCTTTATGGAGATGTACGTCAAGTTGCAAGTTGACCATAAATCTTGCATTGTATATAGTAGTTGAAAGATTTTCCGATGTTATATCTTGGCCTTGTATCATGCTCAAGGATTTGTTTGTCCCGGTAGATAATTATTTGTTATATCTCGGCTTTGAGTATAAGTAATCCATTTTAAAATTAATGCGCGCCATCTATGAGATTTTATAACTATAGTAATAAAATTTATTTCAATCAATTCTACTCATAGTCATAAGACTTGAGAGATATTATCCTATACTCAATTTAAGGGTTTCTTCTTCTATAACAATACTTTTGGGTTCATTTTGATGAAGTACCTTAATGACCATTAGCTAGGGTATCATTTTCTTTTAGTCCTTCCGTTGACTAGTTGGCATGATTTCTAATTTGGCATGCCTATAAAGTTAATACAAAAACAATGAATTATGCATATCACAATTAGATCCCCTACTTGGACTTCATGAAGGAATTGACCATTTTTAAGCCATCTTAAAGAGTTACCAATGTACGTGGCCCATGGCAAAGCACATTGCATACCATTATCAATAAGTCTATTATCTTAAATTTCCTTCCCCTCCCTCTCCCTCTCTTTCTCTCCCTCTCTCTCCCTCTCTCTCCCTCTCCCTCTCTTTCTCTCTTTCTCTCACCCTCTCCCTCTCCCTCTCGTTCTCTTTCTCTCCCTCTCTCATTTCCTTCCCCTCCCTCTCCCTCTCTCTCTCTTTCTCTTTTTCTCCCTCTCCCTCTCTATCTCTCTTTCTCTCTCATTTCCTAAACAAGCAAAAAATAAAGTGATTTAAACATCCTCCAAGCAAAAGGGAGAGGGAGAGATACAATGCACTCTCCCTCTCTTTCTCTTTCTATCTCTCTCTCATTTCCTTCCCCTCCCTCTCCCTCTCGCTCTCTTTCTCTCTCATTTTCTCTCCTAAACAAGCAAGAAATAAAGTGATTTAAACATTAAACAAGCAAAAGGGAGAGGGAGAGAGAGAATGCACTCTCCCTCCTTCTCCCTCTCTTTCTCTTTCTCTCCCTCTCTCATTTCCTCCCCCTCCCTCTCCCTCTCCCTCTATTTCTCTTTCTCTTTCTCTTTCTTTTTCTCTCCCTTTCCCTCTCCCTCTCCCTCTCCCTCTCTTTCTCTCTTACTCTCTCATTTCCTTCATCTCCCTCTCCCTCTCTCCTAAACAAGAAAAAAAGAAAGTGATTCAAACAACAAACAACCAAACCCGTCGTGAGAGAGAGAATGCACACTCTCTCTCTCACCCTCTCCCTCTCCCTCTCGTTCTCTTTCTCTCCCTCTCTCATTTCCTTCCCCTCCCTCTCCCTCTCCCTCTCTTTCTCTTTTTCTCCCTCTCCCTCTCTATCTCTCTTTCTCTCTCATTTCCTAAACAAGCAAAAAATAAAGTGATTTAAACATCCTCCAAGCAAAAGGGAGAGGGAGAGATACAATGTACTCTCCCTCTCTTTCTCTTTCTATCCCTCTCTCATTTCCTTCCCCTCCCTCTCTCTCTCTCCCTCTCGCTCTCTTTCTCTCTCATTTCCTTTCCTAAACAAGCAAAAAATAAAGTGATTTAAACATTAAACAAGCAAAAGGGAGAGGAAGAGAGAGAATGCACTCTCCCTCCTTCTCCCTCTCTTTCTCTTTCTCTCCCTCTCTCATTTCCTCCCCCTCCCTCTCCCTCTCCCTCTATTTCTCTTTCTCTTTCTCTTTCTCTCCCTCTCTCTCTCCCTCTCCCTCTCTTACTCTCTCGTTTCCTCTCCTAAACAAGCAAAAAAGAAAGTAATTTAAACATTAAACAAGCAAAAGAGAGAGAGAGAGAGAATGCACTCTCCCTCTCTTTCTCTTTCTCTCCCTCTCCCTCTCCCTCTCTTTCTCTCCCTCTCTCTCCCTCTTCCTCTCCTCTTTCATTTCCTCTCCTAAACAAGCAAAAGAGAACGATTTAAACCTTCAACAAGCAAAAGAAAGAGAGAGGGAGACTCACCAATGAGATATGGCGAGCGTGGGGCGGCTTCTCTTTGCAATGAGGGCTCCTTCTCTCCTTCGCGAACAACGGCGGTGGCGGCGGCAGCAAGTCTTCTTTCTCTTCTTCTCTCACAAAGCTTTCTCTCTCTCCCTCGCTCTCGCTCTCAAAAGTCGAAGCAAAAGAAATGAAAACGGCGCTCGGGTTTCGGCCGCGTTTTTTTTCCTGCGGCATCGCTATTGGCGTCCCTATTTGCGTGACGCAAATAGCGACGCCAATAGCAACGCCGATATCCGTCGTCGCTAATCGGCGTCGCTAATTTTCCAATTCCTTGTAGTGTGAGTCAGGGTTTTCCCTAATGGTCATTTCCTAAACGGCAACTAGCATCAAACCCCGAGCGAACTACTTTATGCAGAAACACCAAGGCCGAAGCGGATTCACGCTGCACTTGGTTCAAGGAGAATGGGAAATAAGAGGGATGCAAAGCTCGACCTCTCTGCCATAAGGCATAGTCCCATTCCGTTCCCCTAAAATAGCATTAATCAGGAATTATTATCACCTAAAATAGCACCGGTTCCTTCACGTAATCATAGCACTTGACATAGAAAAACAGTGTCAAACAAGTTTCTTTTCAACAGGTTATCATATTTATCCTTGGAATACATTTATAAAGTCCAGTCCGTAGGCTTATCCATAATTCGCTCGAAGGCTATTGAGCAATCCACAGGGATTATCTAATCCAAGATTTTGCTCGTAGACTAGTATGCGGGCCTCGAGATCCAATCCCGATTCACGTTGGCCTCTTGTGCAGGGCCCGAAACACTACAAGATATAGGCCTTATATCGACGTTAAAAGCGACGAAAATGCAAATAACAAAATTTACCCCCATCATTGCAAAGAGCGTTGTTATTGGCGACGCTATAGAATAGTCGCTATCACCATCGCTATCAGGGTCGATATTGGCATTGGTATCAGCATCGACGCTAATACCGATGCCAATATGCGACGGTGATACCGACGCTAATAGTGATGGTTTGTGACGTGAATAACGACGCGAGTAGTAAAATTTGCAACGCTAATAGTGACGGTAACAAGAAAAAAAAATTTGTGGCAGGGCAGCAAGCTACCTTGCCACATATAGCACTGTGTGCTTTATTAAAGCCATACAAAATAGTTTCTGCACTATGTACAATGCACTTGTAAACAAAAACAATGTATACTGAAATCATAACACTGATACATGAAATAAATACATGGTCGCATAATAAGCTATCAGTATGACAAGATATCACTAATACATAGAAAATGTCTACATAGATCAGGCGACTCAAAAATAAAGGTGTGTGAGCTCCACGGATCCAAGGGCGGGCTACATATCCTCGCCCACTGAAAGCTCGTCCCTCCGCAAAGGAGCATCAAATGGACTCTGCAAAAAAGAAACAACACATTAGTCCACCATAGAATAATGCATTCTAATTAAACATGGTAACTATGGATAAGAAAGATGAGTGACTTACAGGGCGGTCGCGTCTATACAATTAGTCGATCAATGAAGTGAGACCGTACCTCTCTGCATATCGAGTCTCAAGGCTAGTCGGATCGCGATTTGTAATGGAGTGCTACAAAGAAAACAAAATGCTAACTCTTAGAAACATAATTGTTAGTACAAAGGATATTGCAAAAAAATAAACAAGAAAAAAAAAACTTACAAAGTCCTCCAAATATGTCATGTGGCTGCCACTCCAAAGGTGATGGACCACTCCGGCCTCGAGTCGTGCCCTCACCGCCTTGCGCTGTTGACTCCAACGTCCTAGAGAATCTGTAGCCTCCTCCCTCAGTAGGCGCCAATCGTCTGCATGTAACTACTCGGGCTTTGCAGTCCCACTCTTGATTGCCTTGCGTGCGTCAGATCGTTTGCAGTCCCACTCTTGATTGCCTTGCGTACGTCGGATCATTTGTGTGACATATATGCACGCATGCAATCCATTATCCAATTCGTAGAGAATCTATATACTGAGGCTGGAATCGAAAACTCCTCATGCAAGGATGCTACTATGTAGTCCTTGCTGTGCCACCTACTGACGGCTAAGAAAAAGCTGGAGTAACTGGACTAGACGTCCCCACAGGTGTAACAAATCCCTGAGGTAACGCAACTCCAGCTGAACGATGAGACGGAGACATCGCATCTGTGCCTCCACAGCATCCACCTAAGCCTGAGCCATGCTCCCTGGAAGGGCCACGAGAGCGAGGAGTCACACCTGTATCTCGTGTCGACTGTGGGCTCACTGCATCCGTATCTCTGCAACATCCCCCTGACCCCGAAGCACTCCCTCCCTTTGGCCCAAATCTGGAGTGTTGAGCTCATCTGCTCGAAGCTGAAGCATGCGATCACGTTGAAGTAGATCTATCAAAGCGCCCTGACGAAGACCGAGATAGCTCTTGGTTTGTCATCTCTCTGAATCTCGCGATCTGGTCTGGAGACATGCTTGTGAAGATATCTTGTAACTCCTCATCGCTCATTCCTCGACTCATCCTAAAAATGTCACTCAGAGACAAAAAAAGATGTCAGAATAATCAATTTAAATCATACAAAGCACAGTAATATAAATCATTTTAAAAAAAATCTCACTTGAAATGCATATCTTATGTACCCTTATAAGTGATTGGTTAACGAATTGAGTAAGTGGATGCTCCATGTATGAAGTATCCTATGGTCCCATGTCAATCTCTTGACACAACTCCGCATACACTGAAAGGTCGATAGACATGTCACCACAAAAAGTTGAGTCCACCTCGTTCTCAAAGAATTATTGGACTCCTGTATTTCCATCATTGTTAGCCGATCTTGGATCCAAGCTTTTGATGACCTTCACCACTTGCAATATCGACCCCTCTATTTACATATTATCTTCATCTATGCTCAGAACATCGCTTTGATCATATACTCTCGCACTTCGGGGAGTTGAAGGTATAACATACCACCATCAAGGTTGTCAGGGGTTTGGATAGAAGATTACATGTTCACAAACACATACAAGAGAGTTCAAACCATTGTGACATAAACCATGTCGTAATACAATTAGCAAATCCATCCATTTTTTTTCGGAATCTATTTTGAGAAATCCAGATGGACCTCGTCGAACTGTTGCTCCAGCTCCTCCAAGTACCACTTTGAACCACTGCACATCGAATAGTATTATGAAGAAGTTACGATAATCCATCGTAACAATACTTTGCAAGTTTCCAAAATACTCCATCTCATCCATAGCAGTGTTTGGATCCATTGCTCGTCGCCGGCTCTCTTGCTCGAACCTTGCCATGATACCACAATCCATTATGGAGTGCATTTTTTCAATATGCTCCACGCGAAAATGTTGTCCGCGTGACCACGTTGCACTATATATTTTGTACTATACATTGAAACACTCAAATTAGATGTCGCATATAAAATTTAGATACGATAAATTCTAAACCCCTCATCACCTTTGGACTACATCCCCTCGAGAATTCCCACTCCTCCATTGAGACCTTTGTCCCTTCGCAAGACGCTGTGATCAAGCTCCATGCAATTGCGTTGACATGAACCGCAGCATGTCCTCCATGCCTTCAGGATATCGAATCGATCGATGATTTGTACTACGTCGCAAGTCAGCTTGCACTTCCTCTCGATCTTGCCTAGAGCTCTGGTACTTGGCATGGTACTTGGTGAGCCACGTCTCCATAAAGGCATGGTGCAACATACAAAAGCGATTCACCTTCTCCTCCATTGAGGCATCCATTATGTTTTCTACCCCATTTCCAACCACCACATCTCTAGTCAGTCTATCATCTTCCTTCAGCGACCATAGCATTTCGTTGTCTAGATCCACCGTTGGTAGCCATTGTGAAATATGCACTAGCGCCTCAGACACCAACCAACCTTGAGCCATGCTACCTTGTGGCCGAGCTCGTTGTCGCACAAAGCCTTTCAAGGTTTTCATGAAGCACTCCAAGAAGAATATCCATCACGTATGGACAGGTCCAGCAATCTCCACTTCATCTACAAGATGCATAAGAAGGTGCATTTGTATTGTGAGCATGCTGGTGGGCATGTATTTCTCAAAGAGACAGACCGTCTCCACTGCTCCCCACCTCGTGGATTCAATTAAGGACGTCTTAATCTCCTTCTGTGAGATCCATTGCACCAAAGTCGACAACCTGTAAATGGTCTCGCATATTTCTGGAGTAAGACATCCTACGATCGCAATCGGTAGTACAAACTGCCACAAATGAGAAAGCATTATTAATAATGGCTACACTCCAAATACCAAAATGCGTAAGCCAATTACAATCCATTCGTAGTACAAACCTGACATATCTTATGCCAGTCATGGGATTTTAGCCCTGATAATTGGTCATCTTTAGAAAATGCAGACCTGAGAGAACGCATCATACCCGTTATCTCCATTTTAGCTACCTCCTTCAAATCCATTCATGTCCCTATAGTGTCTCTATTTCCTCTGATGTGGTCCCATAGCAAGTTGTCTACATTCTTGAAAATATGCATGGGATCCAACAAGTGGTTAACCTGTAAGTGCGTCCAATATGGCAACTCATAGAAAACTGAGAACCGCCGCATTCTGTTTGGATGTGATTCTGCGTGGACCATTTTTAGCTCATACCAGCTTGCAGCGTTCATACGTGTTGGAGATCGTCCAAGGAAACCTTCCTTGAGTTCATGATCCTCTGGCAAGAAAGAAGTATATCCTTGATATACCATCTTCTTCATGGTTCATGACCTTCGGGAGTCTAACACTGGCCCACACAATGGACATGCATGATAACCTGAGGTAACCAAACATGTTTCAACACCACAGCCTAGTGAATACTTACTTGAACGAGATAAAATATAGATATTACCAACGAGAACGGAGGCCTATTCACCTGAGCACTCTCCGAATTCCGGAAAGTCATGCATCGTCCACTTGAGAATGGCTCCAATATTGGCTGACTGCTAACCGTTATGCCTGCTCATATCTTGCACGGCGACCCCCTCCTCCCATAAAATCTTAAGCTTATCAACTATTAAACGAAGATACACATCCATATTTTTGACTTTGTAGCGGCCGGGGACGAGTAAGCTAAGGATGAGATATCCTTTCTTCATAGAACTCCATGGAGGGATATTGTAGTTGACAAGGACTATAGGCCACACACTATAACTGTAAGAAGTTGAGCGCAGACCGAATGGGTTCACGCCATCCATTGGAAGACCGAGCCGAAGATTCCTTGGCTCTTGGGCAAAGCTTGGGAAGGTAGAGTCAATGTGGATCCATGCACATGAATCCACTCATATTCGTTGAACTCCATCCATGGACCTATTCTGCGCATGCCATGTTGTCAAGCTCGCCATGCCGGATGTACGAAATATGTGGTTTATGCGGGGGATAAGTGAAAATTTTTTGAGAGCTTTTTGAGGGATGGTTTGTCCTTGCAAGTCCTGTCGATACCTGTGAGCACCACACTTTGGACATATCTCCATAGGCTCGTATTCTCCTTGAAACAGTATGCAATCATTGATACATGCATGGATATTATTGTAGTCCATGCCAAGCTTTCATAAAACATATCATGTATCATCACGAGACTCAGGCATGGTATTTGTAGGTGGTAATATATGATATTTCAATAACCTTTAAAAAATCATAAACACCTTGAAAAAGCACAAATGTTTGTAATAATAGTGCAAAAAAAAATCAACGAAGCGTATGTGCAAGGTACCTGAACAACTCGATCACACTCGTATCGCTCCACCCGTATTTTGCTTGCACACTTAAGAGTGCAAGCAGTGTCTTCAGGCGAGATAATCGACACCCATCATATAATGGTATGGATGCTTCCTCTCTAAGCGGATCAGAAGTCTTGACATCCATGGGAATCAATGTATTGATCATTGCCTCGATCTCAGGCTCCAAGATTGTAGGTAGGTCTGGAAGGTTGCCTGTCTCCTCAGGCATTGACGGTATAGATTGGCCTTGCAAGTGGTGGATTGGCTCATGCACTCCATCCATTGTATGCCCACGTACTCTTCTAATTGACCGCAAAGGCTGCGCTCCTCCTTGGGATGAGACATCGCCTCCGTGGATAGAAAATTTGCCAACGAGACCCAATCTTATTGTATATGGTATTCAATTATCTTGCGAGTACAATGCATGATTGATATTAACTTTTCTTACCATTTGCTAAAAATCCGCAATCGCCTAATCAATGATCTCAGATTGAAACTTGCCAAATCGTTGTACATGTTCTATAGACAATCAGCGTTTTCGCCTAATTGCCAGCTTGTATTGAGAGTAAGGACATGGGACATGCTGATTAAGATACACCTCGTGATCTTGAACAATATGACCTTCTTCATTTTCCATTTTGTCTACGTTACAACAAACAATTTGTTTTTTGTTATCATTCTAGGGTAATAGGTACAAGGTAGTACATACTAGGGTACTATGATACTATCTATCTATCTATCTAGTTTTCTATCTTAGTGAGGTGAATCGCCAATCCTATTCCTAGTGAGGTGGACTCATTCTTAGTGCATGCTATCATAGTACCCTAAGCTTATTGTAAGGTCCTATTTACTTTTCTCTCTTTCTCTCCCTCTCTCATTTCCTCTCCCTCCCTCACCCTGACCCTCTCTTTCTCTCTTTCCCTATTAGATTTAATGATTTTTATCTCTTTTTCTCTCTTCTCTCTCTCATTTTTCTTTTTCTCTCTCCTCTCCATCTCTCATTTCCCTTTCTCTCTTTCTCCCTCTCTCATTTCCTCTCCCGCTCTCACCCTCACCCTCTCTTTCTCTCTTTCTCTATTAGGTTTAATGATTTTTTCTCTTTTTCTCTCTCCTCTCCCTATCTCATTTTTTTTTCTCTCCTCTCCCTCTCTCATTTTCCTTTCTCTCTTTCTCCCCCTCTCTCATTTCCTCTCCCTCCCTCACCCTAACCCTCTCTTTCCCTATTAGGTTTAATGATTTTTCTCTTTTTCTCTCTCCTCTCTCTCTCTCTCATTTCTTTTTCTCTCTCATTTCCCTTTCTCTCTTTCTCTCCCTCTGTCATTTCCTGTCCCTCCCTCACCCTAACCCTCTCTTTCTCTCTTTCTGTATTAGATTTAATGATTTTTTTCTCTTTTTCTCTCTCCTCTCCCTCTCTCATTTCCCTTTCTTTCTTTCTCTCCCTCTCTCATTTCCTTTTCTCTCTTCCTCTCCCTCTCTCATTTCCTCTCCCTCCCTTGCCCTCACCCTCTCTTTCTCTCTTTCCCTATTAGGTTTAATGATTTTTCTCTCTTTTTCTCTCTCCTCTCTCTCTCTCATTTTTTTTCTCTCTCCTATCCCTCTCTCATTTACCTTTCTCTCTTTCTCTCCCTCTCTCATTTCCTGTCCCTCCCTCACCCTGACCCTCTCTTTCTCTCTTTCTCTATTAGATTTAATGATTTTTTTCCCTTTTTCTCTCTCCTCTCCCTCTCTCATTTCCTCTCCCTCCCTCACCCTGACCCTCTCTTTCTCTCTTTTCCCATTAGTTTTAATGATCTTTCTCTCTTTTTCTATCTCCTCTCTCTCTCATTTCTTTTTCTCTCTCCTCTCCCTCTCTCATTTCCTTTTCTCTCTTCCTCTCCCTCTCTCATTTCCTCTCCCTCCCTCGCCCTCACCCTCACCCACATCCTCTCTTTCTCTCTTTTTCTATTATGTTTAACATCTTATCTCTTTATCTCTCCTCTCATTATCTCTTTTTTTTCTCTCTCCGCTCCCTCTCTCATTTCAATTTGCTCTCTTCCTCTCCTTCTCTCATTTCTTCTCCCTCCCTCTCCCTCTCTCATTTCCCTATTACGTTTTCGTCTCCCCCCTCTCCCTCTCTCTCTCCCTCTCTCATTTCCTCTCCCTCTTTCATTTTCCTATTATGTTTAATGTCTCCCTCCCTCTCTCTCTCTCCCTCTCCCTCTCTCATTTCCCTATTATGTTTAACGTTTCCCTCTCCCTCTGTCATTTCCTCCCCCTCTCTTTCTCTCTCTCTCCCTCCCTCTTCCTTTCCCATTTCCTCCCCCTCTTCCTCTTCCTCCCTCTCCCTCTCTTATTTCCTCCCCCACCCTCTCCCATTTCCTCCCTCTCCCTCTCTTTAATTTCCCTCTCTTTCTATCTCTCCCTCTCCCTCATTTCTTCTCCTCTCTCATTATAAACAAATTATACAAAAAATAAATAAAAAAGAGAGAGAATACACTCTCCCTCCCTCTCGTTCTCTCATTTCATCCCCCTCCCTCTTCCATTTCCTCCCTCTTCCTCTCCCTCTCTTTCTCTCTCTCCCTCCCTCTCCCTATCCTCTCTCCCTCTCCCTCCCTTCCCCTCCCTCTCCCATTTCCTCCCTCTCCCTCTCTTTCTCTCTCATTTTCTCTTCCTCTGTCAATATATATACACAAATCATAGAAGCAAAAGTAAAAGAGAGAGAGAACGCACTCTCCCTCCCTCTCCCTCTCTCATTTCCTCCCCCTCTCTCTCCCTCTCCCTCTCTTTCTCTTTCTCTTTCTCTCCCTCCCTCTCCCTCCCTCTCCCTCTCTCATTTCCTTCCCCTCCCTCTCCCTCTCTTTCCCTTTCTCTCCCTCCCTCTCCCTCTCCCTCTATTTCTCTCTCATTTCCTTTCCCTCTCTTAATATACACAAATTAAACCCTAAACAAGTAAAAGAGAGAGAGAATGGACTCACCGTAAAGATTTGGCGAGGGTTTGGCGGCTCCTCTTCGCGACAGCGGCTCCTCTTCACGACAGCGGCTCCTCCTCTCCTTCGCGAATGGCAGCGGCGGCAGTGGCAAGCCTTCTTCCTCTCCCTTTCTCACCCTCTATGCAAGATGACCACCCTCTCTCTTGCTCTCCCTCTCGAAATGTCTCACGAATGCACAAAATGAAACGTGCGCAGATTTCGGCCCTCTTTTTTTTCCCTGTGGGGCATCGCTATTAGCAATACAAATAGCGACGCCGCCATTCTTGCGTCGCTATCCGCCATCGCTATGCTTGCATTTCCTTGTAGTGGAAGGCGAGGGATATACGGCCAGAGCCCCCCTAGCACCCAAGCGTCCTCCTACTCCAAGTAGCGCTCAACGGAGAGACCTCACGCGACGGGTTCGGTCCACCTTCCTGGCGCGGCTAACAATCCCCTTGGTTAGGGTCAGGCAGACAGTGGGGGGTAACTAAAGCTTCCTCTCCCTTTAGGCCTTCAACCTAAAGCATTAAATATCTTTTCCATCCTTTAGTTCCTTGTGTAACCAAAGCAAACAGTGCTTTCTAAACTGTTACAAGCACAATCAATTCCAGTGGTCGTTTATTTGGCCAACTGCTAAGGAGTGAGTCCTTCTCTCCAAATGCATCCAATATTCGATCCGAGATCAATTGCAACTCGGCAAGACCCCCAAGGGTTTGTTCGTTAACGCTTATGTCCTTGGGTTAGGGCCGTACCCTATTAACCCAACTTAACCAATATCTTAAGTTCTATTAGCAATAAATATGTTATTCCAAATTATTGATTGGTATTTTTCTTCCAAGCAAATATCTAATCCCTTTATCTTGGTCACTTTTCCCAAGAAAGGTGCTATATCAGGAGGACTACTTATACTCTTGCTAGATAAACTTGTGCAAGAATCTGCCAACCTCCTTCCGAGGAATTGGCCATTCTCTTGTGATCAAACCACAAGATCATGCAACTCTGCAACTTGTTGCACAAGTGCCGCATCTAATCCATGGGGCTATTTTACCCATCAAACGGCATTTTCTAATCACGCAATCATGATTAGATAGGAAACAGGGTTTAGGGTGTCTTCATATCCAATCCATTCCTGATTGCACTAGGCCGACATCGTCGGTCCTAGGGTTCCATCTCAATCCTAGTTTCATATTTTTAGCAAGCGGTCCTTAGGGTAGAAACCTTAGATCGTTTCTTGCAAGTATGTTCTATTGTCCCTACATTCTGTGAATGTGGGCAGGTCTTTAGGGTATGAGAGTTTTAACTTGGCAATAAGTGCAACTAGGTCATGTCCTCAATGTGCTAAACCCTAGTTAGCACTTGGGATATGTTGCATCGATTTAACCATTCCTAAGCGAATCCTTTGTGGTTTAGGTGTTTAGGGTAAAACAATGTACTTGTCTATTCCTAAAGATATTGTCTTGATCAAAGGGGAAAAAAAAACTAGTTGCATTACAATACCATTCTTGTAAGCACACAATTCATTGCCCACGTATGATTAGATTTACCAACCTTAACTTTTCTGGTTAAGATCAAAGCGTATGTTAAGTTATGTCATAATTTCCATTGATGCATTCACGATTCATGCTGCTAAGCTTTTAGGGTTTATGTTAAAACGAACCATGCTGCCTTTCTCTAACTTCATTTCTCAATGAAATATTCGTACACTGAATGAGCATTACACAACCTAACTACTTATATAGTTGATTGAGATTTATGCCAATTGACTAGAGTTTAATCTACTTCATGTAGCCCTAGAATCATTTCCATGCCTTGCAAATTCCTATGGTTGTTAGCAACCTTCTTTAATGAATCATTGCAAAGAAAGAGATGTCTAATAATGCGACATGCGATTTAATCTTTCCAATATGCATAATCGAAATGTACTACAATAATTTCGACTTTGTAATGATAGTCATTAGTTGATCTAGATTTGTTACTTTGTCATGCATAAAAATAACTTGCTAAAAATGCATAGACATCTTATTTTCTTTTTTGGTTCGTTTCATTGAAAATACAAATGACCCATTCTTCAATCGTGAGTTATTTCCTTTAAAATAGCCAATGTATTTCAATCGCAAAAGTGCATCTTACTTCCGTGAATTAACCATACATAATTGCAATATTTCGACGTAAATCAAAAGTAGGAAGAAAACTTGGACTTGTGGGTTCGGTGAAATGTCCACATGAATGTTACGAGATGATCCTCCTACCGTTGCGCCTTGTGCCTTTTTAGGGGCCATCCTGAATTCGACTTTCTTGCCTTGGCTGCAGTCTTATGATCTTGGCCCATCTCCCTCGTACGCGAAATTTCCTTTGCGGTACGGCTGCCTTGACCGAAGCACCATCTTGTAGAATTGGGCTTTAGAAGGACTTAGGGTTTGGAGCTTGGGCCTTCTTTGTTTAAAAATCCCGAGGGTTTAAGGAAATTATGGGGAAAATCGAGTGGGAATCGCTTTGTAGCTCCCTCTTCTTCAAAGCCCTAGAAAGGTGTATTAGGGAACTAGTGGGAAGGCCTTATAGGCTTCCTCCTCGAAGTTCAGAGGAAATAAAGGTTATCTTTAGGAGGGTTCAATGGAAAATCCCTTAAACCCGGCAAGGAGATTGGCCTTGTGACAGGTGCAATGAAAAAGGCCTTTAAATTCCGGGTTGCAATGGACTTAATAGAGACTCCACGGGTAGGACTTTACAACCGGGAAAAAATGGCTTTTGGGGGATGCAAGGGGAAGGGGACTTGAAAATTCTCGAAATAAAATGGATCTAAAGGACTTGTGTGGGAAGGGTTTAAAAGGAAAACGGGGGTATAAAAAGGCTTTGTGGAAATGCTATGAAAAGGGGCTTTAAAAACCCGGGATAAGGTGGCTTTTGGGGAATGAAAGGGGGGAAAGGGGGCTTAAAGAGCCCCTTAGAAGCCTTAAGGCTTCTGGGGTGCAGCACGTGGCGGTTGGGAGCCTTGATGATGGCGGCCAAACGAGGCCAGGCGGGGACATTTTGGCGGCAGTTGGCGCAGCGCAGCAGGGCCTCGACCACTCTCTCCTCATGGCGCAGTGATTCGGCAGCTTCTTCCTCCTCCATGCCTATATTACTCAGCTCTCCTTTCTCTCTCAAAGTCTATCATCCTCACGACTTCCTTCTCCTCCACCCCTTAGAGGGGGTTTATATAGGACAAGGGGGGGAGAGGGTTCCCTCCCCTACGTGGTCCCTTGCATGAATTCTTCCCCTCCACCTCTAAGTTTTCCTATTATAGCCCCATCCCTTCCCTCAGCCATGCATCAGCTGGGGGAAGGTAATTTAAAAAAATTTGCATTTAACCTATTATTATCCTCTTGACCTCCTCCCAAGAGGATGTTCACCCGCGATTATGCAGGTTCTTTTATTTCGGTCCTGTTTTGCCAATGGAAAGTCATGATACTTTGCGTACAGCTTAAAGATTTCACCTTCGGTAACTTCAATGCTGGAATTTGTCATTTGCATGAGACTCATGCTGGCTAGTAATAATTTTTCGGCAGAAATATTACATTCTCTCCCCCTTTGAGGAATCGAGATGTCCTCATCTCGAGATAAAATGGAGATATTGATGGATGAGAGTGCTTTCATCCATCCAAGTGGCATCCTCCTCAAGATAATCTTTCCACTGGATGAGGCATTCTCTCAAGGTTCTGGATCTCAGTTGTCTCTCCCTAACATCTAAGATCCTGTTAGGCCATAGCTCAAGGACTCCTTGACTAGGCATTACAACTTATTGGTCATCAAGTACATGGCTAGGATTAGGTACATACTTCTTCTGTAGGCTGATATGGAATACATTATGAACCTTTAGGTTCTCAAGGAGTTGCAGTCTATAAGCATTAGGTCTTAGGCACTTGAGGATCTTGTACGGTCCACAATACCTTGGACTTAGCTTCTTGCAATCTCCTAAGGATAGAGAACTCTTCTTTGAGCGTACGCGAATGAAGACCATGTCTTCTTCCTTGAAGATTCTATCTTGATGCTTCAAATCTGCGTATTCCTTCTGTCTATCCTTGGTGGCTTGGATGTCCTGTCTTATTGACTTTACTTGGTCATCCATCTCTTCGAGCATCTTCCTTGAAGCTTCAACCCTCAAGGTTGGATTTGAGAAGTTTAGGGGACTTCGACAGTCATGACCATACAATGCTTGAAAAGGAGTCATCTGAATGCTTTGTTAGTAAGAAGCATTGTAGACAAACTCAACCAAGGGCAAGTATTGATTCCACCTTTTTGGTTTACAACAGCAGTGTGCCCTTAGTATATCCTCGATGACTTGATTGACTCGCTCCGTTTGGCCATCAGTTTGAGGATGGTAAGCTGTACTAAAATAGAGTTGAGTCCCAATGGCTTCAAAGATAGCTCTCTAGAAGTGTGATGTGAAGAGAGAATCACGATCACTAATGATTCTTCTGGGTAGTCCATCTAGCTTGAATCTCTCCCTGATAAACGACCTTGCAATGTCTGAGGCTTTATAGTTTGTCTTTACTGGAATAAGGTGTGCAACCTTAGTAAGCATGTCAACCACAACCATGATGGATTTGTATCCTCCCTGAACTTGGGGTAGGCCAACAACAAAGTCCATACTAATGAATTTCCATTTCATTCGGGAAATGTCAAGTGGTTGTAACTTTCCTGGCGTTTTTCCATATTCAGCTTTGATACGTTGACAAGACAAACACTCAGTGATATATTTGAGAACGTTACCTTTAAGCCTCTCCCAATAGTAGCTCTTCCTAACTGCATTGAGAGTCTTAGCATAGCGAGGATGTCCTGAGAAAGGGGAATCATGAGCTTTCCATAGTATCTTTTCCTTAAGTGACTGGCTTGTTGGTATACATAATCTTGTTCTATAGTAGACAAGTCCACTATTGATAGAGAATTCATGATACTTAGCTTATAGCTTTTGGTCCTGGTCCTTAATAGGGATCTCCCTTAGCATCTTTTGATAGCTGGATCATGGCATGCTTCCTCTCTAGCTAGCTCAAGTATTGGGTTGTTTGGAATGGATACCTTTGTGGCTAGAGATCTAGCTGTTGATGGATTTTGCAAGATTACTGAATTAAGGAATTCCTTGTGAACTGAGTGCATAAAAAACTACATTCTCCTTTCTAGGTTGATATTTGATTTCAAAATCATACTCCTCCAGCACTTCAATCCATCGACGTTGGCTCATGTTGAGCTCGTTCTGGGTAAAGATCCACTTGAGACTTTTATAATCAGTCACTAGAGTAAACTTGTTACCCAACAGGTAGTGTCTCCAAAGCTTTAAAGCATGGATGCCAGCTAATAGTTCTAGATCATGGGTAGCATAATTCTTCTCACGGCTCTTCAGTTTCCTTGAAGTGTATGCTATAGGATGGCCTTCTTGCATGAGCACACATCCTAAGGCAAGCGTGTTAGCATCACTTACTACCTCGAACTCCTTACTGAGGTCTGGAAGTTTTAGTATTGGTGCTGATACCAAACTTTGCTTTAATCTATCAAAGCTAGATTGTTTGGCAGCTGACCATGCAATGGATGTTTGCTTCTTCAATAAGTCCGTCAAAGGTGCTGCAATCAAAGAATAAATTTTTATGAAGACCCTATACCATCCTGTCAATCCAAGAAAACTACGTGTTTCTTTGACAATTGTTGGTATTGGCCATTCTAGAACATCTCTGACTTTGGCCGGCGGATCCACTGAGATTCCTTCCGCTGATACGATGAATCCCAGATATTCAATTTGACACTTGAAGAATACACACTTCTTCATTTTTGCATAGAGCTTCTGTGCCCTCATTGTCTCAAGGACAATCCATAGTTGGGGTTCATGATCTTCTTCCTGTTTGGAATAGAATAAGGTGTCCTCGAAGAAGACGAGTACGAAGTCGTCAAGATATGGCCTAAAGATATCCTACATTAACCTGTTGAAGGTCACAGAGGCATTCGTGAGTCGGAATGACATAACTAGGAACTCAAAGTGTCTATATCTTGTGTTGAAGGCCATCTTTGGGATATCTTCTTCCTTGATCCTTATCTGATAGTAACCAAACCTGAGATCAATCTTGGAGAAGATCTTCGCACCCTAAAGATGATCAAGAAGCTTATCTATTCTAGGAATAGGGTACTTGTTCTTAACAGTTGATTGATTCAACCCTCTCTAATCAATACACAGTCGAAGTGTTCCATCTTTCTTTCTCTGGAACAGTATTGGAGCTCCCCATGGTGAACTACTAGAATGGATGTAGCCTTGATCTAGAAGTTGCTTGAGTTGTTCCGTCAGCTCAATTGCTTCCGGGATTGACATCCTATAAGGTCTCTTTGCAATTGGCGCAGCTCCTGGCACTAGCTTGATCTCATGATCCACTTCTCTTTGAGGCGGGAGTTCTATCAGCTCTTCAGGAAATACGTCCGCGTACTCCTTTAGCCATGAAGGCCCTTCAGTAGACTCCTGCTTCTGTTCTAACTTATTGAGCTTAATCAAGTTGACAGGTAGTCCCTTTCTAACTCCCTTTATAATACGAGATGCTTTCGCCAATTGAATTTTCGGTTTTCTGGCCTCACCTTGAGTCGTGACCAATTTCCCTTCAGAGTTTTGAAAGGAAATTTAGCCCTTTCCACAATGAATGTGGGCGTCATTAGGTTTATGTCAATCCATTCCGAGTAGACACTCATGGATATCTAAGTTCATGACTCTAAATTTGACCGAAGTCATCTTTCCTCCCAGAAAGAATTCCACCTTAGCAGTTTGCCTGGTACAAGTGACCTCACGACCATTTGCTAATTCCACAAGCAAGGTAGGTGCTTCTACTGTGGCTATCCCTAATCTTTTTGCACAAGCTAGTGAGATAAAGGAATGTGTACTACCACAACCAATCAAGGTCTTGAAACCTTTACCTTGGTAGTCCGATGGTGTCTAAATCACCGAGAACTGGTGATTCGACCCTTTCTTGTGAAGAGCGGCATGGACTGTCACCCTTTCAAACTCTGCTTCCATGGTCAGATTTTCTTCTTTGCACATTTCCTTGTTGGCAATGTAGGTGGTTCTTCCACTACCTTGGGTAGCGGCTCCCTGGCCACGGCCAGTTCCTTGGAAAGGTGCTTGGCGATGTCCTCCACCAAGTTTGGGACATGGCCTCTTGAAATGACCAGACTTGTTGTAGTGGAAACAACGAAGGTTTTGGCCATTGCTTTGGGTAGGAACAAAGCTATTGACATTATTAGTCCTTGCTTTCTTTCTTTGTCCCTGATTCTGACCTTGAACTCTCTTCATTTGAGGCCTATATGCTCCTCTCCTCGGGTCATTATAAGACCAAGTTTTGTTAGCTCTTGTCTTAGCCTGCACCTCCTGAATTATAGGCGTAGCTCAAATGACTGCGTCCTGTAGATCTGTTGGCCGCATAGATTCAAGACGATTATTCACTGGTGGGTTTAAACTAGCACAAAATTTTGACACATGCTGCTGTGTCATGTCCATTTGTGGCGCATACTTAAGAAGTGAGACGAATTTTGAATAATATGCGTCAAGAGTGAGTCCCAACTATTTCAGCTTGTAGAACTTATTCATTTTTTGTGTGCGATACGCAAGTGGTAAGTATCTTCCTTGCACAGCTTTCTTCAGCTTTTCCCACGTAACAACCTTAGTAGTTTATCTAGTGCAAGTGATTTCCTGCCCATTTGCTAGCTCAGTAAGAAAAGTGGGTGTAGCTACAGTGGTTATCCCTAATCTTCTTGCATAGGCTGGTGAAATGAATGAAGAATGAGTGCTGCCACAATCAATTAGGGTTTTGAATTTCTTACCCTGGTAGTCCAATGGTGTTTGAATCACTGAGAATTGGCAGTTCAGTCACTTCTTATGGAGAGGGGCATGAACGGTTTCCCTCTCAATCTTAGCTTCCATGGACGGATCTTCTTCTTTTTGGATTCCTTTAGTGGTAATATTGGAAGTTTTTGCCCTTTCCAATGCTACACGACCCTGGCCACGGGTAGCGTTGGCTGGCCACCGAATTTTCCTTGACAACCATGTCGCAATGCATAGGTTTGTAGGTCACCATAGGGGTTTGGCAAGAAAACTGGACAAGATAGATAGAGATGTGTCTTCAAGAGATAATTAGATAACAATGAATGTTTAAAGGTTTGAGAGAGAATAATGTATGGGTGTTCAAGAGCTTAGACTCCAAAGATGATAGAGATAAGAGAAGGGTTGAAGGTTTCAAGCCAAGTTCTTGAAGATGTTAATAGGGCTTCCAACTACATATTCTTAGCAAAGATCACAAGAGTATTATCTCATAAGTTCTAACTCAAATCAAGCTTGTTTTCTTAACTATAAGAGCAATCACAAATTAAAAAAACAAGTATAATATACTCTCATCTATCACAAACAACGTTGTATCCATTCATTCATACATGATGCCATAGCATGAATCAACTTTGCATGATTACATTCAATGTAGACTATTAGGGAAAAAAGCTTATGAGTCAATTACAAGGCTTGTAGGGCAAAGAGACTTGTTTTAAGAGATCTTCAAATTGAGTTTATGATAAGAATAAGTTACCACAGCCCAGAAATAAGAGAAAAAACTCATCTTAATTCAACTCAAAGAATCTATGAATGATCTATAAACATTGCCCTGCCATAGGGGCATATAATACTTGTATATTTGGACAATATGCCTTTTGTAGAGTAAGAAATGAATTAAAAGAACAATGCTGCAGCTAATTCTCTCAATATGGCTGAAGATATCACCCCCAAATCAGCTCAAATATCTTCTAGAATTCACCTTTGATGATAGCATAAACTTCCCCTAACACGGTGTCAGTGCACTTGGTATCGAGAGTCCACCATGAGGGTAAGAGATAGTAGGCTGAAGAGAGATTTAGGGAGAGGAGCAGACGTAAGAAAAGGGGTTCAAAGAAATTGATGAAGTAGAATAATAGTCACAAAAAGAAATAGAAAATGTAAAAAAATACTAATAGAGATGAAGCATGTCTGTTTATTCTTGCATTATGTGAAGATAAAACTCTAATAGACAAAAACGTCTATAAAATAATACCTTTCTCTATGCTGCTCAGATCGCCAATCTGATGCTACCATTGCCTTTGAAAGGGGGTAAAATAGTAGGACACCTGGCCAGAATTCAACCAGATCACACCTTCTTCATCTCCCACTTTGGAGTATTGTTCACTGCCTGAAAACAGCGAGATTGCACGTCGCAGGATTTCGTCAATCTCTCTTTTTACATAAAATCCTCTCAAATTGACTGAAAGCTATATGCTTTCTTTTACATATCATCCTAATCTAGAAGTTGTCTATGATTTTATGGATTTTTACAAGATTTCGTCAATCTCTCTTTTTACATAAAATCCTCTCAAATTGGCTGAAAGCTATATGCTTTCTTTTACATATCATCCTAATCTAGAAGTTGTCTATGATTTTATGGATTTTTACAAGAGATAATATCTAAAATATCAAAAATTTGCTAAAACTTGTCCAAAAATCGAATATTTTTGAACCATGGACACTAACACTAATTTCTAAAATGGCATTGGCTCTCTAAATCAATAATAAATCTACACTCTAGTTTCTTTTACACGGTGTACTACGCGTAGTAGCATGACAACGATCTCCGACAAGTTTGGAGCATTTCTTTTTGAAGTGCCCAGGTTCATTGTAGTAAAAAGAACACAGACTTTGATCACTTCTTTGAGTGGAGACAAAGTCACTGATTACATTTGTCCTCGACTTCTTCCATTGGCCTTGACTCTATCCTTTCACCCTTTTGATTAGAGCTTTCGACATCCCTAGATTCTAGTCTTTGTAAGACTAGGGTCTGGACTTCGACTAGACTTCTTGGGCAGTAGGTCCTGCTCTTATCTATGCATCTTGTAAATCTGAAGGACGCATTGATTCCAAGCAAGTGTTCATTGATGGGTTCAACCCATCACAGAACTTGGAGACTTGTTGAGGGATACTCATTGTCGGGGCGTATTTCAACAAAGAGACAAATCTCGAGTAGTATGCCTCTAGAGACAGGCCAACCATTCTAACTTGAAAAACTCATTCATCCTCTGAGTTTTGTATACAGGTGGCATGTACCTTCCCTACACTGCTTCCTTTAGTTTTTTCTAAGTTATTGTGCTTTCAATAATGACTCCTTGGTCTTTACACCATTGCTTCCACCATAGCCTTGCTTGGTCGGTGAGCTTGAGCTTGGCAATTATGGTTTGGTTCACAGGTGTTATCCCCGTCGCACTGAAATAATCCTCCATGGATTCCATCCATATTTTGGCATCGGCTTCAAAAATCTTCCCATTTCCATCAAATTTTGGTAGTTTAATTTGTTTGAGAGGAAAATTCTTCTCTTGTGCCTCTGTCGGGCTTAGTGCAGAAACAGGATTCTGGTTCTGTGCTTGGGATTGTATCTGGTTACCAATTTAAACTTTTCATGTTAGGATTGCATTTACACATCCCTATACAGCTTAAATCATTGTGCGCATATTTTCCATCCCTACTATGCAAAAAATTGCATAAACATAAAATTCTTATTTACTGTAGGGAAGTGTTAGCCACGAGTATAATTATTCGAGAATAGCTAGAGATTGGCTGAGATGATTTTCTTTCCACAAGTTACATCAACGCCAGGTTAATAATTCCCTATTGGTTCAACTATAGGGACAGAATAGTAGTATGGATTGGGAAAATGGATTCTCAAGAAACGATAAGTCATGGGAAGTTCAGGAAATCCCTGTTTTTGATAACCATGACATTCATTTTGCCCCATTACTTTAATTCTATTTGCTGCTAAGATTTTAACCACCTCTTTGTAGATGTAGTGGTTCTGATCTATTTGTTGGCGTCTGATGTGTAGGGTTGAGTTCACATGAGCCTCATGGAAGATGAATAACTTGATAATCTTCAAGTCCTCCAACCACTTTAGCCTCTTCAGGTTGGTTTGAAGATAGGCAAGTCAGTTGGCATCTATGTAGCAGTATCCCGCACTCCAAGTCCGATGCCTTTTCACGTACAGTGGTTGGGGTTGTAGAGGCGGATCCAGGATCCCGATCATGTCAGATCACTTGCGATAGCTTGACGAGTTCATAGTTGTCATAAACATGATATGAAATACGAGGAACCTGCTCCATGCCTCGTACGTCTAGAAGCAGCAATATCACTTCACTCTTCCTGATCTATCATAATTGTTCAGTTGTTGGTCAGGTTTGACACCAACTGTGACGTGCCTACCTATTAGCTATTCGAGCATGTTTTAGCACTCCATCAAGAAATAAATCTAAGCATAGCTGCCCGGTGCTCCCATGGAATGTCATGGGGTTTGTCGCCTAGTGTTTCCTAAGTCCCGCCTCACAATGGAACATTCTTGGCCAATAGGGTTGACTTGAAACTTGAGTCCCTAGTGGTCAAGGTCTACTTGATTGCATTTCAGCGTCTGGTCCTAGACATTCTACTTTACACGGAGTTACCCAATCGGAAGCCAAGCCATACCCCGCTTGGTTCAAGGAGAATGAGAAACGAGAGGGATGTGTTGCTCAACCTCACTGGCCATAGGGCTTAATCCCATTCTGGTCCCCTAAAATGGTATGAATCGGATTCTAACCTTGCACTGCCTAGAGGTCAAAGGATGGTGAAACCTTGTGAGAAGCCTCCAAGTTCTCTGGGACCACCCTGTTGTAAGATACACATGTCGAGGATTCCACCCATCCACTTCCCTCAATTGGCGTACTTTAGTTATTTAATTAGCCCTATCACATTTATGTGCAACATTTAGAAACAGATATCTTAATTAAGCCTTTTAGGGAATATGGTTCATTCACGTAATCTTATGGCACTG
Source organism: Lygodium microphyllum (assembly GCF_053477565.2). Lineage (NCBI taxonomy): Eukaryota > Viridiplantae > Streptophyta > Polypodiopsida > Schizaeales > Lygodiaceae > Lygodium > Lygodium microphyllum. The sequence goes on from NC_141158.1 coordinate 75,738,363, forward strand.
ATATGAAGACAATTTCAGACAAGTGCCTTAGAAGTAAACTTAGTATTAGCATTTTAACTGAGATACAAGTTTTGTTCAAAAAGGGACAATATTCGTAATAATGCACAAGATCAATGACAATGCATTTAAATTAGAACTACACAAACATTATAAGATCCATAATACTTTTCATATCAGTTTGTTACAACCTTTTAGAGGCCAATTGAACCTAAAACTATTCTACACAGTAAATTTTTAATCACTAGAAGTCGTCGTATATATTGTAGATATTCGGTTAAGTTTAAAATTCATCATATTAAAGAGGCCCAATAGATGCACGCCCACGACCTAAGTGCTTACCCCTCGCTCTGCTGACTCCACATTGAGCTAATAGCAATTGAGGACAATTGCTATCCCACCTTGACGGGGACACCTGGGTGATTCCATAGTGAGTAATTCCATAAAATAGATATTAAATTAAAGGATGTTTACAAGTTTAGAGTAAGCATTCAAATTAACTTAAGGTTAGGACAGACAGAGTTCTAACTTATTTAATTATTTTGTATTTGAAGACTACTAGGTATTCACTTTTGTTCAATTTTATTTAATTATTTTCTAACAATTGTGAATGCATCAGTTGATGTATAGAGTAAGCGGCGATGGCGTTGGGTAGCACCGGGTGATGGCGTGAATTCAAATTCCTAGAATAATTACTACTTTTGATGGAGGCATGCCTTATCACTAAAGGCGTGGAACTAATATTTATTTAAGCACGCTTATTTATTGAAGTGCTTAACAAAATATTTATAACCTTGTATATAATTTGCTAGTTTAAGGTGTGGGGAATGAAGGGACATCCATGATTTCAGTATATTCCTAGTTATATGTAGGGAATGCATTGGTGTGTAAGTAGAAAACATTGAAGAACTTCCTAAATTCCAAGACTTCTTCTAAAAAGGTAATATTGAGAAGCTCCTTGGGTAACAAATTATAAAATGGGCAATAATTGTCTAGGATAATCTAGCATACAGCTGATAACAATGCACGAGAGAATATCACATCAAACCGCATTATGCATGGAATGTATGTTGGGAGAATGCTGATTGTTCTCTCTCTCTCTCTCACATTACGTGCACATATGAGAGGCTTGCCACCTAACTATACAGGCAGGAAGGTCAACAGTGATTAAAGATTGGAAATTGCCGCGGCAACTCGGACCTGTTAATAGTAGGTTCGTAAACATAGCAACAGTTAAGATTGAGTAGATATTAAGAGAAAGAGCGAGTAAGAATGGCTAAATATTAAGAAAAACATCAGCTCAGAATGACAGGATATCAGGAGAAAGTGAATAAATTCTAAACAGGGTAGTACGAATGATTAACGTAATAGAAAGGAGGGCAGGCGACAAAGTTATAGGGATGTTATAATCAAGCTAGGCGCAATTCGTTGCGCATGTTCTGTAGCCGCCGCCAGATGAGGATGTCGAGGGGCAGCAGTAGAAGCGCTCCCCCAGCGGATTGGACAATCCGCTGCAGTCGTCGTTAGAGTGGCACCCATCATCGTTACTAGACTGCAGAAGAGCACGTCGTGTCCCAGACAGTTTAATGTAATTGTTAGCTGCATAAAATTTAGGCGCAGCGCCAGCCGCCAGAATCGTTGTCGCCAGCGTCATGATTACCACCACCATCAGCACGATAGAGAGACGGACCGCTGCTAGCTTCATCGCGACTAGCTGGGAGGGTGATGATCGACTACCAGCAAGCGCTAATTGGCAATTCTGATGTGGCTACTAGCAGATGATGATGGACACAGTACTATGGCAACATACAATGTCTGTCCCCCCTTGCGTAAGTATATACACACACACAGCAGATGCCATGGACGTATGAAACACGCAGGATATGTTTCCCAGACGCGTCTAGAAGCCGGCAGGTGACGCATTACAGTTGGCTTTGTTTATTATTATCGTCTATTATACCAATCCTTCCTTCTCCGGCGTCTGTGGCATCATTCCGACGGCAAATCCCAAACATTCATCTTATGTTTTTCTCATGTTCTACACCTAACAACATCTTCAACAGCTCTAGTAAGCTTTTGATTCTTTTTTTAATTTCATCTATCTATCGTGTGCTTGTGTTTTGGGGTGCTTGGGAGCTGAGCATTGGGTTCACTAGTATCATGGATCCAGCCATGACCATGTGACCTACATTATCTTCATGATCATGTTGTCCGCATTATCTGGAATGCTTTTGTATATGATTTAGACGTTGATATGCTTGGAGGCATTTCAACTTATTTTAGAAGTATGTGCCATATATCCTTTTTTATTGAGTCATTGATAAATATCTAAGGTTTCATAGTTATCAATGAGGATAGCCAATCATCAAAGGCATCAACGACTTGCACTTGGATAAAGAAGTTAAGGTTGATAGCAAGTACCTTATAGGGGCCAAGTCAACGTTGTTGGAGCTTCCTTTGAAGCTTGCCGAAGTGTGAATCATAGGTGAGGACTAGGTCACCTTCATTCAATTCTTTGTGCTTGATGAAGCTGTCATGGTACACCTTTTTTGCTGAGCCTCTGTGACTTCCACATACGGTAAGGCCATCTGTCGTATTTCGTCCAAACATTCCAAGTGTAGGAGATGACCTTGTAGGGACTCAACATTTCTCAAACGCTCTATGATAGCCACTCCAATATAATATGAAATTGAGGCTAACCAAATAACATTCTTTAATATTTATTTATAGATAGTCAAGGTTGTGTATATAATTTTACATTTGAAAACTCAATTTTGGCTTCAATTATTTAAAAGAATAGCTAAATTCTAATGCTGATAAAATATGCACAAATGTGAAAGTGAAACTATACTTCCTCATACCCTTTAAGATGCTTCAAAGATCCATTGTCATTGGACCTTGGATCTAGGCTTCTCTTCGGATCCAGGATCCTTTTGTTCCTCTTCATTAACTTGTGTTTATTCATATGAAAGATTGGTAGATATTTAATATTTTTAAGAAAAATATTTTAATACTCACAATAATAAACAATCTAACAAAACCTCCCTATGAAATCTATTCTCGCAATGTGATGATACTGCTACTTCATGATTACTCTCTACTTAGGAAAACCAAAGTATAAATTTGGATAGTCGTGCAACCATATGTCCTAAAGTGTTATCAATGGAATCCCATGAGATACACAAGCTTGAATGGCTAGGCTACTATTGAGTCTACCTCATAGGGTCAGTGCCCTTGATGTCCTATTGACCCTGGTTTCTATTGACTCATCTTTAATCTCCTAAACACAATCCTAGGGACTAGTTAATAAATACACTTGTGTAGAATAATCAAAACTCAAACTAAGCTAGCAAAATACTTCCTTCAATGAAATATAGAGGATGCATTGAAAAAATCTACTATTTCATTGTAACATATTGACCGTAATCCAATAGAAATCATTAGTAATCATGAATAGAAATCTAATTTTAAAGGGAATTTGAAAAATTGAAGATAGCAATTATCTTTACATAGTAATTTATTTAATTAATTCATAATTATTATAATTATTAAAACTTTAAGAAAAGCATTTGTTCTTGATGAAATCAATGTAGGTCTTGAAATTGATGTTACCAATTATATTTATTTATCTATAATTAAGAATGTGAAAACCTTAATTAATTATGCACTATATTGTAGATAGCACTAGGACTTTAGTTACAAGGTGGATAATGAGGTTGTATTTGTACTTGTAACCATTGATTTCATCACAATTGTGGCCCTTTCATACTTAGCTACATTCATGTATTGCTTATGGACCATTTTGAAATCCAAATTCTTCACTTAAATCTGCTTTGTAGTAGCTATGAGTGCTCTATCTACTCACTACAACAGAAACGAGGCATAGACGCGCACGTTAGACGCACAAAGTCGAGCGCGTCTATCAGAGCGTCTATAAATGCGTGTAAACCTGCGTGTAAATAGACGCGAATTTTGCATCTATATATCCGCGCAAATAGACGCTAATATAGACGCGCTAGCAGACGCGCTAGCAGACGCACAATTATTTAACCACCTAAAATTAACAATTCACATAATTGAAAAACCAAAGTTAATAATTATTTAACCACCTGAAATTGATTCTTGAGCATGCATATGTGCGCATGATAAAAACCATAGAATTAAGAATACAGATTGAATCATTGAATTAAAAAAATAGAGTTAATAATTACTTTTTCATTGCTCTCTAATGAATGGTAGTTCCTCCAGTTGACAAGCCTGATATAAGTAATTAGTGGCAAGCGATAGAAACCTTACAATTAGTAGCAAGCATTGCAATATGTATCTCGTAATTTCTCTTTGTACTTGAAGATGATAAAAGATACTTCTTTTTTATTATGGAAAATTCAATGCTTGCTTTAAAATTGACTATTGATTCTTGAGTATGCACGTATGCGCATGATAAAAAAGCATAGAATTAGGAATATACATTGAATCAATAAGCAAATTAAGTATGTTACAGTGAATGATCCATCTCATCTTCAATGAGATCAGCCCTTGCTAAACTATCTACTTCTAGGTCTATGTTACCAAGAGGTAACGAAACAAATAAGTCTATCCCACTATCAGATTTGTTGCTATATTGCTCAATAACTTTATCAATATCATTGACAATCACATTATTGTCTTCTTCTGCGTTTCCTTGAACATCCTCGCAAGGTTCATCTTGTACTATATCACGCATATCATCCATTATGGTGTCATCATGCACATCATCATTAATTGTTGGATTGTCATCTACTATCACCATGTTGGTAATATTACCATATATTGGTTTTGAACGATTAGATATAGGGATGACATACCACCATCGGTTATTATTTACCATTTCATGATACACAACCTGTATTTGAAAAACAAAAGCAAAAAACTTAAGTACTTATTATATTGTGTATATATATCACATGTATACATATTAAAAAATTAGCCTTTACATATATACCTGCTCGCATTGTTGGGTAGTACTAATGTGTCATTCTTATTTTGGTAAAATTTTGTAGAGTCAATGATTACAAAACCACTTGGATGACGCCTGATTGTGCAATGCTCACCATTTGTTACCACTTCTTTAAGCCACTTCACATCCAGTACATATATAAAGAATCGTCTGAAGTCAAGCTTCAGAATATCTTGGATCAAGCCACAATAACCTTCCATGGTACCATTGGTAGCCTCGAAGTGAGCAAGGACACCACAATCTTGGGTATTTCTCTTTTCATCTATACATTGAGTTCGAAGATGTTTACCCTCACACCAAAGTGCATTGAATAATGTGCACTAGTAGTAAAAGATAAAAGATCAAACATGTCAATTATTTATATAAAATAAAACTTATAGAAATAAATTAATTGATAGTATGTCTCACCTTTGATAAGCAACCTCGTGCGTATTCCTACTCTTCTTGAGATATATTAATTTCCTTCTCTTTTTCCATTCTCTCCATTTCCTCATGTAACCAATCTATATCAATATGACGTGGGAGCGCATTTAGATGATCTGGAAATGAGACATTACGTCCATATCTAGTGCGAAATTCTTGACTTTCGCTTTTTCTTCTTGCCCTTGCTTCATTATATAGTGTCACCCATTTGCTCATAACATCACTATTGAGCACACAAAAACTATTTAACTTACGAAGTTCTTCTTTTGTTAGCACTTTACTCATTCCTTTTCCTTGAGATACTATAGAGGTTATCCTCAAGTCTTCATCATCTTTCCATAGTCGTGGTTGAGAGAGATCCACTTCAGCAAGATATTCAAAGATATAAACAAGGGATGATTGCACTAACCAACCCTCAGCCATGCTTCCCTCAGGCTGTGCTTTTTGGCTCAAAACCTTTCAAGGTTTTCATGAAGTGCTCAAGAAAAAACATCCACCTTACATGAACTGCCCCACAAAGTGCGATCTCATCAATCAAATGTACGAGTAAATGTAATTGAGTAGTCAAAATAGATCGAGGAAAAATTTCCTCCACCAAACAAACCACCTCAACAGATAATACTCGAGCATCTTGCAATGTGTTTGGATCAATTTCCTTCGAGCTCATGTATCTGTCAAGATGTATTTGAGAATTGTTTATTTTTGTGTTGAAATTCAAAGATATATAATGAAAAAATATAATGTATACACACCTCACAAGCTCTCCCATCTTGTAAATGATATCACGTACATCTTTGGAGGCACAATGGGATATGCTAGTAAGAAGTACGAACTTAATGTAAACAATATTCATAGATCAAATGATTAGTTGAGGAAAAAGTCATCATATCCCAAAGTTTACACATAGTTACGCCACTAATTACTATATTCATGGTTAGAGATATCCTTACTTGAATCATTTTGTGCCAATCGTGGGACTTCAAACCAGATAGTTGCTCCACACCTCTTTTCTTTTTCTTTATGAAGGCTCCCTTGAGACATCTCATACATCCTATGGGTGTTCGAAAGCTATATATTTGTTCCTTCACTATTTTTTCCTCGTTCTTTGACAATATCCAAGGTGCATGGGGTAGCTCAATCTTTCCTCTAGGTCCAATGCGTGGCCAGGCTTGTCTCATGCGACCAATGTTACGTCAATCCTCCCTTACATTAACTAAATCATGAGCCCCTATCAAGTGATCCCATAATGTAGATACAACATTTTTGAATATGTGCATGGGGTCCAACATGGAATCACCCATGTACACACTAAATTAATGAAACGCCCGAAAAGGACAGGCGTCCCCATCAACTTCTCGCACAAAGAATCCACTTTGTGTATGAGCCCCGGTCATCTAAGCTTACGGAATCCACTATAAAACCTCACGGAATCCACCGTGCCACGGAATCCACCGTGGAATATGCCTCCTGGCATCACAGAATGGGCATGCATGATAACCTAAGGTAAACAAACATGTCCCAACACCCCTATTTAATCAATACAAACTTGAACGAGCTATGTTAGATATCATTACAATGAGAAAAAAATCATACCTACCTAAGTACTCCCGAATTCAAAAAAATAATACATGGTTTACATGAGAATGGCTCGCGTATATTGGTCGACCATCGATCATTGTGCTTATCTTGAGCTCATCCAGTAATGGACAAAGATAGATGTCCATATTCTTGACTTTATAGTGCCCACAAACAAGCAAGCTTATGATCATGTGTTCTTTCTTCGTAGAAAGCCATGGCGGGATGTTGTAGTTAACAAGGACTATAGGCCACATATTATAAGAAGTTAAGTGGAGACCAAATGGATTCATACCATGCATAGCAAGACCGAGCCAAAGATTCCTTGGCTCTTGTGTAAAGCTTAGAAAGGTGGAGTCAATGTGGCTCCATGTGCATGAATGTACTGATATTCAAAATTGAGCTCCATGCTGATTTATTTTGTGCATACCACATTGTCAACCATGTCATGCCTGACATACGAAACATGTGATGTATATGTAGTATAAGTGAAAAGTGTCTAAGAACTTTTTTTTCTAACACATGGTTTTCCCTTGAAAGTCATCCTGTCAATACCTATGAGCACCACACTTTGGACATATCTCCATAGTCCCACAATCTCCTCAAAAAAACACGCAATCGTTGACACATGCATGGATGTTGTTGTGGTCCATTCCAAGCTTTCGTAATACCACTCATGCATCATCACAAGAATCAAGCATTGTGTTTTTAGGTGGTAATATATGATACTTTAGCAACTTGAAAAAAGATCATAAAACACCTTGAAAAAGCACAATATGTGTTTTTTATAATGGAGTCAAAAAGATCAACTGAGCGTATGTAGAAAGTACCTGAATAACTTGGTCACACTCGCGTCACTCCACCCCTATTTTGCTTATATACTTAGAAGCGTAAGCAACGTTATCAAGTGAGATACTCAACATCCATCATTAACGGTATATACGCTTCTTTTCTCAATGGATCAAATGACTCAGCATCCATGGGCATCAATGCATCGATCATTGTCTCCATCTCAAGCTTCAAGATTAGAGGAAGGTCCGAAAGATTGATTGTCTCCTCTGGTATCGAGAATGTAGACCAAGTTATGGCTTCCAACTAGTGGATTGGGTCGGGCACTCCATCCATCACATGCTCACAAACTCTTATAATTGGCCGCAATAGGCGTATTCCTCATGTGGATGAGGCGTTACCTCCCTGTATAAATTCTACGGGCACGTCTAATGTTTTTGTATATGATATTCAATTACTTTGTGAACGTAAGGCATGATGGATATACACTTTTGTTACCATTCTCACTGAAATTTAGAGATTGCTTGATCAATGATCATCTCCGATTGGAACTCACCGAAGCGTTGTATGTATTTTCTCTATCTCTCTTTTTCTTCCTTTTTCTATCCATTTTTCTCCCCTTCTCTTTCTAGCTCTCTCTTTCTTTTTCACTCTCCTTATTCTCTTTACATGACCCTTTTATCTACCTCTCCCTTTACTCTGTGTTTCTTTTTCTCTCCCCCCTCTCTTTTTTTCTCTCTTTCTCTTTCTTTGTTGCCTCTCTCTTTGTTTCTCTTTACCCCCTCATTGTTTCTCTCACTCATTCTTCTCTCTCCCTCCCTCCCTTTCTCTCTATCTTTCTTTGTTATCTTTCTTTTTTTCTCTCTCTCTCTCTCTCTCTTGTTCTCTCTTCTTTTTCTTTTCTTCTTCTCCCTCTCTCCTTTCCTCTCTTGCTCTCTCAATGCATCTCATTACAAAGAAAAACAAACAAAATAAAAGAAGAAAACACAAGAACAAAGCAAGAAGAGGCAATCTACCTACCGCAAAGGCCCGAGGATGGATCTTTCGTCTCCTCTTCGCGACATCCTTTCTTTCTTCCTCATGCACTTCTTCCTCTTCTTCGTGTATGGCGACGGTGATGGCAATAGTGGTGAAAAGCTCTCCTTGTCTCTCTTTCCCTATTCCTCTCCCCCTCCCTCTCAAAGTCATAGTCTCTCTCGCTCTTGAAACTGTTTCCCATAAATACCATGCTCCTTTTTTTTTTGTTTTTTTTTTTCTTAGGAGGGTGTCCCTATTAATGTGAATTGTGATGCAAATAACGATATTGATAACAACGCCACTATTTTTCGTCGTAAATGGATATCGCTATTTTCCCATTCCCTTGTAGTGAGTTTGGAGATGGAATTATTAATTTCTAATGAGATTAAGAGTATCCTAATTCACAAATTTATTCAAGATTTTATTGAAAAATGATTGATCTCATTGATAGCCCATATACGGAGCAGATAGAGCACTCATAACTACTACAAAGCAGATTTCAGTGAAGAATTTTGATTTCAAAATGATCCATAAGCAATACATGAATGTAGCTAAGTATGAAAAGGCCACAATTGTAATGAAATGAATGGTTACAAGTACAAATGCAACCTCATTATCCACCTTGTAACTAAAGTCCTAGTGCTATCTACATAGTGCATAATTAATTAAGATTTTCACATTCTTAATTATAGATAAATAAATATAATTGGTAACATCAATTTTAAGACCTACATTAATTTCATCAATAACAAATGTTTTTCTTAAAGTTTTAATAAGTATAATAATTTATGAATTAATTAAATAGATTACTATGTAAAGATAATTACTATCTTCAATTTTTCAAATTTCCTTTAAAATTAGATTTCTATTCATGATTACTAATGATTTCTATTGGATTATGGTCAATATGTTACGATGAAATAGTAGATTTTTTCAATGCATCCTCTATATTTCATTGAAGCAAGCATTTTGCTAGCTTGGTTTGAGTTTTGATTATCCTACACAAGTGAATTTATTAACTAGTCCCTAAGATCGTATTTAGGAGATTAAAAATGAGTCAATAGAAACCAAAGTCAATAGGGCATCGAGGGCACTGCCCCTATGAGGTAGACTCAATAGTAGCCTAGCCATTCAAGCTTGTGTATCTCATGGGATTCCATTGATGACACTTTAGGACATATGGCTGCACGACTTTTCAAATTTATGCTTTGGTTTTCCTAAGCGGGTACATCTCAAGCATACTTTTTAAAGTAGAGAGTAATCATGAAGTAGCAGTATCATCACATTGCGAGAATAGAATTCATAGGGAGGTTTTGTTAGATTATTTATTATTGTGAGTATTAAAATATTTTTCTTATAAATATTAAATATCTACCAATCTTTCATATGAATAAACACAAGTTAATGAAGAGGAATAAAAGGATCCTAGATTCGAAGAGAAGCCTAGATCCAAGGTCCAATGACAATGGATCTCTGGAGCATCTTAAAGGGTATGAGGAAGTATAGTTTCACTTTCACATTTGTGCATATTTTATCAGCTTTAGAATTTAGCTATTCTTTTAAATAATTCAAGCCAAAATTGAGTTTTCAAATGTAAAATTATATACACAACCTTGACTATCTATAAATAAATATTAAAGAATGTTATTTGGTTAGCCTCAATTTCATATTATATTGGAGTGGCTATCACAGAGCGTTTGAGAAATGTTGAGTCCCTACAACGTCATCTTCTACACTTGGAATGTTTGGACGAAATACGACAGATGGCCTTACTGTATATGGAAGTCACAGAGGCTTAACAATAAAGGTGTACCATGACAGTTTCATCAAGCACAAAGAATTGAATGAAGGTGACCTCGTCCTCACCTATGATTCACACTTCGGCAAGCTTCAAAGGAAGCTCCAACAACGTTGACTTGGCCCCTATAAGGTACTTGCTGTCAACCTTAACTTCTTTATCCAAGTGCAAGCCCTTGATGCCTTTGATGATTGGCTATCGTCATTGATAACTATGAAACCGTAGATATTTATCAATGACACAATAAAAGAGGATATATGGCACATACTTCTAAAATAAGTTGGAATGCCTCCAAGCATATCAACGTCTAAATCATATACAAAAGCATTCCAAATAATGTGGACAACATGATCATGAAGATAATGTAGGTCACATGGTCATGGCTTGGTACATGATACTAGTGAACCCAATGCTAAGCTCCCAAGCACCCCAAAACACAAGCACACGATAGATAGATGAAATTAAAAAAAGAATCAAAAGCTTACTAGAGCTGTTGAAGATGTTGTTAGGTGTAGAACGTGAGAAAAACATAAGATGAATGTTTGGGATTTGCCGTCGGAATGATGCCACAGACGCCGGAGAAGGGACGATAGGTATAATAGACGATAATAATAAACAAAGCCAACTGTAATGCGTCACCTGCCGGCTTCTAGACGCGTCTGGGAAACATATCCTGCGTGCTTCATACGTCCATGGCATCTGGTGTGTGTGTGTATATACTTACGCAAGGGGGGACAGACATTGTATGTTGCCATAGTACTGCGTCCATCATCATCTGCTAGTAGCCACATCAGAATTGCCAATTAGCGCTTGCTGGTAGTCGATCATCACCCTCCCAGCTAGTCGCGATGAAGCTAACAGCGGTCCGTCTCTCTATCGTGCTGATGGTGGTGGTAATCGTGACGCTGGCGACAATGATTCTGGCGGCTGGCGCTGCGCCTAAATTTTATGCAGCTAACAATTACATTAAACTGTCTGGGACACGACGTGCTCTTCTGCAGTCTAGTGACGATGATGGGTGCCACTCTAACGACGACTGCAGCGGATTGTCCAATCCGCTGGGGGAGCGCTTCTACTGCTGCCCCTCGACATCCTCATCTGGCGGCGGCTACAGAACATGCGCAACGAATTGCGCCTAGCTTGATTATAACATCCCTATAACTTTGTCGCCTGCCCTCCTTTCTATTACGTTAATCATTCGTACTACCCTGTTCAGAATTTATTCACTTTCTCCTGATATCCTGTCATTCTGAGCTGATGTTTTTCTTAATATTTAGCCATTCTTACTCGCTCTTTCTCTTAATATTTACTCATTCTTAACTGTTGCCATGTTTACAAACCTACTATTAACAGGTCCGAGTTGCCGCTGCAATTTCCGATCTTTAATCACTGTTGACCTTACTGCCTGTCTAGTTAGGTGGCAAGCCTCTCATATGTGCACGTAATGTGAGAGAGAGAGACAGAGAGAACAATCAGCATTCTCCCAACATACATTCTATGCATAATGCGGTTGATGTGATATTCTCTCGTGCATTGTTATCAGCTGTATGCTCGATTATCCTAGACAATTATTGCCCATTTTATGATTTATTATCCAAGGAGCTTCTCAATAATACCTTTTTAGAAGAAGTCTTGGAATTTAGGAAGTTCTTCAATGTTTTCTACCTACACACCCATGCATTCCCTAGCTATATGACCAATGAATTATAGGCCATATATGTCACATAGATAAGGAATTGCATTCCCTATATAGTATACCAAGGAACTATAGGCCACACAAATAGGAAATTACATTCCCCCATCTCATAGGACAGAATTACAGAAACAACCATATCAAGATGTATTGTGTCCACTTGTTTTTCTTGCACATGTGAAAAATTGTCATCGTACAAATTAGGCATAAAGTTAAGTAGTCACTCAAAATCATGCTAGTTACATGGGTGTACTTTATTTGTTTCATGCCCCTTTAGCACAACATTGCTTTTCATTCTTTTTTATAAACTTTTACAAATATCTTCTCCTTACACCTCTAAAGATTATTTGGTGATGCAGCAAGCCCTAAGAAGGTATATTATGATTGAATGACAGGTTAACGTCCTTTGGCCTAGGTTGATATCTATAGAAACTAGGAACTAATTATATTTTTCCCTCTTTCTAGCTTTGTCTATTTATTGTTCTCTCTCCCTCTATTTGTCACTCACTATCTCCATGTCTTTCTCTCTCTCCTTCTCCCTTTCTCTAACCCTCCTCTATTTCTCCCTTATCTCCCTCCATCTTTGTCTCTCTCTCTATTTATCTCCCCTTCTCTATTTTGCACTCTCCTTCCCCCCCTCTTTATCCCTCTCTCTCCTTGTTTCTCTCCCTCTCTCTCACTCCTCTCTTTTAATCTCTCCCTTCCTCTTTCTATTTCTCTCTCTCTCTCTCTCTCTCTAACTCTCCCTTCCTCTGTCATGAATCTCTCCACAAACAAAATGAAAGAGAGAATAGAAGAACATAGAGAAACCAAGAGAGTAGAGACACGGCATCTATCTCAAAGGTTGAAAGAAGATTCCTTTGTGCTTTCCTCCTTCTTCTTTACCTTAATAGCTTCCTTCCTTCTTCCTATCACACCCCTCTCCTCCTTTGCGGATGTGGTGGTAGAGGTGACAATGGCCTCTCTCTCTCTCTCTCTCTCTCTCTCTCTCTCTCTCTCTCTCTCAGCTTTGAGCTATCTTCCCTTCTCTTTCACTCATTTGCCGTTAAAATGCCATGATGAGGTATTTGATACTTTTTTTCTCAGTATACCACTGCTATATACATCCAAGTACATGTCACAAAGGTTTGCTATCTACATCTCAAAGCATTGCTATATGCATCTATTTGTATCACTGTATATGCATTGCTACTTATGTCGCAATATGTAGCAATGCATATAGCAACACTACCAATTCGCACCGGGAAATATTGTTGCTATGGTTACATTTCATTTTAGTTCAACAAGCCTAAAGATAAGGCCACACCACCTATATATAAATGTTGGGAAGTCTCCATGAACGAACATAAATTTTGAGATAGTTTATATGTTATTATAGTCAGTCTACAAGTACTTCATAACCAACTAGCCCAAGATTTTATTTTGAGCCAAAAAGTAGTACCTTCATGAGGATAGTTTGATTCCTACACAACCTCAACCTAGAAGAAAACCATTGATCTCAAATTCAAACTAATTTACTCTTAATGTCTTATTTATTAAGTTAATCAAGACTATAATTGCTTCTCCATATCCCCAAACCAGCTACATGTTGCATTAATGAATATTATTATTTATAATTCCAATATTATCTTCAAAGTATCCACGAAAATTGTCAACTATTCACTACAAGATACATACCTCATACCAACGTTCAAAGCGATGCAAATGTTCATCAAAAAAATTGACCATGTTGTCGCTAAAAGCACCAATATAAATGTCTCTACAAAATCATCGTAGAAACCGTCACTATTTGCATCGCTATGCAAATAGCGATGTTCTGTGACGTAAATAGTGATGAAAATAGCGAGACATGCAAAGAAATTAGCGACGCCAAGATGGTTACAAAGAAAAAAAATTTGTGGTAGAGTACTTGAACCCACAAGTGTGATAATTCATAGAGTAAGTACAAGACTAGTGATCAAAACTCGTACCATTACATGGAACCATGGAGAGAAAGGAGAGCCAAAACAAACATGAAATTTATCTATAATTATCGCAAGATACAATTTTATACAAAAGATGATAAGTACATCTAAGGAATAGTACAGGAAGATTTCTACACAAATTTTAGGACAAAAAAAGAAGAGGGTGTGCGCTCCATCACCACAACAGAAACGAGTCATAGACGCACATGTTAGACGCGCAAAGTCGGGCGCATCTATCATTGCATCTATGTGCGTGTGTAAAAGAGCATGTAAATAGACGCAAATTTTGTGTCTATATATTAGTGTAGATAAATACGAACATAGACGCGATTTCAGACGTGTAATTATTAAACCACCTGAAATTGGACTTAATATAATAAAAAAACTAGAGTTAATAATTATTTTTGCATTACTCTCTAATGAATGGCAGTTCCTCCAGTTGACAAGTTTGATATAATTAATTAGCGGCAAGCGGCACAAACCTTATTATACAATTAGTAGCAAGCATTGCATGTATCTCGTAATTTCTCTACCTGAAGAAGATAAAAAATACTTCCTTTTTATTATGGAAAATTCAGTTTAGCTTCAAAGTTGACTATTGATTCTTGATTATACACATGTGCGTATGATATTTTCCATAGAATTAAGAATACACATTGAATCATTAAGCGAATTAAGTATGTTAGAGTGAATGATCCATCTCATCTTCAATGAGATCAGCCCTTGCTAAACTATCGACTTTTAGGTCTATGTTACCAAGAGGCAACGAAACAAATAAGTCTATCCCACTATTAGATGCGTTGCTATATTGCTCAACAACTTCATCATCATCAACCACATTATTGTCCTCTTCTGAGTTTCCTTGAATATCCTCATGAGGTTCATCTTGTACTATATCATGCATATCATCCATTATGGTGTCATCATGTACATCATCATTAATTGTTGGACTATCATCTGCTATCTCTATGTCGATAATATTACCATATATTGGTTTTGAACGATTAGATATAGGGATGACATACCACCATCGGTTATTGTTTACCATTGGATGATACACAACCTTTATTTCAAAAACAAAAGCAAGAAACTTAAATACCTATTATATTGTGTACATGTTGGATCAGAATATCTTGGATCAAGCCACAATAACCTTCCATGGTACCATTGGCATCCTCAGAGTGAGCAAGGACACCACAATCTTGGGTATTTCCATTTTTATCTATACGTTGAGTTCGAAGATGTTTACCCTCACACCAAATAACATTGAATAATGTGCACTAGTAGTAAAAGATTAAGATCAAACATGTCAATTTATTATATAAAATATAATTAGAAACAAATTAATTGATAGTATGTCTCATCTAGTTTGATAAGCAACCTCATGCGTATTCCCACTCTTCTTGAGATATATTAATTCACTCCTCTTTTTCCATTCTCTTCCTTTCCTTATGTAACCAATCTATATAAATATGACGTGGGAGTGTATTTAGATGATCTGAAAATGATACATTACGTCCATATTTGGTGCGAAATGCTTGTCTTTCACTTTTTCTTATTGCCCTTGCTTCATTATATAGTGTCACCCATTTGCTCATTACATCACTATTGAGCACACAAAAACTATTTAACTTACCAAGTTCTTCTTTTGTTAGCACTTTACTCCTTCCTTTTCCTTGAGGTATTATAGAGGTTATCCTCAACTCTTCATCATCTTTCCATAGTCATGGTTAAGAGGGGTCCACTTCAGTAAGATATTCAGAGATATAAACAAGGGATGATTGCGCTAACCAACCCTCATCCATGCTTCCCTCAGGCCGTGCTTTTTGCCTCATAAAATCTTTCAAGCTTTTCATGAAGCGCTCAAGAAAAAACATCCACCTTGCATGAACTGCCCCACAAAATGCGATCTCATCAATCAAGTATACAAGTAAATGCAATTGAGTGGTCAAAATGGAGCGAGGAAAATTTTCCTCCACCAAAAAAACCACCTTAATAGATCATACTTGAGCATCTTGCAATGTGTTTGGATCAATTTCCTTCAAGCTCACATATCTGTAAGAATGTATTTGACAATTGTTTATTTTTGTGTAGAAATTCAAAGAGGTTCACTACATGATAGATACAATATATAATGAAAAAATACAATATATACACACCTCACAAGCTCTCCCATCTTATAAATGATATCACATACATCTTTGGTTACACAATGGAATATGCTAGTAAGAAGTACGAACTGAATGTAAATAATATTCATAGATCAAATGATTAGTTGAGGAAAAATTCATTATACCCCAAAGTTTACACATAGTTACTCCACTAATTACTATATTCATGGTTAGAGATACCCTTACTTGAATCATTTTGTGCCAATTGTGGGACTTCAAACCAGATAGTTGCTCCACACCTCTTTTCTTTTTCTTTATGAAGGCTCCCTTGAGACATCTCATATATCCTATGGATGTTTGAAAGCTACATATCTCTTCCTTCACTATTGTTTTCTCGTTTTTTAACAACATCCAAGGTGCATGGGGTAGCTCAATCTTTCCTCTGGGTCCAATGCATGGCCAGGCTCGTCTCATGCGACCAATCCTACATAAATCCTCCCTTACATTGACTGAATCACGAGCCCCTATTAAGTGATCCCATAATGTAGATATAACATTTTTACATATGTGCATAGGGTCCAATAGGTGATTGATCTTGAGTTTAGTCCAATACGAAAGGTCAAAAAATATAGAGAACCTAACAAACAAACAATATATTATGTAAACAATTCATCATGCTAAATACTTTAAAGTCAATTGAGAGAAATGTACTTCTTATTACCAACTCATGCCGAGTGG
This sequence comes from Lygodium microphyllum, assembly GCF_053477565.2. Lineage (NCBI taxonomy): Eukaryota > Viridiplantae > Streptophyta > Polypodiopsida > Schizaeales > Lygodiaceae > Lygodium > Lygodium microphyllum. Next base: position 75,755,464 of record NC_141158.1, read on the forward strand.
AGGGTGATTGTCGGCATTAATCCATCTCTCCTTCCAATGTCGAATAGTTAGAGATTGTGGAGTCATTCCATTAGTAGGAAGAACATATTTGGGATGGTCAATAGGAAGAAATCGATGATGATTGTCATAGATAATCTTCTTTAAACGCGCTGGTCTAGAGGAAACTAGAGAAGGATCGCAAATAGGACATGCACGATATCCTGATGTGGTTAAACGTGAACAAACAAGTGAATTAATAAAATGCAATTGATTCAAGTCTTGTATTTCAAATATATAGTTATATACATGTACCTCAACACTCTCCATATCCTAGAAAGTCATGCATGGTCCACAAAAACATGGCTTTCAAAGTGAAATCTCTAGAGGATACAAATGCGCTTGCATCTTGCACCTCAATACCTTCACATAACATTTCTAACTCTTCAATCAAAGGTTCTAAGTAAATGTCCATGTTTTTTACCTTGTGCTTTCCAGGAATCAAAAGGGACAACATTACATGTCCCTTTTTAATTGCTATGGATGGAGGAATATTATAGTTCACCAATACCACAAGCCATACACTGTATGATGTGCTTTTGATGCTAAATGGATTGATTCCATCCATACCTAAACCAAATCTCAAATTTCTTGGCTCTTCTTTTCTAACGTGTCCTCTTAGTATCATCCAGGACACGTCTTAGCAGTCCATCGGAAAGGATGTCTAGAAAGCTCCGCCCAGCACTCCCATGGAATGTTACGGGATTTGCGATCTAGCATCTGCCACGTAGCAGAAGTATCCTGGCCGTTCCCACTTAGGATCAACCGGAATTAGGGTTTTCCTGATTGGTCATTAACTAACAGCAACTAGCGTCGGACCCGAGAAAACTACTTTACGCAGAAACGCCAGGTCCGACGCGGATTCACGCTGCACTTGGTTCAAGGAGAATGGGAAATGAGAGGGATGCAAGGCTCAACCTCTCTGCCATAAGGCATAGTCCCATTCCGTTCCCCTAAAACAACGTAAATCGATTAAGACATAACTCTAGGTCATCGCTTTCGTTATTCATTTTCTTTGACGATCATCCCGCTGTTCTTTGAGAAAAGTTCTTGGCTAACCGGGACCACCCAACTGCAGGACGGACCTATGGCCTATCCTCCGCACTTTCCTGGGTTTGTTTTAGTTATGTAATTATCTAACACATTAGTTTGACATGTAACAACCAGCTTCTTTAGCTTTGTCCTTGCTTTCTTTCTTTGTCCCTGATTATGACCTTGAACTCTCTTCATTTGAGGTCTGAATGCACCTCTGTTTGGGTCATTATAAGACCAAGTTTTGTTACCCCTTGGTCTAGCTTGCACCTCCTGAATTATAGGTGTCACTCGAATGAGTGCATCCTGAAGATCTGATGGACACATAGATTCGAGATGGGTATTTACTGGTGGATTTAAGCCCGCACAAAATTTGGACACCTACTGCGTCATGTCCATCTGTGGCGCATACTTTAAAAGTGAGACGAATTTAGAGTAGTATGCGTCAAGAGTGAGTCCTAACTGTTTTAGCTCATAGAACTCGTTCATTTTCTGTGTGTGATATGCAGGTGGTAAGTATCTTCCCTGCACGGCTTTCTTTAGCTTCTCTCAGGTAACGGATCCCTCTGAAATCCCTTGATCCCTGCGCCATTGCTTCCACCAAAGCCTGGCTTCGCCGATGAGCTTTAACTTGGCGAGCATAGCCTGATTGGCGGGTACACTACTGGCTGCTTCGAAGTAATCCTCCATGGATTCAATCCAAATTTCAGCATCAGCCTGAACAAACCTGCCTCTTCCATCAAACTCAGGTGGCTTTATCTGCTTGAGGAGGAACTTCTTCTCTTGGATCACAACAGTACTTGATGTAGGAGGCGAATTTGGAACCTGTACCTCGGGTTGTGTCTGGATAAAGGTTTTCTTAACGTTATTATATGATAATCGTCTTTAGTTTATCTTTCATTTTTAGTTCAGCTATCTCGTAAACAATGTAGCTACTTAACTTTTTAACAACTCTTATGCACAGCCAGATATTGATAAAAAGAAGTCTTTATTTGTATTTACATGGGCATAGCCTTTTTGAATACAACGTTTCATGTAATGATAAGCCAATCGTTACATTTAGTTTGGAGAGAACAACGTTGTATTGCATTTGTCTATAGGAACTGTATAATAGTAGGGTTTTGGGTCATGGATCTTTAGAAATCGATAATTCATTGGAAGTTCAGGATACCCTTTCCGTGGGAATCCATACTTGTCATGGCCGGCCCAACACTTTAATCATGTCGACTGGGATTACACGGGTTACTTCCTCATATACACATGAGTTCATCTCAAACCTCCGACCTCGGATATGTAAAGTTGAATTTACGTGAGCTTCCACAAAAACGAACAGCTTCACGACCTTCAAGTCTTCCAACCATTTGATCCTCTTTAGGTTGGTCTGTAGATAAGCAAACCGGTGGGCGGCTATATAGTAGATTCCTGAAGACCCCGTCCATCTTCATTCTATGTAAAGAGGTGATGGATTATAAATTTGCTCCAGGATATTCATCATCCCAACTCTTTGTCTATAAAGCGGAGAATGCGTTGCAGTCATAAACATGACCCGAAATACCAAAAACTTATTCCACACTTTGTAACTCTGCAAGACAGATTTGAAGGTAAGGAAATGTTTGGACAACAACAATTTCTTTACTTCATTTTATTGAGATATATAAAAGCAATTCCGTTATTAGTCGGCTCTGATACCAACTATAACGTGTCCTCTTAGTATCATCCAGGACACGTCTTAGCAGTCCATCCAAAAGGATGTCTAGAAAGCTCCACCCGGCACTCCCACGGAATGTTACGGGATTTGCCCGTAGACTAGTATGCGGGCCTCAAGATCCAATCTCGAGTCACGTTAGCCTCTTGTACAGGACCCGAAAGGTGAGGGATTTATGGCCAAAGCCCCCCCTAGCACCCAACCGTCCTCCTGCTCCAAGTAGAGCTCAACGAAGAGACCTCTCGTGGCAGGTTCGGTCCACGTTCCCAGCGCGGTCAACAACCCCCTTAGTTAGGTTCAGGCAGGCAGTCGGGGGTAACTGAAACTGCCTCTTCCTTCAGGCCTTCAACCTGAAGTATAGATATTCATTTAATTTGTAATTCATAAATCAAACAGTGCTCTAAAATCTCTAGCAAGCACAAACAATTTCCATTAATCGACCTTGTTTGTTTGGCAAACTACTAAGGAATGATTCTTTCCTTTCGAATGTATCCACACTCGTTTCAAGGGATCTTGCAACTTGGCAAGCTCCTTTATATTCCGGGTTAGGGCGTACCTTATTAACCCAACTTAGTCAACCCTAAAGTTCATTGGATACTTTAGTTTCCGATTTGTAACTTTCCTTATTTAGAAGAAAATCCAAGAATACATCCTTTTGCAACATAACTTGCATAAGGATCTACCATCCTTGTTGAGGTTGTTTACCCTTTATTCTTGTGAATCAATCACAAGACTACATGACTTCGTACTTGCTGCGCAAGTCCTGCAATGAAATAATCCATTTTAGTTTCTTTAAGCTGATGTATGTTGGACCTAGGGTCTCTTTTTAAGAACCTCAGGGACAAAACCTAGTTCCTTATCTTTACGAATTTATTGACCCTAAAATAAGGAAAGTAGTCAAGTGCTTAAGGTATAAACATTTCTTTGGTCTTTAAATAATTTCCAAGGTATATTTTTTCAGCATGGTATTTCTAAGTTTAGATTGGTTTGGTTATCTTTTGGAAGGTAATATTGATCACCTCGTCACGATTTGTTATCCTTGTGACAATTGATTTTTCAGTCGCGGTAAAAATTCCATTTAATCTTCCTTTTTCCTTGCAAACAAAACTCATGTCAAATAACAATCTTTTCCTTGTTAAGATATACAATTAGCAATGATAACTTCCTAGTAATTTGAGCAATGAAAGAAACCTTTCATGAATTTAATCTTCTACAATGATTCGTTGCAAAAAGGAATAGGACTAATGGTGCAAGCTGCGGTTTTTATACCTTCAAGATGTAGCCGAAATATACTACTACAGTAGGCAGATAATCTTGCTTGTAATTCGTTTTAATGCATGATGCTATTCGAAGGAAACTATGTTCTATACATTATCATTTGTTCGATTTAAGTTAAACTCATTCATTGAAAATAACTCGGAAAAATATATCCTATCCCTAACAATTTATCTTTGTATGATTGACTTAAAACCGATATAAAACCAACAAGGAAAAACCTGGTTTTGGGGTGAGATATCCACATGGATACCAGGAGATGATCCTCCCGCAGCTACTCCTTGGACTTTCTTAGGCGGCATCACAGTTCAATCGTGAAGGCAACTTTTGCTCTTTCTTCTGGATTTCCACCATCTATCTTTCGAGGCAAGAAGTCATTCAAAAAGTTGACCAATGGTTTTAGGCACGGGGATTAAGGGTTTTCTCTTCCTAAAGTAAGGTGAATTTTTAAGGTTCTTGGGTTTAATGCATCACGGGAAAGGCTTTAACGTACCCGGGAAGGGGGGTTAATTGTACCCCAGAAAAGGGGTTAATGCACCACGGGAAAGGGGCTTGGGGGTTTAAAAACCCGGGGGAGGGGAAATGAAAATTCACAGGAAGGGATATGAGGGGGTGAATGGGGGCTTGACTAGCCCCCCCCTTAGGAAGCTTCCACTTCCTTATTACATGGCAGGGGGGGAACTACACGGCAGCGAATGATGTGCTGGCGGCCAGGGCGGACTACAGCAGCAGCTCTTCGGCAGCTCTAATGGCTTCCCTCTCCACTTTTTTTTTCAGCGATAGATCCTTCTCATCAATCCCTCCTCCCTCTCGATCAATGGCAACGATAGTAGAGACTTGGATTGCTTCTCCAGCCGGTAGCGCACAACTGCCTCTCCCTTCTCGATTCTTACCCTCAATTATATAGGGAGAGGGGAGGGAATCCTCCCCCCCTTACCTATTAGTATGCATGGCAAGGGAGCCAAGAAAACTCCAGCGGAGGAGCTTGCTGGCTCCTCCATTCCACCTCTCACGCTCCCGCTTGACACGCCGCCGTGAAGGCGAATTTTTTTTTCCTTTTTATATATTTAATATATTACATCTTTGAAAATGGACCACAAATTGTCTATATGTTGCCATGCCGGTGTGTCTGCAGGGATCCTCCATTTTTAATCACTTGAACGATGACTAGCATGCCATGACATGAACTTTGCAATAGACTTATACTTGAACACAAGTTGAACACGTGGAATAATCGGAAAATATCGCAAAACCTTACGAGGCATATCCATTGACTTCATCACCACTTCGTATCTTGATTCACCACAAACAAGACACTCTCTGCGAACTCATGAATCCCACGAAATAAGACACAATCATTGACACATGCATGGATCTTGACATAATCAAGGCCTCCCTCCAAAGATGTCAAAGTAAAATGTCTTTCTTGCTCTCTCTTAGTTGGCAATTTGTTTCCTTTTGGAAGCATTTGTGATAATAACCTACATATATTTTTAAAAGTGAGTTAAAAAACCACCAACATATATTTGTGTCTGATTTCAAAATAGAACAATTAATATTATAATTCATAAGCCAAACTGAATTGATACCTACTTCAATAACATATTCAAACTGACAGTACTCCATCCATAAATTGTTTACAAGTTAAGTATCTCGAGGGACGCACAAAGAATAGAGTACGTACAACCTTTATACAATGGAGTAGATGACGCTACGTATAGTGGGTCATCTGGCTTCGTCGAGTGACCTTCTCACCGAACCGGTTGCGAAAAAAGATCGTGTACCATGTCGCCCAAAATCTGATCCTCTACAACTTAATGGGGCATTTCATAAGGGCTACTATCATGGTCATCGATCTCCACTCTTCTTGAAGACTCTGCCTCCTCGCGTCGACGTTTTGCAGCCTCTCGACGCTCGGGAGAGAGCATCTGAGGATGTGGCACCGCAACCTGCTCAACCACAAAAGGGGGTTACATGTACGTTGATATATATTTCAAACATAGACTAGTAATCTTAGTGTTAAAAACAATGAATACCTATGATTTTTCTCGGTCCCATTCTCCATATATACTGAGGTGTGATATTGCAACTCGACGTACTCGAAAAATACACCCTCGACAATGATCACAAATGCATTTAATTTTTCGTCGTAGCCATGCATCTCAATTATGAAGGTGTAATGTTTCATCCTCCTTGGAGGATGTGCTCATTGACTCATCAGCATGCACCGCACTAGGTGATGATGATAACATGATGAAACCTAATTCATGACAATATCAAATTTTTTATTAATATGTTTACATAAAAACTTCAAGGCGTATTAATTATTCTAAGATATTCAACTTTAAATACACAAAAATTATCATAAATACATACAAACTTATGATAAAAACTTACTAACAAAACTTATCTTAAATACAAAAACTTATGATAAAAACGCAAGCGCGCTAAATGCGCGTCTATGCCTGCGTCTATCTGCGCATTTAAATACTCGTCTATTAGCGCGTTTATGTAAAATTAGATGCGCATATACACGCAGAAATAGACGCAAACATCAAAATTCAAAAGATACAAGTGATTTCTTTTCAAACTACACTTTTCCTACGTTTTTTGCACGTTTTGGAGCTCGAGTTCAGCGGACATGCACTCTACCTCCACTAGTCTCTTCATGACTCACCTCTTCTTTCACTTCAAAGAGACAAGAAGGGAAAGAAGACAGCTAAAGAGAAGAAAACCAAGGAGAGGAAGAAAGAGAGAACAAAAGAGAGGAGAACAAGAGGAACAAGAGGCAAAGAGAGGAGACAACAAGCAGCAAGCATCAAGGGAGAACAACTCAACAAGGAGAGGAAGAAGGGGAAGGAAGCAATGCCACCACCCGTCCACACCAAAGACCCAAGGTGAGTCCTCTCTCTCTCTCTCTCTCTCTCTCTCTCTCTTTCCCCCTCCCTCCCTCTTTCTCTCTTTCTATATTAGGATCTTTCTTTCTATGAATTTAAAGCTTTTATATCACAAAAAAATCATGGTGGTTGTTTGAGAGCGACCGACTTAGCACGTCTGAGAGCGCGTGTAGTTTCTAGAGTAGATGCAAATATAGACATGCAACTGTTTTTTCTATTATCACATCTACAGGTGCGTCTCTAAGTGCATCTATTCTGAATGATAGATGTGAGTATACACGCGCCATGCTGAGAAAAAAGCTTTTGTTTTTTCCATGGTGGTACCACGTCTCTGAGCGCGCCTATTCTGTATACTAGATGTGAGAATATACGTGCTTTGCTAAAAAAACAAAGGCTTTGACTTTGGGAAAGTGTTTGAGAGTGCGTCTATTGTGCATCTCAAACACGAATATACATGTGCCAGGTTTGATTAAAAAGACAAGCTTTTATTTCTGGAATTATACAAACATGTTACACAATAGTACAATTTACACAATATTGCAGTTTAGCAAATTTGTCTTATTTCTGTGTTTTGTTTGCAGATGTCGCATCCTAGTTCATCTAGCAATGACCCAGATTTGGAGTGCATGAATGATACTTTTGCACAATTTAGCAGAGGGATCAATGCTTTTTTTAGAGGTTTTCCTAGCAAGGAAGACTTCATGGGAGAGATGACTAGACACCTTGGCCGCTCTCCCACAGTAGACGAGGTATTTTAGCGTTATGTCTGGAATGCCGTTGATGTCTTTGCCTAGCATTGATTCCCAAACACCAAATGTCCAAACCCCAATTGCAGGTACTCCACGTGCGACGCTTGTACATGCATCGGCTGAAGCACAAGCGTTAGCCGACGCACATGCATTTGTGGAAGCACGTGCATCCAGTGAGGCAGAGGGTAGTCGACAGAGAGGGAGGAGGGAGAGTCGAGGGGGAGGATGAGGCTTGTGTGGGGGTTGCCGAGGAGGTTGCGAGCGATCACCCTCACCAGAAGATCACGTAGAGGAGCTTGTATGCCAGTACTATAGAGTTACAGATACTGGTGGCATCGTCCATGATGATGAAGGAAGGAATGTAATGGTGTACATGAGGAGCATCGTGCATGCGATGTATAAAGATTGTTTCATTTACTTCAAGAATCAGAAAAGTGGCTTGTGTGACAGGAGGTGCTGAGGCAGTCCATAGGAGGTACCCAAATCTTGAGGATCAGCGATTCTCGGATGATTGGGGACGCACAAAAGTGAGGGATTTGCTTCACAACACGCACCAGGGAGTCACTCCGGAGACAAGGAGGAGCGTGGAGCCTATAGTCAACCACCTATGTGCCACCACATACAGTGGAAGAAAGCCAAGAAGAAAGTAGTAGAGAAAGTGAAGAGTCACCAACACGTAGAGGTGCGACGCATCCAAATGGAAACTATGGGATCATCGCATTACCGATCGGGTGGCAGAGAGTCGTGGGAGGCAGAGTTTGCAAGTATATTTTGATTTTTAGTTTTTTTAATTTTATATTTTTTTCAATTCTTTATGTAATTTATTCTAATACATTGTGTCTCATAATTGTTTGTATATCATAATTGTTTTGCAGACTACTATCGTTGATAGGATGCCTACTCCTAGGGAGGTAGGTTACCATCGAGGCCATAACCGCACAGCCACATGGCTTCACTTCTATGAGAAGGGTCTCATCACTGAGGAGCAATACAACCGGGCTATGAGGATTTGATAGCCAGAGGAGGTATGTTTTTCTTACTTTCCTATTAAAAGTATGGCTAATTATAACTTTTTCTTTGCAATTATACGTAAGCAACCTTGATCTTTTGTGTGTGTAGGCGAACCTCGATGTGGAGCATAGCAAGGAGGGGGATAGCGACGCCAGTAGCGATGGTGGTGGTAGCATAGATGTTTCTTGTTCAAAATCGTAGAGGAGCACCATGCCTCCTCTATGGCCTTGTTGCTTTTTTTTTCTATTATCCATCTTTGAGCATATTACTTGTGGCCATGCTTTAGATCGCAAGCACTTAAACTCCCCATGTAAATGCGTTTTATATATAATGAATACATGGATTTTTGTTTTCAATTCTCGTGCCTTCAAATCCATTGTGTTTTCCCCAAATGCACAATTTGATGTATGGGAGGAGGAAAAAAAAACCAATTAGCAACCACATGTTCTCAGGTTTTTTTTTCTAATTTTGTGCTTCGCATCTATTTGCGCACCTAAATTGTAGAAAATGTGCATCTATACTCATGTCTAGAATGCACAGTACACACACCCATAGACACGCTATATAATTCAAATTAATAAAAAGAAATTAAATATCTTTGTTAAAAAATGATATTTTTGGTTTTGCAGTCGGGTCTACTAGCGCATGTAAAAGCGCGTCTATGCACGTGTCTATGTGCCCATCTAATCTTCCATGTAGACGCGCTTGTAGACACACAAAAGAAATTAAATAAATAATAATTTTGGTTTTCATCGACGCATTTATTTATGCGTGTATATGCTCGTCTTAGACGCGAAATGGTACAAGCGCATTTAGACGGGCTTATAGACGTGCCCATAAGATTTTCTCTCAATTTAAAAATCACGTCTAAGAGCGCGTCTAAGACGCCTTTTTGTTGTAGTGCATGAATCTAAGTGCGAGCTACAGATCCTCGCCATCAGAAATCTTATCCCAATGCAAAGGAGCATCGAATAGACTCCCCTCAAGAATTCCTACTCGCTAGTAGAGACCCCTACCACTTTATGAGAAGCTACAATCAAAGATCCATGTAATCATCGCATAGACATAAACCACGACATATCCTCCATGATCTCAGGATATCGAATCATTTGATTGCATATACTGCATCAAAATTATGATCGCATTTCTTCTCGATCTCTCGTGGCCTGCTCGTATTTAGCCACTTCTCCATGGATGTATGATGTAACATACAAAAATGATTCACTTTCTTCTCCATTTCAACATCCATCCTTTCTTCTACCACATTTCCAACCACCATATCTCTAGTCAAGTCTGTTATCGTCCTTCAGCCACCATAGCATACTATTGTCTGAATCCACTGCTGGTAGCCATTGTAAATCCACCGTTGTGGTAGCCATTGTGAAATATGCTACCTTCTGGAAGCGCGTTGTCGCACAAAGCCCTTCAGGGTTTCATGAAGTGCTCCAAGAAAAACATACATCGCTTATGGATGGGTCCCACAATCTCCACTTCATCTACAAGATGCACCAGGAAGTGAGTTTGTATCATGAGCATGCTAGTAGGTAGGTACTTCTCAAAAAGATAGACCATCTCCACTTCTCTGCAGATGCCAAGAGGCATATTCCATGGTGGATTTTGTAAGGAACTATTTATTTGTCGGGGCTTGTGTATAAAGAGGATTCCTTGCACGAGAAGTTGACGGGTACCCCTATCCTTTTCGACCATCAGATTAATTTAATGTGAACGTAGGTAATTCCACATCGGGTGATTCTATAAAATACATATTAAATTAATAGACATTTACGAGTTTAGAGTGTGCACTTGAATTAAATTAAGATAAGTTCAATGTTTCAACCTATTTAATTATTTTATAGTCGAAGACTTTTAGGTATTCACTTTTGTTGGATTTTATTTAATTATTTTCTAACAATTGTGAATGCTTCAATTGATGTGTAGAGTAGGCAGCGATGGCATTGGATAGCAACGAGCGATGTCGTAAATCTAAATGACTAGAAGAATTACTATTTTTTATGGGTGCACGCCTTTTCACTAAAGGTGTGAAACCAATATTTATTTAAGCGTGCTTACTTATTAAAGCACTTGACAAAAAATTTATAACATTGTATGCCCATAGGCACTTCCCATAGACACTCGATTAAATATTTCATTATTTGATATTTGTATTTGGGCATAGCTTGACTTTCGAACTCCCAAACGCCTCACTTCATATTTGGGAAAAAAAAAACAAAAAAGCAAAACTATGCTATTTGTAAAGTGGGCTATTTTTGGGCTAAAATATAAAAAAATTTATAAATATATACCTTTTGAAGCACTCACACAAGGCATGGGGGAAGATTGCATCCAATTTGTCTTTTTGTCTCATGTCGTGCAAATTCCCTTTTGCTTTGTTCTTGAAATTATGAAGATTTGTAGAATTCTTTGTTCTTGGGAGCCTTCCGGCATTCACTAGGCATGTATACACCATCTGATCTGTGCACCAGTGGTATCAAAGCTGAGATCAAGAGCTTCCAATCGCTTGACATCTCGCGCGAAGGCAAAGCTCATAGAATGAATGGTCTCTACAGGCAATCTCGTGACAAATTGACAATAGAAAAGTGTTCCTCGCAGTGAAAACCCCTCTATTTACCCTCTGATCATGAATGACCTCTCATAGCAAGAAAAGGACCACTCTGATCATGAATGACCTCTCATAGCAAGAAAAGGACCTCTCATACCATCCTGTCAATCCAAGAAAACTACGTGTTTCTTTGACAATTGTTGGTATTGGCCATTCTAGAACATCTCTGACTTTGGCCGGCGGATCCACTGAGATTCCTTCCGCTGATACGATGAATCCCAGATATTCAATTTGACACTTGAAGAATGCACACTTCTTCATTTTTGCATAGAGCTTCTGTGCCCTCATTGTCTCAAGGACAATCCATAGTTGGGGTTCATGATCTTCTTCCTGTTTGGAATAGAATAAGGTGTCCTCGAAGAAGACGAGTACGAAGTCGTCAAGATATGGCCTAAAGATATCCTACATTAACCTGTTGAAGGTCACAGAGGCATTCGTGAGTCGGAATGACATAACTAGGAACTCAAAGTGTCTATATCTTGTGTTGAAGGCCATCTTTGGGATATCTTCTTCCTTGATCCTTATCTGATAGTAACCAAACCTGAGATCAATCTTGGAGAAGATCTTCGCACCCTAAAGATGATCAAGAAGCTTATCTATTCTAGGAATAGGGTACTTGTTCTTAACAGTTGATTGATTCAACCCTCTCTAATCAATACACAGTCGAAGTGTTCCATCTTTCTTTCTCTGGAACAGTATTGGAGCTCCCCATGGTGAACTACTAGAATGGATGTAGCCTTGATCTAGAAGTTGCTTGAGTTGTTCCGTCAGCTCAATTGCTTCCGGGATTGACATCCTATAAGGTCTCTTTGCAATTGGCGCAGCTCCTGGCACTAGCTTGATCTCATGATCCACTTCTCTTTGAGGCGGGAGTTCTATCAGCTCTTCAGGAAATACGTCCGCGTACTCCTTTAGCCATGAAGGCCCTTCAGTAGACTCCTGCTTCTGTTCTAACTTATTGAGCTTAATCAAGTTGACAGGTAGTCCCTTTCTAACTCCCTTTATAATACGAGATGCTTTCGCCAATTGAATTTTCGGTTTTCTGGCCTCACCTTGAGTCGTGACCAATTTCCCTTCAGAGTTTTGAAAGGAAATTTAGCCCTTTCCACAATGAATGTGGGCGTCATTAGGTTTATGTCAATCCATTCCGAGTAGACACTCATGGATATCTAAGTTCATGACTCTAAATTTGACCGAAGTCATCTTTCCTCCCAGAAAGAATTCCACCTTAGCAGTTTGCCTGGTACAAGTGACCTCACGACCATTTGCTAATTCCACAAGCAAGGTAGGTGCTTCTACTGTGGCTATCCCTAATCTTTTTGCACAAGCTAGTGAGATAAAGGAATGTGTACTACCACAACCAATCAAGGTCTTGAAACCTTTACCTTGGTAGTCCGATGGTGTCTAAATCACCGAGAACTGGTGATTCGACCCTTTCTTGTGAAGAGCGGCATGGACTGTCACCCTTTCAAACTCTGCTTCCATGGTCAGATTTTCTTCTTTGCACATTTCCTTGTTGGCAATGTAGGTGGTTCTTCCACTACCTTGGGTAGCGGCTCCCTGGCCACGGCCAGTTCCTTGGAAAGGTGCTTGGCGATGTCCTCCACCAAGTTTGGGACATGGCCTCTTGAAATGACCAGACTTGTTGTAGTGGAAACAACGAAGGTTTTGGCCATTGCTTTGGGTAGGAACAAAGCTATTGACATTATTAGTCCTTGCTTTCTTTCTTTGTCCCTGATTCTGACCTTGAACTCTCTTCATTTGAGGCCTATATGCTCCTCTCCTCGGGTCATTATAAGACCAAGTTTTGTTAGCTCTTGTCTTAGCCTGCACCTCCTGAATTATAGGCGTAGCTCAAATGACTGCGTCCTGTAGATCTGTTGGCCGCATAGATTCAAGACGATTATTCACTGGTGGGTTTAAACTAGCACAAAATTTTGACACATGCTGCTGTGTCATGTCCATTTGTGGCGCATACTTAAGAAGTGAGACGAATTTTGAATAATATGCGTCAAGAGTGAGTCCCAACTATTTCAGCTTGTAGAACTTATTCATTTTTTGTGTGCGATACGCAAGTGGTAAGTATCTTCCTTGCACAGCTTTCTTCAGCTTTTCCCACGTAACAACCTTAGTAGTTTATCTAGTGCAAGTGATTTCCTGCCCATTTGCTAGCTCAGTAAGAAAAGTGGGTGTAGCTACAGTGGTTATCCCTAATCTTCTTGCATAGGCTGGTGAAATGAATGAAGAATGAGTGCTGCCACAATCAATTAGGGTTTTGAATTTCTTACCCTGGTAGTCCAATGGTGTTTGAATCACTGAGAATTGGCAGTTCAGTCACTTCTTATGGAGAGGGGCATGAACGGTTTCCCTCTCAATCTTAGCTTCCATGGACGGATCTTCTTCTTTTTGGATTCCTTTAGTGGTAATATTGGAAGTTTTTGCCCTTTCCAATGCTACACGACCCTGGCCACGGGTAGCGTTGGCTGGCCACCGAATTTTCCTTGACAACCATGTCGCAATGCATAGGTTTGTAGGTCACCATAGGGGTTTGGCAAGAAAACTGGACAAGATAGATAGAGATGTGTCTTCAAGAGATAATTAGATAACAATGAATGTTTAAAGGTTTGAGAGAGAATAATGTATGGGTGTTCAAGAGCTTAGACTCCAAAGATGATAGAGATAAGAGAAGGGTTGAAGGTTTCAAGCCAAGTTCTTGAAGATGTTAATAGGGCTTCCAACTACATATTCTTAGCAAAGATCACAAGAGTATTATCTCATAAGTTCTAACTCAAATCAAGCTTGTTTTCTTAACTATAAGAGCAATCACAAATTAAAAAAACAAGTATAATATACTCTCATCTATCACAAACAACGTTGTATCCATTCATTCATACATGATGCCATAGCATGAATCAACTTTGCATGATTACATTCAATGTAGACTATTAGGGAAAAAAGCTTATGAGTCAATTACAAGGCTTGTAGGGCAAAGAGACTTGTTTTAAGAGATCTTCAAATTGAGTTTATGATAAGAATAAGTTACCACAGCCCAGAAATAAGAGAAAAAACTCATCTTAATTCAACTCAAAGAATCTATGAATGATCTATACATTGCCCTGCCATAGGGGCATATAATACTTGTATATTTGGACAATATGCCTTTTGTAGAGTAAGAAATGAATTAAAAGAACAATGCTGCAGCTAATTCTCTCAATATGGCTGAAGATATCACCCCCAAATCAGCTCAAATATCTTCTAGAATTCACCTTTGATGATAGCATAAACTTCCCCTAACACGGTGTCAGTGCACTTGGTATCGAGAGTCCACCATGAGGGTAAGAGATAGTAGGCTGAAGAGAGATTTAGGGAGAGGAGCAGACGTAAGAAAAGGGGTTCAAAGAAATTGATGAAGTAGAATAATAGTCACAAAAAGAAATAGAAAATGTAAAAAAATACTAATAGAGATGAAGCATGTCTGTTTATTCTTGCATTATGTGAAGATAAAACTCTAATAGACAAAAACGTCTATAAAATAATACCTTTCTCTATGCTGCTCAGATCGCCAATCTGATGCTACCATTGCCTTTGAAAGGGGGTAAAATAGTAGGACACCTGGCCAGAATTCAACCAGATCACACCTTCTTCATCTCCCACTTTGGAGTATTGTTCACTGCCTGAAAACAGCGAGATTGCACGTCGCAGGATTTCGTCAATCTCTCTTTTTACATAAAATCCTCTCAAATTGACTGAAAGCTATATGCTTTCTTTTACATATCATCCTAATCTAGAAGTTGTCTATGATTTTATGGATTTTTACAAGATTTCGTCAATCTCTCTTTTTACATAAAATCCTCTCAAATTGGCTGAAAGCTATATGCTTTCTTTTACATATCATCCTAATCTAGAAGTTGTCTATGATTTTATGGATTTTTACAAGAGATAATATCTAAAATATCAAAAATTTGCTAAAACTTGTCCAAAAATCGAATATTTTTGAACCATGGACACTAACACTAATTTCTAAAATGGCATTGGCTCTCTAAATCAATAATAAATCTACACTCTAGTTTCTTTTACACGGTGTACTACGCGTAGTAGCATGACAACGATCTCCGACAAGTTTGGAGCATTTCTTTTTGAAGTGCCCAGGTTCATTGTAGTAAAAAGAACACAGACTTTGATCACTTCTTTGAGTGGAGACAAAGTCACTGATTACATTTGTCCTCGACTTCTTCCATTGGCCTTGACTCTATCCTTTCACCCTTTTGATTAGAGCTTTCGACATCCCTAGATTCTAGTCTTTGTAAGACTAGGGTCTGGACTTCGACTAGACTTCTTGGGCAGTAGGTCCTGCTCTTATCTATGCATCTTGTAAATCTGAAGGACGCATTGATTCCAAGCAAGTGTTCATTGATGGGTTCAACCCATCACAGAACTTGGAGACTTGTTGAGGGATACTCATTGTCGGGGCGTATTTCAACAAAGAGACAAATCTCGAGTAGTATGCCTCTAGAGACAGGCCAACCATTCTAACTTGAAAAACTCATTCATCCTCTGAGTTTTGTATACAGGTGGCATGTACCTTCCCTACACTGCTTCCTTTAGTTTTTTCTAAGTTATTGTGCTTTCAATAATGACTCCTTGGTCTTTACACCATTGCTTCCACCATAGCCTTGCTTGGTCGGTGAGCTTGAGCTTGGCAATTATGGTTTGGTTCACAGGTGTTATCCCCGTCGCACTGAAATAATCCTCCATGGATTCCATCCATATTTTGGCATCGGCTTCAAAAATCTTCCCATTTCCATCAAATTTTGGTAGTTTAATTTGTTTGAGAGGAAAATTCTTCTCTTGTGCCTCTGTCGGGCTTAGTGCAGAAACAGGATTCTGGTTCTGTGCTTGGGATTGTATCTGGTTACCAATTTAAACTTTTCATGTTAGGATTGCATTTACACATCCCTATACAGCTTAAATCATTGTGCGCATATTTTCCATCCCTACTATGCAAAAAATTGCATAAACATAAAATTCTTATTTACTGTAGGGAAGTGTTAGCCACGAGTATAATTATTCGAGAATAGCTAGAGATTGGCTGAGATGATTTTCTTTCCACAAGTTACATCAACGCCAGGTTAATAATTCCCTATTGGTTCAACTATAGGGACAGAATAGTAGTATGGATTGGGAAAATGGATTCTCAAGAAACGATAAGTCATGGGAAGTTCAGGAAATCCCTGTTTTTGATAACCATGACATTCATTTTGCCCCATTACTTTAATTCTATTTGCTGCTAAGATTTTAACCACCTCTTTGTAGATGTAGTGGTTCTGATCTATTTGTTGGCGTCTGATGTGTAGGGTTGAGTTCACATGAGCCTCATGGAAGATGAATAACTTGATAATCTTCAAGTCCTCCAACCACTTTAGCCTCTTCAGGTTGGTTTGAAGATAGGCAAGTCAGTTGGCATCTATGTAGCAGTATCCCGCACTCCAAGTCCGATGCCTTTTCACGTACAGTGGTTGGGGTTGTAGAGGCGGATCCAGGATCCCGATCATGTCAGATCACTTGCGATAGCTTGACGAGTTCATAGTTGTCATAAACATGATATGAAATACGAGGAACCTGCTCCATGCCTCGTACGTCTAGAAGCAGCAATATCACTTCACTCTTCCTGATCTATCATAATTGTTCAGTTGTTGGTCAGGTTTGACACCAACTGTGACGTGCCTACCTATTAGCTATTCGAGCATGTTTTAGCACTCCATCAAGAAATAAATCTAAGCATAGCTGCCCGGTGCTCCCATGGAATGTCATGGGGTTTGTCGCCTAGTGTTTCCTAAGTCCCGCCTCACAATGGAACATTCTTGGCCAATAGGGTTGACTTGAAACTTGAGTCCCTAGTGGTCAAGGTCTACTTGATTGCATTTCAGCGTCTGGTCCTAGACATTCTACTTTACACGGAGTTACCCAATCGGAAGCCAAGCCATACCCCGCTTGGTTCAAGGAGAATGAGAAACGAGAGGGATGTGTTGCTCAACCTCACTGGCCATAGGGCTTAATCCCATTCTGGTCCCCTAAAATGGTATGAATCGGATTCTAACCTTGCACTGCCTAGAGGTCAAAGGATGGTGAAACCTTGTGAGAAGCCTCCAAGTTCTCTGGGACCACCCTGTTGTAAGATACACATGTCGAGGATTCCACCCATCCACTTCCCTCAATTGGCGTACTTTAGTTATTTAATTAGCCCTATCACATTTATGTGCAACATTTAGAAACAGATATCTTAATTAAGCCTTTTAGGGAATATGGTTCATTCACGTAATCTTATGGCACTGATATGAAGACAATTTCAGACAAGTGCCTTAGAAGTAAACTTAGTATTAGCATTTTAACTGAGATACAAGTTTTGTTCAAAAAGGGACAATATTCGTAATAATGCACAAGATCAATGACAATGCATTTAAATTAGAACTACACAAACATTATAAGATCCATAATACTTTTCATATCAGTTTGTTACAACCTTTTAGAGGCCAATTGAACCTAAAACTATTCTACACAGTAAATTTTTAATCACTAGAAGTCGTCGTATATATTGTAGATATTCGGTTAAGTTTAAAATTCATCATATTAAAGAGGCCCAATAGATGCACGCCCACGACCTAAGTGCTTACCCCTCGCTCTGCTGACTCCACATTGAGCTAATAGCAATTGAGGACAATTGCTATCCCACCTTGACGGGGACACCTGGGTGATTCCATAGTGAGTAATTCCATAAAATAGATATTAAATTAAAGGATGTTTACAAGTTTAGAGTAAGCATTCAAATTAACTTAAGGTTAGGACAGACAGAGTTCTAACTTATTTAATTATTTTGTATTTGAAGACTACTAGGTATTCACTTTTGTTCAATTTTATTTAATTATTTTCTAACAATTGTGAATGCATCAGTTGATGTATAGAGTAAGCGGCGATGGCGTTGGGTAGCACCGGGTGATGGCGTGAATTCAAATTCCTAGAATAATTACTACTTTTGATGGAGGCATGCCTTATCACTAAAGGCGTGGAACTAATATTTATTTAAGCACGCTTATTTATTGAAGTGCTTAACAAAATATTTATAACCTTGTATATAATTTGCTAGTTTAAGGTGTGGGGAATGAAGGGACATCCATGATTTCAGTATATTCCTAGTTATATGTAGGGAATGCATTGGTGTGTAAGTAGAAAACATTGAAGAACTTCCTAAATTCCAAGACTTCTTCTAAAAAGGTAATATTGAGAAGCTCCTTGGGTAACAAATTATAAAATGGGCAATAATTGTCTAGGATAATCTAGCATACAGCTGATAACAATGCACGAGAGAATATCACATCAAACCGCATTATGCATGGAATGTATGTTGGGAGAATGCTGATTGTTCTCTCTCTCTCTCTCACATTACGTGCACATATGAGAGGCTTGCCACCTAACTATACAGGCAGGAAGGTCAACAGTGATTAAAGATTGGAAATTGCCGCGGCAACTCGGACCTGTTAATAGTAGGTTCGTAAACATAGCAACAGTTAAGATTGAGTAGATATTAAGAGAAAGAGCGAGTAAGAATGGCTAAATATTAAGAAAAACATCAGCTCAGAATGACAGGATATCAGGAGAAAGTGAATAAATTCTAAACAGGGTAGTACGAATGATTAACGTAATAGAAAGGAGGGCAGGCGACAAAGTTATAGGGATGTTATAATCAAGCTAGGCGCAATTCGTTGCGCATGTTCTGTAGCCGCCGCCAGATGAGGATGTCGAGGGGCAGCAGTAGAAGCGCTCCCCCAGCGGATTGGACAATCCGCTGCAGTCGTCGTTAGAGTGGCACCCATCATCGTTACTAGACTGCAGAAGAGCACGTCGTGTCCCAGACAGTTTAATGTAATTGTTAGCTGCATAAAATTTAGGCGCAGCGCCAGCCGCCAGAATCGTTGTCGCCAGCGTCATGATTACCACCACCATCAGCACGATAGAGAGACGGACCGCTGCTAGCTTCATCGCGACTAGCTGGGAGGGTGATGATCGACTACCAGCAAGCGCTAATTGGCAATTCTGATGTGGCTACTAGCAGATGATGATGGACACAGTACTATGGCAACATACAATGTCTGTCCCCCCTTGCGTAAGTATATACACACACACAGCAGATGCCATGGACGTATGAAACACGCAGGATATGTTTCCCAGACGCGTCTAGAAGCCGGCAGGTGACGCATTACAGTTGGCTTTGTTTATTATTATCGTCTATTATACCAATCCTTCCTTCTCCGGCGTCTGTGGCATCATTCCGACGGCAAATCCCAAACATTCATCTTATGTTTTTCTCATGTTCTACACCTAACAACATCTTCAACAGCTCTAGTAAGCTTTTGATTCTTTTTTTAATTTCATCTATCTATCGTGTGCTTGTGTTTTGGGGTGCTTGGGAGCTGAGCATTGGGTTCACTAGTATCATGGATCCAGCCATGACCATGTGACCTACATTATCTTCATGATCATGTTGTCCGCATTATCTGGAATGCTTTTGTATATGATTTAGACGTTGATATGCTTGGAGGCATTTCAACTTATTTTAGAAGTATGTGCCATATATCCTTTTTTATTGAGTCATTGATAAATATCTAAGGTTTCATAGTTATCAATGAGGATAGCCAATCATCAAAGGCATCAACGACTTGCACTTGGATAAAGAAGTTAAGGTTGATAGCAAGTACCTTATAGGGGCCAAGTCAACGTTGTTGGAGCTTCCTTTGAAGCTTGCCGAAGTGTGAATCATAGGTGAGGACTAGGTCACCTTCATTCAATTCTTTGTGCTTGATGAAGCTGTCATGGTACACCTTTTTTGCTGAGCCTCTGTGACTTCCACATACGGTAAGGCCATCTGTCGTATTTCGTCCAAACATTCCAAGTGTAGGAGATGACCTTGTAGGGACTCAACATTTCTCAAACGCTCTATGATAGCCACTCCAATATAATATGAAATTGAGGCTAACCAAATAACATTCTTTAATATTTATTTATAGATAGTCAAGGTTGTGTATATAATTTTACATTTGAAAACTCAATTTTGGCTTCAATTATTTAAAAGAATAGCTAAATTCTAATGCTGATAAAATATGCACAAATGTGAAAGTGAAACTATACTTCCTCATACCCTTTAAGATGCTTCAAAGATCCATTGTCATTGGACCTTGGATCTAGGCTTCTCTTCGGATCCAGGATCCTTTTGTTCCTCTTCATTAACTTGTGTTTATTCATATGAAAGATTGGTAGATATTTAATATTTTTAAGAAAAATATTTTAATACTCACAATAATAAACAATCTAACAAAACCTCCCTATGAAATCTATTCTCGCAATGTGATGATACTGCTACTTCATGATTACTCTCTACTTAGGAAAACCAAAGTATAAATTTGGATAGTCGTGCAACCATATGTCCTAAAGTGTTATCAATGGAATCCCATGAGATACACAAGCTTGAATGGCTAGGCTACTATTGAGTCTACCTCATAGGGTCAGTGCCCTTGATGTCCTATTGACCCTGGTTTCTATTGACTCATCTTTAATCTCCTAAACACAATCCTAGGGACTAGTTAATAAATACACTTGTGTAGAATAATCAAAACTCAAACTAAGCTAGCAAAATACTTCCTTCAATGAAATATAGAGGATGCATTGAAAAAATCTACTATTTCATTGTAACATATTGACCGTAATCCAATAGAAATCATTAGTAATCATGAATAGAAATCTAATTTTAAAGGGAATTTGAAAAATTGAAGATAGCAATTATCTTTACATAGTAATTTATTTAATTAATTCATAATTATTATAATTATTAAAACTTTAAGAAAAGCATTTGTTCTTGATGAAATCAATGTAGGTCTTGAAATTGATGTTACCAATTATATTTATTTATCTATAATTAAGAATGTGAAAACCTTAATTAATTATGCACTATATTGTAGATAGCACTAGGACTTTAGTTACAAGGTGGATAATGAGGTTGTATTTGTACTTGTAACCATTGATTTCATCACAATTGTGGCCCTTTCATACTTAGCTACATTCATGTATTGCTTATGGACCATTTTGAAATCCAAATTCTTCACTTAAATCTGCTTTGTAGTAGCTATGAGTGCTCTATCTACTCACTACAACAGAAACGAGGCATAGACGCGCACGTTAGACGCACAAAGTCGAGCGCGTCTATCAGAGCGTCTATAAATGCGTGTAAACCTGCGTGTAAATAGACGCGAATTTTGCATCTATATATCCGCGCAAATAGACGCTAATATAGACGCGCTAGCAGACGCGCTAGCAGACGCACAATTATTTAACCACCTAAAATTAACAATTCACATAATTGAAAAACCAAAGTTAATAATTATTTAACCACCTGAAATTGATTCTTGAGCATGCATATGTGCGCATGATAAAAACCATAGAATTAAGAATACAGATTGAATCATTGAATTAAAAAAATAGAGTTAATAATTACTTTTTCATTGCTCTCTAATGAATGGTAGTTCCTCCAGTTGACAAGCCTGATATAAGTAATTAGTGGCAAGCGATAGAAACCTTACAATTAGTAGCAAGCATTGCAATATGTATCTCGTAATTTCTCTTTGTACTTGAAGATGATAAAAGATACTTCTTTTTTATTATGGAAAATTCAATGCTTGCTTTAAAATTGACTATTGATTCTTGAGTATGCACGTATGCGCATGATAAAAAAGCATAGAATTAGGAATATACATTGAATCAATAAGCAAATTAAGTATGTTACAGTGAATGATCCATCTCATCTTCAATGAGATCAGCCCTTGCTAAACTATCTACTTCTAGGTCTATGTTACCAAGAGGTAACGAAACAAATAAGTCTATCCCACTATCAGATTTGTTGCTATATTGCTCAATAACTTTATCAATATCATTGACAATCACATTATTGTCTTCTTCTGCGTTTCCTTGAACATCCTCGCAAGGTTCATCTTGTACTATATCACGCATATCATCCATTATGGTGTCATCATGCACATCATCATTAATTGTTGGATTGTCATCTACTATCACCATGTTGGTAATATTACCATATATTGGTTTTGAACGATTAGATATAGGGATGACATACCACCATCGGTTATTATTTACCATTTCATGATACACAACCTGTATTTGAAAAACAAAAGCAAAAAACTTAAGTACTTATTATATTGTGTATATATATCACATGTATACATATTAAAAAATTAGCCTTTGCATATATACCTGCTCGCATTGTTGGGTAGTACTAATGTGTCATTCTTATTTTGGTAAAATTTTGTAGAGTCAATGATTACAAAACCACTTGGATGACGCCTGATTGTGCAATGCTCACCATTTGTTACCACTTCTTTAAGCCACTTCACATCCAGTACATATATAAAGAATCGTCTGAAGTCAAGCTTCAGAATATCTTGGATCAAGCCACAATAACCTTCCATGGTACCATTGGTAGCCTCGAAGTGAGCAAGGACACCACAATCTTGGGTATTTCTCTTTTCATCTATACATTGAGTTCGAAGATGTTTACCCTCACACCAAAGTGCATTGAATAATGTGCACTAGTAGTAAAAGATAAAAGATCAAACATGTCAATTATTTATATAAAATAAAACTTATAGAAATAAATTAATTGATAGTATGTCTCACCTTTGATAAGCAACCTCGTGCGTATTCCTACTCTTCTTGAGATATATTAATTTCCTTCTCTTTTTCCATTCTCTCCATTTCCTCATGTAACCAATCTATATCAATATGACGTGGGAGCGCATTTAGATGATCTGGAAATGAGACATTACGTCCATATCTAGTGCGAAATTCTTGACTTTCGCTTTTTCTTCTTGCCCTTGCTTCATTATATAGTGTCACCCATTTGCTCATAACATCACTATTGAGCACACAAAAACTATTTAACTTACGAAGTTCTTCTTTTGTTAGCACTTTACTCATTCCTTTTCCTTGAGATACTATAGAGGTTATCCTCAAGTCTTCATCATCTTTCCATAGTCGTGGTTGAGAGAGATCCACTTCAGCAAGATATTCAAAGATATAAACAAGGGATGATTGCACTAACCAACCCTCAGCCATGCTTCCCTCAGGCTGTGCTTTTTGGCTCAAAACCTTTCAAGGTTTTCATGAAGTGCTCAAGAAAAAACATCCACCTTACATGAACTGCCCCACAAAGTGCGATCTCATCAATCAAATGTACGAGTAAATGTAATTGAGTAGTCAAAATAGATCGAGGAAAAATTTCCTCCACCAAACAAACCACCTCAACAGATAATACTCGAGCATCTTGCAATGTGTTTGGATCAATTTCCTTCGAGCTCATGTATCTGTCAAGATGTATTTGAGAATTGTTTATTTTTGTGTTGAAATTCAAAGATATATAATGAAAAAATATAATGTATACACACCTCACAAGCTCTCCCATCTTGTAAATGATATCACGTACATCTTTGGAGGCACAATGGGATATGCTAGTAAGAAGTACGAACTTAATGTAAACAATATTCATAGATCAAATGATTAGTTGAGGAAAAAGTCATCATATCCCAAAGTTTACACATAGTTACGCCACTAATTACTATATTCATGGTTAGAGATATCCTTACTTGAATCATTTTGTGCCAATCGTGGGACTTCAAACCAGATAGTTGCTCCACACCTCTTTTCTTTTTCTTTATGAAGGCTCCCTTGAGACATCTCATACATCCTATGGGTGTTCGAAAGCTATATATTTGTTCCTTCACTATTTTTTCCTCGTTCTTTGACAATATCCAAGGTGCATGGGGTAGCTCAATCTTTCCTCTAGGTCCAATGCGTGGCCAGGCTTGTCTCATGCGACCAATGTTACGTCAATCCTCCCTTACATTAACTAAATCATGAGCCCCTATCAAGTGATCCCATAATGTAGATACAACATTTTTGAATATGTGCATGGGGTCCAACATGGAATCACCCATGTACACACTAAATTAATGAAACGCCCGAAAAGGACAGGCGTCCCCATCAACTTCTCGCACAAAGAATCCACTTTGTGTATGAGCCCCGGTCATCTAAGCTTACGGAATCCACTATAAAACCTCACGGAATCCACCGTGCCACGGAATCCACCGTGGAATATGCCTCCTGGCATCACAGAATGGGCATGCATGATAACCTAAGGTAAACAAACATGTCCCAACACCCCTATTTAATCAATACAAACTTGAACGAGCTATGTTAGATATCATTACAATGAGAAAAAAATCATACCTACCTAAGTACTCCCGAATTCAAAAAAATAATACATGGTTTACATGAGAATGGCTCGCGTATATTGGTCGACCATCGATCATTGTGCTTATCTTGAGCTCATCCAGTAATGGACAAAGATAGATGTCCATATTCTTGACTTTATAGTGCCCACAAACAAGCAAGCTTATGATCATGTGTTCTTTCTTCGTAGAAAGCCATGGCGGGATGTTGTAGTTAACAAGGACTATAGGCCACATATTATAAGAAGTTAAGTGGAGACCAAATGGATTCATACCATGCATAGCAAGACCGAGCCAAAGATTCCTTGGCTCTTGTGTAAAGCTTAGAAAGGTGGAGTCAATGTGGCTCCATGTGCATGAATGTACTGATATTCAAAATTGAGCTCCATGCTGATTTATTTTGTGCATACCACATTGTCAACCATGTCATGCCTGACATACGAAACATGTGATGTATATGTAGTATAAGTGAAAAGTGTCTAAGAACTTTTTTTTCTAACACATGGTTTTCCCTTGAAAGTCATCCTGTCAATACCTATGAGCACCACACTTTGGACATATCTCCATAGTCCCACAATCTCCTCAAAAAAACACGCAATCGTTGACACATGCATGGATGTTGTTGTGGTCCATTCCAAGCTTTCGTAATACCACTCATGCATCATCACAAGAATCAAGCATTGTGTTTTTAGGTGGTAATATATGATACTTTAGCAACTTGAAAAAAGATCATAAAACACCTTGAAAAAGCACAATATGTGTTTTTTATAATGGAGTCAAAAAGATCAACTGAGCGTATGTAGAAAGTACCTGAATAACTTGGTCACACTCGCGTCACTCCACCCCTATTTTGCTTATATACTTAGAAGCGTAAGCAACGTTATCAAGTGAGATACTCAACATCCATGGGCATCAATGCATCGATCATTGTCTCCATCTCAAGCTTCAAGATTAGAGGAAGGTCCGAAAGATTGATTGTCTCCTCTGGTATCGAGAATGTAGACCAAGTTATGGCTTCCAACTAGTGGATTGGGTCGGGCACTCCATCCATCACATGCTCACAAACTCTTATAATTGGCCGCAATAGGCGTATTCCTCATGTGGATGAGGCGTTACCTCCCTGTATAAATTCTACGGGCACGTCTAATGTTTTTGTATATGATATTCAATTACTTTGTGAACGTAAGGCATGATGGATATACACTTTTGTTACCATTCTCACTGAAATTTAGAGATTGCTTGATCAATGATCATCTCCGATTGGAACTCACCGAAGCGTTGTATGTATTTTCTCTATCTCTCTTTTTCTTCCTTTTTCTATCCATTTTTCTCCCCTTCTCTTTCTAGCTCTCTCTTTCTTTTTCACTCTCCTTATTCTCTTTACATGACCCTTTTATCTACCTCTCCCTTTACTCTGTGTTTCTTTTTCTCTCCCCCCTCTCTTTTTTTCTCTCTTTCTCTTTCTTTGTTGCCTCTCTCTTTGTTTCTCTTTACCCCCTCATTGTTTCTCTCACTCATTCTTCTCTCTCCCTCCCTCCCTTTCTCTCTATCTTTCTTTGTTATCTTTCTTTTTTTCTCTCTCTCTCTCTCTCTCTTGTTCTCTCTTCTTTTTCTTTTCTTCTTCTCCCTCTCTCCTTTCCTCTCTTGCTCTCTCAATGCATCTCATTACAAAGAAAAACAAACAAAATAAAAGAAGAAAACACAAGAACAAAGCAAGAAGAGGCAATCTACCTACCGCAAAGGCCCGAGGATGGATCTTTCGTCTCCTCTTCGCGACATCCTTTCTTTCTTCCTCATGCACTTCTTCCTCTTCTTCGTGTATGGCGACGGTGATGGCAATAGTGGTGAAAAGCTCTCCTTGTCTCTCTTTCCCTATTCCTCTCCCCCTCCCTCTCAAAGTCATAGTCTCTCTCGCTCTTGAAACTGTTTCCCATAAATACCATGCTCCTTTTTTTTTTGTTTTTTTTTTTCTTAGGAGGGTGTCCCTATTAATGTGAATTGTGATGCAAATAACGATATTGATAACAACGCCACTATTTTTCGTCGTAAATGGATATCGCTATTTTCCCATTCCCTTGTAGTGAGTTTGGAGATGGAATTATTAATTTCTAATGAGATTAAGAGTATCCTAATTCACAAATTTATTCAAGATTTTATTGAAAAATGATTGATCTCATTGATAGCCCATATACGGAGCAGATAGAGCACTCATAACTACTACAAAGCAGATTTCAGTGAAGAATTTTGATTTCAAAATGATCCATAAGCAATACATGAATGTAGCTAAGTATGAAAAGGCCACAATTGTAATGAAATGAATGGTTACAAGTACAAATGCAACCTCATTATCCACCTTGTAACTAAAGTCCTAGTGCTATCTACATAGTGCATAATTAATTAAGATTTTCACATTCTTAATTATAGATAAATAAATATAATTGGTAACATCAATTTTAAGACCTACATTAATTTCATCAATAACAAATGTTTTTCTTAAAGTTTTAATAAGTATAATAATTTATGAATTAATTAAATAGATTACTATGTAAAGATAATTACTATCTTCAATTTTTCAAATTTCCTTTAAAATTAGATTTCTATTCATGATTACTAATGATTTCTATTGGATTATGGTCAATATGTTACGATGAAATAGTAGATTTTTTCAATGCATCCTCTATATTTCATTGAAGCAAGCATTTTGCTAGCTTGGTTTGAGTTTTGATTATCCTACACAAGTGAATTTATTAACTAGTCCCTAAGATCGTATTTAGGAGATTAAAAATGAGTCAATAGAAACCAAAGTCAATAGGGCATCGAGGGCACTGCCCCTATGAGGTAGACTCAATAGTAGCCTAGCCATTCAAGCTTGTGTATCTCATGGGATTCCATTGATGACACTTTAGGACATATGGCTGCACGACTTTTCAAATTTATGCTTTGGTTTTCCTAAGCGGGTACATCTCAAGCATACTTTTTAAAGTAGAGAGTAATCATGAAGTAGCAGTATCATCACATTGCGAGAATAGAATTCATAGGGAGGTTTTGTTAGATTATTTATTATTGTGAGTATTAAAATATTTTTCTTATAAATATTAAATATCTACCAATCTTTCATATGAATAAACACAAGTTAATGAAGAGGAATAAAAGGATCCTAGATTCGAAGAGAAGCCTAGATCCAAGGTCCAATGACAATGGATCTCTGGAGCATCTTAAAGGGTATGAGGAAGTATAGTTTCACTTTCACATTTGTGCATATTTTATCAGCTTTAGAATTTAGCTATTCTTTTAAATAATTCAAGCCAAAATTGAGTTTTCAAATGTAAAATTATATACACAACCTTGACTATCTATAAATAAATATTAAAGAATGTTATTTGGTTAGCCTCAATTTCATATTATATTGGAGTGGCTATCACAGAGCGTTTGAGAAATGTTGAGTCCCTACAACGTCATCTTCTACACTTGGAATGTTTGGACGAAATACGACAGATGGCCTTACTGTATATGGAAGTCACAGAGGCTTAACAATAAAGGTGTACCATGACAGTTTCATCAAGCACAAAGAATTGAATGAAGGTGACCTCGTCCTCACCTATGATTCACACTTCGGCAAGCTTCAAAGGAAGCTCCAACAACGTTGACTTGGCCCCTATAAGGTACTTGCTGTCAACCTTAACTTCTTTATCCAAGTGCAAGCCCTTGATGCCTTTGATGATTGGCTATCGTCATTGATAACTATGAAACCGTAGATATTTATCAATGACACAATAAAAGAGGATATATGGCACATACTTCTAAAATAAGTTGGAATGCCTCCAAGCATATCAACGTCTAAATCATATACAAAAGCATTCCAAATAATGTGGACAACATGATCATGAAGATAATGTAGGTCACATGGTCATGGCTTGGTACATGATACTAGTGAACCCAATGCTAAGCTCCCAAGCACCCCAAAACACAAGCACACGATAGATAGATGAAATTAAAAAAAGAATCAAAAGCTTACTAGAGCTGTTGAAGATGTTGTTAGGTGTAGAACGTGAGAAAAACATAAGATGAATGTTTGGGATTTGCCGTCGGAATGATGCCACAGACGCCGGAGAAGGGACGATAGGTATAATAGACGATAATAATAAACAAAGCCAACTGTAATGCGTCACCTGCCGGCTTCTAGACGCGTCTGGGAAACATATCCTGCGTGCTTCATACGTCCATGGCATCTGGTGTGTGTGTGTATATACTTACGCAAGGGGGGACAGACATTGTATGTTGCCATAGTACTGCGTCCATCATCATCTGCTAGTAGCCACATCAGAATTGCCAATTAGCGCTTGCTGGTAGTCGATCATCACCCTCCCAGCTAGTCGCGATGAA
Source organism: Lygodium microphyllum (assembly GCF_053477565.2). Taxonomy (NCBI): domain Eukaryota; kingdom Viridiplantae; phylum Streptophyta; class Polypodiopsida; order Schizaeales; family Lygodiaceae; genus Lygodium; species Lygodium microphyllum. Next base: position 75,784,515 of record NC_141158.1, read on the forward strand.
GCTAACAGCGGTCCGTCTCTCTATCGTGCTGATGGTGGTGGTAATCGTGACGCTGGCGACAATGATTCTGGCGGCTGGCGCTGCGCCTAAATTTTATGCAGCTAACAATTACATTAAACTGTCTGGGACACGACGTGCTCTTCTGCAGTCTAGTGACGATGATGGGTGCCACTCTAACGACGACTGCAGCGGATTGTCCAATCCGCTGGGGGAGCGCTTCTACTGCTGCCCCTCGACATCCTCATCTGGCGGCGGCTACAGAACATGCGCAACGAATTGCGCCTAGCTTGATTATAACATCCCTATAACTTTGTCGCCTGCCCTCCTTTCTATTACGTTAATCATTCGTACTACCCTGTTCAGAATTTATTCACTTTCTCCTGATATCCTGTCATTCTGAGCTGATGTTTTTCTTAATATTTAGCCATTCTTACTCGCTCTTTCTCTTAATATTTACTCATTCTTAACTGTTGCCATGTTTACAAACCTACTATTAACAGGTCCGAGTTGCCGCTGCAATTTCCGATCTTTAATCACTGTTGACCTTACTGCCTGTCTAGTTAGGTGGCAAGCCTCTCATATGTGCACGTAATGTGAGAGAGAGAGACAGAGAGAACAATCAGCATTCTCCCAACATACATTCTATGCATAATGCGGTTGATGTGATATTCTCTCGTGCATTGTTATCAGCTGTATGCTCGATTATCCTAGACAATTATTGCCCATTTTATGATTTATTATCCAAGGAGCTTCTCAATAATACCTTTTTAGAAGAAGTCTTGGAATTTAGGAAGTTCTTCAATGTTTTCTACCTACACACCCATGCATTCCCTAGCTATATGACCAATGAATTATAGGCCATATATGTCACATAGATAAGGAATTGCATTCCCTATATAGTATACCAAGGAACTATAGGCCACACAAATAGGAAATTACATTCCCCCATCTCATAGGACAGAATTACAGAAACAACCATATCAAGATGTATTGTGTCCACTTGTTTTTCTTGCACATGTGAAAAATTGTCATCGTACAAATTAGGCATAAAGTTAAGTAGTCACTCAAAATCATGCTAGTTACATGGGTGTACTTTATTTGTTTCATGCCCCTTTAGCACAACATTGCTTTTCATTCTTTTTTATAAACTTTTACAAATATCTTCTCCTTACACCTCTAAAGATTATTTGGTGATGCAGCAAGCCCTAAGAAGGTATATTATGATTGAATGACAGGTTAACGTCCTTTGGCCTAGGTTGATATCTATAGAAACTAGGAACTAATTATATTTTTCCCTCTTTCTAGCTTTGTCTATTTATTGTTCTCTCTCCCTCTATTTGTCACTCACTATCTCCATGTCTTTCTCTCTCTCCTTCTCCCTTTCTCTAACCCTCCTCTATTTCTCCCTTATCTCCCTCCATCTTTGTCTCTCTCTCTATTTATCTCCCCTTCTCTATTTTGCACTCTCCTTCCCCCCCTCTTTATCCCTCTCTCTCCTTGTTTCTCTCCCTCTCTCTCACTCCTCTCTTTTAATCTCTCCCTTCCTCTTTCTATTTCTCTCTCTCTCTCTCTCTCTCTAACTCTCCCTTCCTCTGTCATGAATCTCTCCACAAACAAAATGAAAGAGAGAATAGAAGAACATAGAGAAACCAAGAGAGTAGAGACACGGCATCTATCTCAAAGGTTGAAAGAAGATTCCTTTGTGCTTTCCTCCTTCTTCTTTACCTTAATAGCTTCCTTCCTTCTTCCTATCACACCCCTCTCCTCCTTTGCGGATGTGGTGGTAGAGGTGACAATGGCCTCTCTCTCTCTCTCTCTCTCTCTCTCTCTCTCTCTCTCTCTCTCAGCTTTGAGCTATCTTCCCTTCTCTTTCACTCATTTGCCGTTAAAATGCCATGATGAGGTATTTGATACTTTTTTTCTCAGTATACCACTGCTATATACATCCAAGTACATGTCACAAAGGTTTGCTATCTACATCTCAAAGCATTGCTATATGCATCTATTTGTATCACTGTATATGCATTGCTACTTATGTCGCAATATGTAGCAATGCATATAGCAACACTACCAATTCGCACCGGGAAATATTGTTGCTATGGTTACATTTCATTTTAGTTCAACAAGCCTAAAGATAAGGCCACACCACCTATATATAAATGTTGGGAAGTCTCCATGAACGAACATAAATTTTGAGATAGTTTATATGTTATTATAGTCAGTCTACAAGTACTTCATAACCAACTAGCCCAAGATTTTATTTTGAGCCAAAAAGTAGTACCTTCATGAGGATAGTTTGATTCCTACACAACCTCAACCTAGAAGAAAACCATTGATCTCAAATTCAAACTAATTTACTCTTAATGTCTTATTTATTAAGTTAATCAAGACTATAATTGCTTCTCCATATCCCCAAACCAGCTACATGTTGCATTAATGAATATTATTATTTATAATTCCAATATTATCTTCAAAGTATCCACGAAAATTGTCAACTATTCACTACAAGATACATACCTCATACCAACGTTCAAAGCGATGCAAATGTTCATCAAAAAAATTGACCATGTTGTCGCTAAAAGCACCAATATAAATGTCTCTACAAAATCATCGTAGAAACCGTCACTATTTGCATCGCTATGCAAATAGCGATGTTCTGTGACGTAAATAGTGATGAAAATAGCGAGACATGCAAAGAAATTAGCGACGCCAAGATGGTTACAAAGAAAAAAAATTTGTGGTAGAGTACTTGAACCCACAAGTGTGATAATTCATAGAGTAAGTACAAGACTAGTGATCAAAACTCGTACCATTACATGGAACCATGGAGAGAAAGGAGAGCCAAAACAAACATGAAATTTATCTATAATTATCGCAAGATACAATTTTATACAAAAGATGATAAGTACATCTAAGGAATAGTACAGGAAGATTTCTACACAAATTTTAGGACAAAAAAAGAAGAGGGTGTGCGCTCCATCACCACAACAGAAACGAGTCATAGACGCACATGTTAGACGCGCAAAGTCGGGCGCATCTATCATTGCATCTATGTGCGTGTGTAAAAGAGCATGTAAATAGACGCAAATTTTGTGTCTATATATTAGTGTAGATAAATACGAACATAGACGCGATTTCAGACGTGTAATTATTAAACCACCTGAAATTGGACTTAATATAATAAAAAAACTAGAGTTAATAATTATTTTTGCATTACTCTCTAATGAATGGCAGTTCCTCCAGTTGACAAGTTTGATATAATTAATTAGCGGCAAGCGGCACAAACCTTATTATACAATTAGTAGCAAGCATTGCATGTATCTCGTAATTTCTCTACCTGAAGAAGATAAAAAATACTTCCTTTTTATTATGGAAAATTCAGTTTAGCTTCAAAGTTGACTATTGATTCTTGATTATACACATGTGCGTATGATATTTTCCATAGAATTAAGAATACACATTGAATCATTAAGCGAATTAAGTATGTTAGAGTGAATGATCCATCTCATCTTCAATGAGATCAGCCCTTGCTAAACTATCGACTTTTAGGTCTATGTTACCAAGAGGCAACGAAACAAATAAGTCTATCCCACTATTAGATGCGTTGCTATATTGCTCAACAACTTCATCATCATCAACCACATTATTGTCCTCTTCTGAGTTTCCTTGAATATCCTCATGAGGTTCATCTTGTACTATATCATGCATATCATCCATTATGGTGTCATCATGTACATCATCATTAATTGTTGGACTATCATCTGCTATCTCTATGTCGATAATATTACCATATATTGGTTTTGAACGATTAGATATAGGGATGACATACCACCATCGGTTATTGTTTACCATTGGATGATACACAACCTTTATTTCAAAAACAAAAGCAAGAAACTTAAATACCTATTATATTGTGTACATGTTGGATCAGAATATCTTGGATCAAGCCACAATAACCTTCCATGGTACCATTGGCATCCTCAGAGTGAGCAAGGACACCACAATCTTGGGTATTTCCATTTTTATCTATACGTTGAGTTCGAAGATGTTTACCCTCACACCAAATAACATTGAATAATGTGCACTAGTAGTAAAAGATTAAGATCAAACATGTCAATTTATTATATAAAATATAATTAGAAACAAATTAATTGATAGTATGTCTCATCTAGTTTGATAAGCAACCTCATGCGTATTCCCACTCTTCTTGAGATATATTAATTCACTCCTCTTTTTCCATTCTCTTCCTTTCCTTATGTAACCAATCTATATAAATATGACGTGGGAGTGTATTTAGATGATCTGAAAATGATACATTACGTCCATATTTGGTGCGAAATGCTTGTCTTTCACTTTTTCTTATTGCCCTTGCTTCATTATATAGTGTCACCCATTTGCTCATTACATCACTATTGAGCACACAAAAACTATTTAACTTACCAAGTTCTTCTTTTGTTAGCACTTTACTCCTTCCTTTTCCTTGAGGTATTATAGAGGTTATCCTCAACTCTTCATCATCTTTCCATAGTCATGGTTAAGAGGGGTCCACTTCAGTAAGATATTCAGAGATATAAACAAGGGATGATTGCGCTAACCAACCCTCATCCATGCTTCCCTCAGGCCGTGCTTTTTGCCTCATAAAATCTTTCAAGCTTTTCATGAAGCGCTCAAGAAAAAACATCCACCTTGCATGAACTGCCCCACAAAATGCGATCTCATCAATCAAGTATACAAGTAAATGCAATTGAGTGGTCAAAATGGAGCGAGGAAAATTTTCCTCCACCAAAAAAACCACCTTAATAGATCATACTTGAGCATCTTGCAATGTGTTTGGATCAATTTCCTTCAAGCTCACATATCTGTAAGAATGTATTTGACAATTGTTTATTTTTGTGTAGAAATTCAAAGAGGTTCACTACATGATAGATACAATATATAATGAAAAAATACAATATATACACACCTCACAAGCTCTCCCATCTTATAAATGATATCACATACATCTTTGGTTACACAATGGAATATGCTAGTAAGAAGTACGAACTGAATGTAAATAATATTCATAGATCAAATGATTAGTTGAGGAAAAATTCATTATACCCCAAAGTTTACACATAGTTACTCCACTAATTACTATATTCATGGTTAGAGATACCCTTACTTGAATCATTTTGTGCCAATTGTGGGACTTCAAACCAGATAGTTGCTCCACACCTCTTTTCTTTTTCTTTATGAAGGCTCCCTTGAGACATCTCATATATCCTATGGATGTTTGAAAGCTACATATCTCTTCCTTCACTATTGTTTTCTCGTTTTTTAACAACATCCAAGGTGCATGGGGTAGCTCAATCTTTCCTCTGGGTCCAATGCATGGCCAGGCTCGTCTCATGCGACCAATCCTACATAAATCCTCCCTTACATTGACTGAATCACGAGCCCCTATTAAGTGATCCCATAATGTAGATATAACATTTTTACATATGTGCATAGGGTCCAATAGGTGATTGATCTTGAGTTTAGTCCAATACGAAAGGTCAAAAAATATAGAGAACCTAACAAACAAACAATATATTATGTAAACAATTCATCATGCTAAATACTTTAAAGTCAATTGAGAGAAATGTACTTCTTATTACCAACTCATGCCGAGTGGAGGGTGATTGTCGGCATTAATCCATCTCTCCTTCCAATGTCGAATAGTTAGAGATTGTGGAGTCATTCCATTAGTAGGAAGAACATATTTGGGATGGTCAATAGGAAGAAATCGATGATGATTGTCATAGATAATCTTCTTTAAACGCGCTGGTCTAGAGGAAACTAGAGAAGGATCGCAAATAGGACATGCACGATATCCTGATGTGGTTAAACGTGAACAAACAAGTGAATTAATAAAATGCAATTGATTCAAGTCTTGTATTTCAAATATATAGTTATATACATGTACCTCAACACTCTCCATATCCTAGAAAGTCATGCATGGTCCACAAAAACATGGCTTTCAAAGTGAAATCTCTAGAGGATACAAATGCGCTTGCATCTTGCACCTCAATACCTTCACATAACATTTCTAACTCTTCAATCAAAGGTTCTAAGTAAATGTCCATGTTTTTTACCTTGTGCTTTCCAGGAATCAAAAGGGACAACATTACATGTCCCTTTTTAATTGCTATGGATGGAGGAATATTATAGTTCACCAATACCACAAGCCATACACTGTATGATGTGCTTTTGATGCTAAATGGATTGATTCCATCCATACCTAAACCAAATCTCAAATTTCTTGGCTCTTCTTTTCTAACGTGTCCTCTTAGTATCATCCAGGACACGTCTTAGCAGTCCATCGGAAAGGATGTCTAGAAAGCTCCGCCCAGCACTCCCATGGAATGTTACGGGATTTGCGATCTAGCATCTGCCACGTAGCAGAAGTATCCTGGCCGTTCCCACTTAGGATCAACCGGAATTAGGGTTTTCCTGATTGGTCATTAACTAACAGCAACTAGCGTCGGACCCGAGAAAACTACTTTACGCAGAAACGCCAGGTCCGACGCGGATTCACGCTGCACTTGGTTCAAGGAGAATGGGAAATGAGAGGGATGCAAGGCTCAACCTCTCTGCCATAAGGCATAGTCCCATTCCGTTCCCCTAAAACAACGTAAATCGATTAAGACATAACTCTAGGTCATCGCTTTCGTTATTCATTTTCTTTGACGATCATCCCGCTGTTCTTTGAGAAAAGTTCTTGGCTAACCGGGACCACCCAACTGCAGGACGGACCTATGGCCTATCCTCCGCACTTTCCTGGGTTTGTTTTAGTTATGTAATTATCTAACACATTAGTTTGACATGTAACAACCAGCTTCTTTAGCTTTGTCCTTGCTTTCTTTCTTTGTCCCTGATTATGACCTTGAACTCTCTTCATTTGAGGTCTGAATGCACCTCTGTTTGGGTCATTATAAGACCAAGTTTTGTTACCCCTTGGTCTAGCTTGCACCTCCTGAATTATAGGTGTCACTCGAATGAGTGCATCCTGAAGATCTGATGGACACATAGATTCGAGATGGGTATTTACTGGTGGATTTAAGCCCGCACAAAATTTGGACACCTACTGCGTCATGTCCATCTGTGGCGCATACTTTAAAAGTGAGACGAATTTAGAGTAGTATGCGTCAAGAGTGAGTCCTAACTGTTTTAGCTCATAGAACTCGTTCATTTTCTGTGTGTGATATGCAGGTGGTAAGTATCTTCCCTGCACGGCTTTCTTTAGCTTCTCTCAGGTAACGGATCCCTCTGAAATCCCTTGATCCCTGCGCCATTGCTTCCACCAAAGCCTGGCTTCGCCGATGAGCTTTAACTTGGCGAGCATAGCCTGATTGGCGGGTACACTACTGGCTGCTTCGAAGTAATCCTCCATGGATTCAATCCAAATTTCAGCATCAGCCTGAACAAACCTGCCTCTTCCATCAAACTCAGGTGGCTTTATCTGCTTGAGGAGGAACTTCTTCTCTTGGATCACAACAGTACTTGATGTAGGAGGCGAATTTGGAACCTGTACCTCGGGTTGTGTCTGGATAAAGGTTTTCTTAACGTTATTATATGATAATCGTCTTTAGTTTATCTTTCATTTTTAGTTCAGCTATCTCGTAAACAATGTAGCTACTTAACTTTTTAACAACTCTTATGCACAGCCAGATATTGATAAAAAGAAGTCTTTATTTGTATTTACATGGGCATAGCCTTTTTGAATACAACGTTTCATGTAATGATAAGCCAATCGTTACATTTAGTTTGGAGAGAACAACGTTGTATTGCATTTGTCTATAGGAACTGTATAATAGTAGGGTTTTGGGTCATGGATCTTTAGAAATCGATAATTCATTGGAAGTTCAGGATACCCTTTCCGTGGGAATCCATACTTGTCATGGCCGGCCCAACACTTTAATCATGTCGACTGGGATTACACGGGTTACTTCCTCATATACACATGAGTTCATCTCAAACCTCCGACCTCGGATATGTAAAGTTGAATTTACGTGAGCTTCCACAAAAACGAACAGCTTCACGACCTTCAAGTCTTCCAACCATTTGATCCTCTTTAGGTTGGTCTGTAGATAAGCAAACCGGTGGGCGGCTATATAGTAGATTCCTGAAGACCCCGTCCATCTTCATTCTATGTAAAGAGGTGATGGATTATAAATTTGCTCCAGGATATTCATCATCCCAACTCTTTGTCTATAAAGCGGAGAATGCGTTGCAGTCATAAACATGACCCGAAATACCAAAAACTTATTCCACACTTTGTAACTCTGCAAGACAGATTTGAAGGTAAGGAAATGTTTGGACAACAACAATTTCTTTACTTCATTTTATTGAGATATATAAAAGCAATTCCGTTATTAGTCGGCTCTGATACCAACTATAACGTGTCCTCTTAGTATCATCCAGGACACGTCTTAGCAGTCCATCCAAAAGGATGTCTAGAAAGCTCCACCCGGCACTCCCACGGAATGTTACGGGATTTGCCCGTAGACTAGTATGCGGGCCTCAAGATCCAATCTCGAGTCACGTTAGCCTCTTGTACAGGACCCGAAAGGTGAGGGATTTATGGCCAAAGCCCCCCCTAGCACCCAACCGTCCTCCTGCTCCAAGTAGAGCTCAACGAAGAGACCTCTCGTGGCAGGTTCGGTCCACGTTCCCAGCGCGGTCAACAACCCCCTTAGTTAGGTTCAGGCAGGCAGTCGGGGGTAACTGAAACTGCCTCTTCCTTCAGGCCTTCAACCTGAAGTATAGATATTCATTTAATTTGTAATTCATAAATCAAACAGTGCTCTAAAATCTCTAGCAAGCACAAACAATTTCCATTAATCGACCTTGTTTGTTTGGCAAACTACTAAGGAATGATTCTTTCCTTTCGAATGTATCCACACTCGTTTCAAGGGATCTTGCAACTTGGCAAGCTCCTTTATATTCCGGGTTAGGGCGTACCTTATTAACCCAACTTAGTCAACCCTAAAGTTCATTGGATACTTTAGTTTCCGATTTGTAACTTTCCTTATTTAGAAGAAAATCCAAGAATACATCCTTTTGCAACATAACTTGCATAAGGATCTACCATCCTTGTTGAGGTTGTTTACCCTTTATTCTTGTGAATCAATCACAAGACTACATGACTTCGTACTTGCTGCGCAAGTCCTGCAATGAAATAATCCATTTTAGTTTCTTTAAGCTGATGTATGTTGGACCTAGGGTCTCTTTTTAAGAACCTCAGGGACAAAACCTAGTTCCTTATCTTTACGAATTTATTGACCCTAAAATAAGGAAAGTAGTCAAGTGCTTAAGGTATAAACATTTCTTTGGTCTTTAAATAATTTCCAAGGTATATTTTTTCAGCATGGTATTTCTAAGTTTAGATTGGTTTGGTTATCTTTTGGAAGGTAATATTGATCACCTCGTCACGATTTGTTATCCTTGTGACAATTGATTTTTCAGTCGCGGTAAAAATTCCATTTAATCTTCCTTTTTCCTTGCAAACAAAACTCATGTCAAATAACAATCTTTTCCTTGTTAAGATATACAATTAGCAATGATAACTTCCTAGTAATTTGAGCAATGAAAGAAACCTTTCATGAATTTAATCTTCTACAATGATTCGTTGCAAAAAGGAATAGGACTAATGGTGCAAGCTGCGGTTTTTATACCTTCAAGATGTAGCCGAAATATACTACTACAGTAGGCAGATAATCTTGCTTGTAATTCGTTTTAATGCATGATGCTATTCGAAGGAAACTATGTTCTATACATTATCATTTGTTCGATTTAAGTTAAACTCATTCATTGAAAATAACTCGGAAAAATATATCCTATCCCTAACAATTTATCTTTGTATGATTGACTTAAAACCGATATAAAACCAACAAGGAAAAACCTGGTTTTGGGGTGAGATATCCACATGGATACCAGGAGATGATCCTCCCGCAGCTACTCCTTGGACTTTCTTAGGCGGCATCACAGTTCAATCGTGAAGGCAACTTTTGCTCTTTCTTCTGGATTTCCACCATCTATCTTTCGAGGCAAGAAGTCATTCAAAAAGTTGACCAATGGTTTTAGGCACGGGGATTAAGGGTTTTCTCTTCCTAAAGTAAGGTGAATTTTTAAGGTTCTTGGGTTTAATGCATCACGGGAAAGGCTTTAACGTACCCGGGAAGGGGGGTTAATTGTACCCCAGAAAAGGGGTTAATGCACCACGGGAAAGGGGCTTGGGGGTTTAAAAACCCGGGGGAGGGGAAATGAAAATTCACAGGAAGGGATATGAGGGGGTGAATGGGGGCTTGACTAGCCCCCCCCTTAGGAAGCTTCCACTTCCTTATTACATGGCAGGGGGGGAACTACACGGCAGCGAATGATGTGCTGGCGGCCAGGGCGGACTACAGCAGCAGCTCTTCGGCAGCTCTAATGGCTTCCCTCTCCACTTTTTTTTTCAGCGATAGATCCTTCTCATCAATCCCTCCTCCCTCTCGATCAATGGCAACGATAGTAGAGACTTGGATTGCTTCTCCAGCCGGTAGCGCACAACTGCCTCTCCCTTCTCGATTCTTACCCTCAATTATATAGGGAGAGGGGAGGGAATCCTCCCCCCCTTACCTATTAGTATGCATGGCAAGGGAGCCAAGAAAACTCCAGCGGAGGAGCTTGCTGGCTCCTCCATTCCACCTCTCACGCTCCCGCTTGACACGCCGCCGTGAAGGCGAATTTTTTTTTCCTTTTTATATATTTAATATATTACATCTTTGAAAATGGACCACAAATTGTCTATATGTTGCCATGCCGGTGTGTCTGCAGGGATCCTCCATTTTTAATCACTTGAACGATGACTAGCATGCCATGACATGAACTTTGCAATAGACTTATACTTGAACACAAGTTGAACACGTGGAATAATCGGAAAATATCGCAAAACCTTACGAGGCATATCCATTGACTTCATCACCACTTCGTATCTTGATTCACCACAAACAAGACACTCTCTGCGAACTCATGAATCCCACGAAATAAGACACAATCATTGACACATGCATGGATCTTGACATAATCAAGGCCTCCCTCCAAAGATGTCAAAGTAAAATGTCTTTCTTGCTCTCTCTTAGTTGGCAATTTGTTTCCTTTTGGAAGCATTTGTGATAATAACCTACATATATTTTTAAAAGTGAGTTAAAAAACCACCAACATATATTTGTGTCTGATTTCAAAATAGAACAATTAATATTATAATTCATAAGCCAAACTGAATTGATACCTACTTCAATAACATATTCAAACTGACAGTACTCCATCCATAAATTGTTTACAAGTTAAGTATCTCGAGGGACGCACAAAGAATAGAGTACGTACAACCTTTATACAATGGAGTAGATGACGCTACGTATAGTGGGTCATCTGGCTTCGTCGAGTGACCTTCTCACCGAACCGGTTGCGAAAAAAGATCGTGTACCATGTCGCCCAAAATCTGATCCTCTACAACTTAATGGGGCATTTCATAAGGGCTACTATCATGGTCATCGATCTCCACTCTTCTTGAAGACTCTGCCTCCTCGCGTCGACGTTTTGCAGCCTCTCGACGCTCGGGAGAGAGCATCTGAGGATGTGGCACCGCAACCTGCTCAACCACAAAAGGGGGTTACATGTACGTTGATATATATTTCAAACATAGACTAGTAATCTTAGTGTTAAAAACAATGAATACCTATGATTTTTCTCGGTCCCATTCTCCATATATACTGAGGTGTGATATTGCAACTCGACGTACTCGAAAAATACACCCTCGACAATGATCACAAATGCATTTAATTTTTCGTCGTAGCCATGCATCTCAATTATGAAGGTGTAATGTTTCATCCTCCTTGGAGGATGTGCTCATTGACTCATCAGCATGCACCGCACTAGGTGATGATGATAACATGATGAAACCTAATTCATGACAATATCAAATTTTTTATTAATATGTTTACATAAAAACTTCAAGGCGTATTAATTATTCTAAGATATTCAACTTTAAATACACAAAAATTATCATAAATACATACAAACTTATGATAAAAACTTACTAACAAAACTTATCTTAAATACAAAAACTTATGATAAAAACGCAAGCGCGCTAAATGCGCGTCTATGCCTGCGTCTATCTGCGCATTTAAATACTCGTCTATTAGCGCGTTTATGTAAAATTAGATGCGCATATACACGCAGAAATAGACGCAAACATCAAAATTCAAAAGATACAAGTGATTTCTTTTCAAACTACACTTTTCCTACGTTTTTTGCACGTTTTGGAGCTCGAGTTCAGCGGACATGCACTCTACCTCCACTAGTCTCTTCATGACTCACCTCTTCTTTCACTTCAAAGAGACAAGAAGGGAAAGAAGACAGCTAAAGAGAAGAAAACCAAGGAGAGGAAGAAAGAGAGAACAAAAGAGAGGAGAACAAGAGGAACAAGAGGCAAAGAGAGGAGACAACAAGCAGCAAGCATCAAGGGAGAACAACTCAACAAGGAGAGGAAGAAGGGGAAGGAAGCAATGCCACCACCCGTCCACACCAAAGACCCAAGGTGAGTCCTCTCTCTCTCTCTCTCTCTCTCTCTCTCTCTTTCCCCCTCCCTCCCTCTTTCTCTCTTTCTATATTAGGATCTTTCTTTCTATGAATTTAAAGCTTTTATATCACAAAAAAATCATGGTGGTTGTTTGAGAGCGACCGACTTAGCACGTCTGAGAGCGCGTGTAGTTTCTAGAGTAGATGCAAATATAGACATGCAACTGTTTTTTCTATTATCACATCTACAGGTGCGTCTCTAAGTGCATCTATTCTGAATGATAGATGTGAGTATACACGCGCCATGCTGAGAAAAAAGCTTTTGTTTTTTCCATGGTGGTACCACGTCTCTGAGCGCGCCTATTCTGTATACTAGATGTGAGAATATACGTGCTTTGCTAAAAAAACAAAGGCTTTGACTTTGGGAAAGTGTTTGAGAGTGCGTCTATTGTGCATCTCAAACACGAATATACATGTGCCAGGTTTGATTAAAAAGACAAGCTTTTATTTCTGGAATTATACAAACATGTTACACAATAGTACAATTTACACAATATTGCAGTTTAGCAAATTTGTCTTATTTCTGTGTTTTGTTTGCAGATGTCGCATCCTAGTTCATCTAGCAATGACCCAGATTTGGAGTGCATGAATGATACTTTTGCACAATTTAGCAGAGGGATCAATGCTTTTTTTAGAGGTTTTCCTAGCAAGGAAGACTTCATGGGAGAGATGACTAGACACCTTGGCCGCTCTCCCACAGTAGACGAGGTATTTTAGCGTTATGTCTGGAATGCCGTTGATGTCTTTGCCTAGCATTGATTCCCAAACACCAAATGTCCAAACCCCAATTGCAGGTACTCCACGTGCGACGCTTGTACATGCATCGGCTGAAGCACAAGCGTTAGCCGACGCACATGCATTTGTGGAAGCACGTGCATCCAGTGAGGCAGAGGGTAGTCGACAGAGAGGGAGGAGGGAGAGTCGAGGGGGAGGATGAGGCTTGTGTGGGGGTTGCCGAGGAGGTTGCGAGCGATCACCCTCACCAGAAGATCACGTAGAGGAGCTTGTATGCCAGTACTATAGAGTTACAGATACTGGTGGCATCGTCCATGATGATGAAGGAAGGAATGTAATGGTGTACATGAGGAGCATCGTGCATGCGATGTATAAAGATTGTTTCATTTACTTCAAGAATCAGAAAAGTGGCTTGTGTGACAGGAGGTGCTGAGGCAGTCCATAGGAGGTACCCAAATCTTGAGGATCAGCGATTCTCGGATGATTGGGGACGCACAAAAGTGAGGGATTTGCTTCACAACACGCACCAGGGAGTCACTCCGGAGACAAGGAGGAGCGTGGAGCCTATAGTCAACCACCTATGTGCCACCACATACAGTGGAAGAAAGCCAAGAAGAAAGTAGTAGAGAAAGTGAAGAGTCACCAACACGTAGAGGTGCGACGCATCCAAATGGAAACTATGGGATCATCGCATTACCGATCGGGTGGCAGAGAGTCGTGGGAGGCAGAGTTTGCAAGTATATTTTGATTTTTAGTTTTTTTAATTTTATATTTTTTTCAATTCTTTATGTAATTTATTCTAATACATTGTGTCTCATAATTGTTTGTATATCATAATTGTTTTGCAGACTACTATCGTTGATAGGATGCCTACTCCTAGGGAGGTAGGTTACCATCGAGGCCATAACCGCACAGCCACATGGCTTCACTTCTATGAGAAGGGTCTCATCACTGAGGAGCAATACAACCGGGCTATGAGGATTTGATAGCCAGAGGAGGTATGTTTTTCTTACTTTCCTATTAAAAGTATGGCTAATTATAACTTTTTCTTTGCAATTATACGTAAGCAACCTTGATCTTTTGTGTGTGTAGGCGAACCTCGATGTGGAGCATAGCAAGGAGGGGGATAGCGACGCCAGTAGCGATGGTGGTGGTAGCATAGATGTTTCTTGTTCAAAATCGTAGAGGAGCACCATGCCTCCTCTATGGCCTTGTTGCTTTTTTTTTCTATTATCCATCTTTGAGCATATTACTTGTGGCCATGCTTTAGATCGCAAGCACTTAAACTCCCCATGTAAATGCGTTTTATATATAATGAATACATGGATTTTTGTTTTCAATTCTCGTGCCTTCAAATCCATTGTGTTTTCCCCAAATGCACAATTTGATGTATGGGAGGAGGAAAAAAAAACCAATTAGCAACCACATGTTCTCAGGTTTTTTTTTCTAATTTTGTGCTTCGCATCTATTTGCGCACCTAAATTGTAGAAAATGTGCATCTATACTCATGTCTAGAATGCACAGTACACACACCCATAGACACGCTATATAATTCAAATTAATAAAAAGAAATTAAATATCTTTGTTAAAAAATGATATTTTTGGTTTTGCAGTCGGGTCTACTAGCGCATGTAAAAGCGCGTCTATGCACGTGTCTATGTGCCCATCTAATCTTCCATGTAGACGCGCTTGTAGACACACAAAAGAAATTAAATAAATAATAATTTTGGTTTTCATCGACGCATTTATTTATGCGTGTATATGCTCGTCTTAGACGCGAAATGGTACAAGCGCATTTAGACGGGCTTATAGACGTGCCCATAAGATTTTCTCTCAATTTAAAAATCACGTCTAAGAGCGCGTCTAAGACGCCTTTTTGTTGTAGTGCATGAATCTAAGTGCGAGCTACAGATCCTCGCCATCAGAAATCTTATCCCAATGCAAAGGAGCATCGAATAGACTCCCCTCAAGAATTCCTACTCGCTAGTAGAGACCCCTACCACTTTATGAGAAGCTACAATCAAAGATCCATGTAATCATCGCATAGACATAAACCACGACATATCCTCCATGATCTCAGGATATCGAATCATTTGATTGCATATACTGCATCAAAATTATGATCGCATTTCTTCTCGATCTCTCGTGGCCTGCTCGTATTTAGCCACTTCTCCATGGATGTATGATGTAACATACAAAAATGATTCACTTTCTTCTCCATTTCAACATCCATCCTTTCTTCTACCACATTTCCAACCACCATATCTCTAGTCAAGTCTGTTATCGTCCTTCAGCCACCATAGCATACTATTGTCTGAATCCACTGCTGGTAGCCATTGTAAATCCACCGTTGTGGTAGCCATTGTGAAATATGCTACCTTCTGGAAGCGCGTTGTCGCACAAAGCCCTTCAGGGTTTCATGAAGTGCTCCAAGAAAAACATACATCGCTTATGGATGGGTCCCACAATCTCCACTTCATCTACAAGATGCACCAGGAAGTGAGTTTGTATCATGAGCATGCTAGTAGGTAGGTACTTCTCAAAAAGATAGACCATCTCCACTTCTCTGCAGATGCCAAGAGGCATATTCCATGGTGGATTTTGTAAGGAACTATTTATTTGTCGGGGCTTGTGTATAAAGAGGATTCCTTGCACGAGAAGTTGACGGGTACCCCTATCCTTTTCGACCATCAGATTAATTTAATGTGAACGTAGGTAATTCCACATCGGGTGATTCTATAAAATACATATTAAATTAATAGACATTTACGAGTTTAGAGTGTGCACTTGAATTAAATTAAGATAAGTTCAATGTTTCAACCTATTTAATTATTTTATAGTCGAAGACTTTTAGGTATTCACTTTTGTTGGATTTTATTTAATTATTTTCTAACAATTGTGAATGCTTCAATTGATGTGTAGAGTAGGCAGCGATGGCATTGGATAGCAACGAGCGATGTCGTAAATCTAAATGACTAGAAGAATTACTATTTTTTATGGGTGCACGCCTTTTCACTAAAGGTGTGAAACCAATATTTATTTAAGCGTGCTTACTTATTAAAGCACTTGACAAAAAATTTATAACATTGTATGCCCATAGGCACTTCCCATAGACACTCGATTAAATATTTCATTATTTGATATTTGTATTTGGGCATAGCTTGACTTTCGAACTCCCAAACGCCTCACTTCATATTTGGGAAAAAAAAAACAAAAAAGCAAAACTATGCTATTTGTAAAGTGGGCTATTTTTGGGCTAAAATATAAAAAAATTTATAAATATATACCTTTTGAAGCACTCACACAAGGCATGGGGGAAGATTGCATCCAATTTGTCTTTTTGTCTCATGTCGTGCAAATTCCCTTTTGCTTTGTTCTTGAAATTATGAAGATTTGTAGAATTCTTTGTTCTTGGGAGCCTTCCGGCATTCACTAGGCATGTATACACCATCTGATCTGTGCACCAGTGGTATCAAAGCTGAGATCAAGAGCTTCCAATCGCTTGACATCTCGCGCGAAGGCAAAGCTCATAGAATGAATGGTCTCTACAGGCAATCTCGTGACAAATTGACAATAGAAAAGTGTTCCTCGCAGTGAAAACCCCTCTATTTACCCTCTGATCATGAATGACCTCTCATAGCAAGAAAAGGACCACTCCGAAAGCCCCTTTGTGAAGTCATTTTTCTCACAAAGAAAGCAATTGATATCATGGAAATTGTTAAGCTCTGACATGTTTGCCTATTGGTTTTCTAAGTATATTTTAGCAGTTCATCAAGAAACAAATCTAAGTGTCACCACCTGGCACTCCCATGGAATGTCACGGGGTTTTCTGCCTAGGGTTTCCCAAGTCCGCCTCTCGCAATGGAACGTTCACGATCAAACCCACTAGGATCGACCTGAAACTTGAGTCCCTAGTGGCGGTCAAGGTCTCCTCACAGCATTCCTACGTCGGGTCTTGGACATTCTACTTTACATGAGGTTACCCAATCCAAATTTGATCCATACCGCACTTGGCTCAAGGACAATAAGAAATGAAAGGGATGTGTTGCTCAACCTCTCTGCCAGTAGGGCATGATCCCATTTCAGTCCCCTAAAACAACTTGAGTTGGGTTCTAACCTCACATTGCCTAGAGGTCAAACGACGGTAAAATCTTGTGAGAAGCCCCCCAGTTCTCTAGGACCACCCTGCCGTAAGACATACGTGCCATCAGGGGTTCTGCCCACTCGCTTCCCTCAATAGGGGTACTTTAGTTATTTAATTAGCCCTATCACATTTATGTGTGACATTTAAAAGTGGCTTCCTTAATTAAGCCTTTTAGGGAACATGGTTCATTCACGTAATCTTATGGCACTACCACAAAGACAATTTAAGATAGGTTCCTTGGAAGTAAACTTAGTACTAGCATCTTAACTGAGATACAAGTCTTGTTTAAAAAGGGACAATATCCACAATCCATGAGGATGCACCTTATTTCCTCCGACATTCTGCCCTTGCACTAGTAACAAGGGCTTCAAGAATCTATCTCCAGTCACACATATCATTTGAGTAGGACCTGGAGGCAAGAAATTTACGACTAGAGCCCCCTCTAGCATCCAATCATCTTCCTACATTCAAACCAACCTGCGGAGAGACCTCTTGGGATAGGTTCGGTCCATGTTCCCATCACGGCTATTAAACCCCCCTTGGCTAGGGTTGACAGCCAACTAGAGGTGGTTTGGTGTGCCTTCCAAAATATCAACCTAATTCATTATTTCCATTTCTTTTATGAGTTTGGGGTCATACAATCTTCTTACAAGCGGTGTTCCTAAATTTAGAGGCACAAACAATGGTGCAAGCAAGTGCTCGGGACATCTACTAAGGTGGAGTCCCTATCTTTAATGCTTAGCATTTGTCCTTCTTTCCCTTGTGTCAATTTCCAATATCCTTTGAGGGATAGATAATACCTTCTTTCCGACCCCACTTCTATGTGATAGGAGTGAGCAATTATGCAATTGGATCTATATCCAGTAGTTCTTGAATGGTAGTTATCCTAGCTTACTGGCCCTTAGCCCAAGGTTCTTGTCTTGGGAAAATGATACTCGAGTTTTCTTATATTAACATCTAGTTGTATCATGGCTAAAGGCAATATCTCCAAGGTTGTTTTGGATTTATCGTGGCCAAATGTAGGGCAAAGACCAATGACTCGTTCACTTGTCTCAAGGTCAACCTATGAATGTAACAATAGTTTGACTCGTTTACTTTTAGTCCCTAAATAAGTGGAGTTAAGCCCTATCTTTACGTCTATATGACTCATCTTATTGAACTACCTTGAGCACTTAAGTTTAGCTCTTCATATGCGTGTCTTATAACTATCTTTAAGATGAATCCCTAGCAATGCAACTGAAATTGTCCACGATACCACACAATCTAGATGCAAGTCTTTCTTAAGACGATGATGCAATGCGGAGTTATTTTCTAGGGAATTCATTTCAATGCACTTATGAAAATCATAAATAAAGACTTTTATTTTCCTTTTGTGCGAGGAACAGGAATTCATCACACCTAATTCAAATGCAAGCTACTTTTCTCTAAATGTTTATAGCAGCCTAATATCGCGCTAAGTATTGCAATGACCTAAACATACTTAACTGTCATCGTAGCAACTCACAATCCTCATGGAATTGATTCAAGTCTTTATTCCTACCTTTCCAATCTCACCAATTCCGCAATGCAAAAAATATGATTTTCTCTTAATGATGACTATACTTTATCATCCCGACAACCTATTTTTCAGTTTCTTTTACCTCTGAAGCATGCCAATGAAATTGTTTAAATCTAATGCACTATGAACACAATCAATAAAGTCCTTGATTTCAGTGTACACAAATGCGAAATATTTTGTGCAAGTTGTTTGTTCTAAAGATGACAAAGTGCAATAAGACACAATTTCCAACCTGATTGAATAATGCAACCGAATTGGTGGTTAGTTATCCTAAATTTTTTTAACTAGAATACTTCTCCCTTCCCAATGAAGTTAATCTACGTTTTTAAGAGTTCCCATCAAAGTATGATTTATGGGATGCACCTGGTTACCAAGTGTCACAGTTCCTTGACCCGCAACTGCATTGGTTGAAGCAGGATTCACGCTCAATTGGACCTTACTTTGCTTGGGAGGCATCGTATAGTTTGACTTTTTCCTCATGGCTAAGTACCCAGGCTAGAAGAGAGTTGACTCCTTGTGGAAGGAAATCAACCATGAGAACCCTCTCAAAGAGGGGGAAAAAGAAAGGGGAAACTTGGAAGCCTCCAAGGGAAAATTTCTCTCTCTCTCACTCTCTCTCTCTCTCTCTCTCTCTCTCTCTCTCTCTCTTTCTTTTACTCTCTCTCTCTCTCTCTTTTCTCTTACTCTCTCTCTCTCTCTTTTCTCTCACTCACTCTCCCTCCAGTTTGACAGCAGGGAAGAGTAATGTTAGTAATGCCCCTTCTTCTTATGCCTAAGGGGATTTTATAGTGGTATGGGGGGGGGGAGGAATAGTATGATATGGAGCCCCCCCCATCCCCATCGGGGTAGCCAGGTGTATGGCCCCATGAAGTCGATGTCTCCTTGCTCCACATACATGTTTTGGAAAGCCTTGATTCGCTTTGCCCATACGCAAATCTTGTCCCCCCTCTCACCTTAGCCACTAGCAGCTGCCCATCCTCTTCTCATTGAAGCTCCCCCACACCGGCTTGTCATCACATGGTTGCCCCCTCCCCCTCCGTTTGCTAGCTACCGGTGTGAGTAAAGGGGGGAATTTATCCTTTTTTTTTTAATTCATTAATTAAGGGGGGGGTCATACAGCAGGGGAGGGAAATATTACATCCTTTTCTCCTTAAGGAATTAATATGTCCTTGTCTCAGAAGGAATTAGGGATATTGTTGGTTGAGAGTACTCTAGTCAATCCATGTGGCATCGTCTTTTGGAAAGTCCTTCCGCTAGATGAGGTACTCCTTGAGGATTCTACTCCTCAATCTCTTTTCCTAAATGTCTAAGATTCTATCTAGCCAAAGCTCAAGGATTCCTTCGCTTGGCATTACAACTTCTTGATCATTGAGTACATGGCTAGGATTGGATACATATTTCTTTAGTAGCCTAACATGAAATACATTGTGAACCTTTACATTCTCAAGGAGTTGGAGTTTGTAGGCATTGGGCCCTAGGCATTTGACGATCCTGTAGGGTCCGCAATACCTTGGACTCAGTTTTTTAAATTCTCCCAATGATAAGGAATGCTTCTTGGGCCGTACATGAATAAAAACCATGTCTCTCTCATTAAAGAGTCGCTCTTGTCTATTTAGATCTGCATAGGCTTTCTGCCTGTCCTTGGCGGCTCTAATATCTTGTCTGATGGCCTTAACTTGGTCATCCATTACCTTGAGCATTTCCTTAGAAGCTTCTACCCTTAAAGTAGGATCTAAAAAGCTCAATGGAGTACAGCAATCATGCCAATACAATGCTTGAGTAGGTTTCATTTGAATGCTTTGCTGGTAGGAAGCATTATAGGTGAACTCTACCACTGGTAGATATTGGATTCATTTCTTAGGTTTGCGATAGCAATAAGCTCTAAGGATATCTTCATTGACTTGGTTGACCCCATTTGGCCATCACTTTCAAGGTGATAGGCTCTACTTAAATAGAGTTGAGTCCCAATGGCCTCGAATATTCCTCTCCAAAAGTGAGATGTGAAGAGGGAGTCACAGTCATTAACGATCCTTCTAGGCAACCCATGGAGTTTGAATATCTCCTTGATGAATAATCTAGCAATATCTAAAGCTTTATAGTTTTTCTTGATTGGAACAAGGTGTGCAACCTTGGTGAGTATGTCCACTATAACCATAATCAAATTGTAGCCTCCTTGCATTGAAGCTAACCCAACAACAAAGTCCATGCTGATAAATTCCCACTTCATTTGGGTGATGTCAAGAGATTGTAGCTTCCAAGGCATCTTGACATGTTCGGCCTTAATGCGCTGGCAAGACAAACATTTTGTGACATATTTGAGCAAGTCTCCCTTAAGCCTTCCCCAATAGTAGCTCTTTCTAAGCGTGTTCAGGGTCTTGAGATATTTGAGATGGCCTAACGAAGGGGAGTCATGTGTATCCCAAAGTATTCTCTATTTGAATTTCTTGCTCGAGGGTATGCATAATCTTGTCCTAAAATAGACAAGTCCCTCATTGACCGAGAATTCTTGATACTTGTCCTTAAGTTTGGGGTTTTGGTCATTTTTCAAAATTTCCTTTATTATCTCTAGATATTTTGGGTTATGGCTAGCTTCTTCCTTAGCTAGTTCAAGGATAGGGTTGCTATGTATTGACACCATAGTTACCAATGATTCCACCATTGCAGGTTCCTCCATGATAAGAGAGCTGAGGAACGCCTTACAACTTAGGGCATCAGCAATCACATTCTCTTTGTCGAGTCGATACCTGATCTCAAAATCATACTCCTGCAGAACTTTTATCCAACGAAGTTGCCTCATGTTGAGGTTGGTGTGGATGAAGATCCATTTAAGGCTCTTATGGTTCGTGACCAATGCAACTTGTTACCAAGCAAGTAATGTCGCCAAAGTTTGAGGGCATGAATCATTGCTAGCAGCTCTGGGTCATGGGTGGCATAATTCCTTTCATGGGTTTTTAGCTTCCGCAAGGAATAGGCTATAGGGTGACCTTCTTGCATTAGTATATATCTAGTATCTGTGACAACTTCAAATTCCTTACTTAAGTTAGGGAGCTTAGGAATTGGTGTTGTCATCAAGCTATGCTTGAGTTGATCTAACTTGCTTGTTCAGAGGGCATCCACACTATGGCAACTTGCCTTTTTAGTAAATTTGTGAGGGGTGCTGCGATTAAAGAATAGTCCTTAATGAAGATCATGTACCAACCTATTAATCCAAGAAAGCTATGCACTTCTTTAATAGTATCTCGTGGAGACCACTCTTGGACATCCTTAACCTTTGTAGGGTCTACAGAGATTCCTTCATTTGACACAATAAATCCAAGCTATTTAATTTTCCTTTTGAGGAAGGCACACTTTTTCTTTTTAGCAAAGAGCTTATGAGTCTAAAGACTGATGCGAACTTGAGGTCATGATTCTCCTCTTTCTTGGAATAAACTAAGGTGTCATCAAAGAAAACAAGTACAAAATCATTGAGATATGGTCTAAACATGTCATGCATTAGCCAGTTAAAGGTGGTAGGGGCATTAGTCAATTCAAAAGACATTACTGTGAATTCAAAATGACCATATCTGGTATTAAATGTTGTCTTTGAAATATCCTCATCCTTGATGCGGATCTGATAATACCATGACCTCAAATCAATCTTGGAGAAGATTTTTTCTCCCTACAATCAATCGAGTAACTTGTCTATCCTTGGAATGAGGTACTTATTCTTGATGGTTACTTGGTTTAAACCTCTATAATGGATGCAAAGTGGAAGTGTACCATCCTTGTTCTTTTGAAACAAGACTGGAGCCTCCCAAGGAGAATTGTTGGCGCATATGTGCCCTTGGTCTAGTAGCTGTTTGAGTTGTTTATTTAACTCAATAGCTTCAGGAATGGACATCTTGTAGGGACTTTTTGCAACTAGCACTACAACAGAAATGAGGCATAGACGCGCATGTTAGACGTGCAAAGTCGGGCGCATCTATCATTGCGTCTATATGTGTGTGTAAAAGAGCATGTAAATAGACGCGAAATTTGTGTCTATGTATCCGCGTAAATAGACGCCGATATAGACGTGCCACCAGACGCGAAATTATTTAACCACATAAAATTGGACTTAATATAATAAAAAAACCAAGTTAATAATTATTTAACCACCTGAAATTGATTCTTGAGTATGCACGTGTGCACATGATAAAAACCATAGAATTAAGAATACACATTGAATAATTGAATTAAAAAACCAGAGTTAATAATTATTTTTTCATTGCTCTCTAATGAATGGTAGTTTTTCCTATTGACAAGCTTGATATAAGTAATTAGCGGCAAGTGACAGAAACCTTATTATACAATTAGTAGCAAGCATTGCAATATCTATCTCGTAATTTCTCTTCTTGAAGATGATAAAAAATACTTCCTTTTTATTATGGAAAATTCAATTTAGCTTTAAACTTGACTATTGATTCTTGAGTATGCACGTGTGCGCATGATAAAAACCATAGAATTAAGAATACACATTGAATCATTAAGCAAATTAAGTATGTTACAGTGAATGATCAATCTCATCTTCAATGAGATCAGCCCTTGCTAAACTATCTACTTCTAGGTCTATGTTACAAAGAGGTAATGAAACAAATAAGTCTATCCCACTATAAGATGTGTTGCTATATTGCTCAATAACTTCATCAATATCATTGACAATCACATTATTGTCTTCTTCTGCTTTTTCTTGAACATCCTCGCGAGGTTCATCTTGTACTATATCACGCATATCATCCATTATGGTGTCATCATGTACATCATCATTAATTGTTGGATTGTCATCTGCTATCTCTATGTCGGAAATATTACCTTATATTGGTTTTGAATGATTAGATATAGGGATGACATACCACCATCGGTTATTGTTTACCATTGGATGATACACAACCTGTATTTGAAAAACAAAAGCAAAAAACTTAAGTACTTATTATATTGTGTATATGTGTCACATGTATATATATAAAAATTTTAGCTTTTGCATATATACTTGCTCGCATTGTTGAGGTAGTACTAATGTGTCGTTCTTGTTTTGGTGAAGTTTTGTAGAGTCAATGATTACAAAACCACTTGGATGACGTCTGATTGTGCAATGCTCACCATTTGTTACCACTCCTTTAAACCACTTCACATCTAGTACATATATAAAGAATCGTCTGAAGTCAAGCTTTAGAATATCTTGGATCAAGCCACAATAACCTTCCATGGTACCACTAGCATCCTCGAAGTGAGCAAGACCACCACAATCTTGGGTATTTCTCTTTTCATCTATACGTTGAGTTCGAAGATATTACCCTCACACTAAATAGCATTGAAGAATGTGCACTAGTAGTAAAAGATAAAAGATCAAACATGTCAATTATTTATATAAAATAAAACTTATAGAAACAAATTCATTGATAGTATGTCTTACCTTTGATAAGCAACCTCGTGCATATTCCCACTCTTCTTGAGATAAATTAATTTTCTCGTCTTTTTCCATTCTCTCCATTTCCTCATGTAACCAATCTATATCAATATGACGTGGGAGCGCATTTAAATGATCTGGAAATGAGACATTACGTCTATATCTGGTGCGCAATGCTTGTCTTTCACTTTTTCTTCTTGCCCTTGCTTCATTATATAGTGTCACCCATTTGCTCATTACATCACTATTGAGCACACAAAAACTATTTAACTTACGAAGTTTTTCTTTTGTTAACACTTTACTCATTCCTTTTCCTTCAAGTATTATAGAGGTCATCCTCAAGTCTTCATCATATTTCCATAGTCGTGGTTGAGAGGGGTCCACTTCAGCAAGATATTCAGAGATATAAACAAGGGATGATTGCACTAACCAACCCTCAGCCATGCTTCCCTTAGGCGTGCTTTTTGCCTGACAAAATCTTTCAAGGTTTTCATGAAGCGCTCAAGAAAAAACATCCACCTTGCATGAACTGCCCCAGAAAGTGCGATCTCATCAATCAAATGTACGAGTAAATGTAATTGAGTAGCCAAAATGGATCGAGGAAAAATTTCCTCCACCAAACAGACCACCTCAACAGATAATACTCGAGCATCTTGCAATGTGTTTGGATTAATTTCCTTCGAGCTCACGTATCTGTCAAGATGTATTTGAGAAATGTTTATGTTTGTGTAGAAATTCAAAGATATATAATGAAAAAAATACAATGTATACACACCCCAGAAGCTCTCCCATCTTGTAAATGATATCACGTACATCTTTGGATACACAATGGGATATGCTAGTAGGAAGTACGAACTAAATGTAAACAATATTCATAGATCAAATGATTAGTTGAGGAAAAAGTCATCATACCCCAAAGTTTACACATAGTTACTCCACTAATTACTATATTCATGGTTAGAGATACCCTTACTTGAATCATTTTGTGCCAATGGTGGGACTTCAAACAAGATAGTTGCTCCACACCTCTTTTCTTTTTCTTTATGAAGGCTCCCTTGAGACATCTCATACATCCTGTGGGTGTTTGAAAGCTACATATTTGTTCCTTCACTATTTTTTCCTCGTTCTTTGACAACATCTAAGGTGCATGGGGTAGCTAAATCTTTCCTCTGGGTCCAATGCGTAGCCAGGCTCGTCTCATGCGACCAATGTTACATAAATCCTCCCTTACATTGACTGAATCACAAGCCCCTATCAAGTGATCCCATAATGTAGATACAATATTTTTGAATATGTGCATGGGATCCAACATGTGATTGATCTTGAGTTCAGTCCAGTATGGAGGATGAAAAAATATAGAGAACCTAAAAAACAAACAATATATTATGTAAACAATTCATCATGCTAAATACTTTAAAGTCAATCGAGAGAAATGCACTTCTTAGCGACTCATGCCGAGTGGAGGGTGGTTGTCGGCATTAATTCATCTCTCCTTCCAATCTCGAATGGTTAGAGATTGTGGAGTCATTCCATTAGTAGGGAGAACATATTTGGGATGGTTAATAGGAACAAATCAATGATGATTATCGTAGATAACCTTTTTTAAACGTGCCGGCCTAGAGGAAACTAGAGAGGGACCGCAAATAGGACATGCATGATATCCTGATGTGGTTAAACCTGAACAAACAAGTGAATTAATAAAATGCAATTGATTCAAGTCTTGAATTTCAAATATAGAGTTATATACATGTACCTAAACACTCTCCGTATCCTGGAAAGTCATGCATGGTCCACAACAACATGGCCTTCAATGTGAAATCTCTAGAGGATGTAGATGTGCTTTTACCTTGTGCTTTCTAGAATCAGAAGGGACAACATTACATGTCCCTTTTTAATTGCCATGGATGGAGGAATATTATAGTTCACCAATACCACTAGCCATACATTGTATGATGTGCTTTTGATTCCAAATGGATTGATTCCATCCATACCTAAACCAAATCTCAAATTTCTTGGCTCTTCTTTGAAAACAGGTCACAAATTATCTATATGTTGCCATGCCGGTGTGTCTGCAGGGATCCTCCATTTTCCATCACTTGAACGATGACTAGCATGCCATGACATGAGATTTCTAATAGACTTACACTTAAACATAAGTTTTATACGTGGAACAATCGGAAAATGTCGCAAAACGTTAGGAGGCACATCCATTGACTTCATCTCCACATCGTATCTTGATTTGCCACAAACAGGACACTCTCATGCGAACTCATGAATCCCACGAAATAAGACACAATCATTGACACATGCATGGATCTTGACATAATCGAGGCCTCCCCCCAGAGATGTCAACTAATGTCTTACTTACTCTCTCTTAGTTGGCAATTTGTTTCCTTTGGGAAGCATTTGTGTTAATAACCTACATATATATTTAAAAGTGAGTTAAAAAGCCACCAACATATATTTCTATCTGATTTCAAAATAGAACAATTAATATTATGATTCATAAGCCAAACTAAATTGATACGTACTTCAATAACGCATCTAAACTGACATTACTCCATCCATAAATTGTTTGCAAGCTAAGTATCTCGAGGGACGCACGAAGAACGGAGTATGTACAACCTTCATACAACGGAGTAGATGACACTACATATAGTGGATCATCTGGCTTCATAGAGTAACCTTCTTCCTGAACCGGTTGCGAAAATAGACGGTGTACCATGTTGTCCAAAATCTCATCCTCTACGACTTGATGGGGCATTTCATGAGGGCTACTATCATGGTCGTGAGTCTCCACTCTTCTTGAAGACTTTGCCTCCTCGCGTTGACGTTTTGCAGCCTCTTGACGCCCCGGAGGGAGCATCTGAGGATGTGGCACCGCATCCTGCTCAACCACAAAAGGGAGTTTCATGTACGTTGATATATTGAGTAACATAGACGAGCAATCTTACTGTTTAAAAAAAACAATGAATACTGGTGATTTTTCTTGGTCCCATTCTCCATACAAGCTGAGGTGTGACATTGCAATTGGACGTGCTTGAAAAATACACCCTTGACAACGATCACACATGCATTTAATTTTTCGTTATAGCCATGCATCTCGATTATGAAGACGTAATGTTTCATCCTCACTTGAGGATGTGCTCGTTGACTCATCAGCATGCACCGCACTAGGTGATGATGACGACATGATTAAACCTAATTCATGACAACATCAAAAATATTTGTCATTCATATGTTTACATAAAAACTTCAAGCTAGCGTATTAATTACTCTAAGATCTCAATTTTAAATACACAAAACTCATCATAAATGCATTAAAACTTATGATAAGAATTCACTATGAAAACTTATCTTAAAAACAAAAAATTATGATAAAGTCTAAATTAGTGTCTATTTGTGCGTCTATATTTGCGTCTATATCCGCGTTTACGTACACATCTAAATTAGCGTCTATTTGCGCGTCTATGTTTGCATCTATACGCCCGTTTACATAAACCTTAGATGTGCATATACACACCAAAATAGACATACACGTCAAAATTCAAACCATACTTAAATCATTTCTTTGAAGCTCGAGTTTAGCCGACATGCAATCTCTTCATGCCTCACCTCCTCATGAGTCACCTCTTCTTTCATTTCAAATACACAAGAAGGGAAAAAGGAAAGCCAAGGAGAGGAAGAAAGAGAGAACAAGAGAGAGGAGAACAAGAGGAAGAAGAAGCAACAAGCAAGCATCAAGGGAGGGTAACTTACCAAGGAGAGGAAGAAGGAGAAGGAAGAAGCGCCACCACCTGCCACACCAAACACCCAAGGTGAGTTTCTCTCTCTCTCTCTCTGTCACTCTCTTTCTCTCTCTATCTGTGTATTAGGATTTCTGATTCCATTATATATTGCATTTTGTAAATCATGAATGGCGGTCGTCGAACTAAAATCAGCCGACTGAGCGCGTCTGCCAGCGCGTCTACATTTCAGTGTAGACGCAGGTATAGACGCGAAGAAATTTTTTCTCTCATTGCATCTGAGGCCGTATCTCCTGGCGCGTGTGCTCTATAGTCTACACACGATGATACACGTAGGCGCCAGAGCATTGACCTCGAAACCTTGTCTAATAGTGCGTCTATACTGCATCTTAGATGTGGATATAGACGCGCTCTAGACAGAGGGTTGACTTTAGGGATGCATCTGAGACCGCGTCTATCCTGCAATTTAGATGCGGTTATACACGCGCCAACTCTGATAAAAAGTAATTTTCATTGTCTATTGAGAGATATTTTTGCAATGATAAATGTAACCAATCCCATGTTTGTGTTTATCAATTTTCTTGTTTATGAGAAGCATTAGCACTTAAGTTTTATGCTTAATGTCTAAAGAAAGCTCTTTGAAAATGTTTAGGTGTGGATGAAGGTAATATATGATTTTTTGTATGCAAACAAATTTTTCTTTTTCTTGTGTTTGTTTTGCTGATATCGCATCCTGGTTCATCTAGCAATGACCCGGATTTGGATCGCATGAATGATACATTAGCCTCGTTCGGTAGGGGGGTCAATGAATTTTTTGGAGGTTTTCCTAGTAGGGAAGACTTCATGGGAGAGATGACCAGACACCTTTGCCGCTCTTCCATAGCAGAGGAGGTGTTCAGCGTCATGTCTGGAATGCCTCTGACGTCTTTGTCTGGCACTACTTTCCAAACTCCAATTGAAGGTACTCCACATGCAGGTACTCCACGTGCAGCACTTATACATACATCGGCTGAAGCACAAGCATCAGCCGACGCATGTGTATCTACAGAAGCACGTGCATCCAGCGAGGCAGAGGGTAGTCGACAAAGAGGGAGGAGGGAGAGTCGAGGGGGAGGACGAGGCTTGTGTGGGGGTTGCCTAGGAGGTGACGAGCGATCACCCTCACTAGTAGATCACGTAGAGAAGCCTCTACGCCAGTACTATAGAGTTACATATACTGGTGGCATCTTCCATGATGATGAAGGAAGGGATGTAATGGCCTACATGATCAACGTTGTGCATGCGACGTATAAAGATTGTTTCGTCTACTTCAAAAATCAGAAAAGCGGCTTGTGGTAGGAGGTGTTGAGGGCAGTCCGTAGGAGGTACCCAAATCCTGAGGGTTAGTGATTCTCGGATGATTGGGGATGCACAAAAGTGAGGGATTTGCTTCACAACAAAAGATCACACCTCATGACATGCGTGAGGGACTCACTGTGGAGGTAGGAGGAGGGGCGTGGAGCCTATAGCCGACTACCTATGTGCCACCACATAGAGTGGAAGAAAGCCAAAAAGAAAGCAGTAAAGAAAGTGAAGAGTCGCCAGCACACAGAGGCATGACGGATCCAAATGGAAACCATGGGATTGTCGCATTATGGATCGGGCATCAGAGAGTCGTGGGAAGCGGAGTTTATAAGTATATTTTGATTTCTAGTTTTTTAAAATTTATATTTCTTTCAATTCTTTATATAATTTGTTCTAATACATTGTGTCTCATAATTGTTTGTATATATCATGATTGTTTTGCAGACTACTATCATTGGTAGGATACCTACTCCTAGAGAGGTAGGTTACCATCGAGGCTATAATCACGCAGCCACATGGCTTCACTTCTATGAGGAGGGCCTCATCACTAAGGACCAATACAATCGGGCTATGAGGATTCGACAGCCAGAGGAGGTATGTTTTTCTTACTTTCCTATTAAAAGTATAGCTAATTATAACTTTTTCTCCACCATGTCTACGTAAGCAACCTTAATCTTTTGTGTATGTAGGCGAACCCGGATGTGGAGCATAGCGAGGAGGGGGATAGCAACACTAGTAGCCATGGTGGTGCTAACGAAGATGTTTCTTCTTCAGATTCGTAGAGGAGCACCATACCTCCTTTATGGCCTTCTTTCTTGTATATGTATTATCCATCTTTGAACCTACTGCTTACGACCACACTTTAGGTGGCAAGCACTTAAACTTCCCATGTAAATGCTTTTGATCTATAATGAATACATGGACTTTATTTTCAATTCTCTGGTTTTTTTTTTCTAGTTCTATTTTGCGCATCGATTCACATGTCTAAATTGTAGAAAAAGCGTGTTTACAAGCGCATCTACAATGCAGAGTACATACACTCATACACACACTAGATAATTTAAATTTAGAAAATCAATTAAATATATATATTTTTTTTTCCGTTCATGTCTATGGGTGCTTGTAAAAGCGCGTCTACAGACGTGTCTATATGCCCGTCTAATTTCCAGATAGACGCGCTGGTAGATGCATAGAATAAATTAAATAAATAACAATTTTGGTTTTTTATGCGCATGCACTACAATAGAAACGAGGCATAGACGCGCATGTTAGGCGCACAAAGTCGGGCGCATCTATCACAGCGTCTATAAGTGCGTGTAAAAGTGTGTGTAAATAGACGCGAATTTTGCGTCTATATATCCGCGCAAATAGATGCTAATATAGACGCGCCAGTAGACGCACAATTATTTAACCACCTAAAATTAGCAATTCATATAATTAAAAAACCAAAGTTAATAATTATTTAACCACCTCAAATTGATTCTTGAGCATGCCCATGTGCGCATCATAAAAACCATAGAATTAAGAATACACATTGAATCATTGAATTTAAAAAATAGAGTTAATAATTACTTTTTCATTGCTCTGTAATGAATGGCAGTTCCTCTAGTTGACGCCTGATATAAGTAATTAGCAGCAAGCGACAGAAACCTTACAATTAGTAGCAAGCATTGCAATATGTATCTCGTAATTTCTCTACGTACTTGAAGATGATAAAAGATACTTCCTTTTTATTATGGAAAATTCAATTTCGCTTTAAAATTGACTATTGATTCTTGAGTATGCACGTGTGCACATGATAAAAAGCATAGAATTAGGAATACATATTGAATCAATAAGAAAATTAAGTATGTTACAGTGAATGATCCATCTCATCTTGAATGAGATCAGCCCTTGCTAAACTATCTACTTCTAGGTCTATGTTACCAAGAGGTAACAAAACAAATAAGTCTATCCCACTATCAGATGTGTTGCTATATTGCTCAATAACTTCATCAATATCATCGACAATCACATTATTGCCTTCTTCTGCGTTTCCTTGAACATCCTCGCAAGGTTTATCTTGTACTATATCATGCATATCATCCATTATGGTGTCATCATGCACATCATCATTAATTGTTGGATTGTCATCTGTTATCTCCATGTCGGTAATATTACCATATATTGGTTTTGAACGATTAGATATAGGGATGACATACCACCATCGGTTATTGTTTACCATTGGATGATACACAACCTGTATTTGAAAAACAAAAGCAAAAAACTTAAGTACTTATTATATTGTGTATATGTATCACATGTATACATATAGAAAAATTAGCCTTTGCATATATACCTGCTCGCATTGTTGAGGTAGTACTAATGTGTCATTCTTGTTTTGGTAAAATTTTGTAGAGTCAATGATTACAAAACCACTTGGATGACGTCTGATTGTGAAATGCTCACCATCTGTTACCACTTCTTTAAACCACTTCACATCCAGTACATATATAAAGAATCGTTTGAAGTCAAGCTTCATAATATCTTGGATCAAGCCACAATAACCTTCCATGGTACCATTGGCATCCTCGAAGTGAGCAAGAAAACCACAATCTTGGGTATTTCTCTTTTCATCTATACGTTGAGTTCGAAGATGTTTACCCTCACACCAAAGTGCATTGAATAATGTGCACTAGTAGTAAAAGATAAAAGATCAAACATGTCAATTATTTATATAAAATAAAACTTATAGAAACAAATTAATTGATAGTATGTCGCACCTTTGATAAGCAACCTCGTGCGTATTTACACTCTTCTTGAGATATATTAATTTCCTCCTCTTTTTCCATTCTCTCCATTTCCTCATGTAACCAATCTATATCAATCTGATGTGGAAGCGCATTTAGAAGATCTGGAAATGAGACATTACATCCATATCTAGTGCGAAATTCTTGTCTTTTACTTTTTCTTCTTGCCCTTGCTTTATTATATAGTGTAACCCATTTGCTCATTACATCACTATTGAGCACACAAAAACTATTTAACTTACGAAGTTATTCTTTTATTAGCACTTTACTCATTCCTTTTCCTTGCGGTACTATAGAGGTCATCCTCAAGTCTTCATCATCTTTCCATAGTCGTGGTTGAGAGGGATCCACTTCAGCAAGATATTGAGAGATATAAACAAGGGATGATTGCACTAACCAACCCTCAGCCATACTTCCCTCAAGCCGTGCTTTTTGCCTGACAAAATCTTTCAAGGTTTTCATGAAGCACTCAAGAAAAAACATCCACCTTACATGAACTTCCCCACAAAGTGCGATCTCATCAATCAAATGTACGAGTAAATGTAATTGAGTAGTCAAAATGGATCGAGGAAAAATTTCCTCCACCAAACAAACCACCTCAACAGATAATACTCGAGCATCTTGCAATGTGTTTGGATCAATTTCCTTCGAGCTCACATATCTGTCAAGATGTATTTGAGAAATGTTTATTTTTGTGTAGAAATTCAAAGATATATAATGAAAAAATACAATGTATACAGGCCTCACAAGCTCTCCCATCTTGTAAATGATATCACGTACATCTTTGAAGGCACAATGGGATATGCTAGTAGGAAGTACGAACTGAATGTAAACAATATTCATAGATCAAATGATTAGTTGAGGAAAAAGTCATCATACCCCAAAGTTTACACATAGTTACTCCACTAATTACTATATTCATGGTTAGAGATACCCTTACTTGAATCATTTTGTGCCAATCGTGGGACTTCAAACCAGATAGTTGCTCCACACCTCTTTTCTTTTTCTTTATGAAGGCTCCCTTGATACATCTCATACATCCTGTGGGTGTTCGAAAGCTATATATTTGTTCCTTCACTATTTTTTCCTCGTACTTTGACAACATCCAAGGTGTATGGGGTAGCTGAATCTTTCCTCTGGGTCCAATGCGTGGCCAGGATTGTCTCATGAGACCAATGTTACGTAAATCCTCCCTTACATTAACTAAATCGCGAGCCCCTATCAAGTGATCCGATAATGTAGATACAATATTTTTGAATATGTGCATGGGGTCCAACGGGTGATTGATCTTGAGTTTAGTCTAGTATGGAAGACGAAAAAATATAGAGAACCTAACAAAAAAACAATATATTATGTAAACAATTCATCATGCTAAATACTTTAAAGTCAATCGAGAGAAATGCACTTCTTACCGACTCATGCCGAGTGGAGGGTGGCTATCGGCATTAATCCATCTCTCCTTCCAATCTCGAATGGTTAGATATGGTTAGCAGCCTCTCGACGCCCAGGAGGGAGCATCTCAGGATGTGGCACCGCATCCTGCTCAACCACAAAAGGGAGTTTCATGTACGTTGATATATCATTCCCGTAACATAGACATGCAATCTTAGTGGTAAAAAAAAACAATGAATACCGGTGATTTTTCTCAGTCCCATTCTCCATACAAGCTGAGGTGTGACATTGCAATTTGACGTGCTCAAAAAATACACCCTCGACAACGATCACACATTCATTTAATTTTTCGTCGTAGCCATGTATCTCGATTATGAAGATGCAATGTTTCATCCTC
The DNA here is from genome assembly GCF_053477565.2 of Lygodium microphyllum. Classification (NCBI taxonomy): domain Eukaryota; kingdom Viridiplantae; phylum Streptophyta; class Polypodiopsida; order Schizaeales; family Lygodiaceae; genus Lygodium; species Lygodium microphyllum. The sequence continues at coordinate 75,818,684 of NC_141158.1, forward strand.
ACTTGAGGATGTGCTCATTGACTCATCAGCTTGCACTGCACTAGGTGATGACGACGTCGACATGATTAAACCTAATTCATGACAACATCAAAATATTTGTCATTCATATGTTTACATAAGATCTTAATTTTAAATATACAAAAATCATCATAAATACATTAAAACTTATGATAAGAATACACTATCAAAACTTATCTTAAAAACAAAAAATTATGATAAAGCCTAAATGCACATCTATATCCGCGTTTAACTACGCGTTTATATTCGCATCTATTTTCACGTCTATATTTGCGTCTATACTCGCGTCTATCTAAACAGTAGACGCACATATACATGCGATAATAGACACACACGTCAAAATTCAAACCATACTTAAATCATTTCTTTTCAAACTGCGCCTTTCCTTTCCTGCATTTTTTGCGATTCTAAAGCTTGAGTTTAGCCGACATGCAATCTCTTCATGCCTCACCTCCTCATGACTCACCTCTTATTTCGTTTCAAACACACAAGAAGGGAAAAAGGAAAGCCAAGGAGAGGAAGAAAGAGAGAACAAGAAAGAGGAGAACAAGAAGAAGCAGCAAGCAAGCATCAAGGGAGGGTAACTTACCAAGGAGAGGAAGAAGGAGAAGGAAGAGCGCCACCACCCGCCACACCAGACACCCAAGGTGAGTCTCTCTCTCTCTCTCTCTCTCTCTCTCTCTCTCTCTCTCTCTCTCTCTCTCTCTCTCTCTCTCTCTCTCTCTCTCTCTCTCTCTCTCTCTCTCTCTCTCTCTCTCTCTCTCTCTCTCTCTCTCTCTCTCTCTTTGTTTCTCTCTTCCTCTCTCTGCGCCTATGTCTGTGTAGTCTTAGAGCGCATGTGCTGGCGCGTGTCCTCTGCAGTGTACACGCGATGATACACGCGCTGCAGAGAAGATTGACCTGTTGTCTACACACGATTATACACGCACATTAACCTGGGATGCGCATCTGATAGCGCGTCTCTGCAGCATCTTAGATGCGCAGATAGACGCGCTGGACAGAATGTTCACTCTAGAGCGCGTCTGAGGGTGCGTCTAACCTGCAATTTAGACGCAAGGATACACGCGCCAGGTCTCCCAGTTCTCCCATGACTGTGTTTATCAGTTTTCCTTTCTTACTGTTGCACTTTGAATTTTTTTGGGCAAGTCACCATCTTACTTTCAATGAGTGAGTGGATTAGTCATAGATTTTCTTACTTGAGTCTTCCATTTTCTATTTGGTATGCTTTATAGCTAGTTTGAATTTCCTCAAGTTTTTTCTTAGTGATTTGGAGGATTCCTTCTTTATGCTGAAGCTCTTTTTACAGTAGTGCTTCCCTTTGATTAGTGGTTTGGTCTTTTACTTTTAAGGAGCTCCCATTTTCTTTCAATTCCTTCTTGAATGACTCCTTTAAGAGGTTTCCTTTTTCCACCCAACCTTTTGGAAATGTGCTTCTATGGATTCCTTTTCTTGTATTTGGATGTCCTTATCCTAGTTGACTCTAGCCATGTGGATCTCTTCTCTCTTTGCTTGAAGTTGTGATTTATTTTTCTCGAGACATGACATTGATGCACGAGGAGGGATGTGTGAAGACCTTAACACGGCAAAGACTAACACACTTAAATTAAAAACATGATCTATAAAAGGAGTTCAATGTCATGTCTGGGACGCCTCTGGCGTCTTTGCCTGGCACTACTTCCCAGACTCCACATGCAGGTACTCCACATACAAGTACTCCATATGCAGGTACTCCACGTGCTCCACGTGCATCGACTGAAGCACAAGCATCTGCAAAAGCATGTGCATCTGCAGAAGCTCGTGCATCTAAGGAGACAGAGGGTAGTCGACAGAGAAGGAGGAGGGAGAGTCGAGGGAGAGTCAAGAGGGAGGAGGGAGAGTCGAGGAGTTACAGATACTGGTGGCATCTTTCATGATGATGAGGGGAAGGATGTAATGACGTACATGAGGAGCGTCGTGCATGCGACGTATAAAGATTGTTTCATTGCCTTCAAAAATCAGAAAAGTGGCTTGTGGCAGGAGGTATTGAGGGCAGTCCATAGGAGGTACCCAAATCCTGAGGGTCAGCGATTCTTGGATGATTGGGGACGTACAAAAGTGAGAGATATGCTTCACAACAAAAGATCCCATCTCATGACACAGGCTAGGGACTCACTACGGAGGCTCGAGGAGGGGCGTGGAGCCTATAGCCAACCACCTATGTGCCACCGCATAGAGTGGAAGAAAGCCAAGAAGAAAGTAGCTGAGAAAGTGAAGAGTTGCCAGCATGCACAAGCGCGACAGATCCAAATGGAAACCATGGGATCGTCGCATTACGGATCGGGCGTCAGAGAGTCGTGGGAGGCAAAGTTTGTAAGTATATTTTGATTTCTAGTTTTTTTTAAATTTATATTTCTTTCAATTCTTTATATATTTTAGTCTAATATATTGTGACTCATAATTGTTTGTATATCTCTAAATGTTTTGCACACTACCATCGTTGGTAGGACACCTACGAGAGGTAGGTTACCATCGAGACCATAACCGCGTAACGACATGGCTTCACTTTTATGAGGAGGGTCTCATCATTGAGGACCAATACAACCGGGACATGAGGATTCGATAGCCAGAGGAGGTATGTTTTTCTTACTTTCCTATTAAAAGTATCGCTAATTATAACTTTTTCTCCACCTTGTCTATGTAAGCAACCTTGATCTTTTGTGTGTGTAGGCGAACTCGGATGTGGAGCATAGTGAGGAGGGGGATAGCGATGCTAGTAGCCATGGTGGTACTAGCGAAGATGTTTCCTCTTCAGATTCGTAGAGGAGCACCATACCTCCTCATGAGGCCTTCTTTTCTTGTATATGTATGATATCTCTTTGAGCGTACTGCTTGCGGCCATGCTTTAGGTCGCAAGCACTTAAACTTCCCTTGTAAATGCTTTTGATATATAATGAATACATGGACTTTTATTTTCAATTCTTGTGCCTGTAAGATACATTGTCCTTTTCCCAAATACACAATCTGATATATGGGAGGGAAAAAAAAAAACTAGAGAGGCTGTCTGGTTCTTTTTTTCCAGTTCTATTTTGCGCGTCTATCAGCGCGTCTAAATTGCAGAAAATTCACGTTTATACACGCGTCTATAATGCAGACTACACGCGCTTCATAATTCAACTTTAAAAAATAAATTAAATATCTTTTTTTTTAATTACATTTTTTGTTTTCCGTTCGCGTCTTGCAGTGCTTGTAAAAGCGCGTCTACCAGCATGTCTATATGCTCGTGTATATGTGCATCTATTGCGCGTCTATTTTTGCGTGTAAATTTGTTAATATACGCAATTATAGACGCAAAATGGTAGACGCGCAAATAGACGGGAGGATAGACGCGCTGTCGTATTGCTGCGCATTCGAGGTGTGAAAACCACCCGAAAGTTGTGTGTGCGATTTGATACTTTGTGCATACTTAGTTGTTGTGATTACATTTATTCTCTGCGTATGAGTATAGTAGCGAGCATGAAGGGTTGCTTTCAGTCTATGTTGAACAGGGTCAAGGAGAGAAGACATTACAACTATTCAAACAAATGCACGAGGAGGATATCTCTCTAGATAGTATCACACTTGTCTGTGCTTTAAAAGCTTGTGGCAACATGGTGGCTGTTGATAAAGGCCAGGATGTCCATATCGAAATTGTAATGAAACATCTTGAAAATGACATTTTTATTGGCAACACTTTGGTTGACATGTATGCCAAATGTGGTTCCCTTTCCGAGGCATTAAACATTTTTGACAGTCTGCCAGTCCAAGATGTTGCATCTTTTAATGCAATGATAAAAGGTTGTCATGTTCACATGCTTGTTGGGTGCATGCAGTCATGCGAATTTGGCATGCGAGGGCCGATATGTTTTCAAGATGATGACAAATAATTACGGCATTACACCCACAGTAGATCACTTTACTTGTTTGGTCGAACTTCTAGCACGATCAGGATATCTTGGTGAGGCAGAGAGAATTCTGGAAACGATGTCTTCCTCACCTTCTAAAGATATGTGGATAGGTGGCCACAATATCAAGGTTTATGGGAAGAGGGACCCATCTGAGATCCCATGGGGCTCAGCTGGGGTGGACACTGTTGTTGAAGCTTCAGGAGTCTTTACTACAATGGAAAAGCACCTTCTGCAGATGCCCCAATGTTTGTGATGGGTGTTAATGAGGAAAAATACAAACCAGAGATGCAAATTGTATCAAATGCCAGTTGCACAATGAACTGTCTAGCTCCGCTTGCAAAGGTTATACACCAAGAGTTTGGAATTATTGAGGGTCTGATGACTACGGTCCATGCAACTACTGCAACTCAAAAGACAATGGATGGTCCTTCTGGGAAGGACTGGCAAGGAGGCAGGGGTGCAGCATAAAACATCATCCCTAGCTCAACTGGTGCTGCAAAGGCAGTGGGAAAGGTTCTACCTGCGCTGAATGGCAAGTTGACTGGCATGGCATTTAGAGTTCCGACTCCTAATGTTTCAGTTGTTGATTTGACTTGCCGACTGGAAAAAGATGCTTCTTACGATGAAGTTAAGGCAGTAGTCAAAGCTGCGTCTGAAAGCTCAATGAAGGGGATCCTTGGATATACTGAGGATGATGTGGTCTCTACCGACTTTGTTGGGGATGAGAGGTCCAGCATCTTTGATGCAAAGGCAGGCATTGCTCTGAACAAAAAATTTATGAAGTTTGTGGCATGGTATGACAATGAATGGGGCTACAGCAACCGAGTGGTGGATCTCATCAGCCATATTGCTTTGGTTGCTGCTGGCAAGAAATATTGAGAGCTTATAATCTACGAGACTTCGAGGTTGGGCCTGTCATTAAGCTAGCGGTTTTTGTGTAACACTCAAGAGCGTCCCCTATCAAGGTCACGGAACCAAGTTTTTGCTTTTTCTGGGACAGGGGAGCCGCGCTTTGGGGAAAGGTTTTTTTTAGGAGTAATGAACTGACGAAAAGGGAAAAAGAAGCTCGGATGCAAAAGGGGAGTAAAGTTCCTGAAGGGCAGAGGCAGACGGGAGGCGGAAGAAAACGACCGTGGAGAGGAATTGTTGTTTGTTAGCAGCAAGGCAATCTTCAAGCCTCCAAAGGCTATCCGAGGTGGAATTCCCATCTGTTTCCTTTTGCTCGGAATAGGTTCTGGAGTATAGTTTCCCATCCCTTGTCGGCACTGTAGTATGGAAGATGTAGAGGGAACTTACCTTCTCATCTCACTGGAGCACAAGTCAGACAAGGCCAGATCCGGTGCAAGATTGTAGACGATAGGGATGTAGAAAGTGTGAAAAAGGAAACTCTAAGAAAGAAAAAGCGAAGAAGATGAGTCAGAAAAGAAAAGACGACAGCAAGAGGCCAAAATGAAGCTAAGTGAGGAGGAAGTAAGAGCCAAGGACTTGTTTACGGGTTATGGACTCCAGATTTGTGCATAAGGCATGTGTAGGACAATGGCATGTGGTCTTTGTTTTGTCCGAATGAAGCATCGGGGAAGGAAATGAATGGGGGGAAGAAGAACAGTGATTTATGTCCCGAACTACATAATCTGAAAATGTCTCCTTGGGCACTCTGAATCAGAAAGACAGGATTGCTTGTACCAACGTCCGGAGTGCTGTGAAGGATGTACTTGATAAGGCAAATGTTATAACTGCCACTTATATTAAAGTCTGAGATAATGTTTTGAGAGACTGTTCATTTCATATGTGTGTAATTGATGAAGCAACCAAGGCCACTGAACCTGCAGGGCTAGTTCCAGTTTTGAGGAGTGGAGCAGAATGTTTTGTGCTTGTTGGTGATTCAGCATAGCTTCCATTCAGTGAAATTTATGTTAAACTGTTTGACAGAGACACCTTTACAGCAGATGATCCTCTGGGGGCTGCTGTGATTCCATTGAACAAAGTGTTTGCGAAAGGATTTTTTTTTTTACTGTCAATCTCTTGCAAAGTACTCAGGAAACAAGGACAACCGTAGGGAAAAGTCCAAGCAGGCTTTAAATTTGATGTCCAAGGTGGAGTTTCAAGACAAATTCAGTGCCTTTGACTACAAAGTTTGGTCTCACAATTGAAGATGTGCTTTCTCTTTCTACTATTAAGGCTACTTATTGTTCCAAAGGATATGTTGAGTCAATGATTTAAAGAGTTCCAAGAGAAGCTTCATAGGGATTCAGAGTACATGAAAAATTCGTTGATATGAGTCTTTGTTGAGACGTTTATTGAAGATGCTCCTAATCAGATATAGCTGATTGTATGTCTCATATTATCTGAAATTGAGCTTTCAAATTGAATCTGATCTCGTTAGATTGATCTTCTATCTTGAAATTTATCAAGGTCTTCTGTAGACGCGACTTTGCTTTCGAAAACCCTTCGACATCTTTGGTGAACCCGACGTGAAAGCGTCGCAGAAATTTCAGGATGGGAGATACTTCAACCTCTATTTCAGCTTCCTCTACAACTCCAACTGCGTCTACTTCAGCTCCATCAATGACTGTTGCGTCAAGTACTTCAACGGAGGATCTAAAACAGATTTTGCAGAATATGTCCATGTATATGCAGCTCCAAAATTAGCAAACACAATTGTATATGCAGCAGCAACAACAATTGCATCAACAGCAGTTGTCTCAGCAAAGGCAACTCTATTCGGAGCAGGAGAATGCAAACAGCGCGACTAAGGCTATTGAAGTAGTTGAGAGTGAGAAGAAGCTATTTGACGGGCGTAATGTTTCAGCATATTTGAAGACATATGAGATCAAGATGGGGTTTTTTGGAGTTCCTGCTGGACTTATGAGTAAGTACTTCCTTCGTCTTGTCACACCTGCTTTGAGGACAAAAGTGACTGATCTTTTTATTCAAAATACACATTGGCAAGATTTTAAGAAGGCCTTGAAAGAAGAATACTTCCTTGAGGACTTTGGTATGGCTACTCGGCGGTCATTCCGAGAATGGGTCTACATGCCAAACAAAGGTCTCGCTGCTTCGGAGTTGATTCGAGAATTCAAAGAGAGGTATAGTCAGCTTGATACCATTGAACAAAGAGCATTAGATGTTGAAAAAGTTGAGCTTTTCTTGCAAGCTGCAGATCCTGCTCTTCAAGAAGAATTGGGTGAGCTTCTTGAAGATCGCACGAAACCTATGGGTCTTAAAACTGATTGGCAGGATGCTCAGGATGCAGTCTCGACTTTGACCAAGAGGAGGATATGGAAGACTCGCCTACAGAATGGTTCCATGACACCTACACCATCATCAGCTCCTATGCCTACTTCTATCCCTGTTATTTCTTCTCCTCCTCAGCCAGTTTCTTGGCCTATACCAGTGCCTACTATTTCCACTCCACCTATTCCTCCTGTTCCACGACCGATGCCTACACCTTCTGCTCCAAAACCATCTGCTCCATCGGTGCCTACCTCTATTGATGACATAATCAAAGGCATCACAGATTTGACACTTGAGTCAGTCAAAGCGGAGTTGGTGGGTAAGTTGAAGGAGCAGTTTGCTTCAACTGTGCCTACTACTTCTTCTAGTGCTCCTACTGCACCTAGGAGTGCTCCTAGTGCACCTAGGAGAGATCGAAGATGTATTTGGTGTGATAGTACGGAGCATCAGCATTGCAGGGATTGTGACTCTTTCTAGGATGCAAGGAGGCAGAATTTGGTATTTTGGGGGCAAGATGGTAAGATTTGGTTGACTGAGACAGGAGCTCCACTTGCTACCAACTTTGGTAAAGGTGGAATGAAGAAGTTAATAGAGGACATGGCTGCGCGTACTTCTTATGTGACAGCTAGAGGTGATGCTTCTGCATATGGAGTTCAGATTGAGAAGGGTTCAAAGACTCAGTCAGTGCTATGGACATATGCTATGGAGACTGCAAACAAGGGAAAAATTCAGCAAACTATTTTGACTAGTGCAGGCTCTAGCATCAGATCAGAGACAGGTTGGGACTCCCCTATTGACAGGTATTCTATTTATGCTTATTTGGCTAAATCTCATGGTGCAGATGTATTTGTTGAGGAAAAGCGTAAGAGGGATGAAGAAAACCCAAGTGCAGCTAAGAAGCCTAGAGGGGGTGAGTTTATTACTCCACCTACTGCAGGACCGTCTTCACGACCAGGGCCAGATCGACAGATGGAGGATGCTCAAAAGAGAGAAAAGAGGCAAGAGCCTAGAGAGAGAAAGCAGCCAGGATTCAGATTGATGTCCGATATTGAGACATCTACAGACATGAAGAAAATCTTTAATGATAAGATACTTGGCAGTGAGGTGACTTTCACTATTTCTGAGATTTTGGGCATCTCAAAAAGAGAGTTTCAAGATCAGTTTCAGGAGGTCTTGAAGAGGAAAAGACATGCATTGGCTACCACTGATACACAGGGAGTTTTGATTGGAGAGTTGGATGAGGATGATGATGAGGTTATTGTTGATAATGCTTCTGTTTTGCCGCAGGTAGAGAAGAGGGTTCAGCCTATGCATTATGCTGAAATTGATGAGCCTGTTTTGATACCGCGTAGTCACTTTTCGCGGAGCCATTGGGCTAGGGCAACTACAGAGACGATGGTAAAGGTTGGAGAGAAACAAGTGCCTTATGTTGCATTGGTTGATCATGGTTCAGAGATTAATCTCATAGTTCGTGGAGTTTATGAGAGTAACAGATGGCCTATGGATGTAGAGCATGGGTGGCGTATGAGAGCCGCCAATAACACTGTAGGTGATTTATATGCTGCTTGTCCTAGTGTCAGGGTTTCTATTGGTGATGTAGAGGAGGATTTTCATTTCTTTATGCAGGATTCATGCTCTTATCCCATAATTCTTGGACAGCCATTCATTACAGAGATGGGCATGGAAACAAAGGTCATGGATGATGGATCTGCTTATGCACGGATTCGCAGTAAAGATGGTATGAAAGCAGTTCAGTTTATGACTGTATGTGTGAACCATGTTAGAAACAGAGATACTCTCAGAGATGCACCTTTGCCCACTGTGAGGGATTTGGGTTTTCATTAGGTACCACCGTTTCGCGAGACAACGGTGGTACAGAGCAGAGGAGATTGGAGTTCTCGCCTCTTGGCAGCAGCAGTGTTTTCTCCTCCGGTTATGTTGGGATTTCAGCAAACAGTTCGATGAGCTATCAGAAGACTTCTAGGTTGCCTAGAGCTGCCAGGCAGTATATATGCAGGAAGGAGAAAAATTTGAAAAATGCAGGAATTTTGGAGGATGATGAGCACATAGATGGTATGTATGACAGTGTGATTTGTGCAGATACGATGGCAAAGATGGGAGATATGCTGAAAACTGATATGCTGAATTGTCATGGTAATGTATTAGTGCAATCCCTGGACATGTTTCATGAAATTGCAGATTTTGTGTCACAGATTGAGTCAGAGGCTGAGGAAACTCAGCAAAGAGTGTTGAGTGCTAAAGAAATTCAGCAAACAGAGTTTCCAGCTGGTTATGATCAGCTTTCAGAGAGACAGAGGGCTAAAAAATTTCAGCCAATAGAGTTTACTGCTGAAATATTTCAGCATTCAGAGTTTGGGGCTGTTCCTATGCAGTCCATAGAGCAGAGGGCTGAGAATATTCAGCCATTGGAGTGCAGAATTGCTGATTTACAGCAAGGTTTATGTAATGCAGAAGAGCATAATGAAGCCAGGGTTGACACGAAATATAAAACTGTGGATAAGAAGGTGAAGCCGGTTGCTGTACCGCTTCCACCTGACAGTGATCAGCAAATAGAGAGGGCTGCTAAACAACAAATTTTGAGGAATCCGGAGCATATTGGTCATAAATTTTCAGCAGAGACTCTTGCTGAATTGAAAATTGGAAATGGTGACTTCTTGTTACCCATAGAGAAGCAATGCTTTCAGGATATGCTTGAGCGTCATGGAAGGGGATTTGCTTTTTTTCCACATGAGATTGGATGTGTGAATCCTGATATTGTTGCTCCTATGGTCATTTTTACTATTCCCCATATCCCATGGAATCTCCGACCTATTCCAGTGCCTAAGGCACACTTGCCAAAGCTGATTGATTTATTGAATGAGAAAATCAGGATGGGAATCCTTGAGCCTTCATCTGCACCATACTCAAACAGGTGGTTTACAGTTCCAAAGAAGAATGGTACTCTCCGATTTATTCAGGACATGCAGCCAGTGAACAAAGTTACTATCAGGAATGTTGGTATAGGTCCAGTTGTGGATGAGTTTGCAAAGGCATTTGCTGGACGTGCCATCTATTCTTTGGGTGATTTGTATTCAGGATATGATCAGTTTCAGCTGGCTTTGGAAAGCAGGGACATAACCACCATGAGAACTCCTATTGGGCTTGTCAGGATGTGTACCTTGCCTCAAGGTGCCACCAATTCTGTTGCGCATATGATGAATGCCATGCATAAGGTCCTTCAAGATTACATACCTCAGCTTACTATGCCTTTCTTGGATGATGTGCCCATTAAGGGGTGTGCAGAAGAAGAGAAGAATGAGAGCCTAAATGAGCAGGGATGCAGATACTTTGTGGCTGATCATATTTCAGCATGTGAGAAGATTTTGGCCAGGTTAGAAGAAGTGAACTTGACACTTTCAGGGCAAAAATCTATTTTTGGAGTGAATGAGGTTGTCATTGTTGGGCATATGTGTGGATATTATGGCAGGAAACCCTCACCTGATAAGGTGAATGCTATAGGCAAGATTGCAGAGTATTGTTCTACCACTTCAGAGGTATGGAGATTCATTGGTGCTTGTGTGTTTTATATGATTTGGATACCTCGTTTTGCACACATAGCAGATTGTTTGTATCAGCTGCTTCGAAAGGGGCAGAAATTCTATTGGGATGAGAGCCACACTAAAGCCATGCGGAAATTGAAGAAGTTATTGCAGAATGCTCCTACTCTCACGAAAGCGGATTATAATTGTGATAGGCCTATTGTATTGACAGTTGACACTAGTCCGATTGGCATAGGTTGGGCTGTGGGTCAAGATGATGCAGATTGAAATAGGTATGCTATTCGGTTTGGAGCGAAAGTCCTAAACGAGAGACAGAGGAGATATCCGCAAATCAAGAGGGAGTTATTGGGGATTGTCACGGCTCTCAAATGTGACAAGGAGTACTTTATTGGAGCTTCAATTGTGGTAGAGACAGATTGCTTGCCATTGATTGGTATGATCACGAGTTGCTCTACTCCAGATATAGCCATGTTGAGATGGATTGCATACATCAAGTCATTAAATCCGGAATTTAGACACATAGCAGGAAAGGATAACCCAGTGGCAGATATGTTGTCTAGAGCCAGATATGATGATGAGGAGACTCTACTTGCAGAAGAGGATGATGCAGAAATTTCAGCCACTATGGTTGATCATGTTTGTCATGTCTATGATATTGTGGCTTTCACAGAAGAGCTCTATGTTGGAGATTGAATGCAGATTGGCAGGTACCTTAGTACACTAAGCAAAAGAGGAAGCATCCGAAGAAAAGAGGCGGATTACCTTTGCGGGTTGTCTGTGATAGAGAGACACAGTTACAGGTGATGAGGGAGTTTCATGAGAGTCCTTGGGCTGGTCATAGAGGAGTATGGGCTACTTATGAGAAAATCAGGGAGAAATATTGGTGGAAAGGCATGTACAGAGATGTTTCTCACTTTGTTGAGACTTGCAGAGACTACCAGATGTATTCAGTAGTGCATCATAGAGATGAGCTTCATCCGACCTATCCGCTATGCATTCATTATAAGTGGGTAGTTGATTTGGTTGCCATGCCTATGGGTCTATGGCAGATGAGATACATTGTTTTGGCTAGAGAGGATCTTACTAATCATGTTGAGGGCAGATCTTTGAGAACGAAGACCACTAGTGCAGTGTGTAAGTTCTTATTGGAGGAAATTTTCTGCAGGTATGGTTGTATGGGTAAGATCACTACGGATCGTGGTGAATTGGATGCAGATAAAGCTAGGGAGTTTTTCTCTCAGCTAGGAATCAAGTTGGCTCCAACCACAGCATATAATCCAGAGGGAAATGGAAAGAGTGAAAGAGGGCATCCGCCGATAGTGAAAGCATTAGCCAAAGCATGCAGAGGGCGGATTGGAGAATGGCCAAGACTTTTACCATTTTCTTTATGGGCTGATCGTACGACTCATAGTGTTACCACAGGATATATGCCTGCAGAGTTGATGTATGGTCAGAAACCTGTTATGCCGATTGAGACTTGTGCTTTGACTTGGTTAGTTTTACCTTGGCAGGAGGATTTGACGAGAGAGGAGCTATTAGCTCTTCGGATTCGACAGCTGGAGAGGAGACCTGAGGATATTCAGCTAGCTATTGACAGGTTGAAGGTTGCTAGACTAAGGAATAAGGACAGGTTTGATAGCAGGCATCGCTTGCGGCCTAGAGCAATAGAAGAGGGAGATTGGGTATTGGTCTTTGATAGCAGCCTTGAAAATCAGCATACTGCACTTCGGAAGCTGGTGAAAAGATGGTTTGGGCCAACATAGTCAGACATGTCTTTGATAATGCAACATATGAGCTGACAGAATTGGATGGGACAGTGCTTAGAGTGCCTATTGCTGGAAAAAGAATCAAGATTTTCAAGAAAAGAGATGATGAGGATTATGCATTGGAAGAATTTTCAAGAGAAGAGCAACGACAAGAAACTCCAATGGAAGAGACAGATGATATGGCTGATAATCTTGTTGATCTACCGGAAATGCATAACGAAGAGATTGATCTGTTTGTAGATCTTGATGATAATGATCATGGGTAGTTGGCCCATCCGGAGGATGCGCAGGATTAGAGGGGGTGGATGTCGTATTGCTGCGCATTCGAGGTGTGAAAACCACCCGAAAGTTGTGTGTGCGATTTGATACTTTGTGCATACTTAGTTGTTGTGATTACATTTATTCTCTGCGTATGAGTATAGTAGCGAGCATGAAGGGTTGCTTTCAGTCTATGTTGAACAGGGTCAAGGAGAGAAGACATTACAACTATTCAAACAAATGCACGAGGAGGATTGTAATATTCCCACCCGTGAATATTGACTTCCCGCACACGACGTAAACCTTGTGCAAAGGTTATCTCTCGTATTGAAATTATGGGCGGTGTAATGTGTGACCTGCACGCGAGAAATGGGGTCCTCCGCATTGGTAAATCAAAATCGAAAGTTCGAACCCGCAAGTCTCACATAAACACCCTCTTGGGAGGGGCAATTTGAATATTCAAGGCAAATTTTTTTATTTTTATCCCTTTTTCCCCAGCCGATGCACGACTGGAGAAAAGGGAGTGTGGGGGGATGGGACTTGAGAATTCGTGGACTGCATGGAGAAGGGGAAACCCATGCAAGGGGGCCACGTGTGGGGCTCTTCTTTTCCCCCACCTATATACACTCCCTCTAGGGAGGGAGGAAAGGGGATGCTGCTACGACGCCGTGTGGGTGAAGGGGGGGAGACGAGGTCTGCTGCCATCGCCGTAGGACTGAGTCCGCGTGGAGGAGGAGGGGGGGGAAGTCGCTACTCAGCTAGGGAGCCGCCACCAGGACGCCGCCGCCTTGCTGAAGACCACCAGGACTCCGCCGCCCTGCTGAAGGCCCCAGGCCGCCGGCCATCCTCGTCTTGACCACGACTTCCTTCCCAATCATTGGGACCCCCCGACGTCGCTGCTGTTTCCCAGAAGCTTCTTAGAAGCTTCTTTAAGAAGCTTCTAAGGTTAAGGCCATAGGCCTTGATCCTATGCAGGCTTCTCAGTTTTAAAACCGGGTTCGGGAAACTCCTATTCCTACGCGAGGAGAAGGTATCGACCTCCTAGCCGTCTCAAAGAGCAAGAGTAAAGGCTAGAGGGAATCTGCGGAGTCCGTAATCACGTCCACAATGGCTCCCAAGAAGACGCAAGGCGCACCCACCGGAGGTTCTTCCTCGGACTTACACGTGGATATCACCGCGGATCCACAAATCCAGGTTCCGTAAATATATTTCCACATGAAGAGATGTTTTAAAATACGGTTAACTCCATAGGGAAATTCATTCTACGTTGTCATTAATTCGTCGGTAGTGATAATAGTACATTCGATAAATTATAGATAAAGGATCCGTGCATATCATGCATCTCCAAAGTTATGAATGAAAAGTACTTATTCTCCTTGTGAACTTAGTTGCAAACTGTCTCGTCATGCATCTTCAAAGTGGAAGCCACATATGGCCTAGGATTATTGTTAAAGTGCATTAGTCATGTAGGAAAGGAGTATTTTACATTTAGTCAATAACTCCCTTTGTTATGATTCGTGTGAGGGATTTATTAACTTCTGTTTCATGGCATAATAAAGAACCTCGATCTTATAAATGGCATGGAGGATGATGCTTGCAAATAGATTAAGTCGATTCTTGCCTTAGTATTACATGAACTTCACTCACGATGTTGTTGTATCTAAGGGTCGCACTTTTACTTTCGCAAACTTCATTTCATCATGTAACGTCTAGGAATGATTGCATGGCTTAAAAGCATGAAATGCAAATACTTAGACACAAGGTTGTAGGTGTTATCCCTTGACCTAAATCCTAGTAAGTCCTATGTAGTTTACTCTTCAAATTATCTTGCCTTTTGACTTTAATTAAAAGGAAGGGATAGGGCTATTGCGGATCTTATGGTATGTGAAGGTAATGAATTACAGGTTTACATGTATTGTAACATTTTGCAACTATTTTCGACTCTAGATAAAGTATATCATCTCTAGGAAAGAATTGTCCTTGTCAAAGACAAGTAGGTAAATTTACCCACGTCATTTGTAGTATCACGACTGCTAGGGTTTCGAATAGGCATAGCTAACCAATTCAATAAAAACCTCAAGTACTAGCTAGGGCTTGGCACGTTAGAGATGTGGCCAAGTAACGTAATTGGACACCAAGTCGAAGTCCTCAAACCAAAGGTCCTACCCACCTTCCCGGAAAAATTGAGCCAATGGGACACGCACGCAAAAAATGATCTAGGGTTTCTACCCTAAGGATCATTCGACCTAGTGCTAGAACTTGGTTTGAGTTGGAATCCCTAGGACTGAACGTTGTCGGTCTAGTGCAATTAGGAGTGGGGTGAGCGAGAAGACGCCCTAAACCCTACTTCGAGTCCAATCATAATTCTTGACCAGAAAGCACCATTCAAAAGTGAAATGATCCCTTGGAATGGAGGCGACACTTGTGCAACAAGTTGCAACGTCGCATAGCACAATATATCTTAGGATCGATCCTAAGTGGGAACGGCCAGGATACTTCCGCTACGTGGCAGACACGGGAAGACCTAGATTGCAAAACCCGTAACATTCCATGGGAGTGCCGGGCGGAGTTTCTAGACATCCTTTCCGATGGACTGCTAAGACGTGTCCTGGATGATTCTAGTGGACACATTACAAGGATATCTCTCTAGATAGTATCACACTTGTCTGTGCTTTAAAAGCTTGTGGCAACATGGTGGCTGTTGATAAAGGCCAGGATGTCCATATGGAAATTGTAATGAAACATCTTGAAAATGACATTTTTATTGGCAACACTTTGGTTGACATGTATGCCAAATGTGGTTCCCTTTCCGAGGCGTTAAACATTTTTGACAGTCTGCCAGTCCAAGATGTTGCATCTTTTAATGCAATGATAAAAGGTTGTCATGTTCACATGCTTGTTGGGTGCATGCAGTCATGCGAATTTGGCATGCGAGGACCGATATATTTTCAAGATGATGACAAATAATTACGGCATTACACCCACAGTACATCACTTTACTTGTTTGGTTGAACTTCTAGCACGATCAGGATATCTTGGTGAGGCAGAGAGAATTCTGGAAACGATGTCTTCCTCACCTTCTAAAGATATGTGGATAGGTGGCCACAATATCAAGGTTTATGGGAAGAGGGACCCATCTGAGATCCCATGGGGCTCAGCTGGGGTGGACACTGTTGTTGAAGCTTCAGGAGTCTTTACTACAATGGAAAAGCACCTTCTGCAGATGCCCCAATGTTTGTGATGGGTGTTAATGAGGAAAAATACAAACCAGAGATGCAAATTGTATCAAATGCCAGTTGCACAACGAACTGTCTAGCTCCGCTTGCAAAGGTTATACACCAAGAGTTTGGAATTATTGAGGGTCTGATGACTACGGTCCATGCAACTACTGCAACTCAAAAGAAAGTGGATGATCCTTCTGGGAAGGATTGGCAAGGAGGCAGGGGTGCAGCATAAAACATCATCCCTAGCTCAACTAGTGCTACAAAGGCAGTGGGAAAGGTTCTACCTGCGCTGAATGGCAAGTTGACTGGCATGGCATTTAGAGTTCCGACTCCTAATGTTTCAGTTGTTGATTTGACTTGCCGACTGGAAAAAGATGCTTCTTACGATGAAGTTAAGGCAGCAGTCAAAGCTGCGTCTGAAAGCTCAATGAAGGGGATCCTTGGATATACTGAGGATGATGTGGTCTCTACCGACTTTGTTGGGGATGAGAGGTCCAGCATCTTTGATGCAAAGGCAGGCATTGCTCTGAACAAAAAATTTATGAAGTTTGTGGCATGGTATGACAATGAATTGGGCTATAGCAACCGAGTGGTGGATCTCATCAGCCATATTGCTTTGGTTGCTGCTGGCAAGAAATATTGAGAGCTTATAATCTACGAGACTTCGAGGTTGGGCCTGTCATTAAGCTGGCGGTTTTTGTGTAACACTCAAGAGCGTCCCCTATCAAGGTCACGGAACCAAGTTTTTGCTTTTTCTGGGACAGGGGAGCCGCGCTTTGGGGAAAGGTTTTTTTTAGGAGTAATGAACTGACGAAAAGGGAAAAAAAAAGCTCGGATGCAAAAGGGGAGTAAAGTTCCTGAAGGGCAGAGGCAGACGGGAGGCGGAAGAAAACGACCGTGGAGAGGAATTGATGTTTGTTAGCAGCAAGGCAATCTTCAAGCCTCCAAAGGCTATCCGAGGTGGAATTCCCATCTGTTTTCTTTTGCTCAGAACAGGTTCTGGAGTATAGTTTCCCATCCCTTGTCGGCACTGTAGTATGGAAGATGTAGAGGGAACTTACCTTCTCATCTCACTGGAGCACAAGTCAGACAAGGCCAGATCCGGTGCAAGATTGTAGACGATAGGGATGTAGAGAGTGTGAAAAAGGAAGCTCTAAGAAAGAAAAAGTGAAGAAGATGAGTCAGAAAAGAAAAGACGACAGCAGGAGGCCAAAATGAAGCTAAGTGAGGAGGAAGTAAGAGCCAAGGACTTGTTTACGGGTTATGGACTCCAGATTTGTGCATAAGGCATGTGTAAGACAATGGCATGTGGTCTTTGTTTTGTCCGAATGAAGCATCGGGGAAGGAAACGAATGGGGGGAAGAAGAACAGTGATTTATGTCCCGAACTACATAATCTGAAAATGTCTCCTTGGGCACTCTGAATCAGAAAGACAGGATTGCTTGTACCAACGTCCGGAGTGCTGTGAAGGATGTACTTGATAAGGCAAATGTTATAACTGCCACTTATATTAAAGTCTGAGATAATGATTTGAGAGACTGTTCATTTCATATGTGTGTAATTGATGAAGCAACCAAGGCCACTGAACCTGCAGGGCTAGTTCCAGTTTTGAGGAGTGGAGCAGAATGTTTTGTGCTTGTTGGTGATTCAGCATAGCTTCCATTTAGTGAAATTTATGTTAAACTGTTTGACAGAGACACCTTTACAACAGATGATCCTCTGGGGGCTGCTATGATTCCATTGAACAAAGTGTATGTGAAAGGATTTTTTTTTTACTGCCAATCTCTTACAAAGTACTCGGAAAACAAGGACAACCGCAGGGAGAAGTCCAAGCAGGCTTTAAATTTGATGTCCAAGGTGGAGTTTCAAGACAAATTCAGTGCCTTTGACTACAAAGTTTGGTCTCACAATTGAAGATGTGCTTTCTCTTTCTACTATCAAGGCTGCTTATTGTTCCAAAGGATATGTTGAGTCAATGATTTAAAGAGTTCCAAGAGAAGCTTCATAGGGATTCAGACTACATGAAAAATTCGTTGATATGAGTCTTTGTCGAGACGTTTATTGAAGATGCTCCTAATCAGATGTAGCTGATTGTATGTCTCATATTATCTGAAATTGAGCTTTCAAATTGAATCTAATCTCGTTAGATTGATCTTCTATCTTGAAATTTATCAAGGTCTTCTGTAGATGCGACTTTGCTTTCGAAAACCCTTCGACAGTGCCCATAAGAATTTCTCTATATTCAAAAATTGCGTCTAAATGTGCGTCTATGAGGCCTTTTTGTTGTAGTGGTGTATTCACGCGTGTATATGTGTGTCTATTGCGCATCTATATTTGCGTGTAAATTCATTTATACATGTGATTATAGAGGCGATACTGTAGACGCACAAATAGACAGGCGGATAGATGCACACGTAAGATTTTCTCTATATTCAAAAATTGCATCTAAAAGTGTCTATGAGGCCTTTTTGTTGTAGTGTGGCGCAGCTCCTAGAATTAGCTTAATCTCACTGAGAATTGGCGGTTCGGTCACTTCTTATGGAGAGGGGCATGAACGGTTCCCCTCTCAATCTCAGCTTCCATGGACGGATCTTCTTCTTTGTCGATTCCTTTAGTGGTAATATTGGAAGTTTTTGCACTTCCCAATGCTGCATGATCCTAGCCACAGGTAGCGTTGGCTGGCCATCGAATTTTCCTTGATGACCATCTCGTAGTGCGTAGGTTTGAAGGTCACCACAGGGGTTTGGCAAGAAAACTAGACAAGATAGATAGATATGTGTCTTCAAGAGATAATTAGATAACAATGAATGTTTAAAGATTCAAAAGCTACTTCACGGTCAATCACAGGGGTTTGAGAGAGAAGAATCTATGGGTGTTCAAGAGCTTAGACTCTGAAGATGATAGAGATAAGAGAAGGGTTTCAAGCCAAGTTCTTGAAGATGTTAATAGAGCTTCAAACTGCATGTTCTTAGCAAAGATCACAAAATTATTATCTTAGAAGTTCTAACTCAAATCAAGCTTGTTTTCTTAACTGTAAGAGTAATCACAAGTTAAAAAATCAAGTACAATATGCTCTCATCTATCATAAGCAACGCTATATCCATCCATTCATACATGATGCCATAGCATGAATCAACTTTGCATGATTACATTCAATGTTGAATATTAGGAACAAAAGCTTATGAGTCAATTACAAGGCTTATAGGGCAAAGAGAGTTGCTTCAAGAGAGCTTCAAATTGTGTTTATGATAAGAATAAGTTACCACAGCCAAGAAATAAGAGAAAAATCTCCTCTTAATTCAACTCAAAGCATCTATGAATAATCTACAAACATTGCCTTGCCATAGGGGCATATAATACTTGCATATATTTGACAAGATATCTTTTGTAGAGTATGAAATGAATTAAAAGAACAATGCTGTAGCTAATTCTCTCAATATGGCTGAAGATATCACCCCCAAATCAGCCCAAATATATTCTAGAATTCACCTCTAATGATAGCATAAAATTCCCCAGCTAACACGACGTCGGTGCATTTGGTGTCGAGAGTCCACCACGAGGGTAAGAGATAGTAGGCTGAAGAGAGATTCAGGGAGAGGAGTAGATGTAAGAAAAGGGGTTCAAAGAAATTGAAGAAGTAGAAGAATAGTCACAAAAAGAAATAGAAAATGTAGAAGAATACTAACAGAGATGAAGGCTGTCTGTTTATTCTTGCACTATCGAAGATAAAACTCTAATAGACGAAAACGTGTATAAAATAATACCTTCCTCTATGCTGCTCTGATCGCCAATCTGATGCTGCCATTGCCTCCGAAAGGAGGTAAAATAGTAGGACATTTGGCCAGAATTCAGCCAGATCACTCCTTCTTCATCTTCCACTTTGGAGTGTTGTTCACTGCCTGAAAACAGTGCGATCGTGCGTCGCGGGATTTTGTCAATCTCTCTTTTTACATAAAATTCTCTCAAATTGACTGAATGCTACATGCTTTCTTTTACATGTCATCCTAATCTAGAAGTTTTTTATGGTTTTATGGATTTTACAAGAGATAATATCTAAAATATCAAAAATTGGCTAAAACTTAAAATCAAATATTTTTGAACCATGGACACTAGCACTAATGTCTAAAATGGCATTGGCTCTCTAAATCAATAAGAAATCTACACTCTAGTTCTTTTACACGGTGTGCGCGTAGCGACATGACAACGATCTCCGCCAAGTTTGGGACATTTCCTTTTGAAGTGCCTAGGTTCATTGCAGTAAAAAGATCACAGACTTTGATCACTTCTTTGAGTGGGGACAAAGTCACTGATTACATTTGCCCTCGACTTCTTCCGTTGGCCTCGACTCTATCCTTTCACCCTTTTAATTAGAGCTTTTGACATCCCTAGATTCTAGTCTTTGTAAGACTAGGGTCTGGACTTCGACTGGACTTCTTGGGCAATATGTCCTGCTCTTATCTATGCATCTTGTAAATCTGAAGTATGCATTCATTCCAAGCAAGTGTTCATTAATGGGTTCAGCCCATTGCAGAACTTGGAAACTTATTGAGGGATACTCATTGTCGGGGCGTATTTCAGCAAAGAGACGAATCTCGAGTAGTACACCTCTAGAGACAGGCCCAACTGTTCTAACTTGAAGAACTCATTCATCCTCTGAGTTCTGTAGGCAGGTGGCATGTACCTTCCCTGCACTGCTTCCTTTAGTTTTTCCCAAGTTATTGTGCTTTCAATGATGAATCCTTGGTCTTTACACCATTGCTTCCACCACAGCCTAGCTTCATCGGTGAGCATGAGCTTGGCAATTATGGCTTGGTTCATAGGTGCTATCCTCATCGCACTGAAATAATCCTCCATGGATTCCATCCATATTTTGGCTCTCTAAATCAATAATAAATCTACACTCTAGTTTTTTTTACATGGTGTACTACGCGTAGTAGCATGACAACGATCTCCGCCAAGTTTGGGGCATTTCCTTTTGAAGTGCCCAGGTTCATTGTAGTAAAAAGAACACAGACTTTGATCACTTCTTTGAGTGGGGACAAAGTCACTGATTACATTTGCCCTCGACTTCTTCCATTGGCCTTGACTCTATCCTTTCACCCTTTTAATTAGAGCTTTTGACATCCCCGGATTCTAGTCTTTGTAAGACTAGGGTCTGGACTTTGACTAGACTTCTTGGGCAATAGGTCCTGCTCTTATCTATGCATCTTGTAAATCTGAAGGACGCATTGATTCCAAGCAAGTGTTCATTGATGGGTTCAACCCATCACAGAACTTGGAGACTTGTTGAGGGATACTCATTGTCGGGGGGTATTTCAACAAAGAGACGAATCTCGAGTAGTATGCCTCTAGAGAAAGGCCAACCGTTCTAACTTGAAGAACTCATTCATCCTCTGAGTTTTGTATGCAGGTGGAATGTACCTTCCCTGCATTGCTTCCTTTAGTTTTTCCTAAGTTATTGTGCTTTCAATAATGACTCCTTGGTCTTTACACCATTTCTTCTACCACAGCCTTGCTTCGTCGATGAGCTTGAGCTTGGCAATTATGGCTTGGTTCACAGGTGTTATCCCCGTCGCACTGAAATAATCCTCCATGGATTCCATCCATATTTTGGCATCGGCTTCAAAAATCTTCCCATTTCCATGAAATTTTGGTAGTTTAATTTGTTTGAGAAGAAACTTCTTCTCTTGTGCCTCTTTCAAGCTTAGTGCAAAAACAGGATTCTGGGTCTGTGCTTGGGATTGTATCTGGTTTTCAATTTAAACTTTTTGTGTTAGGACTGCATTTGCACATCCCTATACAACTTAAATCAATGTGCACATATTTTCCATCCCTACTGTACAACAAAGTGCATAAACATAAAATTCTTATTTATCGTAGGGAAGTGTTAGCCACAAGTATAATTATTCGAGAATAGCTAGAGATTGACTGAGATGATTTTCTTTTCACAAGTTACATCAATGCCAGGTTAATAATTCCCTATTGGTTCAGCTATAGGGATAGAATAGTACTATGGATTGGGGAAATGGATTCTCAAGAAACGATAAGTCATGGGAAACTCAAGAAATACCTGTTTTTGATAGCCATGACATTCATTTCGCCCCATTACTTTAATTCTGTTTGCTGCTAAGATTTTAACCACCTCTTTGAAGATGTAGTGGCTCTGATCTACTTGTTGGCGTCCGATGTGTAGGGTTGACTTCATACGAGTCTCATGGAAGATGAATAAGTTGATAATCTTCAAGTCCTCCAACCACTTTAGCAGTATCCCGCACTCCATGTCCCATGCCTTTTCACGTACAATGGTTGGGATTGTAGACGTAGATCGAGGATCCCGATCATGTCAGATCATTTGTGATAGCTTCATGAGTTCATAGCTGTCATGAACATGATATGAAATATGAGGAATCTGCTCCATGCCTTGTACGTCTAGAAGCAGCAAGAGTCCACAAGTAAGTAAAAGGAAAAACATTTTGTAATGAAAACATCACTTCACTCTTCCTGATTTATCCTAGTTGTTCAGTCGTTGGTCAGCTCTGATACCAACTATGACGTGCCTACCTATTGGCTATGCAATCATTTTTTAGCACTCCATCAAGAAATAAATCCAAGCAACACCGCTCGGTGCTCCCATGGAATGTCACGGGGTTTGTCGCCTAGTGTTTCCCGAGTCCGGCCTCACAATGGAACATTCTGGGCGAGTAGGGTTGACTTGAAACTTGAGTCCCTAGTGGTCAAGGTCTACTTGATTGCATTTCAGCGTTTGGTCCTCGACATTCTACTTTACACGGAGTTACCCAATCGGAAGCCAAGCCATACCCCACTTGGTTCAAGGAGAATGAGAAACGAGAGGGATGCGTTGCTCAATCTCTTTGGCCGTAGGGCATAATCCCATTCTGGTCCCCTAAAATGGCATGAATCGGATTCCAACCTCACACTCTACCTAGAGGTCAAACGATGGTGAAACCTTGTGAGAAGCCTCCCAGCTCTCTAGGACCACCCTGTTGTAAGACAGACCCATCGGGGGTTCCACCCACTCACTTCCCTCAATTGGCATACTCTAGTTATTTAATTAGCCCTATAACATTTATGTGCAATATTTAAAAGTAGATGCCTTAATTAAGTGTTTTAGGGAACAAAGTTCGTTCACGTAATCTTATGGCACTGATATGAAGACAATTTCAGACACGTGCCTTAGAAGTAAACTTAGTATTAGCATTTGAACTGAGATACAAGTTCTGTTAAAAAAGGGACAATATTTGTAATAATTCACAAGATCAATGACAATACATTTAAATTAGAACTACACAAACATTATAAGATCCATAATACTTTTCATATCAGTTTGTTACAACCTTTTAGAGGCCAATTGAACCTGTAACTATTCTACATACTAAATTTGTAACCACTAAGAGTCGTCGTATATATTGTAGATATTTGGTTAAGTTTAAAAATTGTCATATTGAAGAGACCCAATAAATGCACGCCCATGACCTAAGTGCTTACCCCTCACTATTGACTCCACATTGAGCTAATAGCAATTGAGGACAATTGCTATCCCACCATAGGGGTATGATGCCGAGAGGCATATTCCACGATGGATTCCGTGAGGAACTATTTATTTGTTGGGGCTCGTACACAAGGAAGATTCCTTGTGTAAGAAGTTGACGGGGACACCTATCCTTTTCGGGTGTCAAATTAATTTAATATGCACGTGGGTGATTCCATAGCGGGTAATTGCATAAAATAGATATTAAATTAATGAATGTTTATAATTTTAGAGTATGCATTCAAATCAACTTAAGGTTAGGACAGACAATCAGTAGTACAAACTGTGACAAATGAAGAAGCATTACAAACACTGAGACTAGACACTAAATAGCAAAATATGCAAGCTACTTGTAATTGAGGCCAGTACAAACCTGATATATCTTATTCTAATCATGGGATTTTTGCCCTGATAGTTAGTCTCCTTTAGAGAAAGTCGATCTAAGGGAACACATCATACTTAATCAAGGTGCAAATAGACCTGATAATTTGCTTCACAATGTACTCTTCTTTAGTGGATAGGACCCATGGAGCGTGAGGTAGTTGGAAGCAGCCATTAGTGCTCAATTGTGGCCAATCGAATGTGGCCAAAGCACCTCCATCGTGCCTACCTCCTTCAAATCCATTCGTGCCCCTATAATGTCTCTATTTTCCATGATGTGGTCCCATAATAAGCTGCCCACATTTTTAAAAATATGTATGGGATCCAACATATGGTTGATCTGCAAGTGGATCCATGTACGATAACTCATAGAAAACTGAGAACCGCCACATCTTGTTTGGATGTGACTTGTGTGGACCATTTTGAACTTGTACTAGTTTTGGACGTTCATTCATGCTAGAGATCATCTAGGAAAACCTTTCCTTAGTACATGACCCTCCGGTAAGAAAGTGGCATGTCCTTGATATACCATCTTCTTCATAGTTCGTGACCTTTGAGAGTCTAACTATAGCCCACAAAATGGGCATGCATGATAACCTAAGGTAAAAAACATGTCCCAACACCTCTATTTAATGAATAAAAACTTGAATGAGCTATGTTAGATATCATTACAACATGAAAAAAATCATACATACCTGAGCACTCCCGAATTCCAAAAAGTCATACATGGTCTACATGAGAATGGCTCGTATATTGGTCGACCATCGATCATTATGCTTGCTCATATCTTCCATAAGGACCCCCTTCTCCTACAAAATCTTGAGCTCATCAAGTAATGTATAGAGATAGACGTCCATATTCTTGACTTTATAGTGCCCACAAACAAGCAAGCTAAGGATCAAGTGTTCTTTCTTCCTAGAAAGCCATGGCGGGATGTTGTAGTTAACAAGGACTATAGGCCACATATTATAAGAAGTTGAGCAGAGACCAAATGGATTCATGCCATCCATAGCAAGACCGAGCCAAAGATTCCTTGGCTCTTATGTAAAGCTTAGAAAGGTGGAGTCAATGTGGTTCCATGCACGTGGATGTACTGATATTCATTCGGCTCCATCTGCTGATCTATTTTGTGCATACCACACTGTCAACCATGTCATGCCTGACATACGAAACATGTAATGTATACGTAGTATAAGTGCAAAGTGTCTAAGAATTTTTTTTTCTAACACATGGTTTTCCCTTGAAAGTCGTCCTCAATACCTATGAGCACCACACTTTGGACATGTCTCCATAGTCCCGCAGTCTCCTCAAAACAACACGCAATCGTTGACACATGCATGGATATTGTTGTGGTCCATTCCAAGCTTTTGTAATACCACTCATGCATCATCACAAGACTCAAGCATCATATTTTTAGGTGGTAATATATGATACTTTAGCAACTTAAAAAAAGATCATAAAACACCTTGAAAAAGCACAACATGTGTTTTTTATAATGGAGTCTAAAAGATCAACGGAGCGTATGTAGAAAGTACCTGAACAACTCGATCACACTCGCATCACTCCACCTGTATTTTACTTGCATACTTAGGAGCGCAAGCAACGTTATCAAGTGAGATACTCGACATCCATCATTAATGGTATATACGCTTCTTTTGTCAGTGGATCAAATGACTCAGAATCCATGGGCATCAATGCATCGATCATTGTCTCCATCTCAAGCTTCAATATTAAAGGAAGGTCTGAAAGATTGAGTGTCTCCTCTAGTATCGAGAATGTAGACCGAGTTATGGCTTCCAACTAGT
This sequence comes from Lygodium microphyllum, assembly GCF_053477565.2. Lineage (NCBI taxonomy): Eukaryota > Viridiplantae > Streptophyta > Polypodiopsida > Schizaeales > Lygodiaceae > Lygodium > Lygodium microphyllum. The sequence continues at coordinate 75,844,402 of NC_141158.1, forward strand.
GGATTGGGTCTGGCACTCCATCCATCACACGCTCACGAACTCTTATAACTGGCCGCAATAGGTGTATTCCTCATGTGGATGAGGTGTCACCTCCCTGTATAAATTCTACAGGCATACCTAATGTTTTTGTATATGATATTCAATTACTTTGTGAATGTAAGGCATGATGGATATACACTTTTGTTACCATTCTCACTGAAAATCGAAGATCGCTTGATCAATGATCTCCAATTGGAACTCATTGAAGCGTTATATGTATTCTATAGACAAGCAACATTGTGGTTTGATTGCCAGCTTGCATTGAGAGCAAGGATACGAGAAATGCTAATTAAGATACGCCTCCCAATCTTAGACACCATGACCATCATCATTCTCCATTTGGTCTACGTTACGAAAAATAATAGATTTTTGTTCCCTTCACTTATGATTTTCCTTCAATTTAATCTCTACTCCTCTTTGTTTCCCTTTTCCTTTATTTTTTTGTCTCCCTCCATCTCTCTTTATCTGTTCCTTTTCTCTCTATGTTCCTCTGTCTTTATCTATAACCCTTTTTATTTCTCTCCACATCTCTCTTTCTCTCTCTTTTTCCTTTTTTGTTTGTCTCCCTCCTTTCTTATTTATTTCTCTTCCGACCTTTCACATTCTGTTTCTCTTTCCCTTTTTTTATTTTCCTCCCTTCATCCTTCTTTGTTTCTCTCTTTCCCCTCTCTCTATGAATGTTTCTTTCTCTTCCCCACTCTCACTTCTTCTCATCTTTTCCTTTCCCTCCCTTCTCTTCTCTATGTCTTTCTCTCTTTTTCTCTCGTCACTCATACTTGACATATCTCGCTACAATCAAAATCAAAGATAGAAAATAAAAAGTTCATAAAACAAGACATTGAAAGATTCTCTCTCCCCACCCCTCTTCGTGCCTCTCTTCCCCCTCTGCCCTTTTTTTTCTATCATTACGTTCTCTCTAATTCTTTCATTGTTTCCTTTTTTCTCTCTCCTTTCACTCTCTATTGGTTTTCTCTATCTCTCTTTTTCTCCCTCTTTCTGTCCATTTTTCTCCCCTTCTCTTTCTAGCTCTCTCTTTCTTTTTCACTCTCCTTCTCTTTACATGACCCTTTTATCTACCTCTCCCTTTACTCTCCATTTCTTTTTCTCTCCCCCCTCTCTTTTTTTCTCTCTTTCTCTTTCTTTGTTGCCTCTCTCTTTGTTTCTCTTCACCTCCTCATTGTTTCTCTCACTCATTCTTCTCTCTCCCTCCCTCCCTTTCTCTCTCTCTTTCTTTGTTATCTTTCTTTTTCTCTCTCTCTCTCTCTCTTGTTCTCTCTTTTTTTTCATTTCTTCTTCTCCCTCTCTCCTTTCCTCTCTTTCTCTCTCAATCACTACAACAGAAACGAGGCATAGACATGCACGTTAGATGCGCAAAGTCGGGCGCATCTATCAGAGCATCTATAAATGCGTGTAAACCTGCGTGTAAATAGACGCGAATTTTGCGTCTATATATCCGCGCAAATAGACACTAATATAGACGCGCCAGCAGACACACAATTATTTAACCACCTAAAATTAGCAATTCACATAATTGAAAAACCAAAGTTAATAATTATTTAACCACCTGAAATTGATTCTTGAGCATGCACATGTGCGCATGATAAAAACCATAGAATTAATAATATACATTGAATCATTGAATTAAAAAAATAGAGTTAATAATTACTTTTTCATTGCTCTGTAATGAATGGCAGTTCCTCTAGTTGACAATCCTAATATAAGTAATTAGCGGCAAGCGACAGAAACCTTACAATTAGTAGCAAGCATTGCAATATGTATCTCGTAATTTCTCTATGTACTTGAAGATGATAAAAAATACTTCATTTTTATTATGAAAAATTCAATGCTTGCTTTAAAATTGACTATTGATTCTTGAGTATGCACGTGTGCACATGATAAAAAAGCATAGAATTAGGAATACACATTGAATCAATAAGCAAATTAAGTATGTTACAGTGAATGATCCATCTCATCTTCAATGAGATCAGCCCTTGCTAAACTATCTACTTCTAGGTGTATGTTACCAATAGGTAACGAAACAAATAAGTCTATCCCACTATCAGATGTGTTGCTATATTGCTCAATAACTTCATCAATATCATCCACAATCACATTATTTTCTTATTCTGGGTTTCCTTGAACATCCTCACAAGGTTGATCTTATACTATATCACGCATATCATCCATTATGGTGTCATCATGCACATCATCATTAATTGTTGGATTGTCATCTGCTATCTCCATGTCGGTAATATTACCATATATTGATTTTGAACGATTAGATATAGGGATGACATACCACCATCGGTTATTGTTTACCATTGGATGATACACAACCTGTATTTGAAAAACAAAAGCAAAAAACTTAAGTACTTATTATATTGTGTATATGTATCACATGTATACATATAAAAAAATTAGCATTTTCATATACACATGCTCACATTGTTGAGGTAGTACTAATGTGTCATTCTTGTAGAGTCAATGATTACAAAACCACTTGGATGATGTCTCATTGTGCAATGCTCACCATTTGTTACCACTTGTTTAAACCACTTCACATCCAGTACATATATAAAGAATCGTCTGAAGTCAAGCTTTAGAATATCTTAGATCAAGCCATAATAACCTTCCATGGTACCATTGGCAGCCTCGAAGTGAGCAAGGACACCACAATCTTGGGTATTTCTCTTTTCATCTATACGTTGAGTTCGAAGATGTTTACCCTCACACCAAAGTGCATTGAATAATGTGCACTAGTAGTAAAAGATAAAAGATCAAACATGTCAATTATTTATATAGAATAAAACTTATAGAAACAAATTAATTGATAGTATGTCTCACCTTTGATATGCAACCTCGTGCGTATTCCCACTCTTCTTGAGATATATTAATTTCCTCCTCTTTTTCCATTCTCTCCATTTCCTCATATAACCAATCTATGTCAATATGACGTGGGAGCGCATTTAGATGATCTGAAAATGAGACATTACGTCCATATCTAGTGCGAAATTCTTGTCTTTCGCTTTTTCTTCTTGCCCTTGCTTCATTATATAGTGTCACCCATTTGCTCATAACATCACTATTGAGCACACAAAAACTACTTAACTTACGAAGTTCTTCTTTTGTTAGCACTTTACTCATTCCTTTTCCTTGAGGTACTATAGAGGTCATCCTCAAGTCTTCATCATCTTTCCATAGTCGTGGTTGAGAGGGATCCACTTCAGCAAGATATTCAGAGATATAAACAAGGGATGATTGCACTAACCAACCCTCAGCCATGCTTCCCTCAGGCCGTGCTTTTTGCCTCACAAAATCTTTCAAGGTTTTCATGAAGCACTCAAGAAAAAACATCCACCTTACATGAACTATCCCACAAAGTGCGATCTCATCAATCAAATGTACGAGTAAATGTAATTGAGTAGTCAAAATGGATCAAGGAAAATTTTCCTCCACCAAACAAACCACCTCAACAGATAATACTCGAGCATCTTGCAATGTGTTTGGATCAATTTCCTTCGAGCTCACGTATCTGTCAAGATGTATTTGAGAATTGTTTATTTTTGTGTAGAAATTCAAAGATATATAATGAAAAAATACAATGTATACACACCTCACAAGCTCTCCCATCTTGTAAACGATATCACGTACATCTTTGAAGGCACAATGGGATATGCTAGTAGGAAGTACGAACTGAATGTAAACAATATTCATAGATCAAATGATTAGTTGAGAAAAAAGTCATCATACCCCAAAATTTACACATAGTTACGCCACTAATTACTATATTCATGGTTAGAGATACCCTTACTTGAATCATTTTGTGCCAATCGTGGGACTTCAAACCGGATAGTTGCTCCACACCTCTTTTCTTTTTCTTTATGAAGGTTCCCTTGAGACATCTCATACATCCTGTGGGTGTTCGAAAGCTATATATTTGTTCCTTCACTATTTTTTCTCGTTCTTTGACAACATCCAAGGTGCATGGGGTAGCTCAATCTTTCCTCTAGGTCCAATGCGTGGCCAGGCTCGTCTCATGCGACCAATGTTACATAAATCCTCCCTTACATTAACTGAATTTGGAGCCCCTATCAAGTGATCCCATAATGTAGATACAATATTTTTGAATATGTGCATGGGGTCCAACATGTGATTGATCTTGAGTTTAGTCCAGTATGGAAGACGAAAGAATATAGAGAACCTAACAAACAAACAATATATTATGCAAACAATTCATCATGCTAAATACTTTAAAGTCAGTTGAGAGAAATGCAGTTCTTACCGACTCATGCCGAGTGGAGGGTGGCTATCGGCATTAATCCATCTCTCCTTCCAATCTCGAATGGTTAGAGATTGTGGAGTCATTCCATTAGTAGGGAGAACATATTTGGCATGGTCAATAGGAAGAAATCGATGATGATTGTCATAGATAACCTTCTTTAAACGTGCCGGCCTAGAGGAAACTAGAGAGGGACCGCAAATAGGACATGCATAATATCTTGACGTGGTTAAACTTGAAAAAATAAGTGAATTACTAAAATGCAATTGATTCAATTCTTGAATTTCAAATATAGAGTTATATACATGTACATGAACACTCTCCGTATCCTAGAAAGTCGTGCATGGTCCATAACAACATGGCCTTCAATGTGAAATCTCTAGAGGATGCAGATGCGCTTGTATCTTGCACCTCAATACCTTCCCATAACATTTCTAACTCTTCAATCAAATGCTCTAAGTAAATGTCCATGTTTTTTACATTGTGCTTTCCAGGAATCAGAAGGGACAACATCACATGTCCCTTTTTAATTGCCATGGATGGAGGAATATTATAGTTCACCAATACCACTGGCCATACATTGTATGATGTGCTTTTGATGCCAAATGGATTGATTCCATCCATACCTAAACCAAATCTCAAATTTATTGTCTCTTCTTTGAAAACGGGCCACAAATTATCTATATATTGCCATGCGGGTGTGTCTGCAGGGATCCTCCATTTTCCATCACTTGAACGATGACTAGCATGCCATGACATGAGCTTTCCAATAGACTTACACTTGAACATAAGTTTTATACGTGGAACAATCAAAAAATGTCGCAAAACCTTACGAGGCACATCCATTGACTTCATCTCCTTTTCGTATCTTGATTCGCCACAAACAGGACACTCTCGTGCGAACTCATGAATCCCACGAAATAAGACACAAGCATTGACACATGCTGGATCTTGACATAATCGAGGCCTCCCAGAGTTGTCAAGTAATGTCTTGCTTGCTCTCTCTTAGTTGACAATTTGTTTCCTTTTGGAAGCATTTGTGATAATAACCTATATATATTTTTAAAAGTGAGTTAAAAAACCACCAACATATATGTTTGTCTGATTTCAAAATAGAATTAACAAATAATATTATGATTCATATATAAGCCAAACTGAATTGATACCTACTTCAATAACGCATCCAAACTGACATTACTCCATCCATAAATTATTTGCAAGTTAAGTATCTTGAGGGACGCACAAAGAACGGAGTACGTACAACCTTCATACAATGGAGTAGATGATGCTACATATAGTGGATCATTTGGCTTCGTAGAGTGACCTTCTCCCTGAACCGGCTGCAAAAATAGATGGTGTACCATGTTGTCCAAAATCTCATTCTCTACGACTTGATGGGGCATTTCATGAGGGCTACTATCATGTTCGTCAGTCTCTACTCTTCTTAAAGACTCTGCCTCCTCGCGTCGACGTTTTGCAGCCTCTTGACGCCCGAGAGGGAGCATCTGAGGATGTGGCACCGCATCCTGCTCAACCACAAAAGAGAGTTTCATGTACGTTGATATATAATTCCCGTAACATAGACATGCAATCTTAGTGGTAAAAAAAACTATGAATACCGGTGATTTTTCTCAGTCCCATTCTCCATACAAGTTGAGGTGTGACATTGCAATTCGACATGCTTGAAAAATACACCCTTGACAACGATCACACATGCATTTAATTTTTTGTCGTAGCCATGCATCTCGATTATGAAGACGCAATGTTTCATCCTCACTTGAGGATGTGCTCATTGACTCATCAGCTTGCACCACACTAGGTGATGACGATGTCGACATGATTAAACCTAATTCATGACAACATCAAAATATTTGTCATTCATATGTTTATATAAGATCTTAATTTTAAGTACACAAAAATCATCATAAATACATTAAAACTTATGATAAGAATTCACTATCAAAACTTATCTTAATAACAAAAAATTATGATAAATCCCAAATGCACGTCTATATCCGTGTTTAACAACGCGTCTATAATCGCGTCTATCTGAAAAATAGACGCACATATACATGCGAAAATAGACGCACACGTCTAAATTCAAACCATACTTAAATCATTTCTTTTCAAACTACGCCTTTCCTTTCCTACGTTTTTTGCAGTTTTGAAGCTTGAGTTTAGCCGACATGCAATCTCTTCATGCCTCACCTAGTCTCTTCATGCCTCACCTCCTCATGACTCACCTCTTCTTTCATTTCAAACACACAAGAAGGGAAAAAGGAAAGCCAAGGAGAGGAAGAAAGAGAGAACAAGAAGAAGCAGCAAGCAAGCAAGCAAGCATCAAGGGAGGGTAACTTACCAAGGAGAGGAAGAAGGAGAAGGAGAAGCACCACCACCCGCCACACCAAACAAGTGCCACCACCCGCCACACCAAACACCCAAGGTGACTCTCTCTCTCCCTCTCTTTCTCTCTCTTTGTTTCTCTCTTCCTTTCTCTGCTCTGTCTGTGTATTTAGGATTTGTGATTCCATTATGTATTGCATTATATAAATCGCCAATGGCGGTCGTCGGTTTAATATCGGCCGACCGAGCGTGTCTGCTAGCGCGTCTACATCTCAGTGTAGACACAGACATAGATGCAAAAAAATATTTCCTCTCAGAGAGTCTGAGGGCGCGTCTTAGAGCGCGTGTGCTCTGCAATGTACACGTGATGATACACGCGCTTAACAGAAGGTTGACCTTGTGATCTATATGCGATTATACATGCACATTGACCTTGGATGCGCATCTGGAAGCGCATCTGTGCTGCATGTTAGATGCGCAAATAGACGCACTCGACAGAAATTGACCTGAGATGCGCGTCTGGCAGCGCATCTGTGCTGCATGCTAGATACACGGATAGATGCGGGGATACACGTGCCAGGTCTCCCAATTCTAATATTAAACAATATATTTTTGCAATGATGAATGTGACCAATCCCATGTTTGTGTTTATCAGTTTTCTTGTTTAAGAGAAGCATTAGCACTTAAGTGTTATGCTCAATGTCTAAAGAAAGCTCTTTGAAAATGTAGGTAATATATGATTTTTTGTATGCAAATAAATTTGTCTTTTTCCTGTGTTTTCTTTGCAGATGTCGTATCTTGATTCATCTAGCAATGACCCAGATGTGGATCGCATGAATGATACATTGGCCTCCTTTGGTAGGGGGGTCAATGCATTTTTTGGAGGTTTTCCTAGTAGGGAAGACTTCATGGGAGAGATGACCAGACACCTTGGCTGCTCTCCCACAGCGAACGAGGTGTTTAGTGTCATGTCTGGGACGCCTCTGGTGTCTTTGCCTAGCACTACTTCCTAGACTCCACATCCAGGTACTCCACATAGAGGTACTCCATATGCAGGTACTCCACGTGCTCCACATGCATCGACTGAAGCACAAGCATTTGCATAAGCACGTACATTTGCAGAAGCTCGTGCGTTCAGCGAGGCAGAGGGCAGTCGACAGAGAGGGAGAAGCAAGAGTCGAGGGGGAGGAAGAGGGTTGTGTGGGGGTTTCCTAGGAGGTGGCGAGCGATCACCCTCACCAGTAGATGATGTAGAGGAGGTTGTACGCCGTTACTATAGAGTTACAGATGCTGGTGGCATCTTTCATGATGATGAGGGAAGGGATGTAATGGCGTACATGAGGAGCGTTGTGCATGCGACGTATAAAGATTGTTTCATTGCCTTCAAAAATAAAAAAAGTGGCTTGTGGCAGGAGGTGTTGAGGGCAGTCCATAGGAGGTACCCAAATCCTGAGGATCAGTGATTCTCGGATGATTGGGGACGTACAAAAGTGAGGGATATGCTTCACAACAAAAGATCCCACCTCATGACACGGGCTAGGGACTCACTGCAGAGGCTGGAGGAGGGGCATGGAGCCTACAACCAACCACATGTGTGCCACCGCGTAGAGTGGAAGAAAGCCAAGAAGAAAGCAGCTAAGAAAGTGAAGAGTCGCCAGCACGCAGAGGCGCCAGGGATCCAAATGGAAACCATGGGATTGTCGCATTACGGATCGGGCGTCAGAGAGTCATGGGAGGCAAATTTTGTAAGTATATTTTGATTTTTAGTTTTTTTTAATTTATATTTCTTTCAATTCTTTATATATTTTAGTCTAATATATTGTGACGTCTAATTGTTTGTATATCTCTAATTTATATATCGTTGGTAGGACACCTACCCCTAGAGAGGTAGGTTACCATCGAGGCCATAACCACGCAATGACATGGCTTCACTTTTATAAGGGGGGTCTCATCACTGAGGACCAATACAACTGGGCCATGAGGATTCGACAGCCAGAGGAGGTATGTTTTTCTTACTTTCCTATTAAAAGTATAACTAATGATGACTTTTTCTCCACCTTGTCTATGTAAGCAACCTTGATCTTTTGTGTGTGTAGGCGAACCCGGATGTGGAGCATAGTGAGGAGAGGGATAGCGACTCTAGTAGCCATGGTGGTAGTAGCGAGGATGTTTCCTCTTTAGATTCGTAGAGGAGCACCATATCTAGATCTCCTCATGAGGCCTTGTTTTCTTGTATATGTATGATATCTCTTTGAGCCTACTGCTTGCGGCTACGCTTTAAGTCGCAAGCACTCAAAACTTCCCTTGTAAATGCTTTGATAAATAATGAATACATGAACTTTTACTTTCAATTCTCGTGCCCGTAAGATATATTGTCTTTTTTCAAAATACACAATCTAATGTATGGGAGGGGGGAACAATCTAATGTATGGGAGGGGGGAAAAATACACAATCTAATGCTCTCTGGTTTTTTTTTCCAGTTCTGTTTTGCGCGTCTATCAGCGCGTCTAAATTGCAGATATTTCGTGTTTATTCGTGCATCTATAATGCAGAGTACATGCGCTTCACAATTCAAATTAAAGAAAGAAATTAAATATAGTTTTTTTAAAAATGACTTTTTTTTTTCCGTTCGCATCTATCAGTGCTTGTAAGAGCGCGTTTACCAGCGTGTCTATATGCGTGTGTATATGTGCGTCTATTGCGCCTCTATTTGTGCGTGTAAATTCGTTGATACATGCGATTATAGATGCGAAATGATAGGCGCGCAAATAGACGGGCGGATAGACGCGCCTGTAAGTTTTTAGAGGTATTCAAAAATCGCGTCTAAATGTGCATCTATGAGGCCTTTTTGTTGTAGTGAATGCATCTCATTACAAATAAAAACAAACAAAAGAAAAGAAGAAAACACAAGAACAAAGCAAGAAGAGGCAATGTACCTACCACAAAGGCCCGAGGATGGATCTTTCGTCTCCTCTTCGCGACATCCTTTCTTTTTTCCTCGTACACTTCTTCCTCTTCTTCGTGTATGGCGACGGCGATGGCAATAGTGGTGAAAAGCTCTCCTTGTCTCTCTTTCCCTATTCCTCTCCCTCTCCCTCTCAAAGCCATAGTCTCTCTCGCTTTCTCTTGAAACTATTTCCCATAAACACCATGCTCCTTTTTTTTTCCCCCTTTTTTTTCTCAAGAGGGTATCCCTATTAATGTCACTTGTGATGCAAATAACGACGTTGATAACGACACGGCTATTTTTCATCGCAAATGGATGTCGCTATTTGCCCATTTCCTTGTAGTGATTTTGGAGATGGAAGTATTGATTTCTAATGAGATTAGAGTGTCCTGGTTTATAAATTTCTTCAAGATTTTATTGAAAATTTATTGATCTCATTGTAGCCCATATACGGAGCCACTACAACAAAAAGGCCTCATAGACGCACATTTAGACGCGATTTTTGAATACAGAGAAAAACTTACGAGCACGTCTATCCGCCCGTCTATTTGCGCGTCTATCATTTCGCGTCTATAATCGCATATATCAACGAATTTACACGCACAAATAGACGCTCAATAGACGCACATATGCACGCGCATATAAACACGCTGGTAAACGCGCTCTTACAAGCACTGATAGACGCGAACGGAAAACAAAAAATGTCATTTTAAAAAAAGATATTTAATTTCTTTTTTTAATTTGAATTGTGAAGCGCGTGTATAAGCGCGTGTACTCTGCATTATAGACGTGCGAATAAACGCGAAATATATGCAATTTAGACGTGCTGATAGACACGCAAAACAAAATTGGAAAAAAAAAACCAAAGAGCATGTCGGGTTTTTTTTCCTCCTCCCATATATCTGATTGTGTATTTGGGAAAAATACAATGTATCTTATGTGCATGAGAATTGAAAGTAAAAGTCCGTGTATTCATTATATATCAAAGCATTTACAAGGGAAGTTTTAAGTACTTGCGACCTAAAGCGTAGCCGCAAGTAGTAGGCTCAAAGAGATATCGTACATATACAAGAAAAGAAGGCCTCATGAGGAGGTATGGTGCTCCTCTACGAAACTGAAGAGGAAACATCCTCGTTAGTACCACCATGACTACTAGCGTCGCTATCCCCCTCCTCGCTATGCTCCACATCCGGGTTCGCCTACACACACAAAAGATCAAGGTTGCTTACATAGACAAGCTGGAGAAAAAGTTATAATTAGTTATACTCTTAATAGGAAAGTAAGAAAAACATACCTCCTCTGGCTGTCGAATCCTCATGGCCCGGTTGTATTGGTCCTCAGTGATGAGACCCTCCTCATAAAAGTGAAGCCATGTCGATGCGCGGTTATGGCCTTGATGATAACCTACCTCTCTAGGAATAGGTGTCCTACCAACGATGGTATTCTGTAAAACATTTAGAGTTATACAAACAATTAGACGTCACAATATATTAGACTAAAATATATAAAGAATTGAAAGAAATATAAATTTAAAAAAACTAAAAATAAAAATATACTTACAAACTCTACCTCCCACGACTCTCTGCCGTCTGATCTGTAATGCAAGGATCTTATGGTTTCCATTTGGATCCGTCGTGCCTCTACGTGCTGGGGACTCTTCACTTTCTCAGTTGCTTTCTTCTTGGCTTTCTTCCACTCTACGCGGTGGCACAGGTGGTTGGCTGTAGGCTCCACGCCCCTCCTCCAACCTCTGCAGTGAGTCCCTGGTCTGTGTCATGAGGTGGGATCTTTTGTTATGAAGCATATCCCTCACTTTTGTACGTCCCCAATCATCCCAGAATCGCTGACCCTCAAGATTTGGGTACTTCCTATGGACTGCCCTCAACACCTCCTGCCACAAGCCACTTTTCTGATTTTTGAAGGCAATGAAACAATATTTATACGTTGCATGCACGACGCTCCTCATGTACGCCATTACATCCCTTCCCTCATCATCATGAAAGATGCCACCGGCATCTGTAACTCTATAGTAATGGCGTACAACCTCCTCTACATCATCTACTAGTGAGGGTGATCGCTCGCCACCTCCTAGGCAACCCTCACACAACCCTCTTCCTCCCCCTCGACTCTCCCTCTCTGTCGACTGCCCTTTGCCTCGCTAGACACATGAGCTTCTACAAATGCACGTGCTTCTACAGATGCTTGTGCTTCAGCCGATGCATGTGGAGTATGTGGAGTACCTGCATATGGAGTACCTGTATGTGGAGTACATGCATGTGGAGTCTGGGAAGTAGTGCCAAGCAAAGACGCAAGAGGCGTCCCAGACATGACACTGAACACCTCGTCCGCTGTGGGAGAGTGGCCAAGGTGTCTGGTCATCTCTCCCATGAAGTCTTCCCTACTAGGAAAACCTCCAAAAAAGGCATTGACCCCCTTGCCAAAGGAGGCCAATGTATCATTCATGCGATCCACATTTGGGTCATTGCTAGATGAACCAGGATACGACATCTGCAAAAAAAACACAAAAAATGATAAATTTATTTGCATACAAAAAATCATATATTACCTACATTTTCAAAGAGCTTTCTTTAGACATTGAGCATAACACTTAAGTGCTAATGCTTCTCTTAAACAAGAAAACTAATAAACACACACATGGGATTGGTCACATTCATCATTGTGAAAATATATTGTTTAATATTAGAACTGGGAGACTTGGCACATGTATCCCCGCGTCTATCCGTACATCTAACATGCAGCACAGACGCGCTGCCAGACACGATCTCAAGTCAATTTCTGTCCAGCGTGTCTATCTGCGCATCTAATATGCAACACAAATGCGCTTCCAGACGCGCATCCGAGGTCAATGTGCGTGTAGAATCTCATGTAGATCACAAGGTCAACCTTCTATTAAGCGCGTGTATCATCGCGTGTACATTGCAGAGCACACGCGCTAGCACACGCGCTCTAAGACGCACCCTCAGACGCTCTGAAAGGAAACATTTTTTCGCGTCTATGTCTGTGTCTACATTGAGATGTAGACGCGCTAGCAGACGCGCTCAGTCAGTCCATATTAAACTGACGACCGCCATTGACGATTTACATAATGCAATACATAATGGAATCACAAATCCTAAATACACAGACAGAGCAGAGAAAGGAATAGAGAAACAAAGAGAGAGAAAGAGAGAGAGAGAGAGAGAGAGAGAGAGAGACTCACCTTGGGTGTTTGGTGTGGCGGGTGGTGGCGCTTGTTTGGTGTGGCGAGTGGTGGCACTTCTCCTTCTCCTTCTTCCTCTCCTTGGTAAGTTACCCTCCCTTGATGCTTGCTTGCTTGCTTGCTGCTTCTTCTTGTTCTCCTCTTTCTTGTTCTCTCTTTCTTCCTCTCCTTGGATTTCCTTTTTTCCTTCTTGTGTGTTTGAAATGAAAGAAGAGGTGAGTCATGAGGAGGTGAGGCATGAAGAGACTAGGTGAGGCATGAAGAGACCGCATGTCGGCTAAACTCAAGCTTCAAAACCACAAAAAACGTAGGAAAGAAAAGACGCTGTTTGAAAAGAAATGATTTGAGTATGGTTTGAATTTTGACGTGTGCGTCTATTTTCGCGTGTATATGTGTGTTTATCTTTCAGATAGACGCGAATATAGACGCGTTGTTAAACGCGGATATAGACGTGCATTTGGGATTTATCATAATTTTTTGTTATTAAGATAAGTTTTAATAGTGAATTATTATCATAAGTTTTAATGTATTTATGATGATTTTTTTGTATTTAAAATTAATATCTTATGTAAATATATGAATGAAAAACAATTTGATGTTGTCATGAATTAGGTTTAATCATGTCGATGTCGTCATCACCTAGTGCGGTGCAAGCTGATGAGTCAATGAGCACATCCTCAAGTGAGGATGAAACATTGCGTCTTCATAATCGAGATGCATGGCTACGACAAAAAATTAAATGCATGTGTGATCGTTGTCGAGGGTGTATTTTTCAAGCACATCCAATTGCAATGTCACACCTTAGCTTATATGGAGAATGGGACCGAGAAAAATCACTGGTATTCATAGTTTTTTTTTACCACTAAGATTGCATGTCTATGTTATGGGAATTATATATCAACGTACATGAAACTCTCTTTTGTGGTTGAGCAGGATGCGGTGCCACATCCTCAGATGCTCCCTCCCGGGCATCAAGAGGCTGCAAAACGTCGACGCGAGGAGGTAGAGTCTTTAAGAAGAGTAGAGACTTACAAACATGATAGTAGCCCTCATGAAATGCCCCATCAAGTCGTAGAGAATGAGATTTTGGACAACATGGTACACCATCTATTTTCGCAGCCGGGAGAAGGTCACTCTACGAAGCCAGATGATCCACTATATGTAGCATCATCTACTCCGTTGTATGAAGGTTGTACGTACTCCGTTCTTCGTGCGTCCCTCGAGATACTTAAATTGCAAACAATTTATGGATGGAGTAATGTCAGTTTGGATGCGTTATTGAAGTAGGTATCAATTCATTTTGGCTTATATATGAATCATAATATTATTTGTTAATTCTATTTTGAAATCAGACAGAAATATATGTTGGTGGTTTTTTAACTCACTTTTAAATATATATATAGGTTATTATCACAAATGCTTCCAAAAGGAAACAAATTGCCAACTAAGAGAGAGCAAGCTAGACATTACTTGACATCTCTGGGAGGCCTCGATTATGTCAAGATCCATGCATGTGTCAATGATTGTGTCTTATTTCGTGGGATTCATGAGTTTGCACGAGAGTATCCTATTTGTGGCGAATCAAGATATGAAAAGGAGATGAAGTCAATGGATGTGCCTCATAAGGTTTTGCGACATTTTTCGATTGTTCCACGTATAAACTTTTGTTCAAGTGTAAGTCTATTGGAAAGCTCATGTCATGGCATGCTAGTCATCGTTCAAGTGATGGAAAATGGAGGATCCCTACAGACACACCCGCATGGCATCATATAGATAATTTGTGGCCCGTTTTCAAAGAAGAGATAAGAAATTTGAGATTTGGTTTAGGTATGGATGAATCAATCCATTTGGCATCAAATGCACATCATACAGTGTATGGCCAGTGGTATTGGTGAACTATAATATTCATCCATCCATGGCAAAAAAAAGGGACATGTGATGTTGTCCCTTCTGATTCCTGGAAGGCACAAGGTAAAAAACATGGACATTTACTTAGAGCATTTGATTGAAGAGTTAGAAATGTTATGGGAAGGTATTGAGGTGCAAGATACAAGCGCATCTGCATCCTGTAGAGATTTCACATTCAAGGCCATGTTGTGGACCATGCACGGCTTTCCAGGATACGGAGAGTGTTCAGGTACATGTATATAACTCTATATTTGAAATTCAAGACTTGAATCAATTGCATTTTATTAATTCACTTATTTTTTCAAGGTTAACCACGTCAGGATATCATGCATGTCCTATTTGCGGTCCCTCTCTAGTTTCTTCTAGTCCAGCACGTTTCAAGAAGGTTATCTATGACACAAGAAGAAAAAGCAAAAGACAAGAATTTCGCACTAGATATGGACGTAATGTCTCATTTCCAGATCATCTAAATGCGCTCCCACGTCATATTGACATAGATTGGTTACATGAGGAAATGGAGAGAATGGAAAAAGAGGAGGAAATTAATATATCTCAAGAAGAGTGGGAATACGTACGAGGTTGCTTATCAAAGGTGAGACATACTATCAATTAATTTGTTTCTATAAGTTTTATTCTATATAAATAATTGACATGTTTGATTTTTTATCTTTTACTACTAGTGCACATTATTCAATGCACTTTGGTGTAAGGGTAAACATCTTCGAACTCAACGTATAGATGAAAAGAGAAATACCCAAGATTGTGGTGTCCTTGCTCACTTCGAGGCTGCCAATGGTACCATGGAAGGTTATTGTGGCTTGATCCAAGATATTCTGAAGCTTGACTTCAGAAGATTCTTTATATATGTACTGGATGTGAAGTGGTTTAAAGAAGTGGTAACAAATGGTGAGCATTGCACAATGAGACGTCATCCAAGTGGTTTTGTAATCATTGACTCTACAAAATTTCACCAAAACAAGAATGACACATTAGTACTACCTCAACAATGCGAGCAGGTATATATGCAAAGGCTAATTTTTTTATATGTATACATGTGATATATATACACAATATAATGAGTACTTAAGTTTTTTGCTTTTGTTTTTCAAATACAAGTTGTGTATCATCCAGTGGTAAACAATAACCGATGGTGGTATGTCATCCCTATATCTAATCGTTCAAAACCAATATATGGTAATATTACGGACATGGAGATAGCAGATGAAAATCGAACAATTAATGATGATGTGCATGATGACACCATAATGGATGATATGTGTGATATACTACAAGATGAACCTTGCGAGGATGTTCAAGGAAACCTAGAAGAAGATAATAATGTGATTCTCGATGATATTGATGAAGTTATTGAGAAATATAGGAGCACATCTGATAGTGGGATAGACTTATTTATTTCGTTACCTCTTGGTAACATAGACCTAGAAGTAGATAGTTTAGTAAGGGCTGATCTCATTGAAGATGAGATGGATCATTCACTGTAGCATACTTAATTTACTTATTGATTCAATGTGTATTCCTAATTCTATGCTTTTTTATCATGCACACACGTGCATACTCAAGAATCAATAGTCAATTTTAGAGTAAGCATTGAATTTTCCATAATAAAAAGGAAGTATCTTTTATCATCTTCAAGTACATAGAGAAATTACGAGATACATATTGCAATGCTTGCTACTAATTGTAAGGTTTCTGTCTCTTGCCGCTAATTACTTATATCAGGCTTGTCAACTGGAGGAACTGCCATTCATTACAGAGCAATGAAAAAGTAATTATTAAGTCTATTTTTTTCATTCAATGATTCAATGTATATTCTTAATTCTATGGTTTTTATTATGCGCACATGTGCATGGTCAAGAATCAATTTCAGGTGGTTAAATAATTATTAACTTGTGTTTTTCAATTATGTGAATTGCTAATTTTAGGTGGTTAAATAATTGTGTGTCTGTTGGCGCGTCTATATTAGTGTCTATTTGCGCGGATATATAGACCCAAAATTCGCGTCTATTTACACGCAAGTTTACACGCATTTATAGACGCTCTGATAGACGCGCCCGACTTTGCGCGTCTAACGTGCATATCTATGCCTCGTTTTTGTTGTAGTGATTGAGAGAGAAAGAGAGGAGAGGAGAGAGGGAGAAGAAGAAATGAAAAAAAAGAGAGAACAAGAGAGAGAGAGAAAAAAAGAAAGATAACAAAGAAAGAGAGAGAGAAAGGGAGGGAGGGAGAGAGAAGAATGAGTGAGAGAAACAATGAGGAGGTTAAGAGAAACAAAGAGAGAGGCAACAAAGAAAGAGAAAGAGAGAAAAAAAGAGAGGGGGGAGAGAAAAAGAAATGGAGAGTAAAGGGAGAGGTAGATAAAAGTGTCATGTAAAGAGAAGGAGAGTGAAAAAGAAAGAGAGAGCTAGAAAGAGAAGGGGAGAAAAATGGACAGAAAGAGGGAGAAAAAGAGAGATAGAGAAAACCAATAGAGAGCGAAAGGAGAGAGAAAAAAGGAAACAATGAGAGAATTAGAGAGAACGTAATGATAGAAAAAAAAAGGCAGAGGGGGAAGAGAGGCACAAAGAGGGGTGGGGAGAGAGAATCTTTCAATGTCTTGTTTTATGAACTTTTTATTTTCTATCTTTGATTTTGATTGTAGCGAGATGTGTCAAGTGTGAGTGAAGAGAGAAAAAGAGAGAAACACATAGAGAAGAGAAGGGAGGGAAAGGAAAAGATGAGAAGAAGTGAGAGTGGGGAAGAGAAAGAAACATTCATAGAGAGAGGGGAAAGAGAGAAACAAAGAAGGATGAAGGGAGGAAAATAAAAAAAGGGAAAGAGAAACAGAATGTGAAAGGTCGGAAGAGAAATAAATAAGAAAGGAGGGAGACAAACAAAAAAGGGAAAAGAGAGAGAAAGAGAGATGCAGAGAGAAATAAAAAGGGTTATAGATAAAGACAGAGGAACATAGAGAGAAAAGGAATGGATAAAGAGAGATGGAGGGAGACAAACAAATAAAGGAAAAGGGAGACAAAGAGGAGTAGAGATTAAATTGAAGGAAAATCATAAGTGAAGGGAACAAAAATCTATTATTTGTCGTAACGTAGACCAAATGGAGAATGATGATGGTCATGATGTCTAAGATTGGGAGGCATATCTTAATTAGCATGTCTCGTATCCTTGCTCTCAATGCAAGCTGGCAATCAAACCACAATGTTGCTTGTCTATAGAATACATACAACGCTTCGATGAGTTCCAATCGGAGATCATTGATCAAGCGATCTTTGACTTTCAGTGAGAATGGTAACAAAAGTGTATATCCATCATGCCTTACATTCACAAAGTCATTGAATATCATATACAAAAACATTAGGCATGCCTGTAGAATTTATACAGGGAGGTGACGCCTCATCCACATGAGGAATACACCTATTGCGGCCAGTTATAAGAGTTTGTGAGCGTGTGATGGATGGAGTGCCAGACCCAATCCACTAGTTGGAAGCCATAACTCGGTCTACATTCTCGATACCAGAGGAGACAGTCAATCTTTCAGACCTTCCTCTAATCTTGAAGCTTGAGATGGAGACAATGATCGATGCATTGATGCCCATGGATTCTGAGTCATTTGATCCACTGACAAAACAAGCGTATATACCATTAATGATGGATGTCGAGTATCTCACTTGATAACATTGCTTGCGCTCCTAAGTATGCAAGTAAAATACGGGTGGAGTGATGCAAGTGTGATCGAGTTGTTCAGGTACTTTCTACATACGCTCCGTTGATCTTTTAGACTCCATTATAAAAAACACATGTTGTGCTTTTTCAAGGTGTTTTATGATCTTTTTTCAAGTTGCTAAAGTATCATATAGTACCACCTAAAAATACGATGCTTGAGTCTTGTGATGATGCATGAGTGGTATTACAAAAGCTTGGAATGGACCACAACAATATCCATGCATGTGTCAACGATTGCGTGTTGTTTTGAGGAGACTACGGGACTATGGAGACATGTCCAAAGTGTGGTGCTCATAGGTATTGACAGGAGGACTTTCAAGGGAAAACCATGTGTTAGAAAAAAAAATTCTTAGACACTTTGCACTTATACTACGTATACATCACATGTTTCGTATGTCAGGCATGACGTGGTTGACAATGTGGTATGCACAAAATAGATCAGCAGATGGAGCCGAATGAATATCAGTACATCCACCTGCATGGAACCACATTGACTTCACCTTTCTAAGCTTTACACAAGAGCCAAGGAATCTTTGGCTCAGTCTTGCTATGGATGGCATGAATCCATTTGGTCTCTGCTCAACTTCTTATAATATGTGGCCTATAGTCCTTGTTAACTACAACATCCCGCCATGGCTTTCTAGGAAGAAAGAACACTTGATCCTTAGCTTGCTTGTTTGTGGGTACTATAAAGTCAAGAATATGGACGTCTATCTCTGTACATTACTTGATGAGCTCAAGATTTTGTAGGAGAAGGGGGTCCTTATGGAAGATATGAGCAAGCACAATGATCGATGGTCGACCAATATACAAGCCATTCTCATGTAGACCATGTATGACTTTTTGGAATTCGGGAGTGCTTAGGTATGTATGATTTTTTTCTCGTTGTAATGATATCTAACATAGCTCATTCAAGTTTTTATTGATTAAATAGAGGTGTTGGGACATGTTTTTTTACCTTAGGTTATCATGCATGCCCATTCTGTGGGCCATAGTTAGACTCTCAAAGGTCACGAACTATGAAGAAGATGGTATATCAAGGACATGCCACTTTCTTACCGGAGGGTCATGTACTAAGGAAAGGTTTTCTTAGATGATCTCTAGCATGAATGAACGCCCAAAACTAGTACAAGTTGAAAATGGTCCACACAAGTCAGATCCAAACAAGATGTGGCGGTTCTCAGTTTTCTATGAGTTATCGTACATGGATCCACTTGCAGATCAACCATATATTGGATCCCATAAATATTTTTAAAAATGTGGGCAGCTTATTATGGGACCACATTATGGAAAATAGACACTATAGGGGCACGAATGGATTTGAAGGAGGTAGGCACGATGGAGGTGCTTTGGCCACATTCGATTGGCCACAATTGAGCACTAATGGCTGCTTCCAACTACCTCACTCTCCATGGGTCCTATCCACTAAAGAAGAGTACATTGTGAAGCAAATTATCAGGTCTATTTGCACCTTGATTAAGTATGATGCGTTCCCTTAGATCGACTTTCTCTAAAGGAGACTAACTATCAGGGCTAAAATCCCATGATTAGAATAAGATATATCAGGTTTGTACTGGCCGCGATTACAAGTAGCTTATATATTTTGCTATTTAGTGTCTAGTCTCAGTGTTTGTAATGCTTCTTCATTTGTTAATTTGAATGCGTACTATAAAATTGTAAACATCCATTAATTTAATATTTATTTTATGCAATTACCCGCTATGGAATCACCCATGTGCATATTAAATTAATTTGACACCCGAAAAGGACAGGTGGCCCCGTCAACTTCTTTCACAAGGAATCCTCCTTGTGTACGAGCCCCAACAAATAAATAGTTCCTCACAGAATCCATCGTGGAATATGCCTCTCGGCATCATACCCCTACGGTGGGATAGCAATTGTCCTCAATTGCTATTAGCTCAATGTAGAGTCAGCAGTGAGGGGTAAGCACTTAGGTCATGGGCATGCATTTATTGGGCCTCTTCAATATGACGATTTTTAAACTTAACCAATATCTACAATATATATGACGACTCTTAGTGGTTACAAATTTAGTATGTAGAATAGTTTCAGGTTCAATTGGCCTCTAAAAGGTTGTAGCAAACTGATATGAAAAGTATTATGGATCTTATAATGTTTGTGTAGTTCTAATTTAAATGTATTGTCATTGATCTTGTGAATTATTACAAATATTGTCCTTTTTTTAACAGAACTTGTATCTCAGTTCAAATGCTAATACTAAGTTTACTTCTAAGGCACGTGTCTCAAATTGTCTTCATATCAGTGCCATAAGATTACGTGAACGAACCATGTTCCCTAAAACACTTAATTAAGGCATCTACTTTTAAATATTGCACGTAAATGTTATAGGGCTAATTAAATAACTAGAGTATGCCAATTGAGGGAAATGAGTGGGTGGAACCCCCGATGGGTCTGTCTTACAACAGGGTGGTCCTAGAGAACTCGGAGGCTTCTCACAAGGTTTCACCATCGTTTGACCTCTACGTAGTGTGAGGTTGGAATCCGATTCATGCCATTTTAGGGGACCAGAATGGGATTATGCCCTATGGCCAAAGAGGTTGAGCAACGCATCCCTCTCGTTTCTCATTCTCCTTGAACCAAGTGGGGTATGGCTTGGCTTCCGATTGGGTAACTCTGTGTAAAGTAGAATGTCTAGGACCAGACACTGAAATGCAATCAAGTAGACCTTGACCACTAGGGACTCAAGTTTCAAGTCAACCCTACTCGCCGAGAATGTTCCATTGTGAGGCCGGACTCGGGAAACACTAGGCGACAAACCCCGTGACATTCCATGGGAGCGCCGAGTGGTGATGCTTAGATTTATTTCTTGATGGAGTGCTAAAAAATTCTTGCATAGCCAATAGGTAGGGACGTCATAGTTGGTATCAGAGCTGACCAACGACTGAAAAATTAGGATAAATCAGAAAGAGTGAAGTGATGTTTTCATTACAAAATGTTTTTCCTTTTACTTACTTGTGGACTCTTGCTGCTTCTAGACGTACAAGGCATGGAGAAAATTCCTCGTATTTCATATCATGTTCATGATAGCTATGAACTCATGAAGCTATCACAAATGATCTGACATGATCGGGATCCTCCATCTGCGTCTACAATCCCAACCATTGTACGTGAAAAGGCATTGGACTTGGAGTGCGGGATACTGCTAAAGTGGTTGGAGGACTTGAAGATTATCAAGTTATTCATCTTCCATGAGGCTCATATGAAGTCAACCCTACACATCGGACGCCAACAAGTAGATCAGAGCCACTACATCTTCAAAGAGGTGGTTAAAATCTTAGCAGCAAATAGAATTAAAGTAATGGGGCGAAATGAATGTCATGGCTATCAAAAACAGGGATTTCTTGAGTTTCCCATGACTTATCGTTTCTTGAGAATCCATTTCCCCAATCCATAGTACTATTCTATCACTATAGCTGAACCAATAGGGAATTATTAACCTGGCATTGATGTAACTTGTGAAAAGAAAATCATCTCAGTCAATCTATAGCTATTCTCGAATAATTATACTTGTGGCTAACACTTCCCTACGATAAATAAGAATTTTATGTTTATGCACTTTGTTGTACAGTAGGGATGGAAAATATGTGCACACTGATTTAAGTTGTATAGGGATGTGCAAATGCAATCCTAACACGAAAAGTTTAAATTGAAAACCAGATACAATCCCAAGCACAGACCCAGAATCCTGTTTCTGCACTAAGCCTGACAAAGGCACAAGAGAAGAAGTTTCTTCTCAAACAAATTAAACTACCAAAATTTCATGGAAATGGGAAGATTTTTGAAGCCCATGCCAAAATATGGATGGAATCCATGGAGGGTTATTTCAGTGTGACGGGGATAACACCTGTGAACCAAGCCATAATTGCCAAGCTCAAGCTCACCGACGAAGCAAGGCTGTGGTGGAAGCAATGGTGTAAAGACCAAGGAGTCATTATTGAAAGCACAATAACTTAGGAAACACTAAAGGAAGCAGTGTAGGGAAGGTACATGCCACCTGCATACAAAACTCAAAGGATGAATGAGTTCTTCAAGTTAGAATGGTTAGCCTGTCTCTAGAGGCATACTACTCGAGATTCGTCTCTTTGTTGAAATACGCCCCGACAATGAGTATCCCTCAATAAGTCTCCAAGTTCTGTGATGGGTTGAACCCATCAATGAACACTTGCTTGGAATCAATGCGTCCTTCAGATTTACAAGATGCATAGATAAGAGCAGGACCTATTGCCCAAGAAGTCTAGTCGAAGTCCAGACCCTAGTCTTACAAAGACTAGAATCCAGGGATGTCGAAAGCTCTAATTAAAAGGGTGAAAGGATAGAGTCAAGGCCAATGGAAGAAGTCAAGGGCAAATGTAATCAGTGACTTTGTCCCCACTCAAAGAAGTGATCAAAGTCTGTGTTCTTTTTACTACAATGAACCTGGGCACTTCTAAAGGAAATGCCCCAAACTTGGCGGAGATCATTGTCATGCTACTACGTGTAGTACACCCTGTAAAAAAAACTAGAGTGTAGATTTACTATTGATTTAGAGAGCCAAAATATGGATGGAATCCATGGAGGATTATTTCAGTGCGACAAGGATAGCACCTATGAACCAAGCCATAATTGCCAAGCTGATGCTCACCGACAAAGCTAGGCTGTGGTGGAAGCAATGGTGTAAAGACCAAGGATTCATCATTGAAAGCACAATAACTTGGGAAAAAATAAAGGAAGCAGTGCAGGGAAGGTACATGCCACCTGCGTACTACAGAACTCAGAGGATGAATGAGTTCTTCAAGTTAGAACAGTTGGGCATGTCTCTAGAGGCGTACTACTCGAGATTCGTCTCTTTGCTAAAGTACGCCCTGACAATGAGTATCCCTCAACAAGTTTCCAAGTTCTGTGATGGGCTGAACCCATCAATGAACACTTGCTTGGAATGAGTGCATCCTTCAGATTTACAAGATGCATAGATAAGAGCAGCACCTATTGCCCAAGAAGTCCAGTCGAAGTCCAGACCCTAGTCTTACAAAGACTAGAATCTGGGGACGTCGAAAGCTCTAATTAAAAGGGTGAAAGGATAGAGTCGAGGAAAACGGAAGAAGTCAAGGGCAAATGTAATCAGTGACTTTGTCCCCACTCAAAGAAGTGATCAAAGTCTGTGATCTCTTTACTGCAATGAACATGCGCACTTCAAAAGGAAATGTCCCAAACTTGGCGGAGATCGTTGTCATGTCGCTATGCGCACACCGTGTAAAAGAACTAGAGTGTAGATTTCTTATTGATTTAGAGAGCCAATGCCATTTTAGACATTAGTGTTAGTGTCCATGGTTCAAAAATATTTGATTTTAAGTTTTAGCCAATTTTTGATATTTTAGGTATTATCTCTTGTAAAATCCATAAAACCATAAACAACTTCTAGATTAGGATGACATGTAAAAGAAAGCATATAGCATTCAGTCAATTTGAGAGAATTTTATGTAAAAAGAGAGATTGACAAAATCCGGCGATGCACGATCTCACTGTTTTCAGGCAGTGAACAACACTCCAAAGTGGACGATGAAGAAGGAGTGATCTGGCTGAATTCTGGCCAAATGTCCTACTATTTTACCTCCTTTCGGAGGCAATGGCAGCATCAGATTGGTGATCTGAGCAGCATAGAGGAAGGTATTATTTTATACACGTTTTCGTCTATTAGAGTTTTATCTTCACATAGTGCAAGAATAAATAGACAGCCTTCATCTCTGTTAGTATTCTTCTACATTTTCTATTTCTTTTTGTGACTATTCTTCTACTTCTTCAATTTCTTTGAACCCCTTTTCTTACATCTACTCCTCTCCCTAAATCTCTCTTCAACCTACTATCTCTTACCCTCGTGGTGGACTCTCGACACCAAATGCACCGATGCCGTGTTAGGGGAATTTTATGCTATCATTAGAGGTGAATTCTAGAATATATTTGGGCTGATTTGGGGGTGATATCTTCGGCCATATTGAGAGAATTAGCTACAGCATTGTTCTTTTAATTCATTTCTTACTCTACAGAAGACATCTTGTCAAATATATGCAAGTATTATATGCCCCTATGGCAAGGCAATGTTTGTAGATCATTCATAGATGCTTTGAGTTGAATTAAGAGGAGATTTTTCTCTTATTTCCTGGATGTGGTAACTTATTCTTATCATAAACACAATTTGAAGCTCTCTTGAAGCAACTCTCTTTGCCCTACAAGCCTTGTAATTGACTCATAAGCTTTTGTTCCTAATATTCTACATTGAATGTAATCATGCAAAGTTGATTCATGCTATGGCATCATGTATGAATGGATGGATATAGCGTTGTTTATGTTAGATGAGAGCATATTGTACTTGATTTTTTAACTTGTGATTACTCTTACAGTTAAGAAAACAAGCTTGATTTGAGTTAGAACTTCTAAGATAATAATTTTGTGATCTTTGCTAAGAACATGCAGTTTGAAGCTCTATTAACATCTTCAAGAACTTGGCTTGAAACCCTTCTCTTATCTCTATCATCTTTGGAGTCTAAGCTCTTGAACACCCATACATTCTTCTCTCTCAAACCCCTGTGATTGACCGTGAAGTACCTCTTGAACCTTTAAACATTCATTGTTATCTAATTATCTCTTGAAGACACATATCTATCTATCTTGTCCAGTTTTCTTGCCAAACCCCTGTGGTGACCTTCAAACCTACGCACTATACATGGTCATCAAGGAAAATTCGATGGCCAGCCAACGCTACCTGTGGCTAGGATCATGCAGCGTTGGGAAGTGCAAAAACTTCCAATATTACCACTAAAGGAATCGACAAAGAAGAAGATTCGTCCATGGAAGCTGAGATTGAGAGGGGAACCGTTCATGCCCCTCTCCATAAGAAGCAACTGAACCACCAATTCTCAATGAGATTAAGCTAATGCTAGGAGCTGCGCCACACTACAACAAAAAGGCCTCATAGACACACTTTTAGACGCAATTTTTGAATATAGAGAAAATCTTACGGGTGCGTCTATCCACCTGTCTATTTGCGCGTCTACAGCGTCGCATCTATAATCACATGTATAAATGAATTTACACGTAAATATAGACGCGCAATAGACGCACATATACACACGTGAATACACCACTACAACAAAAAGGCTTCATAGACGCACATTTAGACGCGATTTTTGAATATAGAGAAATTCTTAAGGGCGCGTCTATCCTCCCGTCTATTTGCGCATCTACCATTTTGCGTCTATAATCGCGTGTATTAACGAATTTACACGCACAAATAGACGCGCAATAGACGCACATATACACACTGGTAGACGCGCTTTTACAAGCACTGGAAGACGCGAATGGAAAACAAAAAATGTCCTTTTTTAAAAAAAATATTTACTTTCTTTTTTAAAGTTGAATTATGAAGCGTGTGTATAAGCGCGTGTAGTTTGCATTATAGACGCGCATATAAACGTGAATTTTCTGCAATTTAGACGCGCGGATAGATGCGTAAAACATAACTGGAAAAAAAAACCAGAGAGCCTCTTTGGCTTTTTTTTCCGCCTCCCATATATCAGATTGTGTATTTGGGAAAAAGACAATGTATCTTACGGGCACGGGAATTGAAAATAAAAGTCCATGTATTCATTATATATCAAAAGCATTTACAAGGGAAGTTTAAGTGCTTGCGACCTAAAGCGTGGCCACAAGCAGTAGGCTCAAAGAGATATCATACATATACAAGAAAAGAAGGCCTCATGAGGAGGTATGGTGCTCCTCTACAAATCTGAAGAGGAAACATCTTCGCTAGTACCACCATGGCTACTAGCATCGCTATCCCCCTCCTCGCTATGCTCCACATCCGGGTTCGCCTACACACACAAAAGATCAGGGTTGCTTACATAGACAAGGTGGAGAAAAAGTTATAATTAGCTATACTTTTAATAGGAAAGTAAGAAAAACATACCTCCTCTGGCTGTCGAATCCTCATGGCCCGGTTGTATTGGTCCTCAGTGATGAGACCCTCCTCATAAAAGTGAAGCCATGTCACTGCACGGTTATGGCCTCAATGGTAACCTACCTCTCGTAGGTGTCCTACCAACGATGGTAGTCTGCAAAACATTTAGAGATATACAAACAATTATGAGTCACAATATATTAGACTAAAATATATAAAGAATTGAAAGAAATATAAATTTAAAAAAATAGAAATCAAAATATACTTACAAAATCTGCCTCCCATGACTCTCTGACGCCCGATCCGTAATGCGACGATCCCATGGTTTCCATTTGGATCCGTCGCGCCTATGCGTGCTGGCGACTCTTCACTTTCTTAGCTGCTTTCTTCTTGGCTTTCTTCCACTCTATGCGGTGGCACATAGGTGGTTGGCTATAGGCTCCATGCCCCTCCTCCAGCCTCTGCAGTGAGTCCCTGGCCTGTGTCATGAGGTGGGATCTTTTGTTGTGAAGCATATCTCTCACTTTTGTACATTCCCAATCATCCGAGAATCGCTAACCCTCAGGATTTGGGTACCTTCTATGGACTACCCTCAACACCTCCTGCCACAAGCCGCTTTTCTGATTTTTGAAGGCAATGAAACAATCTTTATATGTTGCATGCACGACGCTCCTCATGTACGCCATTACATCCCTTCCCTCATCATCATGAAAGATGCCACCAGCATTTTTAACTCTATAGTACTGGCGTACAACCTCCTCTACGTGATCTACTAGTGAGGGTGATCGCTCACCACCTCCTAGGCAACCCCCATGCAAGCCTCATCCTTCCCCTCGACTCTCCCTCCTCCCTCTCTGTCGACTACCCTTTGCCTCCCTGGATGCACGAGCTTCTGCAGATGCTTGTGCTTCAGCCGATGCACGTGGAGTACCTGCATGTGGAGTCTGGGAAGTAGTGCCAGGCAAAGACGCCAGAGTCGTCCCAAACATGACACTGAACACCTCGTCCGCTGTGGGAGAGCGGCAAGGTGTCTGGTCATCTCTCCCATGAAGTCTTCCCTACTAGGAAAACCTCCAAAAAATGCATTGACCCCCCTGCCAAAGGAGGCCAATGTATCATTCATGCAATCCACATGCGGGTCATTGCTAGACGAACCAGGATACAACATCTGCAAAAAAAACAGAGGAAAAAGACAAATTTATTTGCATACAAAAATTCATATATTACCTAGATTTTCAAAGAGCCTTCTTTAGAAATTGAGCATAACACTTAAGTGCTAATGCTTCTCTTAAACAAGAAAACTGATAAACACAAACATGGGATTGGTCACATTCTAAGAAAACTGATAAACGCAAACACTCTAAGAAGCATAAGGAGAGGGAATATGAAGAACCTATCCCCTTGATCCTCTTTCTTTACATGCAAAGAAAGAGAGACCAACTTAAAGTGCAAGTCTCTAACCTAGCCAAATTAAAGCAGTAACATGAAAAATCTAGGAGAAGTGCCCACAACTACACTGAACAACATGGAAAAGCAGGAGGAATAGAAACCTTCGGGAGGATGTGTTAAGACCTTAACACGGCAAAGGCTAACACACTTAAATTAAAAACATGATCTATAAAAGGAGTAGGATGAGTTGCTAGAAAGTTATAGGAGCTCCATTATAAAAAAAGAGAAAAAAATAGTAGAACTGCAAGAATAGCTCGAGAAAAAGAAATCACAACTTCAAGCAAAGAGAGAAGAGATCCACATGGCTAGAGTCAAGTAGGATAAGGACATCCAAATACAAGAAAAGGAATCTATAGAAGCACATTTCCAAAAGGTTGGGTGGAAAAAGAAAACCTCTTAAAGGAGTCATTCAAGAAGGAATTGAAAGAAAATGAGAGCTCCTTAAAAGTAAAAGACCAAACCACTAATCAAAGGGGAGCACTACTGTAAAAAGAGCTTGAGTATATAAAGAAGGAATCCTCCAAATCACTAAGAAAAAACTTGAGGAAATTCAAACTAGCTACAAAGCATACCAAATAGAAAATCGAAGACTCAAGTAAGAAAATCTATGACTAATCCACGCACTCATTGAAAGTAAGATGGTGACTTGCCCGAAAAAATTCAAAGTGCAACAGTAAGAAAGGAAAACTGATAAACATAGTCATGGGAGAACTAGGAGACCTGGCGCGTGTATCCTTGCGTCTAAATTGCAGGTTAGACGCGCCCTCAGACGCGCTCCAGAGTGAACCTTCTGTCCAATGCGTCTATCTGCGCATCTAAGTTGCTGCACATACGCGCATCCCAGGTCAATGCGCTTGTATAATCGCATGTAGACTGCAGGTCAACCTTCTCTGCAGCGTGTGTATCATCGCGTGTATACTGCAGAGGACACGCGCCAGCACACACGCTCTAAGACTGCACAGACAGAGCAGAGAGAGGAAGAGAGAAACAAAGAGAGAGAGAGAGAGAGAGAGAGAGAGAGTCACCTTGGGTGTTTGGTGTGGCGGGTGGTGGCGCTTCTTCCTTCTCCTTCTTCCTATTCTTGGTAAGTTATGTGCAGTTTGAAAAGAAATGATTTAAGTATGGTTTGAATTTTGACGTGTGTGTCTATTATCGCGTGTATATGTGCGTCTATTGTTCAGATAGACGCGAGTATAGACGCAAATATAGACGCGAAAATAGACGCTAATATAAACGCGTAGTTAAACGCGGATATAGACATGCATTTAGGCTTTATCATAATTTTTTATTTTTAAGATAAGTTTTGATCGTGTATTCTTATCATAAGTTTTAATGTATTTATGATGATTTTTGTGTATTTAAAATTAAGATCTTATGTAAACATATGAATGACAAATATTTTGATGTTGTCATGAATTAGGTTTAATCATGTCGACGTCGTCATCACCTAGTGCGGTGCAAGTTGATAAGTCAATGAGCACATCCTCAAGTGAGGATGAAACATTGCGTCTTCATAATCGAGATGCATGGCTACGATGAAAAATTAAATGAATGTGTGATCGTTGTCGAGGGTGTATTTTTTGAGCACGTCGAATTGCAATGTCACACCTCAACTTGTATGGAGAATGGGACCGAGAAAAATCACCGGTATTCATTGTTTTTTTTTACCACTAAGATTGCATGTCTATGTTACGGGAATTATATATCAACGTACACGAAACTCCCTTTTGTGGTTGAGCAAGATGCGGTGCCACATCCTCAGATGCTCTCTTACGGGCGTCGAGAGGCTGCTAACCATCTCTAACCATTCGAGATTGGAAGGAGAGATGGATTAATGCCAACAACCACCCTCCACTCGGCATGAGTCGGTAAGAAGTGCATTTCTCTCGATTGACTTTAAAGGATTTAGCATGATGAATTGTTTACATAATATATTGTTTGTTTGTTAGGTTCTCTATATTTTTTCATCTTCCATACTGGACGGAACTCAAGATCAATCACCTATTGGATCCCATGCACATATTCAAAAATGTTGTATCTACATTATGGGATCACTTGATAGGGGCTCGTGATTCAGTCAATATAAGGGAGGATTTACGTAACATTGGTCGCATGAGACTAGCCTGGCCATGCATTGGACCCAAAGGAAAGATTTAGCTACCCCATGCACCTTGGATGCTGTCAAAGTACGAGGAAAAAATAGTGAAGGAACAAATATATAGCTTTCGAACACCCACAGGATGTATGAGATGTATCAAGGGAGCCTTCATAAAGAAAAAGAAAAGAGGTGTGGAGCAACTATCTGGTTTGAAGTCCCACGATTGGCACAAAATGATTCAAGTAAGGGTATCTCTAACCATGAATATAGTAATTAGTGGAGTAACTATGTGTAAAATTTGGGGTATGATGACTTTTTCCTCAACTAATCATTTGATCTATGAATATTGTTTACACTCGGTTCGTACTTTCTACTAGCATATCCCATTGTGTATCCAAAGATGTACGTGATATCATTTACAAGATGGGAGAGCTTGTGAGGTGTGTATACATTGTATTTTTTCATTATATATCTTTGAATTTCTACACAAAAATAAATAATTCTCAAATACATCTTGACAGATACGTGAGCTCGAAGAATATTGATCCAAACACATTGCAAGATGCTCAAGTATTATATGTTGAGGTGGTTTGTTTAGTGGAGGAAATTTTTACTCGATCCATTTTGACTACTTAATTACATTTACTCATACATTTGATTGATGAGATCGCACTTTGTGGGGCAGTTCATGCAAGGTGGATGTTTTTTCTTGAGCGCTTCATGAAAACCTTGAAAGATTTTGTCAGGCAAAAAGCACGGCCTGAGGGAAGCATGGCAAAGGGTTGGTTAGTGCAATCATCCCTTGTTTATATCTCGGAAAATATTGCTAAAATGGACCCCTCTCAACCACGACTATGGAAAGATGATGAAGACTTAAGGATGACCGCTATAATACCTGAAGGAAAAGGAATGAGTAAAGTGCTAACAAAAGAAGAACTTCATAGGTTAAATAGTTTTTGTGTGCTCAATAGTGATGTAATGAGCAAATGGGTGACACTATATAATGAAGCAAGGGCAAGAAGAAAAAGTGAAAGACAAGCATTTCGCACTAGATATAGACGTAATGTCTCATTTCTAAATCATCTAAATGCGCTCCCACGTCATATTGATATAGATTGGTTACATGAGGAAATGGAGAGAAAGGAAAAAGAGGAGAAAATTAATATATCTCAAGAAGAGTGGGAATACGCACGAGGTGGCTTATCAAAGGTGAGACATACTATCAATTAATTTGTTTCTATAAGTTTTATTCTATATAAATAATTGACATGCTTGATCTTTTATCTTTTACTACTAGTGCACATTATTCAATGCACCTTGGTGTGAGGGTAAACATCTTTGAACTCAACGTATAGATGAAAAGAGAAATACCCAAGATTGTGGTTTCCTTGCTCACTTGGAGGATGCCAATGGTACCATGGAAGGTTATTGTGGCTTGATCCAAGATATTCTGAAGCTTGACTTCAGACGATTCTTTATATATGTACTGGATGTGAAGTGGTTTAAAGAAGTGGTAACAAATGGTGAGCATTGCACAATCAGACATCATCCAAGTGGTTTTGTAATCATTGACTCTACAAAATTTCACCAAAACAAGAATGACACATTAGTACTACCTCAACAATGCGAGCAGGTATATATGCAAAGGCTAATTTTTTAATATGTATACATGTGATAGATATACACAATATAATAAGTACTTAAGTTTTTTGCCTTTGTTTTTCAAATACAGGTTGTGTATCATCCAATGGTAAACAATAACCGATGGTGGTACGTCATCCCTATATCTAATCATTCAAAACCAATATACGGTAATATTACCGACATGGAGATAGCAGATGACAATCCAACAATTAATAATGATGTGCATGATGACACCATAATGGATGATATGCGTGATATAGTACAAGATAAACCTTGCGAGGATGTTCAAGGAAATGCAGAAGAAGATAATAATGTGATTGTCGATGATATTGATGAAGTTATTGAGCAATATAGCAACACATCTGATAGTGGGATAGACTTTTTTGTTTTGTTACCTCTTGGTAACATAGACCTAGAAGTAGATAGTTTAGCAAGAGCTGATCTCATTGAAGATGAGATGGATCATTCACTGTAACATACTTAATTTGCTTATTGATTCAATATGTATTCCTAATTCTATGCTTTTTATCATGCGCACACGTGCATACTCAAGAATCAATAGTCAATTTTAAAGCTAAATTGAATTTTCCATAATAAAAAGGAAGTATCTTTTATCATCTTCAAGTACGTAGAGAAATTACGAGATACATATTGCAATGCTTGCTACTAATTGTAAGGTTTCTGTCACTTGCCGCTAATTACTTATATCAGGCTTGTCAACTGGAGGAACTGCCATTCATTACAGAGCAATGAAAAAGTAATTATTAACTCTATTTTTTTAATTCAATGATTCAATGTGTATTCTTAATTCTATGGTTTTTATCATGCGCACATGTGCATACTCAAGAATCAATTTCAAGTGGTTAAATAATTATTAACTTTGGTTTTTTAATTATGTGAATTGCTAATTTTAGGTGGTTAAATAATTGTGTGTGTGCTGGCGCGTCTATATTAGCGTCTATTTGCACGGATATATAGACACAAAATTCGCGTCTATTTACACTCACTTTTACACGCACTTATAGACGTTGTGATATATGGGCCCGACTTTGCGCGTCTATGCCTCGTTTCTGTTATAGTGCACGCGCATAAAAAATCAAAATTGTTATTTATTTAATTTATTCTGTGCATCTACCAGTGCATCTATCTGGAAATTAGACAGGCATATAGACACGTCTGTAGATGCGCTTTTACAAGTACCTATAGACGTGAACGGAAAACAAAAAATATTTTTAAAAATATATATATATATTTAATTTATTTTTTAAATTTTAATTATCTGGCATGTGTATGAGTGTATGTACTCTACATTGTGACGCACTTATAAACGCGCTTTTTCTGCAATTTAGATGTGTGGATAGATGCACAAAATAGAGCTAGAAAAAAAAAACCAGAGAATTGAAAATAAAGTCCAAGTATTCATTATAGATCAAAAGCATTTACATGGGGAGTTTAAATGCTTGCGACCTAAAGTGTGATCGCAAGCAGTAGGCTCAAAGATGGATAATACATATACAAGAAACAAGGCCATAGAGGAGGTATGGTGCTCCTCTACGAATCTGAAGAAGAAACATCTTCGCCAGCACCACCATGGCTACTAGTGTTGCTATCCCCCTCCTCACTATGCTCCACATCCGGGTTCACCTACATACACAAAAGATCAAGGTTGCTTACATAGACATGGTGGAGAAAAAGTTATAATTAGCTATACTTTTAATAGGAAAGTAAGAAAAACATACCTCCTCTAGCTGTCGAATCCTCATAGCCCGATTGTATGGTCCTCAGTGATGAGGCCCTCCTCATAGAAGTGAAGTGATGTGGCTGCGCGATTATAGCATCGATGGTAACCTACTTCTCTAGGAGTAGGTATCCTACCAACGATAGTATTCTGTAAAACAATCATGATATATACAAACAATTATGAGACACAATGTATTAGAATAAATTATATAAAGAATTGAAAGAAATATAAATTTTAAAAAACTAGAAATCAAAATATACTTACAAACTCCGCCTCCCACGACTCTCTGATGCCCGATCCATAATGCGACAATCCCATGGTTTCCATTTGGATCCGCCACGCCTCTGTGTGCTGGCGACTCTTCACTTTCTTTACTGCTTTCTTCTTGACTTTCTTTCACTCTATGTGGTGGCACATAGGTAGTTGGCTATAGGCTCCACGCCCCTCCTCATGCCTCCGCAGTGAGTCCCTCATGCATGTCATGAGGTGGGATCTTTTGTTGTGAAGCAAATCCCTCACTTTTGTGCATCCCCAATCATCCGAGAATCACTGACCCTCAGGATTTGGGTACCTTCTATGGACTGCCCTCAACACCTCCTGCCACAAGCCGCTTTTCTGATTTTTGAAGTAGACGAAACAATCTTTATACGTCGCATGCACAACGCTGCTCATGTAGGCCATTACATCTCTTCCTTCATCATCATGGAAGATACCACCAGTATATGTAACTCTATAGTACTGGTGTAGAGGCTTCTCTACGTGATCTACTGGTGAGGGTGATCGCTCGCCACCTCCTAGGTAACCCCCACACAAGCCTCGTCCTCCCCCTCAACTCTCCCTCCTCCCTCTCTGTCGACTACCCTCTGCCTCGCTAGATGCACGTGCTTCTGTAGATGCACGTGCGTCAACTGATGCTTGTGCTTCAGCTGATGCATATATAGATGCTGCACGTGGAGTATCTGCACGTGGAGTACCTACATGTGGAGTACCTTCAATTGGAGTTTGGGAAGTAGTGCCAGGCAAAGACGTCAGAGGCGTTCCAGACATGACGCTGAACACCTCGTGTGCTATGGAAGAGCGGCAAAGGTGTCTGGTCATCTCTCCCATGAAGTCTTCCCTACTAGGAAAATCTCCAAAAAATGCATTGACTCCCCTGCCGAACGAGGCTAATGTATCATTCATGCGATCCAAATCCGGATCATTGCTAGATGAACCAGGATGCGATATCTGCAAAACAAACACAAGAAAAAGAAAATTTTGTTTGCATACAAAAAATCATATATTACCTTCATCCACACCTAAACATTTTCAAAGAGCTTTCTTTAGACATTGAGCATAAAACTTAAGTGCTAATGCTTCTCATAAACAAGAAAACTGATAAACACAAACATGGGATTGGTCACATTCATCATTGCAAAAATATCTCTGAATAGGTAATGAAAATTGCTTTTTATCAAAGCTCGCGTGTGTATAACCGCATCTAAATTGCAGGATAGACGCGGTCTCAGATGCATCCCTAAAGTCAACCCTCTGTCTAGAGCGCGTCTATATCCACATCTAAGATACAGTATAGACGCGCTCTTAGACACGGTTTTGAGGTCAATGCTCTGGCGCCTACGTGTATCATCGCGTGTAGACTACAGAGCACACGCGCCAGGAGACATGGCCTCAGATGCAATGAGAGAAAACATTTCTTTGCGTCTATACCTGCGTCTACACTGAAATGTAGACGTGCTGGCAGACGCGCTCAGTCGGCTGATTTTAGTTCGACGACCGCCATTCATGATTTACAAAATGCAATACATAATGGAATCAGAAATCCTAATACACAGATAGAGAGAGAAAGAGAGTGACAAAGAGAGAGAGAGAGAGAGAGAGAGAGAGAGAGAGAGAGAGAAACTCACCTTGGGTGTTTGGTGTGGCAGGTGGTGGTGCTTCTTCCTTCTCCTTCTTCCTCTCCTTGGTAAGTTACCCTCCCTTGATGCTTACTTGCTTGCTTGCTGCTTCTTCTTCCTCTTGTTCTCCTCTCTCTTGTTCTCTCTTTCTTCCTCTCCTTGGCTTTTCTTTTTCCCTTCTTCTGTGTTTGAAATGAAAGAAGAGGCGAGTCATGAGGAGGTGAGGCATGAAGAGACTGCATGTCGGCTAAACTCGAGCTTCAAAACCGCAAAAAACGCAGGAAAGAAAATGCACAGTTTGAAAAGAAATGATTTAAGTATGGTTTGAATTTTGACGTGTATGTCTATTTTGGCGTGTATATGCATATCTAAGGTTTATGTAAACACGCGTATAGACGCGCAAATAGATGCTAATTTAGATGTGTACTTTAACGTGGATATAGACGCAAATATAGATGTGCAAATAGACGCTAATCTAGGCTTTATCATAATTTTTTGTTTTTAAGATAAGTTTTCATAGTGAATTCTTATCATAAGTTTTAATGTATTTATGATGAGTTTTGTGTATTTAAAATTGAGATTCTTAGAGTAATTAATACGCTAGCTTGAAGTTTTTATGTAAACATATGAATGAAAAATATTTTTGATGTTGTCATGAATTAGGTTTAATCATGTCATCATCATCACCTAGTGCAGTGCATGCTGATGAGTCAACGAGCACATCCTCAAGTGAGAATGAAACATTACGTCTTCATAATCGAGATGCATGGCTACAACAAAAAATTTAATGTATGTGTGATCCTTGTCGAGGGTGTATTTTTGGAGCACGTCGAATTGAAATGTCACACCTCAGCTTGTATGGAGAATGGGACCGAGAAAAATCACCGGTATTCATTGTTTTTTTTTAACACTAAGATTGCTTATCTATGTTACTCAATATATATCAACGTACATGAAACTCCCTTTTGTGGTTGAGCAGGATGTGGTGCCACATCCTCAGATGCTCCCTCCCAGGCGTCGAGAGGCTGCAAAACGTCAATGTGAGGAGGCAAAGTCTTCAAGAAGAGTGGAGACTCACGACCATGATAGTAGCCCTCATGAAATGTCCCATCAAGTCGTAGAGGATGAGATTTTGGACAGCATGGTACACCATCTATTTTTGCAACCGGTTCAGGAAGAAGGTCACTCTATGAAGCCAGATGATCCACTATATGTAGCGTCATCTACTCCGTTGTATGGAGGTTGTACATACTCCATTCTTCATGCGTCCCTCGAGATACTTAACTTGCAAACAATTTATGGATGGAGTAATGTCAGTTTGGATGCGTTATTGAAGTACGTATCAATTCAGTTCGACTTATGAATCATAATATTAATTGTTCTATTTTGAAATCAGATAGAAATATATGTTGGTGGTCTTTTAACTCACTTTTAAATATATATGTAGGTTATTATCGCAAATGCTTCCAAAAGGAAACAAATTGCCAACTAAGAGAGAGCAAGCAAGACATTACTTGACATCTCTGGGGGGAGGCCTCGATTATGTCAAGATCCATGCATGTGCCAATGATTGTGTCTTATTTCGTGGGATTCATGAGTTCGCACGAGAGTGTCCTGTTTGTGGCGAATCAAGATACGAAGTGGAGATGAAGTCAATGGATGTGTCTCCTAATGTTTTGCAACATTTTCCGATTGTTCCACGTATAAGACTTATGTTTAAGTGTAAGTCTATTAGAAATCTCATGTCATGGCATGCTAGTCATCGTTCAAGTGATGGAAAATGGAGGATCCCTGCAAACACACCGGCATGGCAACATATAGATAATTTGTGGCCTGTTTTCAAAGAAGAGCCAAGAAATTTGAGATTTGGTTTAGGTATGGATGGAATCAATCCATTTGGAATCAAAAGCACATCATACAATGTATGGCCAGTGGTATTGGTGAACTATAATATTCCTCCATCCATGGCAATTAAAAAGGGACATGTAATGTTGTCCCTTCTGATTCTAGAAAGCACAACGTAAAAAGCATGGACATTTACTTAGAGCCTTTGATTGAAGAGTTAGAAATGTTATGGGAAGATATTGAGGTGCAAGATACAAGCGCATCTACATCCTCTAGAGATTTCACATTGAAGGCCATGTTGTTGTGGACCATGCATGACTTTCCAGGATACTGAGAGTGTTTAGGTACATATATATAACTCTATATTTGAAATTCAAGACTTGAATCAATTGCATTTTATTAATTCACTTGTTTGTTCAGGTTTAACCACATCAAAATATCATGCATGTCCTATTTGCGGTCCCTCTCTAGTTTCCTCTAGACCGGCATGTTTAAAGAAGGTTATCTACGACAATCATCATTGATTTGTTACTATTAACCATCCCAAATATGTTCTCCCTACTAATGGAATGACTCCACAATCTCTAACCATTCGAGATTGGAAGGAGAGATGGATTAATGCCAACAACCACCCTCCACTCGGCATGAGTCGCTAAGAAGTGCATTTCTCTCAATTGACTTTAAAATATTTAGCATGATGAATTGTTTACATAATATATTGTTTCTTTGTTAGGTTCTCTATATTTTTTCATCCTTCGTACTGGACTGAACTCAAGATCAATCACATGTTGGATCCCATGCACATATTCAAAAATGCTGTATCTACATTATGGGATCACTTGATAGGGGCTCGTGATTCAGTCAATGTAAGGGAGGATTTACGTAACATTGGTCACATGAGACGAGCCTCGCCACGCATTGGACCCAGAGGAAAGATTTAGCTACCCCATGCACTTTGGATGTTGTCAAAGAACGAGAAAAAAATAGTGAAGGAACAAATATGTAGCTTTCAAACACCCACAGGATGTATGACATGTCTCAAGGGAGCCTTCATAAAGAAAAAGAAAATAGGTGTGGAGCAACTATCTGGTTTGAAGTCCAACCATTGGCACAAAATGATTCAAGTAAGGGTATCTCTAACCATGAATATAGTAATTAGTGGAGTAACTATGTGTAAACTTTGGGATATGATGACTTTTTCCTCAACTAATCATTTGATCTATGAATATTGTTTACATTTAGTTCGTACTTCCTACTAGCATATCCCATTGTGTATCCAAAGATGTACGTGATATCATTTACAAGATGGGAGAGCTTCTGGTGTGTGTATACATTGTATTTTTTCTCTATATATCTTTGAATTTCTACACAAAAATAAACAATTCTCAAATACATCCTGATAGATACGTACAGAGCTCAAAGGAAATTGATCCAAAAACATTGCAAGATGCTCGAGCATTATCTGTTGAGGTGATTTGTTTGGTGGAGGAAATTTTTACTCGATCCATTTTGACTACTCAATTAAATTTACTCGTACATTTGATTGATGAGATCTCACTTTATGGGGCAGTTCATGCAAGGTGGATGTTTTTTCTTGAGCGCTTCATGAAAACCTTGAAAGATTTTGTCAAGCAAAAGGCACGGCCTGAGGGAAGCATGGCTAAGGGTTGGTTAGTGCAATCATCCCTTGTTTATATCTCTGAATATCTTGCTGAAGTGGACCCCTCTCAACCACGACTATGGAAAGATGATGAAGACTTCAGGATGGCCTCTATAATACCTAAAGGAAAAGGAATGAGTAAAGTGCTAACAAAAGAAGAACTTCGTAAGTTAAATAGTTTTTGTGTGCTCAATAGTGATGTAATGAGCAAATGGGTGACACTATATAATGAAGCAAGGGCAAGAAGAAAAAGTGAAAGACAAGCATTTCGCACTAGATATAGACGTAATGTCTCATTTCTAGATCATCTAAATGTGCTCCCACGTCATATTGATATAGATTGGTTACATGAGGAAATGGAGAGAATGGAAAAAGAGGAGAAAATTAATATATCTCAAGAAGAGTGGGAATACGCACGAGGTTGCTTATGAAAGGTGAGACATACTATCAATTAATTTGTTTCTATAAGTTTTATTTTATATAAATAATTGACATGTTTGATCTTTTATCTTTTACCACTAGTGCACATTATTCAATGCTATTTGGTGTGAGGGTAACATCTTCGAACTCAACGTATAGATGAAAAGAGAAATAACCAAGATTGTGGTGGCCTTGCTCACTTCGAGGATGCCAATGGTACCATGGAAGGTTATTGTGGCTTGATCCAAGATATTCTGAAGCTTGACTTCAGACGATTCTTTATATATGTACTGGATGTGAAGTGGTTTAAAGAAGTGGTAACAAATGGTGAGCATTGCACAATCAGACGTCATCCAAGTGGTTTTGTAATCATTGACTCTACAAAATTTCACCAAAACAAAAATGACACATTAGTACTACCTCAACAATGCGAGCAGGTATATATGCAAAAGCTAATTTTTTAATATGTATACATGTGATAGATATACACAATATAATAAGAATTTATATTTTTTAGTTTTGTTTTTCAAATACATGTTGTGTATCATCCAATGG
The DNA here is from genome assembly GCF_053477565.2 of Lygodium microphyllum. NCBI lineage: Eukaryota > Viridiplantae > Streptophyta > Polypodiopsida > Schizaeales > Lygodiaceae > Lygodium > Lygodium microphyllum. The sequence continues at coordinate 75,884,152 of NC_141158.1, forward strand.
TAAACAATAACCGATGGTGGTATGTCATCCCTATATCTAATCGTTCAAAACCAATATATGGTAATATTTCCGACATAGAGATAGCATATGACAATCCAACAATTAATGATGATGTACATGATGACACCATAATGGATTATATGCATGATATAGTACAAGATGAACCTCTCGAGGATGTTCAAGAAAACGCAAAAGAAGACAATAATGTGATTGTCAATGATATTGATGAAGTTATTGAGCAATATAGCAACACATCTGATAGTGGGATAGACTTATTTGTTTCGTTACCTCTTTGTAACATAGATCTAGAAGTAGATAGTTTAGCAAGGACTGATCTCATTGAAGATGAGATGGATCATTCACTGTAACATACTTAATTTGCTTAATGATTCAATGTGTATTCTTAATTCTATGGTTTTTATCATGCGCACATGTGCATACTCAAGAATCAATAGTCAAGTTTGAAGCTAAATTGAATTTTCCATAATAAAAAGGAAGTATTTTTTATCATCTTTAAGTAGAGAAATTACGAGATACATATTGCAATGCTTGCTACTAATTGTATAATAAGGTTTCTATCGCTTGCCGCTAATTACTTATATCAGGCTTGTCAACAGGAGGAACTGCCATTCATTAGAGAGCAATGAAAAAATAATTATTAACTCTAGTTTTTTTATTCAATGATTCAATGTGTATTCTTAATTCTATGGTTTTTATCATGTGCACACATGCATACTCAAGAATCAATTTCAGGTGGTTAAATAATTATTAACTTTGGTTTTTTTATTATATTAAGTCCAATTTTAGGTGGTTAAATAATTGTGTGTCGTGTGGCACGTCTATATTGGCATCTATTTACGCAGATATATAGACAAAAATTTCGCGTCTATTTACATGCTCTTTTACACGCACATATAGACGCAATGATAGACGTGCCCGACTTTGCGCGTCTAACATGCGCGTCTATGCCTCGTTTCTGTTATAGTGCCAGTTTTCAAAAAGGCCCTACAAGATGTCCATTCCTGAAGCTATTGAGTTAAATGAACAACTCAAACAGGTACTAGACCAAGGGCACATATGCGCCAACAATTCTCCTTGGGGGGCTCCAGTCTTGTTTCAAAAGAACAAGGATGGTACACTTCCACTTTGCATCCATTATAGAGGTTTAAACTAAGTAACCATCAAGAATAAGTACCTCATTCCAAGGATAGACAAGTTACTCGATTGATTTTAGGGAGAAAAAATCTTCTTCAATATTGATTTCAGGTCATGATATTATCAGATCCACATCAAGGATGAGGATATTTCAAAGACAGCGTTTAATACCAGATATGGTCATTTTGAATTCACAGTAATGTCTTTTGAATTGACTAATGCCCCTACCACCTTTAACTGGCTAATGCATGACATGTTTAGACCATATCTCGATGATTTTGTACTCGTCTTCTTTGATGACACCTTGGTTTATTCCAAGAAAGAGGAGAATCATGACCTCAAGTTCGCATCAGCCTTTAGACTCATAAGCTCTTTGCTAAAAAGAAAAAGTGTGCCTTCCTCAAAAGGAAAATTAAATAGCTTGGATTTATTGTGTCAAATGAAGCAATCTCTATAGACCCTACAAAGGTTAAGGATGTCCAAGAGTGGTCTCCACCGGCTACTATTAAAGAAGTGCATAGCTTTCTTGGATTAATAGGTTGGTACATGATCTTCATTAAGGACTATGCTTTAATCGCAGCACCCCTCACAAATTTACTAAAAAAGCAAGTTGCCATAGTGTGGATGCCCTCTGAACAAGCAAGTTAGATCAACTCAAGCATAGCTTGATGACAACACCAATTCCTAAGCTCCCTACCTTAAGCAAGGAATTTGAAGTTTTCACAGATACTAGCTATATACTAATGCAAGAAGGTCACCCTATAGCCTATTCCTTGCAGAAGCTAAAAACCCATGAAAGGAATTATGCCACCCATGACCCAGAGCTGCTAGCAATGATTCATGCCCTCAAACTTTGGCGACAAGTATCAAGAATTCTTGGTCAATGAGGGACTTGTCTATTTTAGGACAAGATTATGCATACCCTTGAGCAAGAAATTCAAATAGAGAATACTTTGGGATACACATGACTCCCCTTCTTTAGGCCATCTCAAATATCTCAAGACCCTGAACACACTTAGAAAGAGCTACTATTGGGGAAGGCTTAAGGGAGACTTGCTCAAATATGTCACGAAATGTTTGTCTTGCTAGCGCATTAAGGCAGAACATGTCAAGATGCCTTGGAAGCTGCAATCTCTTGACATCACCCAAATGAAGTGGGAATTTATCAGCATGGACTTTGTTGTTGGGTTAGCTCCAATGCAAAGAGGCTAGAATTTGATTATGGTTATAGTAGACATACTCACCAAGGTTGCACACCTTATTCCAATCAAGAAAAACTATAAAGCTTTAGATATTGCTAGATTATTCATCAAGGAGATATTCAAACTCCATGGGTTGCCTAGAAGGATTGTTAGTGACTATAACTCCCTCTTCACATCTCACTTTTGGAGAGGAATATTTGAGGCCATTGGGACTCAACTCTATTTAAGTAGAGCCTATCACCTTGAAAATGATGGCCAAATGGGGTCAACCAAGTCAATGAAGATATCCTTAGAGCTTATTGTTATCGCAAACCTAAGAAATGAATCCAATATCTACCAGTGGTAGAGTTCACCTATAATGCTTCCTACCAGCAAAGCATTCAAATGAAACCTATTCAAGCATTGTATTGGCATGATTGATGTACTCCATTGAGCTTTTTAGATCCTACTTTAAGGGTAGAAGCTTCTAAGGAAATGCTCGAGGTAATGGATGACCAAGTTAAGGCCATTAGACAAGATATTAGAGCCGCCAAGGACAGGCAGAAAGCCTATGTAGATCTAAATAGACAAGAGCGACTCTTTAATGAGAGAGACATGGTTTTTATTCATGTACGGCTCCTTATCATTGGGAGAATTTAAAAAACTGAGTCCAAGGTGTTGCAGACCCTACAGGATCCTCAAATGCCTAGGGCCCAATGCCTACAAACTCCAACTCCCTGAGAATGTAAAGGTTCACAATGTATTTCATGTTAGGCTACTAAAGAATCATAGCCATGTACTCAATGATCAAGAAGTTGTAATGCCAAGCGAAGGAATCCTTGAGCTTTGGCTAGATAGAATCCTAGACATTTAGGAAAAGATATTGAGGAGTAGAATCCTCAAGGAGTACCTCATCTAGTGGAAGGACTTTCCAAAAGAAGATGCCACATGGATTGACTAGAGTACTCTCAACCAACAATATCCCTAATTCCTTTTGAGATGAGAACATCTTGATTCCTTAAGGAGGAAAGGATGTAATATTTCCCTCCCCCGCTGTATGACCCCCCCTTAATTAATGAATTTTTTTAAAAAAGGATAAACGCCCCCCTTTACTCACACCGCTAGCTAGCAAACAGAGGGGGAGGGGGCAACCATGTGATGACAAGCCGGTGTGGGGGAGCTTCAATGAGAAGAGGAGGGGCAGCTGCTGGTGGGGGCTGAGGTGAGAGGGGGGACAAGATTTGCGTATGGGCGAAGTGAATTGAGGCTTTCCAAAACATGTATGTGGAGTAAGGAGGCATCGACTTCATGGGGCCATACACCTAGCTACCCCGATGGGGATGGGGGGGGCTCCATATCATACTATTCCCCCCCCCCAATACCACTATAAAATCCCCTTAGGCATAAGAAGGAGGGGCATTACTAACATTACTCTTCCCTGCTATCAAACTGGAGGGAGAGTGAGTGAGAGAAAGAGAGAGAGAGAGTAAGAGAAAAGAGAGAGAGAGAGTAAAAGAAAGAGAGAGAGAGAAAGAAAGAGAGAGAAAGAGAGAGAGAGAGAGAGAGAGAGAGAGAGATTTTCCCTTGGAGGCTTCCAAGCTTCCCCTTTCTTTTTCCCCCTCTTTGAGAGGGTTCTCATGGTTGATTTCCTTCCACAAGGAGTCAACTCTCTTCTAGCCTGTGTACTTAGCCATGAGGAAAAAGTCAAACTATACGATGCCTCCCAAGCAAAGTAAGGTCCAATTGAGCGTGAATCCTTCTTCAACCAAAGCAGTTTTGCAGGTCAAGGAACTGTGACACTTGGTAACCAGGTGTGTCCCATAAATCATACTTTGGTGGGAACTCTTAAAAACGTAGATTAACTTCATTGGGAAGGGAGAAGTATTCTAGTTAAAAAAATTTAGGATAACTAACCACCAATTCGGTTGCATTATTCAATCAGGTTGGAAATTGTGTCTTATTGCACTTTGTCATCTTTAGAACGAACAACTTGCACAAAATATTTCGCATTTGTGTACATTGAAATCAAGGACTTTATTGATTGTGTTCATAGTGCATTAGATTTAAACAATTTCATTGGCATGCTTGAGAGGTAAAAGAAACTGAAAAATGGGTTGTCGGGATGATAAAGTATAGTCATCATTAAGAGAAAATCATATTTTTTGCATTGCGGAATTGGTGAGATTGGAAAGGTAGGAATAAAGGCTTGAATCAATTCCATGAGGATTGTGAGTTGCTACGATAAGAGTTAAGTATGTTTAGGTCATTGCAATACTAAGCGGGATATTAGGCTGCTATAAACATTTAGAGAAAAGTAGCTTGCATTTGAATTAGGTGTGATGAATTCATGTTCCTCGCACAAAAGGAAAATAAAAGTCTTTATTTATGATTTTCATAAGTGCATTGAAATGAATTCCCTAGAAAATAACTCTGCATTGCATCATCATCTTAAGAAAGACTTGCATCTAGATTGTGTGGTATTGTGGACAATTTTAGTTGCACTGCTAGGGATTCATCTTAAAGATAGTTATAAGACACGCATATGAAGAGCTAAACTTAAGTGCTCAAGGTAGTTCAATAAGATGAGTCATATAGACGTAAAGATAGGGCTTAACTCCACTTATTTAGGGACTAAAAGTAAATGAGTCAAACTATTGTTACATTCATAGGTTGACCTTGAGACAAGTGAACCAGTCATTGGTCTTTGCCCTACATCTGGCTGCGATAAATCCAAAACAACCTTGGAGATATTGCCTTTAGCCATGATACAACTAGATGTTAATACAAGAAAACTCGAGTATCATTTTCCCAAGACAAGAACCTTGGGCTAAGGGCCAGTAAGCTAGGATAATTACCATTCAAGAACTATTGGATATAGATCCAATTGCATAATTGCTCACTCCTATCACATAGAAGTGGGGTCGGAAAGAAGGTATTATCTATCCCTCAAAGGATATTGAAAATTGACACAAGGGCAAGAAGGATAAATGCTAAGCGTTAAAGATAGGGACTCCACCTTAGTAGATGTCCCGAGCACTTGCCTGCACCATTGTTTGTGCCTCTAAATTTAGGAACACCGCTTGTAAGAAGATTGTATGATCCCAAACTCATAAAAAAAATGGAAATAATGAATTAGGTTGATATTTTGAAAGGCACACCAAACCACCTCTAGTTGGCTGCCAACCCTAGCCAAGGGGGGTTTAATAGCCGTGATGGGAACGTGGACCAAACCTGTCCCAAGAGGTCTCTCCGCAGGTTGGTTTGAAAGTAGGAAGATGATTGGATGCTAGAGGGGGCTCTGGTCGTAAATTTCTTGCCTCTAGGTCCTACTCAAATGATATGTGTGACTCGAGATAGATTCTTGAAGCCCTTGTTACTAGTGCAAGGGCAGAATGTCTAAGGAAATAAGGTGCATCCTCATGGATTGTGGATATTGTCCCTTTTTAAACAAGACTTGTATCTCAGTTAAGATGCTAATACTAAGTTTACTTCCAAGGAACCTATCTTAAATTGTCTTTGTGGTAGTGCCATAAGATTATGTGAACGAACCATGTTCCCTAAAAGGCTTAATTAAGGAAGCCACTTTTAAATGTCACACATAAATGTGATAGGGCTAATTAAATAACTAAAGTACCCCTATTGAGGGAAGCGGGTGGGCAGAACCCCTGATGGCAGGTATGTCTTACGGCAGGGTGGTCCTAGAGAACTGGGGGGCTTCTCACAAGATTTTACCATCGTTTGACCTCTAGGCAATGTGAGGTTAGAACCCAACTCATGTTGTTTTAGGGGACTGAAATGGGATCATGCCCTACTGGCAGATAGGTTGAGCAGCGCATCCCTTTTATTTCTCATTCTCCTTGAGCCAAGTGTGGTATGGATCAAATTTGGATCGAGTAACCTCATGTAAAGTAGAATGTCCAAGACCCGACGTAGGAATGCTGTGAGGAGACCTTGACCGCCACTAGGGACTCAAGTTTCAGGTCGATCCTAGTGGGTTTGATCGTGAACGTTCCATTGTGAGAGGCGGACTTGGGAAACCCTAGGCGGCAAACCCCGTGACATTCCATGGGAGTGCCAAGTGGTGACACTTAGATTTGTTTCTTGATGAACTGCTAAAATATACTTAGAAAACCAATAGGCAGATATGTCAGAGCTTAACAATTTCCATGATATCAATTGCTTTCTTTGTGAGAAAAATGACTTCACAAAGGGGCTTTCGGAGTGGTCATTTTCTTGCTATGAGAGGTAATTCATGATCAAAGGGTACAATAGGGGGGTTTTCACTGCGAGAAACACTTTTCTGTTGTCAATTTGTCACGAGATAGCCTGTAGAGACCGTTCATTCTATGAGCTTTGCCTTCGCGCGAGATGTCAAGCGATTGGAAGCTCTTGATCTCAGCTTTGATACCATTGGTGCACAGATCAGATGGTGTATTCATGCCTAATGAATGCCGGAAGGCTCCCAAGAACAAAGAATTCTACAAACCTTCATAATTTCAAGAACAAAGCAAAAGGGAATTTGCATGCCATGAGACAAAAAGACAAATTGGATGCAATCTTCCCCCATGCCTCGTGTGAGTGTTTCAGAAGGTATATATTTATAAATTTATTTATCTTTTAGCCCAAAAATAGCCCACTTTACAAATAGCATAATTTTGCCTTTTTGTTTTCTTTTTCCCAAATATGAAGTAAGGCGTTTGGGCGTCCGAAAGTCAAGCTGTGCCCAAATACAAATATCAAATAATGAAATATTTAATCGAGTATCTATGGGAAGTGCCTATGGGCATACAATGTTATAAATTTTTTGTCAAGTGCTTTAATAAGTAAGCACGCTTAAATAAATATTAGTGCCACACCTTTAGTGATAAGGCGTGCACCCATCAAAAATAGTAATTCTTCTAGTCATTTAGATTTACGACATCGCTCACTGCTATCCAATGCCATCGCTGCCTACTCTACACATCAATTGAAGCATTCACAATTGTTAGAAAATAATTAAATAAAATCCAACAAAAGTGAATACCTAAAAGTCTTCAACTATAAAATAATTAAATAGGTTGAAACATTGAACTTATCTTAATTTAATTCAAGTGCACACTCTAAACTCGTAAATGTCTATTAATTTAATATGTATTTTATAGAATCACCCAATGTGGAATTACCTACGTTCACATTAAATTAATCTGATGCTCGAAAAGGACAGGGGTACCCGTCAACTTCTCGTGCAAGGAATCCTCTTTATATATGAGCCCCGGAAAATAAATAGTTCCTTACGAAATCCACCATGGAATATGCCTCTTGGCATCTGCAAAGCAGTGGAGATGGTCTATCTTTTTGAGAAGTACCTACCTACTAGCATGCTCAGGATACAAACTGACCTCCTAGTGCATCTTGTAGATGAAGTGGAGATTGTGGGACCCATCCATAAGCGATGTATGTTTTTCTTGGAGCACTTCATGAAACCCTAAAGGACTTTGTGCGACAACGCACTCCCAGAAGGTAGCATATTTCACAGTGGCTACCACAACGGTGGATTTACAATGGCTACCAGTAGTGGATTCAGACAATAGTATGCTATGGTGGCTGAAGGACGATAACAGACTTGACGAGAGATATGGTGGTTGGAAATGTGGTAGAAGAAAGGATGGATGTTGAAATGGAGAAGAAAGTGAATCATTTTTGTATGTTACATCATACATCCATGGAGAAGCGGCTAAATACGAGCAGGTCACGAGAGATCAAGAAGAAATGCGATCATAATTTTGATGCAGTGTATGCAATCAAATGATTCGATATCCTGAGATCATGGAGGATATGTCGTGGTTTATGTCTATGCGATGATTACATGGATCTTTGATTGTAGCTTCTCATAAAGTGGTAGGGGTCTCTACTAACGAGTAGGAATTCTTGAGGGGAGTCTGTTCGATGCTCCTTTGCATTGGGATAAGATTTCTGATGGCGAGGATCTGTAGCTCGCACTTAGATTCATGCACTACAACAAAAAGGCCTCTTAGACGCGCTCTTAGACGTGATTTTTAAATTGAGAGAAAATCTTTTGGGCACGTCTATAAGCCTGTCTAAATGTGCTTGTACCATTTCACGTCTATAGTCGCATATATAAGGAAATCCATACGCATCAATAGATGTACTTTAGACGTGCATATACACGCATAAATAAATGCGTAGATGAAAACCAAAATTATTATTTATTTAATTTCTTTTGTGTGTCTACAAGCGCGTCTACATGGAAGATTAGATGGGCACATAGACACGTGCATAGACGCGCTTTTACATGCGCCATTAGACCTGATTGCAAAACCAAAAATATCATTTTTTAACAAAGATATTTAATTTATTTTTATTAATTTGAATTTTATAGTGTGTCTATGGGTTTGTGTACTCTGCATTCTAGACACGAGTATAGACGCGCATTTTCTGCAATTTAGATGCGCAAATAGATGCGAAGCACAAAATTAGAAAAAAAAACCTGAGAGCATGTGGTTGCAAATTGGTTTTTTTTTTCCCTCCCATACATCAAATTGTGCATTTGGGGAAAACACAATGGATTTGAAGGCATGAGAATTGAAAATAAAAATCCATGTATTCATTATATATAAAACGCATTTACATGGAGAGTTTAAGTGCTTGCGATCTAAAGCATGGCCGCAAGCAATAGGCTCAAAGATGGATAATAGAAAAAAAAAGAAACAAGGCCATAGAGGAGGCATGGTGCTCCTCTACGAGTCTGAAGAAGAAACATCTTTGCTACCACCACCATCGCTACTGGCGTCGCTATCTCCCTCCTTGCTATGCTCCACATCGGGGTTCGCCTACACACACAAAAGATCAAGGTTGCTTACGTATAATTGCAAAGAAAAAGTTATAATTAGCCATACTTTTAATAGGAAAGTAAGAAAAACATACCTTCTCTATCTATCAAATCCTCATAGCCCGGTTGTATTGCTCCTCAGTGATGAGACCCTCCTCATAGAAGTGAAGCCATGTGGCTACGTGATTATGGCCTCGATGGTAACCTACCTCCCTAGGAGTAGGCATCCTACCAACGATAGTAGTCTGCAAAACAATTATGAGACACAATGTATTAGAATAAATTACATAAAGAATTGAAAAAAATATAAATTTTAAAAAACTAAAAATCAAAATATACTTGCAAACTCTGCCTCCCACGACTCTCTGTCATCTGATCCGTAATACGACGATCCCATAGTTTCCATTTGGATGCGTCGCACCTCTACATGCTGGAAACTCTTCACTTTCTCTACTGCTTTCTTCTTGGCTTTCTTCCACTGTATGTGGTGGCACATAGGTGGTTGACTATAGGCTCCACGCTCCTCCTCTTGTCTTCGCAGTGACTCCCTGGTGTGTGTCATGAGGTGGGATCTTTTGTTGTGAAGCAAATCCCTCACTTTTGTGCGTCCCCAAACATCCGAGAATCGCTGACCCTCAAGGTTTGGGTATCTCCTATGGACTACCCTCAGCAGCTCCTGTCACACAAGCCACTTTTCTGATTCTTGAAGTAAATGAAACAATCTTTATACGTCGCATGCACAACGCTCCTTATGTACGCCATTACATCCCTTCCTTCATCATCATGGAAGATGCCACCAATATCTGTAACTCTATAGTACTGGCATACAGGCTCCTCTACGTGATCTTCTGGTGAGGGTGATCACTCGCAACCTCCTCGGCAACCCCCACACAAGCCTCGTCCTCCCCCTCGACTCTCCCTCCTCCCTCTCTATCGACTACCCTCTGCCTCGCTGGATGCACATGCTTTCGCAAATGCACGTGCATCGGCTAACGCTTGTGCTTCAGCCGATGCATGTACAGGCGTCGCACGTGGAGTACCTGCAATTGGGGTTTGGACATTTGGTGTTTGGGAAGCAATGCTAGGCAAAGACGTCAACTACATTCCAAAAATAAACCTAAAATACCTCGTCTACTATGGGAGAGCGGCCAAGGTGTCTAGTCATCTCTCCCATGGTCTTCCTTACTAGGAAAACCTCTAAAAAAATCATTGATCCCTCTGTTAAACTGTGCAAAAGTATCATTCATGCACTCCAAATCTGGGTCGTTGCTAGATGAACTAGGATGCGACATCTGCAAACAAAACACAAAAAGAAGACAAATTTGCTAAACTACAATATTGTGTAAATTGTACTATTGTGTAACATGTTTGTACAATTTCAGAAATAAAAGCTTGTCTTTTTTATCAGACCTGGCACATGTATATTCGTGTTTGAGATGCACAATAGACGCACTCTCAAACACTTTCCCAAAGTCAAAGCCTTTGTTTTTTTAGAAAAGCACGTATATTCTCGCATCTAGTATGCAGAATAGGCATGCTCAGAGACGCGGTACCACCATGGAAAAAACAAAAGTTTTTTTCTCAGCATGGCGCATGTATACTCGCATCTATCATTCAGAATAGATGCACTTAGAGATGCACCTGTAGACGTGATAATAGAAAAAACAGTTGCACGTCTACAGGTGACGAGTGCCAATTTCAAAAATAAAAGCTTGTCTTTTTTATCAGACCTGGCACATGTATATTCGTGTTTGAGATGCACAATAGACGCACTCTCAAACACTTTCCCAAAGTCAAAGCCTTTGTTTTTTTAGAAAAGCACGTATATTCTCGCATCTAGTATGCAGAATAGGCGTGCTCAGAGACGCGGTACCACCATGGAAAAAACAAAAGTTTTTTTCTCAGCATGGCGCATGTATACTCGCATCTATCATTCAGAATAGATGCACTTAGAGATGCACCTGTAGATGTGATAATAGAAAAAACAGTTGCACGTCTATATCTGCATCTACTCTGAAAACTACACGCGCTCTCAGACGTGCTAAGTCGGCCGCTCTCAGACAACCACCATGATTTTTTTGTGATATAAAAGCTTCAAATTCATAGAAAGAAAGATCCTAATATAGAAAGAGAGAAAGAGGGAGGGAGGGGGAAAGAGAGAGAGAGAGACAGAGACAGACAGAGACAGAGAGAGAGAGAGGACTCACCTTAGGTCTTTGGTGTGGACGGGTGGTGGCATTGCTTCCTTCCCCTTCTTCCTCTCCTTGTTGAGTTGTTCTCCCTTGATGCTTTGCTGCTTGTTGTCTCCTCTCTTTGCCTCTTGTTCCTCTTGTTCTCCTCTCTTTTGTTCTCTCTTTCTTCCTCTCCTTGGTTTTCTTCTCTTTAGCTGTTTTCTTTCCCTTCTTGTCTCTTTGAAGTGAAAGAAGAGGTGAGTCATGAGGAGGTGAGTCATGAAGAGACTAGTGGAGGTAGCGTGCATGTACGCTGAACTCGAGCTCCAGAACGCGCAAAAAACGTAGGAAAGGCATAGTTTGAAAATAAATCGCTTGTATCTTTTGAATTTTGATGTTTGCGTCTATTTCTGCATGTATATGCGCATCTAATTTTACGTAAACGCGCTAATAGACGAGTATTTAAATGCGCAGATAGACGCAGGCATAGACGCGCATTTAGCGCGCTTGCGTTTTTATTATAAGTTTTTGTATTTAAGATAAGTTTTGGTAGTAAGTTTTTATCATAAGTTTTTATGTATTTATGATAAGTTTTGTTTATTTAAAATTGAATATCTTAGAATAATTAATACGCCTTAAAGTTTTTATGTAAACATATTAATAAAAAATTTGATGTTGTCATGAATTAGGTTTAATCATGTTATCATCATCACCTAGTGCGGTGCATGCTGATGAGTCAATGAGCACATCCTCAAGTGAGGATGAAACATTACGCCTTCATAATTGAGATGCATGGCTAGACGAAAAATTAAATGCATGTGTGATCATTGTCGAGGGTGTATTTTTCGAGTACGTCGAGTTGCAATATTACACCTCAGCATATATGGAGAATGGGACCGAGAAAAATCACAGGTATTCATTGTTTTTAACACTAAGATTGCTAGTCTATGTTTGAAATATATATCAACGTACATGTAACCCCCTTTTGTGGTTGAGCAGAATGTGGTGCCACATCCTCAGATGCTCTCTCTCGAGCGTCGAGAGGCTGCAAAACGTCGAAGTGAGGAGGCAGAGTCTTCAAGAAGAGTGGAGACTGACGACCATGATAGTAGCCCTTATGAAATGCCCCATCAAGTTGTAGAGGATCAGATTTTGGACAACATGGTACACGATCTATTTTCGCAACCGGTTCGGTGAGAAGGTCACTTGACGAAGCCAGATGACCCACTATACGTAGAGTCATCTACTCCATTGTATGAAGGTTGTACATACTCCGTTTTTCGTGCGTCCCTCGAGATACTTAACTTGTAAACAATTTATGGATGGAGTACTGTCAGTTTGAATGCGTTATTGAAGTAGGTATCAATTCAGTTTGGCTTATGAATTATTATATTAACTGTTCTATTTTGAAATCAAACACAAATATATGTTGGTGGTTTTTTAACTTACTTTTAAAAATATATGTAGGTTATTATCACAAATGCTTCCAAAAGGAAACAAATTGCCAACTAAGAGAGAGCAAGAAAGACATTACTTGACATCTTTGGAGGGAGGCCTTGATTATGTCAAGATCTATACATGTGTCAATGATTGTGTCTTATTTCGTGGGATTCATGAGTTCCCACAAGAGTGCCTTGTTTGTGGTGAATCAAGATACGAAGTGGCGATGAAGTCAATGGATGTGCCTCGTAAGGTTTTGTGATATTTTCCGATTATTCCACGTGTTCAACTTGTGTTCAAGTATAAGTCTATTGAAAAGCTCATGTCATGGCATGCTAGTCATCGTTCAACTGATGAAAAATGGAGGATCCATGCACACACACTGACGTGGCCACATATAGACAATTTGCGGTCGGTTTTCAAATATGTAATATATTAAATATATAAAAAGGAAAAAAATTCCGCCTTCACGGCGGCGTGTCGAGCGGGAGCGTGAGAGGTGGAATGGAGGAGCCAACAAGCTCCTCGCTAGAGCTTGCTTGGCTCCCTTGCCATGCATACTGACAGGAAAGGGGGGGAGGATTCCCTCCCCTCCCCCTCTATAATTGAGGGTAAGAATCGAGAAGGGAGAGGCCATTGTGCGCTACCGGGGCTGGAGAAGCAAGCCAAGTCTCTACTATCGCTGCCATTGACCGAGAGGGAGGAGGGAATGATGAGAAGGATCTATCGCTGAAAAAAGGGTGGAGAGGGAAGCCATTAGAGCTGCCGAAGAGTTGCTGCTGCAGTCCGCCCTGGCCGCCAGCACATCATTCGCTGCCTTGTAGTTCCCCCCCTGCAACGTGATAAGGAAGTGGAAGCTTCCTAAGGGGGGGGCTAATCAAGCCCCCATTCACCCCCTCATATTCCTTCCTATGAATTTTCATTTCCCCTCTCTCGGGTTTTTAAACCCCCAAGCCCCTTTCCCGTGGTGCATTAACCCCTTTTCGCGGGTACGTTAAAGCCTTTCCCGTGATGCGTTAAACCCAAGACCCTTAAAAATTCACCTTACTTTAGGAAGAGAAAACCCTTAATCCCCGTGCCTAAAACCATACGTCCCATCTTGTGTTTGACCCCGTGTTTTACCCTCATATATTCTTTTTCTTTTGTGCACTCCTAAGTCCTTTCTAAACCCCGTACATGCCTTTTTCCCCAACTATAAAACCTTGTGTTATTTCTCAAACTTTACCTTAGGGTTTGAAAAACTCCCAAATCCTTCCATTCCATTGCCAAAGATACCCTAAGGGATTTCATAGATGTTTATAAAGCCACGCTCACGCATAATTTTTTCATCGTGATTATATCCTATAGATCCTTTATCCCTTAAGCTTACAAACCTTTTTCTCTCCGAAGAAGCTAGGATTTTAGAGGTCTTATTATTCCTTCTGGTGGTCAAATTTTTGAACGACTTCCTGCCTCGAAAGATAGACGGTGGAAATCCAGAAGAAAGAGCAAAAGCTACCTTCACAATCGAACTGCGATGCCGCCTAAGAAAGTCCAAGGAGTAGCTGCAGGAGGATCATCTCCCGGTATCCATGTGGATATCTCACCCCAAAACCAGGTTTTTCCTTCTTGGTTTTATATCGGTTTTAATTCAATCATGCAAAGATAAATTGTTAGGGATAGGATATATTTTTTTGAGTTATTTTCAATGAATGAGTTTAACTTAAATCGAACAAATGATAATGTATAGAACATAGTTTCCTTCGAATAGCATCATGCATTAAAACAAATTACGAGCAAGATTATCTACCTACTGAAGTAGTATATTTCGGCTAAATCTTGAAGGTATAAAAACCGCAGCTTGCACCATTAGTCATATTCCTTTTTGCAACGAATCATTGTAGAAGATTAAATTAATGAAAGGTTTCTTTCGTTGCTCAAATTACTAGGAAGTTATCATTGCTAATTGTATATCTTAGCAAGGAAAAGATTGTTATTTGGCATGAGTTTCGTTTGCAAGGAAAAAGGAAGATTGAATTGAATTTTTACCACTGAAAAATCAATTGTCACAAGGATAACAAATCGTGACAAGGTGATCAATATTATCTTCCAAAAGATAACCAAACCAATCTAAACCGAGAAATACCATGCTGAAAAAATATACCTTGGAAATGATTTAAAGACCAAAGAAACATTTATACCTTAAGCACTTGACTACTTTCCTTATTGTAGGGTCAATAAATTCGTAAAGATAAGGAACTAGGATTTGTCCCTGAGGTTCTTAAAAAGAGACCCTAGGTCCGACATATGTCAGCTTAAAGAAAATAAAACAGATTATTTCATTGCGGGACTTGCGTAGCAAGTACGAAGTCGTGTAGTCTTGTGATTGATTCACAAGAAGAAAGGGTAAACAACCTTAACAAGGATGGCATATCCTTATGCAAGTTATCTTGCAAAAGGATGTATTCTTGGATTTCCTTTTTTTAAATAAGGAAAGTTACAAATCGGAAACTAAAGTATCCAATGAACTTTAGGGTTGACCAAGTTGGGTTAATAAGGTATGCCCTAACCCGGAATATAAAGGAGCTTGCCAAGTTGCAAGATCCCTTGAAACGAGTGTGGATACATTCGAAAGGAAAGAATCATTCCTTAGCAGTTTGCCAAACAAGAAGGTCGATTAATGGAAATTGTTTCTACTTGCTAGAGATTTTAGAGCACTGTTTGATTTATGAATTACAAATTAAATGAATATCTATACTTCAGGTTGAAGGCCTGAAGGAAGAGGCAGTTTCAGTTACCCTCGACTGCCTGCCTGACCCTAAATAAGGGGGTTGTTGACCGCGTCGGGAACGTGGACCGAACCCGCCGTGAGAGGTCTCTCCGTTGAGCTCTACTTGGAGCAGGAGGACGCTTGGGTGCTAGGGGGGGCTCTGGCCGTAAATCCCTCACGTTCCGGGTCCTGCACAAGTGGCTAACATGACTCGGGATTGGATCTTGAGGCCCGCATACTAGTCTACGGGAAAATCCCGTAACATTCCATGGGAGTGCCGGGCAGAGCTTTCTAGACATCCTTTCGAATGGACTGCTAAGATGTGTCCTAGATGATACTAAGAGAACACGTTACAGTTGGTATCATAGCCGACTAATAACGGAATTGCTTTTATATATCTCAATAAAATGAAGTAAAGAAATTGTTGTTGTCCAAAGATTTCCTTACCTTCAAATCTATCTTGCATAGTTACGAAGCGTGGAACAAGTTTTTGGTATTTCGGGTCATGTTTATGACTGCAACGCATTCTCTGCTTTATAGACAAAGAATTGGGATGATGAATATCCTGGAGCATATTTATAATCCATCACCTCTTTACATAGAATGAAGATGGACGGGGTCTTCAGGAATCTACTATATGCCGCCCACCGGTTTGCTTATCTACAGACCAACCTAAAGAGGATCAAATGGTTGGAAGACTTGAAGGTCGTGAAGCTGTTCATTTTTGTGGAAGCTCACGTAAATTCAACTTTACATATCTGAGGTCGGAGGGTTGAGATGAACTCATATATATATGAGGAAGTAACCCGTGTAATCCCAGCCGACAGGATTAAAGTGTTGGGCCACCATGAGAAGTATGGATTCCAACAGAAAGGGTATCCTGAACTTCCAATGAATTATCGATTCCTAAAGATCCATGACCCAAAACCCTACTATTATACAGTTCCTATAGACCAATGCAATACAACGTTGTTCTCCCCAAACTGAATGTAACGATTGGCTTATCATTACATGAAACGTTGTATTCAAAAAGGCTATGCCCATGTAAATACAAATAAAGACATCTTTTTATAAATATCTGGCTGTGCATAAGAGTTGTTAAAAAGTTAAGTAGCTACATTGTTTACGAGATAGCTGAACTAAAAATGAAAGATAAACTAACGTCGATTATCATATAATAACGTTAAGAAAACCTTTATCCAGGCACAACCTGAGGTGCAGGTTCCAAATTCGCCTCCTACACCAAGTACTGCTGTGATCCAAGAGAAGAAGTTCCTCCTCAAGCAGATAAAGCCACCTGAGTTTGACGGGAGAGGCAGGTTTGTTCAGGCTGATGCTGAAATTTGGATTGAATCCATGGAGGATTACTTCGAAGCAGCCGGTAATGCACCCGCCAATCAGGCTATGCTCGCCAAGTTAAAGCTCACCGGCGAAGTCAGACTTTGGTGGAAGCAATGGTGCAGGGATCAAGGGATTTCAGAGGGATCCGTTACCTGGGAGAAACTAAAGAAATTCGTGCAGGGAAGATACTTACCACCTGCATATTGCACACAGAAAATGAACGAGTTCTACAAGCTAAAACAGCTAGGACTCACTCTTGACACATACTACTCTAAATTCATCTCACTTTTAAAGTATGCGCCACAAATGGACATGACGCAGCAGGTGTCCAAATTTTGTGCGGGCTTAAATCCACCAGTAAATACCCGTCTCGAATCTATGCGTCCATCAGATCTTCAAGATGCACTCATTCGAGCGGCACCTATACTTCAGGAGGTGCAAGCTAGACCAAGGGGTAACAAAACTTGGTCTTATAATGACCCGAACAGAGGTGCATTTAGACCTCAAATGAAGAGGTTTCAAGGTCATAATCAGGGACAAAGAAAGAAAGCAAGGACAAATAACGTGAACAACTTTGTTCCTACTCAAAGTAATGGCCAAAACCTCTATTGTTTCCACTGCAATGACCCCGGTCACTTCAAGAGGCAATGTCCCAAGCTGAGTGGAGGACATCTCCAAACGCCTTTCCAAGGAGTAGGCTGCAGTCAAGGAGCCGCTACCCGTTAAAGAGGAAGAACCGCCTGCATTGCCAATAGGCAAAGATGCAAAGAAGAAGAAGAGAAAGTTCCGACTATGAAAGCAGAATTCGAAAGGGCGACAGTCCATGCCGCTTTACACAAGAAAGGGTTGAATCGCCAGTTCTCGGTGATTCAGACACCGTCAGACTATCAAGGTAAAGGTTTCAAAACCTTGATTGATTGTGGCAGTACACATTCCTTTATCTCACCAGCATGTGCAAAAAGATTAGGAATAGCCACAGTAGAAGCACCTACCCTGCTTGTGGAATTGGCAAATGGTCGTGAGGTAACTTGTACCAGGCAAACTGCTAAGGTGGAATTCTTTCTGGGAGGAAAGAAGACTTGAGTCAAATTCAGAGTCATGAATTTAGGTATCCATGAGTGTCTACTCGGAATGGATTTCCCAACGACGCCCACATTCACTGTGGACATGGTCAAGTTTCTTTTCAAAACTCTGAAAGGGAATTTGTCACAACTCAAGGTGAGGCAAGAGTGCCAAGAATCCAATTGGCCAAACTATCTCAGATCATAAAATAAGTCAGAAAAGGATTACCCGTTTACCTGATCGAACTCAACAAGTTAGATCAAAAGCAAGAGTCTCATGAAGGACCTTCTTGGCTAAAGGAATACGCTGACGTATTCCCTGAAGAATTGACTGAACTTCCACCTCAAAGAGAAGTAGATCATGAGATTAGGTTAGTACCTGGAGGTGCGCCAATTGCAAAGAGACCTTATAGAATGTCCATACTAGAAGCAATTGAGTTGAAGGAACAACTCAAGCAACTCTTAGATCAGGGCTACATCCGGCCTAGCAATTCACCGTGGGGAGCTCCAGTACTATTCCAAAAAGAGAAAGATGGGACACTTCGACTATGTATTGATTACCGAGGGTTGAACCAATCAACAGTCAAGAACAAGTATCCCATTCCTAGAATAGATGAGCTTCTTGATCGTCTTCAGGGTGCAAAGATCTTTTCCAAGATTGATCTCAGGTCACGTTACTATCAGATAAGAATCAAGGAAGAAGATATCCCAAAGACGGCCTTCAATACAAGATATGGACACTTTGAGTTCCTGGTTATGTCATTTGGGCTTACAAATGCACCTGCCATCTTCAATAGATTAATGCATGATATTTTTAGACCATATCTTGATGATTTCGTGCTTGTCTTCTTCGATGACACTTTAGTCTATTCTAAACAGGAAGAAGATCATGAATCTCAACTTCGGCTTGAGACAATGAGGTCACATAAGCTGTATGCAAAAATGAAGAAGTGTGCATTCTTCAAGCGTCAGATTGAATATCTGGGATTCATAGTATCATCAAAAGGAATATCAATAGACCTAGACAAGGTCAGAGATGTGCTTGAATGGCCAATACCAGCCAATACCAGTATCCGTCAAAGAGATACATAGCTTTCTTGGATTGACAGGATGGTATAGGGTCTTCATCAAAAACTATGCTTTGATTGCAGCACCTCTTACAGACTTACTAAAGAAGCAGATTTCCATTACATGGTCAACTTCCGAACAAAATAGCTTCGACAGATTGAAGAAAAGTTTGATATCAACACCTATTCTAAAACTTCCTGACCTCAATAAGGAGTTCGAGGTAGTAACTGATGCTAGCATTCTTGCCTTGGGGTGTGTACTTATGCAGGAAGGTCATCCAGTAGCATACTCTTCAAGGAAATTGAAGAGTCATGAAAAGCATTATGCCACGCATGATTTGGAGTTACTAGCTCTCATACATGCTCTAAATCTTTGGAGACACTACCTGTTGGGTAATAAGTTTACTCTAGTAACCGATCATAAGAGTCTCGAATGGATTTTTACCCAGAACGAGCTCAACATGAGGCAACATCAGTGGATTGAAGTGTTGGAGGAATATGATTTTGAAATCAAGTACCGACCAGGGAAAGAGAATGTAGTTGCCGATGCACTTGGTCACAAGGCATTCCTAAATTCCCTAATCTTGCAGAATCCATCAATGGCTAGATCTCTGGCTACAAAAGTATCTATGCCAAACAACCCTATACTTGAACTAGCTAGAGAGGAAGCATGCCATGATTTGTCCTACCAAGAAATGCTAAATGAAATATCTACCAAGGAGCAGAATCAAAAGTTGCAAGCTAAATATCAGGAATTTTCCGATAATGGGCTTGTCTACTACAGAACAAGGCTATGTATACCAGCAAGCCAGTCACTTAAGTAGAAGATAATATGGGAAGCTCATGATTTCCCTTTTGCAGGACATCCTGGCTATGCTAAGACTCTTAATGCAGTTAGGAAGAGCTACCATTGGGAGAGGCTCAAAGGTGACATTCTCAAATATGTCACTAAGTGTTTGTCTTGCCAACGTATCAAAGCCGAACATGTCATGATGCCAGGGAAACTACAACCGCTTGACATTTCCCAAATGAAATGGGAATTCATCTGTATGGATTTTGTTGTAGGCTTACCCCAAGTCGAGGGAGGATAAAACTCCATTATGGTTGTAGTTGACATGCTTACCAAGGTTGCACACCTAATTCCAGTAAAGACAAACTATAAAGCCTCCGACATTGCAAGATTATTTATCAAGGAGATATTCAAGCTACATGGTTTACCCAGAAGAATCATTAGTGATCGAGATTCTCTCTTCACATCACACTTCTGGAGAGCTATCTTTGAAGCTATTGGGACTCAACTCTGTTTTAGCACCGCCTACCATCCTCAAACGGATGGCCAAATAGAGCGAGTAAATCAAGTCATCGAGGATATGCTTAGGGCATACTGCTCTCTAGAACCCTTAGCAACAAAGCATTTAGATGACCCCTTTCCAAGCATTGTATGGTCATGATTGTCGAAGTTCCCTAAACTTTTCTGATCCAACCCTAAGGGTTGAAGCATCAAGACAGATGTTGGAAGACATGGATGATCAAATAAAGTCAATAAGACAAGACATACAAGCTGCCAAGGATAGACAAAAGGCATACGCAGATTTGAAACGTCAAGAAAGAGTCTTCGAAGAAGGAAACATGGTCTTCATTTGTGTACGCCCTAAAGTATGTACCCAACCCTAACCATGTACTTGATGACCAACAAATTGTAATGCCTAGTCAAGGAGTCCTTGAACTAAGGCCGGATAGGATCTTAGATGTTAGGGAGAGACAATTAAGATCTAGAACCTTGAGAGAATGCCTCGTCCAGTGGAAAGATTATTCCGAAGAGGATGCCACCTGGGTAGATGAAGGCACTCTCAACCATCAATATCCCCAGTTTATCTCGAGATGAGGACATCTCGATTCTTCTAAGGGGGAGAGAATGTAATATACTAAATATATAAAAAGGAAAAAAAAATTGCCTTCACGGCGGCCTGTGGAGCGGGAGCGTGAGAGGTGGAATGGAGGAGCAAGCAAGCTCCTGGTTGGAGCTTGCTTGGCTCCCTTGCCATGCATACTGATAGGTAAGGGGGGAAGGATTCCCTCCCCTCCCCCTATATAATTGAGGGTAAAAATCGAGCAGGGAGAGGCCGTTGTGCGCTATCGGCTAGAGAAGCAAGCCAAGTCTCTGCTATCGCTGCCATTGACTGAGAGGGAGGAGGGATTGATGAGAAGGATCTGGCTGAAAAATAAAAGTGGAGAGGGAAGCCATTAGAGCTGCCGAAGAGTTGCTGCTGTAGTCCGCCCTGGCCGCCAGCACATCATTCGCTGCCTTGTAGTTCCCCCCTGCCACGTGATAAGGAAGTGGAAGCTTCCTAAGGGGGGGACTAATCAAGCCCCCATTCACCCCCTCATATCCCTTCCTGTGAATTTTCATTTCCCCTCCCCCGAGTTTTTAAACCCCCAAGCCCCTTTCCCGTGGTGCATTAACCCCTTTTCCAAGGTACAATTAATCCCCTTTCCTGGGTACGTTAAATCCTTTCCCATGATGCATTAAACCCAAGACCCTTAAAAATTCACCTTACTTTAGGAAAAGAAAACCCTTAATCCACGTGCCTAAAACCATTGACCCCGTGTTTTACCCTCATATGTTATTTTTCTTTTGTGCACTCCTAAGCCCTTTCTAAACCCCGTACACGCCTTTTTCCCCAACCATAAAATCTTGTGTTATTTTTCAAACTTTATCTTAGGGTTTGAAAAACTCCCAAATCCTTCCATTCCATTGCCAAAGATACCCCAAGGGCTTTCATAGATGTTTATGAAGCCACATTCACGCATAATTTTTCCACCGTGATTATATCCTATAGATCCTTTATCCCTTAAGCTTACAAACCTTTTTCTCTCCGAAGAAGCTAGGATTTTAGAGGTCTTATTATTCCTTCTAGTGGTCAACTTTTTGAACGACTTCTTGTCTCGAAAGATAAACGGTGGAAATCCAGAAGAAAGAGCAAAAGCTGCCTTCACAATCAAACTACGATGCCGCCTAAGAAAGTCCAAGGAGTAGCTGCGGGAGGATCATCTCCTGGTATCCATGTGGATATCTCACCCCAAAACGAGGTTTTTCCTTCTTGGTTTTATATCGGTTTTAAGTCAATCATGCAAAGATAAATTGTTAGGGATAGGATATATTTTTCCGAGTTATTTTCAATGAATGAATTTAACTTAAATCGAACAAATGATAATGTATAGAACATAGTTTCCTTCGAATAGCATCATGCATTAAAATGAATTACAAGCAAGATTATCTGCCTACTGTAGTAGTATATTTCGGCTAAATCTTCAAGGTATAAAAACCGCAGCTTGCACCATTAGTCATATTCCTTTTTGCAACGAATCATTGTAAAATATTAAATTCATGAAAGGTTTCTTTCGTTGCTCAAATTACTAGGAAGTTATCATTGCTAATTGCATATCTTAGCAAGGAAAAGATTCTTATTTGGCATGAGTTTCGTTTACAAGGAAAAATGAAGATTAAATTGAATTTTTACCGACTGAAAAATCAATTGTCACAAGGATAACAAATCGTGACGAGGTGATCAATATTACCTTCCAAAAGATAACCAAACCAATCTAAACTTAGAAATACCATGCTGAAAAAATATGCCTTGGAAATGATTTAAAGACAAAGAAATGTTTATACCTTAAGCACTTGACTACTTTCCTTATTGTAGGGTCAATAAATTCGTAAACATAAGGAACTAGGGTTTGTCCCTGAGGTTCTTAAAAAGAAACCCTAGGTCCGACATATGTCAGCTTAAAGAAACTAAAACTGATTATTTCACCGCAGGACTTGCGCAGCAAGTACAAAGTCATGTAGTCTTGTGATTGATTCACAAGAAGAAAGGGTAAAGAACCTCAACAAGGATGCCAGATCCTTACGCAAGTTATCTTGCAAACGGATGTATTCTTGGATTTCCTTCTAAATAAGGAAAGTTACAAATCGGAAACTAAAGTATCCAATGAACTTTAGGGTTGACCAAGTTGGGTTAATAAGGTACGCCCTAACCCGGAATATAAAGGAGCTTGCCAAGTTGCAAGATCCCTTGAAACGAGTGTGAATACATTCGAAAGGAAAGAATCATTCCTTAGCAATTTGCTAAACAACAAGGTCGATTAATGGAAATTGTTTGTGCTTGCTAGAGATTTTAGAGAACTGTTTGATTTATGAATTACAAGTTAAATGAATATCTATACTTCAGGTTGAAGGCCTGAAGGAAGAGGCAGTTTCAGTTACTCCCGACTACCTACCTGACCCTAACCAAGGGGGTTGTTGACCGCGCCTGGAACATGGAACGAACCCGCTGCGAGAGGTCTCTCCGTTAAGCTCTACTTGGAGCAGGAGGACGCTTGGGTGCCAGGGGGGCTCTGGCCGTATATCCCTCGCCTTCCGGATCCTGCATAAGAGGCTAACGTGACTCGGGATTCGATCTTGAGGCCCGCATACTAGTCTATGGGCAGAAGCTTGGAATAGTGATCACTGTGGATTAGTGGATAGCCTTCGGGTAGATTATGGAAAAGCCTACGGGTGGAACTCCTTGTATTTCAAAGATAAAAATGATGATATATTAATAAAGAACTTGTTTGATATTGTTTTTCTATGTCACATGATAAGATTACGTGAAGGAACCCGGATTAATTAAAGAAGCTAGTTGTTACATGTCAAACTAATGTGTTAGATAATTACATAACTAAAACAAACCCAGGAAAGTGCGGAGGATGGGCCATAGGTCCGTCCTGTGGTTGGGTGGTCCCGGTTAGCCAGGAACTTTTCTCAAAGAACAGCGGGATGATCGTCAAAGAAAACGAATAACAAAAGCGATGACCTAGAGTTATGTCTTAACCGATTTACACTGTTTTAGGGGAACAGAATGGGACTATGCCTTATGGCAGAGAGGTTGAGCTTTGCATCCCTCTCATTTCCCATTCTCCTTGAATCAAGTGTAGCGTGAATCCGCTTCAGACCTGGTGATCCTGCGTAAAGTAGTTCGCTAGGGTCCGACGCTAGTTGCTGTTAAGTTAATGACCAATCAAGAAAACCCTAATTCCGGTTGATCCTAAGTGGGAACGGCCAGGATACTTCCACTATGTGGCAGACGCGGGAAGACCTAGATCACAAATCCCGTAACATTCCATGGGAGTGCCGGGCAGAGCTTTCTAGACATCCTTTCCGATGGACTGCTAAGACGTGTCCTGGATGATACTAAGAGGACACGTTACAAAAGAAGAGCCAAGAAATTTGAGATTTGGTTTAGGTATGGATGGAATCAATCCATTTAGCATCAAAAGCACATCATACAGTGTATGGCCAGTGGTATTGGTGAACTATAATATTCCTCCATCCATAGCAATTAAAAAGGGACATGTAATGTTGTCCCTTTTGATTCCTGGAAAGCACAAGGTAAAAAACATGGACATTTACTTAGAGCCTTTGATTGAAGAGTTAGAAATGTTATGTGAAGGTATTGAGGTGCAAGATACAAGCGCATCTGTATCCTCTAGAGATTTCACTTTGAAAGCCATGTTGTTGTGGACCATGCATGACTTTCCAGGATATGGAGAGTGTTGAGGTACATGTATATAACTCTGTATTTGAAATACAAGACTTGAATCAATTGCATTTTATTAATTCACTTGTTTGTTCACGTTTAACCACATCAGGATATCGTGCATGTCCTATTTGCGGTCCTTCTCTAGTTTCCTCTAGGCGAGCACGTTTAAAGAAGATTATCTATGACAATCATCATCGATTTCTTCCTATTGACCATCCCAAATATATTCTCCCTACTAATGGAATGACTCCACAATCTCTAACCATTCGAGATTGGAAGGAGAGATGGATTAATGCCGACAATCACCCTCCACTCGGCATGAGTTGGTAATAAGAAGTACATTTCTCTCAATTGACTTTAAAGTATTTAGCATGATGAATTGTTTACATAATATATCGTTTGTTTGTTAGGTTCTCTATATTTTTTCATCTTTCGTATTGGACTAAACTCAAGATCAATCACCTATTGTACCCCATGCCCATATGTAAAAATGTTGTATCTACATTATGGGATCACTTGATAGGGGCTCCTGATTCAGTCAATGTAAGGGAGGATTTATGTAGCATTGGTCGCATGAGACGAGCTTGGCCACGCATTGGACCTAGAGGAAAGATTGAGCTACCCCATGCACCTTGGATATTATTAAAGAACCAAAAAAAAATAGTGAAGGAACAGATATGTAGCTTTCAAACATCCATAGGATATATGAGATGTCTCAAGGGAGCCGTCATAAAGAAAAAGAAAAGAGGTGTGAAGCAACTATCTGGTTTGAAGTCCCACGATTGGCACAAAATGATTCAAGTAAGGATATCTCTAACCATGAATATAGTAATTAGTGAGTAACTATGTGTAAACTTTGGCGTATAATGAATTTTTCCTCAACTAATCATTTGATCTATGAATATTATTTACATTCAGTTCGTACTTCTTACTAGCATATTCCATTGTGTATCCAAAGATGTATATGATATCATTTACAAGATGGGAGAGCTTGTGAGGTGTGTATATGTTGTATTTTTTCATTATATATTGTATCTATCATGTAGTGAACCTCTTTCAATTTCTACACAAAAATAAACAATTGTCAAATACATCCTGACAGATATGCGAGCTTGAAGGAAATTGATCCAAACACATTGCAAAATGTTCGAGTATTATCTATTGAGGTGGTTTGTTTGGTGGAGGAAATTTTTCCTCGCTCCATTTTGACTACTCAATTGCATTTACTCGTACACTTGATTGATGAGATTGCACTTTGTGGGGCAGTTCATGCAAGGTGGATGTTTTTTCTTGAGCGCTTCATGAAAACCTTGAAAGATTTTGTGAGGCAAAAAGCACAACCTGAGGGAAGCATGGATGAGGGTTGGTTAGTGCAATCATCCCTTGTTTATATCTCTGAATATCTTGCTGAAGTGGACCCCTCTTAACCATGACTATGGAAAGATGATGAAGAGTTGAGAATGACCTCTATAATACCTCAAGGAAAAGGAAGGAGTAAATTGCTAACAAAAGAAGAACTTCGTAAGTTAAATAGTTTTTGTGTGCTCAATAGTGATGTAATGAGCAAATGGGTGACACTATATAATGAAGCAAGGGCAATAAGAAAAAGTGAAAGACAAGCATTTCGCACCAGATATGGACGTAATGTATCATTTTCAGATCATCTAAATGCACTCCCACATCATATTGATATAGATTGGTTACATAAGGAAATGAAGAGAATGGAAAAAGAGGAGGGAATTAATATATCTCAAGAAGAGTGGGAATACGCAGGAGGTTGCTTATCAAACTAGGTGAAACATACTATCAATTAATTTGTTTCTAATTATATTTTATATAATAATTGACATGTTTGATCTTAATCTTTTACTACTAGTGCAAATTATTCAATGCTATTTGGTATGAGGGTAAACATCTTCGAACTCAACGTATAGATGAAAATAGAAATACCCAAGATTGTAGTGTCCTTGCTCACTTTGAGGATACCAATGGTACCATGGAAAGTTATTGTGGCTTGATCCAAGATATTCTGATCCAACATGTACACCATATAATAAGTATTTAAGTTTCTTGCTTTTGTTTTTCAAATAAAGGTTGTGTATCATCCAATGGTAAACAATAACCGATGGTGGTATGTCATCCCTATATCTAATCGTTCAAAACCAATATATGGTAATATTATCGACATAGAGATAGCAGATGACAATCCAACAATTAATGATGATGTACGTGATGACACCGTAATGGATGATATGCATGATATAGTACAAGATGAACCTCATGAGGATATTCAAGGAAACTCAGAAGAGGAAAATAATGTGGTTGATGATGATGAAGTTATTGAGCAATATAGCAATGCATCTGATAGTGGGATAGACTTATTTGTTTTGTTACCTCTTGGTAACATAGACCTAGAAGTCGGTAGTTTAGCAAGGGCTGATCTCATTGAAGATGAGATGGATCATTCACTCTAACATACTTAATTCGCTTAATGATTCAATGTGCATTCTTAATTCTATGGAAAATATCATACGCACATGTGCATACTTAAGAATCAATAGTCAACTTTGAAGCTAAATTTAATTTTCCATAATAAAAAGGAAGTATTTTTTATCTTCTTCAAGTAGAGAAATTATGAGATACATGAAATGCTTGCTACTAATTGTATAATAAGATTTGTGCCGCTTGCCTGCTAATTAATTATATCAAGCTTGTCAACTGGAGGAACTGCCATTCATCAGAGAGTAATGCAAAAATAATTATTAACTCTAGTTTTTTTATTATATTAAGTCCAATTTCAAGTGGTTTAATAATTACACGTCTGAAATCGCATCTATATTTGCGTCTATGTTCGTGTTTATCTACACGGATATATAGACACAAAATTTGCATCTATTTACATGCTCTTTTACACACGCATATAGATGCAATGATAGATGTGCCCGACTTTGCGCATCTAACATGTGCGTCTATGACTCGTTTCTGTTGTGGTGATGGAGCACACACCCTCTTCTTTTTTGGTCCTAAAATTTATGTAGAAATCTTTCTATACTATTCCTTAGATGTACTTATCATCTTTTGTAAAAAATTGTATCTTGCAATAATTATAGATAAATTTCATGCTTGTTTTCGCTCTCCTTCCTCTCCATGGTTCCATGTAATGTCACGAGTTTTCATCACTAGTCTTGTACTTACTCAATGAATTATCACACTTGTGGGTTCAAGTACTCTACCACAAATATTTTTTCTTTGTAACCATCTTGGCGTCGCTAATTTCTTTGCATGTCTTGCTATTTTCATCACTATTTACGTCACAGAACATCGCTATTTGCGTAGCGATGCAAATAGCGACGGTTTCTACGATGATTTTGTAGAGAAATTTATATTGGTGCTTTTAGCGACAACATGGTCAATTTTTTTGACGAACATTTGCATCGCTTTGAACGTTGGTATGAGGTATGTATCTTGTAGTGAATAGTTGACAATTTTTGTGGATACTTTGAAGATAATATTAGAATTATAAATAATAATATTCATTAATGCAACATGTAGCTGGTTTGGGGGTATGGAGAAGCAATGGTGTGCAAATCGGACGCTGTATGCTTGCGTAGTGAATGCCGAAAGGTCCCCAAGAACAATGAACTCTACTTTTTGCACAAGTTACAAGGTCAAAAGCATGAAAGACAAGAGCAAGAGACCAATTGGGTGCAATCTCCCCCCATGCCCTGTGTGAGCACTTCACAAAGCATGTATTTTATGTATATTTCATCTTCATGCTCAATAATAGCCCAATTTAAAAAAATATAACAAGCTTTTAGCTTTTGAGTTTGCTTTTACACAAAAATAGGAATAAAGCTAATGGACGGTGCCCAAAGAGTCTAGCACGCCAATACAATGTCCAAATAGAAATAACATCACCGTGCGCCCATGCGCATACAAAATAATAATAAATAATCGATGCCTCAATAAATAGGCATGACAAAATATAGGCGTGGCGCCTATCAGAATATAATCCATAGATCAAATACTCGCTATCCTCCAATGCTTTCCTCCATCACTGCTGCTATCTCTACACATCAACTGAAGCATTCACAATCGTTAGTAAAATAATACAATTAAACTGACAAAAGTGAATACCTAGCAGTCTTCAGCTACATAAATAAATCAACTGGTTAGAAATAAATCCTAACCTTAATTTATTACGAGTGTGCACTCTAAACTCATAAACGCTTATTAATTTAATATGCATTTTGCGAAATCACCCCCTATGGAATCACCCATGTACACACTAAATTAATGAAACGCCCGAAAAGGACAGGCGTCTCCATCAACTTCTCGCACAAAGAATCCACTTTGTGTATGAGCCCCGGTCATCAAAGTTTACAGAATCCACCATAAAACCTCACGGAATCCACTGTGGAATATGCCTCCTGGCATCATACCCCCGGGGTGGGATAGCAATTGACCTCAATTGCTATTAGCTCAATGTGAAGCTAACAGAGTGGGAAAAGCATTTAAGTCTCTAGTGTGCATCCATTGTGCTTCCTCTACAGGATGGTTCTTAAATTTAACTAGATACCTAGAATACCTTCGGCCAGTTCTAGTGGTCATAAAGTCAGTATCTATGATAGCTTCTGGTTCAAGTATTTCAGTCTCTTCCTCTAATAAAGGTGGGTTTTCATAAACAGGGTGTACAGGTAATTGGCCTCTAAATGGTCTCAATAAACCAATGTGAAATGTGTTGTGAATTTTCCAATGAGGTGGTAATTCTAACTTGAATGCATTATCATTAATTTTATGAATGATCCTAAATGGTCCATAGAATCTGGGGGCTAATTTGACAACTAGATGTCTATCTACACTTTGCAGTCTACGTTTTTCTATTCTCAACCAAACATAATCATCAACTTTGAAATTCATTGCTTGTCTTTTTTTGTTGGCTTGTTTGGTATATGATTGCTGGGCTTTGGCAATCATATCTTTAACCTCATAAAAAATAGTGTTATGCATACTAGCAATATCATTAGCACTCTGAATTCTATTAGACAAAGATGCAACAGGTGTAGATAATCTATAACCATAAATCACTTCAAATGGTGCTTTCTTTGTAGATGTGTGGTGTATTGTTATATGTAAACTGTAATAAATGCAAATGTGTGTCCCATGTCTGTGGTTTAGAAATAATATATGCACGTAAAAGATCTAGAATTGTGCTGTTAGTGGCTTTTGTTTGTCCATTAGTTTCTGGATGAAATGCAGATGAGAAATCAATCTTTGTGCCTAGGTTAGCAAACAGAGTAATCCAAAAGTTGTTACAAAATCTAGAATCACGATCTGAAATAATAACTTTTGGCAATCCATGGTTAGTAAAAACAATTTTCAAAAATAACTGTACTTCTTGTGTGTTGAGATATCGAGCTCCACTCATGATATGCCAGGGTGACCGTTGTGCATTTATGTCACCGACTTGTCAGTTGCAGATGCGGTTGGTACACCGCCCATGAATAATAGCTACATGATAGCTATCCTTATCTACTCTAGTTCGTGGCTCAGTTAGTATGCCACCTTAGTTAGTTGAGTTTGGTTTGAGACCCATATATAGGATTCTTCTATTTCTTTGTAAGAGAGTTCTTTTGGCTTACACAACTAAGAATAGGAAAACTGTTTTCAGCATCCACCCTTGTGTGTATTCCCCCATTGTGCAAGCAAGAAAGCTACAAGTGAGACTCCTTCCTTCTCTCCCACAATCTTGACATGGTATCAGAGCCTTGTTCGTGGTAAGGAGCTTAAGAAAGCAAGCCAAGCTCGCGTTCTTTTGGTAAGAGGAGCAGTGTTGCTTTCATTTTCTGTTTTGAGAGCAGATCTGTGCAGGTAGCACAGCCGAAAATTGCAAGAGTGCATTGTCTCAGGTTGAGACGCCCTTCGCGGTGAAGTAAGAGGGCAGTATATGCTGCGGGAAAGGGCTTTGGCCTTTGGCGACCCTGTTTTTTTTTATTTGAGGCCATTTCGGGGCCTGTTTTGGAGGCGGAAGTTTTCTGCACGCACTCAAGAAAAGGCCTGGTTTTATGCTGTGCAACCACTGTTCTACAGGTCGGTGAAAAGTTACTGTAGAAATTGCATCATATGCCTGTGCGCAGAGATATTGGGAGTTACCAAATCATCCTTGTTGCCTGTTGATGCAAAATCGTCACTAGGAAGTGACTATGTGGTCAAATACCACTTTCGTCAGTTTTGCAGATTAGCCTTGTGAGGCTGAAGTTGTGTTCTTTGCAGTGACAGAATTTTTTGCAGTGTTCTGTAATGGCGTCTGATTCTCTTTCACAGATTGTAACTGAAAAGCTTGACAAGAACAACTTCCAAGCATGGAAGTTTAGAATGACAAATTTCCTTATGGGAAAAGGATATTGGAAATTTGTTGCAGGAAATGAAGAAGAACCAGTTCTTCCTGATGTTCCCAATCAACAGCAAATGCAAGCATTCAAAGCATGGCATGAGAGAGCCAGGAAAGTTATGTACTGGCTGTCTATTAGTATTTCAGACTCTATGATTGTGCATATTCAAGATGAAAGTACGCCAAAGGAGGCATGGGATACTTTGTCAAAAATATATAGCACAAATACGCAAGCCAGGAAAATGCAGCTCAAGCAAGAGTTGCATAATGTGCAAAGAGAAAGTATGAGCATCAATGACTACCACATGAAGGTGAAGAAGATTGCAGATGCACTTGCTTCCATTGGGTCGCCAGTGGAAGATGATGATTTAGTTTCTGTGACCTTGAATGGTCTAGGAAAGGATTATGCACAGTTTCGGACATCCATTTCAGTTCGTGAAAGATTTTCTGATTTTGAGGAGTTAATTGCTCTTCTAATTTCTGAGGAGCAGAGAAATGGTGGTGCATCTTCTTCAGGAGGAACTTCAAAAGAAGCTGTCTTCTACTCAAATGCTGGAAGAGGTAGAGACAGAGGTAGAGGAGGCCGATTTGGAGGCCGTGGTAGAAATCAGAATATACAGCAAACTCAAGAAAACCAGTCCTATGGAGGAGGACGTGATAACTCTAGAGATAGGGGGAGCCAAAGAGATCGTGGTGGATGGTAAAGAGGCCAAAATGCAAACAGCAATGTTGAATGCTACTACTGTGGTAAAATGGGTCATATGGCTAAAGACTGCTATAAAAAGCAGAATGACATCATGAATGAAAAATTGCAACAAGGGAATTATGCATCTTCTAATAGACAGGGTGATGACAGAAATGAGCATTTATTTATGGTGCAGCCTATGAACAATTCTGTGACAAGTGCAGAAGAAAGCAACGATGTGTGGTATATTGACTCAATTGCATCAAACCACATGATAGGTCATGCAGAATGGATGGAGGATGCAAGGAAAATAGAAAAACCAGGATTTGTGGAGACTGGTGATGATACTGCACATCCTATTGTGCAGATTGGAAAAATTCCTTTGTCTATGCAGGATGGGAAAAAGAAATACATGTCCGATGTATTTCATGTCCCGAATATCACCAAGAATCTGGTCTCTATTGGTCAAATAGTTGAGCAGGGCTTGCAGGTCAGATTTAATCCTCGTGGATACTTTGTTGAGGATGAAAAATAAAGGTCGCTTGATAGTTAAAAGAAAGAAGAAGGGCATAATGTTTACATTGGATGCAGACATGTCTAAATTGAGTGCAGCAATGTTTGCACATGGGACCGTGTAGTTGCAGATATTGATATCTGGCATAAACGCATTGGTCATGTTAATGTACAGCGACTTAAATCAATGCAGGCCCAAAATATTATTGCAGGATTGCCTAAATTCAAGGTTGCAGAAATGCATAAGGTATGTGAAGCCTGTCAGTTTGGAAAACATGCAAGGAAACCATTTCCTATACATATTCAAGAGAGTAAGAAGCAATTGGAATTAATCCACTCTGATGTATGGACTACTAAAGCTGCATCTCTTGGAGGCTGTCATTATTTTGTCACTTTTATTGATGACTATAGCAGAAAAGTTTGGGTGTATTTTATGAAAAAGAAAAGTGAAGTTTTTGGGCATTTCAAAACTCTTAAAGCTATGGTTGAAAAAGAAACAGGCCTGCAAATAAAATGCCTAAGGTCAGATGGAGGGGGAGAGTACCTCTCAAATGAGTTTGCAAGGTTCTTGCAGGAGCATGGCATAAAGTAGCAATATTCATGTAGTCATACCCCACAACAAAATGGAATTGTAGAAAGAAAAAACAGGCATATTGGAGAGGTATCTTGTGCCATGCTCAATGAAAAAGACCTGCCAGATTTTTATTGGGCTGAGGCAGTTGCTACAGCAGTCTACATAATGAACAGGACTCCAACTGCAGCAATACATGGGATGACTCCAGAGGAGAGGTATACTGGTAGGAAACCAGATATTTCTCATTTGAAAATTTTTGGTTGCATTGCCTATGTACATGTGCCAGATGAGTTGAGATCCAAGTTGGATCCAAAAGCTGAGAAGTGCATCTTTATTGGTTACTCTCTGTAGCAAAAAGGGTATAGATGATATAACCCTTCTACTCATAAGTTTACAGTGAGCAAAGATGTTTTTTTTTATGAGATGAGTAGCTGGTATAAACCAGTAAATGTGATTGATGATGTAGATGCACAAAATGGTAATGCTGCATAGAATTCACAGCAGCAGTCACAAAATATTAGTGGACCTGGAGCGTCCTCTAGCAGTGGTTCACATTCTTCGCCATGGACATGCAGATTGAGATCAAGAGAATCTTCTCAAAGCAATACAGATAGTGGTATGCAGGTATCACGAAAAGGAAAAGAGAAGGTAGATCAGCCTATGTTTGATGTGAATGCAGGTCACTCTTATGTGGATGGTGAATCCAGTGGCTCAGAACAGAGCATTGATGATGAATTGGGTATTCCTTCTATTGTTACACCTGGAGTAAGGAAGACCAGGGATGTTTTGAGAGCACCTGGGAGTGAACCTACTTTGCGCAGGTCTACCAGAGTTAGGTATCCTGTGGATAGGCTGAATTATGATGGATTTACAGCCATTCACTATGCATATATGGTCAAAGTGATACAGGAACCAGAGCCCACTTCTTTTGAGCAAGCCATGGGAAAAGAAAAATGGGAGAAAGCCATGGATGAAGAAATGGATGCCTTGGAAGCAAATGCTACATGGGAATTGGTACCTTTGCCTAAAGGTAAGAATGCAATTTGCTGTAAGTGGGTTTATAAGGTGAAGCACAATGCAGATGGTTCTGTGAACAGATATAAGGCAAGATTAGTAGTCAAGGGGTATGCACAAACATATGGCATTGACTATGAAGAAACATTCAGTCCGGTTGCAAGGATGGCAACCGTAAGAGCAGTCATTGCTATGGCTGCATCAAAGGGATGGTCCTTACATTAGATGGATGTAAAGAATGCCTTCTTGCATGGTGATTCGCAAGAAGAGGTCTATATGGAGCAGCCACCAGGTTATGTGCATGCTGTTCATCTTGAGTTTGTGTGCAGGTTGAAGAAAGCCTTGTATGGCTTGAAGCAAGCACCAAGAGCATGGTCTGACAAGATAGGACAGTATCTTGTCACTATTGGCTTTCAGATTTCCAAGGCAAGTTTCTCACTTTTTGTGAGAAAAACAGAGAAAGGTATTATGCTACTTGTCATTTATGTTGATGATTTGATTATGACAGGTGACAGTGATGAAGATATCCTTCATGTGAAAATACTATTAAAGAAGAAGTTTGAGATGAAGGATTTGGGAGAGCTGTGTTATTTCTTGGGCATTGAGGTGATTAGATCACTAAGTGGGATACAGCTCTTGCAGAGGCAGTATGGATTGGACATGTTGTCCAAATATGGGATGACAGGCTGTAAGCCTATTTCAGTTCCTTTGAAGCAGAATGTGAAGTTGAGCGCAGATGCAGGTGAGCTTCTGGAAGACCCTACTATGTACAGACGCATAGTAGGAAGCTTGATTTATGACTATTACCAGGCCAGATTTGAGCTATGATGTTGGATTGGTAAGTCAGTTTATGCAGGCTCCAAGGAAACCGCATTTGGATGCGGCTAGACGCATACTCAGGTATGTGAAGTCCACATTGCAGTACGGACTATTTTATGAGACTGGGGCTCAGATACAGTTGCATGGATACACTGATGCTAATTGGGCTGGTAGCATTTCTGATAGACGATCTACCAGTGGATATGTATTCTCTTTTGGGAGTGCTGCAGTCACTTGGAGCAGCAAGAAACAGCCTACAGTTGCCTTGTCGAGCACAGAGGCCGAGTACAGGGGTGCAGCAATGGCTGCATGTGAGATAGCTTGGTTGCATAAGCTACTTTATGATATGCATCAGTCTACAGATGGGCCAGTTGTCATTTATTGTGACAACATGAGCAGTATACACTTGGCAAATAACCCAGTCTATCATGCTAGAACAAAGCACATTGAGGTGCATTATCACTATGTGCAGGAGAGGGTTTTACTAGGTCTTATTGATCTAGTTTATGTCAGCACAGAGGATCAGGTAGCTGACATATTTACGAAGGCATTGGGCGCAGAGAAGCTGCGCAAGTTCAGAGACCTACTTGGTGTGCAAGAATTGGGATTGTGCTCGAGGGGGAGTGTTGAGATATCGAGCTTCACTCGTGATATGCCAGGGTGACCGTTGTGCATTTATGTCACCGACTTGTCAGTTGCAGATACGGTTGGTACACCGCCCATGAATAATAGCTACATGATAGCTATCCTTATCTACTCTAGTCCGTGGCTCAGTTAGTATGCCACCTTAGTTAGTTGAGTTTGGTTTGAGACCCATATATAGGGTTCTTCTATTTCTTTGTAAGAGAGTTCTTTTGGCTTACACAACTAAGAAGAGGAAAACTGTTTTCAGCCTCCACCCTTGTGTGTATTCCCCCATTGTGCAAGCAAGAAAGCTACAAGTGAGACTCCTTCCTTCTCTCCCACAATCTTGACATTGTGATGCTGTTAAAGTTTTCTTACATGGAATGAAATATGCTTGTTTACTAAATCTATCTACAACTGTCCAAATCATATAATGGTTAGATTTACTATTAGGTAAACCAGTAATGAAATCCATAGAAATTTGTTCCCAAGGTTTAGATGGAATAGACAAAGGCATAAGTAATCCATACTGTTTACCATGATGTCTCTTAACTCTGTGACAAATCAAACATTCAGAAACAAAGTTAGATACATCAGCATCCATATGCGGCCAATAAAAATCTTCTGTTAACGTACATAAGGTAGATATGATACCTCTATGACCTTGATATGGGGGACAATGAATTTCATTCAAAACAAAAGATCGGAATGGAATTGTAACACACAATCTCTTTTCATAAAACATAAATCCATCATTATATGACAATGAATCAATAGGAATCAAATTATTTTGAACTAATTTATTCCAATCAGCATGAAAAGTAATATCCTGATGATATGTATCTTTCATAGCAATCAAAGAATCAAAAGATATGACAAAAATATTATGAATGGCAGGTCTTCTACTCAATGGATCAGCCACTACATTTTCTTTTCCGGGTTGGTATTGAATGATAGGATGAAGACTTTGAATAAAGGAGGCCCATTTGATATGTCGGTCAGAGATTTGAGGTTGGCTAAGTAAATGTCTAATACTTTGTTGATCGGTCTTAATCATAAATTTTGAACCCATTAAGTAGTGTTTCCACTATCTTAATGCTTGTACAACTACTAATAGTTCTTTGTCATATGTGGAATATTTCAGCTCAGAGGGTTTCAACTTACAACTAGAATAGGCTATAGGATGATTGTCTTGCATAAGTACAGCTCCTATTCCAGATCCACTAGCATCGGTCACTACTAGAAAGAATGGTCTATTAAAGTCAGGCAACTGTAGAACAGGGGCATGTGTTAATGCATGTTTCAATAAGTCAAAGTATTTCTGTTGATTTTCGGTCCAATGATAAACAATTCCTTTCTTCAGAAGTTTGGTTAATGGTAAAGCAAGTCATGAAAAATTACGTACAAACTTCCTATAGAAACTAGCAAGACCAAGGAATGAGCGTAACTCATGCACGTTTTTAGGTACAGGCCAATTCAATATTGCATCAATTTTCTTAGGATCAACTTTAATTCCATCAGATGATACAATATGACCTAAATACTCAATTTCTGTTTTAAAGAATTCACTCTTTTCAGGATTTACATACAGTTGATTTTCTTTCAATAACTGAAAAACCAATTACAAATGCTCATATTGTTCTTTCTCATTTTGACTAAACACCAAAATATCATCAAAGAAGACAATTACACAATACTGATATTTCAAAAATATACGGTTCATCATTCTACTAAACGTAGCAAGTGCATTAGTCAATCCAAATGGCATCACTAAAAATTTGTAATGACCAAACTGTGTTCTAAATGCCATCTTGAATATGTCAGACTTATCTAGTCTCACCTGATGATAACCAGACTTAAGGTCTATTTTACTAAATATAGCAGATCCTTGTAGTTTGTCCATAAGGTCATCAACTCTAGGAATAGGATACATATTCTTTACAGTGATTTTATTTAAAGCGCGATAGTCAATGCACATATAGTAGGTATTATTCTTTTTCTTGACTAACAGAACAGGTGCACCGAATGGAGAACTGCTAGGTCGAATCAATCCTCTATTTAGTAATTCCTCAACTTGACTCTAGATTTCTTTTTGCTCTATCTGGTTATGCCTATATGGTGCTTTGCAAGGTGGTTGTGTGCCAGGGATCAAATCTATCTTATGGTCTTCCAGACGTGAAGGAGGTAAACCAGGTGGTAGGTCTTCTGCAAAACAGTCCTTAAAATATGCAAGAAATTCTTTATGCCTAGGGTGCATATGACTTTCTTTTACTTGCAATTCATTCACCCAAATGAGATAAGATTTACTACTCTTGCATAATGCATGTTTAGCTTGAGTATGCGAAAGCAGTGGAAAGACATTAGATGCATGCATACCATATAATGTAATAGATTTTCCTTGAAAATTAATATTCATTGAGTGTCTGGAATAGTCTATATCTGGATTATGCTGGTGACGCCAAGGCATACCTAAAATAATGTCACTCAACTGTAATGGAACAACTAGAAAATTTCTTCTTTCAGTGTATTGACCTCTAAGTCTTGCACTTCCTGTGTACCATTATACCTAGTGCCTAAGAATGCAGCTTTGATGCGATAATGCGTAGGTACAGTCTGTAACTTCAATTTTTTTACTAATTTTGCTGAAATAAAATCATGAGTACTACCGTCATCATGCAAAATAGTCTTTTCCTTTCCATGCACCAAACATTTCATAGTCAATAAAGAATGTGGAGTAGGCATACCTGGTAAAGTATCGGAAGTAGTAGTAGTGTCGTCCTCATCTTCAGTGAAATCAGGCATATCTTCATGTTTGTCTTCATCCATTGCTCCAAGGTAGTTGATATGAGCTGGTGGCTTCTTTGAATGACAATTTGCTGCTAGATGTCCAGGCTGGTGGCATTTATAGCATACTATTGGCTTGGCTTTGGTTACATTATTTGCAATGGCAGGAAGTCTAGGTACATTAGGATTTGGCTGTGGAATGGACTTAGGGTTTTGATTGACATTGGATGGTAATGCAGGTGGTTTTGCCCAATTCTTGTGGAAAGATGATGAAGAGAAACGACCTGGATTAAATCTTCTAAAATTGAAATTGAATTGTTTAGATCCATAGTTACCATTGGCTTGGAATTGCTGTGG
Organism: Lygodium microphyllum; assembly: GCF_053477565.2. Classification (NCBI taxonomy): domain Eukaryota; kingdom Viridiplantae; phylum Streptophyta; class Polypodiopsida; order Schizaeales; family Lygodiaceae; genus Lygodium; species Lygodium microphyllum. Next base: position 75,922,489 of record NC_141158.1, read on the forward strand.
ACGTCGGTCTCGTAGCTTATCTTCAGTGTCGTGAGCTAGTGAAATAGCGTCTTCAAGAGTAGCAGGCTTGAACATGTTAACTTCAGCGTAGTAATGCCCAAGGAGTCCAGACATATACTTGCGCTTGTGTGTCACTTCTGGTACGTCTTCAAGCATGCGTAGCTGGAGTAGTGCATTCCAAAAACGCTCTGTATACTGAGGAATAGGCTCACAATCCCGTTGCTAGAGAAGATCCCATTGCTTAATAGCTTTCTCATGAAATTGCAGGGGAAGGAAATTCTGCATGAACTTCTTCTTGAAATCCTCCCAAGTAGCAAGACAATCTATGCTCTTGCGTACTACAGTCCACCAAAGAGATGCTCTGTCTACTAAATGAGTAGTGACACACTTGATTTTATCTTTTTCTGCATAGGTTTCTTCATGGAAATAGTCATCAAACTGACTAATGAATGCTAGAACAGTTTTTCCTTCTCGTATGCCATTGAAAGTACAAAATTTGAAACTTCTTTTACTTATCTTTGATTCCTTGCGGATGGTTTGGGCTTCAAGAGTTGCGTCAATGGTACGTCGAATTAGATCTTCAGCTTGAGGTTCTTCTTTGTTGGTAGACGCTCTTTGTAAATTTTCCAGTTGAGCTTGCAATGCTTGCCTAGCCCTTAGTTCTTCTTCCAATTACATCATGATTAAGTTCAGCTTTTGCTCCATCATAGGTTCAGGTAAGTCGCCTTCAGCCATAAGATCATCCATATGTGGTTCCGTCATCCTACAAAACTCAAAAGACCTTTCTCACTCAAAATCAGGTTAGCGGGATGAGCGTAGCTCAAGTTCGGGATTAGAAGGCTTATGTGTTTTTGGATATAGCTTTCTTAATCTTCGGAAAATCTGCAATTTATCCTTCTTCGTATGTTGAAAATGCTTCAGCAAACCTGCGTATGGGTAGAGTACCTTCCAATGAACAACTTTGCAGTTCGGAGTTTCTGCGCAGGAACAATCCTTCTAGGAGTTTTGAGCACAAGTGAGTTCTGACTCCAGTTGACTAGTCTGACTTGCAGAGTTACAGACTAATGTGACTTGTAGAGTTGCAGACTTGCAGAACTTATTCGATTTATGGAATTTGCAGAACTTGATCAGAAAATACTTGCTGAACTTGATTTTGTTGGGTGTGACATGGAGTTTGTGACTGTAAAATATACACGGCGCAGCGAACAGAATCTGAGAAAGAGGTAGAGAGTACACAACAAATAAGAGGAGAATCAGTAAATTCTTTAACTCCAAACAACAGATACAAAGATGGCTCTATCCACCTGTGCGCTTCCACTATGTGAAGCTTAGATGGCGATCTAGACAGAAGATAGGTGAAGAGCTTAAGGCTAGCTAGAACAACAACTCTGACTAGGTGAAAGATGAGTGAGTGATGGCTACGAAGGGGTTTAGCTTTTATAGCCTGCGAAGGTCGTTAGGTCGGCCTGCTGACCGACCTACCATATGAGCCTCCACTAGTCGGCCAGGGAATATTCCACGGAATATTCCCTTTACCATATGAGCCTCCACAATAGGGGCCCCTTTTAACTCCATTACCACGCAACTCAATGCAATGTGCCTCGAGTTGCTACCAGCTTAACCACTCCGTCTAACCCAAAGATTAGACCCACAACAGTCACATTTTTGCCATCCGGTCACATAGACCTCATCTGATATACAAGTCAGGACTCAACCAATGTCCGAGCTCACATTTGGCTTCTCCTCATAATGGGGGCCTTACAACTTTGAGCACCATGGATCATTGGTAGCACCTAATGAGGATGGGGCATTGATCATATCCAACAGTGACTTGCAGAAGTGACTTGCCTTAGATGACTTAGCTTAATTGATTAAGCTTAAGCTTAATGGAGATAAAACGGCGTAGATCGTGGGGGGGGTTTTTATGCCGTCGTGAGATTTTCGGAGCTCCTCAGAGGTCGCAAAGATTAAATTCGAAGCTTTAGGCATCTCTTAAGGTCTCTAAGCTTTAAAGCTTAAAGCTTGAAAAGTATAGAATTGATGACTTATCTCTTTGTGTAGCCATGACTTGATGAAGGAGTGGTCCTCCACCTCTGTAGCCCGTCCTTCGCGATCTAATGACAGAAACAGGGGTTCTTGATCACCAGAAGTCTGCCTATATCGTCAGTTCGCGACGAGATTGACCGTAGAGCCCAATCGTTCCAGAAGCTCCGCCTTCGCACAAGATGGGTAGCGATTGGAAGCTCTTGATCTCAGCTCCGCTCTGATACCACTGGTGCGCAAATCGAACGCTATATGCTCGCGTAATGAATGTCGGAAGGTCCTCAAGAACAATGAACTCTACTTTTTGCATAAGTTACAAGGTAAAAAGCATGAAAGAAAAAAGCAAGAGACCAATTGGGTGCAATCTCTCCCCATGCCCTGTGTGAGCGCTTCACAAAGCATGTATTTTATGTATATTTCATCTTCATGCTCAATAATAGCCCAATTTACAAAAATATAACAAGCTTTTAGCTTTTGAGTTTGCTTTTACACAAAAATAGGAATAAAGCTAATGGACGGTGCCCAAAGAGTCTGGCACGCCCAATACAATGTCCAAATAGAAATAACATCACCATGCGCCCATGCGCATATAAAATAATAATAAATAATCGATACCTCAATAAATAGGCATGACAAAATATAGGCGTGGCGCCTATCAGAATATAATCCATAGATCGAATACTCGCTATCCTCCAATGCTTTCCTTCGCCACTGCTGCTATCTCTACACATCAACTGAAGCATTCACAATCGTTAGTAAAATAATACAATTAAACCGACAAAAGTGAATACCTAGCAGTCTTCAGCTACATAAATAAATCAACTGGTTAGAAATAAATCCTAACCTTAATTTATTACGAGTGCGCACTCTTAACTCATAAACGTTTATTAATTTAATATGCATTTTGCAGAATCACCCACTATGGAATCACCCATGTACACACTAAATTAATGAAATGCCCGAAAAGGACAGGCGTCCCCATCAACTTCTCGCACAAAGAATCCACTTTGTGTATGAGCCTCGGTCATCAAAGTTTACGGAATCCGCCGTAAAACCTCACAGAATCCACCGTGGAATATGCCTCCTGGCATCAAGCAATTATAGTCTTGATTAACTTAATAAATAAGACTTTAAGAGTAAATTAGTTTGAATTTGAGATCAATGGTTTTCTTCTAGGTTGAGGTAGTGTAGGAATCAAACTATCCTCATGAAGATACTACTTTTTGGCTTGAAATAAAATCTTGGGCTAGTTGGTTATGAAGTACTTGTAGACTGACTATAATAGCATATAAACTGTCTCAAAATTTATGTTCGTTCATGGAGACTTCCCAACATTTATATATAGGTGGTGTGGCCTTATCTTTAGGCTTGTTGAACTAAAATGAAATGTAACCATAGCAACAATATTTCCCAGCATGAATTGGTAGTGTTGCTATATGCATTGCTACATATTGCAACATCAGTAGCAATGCATATATAGTGATACAAATAGATGCATATAGCAATGCCTTGAGATGTAGATAGCAAACCTTTGTGACATGTACTTGGATGTATATAGCAGTGGTATACTGAGAAAAAAAGTATCAAATACCTCATCATGGCATTTTAACAACAAATGAGTGAAAGAGAATGAAAGAGAAAGGAAGATAGCTCAAAGCTGAGAGAGAGAGAGAGAGAGAGAGAGAGAGAGAGAGAGAGAGAGAGAGAGAGAGAGAGAGAGAGAGAGAGAGAGAGAGAGAGAGAGAGGCCATTGTCACCTCTACCACTACATCCGCAAAGGAGGAGAGGGGTGTAACAGGAAGAAGGAAGGAAGCTATTAAGGTAAAGAAGAAGGAGGAAAGCACAAAGGAATCTTCTTTCAACCTTTGAGATAGATGCCTTGTCTCTACTCTCTTGGTTTCTCTTTGTTATTCTATTCTCTCTTTCATTTTGTTTGTGGAGAGATTCATGACAGAGGAAGGGAGAGTTAGAGAGAGAGAGAGAGAGAGAGAGAGAGAGAGAAATAGAAAGAGGAAGGGAGAGATTAAAAGAGAGGAGTGAGAGAGAGGGAGAGAAACAAGGAGAGAGAGGGATAAAGAGAGGGGGGGGAAGGAGAGTGCAAAATAGAGAAGGGGAGATAAATAGAGAGAGAGACAAAGATGGAGGGAGATAAGGGAGAAATAGAGGAGGGTTAGAGAAAGGGAGAAGGAGAGAGAGAAAGACATGGAGATAGTGAGTGACAAATAGAGGGAGAGAGAACAATAAATAGACAAAGCTAGAAAGAGGGGAAAATATAATTAGTTCCTAGTTTCTATAGATATCAACCTAGGCCAAAGGACGTTAACCTGTCATTCAATCATAATATACCTTCTTAGGGCTTGCTACATCACCAAATAATCTTTAGAGGTGTAAGGAGAAGATATTTGTAAAAGTTTATAAAAAAGGATGAAAAGCAATGTTGTGCTAAAGGGGCATGAAACAAATAAAGTACACCCATGTAACTAGCATGATTTTGAGTGACTACTTAACTTTAAGCCTAATTTGTACGATGACAATTTTTCACATGTGCAAGAAAAACAAGTGGACACAATACATCTTGATATGGTTGTTTCTGTAATTCTGTCCTATGAGATGGGGGAATGTAATTTCCTATTTGTGTGGCCTATAGTTCCTTGGTACACTATATAGGGAATGCAATTCCTTATCTATGTGACATATATGGCCTATAATTCATTGGTCATATAGCTAGGGAAGTTATATGACCTATAATTTGCTAGGTTAAGGTGTGGGGAATGGAGGGACATCCATGATTTCAGTATATTCCTAGTTATATGTAGGGAATGCATGGGTGTGTAGGTAGAAAACATTGAAGAACTTCCTAAATTCCAAGACTTCTTCTAAAAAGGTATTATTGAGAAGCTCCTTGGGTAATAAATCATAAAATGGGCAATAATTGTCTAGGATAATCGAGCATACAGCTGATAACAATGCACGAGAGAATATCACATCAACCGCATTATGCATAGAATGTATGTTGGGAGAATGCTGATTGTTCTCTCTCTCTCTCTCTCTCACATTACGTGCACATATGAGAGGCTTGCCACCTAACTATACAGGCAGGAAGGTCAACAGTGATTAAAGATCGGAAATTGCAGCGGCAACTCGGACCTGTTAATAGTAGGTTCGTAAACATGGCAACAGTTAAGAATGAGTAAATATTAAGAGAAAGAGCGAGTAAGAATGGCTAAATATTAAGAAAAACATCAGCTCAGAATGACAGGATATCAGGAGAAAGTGAATAAATTCTGAACAGGGTAGTACGAATGATTAACGTAATAGAAAGGAGGGCAGGCGACAAAGTTATAGGGATGTTATAATCAAGCTAGGCGCAATTCGTTGCGCATGTTCTGTAGCCGCCGCCAGATGAGGATGTCGAGGGGCAGCAGTAGAAGCGCTCCCCCAGCGGATTGGACAATCCGCTGCAGTCGTCGTTAGAGTGGCACCCATCATCGTCACTAGACTGCAGAAGAGCACGTCGTGTCCCAGACAGTTTAATGTAATTGTTAGCTGCATAAAATTTAGGCGCAGCGCCAGCCGCCAGAATCATTGTCGCCAGCGTCATGATTACCACCACCATCAGCACGATAGAGAGACGGACCGCTGTTAGCTTCATCGCAACTAGCTGGGAGGGTGATGATCGACTACCAGCAAGCGCTAATTGGCAACTCTGATGTGGCTACTAGCAGATGATGATGGACGCAGTACTATGGCAACATACAATGTCTGTCCCCCCTTGCGTAAGTATATACACACACACAGCAGATGCCATGGACGTATGAAACACGCAGGATATGTTTCCCAGACGCGTCTAGAAGCCGGCAGGTGACGCATTACAGTTGGCTTTGTTTATTATTATCGTCTATTATACCTATCCTCCCTTCTCCGGCGTCTGTGGCATCATTCCGACGGCAAATCCCAAACATTCATCTTATGTTTTTCTCATGTTCTACACCTAACAACATCTTCAACAGCTCTAGTAAGCTTTTGATTCTTTTTTTAATTTCATCTATCTATCGTGTGCTTGTGTTTTGGGGTGCTTGGGAGCTTAGCATTGGGTTCACTAGTATCATGGACCAAGCCATGACCATGTGACCTACATTATCTTCATGATCATGTTGTCCACATTATTTGGAATGCTTTTGTATATGATTTAGACGTTGATATGCTTGGAGGCATTCCAACTTATTTTAGAAGTATGTGCCATATATCCTCTTTTATTGTGTCATTGATAAATATCTAAGGTTTCATAGTTATCAATGACGATAGCCAATCATCAAAGGCATCAACAGCTTGCACTTGGATAAAGAAGTTAAGGTTGACAGCAAGTACCTTATAGGGGCCAAGTCAACGTTGTTGGAGCTTCCTTTGAAGCTTGCCGAAGTGTGAATCATAGGTGAGGACGAGGTCACCTTCATTCAATTCTTTGTGCTTGATGAAGCTGTCATGGTACACCTTTCTTGCTAAGCCTCTGTGACTTCCATATACAGTAAGGCCATCTGTCGTATTTCGTCCAAACATTCCAAGTGTAGGAGATGACGTTGTAGGGACTCAACATTTCTCAAACACTCTGTGATAGCCACTCCAATATAATATGAAATTGAGGCTAACCAAATAACATTCTTTAATATTTATTTATAGATAGTCAAGGTTGTGTATATAATTTTACATTTGAAAACTCAATTTTGGCTTGAATTATTTAAAAGAATAGCTAAATTCTAAAGCTGATAAAATATGCACAAATGTGAAAGTGAAACTATACTTCCTCATACCCGTTAAGATGCTCCAGAGATCCATTGTCATTGGACCTTGGATCTAGGCTTCTCTTCGAATCTAGGATCCTTTTGTTCCTCTTCATTAACTTGTGTTTATTCATATGAAAGATTGGTAGATATTTAATATTTATAAGAAAAATATTTTAATACTCACAATAATAAACAATCTAACAAAACCTCCCTATGAATTCTATTCTCGCAATGTGATGATACTGCTACTTCATGATTACTCTCTACTTTAAAAAGTATGCTTGAGATGTACCCGCTTAGGAAAACCAAAGTATAAATTTGGATAGTCGTGCAGCCATATGTCCTAAAGTGTGATCAATGGAATCCCATGAGATACACAAGCTTGAATGGCTAGGCTACTATGAGTCTACCTCATAGGGGCAGTGCCCTCGATGCCCTATTGACTTTGGTTTCTATTTGTTCATCTTTAATCTCCTAAACACGATCCTAGGGACTAGTTAATAAATTCACTTGTGTAGAATAATCAAAACTCAAACCAAGCTAGCAAAATGCTTGCTTCAATGAAATATAGAGGATGCATTGAAAAAATTCTACTATTTCATCGTAACATATTGACCATAATCCAATAGAAATCATTAGTAATCATGAATAGAAATCTAATTTTAAAGGGAATTTGAAAAATTAAAGATAGTAATTATTTTTACATAGTAATCTATTTAATTAATTCATAAATTATTATACTTATTAAAACTTTAAGAAAAACATTTGTTATTGATGAAATCAATGTAGGTCTTAAAATTGATGTTACCAATTATATTTACTTATCTATAATTAAGAATGTGAAAACCTTAATTAATTATGCACTATGTAGATAGCACTAGGACTTTAGTTACAAGGTGGATAATGAGGTTGCATTTGTACTTGTAACCATTCATTTCATTACAATTGTGGCCTTTTCATACTTAGCTACATTCATGTATTGCTTATGGATCATTTTGAAATCACAATTCTTCACTTAAATCTGCTTTGTAGTAGTTATGAGTGCTCTATCTGCTCCGTATATGGGCTATCAATGAGATCAATCATTTTTCAATAAAATCTTGAAGAAATTTGTGAAATAGGACACTCTTAATCTCATTAGAAATTAATAATTCCATCTCCAAAATCACTACAAGGAAATGGGCAAATAGCGACATCCATTTACGGCGAGAAATAGCAGCGTCGTTATCAATGTCGTTATTTGCATCACAATTGACATTAATAGGGACACCCTCCTGAGAAAAAAAAAAGCAAAAAAAAAGGAGCATTGTATTTATGGGAAACAGTTTCAAGAGCGAGACAGACTATGACTTTGAGAGGGAGAGGGAGAGGAATAGGGAAAGAGAGACAAGGAGAGCTTTTCACCACTATTGCCATCACCGTCGCCATACACGAAGAAGAGGAAGAAGCGCATGAGGAAGAAAGAAAGGATGTCGTGAAGAGGAGACGAAAGATCCATCCTCGGGCCTTTGAGGTAGGTACATTGCCTCTTCTTGCTTTGTTCTTGTGTTTCCTTCTTTTCTTTTGTTTGTTTTTCTTTGTAATGAGATGCATTGAGAGAGAAAGAGAGGAAAGGAGAGAGGAAGAAGAAGAAAAGAAAAAGAAGAGAGAACAAGAGAGAGAGAGAGAGAGAGAGAAAAAGAAAGATAACAAAGAAAGAGAGAGAGAAAGGGAGGGAGGGAGAGAGAAGAATGAGTGAGAGAAACAATGAGGGGGTGAAGAGAAACAAAGAGAGAGGCAACAAAGAAAGAGAAAGAGAGAAAAAAAGAGAGGGGGGAGAGAAAAAGAAACACAGAATAAAGGGAGAGGTAGATAAAAGGGTCATGTAAAGAGAAGAAGGAGAGTGAAAAAGAAAGAGAGAGCTAGAAAGAGAAGGGGAGAAAAATGGACAGAAAGAGAAAGAAAAAGAGAGATAGAGAAAACCAATAGAGGGCGAAAGAAGGAGAAAGAAAATCATAAGTGAAGGCTGGAACAAAAATCTATTATTTGTCGTTTAGACCAAATGGAGAATGATGATGGTCATGATGTCTAAGATTGGGAGGAGTATCTTAATTAGCATGTCTCGTCTCCTTGCTCTCAATGCAAGCTGGCAATCAGACCACAATGTTGCTTGTCTATAGAATACATACAACGCTTCGGTGAGTTCCAATCGGAGATGATCATTGATCAAGCGATCTCTAAATTTCAGTGAGAATGGTAACAAAAGTGTATATCCATCATGCCTTACATTCACAAAGTAATTGAATATCATATACAGAAACATTAGACGTGCCCCTAGAATTTATACAGGGAGGTAACGCCTCATCCACATGAGGAATACACCTATTGCGGCCAATTATAAGAGTTTGTGAGCATGTGATGGATGGAGTGCCAGACCCAATCCACTAGTTGGAAGCCATAACTTGGTCTACATTCTCGATACCAGAGGAGACAGTCAATCTTTCGGACCTTCCTCTAATCTTGAAGCTTGAGATGGAGACAATGATCGATGCATTGATGCCCATGGATGCTGAGTCATTTGATCCATTGAGAAAAGAAGCGTATATACCATTAATGATGGATGTTGAGTATCTCACTTGATAACATTGCTTACGCTCCTAAGTATGCAAGCAAAATACGGGTGGAGTGACGCGAGTGTGACCAAGTTATTCAGGTACTTTCTACATACGCTCAGTTGATCTTTTTAATTCCATTATAAAAAACACATGTTGTGCTTTTTCAAGGTGTTTTATAAACTTTTTTCAAGTTGCTAAAGTATCATATATTACCACCTAAAAACACGATGCTTGAGTATTGTGATGATGCATGAGTGGTATTACGAAAGCTTGGAATGGACCACAACAACATCCATGCATGTGTCAACGATTGCGTGTTGTTTTGAGGAGACTGTGGAACTATGGAGATATGTCCAAAGTGAGGTGCTCATAGGTATCGACAGGACGACTTTCAAGGGAAAAGCATGTGTTAGAAAAAAAAGTTCTTAGACACTTTTCACTTATACTACGTATACATCACATGTTTCATATGTCAGGCATGACATGGTTGACAATGTGGTATGCACAAAATAGATCAGCATGGAGCTCAATTTTGAATATCAGTACATTCACGCACATGGAGCCACATTGACTCCACCTTTCTAAGCTTTACACAAGAGCCAAGGAATCTTTGGCTCGGTCTTGCTATGGATGGTATGAATCCATTTGGTCTCCACTTAACTTCTTATAATATGTGGCCTATAGTCCTTGTTAACTACAACATCCTGCCATGGCTTTCTACGAAGAAAGAACACTTGATCATAAGCTTTCTTGTTTGTGGGCACTATAAAGTCAAGAATATGGACATCTATCTTTGTCCATTACTTGATGAGCTCAAGATAAGAACAATGATCGATGGTCGACCAATATACGTGAGCCATTCTCATGTAGACCATGTATGACTTTTTTGAATTCGGGAGTGCTTAGGTAGGTATGATTTTTTTCTCATTGTAATGATATCTAACATAGCTCGTTCAAGTTTGTATTGATTAAATAGGGGTGTTGGGACATGTTTGTTTACCTTAGGTTATCATGCATGCCCATTCTGTGGGCCATAGTTAGACTCTCAAAGGTCACAAACTATGAAGAAGATGGTATATCAAGGACATGTCACTTTCTTGTCGGAGGGTCATGTACTGAGGAAAGGTTTTCTTATAAGATGATCTCTAGCACGAATGAATGCCCAAAACTAGTACAAGTTGAAAATCATCCACACAAGTCACATCCAAACAAAATGTGGCAGTTCTCAGTTTTCTATGAGTTACCGTACATGGATCCACTTGTAGATCAACCATATATTGGATACCATATATATTTTAAAAAATGTGGGCAGCTTATTATGGGACCACATCATGGAAAAGAGAGACACTATAGCGGCACGAATGGATTTGAAGGAGGTAGGCATGATGGAGGCGCTTTGGCCACAGTCGATTGGCCACAATTGAGCACTGATGGTTGCTTGCAACTACCTCACGCTCCATGGGTCCTATCCACTAAAGAAGAGTGCATTGTGAAGCAAATTATCAGGTCTATTTGCACCTTGATCAAGTATGATGCGTTCCCTTAGATCGACTTTCTCTAAAGGAGACTAACTATTAGGGCTAAAATCCCATGATTAGAATAAGATATGTTAGGTTTGTACTGGCCTCAATTACAAGTAGCTTGCGTATTTTGCTATTTAGTGTCTAGTCTCAGTGTTTGTAATGCTTCTTCATTTGTCGCAGTTTGTACTATCGATCACGATCACGGGATGCCTCACTCCAAAAATACATAATCTAATTTACAAGTTATCAAATTTAGTACAATGGATCTCACAGAAGGAGATCAAGACATCCTCTATTGAATCTGCAATGCGGGGATGGTACGCAGATCGGATGTTGTGTGCGTTTATAGTGAATACCGGAAGGTCCCCAAGAACAAAGAACTCTACAAACCGTCATAATTTCAAGAATAAAGCAAAAGGAAATTTGCACGACATGAGACAAAAAGACAAATTGGATGCAATCTTCCCCCATGCCTTGTGTGAGTGCTTCACAAGGCATGTATTTATAGATTTATTTATCTTCAAGTCCAAAAATAGCATGCTTTTACTTTTTCCTTTGCTTTTTTCTAAATATAAAGTAAAGCGTTTGGGCGTCCAAAATTCGGGCTGTGTCCAAATACAAATATCAAATAATGAAATATTTAACCGAGAGCCTATGCACATACAAGGTTATAAATATTTTGTTAAGCACTTTAATAAATAAGCGTGCTTAAATATAAGGTTATAAATATTTTGTTAAGCTCCATGTCTTTAGTGATAAGGCATGCATCCATCAAAAGTAGTAATTCTTCTAGGCATTTGAATTCACGCCATCACCCAGTGCTACCCAACCCCATCGCCACTTGCTCTATACATCAACTGATGCATTCACAATTGTTAGAAAATAATTAAATAAAATGGAACAAAAGTGAATACCTAGCAATCTTCAAATACAAAATAAATAAATAGGTTAGAACTCTATCTGTCCTAACCTTAAGTTAATTTGAATGCATACTCTAAACTTGTAAACATCCATTAATTTAATATCTATTTTATGGAATTACCCGCTATGGAATCACCCACATGCACATTAAATTAATCTGACACCCGAAAAGGACAGGTGTCCCCGTCAACTTCTTTCACAAGGAATTCTCCTTGTGTACGAGCCCCAATAAATAAATAGTTCCTCATGGAATCCATCGTGGAATATGCATCTCGGCATCATACCCCCAGGGTGGGATAGCAATTGTCCTCAATTGCTATTAGCTCAACGTGGAGTCAACAGTGAGAGGGGTAAGGACTTAGGTCGTGGGTGTGCATCTATTGGGCCTCTTCAATATGATGATTTTTAAACTTAACCAAATATCTACAATATATACGAAGACTTCTAGTGGTTACAAATTTAGTGTGTAGAATAGTTTCAGGTTCAATTGGCCTCTAAAAGGTTGTAACAAACTGATATGAAAAGTATTATGGATCTTATAATGTTTGTGTAGTTCTAATTTAAATGCATTGTCATTCATCTTGTGAATTATTACGAATATTGTCCCTTTTTTAACAAAACTTGTATCTCAATTAAAATGCTAATACTAAGTTCACTTCTAAGGCACCTGTTTGAAATTGTCTTCATATCAATGCCATAAGATTACATGAATGAACCATGTTCCCTAAAAGGCTTAATTAAGGCATCTGCTTCTAAATGTTGCACATAAGTGTGATAGGGCTAATTAAATAACTAAAGTACGCCAATTGAGAGAAGTGGGTGCATGGATCCCTCGACGGGTCTCTCTTACAATAGGGTGGTCCCAGAGAACTAGGAGGCTTCTCACAAGGTTTCACCATCCTTTGACCTCTAGGCAGTGCAAGGTTAGAATCTGATTCATGCCATTTTAGGGGACCAGAATGAGATTATGCCCTACGGCTAGAGAGATTGAGCCCTACGGCCAGAGAATGGAACATTCACAAGGTTTCACCATCCTTGAACCAAGTGTGGTATGGATCGGCTTCGGATTGGGTAACTCCGTGTAAAGTAGAATGTCTAGGACGAGACGCTGAAATGCAATCAAGTAGATTTTGACCACTAGGGACTCAAGTTTCAAGTCAACCCTATTGGCCGAGAATGTTCCATTGTGAGGCAGGACTGGGCGACAAACGCCGTGACATTCCATGGGAGCACCGAGCAGCGATGCTTAGATTTATTTCTTGATGGAGTGCTAAAACATGCTCGAATAGCGAATAGGTAGGCACTTCACAGTTGGTATCAAAGATGACCAGGCGACTGAACAATTAGGATAGATCAGGAAGAGTGAAATGATGTTGTTTCTTCTAGACGTATGAGACATGGAGCAGGTTCCTCATATTTTATATCATGTTCATGATAGCTATGAACTCGTCAAGTTATCGCAAATGATCTGACATGATCGGGATCCTGGATCCACCTCTACAACCCCAACCACTGCACGTGAAAAGGCATTGGACTTAGAGTGCGGGATACTGCTACATAGATGCCAACTGACTTGCCTATCTTCAAAACAACCTGAAGAGGCTAAAGTGGTTTGAGGACTTGAACATTATCAAGTTATTCATCTTCCATGAGGCTCGTGTGAACTCAACCCTACACATCAGACGCCAACAAGTAGATCAGAACCGCTACATCTACAAAGACGTGGTTAAAATCTTAGCAGCAAATATAATTAACAGGGATTTCCTAAACTTCCCATGACTTATCGTTTCTTGAGAATCCATTTCCCCAATCCATACTACTATTCTATCCCTATAGCTGAACCAATAGGGAATTATTAACCTGGCATTGACGTAATTTGTGAAAAGAAAATCATCTCAGCCAATCTCTAGCTATTCTCGAATAATTATACTTGTGGCTAACACTTCCTTACGATAAATAAGAATTTTATGTTTATGCATTTTTTTGTATAGTGGGGATGGAAAATATGCCCACACTGATTTAAGTTGTATAGGGATGTGCAAATGCAATCCTAAAACGAAAGTTTAAATTGGTAACCAGATACAATTCCAAGCACAAAACCAGAATCCTATTTCTGCACTAAGCCTGACAGAGGCACAAGAGAAGAAGTTTCTTCTCAAACAAATTAAACCACCAGAATTTGATGGAAATATGAAGATTTTTGAAGCCGATGCCAAAATATGGATGGAATCCATGGAGGATTATTTCAGTGCGACCACGATAGCACCTGTGAACCAAGCCATAATTGCCAAGCTCAAGCTCATCGATGAAGCTAGGTTGTGGTGGAAGCAATGGTGTAAAGACCAAGGAGTCATCATTGAAAGCACAATACCTTGGGAAAAACTAAAGGAAGCAGTGCAAGGAAGGTACATGCCACCTGCATACAGAACTCAGAGGATGAATGAGTTCTTCAAGTTAGAACAATTTGGCCTGTCTCTAGAGGCATACTACTAGAGATTCGTCTCTTTGCTGAAATACGCCCTGACAATGAGTATCCCTCAACATGTCTCCAAGTTTTGTGATGGGCTGAACCCATCAATGAACAGTTTCTTGGAATCAATGTGTCCTTCAAATTTACAAGATGCATAGATAAGAGCAAGACCTATTGCCAAAGAAGTCTGGTCAAAGTCCAGACCCTAGTCTTACAAAGACTAGAATCCAAGGATATTGAAAGCTCTAATTAAAAGGGTGAAAGTATAGAGTCAAGGCCAACGGAAGAAGTCGAGGGCAAATGTAATCAGTGACTTTGTCCTTACTCAAAGAAGTGGTCAAAGTCTGTGTTCTTTTTACTGTAATGAACCTAGGCACTTCAAAAGGAAATGCCCCAAACTTGGCAGAGCTCGTTGTCATGCCGCTACGCGCAGTACACTGTGTAAAAAAACTAGATTTTAGATTTATTATTGATTTAGAGAGCCAATGCCATTTTAGACATTAGTGTTGGTGTCCATGGTTCAAAAATATTCGATTTTTGGACAAGTTTTAGCTAATTTTTGATATTTTAGATATCCATAAAACCATTGACAACTTCTAGATTAGGATGACATGTAAAAGAAAGCATATAGCTTTCAGTCAATTTGAGAGGATTTTATGTAAAAAGAGAGATTGACGAAATCCCACGACACGCGATCTCGCTATTTTCAGTCAGTGAACAACACTCCAAAGTGGGAGATGAAGAAGGAGTGATCTGGCTGAATTCTAGCCAAGTGTCCTACTACTTTACCCCCTTTCGGAGGCAATGGTAGCATCAAATTGGTGATCTGAGCAGCATAGAGGAAGGTATTATTTTATACACGTTTTTGTCTATTAGAGTTTTATCTTCACATAATGCAAGAATAAATTGACAGCCTTTATCTCTATTAGTATTCTTCTACATTTTCTATTTCTTTTTGTGACTATTCTTGTACTTCTTCAATTTCTTCGAACCCCTTTTCTTACATCTACTCCCCTTTCTAAATCTCTCTTCAGCCTACTATCTCTTATCCTCATGGTGAACTCTCGACACCAAGTGCACCGACACCGTGTTAGAGAAACTTTATGCTATCATCAAAGGTGAATTCTAGAAGATATTTAGGCTAATTTGGGGGTGATATCTTCAGTCATATTGAGAGAATTAGCTGCAACATTGTTCTTTTAATTCATTTCTTACTCTACAAAAGACATCTTGTCAAAATATACAAGTATTATATGCCCCTATGGTAGGGCAATTTTTGTAGATCATTCATAGATGCTTTGAGTTGAATTAAGATGAGATTTTTCTCTTATTTCTTGGCTGTGGTAACTTATTCTTATCATAAACTCAATTTGAAGCTCTGTTGAAGCAAGTCTCTTTGCCCTACAAGCCTTGTAATTGACTCATAAGCTTTTGTCCCTAATAGTATACATTAAATGTAATCATGCAAAGTTGATTCATGCTATGGCATCATGTATAAATGAATGGATACAACGTTGTTTGTGATAGATGAGAGCATATTGTACTTGATTTTTTAATTTGTGATTGCTCTTATAGTTAAGAAAACAAGCTTGATTTGAGTTAGAACTTATGAGATAATACTCTTATGATCTTTGCTAAGAACATGCAGTTGGAAGCCCTATTAACATCTTCAAGAACTTGGCTTGAAACCTTCAACCCTTCTCTTATCTCTATCATCTTCGGAGTCTAAGCTCTTGAACACCCATACATTCTTCTCTCTCAAACCCCTGTGATTGACCGTGAAGTACCTCTTGAAACCTTTAAACATTCATTGTTATCAAATTATCTCTTGAAGACACATCTCTATCTATCTTGTCGTATTTTCTTGCCAAACCCCTGTGGTGACCTTCAAACCTACGCACTGCGACATGGTTGTCAAGGAAAATTCGGTGTGGCCAGCCACCAACGCTACCCGTGGCCAGGGTCGTGTAGCATTGGAAAGGGCAAAAACTTTCAATATTACCACTAAAGGAATCAAAAAAGAAGAAGATCCATCCATGGAAGTTGAGATTGAGAGGGCAAACGTTCATGCCCCTCTCCATAAGAAGCGACCGAACCGCCAATTCTCAGTGATTCAAACACCATTGAACTACCAAGGTAAGAAATTCAAAACCCTAATTGATTGCGGCAGCACTCATTCTTCATTCATTTTACCAGCCTATGCAAGAAGATTAGGGATAACCACTGTAGCTACACCCACTTTTCTTGTCGAGCTAGCAAATGGGCGGGAAATCACTTGCACTAGACAAACTATTAAGGTGGAATTTCTACACAGAAACGAGCCCATATCTCTTAAGTTCACGTTAATGAAGCTACGAGTCCATGAATGTTGAATCCCCAATGATGCCCACATTCATTGTGGAAAGGATCAAGCCTCCTTTTAGAATCCCAAGGGTGAGCTAGTTACAACACAAGGAGAAGGAAGTAAACCAAAGATCCAACTAGCTAAGGCAACAAGAATAGTTCAAGGAATAAGGAAGGAATTACCCGTCTACCTGATCAAGCTAAACAAACCAGATCAAGTAGAGGACACCAATGAAGAACCATCATGGCTAGAAGAATACGTGAATGTGTTCCCGAAAGAATTGGCTAAATTACCACCGCCTAGGGGAAGTGGATCATGAGATTAAGCTAATGCCAGGAGCTGCACGAGTTGCAAAAAGGCCCTACAAGATGTCCATTCCTGAAGCTATTTAGTTAAATGAACAACTCAAACAGCTACTAGACCAAGGGCACATATGCACCAGCAATTCTCCTTGGGGGGCTCCAGTTTTGTTTCAAAAGAAAAAGAATGGTACACTTCCACTTTGCATCGATTATAGAGGTTTAACCAAGTAACCATCAAGAATAAGTACCTCATTCCAAGGATCGATAAGTTACTCGATCGATTGCAGGGAGAAAAAATATTCTCCAAGATTGATTTGAGGTCATGGTATTATCAGATCCGCATCAAGGATGAGGATATTCCAAAAATAGCATTCAATACCAGATATGGTCATTTTGAATTCACAGTAATTTCTTTTGGATTGACTAATGCCCCTACCACCTTTAACCGGCGAGTGCATGACATGTTTAGACCATATCTAGATGATTTTGTACTCATCTTCTTTGATGACACCTTGGTTTAGTCCAAGGAAGAGGAGGATCATGAACCCCAAGTTCACATCATCTTTTACACCATGGGGACTCGTAAGCTCTATGCTAAAAAGAAAAAGTGTGCCTTCCTCAAAAGGCAAATTAAATATCTTGGATTTATTGTGTCAAATGAAGGAATCTCTGTAGACCCTACAAAGGTTAAGGAACTCTAAGAGTGGTCTCCACCGGCTACTATTAAAGAAGTGCATAGCTTTCTTGGATTAATAGGTTGGTACAGGATCTTCATTAAGGACTATGCTTTAATCGTATCACCCCTCACAAATTTACTAAAAAAGCAAGTTGCCATAGTGTGGACGCCCTTTGAACAAGCAAGTTTTGATCAACTCAAGCATAGCTTGGTGACAACACCAATTCTGAAGCTCTCTAACTTAAGCAAGGAATTTGAAGTTGTCACGGATACTAGCTATGTACTAATGCAAGAAGGTCATCCTATTGCCTATTCCTCGTGGAAGCTAAAAACCCATGAAAGGAATTATGCAACCCATGACCCGAAGCTGCTAGCAATCATTCATGCCCTCAAAATTTGGTGACATTACTTGCTTGGTAACAAGTTTCATTGCTCACGGACCATAAGAGTCTTAAATGGATCTTCACCCACACCGACCTCAACTTCGTTGGATAAAAGTTCTACAGGAGTATGATTTTGAGATTAGGTGTATCGACTCGACAAAGAGAATGTGGTTGCTGATGTTCTAAGTTGTAAGGTGTTCCTCAGCTCTCTTATCATGGAGGAACCCGCAATGGCGGAATCATTGGTAACTATGGTGTCAATACATAGCAACCCTATCCTTGAACTAGCTAAGGAAGAAGCTAGCCATAACCCAAAATATCTAGAGATGATAAATGAAATTTTGAAAAATGACCAAAACCCCAGACTTAAGGACAAGTATCAAGAATTCTCGGTCAATGAGGGACTTGTCTATTTTAGGACAAGATTATGCATACCCTTGAGCAAGAAATTCAAACAGAGAATGCTTTGGGATACACAAGACTCCCTTCTTCAGGACATCTCAAATATCTCATGACCCTGAACACGGTTAGAAAGAGCTACTATTGGGGAAGGCTCAAAGGAGACTTGCTCAAATATATCACAAAATAATTTATCACGAGTATGCACTCTAAACTCATAAATGTTTATTAATTTAATATGTATTTTACAGAATCACCCATGTACACACTAAATTAATGAAATGCCCGAAAAGGATAGGCGTCCCCATCAACTTCTCGCACAAAGAATCCACTCTGTGTATGAGCCCGGGTCAACAAAGTTTACGGAATCGATCGTAAAACCTCACGAAATCCACCGTGAAATATGCCTCTTGGCATCAAAACATGTAGATAGGCTAGGTACCATTCTTCAGTGCATCCATATTTTTGTGTGAAGCATCACTCGATTGGTTGTATAGCCTAGATCAGACATTGAATATTTTCTCAATCATGAATCACAAGACATAAATTTCATTTTAAAACATATTCTCTAGGACACATTGCATAAACAAAACAAGCGCATTAAGGCAGAACATGTCAAGATGCCTTGAAAGCTGCAACCTCTTGACATCCCCCAAATGAAGTGGGAATTTATTAGCATGGACTTTGTTGTTAGGTTAGCTTCAATGCAAGGAGGCTACAATTTGATTATGGTTATAGTAGACATACTCACCAAGGTTTCACACCTTGTTCCAATCAAGAAAAACTATAAAGCTTTAGATATTGCTAGCAAGGAGATATTCAAACTCCATGGGTTGCCTAGAAGGATTGTTAGTGACTGTGACTCCCTCTTCACATCTCACTTTTGGAGAGGAATATTCAGGGCCATTGTGACTCAACTCTGTCTTAGTACAACCTATCACCCAGAAACTGATGGCCAAATGGGGTCAACCAAGTCAATGAAGATATCCTTAGAGCTTAGTGCTATCGCGAACCTAAGAAATGAATCCAATATCTACCAGTGGTAGAGTTCACCTATAATGCTTCCTACTAGCAAAGCATTCAAATGAAACCTATTCAAGCATTGTATGGGCATGATTGTTGTACTCCGTTGAGCTTTTCAGATCCTACTTTAAGGGTAGAAGCTTCTAAGGAAATGCTCGAGGTAATGGATGACCAACTTAAGGCCATTAGACAAGATATTAGAGCGCCAAGGACAGGCAGAAAGTATGTAGATCTAAATAGACAAGAGCGACTCTTTAATGAGAGAGACATGGTTTTTTTTTGTGTACAGCCCAAGAAGTGTTGCTTATCATTGGGAGAATTTAAAAAACTGAGTCCAAGGTATTGCGGACCCTAAAAGATCCTCAAATGCCTAGGGCCCAATGCCTACAAACTCCAACTCCCTGAGAACGTAAATGTCCACAATGTATTTCATGTTAGCCTACTAAAGAAATATGTATCCAATCCTAGCCATGTACTCAATGATCAAGAAGTTGTAATGCCAAGCGAAGGAATCCTTGAGCTTTAGCTAGATAGAATCCTAGACATTCAGGAAAAGAGGTTGAGGAGTAGAATCCTCAAGGAGTATCTCATCTAGTGGAAGGACTTTCCAAAAGAAGATGCCACATGGAATGACTAGAGTACTCTCAACCAACAATATCCCCAAATCCTTTTGAGATGATGACATCTTGATTCCTTAAGGAGGAAAGGATGTAATATTTCCCTCTCCCGCCATATGACCCACCCCCTTAATTAATGAATTTCAAAAAAAAAGGATAAACGCCCCCCTTTACTCATGCCGCTAGCTAGCTGACGGAGGGGAGGGGGCAGCCGTGTGATGACAACTCGGCGTGGGGGAGCTCCAACAAGAAGAGGATGGGCTGCTGCTGGTGGCTCAGGTGAGAGGGGGGGTAAGATTTGTGTATGGGTAGAGCGAATCGAGGCCTTCCAAAACATGTATGTGGAGCAAGGAGACATCGACTTCATGGGGCCATACACCTGGCTACCCTGATGGGGATGGAGGGGGGCTCCATATCATACTATTTTTCCCCCCAATACCACTATAAAATCCCCTTAGGCATAAGAAGAAGGGACATTACTAACATTACTCTTCCATGCTATCAAACTGGAGGGAACTCCATATTCAGGATTTTGGAAACTTCCCATCAATATGGGAAAACCAAATCAAAATGGATTTCATGAATTTTGTGAATTTCATTAATTTGGAACTTGGGGCAATTAAACATATTATTTCTTATGGTTGTTTCCAAGAGATGGAAAAAAACTCAAAAAGGTGGTGTTAATAAACACCTTAGTTTTAATATCCTTGAAATATTCAAGGAAAATCTTCAGTCTCGATGGATTCTTGTAGACTTTCTTTAGCCTTCAATACAACCTCTGGGGGAATTTTAAAATTTTCGGAGATTTTGTGCCTTTCTTCATCCAAGAGAAGACAATGCTATCTATTGTTTCCCATTGTTCAGGATCTTTTTTGTTGCACATCCAATATTTATCCCAACAATTAAAATACACCTCTACATATGTAGCATTTTGACGACAAGAAACTGGTGCCCAATATTGTATACGTACCTTTGTTGAAGTTTTTGAAATGTCTATTTGTATCGACCTCACTCTGTGCAACAACAAGCCATATTGGATATACTGGATCTGAAGGTCTAACAAGCACAAAGTCATCTTTCTTAACATCAAGCATTGGTTCAAATGCATGTTTGGGTCATTTGCTCGGAGGACCACAATAGTGATCCTTCAACTCTTCCAATCCAATGAAGTCATCTGTATTATCTACATCTATATTGGTTACATCACTTTGTGTTCTTGGCCAAAAATCTATGAAAAATAAATCTTCTTGGACAAGATCATCTTGAATGTTCCTTGTGCAACAAGCAATGATTGATATGCAAAGAGATAGCGATTTTTGTTTTCTGACCCAGAATTATCAAGTTGAAGTAGTAAGTTCTCTAGCAATCCTTTGAAATGATGATGGTCATCCTGTGGTGTATTATCTTCCATGCATGATTTATTTTGTGCAACACCTTGATAGTGGTCTAGTGCTTTTTTCGAGTTGAGGGCATTTAGTAGCACAGAGGTTGATCTTGGCATTCCATCTACTTGTAGATCACCATTTGCATGCCTGTGTAGTCGCTCCAAGTTCCTAAAGTACAATGACAATGAGGCAATTGTGAAGTTAGGATCATGAGGCCATAGATCGAGTGATAAATGTCCATATCTACCTTCTGCATGTCCATTTGTAATCATGCATGTTAAAGAAACTGGTAGTTGAGTAGATCTCTCAGTCTCTTTTGATTGCACCCTTAACCTGGGGATAGCTGTCTTTTGCTGGTCCATTTTATCATGTATGATGCACAAGTTTTTATCTGGATCTAATGCTGAGGCCAAGTGCCAACTGTAGTATATGTTTTGACAACTTTTTTGCTGTAGCATGTGACATTGACGCTTCTTTAGAAGCACATTTCGCTCTTGAAGACACTTTGTTGCTACAAGTTGCTCTTTGATCTCTGAGCAAATACTACATTTGGAGAACTCACTTGTCTTTGCTAAGGTTACATGCTTGAACTCTGTGTTCCAAATACGATTGAAGGTGAACAATGACATTTTCTTACATCCAATACCACTCAATGTTGTATTTACTTTTTCCAATATATCTACCTACTTGTAAACATCTGAGATGATCAATTGTATCCCCCTTGATCCATCTTGCATTGCTCTACTGTTGTGTGGCATTTGCTCTGCATTCTTCTTAACAAAGTTTCTAAGGATGGCTCTTCCCATCTCTATGTGATCCCAAGCTGCTCTTATTACCCCCTTGTTTCCATGCATTGCCCTCCTCACGCCATGCTTAAATTGTGTTTTGTACTTGTAAAAAGATGTCTTTGGGATTCCATGAATCTCATACCATGTCCTTCCACATACTACTTGTCCATTGAAGATAAAACTGTACTTCCTTGTTCCCAAGTAATCAATCCTGCATGATGATTCAAACTTGTCATAATCATAGTTTGTGTGGTTTTCAATTTGCAATCCCCAAAAGTATTTACATAATTGTTGCATTGCTTCTCTATCAGTAAACTGATAATGCTTTTCTTGGCAACAATCAATCATGGAAACCTGTGAAATGAAGTCCATAGAAGTCCTCAAGTTTGCACCTTTAGGGGCAATAATTCAAGGCTTTCTATTGACCATACAATATGATCTCTTCTGAACAAAAATTGATTTTTTTGCAGAAACATAATCTTCATTGGTATCTTCCATGTTTTTGGCACAAGCATTTGTAGAGACAAATTGCATGTATGATTGTTGTTGTAGCAGCGATATTCCATAATCAAAGGCGACTTGCTTAATAGGCCATCTTTCCAAAGTGACACAGTGGAGGTTGTCATCTATGTATGTTCCTGTGGTTTGATCAAGGGCTTTATCTACCACCACACCAACATCCTCTTCTCCTAGCAATTCAAAGTTTATCACATCATATGGAAAAGCCAATAATATAACCCATGTACCAACACATACAGTGTTGCCTTCTGTCCATAGCATCACTCTACGTTCTCTCCAACTTTCACGAATGCTAAGCACATCAATATCCTCAGAAGGTAGAACATGGTGTTGGGGGTAAAGGCGCCTCCGCCGTGCCGCCCCGTGTATTACTACACTGACAGTACCCGCCAATGCACACTGCAGGTGGCGGGCGCCCGTCACGTCACTTTATTCTTTATTCTTTTAGTGACAGTTTGAATAAAGGAAGGCCCGGTCACACATTGTGACTGCTGGAGTTCCCATTTCTTGTCTCTCTCTTTCTTGCTCTTGCTCTCCCGCCATAGCTCGCGTGCAAGCTTCGATCCTTCTCACCTTTCAACTGGTATCAGAGCTTGGCATTCTCTTGCTCGAGCTCGACTTGGTGCTTCCCGACCTTCGCATCGACTCGCTTCACGCATTGGGTATCCATCCCGGCAACCATAGCCGACCTCTTGAGCTCCCGACTCTCCCCGGCTTCCCGAGCTCCATCCTGGCCTTCTTGAGCTTCATCAAGGCCTTGCCCTTAAGGTATTGCTTCAGCATTTGCAGGCATTTGAGTGTATTCTCAGATTGAAACAGGGCAGGAACAAAGGGCAGCCACTCTTCTTGAGCTCCATAGCTCATATCTTCCCTCCCCTTTGCATTGGGCCTTCATGGCTTGGCATGTGCCTACCTTGGGCCATCATTGAGCCCCCCATTACCCCCTTTTTAGCCCATGTGGAGCAACAGCAAGTTCAGCACCAATAGGGCAGATTGCATCATTTTTTCCAGGCTGTGAGCACTCATCTACTTCAGCTCCACACTTGGCCATTGCTTCTTGCTCTCTACCTTGATCAAGAGGGCTATAGACTTCATGTTTGATGTCATTCAAGCTTTGGGTATTGGTCTTGATCTTTCAGGGCTGATTTCTTCAGATTTGGGACTGTCATAAACTGTCATAACAGGCTGAAAACAGGGCAGCACCATTGGCATTAGCATTTGTTGCTTATACTCCATTCCGGTTGTGCTATTTGATGCCCGTATGCGGTCTACATGATGCCTAGTGCCTTGGGAATGTATGCACATGATTATGCCATGATTTTGGCTTGAAATATTGGCTGATTTGGGACTGTTATTTACTGTTATACAGTGCTGGAAACAGGGCAGCCACACTTGGCATTGGCATTTAATGCTTATACTCTACTCCGGTTACCTTGTTTGATGCCCGTATGCGGTCTACTTCCTACCCAGATGTATTGGGGATGTATGCATTTGGTTTGACCATGATTTTGGCTTGAATTTGGGGTTGAAATCTACTGTTTAGAACAGTAAATACATGCTGGAATAACAGTGGGCTGAAGGTACTTTACATGCTTTGGCACTTACCTATCGATACCGGATGTACGCTTTGAGCTTTGGCATGATATCTCTGACATTTGGGGACGACTTGGAGCATATGTATGAGATTATGGGATGCTTTTGAGCTTCGCATTAGCTCGGTCTTCACTGGCATTTGGACCGACTCGGCATGCTCGTGGACCGCCTATGCCTCATGTCTCTGCTTGACAGTTAGGCTTTTGCATTACATGCTTTGGTTCGTGACATATGCTATTTGGTTCGTGTATGCCATACCGACATTTGGAGCTTGGATTTGGATGTATTTGAGCATTCCCGGCTTACTTGATCACTGATCTTGGTTGCTATTTGGATGTCATTGAGTTGACCGAGAGCTTATTTGGGCTTATGTATTGCTTCATGGTTAATACGACCGGTGCTTCATGTATGTCATGCTCTCTCAGATGCGCTTGATGCATTGACAGGGTCACTTATCACTGGTGCTTTCTCTTGGGTTGTTTGAGCTTCTGAGCTCGCTTTGTACGCCTTTTGTGCCAGTGGGAGAATTTTACATGCTTTCTTGACCTTTGACAGTTGCATGCTATTGGAGCACTTACATGTATTTGGAGCAGTTTATGTCTTGAGCAGCTACATACACATTGAGACTTTGGGATCATACTCCGATCTTTATGGATATGCATTGATGTACTCTTGGTTCACAGGATGCTTATGAGCTGAGTCTCATATTTGGATCTTTCTCTTTGAGCAGATACCTATTTGTGTCAGGTTTTGGCAGTTACAGGAACACTTTGCCTAGAGTGTCTGGGGGTGTGCCTTTCACTGGCAGATGTTATTTTGACATGCTTGGTGTTGAGCTCATGTTCTTTTCACTGTCATTGGCCTTGCTTATGTCCATTTCATGCCGGCTTTGGACCTAGCATTGTTTTGCTTGACATTGGATCCTATTTTGGGACAGTTTGCTCTCTAGACTGCATACCTGCAATTTATTACAGCAAGCAGTTATTGGTGGACTGAGGTGTACTTTTCATGCTGAAATATCCTGATTTGGTGTACCGCACCTAGTACTAAGTGGGCAGCCACTTTTGGCACACTTTGCTCGCCCTTTGGACCCCGTTTTGGTCATTTTTGGGCAGTTTCTGTAGTAAAACAGCAAGCAGTTTTGGACTGTTTGGGCATTTCCAGCCTGCATAATGGCGTCATCTTCGCATGATAGTGCCATCTTTAACATTACAAAGTTGGATGGTACCAACTACTCTTACTGGAAGAGTCAAATATGGCAGGTTTTGGTGCAGAAATCTCAGATTAAGCCACTTCGGTTGAGTGGGGAGCAGCCTGAAACTATGGACAATGACGACTGGCTTGAACTTGATGAGCTATGCAAGTCCACGATTGTATTGTCTCTCACTGAACAGGTACATTATAATGTATTTGAGGAAGCACAGAGTGCATGGGATCTATGGAATAAGATCAAGAATCTTTATGATAAGAAAAGTCCGGCGAGTCAGATGTACTGGTTGAAGCAGCTTATGGATCTGCGCATAAAGGATAATGCGACTATGTCTGCTCACTTGAGCCAGTTCCATGCTATACTGAAGAACCTGACTTCACAGGATATCACCTTTGGAGAGGAAGTAACTCCTCTTTTCTTGCTTGGAACTCTGAATGAGTCATGGGATGTATTCCGCACTGCCCTTTGTGCCTCTAGTGCTACTCTAAAATTGGCAGATGTTGAGAGTGCTCTTCTTCAGGAAGAGGTGAATCGCAAAAACTTGGATGCCTCTCGTGGTAGTCATGCTTTGACAGTTAGAGGCAGGAATGACAGGTATGACCGTGGTAATGGCCGAGGCCGTGACTCGCAGAAGGGTCGGTCTAAATCTCGTGGTGGCAAGTCGCGTAGTAAGTCGCGTGGACGCAATGCAAATGTCACTTGTCATCATTGTGGGAAAAAGGGCCATATTAGACCACAGTGTCATGAGTTGCGCAATGAGAAGCGCAAGGATAAGGGGAAAGATAAAGTGCAGGAGAAGTCCTCTGATCGCAGCATAGTACCTGCGAAGTCCAACGTCAAGATTGAGGAAATTAATGTCACGCAGACTGAAGAGTCCGATGGTGGTGATGAGTTTATACTTGCAGCTAGTTCTTCTGATGCTTCACACTTGACTGAGACACCTAGTATGTATGCACAGTGCTGGTTATTGGATTCAGGTGCGTCCTTCCATGTGATGCCTTACCGTGAGTGGTTTCACTCTTACCGTACTGTGTCTGGATCAGTCAGACTTGGAGATGACAGGTCTCTTGATATTGTGGGCTGTGGAGATATTCAGTTGCAGTTTTCCACTGGCAGTTCCTTTTTGCTCAGGGATGTACGTCATGTACCTGCGCTTACGCGTAGTCTTATGTCTACAGGACAGTTGGATGATGCAGGATTTCATGTCTGTTTTGGGGATTCTACCTGGAAGATTACCAAAGGCAGACTTGTGCTTGCTAGAGGCGCCAAGGCTGGCAGCCTCTATCCTCTTGTTGTATCTGGGTCTTCTGTAGACCATGTTTTGGCAGTGGGCTCTATCCCACATGTATCACTTTGGCATGCCCGTTTGGGGCATATGTCTTTGAAAGGAATGAAAATGTTATCTGGTTTGCAGTATCTTCCGCCTTTGGATTATGCATGTTTTGACTCGTGTGATCATTGTCTTTATGGTAACCAGAATAGGTCTACGTATAAGAAATCGGGTAGGCCACGCATGAGTGAGCCCTTGGCATTGGTGCATTCCGATGTTTGTGGGCCTATGCCTTGCATGTCTATGGGTGGCGCGAAGTACTTCGTTACCTTCATTGATGATTTTTCTAGGAAAGTGTGGGCTTATCCCATAAAGCAGAAGTCCGATGTCTTGGCAGTTTTTCAGAGATGGCTTGCTCTTGTTGAGAACCAGACTGGGTATAGGATGAAATGCCTTAGGACAGATAATGGGGGAGAATATGTCTCGCATGCTTTTGAGCGGTTTTGTGATGACAGGGGTATTAAGCGTCAGTTGACCGCCCCTTACACCCCACCCCAGAATGGTTTGGCTGAGCGCATGAACAGGACTATTCAGGAGCGTGTGCGCTCTATGCTTAGCCATGCAGGCCTACCCCCGAGTTTTTGGGCTGAGGCAGTTAGTACGTCAGTGCATGTCATAAACCGATCGCCTTCCAGTGGATTGGATTTCCAGGTTGCAGAGGAAGTTTGGGCTGGTAAGCCACCCTCTTATGCGCATCTCCGTGTCTTTGGATGTGAGGCATTCTGCCATGTGCCCAAGGACAAGAGGAGTAAATTGGATCCAAAGAGCATTAAATGCATATTCCTTGGCTATGGTGAGTCAGGAGAGATGGGCTATCGCCTATGGGATCCGCAGGCGCGGAAAATAGTACGCAGCCATGATGTCGTCTTCCATGAAGACAAGATGCACAGGCAGCCTGAGAAGGTGGTTGAGATCCGCAGAGTGATCTTTCAGGAGGAGCCTAAAGCTCCAGCACAGCCAGTAGTACAGCCTGCAGCAGTTCCTCCACAGGGCCAGGATGTTGGACAGGTAGTTAGACAGGCAGCAGAGCCTGCGGTGAGACGGTCTGCTAGAGATAGACGTCCACCTGACAGATTTCAGCCCTCTATGCATTATGTTTTGGTTACAGATGCAGGAGAGCCTTTCACTTATGATGAGGCTATGCGCAGGGGTGATAGTCACTCCTGGGAGAGGGCTATGCAGTCTGAGATAGACTCCCTGCATAAGAATGAGACTTGGGATTTGGTTGCCTTGCCTAAGGGCAAGAAGGCTTTGCCATGCAAGTGGGTGTACAAGCTGAAAAGTACCCCTGGACACCCCAAGCCGGCATACAAGGCTAGATTGGTAGCAAAGGGTTTTAAGCAGGAACATGGTGTGGACTTTGATGAGGTCTTCTCTCCTGTGGTTAAGATGACCACCCTGCGCTTAGTCTTGGCTTTGGTTGCACAGCTTGACTTAGATCTATATCAGATGGATGTCAAGACGGCTTTTCTACATGGGGACTTGCATGATGAGATCTATATGGATCAGCCTAAGGGCTTTGCAGAACCTGGCAGGGAGCACCTAGTGTGCAAGTTGAAGAAGAGCTTGTATGGCTTGAAGTAGGCACCTAGGGAATGGTATCATAAGTTTGATGCCTTTATGCAGTCACAGGGCTACAGCGGGAGTACATTCATAAAGTCCTTGAGCGCTTCCGCATGCAGGACGTAAAGCCTATTGGCTGTCCATTACCTTCTTATGTGAAGGTATCACAGGCCGATTGTCCGCAGACAGATGAGCAGAGGGCCGAGATGGCCAAGATCCCTTATGCATTAGCCGTGGGCAGTTTGATGTATGCCATGATAGCCACTCGTCCAGATATTGCACATGCAGTTGGTGTTGTGGCACGCTATATGGCTACACCTGGCAGCAGACATTGGGATGCCGTGAAGGGTATCATGAGGTACCTGAAGAGCACAGCAGATATGTGTATTTGCTATGGCAGCCAGGATACAGGGGTCGTGGGGTACACTGACTCCGATTATGCAGGACATGCAGATAGTAGGAAGTCCACTTCTGGCTATGTATTCACCTATGCTGGAGGGGCTATCTCTTGGATGTCCAGGGTTCAGAAGTGTACGGCTTTGTCTACCACTGAGGCCGAGTATGTTGCAGCCACTGAGGCTTGCAAGGAGGCCATATGGTTAAGCCGTCTAGTTGCTGACCTTGGGATTGATGCTACACCTACACTGCATTCGGATTCTATGAGTGCCATTCAGTTGGCTAAGAATCCGGTCTTCCATGCGAAGACGAAACACATTGAGGTGAGGTATCACTTCATACGTGGTGTCGTGGAGGACAGGTCTGTTGACCTTGTCAAGATCTCCACTGACGAGAATCCTGCAGATTTGCTCACAAAGAGCCTCACTACTGAGCGCTTTGCCTTCCTCAGGAGGTTGATGGGCGTTGGATGAGATGTCACCTTTCCTCATCCCTTGTACCTATGTACATTTGTACTGTCTTTTCTTTTTCTTTTCTCTCTCACTAGGGCAGATTCGCCTTTAAGTGGGAGGTTGTTGGGGGTAAAGGCGCCTCCGCCGTGCCGCCCCGTGTATTACTACACTGACAGTACCCGCCACTGCACACTGCAGGTGGCGGGCGCCCGTCACGTCACTTTATTCTTTATTCTTTTAGTGACAGTTTGAATAAAGGAAGGCCCGGTCACACATTGTGACTGCTGGAGTTCCCATTTCTTGTCTCTCTCTTTCTTGCTCTTGCTCTCCCGCCATAGCTCGCGTGCAAGCTTCGATCCTTCTCACCTTTCACATGGTTTGATTTGTAATCATATCCTCTATCATGAATTGCTATTGAGTTTGAAACAACCACCAAATCTTTCTTTCTCCATTTTGCAAAACCACCTACAACATCATGAACCTTCATTGCATCAATTGTTGGGAATGGAAAATACACTGCTACATTGAAACATTTATCAATAGCCACTGAAATATATCCATCTTCAAGAGTTTCTTCATGGCATGTCTCATTTGGATGTATTGCATGCACTCTACCAAGTGCAACAATCTCATGATCAACTAGCAAATTCACAGTTTTTCCAAAATAAAGTTCGTTATTTATGATACCTGTACAAGTGAGAAAATGGAGAATTTATCATTTGTATGTTGTCACCTCTCAGAAAAGAAGAAAATAGTGATGAAATTGCTAAATACAATGAAGTATCAAATTTCATTGAAACAAAAAAAGTACTTAAACATTAGACAGAATGAGTCCAACTTCCATAATAGAAAGTATTAATGGAAACATCGTACAGAAAGATGGGGATAGATTTGACCATATGGCGAAAAACAAACTTTCTCATGAATTATGCTGCCCTAAAGTAAATAAGAAAAGTTTCTTCTATTATTTTTAGTTGCCTTGATTTTATTTTATTTTATTAGCTACTCTTTGAGTAAGCAAAAACTTCATTGTGTGTTCTCATTGGGAAAAGATATAGCAGATGTTCAAAACTTGTACTATATCTATTCAACATGAGAACCATGATTAAAATTATTTATAATGTGCATAGGAAAAGATTTAGCCACCTGGTCAAAAATCTATTGTATGTATTCCATACCATAGCAAATATAAAAATTATTTGTGATTCCCATAGGAGAAAACATAGTCAAATGATTGAAACCTTTGTTATATGTATTTCACATGACAAAAAGGATAAAAGCTCATTGTGGTCTCCATAGAAAAATATTTAGCCAAATGGTTAAAACTCAAGCCAAATACATATAACAAGGATAAAAGTTCATTGTGATCTTTATGGAAAAAGATTTAACCAAATGGTCAAAACCTCTATTGCAACTATTTTACACAAGACTTAGGATTAAAACTCTTTGTAATATCCACAAGAAAAGATTTAGCCATATGGTCAAAACATGTATTTAACCTAGATGATAGCAAGAATAATAATTTTTTGTGATGTCCATAGAATAAGATTTAGCCAAATGTTCAAAGCCTTTATTGTATGTCAACAAGAATAAATAATTTATGTGATCTCCATTGAAAAATATTTGATCAAATGATCAAAACCTTTATTTCATGTATTCCACATGACAACAAGGATAAAGATATTTTTGAGAAACTTTGACCTTGTGCTTAAATGTTGAAACCATAATGACCTCTATAGAATAGGAGATTTCATTTCCTATGACACAAAGTTATAAATATTGAGGAAATTTGTTAGAGAGAGAACTAGGGAGAGAGAAAGAGGAGAGAGAAGACTGCAAAAGAGAGAGAAATACTGCAGGAAGAGAGAGAATAAGACTGACGACGAGAGAGAAAGACTAGATTTAGAGAGAGAAAGACAAGAAAGAAGGGGAAGCCATAGAAGCTGTGAACAAGAAGGGAGAGAAAGACTGTAATTGTATTAATGTGTCAAAAAGATGTGAAAATTTACATCTTCTCTCCTTTTATACCAATGTTAGTGTGGCATGGCATAATATCAATGTTATTAACACTAATTTGTGATTCCCAGCTTCTTACAATCCATCCCTTCCCAAAAGTTTTTGTCATAAAAAACAAACCTAGAAACAACTAGAAAGAAGATGGATAGAACAGAGTACTACTCTGTTTTTACAGCTTACAAATAGGAAACGAATGAAGTATAACCGCTACATGAGCTGAACTTGAAGAACGGAAATAAGCCCCAGCTATATACATGATTTTAAATACTTCAGAAGTAAATGGAGCCATAAAGTCTTCAACAGATAATCCCGAAACAAAGTAGACAGCTTGCTGAGTAAACAGACCCTACTGGACCAAATCTGCCATAACTTTTGGTAGGAGTGTCCAAATGAGATGTACCATATATCAAAACGAAGCTCTTGAAGAGTACTTTAAGCCCATATAGATAGCTTAACTTTGAAAATTAGATATGATAAAAACTGTTCTAAAACAGCGTGCTGTCCTGAACCAGCCTGCATCATTACTAGCTCCATAAGCAATCGGCTTCAGCCACCACCAATGTCTCCCTCAAGTATGGATACTCATCTAATATAGAATCAGGTCTCCAAGAATCCTCTTCAGATGGTAAACCTCTCCATTTGATCAAATATTCCACAATAGAACGTGATCGAAGCTTCTTTTTACGCTGACCTATAACAGCCTTTGGGATGTACTGAATAAGACCATCTTCATCAATGGGTGGTAGCTCATCAACTATATCCACTGGATTACCATAATAGGGCTTGAGCTGACTAACATGGAGGACGTTATGAATCTTTGTAGAATAGGGAAGCTCTAGTTTGTATGCCAAATCTCCAATTCGCTTGAGGATCCTGTAAGGGCCATAAAACCTGTGGGCAAGCTTATTACTAGATCCATCTTTTAACATAGAGTACTTGGATTTGGGCACCTTCAACAAAACCAGCTCTCCTTCTTGGAACTCTAAAGGCCTCCTCTTCTCATTAGCATACATCTTCATTTGATCTTGAGCCTTCCTTAGATTCACCTTGCATTGTTGAAGAAGGATCTGCATTCTTTCCAACTCCTCCTTCCCATGAGGATTGATCTTTTCATTAAAGATGACTGTGGGTAAGGGCACCTTATAACCATACACAGCCTCAAAGGGTGAAACTCCTATGCTCGTACGAGTGGAATTGTTATAAGGAAACTCAGCCAAGTGTAACCAAGAATCCCATGAGATTTGGACATCATAGCAAAAATGACGAAGATAAGTCTCCAACCATTTATTAACTCTCTCAGTCTGTCCATCAGTTTGAGGATGATAAGCCGTAGATGGAGCCAATTTAGTGCCCATATATGTAAATACCGCCTGCCAAAAGTTACTCATAAACTTTGAGTCTCTATCATGGACAATCACCTGCGGTAATCCATGTAGTCTAAAAATATGCTCCATAAACTAGTTGGCCACTTGAGAAGCAATAAACTGAATCTTGGTTAGAATAAAATGAGCTGCCTTGGTGAGTGTGTCTACCACCACATGAATACTATTCCATCCCTTCTTGGTAGTAGGTAAGCTAGTAATGAAATCCATAGTAATATGAGTCCATTTACCCATAGGAATAAGCAATGGCTGTAACAAACCTCCCGGCTTATGGGTGCTGTCCTTATTTTGCTGACAAGGCATACACTTCATAACAAAGTCCTTTACATCTTTCCACAGTCCTTTCCAATAAAAGCTTTTACTGATCCTCTCATAGGTCTTGAAAACTCCTAAGTGTCCAGCTAGAGGCGAAGAATGTAACTCCTCCATAATTTTCTACTTAAAAGAAGAAGTAGAGGGAATAACAATCTTGCCTTTCCACCAAATAAGACCATTTCTAAGCTGGTAATGTGAGTTTTCGTCCATAAGACCTTGCTGTAATTTCTGAAAGATTTGGCTAAATTCCTCATCTAAAAGATAGGCCTCCTGTAGTTCTTCAATCTAGTCATTATGTAATTCTGTCATAGCTAAAACTTTGCAAGCCCACATACGAGAAAGAGAATCAGCCACTATGTTATCTTTGCCCCTTGTATGAGTGATGTCAAAATCATAATTCTGTAATGTAGCTACCCAACGACGTTGCTTTGGAGTGAGATTTGACTAAGTAAGGAAATACTTGAGTACCCTGTGATCACTATGTACTCTGAATCGACTGCCATATAAGTAATGGTGCCACTTCTTGATCGCATGCAAGATAGCCAACATCTCCTGGTCATAAACATTCATGGCCATTTCCTTATCTGTAAGATTATGGTTCTCAAATGCAATTACTCCATGCTCCTGAAGCAAAACAGCCCCAATGCCACGGTCACTAGTATCACACTGTATAGTAAAAGTTTATGTATGGTCTGGAGCCATCTTTATCAGCTGATGTTAAGGCACAAAATCCTACTTCACTTTTTAAGGCTATTGAGCTTGCGGAGCACTATGGAAGAAAGTATAGAAAAGAATCTTCATTTTAGCCTGGTTTTGGATAGCCAAGGACTGTTTTAAAGCAGGGAAAAGTTGGTAACACTTATGGTAGTAATCATGTGCCCAATGGGAGCTTATGGGTCTTCCAATAATCCCATTTCCATGACCATTTTGGTTAGATGGTTGAAGTGGGACTGAAGAGCCACTGTTTGAATAAGCCTTCTCATTAACTTCTCTTGATGCCATTTGCAACTGCATGAATTTAGAAATTTTTTCCATAAGTTGTTTATTGGATTCCAACAACTTATCAATAGAAGCCTTGGTTTGATCAGTAGATAGAACCATCTGCTCCATTCTTGACAAGTTGGCCTCATGTCGTTCCCTATGTATTTGTTCATGGGCACACAAAGTATTATTGAGTATACTGACTTCTCCTTGTTGTTGAAGCTCTTCAGGGTTCTCTTGAAGTGTACTATCCATCATGGAATCCCTGATTTGCTGAGCATAATCTTCATGGACCTTATTTTTGCCTTTATGTCCTGCCATATTAGTGCAGTCCTGCAATACCCCCTGTCAGAAAAATGGCTATAACTTTTGCTAGGGAGCTCCAATTTCAGACATTTTTAGTGCAAATCGAAGCTACGAATTCCCTCTTCGAGATGAGCTATAGCACGCTATAACAAGTTTAGGACAGAAAATTCTGTAGCTGGATTTCAGAGTCTGAACTGTCCAGTCCTGTACCCTGTCTAGACCTATAAGTGCCCTATTTTGACCCTGTAGTGCAAGATAGTAATTCCAAATGGCTACCAAACCCTACAAAAGGGTATATAGGACCTGTGGGTACCCTATAGTACCTGCACCTGTGCTTCAACAATGAAGGGTGTACCTGTAACCACCTGTAAGTACCCTGTAAGTGACCTGTAAATTCCCTGTTTTACCATGTTTTGTTCCTGTAGGTACTTCAGCCCTTGGAAAGTCTTCAATCTTCAATTCTCCACTCGCTGTACTTGTGTGAGGGATAAAATGGCATGACAGGCTCCCTACATGGGCTCTGAATCACCAGGAGGTGGGCAAAGTTCCCCCCGAGTCGGTTGGTTGCACCCCTTCAGGATCTTCAATAGTGAGGGAGGGTCACCTCTTTTTTGTCCAACTATCTCCCCCGGCATCCACCTTTTTCCTCAGTGGGAATATCGACATGGCAGAGGCTAGTGTTCTAAGCAATCAGCATGATATGCATTTCTAAAATATTCATTTAGCCTTTCATGAGATGCAATTGAATAAGATTTTGAAAATTTGGGATAGGAGAAGGGTCTTACCAATGCAATTCAATGACTCACTGATTGCTAGTACTTACCCTTTTACAATATTTCAGCTTGGGTGAAAGAAATTCAACAAAACAAATCAAGGTTATGCATCAAACTGATCAAATCATACTTATGATGAAGTAATGATTGAATCAAAATGAAATTCAATGGAGTAGGCTGGAATCAATGAAAATTAACACTAATCTCTGATTTATTGATCAATCCAGTGAATTAATTGATCAATAATCTCCCATCAACAAGTGGAAAAGCCATTACAATTGGATTATTGAGAGATTTCAAAGATTAGTAAAAGAGAATACCTCCATTAAGCTTGAATAATGTGATTGATGTCACCTTCAATCCCATTGATGCAAAAGTTCTTCATAATCCCTCATAAATCTGTAATAAAGCTTGAAATCTCCATAGAATTAGCCCATACAAGCTCTAATATGATGAAATCCTTGAAGAATCAATGCTCCGGCCTTGCTTGAACACTTGAATATCAAAGATTCAAGCCCCTTGATGAAAAGCCCCAAAATAATCCTTCCATTTGAGCTCCAATGTCATGCATGGGCTGAAATCTCCTCAATGTCTTTAATCTTGGAGTCTATCCAGCTTGTACTTAGCATTAGAGAAGCCTTGGAGGTCGGGGAAGTCCAAAATTTTGAGAAATTTGAGCTTCCAGGTCTGTGGCTATGGCTGCCCTGCTGTGTATTAGGGTTTTGAGCAAAAGAATGGCTGATCAGGGTTCTTCTGTAGAGATAAAGATTGTTGTCAACAAGTGTTTGATGAAGCCTTCAAGACCTTTGATCAATGAGCTGAAGATTAGGAGCAGACTGAGCAAGGAGGAGCAAGAAAATCAGTGCAAATTTTGGCGCAAATTTCGGGCTGTTGTCTCCTCCTCCTGAAGCTTAGGCAACAAAGAACCTTTGCCCCATGCTTTGGCAGTGAGAAATGTTCAATAGAGAGAGGTATTTGGGAATTTCTTGACAACCACCATGGAAGCTTCAGCCAAAAGCTTAAAATAGAGAGAAGAGAAGCTCTCTTTTGAAAAGTAACTGTAGTTTAGCCTCTAACTAAGCCCGATTAACCATCCTTTACCCTAGTTACCTCCATTTTTGCATGAAATTTGATGACATCCTACCATTTAAGCCATTATCCACCATATCTGACCTTGGATATCTCCAGATGTAGTCTCTTACTAACTATAGATGATCTGCAGCGCTCCACTAGTCACTATCTTGTACCATTTTTGTCTGAAATTGATTTTGAAATAGGAAAATGGCACTGAAAATGGAAGAAAAGAATGGATCAAAGACTCAAGCTCTGATACCACTTGTCAGAGAGAGAACTAGAGAGAGAGAGGACTGCAGAAGAGAGAGAAAGACTGCAGGAAGAGAGAGAAAAAGAGTGATGAGGAGAGAGAAAGACTAGATTTAGAGAGAGAAAGATAGGAAAGAAGGGGAAGCCATAGAAGCTGTGAACAAGAAGGGAGAGAAAGACTGTAATTGTATTAATGTGTCAAAAAGATGTGAAAATTTATATCTTCTCTCCTTTTATACCAATGTTAGTGTGACATGGCATGATATCAATGTTATTAACACTAATTTGTTATTCCCAGCTTCTTACAAAATTTTAGCATCAACTAGAAGCTATTTGAGAAGGAAAGATAATTTTTATCATGATTAAATATTTATAAATCTTATACTACCTGCTTGTTGATAATAGTAAAATGTATCATATTACATTTTATTTTTAAGTTATACTATTTTAGTCTAAACCATGTTATATTAGTATATCGTACTATGTGTATATTATGGAATATATTATCAAAATATATTTTAAAAATATATATATTAAATTAAATTATTAATAATTAATAAATATAATTTAAATATATTAAATCATATTTTGTAAGATTATGTATATTTAATGTATCTAATATGTAATGTGTAATATCATCGAGGATTTTGAACCCACCTTAGTGATAGTTCGAGAGTAGAATCTCTAGTAGGGTAGGATAGAGAGTATGTAGGTAAAATCTCTAGCTGTGGAAATAGGGGCAATATCCCAATGGTGGGTTCTTAAGGAGGGGCGAGGGGGAAGGAACTGGTCTAGGAGAAATGCCCCTGGTACGAGTTTGAGGGCAATGTCTTCCTCGGTGGAGGTTTGGGAGTAATACCCCCAGTAAGGGTTTCGGGATAGCGCCCGATGTAGGGTGTAATATTCCGCATTGAGAGAATAAATGGGACTTATCGAAAAAAAAATTAATTCCCCCCCCTTATCCCTCCAGCTAACTGACGAGCTGGAGGGGGAGGGGAATAGAAGGAGCTGGTGGAGCCTTAAGAGGGAGGGGGACCATGCGTGTTGACACGCCATGAGGAAAGATCCACCTCCCTTCCACTATTTAACCAAGGGGAGGGGGGGGGGGGGGGGGGGGGCGCTTTACAAGGGAAAACAGGGAGGCCATGAGAGAATAGGATGAATCTATCGCCATGAGCGTGCTGCTGCTAAGGGAGGAGGAAGGCCCCACTGCCGTAGAAGGAGTCATGACTTTCGGACAGTCGTGAAGGAAGGAGGAGCTGGGTCGACGCCACTGTGGGGGACTCCGCACTGCGCCGCTGCCTGAAGCCATATGTCATCCCCAGACGCCTACCCCTTGCCCGCCGTCAACGTCCATGTGGATCTTCAGTTTTTTTGAAGCCTTGGAAGCTTCTTAGAAGCTTCCAAGGATTGGGCCTCCTAAGCCCCCTTTTCTGTGGCTTGGGACTACCATCCCCTCTGAACTCCCTCCTAAGACCCTCCCTTTTTGCACTAAACCAAACCCCCTTCCCGGTTTTTCTTAGAACCTTTTCATCCCCCCCCTGGGTTTTTAAAACCCTCAAGTCCCCCTTCCTATACCCTTCCCTTACCCTTTCACCCCCTCCCGGTTTTACCCCATTTGGAATCTTTTCACCCCGTCCCGGTCTTAAGGCCTTAAACCCTTCCCGAGGGCCGTTAAATCCCCACAACCCTTGGCCTCATAACCCATAAATTTCCCCCCCCCCGTACCTAAATCTATAAGTCCCTTCTTGTGTTAAAACCCCGTGTTTTTCTCCCCTCATATTCTTTTTTTTCTTAACACACCCCTAAGCCCTTTCTAACCCCGTGCTTCCTTTTCCTTACACACCCTTTTCTCTCCCCCCCCTACTATAAGCCTTCACCCTTCACCTTTCCCTCTCACTCCGGGTTAAAATCCCAAAAACCTTTACTACTCTAAAAATTCCATTTCTATACCTTTTACCCCAAGCCCAAAGTTCTCCAAAGGTTCATGTGGTTGCAAAGCCACACTCACCCATAACCTTTTTGTCGTGTATATACCCTATAGGGCCTTCTTAGGCTTTATAAACCTTTCCCTCTCCGAAGAAGCTAAGACTTTAAAAGTCTTATTATCCCCTCTCGTGGTCAATCTATTGAAAAGCTCCTTGCCTCAAAAGAGAGACGGTGGAAATCCGAGAAGGAGAGTAAAATCTGCCTTCACATCCGAAGGATTACAACTGCGATGCCGCCTAAGAAAGTCCAAGGAGTAGCTACGGGAGGGTCATCTCTCGGTATCCATGTGGATATCT
Organism: Lygodium microphyllum; assembly: GCF_053477565.2. NCBI lineage: Eukaryota > Viridiplantae > Streptophyta > Polypodiopsida > Schizaeales > Lygodiaceae > Lygodium > Lygodium microphyllum. The sequence goes on from NC_141158.1 coordinate 75,961,182, forward strand.
CACCTTAAAGCCGGGTTTTTTTTTCTTCTTGGTGTTAATTTGGTTTTAAGTCGATCATGCAAAGAAAAATTGTTAAGGATAGGATATATTTGTTCGAGTTATTTTTAACGAAGGAGTTAGCTTATGAATGACAATGTATACAACTTAGCTTTCTTCAAATCGCATCAAGCATTATAAAATTACAAGCAAGATTAACCATTTACTATAGTAATATATTCCTAAAGTGTAGAAATTATATCTTGCACCATTAGTCTTATTCCTTTCGCAACGATTCATGTAAATAGCTAAATTCAAGAAAGGTTTCTTTCGATGCTCAAATTACTAGGGAGTTATCTTTGCTAGTTGCACATCTTAGCAAGGAAATTGTTGTTATTTGACATGAGTTCATCTTTAAAGAAAACAGAAGTTAAAAGTTAGGAATTAACAAGTATAAAAATTAGATATACGAATTCATTTGGAAAGAAAATGTAAAAGGGGACTGCTGGATGACACTCTATTAACACTTTTCCCCTGCTATTTGAGGACTTGGGACTAATAAAGTGTGTATACACCAATTTCACAGCTAGGCCTTTTTTTCGTCCCTAGGAGTATTGTCGCGCTTTGTATCACCTTGGCATTATGCTATATGCCAAATTAAACTGTATTGATTGGGAAAGTAAATTGTCACAAGGATAGTAAAACCGTGACAAGACTATTAATATTACCTTCCAAAAGTTAACTAAACCAATCTAAACATAGAAACATTCATACCCTAAACACTTGACTACTTTCCTTACTGTAGGGACAATAAATTCATAAAGATAAGAAACTAGGGTTTGTCCCTAAGGTTCTTAAATGAAGAAACCCTGGGCTTGACATTCATCAGCTTAAAGAATCTAAACAGATTATTCCATCGCCGGACTTGCGCAACATGTATGAAATCATTTTGTGATTGATTCACAAGGAGAAAAGGGAAAAACCCTCATCAAGGACGGCAGATCCTTACGCAAGTTATCTTGCAAAAAGACGTATTTTTGGATATCCTTCTAAATAAGGAAAATTGTAAACCAGAAACTAGCATATCTAAGGTACCTTAGGGTTAACCAAGTTGGGTATACCCTACACCGGAATATAAGGGATCTTGCCAAGTTACAAGACATCTTGTGAACGACTGTTGATACACTCAAAAAGGAAAGAACACTTCCTTAGCAGTTTGCCATACAACTGGGTTGATTAATGGAAATGTCTGTGCTTGCTAGAGATTTTAGGGCTCTGTTTGAATTATGAATTACAAATTAATTAAGTACCTATACTTGAGGTTGAAGGCCTGAAGGGAGAGGTAGCTTCAATTACCCCTGACTGCCTGCCTGACCCTAACCAAGGGGGTTGTTTGACCACGCCGGGAACGTGGACCGAACCCGCCGCGAGAGGTCTCTCCGTTGAGTTCTACTTGGAGCAGGAGGACGCTTGGGTGCCAGGGGGGGCTCTGGCCGTAAATCCCTCGCCTTCCGGGTCCTGCACAAGAGGCTAACGTGACTTGGGATTGGATCTCGAGGCCCGCATACTAGTTGATGGGCAGAAGCTTGGAATAGTGATCCCTGGAGATTACTGGTTAGCCTTCGGGCAGATTATGGAAAAGCCTACGGGTGAAACTCCTTGTATTTCAGAGATAAAATGATGAAATGTTAAAAGAACTTGCTTGATGTTATTTTTCTATGTCACGTGATAAGATTACGTGAAGGAACCAGTGCTTAACAAGGTTAATTAAAGAAGCTGATTGTTATATGTCAAATTAATGTGTTGGATAATTACATAACTAAAACAAACCGAGGAAAGTGCGGAGGATGGGCCATGGGTCCGTCCTACGGTTGGGTGGTCCCGATTAGCTGGGAACTTTTCTCAAAAATCTCGAAGAACAGCGGAATGATCATCATCATCAAAAAGAATAACGAGAATGATGACCTAGAGTTACATCTTACCCAATTTACGCTGTTTTAGGGGAACGGAATGGGACTATGCCTTATGGCAGAGAGGTTGAGCTTTGCATCCCTCTCGTTTCCCATTCTCCTTGAACCAAGTGCAGCGTGAATCCGCTTCGGACCTGGCGTTTCTGCGTAAAGTAGTTCGCTCGGGTCTGACACTAGTTGCTGTTATCTAATGACCCCTTTAGGAAAACCCTAATTCCGTTCGATCCTAATGGGAACGGCCAGGATACTTCCGCTACGTGGCAGACGCGGGAAGAACTAGATCGCAAAACCCGTAACATTCCATGGGAGTGTCGGGCGGAGCTTTCTAGACATCCTTTCCGATGGACTGCTAAGACATGTCCTGGAGGATACTAGGGGACACGTTACAATTGCTATCAGAGCCGACCAACAACGGAATTGTTTTTATGAGATCTCAATAAAATAAAAGAAATTGTTGCTGTCCAAATATTTCCTCATCTTCAATGCTGTCTTGCAGAACTATGAAGCGTAGAACAAGTTTTTGGTGTTTCGGGTCATGTTTATGACTGCAATGCATTCTCCGCTTTATTGACAAAGAATTGGGATGATGAACATCCTGCAGCAGATTTATAATCCATCACCTTTATACATAGAATGAAGATGGACGGGGTCTTCAAGAATCTACTACATAGCTGCCCACCGGTTCGCTTATCTACAGACCAACCTAAAGAGGATCAAGTGGTTGGAAGACTTGAAAGTCGTGAAGCTGTTCATTTTTGTGGAAGCTCACGTAAATTCGACTTTATATATTCAAGGTCGGAGGGTTGAAATGAACTCATATGTATATGAGGAAGTAACCCGTGTAATCCCAACCGACAGGATTAAAGTGTTGGGCCACCATGAGAAGCATGGATTCCAATGAAAAGGGTATCCTGAACTTCCAATGAATTATTGATTCCTAAAGATCCATGACCCAAAACCCTACTATTACACAGTTCCTGTAGACAAATGCAATACAACGTTGTTCTCCCCAAACTGAATGTAATGATTGGATTATCATCACACGAGACGTTGTATAAGGCTACGCCCATGTAAATATAAATAAAGACTTCTTTTATCAATATCTGGCTGTGCATCAGAGTTGTTAAAAAGTTAATTAGCTTCATTATTTACGAGATAGCTGAACTAAAGATAAGCTAATGTCAATTATCATATAATAACATTAAGAAAACTTTTATGCAGGCACAACCCCAAGTACAAGTTCCAAATTCGCCCCCTACATCAAGTACTGCTGTGACCCAGGAGAAGAAGTTCCTCCTCAAGCAGATAAAGCCACCCGAGTTTGATGGGAGAGGCAGATTCGTCCAGTCTGATGCTGAAATTTGGATTGAATCTATGGAAGATTACTTTGAAGCAGCTGGTACTGCACCTACAAATCAGGCCATGCTCACCAAGTTAAAACTCACCGGCGAAGCCAGACTTTGGTGGAAACAATGGTGCAGGGATCAAGGGACTTCAGAGGGGTCCGTTACCTGGGAGAAGTTAAAGAAAGCCGTGCAGGGGAGATATTTGCTACCTGCATATCGTACTCAGAAAATGAATGAGTTCTACGAGCTAAAATAGCTAGGACTCACCCTTGATGAATACTACTCTAAATTTGTCTCACTCTTAAAATATGCGCCACAGATGGACACGACACACCAGGTGTCCAATTTTTGCACAGGCTTAAATCCACCCGTAAATACCCGTCTCGAATCCATCAGATCTGCAGGATGCACTTATTCGAGCGGCGCCTATAATTCAGGAAGTGCAAGCTAGACCAAGGGGTAACAAAACTTGGTCCTATAGTGACCCGAACAGAGGAGCATTCAGACATCAAGTGAAGAGAGTTCAAGATCACAATCAGGGACAAAGGAAGAAAGCAAGGACAAATAATGTCAACAACTTTGTTCTTACTCAAAGTAATGGCCAAAACCTCCGATGTTTCCACTACAACGAACCCGGTCACTTCAAGGGGCAATGTCCCAAGCTCAACGGGGGACATCGTCAAACGCCTTTCCAAGGTGCAGCTGCGGTCAAGGAGCCGCCACCCGTGGAAGAGGAAGAACTGCCTGCATTTCCAATAGGCAAAGATGTGAAGAAGAAGAAGAGGAAGATCGGACTATGGAAGCAGAATTCGAAAGAGCGACAGTCCATGCCGCTTTACACAAGAAAGGGCCGAATCGCCAGTTCTCGGTGATTCAAACACTGTCGGACTATCAAGGTAAAGGTTTCAAAACCTTGATTGATTGTGGCAGTACACATTCCTTTATCTCACCAGCATGTGCAAAAAGATTAGGAATAGCCACAGTAGAAGCACCTACCCTGCTTGTGGAATTGGCAAACGGTTGTGAGGTAACTTGTACTAGGCAAACTGCTAAGGTGGAATTCTTTCTGGGAGGAAAGAAGACTTTAGTCAAATTCAGAGTCATGAATTTAGGTATCCATGAGTGTCTACTCGGGATGGATTGGCTTAAGCCTAATGACGCCCACATTCATTGTGGAAAGGGTCAAGTTTCCTTTCGAAACTCTGAAAGGGAATTTGTCACAACTCAAGGTGAGGCAGGAGTGCCAAGAATCCAATTAGCCAAAGTATCTCGGATCATAAAAGGAGTTAGAAAAGGATTACCCGTTTACCTGATCAAACTCAACAAGTTAGATCAAAAGCAAGAGTCTCATGAAGGACCTTCTTGGCTAAAGGAATACGCTGACGTATTCCCTGAGGAATTGATTGAACTTCCGCCTCCAAGAGAAGTAGATCATGAGATTAGACTAGTGCCTGGAGCTGCACCAATTGCAAAGAGACCTTATAGAATGTCCATACCAGTAGCAATTGAGTTGAAGGAACAGCTCAAGCAACTGTTGGATCATGGTTACATTCGGCCTAGCAACTCACCGTGGGGAGCTCCAGTACTATTCCAGAAAAAGAAAGATGGGACACTTCGACTATGTATTGATTACCGAGGGTTGAATCAATCAACAGTTAAGAACAAGTATCCTATTCCTAGAATAGATGAGCTTCTTGATCATCTTCAAGGTGCAAAGATCTTCTCCAAGATTGATCTCAGGTCAGGTTACTATCAAATAAGGATCAAGGAAGAAGATATTCCAAAAACGGCCTTCAATACAAGATATGGGCACTTTGAGTTCTTGGTTATGTCATTCGGGCTTACAAATGCACCTGCCATCTTCAATAGATTAATGCAGGATATTTTTAGACCATATCTTGATGATTTCGTGCTTGTCTTCTTCGATGACACTTTAGTCTATTCTAAACAGGAAGAAGATCATGAACCTCAACTTCAGATTGTCCTTGAGACAATGAGGGCCCATAATCTGTATGCAAAAATGAAGAAGTGTGCATTCTTCAAGCGTCTGATTGAATATCTGAGATTCATAGTATCATCAGAAGGAATATCAGTAGACCCACAGCCAAAGTCAGAGATGTGCTTGAATGGCCAATACCAGTATCCGTCAAAGAAATACGTAGCTTTCTTGGCTTGATAGGATGATATAGGGTCTTTATCAAAAACTATGCTTTGATTGCAGCACCTCTTACAGACTTACTAAAGAAGCAGACTTCTATTACATGGTCAACTCCCGAACAAAATAGCTTCGACAAATTGAAGCAAAGTTTGGTATCAGCACCTATTCTAAAACTTCCTGACCTCAATAAGGAGTTCGAGGTAGTAACTGATGCCAGCATTCTTGCCTTGGGGTGTGTACTTATGCAGGAAGCTTTGGAGACACTACCTGTTGAGTAACAAGTTTACTCTAGTAATCGATCATAAGAGTCTCAAATGGATTTTTACCCAGAATGAGCTCAACATGAGGCAACGTCAGTGGATTGAAGTATTGGAGGAATATGATTTTGAAATCAAATACTGACCAGGGAAAGAGAATGTAGCTGTTGATGCACTCAGTCGCAAGGCATTCCTAAATTCCCTAATCTTGTAGAATCCATCAACGACCAGATCTCTAGCTACAAAGGTATCTATGCCAAACAACCCTATACTTGAACTAGCTAGAGAGGAAGCATGCCATGATTTGGCCTACCAAACAATGATAAAAGAAATATCTACCAAGGAGCAGAATCAGAAGTTGGAAGAAAAGTATCAAGAATTTTCCATTGATAATGGACTTGTCTACTACAGAACAAGGCTGTGTATACCGGCAAGCCAGTCACTTAAGTAGAAGATATTATGGGAAGCTCATGATTCTCCTTTTGCAGGACATCCTGGCTATACAAAAACTCTTAATGCAGTTAGGAAGAGCTACCATTGGGGGAGGCTTAAAGGTGACGTTCTCAAGTATGTCACTGAATGCTTGTCTTGCCAACGTATCAAGGCCGAACATGTCATGATGCTAGGGAAACTGCAACCGCTTGACATTCCCCAAATGAAATGGGAATTTATCAGTATGGATTTTGTTGTGGGCTTACCCCAAGTCCAAGGATGATACAATTCCATTATGGTTATGGTTGACATGCTTACCAAGGTTGCACACCTGATTCCATTAAAGACAAACTATAAAGCCTCCGACATTGCAAGATTGTTTATCAAGGAGATATTCAAGCTACATGGGTTACCTAAAAGAATCATTAGTGATCGAGATTCTCTCTTCACATCACACTTCTGGAGAGCTATCTTTGAAGCTATTGGGACTCAACTCTGTTTTAGCACCGCCTACCATCCCCAAACGGATGGACAAACAGAGCGAGTAAATCAAATCATTGAGGATATGCTTAGGGCATACTGCTGTCGAGAGCCAAAGAGGTGGATTCAATACTTGCCATTAGTTGAATTTTCCTACAATGCTTCTTACCACCATAGCATTCAAATGACCCCTTTCCAGGCATTGTATGGTCATGATTGTCGAAGTCCCCTAAACTTTTCTGATCCAACCCTAAGAGTTGAAGCTTCAAGACAAATGTTGGAGGACATGGATGATCAAATAAGGTCAATAAGACAAGACATACAAGCAGCTAAGGATAGACAAAAGGCATATGCAGATTTGAAACATCAAGAAAGAGTCTTCGAAGAAGGAGACATGGTCTTCATTCGGGTACGCCCTAAAAAGAGTTCTCTATCCCTAGGAGAATGCAAGAAGCTAAGTCCAAGGTATTGTGGGCCATATAAAATCCTCAAATGCCTAAGACCCAATGCTTATAGATTGCAACTCCCTGAGAACCTAAAGGTTCACAATGTATTCCATATCAGCCTATTGAAAAAATATGTACCCAATCCTAATCATGTACTTGATGACCAACAAATTGTAATGCCTAGTCAAGGAGTCCTTGAACTAAGGCCAGAAAGGATCTTAGATGTTAGGGAAAGACAATTAAGATCTAGAACCTTGAAAGAATGCCTTGTCCAGTGGAAAGATTATCCCAAAGAGGATGCCAGTTGGGTAGATGAAGGCACTCTCAACCATCAATATCCCTAGTCTATCTCGAGATGAGGACATCTTGATTCCTCCAAGGGGGAGAGAATGTAATATTCCGCATTGAGAGAATAAATGGAACTTATCGAAATATTTTTTAATTCCCCCCCCCCCCTTATCCCTCCAGCCGATTGAAGAGCTGGAGGGGGATCTTTCCTCATGGTTAAATAGTGTTGACAGGCCATGAGGAAAGATCCCCCTCCCTTCCACTATTTAACCAAGGGGGGGGCCGCTTTTCAGGGGAAAACAGGGAGGCCATGAGAGAATAGGATGAATCTATCGCCATGAGCGTGCTGCTGCCGAGGGAGGAGGAAGCCCCCGTTGCCGTAGAAGCAGTCACGACTTTCAGACAGTCGTGAAGGAAGGAGGAGCTGGGTCGACGCCACTGTGGGGGACTCCGCGCTGCGCCACTGCCTGAAGCCATATGTCATCCCCAGACGCCTACCTCTTGCCCGCCGTCAACGTCCATGTGGATCTTCAGTTTTTTTGAAGCCTTAAGAAGCTTCCAAGGTTTGGGCCTCCTAAGCCCCCTTTTCTGTGGCTTGGGACTACCCCCCCCCCTCTGAATTCCCTCCTAAGACCCTCCCTTTTTGCACTAAACCAAACCCCCTTCCTGGTTTTTCTTAGAACCTTTTCATCCCCCCCCCTTGGGTTTTTAAAACCCTCAAGTCCCCCTTCCTATACCCTTCCCTTACCCTTTCACCCCCTCCCGGTTTTACCCCATTTGGAATCTTTTCACCCCGCCCCGGTCTTAAGGCCTTAAACCCTTCCCGAGGGCCGTTAAATCCCCACAACCCTTGGCCTCATAACCCATAAATTTCCCCCCCCCCCCCCCCCTCGTACCTAAATCTATAAGTCCCTTCTTGTGTTGAAACCCCCTTTTTTTCTCCCCTCATATTCCTTTTTTTCTTAACACACCCCTAAGCCCTTTCTAACCCCGTGCTTCCTTTTCCTTACACACCCTTTTCTCTCCCCCCCCTACTATAAGCCTTCACCCTTCACCTTTCCCTCTCATTCCGGGTTAAAATCCCAAAAACCTTTACTACTCTAAAAATTCCCTTTCTATACCTTTTACCCCAAGCCTAAAGTTCTCCAAAGGTTCATGTGGTTGCAAAGCCACACTCACCCATAACCTTTTTGTCATGTATATACCCTATAGGGCCTTCTTAGGCTTTATAAACCTTTCCGTCTCCGAAGAAGCTAAGACTTTAAAAGTCTTATTATCCCCTCTCGTGGTCAATCTATTGAACGGCTCCTTGCCTCGAAAGAGGGACGGTGGAAATCGGAGAAGGAGAGTAAAATCTGCCTTCACATCCGAAGGATTACAACTGCGATGCCGCCTAAGAAAGTCCAAGGAGTAGCTACGGGAGGGTCATCTCCCGGTATCCATGTGGATATCTCACCTCAAAGCCAGTTTTTTTTTCTTCTTGGTGTTAATTCGGTTTTAAGTCGATCATGCAAAGAAAAATTGTTAAGGATAGGATATATTTGTTCGAGTTATTTTTAACGAAGGAGTTAACTTATGAATGACAATGTATACAACTTAGCTTTCTTCAAATCGCATCAAGCATTATAAAATTACAAGCAAGATTAACCATTTACTATAGTAATATATTCCTAAAGTGTAGAAATTATATCTTGCACCATTAGTCTTATTTCTTTCGCAATGATTCATGTAAATAGCTAAATTCAAGAAAGGTTTCTTTCGATGCTCAAATTACTAGGGAGTTATCTTTGCTAATTGCACATCTTGGCAAGGAAATTGTTGTTATTTGGCATGAGTTCATCTTTAAAGAAAATGGAAGTTAAAAGTTAGGAATTAAAAAGTATAAAAATTAGATATACGAATTCATTTGGAAAGAAAATATAAAAGGGGACTACTGGATGACACTCTATTAACACTTTTCCCCTGCTATTTGAGGACTTGGAACTAATAAAGTGTGTATACACCAATTTCACAGCTAGGCCTTTTTTTTGTCCCTAGGAGTATTGTCGCTCTTTGTATCACCTTGGCATTATGCTATATGCCAAATTAAACTGTATTGATTGGGAAAGTAAATTGTCACAACGATAGTAAAACCATGACAAGACTATTAATATTACCTTCCAAAAGTTAACTAAACCAATCTAAACATAGAAACATTCATACCCTAAACACTTGACTACTTTCCTGACTGTAGGGACAATAAATTCATTAAGATAAGAAACTAGGGTTTGTCCCTAAGGTTCTTAAATGAAGAAACCCTGGGCCTGACATTCGTCAGCTTAAAGAATCTAAATAGATTATTCCATCGCCGGACTTGCGCAACATGTATGAAATCATTTTGTGATTGATTCACAAGGAGAAAAGGGAAAAACCCTCATCAAGGACGGCAGATCCTTACGCAAGTTATCTTGCAAAAAGACGTATTTTTGGATATCCTTCTAAATAAGGAAAATTGTAAACCAGAAACTAGCATATCTAAGGTACCTTAGGGTTAACCAAGTTGGGTATACCCTACACCGGAATATAAGGGATCTTGCCAAGTTACAAGACATCTTGTGAACGACTGTTGATACACTCAAAAAGGAAAGAACACTTCCTTAGCAGTTTGCCATACAATTGGGTTGATTAATGGAAGTTTCTGTGCTTGCTAGAGATTTCAGGGCTCTGTTTAATTATGAGTTACAAATTAAATAAGTACCTATACTTCAGGTTGAAGGCCTGAAGGGAGAGGCAGCTTCAATTACCCCCGACTGCCTGCCTGACCCTTACCAAGGGTGTTGTTTGACCGCGCCAGGAACGTGGACCGAACCCGCTGCGAAAGGTCTCTCCGTTGAGTTCTACTTGGAGCAGGAGGATGCTTGGGTGCCAGGGGGGGCTCTGGCCATAAATCCCTCGCCTTCCAGGTCCTGCACAAGAGGCTAACGTGACTCGGGATTGGATCTCGAGGCCCGCATACTAGTTGACAGGCGGAAGCTTGGAATAGTGATCCCTGGAGATTACTGGTTAGCCTTCGGGCAGATTATGGAAAAGCCTACGGGCGGAACTCCTTGTATTTCAAGGATAAAATGATGAAATGTTAAAAGAACTTGCTTGATGTTGTTTTTCTATGTCACATGATAAGATGACGTGAAGGAACCAGTGCTTAACAAGGTTAATTAAAGAAGCTGATTGTTATATGTCAAATCAATGTGTTGGATAATTACATAACTAAAACAAACCGAGGAAAGTGCGGAGGATGGGCCATGGGTCTGTCCTACGGTTGGGTGGTCCCGGTTAGCCGGGAACTTTTCTCAAAAATCTCGAAGAACAGCGGAATGATCATCATCATCAAAAAGACTAACGAGAACGATGACCTAGAGTTACATCTTACCCGATTTACGCTGTTTTAGGGGAACAGAATGGGACTATGCCTTATGGCAGAGAGGTTGAGCTTTGCATCCCTCTCGTTTCCCATTCTCCTTGAACCAAGTGCAGCGTGAATCCTCTTAGGACCTAGCGTTTCTGTGTAAAGTAGTTCGCTCGGGTCTGACGTTAGTTGTTGTTATCTAATGACCTCTTTAGGAAAACCCTAATTCCGGTCGATCCTAAGTGGCAACGGCCAGGATACTTCCGCTACGTGGCAAACGCGGGAAGAACTAGATCGCAAAACCCGTAACATTCCATGGGAGTGCTGGGCGGAGCTTTCTAGACATCCTTTCCGATGGACTGCTAAGACGTGTCCTGGAGGATACTAGGGGACATGTTACATAGGGATTTGGGGGCAAAGCTCCCAATGGGGGGTTTAAGCGGTAGGGCCCTTGGTGGGGCTATGCGGGCAACACCCCTAGTAGGGGGTTAGGGGTAGTGTCCCTGATGGGGGTTTAGGGGAAATGCCCCTAGCGGGGGTCCGAGGGCAGTACCCCCGATGTGGGGGATTAGGGGAAACGGCCCCAACAGGGGGTCCGAGGGGCAGTGCCCCCTTGTCGGGGTCTGGGGGCAACACCCCCAGTGGGGGTTCAAGGGCAGCGCCCCTGGTGGGGGTTTGGGAGCAACGCCCCCAACGGCTTGAAATCTTTAATAAAATTAAAAAATAGACACAAAAATAAGATCTAAATCTACTTGTATTGCGTAACAAGTTATGGTTATTCGAATAGCTTGATACATTAAATGATTTGTTTCATGAGTCGGTCTTTACAACTAATCATGACGTTTTTCAAAATGAGTTTCTCTTCCCCTCCCTCTCTCTTCCACACAACTCTCTAACCTGAGTGTTTTCTTTGTTGCGTTTTTACAGTTGCAGGTTTCGCATCTCTGATCCTCTGCGTTTTTATCTCTGCTCTTGTCGCCCCTCTCTTATTGCAGGTGTTGCAGCCCTAATCTTTGGCGGTTCTATCCCCCTCCTCTTCTTTGACTACTCTCCACTGTTTCATTTTCTCAAACTGAAACAGATTGTGCAGTGCTATTTCTGGTTCGAATCAGGGTATTATGACAAAAAATACGTGCGTCTTCAAATCAGAAATCTTGCTCCAAGTCTTCAGCAATTCAACAAGGTAGTGAATGATCGCCAGTCCACACCGTGCTTGCTCCTACTTCACGGGTGATTTTTGTTACATTGGCACACATTACTGATCTACTAATTACAACTGGTTTTCAACTTTTCCTTACTTCATTTCTAATTTTGAGTTAAACTACATTGATTATGACCATTTCAATCCATACAATTACTACAAATCACACTACTACTCTTTTATATGATTAGTATTGAATAATATTAAGGTCAAATCACACTACTACATTGATTATGACCATTTCAATCCATACAATTACTACAAATCACACTACTACTCTTTTGTATGATTAGTATTGAATAATATTAAGATCAAACACCAAAAGCATTTTCTAAATAAGAATCATGTATGAAAACTAGATGCAATATGTATTTTTGTATATGTATTTCTGTAGCAATGAGATTAAGCACTCACTCTTGAGAATCCAATGCCTTCTTCTTCTTCTCGATCGCTTGATTGATCTCCTGGAGCACTTGTCTTTTTTGTTGTCCAACCACTACCTTGCAAGTGATAGCTTCACTCTACGTCAATATTGAAAACATGACTTCTTGCACTGTTGAAAATACCCTTTTTGTTGTGAATATGAAATATATGATTTGTGTAATGTTGAAAAAAGTCTCTTAGATATGAATATGGAACAAATGGTTTGTGCAATGCTTTTATCAATGATGAGTGCTTTCAAAATATTAGCCTTTATTTCTATTCTGTGATGCTATATACCTCAAGATTTTTCCTCAAGGCTAAACCTAGCCTTATATTTTGTAACGTGTCCACCTGCTGTCTTCAGAATACATCTTAGTAGTCCATCGAAAAGGATGTCTAGAAAGCTCTGCCCGGCACTCCCATGGAATGTTACGGGGTTTGCGTTCTAGGACTTTCCGCGTCTGCCCACCTAGCGGAAGTATTGTGGCCGTTCCCACTTAGGATTGACCTGAATCAGGATTTTTCCTATTGGTCATTTCCTAAATGAAAACTAGCATCGAACGCGAGCGAACTACTTTACGTAGAAACGCCAGGTCCAAAGCGGATTCACGTTGCATTTGGTTCAAGGAGAATGGAAAATGAGAGGGATGCAAGGCTCAATCTCTCTACCATAAGGCATAGTCCCATTCCGTTCCCCTAAAACAGCATAAATCGGGATTATTATAACTTAGACTCTAGGTCAGCGCCCTTGCTGTTCATGTCCTTTGAATGATCTTCTTGCTATCCATCGTGATTGAGAAAAGTTCTCGGCGAACGGGGACCACCCATCCGTAGGACGGACCCATGGCCTCATCCATCGCACTTTCCTCAGGTTTTTTTAGTTATTTAATTACCTACCACATTTAGTTGAACATGCATCAATCAGCTTCCTTAATTAGCCCGTTAGACACTAGTTCCTTCACGTAATCATAGCACTTGATATAGAAAAGTAATGTTAAACAAGTTCCTTTTCAACAGCTTATCATATTTATCTATGGAATACATTTATAAAGTCCAGCCCGTAGGCTTATCCACAATCCGCTCAAAGGCTATCCAGCAATCCACAGGGATTACTAATCCAAGATTCCGCCCGTAGACTAGTATGCGGGCCTCAAGATCCAATCCCAAGTCACGTTGGTCTCTTGTGCAGGGCCCGCAAGGCGAGGGATTTACGGGCAACCAGATCCCCCCCTGGCACCCAAGCATCCTCTTGCTCCAAGAAGTGCTCAACGGAGAGACCTCTCGCGGTGGGTTTAATCCACCTTCTCGGTGCGATTAACAACCCCCTTGGTTAGGGTCAAGCATGCAGTCGGGGGTAACTGAAGCTGCCTCTCCCTTCAGGCCTTCAACCTGAAGCATTAGATATCTTTTCATCCTTTAATTCTTTGAGTAAACAAAGCAAAATAGTGCTCTCAAAACTGTTACAAGCACAATCATTTCCAGTGGTCGTTATTTTGGCCAACTACTAAGGAGCGAATCCTTCTTTCTGAATGCATCCATCACTCAATTCGGGATCAATTGCGACTTGGCAAGATCCCCAAGGGTTTTTTTATTAACCCTTATATCCTTGGGTTAGGGTCGTATCCTATTAACACAACTTAACCAATACCTTTAGTTCTATTAGCAGTAAATATGTTATTCCAATTTACTGATTGGTCCTTTTCTTCCAACCAAATATCTAATCCCCGTATCTTGGTCACTTTACCCAAGAAAGGTACTATATTAGGACGATTATTCATCCTCTTGTAAGATCAACTTGCGTAAGAATCTGCTAATCTCATTCCGAGGAATTTGCCATTCACTTGTGATCAAATCACAAGATCAGGCGACTGCAACCTGTTGCGTGAGTGTCGCATAAAAAACCATGGGACTATTTTACCCATCGAATGGCATCTTCTAATCACAAAATCATGATTAGATAGGAAATAGGGTTAGGGTATCTTCATAACAATCCATTCCTTATTGCACTAGGTCGATATTGTCGGACCTAGGGTTCCAATTTCAAATCTAGTTTCAACCTTTTAGCGAGCGAACCTTAGGGTAGAAACCCTAGATCGTCTCTCACAAGTACGTCCTATTGTCCCTACATTCCGTGAATGTGGGCAAGTCTTTAGTTTTAAGAGTTTCAGGTTTGGCAATAAGAGCGATTACGTCATGTCCTCAACGTGCTCAATCCCAGTTAGCACTTGGGATATGTTGCATTGATTTAACCATTCCTAACGAGTCCCTCGCGGTTTAGGTGTTTAGGTTAAACCAATTTACTTGTCTACTCTTGAAGATAATTACGCTACCATTTTTGTAATCACATGATTCATTGCTTATGTATAAGTTGATTTACAAACCCTAACTTTTTTAACTAAGATCAAAGCGTAAGTTTAGTTATGGCATAATTCCTAGTGATCCTTCTATAACATGTAATCAAGATTCATGCTACTAAGCTTTAGGGCTTTATGATTGAACCATGTAGCCTTTTTCTAACAACTATGTAGTCGAAACGAGATTTATGCCATTTGCCTAGAGTTTAATCTTCTTCATGCAGCCTAGAGTCATTTCCATGACTAGCAGTTTCCTACGATTGTTAGCAACCTTCTTTAAAGAATCATTTCGAAGAAAATATGTTTAATAATGTGACATGCGATTTATTCTTTCCATGCATAATCAAAGTGTACTATCATTATTTTGACTTGCAAAGATGGGCATTTAGTAAATTTAAGTTCGTTATTTTGCAATGCATAAAAACCACTTGCTAGGAACACATAGAGATATTCTTATGCTCTTCTATTTCATTCGTTTAATACAAATGACCGATTCCTTGATCGAAGTTATTTCTTTTAATTTAGCCAAGGTATTTCAATTGAAAAAAATGCATCCTAATTTTCGTAAATGATCTATGCACAATCGAAATATTAGGATGTTAAACAAAATTTAGGAAGAAAAACCTAGACTTGTGGTGAAATGTCCACATGGATGTTAGGAGATGATCCTCCAGCGTTTGCGCCTTGTGCCTTATTAGGAGCTATCGTGTATTCGATCTTCTCGACTTAGTCGCAGAACTATGATCTTGGCTCGTCTCCTTTGCACGCGAAAACTTCCTTTTTAGATTCGGCTTCTTGACCAAATTTACCGTCTTTTGGAATCGAGCTTTAGAAGGCTTAATACGCTTCCTCCTCGGAGTGGTGATTTCAGGATTAGGAAATGGATTGAAAAGGCTTGTAACGGAAGGACTTGAAAGGAAACAGGGTTTTTAAAAACTTTGTGGGGATGCAAGGGCTTAAACTTTGGGGCTATAAGGGAAGGAAAAGGCCTTAAACTTCAAGGAAAAAGGGGTGTAAAAGATTGCTTTGGGAAGGAAAATAAAAGGGGATCTTAAAAGATCCCGAGGTAACAAAAACCCGCTTGAGAGGACCATAGGGAAGGCCCACGAGAAGGGTTTTACCACTCGGGCTACTGGAAGCTTGTGGGAAATCCAAGGGGGGAAAAGAGGCTTAATTGGGCTTTTAAAAGGCTTGGATGGGACCCCACAGAAAGGGGGCTTTGAATCCCTGGGGGTTATTAAACCCACTTGAAAGGGTTTTAAGGAAAGGCCCACGGGAAGGGGGGCTTTGGAGGAGGCCCTTTAGAAGCTTCAAGAAGCTTCTTGAAGCTTTTGAAGAAAAACACGTGGTAAAACCACGTTGATGAGAGGGGGAGCGACTAAATTGGCAGGGCGACATCTTCCTTGTGCCGGTGGGGCTGATGACTCGATCCTTCGTACTCACACGGTGACTTCACAGCATCAGGCGATCATTCTCCTCCCTTTACAACTACCATACCGCCCTCCTTCAATGGCAGCAAGCGCACTATATCGTTGCCTTCAGCTCTTCCTCTCTCATGGTCTGTGGCGATTGCAGTGTGATCCCTCCCTCTCACACAGTGAATCCCATTATCACAGTCTCCCTCCTTCCTTCCCAGTCCGTCTTCTCCCTACATGGCGAAGGTTTTTTATAGGGAGAGGGAGAGGTACCTCCCCTCCCCCACGCGGCCTGATGCATGAGCATCAACCCTTCCATGAGCTCCAACACGGTGCTCAATCATCATGCCTCCCCTCCCTCTCCTCCAGAACTACCGTCGGCTGGGGGAAGGAGGGGATAATTAAAAGAAAATTGCCCTTATTGCACATTATCCTTTTGGCCTTGGAAATATTACATTCTCTCCCCCTTTGAGGAATCGAGATTTCCTCATCTCGAGATAAACTGGGGATATTGATGATTGAGAGTGCATTCATCTATCCAAGTGGCATCCTCCTTAGAATAACCTTTCCATTGGACAAGGCATTCTCTCAAGGTTCTGGATCTCAGTTGTCTCTCCCTAACATCTAAGATCCTGTTAGGCCGTAGTTCAAGGACTCCTTGACTAGGCATTACAATTTGTTAGTCATCAAGTACATGGTTAGGATTAGGTACATACTTCTTCAATAGGCTGATATGGAATACATTATGAACCTTTAGGTTCTCAAGGAGTTGCAATCTATAAGCATTAGGTCTTAGGCACTTGAGGATCTTGAATGGTCCATAATACCTTGGACTTAGCTTTTTGCAATCTCCTAAGGATAGGGAACTCTTCTTTGGGCAAACGCGAATGAAGACCATGTCTCCTTCCTCAAAGATTCTATCTTGATGCTTCAAATCCGCATATGCCTTCTGTTTATCCTTGGTGGCTTGGATGTCCTGTCTTATTGACTTTATTTGGTCATCCACCTCTTCCAATATTTGCCTTGAAGCTTCAACCCTCAAGGTTGGATCTGAGAAGTTTAGGAGACTTCGATAGTCATGACCATACAATGCTTAAAAAGGGGTCATCTGAATACTTTGTTGGTAAGAAGCATTGTAGGCAAATTCCAGTAAAGGCAAGTATTGAATCCAACTTTTTGGTTCGCGACAACAGTGCGCCCTTAACATATCCTCAATGACTTGATTTACTTGCTCTGTTTGGCCATCAATTTGGGGACGGTAAACTGTACTAAAATAGAGTTGAGTTCCAATGGCTTCGAAGATAGCTCTCCAGAAGTGTAATGCCAAGAGAAAATCACGATCACTAAAGATTCTTCTGGGTAGTCCATGTAGCTTGAATATCTCCTTGATAAACAACCTTACAATGTCTGAGGTTTTATAGTTTGTCTTTACTGGAATAAGGTGTGCAACCTTAGTCAACATGTCAACCACAACCATGATGGAGTTGTATCCTCCCTGAACTTGGGGTAGACTAACAACAAATTCCATACTGATGAATTCCCATTTCATTTGGGGAATGTCAAGCGGTTGCATCTTCCCTGGCATCTTGACATGTTCGGCTTTGATACGTTGACAAGACAAACATTCAGTGACATATTTAAGAACGTCATCTTTAAGCCTCTCCCAATAGTAGCTCTTCCTAACTGCATTGAGAGTTTTGGCATAGCCAAGATGTCTTGAGAAAGGGGAATCATGAGCTTCCCACAATATCTTTTGCTTAAGTGACTGGCTTGCCGGTATACATACTCTCGTCCTATAGTAGACAAGTCCACTATTGATAGAGAATTCATGATACTTAGCCTGTAGCTTTTGGTCCTGATCCTTGATAGAGATCTCCCTTAGCATCTTTTGATAGACTGGATCATGGCATGATTCCTCTCTAGCTAGCTCAAGTATTGGATTGTTTGGCATAGATACCTTTGTAGCTAGAGATCTAACTGTTGATGGATTTTGCAAGATTAGAGAATTAAGGAATGCCTTGCGACTGAGTGCATCGGCAACTACATTATCCTTTCTTGGTCGATATTTGATTTCAAAGTCATACTCCTCCAACACTTCAATCCACCGACGTTGCCTCATGTTGAGCTCGTTTTGGGTAAAGATCCACTTGAGACTTTTATGATCAGTCACTAGAGTAAACTTGTTACCCAACAGGTAGTGTATCCAAAGCTTTAGGGCATGGATGACAGCTAACAATTCTAGATTATGGGTAGCATAATTCTTCTCATGGCTCTTCACTTTCCTTGAAGAGTATGCTACAGGATGACCTTCCTGCATGAGCACACAACCTAAGGCAAGCGTGCTAGCATCAGTTACTACCTTGAACTCCTTACAAAGGTCTAGAAGTTTTAGGATGGGTGCTGATACCAAACTTTGCTTCAATCTATCAAAGCTAGTTTGTTCAGCAGTTGACCATGCAATGGATGTTTGCTTCTTCAAGTAAGTCCGTCAGAGGTGCTGCAATCAAAGCATAGTTTTTTATGAAGATCTTATACCATCCTGTCAATCTAAGAAAACTGCGTATTTCTTTGACAGTTGTTGGTATTGGCCAGTCTAGGACATCTCTGGCTTTGGCTGGGTACACTGAGATTCCTTCCGCTGATACAATGAATCCCAGATATTCAATCTGACGCTTGAAGAATGCACATTTCTTCATCTTAGCATACAGCTTGTGTGACCTCATTGTCTCAAGGACAATCCGAAGTTGGGGTTCATGATCTTCCTCCTGTTTAGAATAGACTAAAGTGTCGTCAAAGAAGACGAGCATAAAGTCATCAAGATATGGCCTAAAGATATCCTGCATTAACCTGTTGAAGGTGGCCGGCGCATTCGTAAGCCCGAATGACATAACTAGGAACTCAAAGTGTCCATATCTTGTGTTGAAGGCCGTCTTTGGGATATCTTCTTCCTTGATCCTTATCTAATAGTAACCGGACCTAAGATCAATCTTGGAAAAGATTTTCGCACCCTGAAGATGATAAAAAAGCTCATCTATTCTACGAATAGGGTGCTTGTTCTTGACAATTGATTGATTCAACCCTCTGTAATCAAATCACAGTCGAAGCGTTCCATCTTTCTTTTTCTGGAATAGTATTGGAGCTTCCCATGGTGAACTACTAGGACAGATGTAGCCCTGATCTAGCAGTTGCTTGAGTTGTTCCTTTAGCTCAATTGCTTCCAAGATGGACATTCTATAAGGTCTCTTTGCGCTTGGCGCAACTCCTAGCACTAGCTTGATCTCATGATCCACTTCTCTTTGAGGCGGGAGTTCTGTTAACTCTTCAGGAAATACGTCCGCATATTCCTTTAGCCATGAAGGCCCTTCACTAGACTCCTGCTTCTGATCTAACTTGTTGAGCTTAATCAAGTAGATAGGTAGTCCTTTTCTGACTCCCTTTATAATCCGAGATGCTTTGGCCAATTGAATTTTTGGCTTCCTAGCCTCACCTTGAATTGTGACCAATTCCCCTTCAGCGTTTTGAAAGGAAATTTGGCCCTTTCCACAATGAATGTGGGCATTATTAGGTTTAAGCCAATCCATTCCAAGTAGACACTCATGGATGCCTAGGCTCATGACTTTGAATTTGACCGAAGTTGCCTTTCCTCCCAGAAAGAATTCCACCTTAGTAGTTTGCCTAGTACAAGTGACTTCACGACCATTTGCTAATTCCACAAGTAAGATAGGTGCTTCTACTGTGGCTATTCCTAATATTTTTGCACAAACTGGTGAGATAAAGGAATGTGTACTGCCACAATCAATCAAGGTCTTGAAACCTTTACCTTGATAGTCCCGACGTTGTCTGATTCACCGAGAACTCGCGATTCGGCCCTTTCTTGTGAAGAGCGGCATGTATTGTTACCCTTTCAAATTCTGCTTCCATGGTCGAATCTTCTTCTTCTTCGCATATTTCCCTATTGGCAATGCAGGCAGTTCTTCCTCTGCCTCGGTTAGCAGCTCCCTGACCACGGCCAGTTCCTTGGAAAGGTGCTTGGCGATGTCCTCCTCCAAGCTTGGGACATTGCCTCTTGAAATGCCCGAGCTCGTTGCAATGAAAAAAATGGAGGTTTCGGTCATTTCTTTGAGTAGAAACAAAGTTGTAGACATTATTAGTCCTTGTTGTAACGTGTCCACCTGTTATCTTCAGGACACGTCTTAGCAATCC
Source organism: Lygodium microphyllum (assembly GCF_053477565.2). Lineage (NCBI taxonomy): Eukaryota > Viridiplantae > Streptophyta > Polypodiopsida > Schizaeales > Lygodiaceae > Lygodium > Lygodium microphyllum. The sequence goes on from NC_141158.1 coordinate 75,981,516, forward strand.
ATCGGAAAGGATGTCTAGAAAGCTTCACCTGGCACTCCCATGGAATGTTACGGGGTTTGCGATCTAGGACTCTCCGTATCTTCCACGTAGCGAAAGTATTCCGGCCGTTTCCACTTAGGACCGACCTGAATTAGGGTTTTCCCTATTGGTCATTTCCTAACAGCAACTAGCGTCAAACCCAAGCGAACTACTTTACGCAGAAACGCCAGGTCCGAAGCGGATTCACGCTGCACTTGGTTCAAGGAGAACGGGAAACGAGAGGGATGTGAAGCTCAATCTCTCTGCCATAAGGCCTAGTCCCATTCCGTTCCCCTAAAACAACGTAAATCGGGATCATTTATAACTCTAGGTCAACGCTCTTGTTGTTCTCGTTCTTTGAACGATCTTCCCGTTGTCCATCTTGATTGAGAAAAGTTTCCAGCCAACCGGGAACACCCATCCGTAGAACGGACCTATGGCCACATCCACTGCATTTTCTCAAGTTGTTTAGTTATTTAATTGCCTAACACATTTAGTTGGACATGTATCAGTCAGCTTCCTTAATTAGCTCGTTAGGCACTAGTTCCTTCATGTAACCATAGCACTTGACATAGAAAAGCAATGTCAAACAAGTTCCTTTTCAATAGGTTATCATATTTATCTTTGAGATACATAAAGCCTAGCCCGTAGGCTTATCCACAATCTGCCTGAAGGCTATCTAGCAATCCAAAGGGATCACTAATCCAAGATTCCGCCTCTAGACTAGTATGCGGACCTCGAGATCCAATCCTGAGTCATGTTAGCCTCTTGTGCAGGGCCCGGAAGGCGAGGGATTTACGGCCAGAGCCCCCCCTGGCACCCAATTGTCCTCCTGCTCCAAGTAGAGCTCAACGGAGAGACCTCTCGCGGCAGGTTTGGTCCACCTTTCCAGCACGGTTAACAACCCCCTTAGTTAGGATCAGGCAGGTAGTCGAGGGTGACTGAAGCGGCCTCTCCCTTGAGGCCTTCAACCTGAAGCATTAGATATTCATTTATCCTTTAATTATTTGATCATACAAAGCAAAACAATGCTCTTAAATCTGTAACAAGCACAATCATTTCCATTCATTATTCTTGGCCAACTGCTAAGGAGTGAATTCTTCTTTTCAAATGCATCCAGCACTCGATCCTGGATTACTTGCGACTTGGAAAGATCTCATATATCTTGGGTTAGGACCATACCCTATTAACCCGACTTGGTCAGTACCTTAACTTCATATGTTATTCCAATTTATTGGTTGGTCTCTTGCTTTCAAGCAATTATCTTTACCCTAGAAAGATACTATATAAGGACGATTTTTCATCCTCTTACAAGATAACTTGCATAAGAGTCTGCCAACCTCATTTAGAGGAATCTGGCCATTTCCTTGTGATCAAATCACAAGATTGTGCGACTCTACTACTCGTCGCACAAGTGTCGCATCAAGCTATGGGACTATTTACCCTTCGAATGGAGTCACGAAACAATCTATTCATGATTACATTAGGCTGACATTGTCAGTCCTAGGGTTCCAAGTTCCATCTTTTTTTAGTGAGAGACTCATAGGGAAAAACCCTAGTTCACTTCTCAAGTATGTTCCAATGTTCCTACATTCCGTGAATGTGGGCAAGTTTTTAGGGTATAGAAGTTTCAGCCTTGGCAATACAAGCGACTAGGTCACATGTTAAATCCTAGTTAGTTCTTTGGAATTGAACCCTTCACGGTTTTTAGGTGTTTAGGTTTAAGCCAACTTGTCTATTCTTGAAGGTAATTACACTATCATTTCCATAATCACATGACTCATTGTCTATGCGTAAGTTGATTTTCAAAATCTAACTTTTCGGTTTAAGATCAAGCATAGGTTAGGTTATAGCGTAATTTCAATTAATCATCGAACAAGATTCATGCTAAAACCTGCAGCCTTTTCTAATAATTATGTAGTTGAAAAATGATATTTATACCAATTGACTAGCGTTATTCAACTTAAGAAACATTTCATGCCTTGCAATTTCCTATGGATTGTTAGCACTTTCCCTAATGACTCAATGCGATAAAGATATGTCCTAATAATGTGACATGCATTTTATACTCGCATGCGTAAACGGAGTGCACTATCTTAGTTCTGTTTTGTAAATATGGACATTAATTTAAGTTCAATTCATTGAAATGCACAAAAGCTACTTGCTGGAAATGCATATCAATATTTTGCTCGCTTTATTTTGTTCATTTTGTTGAAAATACTAATGACTGAACTTTTCTGTCTCGTGAGCTAATTCTTTCAGAATTAACCTAAGTATTTAAGATAAAAAATGCATCCTATCTCCAAAAATTATCCTCACACGATTGAATTATAACAACCTAAAAATTAGGAAGGAAAACCTGGACTTGTGGTGAGATGTCCACATGGATGCTAGGAGACGATCCTCCTGCGGTTGCGCCTTGGGCTTTCTTAGGAGCCATCACGAATGCAGACTTTCCATCTTGGATGCCGCTCTATGAACTCCCTTTTGAAATTCTACCATCCTTTATGAGTTTTCTTTTCCTTCCTTTTGTAGAAGCTCTTTGAAGGGATATTTCTATGGAGGAGGGGAGAAACCACGGAAAGGGTTTAAAACCCAGGAATGGGGTATTTTAAAAACCTCCACGAGTAAGGCCCATTAAAGCCATGGGAAAGGGCTTAGTGGCTTTTTAAGGACCCACAGGAAAGGGAAAAATAAAAGGTGTAAAAGACCCTATGAGGGCTTTTGTATGGGGGAAGAAGGTGTCTACAGACCCTTAACAGTGGATTTTGTGTGGGGGCTTCAAGAGGAGTCTTTTCTTTTTGTGTGGGGGGGGGGGGGAGGACATAAGAAAAGGGTATGAAAGGGCTAAAGAAGGAATTCTTGCATGGGGGGGGGGGGGGGGGGGGGGGGGGGAAGGGCTTAAGGACCACTTGAAGGCCCTTCAATGGAAAATCAGGGGGGCTTATAGAGCCCCCCCTTAGAAGCTTTGGAAGCTTCTAGAAAGAGGCACGTGGGGGTGGAGGCAATGGACAGATGGCACTTCGGTGGCGTGTTTCCTGTGGCGGCGAAGATGGCGGCGACCTCCTGGCTCACGGCGAAAATTTGGAGCATCTCGGCTGCACTCCCCTCTCCACTCCTCCTCTCCCTCTCACGGCCAGCATCAACCCTTCATACTCCATGACAGCCCTCTTTTATATGGCAACAGTGACGCCCCCTGTATCCTCCCACCATCCTCGATTTAAATAGGTGAGGGGAGGGGATCCTCCCTCCCCTGCGTGGCATCTCGCACGCCCTCTTCCCCCCTGCAAGCTCAATCGAGGAGCTTGATCATACCTTCTATTCCCCTCCCCCTCTAGCACGACAGTCGGCTGGGGGGATAAGGGGAATATAAATAGAAAAATTTGTCATTATCCTAACCTTATAACCTCCTCAGAGAGGGGATTCGTATGCGGAATGTGTGTTTTTATTTCGGAATTGTTACATTCTCTCCTCCTTGGAGGAATCAAGTTGTCCTCATCTCGAGATAAACTAGGGATATTGATGGTTTTCATCTATCCAAGTGGCATCCTCTTTGGGATAATCTTTCCACTAGACAAGGCATTCTCTCAAGGTTCTGGATATTAGTTGTCTCTCCCTAACATCTAAGATCCTGTCAGGCCTTAGTTCAAGGACTCCTTGACTAGGCATTACAACTTGTTGGTCATCAAGTACATGGTTAGGATTAGGTACATACTTCTTCAATAGGCTGATATGGAATACATTATGAACCTTTAGGTTCTCAAGGAGTTGCAGTCTATAAGCATTAGGTCCTAGGCGTTTGAGGATTTTGTACAGTCCACAATACCTTGGACTTAGCTTTTTGCAATCTCCTAAGGATAGGAAACTCTTCTTTGGACGTACGGGAATGAAGACCATATCTCCTTTCTCAAAGATTCTATCTTGACGCTTCAAATCCGTGTATGCCTTTATGTCTATCCTTGGCGGCTTGGATGTCCTGTCTTATTGACTTTATTTGGTCATCCATCTCTTCCAACATCTGCCTTGAAGCTTCAACCCTTAAGGTTGGATCTGAGAAGTTGAGGGGACTTCAACAGTCATGACCGTACAATGCTTGGAAAGGGGTCATCTGAATGCTTTGTTGGTAAGAAGCATTGTAGGCAAATTCAACCAAAGGCAAGTATTGAATCCACCTTTTTGGCTCACGACAGTAGTGTGCCCTAAGCATATCCTCGATGACTTGATTGACTCGCTCTGTTTGGCCATCCGTTTGGGGATGGTAAGCTGTGCTAAAACATAGCTGAGTCCCAATGGCTTCAAAGATAGCTCTCCAGAAGTGTGATGTGAAGAGAGAATCACAATCACTAATGATTCTTCTTGGTAGCCCATGTAGCTTGAATATCTCCATGATAAACAATCTTGCAATGTTTGAGGCTTTATAGTTTGTCTTCACTAGAATAAGGTGTGCTACCTTAGTAAGCATGTCAACCACAACCATGATGGAGTTGTATCCTCCCTGAATTTGGGGTAGACCAACAACAAAGTCCATACTGATGAATTTCCATTTCATTTGGGGAATGTCAAGTGGTTGCATCTTCCCTGGCATCTTGACATGTTCGGCTTTGATACATTGACAAGACAAACACTCGGTGACATATTTGAGAACGTCACCTTTAAGCCCCTCCCAATGGTAGCTCTTCCTAACTGCATTGGGAGTCTTGGCATAGCCAGGATGTCCTGAGAAAGGGGAATCATGAGCTTCCCACAATATCTTCTGCTTAAGTGACTGGCTTGCTGGTATACATGGCCTCATTCTATAGTAGACAAGTCCACTATTGATAGAGAATTCATGATACTGAGCCTATAGATTTTGGTTCTGATCCTTGATAGAGATTTCCCTTCACATCTTTTGATAGGCTGGATCATGGCATGCTTCCTCTCTAGCTAACTCAAGTATTGGATTGTTTGGCATAGATACTTTTGTAGCTAGAGATCTAGCCGTTGATGGATTCTGCAAGATTAGAGAATTAAGGAATGCCTTGCGACTAAGTGCATCAGTAACTACATTCTCTTTTCCTGGTCGATACTTGATTTTAAAGTCATACTCCTCCAGCACTTCAATCCACCGACGTTGCCTCATGTTGAGCTAACAATTCTAGATCATGGATATCATAATTCTTCTCATGACTCTTTAATTTCCTTGAAGAGTATGCTACAGGATGACTTTCTTGCATAAGCACACATCCTAAGGCAAGTGTTCTAGCATCAGTTACTACCTCGAACTCCTTATTGAGATCTGGAAGTTTTAGGATAGGTGTTGATACCAAACTTTGCTTCAATCTGTCGAAGCTAGTTTGTTCGGGAGTTGACCATGCAATGGATGTTTGCTTCTTCAGCAAGTCTATCAGAGGTGCTGTAATCAAAGCATAATTTTTTATGAAGACCCTATATCATCTTGTTAATCCAAGAAAGGTGCGTATTTCTTTGACAGATGTTGGTATTGGCCATTCTAGCACATCTTTGACCTTGGTTGGGTCCACTGAGATTCCTTCCGCTGATACTATGAATCCCAGATATTCAATCTGACGCTTGAAGAATGCACATTTCTTCATCTTAGCATACAGCTTGTGTGACCTCATTGTCTCAAGGACAATCCGAAGTTGGGGTTCATGATCTTCCTCCTGTTTAGAATAGACTAAAGTGTCGTCAAAGAAGACGAGCATAAAGTCATCAAGATATGGCCTAAAGATATCCTGCATTAACCTGTTGAAGGTGGCCGGCGCATTCGTAAGCCCGAATGACATAACTAGGAACTCAAAGTGTCCATATCTTGTGTTGAAGGCCGTCTTTGGGATATCTTCTTCCTTGATCCTTATCTAATAGTAACCGGACCTAAGATCAATCTTGGAAAAGATTTTCGCACCCTGAAGATGATAAAAAAGCTCATCTATTCTACGAATAGGGTGCTTGTTCTTGACAATTGATTGATTCCACCCTCTGTAATCAATACATAGTCGAAGTGTTCCATCTTTCTTTTTCTAAAGCAGTACTGGAGCTCCCCATTGTGAACTGCTAGGACGGATGTAACCCTGATCTAGCAGTTGCTTGAGTTGTTCCTTCATCTCAATTGCTTCTGGTATGGACATTCTATAAGGTCTTTTTGCAATTGGCGTAGCTCCTGGTACTAGCTTGATCTCATGATCCACTTCTCTTTGAGGCGGGAGTTCTGTCAACTCTTCAGGAAATACATTTGTGTATTCCTTTAGCCATGAAGGTCCCTCACTAGACTCCTGCTTCTGATCTAACTTGTTGAGCTTTATTTAGTAGACAAGTAGTCCTTTTCCGACTCCCTTTATAATCCGAGATGCTTTGGCCAATTGAATTTTTGGCTTCCTTGCTTTTCCTTGAGTTGTGACCAATTCCCCTTCAAAGTTTCGGAAGGATATTTGGCCCTTTCCACAATGAATGTAGGCGTCATTAGGCTTAAGCCAATCCATTCCGAGTAGACACTCATGGATACCTAAACTCATGACTCTGAATTCGACCGAAATCCTTTTTCCTCCAGAAAGAATTCCACCTTAGCAGTTTGCTTGGTACAAGTAACCTCACGACCATTTGCCAATTCCACAAGCAAGATAGGTGCTTCTATTGTGGCTATTCCTAATCCTTTTGCACAAGCTAGTGAGATAAAGGAATGTGTACTACCACAATCAATCAAGGTCTTGAAAATTTTACCTTGATAGTCCGATGGTGTCTGAATCACCGAGAACTGGAGATTCGGGCCTTTCTTGTGTAGAGTGGCATGAACTGATGCCCTTTCAAATTCTGCTTCCATGGTCTAATCTTCTTCTTTTTTGCACATTTGCCTATTGGCAATGCAGGCGGTTCTTCCTCTACCTCGGGTAGTGGCTCCGTGACCACGGCTAGTTCCTTGGAAAGGTGCTTGGCAATGTCCTCCTCCAAGTTTGGGACATTGCCTCTTGAAATGACTGGGCTCGTTGCAGTGGAAACAACGGAGTTTTCAGCCATTGCTTTGAGTAGGGAAAAAGTTGTTGACACTATTAGTCCTTTCTTTCTTTCTTTGTCCCCGATTCTCACCTTGAATTCTCTTCATCTGAGCCCTGAATGCTCCTCTATTTGGGTCATTATAAGACCATGTTTTGTTACCCCTTGGTCTAACCTGCACCTCTTGAATTATAGGGGCAGCTGGAATGAGTGCGTCCTGTAGATCCGATGGACGCATAGATTCGAGACAGGTATTTACTGGTGGTTTTACACCAGCACAAAACTTTGACACCTGCTGTGCCATGTCCATCTGTGGCGCATACTTAAGAAGTGAGACAAATTTAGAGTAGTATGCATCAAGAGTAAGCCCCAGCTATTTTTAGCTTGTAGAACTCATTCATTTTCTGCGTGCGATATGCAAGTGGTAAGTATCTTCCCTGCACGGCTTTCTTCAGCTTCTCCCAAGTAACGGATCCTTTCGCGATCCCTTGATCCCTGTACCATTGCTTCCACCAAATCTTGGCTTTGCCGGTGAGCTTCAGCTTGGTGAGCATAGCCTGATTGGCGAGTGTCGTACTGGCTGCTTCAAAGTAATCCTCCATGGATTCAATCCAAATTTCAGCATCTGCTTGGATGGACGTGCCTCTCCTGTCAAATTCGGGTGGCTTAATCTACTTGAGAAGAAACTTCTTTTCCTAGATTAGAGCAATACTTGATGTAGGAGGCAAACTGGGATTCGATACCTGGGGTTGTGCCTGGACAAAGATTTCTTATCGTTATTATTCATTAAGTGCTGTGTTTTATATTTCGTTTCCATTTCAGCTATATCAACCAAGTAATCTAACCACTTAACTTCTTATCAATTCTCAATGACAAAACAGACATTGATAAAAAAACAAGTCTTATTGTATTTATATGGGCATAGCCCTTTCGGAATACAACATGTCTTGGGATGATAAGCCAACTGTTTACATTTAGTTTGGGGAGAATAATGTTGTATTACATTTATCTACATGAATTGTATAATAGTATGGTTTCGGGTCATGGATCTTCAGGAATCTATAAGTCATTGGAAGTTCAAGGTATCCTTTCCTTTGGAACCCGTTCTTCTCATGGCACCCCAATACTTTAATCCTGTCGGCGGGGATTACACGAATCACTTACTCATATACATATGAGTTTAGTTTGACCCTCCGACCTTGAATATGTAAAGTTGAATTTACGTGAGCTTCCACAAAAATGAATAGCTTCACGACTTTTAGGTCTTCCAACCACTTGATCCTCTTTAGGTTGGTCTGTAGGTATGCAAACTGGTGGACAGCTATATAGTAGATTCCTGAGGTACCCGTCCATCTTCATTCCATGTACAAAGGCGATGAATTATAGATACATTCTAGGATGTTCATCATCTCAACCCTTTGTTGATAATGCAAGAAATGCATCGCAGTCATAGACATGACTCGAAATACCAAGAACCTCCTCCATGCTTCATAGTTCTACAAGACAGCATTGAAAGTAAGGAAATGTTTGGAATAGCAGCATTTGCTTTATGTCATCTTATTAAGATTTCATTAAAAAAATTCCGTTCTTGGTCCTCTGATACCAACTGTAACGTATCCACCTGTTATCTTCAGGACATGTCTTAGCAGTCCATCTGAAAGGATGTCTAAAAAGCTTCACCCGGCACTCCCATGGAATGTTACAGGGTTTGCAATCTAGGACTCTCCATGTCTGCCACGTAGCTGAAGTATTCCAGCCGTTCCCACTTAGGACTGACCTGAATTAGGGTTTTCCCTATTGGTCATTTCCTAATGGCAACTAGCATCGAACCCAAGCGAACTACTTTACGCAGAAATGCCAGGTCCAAAGCGGATTCACGCTGCACTTGGTTCAAGGAGAATGGGAAACGAGAGGGATGCGAAGCTCAACCTATCTACCATAAGGCCTAGTCCCATTCCATTCCCCTAAAATAACGTAAATCGAGATCATTTATAACTCTAGTCAACCCTCTTGTTGTTCGTGTTTTTTGAACGATATTCCCGCTGTCCATCTTGATTGAGAAAAGTTCCCGGCCAACTGGGACCACCCATCCATAGGACATACCTATGGCCATATCCACCGCACTTTCCTCAAGTTGTTTTAGTTATTTAATTACCTAACATATTTAGTTGGACATGTATCAATCAACTTCCTTAATTAGCCAGTTAGGCACTAGTTTCTTCACGTAACCATAGCACTTGACATAGAAAAGCAATGTCAAACAAGTTCCTTTTTAATAGGTTATCATATTTATCTTTGAAATACGTAGAGTCCAGCCCGTAGGCTTATCCACAATCTGCCCAAAGGCTATCCAGCAATCCACATGGATCACTAATCCAAGATTCTACCCATAGACTAGTATGAGGGCCTCGAGATCCAATCCCGAGTCACGTTAGCCTCCTGTGCAGGGCCAGAAAGGCAAGGGATTTATGGCCAGAGCCCCCCTTGGCATCCAAGCATCCTCCTGCTCTAAGTAGCACTCAATGAAGAGACCCCTTGCGGCAGGTTTGGTCCACCTTCCTGGTGTGGTTAACAACCCCCTTGGTTAGCGTCGGGCAGGTAGTCAGGGGTAACTGAACCGGCCTCTTCCTTCAGGCCTTCAACCGGAAGCATTAGATATCCATTTATCCTTTAATTCTTTGATCAAACAAAGAAAAACAATGCTCTTAAATGTGTAACAAGCACAATCATTTCCATTGGTCGTTATTGTTGGCCAACTGCTAAGGAGTGAATCCTTCTTTCCGAATGCATCTAGCACTCGATCCGGGATTACTTGCGACTTAGAAAGATCTCCTATATCCTAGGTTAGGGCCGTACCCTATTAACCCGACTTGGTCAATACCTTAAGTTCATATGTTATTTCAATTTATTGGTTGACAAATATCTAATCCCCATATCTTGGTCACTTTTCCCAAGAAAGGTACTATATCAGGACGATTTTTCATCCTCTTGCAAGATAACTTGCGTAAGAGTCTGCAAACCTCATTCCGAGGAATTTGGCCATTTCCTTGTGATCAAATCACAAGATTGAGTGATCTACTACTCGTTGCACAAGTGTCGCATCAAGCTATGGGACTATTTACCCTTCGAATGGAGTCACGAAACAATCTGTTCATGATTTATACATTAGGCTGATGTTGTCAGTCCTAGGGTTCCAAGTTCCATCTTTTTTTAGTGAGAGACTCCTAGGGAAAAACCTTAGTTCACTTCTGAAGTATGTTCCAATGTCCCTACATTCCGTGAATGTGGGCAAGTTTTTAGGGTATAGGAGTTTTAGCCTTGGCAATACGAGTGACTAGGTCACGTGTTAAATCCTAGTTAGTTCTTTGGAATTGAATTAACTCTTCCTAAATGAGTCCCTTCGCGGTTTTTAGGTGTTTAGTTTTAAGCCAACTTGTCTATTCTTGAAGGTAATTACACTATCATTTCCATAATCACATGACTCATTGTCTATGCGTAAGTTGATTTTCAAACTCTTACTTTTCAGTTCAGGATCAAGCATAGGTTAGGTTATAGCCTAATTTCAATTAATCATCAAACAATATTCATGCTAAAACCTGCACCCTTTTCTAATAATTATGCAGTTGAAAAATGATATTTATGCCAATTGACTAGAGTTATTGAACTTAAGAATCATTTCATGCCTTGCAATTTCCTATGGATTGTTAGCACTTTCCCTAATGACTCAGTGCGATGAAGATATGTCCTAATAATGCGGCATGCATTTTATACTCCCATGCCTAAAGGAGTGCACTATCTTAATTCTGTTTTGTAAATATGGACATTAATCTAAGTTTAATTCATTGAAATGCACAAAAGCTATTTGCTGGAAACGCATATCAATCTTTTTCTCACTTTATTTTGTTCGTTTTATTAAAAATACTAATGATCGAACTTTTCTATCTCGTGAGCTAATTCTTTCAGAATTAACCTAAGTATTTAAGACAAAAAATGCATCCTATCTCCAAAAATTATGCTCGTACGATTGAATTATAACAACATAAAAATTAGGAAGGAAAACCTGGATTTGTGGTGCGATGTCCACGTGGATGCTAAGAGACGATCCTCCTGCGGTTGCGCCTTGGGCTTTCTTAGGAGCCATTGCGAATGCAGCCTTTCCGTCTTGGATGTGGCTTTGCGAACTCCCTTTTGAAATTCCACCATCCTTTATGAGTTTTCTTTTCCTTCCTTTCGTAGAAGCTCTTTGAAGGGATACTTCTATGGAGGAGGGGAGAAACCACGAAAAGGGTTTAAAACCTGGGAATGGGGTGTTTTAAAAACCTCCGCGAGTAAGGCTCATTAAAGACACGGGAAAGGGCTTAATGACTTTTTAAGGACCCATAGGAAAGGGGAAAATAGAAGGTGTAAAAGACCCTACGAGAGCTTTTCTATGGGGGAAGAAGGTGTCAAAAGACCCTTAACAGTGGATTTTGTGTGGGGGCTTAAAGAGGAGTCTTTTCTTTTTGTGTGTGTGTGGGGTGGGGGGGGGGGAGGGATGAAGGACCACTTGAAGACCCTTCAATGGCAAATCAGGGGGGGAAAGGGGGCTTATAGAGCCCCGCCCTTAGAAGCTTTGGAAGCTTCTAGAAAGAGGCACATGGGGATGGAGGCGGCATGTTTCCTGTGGCAGCGAAGATGGTGGCGACCTCCTGACTCATGATGACAATTCGCAGCGTCTCGGCTGCACTCCTCTCTCCACTGCTCCTCTCCCTCTCACGGCCAGCATCAACCCTTCACACTCCACGGCAGCCCTCATTTCTATGGCAGCAACAACGCCCCCTGCATCCTCCTACTATCCTCGATTTAAATAGGTGAGGAGAGGGGATCCTCCCTCCCCTACGTGGCATCTCGTATGGCCTCTTTCCCCTTGCAAGCTCCATCGAGGAGCTTGATCATACCTTCTATTCCCCTCCCCCTCCAGCACGACAATCGACTGGGGGGATAAGGGAAATAATAAAAAAAAAATTGTCGTTATCGTAACCTTATAACCTCCTGAGAGGGGATTCATACGCGGAATGAGTGTTTTTATTTCGGAATTGTTACACTTGCTTTCTTTCTTTGTCCCTGCTTCTAACCTTGAACTCTCTTCATTTGAGGCCTAAATGTTTCTCTGTTCGGGTCATTATAAGACCAAGTTTTGTTACCTCTTGGTCTAGCCTGCACCTCCTGAATTATAGGGGTAGCTCGAATGAGTGCGTCTTGAAGATCTGATGGGTGCATAGATTCAAGATGCGTATTCACTGGTGGATTTAAACCAGCACAAAATTTTGACACCTGTTGTGTCATGTCCATCTGTGGCGCATACTTAACAAGTGAGATGAATTTAGAGTAATATGCGTCAAGAGTCAGTCCCAGTTGTTTTAGCTCGTAGAACTCATTCATTTTCTGTGTGTGATACGCAGGTGGTAAGTATCTTCCCTACACGACTTTCTTCAGCTTCTCCCAGGTAACGGATCCTTCTGCGATCCCTTGATCTCTGCACCATTGCTTCCACCAAAGCCTGGCTTTGCCGGTGAGCTTTAGCTTGGCAAGAATAGCTTGGTTGGCAGGTGCAGTACTGGTTGCTTCAAAGTAATCCTCCATGGATTCAATCCAAATTTCAGCATCTGCTTTGATGGACCTACCTCTCGGTCGAATTCAGCGGCTTAATCTGCTTGAGAAGAAACTTCTTCTCCTGGATTACGACAGTACTTGATGTAGGAGGCGAAACTAGGAATCTATACCTAGGGTTGTGCTTGGATAAAGGTTTTTTAATCTTATTACTCGTTAATTGCTATGATCTATATTTCATACCTAATTCAACTATCAACCAAGAATCCTAGCCACTTAACTTTTTATCAATTCTCATCGACAAAACATACATTGATAAAAAGAAGTCTTATTGCGTTCATATGGGCATAGCCCTTTTGGAGTACAACATTTCCAGAGATGATAGAGCAACTGTTTACATTTAGTTTGGGGAGAATAATGTTGTATTATATTTATCTACGGGAACTGGATAATAGTATGGTTTCGAGTCATGGATCTTCAGGAATCGGTAAGTCATTGGAAGATCAGGGTATCCTTTCCTTTGGTACCCATTCTTCTCATAGCGTCCCAACACCTTGATCCTGTTGGTGGGGATTACACGGGTCACTTCCTCATATACATATGAGTTTAGAACTCAACCCTCCAACCTTGAATATGTAAAGTTGAGTTTACGTGAGCCTCCACAAAAATGAACAGCTTTACGATCTTTAGATCTTCCAACCACTTGATCCTCTTTAGATTGGTTTGTAGGTATGCAAACCGGTGGGCAACTATATAGTAGATTCCTGAGGCACCTGTCCATCTTCGTTCCATGTACAAAGGCGATGGATTATAGATATGCTCTAGAATGTTCATCATCTCAACCCTCTGTTGATAATCTGGGGAATGCATTGCGGTCATAAACATGACTCAGAACACTAAGAACCTGTTCCATGCTTCATAATTCTGCAAGACAACATTAAAAGTAAGGAAATGTTCGAAACAACAACATTTACTTTACTTTTTCTTATTAAGATTTCTTAAAAACAAATCCTTCGTTGGTTCGCTCTGATACCAACTATAACGTGTCCACTTGTTGTCTTCAGGACATGTCTTAGCAATCCATTGGAAAGGATGTCTAGAAAGCTCCACTTGGCACTCCCATGGAATGTTACGGGGTTTGCGATCTAGGACTTTCTGCGTTTGCCACGTAGCGGAAGTATTCTGGCCGTTCCCACTTAGGACCGACCGGAATTAGGGTATTCCCTATTAGTCATTTCCTAAACGGAAACTAGCGTCGAACCCGAGCGAACTGCTTTACGCAGTAGAAATGCCAGGCTCGAAGCAGATTCACACTGCACTTGGCTCAAGGAGAATGGGAAACGAGAGGGATGCAAGGCTGGACCTCTCTGCCATAAGGCATAGTCCCATTCCGTTCCCCTAAAATAGCTTAAATCAGGATTATTATAACTTAGACTGTAGGTTAGCGCCCTTGCTGTTCGTGTCCTTTGAACGATCTTCTTGCTGTCCATCGTGATTGAGAAAAGTTCCCGGCCAACGGGGACCACCCATCCGTAGGACGGACCTATGGCCTCATTCACCGCACTTTTAGCATCAATCAGTTCCTACCACATTTAGTTGGACATGCATCAATCAGCTTCCTTAATTAGCCCGTTAGGCACTGGTTCCTTCACGTAATCATAGCACTTGACATAGAAAAGCAATGTCCAACAAGTTCCTTTTCAACAGCTTATCATATTTATATTTGGAATACATTCATAAAGTTGAACCCATAGGCTTATCCATAATCCGCCCGAAGGCTATCCAGCAATCCACAGGGATTACTAATCCAAGATTCCACCCATAAACTAGTATACGGCCTCAAGATCCAATCCCGAGTCATGTTGGCCTCTTGTGCAGGGCCCGAAAGGCGAGGGATTTACGACTAGAGCCCCCCTAGCACCCAAGCGTCCTCTTGCTGCAAGTAGCACTCAATGGAGAGACCTCTCGCAGCGGGTTTGGTCCACCTTTCCGACACAGTTAACAACCCCCTTGGTTAGGGACAAGGCAGGTAGACGGAGGTAACTGAAGCTGCCTCTCCCTTCACACCTTCAACATGAAGCATTAGATATCTTTTAATCCTTTAATTCTTTGAGCAAACAAAGCAAAACATTGCTCTCAAAACTATTACAAGCACAATCATTTCCAGTGGTCGTTATTTTGGCCAACTGCTAAGGAGAGAATCCTTCTTTTTGAATGCATCTAACACTCGATTTGGGATCAATTGCGACTTGGCAAGATCCCCAAGGGTTTGTTTATTAACCCTTATATCCTTGGGTTAGGGTCGTACCCTATTAACCCAACTTAACCAATACCTTTAGTTCTATTAGCAATAAATATGTTATTCCAATTTATTGATTGATCCTTTGCTTCCAAGCAAATATCTAATCCCTGTATCTTGGTCACTTTACCCAAGAAAGGTACTATATCAGGACGATTACTCATCCTCTTGCAAGATTAACTTGCCTAAGAATCTGCCAATCTCATTCTAAGGAATTTGCCATTCCCTTGTGATCAAATCACAAGATCATGCGACTCTGCAACCTGTTGCACGAGTATCGCATTAAAAACCATGGGACTATTTTACCCATCGAATGGCGTCTTCTAATCACGAAATCATGATTAGATAGGAAACAGGGTTAGGGTATCTTCATAACAATCTATTCCTCATTGCACTAGGTCGATATTGTCGGACCTAGGGTTCCAATTTCAAATCGAGTTTCAACCTTTTAGCCAGCGAACCTTAGGGTAGAAACCCTAGATCATCTCTCGCAAGTACATCCTATTGTCCCTACATTCCGTGAATGTGGGCAAGTCTTTAGTTTTAAGAGTTTCAGCTTTGGCAATAAGAGCGATTAGGTCATGTCCTCAACGTGCTCAATCCCATTTAGCACTTGGGATATGTTGCATTGATTTAACCATTCCTAACGAGTCCCTCTGGGTTTAGGTGTTTAGGTTAAACCAATTTACTTCTCTACTCTTGAAGATAATTACACTACCATTTTCATAACCACATGATTCATTTCTTACGTATAAGTTGATTTACAAACCCTAACTTTTTCGACTAAGATCAAAGCGTAAGTTAAGTTATGGCATAATTCCTAGTGATCCTTCTATAACATGTAATCAAGATTCATGCTACTAAGCTTTAGGGCTTTATGATCGAACCATGTAGCCTTTTTCTAACAACTATGCAGTTGAAATGAGATTTATGCCATTTGCCTAGAGTTTAATCTTCTTTATGCAAGCTAGAGTCATTTCCATGACTAGCAATTTCCTACGATTGTTAGCAACCTTCTTTAAAGAATCATTTTGAAGAAAAGATGTTTAATAATGCAACATGCGATTTATTCCTTCCATGCATAATCGAAGTGTACTATCATTATTTTGAATTGCAAAGATGGGCATTTAGTTAATCTAAGTTCTTTATTTTGTAATGCATAAAAACCACTTGCTAGAAATGCATAGAGATCTTATGCTCTTCTATTTCATTCGTTTAATACAAATGACCGATTCCTTGATCGAAGTTATTTCCTTTAATTTAGCCAAGGTATTTCAATCAAAAAAAAAATGCATCCTAATTTTCGTAAATGATCTATGCACAATCAAAATATTACGACATTAAATAAAATTTAGGAAAAAAACCTAGACTTGTGGTGAAATGTCCACATGGATGTTAGGAGATGATCCTCCTGCGTTTGTGCCTTGTGCCTTCTTAGGAGCCATCGCGTATTCGATCTTCTTGACTTAGTTCGCAAACCTATGATCTTGGCTCCTCTCTTTTGCACGCAAAATCTTCCTTTTTAGATTCGGCTTCTTGACGAAATTCACAGTCTTTTGGAATCGAGCTTTAGAAGGCTTAATATGCTTCCTCCTCGGAGTGGTGATTTTATGATTAGGAAATGGATTTAAAAGGCTTGTAACGGAAGAACTTGAAAGGAAATAGGGTTTTTTAAAAACTTTGTGGGGATGCAAGGGCTCAAACTCCGGGGCTATAAGGGAAGGAAAAGGCCTTAACCTTCAAGGAAAAAGGGGTGTAAAAGATTGTTTTGGGAAGGCAAATAAAAGGGGATCTTAAAAGATCCCGAGGTAACAAGAACCTGCTTGAGAGGGCAATAGGGAAGGCCCACGGGAAGGGTTTTAGCACTCGGGCTACTGGGAGCTTGTGGGAAATCCAAGGGGGAAAAAGGGGCTTAATTGGGCTTTTAAAAGGCTTGGATGGGACCCCACGAAAAGGGGGCTTTAGATCCCCAGGAGTTATTAAACCCACTTGAAAGGGTTTTAAGGAAAGGCCCACGAGAAGGGGGGCTTTGGAGGAGGCCCTTAAGAAGCTTCAAGAAGCTTCTTGAAGCTTCTCAAGAAATCTACTGGTGGCTCACGACCCAGTCCTTCGTGCTCACGCGGTGACTTCATAGTATCAGGCGATCATTCTCCTCCCTTCACAACTACCATACGGCCCTCCTTCAATGGCAACAAGCGCAATATGTCGTTGCCTTTAGCTCTTCCTCTCTAAGGGTCTATGGCGACTCCAACGTGATCCCTCCCTCTTACACGGTGAATCCGATTATCACAGCCTCCCTCCTTCCTTCCCAGTCCATCTTCTCCCTACATGGTGAGTGTTTTTTATAGGGAGGGGGAGAGGTGCCTCCCCTCCCCCACACGGCCTGATGCATGAGCATCAACCCTTCCATGAGCTCCAGCACGGTGCTCAGTCATCGTGCCTCCCCTCCCTCTCCTCCAACACGATCGTCGGCTAGGGGAAGGAGGGGATAATTTTAAAAAAAATTCCCTTATTGCACATTATCCTTTTGGCCTTGGAAATATTACATATTTGTTGTATCATTCTGTAATATTAGAGCATTTTATCAAGTTCTTATACATTGTATTATACTTTACTATATAGAGCTTTCCATTATACTGTATTTTCATAGTAAAAGCATTACCATCAGATTTTATGGTTACACTCTTTATAAATTTGCAATAAGCATATGGCTATACAATACTTACAAATACTCAATATGATTTTGCCATAGGATGTAATTTGATCTTCTAACAACACATATCATGATCTTTCATCAATTTATAGATTAGACCATATGGTCAAAAAATTTCTTGCAATATAAGAAGTACTTTTTGTTATTTTATTCAATACAATCTGAGATTTGGCCATGATGCCAAATCTTTTCTTATAATATAAAAAGTAATTTATGTTCTTTTTTCCAATATACTGTGAGATTTTGCCATGTGGCCAAATCTTCTCCTTAAGCTATCTCTTGGCCAAAATAAAGACTCTTGTAGTATCATAATATCTTGCAACCAATCAAGCACTTTGTTCATTTTACTACAAGAATGACATTTCGCCATTTGGTCAAATGCTTTCTTATATTATCAACCCTTGCTTACTTCCAAAAGGAAATGCTAGTTTCTACTTAGAATTCCTTACTTTCTATAATTTGGCCATGTGGTCAAATCTTGTCTTGCAACAAACAAACCACTTTTTTGGAATTTGATCCCAAAAAATTAAGACTAAATCTATGGTGGGTTCTATCACACAAATTTTGGGTATGCTAGATTTGGTTGTATGGAAAAATGTTCTAAGAAAAACATCTTCTATATTATCTCCAAAAAAGGAAGACCATGTTCTACTTGGAACTCCTTGATTACCTACTATATTTATAGGAAGTTTCGCCATGGGGTCAAAACTTGTTCTGCAACAAACAAACCACTTTGTTTCCATAAACCATTTCTTTCATTTCAATTTTTCATAACTTCCTATAAATATCGTATCATTTTGCCACAAATTAGCCACTTTTTCCATTCCACTACAAAATAAAAATTGGCCATATGGTCAAATCTTTCATTTTGTTATCAATGCTAGCATCCAAGAATCCCCCATTCTTGTTTTGTTCAGCCATATGATCAAATCTAATCTCATAAATCTTGCAAACCATGAGACCACTTTTTCATTCCATTATAAAACAATATTTGGCTATACAGTCAAATCCAATTTCACAGCATGTTACAACAAATGAATCGCTTTCTTCATATGGTTATGAAACTAGATTTGGCCATATGGTTAAAAACCAGTTTATAGAAATGGTCTTATCTTATAGGTTTCACCATGAGGTCAAATCTCCACCTTTCAAGTGTTTTCCACTTTATCTTATATTGATATATATGGGATTTGCTACAAAGCTATATTTGTTTATATGTGAATCTCATATCACAATAAACCGCATCCTTTCTTTAACTAGCCTTTAAAAACCCTATGGTAAAAAACCATGGCAAAGTTTCTAATCTTATAGATAAGTCTTATGACTAAATAAGATTTGACCACATGGCTAAAACCAATGACAATGTTTCTACAATATAGCTCATTTCAAGGGAAACTTACATGTGCAGTAATTAAAATGTTAACATTGGGCCAAATGGAATTGTGAGATTGCTACATAACCACATTGATATATAGGTGGATCTCATATTGGACTAAATCTCATTCTTTGATTAAATAGGATTTGACCACATGGCCAAAAATCTTAGCAAAGTTCCTAGAGTATGATCCTTGCATAGGAAACTTACATGGAGAAGAAATCCAATATTAACTTAGGGACAAAATCATCCATGACATTTTCTACATAACCACAATGATTTTTCACTATATCTCATACCACAATCACACTCAACATTTCATTATCATTTGACCATTTGGTTAAGCCCATGGTCAAGTCTCACTATTAATAGAATTTGATCTTCTCACCGAAGTCCATGGCAAAGTTTTCACTATATGATTCTTTCAAGAGAAACATAATGAATGCTAACTTAGGTCCAGGATAATCCATGAGATTTGATACATAAGCACACATTTATGGTTGGATCTCATATCACACTTAGTCTCAAATTTCAATATTTCATTTTATGAAAGAGTCCCTTTGGAGTACATTTGTCTTGTATTTCATAAAATCTTGTGATGTTGTGTTTTCAATTTTCAACTTAGAAATCTTATTCATTTATTTGGGTTTTGTGAATTTTGAATATTTTTAAATCCACTTTTGTCTAACAACTTTTTCTCTTTGTAGAACTATTCAATGGCAAAGAAAGATAGCACATCCAAAAAGGATACCCAAACCATTGATGGAGTTAGTGGTGGTTTTGTGTATCCATGGTATGTGGATGTTTATGATAGTCAAGGAAAAAGGGCTGACAATGTTCTTTTATTCACTTTAAAGAGTGATATTGCATTTTTTCAACAATATGGCGTAATAGAGAAAATAACAAATGGATGTGCTCGGAAAGAGGGAATACCATGTAATCTTGTTAAGATCAAGGGGAAAAATGTAGTATACAAACTTGATCCTTTGTCATTTCACTTTTCCCGTATTAAAGAGGATGAAGAATACTCTTTGAAAACAATGGGATGGACCTTATTTGAGGAGGTAAAGGGCACATAAGACATTATATTGGCATTCCAAGCTGTTCAAAATAGTGAGCTACTTTCCCTATCAAGAAAATATGATCGCCCCAACAAAAGAATGAAGCTCCAAGATAAACAAATAGACTTGAGATCTTCACCTTCCCCTCAAGAAGAAAATAATTCATGGAGTCCTACAAGCTCAAAGTCAAAATCACCTCAACAAAGTTCCTTGTCACAAGCTCTTGTTGTTAGTATGGCTACTAACACTACTAAGAATGATGCCACTTTACCTTCCATGTTAGAAGTTACATCTGCAAAGCTAATAATTTCTCTTGAGGTCAAGGGAGTAGAAAGAACATTCTATTTTCCTGAAATAGTTAAGAAGAAGGGAAAGAAGGAAGAATCATGATTTGACATGTTTGAAAATTTCTTTCCATTTTTTCCAACACAATTTCCTATTCTCGTTGATAGGTGTTATGAGGCACCTCCTTTGTATGCTTATAGGTCACTATGTTGGGATTATGTAGAGAAGCTAACCACGTCTTTCATAAAGACTCCCATGAACCCAGCAACAGTAGCATATCTTATTGAGGTGAAAGATACAAGCGCATCTACATCCTCTAGAGATTTCACATTGAAGGCCATGTTGTTGTGGACCATGCATGACTTTCCAAGATACAGAGAGTGTTTAGGTACATGTATATAACTCTATATTTGAAATTCAAGACTTAAATCAATTGCATTTTATTAATTCACTTGTTTGTTCAGGTTTAACCACATTAGGATATCATGCATGTCCTATTTGCGGTCCCTCTCTAGTTTCCTCTAGGCCGGCACGTTTAAAGAAGGTTATCTACGACAATCATCATTGATTTGTTCCTATTGACAATCCCAAATATGTTCACCCTACTAATGGAATGACTCCACAATCTCTAACCATTCGAGATTGGAAGGAGAGATGGATTAATGCCGACAACCACCCTCCACTCGACATGAGTCGCTAAGAAGTTCATTTCTCTCGATTGACTTTAAAGTATTTAGCATGATGAATTGTTTACATAATATATTGTTTGTTTGTTAGGTTCTCTATATTTTTTCATCCTTCGTACTGGACTGAACTCAAGATCAATCACATGTTGGATCCCATGCACATATTCAAAAATGTTGTATCTACATTATGGGATCACTTGATACGGGCTCGTGATTCAGTCAATGTAAGGGAGGATTTACGTAACATTGGTCGCATGAGATGAGCCTGGCCACTCATTGGACCCAGAGGAAAGATTTAGCTACCCCATGCACCTTGGATGTTGTCAAAGAACGAGGAAAAAATAGTGAAGGAACAAATATGTAGCTTTCAAACACCCACAGGATGTATGAGATGTCTCAAGGGAGACTTCATAAAGAAAAAGAAAAGAGGTGTGGAGCAACTATCTCGTTTGAAGTCCCACCATTGGCACAAAATGATTTAAGTAAGGGTATCTCTAACCATGAATATAGTAATTAGTGGAGTAACTATGTGTAAACTTTGGGGTATGATGACTTTTTCCTCAACTAATCATTTGATCTATGAATATTTTTTACATTTAGTTCGTACTTCCTACTAGCATATCCCATTGTGTATCCAAAGATGTACGTGATATCATTTACAAGATGGGAGAGCTTTTGGGGTGTGTATACATTGTATTTTTTCATTATATATCTTTGAATTTCTACACAAAAATAAACAATTCTCAAATACATCCTGATAGATACGTGAGCTCAAAGGAAATTGATCCAAACACATTGCAAGATGCTCGAGCATTATCTATTGAGGTGATTTGTTTGGTGGAGGAAATTTTTCCTCGATCCATTTTGACTACTCAATTAAATTTACTCGTACATTTGATTGATGAGATCGCACTTTGTGGGGCAGTTCATGCAAGGTGGATGTTTTTTCTTGAGCGCTTCATGAAAACCTTGAAAGATTTTGTCAGGCAAAAAGCACGGCCTCAGGGGAGCATGGCTGAGGGTTGGTTAGTGCAATCATCCCTTGTTTATATCTCTGAATATCTTGCTGAAGTGGACCCCTCTCAACCACGACTATGGAAAGATGATGAAGACTTGAGGATGACCTCTATAATACCTGAAGGAAAAGGAATGAGTAAAGTGCTAACAAAAGAAGAACTTCGTAAGTTAAATAGTTTTTGTGTGCTCAATAGTGATGTAATGAGAAAATGGGTGACACTATATAATGAAGCAAGGGCAAGAAGAAAAAGTAAAAGACAAGCATTTCGCACCAGATATAGACATAATGTCTCATTTCCAGATCATCTAAATGCGCTCCCACGTCATATTGATATAGATTGGTTACATGAGGAAATGGAGAGAATGGAAAAAGAGGAGAAAATTAATATATCTCAAGAAGAGTGGGAATACACACGAGGTTGCTTATCAAAGGTGAGACATACTATCAATTAATTTGTTTCTATAAGTTTTATTTTATATAAATAATTGACATATTTGATCTTTTATCTTTTACTACTAGTGCACATTATTCAATGCTATTTGGTGTGAGGGTAACATCTTCGAACTCAACGTATAGATGAAAAGAGAAATACCCAAGATTGTGGTGGCCTTTCTCACTTCGAGGATGCCAGTGGTACCATGGAAGGTTATTGTGGCTTGATCCAAGATATTCTGAAGCTTGACTTCATATAATTCTTTATATATGTACTGGATGTGAAGTGATTTAAAGGAGTGGTAACAAATGGTGAGCATTGCACAATCAGACATCATCCAAGTGGTTTTGTAATCATTGACTCTACAAAATTTCACCAAAACAAGAATGACACATTAGTACTACCTCAACAATGCGAGCAGATATATATGCAAAAGCAAATTTTTTAATATGTATACATGTGATACATATACACAATAAAATAAGTATTTACATTTCTTGCTTTTGTTTTTCAATTACAGGTTGTGTATCATCCAATGGTAAACAATAACCAATGGTGGTATGTCATCCCTATATCTAATCGTTCAAAACCAATATATGGTAATATTTCCGACATAGAGATAGCAGATGACAATCCAACAATTAATGATGATGTACATGATGACACCATAATGGATGATATGCGTCATATAGTACAAGATGAACCGCGCGAGGATGTTCAAGAAAACGCAGAAGAAGACAATAATGTGATTGTCAATGATATTGATGAAGTTATTGAGCAATATAGCAACACATCTGATAGTGGGATAGACTTATTTGTTTCGTTACCTCTTTGTAATGTAGACCTAGAAGTAGATAGTTTAGCAAGGGCTGATCTCATTGAAGATGAGATGGATCATTCACTGTAACATACTTAATTTGCTTAATGATTCAATGTGTATTCTTAATTCTATGGTTTTTATCATGCGCACACGTGCATACTCAAGAATCAATAGTCAAGTTTAAAGCTAAATTGAATTTTCCATAATAAAAAGGAAGTATTTTTTATCATCTTCAAGTAGAGAAATTACGAGATACATATTGCAATGCTTGCTACTAATTGTATAATAAGGTTTATGTCGCTTGCCGCTAATTACTTATATCAGGCTTGTCAACAGGAGGAACTGCCATTCATTAGAGAGCAATGAAAAAATAATTATTAACTCTGGTTTTTTTATTCAACGATTCAATGTGTATTTTTAATTCTATGGTTTTAATCATGTGCACACATGCATACTCAAGAATCAATTTCAGGTGGTTAAATAATTATTAACTTTGGTTTTTTTATTATATTAAGTCCAATTTTAGGTGGTTAAATAATTGTGCGTCTGGTGGCACATCTATATTGGCGTCTATTTACGCGGATATATAGACACAAATTTCGCGTCTATTTACATGCTCTTTTACACGCACATATAGACGCAATGATAGACGCGCCCGACTTTGCGCATCTAACATGCGCGTCTATGCCTCGTTTCTATTGTAGTGCTAGTTGCAAAAAGGCCCTACAAGATGTCCATTCCTGAAGCTATTGAGTTAAATGAACAACTCAAACAGCTACTAGACCAAGGGCACATATGCACCAACAATTCTCCTTGGGGGACTCCAGTCTTGTTTCAAAAGAACAAGGATGGTACACTTCCACTTTGCATCCATTATAGAGGTTTAAACTAAGTAACCATCAAGAATAAGTACCTCATTCCAAGGATAGACAAGTTACTCGATTGATTGTAGGGAGAAAAAATCTTCTCCAAGATTGATTTCAGGTCATGGTATTATGAGATCCACATCAAGGATGAGGATATTTCAAAGACAGCATTTAATACTAGATATGGTCATTTTGAATTCACAGTAATGTCTTTTGAATTGACTAATGCCCCTACCACATTTAACTGGCTAATGCATGACATGTTTAGACCATATCTCGATGATTTTGTACTCGTCTTCTTTGATGACACCTTGGTTTATTCCAAGAAAGAGGAGAATCATGACCTCAAGTTCGCATCAGCCTTTAGACTCATAAGCTCTTTGCTAAAAAGAAAAAGTGGGATACACATGACTCCCCTTCTTTAGGCCATCTCAAATATCTCAAGACCCTGAACACGCTTAGAAAGAGCTACTATTGGGGAAGGCTTAAGGGAGACTTGCTCAAATATGTCACGAAATATTTGTCTTGCCAGCGCATTAAGGCAGAACATGTCAAGATGCCTTGGAAGCTGCAATCTCTTGACATCACCCAAATGAAGTGGGAATTTATCAACATGGACATTGTTGTTGGGTTAGCTTCAATGCAAGGAGGCTACAATTTGATTATGGTTATAGTAGACATACTCACCAAGGTTGCACACCTTGTTCCAATCAAGAAAAACTATAAAACTTTAGATATTGCTAGATTATTCATCAAGGAGATATTCAAACTCCATGGGTTGCCTAGAAGAATCGTTAGTGACTGTGACTCCCTCTTCACATCTCACTTTTGGAGAGGAATATTCGAGGCCATTGGGACTCAAGTCTATTTAAGTAGAGCCTATCACCTTGAAACTGATGGCCAAATGGGGTCAACCAAGTCAATGAAGATATCCTTAGAGCTTATTGCTATCGCAAACCTAAGAAATGAATCCAATATCTACCAGTGGTAGAGTTCACCTATAATGCTTCCTACCAGCAAAGCATTCAAATGAAACCTATTCAAGCATTGTATTGGCATGATTGATGTACTCCATTGAGCTTTTTAGATCCTACTTTAAGGGTAGAAGCTTCTAAGGAAATGCTCGAGGTAATGGATGACCAAGTTAAGGCCATCAGACAAGATATTAGAGCCGCCAAGGACAGGCAGAAATCCTATGCAGATCTAAATAGACAAGAGCGACCCTTTAATGAGAGAGACATGGTTTTTATTCATGTATGGCCCAAGAAGCATTCCTTATCATTGGGAGAATTTAAAAAACTGAGTCCAAGGTATTGCGGACCCTACAGGATCCTCAAATGCCTAGGGCCCAATGCCTACAAACTCCAACTCCCTGAGAATGTAAAGGTTCACAATGTATTTCATGTTAGGCTACTAAAGAAATATGTATCCAATCCTAGCCATGTACTCAATGATCAAGAAGTTGTAATGCCAAGCGAAGGAATCCTTGAGCTTTGGCTGGATAGAATCCTAGACATTTAGGAAAAGAGATTGAGGAGTAGAATCCTCAAGGAGTACCTCATCTAGCGGAAGGACTTTCCAAAAGAAAATGCCACATGGATTGACTAGAGTACTCTCAACCAACAATATCCCTAATTCCTTTTGAGATGAGGACATCTTGATTCCTTAAGGAGGAAAGGATGTAATATTTCCCTCCCTCGTTGTATGACCCCCCCTTAATTAATGAATTTAAAAAAGAAGGATAAACGCCCCCCTTTGCTCACACCGGTAGCTAGCAAACGGAGGGGGAGGGGGCAACCATGTGATGACAAGCCGGTGTGGGGGAGCTTCAATGAGAAGAGGACGGGCAGCTGCTGCTGGTGGCTGAGGTGAGAGGGGGGACAAGATTTGCGTATGGGCGAAGCGAATCGAGGCTTTCCAAAACATGTATGTGGAGCAAGGAGGCATCGGCTTCATGGGGCCATACACCTGGCTACCCCGATGGGGATGGGGGGGGCTCCATATCATACTATTCCCCCCCCCCCCCCCCCCCAATACCACTATAAAATCCCCTTAGGCATAAGAAGGAGGGGCATTACTAACATTACTCTTCCCTGCTGTCAAACTGGAGGGAGAGTGAGTGAGAGAAAAGAGAGAGAGAGAGAGAGAGTAAGAGAAAAGAGAGAGAGAGAGAGAGAGTAAAAGAAAGAAAGAGAGAGAGAGAGAGAGAGAGAGAGAGAAATTTTCCCTTGGAGGCTTCCAAGCTTCCCCTTTCTTTTTCCCCCTCTTTGAGAGGGTTCTCATGGTTGATTTCCTTCCACAAGGAGTCAACTCTCTTCTAGCCTGGGTACTTAGCCACGAGGAAAAAGTCAAACTATACGATGCCTCCCAAGCAAAGTAAGGTCCAATTGAGCGTGAATCCTGCTTCAACCAATGCAATTGTAGGTCAAGGAACTGTGACACTTGGTAACCAGGTGCGTCCCATAAATCATACTTTGATGGGAACTCTTAAAAACGTAGATTAAATTCATTGGGAAGGGAGAAGTATTCTAGTTAAAAAAATTTAGGATAACTAACCACCAATTCGGTTGCATTATTCAATCAGGTTGGAAATTGTGTCTTATTGCACTTTATCATCTTTAGAACGAACAATTTGCACAAAATATTTCGCATTTGTGTACACTGAAATCAAGGACTTTATTGATTGTGTTCATAGTGCATTAGATTTAAACAATTTCATTGGCATGCTTGAG
Source organism: Lygodium microphyllum (assembly GCF_053477565.2). Taxonomy (NCBI): domain Eukaryota; kingdom Viridiplantae; phylum Streptophyta; class Polypodiopsida; order Schizaeales; family Lygodiaceae; genus Lygodium; species Lygodium microphyllum. Next base: position 76,008,395 of record NC_141158.1, read on the forward strand.
AGGTAAAAGAAACTGAAAAATGGGTTGTCGGGACGATAAAGTATAGTCATCATTAAGAGAAAATCATACTTTTTGCATTGCGGAATCGGTGAGATTGGAAAGGTAGGAATAAAGGCTTGAATCAATTCCATGAGGATTGTGAGTTGCTATGATAACAGTTAAGTATGTTTAGGTCATTGCAATACTAAACGGGATATTAGGCTGCTATAAACATTTAGAGAAAAGTAGCTTGCATTTGAATTAGGTGTGATGAATTCCTGTTCCTCGCACAAAAGGAAAATAAAAGTCTTTATTTATGATTTTCATAAGTGCATTGAAATGAATTCCCTAGAAAATAACTCCGCATTGCATCATCGTCTTAAGAAAGACTTGCATCTAGATTGTGTGGTATCGTGGACAATTTCAGTTGCACTGCTAGGGATTCATCTTAAAGATAGTTATAAGACACGCATATGAAGAGCTAAACTTAAGTGGTCAAGGTAGTTCAATAAGATGAGTCATGTAGACGTAAAGATAGGGCTTAACTCCACTTATTTAGGGACTAAAAGTAAACGAGTCAAACTATTGTTACATTCATAGGTTGACCTTGAGACAAGTGAACCAATCATTGGTCTTTGCCCTACATCTGGCCGCGATAAATCCAAAACAATCTTGGAGATATTTCCTTTAGCCATGATACAACTAGATGTTAATATAAGAAAACTCGAGTATCATTTTCCCAAGACAAGAACCTTGGGCTAAGGGCTAGTAAGCTAGGATAACTACCATTCAAGAACTATTGGATATAGATCCAATTGCATAATTGCTCACTCCTATCACATAGAAGTGGGGTCGGAAAGAAGGTATTATCTATCCCTCAAAGGATATTGAAAATTGACACAAGGGCAAGAAGGACAAATGCTAAGCGTTAAAGATAGGGACTCCACCTTAGTAGATGTCCCAAGCACTTGCTTGCACCATTGTTTATGCCTCTAAATTTAGGAACACCGCTTGTAAGAAGATTGTATGACCCCAAACTCATAAAAGAAATGGAAATAATGAATTAGGTTGATATTTTGAAAGGCACACCAAACCACCTCTAGTTGGCTTCCAACCCTAGCCAAGGGGGGTTTAATAGCCGTGATGGGAACGTGGACCGAACCTGTCCCAAGAGGTCTCTTCGCAGGTTGGTTTGAATGTAGGAAGATGATTGGATGCTAGAGGGGGCTCTAGTCATAAATTTCTCGCCTCTAGGTCCTACTCAAATGATATGTGTGACTCGAGATAGATTCTTGAAGCCCTTGTTACTAGTGCAAGGGCAGAATGTCGGAGGAAATAAGGTGCATCCTCATGGATTGTGGATATTGTCCCTTTTTAAACAAGACTTGTATCTCAGTTAAGATGCTAATACTAAGTTTACTTCCAAGGAACCTATCTTAAATTGTCTTTGTGGTAGTGCCATAAGATTACGTGAATGAACCATGTTCCCTAAAAGGCTTAATTAAGGAAGCCACTTTTAAATGTCACACATAAATGTGATAGGGCTAATTAAATAACTAAAGTACCCCTATTGAGGGAAGCGGGTGGGCAGAACCCCTGATGGCAGGTATGTCTTACGGCAGGGTGGACCTAGAGAACTGGGGGGCTTCTCACAAGATTTTACCGTCGTTTGACCTCTAGGCAATGTGAGGTTAGAACCCAACTCAGGTTGTTTTAGGGGACTGAAATGGGATCATGCCCTACTCGCAGAGAGGTTGAGAAACGCATCCCTTTCATTTCTCATTCTCCTTAAGCCAAGTGCGGTATGGATCAGCTTTGGATTGGGTAACCTCATGTAAAGTAGAATGTCCAAGACCCGACGTAGGAATGCTATGAGGAGACCTTGACCGCCATTAGGGACTCAAGTTTCAGGTCGATCCTAGTGGGTTTGATCGTGAGCGTTCCATTGCGAGAGGCGGACTTGGGAAACCCTAGGCAGAAAACCCCGTGACATTTCATGGGAGTGCCAGGTGGTGACACTTAGATTTGTTTCTTGATGAACTGCTAAAATATACTTAGAAAACCAATAGGCAGACATGTCAGAGCTTAACAATTTCCATGATATCAATTGCTTTCTTTGTGAGAAAAATGACTTCACAATGGAGCTTTCGGAGTGGTCCTTTTCTTGCTATAAGAGGCCATTCATGATCAGAGGGTACAATAGGGGGGTTTTCACTGCGAGGAACACTTTTCTGTTGTCAATTTGTCACGAGATAGCCTGTAGAGACCGTTCATTCTATGAGCTTTGCCTTCACATGAGATGTCAAGCGATTGTAAGCTCTTGATCTCAGCTTTGATACCACTGGTGCATAAATCAGATGGTGTATTCATGCCTAGTGAATGCCGGAAGGCTCCCAAGAACAAAGAATTCTACAAACCTTCATAATTTCAAGAACAAAGCAAAAGGGAATTTGCACGGCATGAGACAAAAAGACAAATTGGATGCAATCTTCCCCCATGCCTTGTGTGAGTACTTCAGAAGGTATATATTTATAAATTTATTTATCTTTTTGCCCAAAAATAGTCCACTTTACAAATAGCATAATTTTTCTTTTTTGTTTTCTTTTTCCCAAATATGAAGTAAGGCGTTTGGGCGTCCGAAAGTCAAGCTGTGCCCAAATACAAATATCAAATAATGAAATATTTAATTGAGCGTCTATGGGAAGTGCCTATGGGCATACAATGTTGTAAATTTATTGTCAAGTGCTTTAATAAGTAAGCACACTTAAATAAATATTGGTGCCACACCTTTAGTGATAAGGCGTGCACCCATCAAAAATAGTAATTCTTCTCGTCATTTAGATTTACGACATCGCTTGCTGCTATCCAATGCCATCGCTGCCTACTCTACACATCAATTGAAGCATTCACAATTGTTAGAAAATAATTAAATAAAATCCAACAAAATTGAATACCTAAAAGTCTTCAACTATAAAATAATTAAATAGGTTGAAACATTGAACTTATCTTAATTTAATTCAAGTGCACACTCTAAACTCGTAAATGTCTATTAGTTTAATATGTATTTTATAGAATCACCCGATGTGGAATTACCTACGTTCACATTAAATTAATCTGATGGTCGAAAAGGACAAGGGTACCCATCAACTTCTCGTGCAAGGAATCCTCTTTATATACAAGCCCCAGCAAATAAATAGTTCCTTACGAAATCCACCATGGAATATGCCTCTTGGCATCTGCAGAGCAGTGGAGATGGTCTATCTTTTTGAGAAGTACCTACCTACTAGCATGCTCAGGATACAAACTGACCTCTTGGTGCATCTTGTAGATGAAGTGGAGATTGTGGGACCCATCCATAAGCGATGTATGTTTTTCTTGGAGCACTTCATGAAACCGTGAAGGGCTTTGTGCGACAACGCGCTCCAAAAGGTAGCATATTTCACAATGGCTACCACAACGGTGGATTTACAATGGCTACCAGCAGTGGATTCATACAATAGTATGCTATGGTGGCTGAAGGACGATAACAGACTTGACTAGAGATATGGTGGTTGAAAATGTGGTAGAAGAAAGGATGGATGTTGAAATGGAGAAGAAAGTGAATCATTTTTGTATGTTACCTCATACATCCATGGAGAAGTGGCTAAATACGAGCAGGCCACGAGAGATCGAGAAGAAATGCGATCATAATTTTGATGCAGTATATGCAATCAAATGATTCGATATCCTGAGATCATGGAGGATATGTCGTGGTTTATGTCTATGCGATGATTACATGGATCTTTGATTGTAGCTTCTCATAAAGTGGTAGGGGTCTCTACTAACGAGTAGGAATTCTTGAGGGGAGTCTGTTCAATGCTCCTTTGCATTGGGATAAGCTTTTTGATGGCGAGGATCTATAGCTCGCACTTAGATTCATGCACTACAACAAAAAGGCCTCTTAGACGCACTCTTAGACGTGATTTTTAAATTGAGAGAAAATCTTATAGGCACGTCTATAAGCCCGTCTAAATGTGCTTGTACCATTTCGTGTCTATAGTCGCGTGTATAAGGAATTCCATACGCACCAACAAATGCACTTTAGACGTGCATATACACGCATAAATAAATGCGTAGATAAAAACCAAAATAATTATTTATTTAATTTCTTTTGTGTGTCTACAAGTGCGTCTACATGGAAGATTAGATGGGCACATAGACACGTGCATAGATGCGCTTTTACATGCACCAGTAGACCCGACTGCAAAACCAAAAATATCATTTTTTTAACAAAGATATTTAATTTCTTTTTATTAATTTGAATTATATAGCGTGTCTATGGGTGTGTGTACTCTGCATTCTAGACACGAGTATAGACGTGCATTTTCTACAATTTATATGCGCAAATAGATGCGAAGCACAAAATTAGAAAAAAAAACCTGAGAGCATGTGGTTGCAAATTGGTTTTTTTTTCCCCCCTCCCATACATCAAATTGTGCATTTGGGAAAAACACAATGGATTTGAAGGTACGAGAATTGAAAACAAAAATCCATGTATTCATTATATATAAAACGCATTTACATGGGGAGTTTAAGTGCTTGCGATCTAAAGCATGGCCGCAAGCAATAGGCTCAAAGATGGATAATAGAAAAAAAAAGAAACAAGGCCATAGAGGAGGCATGGTGCTCCTCTACGAGTCTGAAGAAGAAACATCTTTGCTACCACCACCATCGCTCCTGGCGTCGCTATCCCCCTCCTTGCTATGCTCCACATCGGGGTTCACCTACACACACAAAAGATCAAGGTTGCTTACGTATAATTGCAAAGAAAAAGTTATAATTAGCCAGACTTTTAATAGGAAAGTAAGAAAAACATACCTCCTCTGGCTATCGAATCCTCATAGCCCGGTTGTATTGCTCCTCAGTGATGAGACCTTCCTCATAGAAGTGAAGCCATGTGGCTGCGCGGTTATGGCCTCGATGGTAACCTACCTCCCTAGGAGTAGGCATCCTACCAACAATAGTAGTCTGCAAAACAATTATGATATACAAACAATTATGAGACACAATGTATTAGAATAAATTACATAAAGAATTGAAAAAAATATTAATTTTAAAAAACTAAAAATCAAAACATACTTGCAAACTCTGCCTCCCACGACTCTCTGCCACCCGATCCGTAATGCGACGATCCCATAGTTTCCATTTGGATGCGTCGCACCTCTACGTGCTGGCGACTCTTCACTTTCTCTACTGCTTTCTTCTTGGCTTTCTTTCACTGTATGTGGTGGCACATAGGTGGTTGACTATAGGCTCCATGCTCCTCCTCTTGTTTCCGCAGTGATTCCCTGGTGCGTGTCATGAGGTGGGATCTTTTGTTGTGAAGCAAATCCCTCACTTTTGTGCGTCCCCAATCATCCGAGAATCGCTGACCCTCAAGATTTGGGTACCTCCTATGGACTGCTCTGAGCACCTCCTGTCACACAAGCTGCTTTTTTGATTCTTGAAGTAAATGAAACAATCTTTATACATCGCATGCACGACGCTCCTCATGTACGCCATTACATCCCTTCCTTCATCATCATGGAAGATGCCACCAGTATCTGTAACTCTATAGTACTAGCATACAGGCTCCTCTACGTGATCTTCTAGTGAGGGTGATCGCTCGCCACCTCCTGGGCAACCCCCACACAAGCCTCGTCCTCCCCCTCGACTCTCCCTCCTCCCTCTCTGTCGACTATCCTCTGTCTCGTTGGATGCACGTGCTTCTGCAAATGCACGTGCGTCGGCTAACGCTTGTGCTTCAGCCGATGCATGTACAGGCGTCGCATGTGGAGTACTTGCAATTGGGGTTTGGACATTTGGTGTTTGGGAAGCAATGCTAGACAAAGACGTTAACGGCATTCCAGACATAACGCTAAAATACCTTGTCTACTGTGGGAGAGCGGCCAAGATGTCTAGTCATCTCTCCCATGAAGTCTTCCTTACTAGGAAAACCTCTAAAAAAAGCATTGATCCCTCTGCTAAACTGTGCAAAAGTATCATTCATGCACTCCAAATCTGGGTCATTGCTAGATGAACTAGGATGCGACATCTGCAAACAAAACACAGAAATAAGACAATTTTGCTAAACTGCAATATTGTGTAAATTGTACTATTGTGTAACATGTTTGTACAATTCCAGAAATAAAAGCTTGTCTTTTTTATCAGACCTGGCACATGTATATTTGTGTTTGAGATGCACAATAGACGCACTCTCAAACACTTTTCCAAAGTCAAAGCCTTTGTTTTATGAGCAAAGCACGTATATTCTCGCATCTAGTATGCAGAATAGGCACGCTCAGAGACACGGTACCACCATGGAAAAAACAAAAGCTTTTTTCTTAGCATGGCACGTGTATACTCGCATCTATCATTCAGAATAGAAGCGCTTAGAGACGCATCTGTAGACGTGATAATAGGAAAAACAATTGCACGTCTATATCTGTATCTACTCTGGAAACTACACGCGCTCTCAGACGTGCTAAATCGGCCGCTCTCAGAAAACCACCATGATTTTTTTGTGATATAAAAGCTTCAAATTCATAGAAAGAAAGATCCTAATATAGAAAGAGAGAAAGAGGGAGGGAGGGGGAAAGAGAGAGAGAGAGAGAGAGAGAGAGAGAGAGAGAGAGAGAGAGAGAGAGAGAGAGAGAGAGAGAGAGAGAGAGGACTCACCTTGGGTCTTTGGTGTGGAGGGGTGGTGGCATTGCTTCCTTCCCCTTCTTCCTCTCCTTGTTGAGTTGTTCTCCCTTGATGCTTGCTGCTTGTTGTCTCCTCTCTTTGCCTCTTGTTCCTCTTGTTCTCCTCTCTTTTGTTCTCTCTTTCTTCCTCTCCTTGGTGTTCTTCTCTTTACCTGTCTTCGTTCCCTTCTTGTCTCTTTGAAGTGAAAGAAGAGGTGAGTCATGAGGAGGTGAGTCATGAAGAGACTAGTGGAGGTAGAGTGCATGTCCGCTAAACTCGAGCTCCAGAACGCGCAAAAAACGTAGGAAAGGTGTAGTTTGAAAAGAAATCGCTTGTATCTTTTGAATTTTGATGTTTGCGTCTATTTTTGCATGTATATGCGCATCTAATTTTACGTAAACGCGCTAATAGACAAGTATTAAATGCGCAGATAGACACAAGCATAGACGCGCATTTAGCGCGCTTGCGTTTTTATCATAAATTTTTGTATTTAAGATAAGTTTTGGTAGTAAGTTTTTATCATAAGTTTTTATGTATTTATGATAAGTTTTGTGTATTTAAAATTGAATATCTTAGAATAATTAATACGCCTTGAAGTTTTTATGTAAACATATTAATAAAAAAATTTATGTTGTCATGAATTAGGTTTAATCATGTTATCGTCATCACCTAGTGCGGTGCATGCTGATGAGTCAATGAGCACATCCTCAAGTGAGGATGAAACATTACGCCTTCATAATTGAGATGCATGGCTACGATGAAAAATTAAATGCATGTGTGATCATTGTCGAGGGTGTATTTTTTGAGTACGTCGAGTTGCAATATCACACCTCAGCATATATGGAGAATGGGACTGAGAGAAATCACAAGTATTCATTGTTTTTAACACTAAGATTGCTAGTCTATGTTTGAAATATATATCAACGTACATGTAACCCCCTTTTGTGGTTGAGCAGGATGCAGTGCCACATCCTCAGATGCTCTCTCTCGAGCGTCAAGAGGCTGCAAAACGTCGACGCAAGGAGGCAGAGTCTTCAAGAAGAGTGGAGACTGACGACCATGATAGTAGCCCTTATGAAATGCCCCATCAAGTTGTAGAGGATCACATTTTGGACAACATGGTACACGATCTATTTTCGCAACCGGCTCGGTGAGAAGGTCACTCGACAAAGCCAGATGACCCACTATACGTAGCATCATCTACTCCATTGTATGAAGGTCGTACGTACTCCGTTCTTCGCGCGTCCCTTGAGATACTTAACTTGTAAACAATTTAAGGATGGAGTACTGTCAGTTTGAATGCGCTATTGAAGTAGGTATCAATTCAGTTTGGCTTATGAATCATAATATTAATTGTTCTATTTTGAAATCAAACACAAATATATGTTGGTGGTTTTTTAACTCGCTTTTAAAAATATATGTAGGTTATTATCACAAATGATTCCAAAAGGAAAAAAATTGCCAACTAAGAGAGAGCAAGAAAGACATTACTTGACATCTCTGGAGGGAGGCCTTGATTATGTCAAGATCCATGCATGTGTCAATGATTGTGTCTTATTTCGTGGGATTCATGAGCTCGCACGAGAGTGTCTTGTTTGTGGTGAATCAAGATATAAAGTGGCAATGAAGTCAATGGATGTGCCTCGTAAGGTTTTGCGATATTTTTCGATTATTCCACGTGTTCAACTTGTGTTCAAGTATAAGTCTATTGGAAAGCTCATATCATGGCATGCTAGTCATCGTCCAAGTGATGAAAAATGGAGGATCCCTGCAGACACACCAGCATGGCAACATATAGACAATTTGTGGTCCGTTTTCAAAGATGTAATATATTAAATATATAAAAAGGAAAAAAATTTCGCCTTCACGGCGGCGTGTCGAGCAGGAGCGTGAGAGGTGGAATGGAGGAGCCAGCAAGCTCCTCGCTGGAGCTTGCTTGGCTCTCTTGCCATGCATACTGACAGGTAAGGGGGGGAGGATTCCCTCCCCTCCCCCTATATAATTGAGGGTAAGAATTGAGAAGGGAGAGGCCATTGTGCGCTACCGGCTGGAGAAGCAAGCCAAGTCTCTACTATCGCTGCCATTGACCAAGAGGGAGGAGGGATTGATAAGAAGGATCTGTCTCGCTGAAAAAAAAAGTGGAGAGGGAAGCCATTAGAGCTGCTAATGCAGTCCGCCCTGGCCGCCAGCACATCATTCGCTGCCTTGTAGTTCCCCCCTGCCACTTGATAAGGAAGTGGAAGCTTCCTAAGGGGGGGCTAATCAAGCCCCCATTCACCCCCTCATATCCCTTCGTGTGAATTTTCATTTCCCCTCCCCCAGGTTTTTAAACCCCCAAGCCCCTTTCCCGTGGTGCATTAACCCCTTTTCAGGGGTACAACTAACCCCCTTTCCCAGGTACGTTAAAGCCTTTCCCGTGATGCATTAAACCCAAGACCCTTAAAAATTCACCTTACTTTAGGAAGAGAAAATCCTTAATCCCCGTGCCTAAAACCATAAGTCCCGTCTTGTGTTTGACCCCGTGTTTTACCCTCATATGTTCTTTTTCTTTTGTGCACTCCTAAGCCCTTTCTAAACCTCGTACACGCCTTTTTCCCCAACGATAAAACCTTGTGTTATTTTTCAAACTTTACCTTAGGATTTGAAAAAATCCCAAATCCTTCCATTCCATTGCCAAAGATACCCCAAGGGCTTTCATAGATGTTTATGAAGCCACGCTCATGCATAATTTTTCCACCGTGATTATATCCTATAGATCCTTTATCCCTTAAGCTTACAAACCTTTTTCTCTCCGAAGAAGCTAGGATTTTAGAGGTCTTATTATTCCTTCTGGTGGTCAACTTTTTGAACGACTTCTTGCCTCGAAAGATAGACGGTGGAAATCCAGAAGAAAGAGAAAAAGCTGCCTTCGCAATCGAATTGCGATGCCGCCTAAGAAAGTCCAAGGAGTAGCTGCGGGAGGATCATCTCCCGGTATCCATGTGGATATCTGTAATATTCCGATTCGCTAAATAGAGCACGCGCGTGAACTGCCTCAAAGGAATATGAAAATTGGATAAATAATTTTTTTTTTAAAATTTCCCCCTTATCCCTCCACCCGACTAATGAGCTGGAGGGGGAGGGAAATAGAAGGAGCCATTAAGCTCCTTGGTGGAGCTCGGGATGAGGGGGGGAAACATGCGTGATGACACGCAGGGGAGGGAAGATCCCCCTCCCCTCCACTATTTAATGAGGGGCCACAGGCTGAAGAGGCCAGGAGACGCCGTATGATTGCTAAGCTTGGAGAGGCTACGAAGGGGTCAGACGATAGAGGAGAAGGAAATAATTTTCATAGAGGGGGAGGGCCATAACGCTGCGGTCTGAGAGGATTGTGGAAAGGGCTGAAGGAGAGAGTCGTGTGCTTATTGTGCCAGGCCATGAAGTAAGAGGAGAATGCTATTCGATTGCCGCTGAGAGGAGGAGATTCTGACGCTGCCATCAAAGCGAATTGCCGTGCACCCCGCCATGCCAACAATCAGTCGTCAAATTTGAGGGGAGGAGGTCGTTGCCATTTGCCACCACCAGGTCGCCGCCATAGAAAACACGCCATCAAACTATTGTGTGTCGCCTGCCACTATCTCATAGCTCAATAAAAAAACCCCACGTGCTTCTTTTTAGAAGCTTCTAAGGGGGAGGCTCCATAAGCCCCCTTTCCCCCCCCCCCCCCAAATCACATAAAAGGGTCTTCATATGGTATCCTTAAGCCTTTCCCCCCCTCCCATATAAAATTCCTTCCTAAGCCTCTTTCATACCCTTTTCTTTTCCCCCCCGGGTTTTAATCCCTCTAAACCCCCTTTTTCCCCCGGTTTTAATCTTTAAAGCCCCCTTTCTCATTGATATTCCCATGCAAGTCCTTTTAACCCCGGGTTTCGTTAAAACCCCTTTCCTATTGCTTTTCCCCCTTGGGTTTTAAAAACCTTTAAGCCCATTTCACCCTCGTACAAAAAAAACCCTTACCTTCACTTTGAAGTCACTCCCCCCTAAAAGCACGAAGACCTTAAGGGTCTTATTACTTTTTTCCCCCGTGTCTTATCACCCCTCTTATCCCTTAAGCCTACAACACCTCCGTGTTAGATCGTTCCCTAGCTCTTCCCTTATGGCGTATTGAAACCCTTCCCTCCAAGTTAACCCAAGGACTTTCGACCTCACTTATAATCCTTGTGGCTACTATATTTCCTTGGAGTTCGCTTCCACACCTTGTGTCTTTTCCACACCTTTTTATTCCCGTTTGTGCGAGCTTACAAAAGCCATTAAGCCTTCCCCATGGCTTCAATGGGTCTTAGTTATAAAAGATTCTAAAACACCCTTTCGAATTCCCGAATTCAAGGAGGGAGCCTTCCAAAAACTACTTTTGACAAACGGTGCAAGGGAACGACGGTGGAATCCTAAGGAGGAGTGGTAAAGCTGCTTTCACGTTCGACGGACCACACTTGCGATGCCTCCTAAGAAAGTCCAAGGCGTAGCTGCGGGTGGATCATCTCCCAGTATCCATGTGGATATCTCACCCCAAAACCAGGTTTTTTTCTTCTTGGCATTAATTTGGTTTTAAGTCGATCATGCAAAGAAAAATTGTTAAGGATAGGATATATTTGTTCGAGTTATTTGTAATGAAGGAGTTTAGCTTATGAATGACAATGTATAGAACTTAGTTTTCTTCAAATTGCATCAAGCATTATTACGAGCAAGATTATCCATTTACTATAATAGTATATTTTAGTTAATTCCTAAAGGTGTAGAAATTATATCTTGCACCATTAGTCTTATTCCTTTGGCAACGAATCATTGTAAATGGTTAAATTCATGAAAGGTTTCTTTGGATGCTCAAATTACTAGGAAGTTATCTTTGCTAATTGCACATCTTAGCAAGATAAATGTTGTTATTTGGCATAAGTTCGTCTTTTAGGAAAACGGAAGTTAAATTAAACTGTATTGACTGGAAAGTAAATTGTGACAAGGATAGCAAAACCGTGACAAGACGGTTAATATTACCTTCCAAAAGATAACTAAACCAATTTAAACATAGAAACATTCATACCCTAAGCACTTGACTACTTCCCTTACTGTAGGGACAATAAATTCGTAAAGATAAAGAAACTAGGGTTTGTCCCTAAGGTTTTTAAAAGAAGAAACCCTAGGCCTGACATACGTCAGCTTAAAGGATCTAAACAGATTATTCCATCGCAGGACTTGCGCAACAAGTACGAAATCATTTAGTCTTGCGATTGATTCACAAGGAGAAAGGGTAAAAACCCTCATCAAGGATGGCAGATCCCTACGCAAGTTAGCTTGCAAAAAGACGTATTTTTGGATATCCTTCTAAATAAGGAAAGTTGTAAACCGGAAACTAGCATATCTAAGGAACTTTAGGGTTAACCAAGTTGGGTATGCCCTACACCGGAATGTAAAAGATCTTGCCAAGTTACAAGACACCTTGGGAACGAGTGTTGATACACTCAAAAAGGAAAGAGCACTTCCTTAGCAGTTTGCCAAACAATGCGGTTGATTAACAGAAATGTTTGTGCTTGCTAGAGATTTTAGGGCTTTGTTTGAATTATGAATTACAAATTAAATGAGTACCTATACTTCAGGTTAAAGGCTTGAAGGGAGAGGCAGCTTCAGTTACCCCCAACTGCCTGCCTGACCCTAACCAAGGGGGTTGTTGACCACACCGGGAACGTGGACCGAACCCGCCGTGAGAGATCTCTCCGTTGAGTTCTACTTGGAGCAGGAGGATGCTTGGGTGCCAGGGGGGGCTCTGGCCGTATAACCCTCGCCTTCCGGGTCCTGCACAAGAGGCTAACGTGACTCGGGATTGGATCTCGAGGCCCGCATACTAGTTTACGGGCGGAAGCTTGGAATAGTGATCCCTGGGGATTACTGGATAGCCTTCGGGCAGATTATGGACAAGCCTACGGGTGGAACTCCTTGTATTTCAAAGATAAAATGATAAAATGTTAAAAGAACTTGCTTGATATTGTTTTTCTATGTCACGTGATAAGATTACATGAAGGAACCAGTGCTTAACAGGGTTAATTAAAGAAGCTGATTGTTATATGTCAAATTAATGTGTTAGATAATTACATAACTAAAACAAACCGAGAAAAGTGCGGAGGATGGGCCATGGGTCCGTCCTACGGTTGGGTGGTCCCGGTTAGCTGGGAACTTTTCTCAAAAATCTCAAAGAACAGCAGGATGATCATCATCATCAAGACGAATAACGAGAACGATGACCTAGAGTTACGTCTTACCCGATTTACGCTGTTTTAGGGAAACGGAATGGGACTATGTCTTATGGCAGAGAGGTTGAGCCTTGCATCCCTCTCGTTTCCCATTCTCCTTGAACCAAGTGTAGCGTGAATCCGCTTCGGACCTGGCGTTTCTGCGTAAAGTAGTTCGCTCGGGTCTGACGCTAGTTGCTGTTAGCTAATGACCAATCAGGAAAACCCTAATTTCGATCGATCCTAAGCGGGAAACGGCCAGGATACTTCCGCTACGTGGCGGACGCGGGAAGACCTAGATCGCAAAACCCGTAACATTCCATGGGAGTGCCGGGCGGAGTTTTCTAGACATCCTTTCCGATGGACTGCTAAGACATGTCCTGGATGATACTAGGGGACACGTTACAATATCTCACCCCAAAACCAGGTTTTTCCTTCTTGATTTTATATCGATTTTAAGACAATCAAAATCCTGGGCATCCATCTTGAAGTCTTCCATTGCCGGGCATCTCCGAGGTCCTATCTAATACACTAAATGGTTATGAAAATTCATTAACTTTTGTCCAGTGGGTCTTTTAAGCCTTTTTCAGGCATTGCCACTTAAAATCATATTGATTGCCACCGCCGCCTTCGACGACAGATGCTCTACCGCCTACATGTTCGGGATGTACTATTGATGTATTGTCTTGGACTTATGTCTCATATTTACATTTGTATTGGCCCTTTGCTAATTCAGGACATTGACCGCAAAGATGTGAGCTTGAGCAAATACAGAGGCAAAGTCCTGCTCATTGTCAATGTTGCCTCTCGTTGGTGGGTTAACAACAACCGGGCCACCTTCATGCTTGTCATGCATTTTTGTTTTCCTGCCCAGTAGCATCGGTCTGCGAAGACCTTCCAAAAGATAACCAAACCAATCTAAACTTAGAAATACCATGCTGAAAAAATATGCCTTGGAAATGTTTTAAAGACCAAAGAAACGTTTATACCTTAAGCACTTGACTACTTTCCTTATTGTAGGGTCAATAAATTCGTAAAGATAAGGAACTAGGGTTTGTCCCTGAGGTTCTTAAAAAGAGACCCTAGGTCCGAGCTTAAAGAAACTAAAACGGATTATTTCATTGCAAGACTTGCGCAGCAAGTACGAAGTCATGTAGTCTTGTGATTGATTCACAAGAAGAAAGGGTAAACAACCTCAACAAGGATGGCAGATCCTTACGCAAGTTATCTTGCAAAAGGATTTATTCTTGGATTTCCTTCTAAATAAGGAAAGTTACAAATTGGAAACTAAAGTATCCAATGAACTTTAGGGTTGACCAAGTTGGGTTAATAAGGTACGCCCTAACCCGGAATATAAAGGAGCTTGCCAAGTTGCAAGATCCCTTGAAACGAGTGTGGATACATTCGAAAGGAAAGAATCATTCCTTAGCAGTTTGCCAAACAACAAGGTCAATTAATGGAAATTGTTTGTGCTTGCTAGAGATTTTAGAGCACTGTTTGATTTATGAATTACAAATTAAATGAATATCTATACTTCAGGTTGAAGGCCTGAAGGAAGAGGCAGTTTCAATTACCTCTGCCTGCCTGACCCTAACTAAGGGGGTTGTTGACCACATGGGAAATGTGGACCGAACCCGCCGTGAGAGGTCTCTCCATTGAGCTCTACTTGGAGCAGGAGGACGCTTGGGTGCTAGGGGGGGCTCTAGCCGTAAATCCCTCGCCTTCCGGGTCCTGCACAAGAGGCTAACGTGACTCGGGATTGGATCTTGAGGCCCGCATACTAGTCTACGGGCAAATCCCATAACATTCCATGGGAGTGCCGGGCGGAGCTTTCTAGACATCCTTTCGGATTGACTGCTAAGACCTGTCCTGGATGATACTAAGAGGACACATTACAGTTGGTATCAGAGCTGACTGATAACGGAATTGCTTTTATATATCTCAATAAAATGAAGTAAAGAAATTATTGTTGTCCAAACATTTCCTTACCTTCAAATCTGTCTTGCAGAGTTACGAAGCGTGGAATAAGTTTTTGGTATTTCGGGTCATGTTTATGACTGCAACGCATTCTCCGCCTTATAGACAAAGAATTGGGATGATGAATATCCTGGAGCAGATTTATAATCCATCACCTCTTTACATAGAACGAAGATGGACGGGGTCTTCAGGAATCTACTATATAGCCGCCCACCGGTTTGCTTATCTACAGACCAACCTAAAGAGGATCAAATGGTTGGAAGACTTGAAGGTCGTGAAGCTGTTCGTTTTTGTGGAAGCTCACGTAAATTCAACTTTACATATCCGAGGTTGGAGGGTTGAGATGAACTCATATGTATATGAGGAAGTAACCCGTGTAATCCCAGCCGACAGGATTAAAGTGTTGGGCCGCCATGAGAAGTATAGATTCCAATGGAAAGGGTATCCTGAACTTCCAATGAATTATTGATTCCTAAAGATCCATAACCCAAAACCCTACTATTATACAGTTCCTGTAGACAAATGCAATACAACGTTGTTCTCCCCAAACTGAATGTAACGATTGGATTATCATTACATGAAATGTTGTATTCAAAAAGGATATGCCCATGTAAATACAAATAAAGGCTTCTTTTTATCAATATCTGGCTGTGCATAAGAGTTGTTAAAAAGTTAAGTAGCTACATTGTTTACGAGATAGCTGAACTAAAAATGAAAGATAAACTAACGTCGATTATCATATAATAACGTTAAGAAAACCTTTATCCAAGCACAACCCGAGGTACAGGTTCCAAATTCGCCTCCTACATCAAGTACTGCTGTGATCCAGGAGAAGAAGTTCCTCCTCAAGCAGATAAAGCCACCTGAGTTTGACGAGAGAGGCAGGTTTGTTCAGGCTGATGCTAAAATTTGGATTGAATCCATGGAGGATTACTTCGAAGCAGCCGGTACTGCACCTGCCAATCAGGCTATGCTCGCGAAGTTAAAGCTCACCGGTGAAGCCTGACTTTGGTGGAAGCAATGGTGCAGGGATTAAGGGATTTCAGAGGGATCCGTTACCTAGGAGAAGCTGAAGAAAGCCATGCATGGAAGATACTTACCACCTGCATATCACACACAGAAAATGAACGAGTTCTATGAGCTAAAACAGCTAGGACTCACTCTTGACGCATACTACTCTAAATTCGTCTCACTTTTAAAGTATGCGCCACAGATGGACATGACGCAGCAGGTGTCCAAATTTTGTGCGGGATTAAATCCACCAGTAAATACCTGTCTCGAATCTATGCGTTCATCAGATCTTCAAGATGCACTCATTCGAGCGGCACCTATAATTCAAGAGGTGCAAGCTAGACCAAGGGGTAACAAAACTTGGTCTTATAATGACCCGAACAAAGGTGCATTCAGACCTCAAATGAAGAGAGTTCAAGGTCATAATCAGGGACAAAGAAAGAAAGCAAGGACAAATAACGTCAACAACTTTGTTCCTACTCAAAGTAATGGCCGAAACCTCCGTTGTTTCCACTGCAATGAGCCCGGTCACTTCAAGAGGCAATGTCCCAAGCTCAGCGGAGGACATCGCCAAACGCCTTTCTAAGGAGCAGGCTACGATCAAGGAGCCGCTACCCGTGGAAGAGGAAGAACTGCCTGCATTGCCAATAGGCAAAGATGCGAAGAAGAAGAAGAGGAAGATCCGACTATGGAAGCAAAATTCGAAAGGGCGACAGTCCATGCCGCTTTACACAAGAAAGGGCCAAATCACCAGTTCTCGGTGATTCAGACACCGTCAGACTATCAAGGTAAAGGTTTCAAAACCTTGATTGATTGTGGCAGTACACATTCCTTTATCTCACCAGTATGTGTAAAAAGATTAGGAATAGCCACAGTAGAAGCACCTACCCTGCTTGTGGAATTGGCAAATGGTCGTGAGGTAACTTGTACCAGGCAAACTGCTAAGGTGGAATTCTTTCTGGGAGGAAAGAAGACTTCAATCAAATTCAGAGTCATGAATTTAGGTATCCATGAGTGTCACAAGGAACTTTCAATCGTTCCCCACATAGGCAATTTGGTGAAATATAGGAAATTCTCCAATATTTCCTATGTAGACAAGTATGTATTTCCTATCTATAACTAGGAAATTGAATTCCCTACATCTTATAATAGGGAATATAGAGCATTCCCTACATTCCTTTGAAAGTCCCTACATTCCCTACATCTTATAATAGGGAATATAGAGCATTCCCCACATTCCTTTGAAAATCCCTACATAAGGAATTATAAGGATGTGATTCCCTACTTTTATGTAATAGGGAATTAAAGGTACAATGAGGATAAGATAAAGATGATGTTTATCACAATTCTCTATTTCTCAATTCTAGTTGATACTGATGGTTTCGAGAAGGTAAGGACAAAGGTGATGATGACTATCACGATGGTGATGAGGATAAGAAAAATGAAAACAACGAGGAACATATATTTCAATTGCAATTTGAGGCGGCTCCAGTTGACGAGAGAAAGGAAAGGCTTTGGTAAAGATTATTCAACCTTTGTTTTAATTTCATCCACGAGTCCCCCCCTTCACACCCAAAGAGACACATGCGTGGACAAAACACAAGATATTACAATTCCAGAATGCTCCATGCCAACCATTATCCCCTCCATTCCCATGCAAGCATTTGAGCTTATTTTCTTATAATCACATTTACAACATATGTCATTTCTAGAAATGCCAAGTGATTAAGAGATTATTGTACAACCATAGCATGTGCCTCTTGTGCTAGTACTCGAGCTTGTAGAAAGTGAATGTGCCTTTGCTACAACTTATACAACACTAAAATTTCTAGCTTTGGGTATACAACACCTAGCCAAACTTGTTGGCCCCACACCTAGCCCACATACTCAACTAAGGTGATTAGATCAATCTTATTTTTACTTTACTAATATTTAGTATTTTATTTATTTTATTTCTATGTTTAACTTTTATTGAGGCCCCATTCCTAGACCACATGGGTAGCTATGATGGGTATACAAGAAAGGCTTGGTAAACTAAAATTAATCATGAGTATTTAAATATATTATAGTTCTATTTATAACATTAACATTAACTTCTAAGGGTAACAACTTTGTGCACGCTCTCTCTCTCTCTCTATGTATGTATGTGTATGTGTATATATATATATATATATATATATATATATGGGGCTATAATGGAATAATGTCCTAGGTGGTTTGACTTAACATACACGAACAAAGATTTTGTTGTATTATATATTTGTACAACACATATTCCCAAATAAACCTAGGAAAAATGAAGTCTTAAGGGTAACAACTTTGTGCTCTCTCTCTCTCTCTCTCTCTCTCTCTCTCTCTCTATGGGGTTATAATGGAATAATGTACTAGGTGGTTTGATTTAACATACATAAGCAAAGATTTTGTTGTATTATATCTGTACAACACATATTCCCAAATAAACCTAGGAAAAATGAAGTCAAAGTGGCAAAATACCCAAAAACGCAACCTTTTTAGTTACTATTAGATTGTTTTTTACAGTATTACAATGAAATGCCTTGTGTGTGTGTGTGTGTATTTTTGTGTGTATGGATACCAATCTTGTAATGTATAACAACCTTCCATGATGTGTTTTTGAAAGTATCTTCCAATATCATGTGACGTGCTTGAAAGGTGTATACCATGTGAGAGTGAAAAGACTGCAAGGTGTGTAATGGAAAGTGATGGCACATGCTAGTGTCGGACACACTTGCACATTGAGGACATGTAAGTCCATAGAGATTCTGATGTTGAAGAAAGACAATCAAGTAGAAGAGAACAAGAATAAACAATGGAAGCAAATCATCAAGCAAGAGGATGAGAAATGAGAAAGTATAGATGATGTAGATGCATCCAACCACATTATGTTCATATCACACTACATGCATTGGGGGTTTTATTCTCAAATGAAACTACATGAATTAGCATTTAGGTTAGTAAAATGTGTTGGATGTTGTGGATTAGAACCAAAGGAAACATTGAATTTCATCCTTAAAGAGTATTAATGTTTTTGTTGTATTTAGTTATGCTAGAATTGCCATGAGGCTCTATTATCATTCATTGAAGAATACAATTCCTAAGAGCATCGAAGTACTAGCCAATCTACCAATAGCTTCCAAATGCAATAATGCACTGAAATAAAATATGAGTGTTAGCTACCTAAAATTTGTGCATGTATTTCCTAGAGGGCATCGACATCCTATTGAGGAGGTGGCGTGTGAATGATCCGTGGTCTCTTGATAATGACCAACATGGTCCAAGTATAATGCACAAGCATCATATTGTAGTCCATATCATGCCCTACATAATCCAAGGCATAATCATTCCTATAAGTTGGACGACATTGGGATATGGACTAGCCCTGGAGTAGGTGTTTGAAGTATCATACCAACCATATAGAGAAACCTCATCCCAATCTATAGTAGCATAAATGATGGAATAGGAAGAAATATATGTGATGTCTCTATTATCCCTATTGTCTAGAAATATGCTTTCCAAATGTGTCCAAGTATCCTTGATCCACAAAAGTCTCCCAAAAGCAATAGCACGGTGAAATAAATTTTTGAGTGATGGCTACCTAAATTTCTTGCATGTATCCGTGTAATACATCATCATCCTCTTTGCAACAGTAATACAATGGGAGAGGTCAATCGTAAACAAAATTGGTATGCTTTCATGTAGACTTATGCAAGTTACCTCTTTCTTAAGCATGATCCACCTCAATTCAGTGACACCAAAGGGAATCCCCACATTCTCTCAAAATTCTTGACATGAGAGAATGTAAAAATGTTAGCTCTTGAGCTTGGAGGGAGCCTAAAGAAATTGGGTCACCGTTCGTGGACCTAGGACGAATGAAAAGAAACCAAGCCAAATGTGGTTCATGAATTGGACCGAGACTTGTATGCCTCTACGACCATAAACAAGTGAGGGCTCATAGACGCCGGTGAGCGTGTAAAGAAGCGGGCAAAGCCATGTTACGATCTCTTTGTGTTTAGATCGTCTGAAACTCGTAGGTGCCGGCGAGGACAAAGAAACTAGAGCTCGTGGATGCTAGCGAGCAATACAAATAAGTGGGCAAAGCCAGGTCGTGTCTCCTAAGTCGAGCTACTATGTTGGTATGGTTGGAATGGCGGAGCAGGTGCCAAAGGAAATGCAACTGCCTAAGGGCGAATGGTTATGTGGTCCACTATAAAATAACACTTACCCTGTGTAGGGACCCTTTCGGATGCTTGGCTACTGGGATTTATGGATCATGATGGTGGATGTGTGTAATGCTTGAAAACCTGGAGCGAGCTAAAAGAAGTCGGGCCCGTGGATCACTCGCTCTCCCTCCATCTTGACCAAGCCGCACACGGAGCCATAAGTGAGGAGTCAAGTGGACTAGATCGAGTAGTGGGGGCCCCCTCACAACACCAAGCCATGCAGTACATCACGAGCAACTACACCAAAATCTAACGCTCAAGCTATGGTAGCATCTCCGTTGTGTTCTTAGTGAACATGATTGTGCATCAATGATGATGTGGATATGCATTAACATGTATTTTTGTGCATGTGGTAATTTGATGTGTCTATGTATGTTTATGGATTTGGTTACCTTGTGATTTTGAGTTTAATTTTATACATGAGTGAAGAAGTGCTATGAAAACACATGCTTTCTGTGTGTGTGTGTGTGTGTGTGTACTAGGCTATCCATGCCTAGTTCCTGGTGCTTCGCACCGGGAGAGAGAGAGAGAGGAGGGTGACACATGGTGATAAGGGGGGTGCACAACAAACTCTAGACCACTTACTATATAGAAAGTTCACACTATAACTAGGAAGAATAGCAACCAAACTAGGAAAAATGCAACAAACTCTAGTCAATTACATAAATTGAGATTTACAACATCATATGCTAGGTAGCCTTAGATTCGAACTCTTATTTGTTGTCATGAGTGGGTTACAGTAATTAATGTTGTCATCCAATTCCTCTACTAAAGATAATAACATGAACCCTCAGATAGCTTGGTGATAATTGGATAAGTGTCTAAGTAATAATTGTGACATAGATTAGATTACCCTATGTAATGCATTTTGTGTCAAGTTGAGTAATCTATAATATAAAGCATCATTAATTGGTGAGAGCTATTTTATGAGCAGATAATGATGCACATCAAGGTGTTTATGCTATCATGGAATTAATAAGACTAGCATCCACAAATGCTAATGTGGAGATAGATGTGATTGTTGAGGAAGAGTTAAACATGCTCTAGTGGCAATTAGTTGAATATTTGAGTCTCAAGATCAAGTGGCTAACCTTAATAGAAATGTGGCTAAGCCTTGAACTAATCATTTGGTGCAAGAAGCATGCATCACCTCAAAGGATTATCATTTTCCCCCCCCAAGCATTTTGATCTATTGTCTTGAAAGGCTCTAAAACTCTATGGGATATCAGCTACAAATGGGGACTCGTAAATGGAGGAGCCTTATATTGCTACTATACAAAACTAGCATGCTTAGGTAATGATTTGCCTAACTTGTTAAAGCTTTAAAATTTTAACCCAAGTTAGTTGGCATCATAATTAATATTCTACATTTTTCTTTATCTTTACTAATCAGTAATCAAGAATGCATGGCTAGATTTCTCCCCCTTTTCCCATAACAAAATGACAATCGTCTAGCTAGAAAGCATGGCACACACTTGTCTCTTTTGTATTCTCACTTAAAAATATGTATGTTTCTCTATTTCTATTTAGTTTCTTCTAAATTTATTTATTGTTATGTTGATTTTTTAAATTGATCACATTGATTTAAAGGACTTCCTTTACTTGTTCAAAATAAATCAATTAGTTATATTGTAGATGACCTTCCCCTGTTTTCTCCTCCATCTCCAGAACCTGTGACCTTCGCGCTTGAAGCACGACGCTCTAACCTAACTAAAGGAGCACCTGTCTTGGTGAGGCGCAGTTTGTCGCATCGAAAACAGCACCAGTCGGCAGGTGACCTTTTCCAAACACCGCACTGGTGTCTTCAAGAAAGCCTACGAGCTCTCTGTTCTCTGTGAAGCACAGGTGGCGGTCATCATCTTCTCCTCCACCAACAAGATGTATGAGTATGCGACACCACAGGCCCTAATGGCTATGGACGAAGCCCGGATGGTTTCGGCCCAGATGCTTTTGCATCAGACCCTGGTGTTGGCGATTTGGGCCTGCCCTACGGACGCTCAATGGCAGTCACTGCTGCTTCTCAAAGCTATGGCGGGCCTTCCAACACCTATGGATCTGGTCAAAGTTATGGCACTAGCACATATGCCAATACTGGCCAAGTCCCTCCCTTCAGGCATATGAAGTGGCAGAGAAGGCACAGGCTATCACGGTCCTGCCATCTTGATGTGGTGGAAGAAACAGCGTTAGCTGCGGACGCGCAGATCGCTCAGCTCCTACAATGCAAGCCTCTCCAGGAAGTCGAGGTTTGTGCAATCTTTCCCTGCCTCATCCTTCTGCATCATCATCCTTCTGCATCACGGTCCTGCCACTCGATGTGGTGGAAGAAACAATGTTAGCTGCAGAATAGTGTGTACTCCCGGTCCTATGTGGTGGAAGAAAAGCGTTAGCTGCGGAATAGTCTGTGCTCCTAGTCCGCATCATAAAATTTTCCCTTGATTGGTCACATCAACGTAAATCTTAGCTCTTATAGATTCCATCGAGGGAATCTAACATTTTGAAGTGACTCTGACGAATGAGACGAGCATCTGTGCATCAGGGGCAAAGACCTAATCGAGTCTTTGTGAAATTTGCTCCCGCTTTTGCTTAAGGTCGCTGATATGCCGTAAGGCAATTTGTTGAATTTGTTTTTTTATTTTAAAGATACAGTGTATGCAACAATTGCACATGGAGATGCTTGCGTTTTGCCTCCATAAATGCTATCAAAACACTGAGCTATACTGTCTGCAATAGGAAGAGTTGCTCAGAAACATCAATTATTGTGGTAGATACTGTGTGACCACAATTAGATTTCTCTGCAGACCTATTTGTCAATGCAAATGCTTTGTGACAATGACACTTAGTTGCTTGATGGGCTCAATGCCAATCAGATCTATGCTAAAACTATTGGAGACTGAAGTCCCACAGTTGGCAGGTTCTTGGTTTGCTTCTGCAAAGCTCATTATTTGCTTTGAGCAAGCAAACCTTGGCAACATTTGACTCTTTATTGTTTGCCTTATAAAGGGATTCTGTAATGCTTGAGTCAGTTTCATAGTATTTTGGTTTGTTTGGTGTACTCATAGGTTACAGCTAAGCCTGTATGAAATGACATTGTCACAGGATTACATGTCATGATGTCGAGTGACCATAGCTGTCAGGTTTTAGTTGTTTCAACTGTGAACACGAGAAGGATTAGGTGTATAGTTTATCATCCACTTTCTTTGGCTTCCTTTTCATATACTCTCTTATGCTTGTACTTTACTGCTATAAGGGCAATGACCAGTAACTTTGGTTGTTGAGGTGACCTTAACATATCTAGACCTTGTTTGTCCTTGTCTGGTCTTTAGAACTAAGTATACATTCCATCTATGTGTGAATTGGTTTTAACACTTGGAACTTGTAAGCTTAGTTTGCCGTCTTTCAAATGCTCTCCTTGCTTTTTACTTCCTTCTCTACAAGGACCCAATTCATGAGTGCTTTGATTTTACCATGATGCTTGTACTTTGATCAAACATGTATACAATAGAACATCTCAACACATTTTTGATGCGTTTTTAAACATAAAGCTTACAGTTTTGGCAAAAAATGGATGTTTACATGGTGCAAACTCCCTCAAGCATGTATTTTGGTTATGAAAGTGTACATTTCAACATCAACATTACTTTTGGATGTTGATATTCAAATGCTTTATGATGATCGTCCTCGTTCGTTATTCCATTGATGAGCGTCTATATTCTAGCTGATGATACATTGTTTCGTTTATATTCTTTCCAACTGATGAGGGTCTATATTCCAGGTGATGACACATTATTTCATTTATATTCTTTTGAGCTGATGAGGGTCTATATTCCAGCTGATGACACATTATTTCGTTTATATTCTTTCCAGCTGATGAGGGTCTATACTCCAACTGATGACACATTATTTCGTTTATATTCTTTTCAGTTGATGAGCGTCTATATTCCAGCTGATGACAAATTGTTTTATTTATATTTTGTTCATGGGGCCCCACATCTGTTATGTCGTCTATAGAGCGGCGTCACGAACCGTCTCTATAGACCTTATGTTATTACTGTAACGTTTTTCTTTAAGTTTTGTTGTGACAGATATACTGCTTACATCTCAAGTTCAGTTGAAGGAATTTCTTGGAGATTTTATCTTTTGTAGTGATGTCGCTTATCCTTATTTTACATGTATATTAAGGAGTGATAAAGCTCTTTTGACGCCTCTGAATAGGCTGTTGTAATTCAGGAGTGATGTTGTTGTAATTCTCGAGTGATGTAGCTCCTAAGCTCTTGTAAGTTCAAATTTGTAATTTTATATTTTGAATATTAATATAACGGTAGGCCTATATAGAGTTGTGGGTTTTTCCCTTTAGCTCCCAAGGGTTTTTTCATCCATAGTAAGGGACCTTTATTTGAGCGGGGATGTTAGCTATATATATATATATAGTCTGTCTATATATAGCATCCTAAGTCCCCTCTATATATTCCTATCATGTGTGCTCATTTGACACACTTTTGGGGTTCAACTTTCGGTGTCTCGTGTCTCTCTTCTCCTCTCTCTTCCTCCGTTCCTCGTCTCCCTCCTGTTCAACATGCATCACACTGTTCAACAATAAGTATAGGATTGGTTCTTTTTCTCTCATACTCATTTAGGGGTGTCTATTGATGGCAGAGTGAACCATATGTTGCTACTATTGATTCTAATCAACTTGATGTATACATTCCTAGCATGGATGATATTGCGAATGAACAAGGTTTGGAAAATGTATCTTATAATCTTATATGTTTATCATTTTTATACTTGATTTCATATATTTTGGAGACATTTGATGTATACACATGATCTTATTTTGTTGATGTAGCCTCTTGAAGAAAGTAGCTCCTTTGAAGGACAACAATACAAGCAAACAGATTTATCATTGCAGGTAATGCTTTTAAGCTCATATCTAATAAATTTCTTTGAGAATGTCTCTTATACAAATACTTATACATTAACTTTCATTTTCCATAGATGAATATGTTCGTGGAGGAAGAAAAGAGCTTTGAAGAATTTCAATGTTATACATCCGATGAGGTTCTTTGCTTTATATTAAATTTAAGATTGACCATACGATTCATGTTCTTAACAGTATCTTATCCTTTACATGCTTAAAATGTAGGATGTTGAAAATGAAGATGAGACACTTGATATGGAAAATTGTGCCAGCTTTTCAAAGTTATTATCAAATAATTTAGACAACGTCAAGAAACTCTGGAACAAAGTGTCCATAGGTCAAGCAATGATAATGTATGTAACTTTTTTTTCTATATAAATGTTTTTAATGTGATTACTAATTTTAGTTTTGAATGTAGGCTAATTCAGATGATGACATTAATGAAACATCTCGAAAAAGTCAAAGAAAGAGGAATGTATTTGATATATGTTTGTGAGAGAACAATAGTGTCATAGTTTAGTGAATAACTAAAGATATGATTTATTACATAACTATTTATTTTACGTGTTGACTAGCCAAGTGAGAAGATGAAGGATCTTTTACAACAAAGGAGCATGAAACGAGGTACCAATATCAACGAAAAAGAACTAAAGGTGCGAGATATAAATGTTTATATTTTTGTTTGTCATACATGAAAAGCATAATTTAGTTTTTTTATTTTATTTGAATTGAATTAGGAATTTAAAGATCTTCCAAACCAAGGCATTGAGATTAACATTTCAAATAATACTCAAAGGGTAACTTTATTGTTAATTTATATTTTAATTAGATATATATAATTGTAATCATGTAGTTCAATTTGTAGCTTTGAGATTAACATTTCAAATGATGCTTAAATAGTAGCTTTATAGTTTATGTATATATATATAAATAAATAAATAAATATATAAAATAGTCATGTAGTTAAATTTATGGCTTTTCATATTATAATTTGTGTCATTTAATTATCTATACATAGTATAATAAGTTACTTATTTTCTTTTTGTTATTCAATGCATGTTAATATGACAAAAGAGAACATAGAAATCGTACTTTTGAAGTATCTTGGTGTGCCTATAATTCATGATATATACTTTTCTTTAAAGGGTACATACATGAATCTCAAAAAGATTGAAGCTAGCTTTCAAGTCTTGATTAAGAATACAAAGAAGCCAACAAAGTGATGATATGATTAATGAGATTATTTATTGGCTACTAGGAAATTGCAAAGTTGTATTAAACAAAAATAGCAATTTGTTTAGTCTAGATGATGTGGAAGTTTTAGCATAACTTCTACTTTGAGTTAATAATTTATTGCTTTTCAACATATTGGAGATTTGAGGGATTACTCAATCATTTATTACTTTGCAACATATTGGAGATTTAAGGGATAAAACAATCATGACACACATGTTGCTTAATTAGTTTTTAGTTCTATGCTCCTTTAAAAGTATTTTCATTTTTCTTTTGGTTGCTAGAAGTAGATGTTGATGTCTTAATTTGTTAAATCTATTTTAATTATTAGATGTATGTTATTGATCCTTACTTAGAAATGATGACATTCTCTATATAATTTTCTAGTTAAAAATTTATTGTGTAATTTCTTGTTTGATATTAGCATATCTAAGAGTAAGAGCAAAGTAGATAAAGTGATAAGGAAAAAAGAGAATTCCCATAGAATTTCCTAGTTGAAAGTATATATAAGTAGGGAATGTAAAAAATAGGAAAAATGAGAGATTTCCTAGTGAGAGTACCTAGGGAATCACCTCTCGAATTTTTTTCCTATATATGAAATATTTCCTATATAGAAATTATTCCTTACATAGAAAATTTTGTATTTTTCCTACATAGGAATTTTCTATGTAAGAATTTCTTATGTAGAAAATATTTCCTACATAGGAAATGTCTTATGTGATTCCCTACTTATTCTCACTAGGAAATGTCTCATTTTTCATATTTTTACTTTTCCCACTTATATATATTTTCAACTAGGGAATTTCATGGGGAATTCTCTTTTTTTTCTATATGGGGATCGATTGGCTTAAGCCCAACGACGTCCACATTCACTGTGGAAAGGGTCAAGTTTCTTTTCAAAACTCTGATAGGGAATTTGTCACAACTCAAGGTGAGGCAGGAGTTCCAAGAATCCAATTGGCCAAAGTATCTCGGATCATAAAAGGAGTCAGAAAAGGATTACCAGTTTACCTGATCAAACTCAATAAGTTAGATCAAAAGCAAGAGTCTCATGAAGGACCTTCTTGGCTAAAGGAATATGCTGACGTATTCCCTAAAGAATTGACTGAACTTCCGCCTCAAAGAGAAGTAGATCATGAGATTAGGTTAGTACCTGGAGCTGCGCCAATTGCAAAGAGACCTTATAGAATGTCCATATCAGAAGCAATTGAGTTGAAGTAACAACTCAAGCAACTCTTAGATCAGGGCTACATCCGGCCTAGCAATTCACCGTAGGGAGCTCCAGTACTATTCCAAAAAAAGAAAGATGGGACACTTCGACTATGTATTGATTACCGAGGGTTGAACCAATCAACAGTCAAGAACAAGTATCCCATTCCTAGAATAGATGATCTTCTTGATCGTCTTCAGGGTGCGAAGATCTTTTCCAACATTGATCTCAGGTCAGGTTACTATCAGATAAGAATCAAGGAAGAAGATATCCCAAAGACGGCCTTCAATACAAGATATGGGCACTTTGAGTTCCTGTTTATGTCATTCGGGCTTATAAATGCACCTGCCACCTTCAATAGATTAATATAGGATATTTTTAGACCATATCTTGATGATTTCGTGGTTGTCTTTTTCAATGACACTTTAGTCTATTCTAAACAGGAAGAAGATCATGAATCTCAACTTCGGATTGTCCTTGAGACAATGAGGTCACATAAGCTGTATGCAAAAATGAAGAAGTGTGCATTCTTCAAGCATCAGATTGAATATCTGGGATTCATAGTATCATCAGAAGGAATATCAGTAGACCCAACCAAGGTCAGAGATGTGCTTGAATGGCCAATACCAGTATCCGTCAAAGAGATACGTAGCTTTCTTGGATTGACAGGATGGTATAGGGTCTTCACAAAAAACTATACTTTGATTGCAGCACCTCTTACAGACTTACTAAAGAAGCAGACTTCCATTACATGGTCAACTTCCGAACAAAATAGCTTCAACAAATTGAAGCAAAGTTTGGTATCAGTACCTATTCTAAAACTTTCTGACCTCAATAAGGAGTTCGAGGTACTAACTGATGCTAGCATTTTTGCCTTGGGGTGTGTACTTATGCAGGAAGGTCATCCAGTAGCACACTCTTCAAGGAAATTGAAGAGTCATGAAAAGAATTATGCCACGCATGATTTGGAATTACTAGCTGTCATCCATGCTCTAAAGCTTTGGAGACACTACCTGTTGGGTAACAAGTTTACTCTAGTAATCGATCATAAGAGTCTCAAATGGATTTTTACCCAGAACGAGCTCAATATGAGGCAACGTTGGTGGATTGAAGTGTTGGAGGAATATGACTTTGAAATCAAGTACCGACCAAGGAAAGAGAATGTAGTTGCCGATGCACTTAGTCGCAAGGCATTCCTAAATTCCCTAATCTTGTAGAATCCATCAACGGCCAGATCTCTGGCTACAAAAGTATCTATGCCAAACAACCCTATACTTGAACTAGCTAAAGAGGAAGCATGCCATGATTTGTCCTACTAAGCAATGCTAAATGAAATATCTACCAAGGAGCAAAATCAAAAGTTGCAAGCTAAATATCAAGAATTTTCCATTGATAATGGGTTTGTCTACTACAGAACAAGGCTATGTATACCAGCAAGCCAGTCACTTAAGCAGAAGATAATATGGGAAGCTCATGATTCCCCTTTCGCAAGACATCCTGGCTATACTAAGACTCTTAATGCAGTTAGGAAGAGCTACCATTGGGAGAGGCTCAAAGGTGACATTCTCAAGTATGTCACTGAGTGTTTGTTTTGCCAACGTATCAAAGCCGAACATGTCATGATGCCAGGGAAATTACAACCGCTTGACATTCCCCAAATGAAATGGGAATTCATTAGTATGGATTTTGTTGCAGGCTTACCCCAAGTCCAGAGAGGATACAACTCCATTATGGTTGTAGTTGACATGCTTACCAAGGTTGCACACCTGATTCCAGTAAAGACAAACTATAAAGCCTCCGACATTGCAAGATTATTTATCAAGGAGATATTCAAGCTACATGGTTTACCCAGAAGAATCATTAGTGATCGAGATTCTCTCTTCACATCACACTTCTGGAGAGCTATCTTTGAAGCTATTGGGACTCAACTCTGTTTTAGCACCACCTACCATCCCCAAACGGATGGCCAAATAGAGCGAGTAAATCAAGTCATCGAGGATATGCTTAGGGCATACTGCTCTCGAGAACCCAAGAAGTGGATTCAATACTTGCCTTTGGCAGAGTTTACCTACAATGCTTCTTACCAACAAAGCATTCAGATGACCCCTTTCCAAGCATTGTATAGTCATGATTATCAAAGTTCCCTAAACTTTTCTGATACAACCCTAAGGGTTGAAGCGTCAAGACAGATGTTGGAAGACATTGATGATCAAATAAAGTCAATAAGACAAGACATACAAGCAGCCAAGGATAGACAAAAGGCATACGCAGATTTGAAACGTCAAGAAAGAGTCTTTGAAGAAGAAGACATGGTCTTCATTCGTGTACGCCCTAAAAAGAGTTCTCTATCCCTAGGAGAGTGCAAGAAGCTAAGTCCAAGGTATTGTGGGCCGTACAAAATCCTCAAATGCCTAGGACCCAATGCTTATAGATTGCAACTCCCTGAGAACCTAAAGGTTCACAATGTATTCCATATCAGCCTATTGAAAAAATATGTACCCAACCCTAACCATGTACTTAATGACCATCAAATTGTAATGCCTAGTCAAGGAGTCCTTGAACTAAGGTCGGATAGGATCTTAGATGTTAGGGAGAGACAGTTAAGATCTAGAATTTTGAGAGAATGCCTCGTCTAGTGGAAAGATTATTCCGAAGAGGATGCCACCTGGGTAGATGAAGGCACTCTCAACCATCAATATCCCCAGTTTATCTCGAGATGAGGATATCTCGATTCTTCTAAGGGGGAGAGAATGTAATATATTAAATATATAAAAAGAAAAATTTTTTTGCCTTCACGTCGGCGTGTCGAGCGGGAGCGTGAGAGGTGGAATGGAGGAGCCAGCAAGCTCCTCGCTAGAGCTTGCTTGGCTCCCTTGCCATACATATTGACAGGTAAGGGGGGGAGGATTCCCTCCCCTCCCCCTATATAATTGAGGGTAAGAATCGAGGAGGGAGAGGCCATTGTGCGCTACCGGCTGGAGAAGCAAGCCAAGTCTCTACTATCGCTGCCATTGACCGAGAGGGAGGAGGGATTGATGAGAAGGATCTGCCGCTGAAAAAAAAAAGTGGAGAGGGAAGCCATTAGAGCTGCCGAAGAGCTACTGCTGCAGTCCGCCCTGGCCGCCAGCACCTCAGTCGCTGCCTTGTAGTTCCCCCCTGCCACGTGATAAGGAAGTGGAAGCTTCCTAAGGGGGGGCTAATCAAGCCTCAATTCACCTCCTCGTATCCCTTCTTGTGAATTTTCATTTCCCCTCCCTCGGGTTTTTAAACCCCCAAGACCCTTTCCCGTGGTGCATTAACCTCTTTCTTGGGGTACAACTAACCCCCTTTCCTGGGTACGTTAAAGCCTTTCTCGTGATGCATTAAATCCAAGACCCTTAAAAATTCACCTTACTTTAGGAAGAGAAAACCCTTAATCCCCGTGCCTAAAACCATAAGTCCCATCTTGTATTTGACCCCGTGTTTTACCCTCATATGTTTTTTTTCTTTTGTGCACTCCTAAGCTCTTTCTAAACCCCGTACACGCCTTTGTCCCCAACTATAAAACCTTGTGTTATTTTTCAAACTTTACCTTAGGGTTTGAAAAACTCCCAAATCCTTCCATTCCATTGCCAAAGATACCCCAAGGGCTTTCATAGATGTTTATGAAGCCACGCTCATGCATAATTTTTCCATCGTGATTATATCCTATAGATCCTTTAAAGAAACTAGGATTTTAGAGGTCTTATTATTCCTTCTGGTGGTCAACTTTTTGAAGAACTTCTTGTTTCGAAAGATAGACGGTGGAAATCCAGAAGAAAGAGCAAAAGCTGCCTTCACAATCGAACTGTGATGTCGCCTAAGAAAGTCCAAGGAGTAGCTGCGGGAGGATCATCTCCTGGTATCCATGTGGATATCTCACCCCAAAACCAGGTTTTTCCTTCTTGGTTTTATATCAGTTTTAAGTCAATCATGCAAAGATAAATTGTTAGGAATAGGATATATTTTTTCGAGTTATTTTCAATGAATGAGTTTAACTTAAATCGAATAAATGATAATGTATAGAACATAGTTTCCTTCGAATAGCATCATGCATTAAAACGAATTACGAGCAAGATTATCTGCCTACTGTAGTAGTATATTTCGGCTAAATCTTGAAGGTATAAAAACCACAGCTTGCACCATTAGTCCTATTCCTTTTTGCAACGAATCGTTGTAAAAGATTAAATTCATGAAAGGTTTCCTTCGTTGCTCAAATTACTAGGAAGTTATCATTGCTAATTGCATATCTTAGCAAGTAAAAGATTGTTATTTGGCATGAGTTTCGTTTGCAAGGAAAAATGAAGATTAAATTGAATTTTTACCGACTGACAAATCAATTGTCACAAGGATAACAAATCGTGACGAGGTGATCAATATTAACTTCCAAAAGATAACCAAACCAATCTAAACTTAGAAATACCATGCTGAAAAAATATGCCTTGGAAATGTTTTAAAGACAAAGAAACATTTATACCTTAAGCACTTGACTACTTTCCTTATTGTAGGGTCAATAAATTCGTAAAGATAAGGAACTAGGGTTTGTCCCTGAGGTTCTTAAAAAGAAACCCTAGGTCCGACATACGTCAGCTTAAAGAAACTAAAACAGATTATTTCATTGTAGGACTTGCGTAGCAAGTACGAAGTCATGTAGTCTTGTGATTGATTCACAAGAAGAAAGGGTAAACAACCTCACCAAGGATGGTAGATCCTTATGCAAGTTATCTTGCAAAAGGATGTATTCTTGGATTCCCTTCTAAATAAGGAAAGTTACAAATCGGAAACTAAAGTATCCAATGAACTTTAGGGTTGACCAAGTTGGGTTAATAAGGTACGCTCTAACTCGGAATATAAAGGAGCTTGCTAAGTTGTAAGATCCCTTGAAACGAGTGTGGATACATTCGAAAGGAAAGAATCATTCCTTAGTAGTTTGCCAAACAACAATGTCGATTAATGGAAATTGTTTGTACTTGTTAGAGCTTTTAGAGCACTGTTTGATTTATGAATTACAAATTAAATGAATATCTATATTTCAGGTTGAAGGCCTGAAGGAAGAGGCAGTTTCAGTTACCCCCGATTGCCTGCCTGACCCTAACCAAGGGGGTTGTTGACTGCGTGGGGAATGTGGACCGAACCCGCCGTGAGAGGTCTCTCCGTTGAGCTCTACTTGGAGCAGGACGCTTGGGTGCCACGGGGGGCTCTAGCCATAAAACCCTCGCCTTCGTGGTCCTGCACAAGAGGCTAACGTGACTCAGGATTGGATCTTGAGGCCCGCATACTAGTTTATGGGCAGAAGCTTGGAATAGTGATTACTGGATAGCCTTCGGGCAGATTATAGACAAGCCTACGGGCGGAACTCCTTGTATTTCAAAGATAAAAATGATGATATGTTAATAAAGAACTTGTTTGATATTGTTTTTCTATGTCACGTAATAACATTACGTAAAGGAACCAGTGTTTAACGGATTAATTAAAGAAGCTGGTTGTTACATGTCAAACTAATGTGTTAGATAATTACATAACTAAAACAAACCCAGGAAAGTGCGGAGAATGGGCCATAGGTCCGTCTTGCGGTTGGGTGGTCCCGGTTAGCCAGGAATTTTTCTCAAAGAACAGCGGGATGATCGTCAAAGAAAATGAATAACGAAAGCGATGACCTAGAGTTATGTCTTAACCGATTTATGCTGTTTTAGGGGAACGGAATGGGACTATGCCTTATGGCAAAGAGGTTGAGCTTTGCATCCCTCTTGTTTCCCATTCTCCTTGAACCAAGTGCAGCGTGAATCCGCTTCGGACCTGCGTTTCTGCGTAAAGTAGTTCGCTCGGGTCCAACGCTAGTTGCTGTTAGTTAATGACCAATCAGGAAAATCCTAATTTCGGTCGATCCTAAGTGGGAACGGCCATGATACTTCCGCTACGTAGCAGACACGGGAAGATCTAGATTGCCCGTAACATTCCATGGGAGTGTCGGGCAGAGCTTTCTAGACATCCTTTCCGATGGACTACTAAGACGTGTCCTGGATGATACTAAGAGGACACGTTACAAAAAAAGAGCCAAGAATTTTGAGATTTGGTTTAGGTATGGATGGAATCAATCCATTTAGCATCAAAAGCACATCATACAGTGTATGGCTAGTGGTATTGGTGAACTATAATATTCCTCCATCCATAGCAATTAAAAAGGGACATGTAATGTTGTCCCTTTTGATTCCTAGAAAGCACAAGGTAAAAAACATGGACATTTACTTAGAGCCTTTGATTGAAGAGTTAGAAATTTTATGTGAAGGTATTGAGGTGCAAGATACAAGCGCATCTGTATCCTCTAGAGATTTCACTTTGAAAGTCATGTTGTTGTGGACCATGCATGACTTTCCAGGATATGGAGAGTGTTGAGGTACATGTATATAACTCTATATTTGAAATACAAGACTTGAATCAATTGCATTTTATTAATTCACTTGTTTGTTCACGTTTAACGACATCAGGATATTGTGCATGTCCTATTTGCGGTCCTTCTCTAGTTTCCTCTAGGCCAGCACGTTTAAAGAAGATTGTTTATGACAATCATCATCGATTTCTTCCTATTGACCATCCCAAATATGTTCTCCCTACTAATGGAATGACTCCACAATCTCTAACCATTCAAGATTGGAAGGAGAGATGGATTAATGCCGACAATCACCCTTTACTCGACATGAGTTGGTAATAAGAAGTACATTTCTCTCAATTGACTTTAAAGTATTTAGCATGATGAATTGTTTACATAATATATTGTTTGTTTGTTAGGTTCTCTATATTTTTTCATCTTTCGTATTGGACTAAACTCAAGATCAATCACCTGTTGGACCCCATGCATATATGTAAAAATGTTATATCTACATTATGGGATCACTTGATAGGGGCTTGTGATTCAGTCACAATGTAAGGGAGGATTTATGTAGCATTGGTCACATGAGACGAGCCTGGCCACGCATTGGACCCAGAGGAAAGATTGAGCTACCCCATGTACCTTGGATGTTGTTAAAGAACGAGAAAAAAATAGTGAAGGAACAGATATGTAGCTTTCAAACATCCATAGGATATATGAGATGTCTCAAGGAAGCCTTCATAAAGAAAAAGAAAAGAGGTGTGGAGCAACTATCTGGTTTGAAGTCCCACGATTTGCACAAAGTGATTCAAGTAAGGGTATCTCTAACCATGAATATAGTAATTAGTGGAGTAACTATGTGTAAACTTTGATGTATAATGAATTTTTCCTCAACTAATCATTTGATCTATGAATATTATTTATATTCAGTTCGTACTTCTTACTAGCATATTTCATTGTGTATCCAAAGATGTATGTGATATCATTTACAAGATGGGAGAGCTTGTGAGGTGTGTATATATTGTATTTTTTCATTATATATTGTATCTATCATGTAGTGAACCTCTTTGAATTTCTACACAAAAATAAACAATTGTTAAATACATCCTGGCAGATATATGAGCTTGAAGGAAATTGATCCAAACACATTGCAAGATGCTCGAGTATTATCTATTGAGGTGGTTTGTTTGGTGGAGGAAATTTTTCCTCGCTCCATTTTGACTACTCAAT
This sequence comes from Lygodium microphyllum, assembly GCF_053477565.2. Taxonomy (NCBI): domain Eukaryota; kingdom Viridiplantae; phylum Streptophyta; class Polypodiopsida; order Schizaeales; family Lygodiaceae; genus Lygodium; species Lygodium microphyllum. The sequence goes on from NC_141158.1 coordinate 76,043,532, forward strand.
TGCATTTACTCGTACACTTGATTGATGAGATCACACTTTGTGGGGTAGTTCATGCAAGGTTGATGTTTTTTCTTGAGCACTTCATGAAAACCTTGAAAGATTTTGTGAGGCAAAAAGCACGGTCTGAGGGAAGCATGGATCAGGGTTGGTCAGTGCAATCATCCCTTGTTTATATCTCTGAATATCTTGCTGAAGTGGACCCCTCTTAACCATGACTATGGAAAGATGATGAAGAGTTGAGGATGACCTCTATAATACCTCAAGGAAAAGGAAGGAGTAAAGTGCTAACAAAAGAAGAACTTCGTAAGTTAAATAGTTTTTGTGTGCTCAATAGTGATGTAATGAGCAAATGGGTGACACTATATAATGAAGCAAAGGCAATAAGAAAAAGCGAAAGACAAGCATTTCACACCAGATATGGATGTAATGTATCATTTTCAGATCATCTAAATGCACTCCCACGTCATATTGATATAGATTGGTTACATAAGGAAATGAAGAGAATGGAAAAAGAGGAGGGAATTAATATATCTCAAGAAGAGTGGGAATGCACGAGGTTGCTTATCAAACTAGGTGAGACATACTATCAATTAATTTGTTTCTAATTATATTTTATATAATAAATTGACATGTTTGATCTTAATCTTTTAATGCTAGTGCACATTATTCAATGCTATATGGTGTGAGGGTAAACATCTTCGAACTCAACGTATAGATGAAAATAGAAATACCCAAGATTGTGGTGTCCTTGTTCACTTTGAGGATGCCAATGGTACCATGGAAGGTTATTGTGGCTTGATCCAAGATATTCTGATCCAACATGTACACAATATAATAAGTATTTAAGTTTCTTGCTTTTGCTTTTCAAATAAAGGTTGTGTATCATCCAATGGTAAATAATAACCGATGGTGGTATGTCATCCCTATATCTAATCGTTCAAAACCAATATATGGTAATATTATCGACATAGAGATAGCAGATGACAATCCAACAATTAATGATGATGTACATGATGACATTGTAATGGATGATATGCGTGATATAGTACAAGATGAACCTCATGAGGATATTCAAGGAAACTCAGAAGAGGAAAATAATGTGGTTGATGATGATGAAGTTATTGAGCAATATAGCAATGCATCTGATAGTGGGATATACTTATTTGTTTCGTTACCTCTTGGTAACATAGACCTAGAAGTCGATAGTTTAGCAAGGGCTGATCTCATTGAAGATGAGATGGATCATTCACTCTAACATACTTAATTCGCTTAATGATTCAATGTGTATTCTTAATTCTATGGAAAATATCAAACGCACATGTGCATACTCAAGAATCAATAGTCAACTTTGAAGCTAAATTGAATTTTCCATAATAAAAAGGAAGTATTTTTTATATTCTTCAAGTAGAGAAATTACGAGATACATGCAATGCTTGCTACTAATTGTATAATAAGGTTTGTGCCGCTTACCGCTAATTAATTATATCAAGCTTCTCAACTGGAGGAACTACCATTCATCAGAGAGTAATGCAAAAATAATTATTAACTCTAGTTTTTTTATTATATTAAGTCCAATTTCAGGTGGTTTAATAATTACACGTCTGAAATCGCGTCTATATTCGCGTCTATGTTCGTGTTTATCTACACGGATATATAGACACAAAATTTGCGTCTATTTACACGTGCTTTTACACACGCATATAGATGCAATGATAGATGCGCCCAACTTTGCGCATCTAACATGTGCGTCTATGACTCGTTTCTGTTGTGGTGATGGAGCGCACATCCTCTTCTTTTTTGGTCCTAAAATTTGTGTAGAAGTCTTCATGTACTATTCCTTAGATGTACTTATCATCTTTTGTATAAAATTGTATCTTGCGATAATTATAGATAAATTTCATGTTTTTTTTGGCTCTCCTTCCTCTCCATGGTTCCATGTAATGTCACAAGTTTTCATCACTAGTCCTGTACTTACTCTATGAATTCTCACTCTTGTGGGTTCAAGTACTCTACCACAATTTTTTTTTTCTTTGTAACCATCTTGGCGTCGCTAATTTCTTTGCATGTCTCGCTATTTTCATCACTATTTACATCACAGAACATCGCTATTTGCGTAGCGATGCAAATAGCGATGGTTTCTACGATGATTTTGTAAAGACATTTATATTGGTGCATTTAGCGACGACATGGTCAATTTTTTTGACGAACATTTACATCACTTTGAACGTTGGTATGAGGTATGTATCTTGTAGTGAATAGTTGACAATTTTCGTGGATACTTTGAAGATAATATTGGAATTATAAATAATAATATTCATTAATGCAACATGTAGCTGGTTTGGGGGTATGGAGAAGCAATTATAGTCTTGATTAACTTAATAAATAAGACATTAAGAGTAAATCAGTTTGAATTTGAGATCAATGGTTTTCTTCTAGGTTGAGGTAGTGTAAGAATCAAACTATCCTCATGAAGGTACTACTTTTTGGCGCGAAATAAAATCTTGGGCTGGTTGGTTATGAAGTACTTGTAGACTGACTATAATAGCATATAAACTGTCTCAAAATTTATGTTCGTTCATGGAGACTTCCCAACATTTATATATAGGTGGTGTGGCCTTATCTTTAGGCTTGTTGAACTAAAATGAAATGTAACCATAGCAATAATATTTCCCGGCGCGAATTGGTAGTGTTGCTATATGCATTGCTACATATTGCGACATAAGTAGCAATGCATATATAGTGATACAAATAGATGCATATAGCAATGCTTTGAGATGTAGATAGCAAACCTTTGTGACATGTACTTGGATGTATATAGTAGTGGTATACTGAGAAAAAAAGTATCAAATACCTCATCATGGCATTTTAATAGCAAATGAGTGAAAGAGAATGAAAGAGAAAGGAAGATAGCTCAAAGTTGAGAGAGAGAGAGAGAGAGAGAGAGAGAGAGAGAGAGAGAGAGAGAGGCCATTGTCACCTCTACCACCACATCCGCAAAGGAGGAGAGGGGTGTGACATGAAGAAGGAAGGAAGCTATTAAGGTAAAGAAGAAGGAGGAAAGCACAAAGGAATCTTCATTCAACCTTTGAGATAGATGCCTTGTCTCTACTCTCTTGGTTTCTCTATGTTCTTCTATTCTCTCTTTCATTTTGTTTGTAGAGAGATTCATGACAGAGGAAGGGAGAGTTAGAGAGAGAGAGAGAGAGAGAGAGAGAGAGAGAGAGAAAGAGAGAGAGAGAGAGAGAAATAGAAAGAGAAAGGGAGAGATTAAAAGAGAGGAGTGAGAGAGAGGGAGAGAAACAAGGAGAGAGAGGGATAAAGAGAGGGAGGGGGAAGGTGTTAAGAGAGAGAGAGAGTACGAGAGAGATACACAAGACATGCTCCCAAAGAATGATTCATATTGATGTAGAGTTAGTATATATAGGTGAGACCCAAGTCAAGTGAGAGATGATATATATAGTTGTAGCATTTCCACTCAAAAAAAGGTCTCTGGCTGCAAGTAAAAAAACCCTTGGGGAGAACAAGGGAAAAACCCGAGCCCCTACACATACCTACGATACAAAAATAATTTACTATAAAGTTTTCTTGAATACAATGATACATGCCTCAATCAGTGAGACAAGAACTTGGAACAATACCAAGTGCATGTCTTAATGAGCTAAAGCGAGCTTCACTAAGAGCTTTTGTGAAGATGTCTGCAACCATTTGATCACTGGGACAATGCTCCACCATAATGGAACCTTTCTTGACTTCATGTCGAACATAATGATAATGAATAGCAATATGCTTTGATTTACTATGTTGTATATAGTCTTTGGTAAGACTAATAGCACTTTGGTTATCGCATCGAAGAGGTGTACTAGATGATGAAATATTTCCCAAATTTGCAAGTAGTTGTCAAAGCCAAACTAGCTCGCGAGCTGCTAATGATGCAGCAACATATTCGGCTTCAGTTGTAGAAACCGCAACACATCGTTGTTTCTTGCTGGACCAAGAAACCAAACATCCATTTACAAAGAAACAATTCCCACTTGTAGATCGCATGGATAAGTATGAACTTGCCCAATCAGCGTCTGTATATCCAATAAGGTCAAGAGAAGTTGAAGAAGATAAAAAAGAATCCTCTCGACGACGATAAATAAGACCAAATTCCTTAGTACCCTTGAGGTACTTAAGAATACGTTTTGCAGCACTCCAATGAATAGTGGAAGGGGAAGAAAGATACTGTCCCAAAAAGTTAGCTGCAAATAAAATATCCTTGGTAGAGCTTGAAAGAATGGGAGTGTTGCAGAGTGCGCATTTGTCAACCCAAACTTCTTAACAATATCATTAATAAACTTTGTCTGGCGAAGAAGAAGAATGCCTTGTTGTCGGTATCGTTGAACTTGAATACCCAAACAAGAATGTATCTCACCAAGATCCACCATTTCAAATGCAGTCGATAAAAGCTTCTTCATAGCATCCAAGAAAGCAATATTATTTGACACAAGAATAGTATCATCAGTATATAGAGCAAGAATAATAAAATATTTGTCCTCCCTTTTGATGTAAAGATTTGGATCAGCAAAACATGCAACAAAACCTTTAGATGTGAGGAACTGATCAATCTTAATATACCAAGCACGAGAGGCTTGCTTCAATCCATATAATGCACGATGAAGCTGGCATACAAGATGCTCCTTTCCTGCAATCATAAAACCTTCAGGTTGCTCCATATAGATTTCTTCTTCAAGATCTTCATTGAGAAAAGTCGTTTTAACATCCATTTGGTGAATTTCTAGATTAAATAGTGTTGCAAAAGCCAAAATCATACGAACAGTTGTGGAGCGCACAACGGGAGAAAATGTTTCTTGATAAGCTACTCCTGCAATCTGTGAGTAACCTTTTGCAACAAGTCGTGCTACGAACTTATCAAACGAGCCATCAACTTTGCTCTTGGTTTTATAAACCCATTTACATTTGATAGGAACACGATTTGGGGGGAGTTCAATAAGAATCCATGTACCTTTGGAGATTAAAGAATCGTACTCAGCTTGCATAGCTTCTTGCCATTGATCCCTTTGAGACGAATTGATAGCTTCCATATACGATATTGGATCCTCTTGGACAGACATAGCATCATCAAAGACATCATATTCAATAGAATAGAATCCATGCTCTATCTCAAGTAAGGAAATGCACTAAGCAAAGACTGTGTATCATCTGAAACATCTGACGACCATGTGCCACCCATAGTCTTCTCATCAAATATAGCATCACGACTAATGATAACCTTTTGAGAAGAAGGATAATAAAATTTGTAATCTTTGGAATGATCTGAATAACCAATAAAAATAACTTTCAAACCTGGAGGATCCAACTTATGTCAAGTATCCTTGGGTACATGAGTATAAGCAATGCAGCCAAATGTGCGAAGGTGAGAGACTGAAGGTGTTTTCCCTGTCCAAATTGTTATAGGAATTTTACCAGTAGGTGCAGTAGTTGGAAGATGATTTTGAATAAAAACAGCTGTTAGAAGTGCTTCAGTCCAAAACTTTCGAGACAAACCAGAGTGTATAAGCATGCAACATATAGCATTAAGAATCGTGTGATTTTTGCGCTCAGCAACACCATTTTTCTGAGGAGAATAAGGAACTGTAAACTCATGATGAATACCTTGATCCTTACAAAAGTCATCAAATAGATTGGATACATATTCACCTCCATTGTCACTACGAAGCATCTTTATAGAGAATCTAGTTTGAAGCTCCACACTTATCTTGTATTGTTTAAATATAGGTAAAGCCTCAGACTTATGTCAAAGAAGATAGACATGTGTATACCGTGAGAAATCATCAATGAAAGTTATAAAATATCGATATTGAGACTTTGAGGCAGGAAAAGGACCGCAAATATCGGTATGAACCAAATCCAAGAGAGCACAGGAATGTGATGAAGTAGAAGTGTGGAAAGGCGAATGATGGTGTTTTCCAAGTGCACAGTACTCACATATTCCCATACGTGGATGAGATTTAAGATCCATACCTTGCACAAGACCATGACGATGAAGATCAAGAATTTTGGCAAAATCGGAGTGTGCAAATCGTTGATGCCATAATTTGCAATCTGCATCTCCAGGGGCAGTAACAACATTTGCAACTGTATCGTTCAATGATAGCTCAAATAAATTACCATGTCGAGGAGCCACTGCTATAGTATGCCCATCTTTCTCTATACGACATTGATTATGATCAAAGCCAACAAACAAACCAAGATCAACTAGACGAGAAACAGAAAGAAGATTTCTTTGCAAATCTGGAACATGAAGAACTCCTCTTAATATTCTAGTGGATGAAACAGTCCCCAGATATAAATCACCCACTCCTTTGACTTGACAAGTCATATCATCTGCAAGGTAAACAAACTTCTTGACAGGAAGAGAATGATAATTGTGAAGCCACTGCGATTGGTATGTCATGTTTCCAGTGGCACCTGAATCAATGATAAATAGAGAACCATCATGAACATGAAGTACCTTTTCTGGAGAGATATCATAATGGACGAAATTGAGCTCCTGATGAGTATGATCATCATCAGTTGAAGTTTGTTGAACAATATAAGCTCGAGAACGTTCTTCATCATATCTTCATTTATAACAACGACGAGATGGATGATCTGTATGTGCACAATAATCACAAGGAGGGAAACTTTTGGACGAGCGAGGTTGCTTTGTAGTAACTCCATGCTCCTCATCATATTGACGTGCCCAGCAATGAGAAGCCACATGACCTTTCTTATCATAGTAATAACAATGTTTGTTAGGATAAGCAAGACGAGAAGATTTACTAGGATTAGAGCGTCCACCCTGGTTAAAACGTGAAGCAGGACGCTTGCGAGCAACAAAAGCAGCATCAAAATCCCTTTGTTCGCGAGTGACCAAAACAGCATCAGATTTTTCCAAATGATGCTCATGACGTTGAGAATATTCAATAAGAGATATACATGCTTTGTCAAAGTGGATATCATCCTTGTTAGACAAAATAGTGATGATATTATCATATAAAGGATCTTTGATAGTATGAAGAAGTTGAGTAACAATCTGATTTTTAGCAACAAAAGCGCCGGCAGCACCATGCTGATTGATAATGTCTTTAAAAGCCTTGATATGAGAGTGCATAGAAGTACCAACCTTATATTGAAGATTCTTCAAATAAGTTTGGAGATATAAAATTTTGGTGATCGATTTCTTCTCAAACGTTGAGATAAGATACTCCCAAATAGCATGAGAGGTTTCCAGATGAAAGATATTCAACATAAGTGAGTCAGGAAGTGCAGACAATATATAACGACGAGCCGCTTTGTCACGATGAATCCAATCAGTATGATCAAATTTTCATTGTTCAAATAATGGACCATCAGTAATCACAGAATTGTTATTCATCACATCAATGGGTTGAACTGGGCAAGACAGGTCGCCCAAAACAATATCAAATAATTCATCACCTTCAAGAATTAGCATCATCTTTGCTTTCCACCCAGGAAAGCCTTGTCCTTGGAAGAAGGAAACCGAACGTTGGCCAGACGGATATCCGTTAACAATTATGCAATTGGCCATGCCTGTATGTCGAGAAAAAACAAATAAGATGAGATCGCAGAATCTGCAAACCATGATCAAGACGAGCGTAGTTGAGACGCATGACAATCAAAATAGGGATATGCACGTAAGAACGACGAAAAGTATTGAGTGACTAAAAAGAAAGCCCAAAATAGAGAGGCGTAACATGCAAGACGAGATGACACATATAAGAAAGTGTTATTTCGGTCGAGCAAAGAACGTGAACGATAATAAAACATCACTAAAAATAACAAGATGTTTGCTTGTCGTAATCAACATCATTAACGAAGACGAGCGATTAATAAACTGTAATTCGGGATTAATGAACTGTAATTAGAAATACAGTTTTAAATAAAGAATCACAGATTCGAGCAGAATTGCTTTCTTGAATCCTAAACTGTCATAACTTTTGATCGAGAACTCCGATTGACAAGCGGTTTTGACAGGATTCGAGAGCACGACGAGAGCTACGCACCTGGACTTGGTTTTGTTTTTAAAGACAAAATTAACTAATACTTCTAATTTGAACAAGTTCATGTATCAAATCATCACTTATGCAAAGAATTCAATCAAGTATAAACAATGAAACAACTTATCTTCCTTGTTGTTGCTACGCATCCATAGCTCTGATACCATGTTAAGAGAGAGAGAGAGTACGAGAGAGATACACAAGACATGCTCCCAAAGAATGATTCATATTGATGTAGAGTTAGTATATATAGGTGAGACCCAAGTCAAGTGAGAGATTATATATATAGTTGTAATAGAAGGAGAGTGCAAAATAGAGAAGGGGAGATAAATAGAGAGAGAGACAAAGATGGAGGGAGATAAGGGAGAAATAGAGGAGGGTTAGAGAAAGGGAGAAGGAGAGAGAGAAAGACATGGAGATAGTGAGTGACAAATAGAGGGAGAGAGAACAATAAATAGACAAAGCTAGAAAGAGGGGAAAATATAATTAGTTCCTAGTTTCTATAGATATCAACCTAGGCCAAAGGACGTTAACCTGTCATTCAATCATAATATACCTTCTTAGGGCTTGCTGCATCACCAAATAATCTTTAGAGGTGTAAGGAGAAGATATTTGTAAAAGTTTATAAAAAAGGATGAAAAGCAATGTTGTGCTAAAGGGGCATGAAACAAATAAAGTACACCCATGTAACTAGCATGATTTTGAGTGACTACTTAACTTTAAGCCTAATTTGTACGATGACAATTTTTCACATGTGCAAGAAAAACAAGTGGACACAATACATCTTGATATGGTTGTTTCTGTAATTCTGTCCTATGAGATGGGGGAATGTAATTTCCTATTTGTGTGGCCTATAGTTCCTTGGTATACTATATAGGGAATGCAATTCCTTATCTATGTGACATATATGGCCTATAATTCATTGGTCATATAGCTAGGGAAGTTATATGACCTATAATTTGCTAGGTTAAGGTGTGGGGAATGGAGGGACATCCATGATTTCAGTATATTCCTAGTTATATGTAGGGAATGCATGGGTGTGTAGGTAGAAAACATTGAAGAACTTCCTAAATTCCAAGACTTCTTCTAAAAAGGTATTATTGAGAAGCTCCTTGGGTAATAAATCATAAAATGGGCAATAATTGTCTAGGATAGTCGAGCATACAGCTGATAACAATGCACGAGAGAATATCACATCAACCGCATTATGCATAGAATGTATGTTGGGAGAATGCTGATTGTTCTCTCTCTCTCTCTCTCTCTCTCACATTACGTGCACATATGAGAGGCTTGCCACCTAACTATACAGGCAGGAAGGTCAACAGTGATTAAAGATCGGAAATTGCCGCGGCAACTCGGACCTGTTAATAGTAGGTTCGTAAACATAGCAACAGTTAAGAATGAGTAAATATTAAGAGAAAGAGCGAGTAAGAATGGCTAAATATTAAGAAAAACATCAGCTCAGAATGACAGGATATCAGGAGAAAGTGAATAAATTCTGAACAGGGTAGTACGAATGATTAACGTAATAGAAAGGAGGGCAGGCGACAAAGTTATAGGGATGTTATAATCAAGCTAGGCGCAATTCGTTGCGCATGTTCTGTAGCCGCCGCCAGATGAGGATGTCGAGGGGCAGCAGTAGAAGCGCTCCCCCAGCGGATTGGACAATCCGCTGCAGTCGTCGTTAGAGTGGCACCCATCATCGTCACTAGACTGCAGAAGAGCACGTCGTGTCCCAGACAGTTTAATGTAATTGTTAGCTGCATAAAATTTAGGCGCAGCGCCAGCCGCCAGAATCATTGTCGCCAGCGTCATGATTACCACCACCATCAGCACGATAGAGAGACGGACCGCTGTTAGCTTCATCGCGACTAGCTGGGAGGGTGATGATCGACTACCAGCAAGCGCTAATTGGCAACTCTGATGTGGCTACTAGCAGATGATGATGGACGCAGTACTATGGCAACATACAATGTCTGTCCCCCCTTGCGTAAGTATATACACACACACAGCAGATGCCATGGACGTATGAAACACGCAGGATATGTTTCCCAGACGCGTCTAGAAGCCGGCAGGTGACGCATTACAGTTGGCTTTGTTTATTATTATCGTCTATTATACCTATCCTCCCTTCTCCGGCGTCTGTGGCATCATTCCGACGGCAAATCCCAAACATTCATCTTATGTTTTTCTCATGTTCTACACCTAACAACATCTTCAACAGCTCTAGTAAGCTTTTCATTCTTTTTTTAATTTCATCTATCTATCGTGTGCTTGTGTTTTGGGGTGCTTGGGAGCTTAGCATTGGGTTCACTAGTATCATGGACCAAGCCATGACCATGTGACCTACATTATCTTCATGATCATGTTGTCCACATTATTTGGAATGCTTTTGTATATGATTTAGACGTTGATATGCTTGGAGGCATTCCAACTTATTTTAGAAGTATGTGCCATATATCCTCTTTTATTGTGTCATTGATAAATATCTAAGGTTTCATAGTTATCAATGACGATAGCCAATCATCAAAGGCATCAACGGCTTGCACTTGGATAAAGAAGTTAAGGTTGACAGCAAGTACCTTATAGGGGCCAAGTCAACGTTGTTGGAGCTTCCTTTGAAGCTTGCTGAAGTGTGAATCATAGGTGAGGACGAGGTCACCTTCATTCAATTCTTTGTGCTTGATGAAGCTGTCATGGTACACCTTTCTTGCTAAGCCTCTGTGACTTTCATATATAGTAAGGCCATCTGTCGTATTTCGTCCAAATATTCCAAATGTAGGAGATGACGTTGTAGGGACTCAACATTTCTCAAACGCTTTGTCATAGCCACTCCAATATAATATGAAATTGAGGCTAACCAAATAACATTCTTTAATATTTATTTATAGATAGTCAAGGTTGTGTATATAATTTTACATTTGAAAACTCAATTTTCGCTTGAATTATTTAAAAGAATAGCTAAATTCTAAAGCTGATAAAATATACACAAATGTGAAAGTGAAACTATACTTCCTCATACCCTTTAAGATGCTCCAAAGATCCATTGTCATTGGACCTTGGATCTAGGCTTCTCTTCGAATCTAGGATCCTTTTGTTCCTCTTCATTAACTTGTGTTTATTCATATGAAAGATTGGTAGATATTTAATATTTATAAGAAAAATATTTTAATACTCACAATAATAAACAATCTAACAAAACCTCCCTATGAATTCTATTCTCGCAATGTGATGATACTGCTACTTCATGATTACTCTCTACTTTAAAAGGATGCTTGAGATGTACTCGCTTAGGAAAACCAAAGTATAAATTTGGATAGTCGTGCAGCCATATGTCCTAAAGTGTCATCAATGGAATCCCATGAGATACACAAGCTTGAATGGCTAGGCTACTATTGAGTCTACCTCGTAGGGGCAGTGCCCTCGATGCCCTATTGACTCATATTTAATCTCCTAAACACGATCCTAGGGACTAGTTAATAAATTCACTTGTGTAGAATAATCAAAACTCAAATCAAGCTAGCAAAATACTTGCTTCAATGAAATATAGAGGATGCATTGAAAAAATCTACTATTTCATCGTAACATATTGACCATAATCCAATAGAAATCATTAGTAATCATGAATAGAAATCTAATTTTAAAAGGAATTTGAGAAATTGAAGATAGTAATTATCTTTACATAGTAATCTATTTAATTAATTCATAAATTATTATACTTATTAAAACTTTAAGAAAAACATTTGTTATTGATGAAATCAATGTAGGTCTTAAAATTGATGTTACCAATTATATTTATTTATCTATAATTAAGAATGTGAAAACCTTAATTAATTATGCACTATGTAGATAGTACTAGGACTTTAGTTATAAGGTGGATAATGAGGTTGCATTTGTACTTGTAACCATTCATTTCATTACAATTGTGGCCTTTTTATACTTAGCTACATTCATGTATTGCTTATGGATCATTTTGAAATCAAAATTTTTCACTTAAATATGCTTTGTAGTAGTTATGAGTGCTCTATATGCTCCGTATATGGGCTATCAATGAGATCAATCATTTTTCAATAAAATCTTGAAGAAATTTGTGAATTAGGACACTCTTAATCTCATTAGAAATTAATAATTCCATCTCCAAAATCACTACAAGGGAATGGGCAAATAGCGACATCCATTTACGACGAAAAATAGCGGCGTCGTTATCAATGTCGTTATTTGCATCTCAATTGACATTAATAGGGACACCCTCCTGAGAAAAAAAAAAGCAAAAAAAAAAGGAGCATTGTATTTATGGGAAACAGTTTCAAGAGCGAGAGAGACTATGACTTTGAGAGGGAGAGGGAGAGAAATGGGGAAAGAGAGACAATGAGAGCTTTTCACCACTATTGCCATCACCGTCCCCATACACAAAGAAGAGGAAGAAAGAAAGGATGTCGCGAAGAGGAGACGAAAGATCCATCCTCGGGCCTTTGCGGTAGGTACATTGCCTCTTCTTGCTTTGTTCTTGTGTTTTTTTCTTTTCTTTTGTTTGTTTTTCTTTGTAATGAGATGCATTGAGAGAGAAAGAGAGGAAAGGAGAGAGGGAGAAGAAGAAAATAAAAAGAAGAGAGAACAAGAGAGAGAGAGAGAAAAAAAAGAAAGATAATAAAGAAAGAGAGAGAGAAAGGGAGGGAGGGAGAGAGAAGAATGAGTGAGAAACAATGAGGGGGTGAAGAGAAACAAAGAGAGAGGCAACAAAGAAAGAGAAAGAGAGAAAAAAAGAGAGGGGGGAGAGAAAAAGAAACACAGAGTAAAGGGAGAGGTAGATAAAAGGGTCATGTAAAGAGAAGGATAGTGAAAAAGAAAGAGAGAGCTAGAAAGAGAAGGGGAGAAAAATGGACAGAAAGAGGAAGAAAAAGAGAGATAGAGAAAACCAATAGAGGGCGAAAGAAGGAGAAAGAAAATCATAAGTGAAGGTCGGAACAAGAATCTATTATTTGTCATTACGTAGACCAAATGGAGAATGATGATCTTAATTAGCTTGTCTCGTCTCCTTGCTCTCAATGCAAGCTGGTAATCGGACCACAATGTTGCTTGTCTATAGAATACATACAATGCTTCGGTGAGTTCCAATCGGAGATGATCATTGATCAAGCGATCTCTAAATTTTAGTGAGAATGGTAACAAAAGTGTATATCCATCATGCCTTACATTCACAAAGTAATTGAATATCATATACAAAAACATTAGACGTGCTCGTAGTATTTATACAGGGAGGTAACGCCTCATCCACATGAGGAATATACCTATTGCGGCCAATTATAAGAGTTTGTGAGCATGTGATGGATGGAGTGCCAGACCCAATCCACTAGTTGGAAGCCATAACTTGGTCTACATTCTCGATACCAGAGGAGACAGTCAATCTTTCGGACCTTCCTCTAATCTTGAAGCTTGAGATGGAGACAATGATTGATGCATTGATGCCCATGGATGCTGAGTCATTTGATCCATTGAGAAAAGAAGCGTATATACCATTAATGATGGATGTTGAGTATCTCACTTGATAACTTTGCTTACGCTCCTAAGTATGCAAGCAAAATACGGGTGGAGTGATGCGAGTGTGACCAAGTTATTCAGGTACTTTCTACATATGCTCAGTTGATCTTTTTTACTCCATTATAAAAAACACATGTTGTGCTTTTTCAAGGTGTTTTATGATATTTTTTCAAGTTGCTAAAGTATCATATATTACCACCTAAAAACACGATGCTTGAGTCTTGTGATGATGCATGAGTGGTATTACGAAAGCTTGGAATGGACCACAACAACATCCATGCATGTGTCAACGATTGCGTGTTGTTTTGAGGAGACTGTGGGACTATGGAGATATGTCCAAAGTGTGGTGCTCATAAGTATCGACAGGACGACTTTCAAGGAAAAACCATGTGTTAGAAAAAAAAGTTCTTAGACACTTTTCACTTATACTACGTATACATCACATGTTTCGTATGTCAAGCATGACATGGTTGACAATGTGGTATGTACAAAATAGATCAGCATGGAGCTCAATTTTGAATATCAGTACATTCACGCACATGGAGCCACATTGACTCCACCTTTCTAAGCTTTACACAAGAGCCAAGGAATCTTTGGCTCGGTCTTGCTATGGATGTCATGAATCCATTTGGTTTCCACTAAACTTCTTATAATATGTGGCCTATAGTCCTTGTTAACTACAACATTCCGCCATGGCTTTCTACGAAGAAAGAACACTTGATCATAAGCTTGCTTGTTTATGGGCACTATAAAGTCAAGAATATGGACGTCTATCTTTGTCCATTACTTGATGAGCTCAAGATAAGCACAATGATCGATGGTCGACCAATATACACGAGCCATTCTCATGTAGACCATATATGACTTTTTGAATTTGGGAGTGCTTAGGTAGGTATGATTTTTTTCTCATTGTAATGATATCTAACATAGCTCGTTCAAGTTTGTATTGATTAAATAGGGGTGTTGGGACATGTTTGTTTACCTTAGGTTATCATGCATGCCCATTCTGTGGGCCATAGTTAGACTCTCAAAGGTCACAAACTATGAAGAAGATGATATATCAAGGACATGTCACTTTCTTGTTAGAGGGTCATGTACTAAGGGAAGGTTTTCTTATAAGATGATCTCTAGCACGAATGAATGCCCAAAACTAGTACAAGTTGAAAATCATCCACACAAGTCACATCCAAACAAAATGTGGCAGTTCTCAGTTTTCTATGAGTTACTGTACATGGATCCACTTGTAGATCAACCATATATTGGATCCCATATATATTTTTAAAAATGTGGGCAGCTTATTATGGAACCACATCATGGAAAAGAGAGACACTATAGCGGCACGAATGGATTTGAAGGAGGTAGGCATGATGGAGGTGCTTTGGCCACAGTCGATTGGCCACAATTGAGCGCTGATGGTTGCTTGCAACTACCTCACGCTCCATGGGTCCTATCTACTAAAGAAGAGTGCATTGTGAAGCAAATTATCAGGTCTATTTGCACCTTGATCAAGTGTGATGCGTTCCCTTAGATCGACTTTCTCTAAAGGAGACTAACTATCAGGGCTAAAATCCCATGATTAGAATAAGATATGTCAGGTTTGTACGGGCCTCAATTACAAGTAGCTTGCGTATTTTGCTATTTAGTATCTAGTCTTAGTGTTTGTAATGCTTCTTCATTTGTCGCTTTTTGTACTATCGATCACGATCACGGGATGCCTCACTTCAAAAATACATAATGTAATTTACAAGTTATCAAATTTAATACAATGGATCTCACAGAAGGAGATCAAGACATCCTCTATTGAATCTACAAGGCGGGGATGGTACGCAGATCGGATGTTGTGTGCGTTTATAGTGAATACTGGAAGGTCCCCAAGAACAAATAACTCTACAAACCTTCATAATTTCAAGAACAAAGCAAAAGGAAATTTGCATGACATGAGACAAAAAGACAAATTGGATGCAATCTTTCTCCATGACTTGTGTGAGTGCTTCACAAGGCATGTATTTATAGATTTATTTATCTTCAAGTCCAAAAATAGCATGCTTTTACTTTTTCCTTTGCTTTTTTTTAAATATAAAGTAAAGCATTTGGACGTCCAAAAGTCGGACTGTGTCCAAATACAAATATCAAATAATGAAATATTTAACCGAGAGCCTATGCATATACAAGGTTATAAATATTTTGTTAAGCACTTTAATAAATAAGCGTGCTTAAATAAATATTAGCTCCATGTCTTTAGTGATAAGGTATGCGTCCATCAAAAGTAGTAATTCTTCTAGGCATTTGAATTCACGCCATCACCCGGTGCTACCCAACGTCATCGCCGCTTGCTCTATACATCAACTGATGCATTCACAATTGTTAGAAAATAATTAAATTAAATCGAACAAAAGTGAATACCTAGCAGTCTTCAAATACAAAATAATTAAATAGGTTAGAACTCTGTCTGTCCTAACCTTAAGTTAATTTGAATGCATACTCTAAATTTGTAAACATCCATTAATTTAATATCTATTTTATGGAATTACCCGCTATGGAATCACCCACATGCACATTAAATTAATCTGACACCCGAAAAGGACAGGTGTCCCTGTCAACTTCTTTCACAAGGAATCCTCCTTGTGTATGAGCCCCGATAAATAAATAGTTCCTCATGGAATCCATCGTGGAATATGTATCTCAGCATCATACCCCCAGGGTGGGATAGCAATTGTCCTCAATTGCTATTAGCTCAATGTGGAGTCAACAGTGAGAGGGGTAAGGACTTAGGTCATGGGCATGCATCTATTGGGCCTCTTCAATATGATGATTTTTAAACTTAACCAAATATCTACAATATATATGAAGACTTCTAGTGGTTACATATAAATGGGATAGGGCTAATTAAATAACTAAAGTATGCCAATTGAGGGAAGTGGGTGGGTGGAATCCTCAACGGGTCTCTCTTACAATAGGGTCATCCCAGAGAACTAGGAGGCTTCTCACAAGGTTTCACCATCCTTTGACCTCTAGGCAGTACAAAGTTAGAGTCTGATTTATGCCATTTTAGGGGACCAGAATGGGATTATGCCCTACGGCCAGAGAGGTTGAGCAACGCATCCCTCTCGTTTCTCATTCTCCTTGAACCAAGTGGGGTATGGATCGGCTTCAGATTGGGTAATTCCGTGTAAAGTAGAATGTCTAGAACGAGACGCTGAAATGAAATCAAGTAGAACTTGACCACTAGGGACTCAAGTTTCAAGTCAACCCTATTGGCCGAGAATGTTCCATTGTGAGGCGAGACTCGGGAAACACTAGGCTACAAACCCCGTGACATTCCATGGGAGCACGAGCGGCGATGCTTAGATTTATTTCTTGATGGAGTGCTAAAACATGCTCGAATAGCCAATAGGTAGGCACATCACAGTTGGTATCAAAGCTGACCAGTGCGACGACTGAACAATTAGGATAGATTAGGAAGAGTGAAATGATGTTGTTTCTTCTAGACGTACAAGGCATGGAGCAGGTTCCTCATATTTTATATCATGTTCATGATAGCTATGAACTCGTCAAGGTATCGCAGATGATCTGACATGATCGGGATCCTGGATCCACCTCTACAACCCCAACCATTGCACGTGAAAAGGCATTGGACTTAGAGTGCGGGATACTGCTACATAGATGCCAACTGACTTGCCTATCTTCAAAACAACCTGAAGAGGCTAAAGTGGTTGGAGGACTTGAACATTATCAAGTTATTCATCTTCCATGAGGCTCGTGTGAACTCAACCCTACACATCAGACTTCAACAAGTAGATCAGAACTGCTATATCTAAAAGACGTGGTTAAAATCTTAGCAGCAAATAGAATTAACAGGGATTTCCTAAACTTCCCATGACTTATCGTTTCTTGAGAATCCATTTTCCCAATCCATACTACTATTCTATCCCTATAGCTGAACCAATAGGGAATTATTAACCTGGCGTTGACGTAATTTGTGAAAAGAAAATCATCTCAGCCAATCTCTAGCTATTCTCGAATAATTATACTTGTGGCTAACACTTCCTTACGGTAAATAATAATTTTATTGTTATGCATTTTTTTGCATGGTAGGGATGGAAAATATACGCACATTGATTTAAGTTGTATAGGGAGGTGCAAATGCAATCCTAAAACGAAAGTTTAAATTGGTAACCAGATACAATTCCAAGCACAAAACCAGAATCCTATTTCTGCACTAAGCGTGACAGAGGCACAAGAGAAGAAGTTTCTTCTTAAAAAAATTAAACCACCAGAATTTGATGGAAATATGAAGATTTTGGAAGCCGATGCCAAAATATGGATGGAATCCATGGAGAATTATTTCAGTGTGACCGCGATAGCACTTGTGAACCAAGCCATAATTGCCAAGCTCAAGCTCATCGACGAAGCTAGGCTGTGGTGGAAGCAATGGTGTAAAGACCAAGGAGTCATCATTGAAAGCACAATACCTTGGGAAAAACTAAAGGAAGCAGTGCAGGGAAGGTACATGCCACCTACATCGTCTCTTTGCTGAAATACGCCCCGACAATGAGTATCCCTCAACAAGTCTCCAAGTTTTGTGATGGGCTGAACCCATCAATGAACAGTTGCTTGGAATCAATGCGTCCTTCAGATTTACAGGATGCATAGATAAGAGCAAGACCTATTACCAAAGAAGTCTAGTCAAAGTCCAGACCCTAGTCTTATAAAGACTAGAATCCAAGGATATTGAAAGCTCTAATTAAAAGGGTGAAAGTATAGAGTCAAGGCCAACGGAAGAAGTCGAGGACAAATGTAATCAGTGACTTTGTCCCCACTCAAAGAAGTGATCAAAGTCTGTGTTCTTTTTACTGTAATGAACCTGGGCACTTCAAAAGGAAATGCCCCAAACTTGGCGGAGCTCGTTGTCATGCCCCTACGCGTAGTACACTGTGTAAAAAAACTAGAGTGTAGATATATTATTGATTTAGAGAGCCAATGCCATTTTAGACATTAGTGTTAGTGTCCATGGTTAAAAAATATTCGATTTTTGGACAAGTTGTAGCCAATTTTTCATATTTTAGATATCCATAAAACCATTGACAACTTCTAGATTAGGATGACATGTAAAAGAAAGCATATAGCTTTCAGTCAATTTGAGAGGATTTTATGTAAAAAGAGAGATTGACGAAATCCCATGACGCACGATCTCGCTATTTTCAGACAGTGAACAACACTCCAAAGTGGGAGATGAAGGAGTGATCTGGCTGAATTCTAGCCAGGTGTCCTACTACTTTACCCCCTTTCAGAGGCAATGGCAACATCAAATTGGTGATCTGAGCAGGATAGAGGAAGGTATTATTTTATACACGTTTTTGTCTATTAGAGTTTTATCTTCGCATAATGCAAGAATAAACTGATAGCCTTCATCTCTATTAGTATTCTTCTACATTTTCTATTTCTTTTTGTGACTATTCTTCTACTTCTTCAATTTATTCGAACCCCTTTTCTTACATCTACTTCCCTTTCTGAATCTCTCTTCAGCTTACTATCTCTTACCCTCACGGTGAACTCTCGATATCTTCAGCCATATTGAGAGAATTAGCTGCAACGTTGTTCTTTTAATTCATTTCTTACTCTACAGAAGACATCTTGTCAAAATATACAAGTATTATATGCCCCTATGGCAGGGAAATGTTTGTAGATCATTCATAGATGCTTTGAGTTGAATTAAGATGAGATTTTTCTCTTATTTCTTGGCTGTGGTAACTTATTCTTATCTTAAACTCAATTTGAAGCTCTGTTGAAGCAAGTCTCTTTGCCCTACAAGCCTTGTAATTGACTCATAAGCTTTTGTCCCTAATAGTCTACATTAAATGTAATCATGCAAAGTTGATTCATGCTATGGCATCATGTATAAGTGAATGGATACAACGTTGTTTGTGATAGACGAGAGCATATTGTACTTGATTTTTTAATTTGTGATTGCTCTTATAGTTAAGAAAACAAGCTTGATTTGAGTTAGAACTTATGAGATAATACTCTTGTGATCTTTGCTAAGAACATGCAGTTGGAAGCCCTATTAACATCTTCAAGAACTTGGCTTGAAACCTTCAACCCTTCTCTTATCTCTATCATCTTCGGAGTCTAAGCTCTTAAACACCCATACATTCTTCTCTCTCAAACCCCTGTGATTGACCGTGAAGTACCTCTTGAACCTTTAAACATTCATTGTTATCAAATTATCTCTTGAAGACACATCTCTATCTATCTTGTCGCGTTTTCTTGCCAAACCCCTCTGGTGACCTTCAAACCTATGCACTGCGACATGGTTATCAAGGAAAATTCGGTGGCCAGCCACCAACGCTACTCGTGGCCAGGGTCGTGTAGCATTGAAAAGGGCAAAAACTTTCAATATTACCACTAAAGGAATCGAAAAAGAAGAAGATCCATCCATGGAAGTTGAGATTGAGAGGGCAAATGTTCATGCCCCTCTCCATAAGAAGCGACTGAACCGCCAATTCTCAGTGATTCAAACACCATTGGACTACCAGGGTAAGAAATTCAAAACCCTAATTGATTGTGGTAGCACTCATTCTTCATTCATTTTACCAGCCTATGCAAGAAGATTAGGGATAACCACTGTAGCTACACCCACTTTTCTTGTCGAGCTAGCAAATGGGTGGGAAATCACTTGCACTAGACAAACTACTAAGGTGGAATTTCTACACAGAAACGAGCCCATATCTGTTAAGTTCATGTTAATGAAGCTAGGAGTCCATGAATGTTGAATCCCCAATGATGCCCACATTCATTGTGGAAAGGATCAAGCCTCCTTTTAGAATCCCTAGGGTGAGCTAGTTACAACACAAGGAGAAGTAAGTAAACCAAAGATCCAACTAGCTAAGGCAACACGAATAGTTCAAGGAATAAGGAAGGAATTACCCGTCTACCTGATCAAGCTAAACAAACCAGATCAAGTAGAGGACACTAATGAAGAACCATCGTGGTTAGAAGAATATGTGAATGTGTTCCCAAAAGAATTGGCTAAATTACCACCGCCTAGGGTAAGTGGATCATGAGATTAAGCTAATGCAAGGAGCTGCACCAGTTGCAAAAAGGCCCTACAAGATGTCCATTCCTGAAGCTATTTAGTTAAATGAACAACTCAAACAGCTACTAGACCAAGGGCACATATGCACCAGCAATTCTCCTTGGGGGGCTCCAGTCTTGTTTCAAAAGAAAAAGAATGGTACACTTCCACTTTGCATCGATTATAGAGGTTTAACCAAGTAACCATCAAGAATAAGTATCTCATTCCAAGGATCGACAAGTTACTCGATCGATTGCAGGGAGAAAAAATCTTCTCCAAGATTGATTTGAGGTCATGGTATTATCAGATCTGCATCAAGGATGAGGATATTCCAAAAATAGCATTCAATACCAGATATGGTCATTTTGAATTCACTGTAATTTCTTTTGGATTGACTAATGCCCCTACCACCTTTAACCTGCGAATGCATGACATGTTTAGACCATATCTAGATGATTTTGTACTCATCTTCTTTGATGACACCTTGGTTTAGTCTAAGGAAGAGGAGGATCATGAACCCCAAGTTCGCATCATCTTTTACACCATGGGGACTCATAAGCTCTATGCTAAAAAGAAAAAGTGTGCCTTCCTCAAAAGGCAAATTAAATATCTTGGATTTATTGTGTCAAATGAAGGAATCTCTGTAGACTCTACAAAGGTTAAGGAATTCCAAGAGTGGTCTCCACCGGCTACTATTAAAGAAGTGCATAGCTTTCTTGGATTAATAGGTTCTACAGGATCTTCATTAAGGACTATGCTTTAATCGTAGCACCCCTCACAAATTTACTAAAAAAGCAAGTTGCCATAGTGTGGACGCCCTTTGAACAAGCAAGTTTTGATAAACTCAAGCATAGCTTGGTGACAATACCAATTCTAAAGCTCCCTTACTTAAGCAAGGAATTTGAAGTTGTCACGGATACTAGCTATGTACTAATGCAAGAAGGTCATCCTATTGCCTATTCCTTGCGGAAGCTAAAAACCCATGAAAGGAATTATGCAACCCATGACCCGGAGCTGCTAGCGGTCGTTCATGCCCTCAAACTTTGGTGATATTACTTGCTTGGTAACAAGTTTCATTGGTCACGGACCATAAGAGTCTTAAATGGATCTTCACCCACACCGACCTCAACTTCGTTGGATAAAAGTTCTACAGGAGTATGATTTTGAGATTAGGTGTATCGACTCGACAAAGAGAATGTGGTGCTGATGCTCTAAGTTGTAAGGTGTTCCTCAGCTCTCTTATCATGGAGGAACCCGCAATGGCGGAATCATTGGTAACTATGGTGTCAATACATAGCAACCCTATCCTTGAACTAGCTAAGGAAGAAGCTAGCCATAACCCAAAATATCTAGAGATGATAAATGAAATTTTGAAAAATGATCAAAACCCCAGACTTAAGGACAAGTATCAAGAATTCTCGGTCAATGAGGGACTTGTCTATTTTAGGACAAGATTATGCATACCCTCGAGCAAGAAATTCAAACAGAGAATACTCTAGGATACACAAGACTCCCCTTCTTCAGGCCATCTCAAATTTCTCAAGACCCTGAACACGATTAGAAAGAGCTACTATTGGGGAAGGCTCAAAGGAGACTTGCTCAAATATATCACAAAATGTTTGTCTTGCCAGCGCATTAAGGTAGAACATGTCAAGATGCCTTGAAAGCTACAACCTCTTGACATCCCCCAAATAAAGTGGGAATTTATTAGCATGGACTTTGTTGTTAGGTTAGCTTCAATGCAAGGAGGCTACAATTTGATTATGGTTATAGTAGACATACTCAGCAAGGTTGCACACCTTGTTCCAATCAAGAAAAACTATAAAGCTTTAGATATTGCTAGATTATTCATCAAGGAGATATTCAAACTCCATGGGTTGCCTAGAAGGATTGTTAGTGACTGTGACTCCCTCTTCACATCTCACTTTTGGAGAGGAATATTCGAGGCCATTGGGACTCAACTCTGTTTTAGTACAACCTATCACCCAGAAAATGATGGCCAAATGGGGTCAACCAAGTCAATGAAGATATCCTTAGAGCTTAGTGCTATCGGGAACCTAAGAAATGAATCCAATATCTACCAGTGGTAGAGTTCACCTATAATGCTTCCTACTAGCAAAGCATTCAAATGAAACCTATTCAAGCATTGTATGCGCATGATTGTTGTACTCCATTGAGCTTTTCAGATCCTACTTTAAGGGTAGAAGCTTCTAAGGAAATGCTCGAGGTAATGGATGACCAACTTAAGGCCATTAGACAAGATATTAGAGCGCCAAGGACAGGCAGAAAGTATGTAGATCTAAATAGACAAGAGCGACTCTTTAATGAGAGAGACATGGTTTTTTTTGGTGTACGGCCCAAGAAGTATTCCTTATCATTGGGAGAATTTAAAAAACTGAGTCCAAGGTATTGCGGACCCTACAAGATCCTCAAATGCCTAGGGCCCAATGCCTACAAACTCCAACTCCCTGAGAACGTAAATGTTCACAATGTATTTCATGTTAGGCTACTAAAGAAATATGTATCCAATCCTAGCCATGTACTCAATGATCAAGAAGTTGTAATTCCAAGCGAAGGAATCCTTGATCTTTAGCTAGATAGAATCCTAGACATTCAGGAAAAGAGGTTGAGGAGTAGAATCCTCAAGGAGCATCTCATCTACTGGAAGGACTTTCCAAAAGAAGATGCCACATGGATTGACTAGAGTACTCTCAACCAAAAATATCCCCAATTCCTTTTGAGATGATGACATCTTGATTCCTTAAGGAGGAAAGGATGTAATATTTCCCTCTCCCGTCGTATGACCCCCCCTTAATTAATGAATTTCAAAAAAAAGGATAAACGCCCCCCTTTACTCACGCCGCTAGCTAGCAGACAGAGGGGGAGGGGGCAACCGTGTGATGACAAGTCGGCGTGGGGGAGCTCCAACAAGAAGAGGACGGGCTACTGCTGTGGCTGAGGTGAGAGGGGGGGTAAGATTTGTGTATGGGTAGAGCGAATCGAGGCCTTCCAAAACATGTATGTGGAGCAAGGAGGCATCGACTTCATGGGGCCATACACCTAGCTACCGTGATGGGGATGGAGGGGGGCTCCATATCATACTATTTTTCCCCCCAATACCACTATAAAATCCCCTTAGGCATAAGAAGAAGGGACATTACTAACATTACTCTTCCATGCTGTCAAACTGGAGGGAACTCCATATTCAGGATTTTGGGAACTTTCCATCAATATGGGAAAACCAAATCAAAATGGATTTCATGAATTTTGTGAATTTCATTAATTTGGAACTTGAGGCAATTAAACATATTATTGCTTATGGTTGTTTCCAAGAGATGGAAAAAAACTCAAAAAGGTGGTGTTAATAAACACCTTAGTTTTAATATCCTTGAAATATTCAAGGAAAATCTTCAGTCGATGGATTCTTGTAGACTTTCTTTAGCCTTCAATATAACATTTGGGGGAATTTTAAAATTTTGGGAGATTTTGTACCTTTCTTCATCCAAGAGAAGACAATGCTATCTATTGTTTCCCAATGTTCAGGATCTTTTTTGTTGCACATCCCAATATTTATCCCAACAATTAAAATACACCTCTACATCTGTAGCATTTTGACGACAAGAAACTGGTGCTCAATATTGTATACGTACCTTTGTTGAAGTTTTTGGAATGTCTATTTGTATCGACCTCACTCTGTGCAACACCAAGCCATATTGGATATATTAGATCTGAAGGTCTAACAAGCACAAAGTCATCTTTCTTAACATCAAGCATTGGTTTAAATGCATGTTTGGGTCACTTGCTCAGAGGACCATAATAGTGATCATTCAACTCTTCCAATCCAATGAAGTCATCTGTATTATCTACATCTATATTGGTTACATCACTTTGTGTTCTTGGCCAAAAATCTATGAAAAATAAATCTTTTTGGACATTTGGAATTTGAAGAGCGTAGATCATATGTTTCCAATAATCAATCATTGGTGTTATAAACTTTGTGAAATCTGCTTCAGGTCCTTGTACATTTGACCATCTTTCCCAATACTTCAAATAATCTTTAACTCCACTTACTACTTCTTGATGATCCTTAACGAACTCAAACATGGGCAGCAACATTGGAACACCCTTTGGAAGAGTAGGCTTTCCTGCAAGGTCTCTCTTCCATAATTCAATGCCACCTTCTCTTGGTAACCAGTCTGGGGACTTTGGATGCATCTTGTATTGCATGACAGGTGTATCTCCTTGCATATAAAACCGAAATTGAAGAGGTTTTGAGTGACCAACAAGTGTATCTTTCGAATCACACAAGTATCCCTCAATGTATATCTTAAAGCTAGGCACATGTGTCAATAAGAAAGGTGTAGGACTAGTCATCTGGCATGATTGAAAATGTTGCATAAGATGAGGAAAAGTGAAGGTCATGCTCGTCCTTAGCTTCTCTGAAAATTTGCTGAACATTGCATCGATGTCTTCATGTGTATGACCCACCATGAGAAACCCAAGCTAGATCATCTTGAATGTTCCTCGTGCAACAAGCAATGATTGATATGCAAAGAGATAGCGATTTTTGTTTTCTGACCTAGAATTATCAAGTTGAAGTAGTAAGTTCTCTGGAAATCCTTTGAAATGATGATGGTCATCCTGTGGTGTATTATCTTCCATGCATGATTTATTTTGTGCAACACCTTGATAGTGGTCTAGTGTTTTTTTCGAGTTGAGAGCATTTAGTAGCACAGAGGTTGATCTTGGCATTCCATCTACTTGTAGATCACCATTTGCATGCCTGTGTAGTCGCTCCAAGTTCCTAAAGCACAATGACAATGAGGCAATTGTGAAGTTAGGATCATGAGGCCATAGATCGAGTGAGAAATGTCCATATCTACCTTCTCCATGTCCATGTGTAATCATGTCTGTTAAAGAAACTAGTAGTTGAGTAGATCTCTCAGTCTCTTTTGATTGCAGCCTTAACCTGGGGATAACTGTCTTTTGCTGGTCCATTTTATCATGTATGATGCACAAGTTTTTATATGGATCTAATGCTGAGGCCAAGCGCCAACTGTAGTATATGTTCTGACAACTTTTTTGCTGTAGCATGTGACATTGACACTTCTTTAGAAGCACATTTCGCTCTTGAAGACACTTTGTTGCTACAAGTTGCTCTTTGATCTCTGAGCAAATACTACATTTGGAGAACTCACTTGTCTTTGCTAAGGTTACATGCTTGAACTCTATGTTCCAAATACGATTGAAGGTGGACAATGACATTTTCTTACATCCAATACCACTCAATGCTGTATTTCCTTTTTCCCATATATCTACCTGCTTGTAAACATATGAGATGATCAATTGTGTCTCCCTTGATCCATCTTGCATTGTTCTACTCTTGTGTGGCATCTGCTCTGCATTCTTCTTAACAAAGTCTCTAAGGATGGCTCTTCCCATCTCTATGTGATCCCAAGCTGCTCTTATTACCCCCTTGTTTTCATGCATTGCCCTCCTCACGCCATGCTTAAATTGTGTTTTGTACTTGTAAAAGGATGTCTTTGGGACTCCATGAATCTCATACCATGTCCTTCCACATACCACTTGTCCATTGAAGATAAAACTATACTTTCTTGTTCCCAAGTAATCAATCCTGCATGATGATTCAAACTTGTCATAAACATAGTTTGTGCGGTCTTCAAATTGCAATCCCCAAAAGTATTTACGTAATTGTTGCATTGCTTCTCTATCAGTAAACTGATAATGCTTTTCTTGGCAACAATCAATCATGGAAACCTGTGAAATGAAGTCCATAGAAGTCTTCAAGTTTGCACCTTTAGGGGCAATAATTCGAGGATTTCTATTGACCATACAATATGATCTCTTCTGAACAAAAATTGATTTTTTTGCAGAAACATAATCTTCATTGGTATCTTCCATGTTTTTGGCACAAGCATTTGTAGAGACAAATTGCATGTATGATTGTTGTTGTAGTAGCGATGTTCCATAAGCAAAGGTGACTTGTTTAATAGGCCATCTTTCCAAAGTGACACAGTGAAGGTTGTTATCTATGTATGTTCCTGTGGTTTGATCAAGGGCTTTATCTACCACCACACCAACATCCTCTTCTCCTAGCAATTCAAAGTTTATCACATTATATGGAAAAGCCAATAATATAACCCCTGTACCAACACATACAGTGTTGCCTTCTGTCCATAGCATCACTCTACATTCTCTCCAACTTTCATGAATGCTAAGCACATCAATATCCTCAGAAGGTAGGACATGGTTTGATTTGTAATCATCTCCTCTGTCATGAATTGTTATTGAGTTTGAAACAACCACCACATCTTTCTTTCCCCATTTTGCAAAACCACCTACAACATCATGAACCTTCATTGCATCAATTGTTGGGAATGGCAAATACACTGCTACATTTAAACATTTATCAATAGCCACTGAAATATATCCATCTTCAAGAGTTTCTCCATGGCATGTCTCATTTGGATGTATTGCATGCACTCTACCAAGTGCAACAATCTCATGATCAACTAGCAAATTCACAGTTTTTCCAAAATAAAATTTGTTATTTATGATACCTGTACAAGTGAGAAAATGGAGATTTTATCATTTGTATGTTGTCACCTCTCAGAAAGAAGAAAATAGTGATAAAATTGCTAAATACAATGAAGTATCAAATTTCATTGAAACAAAAAAAGTACTTAAATATTAGACAGAATGAGTTCAACTTCCATAATAGAAAGTATTAATGGAAGCATCGTACAGAAAGAAGGGGATAGATTTGACCATATGGTGAAAAACAAACTTTCTCATGAACTGTGCCGCCCTAAAGTAAATAAGAAAAGTTTCTTCTATTATTTTTAGTTGCCTTGATTTTACTTTATTTTATTAGCTACTCTTTGAGTAAGCAAAAACTTCATTGTGTGTTCTCATTGGGAAAAGATATAGCAGATGTTCAAAACTTGCACTATATCTATTCAACATGAGAACCATGATTAAAATTATTTATAATGTGTATAGGAAAAGATTTAGCCACTTGGTCAAAAATCTATTGTATGTATTCCATACCATAGCAAATATAAGAATTATTTGTGATTCCCATAGGGGAAAACATAGTCAAATGATTGAAACCTTTGTTATATGTATTTCACATGACAAAAAGGATAAAAGCTCATTATGGTCTCCATAGAAAAATATTTAGCCAAATGGTTAAAACTTAAGCCAAATACATATAACAAGGATAAAAGTTCATTGTGATCTTTATGGAAAAAGATTTAACCAAATGGTCAAAACCTCTATTGCAACTATTTTACACAAGACTTAGGATTAAAACTCTTTGTGATATCCACAAGAAAAGATTTAGCCATATGGTCAAAACATGTATTTAACCTAGATGATAGCAAGAATAATAATTTTTTGTGATGTCCATAGAACAAGATTTAGCCAAATGTTCAAAGCCTTTATTGTATGTCAACAAGAATAAATAATTTCTGTGATCTCCATTGAAAAATATTTGATCAAATGATCAAAACCTTTATTTCATGTATTCCACATGACAACAAGGATAAATATATTTTGGAGAAACTTTGACCTTGTGCTGAAATGTTGAAACCATAATGACCTCTATAGAATAGAAGATTTCATTTTCTATGACACAAAGTTATAAATATTGAGGAAATTTGTCAGAGAGAGAACTAGGGAGAGAGAAAGAGGAGAGAGAAGACTGCAGGAAGAGAGAGAAGAAGACCGATGAGGAGAGAGAAAGACTAGATTTAGAGAGAGAAAGACAGGAAAGAAGGGGAAGCCATAGAAGCTGTGAACAAGAAGGGAGAGAAAGACTGTAATTGTATTAATGTGTCAAAAAGATGTGAAAAATTACATATTCTCTCCTTTTATACCATGTCAGTGTGACATGACATAATATCAATGTTATTAATACTAATTTGTTATTCCCAGCTTCTTACAATCCATCCCTTCCCAAAAGTTTTTGTCATAAAAAACAAACCTAGAAACAACTAGAAAGAAGATGGATAGAACAGAGTACTACTTTGTTTTTACAGCTTACAAATGGGAAACGAATGAAGTATAACCGCTACATGAGCTGAACTTGAAGAACGAAAATAAGCTCCAGCTATATACATGATTTGAAATACTTCAGAAGTAAATGGAGCCATAAAGTCTTCAGTAGATAATCCCGAAACAAAGTAAACAGATTGCTGAGTAAACAGACCCTGCTGGACCAAATCTGCCATAACTTTTGGTAAGAGTGTCCAAATGAGATGTACCATATATCAAAACGAAGCTCTTGAAGAGTACTTTAAGCCCATATAGATAGCTTAACTTTGAAAATTAGGTACAATAAAAACTGTTCTAAAACAACGTGCTGTCCTGAACCAGTCAGCATCATTACTAGCTCCATAAGCAATCGGCTTCTGCCACCTCCAATGTCTCCCTCAAGTATGGATACTCATCCAATATAGAATCAAGTCTCCAAGAAGCCTCTTCAGATGGTAAACCTCTCCATTTGATCAAATATTCCACAATAGAACGTGATCGAAGCTTCTTTTCACGCTAACCTATAACAGCCTCTGGGATGTACTGAATAAGACCATCTTCATCAATGGGTGGTAGCTCATCAACTATATCCACTGGATTACCATAATAGGGCTTGAGCTGACTAACATGGAGGACGTTATGAATCTTTGCAGAATAGGGAAGCTCTAGTTTGTATGCCAAATCTCCAATTCGCTTGAGGATCCTATAAGGGCCATAAAACCTATGGGCAAGCTTATTACTAGATCCATCTTTTAACATAGAGTACTTGGATTTGGGCACCTTCAACAAATCCAGCTCTCCTTCTTGGAACTCTAAAGGCCTCCTCTTCTCATCAACATACATCTTCATTTGATCTTGAGCCTTCCTTAGATTCACCTTGCATTGCTGAAGAAGGGTCTGCATTCTTTCCAACTTCTCCTTCCCATGAGGATTGATATTTTCATTAAAGATGACTGTGGATAAGGGCACCTTATAACCATACAAAGCCTCAAAGGGTGAAACTCCTATGCTCGTATGAGTGGAATTGTTATAAGCAAACTCAACCAAGTGTAACCAAGAATCCCATGCGGTTTGGATATCATAGCAAAAATGACGAAGATAAGTCTCCAACCATTTATTAACTCTCTCAGCCTGTCCATCAGTTTGAGGATGATAAGCCCTAGATGGAGCCAATTTAGTGCCCATAGATGTAAATATCGCCTGCCAAAAGTTACTCATAAACTTTAAGTCTCTATCATGGATAATCACCTGCGGTAATCCATGTAGTCTAAAAATATGCTCCATAAACTGGTTGGCCACTTGAGAAGTAGTAAACTGAATCTTGGTTGGAATAAAATGAGCTGCCTTGGTGAGTCTGTCTACCACCACATGAATACTATTCCATCCCTTCTTGGTAGTAGGTAAGCCAGTAATGAAATCCATAGTAATATGAGTCCATTTACCCATAGGAATAAGCAATGGCTGTAACAAACCTCCTGGCTTATGGGTACTGTCCTTATTTTGCTGATAAGGCATACACTTCATAACAAAGTCCTTGACATCTTTCCACAGTCCTTTCCAATAAAAGCTTTTACTGATCCTCTCATAGGTCTTGAAAACTCCTAAGTGTCCAGCTAGAGGCGAAGAATGTAACTCCTCCATAATTACCCGCTTAAAAGAAGAAGTAGAGGGAATAACAATCTTGCCTTTCCACCAAATAAGACCATTTTTAAGCTGGTAATGCGAGTTTTCGTCCATAAGACCTTGCTGTAATTTCTGAAAGATTTGGCTAAATTTCTCATCTAAAAGATAGGCCTCTTGTAGTTCTTCAATCTAGTCATTATGTAATTCTGTCATAGCTGAAACTTTGCAAGTCCACATACGAGAAAGAGAATCAGCCACTATGTTATCTTTGCCCCTTATATGAGTGATGTCAAAATCATAATTCTGTAATGTAGCTACCCAACGACGTTGCTTTGGAGTGAGATTTGACTGAGTAATGAAATACTTGAGTACCCTGTGATCACTATGTACTCTGAATCGGCTGCCATATAAGTAATGGTGCCACTTCTTGATCGCATGCAAGATAGCCAACATCTCCTGGTCATAAACATTCATGACCATTTCCTTATCTGTAAGCTTATGGCTCTCAAATGCAATTACTCCATGCTCCTGAAGCAAAACAGCCCCAATGCCACAGTCACTAGCATCACACTGTATAGTAAACTCTTTGGAGAAATCCGGGTATACTAAGATAGGAGCAGAGGTAAGGAGTTCCTTTAACTAGTTGAAGCTACTATCTGCAAGAGCATCCCAAAAGAAAGCTTCCTTCTTTAACCTGTTAGTCAAAGGAGCTGCAATTGCTGCATAATGCTTAATAAATCGACGATAGAATGAAGATAAACCAAGGAATCCTCTAAGAGAGGTAGTAGTAGTAGGCATTGGTCAATCTCTCATGTATTACACCTTCTTGGGATCATCCTGTATTCCTTTTTCATTGACAATATGTCCCAAATATTCTACTTTAGTTTGCATGAAAGAGCACTTATTCTCCTTAGCAAAAAGCCTATGATGTCTCAATACATAAAAAACCCTTCTCATATGTGCCAAGTGATCCTGTAAAGTCTTGCTATAGATCAAGATGTCATCAAAGAACACCAAGACAAACTGAAAGAGGAAAGGTTACAAGATTTTATTCATTAGGCTTTGAAAGGTAGTTGGAGTGTTTCTAAGCCTAAATGGCATCACCAAAAAATGATAGAGCCCACGATCAGTCTTGACTTCATCACCCTCTCATATGCAAATCTGATGATACCCTTATCTCAAATCAATCTTCGTAAAGAATCGAGCCCCCTTAAGCTCATCGAGCAAATCATCAATCCTGGGTATAGGACACATGTTTTTCACTGTGATCTTATTGAGATCCGTGTAGTCAATACACATTCTGAAAGATCCATCTTTCTTTTTGACTAACAGCACTGGAGATGCGTAAGGTGAAGAACTTGGTTCAATAAATCCCATTTCAAGAAGTTCTTTGATTTGCTTGGCTACTTCGTCTCGTTCACACTTTGATAATCTGTAAGGTGGCTTATTAATTGTCTTTGAGTTGGGCTCCAAATCAATGGGGTGATCCACTGGTCTCTTAGGAGGCAATGAAGTAGGTACTTCAAACAGATCTCTATACTCCTCAAGAAGAGCTGTCAAGGCTGGATGGTTTACTGAATTATTGGGCTGATCCTGTGTTTCTTTATTCAAATGCAAAACAAATATTTGAGAGTGCTTCTTGTACTCTCTTTTGAGTTGTTGAATGGTGATAAGCTGAAAATCTGATCCACTAGGAATTCCCTGTAATGGATAAGCTGTCCATTGGAGATAAACTCCATATATAACTGTGAGAAATCCATAGTGATCCTGCCTAATGTCATCAACTGATCACAACCGAGTACAATATCTATGGACCTCATTTCCAAAGTGATTAGGTTTACCTTGGCTTCAAAATTTTCAGCCAACTGCAAAGAAACCTGTGGGCAAATCTGTGTGCTGATTTCTTCTTCACCATTAGCCACTTGAACTCTAATGGGCTGATGTAAGTCTATGGAAACACAATTTAGCTTGTCCATGATGGACTTATTCGCAAAACTATGAGTACTGCCAGTGTCTATCAGGATGAACACTGGCTTTCCACATATGCTTCCCTTCATACCAAGTGTATTAGGGCTCTTAGATCCCGTCCAAGCATCCATAGAGATAGAACAATTAGTGGCAGCAAGCGACTCATCACAAGATCCACCAGGGTCAAACGGAACATTTCCACCTGGATCAAAAGGAAAAGAGTCGGCTTGATCATAAAAATACTCATGTCCAACTTCCTCCTCAAGATCTTCATTTTCAGCATTAAATGCCACTGCATTAGCTTCATCTATGTCATCTTCAAAATCCTTAAAAACCAACATACTCTGAAGCTTAGGTTTGGCATTTTTGTATACACACTTTGAAGCATGATCAGGTGTATACTTTTCCCCGCACTTGGAAACATAAGCCTTTGCCTTCCTTTCTTTGTAAAGATCCACGGGAATAGATTTGGGATTTGTATTAGCTGAAATGGACTTAGGCTTGCTGTCCCCCTGTTTGAAATCAACTTTTGGACTGTTTGTTGTCCTGAAATTACTTTGAGGCCTAGAAGCATTAAATGGAGGATAAGTTGGTACACGTAAGCTCCCATTGGGCACATGATTACTACCATAAGTGTTACCAACTTGTCCCTGCTTTAAAACAGTCCTTGGCTGTCCAAAACCAGGCTAAAATGAAGATTCTTTTCTAGACTTTCTTCCATAGTGCTCCGCAAGCTCAATAGCCTTAAAAAGTGAAGTAGAATTTTGTGCCTTAAAATCAGCTGATAAAGATGGCTCCAGACCATATATAAACTTGTGAAGCTTAGCCTCATCACTAATGCTTTCCACATACATGGTCAAGTTGAGGAATTGGTTTGTATACTTTCTTACACTTAGGCCCCTTTGTTCCAAACCATACCATCTCCATGCTAACTTCTCTTTCTCAAGAGGCGAAACAAAGACTTCAGCCATAAGTGCCTTGAAAGCTTCCCAATTCTCTATAAGTATATTTTCTTTCTTGATATACCTCTACCAAGTATGGGCAAATCCTTCCACATGCAAGGAAGCAAAGTGAATCTTCATATCATCAGTTTTAGGGTATATATCAAAGTAGGACTCCATCTTAGAGGTCCATTCCTCTAAATCAGATGGTGAAGATAACTGGCCATTAAATTTGACTAAAACAATTTTGTCCCTAAACTCCCTTTCATGAAAGGGTTGCTATCCCAAAATTGGCTAATCAGGATTACCAAGTACGGAGCCTCCAAATTGAGACGGAAATCTTCCAACAGGTGGCTGAGAATTACTATGTAATCTTCCTGTTGGTAGAGCACCCCTGGAATTTTGAGTATGCAGTCCAAAAGCTTGAGTATTGGCCCCATTCAAACTACCCAAATAGTCGTCATGCCTCTATGAAGCCTCTCCTACTTCATACTGACTATTTGGAATGCCTCTTCTTTCAATAATCCCATTTCCATGACCATTTTGGTTAGATGGCTGAAGTGGGACTGAAGAGCCACTGTTTGAACAAGCCTTCTCATTCACTTCTCTTGATGCCATTTGCAACTGCATGAATTTAGAAATTGGTGCCATAAGTTGTTTATTGGATTCCACCAACTTATCAATAGAAGCCTTGGTTTGATCAGTAGATAGAACCATCTACTCCATTCTTGATAAGATGGCCTCATGTCGTTCCCTATGTATTTGTTCATGGGCACACAAAGTATTATTGAGTATACTAACTTCTCCTTGTTGTTGAAGCTCTTCAGGGTTCTCTTGAAGTGTAATATCCATCATGGAATTCTTGATTTGTTGAGCATAATCTTCATGGACTTTATTTTTGCATTTATGTCCTGCCATATTAGTGCGGTCCTGTAATACCCCCTGTCAGAAAAACGGCTATAACTTTTGCTAGGGAGCTCCAATTTCAGAATTCTTTAGTGCAAATTGAAGCTACAATTTCCCTCTTCGAGATGAGCTATAGCACGCTATAACAGGTTTATGACAGAAAATTCTGTAGCTGGATTTCAGTGTCTGAACTGTCCAGTCCTACACCCTGTCTAGACCTGTAAGTGCTCTATTTTGACCCTGTAGTGGAAGATACTAATTCCAAATGGCTACCAAACCCTGCAAAAGGGTATATAGGACCTGTGGGTACCCTGTAGTACCTGCACCTGTGCTTCAATAATGAAGGGTGTACTTGTAACCACCTATAAGTACCCTGTAAGTGACTTGTAAATTCCCTGTTTTACCCTGTTTTGGTCCTGTAGGTACTTGAGCCCTTGGAAAGTCTTCAATCTTCAATTCTCCACTCGCTGTACCTATGTGAGGGATAAAATGGCATGATAGGATCCCTACACGGGCTCCGAATCACCAGGAGGTGGGCAAAGTTCCCCCTGGGTCGGTTGGTTGCACCCCTTCGGGATCTTCAATAGTGAGGGAGAGTCACTTCTCTTTTGTCCCACTATCTCCCCCGGCATCCACCTTTTTCCTCGGTGGGAATATTGACATGGCAGAGGCTAGTGTTCTAAGCAATTAGCATGATATGCATTTCTGAAATATTCATTCAGCCTTTCATGAGATGCAATTGAATAAGATTTTGAAAATTTGGGATAGGAGAAGGGTCTTACCAATGCAATTCAATGACTCACTGATTGCTAGTACTTACCTTTTTACAATATTTCAGCTTGGGTGAAAGAAATTCAACAAAACAAATCAAGGTTATGCATCAAGCTGATCAAATGATACTTATGATGAAGTAATGATTGAATCAAAATGAAATTCAATGGAGTAGGCTGGAATCAATGAGAATTAACACTAATCTCTGATTTATTGATCAATCTAGTGAATTAATTGATCAATAATCTCCCATCAACAAGTGGAAAAGCATTACAATTGGATTATTGAGAGATTTCAGAGATTAGTAAAAGAGAATACCTCTATTAAGCTTGAAGAATATGATTGATGTCAGCTTCAATCCCATTGATGCAAAATTTCTTCATAATCCCTCATAAATCCGTAATAAAGCTTGAAATCTCCATAGAATCAGCCCATACAAGCTCCAATATGATGAAATCCTTGAAGAATCAATGCTCCAGCCTTGCTTGAACACTTGAATATCAAAGATTGAAGCCCCTTGATGAAAAGCCCCAAAATAATCCTTCCATTTGAGCTCCGATGTCATGCATGGGCTGAAATCTCCTCAATGTCTTTAAGCTTGGAGTCTATCCAGCTTGTACTTAGCATTAGAGAAGCCTTGGAGGTCGAGGAAGTCCAAAATTTTGAGAAATTTGAGCTTCCAGGTCTGTGGCTATGGCTGCCCTGCTGTGTATTAGGGTTTTGAGCAAAAGAATGGCTGATCAGGGTTCTTCTGTATAGCTGAAGATTGTTGTCAACAAGTGTTTGATGAAGCCTTCAAGACCTTTAATCAATGAGCTAAAGATTTGGAGAAGACTGAGCAAGGAGAAGGAGCAAGAAAATCAGCGCAAATTTTGGCGCAAATTTCGGGCTATTGTCTCCTTCTCCTGAAGCTTAGGCAACAAAGAACCTTTGCCCCATGCTTTGGCAGTGAGAAATGTTCAGTAGAGAGAGGTGTTTGGGAATTTCTTGGCAGCCACCATGGAAGCTTCAGCCAAAAGCTTGAAAGAGAGAGAATAGAAGCTCTCTTTTGAAAAGTAACTGTAGTTTAGCCTCTGACTAAGCCTGATTAAACATCCTTTACCCTAGTTACCTCCCTTTTTGCATGAAGTTTGATGACGTCCTGCCATTAAAGTCATTATCCACCATATCTGACCTTGGATATCTCCAGATGTAGTCTCTTACTAACTGTAGATGATCTACAACGCTCCACTAGTCACTGTCTTGTTCCATTTTTGTCTGAAATTGATTTTGAAATAGGAAAATGGGACTGGAAATGGAAGAAAAGAATGGATCAAAGACTCACGCTTTGATACCACTTGTCAGAGAGAGAACTAGGGAGAGAGAAAGAGGAGAGAGAAGACTGCAGAAGAGAGAGAAAGACTGCAGGAAGAGAGAGAAAAAGAGTGATGATGAGAGAGAAAGACTAGATTTAGAGAGAGAAAGACAGGAAAAAAGGGGAAGCCATAGAAGCTATGAACAAGAAGGGAGAGAAAGACTGTAATTGTATTAATGTGTCAAAAAGATGTGAAAATTTACATCTTCTCTCCTTTTATACCAATGTCACTGTGACATGGCATGATATCAATGTTATTAACACTAATTTGTTATTCCTAGCTTCTTACAAAATTTTAGCATCAACTAGAAGCTATTTGAGAAGGAAAGATAATTTTTATCATGGTTAAATATTTATAAATCTTATACTATCTACTTGTTGATAATAGTAAAATGTATCATATTACATTTTATTTTCAAGTTATACTATTTTAGTCTAAATCATGTTATATTAGTATATCGTACTATGTGTATATTATGGAATATATTATCAAAATATATTTTAAAAATATATATATTAAATTAAAGTATTAATAATTAATAAATATAATTTAATATATTAAATCATATTTTGTAAGATTATGTATATTTAATGTATCTAATATGTAATGTGTAATATTATTGAGGATTTTGAACCCACCTTAGTGATAGTTCGAGAGTAAAATCTCTAGTAGGGTAGGATAGAGAGTATGTAGGTAAAATCTCTAGCTTTGGAAATAGTGGCAATATCCCAGTGGTGGGTTCTTAAGGAGGGGCGAGGGGAAAGGAGCTGGTCTAGGAGAAATGCCCTTGGTAAGAGTTTGAGGGCAATGTCTTCCTCGGTGGAGGTTTGGGAGTAATGCCCCCAGTCGGGGTTTCAGGATAACGCCCGATGTAGGGATTTGGGGGCAAAGCTCCCAATGGGGGGTTTAAGCTATAGGGCCCTTGGTGGGGATATGCGGGCAACACCCCTAGTAGGGGGTTGGGGGTAGTGTCCCTGATGGGGGTTTGGGGGCAATGTCCCTAGTGGGGGTCCGAGGACAGTACCCCCCATGTGGGGGTTTGGGGGCAACGGCCCCAACGGGGGGTCCGGGGGGCAACGCCCCCTTGTGGGGGTCTGGGGGCAACACCCCCAGTGGGAGTTCGAGGGCAGGGCCCCCGGTGGGGGTTTGGGAGCAACACCCCCAACGGCTTGAAATCTTTAATAAAATTAAAAAATAGACACAAAAATAAGATCTAAATCTACTTGTATTGCGTAACAAGTTATGGTTATTCGAATAGCTTGATATATTAAATGATTTGTTTCATGAGTCGGTCTTTACAACCAATCATGACGTTTTTCAAAATGAGTTTCTCTTCTCCTCCCTCTCTCTTCCAAGCAACTCTCTAACCAGAGTGTTTTCTTTGTTGCGTTTTTACAGTTGCAGGTTTCGCATCTTTGATCCTGTGCGTTTTTATCTCTGCTCCTGTCGCCCCTCTCTTACTGCAGGTGTTGCAACCCTAATCTTTAGCAGTTCTATCCCCCTCCTCTTCTTTGACTACTCTCCACTGTTTCATTTTCTCAAACTGAAACAGATTGTGCAGTGCTATTTCTGGTTCGAATCAGGGTATTATGACAAAAAATACGTGCGTCTTCAAATCAGAAATCTTGCTCCAAGTCTTCAGCAATTCAACAAGGTAGTGAATGATTGCCAGTCCACACCGTGCCTGCTCCTACTTCACGGGTGATTTTTTTTATATTGGCACACATTACTGATCTACTAATTGCAACTGGTTCTCAACTTTTCCTTCATTTTTAATTTTGAGTTAAACTACATTGATTATGACCATTTCAATCCATACAATTACTACAAATCACACTACTACTCTTTTGTATGATTAGTATTGAATAATATTAAGGTCAAATCACACTACTACATTGATTATGACCATTTCAATCCATACAATTACTACAAATCACACTACTACTCTTTTGTATGATTAGTATTGAATAATATTAGGATCAAACACCAAAAGCATTTTCTAAATAAGAATCATGTATGAAAACTAGATGCAATATGTATTTTTGTATATGTATTTTTCTAGCAATGAGATTAAGCACTCACTCTTGAGAATTCAATGTCTTCTTCTTCTCGATCGCTTGATTGATCTCCTGGAGCACTTGTCTTTTTTGTTGTCCAACCACTACCTTGCAAGTAATAGCTTCACTCTACGTCAATATTGAAAACATGACTTCTTGCACTGTTGAAAATACTCTTTTTGTTGTGAATATGAAATATATGATTTATGTAATGTTGAAAAAAGTCTCTTAGATATGAATATGGAATAAATGGTTTGTGCAATGCTTTTATCAATGATGAGTGCTTTCAAAATACTGGCCTTTCTTTCTATTCTGTGATGCTATATATCTCAAGATTTTTCCTCAAGGCTAAACCTAGCCTTATATTTTGTAACATGTCCACCTCTTGTCTTCAGAATACATCTTAGTAGTCCATTGGAAAGGATGTCTAGAAAGCTCCGCCCGGCACTCCCATGGAATGTTACGGGGTTTGCGATCTAGGACTTTCTGCGTCTGCCACCTAGCGGAAGTATTGTGGCCGTTCCCACTTAGGACAGACCTGAATTAGGATTTTTCCTATTGGTCATTTTCTAAACGGAAACTAGCGTCGAACCTGAGCGAAGTACTTTATGCAGAAACGCCAGGTCCGAAGTGGATTCACGTTGCACTTGGTTCAAGGAGAATGGAAAATGAGAGGGATGCAAGGCTCAACCTCTCTGCCATAAGGCATCGTCCCATTTCGTTCCCCTAAAACAACATAAATCGGGATTATTATAACTTACTTAGACTCTAGGTCAGCGCCCTTGCTGTTCGTGTCCTTTGAATGATCTTCTTGCTGTCCATCATGATTGAGAAAAGTTCTCGGCCAACGGAGACCACCCATCCGTAGGACGGACCCATGGCCTCATCCACCGCACTTTCCTAAGGTTTTTTTAGTTATTTAATTACCTACCACATTTAGTTGAATATGCATCAATCAGCTTCCTTAATTAGCCCGTTAGGCACTGGTTCCTTCACGTAATCATAGCACTTGACATAGAAAAGTAATGTTAAACAAGTTCCTTTTCAACAGCTTATCATATTTATCTATGGAATACATTTATAAAGTCTAGCCCGTAGGCTTATCCACAATCCGCTTGAAGGCTATCCAACAATCCACAGGGATTACTAATCCAAGATTCCGCACGTAGACTAGTATGCGGGCCTCGAGATCCAATCCCAAGTCACGTTGGCCTCTTGTGCAGGGCTCGGAAGGCGAGGGATTTACGGGCAGCCAGAGTCCTCCCTGGCACCTAAGCGTCCTCTTGCTCCAAGTAGTGCTCAACGGAGAGACCTCTCGCGGTGCGTTCAGTTCACCTTCCCAGTGCGATTAACAACCCCCTTGGTTAGGGTCAGGCATGCAGTCGGGGGTAACTGAAGCTGCCTCTCCCTTCAGGCCTTCAACCTGAAGCATTAGATATCTTTTCATCCTTTAATTCTTTGAGTAAACAAAGCAAAATAGTGCTCTCAAAACTGTTACAAGCACAATCATTTCCAGTGGTCGTTATTTTGGCCAACTGCTAAGGAGCGAATCCTTCTTTCTGAATGCATCCATCACTCAATTCGGGATCAATTGCGACTTGGCAAGATCCCCAAGGGTTTTTTTATTAACCCTTATATCCTTGGGTTAGGGTCGTATCCTATTAACGCAACTTAACCAATACCTTTAGTTCTATTAGCAGTAAATATGTTATTCCAATTTACTGATTGGTCATTTTCTTCCAACCAAATATCTAATCCCCTTATCTTGGTCACTTTACCCAAGAAAGGTACTATATTAGGACGATCATTCTCTTGTAAGATCAACTTGCGTAAGAATCTGCCAATCTCATTCCGAGGAATTTGCCAATCCCTTGTGATCAAATCACAAGGTCATGCGACTGCAACCTGTTGCGCGAGTGTCGCATAAAAAACCATGAGACTATTTTACCCATCGAATGGCATCTTCTAATTACGAAATTATGATTACATAGGAAACAGGGTTAGGGTATCTTCATAACAATCCGTTCCTCATTGTACTAGGTCGATATTGTTGGACCTAGGATTCCAATTTCAAATCTAGTTTCAACCTTTTAGCGAGCGAATCTTAGGGTAGAAACCCTAGATTGTCTCTCATAAGTACGTCCTGTTGTCCCTACATTCTGTGAATGTGGGCAAGTCTTTAGTTTTAAGAGTTTCAGCTTTGGCAATAAGAGCGATTATGTCATGTCCTCAACGTGCTCAATCCCAGTTAGCACTTGGGATATGTTGCATTGATTTAACCATTCCTAACGAGTCCCTCGCGGTTTAGGTGTTTAGGTTAAACCAATTTACTTGTCTACTCTTGAAGATAATTACGCTACCATTTTCATAACCACATGATTCATTGCTTACGTATAAGTTGATTTACAAACCCTAACTTTTTTTTACTAAGATCAAAGCGTAAGTTTAGTTATGGCATAATTCCTAGTGATCCTTCTATAACATGTAATCAAGATTCATGCTACTAAGCTTTAGGGCTTTATGATTGAACCATGTAGCCTTTTTCTAACAACTATACAGTCGAAACGAGATTTATGCCAATTTGCCTAGAGTTTAATCTTCTTCATGCAGTCTAGAGTCATTTCCATGACTAGCAGTTTCCTACGATTGTTAGCAACCTTCTTTAAAGAATCATTTCGAAGAAAATATGTTTAATAATGCGACATGCGATTTATTCTTTCCATGCATAATCAAAGTGTACTATCATTATTTTGACTTGCAAAGATGGGCATTGCTGTTCATGTCCTTTGAATGATCTTCTTGCTATCCATCGTGATTGAGAAAAGTTCTCGGCGAACGGGGACCACCCATCCGTAGGACGGACCCATGGCCTCATCCATCGCACTTTCCTCAGGTTTTTTTAGTTATTTAATTACCTACCACATTTAGTTGAACATGCATCAATCAGCTTCCTTAATTAGCCCGTTAGACACTAGTTCCTTCACGTAATCATAGCACTTGATATAGAAAAGTAATGTTAAACAAGTTCCTTTTCAACAGCTTATCATATTTATCTATGGAATACATTTATAAAGTCCAGCCCGTAGGCTTATCCACAATCCGCTCGAAGGCTATCCAGCAATCCACAGGGATTACTAATCCAAGATTCCGCCCGTAGACTAGTATGCGGGCCTCAAGATCCAATCCCAAGTCACGTTGGTCTCTTGTGCAGGGCCCGCAAGGCGAGGGATTTACGGGCAGCCAGATCCCCCCCTGGCACCCAAGCATCCTCTTGCTCCAAGAAGTGCTCAACGGAGAGACCTCTCGCGGTGGGTTTAGTCCACCTTCTCGGTGCGATTAACAACCCCCTTGGTTAGGGTCAGGCATGCAGTCGGGGGTAACTGAAGCCGCCTCTCCCTTCAGGCCTTCAACCTGAAGCATTAGATATCTTTTCATCCTTTAATTCTTTGAGTAAACAAAGCAAAATAGTGCTCTCAAAACTGTTACAAGCACAATCATTTCTAGTGGTCGTTATTTTGGCCAACTGCTAAGGAGCGAATCCTTCTTTCTGAATGCATCCATCACTCAATTCGGGATCAATTGCGACTTGGCAAGATCCCCAAGGGTTTTTTTATTAACCCTTATATCCTTGGGTTAGGGTCGTATCCTATTAACGCAACTTAACCAATACCTTTAGTTCTATTAGCAGTAAATATGTTATTCCAATTTACTGATTGGTCCTTTTCTTCCAACCAAATATCTAATCCCCTTATCTTGGTCACTTTACCCAAGAAAGGTACTATATTAGGACGATCATTCTCTTGTAAGATCAACTTGCGTAAGAATCTGCCAATCTCATTCCGAGGAATTTGCCAATCCCTTGTGATCAAATCACAAGGTCATGCGACTGCAACCTGTTGCGCGAGTGTCGCATAAAAAACCATGAGACTATTTTACCCATCGAATGGCATCTTCTAATTACGAAATTATGATTACATAGGAAACAGGGTTAGGGTATCTTCATAACAATCCGTTCCTCATTGTACTAGGTCGATATTGTTGGACCTAGGGTTCCAATTTCAAATCTAGTTTCAACCTTTTAGCGAGCGAATCTTAGGGTAGAAACCCTAGATTGTCTCTCATAAGTACGTCCTATTGTCCCTACATTCTGTGAATGTGGGCAAGTCTTTAGTTTTAAGAGTTTCAGCTTTGGCAATAAGAGCGATTATGTCATGTCCTCAACGTGCTCAATCCCAGTTAGCACTTGGGATATGTTGCATTGATTTAACCATTCCTAACGAGTCCCTCGCGGTTTAGGTGTTTAGGTTAAACCAATTTACTTGTCTACTCTTGAAGATAATTACGCTACCATTTTCATAACCACATGATTCATTGCTTACGTATAAGTTGATTTACAAACCCTAACTTTTTTTTACTAAGATCAAAGCGTAAGTTTAGTTATGGCATAATTCCTAGTGATCCTTCTATAACATGTAATCAAGATTCATGCTACTAAGCTTTAGGGCTTTATGATTGAACCATGTAGCCTTTTTCTAACAACTATACAGTCGAAACGAGATTTATGCCAATTTGCCTAGAGTTTAATCTTCTTCATGCAGTCTAGAGTCATTTCCATGACTAGCAGTTTCCTACGATTGTTAGCAACCTTCTTTAAAGAATCATTTCGAAGAAAATATGTTTAATAATGCGACATGCGATTTATTCTTTCCATGCATAATCAAAGTGTACTATCATTATTTTGACTTGCAAAGATGGGCATTTAGTTAATCTAAGTTCGTTATTTTGCAATGCATAAAAACCACTTGCTAAGAACACATAGAGATATTCTTATGCTCTTCTATTTCATTCGTTTAATACAAATGACCGATTCCTTGATCGAAGTTATTTCTTTTAATTTAGCCAAGGTATTTCAATTGAAAAAAAATGCATCCTAATTTTCGTAAATGATCTATCCACAATCGAAATATTAGGATGTTAAACAAAATTTAGGAAGAAAAACCTAGACTTGTGGTGAAATGTCCACATGGATGTTAGGAGATGATCCTCCTGCGTTTGCACCTTGTCCCTTCTTAGGAGCCATCGTGTATTCGATCTTCTCGACTTAGTCGCACACCTATGATCTTGGCTCGTCTCCTTTACACACGAAAACTTCCCTTTTAGATTCGGCTTCTTGACCAAATTCACTGTCTTTTGGATTCGAGCTTTAGAAGGCTTAATACGCTTCCTCCTCGGAGTGGTGATTTCACGATTAGGAAATGGATTTA
The DNA here is from genome assembly GCF_053477565.2 of Lygodium microphyllum. Taxonomy (NCBI): domain Eukaryota; kingdom Viridiplantae; phylum Streptophyta; class Polypodiopsida; order Schizaeales; family Lygodiaceae; genus Lygodium; species Lygodium microphyllum. Next base: position 76,087,151 of record NC_141158.1, read on the forward strand.
AAAGGCTTGTGACGGAAGGACTTGAAAGGAAACATGGTTTTTAAAAAACTTTGTGGGGATGCAAGGGCTTAAACTTCGGGGCTATAAGGGAAGGAAAAGGCCTTAAACTTCAAGGAAAAAGGGGTGTAAAAGATTGCTTTGGGAAGGAAAATAAAAGGGGATCTTAAAAGATCCCGGGGTAACAAGAATCCGCTTGAGAGGACCATAGGAAAGGCCCACGAGAAGGATTTTAGCACTCGGGCTACTGGAAGCTTGTGGGAAATCCAAGGGGGGAAAAGGGGCTTAATTGGGCTTTTAAAAGGCTTGGATGGGACCCCACGGAAAGGGGGACTTTGAATCCCTGGGGGTTATTAAACCCACTTGAAAGGGTTTTAAGGAAAGGCCCACGGGAAGGGGGGCTTTGGAGGAGGCCCTTTAGAAGCTTCAAGAAGCTTGTTGAAGCTTTTGAAGAAAAACACGTGGTAAAACCACGTTGATGAGAGGGGGACCGACTAAATTGGCAGGGCGACGTCTTCTCTCTGCCGGTGGGGCTTACAACCCGGTCCTTCGTGCTCACACGGTGACTTCACAGCATCAGGCGATCATTCTCCTCCCTTTACAACTAACATACTGCCCTCCTTCAACGGCAGCAAGCACAGTATGTCGTTGCCTTTAGCTCTTCCTCTCTCATGGTCTGTGGCGACTATAGTGTGATCCCTGCCTCTCACACAGTGAATCCCATTATCACAGTCTCCCTCCTTCCTTCCCAGTCCGTCTTCTCCCTACATGACGAAGGTTTTTTATAGGGAGAGGGAGAGGTACCTCCCCTCCCCCACGCGGCCTGATGCATGAGCATCAACCCTTCCATGAGCTCCAACACGGTGCTCAATCATCATGCCTCCCCTCCCTCTCCTCCAGAACTACCGTCGGCTGGGGGAAGGAGGGGATAATTAAAAGAAAATTGCCCTTATTGCACATTATCCTTTTGGCCTTGGAAATATTACATTCTCTCCCCCTTTGAGGAATCGAGATTTCCTCATCTCGAGATAAATTGGATATATTGATGGTTGAGAGTGCTTTCATCTATCCAAGTGGCATCCTCCTTAGGATAATATTTCCATTGGACAAGGCATTCTCTCAAGGTTCTGGATCTCAGTTGTCTCTCCCTAACATCTAAGATTGTGTCAGGCCGTAGTTCAAGGACTCCTTGACTAGTCATTACAATTTGTTAATCATCAACTACATGGTTAGGATTAGGTACATACTTCTTCAATAGGCTGATATGGAATACATTATGAACCTTTAGGTTCTCAAGGAGTTGCAATCTATAAGCATAAGGTCTTAGGCACTTGAGGATCTTGAATGGTCCACAATACCTTGGACTTAGCTTTTTGCAATCTTCTAAGGATAGGGAACTCTTCTTTGGGCATACGCGAATGAAGACCATGTCTCCTTCCTCGAAGATTCTATCTTGATGCTTCAAATCCACGTATGCCTTTTGTTTATCCTTGGTGGCTTGGATGTCCTGTCTTATTGACTTTATTTGGTCATCCATCTCTTCCAACATCTTCCTTGAAGCTTCAACCCTCAAGGTTGGATCTGAGAAGTTTAGGGGACTTCGACAGTCATGACCATACAATGCTTAAAAAGGGGTCATCTCAATACTTTGTTGGTAAGAAGCATTGTAGGCAAATTCCAGTAAAGGCAAGTATTGAATCCACCTTTTTGGTTCGCGACAACAGTGCGCCCTTAACATATCCTCAATGACTTGATTTACTTGCTCTGTTTGGCCATCAATTTGGGGAGGGTAAGCTGTACTAAAATAGAGTTGAGTTCCAATGGCTTCAAAGATAGCTCTCCAGAAGTGTAATGCCAAGAGAAAATCACGATCACTAAAGATTCTTCTGGGTAGTCCATGTAGCTTGAATATCTCCTTGATAAACAACCTTACAATGTCTGAGGCTTTATAGTTTGTCTTTACTGGAATAAGGTGTGCAACCTTAGTCAATATGTCAACCACAACCATGATGGAGTTGTATCCTCCCTGAACTTGGGGTAGACCAACAACAAATTCCATACTGATGAATTCCCATTTCATTTGGGGAATGTCAAGCGATTGCATCTTCCCTAGCATCTTGACATGTTCGGCTTTGATACGTTGACAAGACAAATATTCAGTGACATATTTAAGAAGATCATCTTTAAGCCTCTTCCAATAATAGCTCTTCCTAATTGCATTGAGAGTTTTGGCATAGCCAAGATGTCCTGAGAAAGGGGAATCATGAGCTTCCCACAATATCTTCTGCTTAAGTGATTGGCTTGCCGGTATACATACTCTCATCCTATAGAAGACAAGTCCACTATTGATAGAGAATTCATGATACTTACCCTGTAGCTTTTGGTCTTGATCCTTGATAGAGATCTCCCTTAGTATCTTTTGATAGACTGGATCATGGCATGATTCCTCTCTAGCTAGCTCAAATATTGGATTGTTTGGCATAGATACCTTTGTACCTAGAGATCTAACTGTTGATGGATTTTGCAAGATTAGAGAATTAAGGAATGCCTTGCGACTGAGTGCACCGGCAACTACATTCTCCTTTTCTGGTCGATATTTGATTTCAAAGTCATACTCCTCCAACACTTCAATCCACCGACGTTGCCTTATGTTGAGCTCGTTTTGGGTAAAGATCCACTTGAGGCTTTTATGATCAGTAACTAGAGTAAACTTCTTACCCAACAGGTAGTGTATCCAAAGCTTTAGGGCATGGATGACAGCTAACAGTTCTAGATTATGGGTAGCATAATTCTTCTCATGGCTCTTCACTTTCCTTGAAGAGTATGCTACAGGATGACATTCCTGCATGAGTACACAACCTAAGGCAAGCGTGCTAGCATCAGTTACTACCTTGAACTCCTTACAAAGGTCTGGAAGTTTTAGGATGGGTGCTGAAACCAAACTTTGCTTCAATCTATCAAAGCTAGTTTGTTCGGCAGTTGACCATGCAATGGATGTTTGCTTCTTCAAGTAAGTCCGTCAGAGGTGCTGTAATCAAAGCATAGTTTTTTATGAAGATCTTATACCATCCTGTCAATCCAAGAAAATTGCGTATTTCTTTGATAGTTGTTGGTATTGGCCAGTCTAGGACATCTCTGGCTTTGGCTGGGTCCACTGAGATTCCTTTTGCTGATACGATGAATCCCAGATATTCAATCTGACGCTTGAAGAATGCACATTTCTTTATATTAGCATACAGCTTGTGTGACCTCATTGTCTCAAGGCCAAGGTTCATGATCTTCCTCCTGTTTAGAATAGACTAAAGTGTCGTCAAAGAAGACGAGCACAAAGTCATCAAGATATGGCCTAAAAATATCCTGCATTAACCTGTTGAAGGTGGCTGGCTCATTCGTAAGCCGGAATGACATAACTAGGAACTCAAAGTATCCATATCTTGTGTTGAAGGCCGTCTTTGGGATATCTTCTTCCTTGATCATTATCTGATAGTAACCGGACCTGAGATCAATCTTGGAAAAGATTTTCGCACCCTGAACATGATAAAGAAGCTCATCTATTCTACGAATAGGGTGCTTGTTCTTGACAATTGATTGATTCAACCCTCTGTAATCAATACACAGTTGAAGCATTCCATCTTTCTTTTTCTGGAATAGTACTGGAGGTTTCCATGGTGAACTGCTAGGACAGATGTAGCCCTGATCGAGTAGTTGCTTGAGTTGTTCCTTTAGGTCAATTGCTTCCGAGATGGACATTCTATAAGGTCTCTTTGCAATTGGCACAACTCCTAGCACTAGCTTGATCTCATGATCCACTTCTCTTTGAGGCGGGAGTTCTGTTAACTCTTCAAGAAATACGTCCGTGTATTCCTTTAGCCATGAAGGCCCTTCACTAGACTCCTGCTTCTGATCTAACTCATTGAGCTTAATCAAGTAGACATGTAGTCCTTTTCTGACTCCCTTTATAATCCGAGATGCTTTGGCCAATTGAATTTTTGGCTTCCTAGCCTCACCTTGAGTTGTGACCAATTCTCCTTCAGCGTTTTGAAAGGAAAATTGGCCCTTTCCACAATGAATGTTGACATTATTAGGTTTAAGCCAATCCATTCCGAGTAGACACTCATGGATGCCTAGGCTCATGACTTTGAATGTGACCAAAGTCGTCTTTCCTCCCATAAAGAATTCCACCTTAGTAGTTTGCCTAGTACAAGCACAAGGAACTTTCAATCGATCCCCATATAGGAAAAAAAGAGAAATTTCCATGGAATTCCCTAGTTGAAAATACATATAAGTGGGAAAAGTAAAAACTAGGGAAAATGGGACATTTCCTAGTGAGAATAAGTAGGGAATCACATAAGACCTTTCTTATGTAGGAAATATTCTATGTAGGGAATAATTCCTATATAGGAAATATTCCATATATAGCAAAAAAATTCTAGAGGTGATTTCCTAGGTACTCTCACTAGGAAATCTCTCATTTTTCCTGTTTTTTACATTTCCTACTTATATGTACTTTCAACTAGGGAATTCCGTGGAAATTCTCATTTTTCCTTATCACTTTATCTAATTTGCCCTTACTCTTAGACATGCTAATATCAAACAAGAAATTACACAATAAATTTTTAACTAGAAAATTATATAGAGAATGTCATCATTTCTAAGTAAGGATCAATAACATACATCTAATGATCAAAATAGATTAAATAAATTAAGATATCAACATCTACTTCTAGCAACCAAAAGAAAAATTAAAATACTTTTAAAGGAGCATAGAACTAAAAACTAATTAAGCAATATGTGTGTCTTGATTATTTTATCCCTTAAATCTCCAATATGCTGCAAAGTAATAAATGTTTGAGTAATCCCTCAAATCTCCAATATGTTGAAAAGCAATAAATTCTTAACTCAAAGTAGAAGTTGTGCTAAAACTTCCACATCATCTAGACTAAGCACATTGCTATTTTTGTTTAATAAAACTTTGCCATTTCCTAGTAGCCAATAAATAATCTCCTTAATCATATCTTCACTTGTTGGATTCTTTGTATCTTTAATCAAGACTCGAAAGCTAGCTTCAATCTTTTTGAGATTCATGTATGTACTCTTTAAAAAAAAGTGCATATCATGAATTGTAAGCACACCAAGATACTTCAAAAGTATGGTTTCCATGTTCTCTTTTGTCATATTAACCTGCATTGAATAACAAAAAGAGAATAAGTAACTTATTATACTATGTATAGATAATTAAATGACACGAATTATAATATGAAAAGCCATAAATTTAACTACATGACTATTATATATATATATATCACTATAAAGCTACCCTTGAAGCATAATTTGAAATGTTAATCTCAAAGCTACAAATTGAACTATATGACTACAATTATATACACCTAATTAAAATATAAATTAACAATAAAGTTACCATTTGAGTATCATTTGAAATGTTAATCTCGATGTCTTGGTTTGGAAGATCTTTAAATTCCTAATTCAAATAAAATAAAAAAATTAGATTATGCTTTTCATGTATGACATAAACAAAAATATAAACATTTACATCTAGTACATTTGGTTCTTTTTTGTTGATATTGGTACCTCATTTCATGCTCCTTTGTTGCAAAAGATCCTTCATCTTCTCACTTGGCTAGTCAACACATAAAATAAAAAGTTATGTAATAAATCATATCTTTAGTTATTCACTAAACTATGACGCTATTGTTCTCTCATAAACATATATCAAATACCTTCCTCTTTCTTTGACTTTTTCGAGATGTTTCATTAATGTCATCATCTGGATTAGCCTACATTCAAAACTAAAATTAGTAATCACATTAAAAATATTTATATAGAAAAAAAAGTTACATACCTTATCATTGCTTGAACTATGGATTCTTTGTTTCAGAGTTTCTTGATGTTTAGTTGAGTACATTATTTTGTCTAAACCATGTGACAATAACTTTGAAAAGCTGGCACAATTTTCCATATCAAGTGTCTTATCTTCATTTTCAACATCCTACATTTTAAGCATGTAAAGGATAAGATACTGTTAAGAACATGAATCATATGGTCAATCTTAAGTTTAATATAAAGCAAAGAACCTCATTGGATGTATAACATTGAAATTCTTCAAAGCTCTTTTTTTCCTTCATGAACATATTCATCTATGGGAAATGAAAGTTAATGTATAAGTATCTGTATAAGAGACATTCTCAAAGAAAGTTATTAGATATGAGCTTAAAAGCATTACCTGCAATGATAAATTTGTTTGCTTGTATTGTTGTCCTTCAAAGGAGCTACTTTCTTCAAGATGCTACATCAACAAAATAAGATCATGTGTATATATTAAATGTCTCCAAAATATATAGAATCAAGTACAAAAATGATAAACATATAAGATTATAAGATACATTTTTCAAACCTTCTTCATTTGCAATATCATCCATGCTAGGAATGTATATATCAAGTTGATTAGAATCAATAGTAGCACCATATGGTTCACTCTGCTATCAATAGACACCCCTAAATGAGTATGGGAGAAAAAGAACCAATCCTACACTTATGATATCAAACTTATAAATTATATCATCTTACCATTGATGATGTTATGTCATTTGATACATTTTGAAGCTTATCTATATCATCCACTCCAAGAGATGCGGATAATTCTCTCTATATGTCATAAGATTAATAGTTCAATAACTAAGAATCTACATCTCAAATATTAGGAAAGCCAATAAAAAAAAGTAACAATCAACTTACCTTCTTTAAAAGATCTTTTTTCTTCAAATACTTTCTTTCATCTTGCTTTGTACCCTTCCACCAGTCATATATGTCATTCTCTCTTCATATGTACTCACATCCAATAAACTTCAATGGTAAAATCTCATGGTGATTTTCTAATATGATTTTCATGATATTCTCTTTATCCGCATTTTAATAATGTAGATCATCTAGGTTTAAGGATTCAAACCACCTATGTACTCGATGATAATTTTCGAGCATGACAGTGTGTTGAGTTTTAAAGTATTCAGCCATGAGCTTTTTTCCATAAAGTCTACCCTCTTCTCTAAATTTCAACATGGGTGGCCGATAGATATAATCATATGATGGTATGCGTATCACTCCTATTGATACTCAAGTGATGAAATATCATTGGTTAGTATAACCATTTCAAAAAATGACTCATTATCAACATAAGAAAGCTAGTAATACCTGATTGTTGGCTTGAAGAAGTGTTAAGGCAAGCAATCTCAATGTCTTCCTTTCTTGCATTGTCTCTTGTGTCATCTTTAGTAACTTGTTTACCTATATATACATAGAGTTAATCAAAGCTCACGATAATACAAGGTTATGAAAATTTTCAATAACACAAAAGAAAGTAATTAGATATTTTGTATCAATTTGGGTCACCAAATTTGTACAAGTTTTTGATCCTTAAAGTTGGTACTTGCATCTTGACTTGAAGAAACATTATCGCAAGTAACCTCCTGATCTCCCTTTCTTAAATTACCTCTTTTTCCACCTTTTGTTGTTCTTTTATCTATGTTTATATATATACACACAATTACCCAAAGTTTAAAAATATGAATAACTATGAAGATTTTAAATTAGGCAAAGAGACTAGTTAAAGCTAGTTAATCTCAAAATGAATCACCTAATAAAGCAAGATGTAATATATGTACAAATTTTAATTTTCAAAGTTTAGTAGAAATAAAGACATATACCTGTATCGTGATTTGAAGAGACATTAGGGCCAATGACCTCCTTAGCTTTCATTGTTTCATTATCTCTTGTACCATCATTTGTGATTTTGTTACCTTTATGTACACATAATAAACCAAAGTTTAGAAACATAAGAGTCTTGTATTTTTTAAAAAGAAGTGCTATATTAAACTAAATCACTTAATTTCTTAGTATTTGGATTAGAACACATAAATTAGTAATAAAATTAGGTATAAATTTAGTTATTAGAGTTAGTTAGCTTTCACTTCTTCCACAACTGAATCCACAAGCCCAAGTAGTTTGGGATCCTCGCTCATCATTTTTTTCAAAAGAGCCATCATCTCTAGATTAGAAGTCGACATGGCAAACCTACATAGGCACGGTAACAATAAGAAAGTGTTTGCAATGCATGTTTGAAAATGTAAATTACATTAAGCAATACAAAACAAAAAACTTCAATAAACATATCATCATAACATTGTTGCCTCATGCTCATGCGAACGCCACATGGTAGGTACAATCTTTCTTTTATTGTCAATTGCAATTACTTTTGTTTTGAGTACTTGCCATTGCTTTTTGGTGGATACACATAGCCACCAATCCTTCCAATCTTGATTCTCTATTCTCACTTTCCAAATATTTTCTTGCAAGTGTACATTAGTTAGCCAGCCCACTTTTACTTGCTTCATTTCATAGTGTACTGCTCTTATAACGGCACATTTGAGGTCATTTGGCTCACATAAAGCATCTAGATGAGACTTCATATAAACAACAAAATTTTCCTCTAGCCAAGGAGGAATGCAACCGATGCAACCTATCTTAATCAAATGTTACCTTGGTCTCAAATCTTTTGTCTCATATGCGATGATATTGTTTCCATGTTGAAGTGGAATAAATTTGTGTAACAATGATTGTATTGGTCTAATATAATCCCATGAAAATGAAACAAAACCATTTTGCAAGACACTCATACCTGTAGTGGTATCCACAACTAGACTTTCATGGCCACTTTCAACCACAATACATTGTCTGTAGTAATAAGCTCCCAAAAATAGTTTCACTTCACCATTGCATTCAAATGAAAAAAATGATGGTATGCATGCTTTTCAATGGCCAACATCTATGCCCACTCTAGAGTCTTCATCACATCTTACCACCACTTTATCTCCCACTTTATAAACTTCTCCCTTTAGAAAAACCTTTTTATATTCTGTCACTATTTCCACCTCTATGTTGAAGCTACGATGAACATATCTCTTTTCTTCATTAGTTGCATCCCACGTCTTAACTTCTTTGCTCCTATGGTTATTCCCTTTGTTACAGCTACTCTTTTGCATACACAATCATTAGCTTTTTCTAAAAAACTCCATATTTTTTTTACTTTCTCCACACATGATACATGCATGAGACCTGATGCATGCCATTCTGGACATTCATCGTACCTATTAGAGTCCACTAAGTATCCATTAGGTGGTAGTAAAGCTTTATGGAGTTCTCTTGTCATTCTTTGATACGGCATAAGTTTGTCACGTTGGTCTTTTGTAATATGCATAAATATCCATGTAAAGAATCTTTGTCTTTGGTAGTTTGCATAAGAAATCTCATTATCTTTGTTATTTGTCTTGATATTGACGTATACTGAGACCATACGCTCATAAATATAACACCAGAAAGCATCATGACTACCATGTTGAATAATGTCACCTAAGAATTCTCCAAAACTTACATTTAGTAAGACAAGAAAATATATACGATTAAAGTGAAATATAATTGCTATATAAATTAAGAAACTAAGAAAATAAAAAATATTTATACCTGCAACATGTTCCAAAGGAGTCGAGTTTGATCGTAAGAGCTCCTCAGAGCTTACTCTCCATGAACCAAGCAATGCTCTCAAAGTGTCTATATTTTCTCTAGACCAACCATGGTCACGAGTGTAGTTGTAAAAAGCATGAGCAATGTCTATCAGAATCAATCCTAGGTCATAGAATACCTTCGGAATACCTTTAATCTCACATAGTATATAAGGCAAACACCATTGAATCCACTTTTGATTTTCCTAAGCCTTGTAGCTCTCACAATACTTACTAGGATATCTTGGCTAGCGACCATAACGAATAGAGTATGGTGTCACTTTAGTGACACGATGTGTTGTCTCATCAATTTTTACTTTCATCCTGTTATTCACAGTCCTTATTAGAGCACATATATATTTTGCGAATAAATTTAGAGCCAAAATATGCATACAATCATATACAAGATCCAGGGATAAATCAAAGCCATAGAGTTCATATAGTCTCCACAAGCATAATCTACCAGAAAGTCTCGCATCTTTCAAAATCTCTTCTCTTTCTGCTTGGGTGAGGGCTCGCTCTGCCATAGTCAAAGAACTAAGCATTTCATTGGTTGATCTTTTAATTGGTCTATATCTCAACTTGAATATATTTTGATCATACAAGTAACGTCCTGAGCCCTCACCCTCCAAATTGGCTATTGCTTTGTCTCTACGACAAAACGATTGACCACCATCTTTGAAAGATCCAATCTTGCACTGAGCTGGATGGTCTTCAATTACCATCATTAGCATAGCACGTGCAATGAATCTTCGACTAAGAGAATTTTCATGCTCAACAATCTGTGTGACTGGATAATTGAAGTCTACTTCAAATCCATCAACAAATAGACTTTCTAATTCATCTATCAATGGATGCATGAATATGTGAAAGAGTTTACTAGAGCTTCCAATAACTTTTTTGCAACTGAATGGAATAAATAAAACCGGTATAACTCCAATAAAGCAGCTCTTTCCAACATTGAGAATTTTGATTTCAACAACTCCACAATTCTTCTGGGTTGTCTTTGAGGCTTGGAATCCATCCCAATATAATAACAAGGCGAAATTGCGTGGATCACCCTATTTATCACAAAACACACCACATTTTAGTAACCTATATCAAATTTTATTTATATTAATTAAAAAGATGAGCATGATAATAAAGTGTACCTTAAAAATCCTTTTGTACCCATGTATGTGAGTTTGACATGATTTGCAGATAAACTTGTAGGCACTCTCAAAATCATCCCATGAATGATCAAGCAATGGTGACCTTTGGGCAGAAAGCCAAGCTGTATAGACTTGTTTGCAATGCATGTTATTACATATCAATGGAAGCTCAAAGTATGATTCAAGATTCCAAAAATCATTTACACTTTTGCATTTTGTACCATCCCAAAACTCATTTATTGTAGAACCACAAAGTGTATTCTCATGTATTAACCATTTGTTTTTATTTCTCCACATTTCCAACAATTCATGGCATAGAGTTCTACTTCTAGTTAGTAGACGCAATTGTTCTCTAATGGAGACATAGTCAAAAGAGAGCATATCTTTTCTCGGTAGAGAACACTTGGAACACTTTTCACAACATTGTGAACAATCATGCTTTAACTTCTTCCTTCCTCCTTTTCTGGTGTTACACAAGCATTCAATTGTGTCTCTAATGTAGTTATCCTCCTTGCTTGGCTAATAAAGCAATGGTGCATGAATAGAGCTCTCACTTCCTTGGCATACCCTATAACGTTGGGAGTTAACCATACCTAGCCATGTGAACATGATACCAAGTTTCTCCCAACAAGTAGGAATATTTATACCATTCAAGTCTCCATCCCATGTGTTAGGCATTTGCACTAGTAGTTTGGCCAAGCTTGGCATATATATATTGTCCATATGTGCTTGGGGGGGATTAGAACTGACCATATCACCAAAAAGAATTTTAAGCATTTTAACTTGAAACTCAATTGAAGCTTGATGCTCATCCCAAAGTGCTTGCAATTGAATTATTCTTTGAATGATTTTGTCAAATAAAGATGGTTCAACATCATCCATATCAAACGATTCATGTTGTGGTTCCACCTCATTATCCTCCCTTTCATCTAAATTGTCAATCTCATCTGATGGGTCATTATGGACCTCATCTCCCATGTCATTATGCTCTAGTAGAATGTCATCTTGTGGTAGTCCTTGAGAGTCACGTAAACCAAGATTAGTAGTGAGACTCTTAAATCTTTCCTCAATTTTCATGTGTCTTGCATATGTTGAGTGAGGAACCATACGTCCACCTCCACAATATGTTCTGCATCTACACCACAAACTCCTACGTCTAGGCAAAGAGTGAGATGATGGTTGATCCATAGGAGGGTTATCTTCACTCATAGGAACATCATTGTTAGTAGAATTTTTACCTTCTTGATGAGCCAGAACTGATGAATGTATTATCCCATTCATATCCTTGCGACTGTGTGCATAGTAAGTTTGTCTAGTAACATTATGATAACCAAGGGTTGAATGCCTACACTTATAATTGCATTGACATCTCCTTAAATTATTCATTATGGCTTCCTGAAACATAAACATAAATAAAAAATAATCAATCTATATATTAAAGTTACATATCAAAAGGTGGAAGATTGATATGCTAAAGCATATAGAAAAGTTGATTTATACTTTAGAAAAGAAAAATACTTCTCAATAAGTGTATAAACTTAAAGCACATAAGTGTACGAACTGATTCATATATGAAGGCACATTGAATATGTGATTTAGGCTTAAGAAAAATAAAGTTTCTCAAGAACTATAAGCACTTAGTAGTCCGTCACAACAGTTATCCCTTCTGTGTGTGGTTTTACAATCTTCTTTATCCACACTTATGAAATGACATATTCATATTGGAATAGACTAGGAAAACTAGAGACATGGTGAGAAAAACAAAGATCAGTCCATATGGGGGCCAATTTTACTTAGCACTAGGAAATGTAAAATACTGACAAGCATTGAGTTAGAGTACAAGTCAACATTATTTTATGTGATAACTAACCATGAAGACCATGACCATCATCTACAAGTAAAGCACAACTATACCAAACATACAAGTAGGTTGATACATCTCAAAGAGAGTGTATCTCATATTATTAGATGCAAGAAAAGCGGAATTGTTTAGGAAACTCCACCAAATAGAAAACTTGATGAGGAAAACTTGACTTACGATATAGATAAGCAAGCAATGTGAAGAGTTAGTAACCCAGGAGTAGACACCATATGAACAAAAGAAGAGTATCCCATGAAAGATTTATATAAAATCAAGAAAGACACAAAGTGGATTGATGAAGGATGCATAAAATTAGGTCTCTAACAAGATGGGTATACAAGAAGCTACTAAAATCTCAAGTCTACAATGAAGGAAACCACCAAAAGACAAATGTAAAGACCCCTATTGAAAAAGAACTTGTGGAAAGAACCACACTAACAATGATACTAGGATTTTTTACAACCCTAGAAAGAGTAAATCTAGTTACTCAAGGCAATCTCAAGCATAACTTTATATATGTGACATCATGTTTTATTGGTTCACAATACCTCTTATGCTATTAGGAGCTTCAGGATATGATAGATCCCTCACCCAACACTAAATGACTTGTAAGTGAGATGTGCCTTGTGCCACAGTACTTAAGATAGCTAGGTAGACAGATAGGAAATACATAAATAGAGAAAGAGACACATGAAGATAGAGAAAATATACATGCATGTCTGAAAGAGACCTCATGCTTGTACTAGCTTGATCAGGAAAAAGACAATAATTTCCTTGCAAAGCATTCCACCAAAAGTTTCATACATTTAAGAGCTTAGAAACTACAATTAGGTTTATAAATCCAAGTGAAATTTACACAATATTCTTAGTGAAAATGATATTGACCCCTGTCTAGGTTATAGTTGTTTCCTATGTTTAATTGGTATGTTTGGTATAGTTGTGCTTTACTTGTAGATGATGACCATGACCATGAAAGTACTCCTAGAAACCTACCACAAATCAAAACATATTGCAAGACTTATTTACAAGTATTCATTCTAGTATGAATTAAGGGAGGGGAGGGAGGGGGGACAGGTGAAGGGGAGAGAGAGAGAGAGAGAGAGAGAGAGAGAGAGAGAGAGAGAGAGAGAGAGAGAGAGAGAGAGAGAGAGAGAGAGAGAGAGAGAGAGAGAGAGAGAGAGAGACCTCGGCGCCACATAGAATGGTGATCAGTTCCTTGGCCTTCTTGAACAGTCCGGCTCTACGCGCGCTTGCTGAAGGTCACGACGTTGTGCAAAGTCGCATTCTCGATCCGGCGTAGCTCCATCTTTCCACGGCCCATCTTCGACGATATTGATTCCCGTCGTACATCGCTTTTGTTCTGAATCTTTAATATTGAATCTTTGAATTGGCTCTATATTGATGTCAAAAGGGCTATATTGAATTGGCGCTATATTGTCTGGGACAGGGCAGATGTACGACTGGAATTGATTCCCACGGCCCAACCTCCGCTTCTTGTCGATTCCTGTCTGAGACGTCTGGGACAGGGCAAATTATTTCATATTGAATCTTTAATATTGATTCTCGTCGACTGAGACGTCTGGAATAGGGGTGCAGATATATGAAGGGGAGGTTGCGCAGTACTTCTAGCTGGCAAGACAAAGCTAGGGGAGCTACAGAACGCGAAGAAACAGAAGCAGAATAGCATCAAGGGGTCAGGGGAGAAGAAGGCGGAGGAGCAGCATAATTAAATGGAGGCTCCCATGGGGACAATATGTGGGCGTGCAGGGAGTCGACAAGCTCAGCCGAGGTGGAAAGTACTCCAATCAGGGCGCGACACGCACACAGGTAGCAGTTTTGTCCCGCCCTTTGATCGCTTGCACACCTCGTCCCAGAAGACGTTGAACTGCTCGTTGGTGGACATCGAGCCGTCCGACGTGTAGTCGATTGCGAAGGCGAGGATGACGTGCACCTTCTACACGTTGACGTTGATCGTTGGCGCCAGATTGCTCAGCGTCTCACCGTTGAACAAGGCAACACCTTGCCGTTCCCCGCGGGGCTGCTAGTTGGAGCGAGGAGAAGAACTGGACGATGATGGAGCCGAGACGCAGACCTGAGCCGATCTGCAGCTCTCTGCAATAGCTCAAAGAGGATTAGAGGATAGGCAGATGAATAGAGGATAGGTAGATGAATACCATAGCTCAAAGAAACCTTTCTCTCTCTCTCTGTGAATATTGGTTGAGTTATAACATGTCTCCCTCAAAATGGCGGCAAAATGAACGTTGCTACCAACCCTGCGCATGCATCCTAAAAGCACATTAAACCCCTTAAGAATTTAATGAAATACATAATCTCTCCCCCTTTTTCATTCTATTATTAGACCTTAATAAAGGATGCATCATCTTGCATATGTACATATGCAGTTATGCCACCGAGTCCATTTGACATTGGAATATGTCTTTGTGGGGTTGAAATAATCCACCATAATCTCATAGCCGCTAATCTCTTAGCCATGCAAAAGCACGTGACGTATTTAGTCCTTCCCCCCGGTCCGCAAACATTTGTGTAGCAGTCCCCTTGGATCAAATATAAAAGTAATATTACTCTCATCAAGCTCACCAATAATGAAAATTAGATTTTGGTATTTCTTGGTAAAAGATTACATTTATATAATGGATCAATGTTTGATACCTACATGCTTACACAACGTAATTCTATATTGGATTTTGGTGTTTCTTCTTTTACATTGCACATGCTAAAACGAGGAGTCTTCACCCTTTGGAGATTCTAAAGATAGGCGTCATCATCAATGTCATGAAATTCCAACTATAAAATGCAAGTGGCTCCTCACAATCTCATGAATCATGTCATTAATTTTGGTGAACATATGCTTAGTGTTTCTTGTAACAAAGTAACGATGTCAAGTCCTCTCTTAGATTTGAGGAGCTTTGAGAAAGACAACACAGAAGTTTTTATAGAGGAGATTGGTATGTACATTATAAAGTTGACTTATACTCAGAAGACAAAGTTCATTGCTAGATGTCATCATTAAAGTAGAAACAGATGAGTGGTTGCAAAAGAGGAGGCATTTTGAAAATAAAATTAACTTTGGATACTTTTCAATGTTTTTAGCCTCCTCTTTGCACTATATAGAACTCCGCTAGTTCCTCTAAAACTTGTGGATGAACTCAATTGTACTAATAATATTCTACAGGTGGGGTTACAGACACAAATGCTCTTTGCTTAATTAATTTTTCTAGAATAAGAAGTTTTAGGGGAACTATGGCTTAATTAATTGGAAAACTCTAGCTTAAGAATTGTTGTAGGCAACAATAGTAAGCATAGGTAAATGTAAAATTTTCACATGATTTCATTAAATAAAGAGTGCATTGCTTAGACGTCTATACACTTAAAAATGTAGAAATCTTAACTAAAGTAAAAAATGTAAAAATCTTAACTAAACTTAAAAATGTACAAATCTTAACTAATCTAAGCACTACATGTCTCTCTAAATAGGTACATTGATCCTTCTTTGCTCCGAAAGCTTGAAGCAACTCAACCTTTTTCAATGCACTGTGATGAATGAAAACATGTGACATGGGGTCCAAGCTTAGAATCATTTAAGGACACATAGTACATATGCTTACATAGAATGGAAACTTGATACTTTCTTTCTCTCTTCTTAAAATTAGTGCAGATGCAATGAGTAAAATCTGATACAGAGTAATTAATTCCTAGAGGAAACAAGCTTTGCTTCCTTGTGCACTAACATAGAACAAATGTCACTTATTTCTCAACATAATGGACAAACACTTGATATTCACATCAAGAATCTTTCCCTTTTGAATATGTTTTTGAAATTCCATTATCAAACTTTATCTCCATTTAACTAGCTTAATGTTTTGATATTTCAATTAATATCTACTAGCAACACTAGCAAAAATAGATACACATGGAGAGTGGCTACAAATAGGGCTAGCATTTTGCAAGACATTCATTATCTTGAAGTTGTGGTCCCACAATATCATACTTATAAACCATCGATGATTGTGTATTTGAGATGTTGCAAAACCAAGTGAGCCCTCACTTGTTTATGGTTGTAGAGGCGTACGAGTCTCGGTCCAATTCATGAAGCACATTTGGCTTGGTTTCTTTTCATTCGGCCCAGGTCCACGAACGGTGACCTGATTTCTTTAGGCTCCCTCCAAGCTCAAGAGCTAACATTTTTACATTCTCTCATGTTAAGAATTTTGAGAGAACGTGGGGATTCCCTTTGGTGTCATTGGATTGAGGTGCATCACGCTTAAGCAAGAGGTAACTTGCATAAGTCTACATGAAAGCATACCAATTTTGTTTACGATTGACCTCTCCTATGGTTAAACTGTTGCAAAGAGGATGATGATGTATTACACGTATACATGCAAGAAATTTAGGTAGCCATCACTCAAAAATTTATTTCACCATGCTATTGCTTTGGGAGACTTTTGTGGATCAACAATACTTGGACACATTTGGAAAGCATATTTCTAGACAATAGGGATAATAGAGGCATCACATATATTTCTTCCTATTCCATCATTTATGCTACTATAGATTGGGATGAGGCTTCTCTATATGGTTGGTATGATACTTCAAACACCTACTCCAGGGCTAGTCCATATCCCAATGTCATCCAACTTATAGGAATGATTATGCCTTGGATTATGTAGGGCATGATATGGAGTACAATATGATGCTTGTGCATTATACTTAGACCATGTTGGTCATTATCAAGAGACCACGGATCATTCGCACACCACCTCCTCAATAGGATATCGATGCCCTCTAGGAAATACATGCACAAATTTTAGGTAGCTGACACTCATATTTTATTTCAGTGCATTATTGCATTTGGGAGCCATTGGTAGATTGGCTAGTACTTCGATGCTCTTGGAAATTGTATTCTTCAATGAATGATAATAGAGCCTCATGGCAATTCTAACATAACTAAATACAATGTTCTTGTTTTCTCTTGCTTGATTGTCTTTCTTCAACATCAGAATCTCTATAGACTTACATGTCCTCAATGTGCAAGTGTGTCCGACACTAGCATGTGCCATCACTTTCCATTACACACCTTGCAGTCTTTTCACTCTCACATGGTATACACCTTTCAAGCACGTCACATGATATTGGAAGATACTTTCAAAAACACATCACGGAAGGTTGTTATACATTACAAGATTGGTATGTATATACACACAAAAACACACACACACACACAAGGCATTTCATTGCAATACTGTAAAAAACAATCTAATAGTAACTAAAAAGGTTGCGTTTTTTGGTATTTTGCCACTTTTACTTCATTTTTCCTAGGTTTATTTGGAAATATGTGTTGTATAGATATATAATACAACAAAATCTTTGTTTGTGTATGTTAAGTCAAGCCACCTAGGACATTATTCCATTATAGCCCCATATATATATATATATATATATATACATACAAACATAGAGAGAGAGAGAGAGAGCGTGTACAAAGTTGTTACCCTTAGAAGTTAATGTTAGTGTTAATGTTATAAATACAACTATAATATATTTAAATTCTCATGATTAATTTTAGTTTACCAAGCCTTTCTTGTATACCCATCATAGCTACCCTTGTGGTCTAGGAATGGGGCATGAATGAAAGTTAAACATAGAAATAAAATAAATAAAATACTAAATATTAGTAAAGTAAAAATAAGATTGATCTAGTCACCTTAGTTGAGTATGTGGGCTAGGTGTGGGGCCTGCAAGTTTGGCTAGGTGTTGTATACCCAAAGCTAGAAATTTTAGTGTTGTATAAGTTGCAGCAAAGGCACATTCACTTTCTACAAGCTCGAGTACTAGCACAAGAGGAACATGCTATGGTTGCACAATAATCTCCTTATCACTTGGCATTTCTAGAAAAGACATATGTTGTAAATGTGATTATAAGAAAATAAGCTCGAATGCTTGCATGTGAATGGAGGGGATAATGGTTGGCATGGAACATTGTGGAATTGTAATATCTTGTGTTTTGTCCATGCATGTGTCTCTTTGGGTGTGAAGGGGGGGACTCGTGGATGAAATTGAAACAAAGGTTGAATAATCTTTACAAAAGCCTTTCTTTTCTCTCGTCAATTGGAGCCGCCTCAAATTGCAATTGAAATATATGTTCCTCGTCGTTTTCATTTTTCTTATCCTCATCACCACTGTGATAGTCATCATCACCTTTGTCCTTACCTTTTCGAAACCATCATTATCAACTTGAATTGAGAAATAAAGAATTGTGATAAACATCATCTTTATCTTATCCTCATTGTACCTTTAATTCCCTATTACATAAAAGTAGGGCAGCTGCAACAATGACTGCAGTTTATGGAGCAGCCTTGGAAAACTCCACCATGCTACAACCCTTCATCAGCGTAGTCGATCTCCTCTACCACCATTACCCTGCTCAGTAACACATACCACTCCATCCAAATCTGTAGACCCCTCTATAACCACTCCTCTCTCGATAGCTTTTGGCTTAGCTTTTATTATTGCGATTAGTCTAGCAGCCTGACTTGCTCAGGTCATAGTAGCAGATTGATATCTATTCATGGTGTCATCCTTCTTTATGGACATTGTAATTAGAAATGCTACTTGGTATTATATGTAAACTTAGCTTTTTAGCAACATAGCCGAGTTTAAAGAAGCAAAGATAAAGCTACAAGAGTGCCAATGAGTTTCAAGGAAATTATCATTATTTGGAGGAGGAGTTGCCTTGTATTCATGGAAGAATGGACCACTTGGAGAGCATCCAAATTTGAAATGCAAGAACAGGCATGTGAGAGACCAGAGAAGACAACCCTTGAGACTCAAGCCTAGAAGAGAGAATCAACTTTAAGACTTAACACCTATAGTCCATAACATTTATTTTGAGAGCATGTTAGACCATTAATCGTTTACTACAAGTGTCAAATCATTTTTATCTTTTATCATAAAAATGTTAAAATATATGTTCTTCTATCATACATAAGATTGGAATGATTTTAATGTACTCATTATAATAAGGGTGATATTGAAGCTCTATAATGCCTATGATGGTTCATCTTGCCTTCTTTGGAAACTTATTGAAAGTGGAAATGTTTACATTACTCCATACGATGAAAAAGTACATGTGAGAGTTTTGTTTTGTTGTGATTGAATATGGTGCACCTTTTTTTCAAACTATAAAGGTCAATGCTAAGGTATGATGAAAATTTGGTGCCTTTGAGACTTCATGTGGAACAATCTTTTGATCATACAATGAATAGTCCTTTCCTTGAGATGCATACAATGCTCTATACCTCATGTGGCACATGTGATATATATCATGTGGTGATGTCTAGCTACTAGTTGGCTTAGTGAGTTGTTGCCATGTCCAAAATTTCTTTTGGTTCAACTCTTAAAAAAGAGAAAGATTAGTATCTTGAATTAAGAGAGTGATGACTCTTTACTCGAGGGATTGATTGCATGAAGAATATTGTGAGAATCAAGAACAACCTACTAGTTCTAGGTGTTTTGACTTGAGAATGTTCTTACATGCTTACAAAACCTAAGAAAAGGATGATATCATCTAGAGTTTGAGTTGAGTCTAATAACATTAGATTCGGTGATAGAAGGATCCTCATTGGATAGAAAGATTTAAGACTACTTCTTGGAGGAGAGTTCAATTATCTATGTTGGTGGCTTAGGGTTGTAGCACTTGTCAGATATCCTCACAACTTGAAAAGGGATTTTGAGGGAGGTGAGATGTCTGTAAGAGTACTCCATCATTGGGCAAAGGAAAATTAAGGCATAGGAAAGTTGCTTCTTTGTAGTTTAATATGAAGATTGTTTCCACTTGAGCATGTAGTTGATGTTGCTAGTTTTATCACGTAAGTCTATCAGCCCTCAAGTTGATGTTGAGTGTAAATATGGTGAGTGGATGAGAGAGCCGCTATAGGTCAAGCAACACTCGAGTTTTTAGCATAGTTGCAATTCTTTTGGGTAAGTTGCATGTTTCTCCCAAGGAGATTTCCTAAAAAATCATGAAAAAACTACTCATTTTCAAAAATTGGGTTCAATGTTAACATGTGCTTTTTAAAAAAATCCCAAATCTAGTAGTTTTTTAATTATACTTCTTTAATGATAAATATTGTTACTAAATTGGATATTTTTAAGTAGTTTATATTCACACTAGTACATGGTTAACTATCAAGAGTTTTATCCATCACAAAACTATGCATTTTGTTTATCTTCACCTTAGTTTTAAACAAATTTTGATCTTAAAGCTGTCAACTATTTTGACCCCTTAAATAACTATTTAGATATCCAATGGAGTTTCTACACTTGATATTTGGGATAATATTGATATATATTCTAGGATGTACATATTGATATATTAATACTTAGTAGTATTGCCTAATGAAAACAAGTATTGTATATTAAGTTTTGTGCATCTCAATGAGATACTGACTTTAAGATGCCATATGTGAAGTGAATGTAGTAATTTTTCAATAAGATATTAACTTACACTTATGAAAATAAGTGCTACATAAGAATTTACCCATACTCGATCAATGCATTGAGACCGTGCCTCTCTGCATATCGAGCCTCAAGGCCGATGGGATCACGATTTGTAATGGAGTGCTGCAAAGAAAACAAAATGCTAGCTGTTAGAAACATGATTGTCAATACAAAGAATATTTCAAAAAAACAAACAAGCAAAACAAAAGAAAAACTTACAAAGTCCTCCAAATATGTCCTGTGTGGACGCAGATGGGAGATGACCCATCTTAGGCAGACTCCTAGGGGTTATGGATATCTGGTCGATAGTAGGTCAGGAAACATCATCATGAATGATGAGGGGAGGAGGGTGATGGCTTGCATGAGAGAGTTATGCCAACAAGTTTTTCGGCACAACGTCTTAGATCATTGGAAGAACATACCGGAGGGAAGCAAGGACTACATAGTAGCATCCTTGCATGAGGAGTTTCCGGTGTCAGCCGCAGTAGATAGATTCTCTACAGGCTGGATGATGGATTGCATGCGTGTATACATGTCACATAGACGATCCGACGCACGCAAGGTAATCAAGAGTAGGGCTGCAAAGCTCGAGTGGTTAGATGCAGACGACTAGCGTCGACTGAGGGAGGGCATTTTTCTCTAGCAGCCCATGCCATCCACCACTCTTGCCATCATGCAGTTTCAAAGACAAGGGCAAGTAATGGTGGATGATGTTCTCTATCAAATCTTCTTGCAAGGCATCCCCAACCTATGTTATCATAATATACAATTCTAAACTCAAAGCTAACATTGAAACTTAAATGTAAATTACATCATTGAATAAGGGTATGTTGATTATTGTTCCTACCTTTAAGGTGCCCTCTATGTCATATTTTGTTCTCTTTCCAAACTTATGGAAAGCCATCTTGTGAAAATTTCGACTCTGTGTAAACACAAATATACTTAAGTATAGTGCAGCATGGCTTATAATCATGTTGTGTACTATTTAAATGTATGTTACAAATATATAAACTCATAAACATGACGACCTACAACTTATAGAAAATATATGATTTTCAAATCTATGTAGGCTTGTTATAAGTTATACATCTATAAAGTACCTCTAATCACATCCTTATAATTCCTTATGTAGGGGTTTTCAAAGGAATGTGGGGAATGCTCTATATTCCCTATTATAAGATGTAGAGAACGTAGGGACTTTCAAAGGAATGTAGGGAATGCTCTATATTCCCTATTATAAGATGTAGGGAATGCAATTTCCTATTTATAGATGGAGAATACGTACTTGTCTACATAGGAAATATTGGAGAATTTCCCATATTTCACCAAATTGCCTATGTGGGGAACGATTGAAAGTTCCTTGTGAAGTGACTTCACGACCATTTGCTAATTCCACAAGCAAGATAGGTGCTTCTACTGTGGCTATTCCTAATATTTTTGCACAAACTGGTGAGATAAAGGAATGTGTACTGTCACAATCAATCAAGGTCTTGAAACCTTTACCTTGATAGTCCGACATTGTCTGATTCACAGAGAACTCGCGATTTGGCCCTTTCTTGTGAAGAGCGGCATGTATTGTTACCCTTTCAAATTCTGCTTCCATGGTCGGATCTTCTTCTTCTTTGCATATTTCCCTATTGGCAACGCAGGCAGTTCTTCCTCTGCCTCGGTTAACGACTCCCTAACCACGGCCAGTTCCTTGGAAAGGTGCTTGGCGATGTCCTCCTCCAAGCTTGGGACATTGCCTCTTGAAATGCCCGGGCTCGTTGCAATGAAAACAATGGAGGTTTCGGTCATTTCTTTGAGAAGGAACAAAGTTGTAGACATTATTAGTCCTTGTTGTAACGTGTCCACTTGTTATCTTTAGGACACGTCTTAGCAGTCCATCGGAAAGGATGTCTAGAAAGCTTCACCTGGCACTCCCATGGAATGTTACGGGGTTTGCGATCTAGGACTCTCCGTATCTGCCATGTAACGAAAGTATTCCGACCATTCCCACTTAGGACCCACTTAGGACCGACCTGAATTAGGGTTTTTCCTATTGGTCATTTCCTAACAACAACTAGCGTCAAACCCAAGCGAACTACTTTACGCAGAAACACCAGGTTTGAAGTAGATTCACACTGCACTTGGTTCAAGGAGAATGGGAAACGAGAGGGATGTGAAGCTCAATCTCTTTGCCATAAGGCCTAGTCCCATTCCGTTCCCCTAAAATAACGTAAATCGGGATCATTTATAACTCTAGGTCAACGCTCTTGTTGTTCGTGTTCTTTGAATGATCTTCCCGTTGTCCATCTTGATTGAGAAAAGTTCCTGGCCAACCGGGACCACCCATCCGTAGGATGGCGGACCTATGGCCACATCCACTGCATTTTCTCAAGTTTTTTAGTTATTTAATTACCTAACACATTTAGTTGGACATGTATCAATATGGACATGTATCAATCAGCTTCCTTAATTAGCCAGTTAGGCACTAGTTCCTTCATGTAACCATAGCACTTGACATAGAAAAGAAATGTCAAACAATTTCCTTTTCAACATGTTATCATATTTATCTCTGAAATACATAAAGCCTAGCCCGTAGGCTTATCCACAATCCACCCGAAGGCTATCTAGCAATCCACAAGGATCACTAATTCAAGATTCCGCCCATAGACTAGTATGCGGACCTCGAGATCCAATCCTGAGTCATGTTAGCCTCTTGTGCAGGGCCGGAAGGCGAGGGATTTACGGCCAAAGCCCCCCTGGCACCCAACTGTCCTCGTGCTCCAAGTAGAGCTCAACGGAGAGACCTCTCGCGGCGGGTTTCGTCCACCTTTCCGGCACGGTTAACAACCCCCTTAGTTAGGATCAGGCAGGTAGTCGAGGGTGACTGAAGCGGCCTGTCCCTTGAGGCCTTCAACCTGAAGCATTAGATATCCATTTATCCTTTAATTATTTGATCATACAAAGCAAAACAACGCTCTTAAATCTGTAACAAGCACAATCATTTCCATTCGTTATTCTTGGCCAACTGCTAAGGAGTGAATCCTTCTTTTCGAAT
The DNA here is from genome assembly GCF_053477565.2 of Lygodium microphyllum. Taxonomy (NCBI): domain Eukaryota; kingdom Viridiplantae; phylum Streptophyta; class Polypodiopsida; order Schizaeales; family Lygodiaceae; genus Lygodium; species Lygodium microphyllum. The sequence goes on from NC_141158.1 coordinate 76,111,289, forward strand.
GCATCCAGCACTCGATCTTGGATTACTTGCGACTTGGAAAGATCTCCTATATCTTGGGTTAGGGCCATACCCTATTAACCCAACTTGGTCAGTACCTTAAGTTCATATATTATTCCAATTTATTGGTTGGTCTCTTGCTTTCAAGCAATTATCTTTACCCTAGAAAGATACTATATAAGGACGATTTTTCATCCTCTTGCAAGATAACTTGCGTAAGAGTGTGCCAACCTCATTCAAAGGAATCTGGCCATTTCCTTGTGATCCAATCACAAGATCGTGCGACTCTACTACTCATCGCATAAGTGTCGCATCAAGCTATGGGACTATTTACCCTTCAAATGGAGTCACGAGACAATCTATTCATGATTACATTAGGCTGATATTGTCAGTCCTAGGGTTCCAAGTTCCATCTTTTTTTAGCGAGAGACTCCTAGGGAAAAACCCTAGTTCACTTCTCAAGCATGTTCCAATGTTCCTACATTCCGTGAATGTGGGCAAGTTTTTAGGGTATAGGAGTTTCAGCCTTGGCAATACAAGCAACTAGGTCACATGTTAAATCCTAGTTAGTTCTTTGGAATTGAATTAACTCTTCCTAAACAAGTCCCTTCGTGGTTTTTAGGTGTTTAGGTTTAAGCCAACTTGTCTATTCTTGAAGGTAATTACACTATCATTTCCATAATCACATGATTCATTGTCTATGCGTAAGTTGATTTTCAAAATCTAACTTTTCGGTTTAAGATCAAGCATAGGTTAGGTTATAGCGTAATTTCAATTAATCATCGAACAAGATTCATGCTAAAACCTGCAGCCTTTTCTAATAATTATGCAGTTGAAAAATGATATTTATACCAATTGACTAGAGTTATTCAACTTAAGAATCATTTCATGCCTTGCAATTTCCTATGTATTGTTAGCACTTTCCCTAATGACTCAATGCGATAAAGATATGTCCTAATAATGTGACATGCATTTTATACTCCCATGCCTAAACGGAGTGCAGTATCTTAGTTTTGTTTTGTAAATATGGACATTAATCTAAGTTCAATTCATTGAAATGCACAAAAGCTACTTGCTGGAAATGCATATCAATATTTTGCTCACTTTATTTTGTTCATTTTGTTGAAAATACTAATGACTAAACTTTTCTGTCTCGTGAGCTAATTCTTTCAGAATTAACCTAAGTATTTAAGACAAAAAATGCATCCTATCTCCAAAAATTATCCTCACATGATTGAATTATAACAACATAAAAATTAGGAAGGAAAACCTGGACTTGTGGTGAGATGTCCACATGGATGCTAGGAGACGATCCTCCTGCGGTTGCGCCTTGGGCTTTCTTAGGAGCCATCGCGAATGGAGACTTTCCATCTTGGATGCGGCTCTATGAACTCCCTTTTGAAATTCTACAATCCTTTATGAGTTTTCTTTTCCTTCCTTTCGTAGAAGCTCTTTGAAGGGATACTTCTGTGGAGGAGGGGAGAAACCACGGAAAGGGTTTAAAACTCGGGAATGGGGTGTTTTAAAAGCCTCCACGAGTAAGGCCCATTAAAGCCACGGGAAAGGGCTTAGTGAATTTTTAAGGACCAACAAGAAAGGGGAAAATAAAAGGTGTAAAAGACCCTACGAGGGCTTTTGTATGGGGGAAGAAGGTGTCTAAAGACCCTTAACAGTGGATTTTGTGTGGGGGCTTCAAGAGGAGTCTTTTCTTTTTGTGTGGGGGGGGGGGGGGAGGACATAAGAACAGGGTATGAAAGGGCTAAAGAAGGAATTTTTGCATGGGGGTTTGGGGGGGGGGAAGGGCTTAAGGACCACTTGAAGGCCCTTCAATGGAAAATCAGGGGGGCTTATAGAGCCCCCCCCTTAGAAGCTTTGAAAGCGTCTAGAAAGAGGCATGTGGGGGTGGAGGCAGTTGGACAGATGGCACTTCGGCGGCGTGTTTCCTGTGGCGGTGAAGATCGTGGCGACCTCCTAGCTCACGATGACAATTCGCAGCATCTGGGCTGCACTCCCCTCTCCACTCATCCTCTCCCTCTCACGGCTAGCATCAACCCTTCATACTCCATGGCAGCCCTCTTTTCTATGGCAGCAACGATGCCCCCTGTATCCTCCCACCATCCTCGATTTAAATAGGTGAGGGGAGGGGATCCTCCCTCCCCTACGTGGCATCTTGCACGCCCTCTTCCCCCCTGCAAGCTCTATTGAGGAGCTTGATCATACCTTCTATTCCCCTTCCCCTCCAGCATGACAGTCGGCTAGGGGAATAAGGGGAATAATAATAGAAAAATTTGTCATTATCCTAACCTTATAACCTCCTCAGAGAGGGGATTCGTATGCAAAATGCGTGTTTTTATTTCAGAATTGTTACATTCTCTCCTCCTTGGAGGAATCGAGTTGTCCTCATCTCGAGATAAATTGGGGATATTGATGGTTTTCATCTATCCAAGTGGCATCCTCTTCGGGATAATCTTTCCACTGGACAAGGCATTCTCTCAAGGTTCTGAATCTTAGTTGTCTCTCCCTAACATCTAAGATCCTGTCAGGCCTTAGTTCAAGGACTCCTTGACTAGGCATTATAACTTGTTGGTCATCAAGTACATGGTTAGGATTAGGTACATACTTCTTCAATAGGCTGATATGGAATACATTATGAACCTTTAAGTTCTCAAGGAGTTGCAGTCTATAAGCATTAGGTCCTAGGCGTTTGAGGATTTTGTACGGTCCACAATACCTTGGACTTAGCTTTTTGCAATCTCCTAAGGATAGGGAACTCTTCTTTGGACGTACGCGAATGAAGACCATATCTCCTTCCTCAAAGATTCTATCTTGATGCTTCAAATCCGCGTATGCCTTCTGTCTATCCTTGGCAGCTTGGATGTCCTGTCTTATTGACTTTATTTGGTCATCCATCTCTTCCAACATCTGCCTTGAAGCTTCAACCCTTAAGGTTGGATCTGAGAAGTTGAGGGGACTTCAACAGTCATGACCGTACAATGCTTGGAAAGGGGTCATCTGAATGCTTTGTTGGTAAGAAGCATTGTAGGCAAATTCAACCAAAGGCAAGTATTGAATCCACCTTTTTGGCTCACGACAGCAATGTGCCCTAAGCATATCCTCGATGACTTGATTGACTCGCTCTATTTGGCCATCCGTTTGGGGATGGTAATTTGTGCTAAAACAGAGCTGAGTCCCAATGGCTTCAAAGATAGCTCTCTAGAAGTGTGATGTGAAGAGAGAATCACGATCACTAATGATTCTTCTTGGTAGCCCATGTAGCTTGAATATCTCCATGATAAACAATCTTGCAATGTTTGAGGCTTTATAGTTTGTCCTCACTAGAATAATGTGTGCTACCTTAGTAAGCATGTCAACCACAACCATGATGGAGTTGTATCCTCCCTGAATTTGGGGTAGGCCAACAACAAAGTCCATACTAATGAATTTCCATTTCATTTGGGGAATGTCAAGTGGTTGCATCTTCCCTGGCATCTTGACATGTTCGGCTTTGATACATTGACAAGATAAACACTCGGTGACATATTTGAGAATGTCACCTTTAAGCCTCTCCCAATGGTAGCTCTTCCTAACTGCATTGGGAGTCTTGGCATAGCCAGGATGTCCTAAGAAAGGGGAATCATGAGCTTCCCACAATATCTTCTGCTTAAGTGACTGGCTTGTTGGTATACATAGCCTCGTTCTATAGTAGACAAGTCCACTATTGATAGAGAATTCATGATACTGAGCCTATAGATTTTGGTTCTGATCCTTGATAGAGATTTCCCTTCACATCTTTTGATAGGCTGGATCATGGCATGCTTACTCTCTAGCTAACTCAAGTATTGGATTGTTTGGCATAGATACTTTTGTAGCTAGAGATCTAGCTGTTGATGGATTTTGCAAGATTAGAGAATTAGGGAATGCCTTGCGACTAAGTGCATCGGTAACTACATTCTCTTTTCTTGGTCAATACTTGATTTCAAAGTCATACTCCTCCAGCACTTCAATCCACCGACATTGCCTCATGTTGAGGTTGTTCTGGGTAAAGATCCACTTGAGACTCTTATGATCAGTCACTAGAGTAAACTTGTTACCTAATAGGTAGTGTCTCCAAAGCTTTAGAGTATGGATGACAGCTAACAATTCTAGATCATGGATAGCATAATTCTTCTCATGACTCTTTAATTTCCTTGAACAGTATGCTACAGGATGACTTTCTTGCATAAGCACACATCCTAAGGCAAGTGTTCTAGCATCAGTTACTACCTCGAACTCCTTATTGAGGTTTGGAAGTTTTAGGATAGGTGCTGATACCAAACTTTGCTTCAATCTATCAAAGCTAGTTTGTTCGGGAGTTGACCATGCAATGGATGTTTGCTTCTTCAGCAAGTCCGTCAGAGGTGCTGTAATCAAAGTATAATTTTTTATGAAGACCCTATATCACCTTGTTAATCCAAGAAACCTGCGTATTTCTTTGATAGATGTTGGTATTGGCCATTCTAGCACATCTTTGACCTTGGCTGAGTCCACTGAGATTCCTTCCGCTGATACTATGAATCCCAGATATTCAATCGACGTTTGAAGAATGCACATTTCTTCATCTTAGCATATAGCTTATGTGACCTCATCGTCTCAAGGACAATCCAAAGTTGGGGTTCATGATCTTCTTCCTATTTAGAATAGACTAAAGTGTTTTCAAAGAAGACGAGCACGAAGTCATCAAGATATGGCCTAAAAATATCCTGTATTAACCTATTGAAGGTGGCAGGTGCATTCATAAGCCCGAATGACATAACTAGGAACTCAAAGTGTCCATATCTTCTTCCTTGATCCTTATCTCATAGTAACCCGACCTGAGATCAATTTTGGAGAAGATCTTTATACCCTGAAGACGATCAAGAAGCTCATCTATTCTAGGAATAGGGTACTTGTTTTTGACAATTGATTGATTCCACCCTCTGTAATCAATACATAGTCGAAGTGTTCCATCTTTCTTTTTCTAAAGTAGTACTAGAGCTCTCCATGGTGAACTGCTAGGACGGATGTAGCCCTGATCTAGCAGTTGCTTGAGTTGTTCGTTCATCTCAATTGCTTCTGGTATGGACATTCTATAAGGTCTTTTTGCAATTGGCATAGCTCCTGGTACTAGCTTGATCTCATGATCCACTTCTCTTTGAGGCGAGAGTTCTGTCAACTCTTCGGGAAATACATTTGTGTATTCCTTTAGCCATGAAGGTCCCTCACTAGACTCCTACTTCTGATCTAACTTGTTGAGCTTAATTAAGTAGACAGGTAGTCCTTTTCTAACTCCCTTTATAATCCGAGATGCTTTGGCCAATTGAATTTTTGGCTTCCTTGCTTTTCCTTGAGTTGTGACCAATTCCCCTTCAAATTTTCGGAAGGATATTTGGCCCTTTCCACAATGAATGTGGGCATCATTAGGCTTAAGCCAATCCATTCCGAGTAGACACTCATGGATACCTAAACTCATGACTCTGAATTCGACCGAAAACCTCTTTCCTCCCAGAAAGAATTCCACCTTAGCAGTTTTCTTGGTACAAGTAATCTCACGACCATTTGGCAATTCCACAAGCAAGATAGGTTCTTCTACTGTGGCTATTCCTAATCCTTTTGCACAAGCTGGTGAGATAAAGGAATGTGTACTGCCACAATCAATCAAGGTCTTGAAACTTTTACCTTGATAGTCTAATGGTGTCTGAATCACCGAGAACTGGAGATTCTGGCCTTTCTTGTGTAGAGTGGCATGAACTGATGCCCTTTCAAATTATGCTTCCATGGTCTGATCTTCTTCTTTTTCGCACATTTGCCTATTGGCAATGCAGGCGGTTCTTCCTCTGCCTCGGGTAGTGGCTCCCTGACCATGGCTAGTTCCTTGGAAAGGTGCTTGGCGATGTCCTCCTCCAAGTTTGGAACATTGCCTCTTGAAATGACCGGGCTCGTTGCAGTGGAAACAACGGAGGTTTCAGCCATTGCTTTGAGTAGGGACAAAGTTGTTGACATTATTAGTCCTTTCTTTCTTTCTTTGTCCCCGATTGTGACCTTGAACTCTCTTCATTTGAGCCTTGAATGCTCCTCTATTCGGGTCATTATAAGACCATGTTTTGTTACCCCTTGGTCTAACCTGTGCCTCTTGAATTATAGGGGCAGCTCGAATGAGTGCGTCCTGTAGATCTGATGGATGCATAGATTCGAGATAGGTATTTACTAGTGGGTTTACACCAGCACAAAACTTTGACACCTGCTGTGTCATGTCCATCTGTGGCGCATACTTAAGAAGTGAGACAAATTTAGAGTAGTATGCATCAAGAGTGAGCCCCAGTTGTTTTAGCTCGTAGAACTCATTCATTTTCTGCATGTGATATGCAGGTGGTAAGTATCTTCCCTGCACGGCTTTCTTCAGCTTCTCCCAAGTAACGGATCCTTTCGCGATCCCTTGATCCTTGTACCATTGCTTCCACCAAATCCTGGCTTTGCCGGTGAGCTTCAGCTTGGCGAGCATAGCCTGATTGGGGGGTGTCGTATTGGCTGCTTCAAAGTAATCCTCCATGGATTCAATCCAAATTTCAGCATTTGCTTGGATGGACCTGCCTCTCCCGTCAAATTCGGGTGGCCTAATCTACTTGAGAAGAAACTTCTTCTCCTGGATTAGAGCAGTACTTGATGTAGGAGGCGAACTAGGATTCGATACCTGGGGTTGTGCCTGGACAAACATTTCTTATCGTTATTATTCGTTAAGCGCTGTGTTTTATATTTCGTTTCCATTTCAGCTATCAACCAAGTAATCTAACCACTTAACTTCTTATCAATTCTCAATGATAGAATAGACATTGATAAAAAACAAGTCTTATTGTATTTATATGGGCATAGCCCTTTCGGAATACAACATGTCTTGGGATGAAAAGCCAACTGTTTACATTTATTTTGGGGAGAATAATGTTGTATTACATTTATCTACATGAACTGTATAATAGTATGGTTTTGGGTCATGGATCTTCAGGAATCTGTAAGTCATTGGAAGTTCAAGGTATCCTTTCCTTTGGAACCCATTCTTCTCATGGCGCCCCAATACTTTAATCCTGTCGGCGGGGATTACACGAATCACTTACTCATATACATATGAGTTTAGTTTGACCCTTCGACCTTGAATATGTAAAGTTGAATTTACGTGAGCTTCCACAAAAATGAATAGCTTCACGACTTTTAGGTCTTCCAACCACCTGATCCTCTTTAGGTTGGTCTATAGGTATGCAAACCGGTGGGCAGCTATATAGTAGATTCCTAAGGTACCCGTCCATCTTCGTTCCATGTACAAAGGCGATGGATTATAGATACATTCTAGGATGTTCATCATCTCAACCCTTTGTCGATAATGCAAGAAATGCATCGCAGTCATAGACATGACTCGAAATACCAAGAACCTCTTCCATGCTTCATAGTTATGCAAGACAACATTGAAAGTAAGGAAATGTTTGGAATAACAACAATTTCTTACTTCATCTTATTAAGATTTCATTAAAAAATTTCAGTTCTTGGTTCGGTCTGATACCAACTGTAATGTATCCACCTATTATCTTCAGGACATGTCTTAGCAGTCCATCGGAAAGGATGTCTAGAAAGCTTCACCCGGCACTCCCATGGAATGTTACGGGGTTTGCAATCTAGGACTCTCCGTGTCTGCCACGTAGCGAAAGTATTCCAGCCGTTCCCACTTAGGACTAACCTGAATTAGGGTTTTCCCAATTGGTCATTTCCTAATGGCAACTAGCATCGAACCCAAGCGAACTACTTTACGCAGAAATGCCAGGTCCGAAGAGGATTCACGTTGCACTTGGTTCAAGGAGAATGGAAAATGAGAGGAATGCGAAGCACAACCTATTTGCTATAAGGCCTAGTCCCATTCTGTTCCCCTAAAACAACGTAAATCGGGATCATTTATAACTCTAGGTCAACGCTCTTGTTGTTCGTGTTCTTTGAACGATATTCCCGTTGTCCATGTTGATTGAGAAAAGTTTCCGGCCAACTGGGACCACCCATCCATAGGACATACATATGGCCACATCCACTGCACTTTTCTCAAGTTGTTTTAGTTATTTAATTACCTAACATATTTAGTTGGACATGTATCAATCAACTTCCTTAATTAGCCCGTTAGGCACTAGTTTCTTCACATAACCATAGCACTTGACATAGAAAAGAAATGTCAAACAAGTTCCTTTTTAACAGGTTATCATATTTATCTTTGAAATACATAGAGTCCAACCCGTAGGCTTATCCACAATCTTCCCGAAGGCTATCCAGCAATCCACAGGGATCACTAATCCAAGATTCTACCTATAGACTAGTATGAGGGCCTCGAGATCCAATCCCAAGTCACATTGTCTCCTGTGCAGGGCCCGAAAGGCAAGGGATTTATGGCCAGAGCCCCCCTTGGCACCCAAACGTCCTCCTTCTCTAAGTAGCACTCAACGAAGAGACCCCTCGCGGCGGGTTTGGTCCACCTTCCCGACGTGGTTAACAACCCCCTTGGTTAGCATCAGGCAGGCAGTCAGGGGTAACTGAAGTGGCCTCTTCCTTCAGGCCTTCAACCTGAAGCATTAGATATCCATTTATCCTTTAATTCTTTGATCAAACAAAGCAAAACAATGCTCTTAAATCTGTAACAAGCACAATCATTTCCATTGGTCGTTATTATTGGCCAACTGCTAAGGAGTGAATCCTTCTTTCTGAATGCATCTAGCACTCGATCCGGGATTACATGTGACTTGGCAAGATCTCCTATATCCTAGGTTAGGGCCGTACCCTATTAACCCGACTTGGTCAATACCTTAAGTTCATATGTTATTTCAATTTATTGGTTGACAAATATCTAATCCCCATATCTTGGTCACTTTTCCCAAGAAATGTACTATATCAGGATGATTTTTCATCCTCTTGCAACATAACTTGCGTAAGAGTCTGCCAACCTCATTCCGAGGAATTTGGCCATTTCCTTGTGATCAAATCACAAGATCGTGTGACTCTACTACTCGTTGCACAAGTGTCACATGAAGCTATGGGACTATTTACCCTTCGAATGGAGTCACAAAACAATCTGTTCATGATTACATTAGATTGAGGTTGTCAGTCCTAGGGTTCCAAGTTCCATATTTTTTTAGCGAGAGACTCCTAGGGAAAAACCCTAGTTCACTTCTGAAGTATGTTCCAATGGCCCTACATTCCGTGAATGTGGGCAAGTTTTTAGGGTATAGGAGTTTTAGCCTTGGCAATATGAGTGACTAGGTCACGTGTTAAATCCTAGTTAGTTCTTTGGAATTGAATTAACTCTTCCTCAACAAGTCCCTTGGCGGTTTTTAGGTGTTTAGTTTTAAGCCAACTTGTCTATTCTTGAAGGTAATTACACTATCATTTCCATAATCACATGACTCATTGTCTATGCGTAAGTTGATTTTCAAACTCTAACTTTTCGGTTTAAGATCAAGGATAGGTTAGGTTATAGCCTAATTTCAATTAATCATCAAATAATATTCATGCTAAAACCTGCAGCCTTTTCTAATAATTATGCAGTTGAAAAATGATATTTATACCAATTGACTAGAGTTATTCAACTTAAGAATCATTTCATGCCTTGCAATTTCCTATGGATTGTTAGCACTTTCCCTAATGACTCAGTGTGATGAAGATATTTCCTAATAATGCGACATGCATTTTATACTCCCATGCCTAAACGGAGTGCACTATCTTAATTCTGTTTTGTAAATATGGACATTAATCTAAGTTTAATTCATTGAAATGCACAAAAGCTACTTGCTGGAAATGCATATCAATCTTCTGCTCACTTTATTTTGTTCGTTTTATTAAAAATACTAATGACCAAACTTTTCTGTCTCGTGAGCTAATTCTTTCAGAATTAACCTAAGTATTTAAGACAAAAAATGCATCCTATCTCCAAAAATTATGCTCGCACGATTGAATGATAACAACATAAAAATTAGGAAGGAAAACCTGGACTTGTGGTGCGATGTCCACGTGGATGCTAGGAGACGATCCTCCTGCGGTTGCGCCTTGGGCTTTCTTAGGAGCCATTACGAATGCAGCCTTTTTGTCTTGGATGCGGCTTTGCGAACTCCCTTTTGAAATTCCACCATCCTTTATGAGTTTTCTTTTCCTTCCTTTCGTAGAAGCTCTTTGAAGGGATACTTCTATGGAGGAGGGGAGAAACCACGGAAAGGGTTTAAAACCCGGGAATGGGGTGTTTTAAAAACCTCCCCGAGTAAGGCTCATTAAAGACACGGGAAAGGGCTTAATGACTTTTTAAGGACCCACAGGAAAGGGGAAAATAGAAGGTGTAAAAGACCCTACAAGGGCTTTTCTATGGGGGAAGGAGGTGTCAAAAGACCCTTAACAGTGGATTTTGTGTGGAGGCTTAAAGAGGAGTCTTTTCTTTTTGTGTGGGGGGGGGGGGGGACATAAGCAAAGGGTATGAAAGGGCTAAAGAAGGAATTTTTTCATTGGGGGGGAGGGAAGGGCTTAAGGACCACTTGAAGACCCTTCAATGGCAAATCAGGGGGGGAAAGGGGGCTTATAGAGTGCCTCCCTTAGAAGCTTTGGAAGCTTCTAGAAAGAGGCACATGGGGATGGAGGCGGCATGTTTCCTGTGGCGGCGAAGATGTTGGCGACCTCCTGACTCATGATGACAATTCGCAGCGTCTCGGCTGCACTCCTCTCTCCACTGCTCCTCTCCCTCTGACGGCCAGCATCAACCCTTCATACTCCACGGCAGCCCTCTTTTCTATGGTAGCAGCGACGCCCCCTGCATCCTCCCACCATCCTCGATTTAAATAGGTGAGGAGAGGGGATCCTCCCTCCCCTACGTGGCATCTCGCATGGCCTCTTCCCCCCTGCAGGCTCCATTGAGGAGCTTGATCATACCTTCTATTCCCCTCCCCCTCCAGCATGACAATCGACTGGGGGGATAAGGAGAATAATAATAATAAAATTTGTCATTATCCTAACCTTATAACCTCCTGAGAGGGGATTCGTATGCGGAATGAGTGTTTTTATTTCGGAATTGTCACACTTGCTTTCTTTCTTTGTCCCTGCTTCTAACCTTGAACTCTCTTCATTTGAGGCCTAAATGTTTCTCTATTCGGGTCATTATAAGACCAAGTTTTGTTACCTCTTGGTCTAGCCTGCACCTCCTGAATTATAGGGGTAGCTTGAATGAGTGCGTCTTGAAGATCTGATGGGCGCATAGATTCAAGACGCATATTCATTGGTGGATTTAAACCAGCACAGAATTTTGACACCTGTTGTGTCATGTCCATCTGTGGCGCATACTAAACAAGTGAGATGAATTTAGAGTAATATGCGTCAAGAGTCAGTCCTAGTTGTTTTAGCTTGTAGAACTCATTCATTTCCTGTGTGCGATACGCAGGTGGTAAGTATCTTCCCTGCACGACTTTCTTCAGCTTCTCCCAGGTAACGGATCCTTCTGCGATCCCTTGATCTCTGCACCATTGCTTCCACCAAAGCCTGGCTTTGCCGGTGAGCTTTAGCTTGGCGAGAATAGCTTGGTTGGCAGGTGCAATACTGGCTGCTTCAAAGTAATCCTCCATGGATTCAATCCAAATTTCAACATCTGCTTGGATGGACCTGCCTCTCCCATCAAATTTAGGCGGCTTAATCTGCTTGAGAAGAAACTTCTTCTCCTGGATTACAACAATACTTAATGTAGGAGACGAACTGGGAATCTGTACTTAGGGTTGTGCCTGGATAAAGGTTTTTTAACGTTATTACTCGTTAATTGTTATGATCTATATTTCATACCTAATTCAACTATCAACCAAGAATCCTAGCCACTTAACTTTTTATCAATTCTCATCAACAAAACATACATTGATAAAAAGAAGTCTTATTGCATTCATATGGGCATAGTCCTTTTGGAGTACAACATTTCCAGAGATGATAGAGCAACTGTTTACATTTAGTTTGGGGAGAATAATGTTGTATTATATTTATCTACGGGAACTGGATAATAGTATGGTTTCGAGTTATGGATCTTCAGGAATCGGTAAGTCATTGGAAGATCAGGGTATCCTTTCCTTTGGTACCCATTCTTCTTATAGCGCCCCAACACCTTGATCCTGTCAGTGGGGATTACACGGGTCACTTCCTCATATACATATGAGTTTAGAACTCAACCCTCCAACCTCGAATATGTAAAGTTGAGTTTGTGTGCTTCCAACCACTTGATCCTCTTTAGATTGGTTTGTAGGTATGGAAACCGGTGGGCAGCTATATAGTAGATTCCTGAGGCACCTGTCCATCTTCGTTCCATGTACAATGGCGATGGATTATAGATACGCTCTAGGATGTTCATCATCGCAACCCTCTGTTGATAATCTGGGGAATGCATCGCGGTCTTTAACATGACTCGGAACACTAAGAACTTGTTCCATGCTTCATAATTCTGCAAGACAGCATTAAAAGTAAGGAAATGTTCGGAACAACAACATTTACTTTACTTTTTCTTATTAAGATTTCTTAAAAACAAATCCTTCGTTGGTTCGCTCTGATACCAACTATAACGTGTCCACCTGTTGTCTTCAGGACATGTCTTAGCAATCCATCGGAAAGGATGTCTAGAAAGCTCCACTTGGCACTCCCATGGAATGTTACGGGGTTTGCGATCTAGGACTTTCTGCATTTGCTACGTAGCGGAAGTATTTTGGCCGTTCCCACTTAGGACCGACTGGAATTTGGGTTTTCCCTATTGGTCATTTCCTAAACGGAAACTAGCGTCGAAGCCGAGCGAACTACTTTACGCAGTAGAAACGCCAAGCCCGAAGCAGATTCACACTACACTCGGTTCAAGGAGAATGGAAAACGAGAGGGATGCAAGGCTGGACCTCTCTGCCATAAGGCATAGTCCCATTTCATTCCCCTAAAATAGCTTAAATCAGGATTATTATAACTTAGACTCTAGGTCAGCGCCCTTGCTGTTCGTGTCCTTTGAACAATCTTCTTGCTGTCCATCGTGATTGAGAAAAGTTCCCGGTCAATGGGGACCACCCATCCGTAGGACGGACCTATGGCCTCATTCACCGCACTTTTAGCATTAGTCAGGTTCCTACCACATTTAGTTGGACATGCATCAATCAGCTTCCTTAATTAGCCCGTTAGGCACTGGTTCCTACATGTAATCATAGCACTTGACATAGAAAAGCAATGTCCAACAAGTTCCTTTTCAACAGCTTATCATATTTATATTTGGAATACATTCATAAAGTCCAGCCCGTAGGCTTATCCATAATCCGCACGAAGGCTCTCCAGCAATCCACATGGATTACTAATCCAATATTCCGCCTATAGACTAGTATATGGCCTCAAGATCCAATCCCGAGTCATGTTGGCCTCTTGTGCAGGGCCCGAAAGGCGAGGGATTTACGGCTAGAGCCCCCCTAGCACCCAAGCATCCTCCTGCTGCAAGTAGCACTCAATGGAGAGACCTCTCGTGGCGGGTTTGGTCCACCTTTCTGACGCGGTTAACAACCCCCTTGGTTAGGGTCAAGGCAAGCAGACGGAGGTAACTGAAGCTGCCTCTCCCTTCAGGCCTTCAACATGAAGCATTAGATATCTTTTAATCCTTTAATTCTTTGAGCAAACAAAGCAAAACAGTGCTCTCAAAACTATTATAAGCACAATCATTTCCAGTGGTCATTATGTTGAGATATCAAGCTCTACTCGTGATACGCCAGGGTGACCGTTGTGTATTTATGTCACTGACTTGTCAGTTGTTGTAGATGCGGTTGGTACACCATCCCTGAATAATAGCTACATGATAGCTATCCTTATCTACTCTAGTTCGTGGCTCAGTTAGTATGCCACCTTAGTTAGTTGAGTTTGGTTTTGAGACCCATATCTAGGGTTCTTCTATTTCTTTGTACTTGAGTTCTTTTGGCATACACAACTAAGAAGAGGAAAACTGTTTTCAGCCTCCACCCTTGTGTGTCTTCCCCCATTGTGCAAGCAAGAAAGCTTCAAGCGAGACTCCTTCCTTCTCTCCCACAATCTTGACATGGTATCAGAGCCTTGTTCGTGGTAAGGAGCTCAAGAAAGCAAGCCAAGCTCGCGGTGGTCTGGTAAGAGGAGCAGTGTTGCTTTCATTTTTGTTTTGGGAGCAGATCTCTGCAGGTAGCACAATCGGAAATTGCAGGAGTGCATTGTCTCAGGTTGAGACGCCCTTCGCGGTAAAGCAAGAGGGCAGTATATGGTGCGGGAGTGGGCTTTAGCCCTTGGCGACCTTGTTTTTTTGATTTGAGGCCATTTCGGGGCTTGTTTTGGAGGCGGAAGTTTTCTGCACGCACTCAGGAAAAGGCCCAGTTTTATGCTGTGCAGCCACTGTTCTACAGGTCGGTGAAAAGTTTCTGTAGAAATTGCATCGTATGCTTGTGCGCAGAGACATTGGGAGTTACAGAATCATCCCTGTTGCCTGTTGATGCAAAATCGTCACTAGGAAGTGACTGTGTGGTCAAATACCACTTTCGCCAGTTTTGCAGATTTTCCCTTGTGAGGGTGAAGCTGTGTTTTTTGCAGTGACAGAATTTTTTGCACCGTTCTGTAATGGCGTCTGATTCACTTTCACAGATTGTCACTGAAAAGCTTGACAAGAACAACTTCCAAGCATGGAAGTTTAGAATGACGAATTTCCTTATGGGAAAAGGATATTGGGAATTTGTTGCAGGAAATGAAGAAGAACCAGTTCTTCCTGATGTTCCCTATCAACAGCAAATGCAGGCATTTAAAGCATGGCATGAGAGAGCCAGGAAAGTTATGTATTGGCTGTCTATCAGCATTTCAGACTCTATGATTGTGCATATTCAGGATGCAAGTACGCCAAAGGAGGCATGGGATACTTTGTCAAAAATGTATAGCACAAATACGCAAGCCAGGAAAATGCAGCTCAAGCAAGAGTTGCACAATGTGCAAAGAGAAAATATGAGCATCAACGACTACCACATGAAGGTGAAGAAGATTGCAGATGCACTTGCTTCCATTGGGTCACCAGTGGAAGATGATGATTTAGTTTCTGTGACCTTGAATGGTCTAGGAAAGGATTATGCACAGTTTCGGACATCCATTTCAGTTCGTGAAAGATTTCCTGATTTTGAGGAGTTGATTGCTCTTCTAATTTCTGAGGAGCAGAGAAATGGTGGTGCATCTTCTTCAAGAGGAACTTCAAAAGAAGCTGTCTTCTACTCAAATGCTGGAAGAGGTAGAGGCAGAGGTAGAGGAGGCCGATTTGGAGACCGTGGTAGAAATCAGAATATGTAGCAAACTCAAGAAAACCAGTCCTATGGAGGAGGACGTGGTAACTCTAGAGGCAGGGGGAGCCAAAGAGGTCGTGGTGGATGGCAAAGAGGTCAAAATGCAAACAGTAATGTTGAATGCTACTACTGTGGTAAAATGGGTCATATGGCTAAAGACTGCTATAAAAAGCAGAATGACATCATGAATGGAAAACTGCAACAAGGGAATTATGCATCTTCTAGCAGACAGGGTGATGACAGAAATGAGCATTTGTTCATGGTGCAGCACATGAACAATTCTGTGACAAGTGCAGAAGAAAGCAATGATGTATGGTATGTTGACTCAGGTGCATCAAACCACATGACAGGTCATGCAGAATGGATGGAGGATGCAAGGAAAATGGAAAAACCAGGATTTGTGGAGACTGGTGATGATACTGCACATCCTATTGTGCAGATTGGAAAAATTCCCTTGTCTATGCAGGATGGGAAAAAGAAATACCTGTCCGATGTATTTCATGTCCCGAATATCACCAAGAATCTGGTTTCTGTCGGTCAAATGGTTGAGCAGGGCTTGCAGGTCAGATTTAATCCTCATGGATGCTTTGTTGAGGATATGAAAAATAAAGGTCGCTTGATAGCAAAAGGAAAGAAGAAGGGCAGAATGTTTACATTGGATGCAGACATGTCTGAATTGAGTGCAGCAATGTTTGCACATGGGACCGGTGTAGTTGCAGATATTGATATCTGGCATAAACGCATTGGTCATGTTAATGTACAGCGACTTAAATCAATGCAGGCCCAAAATATTGTTGCAGGTTTGCCGAAATTCAAGGTTGCAGAAATGCATAAGGTATGTGAAGCCTGTCAGTTTGGAAAACAGGCAAGGAAACCATTTCCTAGACATGTTCAAGAGAGTGAGAAGCCATTGGAATTAATCCACTCTGATGTGTGGACTACTAAAGCTGCATCTCTTGGAGGCTATCATTATTTTGTCACTTTTATTGATGACTATAGCAGAAAAGTTTGGGTGTATTTTATGAAAAAGAAAAGTGAAGTTTTTGGGCATTTCAAAACCCTTAAAGCTATGGCTGAAAAATAAACAGGTCTGTAAATAAAATGCCTAAGGTCAGATGGAGGGGGAGAGTACCTCTCAAATGAGTTTGCAAAGTTCTTGCAGGAGTATGGCATAAAGCAGCAATATTCATGCAGTTATACCCCACAACAAAATGGAATTGCAAAAAGGAAAAACATGCATATTGGAGAGGTATCTCGTGCCATGCTCAATGAAAAAGACTTGTCAGATTTTTATTGGGCTGAAGCAGTTGCTACAGCAGTCTACATAATGAACATGACTCCCACTGCAGCAATACATGGAATGACTCCAGAGGAGAGGTATACTGGTAGGAAACCAGATATTTCTCATTTGAAAATTTTTGGTTGCATTGCCTATGTACATGTGCCAGATGAGTTGAGATCCAAGTTGGATCCAAAAGCTGAAAAGTGCATCTTTATTGGTTACTCTCTGCAGCAAAAAGGGTATAGATGCTATAACCCTTCTACTCGTAAGTTTACAGTGAGCAGAGATGTTGTTTTTGATGAGATGAGTAGCTGGTATAAACCAGTAAATGTGATTGATGATGTAGATGCACAAAATGGTAATGCTGCACAGAATTCACAGCAGCAGTCACAAAATATTAGTGGACCTGGAGTGTCCTCTAGTAGTGGTTCACATTCTTCGCCATGGACAGGCAGATTGAGATCAGGAGAATCTTCTCAAACCAATGCAGATAGTGGTATGCAGGTATCATGAAAAGGAAAAGAGAAGGTTGATCAGCCCATGTTTGATGTGAATGCAGGTCACTCTTATGTGGATGGTGAATCCAGTGGCTCAAAACAGAGCATTGATGATGAGTTGGGTATTCCATCTATTGTTGCACCTGGAGTAAGGAAGACCAGGGATGTTTTGAGAGCACCTGGGAGTGAACCCATTTTGCGCAGGTCTACCAGAGTTAGGTATCCTGTGGATAGGCTGAAATATGATGGATTTACAGCCATTCACTATGCATATATGGTCAAAGTGATACATGAACCAGAACCCACTTCTTTTGAGCAAGCCATGGGAAAAGAAAAATGGGAGAAAGCCATGGATGAAGAAATGGATGCCTTGGAAGCAAATACTACATGGGAATTGGTACCTTTGCCTAAAGGTAAAAATGTAATTGGCTGTAAGTGGGTTTATAAGGTGAAGCACAATGCAGATGGTTCTGTGAACAGATACAAGGCAAGATTAGTAGTCAAGGGGTATGCACAAACATATGGCATTGACTATGAAGAAACATTCAGTCCGGTTGCAAGAATGGCAACCGTAAGAGCAGTCATTGCTATGGCTGCATCAAAGGGATGGTC
Organism: Lygodium microphyllum; assembly: GCF_053477565.2. NCBI lineage: Eukaryota > Viridiplantae > Streptophyta > Polypodiopsida > Schizaeales > Lygodiaceae > Lygodium > Lygodium microphyllum. The sequence goes on from NC_141158.1 coordinate 76,129,021, forward strand.
TTTACATCAGATGGATGTAAAGAATGCCTTCTTGCATGGTGATTTGCAAGAAGAGGTCTATATGGAGCAGCCACCAGGTTATGTGCATGCTGTTCATCCTGAGTTTGTTTGCAGGTTGAAGAAAGCTTTGTATGGCTTGAAGCAAGCACCTAGAGCATGGTCTGACAAGATAGGACAGTATCTTGTCACTATTGGCTTTCAGATTTCCAAGGCAGATTTCTCACTTTATGTGAGAAAAACAGAGAAAGGTATTATGCTGCTTGTCATTTATGTTGATGATTTGATTATGACAGGTGACAGTGATGAAGATATCCTTTATGTGAAAATGCTATTGAAGCAGAAGTTTGAGATGAAGGATTTGGGAGAGCTGCGTTATTTCTTGGGCATTGAGGTGATTAGATCACCAAGTGGGATACAGCTCTTGCAGAGGCAGTATGGATTGGACATGCTGTCCAAATATGGGATGACAGGCTGTAAGCCTATTTCAGTTCCTTTGGAGCAGAATGTGAAGCTGAGCACAGATGCAGGTGAGCTTCTAGAAGACCCTACTATGTACAGACGCATAGTAGGAAGTTTGATTTATATGTCTATTACCAGGCCAGATTTGAGCTATGCTGTTGGATTGGTAAGTCAGTTTATGGAGGCTCCAAGGAAACCACATTTGGATGCGGCTAGACGCATACTCAGGTATGTGAAGTCCACATTGCAGTATGGACTATTTTATGAGACTGGGATTCAGATACAGTTGCATGGATACACTGATGCTGATTGGGCTGGTAGTATTTCTGATAGACGATCTACCAGTGGATATGTGTTCTCTTTTGGGAGTGCTGCAGTCACTTGGAGCAGCAAGAAACAGCCTACAGTTGCCTTGTCGAGCACAGAGGCTGAGTACAGGGGTGCAGCAATGGCTGCATGTGAGGTAGCTTGGTTGCATAAGCTACTTTATGATATGCATCAGTCTACAGATGGGCCAGTTGTCATTTATTGTGACAACATGAGTAGTATACACTTGGCAAATAACGCAGTCTATCATGCTAGAACAAAGCACATTGAGGTGCATTATCACTATGTGCGAGAGAGGGTTTTACTAGGTCTTATTGATCTAGTTTATGTCAGCACAGAGGATCAGGTAGCTGACATATTCACGAAGGCATTGGGCACAGAGAAGCTGCGCAAGTTCAGAGACCTGCTTGGTGTGCAGGAATTGGGATTGAGCTCGAGGGGGAGTGTTGAGATATCGAGCTCCACTCGTGATACGCCAGGGTGACCGTTGTGTATTTATGTCACCGACTTGTCAGTTGTTGTAGATGCGGTTGGTACACCGCCCCTGAATAATAGCTACATGATAGCTATCCTTATCTACTCTAGTTCGTGGCTCAGTTAGTATGCCACCTTAGTTAGTTGAGTTTGGTTTTGAGACCCATATCTAGGGTTCTTCTATTTCTTTGTACTTGAGTTCTTTTGGCTTACACAACTAAGAAGAGGAAAACTGTTTTCAGCCTCCACCCTTGTGTGTCTTCCCCCATTGTGCAAGCAAGAAAGCTTCAAGCGAGACTCCTTCCTTCTCTCCCACAATCTTGACATTATAAGCACAATCATTTCCAGTGGTCGTTATTTTGGCCAACTGCTAAGGAGAGAATCCTTCTTTTTGAATGCATCCAGCACTCGATCTGGGATCAATTGCGACTTGGCAAGATCCCCAAGGGTTTGTTTATTAACCCTTATATCCTTGGGTTAGGGTCGTACCCTATTAACCCAACTTAACCAATACCTTTAGTTCTATTAGCAGTAAATATGTTATTCCAATTTACTGATTGGTCCTTTGCTTCCAAGCAAATATCTAATCCATGTATCTTGGTCACTTTATCCAAGAAAGGTACTATATCAGGACGATTATTCATCCTCTTTTGCAAGATTAACTTGCCTAAGAATCTGCCAATCTCATTCTAAGGAATTTTCCATTCCCTTGTGATCAAATCACAAGATCATGCGACTCTGCAACCTGTTGCACGAGTATCGCATTAAAAACCATGGGACTGTTTTACCCATTGAATGGCGTCTTCTAATCACAAAATCATGATTAGATAGGAAACAGGGTTAGGGTATCTTCATAACAATCCGTTTCTCATTGCACTAGGTCGATATTGTCGGACCTAGGGTTCCAATTTCAAATCGAGTTTCAACCTTTTAGCGAGCGAACCTTAGGGTAGAAACCCTAGATCATCTCTCGCAAGTACATCCTATTGTCCCTACATTCCGTGAATGTGGGCAAGTCTTTAGTTTTAAGAGTTTCAGCTTTGGCAATAAGAGCGATTAGGTCATGTCCTCAACGTGCTCATCCTCAATTCCATTTAGCACTTGGGATATGTTGCATTGATTTAACCATTTCTAACGAGTCCCTCTGGGTTTAGGTATTTAGGTTAAACCAATTTACTTGTCTAGTCTTGAAGATAATTACGCTACCATTTTCATAACCACATGATTCATTTCTTACATATAAGTTGATTTACAAACCCTAACTTTTTCGACTAAGATCAAAGCGTAAGTTAAGTTATGGCATAATTCCTAGTGATCCTTCTATAACATGTAATCAAGATTCATGCTACTAAGCTTTAGGGCTTTATGATTGAACCATGTAGCCTTTTTCTAACAACTATGCAGTTGAAACGATATTTATGCCATTTGCCTAGAGTTTAATCTTCTTTATGTAGCCTAGAGTCATTTCCATGACTAGCAATTTCCTACGATTGTTAGCAACCTTCTTTAAAGAATCATTTTGTAGAAAAGATGTTTAATAATGCAACATGCGATTTATTCCTTCCATGCATAATCGAAGTGTACTATCATTATTTTGACTTGCAAAGATGGGCATTTAGTTAATCTAAGTTCTTTATTTTGCAATGCATAAAAACCACTTGCTAGAAATGCATAGAGATCTTATGCTTTTCTATTTCATTCGTTTAATACAAATGACCGATTCCTTGATCGAAGTTATTTCCTTTAATTTAGTCAAGGTATTTCAATTGAAAAAAAAATGCATCCTAATTTTTGTAAATGATCTATGCACAATCGAAATATTACGACATTAAATAAAATTTAGGAAAAAAACCTAGACTTGTGGTGAAATGTCCACATGGATGTTAGGAGATGATCCTCCTACGTTTGTGCCTTGTGCCTTCTTAGGAGCCATCGCGTATTCGATCTTCTTGACTTAGTCGCAGACCTATGATCTTGGCTCCTCTCCTTTGCACGCGAAATCTTCCTTTTTAGATTCCGCTTCTTGACCAAATTCACAGTCTTTTGGAATCGAGCTTTAGAAGGCTTAATACGCTTCCTCCTCGGAGTGGTGACTTCACGATTAGGAAATGGATTTAAAAGGCTTGTAATGGAAGGACTTGAAAGGAAATAGGGTTTTTAAAATACTTTGTGGGGATGTAAGGGCTCAAACTCCAGGGCTATAAGGGAAGGAAAAGGCCTTAACCTTCAAGGAAAAATGGGTGTAAAAGATTGCTTTGGGAAGGCAAATAAAAGGGGATCTTAAAATATCCCGAGGTAACAAGAACCCGCTTGAGAGGGCAATAGGGAAGGCCCACGGGAAGGGTTTTAGCACTCGGGCTACTGGGAGCTTGTGGGAAATCCAACGGGGAAAAATGGGCTTAATTGGGCTTTTAAAAGGCTTGGATGGGACCCCACGGAAAGGGGGCTTTAGATCCCCAGGAGTTATTAAACCCACTTGAAAGGGTTTTAAGGAAAGGCCCATGAGAAGGGGGGCTTTGGAGGAGGCCCTTAAGAAGCTTCAAGAAGCTTCTTGAAGCTTCTCAAGAAATCTACTCGCGGCTCACGACCCAGTCCTTCGTGCTCACGCGGTGACTTTATAGCATCAGGCGATCATTCTCCTCCCTTCACAACTACCATACGGCCCTCCTTCAAGGGCAGCAAGCACAGTATGTTGTTGCCTTTAGCTCTTTCTCTCTAAGGGTGTGTGGCAACTCCAACGTGATCCCTCCCTCTTACACGGTGAATCCGATTATCACAGCCTCCCTCCTTCCTTCCCAGTCCATCTTCTCCCTACATGGTGAGGGTTTTTTATAGGGAGAGGGAGAGGTGCCTCCCCTCCCCCACGCGGCCTGATGCATGAGCATCAACCCTTCCATGAGCTTCAGCACGGTGCTCAGTTTATCGTGCCTCCCCTCCCTCTCCTCCAGCACGACCGTCGGCTAGGGGAAGGAGGGGATAATTTAAAAAAAATTGCCCTTATTGCACATTATCCTTTTGGCCTTGGAAATATTACATATTTGTTGTATCATTCTGTAATATTAGAGCATTTTATCAGGTTCTTATACATTGTATTATACTTTACTATATAGAGCTTTCCATTATACTGTATTTTCATAGTAAAAGCATTACCATCAGATTTTATGGTTACACTCTTTATAAATTTGCAATAAGCATATGGCTATACAATACTTACAAATACTCAATATGATTTTGCCATACGATGTAATTTGATCTTCTAACAACACATATCATGATCTTTCATTAATTTATAGATTAGACCATATGGTCAAAAAATTTCTTGCAATATAAGAAGTACTTTTTGTTATTTTATTCAATACAATATGAGATTTGGCTATGATGTCAAATCTTTTCTTATAATATAAGAAGTAATTTATGTTCTTTTTTCCAATATACTGTGAGATTTTGCCATGTGGCCAAATCTTCTCCTTAAGCTCTTGGCCAAAATAAAGACTCTTGTAGTATCATAATATCTTGCAACCAATCAAACACTTTGTTCATTTTACTACAAGAATGACATTTTGTCATTTGGTCAAATGCTTTCTTATATTATCAACCCTTGCTTACTTCCAAAAGGAAATGCTAGTTTTTACTTAGAATTCCTTACTTTCTATAATTTGGCCATGTGGTCAAATCTTCTCTTGCAACAAACAAACCACTTTTTTGAAATTTGATCCTAAAAAATTAAGATTAAATCTATGGTGGGTTCTATCACACAAATTTTGGGTATGCTAGATTTGGTTGTATGGAAAAATGTTCTAAGAAAAATATCTTCTATATTATCTCCAAAAAAGGAAGACCATGTTCTACTTGGAACTCCTTGATTACCTACTATATTTATAGGAAGTTTTGCCATGTGGTCAAAACTTGTTGTGCAACAAACAAACCACTTTGTTTCCATAAACCATTTCTTTCATTTCAATTTTTCATAACTTCCTATAAATATCATATCATTTCGCTACAAATTAGCCACTTTTTCCATTCCCCTACAAAATAAAAATTGGCCATATGGTCAAATCTTTCATTTTGTTATCAATGCTAGCATCCAAGAATCCCCCATTCTTGTTTTGTTCAGCCATATGATCAAATCTAATCTCATAAATCTTGCAAACCATGCGACCACTTTTTCATTCCATTATAAAACAATATTTGGCTATATAGTCAAATCCAATTTCATAGTATGTTACAACAAATGAATCACTTTCTTCATATGGTTATGAAACTAGACTCGGCCATATGGTTAAAACTAGTTTATAGAAATGGTATTATCTTATAGGTTTCACCATGAGGTCAAATCTCCACCTTTCAAGTGTTTTTCACTTTATCTTATATTGATATCTATGGGATTTGATACATAGCTATATTTGTTTATATGTGAATCTCATATCACAATAAACCGCATCCTTTCTTTAACTAGCCTTTAAAAACCCTATGGTAAAAAACCATGGCAAAGTTTCTAATCTTATAGATAAGTCTTATGACTGAATAAGATTTGACCACATGGCTAAAACCAATGACAATGTTTCTACAATATAGCTCATTTCAAGGGAAACTTACATGTGCAGTAATTAAAATGTTAACTTTGGGCCAAATGGAATTGTGAGATTGCTACATAACCACATTGATATATAGGTGGATCTCATATTGGACTAAATCTCATTCTTTGATTAAATAGGATTTGACCACATAGCCAAAAATCTTAGCAAAGTTCCTAGAGTATGATACTTGCATAGGAAACTTACATGGAGAAGAGATCCAATATTAACTTAGGGACAAAATCATCCATGACATTTTCTACATAACCACAATGATTTTTTACTATATCTCATACCACAATCACACTCAACATTTCATTATCATTTGACCATTTGGTTAAGCCCATGGTCAAGTCTCACTATTAATAGAATTTGATCTTCTCACCGAAGTCCATGGCAAAGTTTTCACTATATGATTCTTGCAAGAGAAACATAATGAATGCTAACTTAGGGCCAGGATAATCCATGAGATTTGATATATAAGCACACATATTTATGGTTGGATCTCATATCACACTTAATCTCAAATTTCAATATTTCATTTTATGGAAGAGTCCCTTTGGAGTACATTTGTCTTGTATTTCGTAAAATCTTGTGCTGTTGTGTTTTCAATTTTCAACTTAGAAATCTTATTCATTTATTTGGGTTTTGTGAATTTTGAGTATTTTTAAATCCACTTTTGTCTAACAACTTTTTCTCTTTGTAGAACTATTCAATGGCAAAGAAAGATAGCACATCCAAAAAGGATACCCAAACCATTGATGGAGTTAGTTGTGGTTTTGTGTATCCATGGTATGTGGATGTTAATGATAGTCAAGGAAAAAGGGCTGACAATGTTCTTTTATTCACTTTAAAGAGTGATATTGCATTTTTTCAACAAGATGGCGTCATAGAGAAGATAACAAATGGATGTGCTGGGAAAGAGGGAATACCATGTAATCTTGTTAAGATCAAGGGGAAAAATGTAGTATACAAACTTGATCCTTTGTCATTTCACTTTACCTGTATTAAAGAGGATGAAGAATACTCTTTGAAAACAATGGGATGGACCTTATTTGAGGAGGTAAAGGGCACATAAGATATTATATTAGCATTCCAAGCTATTCAAAATAGTGAGCTACTTTCCCTATCAAGAAAATACGATCGCCCCAACAAAAGAATGAAGCTCCAAGATAAACAAATAGACTTGAGATCTTCACCTTCTCCTCAAGAAGAAAATAATTCATGGAGTCCTACAAGCTCAAAGTCAAAATCACCTCAACAAAGTTCCTTGTCACAAGCTCTTGTTGTTAGTATGGCTGCTAACACTACTAAGAATTATGCCACTTTACCTTCCATGTTAGAAGTTACACCTGCAAAGCTAATAATTTCTCTTGAGGTCAAGGGAGTAGAAAGAACATTCTATTTTCCTGAAATAGTTAAGAAGAAGGGAAAGAAGGAAGAATCATGATTTCACATGTTTGAAAAATTCTTTCCATTTTGTCCAACAACACAATTTCCTATTCTCCTTGATAGGTGTTATGAGACACCTCCTTTGTATGCTTGTAGGTCACTATGTTGGGATTATGTAGAGAAGCTAACCACGTCTTTCATAAAGACTCCCAAGAACCAGCAACAGTAGCATATCTTATGTCTTTTGTATAAGACAACAATGAGAAGAGACCCATGCATCGTGATGAGGTGGATGCTAATAAGTTGGACGCTTATAGTTATTGGATTATATTAGGGCTTCACTCAATTCATGCAACAAAGATATATATTCAGAGTAATAGTACACGTTGTCTAGCAACCAAGCATTTATACACCCTAAGAAATGCTAGAATATTAGTTGATTGTCCTGCTGAAATGTGCATTGAGCTTTCACGAATAACAAAAATGGAATCACATAATGTTATGAAGAATGCCCCTTATGTTGAGCAACTTCAACAATTAAGAGATTAGTGGCTAGTATTTGGTTCTTCACCAAAACCCCAACAAGGGCTTTCTAAGACAAGCTCTCAAAGAGTACCATGGCAGGTAATCACATATAAGCTTACATTCTTTTTTTGTGAAGATTAGTGTGATGCTCTTTCTTTTGTTCTATGCTTACTATTTTGATCTTTTTTTTGTAGAGATTTGTGGCATACATTGGAGAAAAATTGTGCATCTAGAGATTGCCATATGATTGTTAGCTCCTAAGAAGTATTTGATAGTTGGATCAAAATCATGAAGAGATACTCTTGAGGTGAACTTATATCTCAAGAGGAGAGTTTGAGAAAAAAGGAAAGGCAACCTTCTCCTGCTGCATTTCGTTGCCTTATGGGTTTAAAGGATGGAGACATCCTTACACTACAATAGGAGATCAATGAAGGTCATATCCTTTTTCTTAGAAACAAATGGGATAAGGAAGATATGATTCACATGGAAACAAGGGTTAAGCAAATCAAGCAAGATAGGGTCCTAAAGGAGGAATTAGTCACTCTTTTCAATGCTTCAGTTATAGAAAGTAGCGCTGTGATGAAGACTTGGGAAGAGCTTGTTGATGATTATGATATCAATGATGAAGTCTACACAAAGATTTTAGGCATTTGCAATGATTGGTATCAAAGAAGCTCACACGTAGAGCTGATGCAGGGTCCCTATCAAATGGAGCAAAAGATATTGTGAACTTCCTAATTGGAAAAAAGCAAAATCCCCTTCAATCCTCCACTACTTCCCCTTGGCGTGTATATGTTGCCGGATGCAATCTAGAAACCTTTGATCTTATACATAATGTTTACAGAGATCCAATTACCATTGGGGTTGTTGTTCTAGATGCAGCACATGGGGTTGAGGGAATGAAATGGGACTCTATAAAGTTTGGAAAGGTTGTATCCACTCTACTACAAATGACATGTGAACCTAAACAATTCATGTTGTTATCATTTTTCAATCGAAAGCAAATGGCAGCTTTGGAAAATGCTCTTGAAAGCATTTTTTGCAAGTATCACATGCTAGTTGGTAGTGTTGACTTCCTACCAATGGATAGAACGTTTGCTTTTGGATCTATAGATTCTTTTGTGGTTTTGACATTAGTGACCATGGAGAAAAGCTTCGTCAATTTTGAGCGATATATAAACAATGTCAACAAGCCTTCCATTTTGGTCTTTGAAGGCTTGGACAAGGAGTGCAATGATGAAGATCTTGAAGAAGAACAAAGGATCGCAAAGGCCATTTTGAGAAAGAAAATGAAAGTTATGAAAACTACAATCAAAGCATTCAATGATGCTCATGAGGTTGTATTTGATGTATATGCAAGTGGACTTGCATCTAAGGTGGCATTGGTAAATCATATGAAGACTATTGCAGTGGTTTGCAACACTCAAGAGCAAAGAGAGGTTGAAGCACAATTGTGGAGGGTCCATGAGAGTGTTAAACAAAATTCAAACTCCCAAGAGGTTCCTCCTACTGAAGTTCAAGTTCTTGAAGTACCACCCGAGGGCATAGAAGAATCACGTCAAGATATAGCAAGTCTAATTATGAAAGAGAAATTAAGGGCTACTTTAGGTGTTTAAACTCCGTTTCTTCTCCTTTCATCAAGGAAGACACATTGATGTAATTTTGAATTTTTTCTTGAGAAGTTACTTCCATTAGCATTTGCAATATTTTTTTTCTTTGATGATATTAATTAAAGAAACTATGTCTTTGGTTTTTTTATTTTTTATAAAAGGTACCAAGCATGTTTGATTTAAAAAATCTATTTAAGTAAATATTTTACCAAATCGGTATTAAAGAGCTCATTAAAATTTATCATCCTTTGTAAGGATAACTGTTTAATTGTAATCTAGTGTGTAAGAATACTTATCATAATGAAAAGTTTGAGCTAGCTATGTAAAATTTACTTAAGTCTATTTTAGATCTTATTTCAATTAAACTCTTATATGTGTTGTGTTATGATCTTGTCATGTTAGTTTTGGTTAGATTTGTCCACATGGTCAAATCTCTTATCTCTTATAGCCTCTTTTACTATATCACTAGTGTATGTTTATGCATTTATCTCAGGATAAGAAAGACAACAATATATTGCACACCCCAAAAAAGATTCATTGCACCTCCCAAAGGAGTTTTACCTCAGTTAAATATTGCAACAAAGATTTCTCTCCAATGTATCTTTTGAGATGTGTATATGGAATATTAAGGTAAAATCCTTGTTACAATTTGTGAGTTTAAATATGTATGGGATATAACTAGTTCAAAAATAGAGTGGTTAGTCCTTAAGAAGAAACTATGAAAACTTATTCAAATAGAGTATAACTTATCTCAATTAAATTATCATGTGTCACTTATATGTGACATAGTTTTGGTCACATGGTCAAAAGTATCATGTTTAAATTTTCTTTTAATAATTAGGACTAATAAACACCTTCTTTGTACATGCCATTTTGAATGCCTTTTTAAAAACTGAGTATATTAAATATTATAATGATAATATAATTTGTGCAACTAATTACAAGAATCTATTGTTAGTATCTCAAGTATACTTATAACTAGCCATAAAAAGTAGGTATGAAAAAATGACTTTATTATAATAGATTTTACTTCAAAAAAATCGTCATATATATATTTTTTCACCTCATGATATTACTTTTGATTAGATTTGACCACATGGTCAAATGTCTCTTTTCTTAAGACATAATTTTTTAAGTAGTATCTATTTATGTATTTATCAATGTGAAGTTAAATTGCTTTAGTGTTCTATGCCAGTTTATAGCTCCAACATTAGGTAGAATGATGAGGAATTAAATGAATCTAATATGCTTCTTTTTCTTCTTTATAACTTTAACTAAGACATCTATGGTTGGATATCTAACTGATTCAACAACAGTAGAGCACAATGATGTGATTGATGTTTCCTTGATAAGAAATGCAACACAATTATGTGTAATACTTGATCTCAATGGTCTTCTTTTACAACGATACTTTGCTAAGTCTAAAAGGTTTCAAAGCTTTCAAATGGGAAAGCAATGGCTTGTTCTTTGACTAGGATGTATGGAGTTTCTTGAAGCCTTATTTGCAAGATTCCAAGTGGGAGTTTGGTCAACAGCTTTACATAAGAATGCCATGGCAGTTATTAAGTGCTTGGAGATCCATGCAAAAAGGAAGTATCCTTTCTTCGTGATTTAGGGCCAAGAACAATGTCATAGACATCGACTCAAAATCATATATAGGCTAGATAAGATGGGAGTAGAAGCAATGTTTAAGCCTCTGAAGTATCTATGGGATCAATATGGAGATGTTTGTCAGCATACCAAGACTATTCTCATAGATGATAGTCCTTATAAAGGATGTCCAAATCCTGTTGAGAATTGCATTTATCCAAAAACATTTGATATTGATCGTGAAGATTCTATCTTGATCAAAGAACTTCTACCATACTTGACTCACTTAAGTAAATACCATGATGCACGTGAAGTCATCAAGTTTGATCGATATGGATAGGATCCACTTCAATATGGACATGAATTGTATACTCAATTCAAGGTTGTCATTGATGAATGGACTACAACAAAGAATGATGGTATTTCATCTTCTTCATCAGCACCGCACGAGACCATGATTGATAAAGATGGTATATATGTTCAACCTTCAATTACTTCTTGCTTCAAGAGACCATCTATTATACAAACATCCTCAACAAATGCCTCACGTCATCCGTCTCTTACATTGAACAGCTCACAATTATCCATGTTGAAGCAAACTCCTTTAGTCTCTACTTTGAAGGATATGGAAGCAATTCAACTTGCTCATGAGTTAGGATATCACAAACCTTTCATAAATGGTAGTGCAGCTAAACGTTTTATACAAAATCTACAAAATTTGTATTCTTCCAATATACATGATGTAATAAGAAGGCGCTAACTCTATATGGACAAATTTTGACTTTCATAATAGATATATCCCTTACATTAAAGGCTTTTGAATGGCTATGAAATATATTCTTGTTAAAAATTTAAAGTATTTTATGTAATTACTTTGGTGTTTCTAAACACCACCAATATCAATGAGAGAATCTACTTGATGTTTTTATTATTTCAATAACATTAGTTAATTGTGTTGAAATTTCTTATAAAGTGGTTTAAATCCTATTTTGTACTTTATGATAGTCTACTATACAAACATACTCAACAAATGCTTCGCATCATCTATCACTTACATTAAACAACTCACAATTATCCATGTTGAAGTAAACTCCTTTAGTCTCTACTTTGAAAGATATGGAAGCATTGCAACTTGCTCATGAGTTAGGATATTACAAACATTTCATAAATGGTAGTATAGCTAAATGTTTTATACAAAAACTATAAAATTAGTATTTTTCCAATATACATGATATAACAAGAAGGCTCTGACTCTATATGGACTAATTTTGACTTTCATAATAAATATATCCCTTACATTAAAGGATTTTGTATGGCTATGAAATATATGCTTGTTAGAAATTTAAAGTGTTTTATGTACTTACCTTTGTGTTTCTAAACACCACCAATATCAATGAGAGAATCTACTTAATGTTTTTTATTCTTTCAATAATATTAGTTAATTGTGTTGAAATTTCTTATAAAGTGATTTAAATCCTATTTTGTACTTTATAACCATCTACTATACAAGCATACTCAACAAATGCCTCACATTGTCTATCACTTACATTGAACAACTCACAATTATCAATGTTGAAGAAAACTCCTTTAGTCTCTACTTTGAAAGATATGGAAGCAATGCAACTTGCTCATGAGTTAGGATATCACAAACATTTCATAAATGGTCGTGCAGCTATCTACAAAAGTTGTATTTTTCCAATATACATGATGCAACAAGACAATGACTTTGTATGGACTAATTTTGACTTCCATAGTAAATATATCCCTTACATTAAGGGCTTTTGCATGGCTATAAAATATATGCTTGTTAAAAATTTAAAGTGTTTTGTGTAGTTACCTTGGTGTTTTTAAATGCCACCTTTGTATTCTCTCTCCACTCCATCAAACCTTTGTATTCTTACATTAAACTTGGAAATTTCCTAGGTATATACTAGTTAAGCCTCCTTGATGTTTCCACCACCATACAACATCATATTTTGTTAGTATGCTAGAAAAGATAGAGGTGAAATCTAAACCTCGTAACAACCACATAGCTTACATTCATCATTTAAGCTCTCAAGATGTGTAATCTCATATTTGAAACATAAAAAGTGTCCTTTAAAGATAAACATAAACATAGTGCTCTCTTTGATTCACAAAAGTAAGACATTCATTCAAAGTGGGACTTGGGAAATTCCCAAAATATCTAATATGGTGTTAGGAAGAGCAAGTGAGAGAAAAGAGAGAGAGAGAGTAAGAGAAGAGAGAGAGAGAGAGAGAGTAAAAGAAAGAGAGAGAGAGAAAGAGAGAGAGACAGAGACAAAGAGACAGAGAGAGAGAAATTTTCCCTTGGAGGCTTCCAAGCTTCCCCTTTCTTTTTCCCCCTCTTTGAGAGGGTTCTCATGGTTGATTTCCTTCCACAAGGAATCAACTCTCTTCTAGCCTGGGTACTTAGCCGCGAGGAAAAAGTCAAACTATATGATGCCTCCCAAGCAAAGTAAGGTCCAATTGAGCGCGAATCCCGCTTCAACCAATGCAGTTGTGGGTCAAGGAACTGTGACACTTGGTAACCAGGTGCGTCCCATAAATCATACTTTGATGGGAACTCTTAAAAACATAGATCAACTTCATTGGGAAGGGAGAAGTATTCTAGTAAAAAAATTTGGGATAACTAACCACCAATTCGGTTGCATTAGTCAATCAGGTTGGAAAATTTGTCTTATTGCACTTGGCATCTTTAGAACGAACAACTTGCACATAATATTTTGCATTTGTGTACACTGAAATCAAGGACTTTATTGATTGTGTTCATAGTGCATTAGATTTATACACTAGCATTGGTATGCTTGAGAGGTAAAAGAAACTGAAAAATGGGTTATCGGGATGATAAAGTATAGTCATCATTAAGAGAAAATCATACTTTTTGCATTGCGGAATTTGTGAAATCGGAAAGGTAGGAATAAAGGCTTGAATCAATTCCATGAGGATTGTGAGTTGCTAAGATAACAGTTAAGTATGTTTAGGTCATTGCAATACTAAGTGGGATATTAGGCTGCTATAAACCTTTAGAGGGAAGTAGCTCGCATTTGAATTAGGCATGATGACTTCCTGTTCCTCGCACAAAAGGAAAATACAAGTCTTTATTTATGATTTTCATAAGCGCATTGAAATGAATTCCCCAGAAAATAACTCCACATTGCATCATCGTCTTAAGAAAGACTTGCATCTAGATTGTGTGGTATTGTGGACAATTTCAATTGCACTGCTAGAGATTCATCTTAAAGATAGTTATAAGACACGCATATGAAGAGCTAAACTTAAGTGCTCAAGGAAGTTCAATAAGATGAGTCCTATAGACGTAAAGATAGGGCTTAGCTCGACTTATTTAGGGTCTAAAAGTAAATGAGTCTAACTATTGTTACATTCATAGGTTGACCTTGAGACAAGTGAATCAATCATTGGTCTTTGCCCCACATCTGGCCGTGATAAATCCAAAAAAACCTTGTAGATATTGCCTTTAGCCATGATACAACTCGATGTTAATACAAGAAAACTCGAGTATCATTTTCCCAAGACAAGAACCCTGGGCTAAGGGCCAGTAAGCTAGGATAACTACCATCCAAGAACTATTGGATATAGATCCAATTGCATAATTGCTCACTCCTATCACATAGAAGTGGGGTCGGAAAGAAGGTATTATCTATCCCTCAAAGGATATTGAAAATTGACGCTAGGGCAAGAAGGATAAACACTAAGCATTAAAGATAGGGACTCCACCTTAGTAGATGTCTCGAGCACTCGCCTGCACCATTGTTTGTGCCTGTAAATTTAGGAACACCGCTTGTAAGAAGATTGTATGATTCCAAACTCATAAAAGAAATGGGAATAATGAATCAAGTTGATATTTTTGAAGGCACACCAAACCACCCCTAGTTGGCTGCCAACCCTAGCCAAGGGGGGTCTAATAGCCGTGATGGGAATGTGGTCCGAACTTGCCACAAGAGGTCTCTCCACAGGTTGATTTGAATGTAGGAAAATTCTTGGATACTAGAGGGGGCTATGGTCGTAAATTTCCTGCCTCCAGGTCCTACTCAAATGATCTGAGTGACTCGAGATAGATTCTTGAGGCCCTTGTTACTAGCGCAAGGGCGGAAGCTTTGAGGAAATAAGGTGCATCCTCATGGATTGCGGATATTGTCTCTTTTTAAACAAGACTTGTATCTGAGTTAAAATGCTAATACTAAGTTTACTTCCAAGGAACTTAACTTAAATTGTCTTTGTATCAGTGCCATAAGATTACGTGAACGAACCATGTTCCTTAAAAGGATTAATTAATGAAGCCACTTTTAAATGTCACACATAAATGTAATAGGGCTAATTAAATAACTAAAGTACACCTATTGAGGAAAACCGTTGGATGGAACCCCTGAGGTCAGGTATGTCTTACGGCAGGGTGGTCCCAGAGAACTAGGAGGCTTCTCACAAGGTTTTACTATCGTTTGACCTCTAGGCAATGTGAGGTTAGAACCCGATTCAAGTTGTTTTAGGGGACCGAAATGGGATCATGCCCTACTGGCACAGAGATTGAGCGATGCATCCCTTTCATTTCTCATTCACCTTGAGCCAAGTGGGGTATGGATTAGCTTTGGATTAGGTAACCTCATGTAAAGTAGAATGTCCAAGACCCAACATTGGAATGCTGTGAGGAGACCTTGACCACCACTAGGGACTCAAGTTTCAGGTCGATCCTAGTGGATTTTACCATGAACATTCCATTGTGAGAGGCGGACTTGGAAAACCCTAGGTGACAAACCCTGTGACATTCCATGGGAGTGCCGGGTGGTGACACTTAGATTTATTTCTTGATGGACTGCTAAAACATGCTTAGAAAACCAATAGGCAGACATGTCAGAGCTTAACAATTCCCATGATATCGATTGCTTTCTTTGTGAGAAAAATGACTTCACAAAGGGGCTTTTGGAGTGGTCATTTGCTTGCTGTGAGAGGTCATTCATGATCAGAGGGTACAATAGGGGGGTTTTCAATGCTAGGAACACTTTTGTGTTGTCAATTTGTCACAAGATAGCCTGTAGAGACCATTCATTCTAGGAGCTTTGCCTTCGCGCGAGATGTCAAGCAATTGGAAGCTCTTGGTCTCAGCTTTTCTCCGATACCACTAGTGCGTAGATCAAATGCTATATTCATGCCTAGTGAATGCCGGAAGGCTCCCAAGAACAAAGAATTCTACAAACCTTCATAATTTCAAGAACAAAGCAAAAGGACATGAGACAAAAAGACCAATTGGATGCAATCTTCCCCCATGCCTTGTGTGAGTGCTTCACAAGGTATGTATTTATAAATTTATTTATCTTTTAGCCCGAAAATAGTCCACTTTACAAGGTATGTGTGAGTGCTTCACAAGGTATGTGTGAGTGCTTCACAAGGTATGAGACAAAAAGACCAATTGGATGCAATCTTCCCCCATGCAAATGAGTGAAAGAGAATGAAAGAGAAAGGAAGATAGCTCAAAGCTTATCAGAGAGAGAGAGAGAGAGAGAGAGAGAGAGAGAGAGAGAGAGAGAGAGAGAGAGAGAGAGAGAGAGAGAGAGAGAGAGAGAGGCCATTGTCACCTCTACCACCACATTTGCAAAGAAGGAGGAGAGGGGTGTGACATGAAGAAGAAAGGAAGCTATCAAGGTAAAGAAGAGGGAGGAAAGCACAAAGGAGTCTTCTTTCAACCTTTGATATAGATACATTGTCTCTACTCTCTTGGTTTTTCTATGTTCTTCTATTCTCTCTTTCATTTTTTTTGTGGAAAGATTCATTGATAGAGGAAGGGAGAGATTAAAAGAGAGGAGTGAGAGAGAGGGAGAGAAACAAGGAGAGAGAGGGATAAAGAGAGGGAGGGGGAAGGAGAGTGCAAAATAGAGAAGGGGAGATAAATAGAGAGAGAGACAAAGATGGAGGGAGATAAGGGAGAAATAGATCGAGGGTTAGAGGAAGGGAGAAGGAGAGAGAGAAAGACATGGAGATAGTGAATGACAAATAGAGGGAGAGAGAACGATAAATAGACCAAGCTAGAAAGAGGGGAAAATATAGAGTGAGTGAGAGGAAGAAGGAGAGAGGAAGGGAGAGACAAAGACATGGAGATATTGAGTGAGAAATAGAGAAAGGAAGAGGGAGGATTTTAGGTTGAGAGAGAGAGAGAGAGAGAGAGAGAGAGAGAGAGAGAGAGAGAGAGAGAGAGAGAGAGAGAGAGAGAGAGAGAGAGAGAGAGAAAATAGAGGGAGGAAAAATAGACAAAGTTATAGGAATAAAAAGGGAGGGAGAGGTAGAAAGAGATTGGGAGAGAGAGAAATAGAGATAGAAATAAGGAAAGAAAAATAGAGAGGGGGAGAGGGAGGGATAGAGAAAAATGAGAGAGAGGAAGGAAGAGTTAAATAAATAGGGACAAAAGAGAAAGAGAGAAAGCAAGGGATATGTGGATAGAGAGGGAGTCTAGGCAAAAAGAGAACTAAATAGAAATAGAGAGGGAGGGAGAGGTAGGAGTGAGGAGCAATAAATTGAGAGAGAGAAGTGTATTTTTCGCCATAACATAGAAGAAATCAACAATGATGAGCACCTTCATAATGGAAATTGAGAAGCGTATCTCAATCAACATGCTCCACGTCCTTGTACTTAGTATGTAAGCTTGCAATCTGATGAAAACGTTGCTTGTCTATAGACCATATGTGATAGTTCAACAAGTTTCAACCAGACCTCATTAATCAAGTGGTCTTGGACTTTGAGTTAATGGTGAGCAAAGAGTATACCAATCATGATTTGAAATAAAACTCTAAATAAAATAATTTTCAATAATATTAAATGTGTAAAAAAATGTCTACAAAGAGATGCTAGTCCATCCCAAGCAATGCATCTATTGTGGCTCATAAGAAGAGTTCATAGGTGTACAATGGAAGCAGTGCTTTAGCCAATAAAGCCATTAGTGGAGATTGTGTCTAGTGTATCCTCAACACCACAAGATATTGGGGACCTTCTAGACCTTCCTCAAATCTTGGAAATCGAGATCAAGGCAATGATTAATTCATTACTATCCATGGAAGCCGAATCATCCTAGGCATGGATTATAACAACATCCATAAATGTGTCATATTTTGTGTGTCCTTATAAGGTGAATATGAGTCCATGGAAACATGTTTGAATTGCAGTACTTACTATATTCCATCAGAGCTATAGGCAAAAACCATCCCTTTGAAGGTTCATAGATACTTTTCACTTGTATCACGCATCCATTACATATTTTGCACATCAAGCATGGTAAGGTTCATGACATGGCATACATAAAATAGATCCATATGTGGAATCTAATAAGTACCCCAGGATTGGTGAGCATGGGATCACATTGATTCCAGCTTCCAAGGATTTTTATGAGAGATAAGGAATCTTTGGCTCAGTCTTGCTATGGATGGCATGAATCCATTTGGACTCTAGTCAACTTCTTATAATGTGTAGCCATTAGTCCTTATGAGCTACAACATCTTACTGTGGCTTTCTACGAAGAAAGGATACATGATCCTTAGGTTGCTCATTCATGGGTGCTATAAAGTCAAGAATATAGATGTCTATCTCCATCCATTAGTTGAAAAGCTCAATATTTTTTGGGAGAAGGGGATTGGTGTGGAAGATAAGAGCAAGTATATTTAGAGGTAGTCTATTAAAATATGAGTCATCATTTTGTGGACCAGTAGGTGGAGTCAATACTCTAGACTAGCCACAAAGGGAGGCTCAAGGATGCCTCACTTGACTAGTGGAGGTGGTGGCTGTGGTTGTGGATACCTGTGAGAGTTCTAGACTTTATCTTTTTCTCATTTTAGGGGAGATTTTGGGGGGTATTGTAGAGATACACATGTTGTGACCCCACAATTGGTTGCTACTCCCTCGCTTCCATGATGGTTCGAGACAGGGTGGCTCAAGTCGATACTATTGAGATATTAATATAGTTTCCCCATCCCATCAATTGAGTGGACACTTATCACCTCCAATATTTGCTAAAATATAGACAATATGTCTACTCCCTTGACTCCAAGTTTTTCTTAACCATTCGTAGGTGGCATTTCTATGGATGCTATTTTGAGAGATACAACCTTGTAGGTTACAATGGTCTCCTACTTATACCCAAAAGCATGGTCCTATGTGGGAGAGGGAACACATAAGATGCATCCCACTATGGTATTTAATGGATGAGAAAAATGACACCATGCTCATGAATAATGAGGGAAGGAGGGTGACAACACGCATGAGAACTTGTGTCAATAATATTTACCCACAATATTCTAGATCAAAAGGGACAATATTAGATGTCCTTTTTTTATTGCCATGGACGAAGGGATATTATAGTTCACCAATACAATTGGCCATACACTATATGAGGTGCTTTTGACACCAAATGGATTTATTCCATCTAATCCTAGACCAAATCTCAAATTTCTAGGCTCTTCTCTAAAAGTAGGCCACAAATTGTCTACATGTTGCCAAGCTGGTGTGTCTGAAGAAATTCTCCACTTTCCATCACTTGAATATCACATGAGTCTCGTAATAGATTCACACTTAAACATAAGTTGAATACGTGGAATAATAGGAAAATATCACAAAACCTTACGAGGCACATCCATTGATTTCATATGCTAATTGTAGCTTGGTTCACCACAAATAGGACACTATCATGTAGATTCATGATCCCCACGAAACAAGATGCAATCATTGACACATGCATGGATTTTATTGTAATCGAAACCTCCAAGAGATGTCAAGAAACGCCTTGCTTGCTTCCTTCTAGTTGGTAATTTATTTCCATTTGAAAGCATTTGTGACAATAACCTGCATATATTGTGCAAACAAAGTTAACAAATCATGAATATTGTCTAGAAGCATTTATGAATTAATATTAAATGATACATACTTCAATAATGCATTCAAGCTAGCATTACTCCATCCATAAATGGTTTGTAAGTTCAGTATCTTGAGAGATGCACGTAGAACGGAGTATTGCAACCTTCATACAATGGAGTTTTCGACGCTATGTGTAGCGGGTCATCTGTCACTCTAGTGGCGCCCTCCCCCCTGAACGTCATGGAAAAATAAATCATGCACCATGTTGTCCAAAATCTCTTCCTCAAAAACTTGATGGGGCATTTGAAGAGGAATGTTATTGTCCTCATCAGTCTCTACTCTTCTTGAGGACTCTGCCTCCTCGTGTTGATGCTTTGTAGCCTCTCGACGCCCTGGAGGAACTATTTGAGGATGTGGTGCCGCATCTTGCTCAATAAAAAAATGAGTTTTTTTTAATGGTGAAGACGCAACATAGACCAATAATATTTGTGCAAATAAAGTAGTAAAAATTATTGGGTCTTTTTCTTGGTCCTACTCTCTATACATGCTGAGGTGCGACATTGTGATTTGATGTGCTCGAAAAAAACATCCTCGACAACGATCACACATACATTTGATTTTCCGTCATAGCCAAGCGTCATCTTGATTGTGGACACAATGTCTCATCCTCACTAGAGGATGTCCTGTTTGTTGACTCAACATATCCCATACTAGTAGAAGATGATGACATAATTACACCTGAATCATAAGGACATATATGATTTCATTTGGCATATATGTCATATTCCCTAAATATTTTGATACTTACAATATGGAGACAAACATTTTGATATTGAAAGACTAGGAAAGTCATGTTGATCCAAAAACAACCATAAGCTAGCAATTTAATAAGTTTAATTGTACTTGCGTGTCTATCAATACGTGTAATATGTTTTATCTGCGCATATAGATGCACAATTATACACACTTACAGATGCACCACACGAATATACTTTAAAAAAAAAAGTTGTGGCTTTCTTTTCAAACCAGTGGCGCTTTCTTGCATTTTTTGCAGTTCGAGCTCGACATTATTAATCATGTCTATCTATCACTTCATGAAGACAATGAGGGAAGGAAATAAGAGTAAAAAGAGAAGGAAGGAAGAGCCAGAGAGTAAAGAACAAGAGCCAAATAGCAAGGAAGAGAAGAAGAATCAAGCAACCTACCAAGGGAAGCGAGAAGGAGGACAAGGAGCTTGCAACCTAGCTGCCACCCGTCGGAACAAGCAAGGTGAGTTCTTCTTCTCTCTCTCAATATTCTTTGCTTTCTCTTTGTCTTTTTCTCTCTCTCTCTCTCTCTCTCTCTTTCTCTCTCTCTCTCTCTCTCTCTCTCTCTCTCTCTCTCTCTCTCTCTTTACATGATTTAGACAATCTATGGAGGTTTTTTGCGTGTTTTTTATAATAGTTTTGGAAAATATGGTCTGACTTTGTGTGTCTATAGGCGCATCTAGCTGACAGTCTAGATGTGTTTTTAGACGCGGGTATAGACGCAGGTGACGCAGGTAGTAGTGGATTTTTGCTTGTGTAGATGTGTGTAACATCCTGAACTTCACACGTGAACCACCTCTACAAAGGATATTTTATTTGGGATAAATAATAGTATCATGACAATTTTTATTTATTAATATTCCCCTTATCCCCCCCAGCCAATAATCGTGCTGGAGGGGGAGGGGAATAGAAAGTATGCGAAAGCTCCTCGGTGGAGCTCGCAGGTGTGATATGGCCATGCTGTTGCCGCGTAGGGGAGGGAGGAACCTCTCCCTCCCCCTATAAAAACCAATGGCTACGGGGGAGCAGGGGGGAAACAGTCGGGACGCTGGGCAAGGGTAGTAGAGGGAGGACACTGAGCACCGTCCTATTGCAGAAAGGAGAGAGTGAGTCTCCATGTTTAACTTGTGAGGGCATCGAGAGGTAGATGGAGAGGCTGCTGCCTGCTATCCCGCAAGGAGTAAATGCACCATGCTACTGACGGAGACGCTGTGATGAAGGGAGAGGGTGAGGCACTGCTGCCGGCATCTGAGAGCGAAAAGGCTTGAGGGAGGGATAAGCTGGGAAGGTTTCTGCTCTGCACTAGTGAGGAGCTGCCGAGCCGCCCAGCCACTGGACGTCACCACATTTCGACGTCTTCAAAACCCCCCCCCCCCCCCCCCCCCACATGGTGAAGGTTCTGGAAGCTTAGAAGCTTCCAAAGGGGCCTCATAAGCCCTCTTTCCCCCTTAAGCCCCCTTCCTTGGGCTTTGGAACCCCCCCCCCCCCGTTTTTTAATTTCCCTTAGCACTCCTTCCTATGGTTTTTAGATTACCCCCTCCTCCCTCCACGGTTTCCTTTAAGGGTCCTTACGCCTTTTCCCTCCTTCCGAAAGGTATAGCCTTTAAATGATACTTTTTCTCCTTTATAAAAAAATCTCTCTCTAAGGCTCCCTTAGGGTTTTCCCCCCCATAAAAGGTTACTCCAAATGACATTTCCTTTTCCCCCCTTGTATTAAAAAAAAAAAAACCCTTAGGCCCATAGCCTTTAAGGCCACTTTTTCCCCTTGGATTTCTTCCTTAAGATTCTATAGGTCTCATTTCCCCCCCCAAGAAAATTTTACCTTAGCCCTTTCCTTCCCCCATGCAAAAATACCCCTTGGAACTCTCCCACACCTTGTTTCTTTTCCCACACATAAAAGAAAGAAGAATGTTGAGGGTCGTTTGACACCTTCCTTTCCCACTCAAAAGCATCGTAAGGGATTCCACACCTTTTTTCCCGTTCGTGCGAGTCTTTACAAAGGCCATTAAGCCTTCCCCATGGGTTAATGGGTCTTAGTCGTGAAAGATTTTGAAACACCCCTTTCAAATTCCCTACTCCAAGGAGGAAGCCTTCTAAAATTGCTTCCGATGGACGGTGCAAGTTATTGCAAAAGGGAGTCACGGTGGAATTTCAAAAAGGAGTTGTAAAGCTGCTTCCACATCCGAAAGACTACAATTGCGATGCCTCCTAAGAAAGTCCAAGGCGTAGCCGTGGGAGGGTCGTCTCCCAGCATCCACATGGATATCTCACCCCAAGCCTAGGTTTTCCTTCCTAATTTTTATTTGGTATTGTTGTAATACAATCATGCAAGGTTAATTGTTGGAAATAGGATATGTTTTTGTCCTAAATGCTCACAACGAGGAACTTAGTCATTAATACTTTCAATAGAACATACAAAATAAAGGAAGGATAAATGTATTTCTAGCAAATAGCTTTATGCATTGAAATGAATTAAAAATTAGATTAATGTTCATTAAAATAGTATACTTTGTTTAAGCCTAGATGTATAAATTGCATATCGCACTATTAACCCATATCCTCTTCGCAATGAATCATCATGGAAAGTACAAAGCATGAAATGATTCTTACAATACGTAAATCTAGGAAATTATTGTTTGTCAACTGCATAAATTATCAAGAAAAAGGTTGCTTGTTTAGCATGAATTTTGTTCGCAAAGTTATAGAAAGATTAGTTGGAATTAACCTAACCTATGCGTGACCTTAATCAATAAGTTAAGGTTGAAAAATTAATTTACACATAGACAACGAGTCATGTGCAAATGATCACGTAATTTTTTTCTCGAGTTAACCAAATTGGTATAAACCTAAAACACCTAAACTGCGGAGTACTCATTTAGAAAGAGTTGAATTCCAAGAAATTTACTAGGAAATTAACACGTGACCTAATCATTACGTATCACTAAAACTCAAACTTCTATATCTTAAATACCTGCCCACATTCACTAAATGTAGGGACAGTGAAATGTAATTGGAAAGTGAACTAGGGTTTGTCCCCAATAATCTTACGAGATGGAACTTGGAACTCTAGGACTGACGACGTCAGCCTAATGTAATCAGGAACAGATTGTTTCGTGACTCCATTCAATGAGTAGAATAAGTCTCATAGATCGATGCGACACGCGCAGCAAGTGCGGAATCATATGATCTTGTGATTGAATCACAAGGGAATGGCCAAATTCTTGCAATGAGGTTGGCAAGTCCTTATGTAAGTTATCTTGCAAGAGGATGAATAATCATCCTAATTTAGAATCTTTCTTGAGTAAGGAAGATTGATTGGAAACTAAACACCAGCCAATAAACTGAAATAACTAATGAACTTAAGGTTTGACCAAGTCAGGTTATTAGGGTACGCTCTAACCCAGGATATAGGGGATCTTGCAAGTTGCAAGTCATCTCGGATCGAGTGCTAGACGCATTCGAAAGGAAGGATTCATTCCTTAGCAGTTTGCCAACAAAAACGATCAATGGAAATGTTTGTGCTTGCTACAGATTTTAGAGTAATTTTTTGGCTTTGTTTGATCAATGAATTAAAAAGATAAATGGATATCTATACTTCAGGTTACCCCCGACTGCTTGCCTGACCCTAAACAAGGGGGTTGTTAACCATACCAAACAAGTGGACCGAACCCGCCCGCGAGAGGTCTCTCCATTGAGTGCTACTTGGAGCAGGAGGACGCTTGGGTGCCAGGGGGGCTCTGGCCGTAAATCCCTCGCCTTCCAGGCCCTGCATAAGAGGCTAACATGACTCAGGATTGGATCTCGAGGCCCGCATACTAGTCTACGGGTGGAAACTTGGATTAGTGATCCTTGTGGATTGCTGGATAGCCTTCGCGCGGATTGTGGATAAGCCTACAGGCTGGACTCTTTGTATTTCAAAGATAAATATGATAACCTGTTAATAAGGAACTTGTCTGATATTGTTTTTTTATATCAAGTGATATGATTACGTGAAAGAACTAGTGCCTAAAGGGCTAATTAAAAAAGCTGATTGCTACATGTCCAACTAATGTGTTAGGTAATTAAATAACTAAAACAACCCGAGGAAAGTGTAGACGATGGGCCATAGGTCCGTCCTATGGATGGGTGGTCCCGGTTGGCCGGGAAATTTTCTCAAATCATGGTGGACAGTAGGGAGATCGTCAAAAAATAGAAATAACAAAAGCGTTGACCTAGAGTTATGATTGATCCCGATTTACACTGTTTTAGGGGAACGGAATGGGACTATGCCTTATGGCAAAGAGGTTGAGCTTTGCATCCCTCTCATTTCCCATTCTTCTTGAACCAAGTGCAGCGTGAATCCACTTCAGACGTGGCGTTTGTGCATAAAGTAGTTTACTTGGGTCCGACGCTAGTTGCCGTTAGGAAATGACCAATAAGGAAAACCCTAATTCAAGTCGATCCTAAGTGGGAACGACCGGAATAATTTTGCTACATGGCAGACGCGGAAAGCCCTAGACCCAAACCCCGTAACATTCCATGGGAGTGCTGGGCGGAGCTTTCTAGACATCCTTTCTGATGGACTGCTAAGACGTGTCCTGAAGATATAAGTGGACACGTTACAGTTCGTATCAAAGCAGACCAACAGCGGAATTGTTTTTATGAAATCTTAATAAGTTGAGGTGAAGCAAATGTTGATGTTCCAAACATTTCCTTACCTTCAATGTTGTCTTGTAGAGTTACGAAGAGTGGAACAAGTTCTTAGTATTTCAAATCATGTTTATGACTGCAATGCATTCTTCGCATTATCAACAAAGGGTTGAGATGATGAACATCCTAGAGAAAATCTATAATCCGTCACCTTTGTACATGGAACGAAGATGGACACGTGCTTCAGGAATCTACTTTATAGCCGCCCACCGGTTTGCTTATCTACAAACCAACCTAAAGAGGATCGTGGTTGGAAGACCTGAAAATCGTGAAGTTGTTCATTTTTGTGGAAGCTCACGTAAACTCAAATTTACATATCCAAGGTCGGAGGGTTGAGATGAACTCATATGTATATGAGGAAGTAACCCGTGTGATCCCCGCCGATAGGATTAAAGTATTGGGGCGCCATGAGAAGAATGAGTTCCAAAGAAGAGGATACCTTGAACCTCCAATGACTTACCGATTCCTGAACATCCATGACCCGAAACCATACTATTATACAATTCTTGTAGATAAATGTAATACAATGTTGTTCTTCCCAAACTAATACAACAGTTGGCTTATCATCACAAGAAATGTTGTATTCTGAAACGACTATGCCCATATAAATACAAATAAGACTTCTTTTTATCAATGTCTGATTGTGCATTAGAATTGATAAAAAGTTAAGTGGTTAGATTTCTAGGGTGATAGCGAAATTGAAGCTGTAATATAAATCAATAACGTTTATCATATAATGACGTTAAGAAACATTTATCTAGGCACAACCCCAGGTATAGGTTCCTAGTTTGCCTCCTACATCAAGTACTACTGTAATCCAGGAGAAGAAGTGTCTTCTCAAGAAAATTAAGCTGCCCGAGTTTGACGGGAGATGCAGGTCCATCCAAGCTGATGCTGAAATTTGGATTGAATCCATGGAGAATTACTTCGAAGTAGCCGGTACTGCATCCGCCAATCAGGCTATTCTCGCCAAGCTAAAACTCACCGGCGAAGCAAGGCTTTGGTGGAAGCAATGGTGCAGAGATCAAGGGATCGCGGAGGGATCCGTTACCTAGGAGAAGTTGAAGAAAGCCGTGTAGGGAAGATACTTACCACCTGCATACCACATGCAGAAAATGAATGAGTTCTATGAGCTAAAATAGCTGGGACTCACTCTTAACGCATACTATTCTAAATTTGTCTCACTTCTTAAGTATGCACCACAGATGGACATGACACAGCAGGTGTCCAAATTTTGTGCGGGTTTAAATCCACCGGTAAATACCCATCTCGAATCTATGCGTCCATCAGATCTTCAGGACACACTCATTCGAGCTGCGTCTATAATTCAGGAGGTGCAGTCTAGACCAAGGGGTAGCAAAGCTTGGTCTTAAAATGACCCGAATAGAGGAGCATTCATACCTCAAATGAAGAGAGTTCAAGGTCATAATCAAGGACAAAGAAAGAAAGCAAGGACTAACAACCTCAACAACTTTGTTCCTACTCAAAGTAATGACCGAAATCTCCGTTGTTTCCACTGCAACGAACCCGGTCACTTCAAGAGGCAATGTCCCAAGCTTGGTGGAGGACATCGCCAAGCACCTTTCCAAGGAACAGGCCGTGGTCAAGGAGCTGCTACCCGAGGCAGAGGAAGAACCGCTTGCGTTGCCAATAGGTAATTGTGAGAAGAAGAGGAAGAAGAAGATCCGACCATGAAAGCAGAGTTCGAAAGGGCGACAGTCCATGCCGCTCTACACAAGAAAGGGCCAAATCGTTAGTTCTTGGTGATTCAGACACCGTCGGACTATCAAGGTAAAAGTTTCAAGACCTTGACTGATTGTGGCAGTACACATTCCTTTATCTCACCAACTTGTACAAAAAGATTAGGAATAGCCATAGTAGAAGCACTTACCTTGCTTGTGGAATTGGCAAATGGTCGTGAGGTTACTTGTACCAGGCAAACTACTAAGTTGGAAATCTTTCTGGGAGGAAAGAAGACTTCGGTCAATTTCAGAGTCATGAATTAAGGTATCCACGAGTGTCTAGTTGGAATGGATTGGCTTAAGCCTAATGATGCCCACATTCATTATGGAAAGGGCCAAGTTTCCTTTCCAAACTCTAAAAGGGAATTAGTCACAACTCAAGGTGAGGCTCGAGTACCAAGAATCCAATTGGCCAAAGTATCTCGGATCATAAAAGGAGTCAGAAAAGGATTACCTGTCTACTTAATTAAGCTCAACAAGTTAGATCATAACCAAGAGTCTAATGAAGGACCTTCTTGGCTAAAGGAATATGTGGACGTGTTTCCTCAAGAGTTGACAGAACTGTCACCTCAAAGAGAAGTGGATCATGAGATTAAGTTAGTACTAGGAGCTGCGCCAATTGCAAAGAGACCTTATAGAATGTCCATACTAGAAGCAATTGAGCTGAAGGAACAACTCAAGCAACTACTAGATTAGGGCTACATCCGGCCTAGCAGTTCACCATGGGGAGCTCTAGTACTATTCCAGAAAAAGAAAGATGGGACACTTCGACTATGTATTGATTACCGAGGGTTGAATCAAGCAACGGTCAAGAATAAGTAGCCTATTCCTAGAATAGATAAGCTTCTTGATCGTCTTCAGGGTTCAAAGATCTTCTCCAAGAGGTTACTATCAGATAAGGATCAAGGAAGAAGATATCCCCAAGATGGCCTTCAATACAAGATATGGGCACTTTGAGTTCCTAGTTATGTCATTCGGACTTACAAACACACCTGCCACCTTCAACAGGTTAATGCAGGATATCTTTAGGCCATATCTTGATGATTTCGTGCTTGTCTTGTTCGACGACACTTTAGTCTATTCTAAACAGGAAGAAGATCATGAAACCCAACTTTGGATTGTCCTTGAGACAATGAGGTCACATAAGCTGTATGCTAAGATGAAGAAGTGTGCATTCTTCAAATGTCAGATTGAATATTTGGGATTCATAGTATCACCGGGAGGAATCTCAATGGACCCAGCCAAGGTTAGAGATGTGCTTGAATGGCCAATACCAACATCTGTCAAAGAAATACGCAGCTTTCTGGGATTGACAGGATGGTATAGGGTCTTCATTAAAAACTATGCTTTGATTGCAGCACCCCTGACGGACTTACTAAAAAAACAAACTTCCATTGCATGGTCAACTCCCGAACAAAATAGCTTCGACAGATTGAAGCAAAGTTTGGTATTAGCACCTATCCTAAAACTTCCAGACCTCAATAAAGAGTTCGAGGTAGTAACTGATTCTAGCATACTTGCCTTGGGGTGTGTACTTATGTAGAAGGTCATCCAGTAGCATACTCTTCAAGAAAATTGAAGAGTCATGAAAAGAATTATGCTACGCATGATCTAGAATTGCTAGCTGTCATCCATGCTCTAAAGCTTTGGAGACACTACCTGTTGCGTAACAAGTTTACTCTAGTAACTGACCATAAGAGTTTCAAATGGATCTTTACTCAGAATGAGCTCAACATGAGGCAACGTCAGTGGATTGAAGTGTTGGAGGAGTATGACTTTGAAATCAAGTACCGACTAGGAAAAGAGAATGTAGTTGCCGATGCACTTAGTCGCAAGGCATTCCTTAATTCCCTAATCTTGAGAATCCATCAATAGTAAGATCTCTAGCTACAAAAGTATCTATGACAAACAATCCTACACTTGAGTTAGCTAGAGAGGATGCATGCCATGACCCAGCCTACCAAACAATGCTAAGAGAGATCTCTATCAAGGATCGGAACCAAAAGTTGAAAGCTAAGTATCATGAATTTTCTATCAATAGTGGACTTGTCTACTATAGAACAAGGCTGTGTGTACCAGCAAGTTAGTCACTTAAGCAGACGATATTGTGGAAAGCTCATGATTCCCCTTTCTAAGGACATCCTGGCTATGCCAAGACTCTTAATGCAATTAGGAAGAGCTACCATTGGGAGAGGCTTAAAGGTGATGTTCTCAAATATGTCACCGAGTGTTTGTCTTGTCAACGTATCAAAGCCGAACATGTCAAGATGCCAAGGAAACTGCAACCGCTTGACATTCCCCAAATGAAATGGGAATTCATCAGTATGGATTTTATTGTAGGCCTACCCCAAGTCCAGGGAGGATACAACTCCATCATGATTGTGGTTGACATGCTTACTAAGGTTGCACACCTTATTCCAGTAAAGACAAACTATAAAGCCTCAGACATTGCAAGATTGTTTATCAAGGAGATATTCAAGATACATGGGTTACCGAGAAGAATCATTAGTGATCATGATTCTCTCTTCACATCACACTTCCGGAGAGCTATCTTTGAAGCTATTGGGACTCAACTTTGTTTTAGCACCGCTTACCATCCCCAAACGGATGGCCAAACAGAGCGAGTAAATCAAGTCATGGAGGACATGCTTAGGGCATACTGCTGTCATGAGCCCAAGAGGTGGATTCAATACTTTCCTTTGGTTGAATTTTCCTACAATGCTTCTTACCAACAAAGCATTCAGATGACCCCTTTCTAAGCATTTTATGGTCATGACTGCAGAAGTCCCCTAAACTTCTCGGATCCGACCTTGAGGGTTGAAGCTTCAAGGCAGATGTTGTAAGAGATGGATGACCAAATAAAGTCAATAAGACAAGACATCCAAGCGGCCAAGGATAGACAGAAGGCATACGCAGTTTTGAAGCATCAAGATAGAATCTTCAAAGAAGGAGACATGGTCTTCATTTGCGTACGACCAAAGAAGAGTTCCCTATCCTTAGGAGATTGCAAGAAGCTAAGTCCAAGGTATAATTCTAGCAAATAGCTTTATGCATTGAAATGAATTAAAAATTAGATTAATGTCCATTAAGATAGTATACTTCGTTTAAGCCTAGATGTATAAACTGCATATCACACTATTAACTCATATCCTCTTCACAATGAATCATCATGGAAAGTGCAAAGCATGAAATGATTCTTACAATGCATAAATCTACGAAATTATTGTTTGTGAACTGCATAAATTATCAAGAAAAAGGTTGCTTGTTTAACATGAATTTTGTTCGCAAAGTTATAGGAAGATTAGTTGGAATCAACCCAACCTATGCCTGACCTTAATCGATAAGTTAAGGTTGAAAAATTAATTTACGCATAGACAATGAGTCATGTGCAAATGATCATGTAATTATTTTCTAGAGTTAACCAAATTGGTATAAACCTAAAACACCTAAACCGCAGAGTACTCTTTTAGAAAGAGTTGAATTCCAAGAAATTCACTAGGAAATTAACACGTGACCTAATCATTACGTATCCTAAAACTGAAACTCCTATACCTTAAATACTTGCCCACATTCACTAAATGTAGGGATAGTGAAATGTACTTGGAAAGTGAACTAGGGTTTGTCCCCAAGAATCTTACGAGATGGAACCTGGAACTCTTTGAGGGACTGATGACGTCAGCCTAATGTAATCAGAAACCGATTGTTTCGTGACTCCGTTCAATGAGTAGAATAAGTCTCATAGATCGATGCGACACTTGCGCAGCAAGTGCGGAGTCGTATGATCTTGTGATTGAATCATAAGGGAATGGCCGAATTCTCGCAATGAGGTTGGCAGGTCCTTACACAATTTATCTTGCAAGAGGATGAATAATCATCCTAATTTAGAATCTTTCTTGAGTAAGGAAGATTGATTAGAAACTAAAAACCAGCCGATAAACTGAAATAACCAATGAACTTAAGGTTTGACCAAGTCAGGTTATTAGGGTACGCCCTAACCCAGGATATAGGGGATCTTGCCAAGTTGCAAGTCATCCCGGATCGAGTGCTGGATGCATTCGAAAGGAAGGATTCATTCCTTAGCAGTTTGCCAACAAAAATGATCAATGGAAATGTTTGTGCTCGCTACATATTTTAGAGTAACTGTTTGGCTTTGTTTGATCAATGAATTAAAAAGATAAATGGATATCTATACTTCAGGTTGAAGGCCTGAAGGGAGAGGCAGCTTCAGTTACCATCGACTGCCTGCCTGACCCTAACCAAGGGGGTTGTTAACCCTGCCGCACAAGTGGACCAAACCCGCCGTGAGAGGTCTCTTCGTTGAGCGCTACTTGGAGCAGGAGGACGCTTGGGTGCCAGGGGGGCTCTGGCCATAAATCCCTCACCTTTCGGGCCCTGCATAAGAGGTTAACGTGACTCGGGATTGGATCTCGAGGCCCGCATACTAGTCTACGGGTGAAAACTTGGATTAGTGATCCTTGTGGATTGCTGGATAGCCTTCGGACAGATTGTGGATAAGCCTACGGACTGGACTCTTTGTATTTCAAAGATAAATATGATAACATGTTAATAATGAACTTTTTTAATATTGTTTTTCTATGTCAAGTGATATGATTATGTGAAAGAACTAGTGCCTAACGGGATAATTAAAGAAGTTGATTGCTACATGTCCAACTAATGTGTTAGGTAATTCAATAACTAAAATAACCTGAGGAAAGTGCAGAGGATGGGCCATAGGTCCGTCCTACGGATGGGTGGTCCCGGTTGGCCGTAAACTTTTCTCAAATAACAGTGGACATCAGGAAGATCGTCAAAGAACACGAACAAAAAAAGCGTTGACCTAGAGTTATGATTGATCCCAATTTACACTATTTTAGGGGAACAGAATGGGACTATGCCTTATGGTAGAGAGGTTGAGCTTTGCATTCCTCTTGTTTCCCATCCTTCTTGAACCAAGTGCAGTGTGAATCCGCTTCGGACCTAGCGTTTCTGCGTAAAGTAGTTCACTTGGGTCCGACACTAGTTGCCATTAGGAAATGACCAATAAGAAAAACCCTAATTCAGGTCGATCCTAAGTGGGAACACCTGGAATACTTCTGCTACATGGCAGATGTGGAAAGCCCTAGACCGCAAACCCCATAACATTCCATGGGAGTGCCGGGTGGAGCTTTCTAGACATCCTTTCCGATGGACTGCTAAGACGTGTCCTGAAGATACAAGTAGACACGTTACAATGTGGAATCCTCAATCTTTCAGCACTGATCCTGAGTTGGAACGCATGAATAACACATTAGCAGAGTTTTCTAGAGGTGTTAGTAGTTTTTTTTGGAGGCGTTTTAAACAAGGAGCAATTCATGGAGGAGATGACCAGTTATCTTGGTCGCCCTCCCATTGTAGAGGAGGTTTTTAGTGTCATGTCTGGGACACCTATCACATCTTTGCCTAGCACTGCTGCACAAATACCAAACCTTGGCACACCAAACCTTGGTACACCTCTACTAACAGGTACTCCACGTACTATGCATACACACAGATCAGTTGATGCATAGGGATCAACTGAAGTACATGGATCGGCTGAAGGACGTGCATCTGCAGAAGCATGTGCATTGAGTGAGGTAGAGGATAGTGCCCATCGAGGGAGGAGGGAGAGTCGTGCAGGAGGACGAGGAGATCGAGGGCTTTGTGGAGGTTGCCTAAGAGGTGGCTCTTAATCACCCTCACTGGGAAATGAGAGAGGTGAGCCTCCACAAATGTACTACTTTGTCACAGATGTTGGTGATATCTTGCATAACCCTCAAGGGAGGGAAGTGATAGCCTACTTGAGGAGTGTCGTGCATGCCACATACAAAGATTGTATGATTCCCTTCAAGCACAAAAAAGTTGGTTTGTGGCAAGAGGTGCTAAGGGTAGTACATAGAAGGAACCCTAACCCTGAGAATTCACGATTCTCAGATGATTGGGGATGGTCAAATGTGAGAGATGCGCTTCATAACAAGAAGTCTCACCTTATGACGTGCGGTAAGGAGTCACTGCGGAGACAAGAGCAGGGGTGCTCTGGATATGGCCAACCACCCAATTGCCACCGTAGGGAGTGGAAAGAGGCCAAGAAGAGAGTAGCAGAGAAAAGGACAAGTCGCCAGCATGCAGAGGCGCGACGTATCCAGATGGCAACCATGGGATCATCGCATTATGGATCGGGTGGCAGGGAGTCATGGGAGGCTGAGTTTGTAAGTATTATTTGATTTCTTTTTTTAAATTAAATTTTGTAATTTGTTTCAATTCATTATGTAGTGTCTTCTAATACGTTGTATGTTAAAATTGTTTTGTAGTATCATATCGTTGGTAGGATGCCTACTCCTAGAGAGGTAGGCTACCATCGAGGTCATAACCGGGTGTCCACTTGGCAGCATTTCTACGAGGAGGGACTGATCACAGAGGAGCAATACAATCGTGCCATGAGGATTCCACAGCCAGAAGAGGTATGTTTTATTTTTTACATGAAAAGTATAGGTAACTCTAATTTATTGTTTGTAATGGTCTCTTTCTCTGTTTTCCCTAAGCATACAATTTGATGGGGGAAAAAAAAAAACAGAGAGTATGTGGCTTTGCAAGCCACATGATCTCTATTTTTTTTTCATACTCTGTTTTGCGCATCTATCCGCGTATCTAAATTGTAGAAAAAATGCACGTCTATAATCTTCAAAAAATTGCAAAGTACACGCCTTTCTAGATGCGCAGTTACACGCCTCTATAGACACAGAATATGAGTATATCTACTTTTTTATAAATATGATTATATATTTACGGAGCACGTCAATAGGCACGTCTATATTTGTATCTGTTTTCGCGTCTATATGCGTGTGTAGTTTTCACTACAAGAACGCTTGTAGACACGAAATTTTAGATGCGCTATTAGACGCGGTAATAAAAGCGCCCGAAAATTTTAAACACAATTCAAATATTGCATCTACAAGTGCGTCTATGGAGCCTTTTTGTTATAGTGTCTGTGGCCAATGCTAGGTAAACTATATTATTGTTTTAGGAACCTTGAATTCACGATGATTCTCATGAAAATCAGACATACCTTCCCTCATCTGGTAGATATCAAGGGATCTTAGGTGTAGCAAGCTTTGAGACATTCCAAGAAAGTTTTAGATGACATTATCTAGAACTATATTTTCATGGACTACCAAACTATGCCATCAAGGGAACATTTGACAAGTATGTTATACAAGGTTGAAAAAGTGGAACCCTATTATCTCTTTTGGCAATGTAGAAGCATTAGAAAGATGTGAAAGAAGATCCATTAATGGAAAAATATAATTGGTTCCTAGTTTCTATAGATATCAACCTAGGCCAAAGGACGTTAACCTGTCATTCAATCATAATATACCTTCTTAGGGCTTGCTGCATCACCAAATAATCTTTAGAGGTGTAAGGAGAAGATTTTTGTAAAAGTTTATAAAAAAGGATGAAAAGCAATGTTGTGCTAAAGGGGCATGAAACAAATAAAATACACCCATGTAACTAGCATGATTTTGAGTGACTACTTAATTTTAAGCCTAATTTGTACGACGACAATTTTTCACATGTGCAAGAAAAACAAGTGGACACAATACATCTTGATATGGTTGT
This sequence comes from Lygodium microphyllum, assembly GCF_053477565.2. Classification (NCBI taxonomy): domain Eukaryota; kingdom Viridiplantae; phylum Streptophyta; class Polypodiopsida; order Schizaeales; family Lygodiaceae; genus Lygodium; species Lygodium microphyllum. The sequence goes on from NC_141158.1 coordinate 76,163,709, forward strand.
TTGTGTAATTATGTTCTATGAGATGGGGGAATGTAATTTCCTATTTGTGTGGCCTATAGTTCCTTGGTATACTATATAGGGAATGCAATTCCTTATCTATGTGACATATATGGCCTATAATTCATTGGTCATATAGCTAGGGAAGTTATATGACCTATAATTTGCTGGTTTAAGGTGTGGGGAATGGAGGGACATCCATGATTTCAGTATATTCCTAGTTATATGTAGGGAATGCATGGTGTGTAGGTAGAAAACATTGAAGAACTTCCTAAATTCCAAGACTTCTTCTAAAAAGGTATTATTGAGAAGCTCCTTGGGTAATAAATCATAAAATGGGCAATAATTGTCTAGGATAATCGAGCATACAGCTGATAACAATGCACGAGAGAATATCACATCAACCGCATTATGCATAGAATGTATGTCGGGAGAATGCTGATTGTTCTCTCTCTCTCTCACATTACGTGCACATATGAGAGGCTTGCCGCCTAACTACACAGGCAGGAAGGTCAACAGTGATTAAAGATCGGAAATTGCCGCGGCAACTCGGACCTGTTAATAGTAGGTTCGTAAACATAGCAACAGTTAAGAATGAGTAAATATTAAGAGAAAGAGCGAGTAAGAATGGCTAAATATTAAGAAAAACATCAGCTCAGAATGACAGGATATCAGGAGAAAGTGAATAAATTCTGAACAGGGTAGTACGAATGATTAACGTAATAGAAAGGATGGCAGGCGACAAAGTTATAGGGATGTTATAATCAAGCTAGGCGCAATTCGTTGCGCATGTTCTGTAGCCGCCGCCAGATGAGGATGTCGAGGGGCAGCAGTAGAAACGCTCCCCCAGCGGATTGGACAATCCGCTGCAGTCGTTGTTAGAGTGGCACCCATCATCGTCACTAGACTGGAGAAGAGCACGTCGTGTCCCAGACAGTTTAATGTAATTGTTAGCTGCATAAAATTTAGGCGCAGCGCCAGCCTCCAGAATCGTTGTCGCCAGCGTCATGATTACCACCACCATCAGCACGATAGAGAGACGGACCGCTGATAGCTTCATCGCGACTAGCTGGGAGGGTGATGATCGACTACCAGCAAGCGCTAATTGGCAATTCTGATGTGGCTACTAGCAGATGATGATGGACGCAGTACTATGGCAACATACAATGTCTGTCCCCCCTTGCGTAAGTATATACACACACACAGCAGATGCCATGGATGTATGAAACACGCAGGATATGTTTCCCAGACGCGTCTAGAAGCCGGCAGGTGACGCATTACCGTTGGCTTTGTTTATTATTATCGTCTATTATGCCTATCCTCCCTTCTCCGCGTCTGTGGCATCATTCCGACGGCAAATCCCAAACATTCATCTTATGTTTTTCTCATGTTCTACACCTAACAACATCTTCAACAGCTCTAGTAAGCTTTTCATTCTTTTTTTAATTTCATCTATCTATCGTGTGCTTGTGTTTTGGGGTGCTTGGGAGCTTAGCATTGGGTTCACTAGTATCATGGATCCAGCCATGACCATGTGACCTACATTATCTTCATGATCATGTTGTCCACATTATTTGGAATGCTTTTGTATATGATTTAGCCGTTGATATGCTTGGAGGCATTCCAACTTATTTAGAAGTATGTGCCATATATCCTCTTTTAATGTGTCATTGATAAATATCTAAGGTTTCATAGTTATCAATGAGGATAGCCAATCATCAAAGGCATCACCGGCTTGCACTTGGATAAAGAAGTTAAGGTTGTCACCAAGTACCTTATAGGGGCCATCTGTCGTATTTCGTCCAAACATTCCACGTGTAGGAGATGACATTGTAGGAACTCAACATTTCTCAAACGCTCTGTGATAGCCACTCAAATATAATATTAAATTGAGGCTAACCAAATAACATTCTTTAATATTTATTTATAGATAGTCAAGGTTGTGTATATAATTTTACATTTGAAATTTTTTTGTCTTGAATTATTTAAAAGAATAGCTAAATTCTAATGCTAATAAAATATGCACAAATGTGAAAGTGAAACTATACTTCCTCATACCCTTTAAGATGCTCCAAAGATCCATTGTCATTGGGCCTTGGATCTAGGCTTCTCTTCAGATCTAGGATCCTTCTATTCCTCTTCATTAACTTGTGTTTATTCATATGACAGATTGGTAGATATTTAATATTTATAAGAAAAATATTTTAATACTCATAATAATAAACAATCTAACAAAACCTCCCTATGAATTCTATTCTCGCAATGTGATGATACTGCCACTACAACAAAAAGGCCTCATAGATACACATTTAGACGCGATTTTTGAATATAGAGAAATTTTTACAGGCGCGTCTATCCTCCCGTCTATTTGCGCATCTATTATTTCGCGTCTATAATCATGTGTATTAACGAATTTACACGCACAAATAGACGCGCAATAGACGCACATATAGTGTTATAACTATATATATCATCTCTCACTTGACTTGGGTCTCACCTATATATACTAACTCTACATCAATATGAATCATTCTTTGGGAGCATGTCTTGTGTATCTCTCTCGTACTCTCTTTCTCTCTCAACATGGTATCAGAGCTATGGATGCGTAGCAACAACAAGGAAGATAAGTTGTTTCATTGTTTATACTTGATTGAATTCTTTGCACAAATGATGATTTGATACATGAACTTGTTCAAATTAGAAGTATTGATACATGATCTCTCGTCGTGCTCTCGAATCCTGTCAAGACCGCTTGTCAATCGGAGTTCTGGATCAAAAGTTATGACAGTTCAGGATTCAAGACAACAATTCTGCTCGAATCTGCAATTCTTTATTTAAAACTGTATTTCTAAATACCGTTCGTTAATCCCCAATTACAGTTTATTAATCGCTCTTCTTCGTTAATGATGTTGATTACGACAAGCAAACATCTTCCCATTTTTAGCGATGTTTTATTATCATTCACGTTCTTGGCTCGAACGAAATAGCACTTTTCTTATATGCGTCATCTCGTCTTGCACGTTACGCCTCTCTATTTCGGGCTTTCTTTTTAGTCACTCAATACTTTTTGTCGTTCTTACGTGCATATCCCTATTTTGATTGTCATGCGTCTCAACTACGCTCCTCTTGATCATGATTTGCAGATTCTGCGATCTCATCTTATTTGTTTTCTCTCGATATACAGGCATGGCCAATTGCGTAATTGTTAACGTATATCCGTCTAGCCAACGTTTGGTTCCCTTCTTCCAAGGACAAGGCTTTCCTGGGTGGAAAGCAAAGATGATGCTAATTCTTGAAGGTGACAAATTATTTGATATTTTTTTGGGCGACCTGTCTTGCCCAGTTCAACCTATTGATGTGATGAATAACAATTCTGTGATTACTGATGGTCCATTATTTGAACAATGGAAAATTGATCATACTGATTGGATTCGTCGTGACAAAGCGGCTCGTCGTTATATATTGTCTGCACTTCCTGACTCACTTATGTTGGATGTCTTTCATCTGGAAACCTGTTATGCTATTTGGGAGTATCTTATCTCAACGTTTGAGAAGAAATCAGTCACCGAAATTTTATATCTCCAAACTTGTTTGAAGAATCTTCAATATAAGGTTGGTACTTCTATGCACTCTCATATCGAGGCTTTTAAAGACATTATCAATCAGCTTGGTGCTGCCGGTGCTCCTATTGCTAAAAATCAGATTGTTACTCAACTTCTTCATACCATCAAAGATCCTTTATATGACAATATCATCACTATTTTGTCTAACAAGGATGATATCCACTTTGACAAAGCATGTATATCTCTTATTGAATATTCTCAACGTCATGAGTATCATTTGGAAAAATCTGATGCTGTTTTGGTCACTCACGAACAAAGGGATTTTGATGCTGCTTTTGTTGCTCGCAAGCGTCCTGCTTCATGTTTTCAGCAGGATGGACGCCCTAATCCAGGTAGTGGATCTTCTCGTCTTGCTTATCCTAACAAACATTGTTCTTATCGTGATAAGAAAGGTCATGTGGATTTTGATTGTGCTGGGCACGTCAATATGATGAGGAGCATAGAGTTACTACAAAGCAACCTCGCTCATCCAAAAGTTTTCCTCCTTGTGATTATTGTGCACATACAGATCATCCATCTCGCCGTTGTTATAAACGCAGATATGATGAAGAACGTTCTCGAGCTTGTATTGTTCAACAAACTATAACTGATGATGATCATACTCATCAAGAGCTCAATTTCATCCATTATGATATCTCTCCAGAAAAGGTACTTTATGTTCATGATGGTTCTCTATTCATCGTTGATTCAGGTGCCACTGAAAACATGACATACCAATCGCAGTGGCTTCACAATTATCATTCTCTTCCTGTCAAGAAGTTTGTTTACCTTGCGGATGATACGACTTGTCAAGTCAAAGGAGTGGGTGATTTATATCTGGGGACTGTTTCATCCACTAGAATATTAAGAGGAGTTCTTCATGTTCCAGATTTGCAAAGAAATCTTCTTTCTGTTGCTCGTCTAGTTGATCTTGGTTTGTTTGTTGGCTTTGATCATAATCAATGTCGTATAGAGAAAGATGGGCATACTATAGCAGTGGCTCCTCGACATGGTAATCTATTTGAGCTATCATTGAACGATACAGTTGCAAATGTTGTTACTGCCCCTGGAGATGCAGATTGCAAATTATGTCATCAACGATTTGCACACTTCGATTTTGCCAAAATTCTTGATCTTCATCGTCATGGTCTTGTGCAAGGTATGGATCTTAAATCTCATCCACGTATGGGAATATGTGAGTATTGTGCACTTGGAAAACACCATCGTTCGCCTTTCCACACTTCTACTTCATCACATTCCCGTGCTCTCTTGGATTTGGTTCATACCGATATTTGCGGTCCTTTTCCTACCTCAAAGTCTCAATATCGATATTTTATAACTTTCATTGATGATTTCTCACGGTACACACATGTCTATCTTCTTCGACATAAGTCTGAGGCTTTACCTATATTTAAAAAATACAAGATAAGTGTGGAGCTTCAAACTGGATTCTCTATAAAGATGCTTCGCAGTGACAATGGCGGCGAATATGTATCCAATCTATTTGATGACTTTTGTAAGGATCAAGGTATTCATCATGAGTTTACAGTTCCTTATTCTCCTCAGCAAAATGGTGTTGCTGAGCGCAATAATCGCACAATTCTTAATGCTATACGTTGCATGCTTATACACTTTGGTTTGTCTCGAAAGTTTTGGACTGAAGCACTTCTAACAGCTGTTTTTATTCAAAATCATCTTCCAACTACTGCACCTGTTGGTAAAATTCCTATAACTATTTGGATAGGGAAGTCACCTTCAGTCTCTCACTTTCGCACATTTGGCTGCATTGCTTATATTCATGTGCCCAAGGACACTCGACATAAGTTGGATCCTCTAGGTTTGAAGGTTATTTTTCTTGGTTATTCAGATCATTCCAAAGGTTACAAATTTTACGATCCTTCTTCTCAAAAGGTTATCATTAGTCGTGATGCTATATTTGATGAGAAGACTATGGGTGGCACATGGTTGTCAGATGTTTCAGATGATACACAGTCTTTGCTTAGTGCATTTCCTTACTTGCTTTGTGATTCTACTAATTCTGATGATCATAAACCTTCTTCACCTCCAAAGAAGATTGATGAAAATTTGGAGATCTATGTCCATCTTCCTATTGAGATAGAGCATGGATTCTATTCTATTGAATATGATGTATTTGATGATGCTATGTCTGTCCAAGAGGATCCAATATCGTATATGGAAGCTATCAATTCGTCTCAAAGGGATCAATGGCAAGAAGCTATGCAAGCTGAGTACGATTCTTTAATCTCCAAAGGTATATGGATTCTTACTGAACTCCCCCCAAATCGTGTTCCTATCAAATGTAAATGGGTTTATAAAACCAAGACCAAAGCTGATGGCTCGTTTGATAAGTTCAAAGCACGACTTGTTGCAAAAGGTTACTCACAGGTTGCAGGAGTAGATTATCAAGAAACATTTTCTCCCGTTGTGCGCTCCACAACTGCTCATATGATTTTGGCTTTTGCAACACTATTTGATCTAGAAATTCACCCAATGGATGTTAAAACGGCTTTTCTCAATGGAGATCTTGAAGAAGAAATCTATATGGAGCAACCTGAAGGTTTTGTGATTGCAGGAAAGGAGCATCTTGTATGTCAGCTTCATCGTGCATTATATGGATTGAAGCAAGCCTCTCGTGCTTGGTATATTAAGATTGATCAGTTCCTCACATCTAAAGGTTTTGTTGCATGTTTTGCTGACCCAAATCTTTACATCAAAAGGGAGGACAAATATTTTATTATTCTTGCTCTATATGTTGATGATATTGTTCTTGTGTCAAATAATATTTCTTTTTTGGATGGTATGAAGAAGCTTTTATTAACTGCATTTGAAATGGTGGATCTTGGTGAGATACATTCTTGTTTGGGTATTCAAGTTCAACGACACCGACAACAAGGCATTCTTCTTCTTCGCCAGACAAAGTTTATTAATGATATCGTTAAGAATTTTGGGTTGACAAATGCACACTCTGCCAACACTCCCATTCTTTCAAGCTCTACCAAGGGTACATCTACAACACGCAATGAAGAATCAGCCATTCATCAACCTTTTGCTAATCTTGTTGGTTGTCTTCAATTTATTGGTTTAAACACAAGACCAGATATTTTATTTGCAGCTAATTTTTTGGGACAGTATCTTTCTTCCCCTTCCACTATTCATTGGAGTGCTGCAAAACGTATTCTTAAGTACCTCAAGGGTACTAAGGAATTTGGTCTTATTTATCGTTGTCGAGAGGATTCTTCTTTATCTTTTTCAACTTCTCTTGACCTTATTGGATATACAGACACTGATTGGGCAAGTTCACACTTATCCATGCGATCTACAAGTGGGAATTGTTTCTTTGTAAATGGATGTTTGGTTTCTTGGTCCAGCAAGAAACAACGATGTGTTGCGGTTTCTACAACTGAAGCCGAATATGTTGCTGCATCATTAGCAGCTCCCAAGCTAGTTTGGCTTTGACAACTACTTGCAGATTTGGGACATCCTTCATTATCTAGTACACCTCTTCGATGCGATAACCAAAGTGCTATTAGTCTTACCAAAGACTATATACAACATAGTAAATCAAAGCATATTGCTATTCATTATCATTATGTTCGACATGAAGTCAAGAAAGGTTCCATTATGGTGGAGCATTGTCCCAGTGATCAAATGGTTGCAGACATCTTCACAAAAGCTCTTAGTGAAACTCGATTTAGCTCATTAAGACATGCACTTGGTATTGTTCCAAGTTTTTGTCTCACTGATTGAGGCATGTATCATTGTATTCAAGAAAACTTTATAGTGAATCATTTTTGTATCGTAGGTATGTGTAGGGGCTCGGGTTTTTCCCTTGTTCTCCCCAAGGGTTTTTTCACTCGCAGCCAGAGACCTTTGTTTGAGTGGGGATGTTAAAACTATATATATCATCTCTCACTTGACTTGGGTCTCACCTATATATACTAACTCTACATCAATATGAATATTCTTTGGGAGCATGTCTTGTGTATCTCTCTCATACTCTCTCTCGCTCTCAACATATAGACACGCTGGTAGACGCGCTTTTACAAGCACTGGTAGACGTGAACGAAAAACAAAAAATGTCATTTAAAAAAAAGATATTTAATTTCTTTTTTAAAGTTGAATTATGAAGTGCATGTATGAGTGCGTGTAGTCTGCATTATAGACGCGCGCATAAACGCGAAGTTTCTGCAATTCAGGCGCGTGAATAGACGCGCAAAACAGAACTAGAAAAAAAAAACCAGAGAGCAAGCAACCACATGCTCTCTGGTTTTTTTTTTTCCCCCCCTCCCATACATCAGATTGTGTATTTGGGAAAAAGACAATGTATCTTACGGGCACGAGAATTGAAAATAAAAGTCCATGTATTCATTATATATCAAAAGCATTTACAAGGGAAGTTTAAGTGTTTGCAACCTAAAACGTGGCCGCAAGCAGTAGGCTCAAAGAGATATCATACATATACAAGAAAAGAAGGTCTCATGAGGAGGTATGGTGCTCCTCTACGAATCTGAAGAGGAAACATCTTCGCTAATACCACCATGGCTACTAGCGTCGCTATCCCCCTCCTCACTATGCTCCACATTCAGGTTCACCTACACACACAAAAGATCACGGTTGCTTACATAGATAAGGTGGAGAAAAAGTTATAATTAGCTATACTTTTAATAGGAAAGTAAGAAAAACATACCTCCTCTGGCTGTCGAATCCTCATGGCCCGGTTGTATTGGTTCTCAGTGATGAGACCCTCCTCATAAAAGTGAAGCCATGTCGCTGCGCGGTTATGGCCTCGATGGTAACCTACCTCTCTAGGAGTAGGTGTCCTACCAACGATGGTAGTCTGCAAAACATTTAGAGATATACAAACAATTATGAGTCACAATATATTAGACTAAAATATATAAAGAATTGAAAGAAATATAAATTTAAAAGAGCTAGAAATCAAGATATACTTACAAACTCTGCCTCCCACGACTCTCTGCCACCTGATCCGTAATGCAACGATCCCATGGTTTCCATTTGGATCCGTCACGCCTCTGCGTGCTGGGGACTCTTCACTTTCTCCGCTGCTTTCTTCTTGGCTTTCTTCCACTCTATGCGGTGGCACATAGGTGGTTGGCTATAGGCTCCACGCCCCTCCTCCAGCCTCCGTAGTGAGTCCATGGCCCGTGTCATGAGGTGGGATCTTTTGTTGTGAAGCATATCCCTCACTTTTGTACGTCCCTAATCATTCGAGAATCGCTGACCCTCAGGATTTAGGTACCTCCTATGGACTGCCCTCAGAATCTCCTGCCACAAGCCGCTTTTCTAATTTTTGAAGGCAATAAAACAATGTTTATACGTCGCATGCATGACACTCCTCATGTACGCCATTACATCCCTTCCCTCATCATCATGAAAGATGCCACCAGTATCTGTAACTCTATAGTACTAGCGTACAACCTCCTCTACGTGATCTAATGGTGAGGGTGATCACTCGCCACCTCCTAGGAAACCCCCACACAAGCCTCGTCCTCCCCCTCGACTCTCCCTCCTCCCTCTCTGTCGACTATCCTCTGCCTCGCTGGATGCACGAGCTTTTGCAGATGCACGTGCTTCTGCAGATGCTTGTGCTTCAGCCGATGCACGTGGAGCATGTGGAGTACCTATATATGGAGTACCTGTATCATATGGAGTACCTGCATGTGGAGTTTGGGAAGTAGTGCCACGAAAAGACGTCAGAGGCATCCCAGACATGACACTGAACACCTCGTCTGCTGTGGGAGAGCGACCAAGGTGTCTGCTCATCTCTCCCATGAAGTCTTCCCTACTAGGAAAACCTCTAAAAAATGCATTGACCCCCTGCCAAAGGAGGCCAATGTAACATTCATGCGATCCACATCCGAGTCATTGCTAGACGAACCAGGATATGACATCTGCAAAAAAAACACAGGAAAAAGACAAATTTATTTGCATACAAAAAATCATATATTACCTACATTTTCAAAGAGCTTTCTTTAGACATTGAGCATAACACTTAAGTGCTAATGCTTCTCTTAAACAAGAAAACTGATAAACACAAACATGGGATTGGTCACATTCTAAGAAAACTGATAAACACAAACACTCTAAGAAGCATAAGGAGAGGGAATATGAAGAACCTACCGCCTTGACCCTCTTTCTTTACATGCAAAGAAAGAGAGACCAACTTAAAGTGCAAGTCTCTAACCTAGCCAAATTAAAGCAGTAACATGCAGAATCTAGGAGAAGTGCCCACAACTAGCCTGAACAACATGGAAAAGCAGGAGGGATAGAAACCTTCGAGAGGATGTGTGAAGACCTTAGCACGGCAAAGACTAACACACTTAAATTAAAAACATGATCTATAAAAAGAGTAGGATGAGTTGCTAGAAAGTTATAGGAGCTCCATTATAAAAAAATAGAAAAAAATAGCAGAACTGCAAGAATAGCTCGAGAAAAAGAAATCACAACTTCAAGTAAAGAGAGAAGAGATCCACATGGCTAGAGTCAACTAGGATAAGGACATCCAAATACAAGAAAAGGAATCCATAGAAGCACATTTCCAAAAGGTTGGGTGGAAAAAGAAAACCTCTTAAAGGAGTCATTCAAGAAGGAATTGAAGGAAAATGAGAGCTCCTTAAAAGTAAAAGACCAAACCACTAATCAAAGGGAAGCACTACTGTAAAAAGAGCTTCAGCATAAAGAAGAAATCCTCCAAATCACTAAGAAAAAACTTGAGGAAATGCAAACTAGCTACAAAGCATACCAAATAGAAAATGAAAGACTCAAGTAAGAAAATCTATGACTAATCCACGCACTCAGTGACAGTAAGATGGTGACTTGCACGAAAAATTCAAAGTGCAATAGTAAGAAACGAAAACTGATAAACACAGTCATGGGAGAACTGGGAGACCTGGCGCGTGTATCCCCGTGTCTAAATTGCAGGTTAGGCGTGCCCTCAGACGCGCTCCAGAGTGAACCTTCTGTCCAGTGCGTCTATCTGCGCATCTAAGATGCTGCACAGACGCGTTGTCAAACGCGCATACCAGGTCAATGCACGTGTATAATCACGTGTAGACTGCAGGTCAACCTTCTGTGCAGCGCATGTATCATCACGTGTACACTGTAGAGGACACGCGCCAGCACACGCGCTCTAAGACGCGCCCTCAGACGCTCTGAGAGGAAACATTTTTCGCATCTATGCCTACTTCTACACTGAGATGTAGAGGTGCTATCAGACGCGCTCGGTCGGCCGATTTTAGGCCGACGACCGTCATTGATGATTTACAAAATGCAATACATAATGGAATCACAAATCCTAAATACACAGACAGAGCAGAGAGAGGAAGACAGAAACAGAGAGAGAGAGAGAGAGAGAGAGAGAGAGAGAGAGAGAGAGAGAGAGAGAGAGACTCACCTTGGGTATTTGTTGTGGCGGGTGGTGGCGGTTCTTCCTTCTCCTTCTTCCTCTCCTTGGTAAGTTACCCTCCCTTGATGCTTGCTTGCTTGCTTGCTGCTTCTTCTTGTTCTCCTCTTTCTTGTTCTCTCTTTCTTCCTCTCCTTGGCTTTCCTTTTTCCCTTCTTGTGTGTTTGAAATGAAAGAAGAGGTGAGTCATGAAGAGATTGCATGTCGGCTAAACTCAAGCTTCAGAACCGCAAAAAACACAGGAAAGGAAAGGCACAGTTTGAAAAGAAATGATTTAAGTATGGTTTGAATTTTGACGTGTGAGTCTATTTTCGCGTGTATATGTGCATCTATTGTTCAGATAGACACGATTATAGACGCAAATATAGACGCGAAAATAGGCGACAATATAGATGTGTAGTTAAATGCAGATATAGATGCTAATTTAGGCTTTATCATAATTTTTTGTTTTTAAGATAAGTTTTGATAGTGTATTTTTATCATAAGTTTTAATGTATTTATGATGATTTTTGTGTGTTTAAAATTAAGATCTTATGTAAACATATGAATGACAAATATTTTGATGTTGTCATGAATTAGGTTTAATCATGTTGATGTCGTCATCACCTAGTGCGGTGCAAGCTGATGAGTCAATGATCACATCCTCAAGTGAGGATGAAACATTGTGTCTTCATAATCGAGATGCATGGCTATGACAAAAAATTAAATGCATGTGTGATCATTGTCAAGGGTGTATTTTTCGAGCACGTCGAATTGCAATGTCACACCTCAGCTTGTATGGAGAATGGGACCGAGAAAAATCACTCGTATTCATTGTTTTTTTTTACCACTAAGATTGCATGTCTTTGTTACGGGAATTATATATCAACATACATGAAACTCCCTTTTGTGGTTGAGCAGGATGCGGTGCCACATCCTAAGATGCTTCCTCCCGAGCGTCGACAGGCTACAAAATGCCGACACGAGGAGGCAGAGTCTTCAAGAAGAGTAGAGACTGACGACCATGATAGTAGCCCTCATGAAATGCCCCATCAAGTCGTAGAGGATGAGATTTTGGACAACATGGTACACCATCTATTTTCGCAACCGGTTCAGGGAGAAGGTCACTCTACGAAGCTAGATGATCCACTATATGTAGCATCATCTACTCCGTTGTATGAAGATTGTACGTACTCCGTTCTTCGTGCGTCCCTCGAGATACTTAACTTGCAAACAATTTATGGATGGAGTAATGTCAGTTTGGATGCATTATTGAAGTAGGTATCAATTCAGTTTGGCTTATGAATCATAATATTAATTATTCTATTTTGAAATCAAATAGAAATATATGTTGGTGGTTTTTTAACTCACTTTTAAAAATATATGTAGGTTATTATCACAAATGCTTCTAAAAGGAAACAAATTGCCAACTAAGAGAGAGCAAGCAAGACATTACTTGACATCTCTAGGAGGCCTCGATTATGTCAAGATCCATGCATGTATCAATGATTGTGTCTTATTTCGTGGGATTCATGAGTTCACACGAGAGTGTCCTGTTTGTGGCAAATCAAGATACGAAGTGGAGATGAAGTCAATGGATGTGCCTCGTAAGGTTTTACAACATTTTTCGATTGTTCCACGTATAAAACTTATGTTCAAGTGTAAGTCTATTGGAAAGCTCATGTCATGGCATGCTAGTCATCGTTCAAGTGATGGAAAATGGAGGATCCCTGCAGACACACCGACATGGCAACATATATATAATTTGTGGCCCGTTTTCAAAGAAGAGCTAAGAAATTTGAGATTTGGTTTAGGTATGGATGGAATCAATCCATTTGGCATCAAAAGCACATCATACAGTGTATGGCCAGTGGTATTGGTGAACTATAATATTCCTCCATCCATGGCAATTAAAAAGGGACATGTGATGTTGTCCCTTCTGATTCCTGGAAAGCACAAGGTAAAAAACATGGACATTTACTTATAGCCTTTGATTGAAGAGTTAGAAATGTTATGGGAAGGTATTGAGGTGCAAGATACAAGTGCATCTGCATGCTCTAGAGATTTCACATTGAAGGCCATGTTGTTGTGGACCATGCATGACTTTCCAAGATACGGAGAGTTTTCATGTACATGTATATAACTCTATATTTGAAATACATATCATCTTCAAGTACGTAGAGAAATTATGAGATATATATTGCAATGCTTGCTACTAATTGTAAGGTTTCTGTTGCTTGCCGCTAATTATTTATATCAGGCTTGTCAACTGGAGGAACTGCCATTCATTAGAGAGCAATGAAAAAGTAATTATTAACTCTATTTTTTTAATTCAATGATTCAATGTGTTTTCTTAATTCTATGGTTTTTATCATGCGGACATGTGCATGCTCAAGAATCAATTTCAGGTGGTTAAATAATTATTAACTTTGGTTTTTTAATTATGTGAATTGCTAATTTTAGGTGGTTAAATAATTGTGTGTCTGCTGGTGCGTCTATATTAGCGTCTATTTACACGGATATATAGACCCAAAATTTGTGTCTATTTACACGCACTTTTACATGCACTTATAGACATTGTGATAGATGTGCCCGACTTTGCGCGTCTAACATGCGCGTCTATGCCTCATTTTTATTGTAGTGTGCTACTTCATGATTAATCTCTACTTTAAAAAGTATGCTTGAGATGTACCCACCTAGGAAAACCAAAGTATAAATTTTGATAGTCATGCAGCCATATGTCCTAAAGTGTCATCAATGGCCCATTAGATACACAAGCTTGAATGGTTAGGCTACTATTGAGTCTACCTCATAGGGGTAGTGCCCTTGATGCCCTATTGACCCTGGTTTCTATTGACTCATCTTTAATCTCCTAAACACGATCCTAGGGACTAGTTAATAAATTCACTTGTGTAGAATAATCAAAACTCAAACCAAGCTAGCAGAATACTTGCTTCAATGAAATATAGAGGATGCATTGAAAAAATCTACTATTTCATCGTAACATAATGACCATAATCCAATAGAAATCATTAGTAATCATGAATAGAAATCTAGTTTTAAAGGGAAATTGAAAAATTGAAGATAGCAATTATCTTTACATAGTAATTTATTTAATTAATTCATAACTATTATACTTATTAAAACTTTAAGAAAAGTATTTATTCTTGATGAAATCAATGTAGATCTTAAAATTTATGTTACCAATTATATTTATTTGTCTATAATTAAGAACGTGAAAACCTTAATTAATTATGCACTATGTAGATAGCACTAGGACTTTAGTTACAATGCAGATAATGAGGTTGCATTTGTACTTGTAACCATTGATTTCATTACAATTGTGGCCTTTTCATACTTAGCTACATTCATGTATTGCTTATGGACCATTTTGAAATCAAAATTCTTCACTTAAATTTGCTTTGTAGTAGCTATGAGTGCTCTATCTACTCAGTATATGGGCTATCAATGAGATCAATCATTTTTCAATAAAATCTTGAAGAAATTTGCAAATCAGGACACTCTTAATCTCATTAGAAATCAATAATTCCATCTCGAAATCACTACAAGGGAATGGGCAAATAGCGACATCCATTTACGACGAAAATAGCGGCGTTGTTATCAACATCGTTATTTGCATCACAAGTGACATTAATAGGGACGCCCTCCTGAGAAAAAAAAAGGAAAAAAAATGGGACATGCTATTTATGGGAAACAATTTCGAGAGAGAGAGAGAGAGAGAGAGAGAGAGAGAGAGAGAGAGAGAGAGAGAGAGAGAGAGAGAGAGAGAGAGAGAGAGAGAGAGAGAGAGAGAGAGAGAGAGAGAGAGAGAGAGAGAGAGAGAGAGAGAGAGAGATTATGGTTTTGAGAGGGAGAGGGAGAGGAATAGGGAAAGAGAGAAGGAGAGCTTTTCACACTATTGCCGTCGCCGTCGCCATACACAAAGAAGAGGAAGAAGTGCATGAGGAAGAAAGAAAGTATGTTGCGAAGAGGAGACGAAAGATCCATCCTCGGGCCTTTGCGATAGGTACATTGCCTCTTCTTGCTTTGTTCTTATGTTTTCTTCTTTTCTTTTGTTTGTTTTTCTTTGTAATGAGATGCATTGAGAGAGAAAGAGAGGAAAGGAGAGAGGGAGAAGAAGAAAGGAAAAAGAAGAGAGAACAAGAGAGAGAGAGAAAAAAGAAAGATAACAAAGAAAGAGAGAGAGAAAGGGAGAAAGGGAGAGAGGAGAATGAGTGAGAGAAACAATGAGGGGGTGAAGAGAAACAAAGAGAGAGGTGACAAAGAAAGAGAAAGAGAGAAAAAAAGAGAGGGGGGAGAAAAAAAGAAATGGAGAGTAAAGGGAGAGGTAGATAAAAGGGTCATGTAAAGAGAAGAAGGAGAGTGAAAAAAAAGAGAGAGCTAGAAAGAGAAGGGGAGAAAAATGGACAGAAAGAGGGAGAAAAAGAGAGATAGAGAAAACCAATAGAGAGCGAAAGAATGAGAGAGAAAAAAGGAAAAAATGAGAGAATTAGAGAGAATGTAATGATAGAAAAAAAAGGCAGAGGGGGAAGAGAGGCACGAAGAGAGGCGGGAAGAGAGAATCTTTCAATGTCTCGTTTTATGAAATTTTTATTTTCTATTTTTTATTTTGATTGTAGCGAGATGTGTTGAGTGCGAATGGAGAGAGAAAAAGAGAGAAAGACATGGAGAAAAGAAGGGAGGGAAAGGAAAAGAGAGAAGAAGTGAGAGTGGGGAGGGAAGATGGAGGAGAGAAAGAAACATTCATAGAGAGGGGGAAGAGAAAAACAAAGAAGGATGAAGGGAGGCAAATAAAAAAAGGGAAAGAGAAAGAGAATGCGAAAGGTCGGAAGAGAAATAAATAAAAAACAAGGGAGACAAATAAAAAAGGGAAAAGAGAGAGAAAGAGAGATGGGGAGAGAAATAAAAAGGGTTATAGATAAAGACAGAGGAACATGGAGAGAAACGGAATGGATAAAGAGTGATGGAGGGAGACAAACAAATAAAGGGAAAGGGAGACAAAGAGAAGTAGAGATTAAAACGAAGGAAAATCATAAGTGAAGGGAACAAAAATCTATTATTCATCGTAATGTAGACCAAATGGAGAATGGTGATGGTCATGATCTGTAAGATTGGGAGGCGTATCTTAATTAGCATATCTCGTATCCTTGCTCTTAATGCAAGCTGGCAATCAGACCACAACATTGCTTGTCTATAGAATACATACCATGTTTCGGTGAGTTCCAATCAGAGATCATTGATCAAGCAATCTCTGACTTTCAGCGAGAATGGTAACAAAAGTGTATATCCATCATGCCTTACATTCTCAAAGTAATTGAATATCATATACAAAAACATTAGACATGCTGGTAGAATTTATACAGGGAGGTGACACCTCATCCACATGAGGAATACACCTATTGCGGCCAATTATAAGAGTTCGTGAGCGTGTGATGGATGGAGTGCCAGATCCAATCCACTAGTTGGAAGCCATAATTCGGTCTACATTCTCAATACTCGAGGAGACAGTCAATCTTTCGGACCTTCCTCTAAACTTGAAGCTTGAGATGGAGACAACGATCGATGCATTGATGCCTATGGATGCTGAGTCATTTGATCCACTAAGAAAAGAAACGTATATACCATTATATGATGGATGTCGAGTATCTCACTTGATAATGTTGCTTGCGCTCCTAAGTATGAAAGCAAAATACGGGTGGAGTGATGCGAGTATGACTGAGTTGTTCAGGTACTTTCTACATATGCTTTGTTGATCTTTTTGACTCCATTATAAAAAACACATGTTTTGCTTTTTCAAGGTGTTTTATGATCTTCTTTCAAGTTGCTAAAGTATCATATATTACCACCTAAAAACACGATGCTTGAGTCTTGTGATGATGCATGAGTGGTATTACGAAAGCTTGGAATGGACCACAACATCCATGCACGTGTCAACGATTGCGTGTTGTTTCGAGGAGATTGCGGGACTATGGAGACATGTCCAAAGTGTGGTGCTCATAGGTATCGACAAGACGAATTTCAAGGGAAAACCATCTGTTAAAAAAGAAAGTTCTTACACACTTTGCACTTATACTACATATACATCACATGTTTTGTATGTCATGCATGACGTAGTTGACAATGTGGTATGCACAAAATAGATCAACAGATGGAGCCCAATGAATATCAGTACTATCAAGAGCATGGAGCCACATTGACTCCACCTTTCTAAGCTTTACAGAAGAGCCAAGGAATCTTTCGTTCGGTCTTGCTATGGATGGCATGAATCCATTTGCTCTCCGCTCAATTTTTTATAATATGTGGCCTATAGTCCTTCTTAACTACAACATCTCGCCATGGCTTTCTACTAAGAAAGAACACTTGATCCTTAGCTTGCTTGTTTGTGGGCACTATAAAGTCAAGAATATGGACGTCTATCTATGTCCATTGCTTGATGAGCTCAAGATTTTGTAGGAGGAGGGGGTCCTCGTGGAAGACATGAGCAAGCACAATGGTCGATGGTCGACCAATATACGAGCCATTCTCATGTAGACCATGTATGAATTTTTTGAATTCGGGAGGGCTCAAGTATGTATGATTTTTTTCTTGTTGTAATGATATCTAACATAGGTCGTTCAAGTTTGTATTGATTAAATAGGGGTGTTGGGACATGTTTGTTTACCTTAGGTTATCATGCATGCCCATTCTGTGGGCTATAGTTAGACTCTCAAAGGTCACGAACTATGGAGAAGATGGTATATCAAGGACATGCCACTTTCTTACATGAGGGTCATGTACTAAGGGAAGGTTTTCTTAGATGATCTCTAGCACAAATAAACGCCCAAAACTAGTACAAGTTAAAAATGGTCCACACAAGTCATATGCAAACAAAATGCGGTAGTTCTCAATTTTCTATGAGTTACCGTACATGGATCTACTTGTTGCAGATCAACCATATATTGGATCTCATACATATTTTTAAAAATGTGGGCAGCTTATTATGGGACCACATCATGGAAAAGAGACACTATAGGGGCATGAATGGATTTGAAGGAGGTAGGCATGATGGATGCACTTTGGCCACAATTGAGCATTGATGGTTGCTTGCAACTACCTCACGCTCCATGGGTCCTATCCACTAAAGAAAAGTTCATTGTGAAGCAAATTATCAGGTCTATTTGCACCTTGATCAAGTATGATGTGTTCCCTTAGATTGAATTTCTCTAAAGGAGACTAACTATCAGGGCTAAAATCCCATGATTAGAATAAGATATGTCAGGTTTGTATTGGCCTCGATTACAAGTAGCTTGCGTATTTTGCTATTTAGTGTCTAGTCTTAGTGTTTGTAATGCTTCTTCATTTATCGCAGTTTGTACTACCGATCACGATCACAGGATGCCTCACTCAAAAAATACGCAAGGTAATTTACAAGTTATCAAATTTAGTATGATGGATCTCACAGAAGGAGATCAAAACATCCTCTATTAAATTTGCAAGGCGGGGATGGTACGCAGATCGGATGCTGTATGCATTTATAGTGAATGTTGAAAGGTCCCCAAGAACAAAGAACTCTACAAACCTTCATAATTTCAAGAACAAAGCAAAAGGAAATTTGCACGACATGTGACAAAAAGACAAATTGGATGCAATCTTCCCCCATGCCTTGTGTGAGTGCTTCACAAGGCATGTATTTATAGATTTATTTATCTTCAAGTCCAAAAATAGCATGCTTTTACTTTTTACTTTGCTTTTTTTCAAATATAAAGTAAAGCGTTTGGGCGTTCAAAAGTCAGGCTGTGCCCAAATACAAATATCAAATAATGAAATATTTAACCGAGCGCCTATACATATACAAGGTTATAAATATTTTGTTAAGCACTTTAATAAATACGCATGCTTAAATAAATATTAGATCCACGCCTTTAGTGATAAGGCATGTGTCCATCAAAATTAGTAAATCTTCTAGGCATTTGAATTCACGTCATCACTTGGTGCTACCCAACGCCATCGCGGCTTGCTCTATACATCAACTGCTGTATTCACAATTGTTAGAAAATAATTAAATAAAATCGAATAAAAGTGAATACCTAGTAGTCTTCAAATACAAAATAATTAAATAGGTTAGAACTCTGTATGTCCTAACCTTAAGTTAATTTGAATGCGTACTCTAAACTTGTAAACATCCATTAATTTAATATCTATTTTATGGAATTACCCGCTATGAAATCACACACGTGTACATTAAATTAATTTGACACCCGAAAAGGACAAGTTTCCTCGTCAACTTCTTTCACAAGAAATCCTCCTTGTGTATGAGCCCCAATAAATAAATATTTCCTCATGGAATCCATCGTGGAATATGCCTCTCGGCATCATACCCCTAGGATGGGATAGCAATTGTCCTCAATTGCTATTAGCTCAATGTGGAGTCAGCAGTGAGGGGTAAGCACTTAGGTCATGGGCGTGCATCTATTGGGCCTCTTCAATATGATGATTTTTAGACTTAACCAAATATCTACAATATATACAACGACTTTTAGTGGTTACAAATTTAGTGTATAGAATAGTTTCAGGTTCAATTGGCCTCTAAAAGGTTGTAACAAATTGATATAAAAAGTATTATGGATCTTATAATGTTTTTGTAGTTCTAATTTAAATGCATTGTCATTGATCTTGTGAATTATTACGAATATTGTTCCTTTTTGAACAAAACTTGTATCTCAGTAAAAATGCTAATTAAATAACTAAAGTACGCCAATTGAGGAAAGTGGGTGGGTGGAACCCTCGATGGGTCTGTCTTACAATAGGGTGGTCCTAGAGAACTGGGAGGCTTCTCACAAGGTTCCACCATCTTTTGACCTCTAGGTAGTGCGAGGTTAGAATCCGATTCATGCCATTTTAGGGGACCAGAATGGGATTATGCCCTACGGCCAGAGAGGTTGAGCAACGCATCCCTCTCGTTTCTCATTCTCCTAGAACCAAGTGGGGTATGGATAACTCTGTGTAAAGTAGAATGTCTCGCACTACAACAAAAAGGCCTCATAGATGCACATTTAGACGCAATTTTTGAATATAGAGAAAATCTTATGGGCGCATCTATCTGCCCATCTATTTGCACGTCTACCATTTCGCGTCTATAATCGCATGTATCAACAAATTTACACGCAAAAATAGACGCGCAATAGACGCACATATACACGTGTATATAGACACGCTGATAGATGCGTTTTTACAAGCACTGGTAGACGCGAACGAAAAATTAAAAATGTCATTTTTTTAGAAAGATATTTAATTTCTTTTTTAAATTTGAATTATGAAGCACGTGTATAAGCGCGTATAGTCTGCACTATAGATGTGCGTATAAACGCGAATTATCTGCAATTTAGACGCGCGGATAGACGCGCAAAACATAACTGGAAAAAAAAAGCAACCACATGCTCTCTGGTTTTTTTTTTCCCCCTCCCATACATCAGATTGTGCATTTGGAAAATAGACAATATATCTTACAAGCATGAGAATTGAAAATAAAAGTCCATGTATTCATTATATATCAAAAGCATTTACATGGGAAGTTTAAGTGCATGTGACCTAAAGCGTGGCCGCAAGCAGTCGGCTCAAAGATGGATCATACATATACAAGAAAAGAAGGCCTCATGAGGAGGTATGGTGCTCCTCTATGAATCTGAAGAGGAAACATCTTTGCTAGTACCACCATGGCTACTAGCGTCGCTATCACCCTCCTCGCTATGCTCCACATCCGGGTTCGCCTATACACACAAAAGATCACGGTTGCTTACATAGAAAAGGTGGAGAAAAAGTTATAATTAGCTATATTTTTAATAGGAAAGTAAGAAAAACATATCTCCTCTGGCTGTCGAATCCTCATGGCGTGGTTCTATTGGTCCTCAGTGATGAGACCCTCCTCATAGAAGTGAAGCCATGTGGCTGCGCAGTTATGGCCTCGATGGTAACCTACCTCTCTAGGAGTAGGTATCCTACCAACGATGGTAGTCTGCAAAACATTTAGATATATACAAATAATTATGAGTCACAATATATTACACTAAAATATATAAATAATTGAAAGAAATATAAATTTTAAAAAACTAGAAATCAAAATATACTTACAAACTCTGCCTCCCACGACTCTCTGCCGCCTGATCCATAATGCGACGATCCCATGGTTTCCATTTGGATCTGTCGCGCCTCTGCGTGCTGGGGACTCTTCACTTTCTCTGCTGCTTTCTTCTTGGATTTCTTCCACCCTATGAGGTGGCACATATGTGGTTAGCTATCGGCTCCATGCCCCTCCTGCCTCCGCAGTGAGTCCCTGGCCCATGTCATGAGGTGGGATCTTTTGTTATGAAGCATATCCCTCACTTTTGTGCATCCCCAATCATCCGAGAATCGCTGACCCTCAGGATTTGGGTACCTCCTATGGACTGCCCTCAACACCTCCTACCACAAGCCGCTTTTCTGATTTTTGAAGGCAATGAAACAATCTTTATACGTCGCATGCATGATGCTCCTCATATACTCCATTACATCCCTTCCTTCATCATCATGAAAGATGCCACTAGCATCTGTAACTCTATAGTACTGGCATACAACCTCCTCTACGTGATCTACTGGTGAGGGTGATCACTGGCCATCTCCAAGGCAACCCCCACAGCCTCGTCCTCCCCCTCAACTCTCCCTCCTCCCTCTCTGTCGACTACCCTCTGCCTCGTTGAACACATGAGATTCTGCAGATGCACGTGCTTCTGCAGATGCTTATGCTTCAGCCGATGCACGTGGAGTACGTGGAGTACCTGCATGTGGAGTTTGGGAAGTAGTGCTAGGCAAAGACGTCAGAGACGTCCCAGACATGATACTGAACACCTCGTCTGCTGTGGGAGAGCGGCCAAGGTGTCTGGTTATCTCTCCCATGAAGTCTTCCCTATTAGGAAAACCTCCAAAAAATGCATTGACCCCCCTCCCAAAGGGGGCCAATGTATCATTCATGCGATCCAAATCTGGGTCATTGCTAGATGAACCAGGATACGACATTTGTAAAAAAAACATAGGAAAAAGACAAATTTATTTGCATACAAAAAATCATATATTACCTACATTTTCAAAGAGCTTTCTTTAGACATTGAGCATAAAACTTAAGTGCTAATGCTTCTCATAAACAAGAAAATTGATAAACACAAACATGGGATTGGTTACATTCATCATTGCAAAAATATATTGTTTACTATCAGAACTGGGAGACCTGGCACGTGTATCCCCGCGTCTAAATTGCAGGTTAGACGCGCCCTTAGATGCGCTCCAAAGTCAACCTTTTGTCTAGCTCGTCTATCTTCACATCTAAGATGCAGCACAGACGCGCTGTCAGATGCACATTCCAGGTCAATGCGCGTGTATAATCGCGTGTAGACTGCAGGTCAACCTTCTATCTAGTGTGTGTATCATCGCGTGTACACTGCAGAGCACACATGCTCTAAGACACGCCCTCAGACGCTATGAGAGGAAACATTTTTCGCGTCTATATCTGTGTCTACACTGAAATGTAGACGCGCTATTAGACGCGCTCGTTCAACTGATTTTAGCCCAATGACCGCCATTGATGATTTACAAAATGCAATACATAATAGAATCACAAATCCTAACTACACAAACAGAGCAGAGAGAGGAAGAGAGAAACAAAGAGAGAGAGAAAGAGAGAGAGAGAGAGAGAGAGAGAGAGAGAGAGAGAGAGAGAGAGAGAGAGAGAGAGAGACTCACCTTGGGTGTTTGGTGTGGCGGGTGGTGGCGCTTCTTCCTTCTCCTTCTTCCTCTCCTTGGTAAGTTACCCTCCCTTGATGCTTTCTTGCTTGCTTGCTGCTTCTTCTTGTTCTCCTCTCTCTTGTTCTCTCTTTCTTCCTCTCCTTGTCTTTCCTTTTTCCTTGCTTGTGTGTTTGAAATGAAATAAGAGGTGAGTCATGAGGAGGTGAGGCATAAAGAGACTAAATGAGGCATGAAGAGAATGCATGTCGGCTAAACTCAAGCTTCAGAACCGCAAAAAACGCAGGAAAGAAAAGGCGCAGTTTGAAAAGAAATGATTTAAGTATGGTTTGAATTTTGATGTGTGCGTCTATTTTTGCGTGTATATGCGCATCTATTGTTCAGATAGTCGCGAGGATAGACACGAATATAGACGCTAATATAGACGCGACGATAGACGTGAATATAGACGTACATTTAGACTTTATCATAATTTTTTGTTTTTAAGATAAGTTTTAATAGTGAATTCTTATCATAAGTTTTAATGTATTTATGATGATTTTTGTGTATTTAAAATTGAGATCTTATGTAAACATATGAATGACAAATATTTTAATTTGATGTTTTCATGAATTATTAGGTTTAATCATGTCGTCGTCATCACCTAGTGCGGTGCATGCTGATGAGTCAATGAGCACATCCTCAAGTGAGGATGAAACATTGCGTCTTCATAATCGAGATGCATAGCTACGATGAAAAATTATATGCATGTATGATCATTGTCGAGGGTGTATTTTTCAAGCACGTCGAATTACAATGTCACACCTCAGCTTGTATGGTGCACGTCGAATTACTTGACATCTCTGGGAGGCCTCGATTATGTCAAGATCCATGCATGTGTCAATGATTGTGTCTTATTTCGTGGGATTCATGAGTTCTCACGAGAGTGTCCTGTTTGTGGTGAATCAAGATACGAAGTGGAGATGAAGTCAATGGATGTGCCTTGTAAGGTTTTGCAACATTTTCCAATTGTTCCATGTATAAAACTTATGTTCAAGTGTAAGTGTATTGGAAAGCTCATGTAATGGCATGCTAGTCATCGTTCAAGTGATGGAAAATGGAGGATCCCTGCAGACACAACGACATGGCAACATATAGATAATTTGTGGCCCGTTTTCAAAGAAGAGCCAAGAAATTGGATGGAATCAATCCATTTGGCATCAAAAGCGCATCATACAGTGTATGGCCAGTGGTATTGGTGAACTATAATATTCCTCCATCCATGGCAATTAAAAAGGGACATGTAATGTTGTCCCTTCTGATTCCTAGAAAGCACAAGGTAAACAACATGGACATTTACTTAGAGACTTTGATTGAAGAGTTAGAAATGTTATGGGAAGGTATTGAGGTGCAAGATACAAGTGCATCTGCATCCTCTAGAGATTTCACATTGAAGGCCATGTTGTTGTGGACCATGCACGACTTTCTAGGATACGGAGAGTGTTCAGGTACATCTATATAACGCTATATTTGAAATTCAAGACTTGAATCAATTGCATTTTATTAATTCACTTGTTTTTTCAGGTTTAACCACGTCAGGATATCATGCATGTCCTATTTGCAGTTCCTCTCTAGTTTCCTCTAGGCTGGCACGTTTAAAGAAGGTTATCTACGACAATCATCATCGATTTCTTCCTATTGACCATCCCAAATATGTTTTTCCTACTAATGGAATGACTCCACAATCTCTAACCATTCGAGATTGGAAGGAGATTAATATCTAATCGTTCAAAACCAATATATGGTAATATTACCGACATGGAGATAGCAGATGACAATCCAACAATTAGTGATGATGTGCATGATGACACCATAATGGATGATATGCGTGATATAGTACAAGATGAACCTTGCGAGGATGTTCAAGGAAACACAGAAGAAGACAATAATGTGATTGTCGATGATATTGATGAAGTTATTGAGCAATATAGCAACACATGTGATAGTGGGATAGACTTATTTGTTTCGTTACCTCTTAGTAACATAGACCTAGAAGTAGATAGTTTAGCAAGGGCTGATCTCATTGAAGATGAGATGGATCATTCACTGTAACATACTTAATTTGCTTATTGATTCAATGTGTATTCCTAATTCTATGGTTTTTATCATGCGCACACGTGCATACTCAAGAATCAATAGTCAAGTTTAAAGATAAATTGAATTTTCCATAATAAAAAGGAAGTATTTTTTATCATCTTCAAGTACGTAGAGAAATTACGAGATACATATTGCAATGCTTGCTACTAATTGTAAGGTTTCTGTCGCTTGCCGCTAATTACTTATATCAGGCTTGTCAACTGGAGGAACAGTCATTCATTAGAGAGCAATGAAAAAGTAATTATTAACTTTATTTTTTTAAATTCAATGATTCAATGTGTATTCTTAATTCTATGGTTTTTATCATGCGCACACGTGCATGCTCAAGAATCAATTTCACGTGGTTAAATAATTATTAACTTTGGTTTTTTAATTATGTGAATTGCAATTTTAGGTAGTTAAATAATTGTGCGTCTGCTGGCACATCTATATTAGCGTCTATTTGCGCGGATATATAGACGCAAAATTCGCGTCTATTTACATGCACATTTACACGCACTTATAGACGCTATGATAGACGCACCGGACTTTGCGCATCTAACATGTGCGTCTATGCCTTGTTTCTGTTGTAGTGTAGGACCAGATGCTGAAATGCAATCAAGTAGACCTTGACCACTAGGGACTCAATTTTCAAGTCAACCCTATTGGCCGAGAATGTTCCATTGTGAGGCAGGACTTGGGAAACACTAGGCGACGAACCCCGCGACATTCCATGGGAGCGCCGAGCAGTGATGCTTAGATTTATTCCTTGATGGAGTGCTAAAACATGCTCGAATAGCCAATAGGTAGGCATGCCACAGTTGGTATCAAAGCTGACCAATGATTGAACAATTAGGATAGATTAGGAAGAGTGAAGTGATTGTTAACCCCAACACGGAGAAAGCAAAAGGAAATAAAAAAGATGCAGGTCAAAGGCGGAAAAAAGGTAGCCCGATTGAAGAAAGAAGAGGAGAAAAGGCCAAAAGTGCAAGGGAAACCTTAAGAGTCCAAGGGAAATGCAAAAGGGGAAAGGCGCATTTTAAAATACAAAGGTGCACTGTGAAATCTTGTAAAAGAGTGCCAGGCGGTTGAAAATCCGAAAAGCTAAAATAGAAGATAAAGACAAAGGCCAAGGCAAAGAGAAACGGAAGACAAAGGTGCACGAGGAAAAGCACAAGTCAAACTATTGTAAAAGAGCGCAAGCGCATCATGGTTTAACTCAAGGAGCACCGGGCTCTCACCCGTGCAATTTGTAAATGTAGAGGGGCGGTGCAAAGAAAGCTAGGAAGATAGAAGGACAATGGGAAAAAGGGCCTAGGCTACGGCCGGCCATGTAAAATAGGGAAAAAGGGGATGACCGCCCAAAAGGGATTTAGGGTTTTGTATATAAAGTTGAAAAGTGAATGAGAAGCTCATTCTTGTGTGTGGCCAAAAGTATCTCTCCTCTTCTTCTTCTTCTTCTTGTTCTTGCTTCCTTGAGCTTGTGCTTGAGAGAGGGAGTGTGAGAGTGTGAGGGAGTGAGTGTGTGAGGGTGAGGGACTGAGGAGGAGAAGCTCTCGACCATCTTCTCCTCTCTTCTTCTCTTCTCTTCTCTTCTCTTCTCTTGCTCGCGGCAATGGAGCTTGGAGCTTGGAGCGGGAGGATCGAGCTTGCTTAAAGCTTGCACTTGGATTGTGGAGCCACCAGAGTGCGCGGGAGAGGAGGTAACTCCAACGGCACGGAGGTAAGCTCACTATACCCGTAGATATGGATGGCGCGTTGGTTATGTGAGAGGTAGCCATTAGTGCTCGGCTTGGAACGCTTGAAACAATAAGCGGTCCGTGGGTCTTGGCGGTTGAGTGAAAGCTCCCACATTTTGGTTCCATTGCCGGGACCAACGGATTCAAGCCTTGAGTGCTTGCGCGCTTCGAATCGAGCATTGGAGTAGGGTTTTCCCCGAACCAGTGCTTGAGGTAGATAGGTAGGAAGTGAGGGAGTTTGAAGAGGTATTCGATCTCCTTAGCAAGTAGGTTTTTGGTTTTTTGGATTTGGAAAAGCATGTTGGAGTAGTGTAGGTGATTTCTTTGTGATTTGTATGCATTTAGGATAGGAAAAAACAATGAAAAAGAAGCAAACACTAGGGTTTTCTGTTACTCTATAACAAGCTAAAATAGGAAAATAGGGGCACAGATCCTTGGAGTGCCATTTGATTCAAGCACCATAGTGATTCCAGGCATGTCTGGCACTTCCTTGTAGTGTTTTCTACCTATTTGGAAGGCGCTAGATGATTCGGTGTAGTAGACGTCAGCCTAGAGGCATCGCGGGCCATCGGCCGCATAGTCGGACTAGCTCGTCCGAGTCCTAGAATCCGACCCATCCAGAATTGGACCAATCCATAATCGGATGCTCCGATAACCGTCCGATCGGACCACCCTGTCTGATCAGACCATTTGGACCAACCCGTCCGATTTTGGAAATCGGACCACTCGGACACTTGGACGCTTGGACTCGGACTCGGACGCTCAAACTCAGACGCTCGCACTCGGACACTCAAACTCAGACCACTTGAACCATTCTATCCAATCAGAGACGCTTGTCCGATTGAGGCAATCAGACCACCCATTCCGATCTGATTCTCAGAATCGGACCAGTCTAGAATCGGACCACCCAGAATTGGACCAGTCCGTCCGAGTCCCAGAATCGGATGTGACCAAAATCAGACCATTAGGCCAATCGGACCAACTTGAAATCGGACGTCCGATTCTGTTAATCGGACTCTTGAAAATCAGACATCTGAGAATCGGACAAAAAATTTTCAAAATCAGACAGGTATCTAGAACACAAATTTTGACGCATCTAAACCCCAAAATTGACCTCAAAGGCTACGTAGAGCTAAAGGCACATCACAGATCCATCACCGGGCTAAAATTTAGAGCACGTAGTTCAAAATTTGGCTATAAACGGTCCTCCAAATCTCACATGGTGTTTATCGTAACAGCCCTACGGGCCTGGGGGACTGCCCCCCCGGACCCCCGTAGAGGGGGCTCTGCCCCCTCCGCACCTCCCCCAAGTAGCTTGGAGAGAAAACGCGCGTCGTGATAGGTCCTTCAAATTGGACCCTAGTGTAGTAATGGCTCTACACGAGCATGGATTCTCACTTGCAAAAGAGCAACCAAAAGCCCATACCTGAACAGAGAGAAACAGAGTCCCTAGAATATCAATGGGCCAATCTAGCCATCAAGGGAAAAAGGGCCACATCACGAGAGGACAAAGACATTGTGTTCATACCATGTCTAGTCAGAGCCAAATGCAACATCAGCAAGCTACAAATACCAAGATGACTAAACATGACACTCTTGACGAGAGATGTACCTTGAGCAACACTCCACAGACAACCCAAGACATTGGTGAAGAATCCACGTCTGACTTTGCAATTAGGGACTCAAAGGCATCTGTCAGAAGGCTTAAATTTACAAGCCAAGACCCAGAAGATAAAGACATAGTACCACCTGCTTATCTTAGGGTCAAACTCACCGCAAAAAGAGAGCATAGTGCTGATGCTCTCATTGATGAAAGAGTAGATTTCAATATCTTGACTTACGAAGCATGGACTCTACTAGGTCAACTAGAGCTCAAACAGACTGAGACAACTCTTAATCCTTACGAGGAACACCCACAAGCACTTCTAGGGAAGTGCAGAATCCTTGTAACTATTTAAACAAAAAGCTTGCCACTCCTATTCTATGTTCCTCCCAATAGCAAGAATTGTGGAAAGGAAATCCTCCTAGGAAGGCCCTTCTAAAAGGAAACGAAGTGTGAAGCCGACTATGTAGCACAGAGGATACACCTGACACTATCAGGTGTGAGGATAGTCACAGCCTTTAGCAAGGGTGACCTCATTAAACCTCAAGGGAAAGGCAAGGAAGGTGCTGACGTAATAGTCAAGCCTACTAACGAGAGCAAGGACTTGTTGGAAAAACTGATACAAGCACAGGTTGAACAACGAGAACCAGTGAGTGAGACCAGGCCTAAAAAAAGAAGGTCAAGAGACAATGCCAAGGACGGGCTTTGGACTTACAAATATCGTAGAAGACTCCAAAAGAAGCCCAAGCCTTATAGACGCAGGCATTGATGGAGAGTCAATGCAACGCTGCGATGGATATCCAAAGCGTTGCTACGTGCTCAAGGGTATTATGCAGGTAACCGATGGATTTGGGTACCAACACCCCCTATTAAACCTCCTTTGTTGACTGAAGGCCAGATTGTATCAAGAGCAAAGAAGCATAGGAGCTGGAGATCTAAACGAAAAACAAAGGCTCGAGTCAAAAATAGTGGAGTGACCGAGCCCCTCATGGTCAGAATCAAGAAACCCAATGGGACCAATTGGAGGGTAGATCCTCAGCCTAGCGTGCTTGACAAGTAGACATCATGTGTAATTGTTGAGAATATGCAAAAGTCACTAGTGCCCAAGGAGCCTTTGATTCCCCAAGAGGATAGTAGGCATCATAGGCACAACATTGCTCATGGCAAGGGTAAATACTCAACATAGCAAATAGCAAAATCATCTAACATCCACGAGCAAATCATTCAGCCAGTGCCAAGTCCACCCAAGAGTCCTAGATCTCCTACATCTTCTTTTTCCAAATGGACACAGGAAGCACAACAACGGTCATCAATGGCAACTGCTCAATCCCAATCTCTATCTCCATCGAGGCTTCCAAATACCCAAGAGGGGGGACATGACACTAGCCGTAGCTCTTGGCCCAAGGATATGCCTGTGCAACCCAATGTGACCAGATCAACTCAGGCTCGATCTACACAGATGAATGCTCAAAGGGCAACAGAGGATGCGACCACTTTTGATCGCCCTAGGAACCTGACACCGCAATCCACCAAGGGTAGCCAGCCCACTAAACTAGCTGCTACTACTTCCAATCAGGGATCAGAGCAGTCACAGCCCTTGGTCGTGACAATGCCCCGTGTGGAACGTGTCCTTAGTAGTTTACCTGAGGAGGAGGTGTCGGAACCAACTTCCTCAACAACTCCAGCACTTCTAGAGTGCCTAAAGCCTAGGCTGGAGGAGTTAAACACAAGGGAGTTGGCTGAAGAGCTAGACTCTCCGAAAAGGGAGGAAGTTCTGCTCTCACAACCTAGCGAGGCTATTCAGCAGGCCACGCCCATGTCCCATAAGGACACACTAGAGAAAGAGAATTCTGAGGCCCAACCAAGCACATCAACGGTTGACCTAATCTAGGGTCCTGAGTTGTTGAGAGATGCACCTTGCAGCTACAGTTTTAAGAAAAACCGGGGAAGGCACAAGAGAACAGGGCTTATGGAGGCTTTAATAGAAGCTTCCAAGCTTCTGTCCCATAGCGAATGACGTGGAGAAAGAAAATGATGATTGGAAAAATGATGGGGATGGAGGTGCGGATGACGACGATGATGATTATGATGATGATGGTGGTGAGGATGGAGGCGACAGCCTGGCGGCGTGACCAAGGTGGCAGCGATTGTGGACTGATGGTGGGCAATAGCACTTCGGCAACGGGCAGCAACAGCACGACCTTTCCTCTCCTCCTCTCAAGCTTGAGAGGGGGGAGGTCATATAGATTGAAGGGGGGGATAGCCACACATGTGGCTAGTTGCATGCCTCCTGCCCCCCCCCCCCCCCCCCAATGCTCTCCTACTTCACACCCACTCCTCTCACACTCCCTCTCCCCTGCCATGCAATGACTGAAGGGGAGGGGAGTTTTAAATTTTTTTTTGGACAAATTCATTATCTTTTTGCCCCAAGAAGGGGGTGTTCCCACGGAGGCCTACGGTGGCTCGGGGTTTTAAAGCCATGGCTCTTATGCACAACGCGGCCTGGAGTTTGGTATTGCGCGAGGGTGGAGCACTTAGCCCAAGGTATCTTCATTGCGGGAGATCACATTGAACCACTTTTTGTGAAAGATTTAGGATCTTCAATATTTTGTTGTAGAAATATTACATTCTCTCCCCCTTAGAGGAATCGAGATGTTCTCATCTCGAGAAATTTTGGTGTATTGTTGGTTGAGAGTACTTTCATCCATCCAAGTGGCATTCTCTTCGAGGTAATCTTTCCACTAGATGAGGTATTCTCTCAAGGTTCTGGATCTCAAATGCCTCTCCCTAACATCTAAGATCCTGTTAGGCCGTAGCTCAAGGACTCAGCTAGGCATTACAACTTGTTGATCATCAAGCATGTGACTAGGGTTAGGCACATACTTCTTCAATAGACTGATATGGAATACATTATGAACTTTTAGGTTTTCGGGGGTTGAAGTCTGTAAGCATTAGGCCCTAGGCACTTGAGAATCTTGTAGGGTCCACAATACCTTGGACTTAGCTTTTTGCATTCACCCAAGGATAGGGAACTCTTCTTTGGACATACGCGAATGAAGACCATATCACCTTCAACGAAGGATCTGCCTTGCCGTTTCAAGTCCGCATCACCCTTTTGTATGTCCTTGATGGCTTGGATGTCTTGTCTTATTGACTTGATTTGGCCATCCATGTCTTCTAGCATCTACTTTGAGGCTTCAACCCTCAAGGTTGGATCCGAAAAGCTTAAAGGAGTACAATAATCGTACCCATACAATGTTTGAAAAGGGATCATCTGAATGCTTTGTTGGTAGGAAGCATTGTAGGCAAACTCAACCAGTGGCAAATATTGAATCCACTTTTTGGGTTCGCAACAGCAGTGTGCCCTAAGCATATCTTCAATGACTTGGTTGACTCGCTCCGTTTGACCATCGATTTGGGGATGGTAAGCTGTACTGAAACATAGTTGAGTCCCAATGGTGAGAACGGAATTTTGGTGCCGAGAAGTGCTTAAAAATAGCTAAAAATTATGAATATCAAGGGAAAAATACTCTATGTCGAAGGCAGCGGCTCGATCTAGGACGATTTTAAGCGCCAAAGTGATTTAAAGGCGCCCAAGTGACACTTGGTGATTTTTCATAAATTTTCAGATGGTCGTGTGGGTTGACACGAGTTACTGGCCAATGCGAGATGCCAAGCCAGATGCCCAAGATTTTTCAGAGCTCAATTTCGAGTCTGGATGGGGAAATGGCCACAAACCGATCAAGATTTGAAAAGGTGGACATGAGTTGGGCCAAATGGTAAGTGACCTTTGGGGTATTGGAAGGCATTTTATGCCACCAAAAATCGTGGCATGAAAGAGAAGACCAAAAGTAACTTGCTTTTTGCATGCCACCGTATTCTAGAAGTTTTCCTAGCTTTTTAGGATATTTATAATAAATAATATTTAAATATCCAAAAGAGGCTAAATTTATTCAAAAATCTAGTATTTTTGAACCATCCATGTCACTGACACTAGCACTAATGATTAAGATGAAATTGTCTCTCTAGATTAATAAGAAAGTCGGATGATGATGCACTCTAGAGTTTTTCGCACTATGTCCGCATACTGGCATGACACCATGTAAGGACTAGAGATGGAAGAAAAGTACTTTAGTTTCTAATAGTGAGTGTCAATCATCAATTCAATCAAGCTATGCTAAAAGATCATATTTTGCCATCAAATGTCAAAGAGTTCAAGGGTTTTTAGATGGTGCTGCCCTAAGCAATTTTGGGGTATTTAAGACAATTAAAATCATGAATGGGGTTGAAAAGAAATATGTCAAGAAGGCTAAAAAAGAGCTAAAAAGAAATAAGGTTTTGTTGACTGAAAATTATTGCATTACAAGGTTTTTTTGAGGGGCTAAATTTTAGTGACACCATGGCTAAAATTTCAATAGCTATATGTGCTGAAAATGAGGCCGAAAATAAGGTACTTTCAATATGTTCTTTGGAGATCTATGAAGCTATAGCACTATTTGCTGCATATGAAGGGTTACAAGTAAAACAATGGGCTGATGCAATTGTAGAAACAAAATATAAGGCATTTGATAAGAAAGTTAAGCTAGTTCATTTGCCATTGCCACTAGGTAGTGAGGGTATGTATGAGTATGTATCAAGGTAGCCAAGCTTGCATGATCCAAATAATAGAGGGTGTAAATTTATAGTTGAAAAATTGAAGGAATTAAAAGTTGGTGGAGAAGCATTTCTCTTGCTTGCTGAAAGGGAATGTTTCATGTATTTGTTGGCTAAACATGGGAAAGTACTTGGATTTGAGCCAATTGAAATAGGTTGTGTGGACCTAAATATTGTGTCTCCAATGGTGATTTTCACAGTGCCACATGTGCCATGGAATTTGAGGTCCATTTTGGTATCTAGAGCTTATTTTCATAAATTGATGGAACTCTTAAATAAGAAGATGTGCATGAAGATATTGGAACCATCTTCAACTCTATACTCTAATAATTGGCTAAGTGTATCCATGAAAAATGGAGCATTGAGGCACATGTAGCTCATACACTTTATTATTTGTTTTAGGAGATGTCAAAGGTTCTATTATTAGGAGAGAACACATAGGAAGGCTATGAAAAATTTGAGGAGGCTCTTAAAATCTACAAAAAATTTAAGAAAATTTGATTACTCAAAAGGGAAACCAATAATCATCATAGTGGAGAC
The DNA here is from genome assembly GCF_053477565.2 of Lygodium microphyllum. Lineage (NCBI taxonomy): Eukaryota > Viridiplantae > Streptophyta > Polypodiopsida > Schizaeales > Lygodiaceae > Lygodium > Lygodium microphyllum. The sequence goes on from NC_141158.1 coordinate 76,197,150, forward strand.
AAGACCATTTGGAATTGGAAGGGCAATTGAACAAGATGACAAATGATAGAGTTATGCTATTAAGTTTGGTGCTAAAGTGGTGAATGAACACCAACGACAATATCCTCAAGTGAAAAGAGATCTTGGAGGGTTGTTATAGTCCTTAAATGTGATAAGAAATATTTTATGGATTCTCAAATTTTCATTGAAATTGATTACTTGCTAGTATTGTATATGATTTCTAGTTGTGCCACATATATCGAACATTGCCATGTTATGATGGATCACCTAAATAAATTCATAGAATCCTAATTTCAACATATTGTAGGGAGATATAATCCAATGACAAACATGTTGTCAAAAGAACGATATGAAGATGAAAATGGCATTATGGATGAGGAAGGAAAAGATGGATTTCTTGCTAAAAATGATGAAATTACTACTAAAATTGAATTTGCAGCTACTATAATGGTAGGTACAAATGTCATTACTGCAGAATAGTATTAAACGCAATTATTATAGTAGCTAAACTAGTTGGAAAAAGTGCTAGAATAGTAAATTTAGAGGTACATAATGTTATTGGATGCGGAAGGAAAAGATGGATTTCTTGCTAAAAATTTATGAAATTACTACTAAAATTGAATTTGCAGCTACTGTAATCGTAGGTACAAATGTCATTAATGCAGAACTTGTATTAAATGCAATTATTATAGTAGCTAAACTAGTTGAAAAAAATACTAGAATAGTAAATTTAGAAGTACATAATCTTACTATATCAATGACTGCAGCTTGGATAATAAGGAGGAGGCATTTTTTATGATATTTAAGTATTGTAGGGTGTTTCTCAAAGACTCATGTATAGGTGACTTGCAAAAATTGGGCAATATCCTAGCACTCTAATGAAGAGGGAATAATATATAGAAGAGGAATTCAAGAGGATAACGAGGAAGGCATGTGATTTTTTCTTGTAAGATAGTTATTTATAAAAGCATGATAAGCAGAAGCAAGGGTCTCCATTATGGGTTCTTGGTACGTGACAATGAAAGAGTTACACAAGTACATAATATTTAGAGTTTCATGAAAGCTTATGGGCTAGTCATAAGGGTGTGTGGGGTACATTTGAAATGCTCAAAGGGAGATATTTGTGGCATGGGATGTATAAAGACATTTCTCACTTTGTGGAAACTTGTGGTACCTATCTAATGTATTTGATTGTGAGGCATCAAGATGGATCACATCTAACTTACCCATTGTCTCTTCACTTTAAATGGGTAGTAGACTTAGTTACTATGCCCACAGGTCTTTGACACATGAAGGTACCTTGTGGTAGCATGAGAAGATTTGAAAAATCAAGAAGAAGGAAGAGCTTTATGGACAAAGACTACAAAGGTAATGTGTACATTTCTCTTGTAAGAGATATTTTGGGCATTATGGCTATATGGAAACATTCACAATAGATAGAGGAGAGGGGGATCTACATAAATATCAAGAGTTCTTCCCTCGATTAGGGATTAATCTTTCTCTAAATTTAGCTTACAATTTGGAGGGCAATGGTAAACGTGAGACAGGCCATCCATATATTTTTAACTCTCTCATAAGTCATGTAGAGGAAAGATAAAGAGTGGCCACAGTTGCTACCCTATGCTTTATGGATTGATAGAACCACACATAGTGCTATTACAGATTATATGCCAACTGAATTAATGTATAGTCAGAAGGCCATTACATTTGTAGAGTAGGTGGAAACTACATAGAGTCTATTACTCTAGGTTAAGCTAATAAGAATTTCTAGCATTGCATATCCTGAAAGGAGAGAAGGATCGAAGCTTAGACTCGAGAGCTATGGTGGGAGAGCAAGAGCAAGTAAGAGAGAGACAAGAAATGGGAACTCCAACAATCACAATGTGTGATCGGGCCTTCCTTTATTCAAACTGTCACTAAAAGAATAAAGAATAAAGTGATAGTGATGGGCGCGCGCCACCTGCAGTGTGCAGTGGCGGTGACTATCAGTGTAGTAATACACAGGTGGCTAGGTGGAGGCGCCTTTACCCCCAACAACCTTCCACTCAAAGGCAAATTTTCCCTAATGAGGAGTGAAAAGAAAAAAGAAAAAGACAGTACAACATGTACACATGTACAACAGGATGAGGAAAGACATCATCTCATCTCACGCCCATCAACCTCCTAAGGTAGGCAAAGCGCTCTGTAGAGAGGCTTTTTGTGAGCAGATATGTAGGATTTTGGTCAGTTGACAAGGTCAAGAGACTTGTCCTCAACGACCCCACGTATGAAATGATACCTCACCTCAATGTGTTTTGTCTTTGCATGGAAGACTAGATTCTTGGCTAACTGAATAGCACTCATAGAATCTGAATGCAGTGTAGGGATAGCATCAATACCAAGATCAGCAACCAAACGACCAAACCAAATGGCCTCCTTGCAAGCCTTAGTGGCTGCAACATACTCGGCCTTTGTAGTAGAAAGGGTCGTGCATTTCTGCACCCTAGACATCCAAGAAACAACACCTCCAGCATATCTGAATACATAGCTGGAAGTGAACTTCCTACTATCTACATGTCCTGCATAATCAGAGTCAGTGTACCCCACGACTCCTCTATCTTGGCTGCCATAGCATATGCACATATCTGCAGTGCCCTTCAGGTACCTCATGATACCCTTCACATCATCCCAATGCTTCTTGCCAGGTATAGCCAATAGTATGCCACAACACCAACTGCAAAGGCAATATCTAGACGAGTGGCTATCATGGCATACATAAGACTACCCACTACGGATGCATAGGGAATCTTGGCCATCTCGGCCCTCTGCTCATCTGTCTGCGGGCAATCAGCCTGTGATACCTTCACATAAGAAGGCAATGGATAGACAATAGGCTTTACATCCTGCATGCGGAAGCACTCAAGGACTTTATGAATGTACTCCCTCTGTGACAAGTAGAGGAGTCCTTGATGCATGTCGTGTCTAATGCGCATACCAAGTATGTGAGTGGCCTATCCCAGATCTTTCATCTCAAAGCTCTTCTTGAGCTGAGCCTTAAGAGCATCTAGCTCATCATGAGCATTCCCTGCTATCACCATATCATCCACATAGAGGACCAAAATCAATAAAGAACCATCACAGACTTTCTTTGTGTAAAGACACGGATCCATAGCACTCCTGTTGTAGCCCTGTGACTGCATAAAGGCATCAAACTTATGATACCACACTCCCTAGGTTCCTGTTTAAAGCCATAAAGACTTTTCTTCAATTTGCACACTAGGTGCTCCCTGCCAGGTTCTGCAAAGCCCATAGTTTGCTCCATATAGATCTCATTATGCAAGTCCCCAAGTAAGAAAGCTGTCTTGACATCCATCTAGTATAAATCCAAGTTAAGCTGAGCAACTAAAGCCAAGACTAAGCGCAGGGTGGTCATCTTAACCACAGGAGAAAAGACCTCATGAAAGTCCACACCATGCTCCTTCTTAAAACCCTTTGCTACCAATTTAGCCTTGTATGCCAGCTTGGGGTGTCCAAGGGTACTTTTCAGCTTGTACACCCACTTGCATGGCAAAGCCTTCTTTCCCGTAGGCAAGGAAACCAAATCCCAAGTCTCATTCTTATGCAAGGAGTCTATCTCAGACTGCATAGCCCTCTCCTAGGAGTGAATGTCACCCCTGCGCATAGCCTCATCGTAAGTGAAAGCCTCTCCTGCATCTGTAACCAAGACATAATGCATCGAGGGCTGAAATCTATCAGGACGTCTATCTTTAGTAGACCGTCTCACGGCAAGTTGTTGCCTACCCAGCTGCCTATCCAACACCGTGACCATGAGCATCGACTGTAGCTATAGGCTTTCCAACTGGTTGTGCAGGGGCTCTTGGCTCCTCCTGAAATATGACCTTGCACATCTCAACAACTCTCTTAGGTTGCCTATGCATCTTGTCTTCATGGAAGACTACATCATGACTGCAGATGACTTTCTGCGCCTGCGGATCCCAGAGACGGTAACCCATCTCGCCTGCATCCCCATAACTAAGGAAAATGCATTTGACACTCTTAGGATCCAGCTTACTTCTCTTGTCCCTGGGCACATGGTGAAATGCCTCACATCCAAAGACACGGAGATGCACATAAGAGGGAGGTTTTCCAGTCCATACCTCCTCTGCAACCTAGAAATCCAAACCACTAGAAGGTGATCGATTTATGACATGCACAACTGTACTAAGTGCCTCAGCCCAAAAGCTCTATGGTAGGCCTGCGTGGCTAAGCATACAACATACATGCTCCTGGATGGTTCTATTCATCCGCTTAGCCAAACCATTCTGGGGTGGGGGGATGTAGGGGGTGGTCAACTGACGCTTAATACCCCTCTCATCACATAACTACTCAAAAGCAAGTGAGATATACTCACTCCCATTATTTGTCCTTAGGCATTTTAGCATATTCCCAGACTGGTTCTCAACCAATGCAAGCCATCTCTAAAACACATCCAAGACATTGGATTTCAGCTTAATGGGATAAGCCCAAACTTTTCGTGAAAAATAATCTATGAACGTAACAAAATACTTTGCACCACCCATAGATTGACAAGGCATGGGCCCACAGACATCTGAATGTACCAATGTCAAGGGCTCACTCATGCGTGGCCTGCCAGACTTCTTATGCATAGACCTAGTCTGCCTACCATAAAGACAATGCTCATATGAATCAAAACATGCATAATTAAGGGGCAGTAAGTACTACAAACCAAAAAGTATTTTCATTCCCTTCAAAGACATATGGCCCAAACAGGCATGCCAAAGAGATACATGTGGGATAGAACCCACAGACAAAACATGATCAAGGGAAGAAGCAGAAATAATCAAGGGATAGAGGCTGCCAACCTTGGCACCTCTTGCAATCACAAGTCCGCCATGAGTGATCTTCCATGCAGAGTCTCCAAAACATACATGATATCCTGTGTCATCAAGCTATCCAGCTTCGACAAACCAACACTAACAGAATTGCAAAAATCCATAAAAAATGTGTAAAAATACTGATATTTGTAAACCACTTCATTTTTCTCCATCTTTTATCTTGGATGACTTATTCCCTTCCTTGGCCTATTGTTCTTGTAATTGCACACACTGTCACCATACATGTCCTCTTTTTCTTCAAGAAATGCTTGTTGACGATGTAAAATGTACGATCTTTTCTTTTGATCCTCGAGTCTTCAAAATAAGCATTCTCTGGATATGAACCTCTTTTTTTATGCAGTGTTTCCTAGCAGGAATATGGTTTTTAAATGAACTTCGTGCCCAATCATTCATGATTTGGAAAAATATGCAATGTTGGATCCATGATATGCAATCAATCAATCAATGTTACACACAAAATAATGTTTGCATTGAAGAATTGTGCCTAGCCTATCTAGATGTGGTCGTGCATCATGCAAGATGCAAAAAAAAATCCTTAATTAATTAAAAATTCATTATCCTCACCCCTCAACTCTCATCAAAAGGTATGACATACTCCACTCCACCCATCCAAAATCTCACAATCACTCTAGAAAATGATGGTCCTCAAGATGTTGACAAGATATGAACAACCCATCTCACAATTGACGGCATCCTTCATGACCCTCTAAACTCACCCAACCTCCTTACACACTCAACCAGAGGTTCCTAACTTTGTGATGAGCATCCCAAATATCGTGCATGCAAGAAATGTGCATGCTCAATGACAGGTGCTCTCTCATGTGCGTGTGCATCTAAGATTTACTGCATATAGGTGTAGTGGATCTCATGTTGTGCAAGTGCTCAACGATGGTGCAAAGCATGCATAATCCCAATCCATGGGATAAAAATATTTGATAAGAACAGGAGACAACCCCCGAGTGCAGTGCATTAACAAGTGTAACGTGAAGTGCTCGTGAACCCATAATCCCTGTGATGTGCAATAATCTCGACAAGAAAACACACCTAGCTTCTCAATGTTTAGTAGCTATTGACAAAGACAAACTTCATCCTATTCAAAAAAATACCAAGCTCAACCAAGGCTATCAAGTTTCACACTCAAAAAATCAAACAAAATGACAGAAGCAAATCCTAGGCTAAACAAACATAAGAAATCCAACTACGAAATAACAAAACAAACTATCACTTGAATAACTAAGCTAGTAAAAATCAAACCTAGCTATAGTTTGACTAGGGCTTTTCAGTTTTTAGAAAAAAACTTGACATATTTAGCCCTCCTCCTAGTCTGCAAACATTCATGTGCAGCAGTTGTTTTCATAGAACGATGCAACATTTATGAGCCAATCAAAAAACAAATCCAATGATCTATCCACAGTCTTCTCAACAAACAAAAATGGCACATTTCTCTCAAACAACTCCTTTATAAGTAGGCAAAACTCATCCATGAAATTCTCATCAAAATCCTTGAGACAATCCTCTCCATCTAAGGAAAATACATCATCCTCCAAATTCTTCAAACCCCAACCATAATCCAACATCTTCATACCCCTCAAATCACAACCACACTCAAAAATGTTTATATCCCACCCATCCTCCCTAGGAAAAACCATGTTACTTCTAGAGTCTCTGAATATAATTTTGATCATTTCTTTGTTGCCAATCTCAAATTGATCCATTGATTCATCTACAACTTCTCCTAAAGATACTATCTAAGGATCTCCCAACTCAGTCTCCAAATCAAACACAACATCAAAAGGAGTCAACTCCAGACTCATAACAACACAAAAACCAACAACATCCACAAATGGGGTCACTCCAGGACACCTAGCCACATCACTCAACTCATCAACAATACAAGACTCCATCGAGTCTTTCACACACAAAGAGTGGTAAACACCTTCCATAGTATCCTTACAAGAAACCTCTCAAGAAATCGAAGAAACTTTCACCTCTACATCATCACGAATAACATCTTCACTATACAACAATTTTGGGTCTAAAACCTCAACCAAAGACTCCTTAACTACCAAATCCCCAAATACCTCCTCACAAATACCTTCCAACTCTATTTCCTTGGTTTTAAATCTCTCTTACCTCAAATTCTCAATCCTTTTTAAAGCCTTACTCAAATTCTCTCTCACATCCTCATCAATGTCACTCTCAAGATCCTTAAAACCCCAATCAGAATTATCAAAACTTTTGGAGAATTCAAAGAAACTACAAGACTATCAAATGAAGTTTTCTCTTCAACATTGTTGCCAAAATCAACCAAACAATTATCTATACAACTATCAAGGAGTAAGAGATTAGGTCTACTCAAAATAACATCATCAACACCACAAATAAAAACCTCTCCAAGGCTACTCAAAACATCAACAACCAACTCATAAGACTCAACTGAGTCAAAAACACCAATGCCAGAATCACAACAAGAGTTAGAACCTAAAACCTCCATACTCTCTTGATCATCATACTCACAACAAATCTTAACAAAATCATTAGGCAACAAATTTGAACCCTTAACTTCATCTTGAAAACTTACAGTTTCTAAGCCCTCCCCGTCATAGTTTTCCAAAAGACTCAAAAAATCATCCTCTATTTTCTCTTCATCTTTCAAGCAATCAGATCCATCTATACTATCACCAAGGCAAACAAGCTCACTCTCTAAATTGTCTTTACTCTCTGCAACACTGCCATGACTATAAAAACTTTCATCACACCTTCCCTCATCAGAAATATCAAAACTTTCTTGACTCTCATCCTCTCCCAAGGAACATGAGAACTCTTGGTCCTTAAAATGACCTGGTCTCTCATTTTCTTCTTTACAACTCAAATCCATCTCTAGCTCATCTCTATAGTCCTCAAGCTCCAAAGTATCATCAGTTGATCCCTCCTCTTTAGTTAAATCACTAATCACTGGACTAGAAGTATCTATGGTCAATGGGTATGAATTCACACTCCTAGACTCTTCACTCCAATCAGCCAAACAAGTATTTTTCTCCTCAACCACCCTAGGGAGTTTCTCCTCATAGACCTCAACAGATTTCTCACAAGTCAACTCATCTTTCCTAAATAGAGAATATAGTATACCTCTCTCAGGATAGGCATAACTAACTCTCTTCTCCTCAAATACTTTTCTCTCAACTTGCCTCAAACTCAAAATTTCCCTTGGTTCATCAAACCCTAACTCTTTTTTTCTTTTGGTCGTCCTCTTTTGATATTGAGCTATCTTCACCGCTTCCTCAAAAGTCTTAGGGTTTTTTACCTCTAATTTCACTCTCCAATCTTCTAATTTCAACACATTTATAAAATACATTATCTTCAACATAAATGGGACTATCTCACCTTCTAACAATGCTAAACTCCATCGATTCCACAATCTTTCAAACTCCCTAGCAAAGTCCTCAACACACTGATCATCTTTTTGAACACAAGTTTCTATTTTCACCCAAATCTCACTTTGACTTTCTCTTTTTTTAAACCTAGATAGAAAAGCATTTTTAATAATCTCATAGTCCAAATTTTGTCTCCTAAATTTCAAGCTTCTCTCAAATTCAAGCAACCAATTTTGTGCTTCTCCCTGCAATTGATATCTAAAAATCCGGAGTTTATCCTCAACATTAGTCACTTTCTCTATCGAACAATACATCTCTATTTTTTCTAGAAATATTTTGGGATCTTCAGTATGATTACCATGGAGCTCAGGAAAATTATTGACCATTTTCAACAATCACAAGAAATCAAAACAAACTCACATTCAAAACAACAACAATGTCAAATTCGGCACTCCTCAGTGGGGGCACCAAAAAAGAGATGTTACGTGAGAGGTGATCAAGAACAAGCCTCACTCACAACCCGATAACGAGATGTTAAGGAGTGCCAATTGGGATAATTGACTTTTTTAGATGCACAACACAACTTGAAAATTCAAATAATTGACAATACACCACGAAAAACAAAACAATAAAGAACTATCTCTTATAGCTCAAACAACTAAAACCCTAATTCGAGTAGAGCATCACACAACCACAACTCAACAAAAAAAATCCAACAATTTGAAAACAAACCAAGTGAAAAATATTCTTGTACCTTAACAACCATGATCCGACGCTCGGCGCTTTGACATCCAAAGGCTTTGACTTTCAAATTAGCATGACAAGAGCTCACTCTAGCATGCGACCCTCCACTCTCCTCTCTCACAAAATACAATTGTAATCAAAGGGGAAGGCCCTTAATTCTCCAATCTCCTATCCATATATAGTTTTCTATCCACACTCACACACATTAGGCTTTTTGCTTTCAGCTTTTGGCTTTTGCCTTTCTACTGCTTTTCACTATTTTTGTTTTTTCTGCCCTATGCCTGTTTGCAACTTGTTTGGATTATAACCTCGTTATTTGAACTCCGAATATAGTTGTTTGGCTACTCAAAACGATCAGAACATATCTGGTCGACAAGCCTACGTGGGCAGAGTTACAAAAATCCATTAAAAATGTATAAAAATACTGATGTTCGTAAACCACATCATTTTTCTCCATCTTTTATCTTGGACGCCTTATTCCCTTCCTTGGCCTATTGTTCTTGTAATTGCACACACTGTCACCACACATGTCCTCTTTTCCTTCAATAAATACTTGCTGACGATGTAAAATATACGATCTTTTCCTTTGATCCTCGAGTCTTCAAAATAAGCATTCTCTGGATATGAACTTATTTTTTTATGCAGTGTGCCCTAGCAGGAATATGGTTTTTTAAATGAACTTCGTGCCCAATCATTCATGATTTGGAAAAATATACAATGTTGGATCCATGATATGCAATCAATCAATCGATGCTACACACAAAATAATGTTTGCATTGAAGAATTGTGCCTAGCCTATCTAGATGTGATCGTGCATTATGCAAGATGCAAACAAAATTCCTTAATCAATCGATGCTACACACAAAATAATGTTTGCATTAAAGAATTGTGCCTAGCCTATCTAGATGTGATTGTGCATAATGCAAGATGCAAAGAAAATTCCTTAATTAATTAAAAATTCCTTATCCTCACCCCTCAACTCTCATCAAAAGATATGACATACTTTGCTTTACCCATCCAAAATCTCACAATCACTCTAGAAAATGATGGTCCTCAAGATGAATAGATATGAACAACCCATCTCACAATTGATGGCATCCTTCACGACCCTCTAAACTCACCCAACCTTCTTACACACTCAACAAGAGATTCCTAACTTTGTGATGAGCATTCCAAATATCGTGCGTGCAAGAAATGTGTGTGCTCAATGGCAGGTGCTATCTCATGTGCATGTGCATCTAAGATTTACTGCATATAGCTGTAGTGGACCTCATGTCGTGCAAGTGCTCAACGATGGTGCAAAGCGTGCATAATCCTAATCCATGGCATGGAAATATTTGATAAGAACAGGAGACAACCCCCGAGTGCAGTGCATCAACAAGTGTAACATGAAGTGCTCATGAGCCCATAATCCTCGTGATGTGCAATAATCTTGACAAGAAAACATACCTAGCTCCTCAATGTTCAGTAGCTATTGACAAATACAAACTTCATCTTATTTAAAAAAATACCAAGCTTGACCAAGGCTATCAAGTTTCACACCCAACAAATCAAACAAAATGACAGAAGCAAATCCTAGGCTAAACAAACACAAGAAATCCAACTACAAAATAACAAAACAAACTGTCATGCAAATAACTAAGCTAGTAAAAATCAAACCTAGCTATAGTTTGACTAGGGCTTTTCAGTTTTCAGAAAAAAACTTGACACCGGGAAGAAGCTCGGGAAGCCGGGAAGTGATGGGAGCTCAAAGGAGTCGGATGTGGCTGCCGGGGAAGGAGACCCAATGTGAGTAGGGAGTTGATGGGAAGCTGAGAATACCATGAGCCAAGCTCAAGAGTCAGAAAGTCGAGCTCGGATACCAATTGAAAGGAGAGAAGAATCGAAGCTTGGACTTGAGAGCTATGGCGTGAGAGGAAGAGCAAGTAAGAGAGAGACAAGAAATGGGAACTCCAACAGTCACAATGTGTGACCAGGCCTTCCTTTATTCAAACTTTCACTAAAAGAATAAATAATAAAGTGATGGTGATGGGCGCCCGCCACCTGCAGTGTGCAATGGTGGTGACTATCAGTATAGTAATACACGGGAGGCTAGGCGGAGGGGCCTTTATCCCCAACATATCCAACACTTAAAATGAAGGCCAGAGGACATTGAGATAGCTAGTAGTGGCAAAGTTGAGGGTAGAAAGTTTTAAGAACAAGAAAAGGTTTGATAGGATACATAGAATCAAACCAAGATTCATAGAGGAGGTGGATTTGATGCTAATTTATGATAGCAATTTGGAATATTAGCATAGTGCAATTCAGAAAGTGACAAAGTGGTGGCTTGGTCTCTATGTGGTAGGAGAGGCACACGACAATGCTACCTATTTAGTTAATGAATTCCAAGGGATAGCATTTAAGATTTCTATAGCCTAAAAGTGGTTCAAGCTCTTTAAGAGGTAGGAGTATACTACATACGAGCTATATAAGCTACATATGGTATTACATATTCATGGATGGTGAAGACTTTGAATTTGCAAATGATTAAGACATGGATAGATGATGTGTAGGTTTGGAGGGGGAAGATGTTAGAGGATTTTTTGTCTATACCGTGAAAGCATTTAACAAGTCATATATCAAATTCTTCCATGGTCTACATGCAAGATAGCAAAATGTAGGATTTTCCAATTATTTTCTCATTGCAGTTAGTTGCCAATGCATAAAAAGAGTGATGATAAGTATGCAAAGATGGAGACTAGGTTGAATGACCGAGTTGAGTCATGTAAGTTAGAAAGAATAATTTTGTGTGCATACGGTCTAAGTTAATGAAGTAAGTGAGTTGTTTTAAGGCCTCTCATGCCAAAACTTTAGGGAGGGGAACATGAGGTTAGAAAAAGAGAAAATAGTGGAGAAAAGGAAAGAAGAGAAGTAGTAGAAAAAAAATACGATTGAGTTTTAGAGTTCTTGGAGAGGTCTTCATAGCTCATGAGAAAGCTAAAACAAGAAAGAAACTCAATGGGAGTGGATCTAATGACATCATGGGAGTTTCTTGATGCTTAGAAGTTGGATCTTGGACATTTTATGTGGTATAATAATAGTAATCAAGAGGGTATCTACTGTCATAAAGCATTCATAATGTGATTCTTTGTGTTCCAGAGCATCTCCTTTATGCATGTGATCCTCTACTACTATTAAATCATTGCTAATATAATAATTCATCATTTAATGAATGATTAGAGGGGCAAAGCTGTGCATTTTCACTACTCTAATAATAGTAACCAATACGGTATCCATTCTAACAAAGGTTTCTCAGGGTGCTCTAGGGAGTTTAGTGGCATCTTCTTCATGCATCTAGTGCTCTCCAGATAACACAATACTATTCGAACAAGAGTATATGTTTTATCAAGATTTAAGATATCATAATGATTATTTTTATTTTCTATAATTGGTGCACCAATCGGATGCTATATGCACACGTATTGAATGCCAAAGGTCCCTAAGAACAAGGAACTCTACAAAAGCTTCATAAAAGCAAGAAGAGAGTTTGCACAACATGAGACAAAAAGACCGATTGGGTGCAATCTCCCCCCATGCCTTATGTGAGCACTTCACAAGGCATGTATTTATAGATTTATTAATCTCCAAACTCAAAAATAGCCCACTTTACAATTAGCATACTTTTGGCTTTTGTGTTTGCTTTTTCTCAAATAAAGAGTAAAGCGTTTTAGCATCCCAAAGCGCCTATTCGCATACAAAATAATGAATGTTTCTCAAGTGTTTTAATAAATCAGCACACCTAAATAAATATTCGTGCAACACCTTTAGTGATAGAGATGTGTGTCCATCAAAAATAATAATTCTTCTAGGTATTTTAAATTCATGCAATCACATGGTGCTTTCCAACACCACCACGGCTTGCTTTGCACATCAACTGTAGCATTCACAATTGTTAGAAAATAATAAGATAAAACCTACAAAAGTAATAAGTTGGAAGTCTGTCCTAACCTCAATTTAATTTGAGTGCACTCTAAACTCATAAATATCTATTAATTTGATATGTATTTAGAGGAATCACCCATTGTGGAATCACCCACGTGTATATTAAATTAATTTGATATCCAAAAAGGACATGCATCCCCCTAAACTTCTTGCAAAAGGAATCCACCTTGTGTACAAGCCCCAATAAATAAATATAGTTTTACGGAATCCAGCAAAAAACCTCACAGAATCCACCCTGAAATATGCATCCTGGCATCATAACCCCGAGGTGGGATAGCAATTGTCTTCAATTGCTGTTAGCTCAATATGGAGTGAGTAGTGAGGGGTAAGCACTTAGGTCATGGGTATGCATCCATTGGGCTTCTTCAATGGGATGATTTTTAAACTTAACCAAATATCTAGAATATCTACAGCTAGTTCTAGTGGTCATAAATTTAGTGTCTAGAATAGTTTTAGGTTCAAGGATTTCAGTTTCTTCTTCTAACAAAGAAGGGTTTTCATAGAAAAGGTGGATAGGTAATTGCTCTCTAAAAGGTCGTAATAAATTGATATGAAAAGTATTATGTATCTTCGAGTGTTTGGGTAGTTCTAATTTAAATGCATTGTCATTGATCTTGTGAATTATTTTGAAAGGTCCATAAAATCTAGATGCAAATTTAACAACAGGGTGTTTTTCAACACTTTGCAATCTTTTCTTTTCAATGTGTAACCAAACATAATCATCACCATTGAAACTCATGGCTTTTATTTTCTTATTAGCTTGTTTAGTGTATGATTGTTAGGCTTTCACAATCATATCCTTGACTTGAGCAAAAATAGTAGCATACATATTGGTAACATGACGGAACCTAGAACGGGCCGGCACTGGCTCGTGCACAAGCCAGACCTCTATCTCACGCGCTCAACAACCCCACGGCCTCGCGGCCAGGAGCGTTGATGACATATACATTGCCTTCCTAAATATCTTGCGTTTGTATTACGTCGATTATAATCCACTCTTCTCTCACCCACTACTCCTCAGAGGGAGTCCCTTACACATTGCCTAATGGCACGAAGCATAGACATAGGGGGTCCTCCAACGGCTGAGTGCCGCCACCCCTTTGCGACTCTCCTACACCTTGGGGATCGGCCCCTCGGTGCATCGCTCAACATATAAACATTTCGCACAAAATCCACTCAAGGTACCATTTAATCGTATATAGGAATGTACCATTGTCCTTACTTCTCTTTCCCCTAGACCCCCTGACTAGCCTATGGCTTAGGGTGTCCTGTCTCTCACTCAACGTGGGTCAAGGTCCTAATGAAAGCAATTGCTGTGCATCCAGGATTTCTGATACCTTTAAATATTTCCATGATTTATGCATATTGTGGATGCTAAGTGCTCAAACAATTATAAAATCAATATTGTGCACATGTGGAAAACATCCTTTCAATGATTTTCAACTACCGTTCTTATGCGGCGTTGCACGAACCTAGCATCGAGGAAACCCTCGTGCTACTAGGCTCTCATTCTATAATTATTCACCAACCTATATGGCATGCAAACAAAAGCCAGCAATCTTTTCATCATTTTACTCCACATTTAGACACATTTTAACCACTCTACCCTCCCATCGATCAAATGTTGTATTGTTGTATAGATTTATAAGGCATTTGGCCATCATTTTATGTGTAAAAAGCGGAAAAAGACGCAGTAGAACAAGAAGGTGGGGTTGAACTAAGGCAAATCCTCATGCTTCAGTCCCACAAACATTCACAAACATTGTTCTTAATTTTCATTAATTTTCCACATCCAAAATGCATTTTTTCCCTATTTTTTAGTGGTTTTTCTCTATTTTCATTGTATTTTCCCTTATTTTTTGCATTATTTTATTACTAAAAATTCAAAATAGGTTATGGGCTGTGGCCCTTAGTTCCTTCTTGCAACAAAAAATGAAAATTTAGTTGGTGTTCCTATTTATTCCTCCATTTTTATGCTCAAAACCATCATTTTCCCTTGATTTTCCATATTATACGTGTTTTACTGTATTATTTTGGGCCACAAGATGCATATTTTTCTGCTTTTCTGATTATGATCAACAAGTACTCATGGAAAACAGCAACATAAACAATTTTTAGCCCACATGAACAACATTTTATCAATCAAAAGCCATAAAATCTCAAATTTCCTTTGAAAAAATTGAATTACCACTTATTTGTGTGTTTCGGGTTTCATGTCCATGGCTGCAAATCTGAAAATCAGCAGCACTTCATGCTCATGACGATCACAAGTCAACATTTCCAGCCCGTGGAGCAATCTAATCGATGCCGGACAAGCCTCCACCATTCTTTCTTCTTCCTTTCTCTTGCCACATGAATCCCCCCTTAGAGGAGACAGAGGGAGGAGAGAGAAAGACTGATTTTCTCTCTCCCTCTAGAGGCTGCCATTGTTTGCGTGGAACGGAGTGATGCAGAGCGAGGGATGAATGTAGTTGCCTGCTGTGCTTGGTTCCATGGCTTCCTTTTGAGCCATCATCACGATTTGGGGAGGGGGCGTTTTTTTTGCGGCCTGCTACAGCACACCGCCTTCCTCCATTTCGTGGTTTTTTTGGAAGGGGGGGGTGCCCCTTCACAAAGGCACCCTTTCACTCCTTTTGGGCACCTCCCCAATTTTGATCGGCCTTTTGGCCCTTTTCCTGTCTCTCTCGTATACGGTGTCCGAATCCCGATCTGAAAATTTCTATGAGCTCGTCTTGGCATCCCGCACTGACTGACAGCTCCACTAACTGCCACAGGCGCATTGAAAAATTACTAAAAATCCACAAGTGTTGCCCGGGCGTCCTTAGAGCACTTTGACGCTTAAAATCCTCCTAGGTCGAGCCGCCGCCTTTGACATTGGATATTTTTCCCTTGATATTCATAATTTTTAGCTATTTTTAAGCAATTTTTGGCACCAAAATTCCGCTCTCATTAGCGACCACGAGATAGGGCGACTCAGCTCGTCGAATCCACGAACATATATGCACATAAACAACCAAAGAAGCATCAAGCTGATACAAAACAAATATATAATAAAACGCAGCACAATGCTCCCCCTACCCCTGGACAGAACCAAGGCATGACATCCACAAGGAGTAGGCCTAGCATCATCTAATAGAAGATCCGACGTGAGCCACTAACCAACTGCTCCAACACAACCAAACTAAAAAAACCTATCAAAGAGGTTGCCCTAAATGGTAGTCTGAACTACTTACCAACTAAAGACAACACAACTAGGAGCTCCTACAAGGCGAGGACTCCTATAGCCTGATTAAGGAGTATTTTCTTTCAGTACATTTCTTCTTGTAGGATTTTTATTTTATCAACATACTTGGGCATGTAAAAAGGAGGGAGCTGAGCGTAGTGACCCAAGGAGAACAGGGCATCGGCCTCAGGACCTGTCTCGGCACCCAAGAACCTACCAAGCCCTCGTAAGGCGACACTTAATCCTTTTCTAACGCTCACTTTTATTTTCGCTCCAACCTTCATTGTTTTGTTATTTTTTTTCCCAACAAGAAGCCACCCCTAGGAAGACAAGATATCGGCCCTGGGTCTGACTCATCCCCAGGAACCTACCAGGCCCTCGCAAGGCAATGATCAACTACCTATACATTTTCATTCCTTTTCTTTTCTTTGATAGGGGTTAGAAACCCTTTTTACACACCTTCGTATTTATATTCATCTTTTAGGATGTTCAGGGTTTCTTGGCATCATCATTATTATCTTCTGGCAGGCTTCTCTAACTGCCTCACTACTAACAAGAACTCCTAGAACGGCTGCCTAGCAGGCTAGCAGAACAGGGCCACTAGGACTTCCTTCTAAAACAGGTCCCTCAAACATACTTCGACCTCCCTCAAACATACTTAGCCTAAACCTGGGACTTCATGCCTTGGTTGCCGGTCCCCAACAAAAATATATCCCCTCGACAAGTACAAATACACATATACAGGAAAGAAAGGTACTCATAAAGGAGAGACATCACCTGGATTGGCCACAAAAAGCTTCCATCACAGCAAAGGCTCCTCCAGGCTCCACCAAATTCCACAAACCAGGAAACCTGTCCAGCACAACACTTAAAACAAAAACCCGATTAAACGCACCCGCACTAGACAGGGAAATGGCCCTCTTGGCCTAATGAAATCAACCAATACTACGCATAACATCCTCCTGGAAACAACTATGATAGACATCAAAGCATACCATTCCCAGGGAACAGAGGCTCGTAGCCCTAAACTAGGTGCATTAAATTATGATCCATCCCTCCTACGTATATCGCAAGAGGTATTCGCATCACATATCGTCTATTCATTCTGTGGGTCCAAGATAATAAAGGCAGATGAGTCTCGCCTACCCTCTGCATCACCCAGATCAACCATCGTCTGCTAAAGAGGGCATGTTCAGAAAACATACCCCACAAACGACCAGGTCCTGTCTCATCGTCAATAGATATATCGGGACAAGGGCCACAATTAAAGAAGAGGTCTTCTTCATATGCAAAATTAGCCAATGAATCGGCAAACTGATTCCAGTCTTGTGGAATCAGCTAAAAAGACACTCTATCGAATTCGTCTAGCAGGGCATGGCAGTATGATGGTACATGCAAAGGATGGGGTTTCGTACCATGTACGTCCCATTGAGTTGATTTAAAACCAACTGAGAGTCCCCTTTCACCAAAAATTGGCGAATACCACCCTTCTTTGCAATATTCAAACCCATAATCAGGGCTTTGTATTCTGCCATATTATTGGTAAAATTCACCCCGAGATAAGCAGCTAACTTCATGACAATGCGTCGTCAGGGGTCTCGGATGACAACTCCTACACTTCCTTTTTTGCATGCACCCCTGGACGCCCCATCAAAGTACAAGGTGTACGTCCATAAAGGGTTTACATATCTCGCCATCCGGGACTCTACTCGTAATTATGGTAATCGAAATTCAGCATATTCAACGGGTGGACTGTAGGCTCCATCCCTCCATCATCATTGAATTCAACAAGGATGCTCATCAAAATTTGTAGGCAGTGATGGCAGAAGACCTTGATATCCCAAATAAATGTCCCGCCTTCTTGCTCAGTCACCTTATATCCTTTGCTCCACCAAATGAGCTTTCCCTGATGAAACCTCTGTTCTAAATATAGGTGTTCTAAATAAGGGATCAGACGACCCATCAACCTCTATCACGATTTCCTTGCAGATATTTGATCGATCTTGCCTAAACCTGCAAGGCAGTCATAGTATTAGTGCAATCATAAATAATAAGGTTTAATCTTATTAAGATTAACCTTATTTTTAAATTCTATCCCCTCAAGGTCAGCTAACAAGACTGTGGATTTATTCTTTCCTATTCTAACGATCCTATAGGGCCCGTCCCATTTGGGCTCTAGCTTGCTTGGAAATAATTCACGTCATGCGTCATAATACAGAACAAGCTGTCCTTTCTTGAAGGTGTATTTCTTGGCTTTAAGGTCATGTAACTACTTCATTCGGCGCTTCGCCACTTCTTGGTGCAATAAGCTCTGCAGCTTAAGCTCATCTAAATGTGCCAGTTTCGTCAAGCGCTCAAAAAGTGCATCTTCATCACTCAAAGAATGATTGATGGCAAACCGAATAGTCGGCAGCTCAATCTCTAAAGGCAAGACACACTCCTCCCCATATACTAACTTGAATGGGGTATGGCCAGTGGCTCGTTTGAAGGTCGTATTATAGGCCCACACTGCCACGTATAACTTTTTATCCCAATCCCATTTCTTTTCCGACACAATTTTGGACAGGATGCCCACAAGCTGCTTGTTGGTGCTTTCAACTTGCCCATTGGCTTGTGGGTTATATGGGGTTGTCTTGTTATGCTTGATTTGCCAAGTCTTTGTTAAAATTTTGATCACCTTATTCAGGAAATGGGTTCCCAGTCCGACACTAATTCTTTCGGTAGACCAAAACGGCATATTATCTGCTCTAAAAGGAAACTAGCAGTTTCTTTAGCATCATCTTTCCTTGTTGCACGTGCTTCTGACCACTTTGTGAAGTAGTCAGTTTTTGCTACAATGATATACCTCTTTTGCGCAGTCGACGATGGAGTAATAGGACCCACAAAGTCTATTCCCCACTTCTCAAATGGAAGTGTCGCCATAATAGGGGTGAGTGGTCGTTTCCTATTCTCTTGACTATCATGTCGTTGACAAATATCGCATCTCTTAACATACACAAACGCATCCTGGAAGATGGCAGGCCACCAATAACCTGCTCTTAAAGCCTTTTGTGCTGTAAGCCGTCCAGTAAAATGGCCGCCGCAAGCAGAATCATGGCACTCTTCCAAAATGAATGGCACCTCGTCAGGCATCACACATCGGCGATAGATGTCATCAACCCCTTTCCGATATAATGTACCTGCGATCAAGGCAAACTTTAACGCTTGCTGCCTAATTTTCCTTCTCTCAGCTTTAGATAATTCGGATCCCGCCTCTTCCGTCGATAAATAATACGTTATTGTAGCGTACCAGGAGGGAATAGATGCCGTATCTATTTTAAATAACCACTCCATGTCACTACCTTCAGCCACCACAGATTCTTTCGGCTCCCCAAAGTCCACAAGACATTCCACGATGCCTTGCAACCTTGGTGGCTTACTCCTGATTTCATAATCAAATTCCTGCAAAGTGATTAACCACTTCGCTAGATGATCAGGCGGCTGTAGCTTATTCATCAATAATCGAAGTCCCTCCGCCTTTGTATAAAGCACGACTTTCTCATAGAGAATATAATGCCTGAATTTCTTGGTCCCAAAGACATCCCTAGACACAACTTCTCCATGTAGGTATAATTGATTTCGGATACCCCTAGCTTCCGGCTAGCAAAAGCTATCGGATGATACCACTTCTCTTCCCAAATTTGGGCTAAAGAGCAGCTGATACTATACATGGTGGCTGCCGAGAATATATAGAACACCTCACCTCTTTTAGGTGCTTTTAAAACGGGAGCTCTTGCTAGCTCTTGTTTCACATCCTCGAATGCTACCTTACAAGGGTCACCCCATACAAACAAACAGCTAAAGGACAATAAATTTGTAAGCGGCAGCGTTCTTTCTGCCAAGGCGTTTATGAATCTACGGTAATAACCAACCGAAGACAGAAAGCTATGAACTTCTTTCAGAGTGCGTGGTGGACCCATGGCAACTATAACTTTGACCTTCTCGGGGTCTGTCGCAATTCCTACCGAACTGACCACATGACCCAACAATAGCCCATAAGGTACTCCAAAAACACACTTCCGTGGGTTTAGGGCGATGCAAAATTGTCTACAGCGCTCAAAGCATTTTCTTAAAATGATCAATTGCCTTCCTCTCACGGTGGCGGCCCCTAAGTCATCAATAAACACCTTCAACTCTTCAGGAGATATGTCACCGAATGTCTTATCTGCTGTTTGTTGCCACGAACCAGGTGCATTGCATAAAACAAAGGCCATCACATGGTACGCAAAAGTACCAAATACAGTAATAAAAGTTGTTTTCAACTTGTCCTCTTTTGCAATTGCCATCTGGTTATATCTTGCAAAGCAATCCATAAACGAATATATCTCCCTACCCGCTAATTGATCCAAAATCTGGTCAATAAATGGCAACGGGTAGTAGTCCTTAACTGTCTGCTTATTCAGCTCCCTAAAGTCTACACATAATCGAATTTGATTATTTTTCTTTTTTCTGATCACAACTGGCGAACACCATTCTGTGTGTTGCACAGGAAAAATCAAACCTGCTTTTCGAAGCTTCTGTAACTCTTCAAACAGCCCGTCCCTCAGTTCAAAAGGCATACGCCTTACTTTCTGTCGTACAGGATGACTGCCCTCTTTCAACGGAATTGTATGAACAGCAAGACTAGGAGGAATGCCTTTCAACTCATCATAACTCCAGGCAAATATATCACGGAATTCTTGAATCAAGGCCACATAGTCCTCCCTTTCTGCTCTGCTGAGCATAGAACCTAATTTGATTGGCCGTGAATCATCAGGCGTACCAAGGTCTAGCTCGATAACATCTACATCTCTTATACGATCTTGGCCCTATATCAGCTCGTTCAAAGTGATCTGATAGATGTCTTTCGTGGTGGATCCCTCTTTGGACTCATCACTTGATGATGTCTCATTGGCAGATAAATCTTCTAATGTCTCCAATTCTGTAGAGGATAGAGGAGCTCTCTCACTCTACGGGGACTCAGGATAAGCATCAACCACCACACGCTGGGCACCACTGCCGAATATTAGTCGACCGGCGGGTATATCTACTTGGCAGTCCGCTTGCAAGATCCAAGGTCGTTCGAGTAATACTTGGTAACTTGGACGGCCTGCAAAATGAATCACCCTAAAGTCCAACATGCATTCTACATTTGCAACAGTAACATGGACCTTAGTAATGCAGCCTTCCGACTGCCTCAAACTATCATCTGCCATTCTGAGGATTGTGGAGGTATCTTTCTGGATCGCAAGACCCAACCTTTCCATTAGTTCAGAACTCATAATGTTAACAGATGATCCCGTGTCGACAATAGCATAATCTACTAATATCCCATCGACATAGGCTGCAACCCTTGGGCAATGCTTCTCAGCATGCTCGAACCAGTCATCACCAACTCGCACAATACCCAAAGGTTCTACAATATACCCGGTACGTAGGATCTTTCTAAATTCCTTGCATACTCCTGGGGAAAGCTTAATAAGCTGTAAGAGATTCACATTCGGCTTGACCTTGCAAAAAGAGCTCGCCAAATCGAATTCATGATAGTTCGATAGAGTTCGCTTTTCACACCAAACGATCCGCTCTTTAGGTTCACTGAACCAGCTTTATTGCCTCTTTCTTAACTTTCACCTTCTTCTTTGGTGGTTCCTTATCGGCTTTACTTTCCACGGGCTTCAAAGGTCCCCATTCCATGGCAAGATCCAAAACTTGCATTCCTTTGTCGCCTTGTTTAGGGTTTCCGTCGACAGGCTTATCCTTGTCGGCTTCTCTATCCTTTTGACCTCTTGTAAGAACAGCTTGCAGATTAGAGGTTTCAGCATCATTAACGCGCACAACCTCAATCAAACTAACCCCACTCCCACTGGGTAGCTCCTCCACTATAGTCTTTGGTCATTGAAGTATTTGTCTAGGCCCGTCTTCTCGCTGGGAATCATTTCCTTGCACACGATGATTAACAGGCCCTAGTTTCCGACTACCTCGCTGGAGGGAACTGATCTTGCTCTAGCAAGTAGCTGCTAGATGGTCGGATTTTCCACAGATGTCGCACTTAACATTTGGGCAATTTCTTGGATAGTGCTGCCTACCACACCATTTGCAGCTAAACCTCGAAGGTGCACCCTCATCTGGGTATCTACTTCCTATCAAATTTTGTTGTTTTTTAAGGAAGTTGACATCAACGGCTATTTGTCGATACTGGTCCGTAATCATGTCGGTATAATGCTTCATCATGTCCTTAACCTCGCCAAGAACATTAGAAGCACTCGAATCATAGCCTTGGTCATTACCATGTCGTTCCATCGGCCTAACAATTCGATTAGGCACTGGTTGTTGAGCCACAGGCATGGTATTAGAATTGACCGCCTGGCCTCCACCATTTGGAGCCATTTGACTGCCCGTAGGCATCGACATGCTAGGGGGAGCTGGTAATAAAGGGACATTCTGCATCATGTTCCCTCTCCCATTGGGATTAGCCATCGCTATCCCTTGGCCACTACCGCCATTGGCCATTGCCATATTGTTTCCCAATACTAAACCCATATTCGAATTGCCTCGAGAAGCATAGGCTGCTTGTAGTCGGGATTCCACCTCTTGTGCTCGTGTAATGGCAGTATCTATATCCCCCAAGGGGACACTACTCAACTGTAATTGGATGTTAACGTCCAAACCATGTAGGAAATATTGCAATTGGGCAGCTGTGGGGATAGGAATAGAGGTGTCCAACTTACGGAAAACCTCTTTTATTTTCTTCGCATAAGCACGAATATCCTCGTGTGGTTCTTGGCGAGTCACGTTGAGTACACGCAACCAATATTGCCCACCCCTTTCAGAGGCAAACTCCCTTCGAAAAGCTCCATAAAATGAATCAATATTCAATATGGTTCCGGCTTCTAAACCATGATACCATATAGCGGCTCTTCCTTTAAGAGTCATATTGAAGAACATCATTAAATGTCCTTCTTCTTGGATGCGACAGTTAAACATCAGCTTTTGAAACTCCCTAATGTGGAGTTCCGCATCTTCCTCAAGTAGCCCATTAGAAATGGGTAGCAGGTAACCTAGAGCCGGCAAATCCGTCGTTCCTGTTGGGATTGCAATAGGTTGCACCATGACGAGGATTGGATTTGCACTAGGAATAAGGGGCGGTGGGGTTACACCTCTCGCACTTGATGTAGACTGGCTTATGGAAGAAAGGGGAGCACTAGAGCTTCCACCTTCTCCTAACTTACTGCTTGTGGCCCCAAGACCACTAGATCCACTCCCTCGTAAGGGTTCAGCACCGCTACACTTAGGGGAATATCTCCTAAAAATTTCAGAATGTTGCCTAGCTCTTTCGTCTCTCTCTTGCTTTTGGATCTCTGCTAGACGATGCTTATCGATAAATAACGGATCAATCACAGTATCCTTTGGCATAAACTGCTAGTTGGTCCCTAGACAACCAGGATTCGAGGACCACCACTTTTAAGCGGCTCCCGGCAGACGCACCATTGACGGAACCTAGAACGGGCCAACACTGGCTCGTGTACTAGCTGGACCTCTATCTCATGTGCTCAACAACCCCATGGCCTCGCGGCCAGGAGCGTTGATGACACATACATTGCCTTCCTAAATATCTTGCATTTGTATTACGTCGATTGTAATCCACTCTTCTCTCACCCACTAATCCTCAGAGAGAGTCCCTTACACATTGCCTAATGGCACGAAGCACAGACATAGGGGGTCCTCCAACGGCTGAGTGCCGCCACCCCTTTGCGACTCTCCTACACCTTGAAGATCGGCCCCTCGGTGCGTCACTCAACATATAAACATTTTGCACAAAATCCACTCAAGGTACCATTTAATCGTATATAGGAATGTACCATTGTCCTTACTTCTCTTTCCCCTAGACCCCCTGACTAGCCTATGGCTTAGGGTGTCCTGTCTCTCACTCAACGTGGGTCAAGGTCCTAATGAAAGCAATTGCTGTGCATCCAGGATTTCTGATACCTTTAAATATTTCCATGATTTATGCTTATTGTGGATGCTAAGTGCTCAAACAATTATAAAATCAATATTGTGCACATGTGGAAAACATCCTTTCAATGATTTTCAACTACCGTTCTTATGCGGCATTGCAGGAACCTAGCACCGAGGAAACCCTCGTGCTACTAGGCTCTCATTCTATAATTATTCACCGACCTATATGGCATGCAAACAAAAGCCAGCAATCTTTTCATCATTTTACTCCGCATTTAGACACATTTTAACCACTCTACCCTCCCATCGATCAAATGTTGTATTGTTGTATAGATTTATAAGGCATTTGGTCATCATTTTATGTGTAAAAAGCGGAAAAAGATGCACTAGAACAAGAAGGTGGGGCTGAACTGAGGCAAATCCTCATGCTTCAGTCCCACAAACATTCACAAACATTGTTCTTAATTTTCATTAATTTTCCACACCCAAAATGCATTTTCCTCATATTTTTTAGTGGTTTTTCTCTATTTTCCTTGTTTTCTGCATTATTTTATTACTAAAAATTCAAAATAGGTTATGGGCTCTGGCCCTTAGTTTCTTCTTGCAACAAAAATGAAAATTTAGTTGGTGTTCCTATTTATTCCTCCATTTTTATGCTCAAAACCATTATTTTTCCTTGATTTTCCATATTTTACGTGTTTTAGTGTATTATTTTGGGCCACAAGATGCATGTTTTTCTGATTTTCTGATTATGATCAATAAGTACTCATGGAAAACAGCAACATAAACAATTTTTAGCCCACATGAACAACATTTTATCAATCAAAAGCCATAAAATCTCAAATTTCCTTTGAAAACATTGAATTACCACTTATTTGCGTGTTTCGGGTTTCATGTCCATGGCTGCAAATCTGAAAATCAGCAGCACTTCATGCTCATGACGATCACAAGTCACCATTTCCAGCCCGTGGAGCAATCCGATCGATGCCGGACAAGCCTCCACCATTCTTTCTTCTTCCTTTCTCTTCCCACATGAATCCCCCCTTAGAGGAGAGTGAGGGAGGAGAGAGAAAGACTGATTTTCTCTCTCCCTCTAGAGGCTGCCATTGTCTACGCGGAACAGAGCGATGCGGAGCGAGGGATGAATGTAGTTGCCTGCTGTGCTTGGTTCCATGGCTTCCTTTTGAGCCATCATCATGATTTGGGGGGGGAGCGTTTTTCTTCGCGGCCTGCTGCAGCACGCCGCCTTCCTCCATTTCGTGGTTTTTTTGGAAGGGGGGGGGGGGGGGGGTGCCCCTTCACAAAGGCACCCCTTCACTCCTTCTTTTGGGCACCTCTCTAATTTTGAGGCCTTTTGGCCCTTTTCCCGTCTCTCTCGCATACGGTGTCTGAATCCCTATCTAAAAATTTCTGTGAGCTCGTCTCGGCATCCCGCACTGACTGACAGCTCCACTGATCGCCACAGGCGCATGGAAAAATTACTAAAAATCTGCAAGTGTTGCCCGGGCGTCCTTAGAGCACTTTGACGCTTAAAATCATCCTAGGTCGAGCCGCCGCCTTTGACATTGGATATTTTTCCCTTGATATTCATAATTTTTAGCTATTTTTAAGCAATTTCCGGCACCAAAATTCCGCTCTCATAACATCATCAATAACTTTAACTTTGTTTGAGACAGATGTAACAGGTGTAGACAATCTATGTCCATAAGTGATTTCAAAATGTGCTTTTTGTGTAGTTGTGCATGGTGTATTATTGTATGCAAATTGAAGTAGATGCAAGTGTGTATCCCATGTTTGTGGTTTTGAAATTGTGTATACATGCCGAAGATCTAGAATTGTATTGTTAGTAGCTTATGTTTGCCCATTGGTTTCAGGATGGAATGCAAATGAGAAATCAATCCTAGTACCAAATTAGCAAACAAAGTAGTTCAAAAATTATTAGAGAATCTAGAATCATGATCAGAAATAATAACTTTTGGCAAACCATGGTTAGTAAAAATAGTCTTCAAAAACAATAATGAAGCTTGATATGTAGTTAATGTTCTCTTACATGGTAGAAAGTATGATTGTTTGCTAAATCCATCTACTATAGTCCAAATCATATCATGATTAGCTTGTGTGTTAGGCAAACCGGTTTTAAAATCCATTGAAATATGTTCCCATGGACCTTCAGGAATTGGTAAAGGCATTAACAAACCATTTTTCTTACCATGGTATTGCTTGACTCTTTGACAAATTAAACACTCAAAAACAAAGTTAGAGACATCATATTCCATTTGTGGCTAGTAAAAATCATCAACCAATGTTCTTAAAGTAGAAATAATATCTCTATGGCCTTGATATGGAGGACAATGAATTTTGTGCAACACAAATGATCTAAATTGAACAGTGACACACAATCTTTTCTCATAAAACATAAATCTATCAAAATAAGACAAATAATCAATTGAAATCTAGTTATTAGCAACCAATTTGTTCCAATCAGCTTGAAAATAGGGGTCATGGTCATATGTATCCTTCATAGGAATAAGGGAATCAAAAGATAGAACAGAAATATTATGGATACTTGGTCTTCTACTCAATGCCTCGCCAACAACATTCTCTCTTCCAGGTTGACATTGGATAAGTGGATGGAAACTTTGAATGAAAGAAACCCATTTAATATAATGATTAGAAATTTGTGGCTAACTAAGGAGATTTTTGATACTTTGGTATTGGTCAATTATGATCATAAATCCGGATCCCATTAGATAGTGTTTCCATTGACATAAGGCTTGAGCTATAACTAACAATTCTTTATCATAGATGGTATACTTCATTTTAGAGGGTTTAAGTTTGCAACTAGAATAAGCTATGGGATGTGAATCTTGCATGAGGACATGTAACGTGTCCACTAGTATCATCTAGGACACGTCTTAGCAGTCCATCGGAAAGGATGTCTAGAAAGCTCCGCCCAGCACTCCCATGGAATGTTACGGGATTTGCGATCTAGGGCTTTCCACGTCTGCCATGTAGCGGAAGTATTCTGGCCGTTCCCACTTAGGATTGACCGGAATCAGGGTTTTCTTGATTGGTCATTACCTAATAGCAACTAGCGTCGGACCTAAGCGAACTACTTTACGCAGAAACGCCAGGTCCAAAGCGGATTCACGCTGCACTTGGTTCAAGGAGAATGGGAAACGAGAGGGATGCAAGCTCAACCTCTCTGCCATATGGCATAGTCCCATTCCGTTCCCCTAAAACAGCATAAATTGAGTAAGACATAACTCTAGGTCATCGCTTTCGTTGTTCGTGTCCTTTGACGATCATCCCTCTGTTCTTCGAGATTTGAGAAAAGTTCCTGGCCAACCGGGACCGCCCAACCATAGGACGGACCCATGGCCCATCCTCCGCACTTTCCTCGGTTTGTTTTAGTTAGGTAATTATCTAACACATTAATTGGACACGTAACAATCAGCTTCTTTAATTAATCTGTTAAGACTGGTTCCTTCACGTAATCTTATCACGTGACATAGAAAAACAATATTAAACAAGTTCTTTATTAGCATATCATCATATTTGTAATTCATAAATCAAACAGTGCTCTAAAATCTCTAGCAAGCACAAATATTTCCATTAATCGATCTTGTTGTAGGCAAATTGCTAAGGAAGGAATCTTTCGTTTTGAATGCATCTAGCACTCGATCCGGGGTACCTTGAAACTTGGCAAGATCCTTTATATTCTGGGTTCGGGCGTAACCTGTTAACCCAACTTGATCAACCCTAAAGTTCATTGGATACTTTAGTTTCCGGTTTTTAACCTTCCTTACTTAGAAGCATATCAAAGAATACATCCTTTTTGCAAGATAACTTGCGTAAGGATCCGCCATCCTTGTTGAGAGTATTTCACTTTTCTTCTTGTGAATCAATCACAAGACCATATGACCTCGTACTTGCTGCGCAAGTCATGCATCGTAATATACGATGAAACAATCCGTTTCAGTTTCTTTAAGTTGATGTTTGTCAGACCTAGGGTCTCTTTTTAATATTTTCTTTAAGAACCTCAGGGACAAACACTCGTTCTTTTACATTTATGATTTATTGACCCTACAATTAGGGAAGGTAGGCAAGTATTTAAGGTATAAATGTTTCTTGGATTTTTAAATCATTCCCAATGCATATTTCGCAGCATAGGTATTTCTAAGTTTATATTAATTCGGTTAACTTTTAGAAGGTAATATCGAGATCACCTCGGTGCGATTTGTTATCTATGTGATAATTGATTTTTCAGTCCTAAACTTTATTGCTTTGAGGTTAGGTAAATTCAATTAAACTTCCTTTTTCCTTGCGAACAAAACTCATGCTAAATAAACAATCTTTTCCTTGCTAAGATATGCAGTTAGCAATGATAACTTCCTAGAGTTTAAGCAGCATAAGAAACCTTTCATGAATTTCACCTTCTATGATGATTCGTTGCAAAAAAAGAATAGGGGTTAATGGTGCAAGATGCAGTTTTTATACCTTCAAGATTTAACCGAAATATACTACTATAGTGGGTAGATAATCTTGCTCGTAATTTGTTTCAATCCATAATGCTATTTAAAGGAAAACTATGTTTTATACATTATCCATTTTGCATGTTCAATTAAACTAAATTCCTTCTTCGCAAATAACTAGGACAAAATATATCTTATCCCTAACAATTCATCTTGCATGATTGAATTAAAACCGATATAAAACCATGAAGGAGAAACCTGGTTTTGGGGTGAGATATCCACATGGATATTGGGAGACGACCCTCCCGCAGCTACTCCTTGAACTTTCTTAGGCGGCATCGCAGTTGTAATCCTTAGAATGTGAAAGCAGCTTTACCTCCTTTTCGGAATTCCACCGTCGCTTCAATACTCTTCTTCTCTCTTTCCAGGCAAGGAATCATTAAGGGATTAGCCATGAGAAAGGGGTAACAAGACCATTAAGCTCTTAGCTTCTTCGGAGAGGGAAATATTTACAAAGCCTAAAAGAAAAGGCCCTATAGGGATTTATACGGGTGAAAAGGGATGTGTGTGAATGTGGTTTCAAAAAACATATGAAGGGCCTTGGGGAGCTCTTTGGGCTTGGGAGTAAAAATTATAGGAAGGGGATTCTTGGAGATGTTTCAGGACACGGAGTAGTAAAGGCTTAGGGATTTAAACCCCGGGTGAAAGAGAAAAGGTGAAGGGTGAAGGGCATATAGCACGGGGGAAAAGGGTAATAAGGATTTTCAAGCCTTAGTTCATTTTGGGGATTCCATCCATGGGAAGGGTTGTATGGGGGCTCCACGGGAAGAGGTTAAGGCCTCCACAGGAAGGTGCTTTAAGGGAGAAAAGGGCTTAAGGGTTTAAAAACTAAAGGGGGGGGGGAAGGTAATAAAAAGGGATATAAGGGGGTGAAAGGGGGACTAATTCCTTAAGAAGCTTCTTCAAGGAAGCTTCCATACTCCATGTGGCAGGAGGGGGTGGGTAACCAGCCATCTGAGGGCTATGAAGGCAGTGCCGGTGGCTTAACAGCATCAGGCGATCATTCTCCCCCCTTCTGCAGACTTCTCCAACAAGACCTCTCCATAGCCATCCAAAACTCACACCCTCCTCCTTCTCTCCTGTATGGCAGTTCAAACGTAGGCTTTAAACCTCCCTCTCTCATTCTCTCCTAGCGGCGTCACAGCTCCTTCTTTTCCTCCCCCAGCTAGCTCTCATAGCAAAGGTTTTATAGGGGGAGGGAGGGGATTCCTCCCTCAGAGCATGTTGCCCTACATGCCCGTGGAGCCGAGGAAGCTCCGACGAGGAGCTTGCTGGCTCCTCTATCCCCTTCCCTCCTTCCAGCACGACGCGCCGCTGAGAAAAGGAAAAAAAATAATATCTGAAATATTACATTCTCTTCCCCTTAGAGGAATCGAGATGTCCTCATCTCGAGATAAACTGGGGATATTGATGGTTGAGAGTGTCTTCTTCTATCCAAGTGGCATCCTCTTCGGGATAATCTTTCCACTAGACGAGGCATTCTCTCAAGGTTCCAGATCTTAATTGTCTCTCCCCAACATCTAAGATTCTATCAGGCCTTAGCTCAAGGACTCCTTGGCCAGGCATTACAATTTGTTGGTCATCAAGTACATGGTTAGGGTTGGGTACATATTTTTTCAATAGGCTGATATGGAATACATTGTGAACCTTTAGGTTCTCAGGGAGTTGCAATCTATAAGCCTTGCGTCCTAGGCATTTGAGGATTTTGTACGGCCCACAATACCTTGGACTTAGCTTCTTGCAATCTCCTAGGGATTGAGAACTCTTTTTAGGGCGTACGCGAATGAAGACCATGTCTCCTTCTTCGAAGACTCTTTCTTGATGCTTCAAATCCGCGTATGCCTTCTGTCTATCCTTGGCTACTTGTATGTCTTGTCTTACTGACTTTATTTGATCATCCATCTCCTCCAACATCTGCCTTGACGCTTCAACCCTTAGGGTTGGATCAGAGAAGTTTAGGGGACTTTGACAGTCATGACCATACAATGCTTGGAAAGGGGTCATCTGAATGCTTTGCTGGTATGAAGCATTGTAGGAAAATTCAACCAATGACAAGTATTGAATCCACCTCTTCGGTTCTCGACAGCAGTATGCCCTAAGCATATCCTCGATGACTTGATTTACTCACTCTGTTTGGCCATCCGTTTGGGGATGGTAGGCGGTGCTAAAACAGAGTTGCGTCCCAATAGATTCAAAGATAGCTCTCTAGAAGTGTGATGTGAAGAGAGAATCACGGTCACTAATGATTCTTCTGGGTAAAGCATGTAGTTTGAATATCTCTTTGATAAACAACCTTGCAATGTTGGAGGCTTTATATTTTTTCTTTATTGGAATAAGGTGTGTAACCTTGGTAAGCATGTCAACCACAACCATGATGGAGTTGTATCCTCCCTGGACTTGGGGTAAGCCTACAACAAAATCCATACCGATGAATTCCCATTTCATTTGGGGGATGTCAAGCGGTTGCAGTTTCCCTGGCATCATGACATGTTTGGATTTGATACGTTGGCAAGACAAACAGTCAGTGACATATTTGAGAACGTCACCTTTGAGTCTCTCCCAATGGTAGCTCTTCCTAATTACATTAAGAGTTTTAGCATAGCCAAGATGTCCTGCAAAAGGGGAATCATGAGCTTCCCACATTATCTTTTGCTTAAGTTACTGGCTTGCTAGTATACATAGCCTTGTTTAGTAGTAGACAAGTCCATCATTGTTTGGTAGGCCAAATCATGGCATGCTTCCTCTCTAGCTAACTCAAGTATAGGGTTGTTTGGCATAGATACTTTTGTAGCTAGAGATCTAGCCGTTGATGGATTCTGCAAGATTAGGGAATTTAGGAATGCCTTGTGACTAAGTGCATCGGCAATTACATTCTCTTTCCCTGGTCGGTACTTGATTTCAAAGTCATATTCCTCCAACACTTCAATCCATCGACGTTGCCTCATGTTGAGCTCGTTCTGGGTAAAGATCCATTTGAGACTCTTATGGTCTGTTACTAGAGTAAACTTGTTACCCAACAAGTAGTGTCTCCAAAGCCTTAGAGCATGGATGATAGCTAGTAATTCCAGATCATGCGTAGCATAATTCTTTTCATGGTTCTTCAGTTTCCTTGAAGAGTATGCTACTGGATGACCTTCCTGCATAAGTGCACACCCTAAGGAAAGAATGCTAGCATCAGTTACTACCTCGAACTCCTTATTGAGGTCTGGAAGTTTTAGAATAGCTGTGGATACCAAAATTTGCTTCAATCTGTCGAAGCTATTTTGTTCGGGAGTTGACCATGTAATGGAAGTCTGCTTCTTTAGTAAATCTGTCAGAGGTGCTGCAATCAAAGCATAGTTTTTGATGAAGACCCTATACCATCCTGTCAATCCAAGATTTCTTTGATGGATACTAGTGCTGGCCACTCAAGAACATCTCTGACCTTGGTTGGGTCCACTGATATTCCTTTTGATGATACTATGAATCCCAAATATTCAATCTGACGCTTGAAGAATGCACACTTCTTCATTTTTGCATATAGCTTATGTGACCTCATTGTCTCAAGGACAATCCGAAATTGAGGTTCATGATCTTCTTCCTGTTTAGAATAGACTAAAGTGTCATCGAAGAAGACAAGCACGAAATCATCAAGATATGGCCTAAAGATGTTTTGCATTAACCTATTGAAGGTAGCAGGTGCATTTGTAAGCCCGAATGACATAACCAGGAACTCAAAGTTCCCATATCTTGTATTGAAGGCTGTCTTTGGGATATCTTCTTCCTTGATCCTTATCTGATAGTAGCCTGACCTGAGATCAATCTTGGAGAAGATCTTTGCACCCTGAAGACGATCAAGAAGCTCATCTATTCTAGGAATAGGATACTTGTTCTTGACTGTTGATTGATTCAACCCTCGGTAATCAATACATAGTTGAAGTGTCCCATCTTTCTTTTTCTGGAATAGTACTGGAGCGCCCCACGGTGAATTGCTAGGCCGGATATAGCCCTGATCTAACAGTTGCTTGAGTTGTTCCTTCAACTCAATTTCTTTTAGTATGGACATTCTATAAGGTATCTTTGCGATTGGCACAGCTCCAGGTACTAACCTAATCTCATGATCTACTTCTCTTTGAGGTGGAAGTTTGGTCAACTCTTCAGGGAACACGTCCGCGTATTCCTTTAGCCAAGAAGGTCCTTCATGAGACTCTTGATTTTGATCTAATTTGTTGAGTTTGATCAAGTAAACAGGTAATCCTTTCTGACTCCTTTTATGATCCGAGATACTTTGGCCAATTGGATTCTTGGCACTCCTGCCTCACCTTGAGTTATAACTAATTCCCTTTCAGATTTTTGAAAGGAAACCTGACCCTTTCCACAGTGAATGTGGGCGTCGTTGGGCTTAAGCCAATCCATACCGAGTAGACACTCATGGATACCTAAATTCATGACTCCGAATTTAACGGAAGTCTTCTTTCCTCCCAGAAAGAATTCCACCTTAGCAGTTTGCCTAGTACAAGCTACCTCACGACCATTTGCCAATTCCACAAGCAGGGTAAGTGCTTCTACTGTGGCTATTCCTAATCTTTTTGCACATGCTGGTGAGATAAAGGAATGTGTACTACCACAATCAATCAAGGTTTTGAAACCTTTACCTTGAGAGTCTGACGGTGTCTGAATCACCGAGAACTGGAGATTCGGCCCTTTTTTGTGTAAAGTGGCATGGACTGTCACTCTTTCGAATTTTGCTTCCATGGTCGGATCTTCCTCTTCTTCATCTTTACCTCTTTGCCTATTGGCAATGCAGGCAGTTCTTCCTCTTCCTCGGGTAGCGGCTCCTTGACCACGGTCTGTTTCTTGGAAAGACGCTTGGCGATGTCCTCCACCAAGCTTGGGACATTGCCTCTTGAAGTGACCGGGTTCGTTGCAGTGGGAACAACGGAGGTTTCAGCCATTACTTTGAGTAGGAAAAAAGTTGTTGACATTATTCGTCCTTACTTTCTCTCTTTGTCCCTGATTATGACCTTGAACTCTCTTCATTTGAGGTCTGAATGCTCCTCTGTTTGGGTCATTATAAGACCAAGTTTTGTTACCCCTTAGTCTAGCTTGCACCTCCTAAATTATAGGTGCCGCTCGAATGAGTGCATCCTAAAGATCTGATGGACGCATAGATTCGGGACGGGTATTTATTGGTGGATTTAAGCCCGCACAAAATTTAGACACCTGTTGTGTCATGTCCATCTGTGGCGCATACTTTAAAAGTGAGACAAATTTAGAGTAGTATACGTCAAGAGTGAGTCCTAGCTGTTTTAGCTCGTAGAACTTGTTCATTTTCTGTGTGCGATATGCAGGTGGTAAGTATCTACCCTACACAGATTTCTTCAGCTTCTCCCAGGTAACGGATCCCTTTACAATCCCTTGTCCCTGCACCATTGCTTCCACCAAAGTATGGCTTCGCCAGTGAGTTTTAACTTGGCGAGCATAGCTTGGTTGGCGGGTGCAGTACCAGCTACTTTGAAGTAATCCTCCATGGATTCAATCCAAATTTCAGCATCAGCCTGAACGAATCTGTCTCTCTCGTCAAACTCGGGTGGCTTAATCTACTTGAAAAGGAACTTCTTCTCCTGGATCACAGCAGTACTTGATGTAGGAGGCAAATTAGGAACCTGTACTTGGGGTTGTACCTGAATAAAGGTTTTCCTAATGTTATTATACGATAATCGACGTTAGCTTATATTACAACTCGTAAACAATGTAGCTACCTAACATTCTATCAACTCTTATGCACAGTCATACATTGATAAAAAGAAGTCTTTATTTGTATTTATATGGGCATAGCCCTTTCAAATACAACGTTTCATGTGATGGTAAGCCTAATTTTACATATAGTTTGGGGAGAACAACGTTGTATTGCATTTATCTACAGGAACTGTGTAATAGTAGGGTTTTGGGTCATGGTTTTGGGTCATGGATCTTCAAGAATCGATAAATCATTGGAAGTTCAAGATATCCTTTCTGTTGGAATCCATACTTCTCATGGTGGCCCAACACTTTAATCCTGTCGGCGGGGATTACACGAGTTACTTCCTCATATACATATGAGTTCATCTCAACCCTCCGACCTCGAATATGTAAAGTTGAATTTACGTGAGCTTCCACAAAAATGAAGAGCTTCACGACTTTCAGGTCTTCCAACCACTTGATCCTCTTTAGGTTGGTCTGTAGATAAGCAAATCAGTGGGTAGCTATATAGTAGATTCCTGAAACACCCGTCCATCTTTGTTCCATGTACAAAGGTGATGGATTATAGATATGCTCCAGGATGTTCATCATCCCAATCCTTTGTCTATAAAGCGGAGAATGCATTGCAGTTAGAAACATGACTCGAAATACCAAAAACTTGTTCCATGCTTCATAATTCTGCAAGACAGCATTGAAGGTAAGGAAAA
This sequence comes from Lygodium microphyllum, assembly GCF_053477565.2. Taxonomy (NCBI): domain Eukaryota; kingdom Viridiplantae; phylum Streptophyta; class Polypodiopsida; order Schizaeales; family Lygodiaceae; genus Lygodium; species Lygodium microphyllum. Next base: position 76,232,304 of record NC_141158.1, read on the forward strand.
GTTTGGATGGCAACAATTTCTTTACTTCATTTCATTGAGATTTCATAAAACCAATTCCGTTTTTGGTCGGATCTGATACCAATTGTAACATCTCCACTAGTATCATCCAGGAAACGTCTTAGCAGTCCATGGGAAAGGATGTCTAGAAAGCTCCACCCGGCACTCCCATGGAATGTTACGGGATTTGCGATCTAGGGCTTCCTACGTCTGCCATGTAGCGGAAGTATTCTGGCCGTTCCCACTTAGGATCGATCGGAATTAGGGTTTTCTTGATTGGCCATTACCTAACAGCAACTAGCGTCGGACCTAAGTGAAGTACTTTACGCAGAAACGCTAGGTCCGAAGCGGATTCACGCTGCACTTGGTTCAAGGAGAATGGGAAATGAGAGGGATGCAAGCTCAACCTCTCTGCCATATGGCATAGTCCCATTCCGTTCCCCTAAAACAGTGTAAATCGGGTAAGACATAACTCTAGGTCATCGCTTTCGTTGTTCGTGTCCTTTGACGATCATCCCTCTGTTCTTCAAGATTTGAGAAAAGTTCCCGCCAACCGGGACCACCCAACCGTAGGACGGACCCATGGCCCATCCTCCGCACTTTCCTCAGTTTGTTTTAGTTAGGTAATTATCTAACACATTAATTGGACACGTAACAATCAGCTTCTTTAATTAATCCGTTAAGAACTAGTTCCTTCACGTAATCTTATCACATGACATAGAAAAACAATATCAAACAAGTTCTTTATTAGCATATCATCATATTTGTAATTCATAAATCAAACAGTGCTCTAAAATCTCTAGCAAGCACAAATATTTCCATTAATCGATCTTGTTGTTGGCAAATTGCTAAGGAAGGAATCTTTCCTTTTGAATGCATCTAGCACTTGATCTGGGGTACCTTGAAACTTGGCAAGCTCCTTTATATTCTAGGTTAGGGAGTACCCTATTAACCCAACTTGATCAACCCTAAAGTTCATTGGATACTTTAGTTTCCGGTTTTTAACCTTCCTTACTTAGAAGGATATCAAAGAATACATCATTTTTGCAAGATAACTTGCGTAAGGATCCGCCATCCTTGTTGAGGGTATTTCACTTTTTCTCTTGTGAATCAATCACAAGACCATATGACCTCGTACTTGCTGCGCAAGTCCTGCATCGTAATATACGATGAAACAATCTGTTTCAGTTTCTTTAAGTTGACGTTTGTCAGACCTAGGGTCTCTTTTTAATATTTTCTTTAAGAACCTCAGGGACAAACCCTAGTTCTTTTACATTTACGATTTATTGACCCTACAATCAGGGAAGGTAGGCAAGCATTTAAGGTATAAACATTTCTTGGATTTTTAAATCATTCCCAATGCATATTTTGCATCATAGGTATTTCTAAGTTTATATTAATTCGATTAACTTTTAGAAGGTAATATCGAGATCACCTCGGCACGATTTGTTATCTATGTGACAATTGATTTTTCATCCTAAACTTTATTGCTTTGAGGTTAGGTAAATTCAATTAAACTTCCTTTTTTCTTGCGAACAAAACTCATGCCAAATAAACAATCTTTTCCTTGCTAAGATATGTAGTTAGCAATGATAACTTCCTAGAGTTTAAGCAACGTAAAAAACCTTTCATGAATTTCACCTTCTATGATGATTCGTTGCAAAAAAAGAATAGGGGTTAATGGTGCAAGATGCAGTTTTTATACCTTCAAGATTTAACCGAAATATACTACTATAGTGGGTAGATAATCTTGCTCGTAATTTGTTTCAATGCATAATGCTATTTGAAGGAAAACTATGTTTTATACATTATCCATTTTGCATGTTCAATTAAACTAAATTCCTTCTTCGCAAATAACTAGGACAAAATATATCTTATCCCTAACAATTCATCTTGCATGATTGAATTAAAACTGATATAAAACCAAGAAGGAAAACCTTGGTTTTGGGGTGACATATCCACATGGATACCGGGAGATGATCCTCCCGCAGCTACTCCTTGGACTTTCTTAGGCGGCATCGCAGTTGTAATCCTTTGAACGTGAAAGCATATTTACCTCCTTTTCGGAATTCCACCGTCATTTCAATACTCTTATTCTCTCTTTCAAGCCAAGGAATCGTTAAGGGATTAACCACGAGAAAGGGGTAACAAGACCATTAAGATCTTAGCTTCTTGGAAGAGGGAAAGGTTTATAAATCCTAAAAGAAAAGGCCCTATAGAGATTTATACGAGGTGAAAAGGGGTGTGTGTGAATGTGGTTTCAAAAAACATATGAAGGGCCTTGGGGAGATCTTTGGGCTTGGGAGTAAAAATTATAGGAAGGGGATTCTTGGAGATGTTTCAGGACACAGAGTAGTAAACGCTTAGGGATTTAAACCCCAGGTGAAAGGGAAAAGGCGAAGGGTGAAGGGCATATAGCACGAGGGAAAAGGGTAATAAGGCTTTTCAAGCCTTAGTTCATTTTGGGGATTCCATCCATGGGAAGGGTTTTATGGGGGCTCCACGAGAAGAGGTTAAGGCCTCCACGGGAAGGTGCTTTAAGGGAGAAAAGGGCTTAAGGGTTTAAAAACTGGGGGGGGAAGGTAATAAAAAGGGACATAAGGGGGTGAAAGGGGGCTTAATTAGCCCCCCCTTAAGAAGCTTCTTCAAGGAAGCTTCCATACTCCATGTGGCAAGAGGGGGGGGTAACCAGCCATCCGAGGGCTACGAAGGTGGTAGCGGCAGCTCAACAGCATCAGGCGATCATTCTTCTCCCTTCTGCAGACTTCTCCAACACGACCTCTCCACGGCCGTCCAAAACTCACACCCTCCTCCCTCTCTTCTCTATGGCAGTTCAGACGTAGCCTTTAAACCTCCCTCTCTCGTTCTCTCCTGGCGGTGTCACGGCTCCTTCTTTTCCTCCCCCAGCAAGCTCTCATTGCGAAGGTTTTATAGGGGGAGGGAGGGGATTCCTCCCTCACGGCATGTCGCCCTGCATGCCCGTGGAGCCGAGCAAGCTCTAGTGAGGAGCTTGCTGGCTCCTCTATCCCCTTCCCTCCTTCCAACACGACGCACCGCTGAGAAAAGGAAAAAAAATAATATCTGAAATATTATAAGACAGCTCTTATTCTTGATTAGCTAGTATCAGTGACTACTAGAAAGAATGGTCGATTAAAATCAGATAATTGCAAAACATGTGCATATATTAAAGCATGTTTCAATAAATCAAAAGACTTTTGCTAGTTGTCAGACCAATGTTATACAACACATTTCTTTAAAAATTTTGTTAAAGGCAATGCAAACAATGAAAAATTTCTCACAAATTTTTTATAAAACCTGGCAAGACGTAAGAAAGAACATAATTCATGGACATTTTTAGGCATTGGCCATTTCAAAATTGCCTCTTAGGATCAACACAAATGCCATAAGAAGAAATAATGTGGCCTAGGTATTCAATTTGGGTTTGTAAAAATTCACTCTTGTCAGGTTTAGCATATAATTGATTCTCTTTCAACAATTTGAAAATCAAAGATAGATGTTCACAATGCTCATTCTCTTTCTTACTGGAAGCCAATATATCAGCAAAGAAAACAATCACACAATTCTGATACTTAAAAAAGATACGATTCATCATATGACTAAATATAGCTAGTGCATTGGTCAAACCGAAAGGCATATTCATAATGACCAAACTGAGTTCTAAATGCAATCTTGAAAATGTCAGGTGTATGCAAGGCCTTCTCTAGGCAATGAGCAACTGCTCATAAGTTTTTCTTTCTTTTCTTCTTTGGCAGGGGTTAGAACCCCTTTTTACACACCTTCGTATTTATATTCATCTTTTGGGATGTTCAGGGTTTCTTGGCATCATCATTATTATCTTCTGGCAGGCTTCTCTAACTGCCTCACAACTAAGAAGAGCGCCTAGAACGGCTGCCTAGCAGGCTCGCAGAACAGGGTCACTAGAACTCTCATCTAAAATAGGTCTTTTGACGCTTAGCAGTGTCTTTACAGGAGGCAATGACTACTCCAACCTCCCTAAAACATACTGAACCTAAACCTCGGGACTTCATGCCTTGGACGCCGGTCCCCAACAAGAAACGAAAAACCCCCCTTAACAAGCACACAAAAACATATAGCATAAAAACCAAAGTACTCATAAAGGAAGGATATCACCTGGATAGGGCCACAAGAAGCTTCCGTGCAACAAAAGGCTCCTTCCAAGCTCTTCTTCCGAACCTGTCTAGCACAGAACTCAAACAAGAAACCATTAGCCGTACCTGCACTAAACAGACAACTGGCCCTCTTGGCCTAACGAGATCAAACAAAGTAGCACCTACACATCCTTCCCTGGAATAATCCAGATATTCAATAATAGGTCCCTTTCGAGGAGGAAAAACAGGCTCGTAGCCCTAAACTAAATGCATAAGGTTATGACCCATCCCTCTTGCATAGATAGCAAGAGAGGTACGCATAACATGTTGTCTAATTAACCTATGGGTCCAAGATAATAACGGTAGATTGGTCTCGGCTACTCTTTGCATCACCCATATCAACCATCGTCTGCCATATACTGCATGTTCTGATAACATACCCCACAAGCGATCGGGTCTTGTTTCGTCATTGATAACAATATCTAAACTAGGACCATAATTAAAGAAGAGGTCTTCCTCATAAGCAAGATTTGCTAATGAATCCGCAAACTGATTCCAGTAACGTGGAATCAGCTGAAAAGACACTCTCTCAAACTCCTCAAGTAGGGTCATCGCAGTCCGATGATACATACAAAGAATGGGATTCCGCACTGTGTACGTCCCATCTAGCTGATTCAGGATCAACTGGGAATCCCCTTTTACTAACAATCGACCAATACCACCTTGTTTGGCAATATACAGTCCCATAATCAAGGCTTTATACTCCGCCATATTGTTAGTGAATCCTACCCCGAGATAAGCAGCTAACTTCATCGTAACTCTTCGTCGGGGGTCTCGGATTACTACTCCCACACTTCCTTTTCTATTAGGGCCCCTGGACGCTCCGTCAAAATATAGTGTATACGTCCATAATGGGTTTACACAGTTGGCCATCGTGAACTCCTCTATTCATAATTATGGTAATCAAAGTTTAGCATGTTGAGAGGATGAACTGACGGCTCCATCCCACCTTCTTCATTGAACTCAACAGGGATACTCGTTAACAATCGTAAACAGTGATGAAGACTTTAATCTCCCACACAAAAGTTCCGTCCTCTTGCTCAATCACCTTATATCCTTTGCTCCACCAAATGAGTTTCCCCTAATGGTATCTTTGCTCCAGATATGGGTGCTCCAAATAAGGGATTAACCGACCCATCCACCAGCTTTTAAGCTCTTTTCCGCAGGTCTCAGATCATTCCTAGCATGGACCTGCAATGCATTTCTTTTGTATTAGAAAACTTAGAAGTAATAAGGTTTAATCTTATTAAGATTAACCTTATTCTTAAGCTCTACTCCCTGTAGATCAGCTAATAGGGCTGTAGACCTATTCTTCCCTAACCTAACAATCTTGTAGGGTCCATCCCATTTAGGTTTCAATTTTCTTGGGAAAAGCTCCCTACGTGCATTGTAGTATAAAACCAGTTTCCCTTTCTTAAAGGTGTACTTCTTTGCTTTTAGGTCATGCAACTGTTTCATGCGACGTTTAGCCACCTCTTGATGTAATAGACTTTGCAACTTAATTTCATCTAGGTGTGCTAAGGTCGTAAAACATTCTAATAGGGTGTCCTCATTACCCAAATAATGGTTTATTGCAAATCTAATGGTCGGCAACTCAATTTCTAAGGGTAAAACACACTCTTTACCATAAACTAGTTTGAAGGGTGTGTGGCTAGTGGCTCGCTTGAATGTGGTATTATATGCCCATACTGCCACATACAGCTTCTTATCCCAGTCGCGTTTCTTTTCAGATACGACTTTCGATAAGATACCCACAAGCTGCTTGTTGGTACTTTCAACCTGCCCATTCGCGTGCGGATTATAAGGAGTCATTTTGTTGTGCTTGATCTGCCAAGCCTCTGTCAAGCTTTTGATCACCTTATTCAGGAAATGGGTTCCACGGTCCGACACCAATTCTTTCGGTGGACAAAAACGGCATATGATCTTCTCTAAAAGGAAACTAGCAGTTTCTTTAGCATCATCTTTCCTTATTGCACGTGCTTCTAACCACTTTGTGAAGTAGTCAGTTGCTACAATAATATACCTCTTTTGCGCAGTCGACGACGGAGTAATAGGACCCACAAAGTCTATTCCCCACTTCTCAAATGGAAGTATCGCCATAATAAGGTGAGTGGTCTTTTCCTATTCTCACGACTATCATGTCGTTGACAAATATCGCATCTCTTAACATACGCAAATGCATCCTGGAAGATGGCAGGCCACCAGTAACCTGCTCTTAAAGCCTTTTGTGCTGTAAGCCGTCCAGCAAAATGGCCTCCGCAAGCGGAATCATGGCACTCTTCCAAAATGAATGGCACCTCGTCACGCATCACACACCGGTGATAGATGTCATCAACCCCTTGCCGATATAATGTACCTGCAATCAAGGCAAAATTTAACGCCTACTGCTTAATTTTCATTCTCTTAGCTTTAGATAGTTTGGATCCAACCTCTCCTGTCGATAAATAATGTGTTATGGCAGCATACCAGGAGGGAATAGACGTCGTATCTATCTTAAATAACGACTCCATGTCACTACCTTCAGCCACAGATTCTTTCGGCTCCCCAAAATCCACAAGACATTCCACAATACCTTGCAACCTTGGTGGCTTACTCCTGATTTTATAATCAAACTCCTACAAAGTGATTAACCACTTCGCTAGACGATCAGGCGGCTGCAGCTTATTCATCAATAATTGAAGCCCCTCCGCCTTCGTATAAAGCACAACTTTCTCATAGAGAATATGATGTGTGAATTTCTTGGTCCCAAAGACCATCGCTAGACACAATTTCTCCATGTAGGTATAATTGATCTCTGAAATGCCCAATTTTCAACTAGCAAAGGCTATCGGATGATACCACTTCTCTTCCCAAATTTGGCTAAACAGTACTATGCATGGTGGCTTGCTAAAAATATATAGAACACCTCGCCTCTTTTAGGTGCTTTTAAAATAGGTGCTTTTACTAGCTCTTGCTTCACATCCTCGAAAGCTACCTTACAAGGGTCGCTCCATACAAACAAACAGCTAAAGAACAATAAATTTGTAAGTGGCAACATTCTTTCTGCCAAGGCGTTTATAAATCTACAGTAATAACCAACCGAAGACAGAAAGCTATGAACTTCTTTCGGAGTGCGTGGTGAACCCATGGCAACTATGACTTTGACCTTCTCGGGATCTTTCGCAATACCTACTGAACTGACCACATGGCCCATCAATAGCCCATAAGGTACACCAAAAACACACTTTCGTGGGTTTAGAGCGATACAAAATTGTCTGTAGTGCTCAAAGCATTTTCTTGAAATGATCAACTGCCTTTCTCTCACAGTGGCGGCCCCCAAGTCATCAATAAACACCTTCAACTCTTCAGGGGATATGTCACCGAATGTCTTATCTGTTGTTCGTTGCTACGAACTAGGTGCATTGCATAAACCAAAGGCCATCACATGGTATACAAAAGTGCCAAAGACAGTAATAAAAGTCGTTTTCAACTTGTCCTCTTCTGCAATTGCCATCTGGTTGTATCCTGCAAAGTAATCCATCCATAAACGAATATATCTACCTACCCGCTAATTGATCCAAAATCTGGTCAATGAATGGCAACGGGTAGTAATCCTTAACCGTCTGCTTATTCAGCTCTCTAAAATCCACACATAATCAGATTTGATTATTTTTCTTCTTTCTGATCACAACTGGGGAACACCATTCTGTGTGTTGAACAGGGAAGATCAAACCCGCTTTCCGAAGCTTTTGTAACTCTTCAAATAGCCCGTCCCTCAGTTCAAAAGGCATACGCCTTACTTTTTGACTCACAGGATGACTTCCTTCCTTCAACGGAATTGTATGAACGGCCAGGCTGGGAGGAATGCCTCTCAGCTCATCATAACTCCACGCAAAGATATCATGGAATTCTTGAATCAAGGACACATAATCCTCCCTTTCTGCTGAACTGAGCATCGAACCTAATTTGATTGGTTGCAAATCATCAGGCGTACCAAGGTCTAGCTCGATAACATCTGTATCTCTTATACGATCTTGGGCCTCTATCGGCTCGTTCAAAGTGATCTGATAGACGTCTTCCATGGTGGATCCCTCTTTGGACTCATCACTTGATGATGTCTCACTGGCGGATAAATCCTCTAATGTCTCCAATTCTGTGGAAGATAGAGGAGCTCTCTCACTCTGCGGGGACTCAGGGTAGGCATCAACCACCACGCGCTGGGCACCGCTGCCGAATATCAGCCGTATTAGCCGACCGGTGGGTATATCTACTTGGCAGTCCGCTTGCAAGATCCAAGGTCATCCGAGTAATACTTGGTAACTTGGACGCCCTGCAAAACGAATTACCCTTAAGTCCAACAGGCATTCTACATTTGCAATAGTGACATGGACCTTAGTAATGCAGCCTTTCGGTTGTCTCAAACTATCATCCGCCATTCTGAGAATTGTGGAGGTATCTTTCTGGATCGCAAGACCCAACCTTTCCATCAGTTCAAAACTCATAATGTTAACAGATGATCCTGTGTTGACAATGGCATGATCTACTAATATCCCATCGACATAGGCTGCAATCCTTGGGCAATACTTCTCAGCATGCTCGAACCAGTCATCACCAACTCACGCAATACCCAAAGGTTTTATGATATACCCGGTACGTAGGATCTTTCTAAATTCCTTGCGTACTCCTAGAGAAAGCTTTATAAGCTGTAGAAGGTTCACATCTGGCTTGACTTCGCAAAGAGAGCTCGCCAAATCGAAGTCGTGATAGTTCGATAGAGCTCGCTTTTCATGCCAAACCATCCGCTCTTTAGGTCACTGAACTGGATTTATTGCCTCTTTTTTAACTTGCACCTTCTTCCTCGGTGTTTCCTTATCCTTCTTAACATCGGCTTTACTCTCCACGGGCTTCAGAGGTCCCCCTTCCATGGCAGGATCTAGAACTTGTGTTCCTTTGTCGCCCTGTTTAGGGTTTCCATCGACAAGCTTATCCTTGTCGGCCTCTCTACCCTTTTGACCTCTTGTAAGAACAGCTCGCAGATTAGAGGTTTCAGCCTCATTAACGCGTACAGCCTCAATCAAGCTAACCCCACTACCACTAGGTAGCTCCTCCACTGTAGTCTTTGGTCGTTGGAGTATTTGTTTAGGTCCGTCCTCTCACTGGGAATCATTTCCTTGCGCACGATGATTAACAGGCCATGGTTGCCGACTACCTCGCTGGAGGGAACTAATCTTACTCCAGCAAGTGGCTGCTAAATGGCCGGACTTTCCACAAATGTCGCACTTGACATTTGGGTAGTTTCTTGGATAGTGTTGCCCATCACACCATTTGCAGCTAAACCTCGAAGGTGCACCCTCATCTGGGTATCTATTTCCTATCAAATTTTATTGTTTTTTAAGAAAGTTGACATCAATGGCTATTTGTCGATACTGGTCCGTAATCATGTCGGTATAATGCTTCATCATGTCCTTAACCTCACCAAGAACATTTGAAGCACTCGACTTGTAGCCTTGATCATTACCCTGTCGTTCCATTGGCCTAACAATTCAATTAGGCACTAGTTGTTGAACTGCAGGCATGGTATTAGGATTAACCGCCTGGCTTCCACCATTTGGAGCCATTTGACTGCTCGTAGGCATCGACATGCTAGGGGAAGCTGGCAATAAAGGCACATTCTTCATCATGTTTCCTCTCCCATTAGGATTAGCCATCGCTATCCCTTGGCTACTACTGCCATTGGCCATCGCCATGTTATTTCCCAATGCTAGACCCATATTCAAATTGCCTCGAGAGGCATAGGCTGCTTGTAGTCGGGATTCCACCTCTTGTGCTCATGTAATGGCAGTATCAATATCCCCCAAAGGGACACTACTCAACTGCAACTGAATATTAAAGTCCAACCCATGTAGGAAATATTGCAATTGGGCAGCTGCGGGGATAGGAATAGAGGTGCCCAACTTACGGAAAACCTCTTTTATTTTCTTTGCATAAGCACGAATATCCTCGTGCGGTTCTTGGCGGGTTACGTTAAGTACATGCAACCAATATTTCCCACCCCTTTCAGGGGCAAACTCACTTCGAAAAGCTCCATAAAATGCATCAATATTCAATATGGTTCCAGCTTCTAAACCATGATACATATGGCAGCTCTTCCTTTGAGAGTCATGTTGAAAAACATCATTACATGTCCTTCTTCTTGGATACGACAGTTGAACATCAGCTTTTGAAACTCCCTGATGTGGAGTTTCACATCTTTTTCAACTAGCCTATTAAAAATGGGTAACGGATAACCTAGAGCCAGAAAATCCATCGTTCCTGCAGGAATTGCAATAGGCCGCACCTCTATACTCAGCCTCTGTACTCGACAAAGCAACTGTAGATTATTTTTTGCTGCTCCAAGCAACTGCTGCACTACCAAGAGAGAACATGTATCCGCTGGTAGATCTTCTATCAGACATACTACTAGCTCAATCTGGATCTGTGTATCCAAACACCTGTACATCTGTACCTGCCTCATAGAAAAGTCCATAATGTAATGTGGACTTCACATATCTCAATATGCATCTGATTGCATCCAAATGTGGCTTTCTAGGTACTTGCATAAACTGACTCACAAGACCAACAACGTAGCTCAAGTCTGATGGCCTTTCAATGGCCATGTAGATCAAATTCCCTGCTATCCTCCTAAACATAGTAGGGTCTTCTATCTCATCCCCAACATCAGCACTCAACTTTACATTCTGCTCCAATGGGACTGAAAGAGGTTTGCATGCTGTCATACCATATTTGGACAACATATCCAAGCCATACTGTCTTTGGGACAGCTATATACCATCATCACATGTGATCACCTCAATGCCAAGGAAGTATCTTAGCTCACCTAAATCCTTCATCTCAAACTTCTTCTTCAAAGAATCCTTGACTTCAGCAATCCCACTATCACTATCACTTGTAATAATCAGGTCATCCACATACATGACTATGATGACCAAACCTGTATCTCCCTTTCTCACATAAAGTGAGTGATCAGCATCAGAAACATAAAAGCCAATATTGACAAGATACTCTTTGATCTTGTCAGACCATGCTCTAGGTGCTTGCTTGAGCGCATAGAGCGCCTTCTTCAACCTGCACACATACGTGGGATGCTCTAAAACTTCATAACCTGCTGGCTGATCCATATACACTTCTTCCTGCAAATCACCATGCAAGAAGGAATTCTTCACATCCATTTTCTGCAACCTCCAACCTTTGGCTGCTGCCAAAGCAATCACACATCTGACAGTTGCCATCCTAGCAACTGGACTGAAGGTTTCATCATAAACAATGCCATATGTTTGGGCATAGCCTTTTGCAACCAGCTTAGCTTTGTACCTACTAATAGAACCATCTCCATTGTGCTTAATCTTATAAACCCATTTACATTCAATGGCTTTCTTGCCCTTTGGCAATGATACTAGATCCCAAGTCTTATTGACCTCTCATGCAGCCATCTCCTCATCCATTGCTGCATCCCAATGAGCATGACCAACAGCCTCCTAAAAACATGTGGGCTCAACATCCTCAACTAGTTTCACCATATAAGCATAATGGTGAGCTGCATAACCTTCAAAACTAAATCTTTTAACAGGGTATCTGACCCTGCTAGATCTGCGTGTCACTGGATTACTCAATGGAGTCTTTGCATTAACGCGTGCTCTTTGCACACCTGGAGTCCTCACTGAAGGAATGCCAAGCTCATCATCCAAGCTCTCTGAGCCACTGGAATCTCCATCAAGAATTGCATCAATGCCTTCTAACACTTTATTCTTTCCTTTCTCCTTACCTGTAGTGCTACTAGATGCACCCGAAGATGTAGAGGTACTCCTTACTCTCCCAAACCAAGGACTACTAGATGATGTCTCTGGTCCACTAAGAGTCCGTGATTCTTGCTTTTGAGCCTGCACATGAGTGTCATGATCATCATCATCATCCAATGCATCACCACTAGATGCATACCAACTGCTCATTTCATCAAAGATGACATCCCTGCTCACTCTGAAATTACATGTGGCAGGGTTATAACAGCGATACCCTTTCTGCTCTAAAGAGTATCCAATAAAGACACACTTTTCAGCCTTTGGATCCAGCTTCTTTCGCAACTTATATGGCACATGAACATGTGCAATGCAGCCAAACACTTTCAAGTGTGAAACATCAGGCTTCTTACCTGTAAAACATTCTTTGGGGGTCATACCATGAACTGCAGCTGTGGGAGTTCTGTTCATAATATAAATAGCAGTATGAATAGCCTCAGACCAAAAATGCTTAGGCATATTCTTTTCAGCCATCAAGGCATGTGCAACTTCTGCAATATGCCTGTTTTTCCTTTCTCCAACCCCATTTTGCTATGGGGTATACCTGCATGTGAACTGTCTCTTTATCCCATGAGACCTCAAAAAATCACTGAACTCATTTGAGAGGTACTCTCCCCCTCCATCTGACCTCAAGCACTTTACTTTCAAGCATGTTTCTCTTTTAACTACAGCCTTGAAAGTTATAAAGTACTCAAACGCTTCACTCTTTTCCTTCATAAAATATACCCGTAGCTTTCTAGAACAATCATCAATGAATGTGACAAAGTATGAACTGTCTCCAAGAGATACATTTTGTGTAGGTCCCCAAATGTCCGTATGCACAACGTCAAGGATATTTCTGCTTACATCTCTGTCATGTGAAAAGGGTTGTAATATTTCCGTTGTAAATATTTCCAACCCGTATGATACTCATGCAAGGGAATGACGGCATTGAATATTTGGACAGTGAAATTGTACAATCTCCATTGGCATGAACAAGACCAAAGTCAAGGAAACCCGCTTATGCTTGTGTGAACCCCCTCTTGGAAAGAAATCAAGATGAAATTTTGGATTTATGGCATTTAAAAAAAAAAAAATCCAGCCAACGATCGTGCTGGAGGAGAGAGAGGGGAGCTGCTATGACTTAGCATCTAACTGGAGCTCGTAAGGGAATGTAGGCATGCATGATGCCGCATGGGGGAGGGAGGACCCCTCCCCCTCACTTATTTAAGTGGTATGGGATAGCCAGGAAGGGAGGCTACCGCGAAGGAGGGCCCGTGAGGAGGCTGCTGCGAAGGAGGGGCCGTGAGGAAGCTGCCGTAAAGGGAGGCTGCTGCGAAGGAGGGCCCGTGAGGAGGCTGCCGCGAAGGAGAGGCCGTGAGGAGGCTGCCGTAAAGGGAGGCTGCCGCGAAGGAGGGGCCATGAGGAGGCTGCCGCGAAGGAGGGGCCCGTGAAGAGGCTGCCGTAAAGGAGGCTGCCGTGAAGGAGGTGTTGAAGTAGGGAGAGACTACGCCAGACTGTGGGAGGCTCGAAGCTACCATTGTAGACGTGTGTGGAGGAAGGAGGACTGGAGCAACGAGTTGTCGTGCTACACCATGAGGAGGAAAGGGAGCCGCCAGCTCAGACGTACGCTGCCGCCTGTGACAGAGCTCATTGCTACCATTGCCGAAAGCTGCCAACTTCGCCTGCGGCTTGATATGCCACCACCATGCCAAGTCAAAGTCCACCCTTTTCCATCTGGCCATTCGATGCCATTTCAACCCACGTGGTAATACCACACTATTTTCCGTGATCAGAAGCTAGAAGCTTCTTATTTGGAAGCTTCTAAGGGGCTTCCATAACACCCCTTCCTACCAGATCACACAATAGGCCCATCCCGGGCTTTGAAGAAAAGGAGGCGACAAAGGCCCTTCCCACTAGATTTTCCACCAATCATCTTTTCCTCCCCGGGCTTCGAAGGTGAAGCCTATAAACCCTTCCCACAGATCACCCACAAGCCAATTCCTAGCCTCGAAATTTTTAAGAAAAGAAGAAGAAACTTATAAAGCTCCCTTCCCGCAAGACCCATCGTAAGGACCTTTCCGCAAATAGGCTTCAAAGCCCACAAGCTATCCGTAAACCCATTCCTAGCCACCCCGGGTTCTTCCCAAAGAAGCTCATAAAGCCCCTTTTTCCGCAAGCACTGTTCATCTCAAGTCCGGGGAAGGAATCTCCTATGTATGATGGAGAAAGGCAAAGATCATAAAGCTGCATACCAAGGTGAGTAAATTGGTAGACCGCGAAGGCAAACCACAAGCCAAAATCATGCCTACGATGGTCCCTAAAAAGCCACAAGGCGCGCCTGCAGGAGGATCTTCTCCTAGTATATACGTGGATATTTCTCGGAGTCCACATATCCAGGTTTTATCTATTTGGATTCCACACAAAAATATTGAATTAGTCACGATAACTTCATGGATTAGGAAGCACTCATGCATGTTCAAATTCACCTAGTCAAGTTAACTGCAATTGGAAAATGAATTGGCTATTTGAATAATTTACTAGGATTAGCTCAAAATATGAAAATTGGTCATTGGTACGTTCAATGGGATGAATGAAAAGAACATAAGGTGTCTATGCATTTTTAGGACCTTACCAATAAGTTTCCTTTTGTGCATTCAAAAGTGACGAGCCTAGGTCAACTGTTGCCTCATTACAAGGTTGAAATTATTGAGGTACACTTTTTTTACTAGGCATGGAAAGATTAATGGCATGTCACATTTTTAGATAAATCTTCTTGGTAATGATTCATTAAGGAAGTCGTTATCACTCGTAGGAAATAACAAAGCATGGGAATAATTCTAAGGGCTGCATTAAATAGGTTAACTCTAGCTTCAATTGGCATAAATCTCATTTAACTACGTGTAGTTAGGAAAGGATTGCATGTTGCACACTCATCGCTCGTAAGAATTTCATTCATTCAGTGTACGAATATTTCTTTTAGAAATGTAGTTAGGGAAAGGCTGCACGGTTCATTTTAAACATAAAACCCTAAAAACTTAATAGCATGAATCGTGAATCCAGGTCCTAGTAGGGATCAATGGAAGTTATGTGACTTTTAGTAGGTGCTTCGTCTTAACAAGAGTAGTTAGGGATTGTGAATCTAGAGGAAATGAATCGCGTGCTTACGTGAGTTATGACGTAATGCAACTAGTTTTTCCCCTCTTAGATCAAGACAATATCTTTAGGAATGGTTCGTCCTTGTCGTAAGACAAGTAAATGGGTTTACCCAAAACACCTAAACCACAAAGGACTCATTTAGGATGTGTAACGTGTCCACTAGAACTATTCAGGACACGTCTTAGCAGTCCATCGGAAAGGATGTCTAGAAAACTCCACCCGGCACTCCCATGGAATGTTACGGGTTTTGCGATCTAGGTCTTCCCGAGTCTGCCACGTAGCGGAAGTATCCTAGCCGTTCCCACTTAGGATCGACCTGAATTTGGGTTTCCCTATTTGGTCATTAGCTAGCAACAACTAGCGTCAGACCCGAGCGAACTACTTTACGCAGAAATGCCAGGTCCGAAGCGGATTCACGCTGCACTTGGTTCAAGGAGAATGGGAAACGAGAGGGATGCAAGGCTCGACCTCTCTGCCATAAGGCATAGTCCCCTTCCGTTCCCCTAAAACAGCGTAAATCGGGTAGGATGTAAGTCTAGGTCATCATCCTCGTTATTCGCTTTGATGTTGAAGATTAACCTGCTGTTCGTCGAAGATTTTGAGAAAAGTTCCCGGCTAACCGGGACCACCCATCCATAGGACAGACCCATGGTCCATCCTCCGCACTTTCCTCGGTTTGTTTTAGTTATGTAATTACCTACCACATTAGTTTGACATATACAAACAGCTTCTTTGATTAACCCTGTTATGCACCGGTTCCTTCACGTAATCTTATCACAGGACATAGAGAAAACAATGCCAAACAACTCCTTTATTATCATTTTATCCTTTTATCTTTGAAATACAAGGAGTTCCCGCCCGTAGGCGTATTAATAATCCGCCCGAAGGCTATCCAGTAATCCACCAGGGATCACTAATCCAAGTTTCCGCCCGTAGACTAGTATGCGGGCCTCGAGATCCAATCCCGAGTCACGTTAGCCTCTTGTGCAGGGCTCGGAAGGCGAGGGATTTACGGCCAGAGCCCCCTCTGGCACCCAAGCGTCCTCCTGCTCCAAGTAGAACTCAACGGAGAGACCTCTCACGGCGGGTTCGGTCCACGTTCCCGGCGCGGTTAACAACCCCCTTGGTTAGGGTTAGGCAGGCAGTCGGGGGTAACTGAAGCTGCCTCTCCCTTCAGGCTTCAACCTGAAGTATTTAGATATATTTTCATCCTTTAGTTCATTGAGCAAACAATGCAAACAGTGCTTTCCAAACTGTTATAAGCACAATCAATTTCCAATGGTCGTTCAGCTGGCAAACTGTTAAGGAGTGACTCCTTTTCTCCGAATGCAACCCGCATTCGATCCGGAATCAATTGCAACTTAGCAAGATTCCTATCATTCTTGGGTTAGGGTCATACCCTACCAATGCTTAAGGTTCTGTTGTGGCAGGATCCAGCGACCATGTCGCTTTAGTTTATTGTCGGGTCATTCGCAAATACCTAACTTTCCTTTTCCTTGGCAATTATTCCCCAAGAAAAGTGAGTAACAGGATGATTACTCATCCTCTTGTAAATTAACTTGCCAACCTCATTTCGAGAGATGACAAAACTCTCTTGTGGACAAATCTCAAGTCTATACAATGTTGCAGCTTTTTGCACATGTATTGCATCTAATTCCATGGGATCATTCCATTGCTTAGTGTTTTCCGTTCACGGAATTTACCCCAGCCGAGTAACAGGGTTTTAGGGTATCCTCTAAATCATTCCTAATTAGGTTGACCCATGGTTCTAGAAATATGCAACTCCGTCGGAGTTTCATCATTTTGAATGATCCTTAGGATAAAACCTTAGATCATTTCATGCATGAACATCCAATTGCTTCGACATTTCGTGAACGTGTGTAAGATCTTTAGATTCGCGGGTTTTGTCTTGGCAACCAGTGTAAAACTAGGTCGAATTATTATTGCACTAACCCTAGTTAACACTTGGGATACTTATCATATCGACTCAATCATGCCCATATGAATCCTTGTGGTTTAGTCAATTCAATTATGCTTGTCTTGCGACAAGGATGATCCCTTCTAAAGTAATAAACTAAATCTAATGGAGGACAATAGTTATAACTCCACCAATTCGCGTAAACATGCGGTCTATTGTATTTACGCAACACATGGTCCATGATAACTTTATCCTTCTCTGGTGCACGATAATCTGGGTACTAACTTTTCCTAGGACTACTAGGTCTTACATCAATAGTCATACCTACAACCTTGTTGTCTACACTTTGGCATCTTATGCTTTGACTCCTAAATGCGGCTCTTAATGAATGTCATTTTTCGCATGACGACTACACAATACACATCATTCTCCTAGCTACGAAGTAGTCAATGAAACTCATCCAAAGCTAGTGTTAACTTATTCCATCTTACATGCTATTTGCAAGTTCATAAGATCATCTTCGTACTCTATTATTCCTTTTCGGATAATACCTTATGGGGTTAACCTTACCTCATGAAATCATTACGAGAAGGATGTTGCCTAACATGCGGCACACGCTTATTTCTACCATGTCTAGGACGAAAGATAATGCACTTATAAATCCCATTTCCTTGCCTGGGATTAGACTCATTACTTTGATAATGTACCAAAACTACATGCAACTAGCCTTCTACTCGTTCAAATTCATGACATAATTCAACCTTGCCTAATGTTTCAAGAAATGCTTTATCACATGTATTTCTTTCCAATTTTCGTATGCAATAAAATTAAACGTAAAAATGCAATCCCTTTTATGAGCTAAGCGCGCCTAATCATGCGAGAATAACTCGAAGGAACCTGGACTTGAGGAGTCGAGGAGATGTCCACTTGTACATTTGGAGATGAGCCTCCCGCGGTCGCACCTTGTGATCTTTTTGGGGCTATCGTAGGCGTAAATTCGACTTCCGATTCGCCTTTGTGGTCTACGGAGTTTCTTGCCTTGGCATACAACCTTCCAACCTTTGCCTTTCCTCGTATGCGGAGGATTTCTTTGCGGGATGGCGCTTGCGGCAAAGGGCTTTAGGAGATCTTTAGGGAAAAACCCCGGGTTGGCACGAAGTTGATTCTCGGATGACTTGCGGATTCAAAGTCCTTTTACGAAGCCTTTTTCAGAGGCTCTTGTGGGTTCTTTACGGCCTTCACCTCCTCCTCTTCAAAGTCCCGGGGAGGGTATGAAGGGGTCTTTTTGGAAATGCGGTGGGAAGGGACCTTAAGGAGGCCCCCCCCTTAGAAGCTTCTAAAGAAGCTTGTGAGAAGCTTCTGCTTCCACAGAAACACGTGGGGGGGGGGTCGTGTTCCACGTGGCGGGGCGGCCTGAGCTGGCCAGGCGGTCTGAGCGGCAGCGATGGCGGCTGGCAGACAGGGCTGGGCGACTACAGCGCGGCGTCGGTGATCTCCTCTCCACGGCGACCTCACCTCCCTCTCCTCCACGGCCCGTCCTCACCTTCAGCTCCTCTCCCACAGCTCCTCTAGCACACCCCCTTGCTAGGGGGGTGTTTATATAGGCATGGGGGTGGGGAAGAGGGCCTCCACACACGTGGAGGACTCCCCTCATGCAGTCCCTCACTTGGCCATCCCCCCTCCACACTCCCTCTCCTCCAGCCATGCATCGGCTGGGGGAAGGGATAATAGTAAAAAACTTTGCCTTAATTTATCCTAGTGCCCTTCCCAAGCGGTCGTTCCCTTGCGGTTATACGGTCTTCAACCCCGGCTTTTAATTATCGACGTGGAGACCTCGTGAATGGTATGGTTTAAGGTACTAATAACTTGCAAAGTAGGGAATACCTTTGCACAGGGTTTACACCGCGTGCGGACAGTTAATATTTACGGTATGGAGTGAGCGGAAATATTACATTCTCTCCCCCTTAGAAGAATCGAGATGTCCTCATCTCGAGATAAACTGGGGATATTGAAGATTGAGAGAGCTTTCATCCATCCAGGTAGCATCCTCTTCGGGTAATCTTTCCACTGGACGAGGCATTCTCTCAAGGTTCTAGATCTCAACTGTCTCTCCCTGACATCTAAAATCTTTTCCGGCCTTAGTTCAAGGATTCCTTGACTAGGCATTACAATTTGTTGGTCATCAAGTACATGATTTGGGTTGGGTACATACTTTTTTAAGAGACTAATATGGAATACATTGTGAACTTTTAGGTTATCAGGAAGTTGCAATTTATAAGCATTGGGTCCTAGGCATTTGAGGATTTTATATGGTCCACAGTACCTTGGACTTAGCTTCTTGCATTTACTTAGAGATAAAGAGCTCCTCTTGGGGCGTACACGAATGAAGACCATGTCTCCTTCTCCGAAGATCCTCTCTTGGCGTTTCAAATCCGCATATGCTTTTTGTCTATCTTTGGCTGCTTGTATGTCTTGTCTTATTGGCCTTATTTGGTCATCCATGTCCTCCAACATTTGTCTTGAAGCTTCCACTCTTAGGGTAGGATCTGAAAAATTTAGAGGACTTTGACAATCATGACCATACAATGCCTGAAAAGGAGTCATTTGAATGCTCTGCTGATAAGAAGCATTGTAAGCAAATTCTACTAACGGCAAATATTGAATCCATCTCTTTGGCTCTCGACAGCAGTAAGCCCTAAGTATATCCTCAATGATTTGATTTACTCGCTCTGTTTGTCCATCTGTTTGGGGATGGTAGGCAGTGCTAAAACAGAGCTGAGTTCCAATAGCTTCAAAGATAGCTCTCCAAAAGTGTGAAGTGAAAAGAGAATCTTGATCGCTAATGATCCTTCTAGGTAACCCATGTAGCTTGAATATTTCTTTGATAAACACTCTTGCAATATCGGAGGCTTTATAGTTTGTCTTTACTGGAATCAGGTGTGCAACCTTAGTAAGCATGTCAACTACAACCATAATGGAGTTGTATCCTCCTTGGACTTGGGGTAAGCCCACCACAAAATCCATACTGATGAATTCCCATTTCATTTGGGGAATGTCAAGGGGTTGTAATTTCCCTGGCATCATGACATGTTCAGCCTTGATATGTTGGTAAGACAAACATTCGGTGACATATTTGAGGACGTCACCTTTGAGCCTCTCCCAATAATAGCTCTTCCTGACTGCATTAAGAGTTTTTGCATAGCCAGGATGTCCGGCGAAAGGGGAATCATGAGCTTCCCACAATATCTTCTGCTTAAGTGACTGGCTTGTTGGTATACATAGCCTTGTTCTATAGTAAATAAGTCCATTGTCAATAGAAAATTCATGATACTTTGCTTGCAACTTCGGATTCTGGTCCTTGGCAGATATTTCTTTTATCATTGCTTGGTAAGCTAAGTCATGGCATGCTTCCTCTCTAGCTAGTTCGAGTATAGGGTTGCTTGGCATAGATACCTTTGTAGCCAGAGATCTGGCCGTTGATGGATTCTGCAAGATTAGGGAGTTTAGGAATGCCTTGCGACTGAGTGCATCGGCAACCACATTCTCTTTCCCTGGTCGATACTTGATTTCAAAATCATATTCCTCCAATACTTCAATCCATCGACGTTGCCTCATGTTGAGCTCGTTCTGGGTAAAAATCCATTTGAGACTCTTATGATCGGTTACTAGAGTGAACTTATTTCCCAACAGATAGTGTCTCCAAAGCTTTAGAGCATGTATGACAGCTAATAACTCCAGATCATGAGTGGCATAATTCTTTTCGTGGCTCCTCAATTTCCTTGAAGAATATGCTACTGGATGACCTTCCTGCATAAGAACACACCCCAAGGCAAGAATGCTAGCATCAGTTACTACCTCGAACTCCTTATTGAGATCAGGAAGTCTCAGAATAGGTGCTGATACCAAACATTGCTTCAATTGATCGAAGCTATTTTGCTCGGGAGTTGACCATGTAATAGAAGTCTGCTTCTTTAGTAAGTCGGTAAGAGGTGCTGCAATCAAAGCATAGTTTTTGATAAAGATCCTATACCATCCTGTCAAGCCAAGAAAACTACGTATCTCTTTGACCGATACTGGTATTGGCCATTCAAGCACATCTCTGACTTTGGCCGGATCCACTGATATTCCTTCAGATGATACGATGAATCCTAGATATTCAATCTGCCATTTGAAGAATGCACACTTCTTCATTTTTGCATACAACTTATGAGACCTCATTGTCTCCAAAACAATCCGTAGTTGAGGTTCATGATCTTCTTCCCGTTTAGAATAGACTAAAATGTCATCGAAGAAGACAAGCACGAAATCATCAAGATATGGCCTAAAAATATCCTGCATTAACCTATTGAAAGTGGCAGGTGCATTTGTAAGTCCGAATGACATAACCAAGAATTCAAAGTGCCCATATCTTGTATTGAAGGCCGTTTTTGGAATATCCTCATCCTTGATCCTGATTTGATAGTAGGCTGACCTGAGATCAATTTTGGAGAAGATCTTTGCACCTTGAAGGCGGTCAAGAAGCTCATCTATTCTAGGAATAGGATACTTGTTCTTGACTGTTGATTGATTCAACCCACGGTAATTAATACATAGTCGAAGTGTCCCATCTTTCTTTTTCTGAAATAGGACTGGAGCTCCCCATGGTGAATTGCTAGGTCGGATGTAACCTTGGTTTAACAGTTGCTTGAGTTGTTCCTTCAACTCAATAACTTCCGGAATGGACATCCTATAAGGTCTCTTTGCAATTGGCGCAGCTCCAGGTATTAGCCTTATTTCATGATCAACTTCTCTTTGAAGTGGGCGTTTTGTTAACTCTTCAGAACTACGTCCCCGTATTCCTTCAGCCAAGTGACCAATTCACTTTACTTCTTTATCAATATTCATAGTCAAGACAATCGGGAAAAAGTTCTATTCCATTCATATCAGCATAGCCCTTTCGGGGCACAATTATTTCTTGGGCCGATGGAACAAGTTAATACATTAATTCGAGGAGAATAAGATATTATTGCATTCAGCTACAGGAACTGAGTAGTAGTACGGATTGGGGTCATTGATTTTCAGGAATCGATAGTTCATTGGAAGATTAGGGTATCTTTTCCTTTGATATCTATTCTTCTCACGACGTCCCAAAACCTTGATTCGGTCGGCAGGGATTCTTTGAATCACTTCCCCGTACACATACTTATTCTGGTTAACCCTTCGACCTCCAACCTGTAGGGTCGCGTTTGCGTGAGCCTCAATAAAGATGAACAGCTTTACGATCTTCAAATCCTCCATCCACTTGATTCTCTTCAAGTTAATTTGAAGGTACGCAGGTTGATAGGCAGTTATGTAATAGATCCCTGTAACACCCATCCATCTCCATTCCACGTACACAGGTGATGGATTGTAAATGCGATCTAGGATGTTCATCATCTCAACCCTTTGTCGATAATCCGTGGAATGCATCGCGGTCATAAACATGACTCGGAACACTAAGAACCTGTTCCATGCTTCATAATTCTGCAAGACAGTATTCAAAGTAAGGAAATGTTTGGGACACAACATTTTCTTTACTTCCTCTTATCAAAATTTCCTAAAAACAAATCCTTTGTTGGTTTGCTCTGATACCAACTGTAACGTGTCCACTAGAACTATTCAGGACACGTCTTAGCAGTCCATCGGAAAGGATGTCTAGAAAACTCCGCCCGGCACTCCCATGGAATGTTACGGGTTTTGCAATCTAGGTCTTCCCGAGTCTGCCACGTAGCGGAAGTATCCTGGCCGTTCCCACTTAGGATCGACCTGAATTTGGGTTTCCCTGTTTGGTCATTAGCTAGCAACAACTAGCGTCAGACCCGAGCGAACTACTTTACGCAGAAACGCCAGGTCCGTAGCGGATTCACGCTGCACTTGGTTCAAGGAGAATGGGAAACGAGAGGGATGCAAGGCTCGACCTCTCTGCCATAAGGCATAGTCCCATTCCGTTCCCCTAAAACAGCGTAAATCGAGTAGGATGTAAGTCTAGGTCATCATCCTCGTTATTCGCTTTGATGCTGAAGATTAACCTGCTGTTCGTCGAAGATTTTGAGAAAAGATCCCGGCTAACCGGGACCACCCATCCATAGGACAGACCCATGGTCCATCCTCCGCACTTTCCTCGGTTTGTTTTAGTTATGTAATTACCTACCACATTAGTTTGACATATACAAACAGCTTCTTTGATTAACCCTGTTATGCACCGGTTCCTTCACGTAATCTTATCACAGGACATAGAGAAAACAATGCCAAACAACTCCTTTATTATCATTTTATCCTTTTATCTTTGAAATACAAGGAGTTCCCGCCCGTAGGCGTATTAATAATCCGCCCGAAGGCTATCCAGTAATCCACCAGGGATCACTAATCCAAGTTTCCGCCCGTAGACTAGTATGCGGGCCTCGAGATCCAATCCCGAGTCACGTTAGCCTCTTGTGCAGGGCCCGGAAGGCGAGGGATTTACGGCCAGAGCCCCCTCTGGCACCCAAGCGTCCTCCTGCTCCAAGTAGAACTCAACGGAGAGACCTCTCACGGCGGGTTCGGTCCACGTTCCCGGCGCGGTTAACAACCCCCTTGGTTAGGGTTAGGCAGGCAGTCGGGGGTAACTGAAGCTGCCTCTCCCTTCAGGCTTCAACCTGAAGTATTTAGATATATTTTCATCCTTTAGTTCATTGAGCAAACAATGCAAACAGTGCTTTCCAAACTGTTATAAGCACAATCAATTTCCAATGGTCGTTCAGCTGGCAAACTGTTAAGGAGTGACTCCTTTTCTCCGAATGCAACCCGCATTCGATCCGGAATCAATTGCAACTTAGCAAGATTCCTATCATTCTTGGGTTAGGGTCATACCCTACCAATGCTTAAGGTTCTGTTGTGGCAGGATCCAGCGACCATGTCGCTTTAGTTTATTGTCGGGTCATTCGCAAATACCTAACTTTCCTTTTCCTTGGCAATTATTCCCCAAGAAAAGTGAGTAACAGGATGATTACTCATCCTCTTGTAAATTAACTTGCCAACCTCATTTCGAGAGATGACAAAACTCTCTTGTGGACAAATCTCAAGTCTATACAATGTTGCAGCTTTTTGCACATGTATTGCATCTAATTCCATGGGATCATTCCATTGCTTAGTGTTTTCCGTTCACGGAATTTACCCCAGCCGAGTAACAGGGTTTTAGGGTATCCTCTAAATCATTCCTAATTAGGTTGACCCATGGTTCTAGAAATATGCAACTCCGTCGGAGTTTCATCATTTTGAATGATCCTTAGGATAAAACCTTAGATCATTTCATGCATGAACATCCAATTGCTTCGACATTTCGTGAACGTGTGTAAGATCTTTAGATTCGCGGGTTTTGTCTTGGCAACCAGTGTAAAACTAGGTCGAATTATTATTGCACTAACCCTAGTTAACACTTGGGATACTTATCATATCGACTCAATCATGCCCATATGAATCCTTGTGGTTTAGTCAATTCAATTATGCTTGTCTTGCGACAAGGATGATCCCTTCTAAAGTAATAAACTAAATCTAATGGAGGACAATAGTTATAACTCCACCAATTCGCGTAAACATGCGGTCTATTGTATTTACGCAACACATGGTCCATGATAACTTTATCCTTCTCTGGTGCACGATAATCTGGGTACTAACTTTTCCTAGGACTACTAGGTCTTACATCAATAGTCATACCTACAACCTTGTTGTCTACACTTTGGCATCTTATGCTTTGACTCCTAAATGCGGCTCTTAATGAATGTCATTTTTCGCATGACGACTACACAATACACATCATTCTCCTAGCTACGAAGTAGTCAATGAAACTCATCCAAAGCTAGTGTTAACTTATTCCATCTTACATGCTATTTGCAAGTTCATAAGATCATCTTCGTACTCTATTATTCCTTTTCGGATAATACCTTATGGGGTTAACCTTACCTCATGAAATCATTACGAGAAGGATGTTGCCTAACATGCGGCACACGCTTATTTCTACCATGTCTAGGACGAAAGATAATGCACTTATAAATCCCATTTCCTTGCCTGGGATTAGACTCATTACTTTGATAATGTACCAAAACTACATGCAACTAGCCTTCTACTCGTTCAAATTCATGACATAATTCAACCTTGCCTAATGTTTCAAGAAATGCTTTATCACATGTATTTCTTTCCAATTTTCGTATGCAATAAAATTAAACGTAAAAATGCAATCCCTTTTATGAGCTAAGCGCGCCTAATCATGCGAGAATAACTCGAAGGAACCTGGACTTGAGGAGTCGAGGAGATGTCCACTTGTACATTTGGAGATGAGCCTCCCGCGGTCGCACCTTGTGATCTTTTTGGGGCTATCGTAGGCGTAAATTCGACTTCCGATTCGCCTTTGTGGTCTACGGAGTTTCTTGCCTTGGCATACAACCTTCCAACCTTTGCCTTTCCTCGTATGCGGAGGATTTCTTTGCGGGATGGCGCTTGCGGCAAAGGGCTTTAGGAGATCTTTAGGGAAAAACCCCGGGTTGGCACGAAGTTGATTCTCGGATGACTTGCGGATTCAAAGTCCTTTTACGAAGCCTTTTTCAGAGGCTCTTGTGGGTTCTTTACGGCCTTCACCTCCTCCTCTTCAAAGTCCCGGGGAGGGTATGAAGGGGTCTTTTTGGAAATGCGGTGGGAAGGGACCTTAAGGAGGCCCCCCCCTTAGAAGCTTCTAAAGAAGCTTGTGAGAAGCTTCTGCTTCCACAGAAACACGTGGGGGGGGGGTCGTGTTCCACGTGGCGGGGCGGCCTGAGCTGGCCAGGCGGTCTGAGCGGCAGCGATGGCGGCTGGCAGACAGGGCTGGGCGACTACAGCGCGGCGTCGGTGATCTCCTCTCCACGGCGACCTCACCTCCCTCTCCTCCACGGCCCGTCCTCACCTTCAGCTCCTCTCCCACAGCTCCTCTAGCACACCCCCTTGCTAGGGGGGTGTTTATATAGGCATGGGGGTGGGGAAGAGGGCCTCCACACACGTGGAGGACTCCCCTCATGCAGTCCCTCACTTGGCCATCCCCCCTCCACACTCCCTCTCCTCCAGCCATGCATCGGCTGGGGGAAGGGATAATAGTAAAAAACTTTGCCTTAATTTATCCTAGTGCCCTTCCCAAGCGGTCGTTCCCTTGCGGTTATACGGTCTTCAACCCCGGCTTTTAATTATCGACGTGGAGACCTCGTGAATGGTATGGTTTAAGGTACTAATAACTTGCAAAGTAGGGAATACCTTTGCACAGGGTTTACACCGCGTGCGGACAGTTAATATTTACGGTATGGAGTGAGCGGAAATATTACATTCTCTCCCCCTTAGAAGAATCGAGATGTCCTCATCTCGAGATAAACTGGGGATATTGAAGATTGAGAGAGCTTTCATCCATCCAGGTAGCATCCTCTTCGGGTAATCTTTCCACTGGACGAGGCATTCTCTCAAGGTTCTAGATCTCAACTGTCTCTCCCTGACATCTAAAATCTTTTCCGGCCTTAGTTCAAGGATTCCTTGACTAGGCATTACAATTTGTTGGTCATCAAGTACATGATTTGGGTTGGGTACATACTTTTTTAAGAGACTAATATGGAATACATTGTGAACTTTTAGGTTATCAGGAAGTTGCAATTTATAAGCATTGGGTCCTAGGCATTTGAGGATTTTATATGGTCCACAGTACCTTGGACTTAGCTTCTTGCATTTACTTAGAGATAAAGAGCTCCTCTTGGGGCGTACACGAATGAAGACCATGTCTCCTTCTCCGAAGATCCTCTCTTGGCGTTTCAAATCCGCATATGCTTTTTGTCTATCTTTGGCTGCTTGTATGTCTTGTCTTATTGGCCTTATTTGGTCATCCATGTCCTCCAACATTTGTCTTGAAGCTTCCACTCTTAGGGTAGGATCTGAAAAATTTAGAGGACTTTGACAATCATGACCATACAATGCCTGAAAAGGAGTCATTTGAATGCTCTGCTGATAAGAAGCATTGTAAGCAAATTCTACTAACGGCAAATATTGAATCCATCTCTTTGGCTCTCGACAGCAGTAAGCCCTAAGTATATCCTCAATGATTTGATTTACTCGCTCTGTTTGTCCATCTGTTTGGGGATGGTAGGCAGTGCTAAAACAGAGCTGAGTTCCAATAGCTTCAAAGATAGCTCTCCAAAAGTGTGAAGTGAAAAGAGAATCTTGATCGCTAATGATCCTTCTAGGTAACCCATGTAGCTTGAATATTTCTTTGATAAACACTCTTGCAATATCGGAGGCTTTATAGTTTGTCTTTACTGGAATCAGGTGTGCAACCTTAGTAAGCATGTCAACTACAACCATAATGGAGTTGTATCCTCCTTGGACTTGGGGTAAGCCCACCACAAAATCCATACTGATGAATTCCCATTTCATTTGGGGAATGTCAAGGGGTTGTAATTTCCCTGGCATCATGACATGTTCAGCCTTGATATGTTGGTAAGACAAACATTCGGTGACATATTTGAGGACGTCACCTTTGAGCCTCTCCCAATAATAGCTCTTCCTGACTGCATTAAGAGTTTTTGCATAGCCAGGATGTCCGGCGAAAGGGGAATCATGAGCTTCCCACAATATCTTCTGCTTAAGTGACTGGCTTGTTGGTATACATAGCCTTGTTCTATAGTAAATAAGTCCATTGTCAATAGAAAATTCATGATACTTTGCTTGCAACTTCGGATTCTGGTCCTTGGCAGATATTTCTTTTATCATTGCTTGGTAAGCTAAGTCATGGCATGCTTCCTCTCTAGCTAGTTCGAGTATAGGGTTGCTTGGCATAGATACCTTTGTAGCCAGAGATCTGGCCGTTGATGGATTCTGCAAGATTAGGGAGTTTAGGAATGCCTTGCGACTGAGTGCATCGGCAACCACATTCTCTTTCCCTGGTCGATACTTGATTTCAAAATCATATTCCTCCAATACTTCAATCCATCGACGTTGCCTCATGTTGAGCTCGTTCTGGGTAAAAATCCATTTGAGACTCTTATGATCGGTTACTAGAGTGAACTTATTTCCCAACAGATAGTGTCTCCAAAGCTTTAGAGCATGTATGACAGCTAATAACTCCAGATCATGAGTGGCATAATTCTTTTCGTGGCTCCTCAATTTCCTTGAAGAATATGCTACTGGATGACCTTCCTGCATAAGAACACACCCCAAGGCAAGAATGCTAGCATCAGTTACTACCTCGAACTCCTTATTGAGATCAGGAAGTCTCAGAATAGGTGCTGATACCAAACATTGCTTCAATTGATCGAAGCTATTTTGCTCGGGAGTTGACCATGTAATAGAAGTCTGCTTCTTTAGTAAGTCGGTAAGAGGTGCTGCAATCAAAGCATAGTTTTTGATAAAGATCCTATACCATCCTGTCAAGCCAAGAAAACTACGTATCTCTTTGACCGATACTGGTATTGGCCATTCAAGCACATCTCTGACTTTGGCCGGATCCACTGATATTCCTTCAGATGATACGATGAATCCTAGATATTCAATCTGCCATTTGAAGAATGCACACTTCTTCATTTTTGCATACAACTTATGAGACCTCATTGTCTCCAAAACAATCCGTAGTTGAGGTTCATGATCTTCTTCCCGTTTAGAATAGACTAAAATGTCATCGAAGAAGACAAGCACGAAATCATCAAGATATGGCCTAAAAATATCCTGCATTAACCTATTGAAAGTGGCAGGTGCATTTGTAAGTCCGAATGACATAACCAAGAATTCAAAGTGCCCATATCTTGTATTGAAGGCCGTTTTTGGAATATCCTCATCCTTGATCCTGATTTGATAGTAGGCTGACCTGAGATCAATTTTGGAGAAGATCTTTGCACCTTGAAGGCGGTCAAGAAGCTCATCTATTCTAGGAATAGGATACTTGTTCTTGACTGTTGATTGATTCAACCCACGGTAATTAATACATAGTCGAAGTGTCCCATCTTTCTTTTTCTGAAATAGGACTGGAGCTCCCCATGGTGAATTGCTAGGTCGGATGTAACCTTGGTTTAACAGTTGCTTGAGTTGTTCCTTCAACTCAATAACTTCCGGAATGGACATCCTATAAGGTCTCTTTGCAATTGGCGCAGCTCCAGGTATTAGCCTTATTTCATGATCAACTTCTCTTTGAAGTGGGCGTTTTGTTAACTCTTCAGAACTACGTCCCCGTATTCCTTCAGCCAAGTGACCAATTCACTTTACTTCTTTATCAATATTCATAGTCAAGACAATCGGGAAAAAGTTCTATTCCATTCATATCAGCATAGCCCTTTCGGGGCACAATTATTTCTTGGGCCGATGGAACAAGTTAATACATTAATTCGAGGAGAATAAGATATTATTGCATTCAGCTACAGGAACTGAGTAGTAGTACGGATTGGGGTCATTGATTTTCAGGAATCGATAGTTCATTGGAAGATTAGGGTATCTTTTCCTTTGATATCTATTCTTCTCACGACGTCCCAAAACCTTGATTCGGTCGGCAGGGATTCTTTGAATCACTTCCCCGTACACATACTTATTCTGGTTAACCCTTCGACCTCCAACCTGTAGGGTCGCGTTTGCGTGAGCCTCAATAAAGATGAACAGCTTTACGATCTTCAAATCCTCCATCCACTTGATTCTCTTCAAGTTAATTTGAAGGTACGCAGGTTGATAGGCAGTTATGTAATAGATCCCTGTAACACCCATCCATCTCCATTCCACGTACACAGGTGATGGATTGTAAATGCGATCTAGGATGTTCATCATCTCAACCCTTTGTCGATAATCCGTGGAATGCATCGCGGTCATAAACATGACTCGGAACACTAAGAACCTGTTCCATGCTTCATAATTCTGCAAGACAGTATTCAAAGTAAGGAAATGTTTGGGACACAACATTTTCTTTACTTCCTCTTATCAAAATTTCCTAAAAACAAATCCTTTGTTGGTTTGCTCTGATACCAACTGTAACGTGTCCACTAGAACTATTCAGGACACGTCTTAGCAGTCCATCGGAAAGGATGTCTAGAAAACTCCGCCCGGCACTCCCATGGAATGTTACGGGTTTTGCAATCTAGGTCTTCCCGAGTCTGCCACGTAGCGGAAGTATCCTGGCCGTTCCCACTTAGGATCGACCTGAATTTGGGTTTCCCTGTTTGGTCATTAGCTAGCAACAACTAGCGTCAGACCCGAGCGAACTACTTTACGCAGAAACGCCAGGTCCGTAGCGGATTCACGCTGCACTTGGTTCAAGGAGAATGGGAAACGAGAGGGATGCAAGGCTCGACCTCTCTGCCATAAGGCATAGTCCCATTCCGTTCCCCTAAAACAGCGTAAATCGAGTAGGATGTAAGTCTAGGTCATCATCCTCGTTATTCGCTTTGATGCTGAAGATTAACCTGCTATTCGTCGAAGATTTTGAGAAAAGATCCCGGCTAACCGGGACCACCCATCCATAGGACAGACCCATGGTCCATCCTCCGCACTTTCCTCGGTTTGTTTTAGTTATGTAATTACCTACCACATTAGTTTGACATATACAAACAGCTTCTTTGATTAACCCTGTTATGCACTGGTTCCTTCACGTAATCTTATCACATGACATAAAGAAAACAATGCCAAACAACTCCTTTATTATCATTTTATCCTTTTATCTTTGAAATACAAGGAGTTCCCGCCCGTAGGCGTATTCATAATCCGCCCGAAGGCTATCCAGTAATCCACCAGGGATCACTAATCCAAGTTTCCGCCCGTAGACTAGTATGCGGGCCTCGAGATCCAATCCCGAGTCACGTTAGCCTCTTGTGCAGGGCCCGGAAGGCGAGGGATTTACGGCCAGAGCCCCCTCTGGCACCCAAGCGTCCTCCTGCTCCAAGTAGAACTCAACGGAGAGACCTCTCACGGCGGGTTCGGTCCACGTTCCCGGCACGGTTAACAACCCCCTTGGTTAGGGTTAGGCAGGCAGTCGGGGGTAACTGAAGCTGCCTCTCCCTTCAGGCTTCAACCTGAAGTATTTAGATATATTTTCGTCCTTTAGTTCATTGAGCAAACAATGCAAACAGTGCTTTCCAAACTGTTATAAGCACAATCAATTTCCAATGGTCGTTCAGCTGGCAAACTGTTAAGGAGTGACTTCTTTCCTCCGAATGCAACCTGCATTCGATCCGGAATCAATTGCAACTTGGCAAGATTCCTATCATTCTTGGGTTAGGGTCATACCCTACCAATGCTTAAGGTTCTGTTGTGGTAGGATCCAGCGACCATCTCGCTTTAGTTTATTGTTGGGTCATTCACAAATACCTAACTTTCCTTTTCCTTGGCAATTATTCCCCAAGAAAAGTGAGTAACAGGATGATTACTCATCCTCTTGTAAATTAACTTGCCAACCTCATTTCGAGAGATGACAAAACTCTCTTGTGGACAAATCTCAAGTCTATACAATGTTGCAGCTTTTTGCACATGTATTGCATCTAATTCCACGGGATCATTCCATTTCTTAGTGTTTTCCGTTCACGGAATTTACCCCAGCCGAGTAACAGGGTTTTAGGGTATCCTCTAAATCATTCCTAATTAGGTTGACCCATGGTTCTAGAAATATGCAACTCCGTCGGAGTTTCATCATTTTGAATGATCCTTAGGATAAAACCTTAGATCATTTCATGCATGAACATCCAATTGCTTCGACATTTCGTGAACGTGTGTAAGATCTTTAGATTCGCGGGTTTTGTCTTGGCAACCAGTGTAAAACTAGGTCGAATTATTATTGCACTAACCCTAGTTAACACTTGGGATACTTATCATATCGACTCAATCATGCCCATATGAATCCTTGTGGTTTAGTCAATTCAATTATGCTTGTCTTGCGACAAGGATGATCCCTTCTAAAGTAATAAACTAAATCTAATGGAGGACAATAGTTATAACTCCACCAATTCGCGTAAACATGCGGTCTATTGTATTTACGCAACACATGGTCCATGATAACTTTATCCTTCTCTGGTGCACGATAATCTGGGTACTAACTTTTCCTAGGACTACTAGGTCTTACATCAATAGTCATACCTACAACCTTGTTGTCTACACTTTGGCATCTTATGCTTTGACTCCTAAATGCGGCTCTTAATGAATGTCATTTTTCGCATGACGACTACACAATACACATCATTCTCCTAGCTACGAAGTAGTCAATGAAACTCATCCAAAGCTAGTGTTAACTTATTCCATCTTACATGCTATTTGCAAGTTCATAAGATCATCTTCGTACTCTATTATTCCTTTTCGGATAATACCTTATGGGGTTAACCTTGCCTCATGAAATCATTACGAGAAGGATGTTGCCTAACATGCGGCACACGCTTATTTCTACCATGTCTAGGACGAAAGATAATGCACTTATAAATCCCATTTCCTTGCCTGGGATTAGACTCATTACTTTGATAATGTACCAAAACTACATGCAACTAGCCTTCTACTCGTTCAAATTCATGACATAATTCAACCTTGCCTAATGTTTCAAGAAATGCTTTATCACATGTATTTCTTTCCAATTTTCGTATGCAATAAAATTAAACGTAAAAATGCAATCCCTTTTATGAGCTAAGCGCGCCTAATCATGCGAGAATAACTCGAAGGAACCTGGACTTGAGGAGTCGGGGAGATGTCCACTTGTACATTCGGAGATGAGCCTCCCGCGGTCGCACCTTGTGATCTTTTTGGGGCCATCGTAGGCGTAAATTCGACTTCCGATTCGCCTTTGTGGTCTACGGAGTTTCTTGCCTTGGCATACAACCTTCCAACCTTTGCCTTTCCTCGTATGCGGAGGATTTCTTTGCGGGATGGCGCTTGCGGCAAAGGGCTTTAGGAGATCTTTAGGGAAAAACCCCGGGTTGGCACGGAGTTGATTCTCGGATGACTTGCGGCTTCAAAGTCCTTTTACGAAGCCTTTTTCAGAGGCTCTTGTGGGTTCTTTACGGCCTTCACCTCCTCCTCTTCAAAGTCCCGGGGAGGGTATGAAGGGGTCTTTTTGGAAATGCGGTGGGAAGGGACCTTAAGGAGGCCCCCCCCTTAGAAGCTTCTAAAGAAGCTTGTGAGAAGCTTCTGCTTCCACAGAAACACGTGGGGGGGGGTCGTGTTCCACGTGGCGGGGCGGCCTGAGCTGGCCGGGCGGTCTGAGCGGCAGCGATGGCGGCTGGCGGACAGGGCTGGGCGACTACAACGCGGCGTCGGCGATCTCCTCTCCACGGCGACCTCACCTCCCTCTCCTCCACGGCCCGTCCTCACCTTCAGCTCCTCTCCCACAGCTCCTCTAGCACACCCCCTTGCTAGGGGGGTGTTTATATAGGCATGGGGGTGGGGAAGAGGGCCTCCACACACGTGGAGGACTCCCCTCATGCAGTCCCTCACTTGGCCATCCCCCCTCCACACTCCCTCTCCTCCAGCCATGCATCGGCTGGGGGAAGGGATAAAAATTTGCCTTAATTTATCCTATTGCCCTTCCCAAGCGGTCGTTTCCTTGCGGTTATACGGTCTTCAACCCCGGCTTTTAATTATCGACGTGGAGACCTCGTGAATGGTATGGTTTAAGTTACTAATAACTTGCGAAGTAGGGAATACCTTTGCACAGGGTTTACACCGCGTGCGGACAGTTAATATTTACGGTACGGAGTGAGCGGAAATATTACAGGATGGTTAAATCGATACAATATACTCCAAGTGCTAGCTAGGGTTTAGCACATTAAGGACTTGACCTAGTTTCACGCACCTGTTACCAAGACGAACCTTTAAACCAAAGGTCCTACCCACATTCACGGAATGTAGGGCACAATTGGACGCTCATGCGTAAAACGATCTAAGGTTTCTACCCTAAAGATTACTCGTTCAAATGATGAAACTCAGATTAAGTTGGAATTCCTAGGACCTTGTTGGCCTAGTGTAATTAGGAATGGGTTGGGTAAGAAGACACCCTAAACCCTGCCTCTCGTCTGGAGATAATTCCGTGACCAAAAAAATGCCATTCAATGGGTGAAATGATCCCATGGAATAGATGCAACACTTGTGCAATAAGTTGCAACGTCGCATAGACTTGTGGTTTGTTCACAAGAGAGTTTTGCCATTTCTTGGAATGAGGTTGGCAAGTTCTTGCAAGAGGATGAGTAGTCATCCTGTTATATCACCTTTCTTGGGAAAAATTGCTAAGTAAAGGGAAGTTAGGTATTCACTTGGAAGCAAATGATCAATCAATAAATTGGAGCAACATGGTCGCCAGGATTTACTGTTAATAAAACCTAAGGTATTGGTTAAGTTGGGTTAACAGGGTATGGCCCTAACCCAAGGACAATAGGGTGAACAAACAAACCCTTGGGGATCTTGCCAAGTCACAATTGATCCCGGATCGAATGCTGGATGCATTCGGAGAGAAGGATTCACTCCTTAGAAATTGGCCAAATAAACGATCACTGGAATTGACTGTGCTTGTAACAATTTAGAAAGCACTGTTTGCATTGTTTGCTCAAGGAACTAAAGGATGAAAAGATATCTAAAGATTCAGGTTGAAGGCCTGAAGGGACTGGTAGCTTCAGTTACCCTCGACTGCCTACCTGACCCTAACCAAGGGGGTTGTTGACCGCGCCAGGAACGTGGACCGAACCTGCCGCGAGAGGTCTCTCCGTTGAGTTCTACTTGGAGCAGGAGGATGCTTGGGTGCCAGGGGGGGCTCTGGCCGTAAATCCCTCGCCTTCCGGGTCCTGCACAAGAGGCTAACGTGACTCGGGATTGGATCTCGAGGCCCGTATACTAGTCTACAGGCAGAAGCTTGGAATAGTGATCCCTGGCGGATTACTGGATAGCCTTCGGGCGGATTATGGACAAGCCTACGAGCGAAACTCCTTGTATTTCAAAGATAAAATGATGAAATGATAATAAAGAATTTGGCTGATATTGTTTTTCTATGTCACGTGATAAGATTAGGTGAAGGAACCAGTGCTTAACAGGAGTAATTAAAGAAGCTGATTGTTATATGTCAAATTAATGTGTTAGATAATTACATAACTAAAACAAACTGAGGAAAGTGCGGAGGATGGGCCATGGGTCCGTCCTACGATTGGGTGGTCCCGGTTAGCCGGGAACTTTTTTCAAAAATCTCGAAGAACAGCGGGATGATCATCATCATCAAAACGAATAAATGAGAGCAATGACCAAGAGTTACGTCTTACCCGATTTACGCTGTTTAAGGGGAACGGAATGGGACTATGCCTTATGGCAGAGAGGTTGAGCCTTGCATCCCTCTCGTTTCCCATTCTCCTTGAACGAAGTACAACATGAATCTACTTCCGACCTGGCGTTTCTACGTAAAGTAGTTTGCTCGGGTCTGATGCTAGTTGCTGTTAGCTAATGACCAAATCAGGAAAACCCTAATTCAGGTCGATCCTAAGTGGGAACGGCCAGGATACTTCCGCTACGTGGCAGACGCGGGAAGACCTAGATCGCAAGTCCCGTAACATTCCATGGGAATGCCGGGCGGAGCTTTCTAGACATCCTTTCCGATGGATTGCTAAGACGTGTCCTGGATGATTCTAGTGGCCACGCTACAGTTGGTATCAGAGCAAACCAACAAAGGACTTTTTTTAAAGAAATTTTAATAAGAAGAAGTAAAGCAAAAGTTACTATTCCAAACATTTCCTTACTTCAATGCTGTCTTGCAGAATTATGAAGCATGGAACAGGTTCTTAGTATTCCGAGTCATGTTTATGACCGTGATGCATTCCACGGATTATCGATAAAGGGTTGAGATGATGAACATCCTAGACCGCATTTACAATCCATCGCCTGTGTACGTGGAACGGAGATGGATGGGTGTTTCAGGGATCTATTACATAACTGCCTATCGACCTGCGTACCTCCAAATTAACTTGAAGAGAATCAAGTGGATGGAGGATTTAAAGATCGTGAAGCTGTTCGTCTTTGTTGAGGCTCACGCAAACGCGACCTTACAGGTCGGGGGTCGAAGGGTTAACCAGAATAAGTATGTGTACGGGGAAGTGATTCAAAGAATCCTTGCCGACCGAATCAAGGTTTTGGGGCGTCATGAGAAGAATGGATATCGAAGGAAAAGATACCCTAATCTTCCAATGAACTATCGATTTCTGAAAATCGATGACCCAAATCCGTACTACTACTCAGTTCCTGTAGCTGAATGCAACAACATCTTATTCTCCATCGCCCCAAGAAATAATTGTACCTCGAAAGGGCTATGCTGATATGAATGGAATAAAACTTTTTTTTAAAATCAACGATTGTCTTGACTATGAATATTGATAAAGAAGTAAAGTGATTTGGTCACTTAGCTAAAGGAATATGCGGACGTAGTTCCTAAAGAGTTAACAGAACTCCCGCTTCAAAGAGAAGTAGATCATGAGATCAAGCTAGTAATAGGAGCTGCGCCAATTGAGAAGAGACCCTATAGAATGTCTATACCGGAAGCAATTGAACTGAAGGAACAACTCAAGCAAGTGCTAGATCAGAGGGCTACATCCGTCCTAGCAGTTCACCATGAGAAGCACCTGTACTGTTCTAGAAAAAGAAAGATGGAACACTTCGACTATGTATTGATTACAGAGGGTTGAATCAATCAACAGTCAAGAACAAATATCATATTCCTAGAATAGATGAGCTTCTTGATAGTCTTCAGGGTGCCAAGATCTTCTCTAAGATTATCTTAGGTCTGGTTACTATCAGATAAGAATCAAGGAAGAAGATATCCCAAAGACGACCTTCAGCACTAGATATGGACACTTTGAGTTCTAGTTATGTCATTAGGGCTTACGAATGTGCCTGCCACATTCAATAGGTTAATGCAGGATATCTTTAGACCATATCTTGATAACTTCGTGCTCCTCTTCTTTGATGACACTCTGGTTGTTTCAAACAGGAAGGAGATCATGAACCCCAACTTCGGATTTTCCTTGAGACAAGGAGATCACACAAGCTGTATGCTAAGATGACGAAATGCACATTCCTCAAACGTCAGATTGGTTATTTGGGATTCATCATATCAGCAGAAGGAATCTCAGTGGAACCGGCCTAAGTCAGAAATGTTCTAGGATGGCCAAATACCAACAACTGTCAAAGAAATATGCAGCTTTCTTGGATCGACAAGATGGTATAGGGTCTTCATCAAAAACTATGCTTTGATTGCAGCACCTTTGACATAATTATTGAAGAAGCAAACGTCCATTGCATGGTCAACTGCCGAACAAACTAGCTTTGATAGGTTGAAGCAAAGTTTGGTATCAGCACCGATTCTAAAACTTCTAGACCACAGTAAGGAGTAGAGGTAGTAACTGATACTAGCATGCTTATGTAGAAAAGTCATCCTATAGCCTAATCTTCAAGAAACTGAAGAGCCATGAAAAGAATTATGCTACCCATGATCTTGAACTTTTAGTTGTCAAACTTTGGAGACACTACCTGCTGGGTAACAAGTTTACGCTAGTGACTTATCATAAAAAGTCTCAAGTGGAACTTTACCTAGAACAAGCTCAACATGAGGCAATGTCAGTGGATTGAAGTGCTGGAGGAGTGTGACCTTAAGATCAAGTACCGAACTGGAAAGGAGTATGTAGTTGCTGATGCACTCAGTCGCAAGGCATTCCTTAATTCTCTAATCTTGCAAAATCCATCAATAGCTAGATCTCTAGCCACAAAGGTGTCAATGCCAAACAACCCCATACTTGAGCTAGCTAGAGAGGAAGGATGCCATGATCTAGCCTATCAAAGGATGCTAAGGGAAATCTCTATCGAGGACCAGGAACAAAAGCTAGAGGCTAAGTATCATGAATTCTCTGTCAATAGTGGACTTGTCTACTATAGGACGAGAGTATGTATACCAGCAAGCTAGTCACTTAAGTAGAAGATATTGTGGGAAGCTCATGATTCCCCTTTCTCAGGACATCCTGGCTATGCCAAGACTCTCATTGCAGTTAGGAAAAGCTACCATTGGGAGAGGCTTAATGGTGACATTCTCAAATATTTTATTGAGTGTTTGTCTTGTCAATGTATCAAAGACAAACATGTCAAAATGCCAGGGAAGTTACAACCACTTGACGTTCCCCAAATGAAATGGGAATTCATCAGTATGGACTTTGTTGACTGGCCTACCCCAAGTTTAGGGAGGATACCACTCCATCATGGTTGTGGTTGACATGTTGACAAAGGTTGCATACCTTATTCTGGTAAAGACAAACTATAAAGCCTCAGATATTGCAAGGTTGTTTATCAAGGAGATATTCAAGCTACATGGGTTACCCAGAAGAATCATTAGTGATCATGATTCTCTCTTCACATCACACTTCTGGAGAGCTATCTTTGAAGCTATTGGGACTCAACTCTGTTTTAATACAGCTTACCATCCCCAAACTGATGACCAAACGGAGAAAATAAATCAAGTCATCAAGGACATGCTTAGGGCACACTGCTGTCGTGAGCCAAAAAGGTGGATTCAATACTTGCCTTCAGTTGAATTTGCCTACAATACTTCTTACGAACAAGGTATTCAGATGACCCCTTTCCAGGCATTGTATGGTCATGATTGTCGAAGTCCCCTAAACTTTTCTGATCCAAACCTAAGAGTTGAAGCATCAAGACAGATGTTGAAAGACATGAATGATCAAATAAAGTCAATAAGACAAGACATACAAGCAGCCAAGGATAGACAAAAGGCATACGCAGATTTGAAACATCAAGTAAGAGTCTTCGAAGAAGGAGACATGGTCTTCATTCGTGTGCGCCCTAAAAAGAGTTCCCTATCCTTAGGAGATTGCAAGAAGCTAAGTCCAAGGTATTCTTGACCATACAAGATCCTTAAGTGCCTAGGACCTATTGCTGATAGATTGCAACTCCTTGAAAACCTAAAGGTTCATAATATATTCCATATCAGCCTATTGAAGAAGTATGTACCTAATCCTAACCATGTACTCGATGACAACCAAGTTGTAATGCCTAGTCAAGGAGTCCTTGAACTAAGGCATGACAGGATCTTAGATGTTAGGGAGAGACAACTGAGATCCAGAACCTTGAGAGAGTGCCTCGTCCAGTGGAAAGTTTATCCCAAGGAGGATGCCACTTGGATGGATGAAAGCACTCTTAACCATCAATATCCCCTAGTTTATCTCGAGATGAGGACATCTCGATTCCTCCAAGGGGGAGACAATGTAATATTTTCGTTGTAAATATTTCCTGTCAAGATTGTGGGAGAGAAGGAAGGAGTCTCGCTTGAAGCTTTCTTGCTTGCACAATGGGGGAAGACACACAAGGGTGGAGGCTGAAAACAGTTTTCCTCTTCTTAGTTGTGTAAGACAAAAGAACTCAAGTACAAAGAAATAGAAGAACCCTATATATGGGTCTCAAACCAAACTCAACTAACTAAGGTGGCATACTAACTGAGCCACGAACTAGAGTAGATAAGGATAGCTATCATGTAGCTATTATTCATGGGTGGTGTACCAACCGCGTCTGCAACTGACAAGTCGGTGACATAAATACACAACGGTCACCCTGGCGTATCACGAGTGGAGCTCGATATCTCAACACTCCCCCTCAAGCTCAATCCCAATTCCTGCACACCAAGCATGTCTCTGAAATTGTGCAGCTTCTCTGCGCCCAATGCCTTCGTGAATATGTCAGCCACCTGATCCTCTGTGCTGACATAAACTAGATCAATAAGACCTAGTAAAACCCTCTCTCGCACATAGTGATAATGCACCTCAATGTGCTTTGTTCTAGCATGATAGACTGGGTTATTTGCCAAGTGTATACTACTCATGTTGTCACAATAAATGACAACTGGCCCATCTGTAGACTGATGCATATCATAAAGTAGCTTATGTAACCAAGCTACCTCACATGCAGCCATTGCTGCACCCCTGTACTCAGCCTCTGTGCTCGACAAGGCAACTGTAGGCTGTTTCTTGCTGCTCCAAGTGACTGCAGCACTCCCAAAAGAGAACACATATCCACTGGTAGATCGTCTATCAGAAATGCTACCAGCCCAATCAGCATCGGTGTATCCATGCAACTGTATCTGAACCCCAGTCTCATAAAATAGTCCATACTGCAATGTGGACTTCACATACCTGAGTATGCGTCTAGCCGCATCCAAATGTGGTTTCCTTGGAGCCTGCATAAACTGACTTACCAATCCAACAGCATAGCTCAAATCTGGCCTGG
Organism: Lygodium microphyllum; assembly: GCF_053477565.2. Taxonomy (NCBI): domain Eukaryota; kingdom Viridiplantae; phylum Streptophyta; class Polypodiopsida; order Schizaeales; family Lygodiaceae; genus Lygodium; species Lygodium microphyllum. Next base: position 76,272,635 of record NC_141158.1, read on the forward strand.
TAATAGTCATATAAATCAAACTTCCTACTATGCGTCTGTACATAGTAGGGTCTTCTAGAAGCTCACCTGCATCTGTGCTCAGCTTTACATTTTGCTCCAAAGGAACTGAAATAGGCTTACAGCCTGCCATCCCATATTTGGACAGCATGTCCAATCCATACTGCCTCTGCAAGAGCTGTATCCCACTTGGTGATCTAATCACCTCAATGCCCAAGAAATAACGCAGCTCTCCCAAATCCTTCATCTCAAACTTCTGCTTCAATAGCATTTTCACATGAAGGATATCTTCATCACTGTCACCTGTCATAATCAAATCATCAACATAAATGACAAGTAGCATAATACCTTTCTCTGTTTTTCTCACATAAAGTGAGAAATCTGCCTTGGAAATCTGAAAGCCAATAGTGACAAGATACTGTCCTATCTTGTCAGACCATGCTCTAGGTGCTTGCTTCAAGCCATACAAGGCTTTCTTCAACCTGCAAACAAACTCAAGATGAACAGCATGCACATAACCTGGTGGCTGCTCCATATAGACCTCTTCTTGCAAATCACCATGCAAGAAGGCATTCTTTACATCCATCTGATGTAAAGACCATCCCTTTGATGCAGCCATAGCAATGACTGCTCTTACTGTTGCCATCCTTGCAACCGGGCTGAATGTTTCTTCATAGTCAATGCCATATGTTTGTGCATACCCCTTGACTACTAATCTTGCCTTGTATCTGTTCACAGAACCATCTGCATTGTGCTTCACCTTATAAACCCACTTACAGCCAATTGCATTTTTACCTTTAGGCAAAGGTACCAATTCCCATGTAGCATTAGCTTCCAAGGCATCCATTTCTTCATCCATGGATTTCTCCCATTTTTCTTTTCCCATGGCTTCCTCAAAAGAAGTGGGTTCTGGTTCCTGTATTACTTTAACCATATATGCATAGTGAATGGCTGTAAATCCATCATATTTCAGCCTATCCACAGGATACCTAGCTCTCGTAGACCTGCGCAAAGTAGGTTCACTCCCAGGTGCTCTCAAAACATCCCTGGTCTTCCTTACTCCAGGTGTAACAATAGAAGGAATACCCAACTCATCATCAATGCTCTGTTCTGAGCCACTGGATTCACCATCTACATAAGAGTGACCTGCATTCACATCAAACATGGGCTGATCTACCTTCTCTTTTCCTTTTCGTGACACTTGCATACCACTATTTGCATTGCTTTGAGAAGATTCTCCTGATCTCAATCTGCCTGTCCATGGCGAAGAATGTGAACCATTGCTAGAGGATGCTCCAGGTCCACTAATATTTTGTGACTGCTGCTGTGAATTCTGTGCAGCATTACCATTTTGTGCATCTACATCATCAATCACATTTAGTGGTTTCTACCAGCTACTCATCTCATCAAAAACAACATCTCTGCTCACTGTAAACTTACGAGTAGAAGGGTTATAGCATCTATACCCTTTTTGCTGCAGAGAGTAACCAATAAAGATGCACTTCTCAGCTTTTGGATCCAACTTGGATCTCAGCTCATCTGGCACATGTACATAGGCAATGCAACCAAAAACTTTGAAATGAGAAATATCTGGTTTCCTACCAGTATACCTCTCCTCTGGAGTCATTCCATGTATTGCTGCAGTGGGAGTCCTGTTCATTATGTAGACTGCTGTAGCAACTGCTTCAGCCCAATAAAAATCTGGCAAGTCTTTTTCATTGAGCATGGCACGAGATACCTCTCCAATATGCCTGTTTTTCCTTTCTGCAATTCCATTTTGTTGTGGGGTATAACTGCATGAATATTGCTGCTTTATGCCATGCTCCTGCAAGAACTTTGCAAACTCATTTGAGAGGTACTCTCCCCCTCCATCTGACCTTAGGCATTTTATTTGCAGACCTATTTCTTTTTCAGCCATAGCTTTAAGGGTTTTGAAATGCCCAAAAACTTCACTTTTCTTTTTCATAAAATACACCCAAACTTTTCTGCTATAGTCATCAATAAAAGTGACAAAATAATGACAGCCTCCAAGAGATGCAGCTTTAGTAGTCCACACATCAGAGTGGATTAATTCCAATGGCTTCTCACTCTCTTGAACATGTCTAGGAAATGGTTTCCTTGCCTGTTTTCCAAACTGACAGGCTTCACATACCTTATGCATTTCTGCAACCTTGAATTTTGGCAATCCTGCAACAATATTTTGGGCCTGCATTGATTTAAGTCGCTGTACATTAACATGACCAATGCGTTTATGCCAGATATCAATATCTGCAACTACACCGGTCCCATGTGCAAACATTGCTGCACTCAATTCAGACATGTCTGCATCCAATGTAAACATTCTGCCCTTCTTCTTCCCTTTTGCTATCAAGCGACCTTTATTTTTCATATCCTCAACAAAGCATCCATGAGGATTAAATCTGACCTGCAAGCCCTGTTCAACCATTTGACCAACTGAAACCAGATTCTTGGTGATATTCGGGACATGAAATACATCGGACAGGTATTTCTTTTTCCCATCCTGCATAGACAAAGGAATTTTTCCAATCTGCACAATAGGATGTGCAGTATCATCACCAGTCTCCACAAATCCTGGTTTTTCCATTTTCCTTGCATCCTCCATCCATTCTGCATGACCTGTCATGTGGTTTGATGCACCTGAGTCAACATACCATACATCATTGCTTTCTTCAGCACTTGTCATAGAATTGTTCATGTGCTGTACCATAAACAAATGCTCATTTCTGTCATCACCCTGTCTACTAGAAGATGCATAATTTCCTTGTTGCAGTTTTCCATTCATGATGTCATTCTGCTTTTTGTAGCAGTCTTTAGCCATATGACCCATTTTACCACAATAGTAGCATTCAACATTACTGTTTGCATTTTGGCCTCTTTGCCATCCACCACGACCTCTTTGGCTCCCCCTGCCTCTAGAGTTACCACGTCCTCCTCCATAGGACTGATTTTCTTGAGTTTGTTGCATATTCTGATTTCTACCACGGCCTCCAAATCGGCCTCCTCTACCTCTGCCTCTACCTCTTCCAGCATTTGAGTAGAAGACAGCTTCTTTTGAAGTTCCTCCTGAAGAAGATGCACCACCATTTCTCTGCTCCTCAGAAATTAGAAGAGCAATCAACTCCTCAAAGTCAAGAAATCTTTCACGAACGGAAATGGATGTTCGAAACTGTGCATAATCCTTTCCTAGACCATTCAAGGTCACGGAAACTAAATCATCATCTTCCACTGGCGACCCAATGAAAGCAAGTGCATCTGCAATCTTCTTCACCTTCATGTGGTAGTCATTGATGCTCATATTTTCTCTTTGCACATTATGCAACTCTTGCTTGAGCTGCATTTTCCTGGCTTGTGTATTTGTGCTATACATTTTTGACAGAGTATCCCATGCCTCCTTTGGCGTACTTGCATCCTGAATATGCACAATCATAGAGTCTGAAATGCTGATAGACAGCCAGTACATAACTTTCCTGGCTCTCTCATGCCATGCTTTGAATGCTTGCATTTGCTGTTCATTGGGAACATCAGGAAGAACTGGTTCTTCTTCATTTCCTGCAACAAATTCCCAATATCCTTTTCCCATAAGGAAATTCGTCATTCTAAACTTCCATGCCTGGAAGTTGTTCTTGTTAAGCTTTTCAGTGACAATCTGTGAAAGAGAATCAGACGCCATTACAGAATACTGCAAGAAATTCTGTTACTGCAAAAAACACAGCTTCACCCTCACAAGGGCAAATCTACAAAACTGGCGAAAGTGGTATTTGACCACACAGTCACTTCCTAGTGACGATTTTGCATAAACAGGAACCAAGGATGATTCTGAAACTCCCAATGTCTCTGCGCACAAGCATACGATGCAATTTCTACAGTAACTTTTCACCGACCTGTAGAACAGTGGCTGCACAGCATAAAACTGAGCCTTTTCCTGAGTGCGTGCAGAAAACTTACGTCTGCAAAACATGCCCCGAAATGGCCTCAAATCAAAAAAACAAGGTCGCCGAGGGCTAAAGCCCTCACCCGCAGCATATACTGATATCTTTAGGAATGGTTCATCCTTGTCGTAAGACAAGTAAATGGGTTTACCCAAAACACCTAAACCACAAAGGACTCATTTAGGATGGTTAAATCGATACAATATACTCCAAGTGCTAGCCAGGGTTTAGCACATTAAGGACTTGACCTAGTTTCACGCACCTGTTACCAAGACGAACCTTTAAACCAAAGGTCCTACCCACATTCACGGAATGTAGGGCACAATTGGACGCTCATGCATAAAACGATCTAAGGTTTCTACCCTAAAGATTACTCGTTCAAATGATGAAACTCGGATTAAGTTGGAATTCCTAGGACCTTGTTGGCCTAGTGTAATTAGGAATGGGTTGGGTAAGAAGACACCCTAAACCCTGCCTCTCGTCTGGAGATAATTCCGTGACCAAAAAAACGCCATTCAATGGGTGAAATGATCCCATGGAATAGATGCAACACTTGTGCAATAAGTTGCAACGTCGCATAGACTTGTGGTTTGTTCACAAGAGAGTTTTGCCATTTCTTGGAATGAGGTTGGCAAGTTCTTGCAAGAGGATGAGTAGTCATCCTGTTATATCACATTTCTTGGGAAAAATTGCCAAGTAAAGGGAAGTTAGGTATTCGCTTGGAAGCAAATGATCAATCAATAAATTGGAGCGACATGGTCGCCAGGATTTACTGTTAATAAAACCTAAGGTATTGGTTAAGTTGGGTTAACAGGGTATGGCCCTAACCCAAGGACAATAGGGTGAACAAACAAACCCTTGGGGATCTTGCCAAGTCACAATTGATCCCGGATCGAATGCTGGATGCATTCGGAGAGAAGGATTCACTCCTTAGAAATTGGCCAAATAAACGATCACTAGAATTGACTGTGCTTGTAACAGTTTAGAAAGCACTGTTTGCATTGTTTGCTCAAGGAACTAAAGGATGAAAAGATATCTAAAGCTTCAGGTTGAAGGCCTGAAGGGAGTGGCAGCTTCAGTTACCCCCGACTGCCTGTCTGACCCTAACCAAGGGGGTTGTTGACCGCACCGGGAACGTGGACCGAACCCGCCGCGAGAGGTCTCTCCGTTGAGTTCTACTTGGAGCAGGAGGACGCTTGGGTGCTAGGGGGGGCTCTGGCCGTAAATCCCTCGCCTTCCGGGTCCTGCACAAGAGGCTAACGTGACTCGGGATTGGATCTTGAGGCCCGCATACTAACTAGTCTACGGGCAGAAGCTTGGAATAGTGATCCCTGGCGGATTACTAGATAGCCTTCGGGCGGATTATGGACAAGCCTACGGGTGGAACTCCTTGTATTTCAAAGATAAAATGATGAAATGATAATAAAGAATTTGGCTGATATTGTTTTTCTATGTCACGTGATAAGATTAGGTGAAGGAACCAATGCTTAACAGGAGTAATTAAAGAAGCTGATTATTATATGTCAAATTAATGTGTTAGATAATTACATAACTAAAACAAACTGAGGAAAGTGCGGAGGATGGGCCATGGGTCCGTCCTACGGTTGGGTGGTCTCGGTTAGCCTGGAACTTTTTTCAAAAATCTCGAAGAACAGCGGGATGATCATCATCATCAAAACGAATAAATGGGAGCAATGACCTAGAGTTACGTCTTACCCGATTTACGCTGTTTAAGGGGAATGGAATGGGACTATGCCTTATGGCAGAGAGGTTGAGCCTTGCATCCCTCTCGTTTCCCATTCTCCTTGAACCAAGTACATCGTGAATTTGCTTCGGACCTGGCGTTTCTACGTAAAGTAGTTCGCTCGGGTCTGATGCTAGTTGCTGTTAGCTAATGACCAAATCAGGAAAACCCTAATTTAGGTCGATCCTAAGTGGGAATGGCCAGGATACTTCCGCTACGTGGCAGACGCGGAAAGACCTAGATCGCAAGTCCCGTAACATTCCATGGGAATGTCGGCGGAGCTTTTTAGACATCCTTTCCGATGGACTACCAAGACGTGTCCTGGATGATTCTAGTGGCCACACTACAAGGGTTGTCTTGCCTACTTACCAAACTGACATGCTTCGCATACCTTATGAAATTCTGCAACTTTAAATGTAGGCAAACCTGTAACCAACCCTTTGGACTGCATTAATTTCAGCCTTTGTACATTTGCATGTCCAATGCGTTTGTGCCAAATTTCAATGTCTGCAACAATACCTTTTCCTTTGGCATACATAATAGCATTCATAGTAGGAATTCCAGCATCCAGAGTAAACATATGTCCAACTCTACTTCCCTTTGCTACCAACCTGCACTTGTCATTGAAGTCTTCTACAAAGCAGCCCTTTGCATTAAATCTGACTTGCAACCCTTGCTCTACCATTTGACCGACTGACACCAAGTTCTTTGTAATAGATGGCACATGTAATTACATCTGAAAGACTCTTTGTCTTACCATCATGCAAGGACAAGGGAACTTTTCCAATGTGTGAAATTGGGTGGCATGAGTCATCACCCGTTTGCACATAACCTGCATTCTACAAATCCTGCATCTCTCCAAACCATTCTGCATGGCCGATCATATGATTGGATGCACCTGAATCAACATACCAAACATCTTCATGTGTTCCCTTTCCTATAACAGCATTCAGCATATGCTGCATAATGAAAAAATGTTCATTTTTGTCTTCATTCTGCCGTGAAGATGATGCATAATTTCCTTGTTGCAACTTACCACTGCTGATATCATCTTTCTTAGCATAACATTGGGCTGCAATATGACCTGTTTTGCCACAGTAGTGGTACACAATACCAGAGTTGTTAGAACCTCTGTTCTGCCATCCACCTCTTCCTCTAAAGTTACCACGACCTCCTGAAACCTGCATATCGCCAAATTGTTGAATCAATCTGTTTTGTTGGTTGTCACTACCATGTCCTGTACCACGGCCTCTTGAAGAGAACCTGGCACGTCCCCTTCCTGAACTGGAGTAGAAAGCCTGGACCTGTTCACCACTTCTTTCAGATGTCTCACTTTGCATGTTGATTTTATCAGTGATCATTAGAGAGACCAACTCATCGAAATCTGGGAATGGCTTTCTTACATATACGGAAGTTACAAAAGACTTCCAAGACTTTTCATTGTTAAGTCCACCCAAGGTTGACGACACCAAATCATCATCATCGGGCATTGCATCAATCGTTGTCAATGCATTTGCAATGCTCCTTACCTTCAATGCATACTCATTGATAGACATATTCCCTTTCTTCAATGTATTCAACTCTTTCTTGAGTTGAATCTTTCGTGCCTTTGTATTTACAGAAAACATACTTTCAAGTATGGTCCAAGCTGCATATGCATTCTCTGCATTTCTAATGTGTCCCAGCATATTATTGTTAATTACTGTAGACTACCAATACATAACCTTCTTATCTTTTGCATTCCATTCCTTTCATGCCTTTATCTCTTCTACAATTGGAGGATCACTCACCTCTGGCTCCTTTTCTTCACTTGAAACAAACTCGTAGAGGCCTTTTCCAATAAGGAAGTTTGTGACACAAAACTTTCATGATGGGTAGTTGTTCTTGTCGAGCTTCTCAATGATGGGGCTTCCATTGTTCTCTGCCATTATCACAAAATTAATACCAACAGCAAGAAAATCTTATGCAACCCTCAACCTGTAGTGCACAGTAATACATCAGACAGCCTTTTTCACTGTCTGCTCAACAATACATGCAATCTGCAACCTGTTTGTAGACAAACCTTGTGTTTACTCACTGGTAAACACCTTTGAACTTACAAATCTGAAATCTGTAACCCGCGCACCCACGTTCGGTCAATATACTCGAAGTCACAGTGTACCCTGAAACTGTTGTCCGCAACCTTGCGGCTCTAAAACGGGCCCTGAAACGGCCTCAGATGCCCAAAATAACTGCGGAAGAGCCCTAAAGGAAAAATTTACAGAATACACAGCGCTCTTTGCGCACACCAAATCTCACTGCAATCTGAGATTTTTGCTCTGCCCTGCTTCCAGTGCCTCCACAAGCACTATCCAAGAGAAGGAGTGGAAGAATGGGAGAGGTTCTTACCCGTGGCTTGCTTGCTCGAACCTTGCTTCTCTTTCACTTCAGCCTTCAAAATTAGCCTCTCTTAGTGGTGCGGCTCTAATACCATGTCAAGAATCGCGTGGTGGGGGGAGTTGCTCAAGATGTTGCGCTGAACACACACAGAATGCACAAGGAGAAGCTCACTCAAGAGACAAGAAGAGAGATGGAGGCCAAAAAGTTTTCTTGCTAGTTTCTTCTTCTCTTCCACACTCTTTACAATGTACACAAAGTATAGATAAGATGCAACATAAAGGAAAGTGGCCTACTAAGTCAAACAATGAATAACTGACTACACTAGTCGACTAGCGCTATAACTATGCCAGCTGTAAATAGGTGCAACAACTATGCCAGCTGTAAATAGGTGCAACAACCTGAATATAATAAGTAATGAGTCAGTGGCCATGTGTGAGTCATAATGACCACCAACGTGCTAAGTGTAGACGTGTGGACCCATCTAACCAGGCGGTCCATCATCAATGTTCGCATGTGTTGAGCTTGTCATCTCAACAATGATGAGTACTCGTGATAAAACCTGTGTCATAGAAGTTTGCAGGAATACGTATTGTCTTGTTTGTTTTCTTGTTTCAAGTCCAATTTACCTGAACGGACATAACTTTTGACATAGAACTCCAAATTGAGTAGAGATTTGATAGGAAGAAAGCTTGTGAGTCCTAGCACATATAAAAAGTAGTTTTCTTGAAAAAAGCATTTCCTTAAGAGTTTCCCAAACAGAAACTTTTAGGGTGTCAAAGCAAGACATACCTACAATTCAACATATCTGCAATCTTCATGATGATCGGTGATGATCGAGTGAACTTCTTCTATGTTTAAAATTCAAAATATAAGATTCTCATAAGATACACAATACATTAAATTTAATCATGAAAAGAACATGAATCAAGAATTAAAGAGATACTACATAGGTATACTTCTTGATTGTCTTTTTTATGGAATTGGTTGTTGTCAATCGTGATAATTCTAATACCATGTTGAGATGTAGAGAGAGAAGATATGTAGAGATGCGATAAAGAGAGAAGAGGCACACCATATACACTCCCAAAGACTATATCAGATTGATCACAATCTTTATATATATAGGTGAGGCCTAGTCTAGATAAGTTGATATATATTAAGCTCCAACAAGATCCACTTTGGTTTGGGATGAATTGTGCAAGCAATCACTTGTGGCTAACATTAGGTAAAACCATAGAATTGTTTTAGGAACCTTAAATTCAAGTTGCCTCTCATGAAAATCGGGCATACCTTCCCTCATAAGGTAGATATCAAGGGATCTTTGGTGCAGCAAGGTTTATGACATTTCAAGGAAGTTTTAGATCGCATTATCTAGAACGATCTTTCCATGGACTATTGAACTCTGCTATCAAGGGTATATTTGGTAGGTATGTTATACAAGGTTGAAAAAGTGGAACCCTTTGATCTCTTTTGGCAATGCATATACATTAGAAAGATGCAAAAGAATATCCACTAATGGAAAATTATAATTGGCTTCTAAGTTCTATAGATGTCAACCTGAGACAAAGGACTTTAACTCGTCATCAATCATAAAATACCTTGTTAGGGCTTGTTGCATCACCAAATAATATTTAGAGGTGTAATAATAAGATTTTTGTAAAAGTTTATAAAGAAGGACAAAAGGAAATGTTGTACTAAATGGGCATGAAACAAATAAAATACACCCATGTAACTAGCATGGGATTGAGTGGCTACTTAATTTAAAGCCTAATTTGTACGATGACAAATTCTCACATGTAGTACAAGAGAAACAAGTGGACACAATAGATCTTGATATGGTTGTTTGCGTAATTCTATTGTATGAGATGGGGGAATGGAATTCCCTGTTTGTGTGGCCTATAGTTCCCTTGTATGCTATATACAGAATGCAATTCCCTATCTATATGACCTATATGTCCTAGAGTTCCTTGGTCATATAGCTAGGGAATGCAATTCCCTAGCTTTATGACTTATAATTTGCTAGTTTAACGTGTGGGGAATTGAATTTTCCAATTACATAGTGGGAATTGTTAGAATATCAAGCTCCCGCTACTCTTTAGTCACTCTATCTTTATATGTGTGACCGACATTAGCTGGATATAGTTGGATATGTGTGTGACATTCAATAAGTCGGTGTAGTCAATGACTTAACCACAATTAGTCTTTATATGTGTGACCGACATTAGCTGGATATAGCTGGACATGTGTGTGACATTCAATAAGTCGGTGTAGTCAATGACTTAACCACAATTAGTCTTGGTTAGTCATGCCTATGTGTGTAAGTCTCTTTTCAATTAGTATGATGGAAGAATAATGAAAGAACAACAACAATGAGCTGAGGCTCGCTCATCTTCCACTTCACTGTGTTTCTCTCCCTTTCTTCCAACATCGTATCAGAGCTTCAACGCTTGAAGCTTGAAGGCTTGGCAGTGGCAATTTGGCATCAAGTCATCAAATCTGAAGAAAAAATCATCAAAGAAGATTGTGCCTGCAGCCCGTTTTTTTGCAAAAGCTATATCTTGCTAGAAAAATAGTTTTTGGAGAAACAACTCACTCACCCTAACCATTTCGACGTGATCTACAACTTTGTAGAATAAAGTTTTTTCAAATTCCGCATAGATTTTGAGATATTCAACACAAACATGTGCAGACTGACTGTTTACTATAGTAAATAGTAGGTGATTCCAGGACACTGGTGCCTTTCATCCTAAAAATGTATATACCCTTATTATCATGCATTTGAGCATGATATTTGAGTGTTAAATGCTCAGTTTTGGAGCTTATTTGCACATTGGTAATAGTGAATTAGTTACTGTCCTGAATTTGGAAACAATATACGTATAGGGTTGAAGTATCTGTGATGCTTATTTGCTACTGACAAATGCTTGGATCATACCACTTGAGTGATAGATTATTTTTGGGATATTGTGAGTGGTGAAAGTCCAAAGTTTGGACTGATTTGTTGCTAGTTATACAAGGGTATTGATTGGTTATTGTCTGCAAGAAGGATACCTATCATCTTCACTTGACATACATGCAATATATTCTAACTGGTTGGACATATATCAACTCCTGCATAGAGTGGCAACTAAATGAGATGTTTTGGGGCTGTTTTGAGGTCTAAATACTCTTGTTTTAAGAGAGAAAACACTACTAGTTATAGCAATGGGTTGGTTGTATTTGGTATTGCTACTTGCATATAGTACAAACATTAATACTTGTATAGACATAGTTTGTTGCTGTCATGTTTTGCCACTACCATAGAATGTTTTGAACTGATTTGAGCTTTGTTTATGCTCAGTTGACTATTATTTTTCATTGTTGGAATATAGTTTACAGCAAACAGGTTGTCACAAAAACTGTTGTGAATTGTAGGAAACTGTCATGAATAGCAAGACAGTGGTCCTGAATTATAGGAAAAGGATTCAGATACTTACAGGTTGTATACATCACTGAATACCTAAGATGCAACTATGGCAAATGCTCAAGGCACTCACAATATTACTCAAATTTTGGAAGAAAAGCTAGACAAAAAATATTTTTTCTTTATGCAAGTTCCGTATGAATAATTTTTTGGTTAGCAGAGGTTATTGGAACGTATGTACAAGTGATGAGGCTGAATCTGAAATGCATGAAAGGAATCCGACAAATGATGAAAAAAGGGCTCATAAGCTCAGGGGGGTAACTCATGAATATATGTATATATAATGTGAGTTCAAAATAAGGGGTTTTTAAAACATCATTTTTATATATTTTTTAGATATACAAGGGTGTCATATAAAGAGGTTACTTACATATTGAATAGAAAAGGGTTGTGTTTTATTCAATAAAAATTTAGAGATTAGGATATTTATAAATAGGCTATGAATGCATGTTATATAGAGGATATATATATAGTAAACCCCCAAAGCTTATAAGTTATAGACTAAGAAAGCATGCAAGGTGTTACATTGGTTTTCCTTATGTATATCAGATGCTATGGTTATACATATTACTGGATGCAGTTTCCCAAAGAATGCATGGGACATACTCATGAAGAATTATAGAAATGTAACACATGCAAGAAAGATTCAGCTAAATCAATAGTTTAATAACATATCTAGGAATGGCAGAAGCATTTAGGTCTACACTACAAAGATCAAGAACATAGCGGATAAGCTTGCCACCATTGGATCTTCAGTGTCTGAGGATGATATGATTGTAGTGACATTGAATGGACTTGGAAAAGAGTATAAAGAATTTGATATGTCTATTTCTGTGAGAGCTGAATCCCCTGACTAGGATGAGTTGATTGCTCTGTTATTGCACGAGGAAGTTAAGCTTGGGTTGAATACAGGTTCTAGTACGTCTCAAAGCAAAGACATTGTTCTTTACTCTAGCCAGCGTGGCAGAGGCGGTAGAGGCCATGGCTCTTTTTGAGGTCGAGGAGACACTCAAAACACTTATGGAGAGCATCAACAGAATGCCTAGCATGGCACAATTACATAGGGCTAGCGTGGATGTGGTGGCTTTAGAGGTAGGGGGAGATCATCCCATGGTAGAGGTAGTGGATCTGATTCATGGCAATCAAATGATCAGTCAAACAGAGATAAGGACTGTCATTACTGCGGCAGATATGGACACATTGCAAAAGATTGTTAGAAGAAGCAGGAAGATATGAAGGCAAAGGGCAAACAGCATGGACACTATACATTTTCTAGTGGTGCTCATGATGAGCAAGTTGATTGGTTGTTTGCCATGCAATATGTGTCTAAGAATGCATCTAGGCAGAACAGAGATGAGAGATGGTACATTGATTCTTCAAGAGGTTTCAAATCATATGACACTCCATGGAGAATGGTTTGATGAGATGGTTTCAAGTTTGCATGGACATGTTTGTACTGGGGATGACACCCATCATATTATTCAACATAAAAGAGTTGTACCTTTGTGTATGCCTGATGGCAAGAAAAAGAGCCTGTATGATGTACTACATGTACCAATACAATATCATTGAGTTTTGGAATCTCCCAATTTCCATTTTTTGAATACTAAAAAGGTGGCACCTCGATAACATGCCCATAAGTTTCTCAACACCATATGATATGACCTATCATTGGAAACTTCTTGAAAAATGGAATCTATTGAGCTATAAAGCGCTCCATTTAGAGTTATATTGTTCAAGTTATGGCATATCCAAAGATTTTACGTGTCCCAGACTTATGGAAAATTTCCATATTCTCCAATAAGGTGTTTACCTACAATAACCAAAATCTTTTGTCAGTTGGACAAATGGAAGAACAGAATCTGCATGTGAGATTTAATAGAAATGGATGCTTTGTTGAAGAATATGGTAATGACTACAATTTGATTACTAGAGGTCGAAGAGATGGCAGAATCTTTATTCTTGATGCGTCAATTCGAGAATTGAAAGCAGCCATATTTGCACATGATGATGGTGCTATACAGAATGTTGAGATATGGCATCAGTGGATTGGCCATATGAATGTAAAAAAGCTAAAATCTATGTAATAAAAGGAGATTGTACTTGGATTTTTGTCTAAGTTTAAGTATCATGACTTTGGACATGTATGTGATGCATGCTAGTTTGGAAAGCAAGCACAGTTTCCATTTATGAGACATGTATGGAACAGCTCACGACCCTTGTAGTTGGAACATTCAAATGTATGGGGTCCGTCTCATAACGCTTCGTTTGGTGGTGCTTGTTACTATGTATCCTTCATTGATGATTTCAACAAGTGTACTTGGCTTTACATACTAAAACATAAGGATGATGTGTTTGATGCATTCAAGGACTTCAAGAAGCATGCTAAAAATGAGTTGAGATGTAAAATTTTATGTCTTAGATCAAATGGAGGTGGAAAATATGTCTCTAATTACTTTGATAGGTACCTTGCTAAACATGGGATCAAAAGATAGTTAACTCGCAGCTATACGCCGCAGCAAAATGGTGTAGCAGAAAGGAAAAACAAGGTACTTATGGAATCGCGAAGAGCTATGCTGAATGAGAAGAGTTTGCCAAATGGTTATTGGGATAAAGCAGTAGTGACTATTGTCTATGTGCTGAATAGAACCCCTACAATAGGGATTCATGATGTAACTCCATATGAGAGGTTGTATGGTCATAAGCCTGACATTTCACACTTGAAGGTATCTGGCAGCATTGCATATGTGCATGTTCATGATGAAAATAGGAAGAAATTAGATCCTAAAGCTGTCAAGAGTGTGTTCCTTGCTTATGCACAAGACTAGAAAGCTTACAAGTGTTATGTACTGTCTACACATGAGACATTGATTAGCAAAGATGTTATTTTTGATGAGTTAGCATCATAGTATGGTAATCCTATTGCCGTGGCTACTAATGGATTAGCCAACGCTACTAATGTTGAAAATACACCTACAATGAGTACATCTATGAGTGTTCCTATAGGTGATGGGTCACCTATAGTAAGTCATTGGTCAGGATGCTTGCGGATTCATACTACTATGTCCATTGACACGGATATGTCAGTGAGGGGGAGATTGGATAAGGGAAAACAAAATATGTTTGAGGATGTGACAGGCCCACTTACAACAAGTTATGAGTCATCTAGTAGTGATAGTTTGGATAGTGAGTTGGGCCTTGTATTTGTTATGACGCTTGGAGCAAGGCAGAGTCGTTATATATCGCCTCATGAGAGGCAAGCTTAGAGTAAGCCACATTTATGAAGATCTGAGAGAGTCAGAAAACTAGTTGACAGGTTTACATACACTGGTTATTTAGCCCGCCATTATGCATATATGGCTAATGTGACAAATTACAGAGAACCTACAAAGTTTGATGATGCAGTTAGAGATGATAACTGGTGTGCTACCACGGATGAGGAGTATGCAGCCCTAGCAGAAAATAAAACATGGAAATTGGTTGAGTTGCCTGAAGGCAAAGTCCCCATTGGCTGCAAATGGATATACAAGGTTAAGTGCAAGTCAAATGGTCCGTTAGAACGCGATAAGGCCAAGATGATTGCAAAAGGATATGTGCATTAGTATGGCCTTGACTATGAGGAGACGTTTAGCCCGGTGGCTAAAATGGCAATAGTTAGAACTATCATTGCTTTGGCAGTATGCAAAGGCTGGAAATTATGGCAAATGGACGCCAAGAATGCTTTCTTGAACGGTGATTTGATTGAGGAAGTATATATAGAGCAGCCTGAAGGCTATGTTCACCTGGACTTTCCTACACATGTATGTAAGCTGAAAAAGGCTTTATATGGACTCAAAAAGGCACTTAGAGCATGGAATGCTTAGATCAATAGAAATTTACAGCAACACGGATTTAGATTGGGTGATGTAGATCACAGTCTGTTCACGAAAAAGACAGAGATCATGGATATGTGTTTCTAGTGGTTTATGTAGATGATCTTATCATCACTGGAGATGATGAAGAGGGCATTGCTGAAATGAAATCATGTTTACAGGCTGAATTTAGAGTCAAAGATCTTGTTGAAAAAAAATATTTTATTGGGATTGAGGTAGTCTCTACGCCTCAAGGTATATGGCTACTACAGAAGCAATATGCTCATGACATGTTACAGAAGTATGGTATGGCTGAATGCAAGCCTATGGAGGCACCTCTTGATCAGAATGTCAAGCTATAGATTGATGTTGGGAATGACATAGAGAATGTGACGATGTATTGGCAGATGGTGGACACCTATAGAGTCTCGGGCTTCTACCTCTAAAGATAGATCCCACTTTTCCTATCATTCTTCTATTGGGTGGGCACCTATTGGAACTATTACCCGTCATGACTTATGTTTTGCAGTGGCGCTGATTAGTCAACTCATGCAGAAGCCTCGCAAATCACATTTAGATGCAGTTAGGAGGATCACGAGACATGTAAAGGGTACTACAGATTATGGGCTATCTTATGCATATTGAAAATCTCTTGACTTAACAGGGTTTACTGATGCTGATTAGGCTGGTTGTGCCTATGACAGGAGGTCAACCAATGGTTATGCATTTGGATTGGGCAACAATATGATTAGTTAGCAGAGTAAGAAACAACCTGCTATTGCATTGTCTAGTACAGAAGCTGAGTATAGATGAGCTGCCTTAGTGGCTTGTGAAGCAGTTTGGTTAATGAAACTGCTGAAAGATTTGGGAATACAGCTAGAAAGCAGAGTGGGATTGCATTGTGATAACCTCAATAGTGTTATGGTGGCTAGCAATCCTTTCTACCATGCTAGGTCTAAACATATTGAGGTTCACCACCATTTCATCGGAGAAATGGTTCTTACAGGGCAGATTGACTTGATTCATGTGAAGACTGAAGATCAAGTAGCATATATATTTACCAAGTCTCTTAGTAAAGAAAAGTTTATATATTTCAGACAGCTACTTGGAGTTTATCAGATGGTTTGAGCTTGAGGGGGAGTGTTAGAATATCAAGCTCATGCTACTCTTCAGTCAGTCTATCTTTATGTGTGTAACCGACATTAGCTGGTTACATCTATACATGTGTGTGACATTCAATAAGTCGGTGTAGTCAATCACTTAACCACAATTAGTCTTGGTTAGTCATACGTATGTATGTAAGTCTCTTTTTAGTTAGTAGGTTCATCTTCCGCTCCACTCTGTCTCTCTCCCTCTCTTCCAATAGGAATCCATATAGGGATATCCATGAATTCCTACTATGAGATGTGGGAAATGTAAATTCCTAGTAATATGTAGGGAATGCATGGGTATGTAGGTGGGAAATATTAGAGAACATATATTCCAAGACTTCTTTTAAAACGGTAATATCTAGAAGCTCCGTTTGTAATGAATCATTAAATTGGCAATGATTGTACGATTACTACTAAGGATATTCTAGGATAATCGAGCATACAACTGATAATGATGTACAAGAGAATGTCCCATCAATCCCATTATGCATAGTATGTATGTTGGGAGAATGCTCATTGGTCTCTCTCTCTCTCTCTCTCACTACGTGCACATATCAGAGGCTTGCCACCTAACTATGTAGGCAGGAAGGTCAACAGTGATTAATGATCGGAAATTGCCGCGGCAACTCGGACCTGTTAATAGTAGGTTCGTAAACATAGCAACAGTTAAGAATGAGTAAATAGGTTCGTAAACATAGCAACAGTTAAGAATGAGTAAATATTAAGAGAAACAGCGAGCAAGAATGGCTATATATTAAGAGAAACAACAGTTGAGAATGACTAAATATCAGGAGAAAGTGAATAAATTCTGAACAGGTTAGTACGAAGAATTAACGTAATAGAAAGGAGGGCAGGGGGCATAGTTATAGGGATGTTTAAGCAAGCTAGGCGCAATTCGTTGGGCATGTCTGTAGCCGCCGCCAGATGAGGATGTCGAGGGGCAGCAGTAGAAGCGCTCCCCCAGGGGATTTGACAATCCGCTCCAGTCGTCGTTAGAGTAGCACCCATCATCGTCACAAGACTGGAGATCAAGAGCACGTAGTGTCCCAGATAGTTTAGTGTAATTGTTAACTGCATAAAATTTAGGCGCAGCGCCAGCCCCCAGAATCGTCGCCAGCGTCATGATTACCACCACCATAAGCACGATAGGACCGCTGCTAGCTTCATCACGACTAGCTGGGAGGGTGATGATCAACTACCAGCAAGCGCAAATTGTTCTGATGTGGCTACAAGCAGATGATGATGGACGCGGTACTATGGCAACATACAATGTCTGTCCCGCCTGCTGTAATTGGTTAATGCGAATTGTCGATTTAATGGGCCGACGCCCCAAAGGGTGACTATTGTATATATAAACAATATGCCACATTACGAAAGAATACAATTATTCGATCAATCGTCTCTTCCTCATCTCTCTCTCCTTCTAGTCTCCTGTCTCACGGGCTGCCGCTATGGCAACACCAGGATGGTCGTAGCCTTTGTCTCACTTCTACATGGTATCAATCATTCTGTCCTGGCGTGCTTGTGGGGGCTTTATATCCCTTCTGCCTGACTCGTATCTTCAACGTTGCCTTCGACTTCATCACACGTAACCTGTTGTCGCTGTCTCCTCTCCGTTGAACCAAGCCAACGATTGTTACCTGCTACTACTAATCCCTCGCTCAGCCTGCCACATTTGCTTTACCTCATCCCTAAACCTCAATGACCACAAGTGCTAACCGAAAAGCTCCAACCACAAGCACCCTATGGTTCATTCTCCCCCCTTTAAATTTTAAATTTACAAAAAATGTTAACTACATCCCAATCTACAATGTTTTAAGCGAGACGGTAACATTATTCTCATTTGAATAAATACACTTGACTTATTTGGAAAGAAACAAGACCACTTAGTATTTTACTTTAAAAAGAAAACATTCGCAAGCGAAGAAAAATTGTGAACCTACCTCTATCAAGGCTATTCACAATTGCAAACCTGCTTGACTCATCAAGCTATTTGCATATTAGTCTTCATTGCTAACATGTATCATAAATATGTTATTAGACAAAACATATTAGATTAACTTTTCTCAAATTAAAAAAAACACACAACAGGCTAATTTGCTTCTATCTTTTAAGGCAACTAACTTCTCATTCAAAAACCTACAAATCTATTTCAAACATTCTCTTTTTAATTACACTTGGTCACTATAAGATCCAATATCATCCAAAAAGCACTCATTTTAAAGAAAAATTTGCAAAAGGCCATTTGTTTTACACTTCAACTAATAATTCAATCTTCAACACATTCTTTTAATCAAACTAACCAAGACTAGATTATATTTTTTCTTACAAAAAAGAAAAAAACAATCCAAATACCCTAACATCGGATTTTACAAGAGAAAAAAAAATCACGTAAATCGCCCAAGCCTAATGCACCTCAAATAATCCCAAAGAGGCTTCAAAGGATCCCCAAAAGGGCCAGCACCCTACTATAATGGATGTTCTTGTGAAGAAAACAAAAAGGGGGGTCAATACAATCACCCTTGAGCCCAAAGAGGCTTAATAAAACCCCAAAGAGGGTTAAAAACCCAAAGTAAGGGGATTAAAAGAGACACAAAACAAAATGGTGGTAACATGACCACCATAATGCCCAAACATGGCATCATTTGAACAATAACTAGCCCTTGGAGTGGTGCGCACATCGAAGAGGCAATGGAAAAACCCAAAAGAGGCATAACTCAAACAAGCATTAAGGAAAATGATGAACAAATCACTATCATTGACAAGCTGAAAACAAATCAGCTCTTGAGGGATGATACTTTGCTATTTAAGTATACATAATCACCTGTATATAACCATAAAAAGAAATTTATACATAACTTAATTGATAGTTAGTATAAAATACTTCATTTTAGTTATCTGCAACTATACTTACACTACAACAGAAACGAGGCATAGACACGCATGTTAGACGCGCAAAGTCGGGCGCGTCTATCATTGCATCTATAAGTGCATGTAAATAGACGTGAATTTTGCGTCTATATATCCGCACAAATAGACGCCAATATAGACACGCCAGCAGACGCACAATTATTTAACCACCTAAAATTGCAATTCACATAATTAAAAAACCAAAGTTATTAATTATTTAACCACCTGAAATTGATTCTTGAGCATGCACGTGTGCGCATGATAAAAACTATAGAATTAAGAATACACATTGAATCATTGAATTAAAAAAATAGAGTTAATAATTACTTTTTCATTGCTCTCTAATGAATGGCAGTTCCTCCAGTTGACAAGCCTGATATAAGTAATTAGCGGCAAGCGACAGAAACCTTACAATTAGTAGCAAGCATTGCAATATGTATCTCGTAATTTCTCTACTTGAAGATGATAAAAAATACTTGCTTTTTATTATGGAAAATTCAATTTAGCTTTAAACTTGACTATTGATTCTTGAGTATACACATGTGCGCATGATAAAAACCATAGAATTAGGAATACACATTGAATCATTAAGAAAATTAAGTATGTTACAGTGAATGATCCATCTCATCTTCAATGAGATCAGCCCTTGCTAAACTATCTACTTCTAGGTCTATGTTACCAAGAGGTAACGAAACAAATAAGTATATCCCACTATCAGATGTGTTGCTATATTGCTCAATAACTTCATCAATATCATCGACAATCACATTATTGTCTTCTTCTGTGTTTCCTTGAACATCCTCGCAAGGTTCATCTTGTACTATATCACGCATATCATCCATTATGGTGTCATCATGCACATCATCATTAATTGTTGGATTATCATCTGCTATCTCCATGTCGGTAATATTACCATATATTGGTTTTGAATGATTAGATATAGGGATGACATACCACCATAGGTTATTGTTTACCATTGGATGATACACAACCTGTATTTGAAAAAAAAAAGCAAGAAACTTAAATACTTATTATATTGTGTATATGTATCACATGTATACATATTACAAAATTAGCCTTTGCATATATACCTACTCGCATTGTTGAGGTAGTACTAATGTGTCATTCTTGTTTTGGTGAAATTTTGTAGAGTCAATGATCACAAAACCACTTGGATGATGTCTGATTGTGCAATGCTCACCATTTGTTACCACTTCTTTAAACCACTTCACATCCAGTACATATATAAAGAATCGTCTGAAGTCAAGCTTCAAAATATCTTGGATCAAGCCACAATAACCTTCCATGGTACCATTGGCATTCTCGAAGTGAGCAAAGATACCACAATCTTGGGTATTTCTCTTTTCATCTATACGTTGAGTTCGAAGATGTTTACCCTCACACCAAAGTGCATTGAATAATATGCACTAGTAGTAAAAGATAAAACATATCAATTATTTATATAAAATAAAACTTATAGAAACAAATTAATTGATAGTATGTCTCACCTTTGATAAGCAACCTCGTGCGTATTCCCACTCTTCTTGAGATATATTAATTTCCTCCTCTTTTTACATTCTCTCCATTTCCTCATGTAACCAATCTATATCAATATGACGTGGGAGCGCATTTAGATAATCTGGAAATGAGACATTACGTCCATATCTAGTGTGAAATTCTTGTCTTTCACTTTTTCTTCTTGCCCTTGCTTCATTATATAGTGTCAACCATTTGCTCATTATATCACTATTGAGCACACAAAAACTATTTAACTTACGAAGTTCTTCTTTTGTTAGCACTTTACTCATTCCTTTTCCTTGAGGTACTATAGAGGTCATCCTCAAGTCTTCATCATCTTTCCATAGTCGTGGTTGAGAGGGATCAACTTCAGTAAGATATTCAGAGATATAAACAAGGGATGATTGCACTAACCAACCCTCAGCCATGCTTTCCTCAGACCGTGCTTTTTGCCTCACAAAATCTTTCAAGGCTTTCATGAAGCACTCAAGAAAAAACATCCACCTTACATGAACTTCCCCACAAAGTGCGATCTCATTAATCAAATGTACGAGTAAATGTAATTGAGTAGTCAAAATGGATCGAGAAAAAATTTCCTCCACCAAACAAACGACCTCAACAGATAATACTCGAGCATCTTGCAATGTATTTGGATCAATTTCCTTTGAGCTCACGTATTTGTCAAGATGTATTTGAGAATTTTTTATTTTTGTGTAGAAATTCAAAGATATATAATGAAAAAATACAATGTATACACACCTCACAAGCTCTCCCATCTTGTAAATGATAGCACACACATCTTTGGATACACAATGGGATATGCTAGTAGGAAGTACGAACTGAATGTAAATAATATTCATAGATCAAATGATTAGTTGAGGAAAAATTTATCATACCCCAAAGTTTACACATAGTTACTCCACTAATTACTATATTCATGGTTAGAGATACATTGACTTCATCTCCATTTCGTATCTTGATTTGCCACAAACAGGACACTCTCGTGCGAACTCATGAATCCCACGAAATAAGACACAATCATTGACACATGCATGGATCTTGACATAATCGAGGCCTCCCAGAGATGTCAAGTAATGTCTTGCTTGCTCTCTCTTAGTTGGAAATTTGTTTCTTTTTGGAAGGATTTGTGATAATAACCTACATATATTTTTAAAAGTGAGTTAAAAAACCACCAACATATATTTCTATCTGATTTCAAAATAAAACAATTAATATTATGATTCATAAGCCAAAACTGAATTGATACCAGCTTCAATAACGCATCCAAACTGACATTACTCCATCCATAAATTGTTTGCAAGTTAAGTATCTCAAGGGACGCACGAAGAACGGAGTACGTACAATCTTCATACAACGGAGTAGATGATGCTATATATAGTGGATCATCTGGCTTCGTAGAGTGACCTTCTCCCTAAACCGGTTGCAAAAATAGATGGTGTACCATGTTGTCCAAAATCTCATCCTCTACGACTTGATGGGGCATTTCATGAGGGCTACTATCATGGTCGTCAGTCTCTACTCTTCTTGAAGACTCTGCCTCCTCGCGTCGATGTTTTGCAGCCTCTCGACGCTCGAGAGGGAGCATCTGAGGATATGGCACCGCATCCTGCTCAACCACAAAAGGGAGTTTCATGTACGTTGATATATAATTCCCGTAACATAGACTAGCAATCTTAGTGGTAAAAAAAAACAATGAATATCGATGATTTTTCTTGGTCCCATTCTCCATATAAATTGAGGTGTGACATTGCAATTCGACGTGCTCGAAAAATACACCCTCGACAACGATCACACATGCATTTAATTTTTCATCGTAGCCATGCATCTCGATTATGAAGACGCAATGTTTCATCCTTACTTGAGGATGTGCTCATTGACTCATTAGCATGCAATGCACTAGGTGATGACGACGACATGATTAAACCTAATTCATGACAACATCAAAATATTTGTCATTCATATGTTTACATAAAAACTTAAAGCTAGTGTATTAATTATTCTAAGATCTCAATTTTAAATACACAAAAATCATTATAAATACATTAAAACTTATGATAAGAATTCACTATAAGTTTCTATATTAGCGTCTATTTCTGCGTCTATGTTCGCATTTACCTGAACAATAGACGCGCATATACACACAAAAATAGACTCACATGTCAAAATTCAAACCATACTTAAATCATTTTTTTTCAAACTGCACCTTTCCTTTCCTACATTTTTTGCAGTTCTGAAGCTTGAGTTTAGCCGACATGCAGTCTCTTCATGCCTCACCTCCTCATGACTCACCTCTTTTTTCATTTCAAACACACAAAAAGGGAAAAAGGAAAGCCAAGGAGAGGAAGAAAGAGAGAACAAGAGAGAGGAGAACAAGAAGAAGCAACAAGCAAGCAAGCAAGCATCAAGGGAGGGTAACTTACCAAGGAGAGGAAGAAGGAGAAGGAAGAAGTGTCACCACCTGCCACACCAAACACCCAAAGTGACTCTCTCTCTCTCTCTCTCTCTCTCTCTCTCTCTCTCTCTTTGTTTCTCTCTTTCTCTCTCTACTTTGTCTGTGTATTTAGGATTTCTGATTCCATTATGTATTGCATTTTATAAATCATGGGATTCTTATGAACACAAAAGAGCTTCACTGGAAGTTATATGAGAAATTTGCATACAAAATTCAGACATTGTTATCCAATAACCACCTTAGTTATACAAGTTCTTTTGTATTTAGCATATAATTTTCAGTTATACCGTGTATACTTATGAAAAATAAGTTTATGGTAACCTACAACTTGATCATCTGGAAGAAATTGACAGTTTGCAGGATAAATCACATTAACTCAGGTACAAAAATATGGTCAAAACCCAAGAAAGATGCCAAAAATTGCCAAAAGTCCACTAGGTCCACATGGGACCTGGAGTAACAGAAAAAGGGAAAAAGGAAAGCCAAGGAGAGGAAGAAAGAGAGAACAAGAGAGAGGAGAACAAGAAGAAGCAACAAGCAAGCAAGCAAGTATCAAGGGAGGGTAACTTACCAAGGAGAGGAAGAAGGAGAAGGAAGAAGTGCCACCACCTGCCACACCAAATACCCAAAGTGAGTCTCTCTCTCTCTCTCTCTCTCTCTCTCTCTCTTTGTTTCTCTCTTTCTCTCTCTACTTTGTCTGTGTATTTAGGATTTCTGATTCCATTATGTATTGCATTTTGTAAATCATAATATAAATCATGGCATTCTTATGAACACAAAAGAGCTTCACTGGAAGTTATATGAGAAATTTGCATACAAAATTCAGACATTGTTATCTAATAACCACCTTAGTTATACAAGTTCTTTTGTATTTAGCATATAATTTTCAGTTATACCGTGTATACTTATGAAAAATAAGTCTATGGTAACTTACAACTTGATCATCTAGAAGAAATTGACAGTTTGCAGGATAAATCACATTAACTCAGGTACAAAAATATGGTCAAAACCCAAGAAAGATGCCAAAAATGGCCAAAAGTCCACTAGGTCCACATGGGACCTGGAGTAACAGACTTAAGTGACGAGCAAGTGGCCTAGGCTGGTCAAAAAGTGACCAGGGACTGAGCAGGGAGCAGCCCACATTTTTCGGCGCAAAATGCGGGCTGCACTGTCTGAGGCAAACTGGAGAGAGCTGGCGCTATGGTGCATGAAATGGAGCATGCAAACTGAAGATCAACATGCCCAACTACTAAAGATGTAAATATGGTGAGAGCTCCACTTCTCTGCCTCTTTGGTCTGACAAAAATGCATGTTGAAACAGTCTATAAAAGAGGAAAATCTGAGAGAAGAGTATTCAGCTTGCTCTTATGCACGACTTCTCTCATCTTGTTTACCTTATTCTTGGTCCAATGAAGCCCGACTTGTACCCAAGTACTTGAGTGACTTTGGGGCAAGCAAAGGGTGAGGATATTGAAGACTTATGGGCTGTTAAGGGCTAAAATAACCAGTCATAAATAGGGCAGCCCTCTGTTATGGTCTATTTTTATGAGCAAAAATGGGATTTTTAAGGTTGTAATGGAAGGAAATGACATCTTTTCTTCAGGACATTGTTCATGAATGATTAGAAGTGCTTCCTCTTGAGTTTATGCACTCATTTTGAACTTGATTATGGGTTGGAATTTTCTGTTTTAAAACAGGGCTGAAGCTAAAAAGTATACTTTTTCAATTCATTTCATGTATCTTTGGCCCAAATCCTGGATGCATTTGAATCTATCAACAATATACTTGAACCAAAGGGTTGAAATCCATCCATGTACTTGAAATAGATGCCATTAGATCTTGCATTTGACATTCATAAATGAATTGAAAATCTGAAAATATCTTTTATGATATGATGTATGTATCTAGAGGCATTTGATGTAATCAAGATAGACTTATTTCTTCTATTCATGTATGCTAAGTACATAGTGAAAAGGCTTGAACTCTTCTTCCGTACCTAAATCATTTCTAAATCTCGGGTCTTATTAAACCCCAATCCATTTTCCCTTCCCGAATCTTGAATCCTAAACTCTTCTTCTGCACTAAAAGCCCCGGTGGTAGACCTTCAACTCTTAACGCGACGACAGTGGTGAACCCGACGTGAAGGTCCGCTGCGGAAGAAGAAGTCCAATGGGAGAATCATCCAGTTTGGGAGGAGATGCTTTGCAACAGTTGGTTCGTCTAATGCAAGAGAGCCAACAACAACAGTTGCAATTTCAGCAGCAGTTGCAATTGCAACAACAACAGAGATAAGAAGAAGAGCGGATTGATGCTACTGTTATTAAGGCCTTAGAAGCAGTTGGGCATGAGCTCAAGAAATTTAATGGGAAAAATGTGTCCTCTTTTATCCGCCTCTACACTGACAAGATGGTCTTCTTTGGAGTTCGTCAACATGCCTGGAGCTATTCAATTTTTCCGCCTGACTGTGCATGGTCTCCAGGACCGAATTCATGGTCTTTTCCAAAAAGATGCTGGATGAACTGTGTTCAAGAAGGCTCTTCGAGAAGAATTTTTCCTTGAAGATTCTGGCCTTATGACAAAGAAATTCTTCACCGAATGGGTTGAAAGGCCCAATAAGGGTCTAGCCGCTACTGCTCTTCATCGAGAATTTGAAAGCAAATTTGCCCAACTAGATCTTGATGACCAACAAGGTATGGAAAGTCAAAAGATTGAATTATTTTTAAAGGCTACCCACTTGAAGACCCTGACATTGAGTCGGAATTAAAGACTGCTTGGAGTGATGTCACTGAAGTAGTTAATATGATTGCTCGAAGAGAGCGATTACGCCTAAGATGGGGATCAACCCCTGCAACAACTGAATCTATGAAGAAGCCTGTTAGAGTTTCTCGACCTCCTGACTCAATGGTCAAGCAATCAAGAAATTCTGTTGTTCCTTCTCCAAAGAAGGATTTCATGGACGAGTTAATTAAAATCATGTGGGATCTCCATCTTAATTTAATAGAAATTAATACTAAAGTAGAAAGGCTTGATGTAAAAGTAGAAGAAAGGGGTCAGTCAACTATCCAAAGGCCTGCACGAGAAGGCTTTAAAAGACGCTGTGCATTCCGTGAAGCTGAAGCACAAAAATTAGTCTTTTGGAAGGATGGTAGAATTCATGCAACCGAAACCAGGTTTCCTCTTGAGCCAAACTTTGGCAACAGTGGCATGAAGAAAAGATTGGAGGATTTGGCAACAAGAACGGCCTATGCAACTGTTGATGCTGCAACTTATGGGTTGCAAATTGAGCCAACTAATGACATTGTTAAAGCATGTAAAACTAATGCAAAATCTAAAGTGTGGACGCAGGCCTTGGAACGCATGGAGCAAGGCAAGGCAACTAAGGATGATTTAACCACTGCCAGTCAATGTATTCGAGGGAGAACCGGATGGTCCGAGCCTATGGATTCATTTTCAGCTTTTTCCCGGTTAGCTGAAATTAATAATCAAGAAGCCATGATAGAAGAAAAGAGAAGAAGAGATGAAGATGTTGCCGGTCCTTCTTCTTCAGGACCGACTAAACGCATAACAAGAAGTATAATCAAATCAACAAAAGGCTACTGAAAATCCGCCACCACCAGAATTTGACATGGGAGATGCCCCTCAAGCAAAGAAGACAGAAGGAAAAAGAAAAAGCAAACATCCCAGTTACAAGTTGCACTCTGACATAGAGACCGCAACAGATCTTAAACATATCCTAGAAGAAAGGATTCTTGGAAGTAGAATTGAATTTACATTAGGAGAAATTCTCGGTATTGCAAAACGAGGATTTCATGATGTAATAATTGATGTAATTAAACGAAAAAGACAATATGTTGGTGAGGAAACTGAATAATCTGTACATGCTTTTTTGCAAGTACTTCATGTGTATTTGCAGGATGAAGAGAAGCTGAAAACTCAAGGGATTCGATTGGAGGCAATCAAAGAATTGATTGCAGCCATAGAAGCCAAAGATGAAGACATTTATGAAGCAGAAGCTGAAGAAGAAATAATGGTGGGAACTTCTCAATCTAAAGTGCAGCCCATGCATATGAAAGAGACTCTTCTTCACAATATGCAAGAAGAAAGTGAAACTCACTTTATTCCTAGTAGTCACTATTCCCGTACCCATTGGGCAAGGGCGACTACTGAAACTGTTGTTAAAATTGGTGAGAAAGAAACTCCATGCATTGCCCTTATAGACCATGGTTCGGAAATTAATGTTATGTCAAAAAGTCTCTATGAGAATGGTGGATGGCCCATTGATGTGCCCCAATAACTCTTCTGGCAATCTTTATGCAGCATGTCCTTATGTACAAGTTACTATTGGTAATGTAAAAGATAAATTTCATTTCTTTGTTCAAGATTCTTGCAGTTATCCTATCATTCTTGGACAACCATTTATTTTCGATTCTCATTTAGAGACAAAGGCTCTTGATGATGGTTCATCATATGCTCGGATAAGAAGCAAGGATAATGATAAAGCTGTTCAATTCCTAACTGTCTGTGTTAATCACCATCGGAATAGGGATCGATTGAGAGATCATCCTGTCCTCCTAATGCCCAAGAATTTAAGGGTTTTTGGGTAGCACTGCTATAAGTGGAGGCTATGGCAATGCAACATGTCACAAAAAGTTGCCTCCACATATGAAGGAGGCAAGGCCAAAAGCTGATTTGCAGGTTTTTTCAGCCAATAGTGTGGGCTGCTATAAACAGTTGTCCGCCATGAACAGGGGGTGAAAGAAAGTATTTGAGTCATATGGAGCAAGAGTTGAAGCAAATTGATGTTTTACCTAAAGATGAAGAATTTTTAGGACTATTTTATGGGCTAAATTATAATGATACAATGGCTGAAATTTATACAGCCATTCATGCAGAAAATCAAGCTGAAAAGCAGTCCATACAGGTATGTACATTGGATATGTATGACATAATTTGAGAATTTGCAGATTATGAAGCTTTTGGACAGCCAAACAAGGATGAAGCAAGAGTAGAAACAAAGTATAAAATAGTTGATAAGAAGGTCAAGCCAGTAGCTACTCCTCTACCACCTAAAAGCGAAGGACTGGCATAAAGGGTATCCAGACAACCAAGCCTTCGTGATCCTAAAGATATTGGTCACCAATTTACAGCAAAAAGTCTACAAAAGCTGAAAATTGGTGAAGACTCTTTTCTCTTGCCGGTTGAAAAGAAAATCTTCATGCAGATGTTAAAGAATCATGGTAAAGCTTTTTCATTTCAACCACATGAAATTGGCTGTGTGGATCCAAGCATTGTGGCACCAATGGTAATTTTTACGGTCCCATATGTGCCTTGGAGTCTTAAACCAATTCCGGTTCCAAGGGCTCATTTGCCTAAGTTATTGGAACTTTTAAATGAAAAGATTAAAATGCGAATATTGGAGCCATCTTTAGCTCCATATTCTAACCGTTGGTTTACTGTACCTAAAAAGAATGGATCTCTACGATTCATTCAAGATTTACAACCCGTCAATAAAGTCACTATTAGAAATGTTGGATCAAGACCAATTGTGGACGAGTTTGCTAAAGCTTTTGCAGGTAGGGCAATCTATTCCATGGGAGACTTATATTCAGGCTACGACCATTTTCAACTTGCTTTGGAAAGCCGTGACATTACCACAGTGAAGACACCTCTTGGCCTATTCTGCATGTGCACTCTACCTCAAGGGGCTACGAATTCAGTAGCTCACATGATGAATGCTATGCATAAAGTATTGAAGGATTATATTCCTCAATTGACTCTTCCTTTTCTTGACGATGTTCCAATCAAAGGATGTGAAGTTCATGAGAAAAATGAAGAAATCAATGAACTTGGATGTCGAAAGTTTGTCTCTGATCATATTAATGATCGTGCTCAAATCTTGTCTAAATTGGAAGAAGTCGATCTTACTCTTTCAGGAGCTAAATCTGTTTTTGGAGTCGAAGAAGTCCTTGTGGTCGGACATATGTGTGGTCCATATGGCCGAAAGCCTTCTCCATCCAAAATAGATGCTATCGGCAAAATGCAAGAAGAATGTACAAATGTTTTAGAGGTGAGAAGATTTCTTGGTGCATGTGTCTTCTACCTTATTTGGATTCCACATTTTGCCCATGTTGCTGAAAGTCTTTATCAGCTTCTAAGAAAAGGCCAAAGGTTTCTATGGACAAAAGAACACACTTAGGCTATTCGGAAACTCAAGAAAATGCTGATTTCAGCCCCCACTTTAAAGAGGGCTAACTACTCTAATGGACAGCCCATTATACTCACAGTGGACACAAGTCCTATTGAAATAGGATGGGCAGTTGGACAAGACGACCTTGAAGGCAACAGATATGTAATCCGCTTTGGAGCGAAGGTTCTTAATGAACGACAAAGAAGGTATGCTCAAATTAAAAGAGAGCTTTGGGGAGTAGTAATTGCATTAAAATGTAATAGGGAGTACTTCATGGGCACACATGTTATAGTTGAGATAGATTTCCTTCCACTCTTGGGCATGATCGCCAACTGTTCCACTCCTGACATAGCAATGCTAAGATGGATAGTCTATATTAAATCCTTAAATCCTGATTTGAAACATATTGCAGGTAGAGATAATCCAGTTGATGACATGCTTTCACGTGCCAGATATATGGATGAAGAAGAAATGATGGATGAAGAAGAATCAGAGTTTATAAATGATGCTGTTAATGCATGTACAACAAAAATTATAGCAAGAACAACACGTTCAGCTGTTAAAACAACTTTTACATCAGCAAGGAAGGATGAATCAACCAAAGAAGGACAATGGACAGCTAGTAAACAACATATTCCATGTTTTGTTATGGTTTGTTCACACTTTAAAGAAGAATATTATGCAGATGATTGGCTAAAAATTGGCCAATTTTTTAGCACTATGACAAAGAAGGAAGGTTGGACTAATGAAGAGTTCAAGAGAATTAAGAGAAAAGCCTATGGTTTTTTTCTTAAAGATGGTTACCTTTGGAGGCATGCAAAAAAGAAAGGAAGGGCGCCTGTTCATGTCTTAGGAGATAAAAAGACACAAAGACAGGTCATGCAAGAATTCCATAAAAGCCTATTGGCTGGACATAGAGGCATATGGGGCACTTTTGCCAAAATAAAAGAAACATTTTGGTGGCAAAACATGTATAAAGACAT
This sequence comes from Lygodium microphyllum, assembly GCF_053477565.2. Lineage (NCBI taxonomy): Eukaryota > Viridiplantae > Streptophyta > Polypodiopsida > Schizaeales > Lygodiaceae > Lygodium > Lygodium microphyllum. The sequence continues at coordinate 76,303,241 of NC_141158.1, forward strand.
TGAGCATTTTGTTGAGTCTTGTCATGCTTGTCAAATGTATTCTATGGTAAAGCATAGAGATGGGCTTCAGCCTACCTATCCTTTATCCATTCACTATAGATGAGTTATTGATTTAGTAGCCATGCCTACAAGAATTTGGAACATGAGATATCTAGTACTTGCTAGAGAAAATCTCACAAATCAAGTGGAAGGAAAAGCCTTGACAACAAAGTCCACTCATGCTGTTTGTAGATTTCTACTTGAAGTTGAGGGAATGGCCTAAAATACTACCATTCGCATTATGGGCTGATAGAACTACCCATAGTGTAGTGACAGGATATATGCCAGTTGAACTTATGTATGGATAGCCACCCGTTATGCCTATTGAGGAATCCATTGTCACATGGAGTATCTTGCCTTGGGATGAAGGCGTGAATAGAGAAGAATTGATGTCTTTATGCATAAGGCAACTTGAAAGAAGGCCAGAAGATGTCAAAACAACCATTGAAAGGCTAAAAACAGCAAGATTAAAGAATAAGAAGAGGTTTGACAAGCATCATCGACTCCGTCCAAGAGCTATTCAAGAGAATGATTGGGTTCTTGTCTATGACAACAGCCTGGACAATCAATATAGTGCTCATAGGAAGTTAGCCAAGCAATGGTTTGGACCATATGTTGTAAAAGTAGTACATAATTATGCTACTTACTCTTTGGCTGAAATGGATGGGACCATGATAAATATTCCAATAGCTAGGAAATGAATCAAACTCTTCAAACGAAGAGAACCTTCAACTTATGAACTTGATGACTTAAATATAAGCCCTCTACTTGAAGACATGCAGGAAGAAAAAGACTTAGAGAATGAAGATGATGAAGAAGATCCTCCTTGACATGTAATCTTATGAAATGGCACATGTCGGAGGATGTGCACGTTAGGAGGGGGTGAATGTCAAAGAGTTTACTGTTCATAATATAAATCATGGGATTCTTATGAACATAGAAGAGCTTCATTGGAAGTTATATGAGAAATTTGCATACAAAATTTAGACATTGTTATCCAATAACCACCTTAGTTATACAAGTTCTTTTGTATTTAGCATATAATTTTCAGTAATACCGTGTATACTTATGAAAAATAAGTCTATGGGAACCTAAAACTTGGTCATCTGGAAGAAATTGATAGTCTGCAGGATAAATCACATTAATTGAGGTACAAAAATATGGTCAGAACCCAAGAAAGATGCCAAAAACTACGAAAAGTCCACTAGGTCCACATGGTACCTGGAGTAACAGACTTAAGTGACCAGCAAGTGGCCTAGGCTGGTCAAAAAGTGACTAGGGACTGAGTAGGGAGCAGCCTGCGTTTTTCGGCGCAAAATGCGGACTACACTGTTTGAGGCAAATTGAAGATCAACAGGCCCAACTACTGAAGATGTAAATATGGTGAGAGCTCCACTTCTCTGCCTCTTTGGTTTGACAAAAATGCATGCTGAAACAGTCTATAAAAGAGGAAAATCTAAGAGAAGAGTATTCAGCCTGCTCTTATGCACGACTTCTCTCATCTTGTTTACCTTATTCTTGGTCCAATGAAGCCCGACTTGTACCCAAGTACTTGAGTGACTTTGGGGCAAGAAAAGGGTGAGGATATTGAAGACTTATGGGCTATTATGGGCTAAAATAACCAGTCATAAACAAGACAGCCCTCTGTTATGGTCCATTTTTATGAGCAAAAATGGGATTTTTATGGTTGTAATGGAAGGAAATGACCTCTTTTCTTCAGGACATTGTTCATGAATGATTAGAAGTGCTTCCTCTTGAGTTTATGCACTCATTTTGAACTTGATTATGGGTTGGAATTTTCTGTTTTAAAATAGGGCTGAAGCTAAAAAGTATACTTTTTCAATTCATTTCATGTATCTTTGGCCCAAATCCTGGATGCATTTGAATCTATCAACAATATACTTGAACCAAAGGGTTGAAATCCATCCATGTACTTGAAATAAATGCCATTAGAGCTTGCATTTGACATTCATAAATGAATTGAAAATCTGAAAATATCTTTTATGATATGATGTATGTATCTAGAGGCATTTGATGTAATCAAGATAGACTTATTCCTTCTGTTCATGTATGCTAAGTACATAGTGAAAAGGCTTGAACTCTTCTTCCGTAGCTAAATCATTTCTAAATCCCGGATCTTATTAAGCCCCAATCCATTTTCCCTTCCCGAATCTTGAATCCTAAACTCTTCTTTTGCACTAAAAGCCCCGGTGGTAGACCTTCAACTCTTAACGCGACGACAACGCAGGTATAGACGCGAAAAAATATTTCCTCTCATTGTGTCTGAGGGTGCATTATCGTGCTGCTGTGCATCCGAGCTGTAAACACCTCCATTTTTGTTGTGCATTTGTGTTATCTTTTCGCGTGTGATTCATTGTGTGTGATTGATGCATTAAGATAATCCGTCCTTTCAGTACCTACATCGAATGTACATACTCCACTTATGTGTTTGTGTTTATGTGTGTTTCAGTTTGTATGCATGTTGTATGTGTGACAGAAAAATATGAAAAACTGATGCCAAAGGACATTATCAAGCTAATAATTTCAATGATGATCTCTAAGAAAAGTGCAGGAAATCGTGGAATCAAAGGAGGCAGAGTAGAAGCTAACATTAATAAAGATTGATTCTTCCCTCCTGAATATGCTAGAATTCGCCATGCCAATGAAGTCAAGATTGCAAAGAAAGGAGGGGATATGGAGAATGCGGACATGAGGCAGATGGGGGAGATGAACCAGAGAGCTTTGTGACATCGAAGGTCATTGAAGCATTGAATCAGATCGTGCTATCGTGCTATTTTTTTGATGCTTGTGGTTCATGTCATCCATGGCTCAACTTATGGACCTTGCTTTGATTGGATCACAACAGAAATCCTTTGCTACATGTGATTTCAAAGGTTGGTTATAAATTGGTGCATTTGATACCATGGATTCATGGGAGAAACCATTGAGGTAGTAAAAGAGAAGGCTTTCTGTTTTGAAAGTTAGAGGGAAAGATAAAAAGCTTTGTACTTTCAGAATAGCTTCACGAATGCTATGTTGAGATTGGGGGGAAAAAAGCTAAGAAAAGGGGGCTTTTTGAAAGGCTAAGAATGGCGCGCTGTGCCCGCATTGAACCACCTAGGGTAGATCAGTAATGGGTACGCTCCTATGCTGGAGTGCCACACCTGGCACATTGCCGTCAAATTCGCTGAGATCCTGACCAAGATCCTGAGCGCTTTGGCAAGGAGCTCGAGAAGGAGCCGAAGTTCCTGAAGAATGACGATGCTGGGTTTGTGAAGATGATCCCCACCAAGCCCATGACTGTGGAGACCTTCTCTGAGTACCCACCCCTCGGCGCTTTGCTGTGCGTGACATGAGGCAGACACTACGACATGTTTGCAGGGATTCCGGAAGAAGGATTGCGGACTTGGAGGGCAGAAGATTCTGCTGGGCTGTAGAAAGCTAGCTACACAAGAGGTAGAGCATCATCCTTGTATGCCTGATGTTTTCCGTTGTTTGGGAAAAGCTTCTCGGATTGTCCTTGGGGCCATTTCTCGATGATTGAAACTACGAAGCGACATTTTTTATCCTTTGCTGGAAGATTGCCCACTACGAGATGAAGATATTTCAACATGAGTGCTAATAGCATCACATCGCTACAATGTGCAGAGTAGTGCTATTGATTCATCCTCTAGGGAAGACTGTTCCCAGGAATTTGAAGAAAGATTGGCTGGAGTGATATCAAAGACCTGCTGAAAGTGTATAGAACAATCAAGTTTCTAGAATATAGTTATGGTCAACCATCTGGATTTGTCCGATTTGAGAATGCTGAAACCGCACAGAAGGCTCGCACTACGGCTGTCTTGGTAGAAGCGGGTGGTTTGATTCTGAAGGCTCATTTAGTGACCCTTGAAGCTGTGGAAAGTGCATGAATACTAGAGCTTCCAAACGGAAAAACCTTCTATTACTACTTGTTTATGCACATGATTTGTAAAACGCTCGTAATCCAATTTGGATTGTGAGCTTGATTGAGCCATAGATGATGATGGCTGGTTGAAGACTAGCTGAGACGGTTTCAAGGCAATTTGTAGACGATATACTGAGATGCAGCACGAAGAGGAAGACCAGGGACAGCCTTAAGTATATGATGAACTTTGGCACAGAGAAGAACTTGCTTCTGTCAGCTCAGTTTCTACACAAGGAGCTGTCCGTCCGCCTCGCCCACTGTGTCATTGAGCTTGAGAACCTGCCGCATGGCCTTTCCATCAAAGCTCCCATCCTCTGGGATGCTGTACTTTTCACTGGAGGTGAAGACTGCACTATGAGAGCATAGGATACAAGAACAACTGAGCTTGCTCAGAAAATATATGGTCCTCATTCCAATCGAATCAGGAGGCTGAGTGTATTGGGTTCAAGTCATACAGCAGAAGTGTTTCCATTCTCTGATGTCCACAGCTATCGTCTCCTCCTATGGCAATCTCTTGCTGAAATTTGAATGCTGAGAACAGCCTTGAACTGGTGCTGAATGTTGGGTAGACTTATAGGTTGATTGCTCTATGATTAGATCGAGAAAAGGCTCAGAATTGCTGCCCAGCAGAACTCTTCAAGACACTTCAAGCCTATGTGCTAATGGCATAACTATCTTCAAACACCTAAATGCAAAACAGTTTATGAGATACTACAGATTTTTCTGAACATGGACTTCATGTAATTTACTTGACAAGGAATATAGTGAACTTTGGCATCAAAAATTTGATTTCTTCTTGTTAGACTCTTTCCTTGTTGTAACTTGAACTCCGTGTTCAGCAGCCCTTACACGAAATCTATGACATTTTTGGTGAACCCGACGTGAAAGTGCTACGTCAATTTTCAGCAAGATGGGAGACTCGCAAGAAGAGATGACAGATGACAAGGTCATGAAGAACCTGTTCCAGTCATTTACAACCTATATGCAGCAGCAAGCTCACGCGAAACGTGATAGTGATGCCATGGATGCCTTGAAAGCTATCCAACAGGAGATGAAGCAGTTCAACGGCCAACAAGTGTCAACTTACCTGCATTTTTATGAAGAAAAGATGAAGTTTTTTGGGGTTTCTCAAGAAGTTTGGAGCCGCTACTTTTTGCGGATGGTGGTGCGTGCTCTTGAAGTCCGAATTTCAGAAATTCAAGGTACACATGTTGGTTGGGCAGAGTTTAAGAAGGCATTAAAAGATGAATATTTCCTGGAGGATACAGGTCTTATGAACCGCAAAAATTTCTTAGCATGGGTTTCTATGCCTAATAAGGGACTTTCAATTACCGCCCTTCTGCGAGAGTTTGAGAGCCGCTATGATCAGTTGGATGGAAATGAGCAGTGAGCTTTGGAGATACAGAAAGTGGAATTATTTTTACAAGCCGCTGATGCTGATTTACAGGAAAAGTTGGATGATCTTTTGGAAGATCAAGCTACCGATTCAGGTTTAAAGACCGAGTGGAGACATGTCATTGATGCTATGAATGCTCTTGTTAAGAAGCAGTGTAGGAGAGTACGATTGCATCGTAATACAGGATCTGTTTCTGAAAAATCCTTAGAGACCTCTTCTTCTACCCTTGCTGCAAGTTCTATGTCTCAGTCTACTCCTCCTGTTGTAAATCCACCAGTTCCTGCTGCTCCAGTGCCCTTATCCGTAAATGATGTTATTAAAGGCTTGACAGATTTGACGATTGAAGCAGTCAAAGCTGAAGTTGGAAAGTTAAAAGAACACCATATTAGTGAATTTGGGAATCTCCCAATTCCCATTTTTGACAACTTAAAAAGAGGGGTGTGGATAACATGTCCATAAGTTTCTCAAAACCCTATCATGTGACCTATCATTGGAAAGCGCTTGAAAAATGGGATCTAAAGAGCCATAAAGCACTCATTTTGGAGAAATGGTGTTCAAGTTATGGAAAATTCAAAGTTTTGACCATGTGTCCCAAACTTGTGGGAAATTCCTATATTCCCCAATATGGTGTTAAAGAGAAACTTATGTCAGTACCTGCTGTAGCGCCTGCTCTAGCGACTGCTTTTCCAGCTGGCCAAAGAAAAGGGAGACGATGTATTTGGTGTGATAGTACAGAGCACCAACATTGCAGAGATTGTGATGCTTTTCAGGAAGCGTGTAAGAAGAATGTAGTGTTCTGGGGACAAGATGGGAAGATATGGCTGACAGAGACTGGTGCTCCTCTTGACACGAACTTTGGTAAGGGAGGCATGAAGAAGCTTGTTGATGATATGGCTATGCGATCAGCTTATGTGAGTGTTAGAGGGGATGCTTCAACTTATGGAGTCCAGCTTGAGCAGAAATCAGATGGAGACTCTGCTTTATGGCCCTCTACCTTGGAGATAGCAAGAAGAGGGAAAGTTCAGGCATCCACTATGACTTGTGTGGGCTCCAGCATCCGAGGAGAAACGGGATGGGATTCTCTTGTTGACAGGTATTATATTTTTGCTTATATGGCGAAAACACAGGGTTTAGATGCCATGGTTGAGGAAAAGAGAAGAAGAGATGAGGAGGGTCTCAGCACCTCCAAAAAGACTAGAGGGGGGCGACTTTGTTTCACCACCTGTTACAGCTCCACCTATGACAAGTTCTCCAGCTCAATCAGGTCATGAACAACCTATGGGAGACAAGCAGATGAAAGAGAAGAGGCAACCAAGAAAGGAGCCAGGATTCAAGCTCTTGTTAGACCTTGATATGCAGACGGATATGAGTAAGATTTTTCATGAAAGAATTTTGAATAGTGAAGTAACTTTTACTGTTGATGAAGCTCTTGGGATTGCTAGAAGAGAAATACAGGATCAGATGCAGGATCTTTTGCGGAGGAAATGACATGCGATGGAAGGACCTGCTTTACAGGGATTATGGCATGGAGCTCTTGGGGAAGAGCATGATGATGCAGTGATGGTTGAGAATGCTTTTGTCAATCCGCAATTGGAGAAAATAGTTCAGCCTATGCAGTATGAAGATGATGATACCTCTATCCTCATTCCTCGCAGCCATTTTTCATGAAGTCATTGGGCTAGAGCAACCACTGAGACGGTGGTAAGGATTGGAGAGAAACAGATTCCTTTGGTCGCTTTAGTCGATCATGGTTCCGAGATTAATCTTATTGCTCGAGGTGTTTATGAGAGTGGCAAGTGGCCTATGGATGCAGAGCATGGCTGGCGCATGAGAGCCGGCAATAATACTTCTGGTGATATGTATGCTGCTTGTTCGAGCATCAAAATTTCTATTGGTAATGTTGAAGAGGATTATCATTGCTTTGTTCAGGATTCTTGCTCTTATCCGATCATTCTTGGACAGCCTTTCATTACAGAAGCAAGAATGGAGACGAAAGTGATGGATGACGGCTCAGCCTATGCACGGATACACAGTAAGGATGGTATGCGAGCTGTTCAGTTTATGACTATTGGGGTAAACCATCCGAGAAATAGGGACTCCTTGCGTGAGGCACCACTACCTACGAAGGAGTTGGATTTTCATTAGGTACCGCTGTCTTGCGAGACGCTAGTGGTACGGAGCGGAGAAAAGAGGAGATCTCGCCTTGTGGCAGCCAGTCTTTCTCCACTAATTTTGTTGGTTTTTCTTTAGATAGTTTAGTGAGTTATCAGAAAATTTCAGATTTGTCTAGAGCTACCAGGCAGTACATTGGTTGTAAGGAGAAAGAGTTGAAGATTGCAGGTATTTTGCAAGCAGAAGAGCATGTAGATGGGCTGTATGAAGGGATGTCTTATGCGGATACATTGTCTGAGATGGGAACTATGCTGAAAACTGATGTATGTAAGGGTTCAAAGATCATACCTATGCAAACCTTGGATATGTTTCAAGAAATTTCTGATTTTATGCTGAAAACAGAGTTAGAGGCTGAGAAAACTCAGCAAACAGAGTTATAGAGGGCTGAAACCTTTCAGCCAGTAGAGTTAAATGCTAGAAAAATTCAGCATATGGAGTATGAGGCTGCACCCATGCAGTCCATAGAGCCGAGGGCTGAATCCATTCAACCAACAGAGTTTAATGCTGAAAAATTTCAGCATACAGAGTTTCAGGCTGCGCCCATGCAGTCCATAGAGCAAAGGGCTGAAATCTTTCAGCCAACAGAGTTTAGAGTTGCTGAAAATTTGCAGAAATTGTAGCAAAGAAAAGAGTGCCTGACTGATGCCAAGGTTGACACAAAGTATAAAACAGTTGAGAAGAAGGTTAATCTGGTTGCAGGACCGCTTCCTCCTGATAGTGATGAGCAGATAGAAAAAGCTATGAAATAGCCTATGTTGAGAGATCCTGCAAATATTGGACATAAATTTTTAGCTAAAACTCTTGTAGAATTGAAGATTGGAAATTATGATTTCTTGCTTCCAGTGGAAAAAGAATGTTTTAGAGAGATGCTTGGACATCATGGTAAGGCATTTGCTTTCTTTCCTCATGAAATTGGCTGCATTAGTCCCGAATTGGTTGCGCCTATGGTCATCTTCACTGTCCCTCATGTGCCATGGAATATACGTCCTATACCTGTGCCTAAAGAACACTTGCCAAAGCTGATAGAGTTGCTGAATGAGAAGATTAAGATGGGGATTTTGGAACCCTCTTCTGTGCCCTATTCTAACAGGTGGTTTACTGTACCAAAGAAGAATGGTACTTTGAGATTTATTCAGGATATGCAGCCCATGAACAAAGTGACAATCAGGAATGTGGGAACAGGTCCAGTTGTGGATGAGTTTGCTGAGGCTTTTGCAGGACGAGCCATCCATTCTCTAGGTGACTTGTATTCTGGTTATGATCAGTTTCAGCTTGCCTTGGAAAGCAGGGATATTACTACTATGCGGACATCTATTGGTCTTGTGAGGATGTGTACCTTGCCTCAAGGTGCCACCAAATCAGTTGCTCATATGATGAATGCTTTGCATAGAGTTCTATGAGACTATATTCCGCAGTATACCATGCCTTTCCTAGATGATGTGCCTATTAAGGGTTGTGCAGAAGAAGAAAAGAATGAGAGTCTTGATTTGCGAGGATGTAGACAGTTTGTGGCTGAACACTTGGTTGCTTGTGAGCAAATATTGACACGATTAGAGGAGGTGAACTTGACTCTTTCAGGGCTGAAATCTGTCTTTGGTGTTAATGAAGTCATCATAGTTGGACATATGGTTGGTTATTATGGCAGGAAGCCATCACGTGCAAAGGTGGATGCCATAAGCAGGATTGCAGAGTATTGCTCGACTACTTCAGAGGTGCGGAGATTTGTCGGAGCTTGTGTATTTTACATGATTTGGATTCCTCATTTTCCTCACATAGCAGATGTTCTCTATCAGTTGCTTCGAAAGGGGCAAAAATTTCATTGGGATGAGAAGCATTAGAAAGCCATGCGTAAACTCAAGAAATTGTTGCAGTCAGCTCCTACTCTTCGCAAGGCGGATTATTAGTGTGGACGGCCAATCATGTTGATAGTTGATACTAGCCCTATTGGCATAGGCTGGGCAGTGGGATAGGATGATGCTGATGGAAACAGATATGCAATCCACTTTGGAGCTAAAGTTCTTAATGAGCGATAGAGGAGATATCCATAGATTAAAAGAGAGTTGTGGGGAGTAGTCACTGCACTGAAGTGTGATAAAGGGTATTTTATTGGAGCTTCAGTTGTTGTGGAAACAGATTGTTTGCCTTTGCTTGGCATGATTACTAGCTGTTCGACTCCAGATATAGCGATGCTTCGGTGGATTGCCTACATCAAATCATTGAATCCAGAATTTTGACGCATAGCAGGGAAAGATAATCCAGTTGTTGCTGACATGCTATCTAGAGTGAGATATGAGGATGAGGAGTCAATGCTTGTAGAAGATGATGAGATAGAGTTTGCAGCTTCTGTCCTTGTTCATGATTGTCATGTATCTACTGTTGAAGCCTTTATTGAAGAACTCTATGTTGATGAGTGGTTGCAAATTGGACAGTATATAAGTTCATTAACTCAAAGAGGTGATTGGACAGATGATGAATTCAAGAAAATCAAAAGAAAGGCTTATGGGTATTTCTTGAAAGATGGTTCTCTTTGGAAGCATCCAAAGAAGAGAGGTGGCTTACCCTTGAGAGTAGTTTGTGAGGTAGCAATGCATATACAAATTATGCGAGAGTTTCATAAGAGTTCTTGGGCTGGTCATAGAGGTGTGTGGGCTACCTATGAGAAAATCAAAGAAAGATACTAGTGGAAAGGGATGTATAAAGATGTTTCCCACTTTTTGGAGACTTGCAGGGACTGTCAACTCTATTCTTTAGTGCGGCATTGTGATGAGTTGCATCCAACCTATCCGCTATGTATACATTATAAATGGGTGGTTGACTTGGTTACTTTGCCAGTGGGACTTTGGCAGGTGAGATATCTTGTCTTGGCTAGAGAGGATCTTACAAACTATGTTGAAGGCAGATCTTTGCGAACAAAGACCACCACTACAGTATGTAAATTCTTGTTGGAAGAAATATTTTGCAGGTATGGATGTATAGGCAAGATTACAGCTGATCATGGAGAGCTAGATGCAGACGAAGCTAGAGAAATTTTCTCATGGCTTGGGATTAAGTTGGCTATACTACTGCCTATAATCCAGAGGGAAATGGCAAGAGCGAAAGAGGACATCCGCCGATAGTTAAGGCATTTGCAAAAGCTTGTAGAGGTCGAATTGGAGATTGGCTGAGATTACTGCCTTTTGCATTGTGGGAAGACCGCTCTACACATAGCGTGACTACTGGATATATGCCTGCAAAGTTGATGTATGGGCAAAAACCTGTCATGCCTACAGAAATCTACGCTCTCACATGGAGTGCTCTTCCATGGCATGATAATTTATCAAGGGAGGAGCTTCTAGCTCTTCGAATTCGTCAACTAGAGAGAAGGACAGAAGATGTGTAGCTAGCAGTTGATTGTTTGAAGGCAGCCTGACTCAGAAACAAGGACAGGTTTAATTTGAGGCATCGCTTGAGGCCTAGAGCCATAAAAGGAGATTGGGTTCTAGTCTATGACAGTAGTCTAGAGAATCAGCATAGTAGCATGAGAAAAATGGTTCAAAGATGGTTTGGACCGTATGAGGTGAAACAGGTTCTTGATAATGCTACCTATGAGTTGGCTGAATTAGATGGAACGGTATTGAGGGTGCCCATTGCTGGAAAATGAGTCAAGATTTTCAAGAGAAGAGAAGATAAAGAGTATTCACTTGAAGCATTGGCAGAAGAAGAGCAGGTAGAAGAAAGTCTAGCAGAAGAAGTAGAGAATATGGATGATGAAACTGATGGAGAAACAGGTCTACTAGAAACTGATGAAGGACTAGACCTGTTTGTGGACTTGGATGATCCTAAATAGTTGGCTCATCCGGAGGATGCGCAGGTTTAGAGGGGGTGGATGTCGTGTTGCTGCGCATCGGAGTTGTAAACACCTCCATTTTTGTTGTGCATTTGTGCTATCTTTTTGCGTGTGATTCATTGTGTGTGATTGATGCATTAAGATAATCCGTCCTTTTAGTACCCGCATCCAATGTACATACTCCACTTGTGTGTTTGTGTTTATGTGTGTTTTAGTTTGTATGCATGTTGTATGTGTGACAGAAAAATATGAAAAACTGATGCCAAAGGACATTATCTGTAATATTTCCGCACACTGCGTGCCGTAAATATTGACTTCCCGCACGTCCTGTAAATCTCGTGCAAAGATTATCACTAGTGCTAGCAGCTAATCTATAACCACACGCGGGAAATGGAGACACTCCACCTTGGGAAAATAAGGCCGGGGATTCAAACCTGCATAGCCGCGGGAAAACAGCCTCTTGGGAAGAGGTCAAGAGGATAAGGTAATTGCAAATTTTTTTATTATCTTCCCCAGCCAATGTGTGGTTGGGGGAAAGGGATGGGCTAGTAAGGGGAACATGGGTAGGTGGAGGGAGAGAGCCATGCAACGGGCCACGTGGGGAGGTCCCCTCTCCCCCCCTTGGACTATAAGAACCCCCTCTTGGGGGGGGGAAAGAAAAAGGAGGAGATGGTGGCAGAAGACGGACGTGCTGGAGGACGGCTGGACGTGAAGGGAGGTGCCGGACGTGCTGGACGAGCTGGGGGAGGTCGCCGTGGTGGACAGGTTGTGAGAAGGGGGAAGGTCGCGGTGTTGAGGAAGGCCGCCGTGGAGAAGAGGACGCCGTGCAGAGGGAGCCGCCGTGCAGTCCGATTAGTCCGCTAGCCGCCACCGCCGCCCGCCTGACTGCCACAGTCCGCTGCCGCCTGGATCACGACCCCCCCGACGTGGCCACGTGCTGACAGAAGCTTCTTAGAAGCTTCTCTAGGAAGCTTCTAAGGGGGCTTCCTTAAGCCCCCTTCCCACTACATTCCCCCCATAGGTCTATCCACACCCCCCGGGACTTTGACGAGAAGAAAGCTACGAGCCATCTCACCAATCACCCTATAAGTCCATCCGAGACTTTGAAGAAGAGGAGGCTACAAAAACCCCTTCTCACCAGTCATCCCTGGGCTGGGATTTTGAAGAATAAGAGAGGAAGCCTATAAAGGCCCTTCCCACTAATCACCTACAAGGCCGGTCCTAGGATTTTAGGGAAGGAGAAGAAGAACTCTAAAGCCTCCATTCTTGCAAGGCCAATTTGCAAGAGCCCTTTCCGCGAACATCCTCGTAAGGCCCCAATTGTTGAAACTCCGTTCATAAAATCCCCGTTTCCAAGAATTTTATAGGAGCCCCATTTCCGCAAACCAAGCTCCAACCCCGCAAGGCCTTCCATAAGGCCAAATTCCGCAAGCTGGTATTCTCAAGGATCCACATTTCGGAAGGGATCTCCTGCGTACCAGGGAGAAAAGGGCAAGATCTTGAGACTGCATACCAAGGCGAGTATATCTATAGGCCGCGAAGGAAATCCGGAAGCCAAAATCACGCCTACAATGGGCCCTAAAAAGTCACAAGACGCGCCTGTGGGAGGATCTTCTCCTAGTATTTACGTGGATATTTCACGGAGCCCACAAGTCCAGGTTTGATCTATTTGGATTCCACACAGAAGTATTGAGTTAATCATGATAAACTTCATGGATTAGGAAGCACTCATGCATGTTCGAATTCAACTAGTCAAGTTAAATGCAATTGGAAAATGAATTGGCTATTTGAACATTTATTAGAAATAGCTTAAGATATGAAAAATTGATCATTGGTACGTTCAAAGGAATGAATGAAAAGAGCATAAGGTGTCTATGCATTTGTAGGACCTTATCAGCAAGATTCCTTTTATGTATTCAAAAGTGACGAGCCTAGGACAACTGTTGCCTCATTACAAGGTTGAAATTATTGAGGTACACCTTTTTACTAGGCATGGAAAGATTAATGGCATGTCCCATTTTTAGATAAATCTTCCTTGTAATGATTCATGAGGAAAAGTTAACACCCATAAGATGTTATTCGAAAAGGAATAGAAGGGCACGAAAATGATCTATGGACTTGCAAGTGGCATGATTATTTGATGTAAGTCCTAGTAGGACCTAGGAAAGTTAGTGTTCAGATTATCAGGCATTTTTACTTTGCCAAGGAAAGATAGGGTTATTGTGAACCATGTGATGCGTAGAAGCAGTGAATCGCATGTTTACACGTATTGGTGAAGTTGTATCTATTGTTCTCCTTTAGATCTAGTTTATTACCTTTGGGAAAGGTTCATCCGTGACGCAAGACAAGTATATTGAGTTGACTAAGTCACCTAAACCACAAGGATTCTTATGGCATGGCTCAGTCGATATGATAAGTATCCCAAGTGCTAACTAGGGTTTAGTGCGATAGGAATTCGACCTAGTTTTACACTTGTTGCCAAGTTAAAACCCGCAAACCCAAAGATCTTACACACATTCACGAAATGTCGAGTCAATTGGATGCTCATGCATAAAACGATCTAAGGTTTCTGCCCTAAGGCTCACTCGTCAAATGATGAAACTCGGATTGATGTTGGAATCCCTAGGACCGTGGCCCAATATAATGGGTTGGGTAAGAAGACACCCTAAACCCTGCTACTCGGCTGGAGGTAATTCCCGGAACTAGAAAACGCCATTCAATGGGTGAAATGATCCCGTGGAATAGATACAACACATGTGCAAAAAGTTGCAACATCGCATAGACTTGAGATTTGTCCACGGGAGAGTTTTGTCATTTCTTGAAATGATATTGGCAAGTTATTGCGCTAAGATAACTTACAAAAGGGATGGGTAATCATCCTGTTACATCACTTTTCTTGGGGGAATAATTGCCAAGGAAAAGGAAAGTTAGGTATTTGCCTGGGAGCAAATGACCAGTCAATAAATTGAAGCGACATGGTCGCTGGAATCTACCATAACAAAACCTAAAGTATTGGTAGGGTATGACCCTAACCCAAGAATGATAGGAATCTTGCCAAGTTGCAATTGATTCCGGAGCGAATGCGGGTTGCATTCGGAGAAAAGGAGTCACTCCTTAATAGTTTGCCAGCTAAACGATCACTAGAAATTGATTGTGCTTGTAACAGTTTAGAAAGCACTGTTTGCATTGTTTGCTCAATGAACTAAAGGATGAGAATATATCTAAATACTTCAGGTTGAAGGCCTGAAGGGAGAGGCAGCTTCAGTTACCCCTGACTGCCTGCCTGACCCTAACCAAGGGGGTTGTTAACCGCGCCGGGAACGTGGACCGAACCCGCCGTGAGAGGTCTCTCCGTTGAGTTCTACTTGGAGCAGGAGGACGCTTGGGTGCCAGAGGGGGCTCTGGCCGTAAATACCTTGCCTTCCGGGTCCTGCACAAGAGGCTAACGTGACTCGGGATTGGATCTCGAGGCCCGCATACTAGTCTACGGGCGGAAGCTTGGAATAGTGATCCCTGGTGGATTACTGGATAGCCTTCGGGCGGATTATGAATACGCCTACGGGCGGGAACTCCTTGTATTTCAAAGATAAAAGGATAAAATGATAATAAAGAAGTTGTTTGGCATTGTTTTCTTTATGTCCCGTGATAAGATTACGTGAAGGAACCGGTGCATAACAGGGTTAATCAAAGAAGCTGTTTGTTATATGTCAAACTAATGTGGTAGGTAATTACATAACTAAAACAAACCGAGGAAAGTGCGGAGGATGGACCATGGGTCCGTCCTATGGATGGGTGGTCCCGGTTAGCCGGGAACTTTTCTCAAAGTCTTCGACGAACAGAGGATGATCGTCATCTCTGAAACAAGTAACGAGAACGATGACTTAGAATTAACTATTACCCGATTCACGCTGTTTTAGGGGAACGGAATGGGACTATGCCTTATGGCAGAGAGGTCGAGCTTTGCATCCCTCTCGTTTCCCATTCTCCTTGAACCAAGTGCAGCGTGAATCTGCTTCGGACCTGGCGTTTCTGCGTAAAGTAGTTCGCTCGGGTCTGACGCTAGCTAATGACCAAACAGGAAAACCCAAATTCAGGTCGATCCTAAGTGGGAACGGCCAGGATACTTCCGCTACGTGGCAGACTCGGGAACACCTAGATTGCAAAACCCGTAACATTCCATGGGAGTGTCGGGCGGAGTTTTCTAGACATCCTTTCCGATGGACTGCTAAGACGTGTCCTGAATGGTTCTAGTGGACACGTTACATTATCAAGCTGATAATTTCAATGATGATCTCTAAGAAAAGTCCAGGAAATCGTGGAATCAAAGGAGGCGGAGTAGAAGCTAACATTAATAAAGATTGATTCTTCCCTCCTGAATATGCTAGAATTCGCCATGCCAATGAAGTCAAGACTGCAAAAAAAGGAGGGGATACAGAGAATGCGGACATGAGGCGGATAAGGGAGATGAACCAGAGAGCTTTGTGACATCGAAGGTCATTGAAGCATTGAATCAGATCGTGCTATCATGCTATTTTTTTGATGCTTGTGGTTCATGTCATCCATGGCTCAACTTATGGACCTTGCTTCGATTGGATCACAACAGAAATCCTTTGCTACATTTGATTTCAAAGGTTGGTTATAAATTGGTGCATTTGATACCATGGATTCATGGGAGAAACCATTGAGGTAGTAAAAGAGAAGGCTTTCTGTTTTGAAAGTTGGAGGGAAAGATAAAAAGCTTTGTACTTTCAAAGTAGTTTTACGAATGCTATGTTGAGATTGGGGGGGAAAAAGCTAAGAAAAGAGGCTTTTTGAAAGGCTAATAATGGCAGGCTGTGCCCGCATTGAACCACCCAGGGTAGATTGGCAATGGGTACGCTCCTGTGCTGGAGTGCCATACCTGGCACATTGCGGTCAAATTCACCGAGATCCTGACCAAGATCGACCGGCGGTTTGGCAAGGAGCTCGAGAAGGAGCCGAAGTTCCTGAAGAACGGCGATGCTGGGTTTGTGAAGATGATCCCCACCAAGCCCATGACTGTGGAGACCTTCTTTGAGTACCCGCCCCTTGTGCGCTTTGCTGTGCGTGACATGAGGCAGACACTGCGACATGTTTGCAGGGATTCTGGAGGAAGGATTGCGGACTTGGAGGGCAGAAGATTCTGCTGGGCTGTAGAAAGCTAGCTACACAAGAGGTAGAGCATCATCCTTATGTGCCTGATGTTTTTCGCTGTTTGGGAAAAGCTTCTCGGATTGTCCTTGGGGCCATTTCTCGACGATTGAAACTACGAAGCGACATTTTTTATCCTTTGTTGGAAGATTGCCCACTACGAGATGAAGATATTTCAACATGAGTGCTAATAGCATCACATCGCCACAATGTGCAGAGTAGTGCTATTGATTCATCCTCTAGGGAAGACTGTTCCCAAGAATTTGAAGAAAGATTGGCTGGCGTGATATCAAAGACCTGCTGAAAGTGTATGGAACAATCAAGTTTGTAGAATATAGTTATGTTCAACCATCTGGATTTGTCCGATTTGAGAATGCTGAAACTGCACAAAAGGCTCGCACTACGGTTGTCTTGGCAGAAGCGGGTGGTCTGATTCTGAAGGCTCATTTAGTGACCCTTGAAGCTGTGGAAAGTGCATGAATACTAGAGCTTCCAAACGGAAAAACCTTCTGTTACTACTTGTTTATGAACATGATTTGTAAAACGCTCGTAATCCAATTTGGATTGTGAGCTCGATTGAGCCATAGACGATGATGGCTGGTTGAAGACTGGCTGAGACGGTTTTAAGGCAATTTACAGACGATATACAGAGATGCAGCATGAAGAGGCAGACCAGGGACAGCCTTAAGTATATGATGAACTTTGGCATAGAGAAGAACCTGCTTCTGTCAGCTCAGTTTCTGCACAAGGAGCTGTCCGTCCGCCTCACCCATCGTGTCATTGAGCTCGAGAACCTGCCGCATGGCCTTTCCATCAAAGCTCCCGTCCTCCGGGATGATGTAATTTTCACTGGAGGTGAAGACTGCACTGTGAGACCATAGGATACAAGAACAACTGAGCTTGCTTAGAAAATATCTGGTGCTCATTCCAATCGAATTAGGAGGCTGAGTGTGTTGGGTTCAAGTCATACAGCAGAAGTGTTTCCATTCTCTGATGTCCACTGCTATTGTCTTCTCCTATGGCAATCTCTTGCTGAAATTTGAATGCTGAGAACAGCCTTGAACTGGTGCTGAATGTTGGGTAGACTTATAGGTTGATTGCTCTATGATTAGATCGAGAAAAGGCTCAGAATTGCTGCCCAGCAAAACTCTTCAAGACACTTCAAGCCTATGTGCTAATGGCATAACTATCTTCAAACACCTAAATGCAAAACAATTTATGAGATACTACAGATTTTTCTGAAAATGGACCTCATGTAATTTACTTGACAAGGAATATAGTGAACTTTGGCATCAAAAATTCGATTTCTTCTTGTTAGCCTCTTTCCTTGTTGCAACTTGGACTCCGTGTTCAGCAGCCCTTACACGAAATCTACGACAGCGTCTTACAGTGCGTGTGCTGGCGTGTATGCAGGTCACTCTACACGCGATGATACATGCACTCGCAGATTGACCTGGAATTTGCATCTGATAGTGCGTATGTGCTGCATCTTAGATGCGAATATAGACGCACTGAACAGAAGGTTGACTTTGAGAGCACGTCTGAGGGTGCGTCTAACTTGCAATTTAGACACGGTTATACACGCGCCAACTCTCCCAGCTTTGATAAAAAACAATATATTTTTGCAATGATGAATGTGACCAATCCCATGTTTGTGTTTATCAGTTTTCTTGTTTATGAGAAGCATTAGCACTTAAGTTTTATGCTCAATGTCTAAAGAAAGCTCTTTGAAAATGTAGGTAATATATGATTTTTTGTATGCAAACAAATTTGTCTTTTTCTTGTGTTTTTTTTGCAGATGTCATATCCTGGTTCATCTAGCAATGACCCGGATTTGGATCGCATGAATGGTACATTGGCCTCGTTTGGCAGGGGGGTCAATGCATTTTTTGGAGGTTTTCCTAGTAGGGAAGACTTCATGGGAGAGATGACTAGACACCTTGGCCGCTCTCCCACAGTGGACGAGGTGTTCAGTGTCATGTCTGGAATGCCTCTGACGTCTTTGCCTGACACTACTTCTCAAACTCCACATGCAGATACTCCACATATAGGTACTCCATATGCAGGTACTCCACGTGCAGCACTGTACGTGCATCGGCTGAAGCACAAGAATCTACAGAAGCATGTGCATCCAGTAAGGCAGAGGGTAGTCGACAGAGAGGGAGGAGGGAGAGTCGAGGGGGAGAACGAGGCTTGTGTGGGGGTTGCCTAGGATGTGACAAGCGATCACCCTCACTAGTAGATCACGTAGAGGAGGTTGTATGCCAGTACTATAGAGTTACAGATGCTGGTGGCATCTTCCATGATGATGAAGGAAGAGATGTAATGGCATACATGAGGAGTGTTGTGCATGCGACGTATAAAGATTGTTTCATTGCCTTCAAAAATCAAAAAAGTGGCTTGTGGCAGGAGGTGTTGAGGGCAGTCCATAGGAGGTACCCAAATCCTGAGGATCAGTGATTCTCGGATGATTGGGGATGCACAAAAGTGAGGGATATGCTTCACAACAAAAGATCCCACCTCATGACACGCGCCAGGGTCTCACTACGGAGGCAGGAGGAGGGGCGTGGAGCCTATAGCCAACCACCTATGTGCCACCGAATAGAGTGGAAGAAAGCCAAGAAGAAAGCAGCATAGAAAGTGAAGAGTCGCCAGCACGTAGAGGCGCGACGGATCCAAATGAAAATCATGGGATCTCGCATTACGGATCGGGCGGCAGAGAGTCGTGGGAGGCAGAGTTTGTAAGTATATTTTGATTTCTATTTTTTTAAAATTTATATTTCTTTCAATTCTTTATATAATTTGTTCTAGTATATTGTGACTCATAATTGTTTGTATATATCATAATTGTTTTGCAGACTACTATCGTTGGTAGGATACCTACTCCTAGAGAGGTAGGTTACCATCGAGGCCATAACCGCACAGCCACATGGCTTCACTTCTATGAGGAGGGTCTCATCACTGAGGACCAATACAACTGGGCCATGAGGATTCGACAGCCAGAGGAGGTATGTTTTTCTTACTTTCCTATTAAAAGTATAGCTAATTATAACTTTTTCTCGACCATGTCTATGTAAGCAACCTTGATCTTTTATGTGTGTAGGCGAACCCGGATGTGGAGCATAGCAAGGAGGGGATAGCGACGCTGGTAGCCATGGTGGTACTAGCGAAGATGTTTCTTCTTCAGATTCGTAGAGGAGCACCATACCTCCTCATGAGGCCTTGTTTTCTTGTATATGTATGATCCATCTTTGAGCCTACTGCTTGCGGCCACACTTTAGGTCGCAAGCACTTAAACTTCCCATGTAAATGCTTTTGATCTAATACATGCTCTCTGGTTTTTTTTTTCCAATTCTGTTTTGCACATCTATCCGCGCGTCTAAATTGCAGAAAATCCGCATTTATACGCATGTCTACAATGCAGAGTACACGCGCTTATACACGCGCTCCATAATTCAAATTTAAAAAAGAAATTAAATATCTTTTTTTTTAAAATGAGATTTTTTATTTTCCGTTTGCGTCTACCAGTGCTTGTAAAAGCGCGTCTATAAGCGTGTCTATATGCCCGTCTAAATGCCAAATAGATGCGCTAATAGACGCATAAAATGAATTAAATAAATATCAATGTTGGTTTATTATACGCATGTATTCGCGCGTGTATATGTGTGTCTATTGCGCATCTATTTTTGCGTGTAAATTTGTTCATACATGCGATTATAGATGCGAAATGGTAGATGCGCAAATAGAAGGGCGGATAGACGTGCCCGTAAGATTTTCTCTATATTCAAAAATTGCATCTAAAAGTGCGTCTATGAGGCCTTTTTGTGGTAGTGTTATAAGCTATCTTTTTCTTTGCACATACACCCTACAAAATTTTTGGAGTTTCCCTTCTCTCCTCGAGGGGGAGAAATATTGGAAGGACATGGCCAAACAAGTCAAGAAGGTGAACCAGAGTTATGATCAAGATCATTGTCATCACCATAAAGATCAAGATCATTCTTGAGATCAACATCATCATCCTCAACATGAAGATGGGGATCTTGTGTTGCCGAGAAGCTACTCAATTTAAAATTTGACAAAGTTTTAATATACATATAGGTTTTAAAATATGCATAATTTCCCTCATGTGGACAATCCACATTAAGTGGGAGTACTATAATTGGTTAATGCGAATTGTCCATTTAATGGATCGACACCCCAAGGGTTACCGAGAAGCTACTCAATTTAAAATTTGACAAAGTTTTAATATACATATAAGTTTTAAAATATGCATAATTTTTCTCATGTGGACAATCTTGATTCACAGATCGGACGCCGTATGCGCATGTAGTGAGCGTCAAAAGATCCCCAAGAACAAAAGAGCTCTACTTTTACACAAAAAACAAGGAAGAAAGCTTACAATACATGAAACAAGAGACTAATTGGGTGCAATCTCCCCCCATGCCTTGTGTGAGCGCTACACAAAGCATGTATTTTATATATTATTCATCTTCAAGCTCAAAAAATAGCCCAATTTACAATTAGCATGCTTTAGCTTTTGTGTTTGCTTTTGTGCCACTAAAGAATTAAAGCTATTGGGCGCCCAATGAGTCAGGCGGTACCCAAATACAATGTCCAATACAAATATTTAAATTGTGCGCCCATGCGCATACAAAAATAATAAATAAATATCAAGCGCTTTAGTAAATAAGCACGACAAAATATGGGTGCCATGCCTAAGATACACACCCATCAAAAATTGATGATAATTTGAATACAGCTATCCTCGAATGCTTCCCAATGCCACCGTTGCTTGCTCTACATATCAACTGAAGCATTCACAATTGTTAGAAAAATAATACAATTAAACCGACAAAAGTGAATACCTAGCAGTCTTAAGCTATAAAAATAAATTGGTTAGAACTCAATCCTAACCTTAATTTATTACGAGTGCGTACTCTAAACTCATAAATGTTTATTAATTTAAATATGTATTTTGTGGAATCACCTGCTATGGAATCACCCACTTACACATTAAATTAACAAAACGCCCGAAAAGGATAGGTGTCCCCATCGACTTTTCGCACAAAGAATCCACCTTGTGCATGAGCTCCGGTAATAAAATTTTACGGAATCCACTGTAAAACCTCACAGAATCTACTGTGGAATATACCTCCTGGCATCATACCCCCGGGGTGGGATCGCAATTGTCCTCAATTGCTATTAGCTCAATGTGGAGCTAACAGTGTGGGAAAAGCACTTAGGTCTCTAGCGTGCATTCATTGGGCCTCTTCAACAGGATGATTTTTAAACTTGACCAAATATTTAGAATATCTATGGCCAGTTCTAGTGGTCATAAAGTCAGTATCTATAATAGTTTCAGGCTCAAGGATTTTAGTTTCTTCATCTAGCAAAGGAGGGTTTTCATAGACAGGGTGTACAGGTAGTTGTCCTCTAAAAGGTCGTAATAAACTGATATGAAAGGTGTTGTAGATTTTCCAATGTTGTGGTAATTCTAGTTTAAATGCATTGTCATTGATTTTGTGTATGATCTTGAATGGTCCATAAAATCTAGGTACTAATTTGACAACGGGGTGTTTATCTACACTTTGTAATCTTCGTTTTTCAATTCGTAACCAAACATAATCATCAACTTTAAAACTCATAGCTTTTGTTTTCTTGTTTGCTTGTTTTTTTTATGATTGCTAGGCTTTGGCAATGACTTCATAAAAAATAGTAGCATGCATGTTAGCAATATCATCAGCAGTCTAAATTTTGTTTGATAATGATGTAACAAGTGTAGGCAATCAATATCCATAAATAATTTCAAATGGTGCTTTCTTTGTAGCTGTATGTGGTGTGTTATTATATGCAAACTGAAGTAAATGTAGATATGTATCCCATATGTGTGGTTTTGAAATTGTGTAAGCATCCAAAAGATCTAAAATGGTACTGTTAGTAGCTTCTATTTGACCATTTGTTTTAGGATGAAATGCAGATGAAAAATCAATCTTTGTTCCTAAGTTAGCAAACAAAGTAATCCAAAAATTATTGCAGAATCTAGAATCACGATAAGAAATAATGGCTTTTGGTAAACCATGGTTAGTGAAAACAGTTTTCAAAAACAATTGAGCAGCTTGAGATGCAGTTAAGGTTTTCTTGCATGGAATAAAATATGCTTGTTTGCTAAACCTATCTACAATAGTCCAAATCATTTCATGATTAGTTTTAGTGTTAGGTAGACCAGTGATAAAATCCATTGAAATCTGTTCCCATGGTCGTAATGGAATGGATAATGGCATTAGTAAACCATATTGTTTACCATGGTGTCTTTTTACTCGTTGAAAAATTAGGCATTCAGATACAAAATTAGATACATCAATGTCCATGTGTGGCCAATAAAAATCTTCAATCAATGTACGCAAACTAGATATAATTCCTCTATGACCTTGATATGGGGGACAATGAATTTCATGCAAAACAAATGACCGAAATGGAACAGTCACACATAATCTTTTTTCATAAAACATAAATCCATTAGTGTAAGACAATGAATCAATAGGAATCCAATTATTTGCAACTAGTTTATTCCAATCAGCTTGAAAAGTAGAATCTTGGTGATAAGTATCTTTCATAGGAATAAGGGAATCAAATGATATCACATAAATATTTTGAATTGTCGGTCTTCTACTCAAAGAATCAACAGCAACATTCTCTTTTTTAGGTTGATATTGTATAAGGGGATGAAAACTTTGAATAAAAGCAGCCCATTTAATGTGCCGATGAGATATTTGTGGTTGACTAAGAAGATGTCTAATGCTTTGTTGGTCAGTTTTGATCATGAACTCAGATCCCATTAAATAATGTTTCTATTGACATAAGGCTTGTACTATGGCTAACAATTCCTTGTCATAGGTAGAATATTTAAGTTCAGATGGTTTGAGTTTGTAGCTAGAGTAAGCTATGGGATGAGAATATTGCATAAGGACTGCTCCTATTCCAGATCCACTAGCGTCAGTAACTACTAAGAAGAATGGTCTATTGAAGTCAGGTAATTGTAATACAGGAGTATGAGTTAAAGCATGTTTCAGCAAATCAAAGGACTTTTGTTGATTGTCAGACCAATTATACACGATACACTTCTTTAAGAGTTTTGTTAAAGGTAATGCAAGTAATGAGAAATTCCTCACATATTTTTGTAAAAGCTAGCAAGACCTAGAAAAGAACATAATTCATGCACATTTTTGGGTATCCGCCAATTTAAAATTGCTTCTATTTTTTTAGGGTCGACTTTAATACCTTCTGATGAAATAATATGTCCTAGATATTCAATTTCTGTTTGGAAGAATTTACTCTTTTCTGGATTAGCATATAATTGATTGTCTTTTAGTAACTTAAAAACTAAAGACAAATGTTCATAATACTCATTCTCATTTTTATTGAAAACTAATATGTCATCAAAGAAAACAATGACACAATGTTGATGTTTCAAAAATATGTGATTCATCATAGGACTGAATGTGGTTGGTGCATTAGTTAAACCGAAAGGTATAACCAGAAATTCATAGTGTCCAAATTGTGTTCTAAATGTAGTTTTGAATATATCAGATTTGTCCAGTCTTACTTGATGATATCCAGATTTAAGATCTATCTTACTGAATATGGCAGATCCTTGTAGCTTGTCAATAAGATCATCTACCCTAGGAATCGGGTATCTATTTTTAATAGTAATTTTATTTAGGGCACGATAATCAATGCACATGTGATAGGTATTATTTTTCTTCTTCACTAATAAGATAGGTGCACCAAATGGAGAACTATTAGGTCTAATTAATCGTCTGTTAAGCAATTCGTCTATTTGGTTTTGAATTTCTTTCTATTCAATTTGGTTATGTCTATATGGTGCTTTATATGGTGGTTGTGTTCCAGGAATTCAATCTATCTTATGATCTTCAGGACGTGCAGGTGGTAATCCAGGTGGTAAATCAGCAGCAAAACAATATTGGAATTGGGAAAGAAATTGTGTATGCCTAGGATGCATCTAGTTTTTCTTAGCTTGAATTTCATTCACCCATATTAAATAGGATTTGCTACTTCTACGTAATGCATGTTTAGCCTGAGTATGAGCAAGCAATGGAAAATTATTGGAAGCATGCATTCCATGCACTGTGATTTGTTTTCCTTGAAAATAAATTTTAATTGAATAAGTAGAATAATTTATATCAGGATTGTATTGATGACGCAAGGGCATTCCTAAGATTATGTCACTAGACTGCAAATGTACAACTAAGAAATTTCTTCGTTCAATATAATCACCAATTTTAATTTTTAAATTATGTACCTCTTGTGTTCCATTATATCTCGTACCTAGGAATGCAGCCTTGATGCGATAATGTGTAGAAACAATATGTAAATTCAATTCTTTAACCAATTTTACAAAAATAAAGTCATGTGTGCTCCCATCATCATGTAAAATTATCTTTTCTTTACCATGCACAAAACATTTCATTGTTAATAAGAAATGGGGATTTGGCATACCTGGCAAAGTATCAGAAGTAGTACCAATGTCGTCATCATCTTCCATAAAATCCGGCATCTCTTCACGCTCTTCATCTTCTATTTCTCCCAGATAATTGATATGAACATATGGCTTTTTAGATTGACAATTGGCTGCTAGATGTCCAGGTTAATGACATTTGTAACAAACTATGGGTTTTTCTTTGGATACATTATTGGTAATGGTAGGAAGTTTAGGAACATTGGGATTTGACTGTATGAATGGCAAGGGAGGTGGTCGTGTCCAAGATTTATGGAATGAAGATGGAAGAAAACGACTTTGATTGAATCTTCGAAAATTTGAATTGAATTGTTTGGAACCAAAGTTACCATTATTTGGAAATTGTTGTGGTTGCTCATCTCGTCCGTGAATTTTGTCTTTAGTGTCATGGGCCAAGGAAATTGCATCTTAAAGGGTTGTTGGTTTGAACATATTGACCTCCGCATAAAAATGTCCAAGTAGGCCAGACATAAACTTGCAGTTATGAGTTGCTTCAGGTACATCTTCCAGCATTTGTAGTTGCAATAGAGCATTCAAGAAACGTTCAATATATTGTGAAATAGGTTCACGATCCCTTTGTTGTAGAAGATCCCATTGTTTGATTGTTTTTTCGTGGAATTGAGGTGGAAGAAAATTTTGCAAAATTTTCTTTTGGAAAGTCTCCCAGGTAGTGGGGCAATCAACGCTTTTGCAGACAACAGTCCACCATAAGGATGCTCGATCAACTAAATGGTTAGTGACACATTTAATTTTTTCTTTCTCAGCATATGTTTCTTCATGGAAATAATCATCAAATTGACTGATAAAAGCAAGGACAGTCTTTCCATCACGTGATCCATTGAAAGTACGAAATTTAAATTTTCTTTTACTTATCTTTGTTTCTTTCTGAATGGATTGGGCTTCAAGTGTTGCATCGATGGTACGTCGTATAAGATCTTCAAGTTGTGATCCATCTTGGTCGGTGGTAGATCATTGCAGATTAGCCAATTGAGCTTGCAAAGTTTGTCATGCTCTTCGTTCTTCTTGAAGCTCCATCATAATCAAATCCAACTTTTGCTCCACTGTTGGTTTGGGTAGATCACCTTCAGCCATAAAATCTTCCATGGTTTGATCAGTCATCCTGCAAAATTTCCAAAGACCTCACACACTCGAAACCTTGTTAGCGGGATAAGCATAGCTCAAAGGCGGGTTTACAAGGCTTGTATATATATATTTTTTAGTTTGGCTTTTGTAGTATTTCTCCTTTATGATTGCGAAATTCGATGTCACAATCGTCTTCCAAGAAAATAATTTTGCGTATAGACTGCATGTTGACGATTGTTTGCTGTAATCTACTTCTGCCAGTTCACAGGTGTGAACAGGGGCTTCGAGAGGGTAGTAAACTGGTTCGTGAGCTGTTGAATATGAACTGCCTCTATAGTAGTTATTGAAGATTGAAGTTAGGACCTTAGTAACTAGTGATTTCAGTCTTTTGTGACTACGCGTGGATTTGGAGGACTTGAGTATGTTGTCGCCACATTTGGCAACAGGTAGTACATGCTGCCGCTGCCGACGGGTGAAATTGAGTGTTGAAACTTTTTATTAAGCTTCTTGTGAAACCTTATAAGCTTATCCTTAAAGCTTGAAAAACTATGGAAGAAATTTCTTATCTATTCTCAACGACTTCATGAAGATCTTCCCGCGTGGTCCTCCGCCTACAAAGGCCAGTCCCTCATGATCTAAGTGTACAGCAGGGGGACTATTGACTGCCAGGAACACGCTGGTATTGACCATTTGCCACGAGAATGACTATAGAGATCGATTGTTCCATGAGCTCCGCCTTTGCCCAAGATGGTAAGCGATTGGAAGCTCTCGATCTTAGCTTCGCTCTGATACCACTGGTGCATAGATCGGACGCCGTATGCACACATAGTGAGCGTCAAAAGGTCCCCAAGAACAAAAGAACTCTACTTTTGCACAAAAAACAAGGAAGAAAGCTTACATGACATGAAACAAGAGACTAATTGGGTGCAATCTCCCCCCATGCCTTGTGTGAGCGCTCCACAAAGCATGTATTTTATATATTATTCATCTTCAAGCTCAAGAAATAGCCCAATTTACAATTGTTAGAAAAATAATATAATTAAATTGACAAAAGTGAATACCTAGCAATCTTCAGCTATAAAAATAAATTGGTTAGAACTCAATCCTAACCTTAATTTATTACGAGTGCGCACTCTAAACTCATAAACGTTTATTAATTTAAATATGTATTTTGCGGAATCACCCGCTATGGAATCACCCACTTACACATTAAATTAACAAAACGCCCGAAAAGGATAGGCATCCCCATCGACTTTTCGCACAAAGAATCCACCTTTGTGTATGAGCCCTGGTAATAAAATGATACGGAATCCACTGTAAAACCTCACGGAATCTATTGTGGAATATGCTTCCTGGCATCAAATCCACATTAAGGAGGAGTACTATAATTGGTTAATGCAAATTGTCCATTTAATGGATCAATGCCCCACAGGGTGCAACTATTGCATATATAAACAATATGCCCCATTACGAAAGAATGCATCATTCGACCAACCACTCTCTCTCTCCTTCTCGTCTCCAATCATCTCACGGGTTGCCGCTATGGCAACACCAGCATGGCAGTAGCTTCTATCTCACTTCTACACCGCCTTATGTTAATATATACACATACACACACACATCAGATGCCATGGACGTATGAAACATGAAGTATATATTTCATGGACGTATGAAACATTAGAAGCCAATAGGTGATGTAGTATAACTAGCTTTGTTTATTATTATCGACAATACTATATTATACCTATCCTTTGTTAAAATATTGAGAATGCATATTAGGGTGGATCACTAATGAGCAAGTAGACAATCATAATGATATATAAGTAACAATAAAAAGAGAAAAATTGATATTACTCAAGCATAATGCAAGTATAACTGAATGAAAATGATAAATGAAATGTGCGTGGGGATGAGTGCCTTTTATAGGCTTACAGTAGGTTGTATTAGTAGGTGGAAAAAGGTGGAAAGGGACCATGGTATTCACTAATTGTGGTTTTAATAAACTATGCATACATGACCTAGTCTAAGGCTTTATCTGCAATGTGATCCTTTGCCTTGTTGCTCATTACAAAGGGGCTATAGAGTGGGTGTGATTGCACATTTCTCAACACCCCTCCTCAATCATGACCAACAAAAGCACTTAGTATATAGAGACTGCCATGAGTAGAACCTTGCTAAGTGTAGACATGGCAAAAACCAACCATATAAAGTTAGAGGTTGTCACAAGGCCTCACTAAGTGTGCGGAGGCTAGAGTGTAAAGGTTACACGAGGAGTATAAGAGCTTATGGTAAGAACATTAGGAAAGTATACATTCAAAAACTTAAAAAGTCTATCTCAAAATGATACATTCAAAAACTTAAAAAGTCTATCTCAAAATGAGCTACAAAAAGAGAGGGACTGGTGAGTTCTATCATTTTGCTCTTGGGTGTATTCTTCTTCTTTATTGTTGTCTTCATCTTCCTTTACTATTGCAAGATATGTGAGGGCTGAAATGATGAACGGGTTGCCTCTTACCCATCCAACCTCCAATCCTCACTAAGAGAACTAAAGAGGGGCACTACCTAGCCAAAGGGAGGATGGGCTAGGACATCCCTTTTCTCAAAGAGAATCAAGAGAACCAAGACACAAATTTACAAGAGAGAATATATGTACTAGACACCATATTGGAATATAGGAGAGAGAGATGAGAGGAGAGGGATACAAGGGGAGAAGAGGTAGAAGAAGCTTTCCATTATGCTACATGGAATGAGAATACGAGAAGAGAGGGAGATAATAGGAGAAGAGGTAGAGGAAGCTTGCCATTATACTACATAATAAAAGAACTTACTCATAGCTTACCTCAAAGAGATGAGGGTATTCTAGAATGCTCTCATGGACTTGTCATTGTCCTCTCCCCCCTCTTCATTCTCCATGGGCTCTTTATATAGCCTCCATGAGGGATTAGATTAAGCTAATCTTCTTGATTAACATAATCTTAGATGATGTATGGCATCTTTGAAAATATGGAGAATAGTGGATTGGACAAGTCCCCACCTTGGTCATCATGCAAGAAGCGAAGGGTGGTGGTAGGCAAAATAGAGAAATTGAGCTAGATTACAAGAGGTGGGTGCTCAAAGTACATTATTATAATATATTTACAAGAAGGACAGAGGGGAAAGTTGATGTGGTGAAAGAGAGAAGAAAATTGCATGTAGCCAGTAGTCTGTGCCTTCGTAACTTCAAATCTGTGAGGAATTTGAAAAAAGTTTCTTCTACAACTTTGTAGACCAGGTCGAAACCGATCGGGGATGGTGGGAATTTTCTTGAAAATCGCTTTTTCTTGGGAGTTATTGAGATTATAAAAAATGGCTTTCAAAAGCTGCTTTGACTTTAGTCCCCCATATGTATATAAATACATATAAGCATGTGACAAAAGGGGTCCATGCTTGTAAGCTTTTGTGCAAGATCCAAATAACACCATGATGTGGATATTGACTTGTGTGCTAGGGTGAGGTGTCCTCTAATGATGGTGATAGATTCCAAATCTTAGTGATGCAGACGGAGCCCATGTGTAGTTGGAGGCTAGTCCTTTGAGAAATCTATGCATTCACTCAACTCCTAGGTGTAATCCATTTTTATCTTCACTAAGATAACCATCCCTTTGACCCTTTACATTGACATGCCTTCTAAGAACTTGTTCCCCCCATTTGCTAGAGTTATCCTAATCGAGAAGCAATGTAGCATACCTAGTGCTTGAAGAGTAAACCCAAAGTGATATGGTAAGCTCTTGATAGGGGCTTTGGCCAAAATTTTGTGGTAATAATCCGGGTTGTAAAAAACCCGGATCATTAGCCCTCCCCTTAGGCTAGAGGTATTCATGCCTCTAGCTTGATAATGATGGTCTAATAGAGCAAAGAGGACTGCACCCCCTCATTGGTGGCTCTTCATTGAATGATTGCTCCAAAGTGTTCATATTTCTTTGAAAATAAGGCTTCAATCGCCATCCATTTACCCTTATCTTGTGAACCTTCCCATCCATGTCACCTAGCTTATAGCTGCCATTTAGATATCTCCTTATGACCACGAATGGCCCTTCCCACTTGAACACAAGTTTAGCATCCTTTCTGTTATCAAAGTGGTTATCATAGCATAGCACAAGCGATCCTTCCCTTATGTGTTTGCTAGCCAGCTCCTTATTAAAGGTCTTCCTCCTCTCTTTAGCCTGCATGGAATAGTGTTGGACTGCTGCTTCTCTATCTAACTCCAGCCTCTCTAGATCCAAGATCCTTTCCTCTAACTTCTTATCTTGATTCTTCTCTTGACTGGCTACTAAAACACGCAAACTGGCTAGTTCCACCTCTAAAGGAAGCAAAGCTTCTTGGCCATAGACGAGGTGAAATGGAGTATAGCCAAGTGAGGTTTTGAATGAAGTCCTGTAGGCCCAAAGAGCTGCATTCAATTTTTTATCCCAGTGCTTGGGGTGCATGTGTACCTGCTTGGTAATTATCTTACAAATCAGCCCATTCACTTTTTTGACCAAACCATTACACTGTGGATAGTAGGGAGTAGAATTCCTATGCTTGATTTTTAGCCTTTCCATTAGCTCCCCTACTAGGTTTCCCCTAAAACCAGGACCCCGATCAGAGATAATTTCCAAAGGTGTGCCAAACCTGCAAGAAATATTTTCAAACACAAATTTTTCCACTTCTTGGGCTGTGATCCTACTAGTTGCTGAAGCCTCTGCCCACCTCATCATGTAGTCCACTCCCATTATGATGTATTCCTTGCCAGATTGAGTTGTGGGACTAGCCCTATTGCATCAATCCCCCATTTCTCAAATGGGCCATATGTAGTTATGGGATTTTGTTCCTCATGCACTAGCTTCCTTGGTCCGGCCTTTTGGCAATTGTCACAAGTGCGGCACCAATGTTGCACATCTCGATGTAGACTAAGCCACACAAAACCGAGTTGGAGAATCTTCCTACTGGTTATTTCTTGAGCAAAATGTCCACCACAAACCCCTTCATGGCAGCTCTTAATCACATCTATAATCTCCTTTGCTGTTGGCACCCTTCTAAGCACTGCATCCTTTCCTTTGCAATACAACACATCATTTATCAAGCGGTATTTAGTGGCCTTAGTAGCTAGCCATCTTTTCTCACTTTTACTAATATGTGTAGGTGCCTCACCTTGCTCAAGAAAATAAAGCACATCTTGTAGTTGAAACTTACCCTGAAACAAGGGAAGCTTTACTATAATGATGCCCACCATTACCTCTTTCAAATTTTCAGCTGCTAGAGCATCTGCGTCGCCATTTGTGCGCCTTGGCACAAAATAGATTTGCGCTTTCTGTAGCTTTCTCATGAGAGTTTTAGCTTCCCTCATTTTCACTGCTTATAAGTTATCATTTTTACAAGCCCAGATTCCTTTCATTTGCTTAACAATGAGCATAGAATCCCCAAAAACATTAAGTCGAGTGACACCATGTGAAAGACACCACCTCAAACCTAAAAGCAAGGCTTGATATTCTGCCTCATTATTAGAATGGACATCCTCCAAGCTAATACCTTCTCCATAAAGTTTGTCACCTTTGGGACTGAACACCACTATTCCTGCTGCCGCTTTGTCTTTAATACGCTTGTAGGCTCCATCAAAGTAGAGGGCATGGGCATTCTCCACCCGCGTCGGCTCCTCAAGAGGAGGTGTCTCCTCTTTTACGTTTCCCTTCTCCTTTTCCTTCTTTTAATGGCATCTATGGGTCAACAAATCAGCTAGGCAAGCTCGAGTAGAATCCTCCACCTTGAAGGTGTAGTCAAACTCTTGAAGTTGTATCACCCACTTAACGATTCTAGCTGAAACATCCATGTGCTGTAAGGCATAGGAAAAATGCTCTTCTGTCGTGATCAATGTGAACGGCCTAGGGAGAAGATAAGGACGAAACTTTCTTATAGCAAACATTAGAGACAGAACCATCACCTCGACCATCTTGTACCCTCGTTCTGATGTTGTCATTACTCTACTAGAAAAGTAAACCGGTCTCATTAGTCCAGTTTTAGCATCCTTTTGTATTAGTGCTACCCCTAGAGCATCTTTCCCAAAACTCAAATTGACAAAAATCTCCTGATCCCAGCAAGGCTGTAAAATTATAGGAAGGGTGCTAAGAGCCTTCTTCACCTCGTGAAAGCACCTTTTGCTGTCGTCACTCCACAGGAGCTCCTCAGAGTGGGTTAACTGTTGCAGTGGAAATATTAATTGGGAGAGGAGATGAATGAACCGCCCCATATATCGCACCTTCTGAATGAAAGAGGTTAGTTGCTTCACAGAAGATGGTGATGGCACCGCCAATAGGGCCTTAACTTTGTTTGGATCTGCTTCAATGCCCCTCTCACTTACGACATGCCCTAACAAGGTTACACTACTTTCACCAATGCGACACTTCTCATGATTTAATTGCCCCCCCATTTGTGCAAGTTAGTTGAAAGCTTCATCCACCTTTCCTAGATGTAAAGCCTTAGAACTATAAATACAAAAATCATCAATAAAGACCCTGATGGATTTCCCAAAATATGGTTGGAAGATATAATTCATGAATTGCTGGAAGGTAGCTGGTGTCAAGATTGTGGGAGAGAAGGAAGGAGTCTCACTTGTAGCTTTCTTGCTTGCACAATGGGGGAATACACACAGAGGTGGAGGCTGAAAACAATTTTCCTCTTCTTAGTTGTGTAAGCCAAAAAGAACTCTCTTACAAAGAAATAGAAGAACCCTATATATGGGTCTCAAACCAAACTCAAATAGCTAAGGTGGCATACTAACTAAGCCATGAACTAGAGTAGATAAGGATAGCTGTCATCTAGCTATTATTCATGGGCGGTGTACCAACTGCATCTACAACTGACAAGTCGGTGACATAAATGCACAACGGTCACCCTGGCATATCACGAGTGGAGCTCGATCTCTCAACACTCCCCCTCAAGCTCAATCCCAATTCCTGCACACCAAGCAAGTCTCTGAACTTGTGCAGCTTCTCTGTGCCCAATGCCTTCGTGAATATGTCAGCTACCTGATCCTCTGTGCTGACATAAACTAGATCAATAAGACCTAGTAAAACCCTCTCTCGCACATAGTGATAATGCACCTCAATGTGCTTTGTTCTAGCATGATAGATTGGGTTATTTGCCAAGTGTATACTACTCATGTTGTCACAATAAATGACAACTGGCCCATCTGTAGGCTGATGCATATCATAAAGTAGCTTATGCAACCAAGCTACCTCACATGCAGCCATTGCTGCACCCCTGTACTCAGCCTCTGTGCTCGACAAGGCAACTGTAGGCTGTTTCTTGCTGCTCCAAGTGACTGCAGCACTCCCAAAAGAAAACACATATCCACTGGTAGATCGTCTATCAGAAATACTACCAGCCCAATCAGCATCAGTGTATCCATGCAACTGTATCTGAACCCCAGTCTCATAAAATAGTCCATAATGCAATGTGGACTTCACATAC
This sequence comes from Lygodium microphyllum, assembly GCF_053477565.2. Lineage (NCBI taxonomy): Eukaryota > Viridiplantae > Streptophyta > Polypodiopsida > Schizaeales > Lygodiaceae > Lygodium > Lygodium microphyllum. Next base: position 76,336,893 of record NC_141158.1, read on the forward strand.
CTGAGTATGCGTCTAGCCGCATCCAAATGCGGTTTCCTTGGAGCTTGCATAAACTGACTTACCAATCCAATAGCATAGCTCAAATCTAGCCTGGTAATAGTCATATAAATCAAGCTTCCTACTATGCGTCTGTACATAGTAGGGTCTTCCAGAAGCTCACCTGCATCTGTGCTCAGCTTCACATTCTGCTCCAAAGGAACTGAAATAGGCTTACAGCCTGTCATCCCATATTTGGACAACATGTCCAATCCATACTGCCTCTGGAAGAGCTGTATCCCACTTGGTGATCTAATCACCTCAATGCCCAAGAAATAACGCAGTTCTCCCAAATCCTTCATCTCAAACTTCTGCTTCAATAGCATTTTCACATGAAGGATATCTTCATCACTGTCACCTGTCATAATCAAATCATCAACATAAATGACAAGTAGCATAATACATTTCTCTGTTTTTCTCACATAAAGTGAGAAATCTGCCTTGGAAATCTGAAAGCCAATAGTGACAAGATACTGTCCTATCTTGTCAGACCATGCTCTAGGTGCTTGCTTCAAGCCATACAATGCTTTCTTCAACCTGCAAACAAACTCAGGATGAACAGCATGCACATAACCTGGTGGCTGCTCCATATATACCTCTTCTTGCAAATCACCATGCAAGAAGGCATTCTTTACATCCATCTGATGTAAAGACCATTCCTTTGATGCAGCCATAGCAATGACTGCTCTTACGGTTGCCATCCTTGCAACCGGACTGAATGTTTCTTCATAGTCAATGCCATATGTTTGTGCATACCCCTTGACTACTAATCTTGCCTTGTATCTGTTCACAGAACCATCTGCATTGTGCTTCACCTTATAAACCCACTTACAGCCAATTGCATTCTTATCTTTAGGCAAAGGTACCAATTCCCATGTGGCATTTGCTTCCAAGGCATCCATTTCTTCATCCATGGCTTTCTCCCATTTTTCTTTTCCCATGGCTTGCTCAAAAGAAGTGGGTTCTAGTTCCTGTATCACTTTGACCATATATGCATAGTGAATGGCTGTAAATCCATCATATTTCAGCCTATCCATAGGATACCTAGCTCTCGTAGACCTGCGCAAAATAGGTTCACTCCCGGGTGCTCTCAAAACATCCCTGGTCTTCCTTACTCCAGGTGTAACAATAGAAGGAATACCCAACTCATCATCAATGCTCTGTTCTGAGCCACTCGATTCACCATCCACATAAGAGTGACCTGCATTCACATCAAACATGGGCTGATCAACCTTCTCTTTTCCTTTTCGTAATACCTGCATACCACTATCTGCATTGCTTTGAGAAGATTCTCCTGATCTCAATTTGCATGTCCATGGCGAAGAATGTGAACCACTGCTAGAGGACGCTCCAGGTCCACTAATATTTTGTGATTGCTGCTGTGAATTCTGTGCAGCATTACCATTTTGTGCATCTACATCATCAATCACATTTACTGGTTTATACCAGCTACTCATCTCATAAAAAATAACATCTCTGCTCACTGTAAACTTACGAGTAGAAGGGTTATAGCATCTATACCCTTTTTGCTGCAGAGAGTAACCAATAAAGATGCACTTCTCAGCTTTTGGATCCAACTTGGATCTCAACTCATCTGGCACATATACATAGACAATGCAACCAAAAATTTTCAAATGAGAAATATCTGGTTTCCTACCAGTATACCTCTCCTCTGGAGTCATCCCATGTATTGCTGCAGTGGGAGTCCTGTTCATTATGTAGACTGCTGTAGCAACTGCTTCAGCCCAGTAAAAATTTGGCAAGTCTTTTTCGTTGAGCATGGCACGAGATACCTCTCCCGCCTATTTTTCCTTTCTGCAATTCCATTTTGTTGTGGGGTATGACTACATGAATATTGCTGCTTTATGCCATGCTCCTGCAAGAACCTTGCAAACTCATTTGAGAGGTACTCTCCCCCTCCATCTGACCTTAGGCATTTTATTTGCAGACCTGTTTCTTTTTCAACCATAGCTTTAAGAGTTTTGAAATGCCAAAAAACTTCACTTTCCTTTTTCATAAAATACACCCAAACATTTCTGCTTTAGTCATCAATAAAAGTGACAAAATAATGACAGCCTCCAAGCGATGCAGCTTTAGTAGTCCACACATCAGAGTGGATTAATTCCAATGGCTTCTTACTCTCTTGAACATGTCTAGGAAATGGTTTCCTTGCCTGTTTTCCAAATTGGTAGGCTTCACATACCTTATGCATTTCTGCAACCTTGAATTTAGGAAATCCTGCAACAATATTTTGGGCATGCATTGATTTAAGTCGCTGTACATTAACATGACCAATGCGTTTATGCCAGATATCAATATCTGCAACTACACCGGTCCCATGTGCAAACATTGCTACACTCAATTCAGACATGTCTGCATCCAATGTAAACATTCTGCCATTCTTCTTTCCTTTTGCTATCAAGCGACCTTTATTTTTCATATCCTCAACAAAGCATCCATGAGGATTAAATCTGACCTGCAAGCCCTGCTCAACCATTTGACCAACAGAAACCAGATTCTTGGTGATATTCGGGACATGAAATACATCGGACAAGTATTTCTTTTTCCCATCCTGCATAGACAAAGAAATTTTTCCAATCTGCACAATAGGATGTGCAGTATCATCACCAGTCTCCACAAATCCTGGTTTTTCCATTTTCCTTGCATCCTCCATCCATTCTGCATGACCTATCATGTGGTTTGATGCACCTGAGTCAACATACCATACATCATTGCTTTCTTCTACACTTGTCACAGAATTGTTCATGTGCTGCACCATGAACAAATGCTCATTTCTGTCATCACCCTGTCTACTAGAAGATGCATAATTCCCTTGTTGCAGTTTCCCATTCATGATGTCATTCTTCTTTTTATAGCAGTCTTTAGCCATATGACCCATTTTACCACAGTAGTAGCATTCAACATTACTGTTTGCATTTTGGCCTCTTTGCCATCCACCACGACCTCTTTGGCTCCCCTTGCCTCTAGAGTTACCATGTCCTCCTCCATAGGACTGGTTTTCTTGAGTTTGCTGCATATTCTGATTTCTACCACGGCCTCCAAATTGGCCTCCTCTACCTCTGCCTCTACCTCTTCCAGCATTTGAGTAGAAGGCAACTTCTTTTGAAGTTCCTCCTGAAGAAGATGCACCACCATTTCTTTGCTCCTTAGAAATTAGAAGAGCAATCAACTCCTCAAAATTAGGAAATCTTTCACGGACGGAAATGGATGTTCGAAACTGTGCATAATCCTTTCCTAGACCATTCAAGCATTAGGGCCAAAAACGTTTCAAAAATGGCACTTGTAAGAAAATGATTAAGTTACTAATTAGTTGAGGTTTTAAAATAATGAACCCTCCAAATTTGGCCATTCAGACGTGATTAATGAGAGAATTTATTATTCATTTAAGAGGTTAGCCATTAAATGCCTAAGGACGTTAACTCATATCAGAGGTCACTTTTCGGCCATTATTCTTTCATTTTGAATATTTTACTATCACGTTTTCCACCAAAATCACGCTTCTTTTTTCGCCTGCATTCATTTGAATCATCGTTCTCTCCTCTTCACTTTGTTTCTTAGTTCTTAAAGTAGATTTTACTCTGTCGTAAAATTTCTCACCAAAATCACGTCCGGTTCTTACCAGCAGCGTGCATTGGTCTCCCTTCGTCTCCTTTCACAAAATCTTGAGAAGGTGATCAACAATCAAAAGAGTCTCTACACAGAGGATCAATACCACTTACTTGCCGATTGAGCTATAGAGATATGGTTCTCCATGGACCTGAGACGAGATCATCTTGTTAGTTTTCAGCAGACCCAACTAGGTTGGGACATCCAAGCCGCATCTTTACTTCAACCCCTAAGATATCCATTCTGTAAGATTTTGTTTCAACTAAATCCAAGCTTTTTCTTCAATCTCTTCAATTTGATTCATAAGAAAATGGGTAAAAGAGTCCCATGGTGTTGATGCAAATTGGTAGGGATAGATATACTAAGGATAATCCTTAAGCTAATAGAATAGAAAGTGAAAATTTTCACTTTGATCTTGACACTTGAAAATAGAATATCTTCATTATACAGTGTTGTAATATCAACTTTTTAGCAAGGACTAATTGATAAGACAAGGATAATATATTATAATTAGAAGAAATGAAGTACTTTGATTTCTGGGAGATAAAAATATTTACCTAGTAATAGATTAAAAATATTTATTATTCAACTTTGTCTCTTAAAATATAAAAAAATTAAACAAGTAATAGATAGAAGTATTAGTGATATTGTGTATCATATCAACTTTAGGACTAAGATGATTTTATGTGTATAGGATGCTTCGAAGAATATGAAGGATACAACTTCTTACTTAATATTAGCTCTTGGGAGTATTTTTCTCATCATACCCTCAACTATGATTAGCACTATGGGGTTTTAAGTTTCAATATCTTCAATTGTGATTCTTATTAGCACTATCAGATTTCAATACCTAAATGGTGGCTTGATGTCATGGGATGATACTACTCATGATATCATATCCTAGCAAATCTCTTAAGATCTATTCCCTTGATTTTTAAGAAGAAATAGAAAGGACTTGAATCTATTTCTTTCTCTCAGAACTCTGATTCTAAAGCAGACTGATTTTATAACTGAAAGCATCACTACATTATTGATGCTTTATCCTTGTATATCTTTTTTCAAATGTAATATATCTCAATTTCACAAAAAAAAAGACCATCAAAATAATCAGTCTCCATTTCACAAAAAAAAATTACATAACTTTATTAGGCTTTGAAAAAAATTTAGAATTTTTTAAAGCTTTTTTTGAGCTCGTTTGCTATTTTAAAAATATTTTAAAGCAAAAAACGACCTAAAAGAGACCCAAAAAATCACAAAAAAACCACCCAAAAATAGCATTGCCGATACAACGCGAATATGGGTATCCAAGACACTCGGATACCCATATTCGCGTTGTATCGGCAATGCATTGCCGATACAACGCGAATATGGATATCCGAGTGTATTCGCGTTGCCGATGCAACGCGAATATGAGTATCCATAAGTGTCTCGGATACCCATATTCGCGTTGCATCGGCAATGCCATACAACGCGGATACCCATATTCGGATCCGAGTGTATTCGCGTTGTATTGGCAATGCATTGCCGATACAACGCGAATATGGGTATCCGAGACACTTATGGATATTCGAGTGTCTCGGATACCCATATTCGCGTTGTATCGGCAATGCATTGCCGATACAACGCGGATACCCATATTCGGATACCCATATTCGCATTGTATCGGCAATGCTATTTTTGGGTGGTTTTTTTGTAATTTTTTGGGTCTCTTTAAGGTCGTTTTTTGCTTAGAAATGTTTTTAAAATAGTAAAAGAGCTCAAAAAAATTCAAAAAATTTTCCATGAGTTTATTAGGCTTTGAAAAAATTTTAGGAATTTTTTAAGATTTTTTTGAGCTCATTTGCTATTTTAAAAAATATTTTTAAGAAAAAAAGGCCTAAAAAAGACCAAAAAAATCACAAAAAAACCACCCAAAAATAGCATTGCCGATACGGCGCGAATATGGGTATCCAAGACGCTCGGATACCCATATTTGCGCCGTATCGGCAATGCTATTTTTGGGTGGTTTTTTTGTGATTTTTTGGGTCTTTTTTAGGCATTTTTTGCTTAAAAATATTTTTTAAAATAGCAAATGAGCTCAAAAAAATCTTAAAAATTTCCTAAAATGATGAAACTGATGATATGCAGCGAAAATTATAGTACCAAACATTATGCTCCACGATACGGTGCGAATATGACCCTGCGAAAATTTGGCTTTGCTGCTCTCACGTCATATCAACTTATCCTCACATGGTTGACTTTATGAATTTATGAATTATCCTTACATTGTTGCTGCTCATGCTCATAAGATCACCCTAATGAATAAAGATTTTAATATGATTAGCAGAGTAAGGTACCGAGGATGATGTTTGCAAGAGAAAAATCGATGTAATTGGACCTGTTAATTATAAGAGAATGGGTGAGGTGTATGGGCAAATGGTTATTAATGTTTCTTGCACTTCTGAGGAAGAGGACTATCTTAGCATATCTCATGAGGACAAGTCCATGCTAGTTGTAAAAAGGATATTTAATTGTTAGATTCTGTAGTTTATCATTGCATAAGGTAAGGCATTTTGACTCTAAAAATTTTTAGTATATAGAATAATTGTGCTATTGATTGCAAATAACACTCCTTTATTTTTGCTATTAGCTTTAGGACATTGATTGCATCACTTAGCCAATAAATCTCTAAAATTATGTGTATTGTTGATCCACTGTTATCAATGGAATTTTTTTTGAGATTTGGTTCAAATATAACAATGTATTTTTTTTTAGATTTGGTTCAAATATAACAATGTCTTTCAAAGCTTTTGATTCCATCACAACTACCATAAATTTTTTTATTACATCGGATACACTCACCAGAGAAATTATCCTCATGAACTCTCTAAGTGGTATCCATGGCCAAGGAAGAATGTGGGTTGAATGGAATACTGCTTGCTTTTTGGTTAATTATTTATTTTATTTGATTATCTATTTTAGTTACATGTTTCCATTTGCAGTGCTGGCAGGCTCCTGACTACCTTCTTGGACACCACATATGAGGATATTGTTGATCCTAGAAAACCATATAACTCTCTCTAGCAAGAAGTACCATTGCAAAGTCACAAAGTCATACATATACTTATGGAAAAAGAGTGCTTTTCAAATGTCTGCAGGACAATAGATTCAAAGATACTCAAGATAGATGGAGTGAATGTAAGTCTCTTTCATATTGTTGGTTTTTTTAGGGACCCCTTTTTACCAACTTGTTACATTTTTTCTCGCAGTGGTGGCAGGCTCCTCTTCCGAAAAGTTTCTACTTAGCCAGGATACCTTCGTTCTTTGTAAATTTGCTGTTTTGAAGCAAGCCACGAAGATATGGAGGGGTACAAACCATGATAAACATATTCTTCTTGAGATCCTTCCAGCTGTCATGGACTTTTTAATATCCTGAGATATTTTGAATTTGAAACTCTGCACCGTTACCTTGTCAGGAATCTCCCAGTTTAGAGATGAAAGACTTGGCAATGGCAAATCTTCGATATTCCCATACCTATCCGCTTTAGAGGGAACCACATACTGTGCATAATATATAAAAACCTTGCATTCACTAAAAAAAGACACAGTTTGATCGGCATAAATAATGTCTGCCAATACCTTATGAATGGCATGGAAAGTCCCACTTAGGCTTTCCACAGGTTGCCATTCAATACTTGTTGACGGAAAGATATCTACAATGACGAACTGTTTGTTAGAACTTGCATAAATGGAAAAGAATTATATACGTTATTCAACTAATAACTTACAATGTGTTTGTCGGGGAACACATTCGTTTGGAGGCAAGTGCATATCCTTGGCCATGTAAACATGTTGCACCTTGACAAACCAGCCTTCGGGCATAATTTTGAAGGCAATGATACGCCCCTTCCAGTGATGTTTTATATCATCTCGTTTTCTTCTTTTCACCTTATGAGAGCCCTTGCAAGATGGCAGCATGGTAACCCAATCGTTTACAACAAAGGTTTTGGGCTCAAAATTTCCATCTGCTCCCTGGCTATAGACTGTGCAAGAGTGTATTAAACGAGAAGGGTGCCTGGAGGAAGCCATGAAAAGAATGAAAGCGCAAAGAAAGAAGCTCAAAGAGGGGTGAATGAACTAAAAAGTAGCGCCAAGAATACAAATGAGTATGTATTGGGCGCCAAAAACAATATTGAAAGATCTCCCGACTTTCAAAAAACTCATTATTAATTTCATCACATCTCTGTCACGTATTTTGTCAGATTTGTAAGTAAATAACGTCTTTGGGACTCCAAAACATGTCAGACTTTAGGGGTTTTGGCTAAAAAAGAAGAGAGAATCACGAAATGGACTCCACTATCTCTAAAAAAGAGGAGACAAGAATACCATATTCTTGCACACGTGGCGAACTCTCTTTGGCCCTTTCCTTAATCCCGTGATTAATAAAAGTGTATTTTTTGAAGCGTTTTTGGCCCTAATGGGTCACAGAAACTAAATCATCATCTTCCACTGGCGACCCAATGGAAGCAAGTGCATTTGCAATCTTCTTCACCTTCATGTGGTAGTCATTGATGCTCATATTTTCTCTTTGTACATTATGCAACTCTTGCTTGAGCTGCATTTTCCTGGCTTGAGTATTTGTGCTATACATTTTTGACAAAGTATCCCATGCCTCCTTTGGCGTACTTGCATCCTGAATATGCACAATCATAGAGTCTGAAATATTGATAGATAGCCAGTACATAACTTTCTTGGCTCTCTCATGCCATGCTTTAAATGCCTGCATTTGCTGTTGATTGGGAACATCAGGAAGAACTGGTTCTTCTTCATTTCCTGTAACAAATTCCCAATATCCTTTTCCCATAAGGAAATTCGTCATTCTAAACTTCCATGCTTGGAAGTTGTTCTTGTCAAGCTTTTCAGTGACAATCTGTGAGAGAGAATCAGACGCCATTACAGAACACTCCAAAAAGTTCTGTCACTGTAGAACAGTGGTCGCACAGCATAAAACTGGGCCTTTTCCTGAGTGCGTGCAAAAAACTTCCGCCTCCAAAACACGGTCTCCAATGGCTAAAGCCCTTCCCCGCAGCATATACTGCCCTCTTGCTTCACCGCGAAGGGCGTCTCAACCTGAGACAATGCACTCTTCCAATTTCCGGCTGTGCTACCTGCAGAGATCTGCTCCCAAAACAGAAAATGAAAGCAACACTGCTCCTCTTACCAGAACACCGCGAGCTTGGCTTGCTTTCTTGAGCTCCTTACCACAAACAAGGCTCTCATACCATGTCAAGATCGTGGGAGAGAAGGAAGGAGTCTCACTTGTAGCTTTCTTGCTTGCAGAATGGGGGAATACACACAGAGGTGGAGGCTAAAAACAGTTTTCCTCTTCTTAGTTGTGTAAGCCAAAAAGAACTATCATACAAAGAAATAGAAGAACCCTATATATGGGTCTCAAACCAAACTCAAATAACTAAGGTAGCATACTAACTAAGCCACGAACTAGAGTAGATAAGGATACGTGTCATCTAGCTATTATTCATGGGTGATGTACCAACCGCATCTACAACTGACAAGTCGGTGATATAAATGCACAACGGTCACCCTGGCATATCATGAGTGGAGCTCGATCTCTCAACAGCTGGAACATTTGTTAATCCAAATGGCATTACTTTGTAAGCAAAACAACCCCAAGGTGTAATGAAGGTGGTCTTTTGTTGATCCTCCTCAGCTATTCGGATCTGGAAATAACCTGAATACCCATCACAAACCGTGTATCTCTCATGCCCGGCCACCTCGTTGAGTATTTCATCCTGAAAGGGAAGAGGAAAGTGATCTCTCTTAGTTGCAGCATTTAGCGGCTTGTAATCCACGCAAATCCTCCATTTTCCATTCTTCTTGGGTATCACCACCACAGGTTAAACCCACTCTCAGTCCCCTATTGGATAGATAAAGCCTGCCTTCAAAAGTCATTGCACCTCAGTGAGTAGAGCGTTTTGTTGAACTACTCCCAATTGTCGTAGTCACTGCATCACTGGCCGTGCTCCCTCTTTTAGATTAATGTGATGTTGTATTGCTGTCACATCGGTGATGTGTTCATAATCAGAAATAAAAAGTGGAGAGTATTTTATCACCACTTCCATGTAGGCTGCCTTCTCCTCAACTGATAGATCCTTAGCCAACATTTTTTCTAACCCCTCCTTCTCGACCTTTGGAAGCTGCTGCGGAATTTCACTACTAGAAGGCCCTTTTAATGTAATCCCCATCACTTCTAGAGAGCTTTCTTCCTCATCATTAGAAGACTCTCCCTCTGTCATAGATGACCAACCCTCGCTGGAACTCCATTCATCAGTGGTGGTCTCTAACACAAGATCCTCCTGTCGGCCCTCCTTCATGTTGTAGATAGTGCTCTTCCATTTTTTATGCAGCCCCTTTTGTGGCCTTAGCTCTAAAGCCCCTGTCTCCCAATCTTGTTTGGCTTTCATTCCCATTAGCCATGGTCGCCCAAGAATGAGCGGATAGCCGTCCCCCTTCACTGGCATCACATACATGTCAAGCTCCAATTGCACTCCACACACCTTTACCTTGACTTTCTTTATAACTCCCAAACAATTTACTACTACATTGTTAACCATTTTGGCCCCAAATTTAGTAGTTTCATTTACCTCTAATCCCAAACGATGCATCAACTTTTCCGTCATGACACAAATCTCTGCACCTCCATCCACATATATCTTTGACACTCTCTGCCCATTGATTTCGGCTTCCACTAGAGGCACAATATCTTTCATCTTTCTAGCTTGGATTGCATTCACATGTGTATTATTTATGGGTCTAATGCTTACCATCTTTGACCATTGTCGCCGCACTATTGGAGATAGATGTAGTAATTGTGGCCATGAAATTTTTGGCCCTTGATTCCTCACATCAGCAAGCAAATCATAAGCTCTAGTACCTTTACCCAGGGAAAAATCATCTGGCTCAATGTGTCGGCGTGAGCGAGCCCTCCTCTTTTTATTGTTGCGTGTCTTTGCATCCATTGATGACTCTGCCTCCTTTTCCATATTTTCAACCTCCTTTGGTGGTGTAGGCTCCATTCTCTCAATTCTCCGGGCTTTCTTCACCGGCATTGCTTCAACCTCTACTACATTGGCCTTCCCTTTGACATCACTCTCATCTAAAGTAATTATCCTAACATCATGATTCTCTGGCAGTTGGACAGGCAAGGGCGGCACCTCTGCAAGTGGTCGAGGATGCTGGAGAACTTGAACTGGTGGTGGAGGCCCTGGATTCGGTGGAACAAACCTTTCCCTAGGTGGTGTCACTTGTTGTCCCCTCCTTCTTGGTTGGAACCCATTTCCTGGAAAACGTCTAGGATGAGGGCAAAAGTACATACCATGGCCATTCTCCCCACAATTATAGCAAACATACTCTCTTTCTTGCCTCCTTGGACCTCGATTGTCTTCATTTATGAGGGGAGAGGACCGCACTCCTTGCACCAAATTTAATGAAAGGCTTTCAAGTCGATTAGTAATGTGTTGTAGGAGCTCTTGCTGTGGTATCTCCGGTTCAGGTGGGGCCTCTGCTATTTCTCTAGGCCTTGGCATGGTTGGTAAAACCTCCATGGGCTCAACTCCCCCCTTTAATTGGGCTTGATACTTCAATTTTCTATCTTTCTCCCTCGCATAAGTGACTGATTCTTCATAGGATGTGGAAAACTTTCCTTTGACCTTCTCCCTTAGTAGAGGATGGAGTCCGGCTAGAAAACAATCTTTCTTAAGGCAATCAGGTACTCTTTCTCCCTCGGCTAAAGAGGCTATCCATTTATCCCACAATTTTATAAACATGCCTTCATAGGTTTGGTATTCCCCTGCTACGTGTTGAGTGTTGAAATGACTTGTTTTTTGGCTGATTTTTGTTGTTTTTGAGAGTTGAATGGTTGATTTTATGAGATGATTGATTAGTTTGGAAGTGGTTTGAGAGTGTTTTGGATGATATTGATTGTGTTTTGGAAGTTCATGATATTTATTGGTGGTTTTGTGATGTTCTGATAGGTTCTGATAGGTTCTGTATACCTTCTGTTTTGCTCTGTTTTGTTCTTATTGTCTTCTGTAAGGAGGGATGGAGTATTGATTGATGAAGATTGAGATTTTGCGAAAGCTTATTGAATAGTTTGTGAGAGCTTGGAATGATTTGAGAATGAGTTATGTGGTTTTGATGACCTTTTGTAACCTTCTGTAGGTCTTCTGTAAAGCTTCTGTCTCTGTTCTGTTCTGTTCTGTTCTGTACTGTAGCTGTTCTGGTACTGTTCTGTGACTCTTCTGTATGCTTCTGTATGTGTTCTGATGGATGAGAGTGTAGCTTGGGAAAGTTTTCTAGTCTTGGAAAGAGGTGAATACAAGTGCAAAAGAGCTGGAGGAAGTGGAAGAAGTAGCTGCTGAAGACTCAAGTGAAGACTAGAGTGAAGTGACAGTAGTGAGCTATGAAAGGACACTATAGTGGCTCTGGTGACCCTTCATATCAGACATACCTCTTGGGAGGGGTATCCACGACCTAAGAAGGATTATTGAGAGTGATTTTTGAGAGATTGTAGTGAGGACATGATGTATTATTGATGGAGTGAGAGAGAGAGAGTCAGAGATAGCCAATTCTACTGAAACAGAGTGATTGTATATGAGAGATTGAGAGAGAAGACTATGAAGATATTGAACATGAATACTATGTGATGTATTTCCATTCAAATATGGTGTATTCCTTTGCTTTCTTTGTTCTATTGATGGATTTTGTGAAGATATTGAAGAATATGGTTGATTCTATCAAAACCGTGGGAGGTCTACATGATGCTGCATGAAGATTTGTTGTGCCTGGTGTTCTTTTCTTCATTGTGATCATATGAAACATGATAAACAAGCTTGTTGATGTTACAAGATAGATTTTCTTGCAAGAGAATTCTATTTTTCTTGGTGTTCCTCTCGGAGCTCCATGTTTTTGGTGCGCAGCCGGGGAATCTTGCCATCAACAAGCACCAAAAGAGGCTGAAAATGAAGGAAACGGCATTGCCAAGAAGAGAAGAATTCAATGGATGTTTGTGAAGTTCCTTCTTCCACTGAAGAGTTGGAATTTCTCATAATCAAAGCCACTTTCCACAAGAAGTTCATCCCACAATGGCGGAAACACATCACCATCATGATGCATGCTCTATGTGGTGGACAGTTTCCTCTTCCTGTTGAAGTAGCAGAAACTTGCATCTTGGTGGCAAACTGTTTGGGAACAAACTGAAGAGCAGAAACAGAGAGAATGACCATCGATGGAAGATTTGACATTTATTGAAAAGTTTCCAGACAACATCAAGTGGGAGATTGTGAAGAAGCTTCAGGAGTCTTGGTCTGTAGAGGTTCACAAAGACAAGAAGGAAAAAAGTTGGAATTTGTTCATGGACACTCAACAGCAAGATACATGGGATGCTTGGTGTACTGATAATCTTTAGTTTTTTCAATTAGCAACCCACTGAAAGTTGGTAGACAGAGTGTTTTTCACAACATACACTGTTGAAACCATCAGAAGCTGGCATTACTATGATGATGGCACCACCACAATGCTTAGACATATGCATTTCAACACCTTCAGAACCGAATACCTTCCTCTGTGTAGTGGCATGAAAGCAGAATTCAGGGACATTGAAAAGAAAGAAGTAGAAAAAATGTTGGCAAGAGAGTCCTCCAGAGGCTGAAGCCTTTTGTTAACCCTCTGTGGAGCACTAACAACATAGTGGAGCCACACCCCTGATGAATGACGCAATAAAAAGGCAAGCGTTAGAACGAGTCCAGAGGTATGTGAGAAGAGAGAAAGTAAAAATCAAGGCTGAGAACGAGCTCGCAGCAGAAGCCGCCTTTGACGCCCTTGCGGAACTCTTTACAGAAGTCCCAATGGCACATCAAGCCCTTCCTCCTCCTATTGGAGGTCCACTTCCAAGCCAGATCCGTCCTGGAAATATTGATGACAGGCCAGCGAATGTAGTTCCGTTGCGAGTTTTTAAGGGAGAGTACAATGAAGACCCCGATCTTCATGTAGCAGAGTTTATGGTAGCATGTGTGGCTAATAATGCCAGAACCCCTGAGCATTGGGTAGCAATATTCCCCGCCACTTTCAAGGGCGCGGCGTTTCAGTGGTATGAGAGACAAGCAGCAGGAACTTTTGGCACATGGAACGACCTGAAGTTGGCCTTCCTCACTAAATTCAGGCGTGAAGGTTTTGAAGAGCGGATGCGAGAGGAATTTATGAACCTAAGTCAATCTTCTGGAGAAAGAGTAGAAGCTTATGTCTCACAAATGGAATCCATCCTGAAGAGATGGACTAACCATAATTTAGATTATGGCATTCAGAAGGGGATGTTTCTCAGAGGATTACAACCAGAAGTCCGTAAGTTTGTGGAGCTGCAAAGACCAGCCACACTACAAGCTGCAACAGACGGAGCAAGACTGTACGATGAAGTGGAAGCTCGATTAGCGATGAATACAGGAAGAGGAGTCCTACCTCCTCTGATGCCAGGAATGATGTATCCACCAAATGCAGTTCCAGGGACTGTTCCCTATCCCTACCAACAGATGCCCTCGGTATCACAATACAGTGCACCAAATCCACAGTGGCCACAATCCATGCCTCAAATGGTGGTTCACCCACAACAACAATGGTCCCAACCAATTTCCTCTATGTCAAATCAGCAGCAACAGTGGAATCCTACCAACTGGAGCCAACAGCCAACAGTTCAAACAGGAGCACTGAATCAGAACCAGAACAGAGATCCCTCTGTACCAGCCCAACCCGTTTATGCAGTGATTACAGAAACTCCTCAAAACCCTCCTGCCAGTACGTCTGGAGGAGAAAGCTTGAAGGACTACTTATCTAACTCAGTTGCAAACATCAAAAAGGAGTTGATGGATGTGATTACAGAGCAACTCCAGACGTTGAAAGTGAACACATCGAGCATATCCAATGTTGCAGGAGCAGGAAGAGATGTGATGCGGTCAAATACTTGGTGTGGTAAGTGTCATCAAGCAGGCCATTTAGCCACTAAATGTACACGAAAACCAACTATTCCTGGGGCCTTCTATTCCTATTGTTTGCGGAAGAACCATACAGAGGACATTTGCTCTCTGAAGGAGATGCATGATAGGAGAAGAAAGGAAGAAGATGCAAGATTCAACTTGTTGGAATCCAAAATGACAACACAGGATATTGGACCCAAGCCTAGAGAGTTTGGTCCTAATTTCGGACCCAGAAGATTTCCCTCTCAAAGTTACAGAGGAAGACAGCCTGGCGGTGGTCAGAGATCAGAAGTGGAATGTTACAGATGCGGAGAAAAGGGACATATCTCACCAAATTGTCCAAATCCTCGAAGGTCAGTGGATTACAAGCCCTTATACAGTCGATGCAAAGGAGAAGGCCACACTGCAAAGGACTGTCCAAGCCCAGTCCCAGTGAAAAACAGTGCTACTGACAGTCCGGCCAAGGCTCAAGAGCCTACCTCTAATTTAGTGGAATTGGAAGTTACTGCCATCACTCGTGCAAAGCAGAAGGAACCACCTGTCCAGAAAGAAAATAACCCTCCTGCCAGAACAGTGAAGTTCAATCTTCCACCAGAAGAACAGAATAGAATAGAGCTTGACAGTGCCGTACAGAGCACTACAGTGCCACAGAGAGTTACAGAGACAATTACAGAGACAGGACCAGAGGTCCAAGAGATAGAAGAGGAGGAAGTGCCACAAGTGAAAGAAGAAGTTCCTGTAATTTCTCTATTGGAAGAAAGAGGAAAAATGAAAATGGGTGTTGCCCCATTCCCTAACCGGTTAGAGAAGCCAGTGAATCCTATTAAGGAATACGATTTGGTCAGAGATTTAGATACCTTTAGACCAAACCTCACATTCCGACAATTATTGATGTTGTCTCCCAGTTGCCGGAAAAGGTTCAAAAGTATATTGACAAGAAGACGTGGTTTAAGGATTGCTCCCTCAATAGCATCAAAGTCCAACAAGGCTCCAGAGCCTGTAAAAGAAGTGGATGTGGCTAATGCTTTCCTAGATCCGGGTACTCCAGAGACTGGCGTGTGGATAGAAGACTGTTTCATTGCAAATGCACTGATTGATGGAGGTTCATCAGTGAACATTATGACGGATGTGACAATGAAGGATTTAGGCTTACAAGGTGTGCAACCAACCCAATGGCTCATCAGACTAGCGGATCAGAGTAGAATCAAGCCTTTGGGCATTCTTCCATATGTGAAGACTACAGTGGCTGGAAAAGATTATTGGCTAACCTATCTGGTGGTGAAGCCAAACTCTTATGGTACATCCTATCCTCTGTTACTGGGCAGACCATGGCTTTTTGAAGCCCGAGCAAGGACGGATTGGTTCAAAGGAACCTTGACCTTGGGTAGAGGACCCAACAAAGTGGTGCTGAAACTATATGGTTCTCAAAAAGGACATGGATCCATCTCCTTGGAATTATCTTCTGACTCCCCTAATGAGGCTACAGATGGAATGTTAGCAGACGAAGATGCTGTCAAACAGATCCTTCCCAAGAAAACAGTGGCACGTTCCTTAACAGTGGATATTGTAAACCGACTTCCAAAAGATGCAAAGCCATTATCAATGGGTGAATACTTCATGCCTAAACCAGGAATGACTTCTGAAATCACTTCTGACAGTGAGATAGAAGCATGGATGTACTGCTCTCCCTGTTACATGGCCACAGTAGAGACAGAGGCAGGAGAGGAAACAGAGAATCTGTTCTTCTGTTACAAAGCTCCTACAGAGACAGAAGCAGAAGCAGAAGCAGAGACAGAGACAGAAGCAGAAGCAGAGACAGAAGAGGATGGATATGATATGGATGAAGAAGATTATGAAAGTGAAACGGAAGATTCTATCCCACCTGAAGAGGATACATTTGAGGAAGAATTTCCAGAAGCATCAGAAACAGACGAGCTCATGCTATGGGACAGAATGGCGATGGTACCATTTGGTCTGGTAAATGGATCTTCTTATATGCAGGATCTTTATAAGACATGGGTTAAGAAGAATAAGCCGTCTTTTAGCAGTGGCTCATGCCATCCTAACCCATCCTTGCCGAAGAAAGATGATGATGATGAACCATGCCAACAAGCACCAGTCCCACAAACCCAACAGAAATCAGAGGGCCCCTGTTATGTGACGTTCCTGGATGTGTCATCTTCAGAAGAGGAGTCTTCAAGCCAAGAGGTAATTAATTTTGAAACCAAACCCGAAACGGCTCTTATCCCATTCCAACGTCTTAAAGAGCAACCTAAGTCTCCACCAAAAGAAGAAATTGGTTCTAGTGGGACATCAGAAGAGGACACCACTCCCTTGAAGGAGTCGGATCTGTACCCAGAAGCAGTCCGCGGGACCTTTATCCGTGAAGTAGAAGGTGAAAGGCAGTTAACCTTTGTGGATGCGGAAGACACTGAATGCCACTTGAAGGTGGGTAGCAGGCTCCTAGAAGAGGAGTTGTCAACCTTGTACAACTTGTTGAAAGAAAATTTGGACGTGTTTGCATGGTCCTACAAAGACCTAAAGGGGAATGATCCCACAATATGTCAACATCATATTGACTTGGAGCCTGATGCCAAGCCAGTACGGCAACGACAGAGGCGAATGAACCCGAATTATTCCACATTGGTGAAAGCGGAGTTGCTGAAGCTTTTGGAACCCGAGTTCATCTATCCAGTAGCAAATAGTGAATGGGTTTCACCCATCGTGGTTGTACCCAAGAAGAATGGCAAATTGCGAATATGTGTGGATTTCCGAAAGCTTAATTCCAAGACAAAGAAGGATCACTTTCCTATCCCTTTCACAGACCAACTGTTGGACACAGTGGCAGGACATGAGCTTTATTCCCTTCTGGATGGATTCAGCGGATACAACCAAGTCCAGATCGCAAAAGAAGACCAGTCCAAAACAACCTTCACCACAGAATGGGGGACCTACGCTTACCGAGTGATGCCATTTGGGCTCTGCAATGCCCCTGCTACTTTCCAACGAGTCATGATGGCTGCATTTCAAAATCATCTACACAACTTTATTGAGGTATATTTGGATGACTTCTGTGTCTATAGTTTGATCCGTGAACACTAGGAACACCTGGCACAATGCTTTGACCGATGCCGGGAATATGGGATTTCGCTCAACCCCGACAAATGCATCTTTGGGGTCTCTTCTGGAGTTCTGTTGGGCCACATTGTCTCTGCACAAGGGATATCAACAAACCCTGCAAAGATCAAAAAGATTGCAGCTCTGACAGCACCCACCAACCTTAAACAGTTGAGGGGATTCCTAGGCCATGTGGGTTACTACAGAAGGTTCATAGCCCATTTTGCAACAAAGGCAACCTCCTTGCACAAGCTTCTGAGGAAAGATGCAGAGTTTACTTAGACGGAAGAATGTGACAAAGCCTTCCACACTCTGAAGCAGTGTCTGATTGAGGCACCCATTATGCAACCTTTTGATTGGACGAAAGAGTTCCATGTACACACGGATGCATCAATTGAAGGTTTAGGTGCTGTCCTCTGCCAGATGGGCTCCTCGAAGTTGGATCAACCGATCTATTACGCAAGCCGAAAAGTCACTGATAGGGAACGGAACTATACAGTGACAGAGCTAGAGTGCTTGGCAATGGTGTTTGCCTTAGAAAAGTTTCGCCATTACCTCCTATCCACCCATTTTAAATTTTATGTGGATCATGAGGCCCTGTCCTTCTTAATGAACAAAGCAGATGTGAAAGGACGAATGATGAGATGGCTCCTTTTATTCCAGGAGTTCGACTTTGAGGTGATTACTAAGCCTGGTCGTGTTAGATATGATCAATGCCCCACCCTCATTAGGTGCTACCAATGATCCATGGTGCTCAAAGTTGTAAGGCCCCCATTATGAGGAGAAGCCAAATGTGAGCCCGGACATTGGTTGAGTCCTGACTTGTATATCAGATGAGGTCTATGTGACCGGATGGCAAAAAAGGTGACTGTTGTGGGTCTAATCTTTGGGTTAGACGGAGTGGTTAAGCTGGTAGCAACTCGAGGCACATTGCATTGAGTTGCGTGGTAAGGGAGTTAAAAGGGGCCCCTATTGTGGGGTCCGGGGGCCGCGGTAAAGGGAATATTCCCTGGAATATTCCCTGGCCGACTAGTGGAGTATTCCCTGGCCGACTAGTGGAGGCTCATATGGTAGGTCGGTCAGCAGGCCGACCTAACGACCTTCGCGGGCTATAAAAGCTAAACCCCTTCGCAGCCATCTTACACTCATCTTTCACCCAGTCAGAGTTGTTGTTCCAGCTAGCCTTAAGCTCTTCACCTATCTTCTGTCTAGATCGCCATCTAAGCTTCACACAGTGGAAGCGCACGGGTGGACAGAGCCATCTTTGTATCAGTTGTTTGGAGTTAAAGAATTTACTGATTCTCCTCTTATTTGTTGTGTACTCTCTATCTCTTTCTCAGATTCTGTTCGCTGCGCCGTGTAATATTTTACAGGTCGTTCCCATGTTCTGGCTGATCATCTGTCGCGTATCCCACAAACTGCAGATGAGGAGCAGGATGATCCAGACCTCCCTGATGTTTCCCTATTTTTGGTAGAAACTGTAACTCCGTGGTATGCAGACATTGCCAATCTGCTAGCAACCCAACAGTACCCTCCTGGTATTTCTAGTCGGGAGAGGAAGAAGCTTATGCTAGAATCAGCCCCATACACCTTGCTAGGTGTGCACTGTATAAGAAAGGCAAAGATGAAGTGCTCAGAAGATGTGTCGCAGGAGAAGAGATTGGGATTGTTCTGAAGGCTTGCCATGACGAGCCATGTGGAGGTCACTTTGCAGGAGAAGCTACAGCCAGGAAGGCTCTGCTAGCAGGATATTGGTGGCCTACCATTCATAAGGATGCCTATGATTACTGTAAAAGATGTGATGCTTGTCAGAGAATGGGGAAACCGAACAAGACAAGTGCCATGCCACTGCAACCTATCCTTCCGTTGAAGCCATTTGAGAAGTGGGGCATCAACTTCGTAGGTCCGATCGATCCTCCTACCAGAAGGAAACAGAATCGATACATCCTCGTATGTACGGATTATGTTACAAAGTGGTGCGAAGCTAAAGCCCTAAAGCGGGACGATGGTAACAGTGTGGCCCTGTTCATGTATGAGAATATCATCACCCGTTTTGGCAGTCCCTTAGAGCTGGTAAGTGACAGAGGCACTCATTTTCTCAACAAAGTCATGGAAGAATTAACAGAGTTGTATAAGATCCGCCATCGCAAGTCCACTCCCTATTACCCCAGAGCCAACGGCCAAGTCGAAGTCACCAATTGCATCCTCTGTTCGATTCTGACAAGAACGATTGCCGCACATCCTCGTGATTGGGGCGATCGACTTACAGAGGCCCTCTAGGCGTATAGAACCTCCCATAAAGCAGCAACAGGACAGACACCCTTCCAGCTGGTGTATGGTACAGAAGCTGTTTTTCCTGTTGAACTGGAACTACCCTCTTTGAGAGTGGCTATCAAAGAGCGGTTGGGGGATGATGATTCACTACAACGCCATCTCCTGCACTTGGAATGTTTGGACGAAAGTCGTAGGATGGCTCTACAGTGCATGGAAGTCACGCAAGCTCGACGCAAGGCTTACCATGATAGCTTCATCAAGCACAAGGAGTTCAAAGAAGGTGATTTGGTCCTAGCCTATGATTCACGCTTTGGCAAGTTTCCTGGCAAGCTCCAACAGCGGTGGATGGGCCCCTATAAGGTACTTGCCGTCAACCCTAATGGCTCTGTCCAAGTGCAGACCGTTGATGCCTCTGATGATCCCTTTTTTATCAATGGATATCGCTTGAAGAAGTACTTCCCTCCTTGGGGATCTTGACAATTACGGTCACTTGATCTTTTTCCTCATTGGTGCGGCATTGTACTTCTTATGATGCTACTTCTAATAGCCGTTCTTCAATCACTCCTGATGAAGTGGACGCAACCCTCTGTCTCCTCAAACCCCCCTTCCAGCCTTGATTTCTTATCCTCTATTTTCCCCTAGCGACAGTGGCGAAGTTGGTTCTGACAAATGGTAGTTCTACCATTCCCTTGCTCAATTTTTTTTTTTAAAAAAAAACATATCGGTCATGGGAGAAAAGGACTTAGGTCCCTGTCATGCCGACCTATTCTTCAAGAAAAGGTGGAAACACCCTCGGGAATAGGGGGAAAAAAAAAAGAGAAAAAAAAAGAAGAAAAGAAAAGAAAAAAATAAAATCTGTTATGAGAGAAAAGGAAGCAATTCCCTGTCATAGCAGGCCTCATGCCAAGAAAAGGTGGTAAACACCCTTGGGCGAGAAGCTGGCTGTGGAAAAGGTGGTAACACCCAGCAGTCCAGAGAGTGGATTCATTAATTGATATTCCTAGGATCTAATTCCGAAGCTGCCTCCCTTGGTATGCTATGTCCTGGGTCTTTCTGCAAAGCGTCTAACTGTCCTCTAGTAGATGACATGTCCTATCCAATACAACGTTCGATTTTCTTCATCGACAAACAATCGAGTGATGTGAGCTTTCATCCTAACCGGATGGGGAAGTGAGTATGGGTTGCACTCTGTATCTATCAACAGAGAGTGAGACAGAGGGTGGGTCGAGAAACCAGTCTTTTCCCTTCAAATCAAATGAGAGGTGAGAAGTGTGAATGAAGTGTTGCACGCACGGGATGGGCCTCTCAATGTACAAAGCACAATTTGTTTCTGTACACTGCACCATAAGGCTCCCTGGCCTTCCTTTTTGCAACGTATGCCGGCACAGGGCGGGATGCACAGTTGCGCCATCAAATGCGCACAAGGCATACAATCTTTGCACAAGTGACTGTGAGGATTACATCAATGGGTTTCAGGAAAAGGCTGCCCTCCTGTATCTATCAACAGAGAGTGAGACAGAGGGTGGGTTGAGTGTGACTAGAGTTTCTTCAATCAATTACGGAGAGGTGAGATTGAGGGACGTTACGACACTTGGAGTCAGGTATGTTCCCGTTTCCCTGTGCACCCACGGGATGGGTCTTTGCCATCATCACAAGACACATCACCCTGTTCTGTACACTGCACTGTAAGGCTCCCTTGCCTTCCTCCTTGCACTTATGCCAGACAGGTCGGATGCACTAATGCACCATCAACTGTGCACCTTGGCATACTCCTTCTGCACCATTCCCCCTTGTCGATTTCTAAACCGGGTATGAGATATGGGTTTCCATCATTATTCCTCGAGTGATATCAGTCATGGGGCGAGTGACTGTTCTTTCATTCCAATTGAGTGACTGCGAGTTGAGTGTAGTATCCCTCATTATTGACAATGCATTTCCTACGATTCCTTCAACCAGCTACCTCCCTGGGTGCTGCCGCGTGGTCCCTGCCATGACGAACGTGTGCCGAGAAGATGTCTTGGTCCCTCCAGCGCCGACAACCACACTGGACGTGCCATCGACACTCAACCTTGATTCTTGACGAAATGGGCCAAGTTTTTCTAACCCTCCCACTTTGGTTTCTTAGTGACGGTCATGTTTTAAGTGTGGGGACGTTAGTGGATGGTCTGTGGCGTGGTCCTAGGTCCCTGTTGCTCGGTTAACCCTATCCGTTAAGGTCTTAAGTGTGGGGACGCGTCCCTACGCGTCTACATTGTATACCCTTCTGCATATGCCTTACCCTGCTCATGCATGAATGCCTTGTCTTGCTTTTACCCTGCTGGGGTCCCTTCCCACCAAATCATTTCAACACTCAACACTACGGTTTGGCGAAGATCTAAGAGCTGTCTCCAAATATCTTCAGGTGGCTCTGTATCTTGGTACTTGTGCATGAATGCGGTCTTGAGATCCTCCCAATTACCCCTTGTAGCCTCCGAGAGAGCTTGATACCACACTCGAGCATCACCATTTAGAACTAAAGAGAGGGCCCGTACTTTGGTTGCTTCATCATCCCGGCCTGTGACTAGGAAGGCCATTTCCAAGTCATCCAAAAAGTTTAGAGCTTTCTCCCCTTTGTGCCCAAAAAAAACTTGGAAATGCCATGTTGCCTTAGTAGAGTATGAAGATAAAAACGTCTAGACTTAAGTTGTATTTTATAAGGGGAAGGATGAATGGGTTCATAGATGCATTGATTTCAGCAAGACGTCTAGGCCCTAGTATGCTTCTAATAATGCCTTGGAATATAAGTTTTGTGCTAGCTACAATATGCACAGTTTGCATAGCAAGTGGACGGATAGGTCCATACCACTCGTTCTAATTCATGAGAAACTATTATAATAGGATAAATACATGTACATTGAAGGATGAATTGTAGTCTAGCATTGGGAAGATTATAGGTTCTGGTGATACAAGAATCTCCCTTAATCTTTCAGCCCCAAAGTACATGACAAGACGCTGCTGGAAGAAAATCTTCCTACTGATGCATACATTAACTCGGATGTTTTGTACAGAGTGGAAGGTGTAGAAATTCGGACCATTATTATTATTCATGAGTGGAGACTACTTAAGGGAGTAGAGGGAATGCACTTTCTTGAATTATGAAGGATTTTTCCCAGAGTGTTTCTTTTTGGAACCCACCAACTTTGCTATACGGAGAATTTGCTCACCAGTGATTGTTCTTACCTTGGTGTGTCCATCCTCGGTGACATATATTTCATAAGGTGTGATGGCCACCTTTTCAACCACACCCAACCTTCGAGCTAACAACAGTTGAAGGTAGTCTCCATACTTTGCACTTCTACAAAACTCCACACCGTTCATGCATAGTTGTCCTCCTTTGATGTGGATTAGGCCAGAGAGAGAGAGGGATTTGATGATTTGGAGACGAGGACCTCTCGGAAGGGCCTTCACTTTGTTTACAAAACACTCACCACAATTATGAGAACCTAGCAATTGATGGCAACATAATTTTTTCAATTGTGAGATAATGGAATTTCTAATGTGAACACCTTTTACCCGCATGCGTGCCATCATCCGATAGGCATACTTTCTTTCTTGAGCTTCTTTAGGAGACAATTTTGGGAGTTGTGGACTTCGACAAGCTTCAAAAATAGTTGGTGAAGGCATTCAGGAAGAGCCACTTGGGGAACTTGTTGTAGAGGATGCACCACCATGTGTTGTATCATTCCACATAAGGAGGTAGAGAATTGTGGTTGAGAATGTCTTCAGCGAGGGCACAAAAAATGAGGGCTGAAATGATGAACGGGTTGCCTCTTACCCATCCAACCTCCAATCCTCACTGAGAGAACTAAAGAGGGGCACCACCTAGCCAAAGGGAGGATGGGCTAGGACATCCCTTTTCTCAAAGAGAATCAAGAGAACCAAGACACAAATTTACAAGAGAGAATATATGTACTAGACACCATATTGGAATATAGGAGAGAGAGATGAGAGGAGAGGGATACAAGGGGAGAAGAGGTAGAAGAAGCTTGCCATTATGCTACATGGAATGAGAATATGAGAAGAGAGGGAGATAATAGGAGAAGAGGTAGAGGAAGCTTGCCATTATACTACATAATAAAAGAACTTACTCATAGCTTACCTCAAAGAGATGAGGGTATTCTAGAATGCTCTCATGGACTTGTCATTATCCTCTTCCCCCCTCTTCATTCTCCATGGGCTCTTTATATAGTCTCCATGAGGGATTAGATTAAGCTAATCTTCTTGATTAACATAATCTTAGATGATGTATGGCATCTTTGAAAAATATGGAGAATAGTGGATGGGATAAGTCCCCACCTTGGTCATCATGCAAGAAGCTAAGGGTGGTGGTAGACAAAATAGAGAAATTGAGCTAGATTACAAGAGGTGGGTGCTCAAAGCACATTATTATAATATATTTACAAGAAGGACAGAGGGGAAAGTTGATGTGGTGAAAGAGAGAAGAAAATTGCATATAGCCAGCAGTCTGCGCCTTCGTAACTTCAAATTCGTAAGGAATTTGAAAAAAGTTTCTTCTGCAACTTTGTAGACCAGGTCGAAACCAATCAAAGGGATGGTTATCTTAGTGAAGATAAAAATGGATTACACCTAGGAATTGAGTGAATGCATAGATTTTTCAAAGGACTAGCCTCCAACTACACATGGGCTCCGTCTGCATCACTAAGATTTGAAATCTACCACCGTCATTAGAGGACACCTCACCCTAGCACACAAGTCAATATCCACATCATGGTGTCATTTGGATCTTGCACAAAAGCTTACAAGCATGGACCCCTTTTGTCACATGCTTATATGTATTTATATACATATGGGGGACTAAAGTCAAAGCAGCTTTTGAAAGCCATTTTTTATAATCTCAATAACTCCCAAGAAAAAGCGATTTTCAAGAAAATTCTCGCGATATGCCTTCTAAGAACTTGTTCCCCCCATTTGCTAGAGTTATCGTAATCGAGAAGCAATGTAGCATACCTAGTGCTTGAAGAGTAAACCCAAAGTGATATGGTAAGCTCTTGATAAGGGATTTGGCCAAAATTTTGTGGTAATAATCCAGGTTGTAAAAAACCTGGATTAATATGCTCTTTGAGATTTTTTTCTAGCATGACAAAACTTCTCAATATGCCCAGTTCTTTTACAAAAATCACAAACTATGTCATTCTTCTCTTTGTCCTTCACATAGAGGAGTTGTTTGTCTCCTCGTGAGGTACTTGCTTCTCCTTTGCTCTTGATCTTTCTTTCCTCTTCAAGGAGGGAAGCTTTAATATCCACTAGCTTTAGATTTTTCATATTGATTAATGTGGTAGACACTTGATCATATTCTAATGGAAGACTTTTGAGAAGTACTCCAATGCAAATGTCTTCATCCATCTTCAAGATGATTCCTACAAGTTGTGTCAACAACAAGCTTTCCATATAATTCAAATGAGTTGTAAGTGAAGTACTACCTTTCATATCAAGCCTAAAGAATTCAATTAGCAAACTATATTTAGACAATTTTGAGTGAGCTCCAAACAAGGTTTCTAACCAATCCCATGTTGCTTGAGAGATTTCACAATCATTTGTAGTTGTCATCAAGTTCAAGCTTGATAATAGCTTGAGCCTTATTATCATTTTTATCCCATATTACTGACAATGCAACTTCCCCTGGTTTCTTCTCTTGACCACTTGTGATTGACCACAAACCTTTCTTCATTAGGATGAGTTTGATCCTTATGTGCCATGTGTGGAACTTGACACTTTTGAATCGACATAAGGATGAATCTTTTTGCATTTTGATGGCAAGAGTAGCAGCAAATACTTGAGAGTAGACTAGTAAGAGAGTTGAAGTTTATGTGTCAAAAGATACAATAAGTACTAGTGCCAAACAACACTATGTGAGTATCAAGAGATACTTTGATGTTGAATCACTTTCTTGCTGATTTGAAGTGGTAGCTTTGCTAAGGACTGAGTATTGTAGCAAATCAGAGCGTCATTGACATGATTCAGCCAAGAAGGGTGAGAAAATGGAGTGAATTATGAGCTTGGAGGTTAATGGCTATGGCTTCCTCTTTTACTGGATCAAGGAGTGAGCCACTTGACACAATACTTGATGAGAAAGAATGATGAGGAAGAAGCACAAGTGTTAAGCTTCAAAAGCCCTATGGTTTTCACCAACATCGCTATGCATGCAGGCCGAGTAGATGGTATAACAAAAAATAGCATAGAAAATGGCAGCATATAGGGATATTTGCAATGCTAGAGTAGTGAGTGCACAATGTTGCACAATGAGGTGTTAAGCTGAAGCATCTCAAGCATAGGAAGATAATCCTTAAAGAATTCACAAGCTAAAATGGATTGGTCGGAGATATCTAGGCTTTCCAAGACAAGTTGGTAGCTATGGAGGTAGGTGAGAAAATAATGGAGAGAATACTAATATTGATGCAAATAGCGACACTGATAACGACACTTTGCGACATATTTTGCGATGCGTGCAGTAAATTCGGGACGCTAATAGAGATAGTAACAGTGAAAAAAAAAATTGTGGCAAGGCAACAAGCTACCCTGCCACATATAGCACTATGAGCTTTATTTAGGCCATACAAAATAGTTTCAGTAATGTGTACAATGCTCGTGTAAATAAACAAAAATTATACTTAAATCATAACACTGATACATGAAATAAATACATGATCGCGTAATGAAAGTGACCGGTACAATCATGGCAAGATACTACTACTACATAGAAAATGTCTACACAGATCACGTGACCAAAAAAGAAGAGTATGTGAGCTCTAGGGATCCAAGGGTGAGCTATAGATCCTCGCCATCTAGAACCTTGTCCCGTCACAAGGAAGCATCGAACGAACTTTGCAAAAAAAAGAAACAACTACACATCAATCCACCATATAATAATGCATTTTAATTAAACTTAGTAACTACGAGGACAAGAAAGATGAGTGACTTACAGGGCCGCCACGTCCATACAATCGGTCAATCAATGCAATGAGATCATGCCTCTGTGCATATCGATTCTCAAGGCTGGTGGGATCGCGGTTTGTAATGGAGTATTGCAAAGAAAACAAAATACAACTGTTAGAAACATGATTGTCAGTAAAAGGATATTGCAAAAAAATAAACAAGCAGAACAAAATAAAAACTTACAGAGTCCTCCAGATATGTCTTGTGGTCGCCACTCCCAAAATGATGGACCACTCCGGCCTCTAGTTGTACCCTCACCGCCTCGCACTGCTGTCTCCAATGTTCTAGAGAATCTGTAGCCTCCTCCCTGAGTTAGTGCTAGTCGTCTGCCTCTAGCCACTTAGGCTTTGAAGCCCCACTCTTGAGTGCCTTGGATCGTCTGTGTGACATGTATGCACACATGCACTCCATCATCCAGCTTGTAGAAAACCCATCTACTGTGGGGCTGGTATCAGAAACTCCACCTGCAACAAAAAGGATGCTACTATGTAGTCCTTGCTCCCCTCTGGCATGTTCTTCCAATGATCCAAGACATTGTGCCAAAAAACTTGCTGGCACAACTCTCTCATACGAGCCATCACCTTCCTCCCCTCATCATTCATGATAATGGCTCTTGTCCTATCATCTACAAGGTAGGCATACTTCTCTCGGATATGCCTAAGATGAGTCCTCTCCCACCTGCAACCACGATATTGGGCATATCCACGAGACCCCTATATATTTGGTATACCTAGAGGGGTAGTATCTCTCGGAGTAGCACCCATAGGGGTGCCACCTAGGGATAGTTGAGCAAAAGCGGGAGTGACTAGAGTAGACGTCCCCACAGGTGTGACAAACCTTGGAGGTGATGCAACTCCAGCAGAATGACGAGATGGAGACACTATGTCGGTACCTCCATAGCAACCACCTAAGCCACGCTCTCTCGAACTTCCACGAGAGCGAGGAGTAACACCTATATCCTGAGCCAACCGTGGGCTCACTCCATCTAGATCTTTGCATCCCCCCCTGAACCACTCCCTCCATGTAGCCCAAGTCTGATGCGTCAACCTCGTCTGCTAGAAACTGAAGCATCAGAGTATGCTGAAGTAGATCTAATAGAACGGCATGATGGTGTTCGAGACAGCTCTTGGTCCGCCATATCTCATAATCTCGCCATCTGATTTGGAGACATATATGTAAAGATCTCTTGTAGCTCCTCGTCGCTCATCCCTTGACTCATCATGATGATCTAAATATCCACAAAGGTCACTTGTATAGACAAAAATTAATGTTAGCATAATCAATATAAATCATACAAAGCACAATAATATAAATCTTTTAAAAATGGTCTGACTTAAAATGCATATCTTATGTATCCTTTTAAGCTATTCGTTAAGAAATTGAGTATGTGGATGCTCCAAGTATAAAGTACCCTATGGTCCCATGTCAATCTCTTGACAGAACTCCGCATACACTGGAAGGTCGATAGACATGTCACCACAAAAGGTTGAGTCCACCTCATTCTCAAAGAATTCTTCGACTCCTGTATTTCCATCATTGCTACCCGATACTGGCTTCTCCACATACTCCAAGCTTTTGGTGGCCTCCACCCCTTGCAATAATGACCCATCTATTTGCATATTGTCCTCATCTCTGCTCAGAACATCGCTTTGATTATATACTCTTGCACTTTGGGGAGCTGAAGGTATAACGTATCACCATCGATGTTGTCAGGGGTTTGGATAAAAAATTACTTGTTTACAATCACATACAAGAGAGATTCAACTATTGTGACATGTGCCATATCATAATACAATTAAAAGATACATGAGTTCATGCACCTGTTCATAATGGGCCAGCAACACAAATGTGTCATGCAAATCTGTCCATTTTTTTTCGGAATCTATTTCGAGAAATCGAGATGGACATCGTTGAACTATTACTCTAGCTCCTTCAAGTACCACTTTGAACCACTGCACACATCGAATAGGATCATGGAGAAGCTACGGTAATCCACCGTGACAATACTTTGCAAGTTTCCAAAATAATCCATCTCATCTATAACCTTGTTTGGATCCGTTGCTCCTCATCGGCTCTCTTGCTCGAACCTTGCCGTGATACCATAATCTGTTGTGGAGTGAATTTTGTCAATACGCTCCACGCAGAAATGTCATCCGCGCAACCACACCGCACTATATATTTTATACCGTACATTGAAACACTCAATTAGTTGTCACATATAAAATATAGATATGACAAACCCTAAACACATCATTACCTTTGGACTGCATCCCCTTGAGAAATCCCACTCCTTGGTTGAGACCTGTGCCCCTTCGCGAAACACTGTGGTCAAAGCTCCACGCAACCACCATCGCGTTGACATAAACCGCAGTATCTCCTCCATGCCCTCGGGATATCGAATTGGTCAATGGCTTGTACTATGTCGAAATTCAGATTGCACTTTCTCTCGATCTTTCCTAGCTTGCTAGTACCTAGTGAGCCACGTCTCCATAGAGGCATTGTGCAACATAGAAAAGCAATTCACTTTCTCCTCTATTACAACATCCATTCTTTTTTCTACCCCATTTCCAACCACCACATCTGCAGTCAATCTATCATCATCCTTCAATGACCATAGCATACTATTGTTTGAATTCACCGTTGATAGCCATTATGAAATATGCACTAACGCCTCAGACACCAACCAACCTTCAACCATGTTACCTTCTAGCCGAGCTCGTTGTTGCACAAAGCCTTTCAGGGTTTTCATGAAGCGCTCCAAGAAGAACATCCATCGCGTATGGACAGGTCCATCAATCTCCACTTCATCTACAAGATGCACAAGAAGATGGATTTGTATCATGAGCATGCTGGTAGGCAGGTATTTCTCAAAGAGACAGACCGTCTTCACTGCTCCCCGCATTGCAGATTCAATAGAGGACGTCTTAGACTCCTTCTATGAGATCCATTGCACTAAAGTCGACAATCTGTAAATCACCCCGCGTATTTCTAGAGTAAGGCATCCTGGCGATCGCGATCGGTAGTACAAACTGCCACAAACGAGGAAGCACTATGAACAACGACTACACTCCAAATAGCAAAATACGTGGGCCACTTATAATCCATTCGTAGTACAAACGTGATATATCTTATGTCAATCATGGGATTTTAGCCCTGATAATTGGTCTTCTTTAGAAAACGCGGACCTGAGAGAGCACATTATACCCGTCGTAGTGTGGGTAGACTTGACTATTTACTTCACAATGCGCTCTTCTTTAGTGGACAAAACCCAAGGAGCGCAAGGTAGCTACAAGTGACCATCAACACTCGACTGCGGCCAAAGCGCCTCCATCTTGCCTACCTTCTTCAAATCCATTCGTGCCCCTACAATGTCTCTCTTTCCTATGATGTGGTCCCATAGCAAGCTGCCCACGTTCTTGAAAATATGCATGGGATCCAACAAGTGGTTGATATGTAAGTGGGTCCAATATGGCAACTCATAGAAAATTGAGAACCATCGCATTTCATTTGGATGTAACTCCCTGTGAACCATTTTCAGCTCGTACTAGCTTTGGGCATTCACATGTGCTGGAGGTCATCCAAGAAAACCTTCCCTAAGTTCATGACCCTCTGGCAAGAAAGAGGCATGTCCTTGATATACTATCTTCTTCATGGTTCGTGACCTTTGGGAGTCTAACTATGGCCCACACAATGGACATGCATGATACCCTCAAGTAACCAGACCTCTCCCAACACCTCTATCCAGTGAATATAAACTTGAACGAGCTATGATAGATATTACTAATGAGAACGGAAGCCTACTTACTTGAGCACTCTCCGAATCTCGAAAAGTCATGCATGGTCCACATGAGAATGGCTCAAATATTGGCAGACCGTTGACCATCGCGCTTGTTCACATCTTGCATGGTGACCCCCTCCTCCCACAAGATCTTAAGCTCATTGACTAATGGACAAAGATACACATCCATATTTTTGACTTTGTAGTGGGCTGGGAATGAGAAAGCTAAGGATGAGATGTCCTTTCTTCATAGAAAGCCATGGAGAGATATTATAGTTGACAAGGACTATAGGCCACACACTGTAAGAAGCTAAGCGCATACTGAATGGGTTCATGCCATCCATAGCAAAACCGAGCCGAAGATTCCTTGGCTCTCTAGCAAAGCCTGGGAAGGTAGAGTCAATGTGGTTCCATGGGCGTGAATCCGCTAATATTTGTTGAACTCCATCTGAGGACCTATTCTACTCATGCCACGTTGTCAAGCTCGCCGTGCCGGACGTACGAAATATGTGGTTTATGTGGGAGATAAGCGAAAAGTGGCTAAGAACTTTTTGAGGAATGGTTTGCCCTTGCAAGTCCTCTCGATACCTGTGAGCACTACACTTTGGATATGTCTCTATAGTCTCATATTCTCCTCGACACAATATGCAATTGTTGATACATGCATGGATGTTGTTGTAGTCCATGCCAAGATTTCGTAAAACATGTCGCGCATCATCACGAGACTTAGGCATGGTATTTGCAAGTAACCTGAAAAAATTCATAAAAAACCTTGAAAAAGCACAAATTTTTTTAATGATAGTGCTAAAAAGAAATCAACAAAGCCTACGTACAAGGTACTTGAACAACTCGGTCAAACTCGCATCGCTCCACCCGTATTTTGCTTGCACACTTAGGAGTACAAGTAGTGTCTTCAGGTGAGATACTCGGAACCCATCATATAATGGTATGGATGCTTCCTCTCTAAGGGGATCAGAAGTCTCGACATCCATGGGCATCAATGCATCGATCATTGCCTCCATCTTAGGCTCCAAGATTGTAGGTAAGTTTAGAAGGCTGCCTATCTCCTCTGGTATTGATGGTATAGATTGAGACGTAGTACCTTCCAAGTGGTGGATTGGCTCAAGCACTCCATCCATCGCATGCCCATGAACTCTTCTAACTGGCCGCAAAGGGTACACTCCTCCTTAGGACGAGACGTGACCTCCTTGGATAGAAAATTTTCCAGCCACACCCAATGTTTTTGTATATGGTATTCAATTAGCTTGCGAACACAATGCATGATTGATATACACTTTTCTTATCGTTTGCTCAAAATCTGAGATTGCCTGATCAATAATCTCATATTGAAACTCGCCAAAGCGTCATACGTGTTCTATAGACAATCAACATTTTTGTCTAATTGAGAGTTTACATTGAGAGCAAGGACATAGGATACGCTAATTAAGATACGCCTCGCGATCTTGAACATCACAAACTTCATCGTTTTCCATTTGGTTTATGTTACGACAAACAATTTGTTTTTGTTATCATTCTTTTTTTCTTTTTAAAATTATTTGAGAAGGGATTTATTCTCTTGTAACTCAACAAAATTAATGTATGTAAAGTCTCCAGCCACCCACAAATTAACGTATATCGGCGTCTCATGGTATTGCACCAGCCCTTGCTACTGCTCTCTCTTTGTTATTAATCCATTCATTCTTTTCTCTCCTTCCACCTCTCTCTCTTTTTCTCTTTCTTTATTATGTTGTATGTTTATTCACTTTCTCTCGATCCTTCTTTCTTTTTCTCTTCCTCTCCCTCTCTCATTTCCTTTAACAAAGAATTTCTCTCTCTCTACTGCCAATTTCCTTTAATAAAATATATGTATCTCTCTCTCTACCACTACACTACCACTACCACTACCACTACCACTAAAATAAACAAGAAAATAAGAAATAACAACAACAACTACTACTACTACTACTACAACAACAAACAAGAAAATAAGAAAAACTACTACTACTACCACTACTATAACAGCAACAACAAACAAGAAAACTAAACAATAATAAACAAAAAAATAAAAAAAACTACTACTACTACTACAACAATAACAAATAAGAAAACTACTACTACTACTACTACTACTACTACTACTACAAACCACTACCACTACCACTGCCACTACCATAAACAAGAAAAGAAGAAAAAACAACAATAACTACTACTACTACTACAACGATAACAAATAAAAAAAGAAGAAAAAACTAATACTACTACTACTATAACAACAACAACAACAAACAAGAACACTAAACAACAATAAATAAGAAAATAAAAACTACTACTACTACTACTACTACAACAAATAAGAAAACTACTATTACTACTACTAGTACTACTACTACAATTACGACTACAAAGACTATGACCACAACTACGAATACCACAACAACAAACAAGAAAATAAGAAATTAAACAACAAGAACTACCACTACCGCTAGCGCTACTGCTACAGCTACCACTACCACTATAACTACCACTACCACTACCACTACCACAACTACCACAACAACAAACAAGAAAAAAAGAAAAGAAGAAATAAAACAACAACAACCTCTCCCTCTCTCTCTCTCTCCCTCTCTTTCTCTCTTTCCCTATAATGTTTAATGTTTTCTCCCTCTCTCTCTCTCATTCCTTCTTTCCTTTTCTCTCTTCCTCTTCCTCTCTCATTTTCTCTTTATCTCTCTTAATACACATGATTTTTAACAAAAACAAGTAAAATAAAAGGAGAAAAAACAAAAACAATGCAAGAGGGAACAATGCACTCACTGCAAAGGCCCGAGGATGGATTTGGCAGCTCCTCTTCACGAGGACAGCTCCTCTTCACCTTCCATACACTTTCTCCTCTTCTTCGCAAATGGCAGTAGTGGCAGTGAGAAGATTTCCTTCTCCCTCTTTCTCTCTTTCTCTCCCTCTCCCTCTCAAATGCAATACCACAACAAGAAACAAGAAAATAAGAAATTAAACAACAAGAACTACCACTACCGCTACCGCTACTGCTACCACTACCACTACCACTACCACTACCACTACCACTACCACTACCACTACCATACTACAACTACCACAACAACAAACAAGAAAAAAAGAAAAGAAGAAATAAAACAACAACAACCTCTCCCTCTCTCTCTCTCTCTCTCTCTTTCTCTCTTTCCCTATTATGTTTAATGTTTTCTCCCTCTCTCTCTTGTTCCTTCTTTTCTTTTCTCTCTTCCTCTTCCTCTCTCATTTCCTCATCCTCTCTCATTTCCTCTTTATTTCTCTCAATACATATGATTTTTAACAAAAACAAGTAAAATAAAAGGAGAAAAAACAAAAACAATGCAAGAGGGAACAATGCACTCACTCCAAAGGCCCAAGGATGGATTTGGCAGCTCCTCTTCACGAGGACAGCTCCTCTTCACCCTCCGTACACTTTCTCCTCTTCTTTGCAAATGGCAGTAGTGGTAGTGAGAAGATTTCCTTCTCCCTCTTTCTCTCTTTCTCTCCCTCTCCCTCTCAAATGCAAGATGGAGTTCTCTCTCCCTTTTACTCTCCCTTTCGCTTTCTCTTTCGTTCGTTCACGCAAAATAATGCACTCGGGTTTTAGCCCACAACGTTTTGTCTGAGTACCGTCGCTATTTGCGACGCCGCTAATTTGCATCGGAAAGCGCCATCGCTATGCTGCCGTATCCTTGTAGTGTTAGGAGCTTAGCACCGGTGTTGTGCCGCTATGCGCACATTGTGTAAAAAAAATCTAGAGTGTGACTTCTTTTTAGATTTAGAGACCCAATGCCATTTTAGACATTAGTGTTAGTGTCCATGGTTCAAAAATATTAGATTTTAGTCAATTTTTAATATTCTAGATATTATCTCTTGTAAAAAAATCTACAAAACTATAGACAACTTCTTGATTAGGATGACATGTAAAAGAAAGCATGTAGCTTTCTGCTAATTTAAGAGGATTTTATGTAAAAAGAGAGATTAGTGAAATCGCGCGATGCGCCATCTCAGGCAATGAATAGTACTCTGAAAGTGGGAGATGAAGGACTGATCTGGCAGGATTGTGGCCAGGTGTCCTGGAATTTAACCCCCCTTTCGGAGCCATTGGAAGGATCAGATTGGCGATCTGAATAGCATAGAGGAAGGCATTATTTTGGACATATTTTTGTCTATTAGAGTTATATTTTCTCATAATGCTCAAAGAAACTGACCGGCTTCATCTCTGTTAGTATTCTTCTGTATTTTCTAATTATTTTTTGAAGTATTCTTCTACATCTTCAATCTTTTTGAACCCCTTCTCTTCTATCTACTCCTCTCCTTGAATCTACCTTCACCTTGCTGTCACTTATCTTCAAGAACTTGGCTTGAAACCTTCAACCCTTCTCTTATCTCTACCATCTTTGGAGTCTAGGCTCTTGAACCCCCATACATTCTTCTCTTGCCAAACCCCTATGGTGACCTTCAACCCTATGCGCTGTGACATTGGTGAACCCCAGGTGAAGGTCGATGCAAGAGAACTTCAAGATGGGGGATTCTTCAAGAGATTATCTACAACAATTGGTGCGTATACTAGAGCAGACTCAACAACAACAAATCCAAATGTTACAAAAACAACAACAAAGGCAAGAAGAAGAAAAGATTGATTCCATAGCTATAAGGCCCTTGTAACGTATCCCCTAGTATCATCTGGGACACGTCTTAGCAGTCCATCGGAAAGGATGTCTAGAAAGCTCCACCCGACACTCCCATGGAATGTTACGGGTTTTGCAAACTAGTTCTTCCCGCGTCTACCACGTAACGGAAGTTTCCTGGCCGTTACCACTTAGGATCGACCGAAATTTAGGGTTTTCCTAATGGGTCACTAGCTAACAGCAACTAGCGTCAGACCCGAGCGAACTACTTTACGCAGAAACACCAGGTCTGAAGCGAATTCACGCTATACTTGGTTCAAGGAGAATGGGAAACGAGAGGGATGCAAAGCTCAACCTCTCTGCCATAAGGCATAGTCCCATTCCGTTCCCCTAAAACAACATAGATCGAGTAAGACGTAATTCTAGGTCATCGTTCTCGTTATTCTTTTTGTCGATGATGATCATTCCGCTGTTCCTCGAGATTTATGAGAAAAGTTCTCGGCTAACCGGGACCATCCAACCGTAGGACGGGCCCATGGCCCATCCTCCGCACTTTCCTCAGTTTGTTTTAGTTATGTAATTATCTAACACATTAATTTGACATATAACAATCAGCTTCTTTAATTAATCTTGTTTGAGCACTGGTTCCTTCACGTAATCTTATCACGTGACATATAAAAACAATATCAAGCAAGTTCTTTTAACATCTCATCATTTTATCTTTGAATTACAAGAAGTTCTGCCCATAGGCTCTGCCCGGAGGGTAACAAGTAATCTCCAGGGATTACTATTCCAAGCTTCCGCCCGTCAACTAGTATGCGGGCCTCGGGATCCAATCCGGAGTCGCGTTAGCCCCTTGTACAGGACCCGGAAGGCGAGGGATTTATGGCCAGAGCCCCCCTGGCACCCAAGCGTCC
Source organism: Lygodium microphyllum (assembly GCF_053477565.2). NCBI lineage: Eukaryota > Viridiplantae > Streptophyta > Polypodiopsida > Schizaeales > Lygodiaceae > Lygodium > Lygodium microphyllum. The sequence goes on from NC_141158.1 coordinate 76,373,314, forward strand.
TCCTGCTCTAAGTAGAACTCAACGGAGAGACCTCTCGCGACGGGTTCGGTCCACGTTCCCAGCGCGGTCAAACAACCCCCTTGGTTAGGGTCAGGCAGGCAGTCGGGGGTAACTGAAGCTGCCTCTTCCTTCAGGCTTTTAACCTGAAGTATAGATACTTATTTAATTTGTAATTCATAAATCAATCAGAGCCTAAAATCTTTAGCAAGCACAAACATTTCCATTAACCAACCCAGTTGTATGACAAACTGCTAAAGAAGTATTCTTTTCTTTTTGAATGTATCAGCACTCGTTCTCAAGATGTCTTGTAACTTGGCAAGATCCCTTATATTCAGAGGTAGGGTATACCTTGCTTGGTTAACCCTAAGGTACCTTAGATATGCTAGTTTCTAATTTTACAACTTTCCTTATTTTGAAGGATATCCAAAAACTACGTCTTTTTGCAAGATAACTTGCGTAAGGACCTGCCGTCTTTGAAAAGGGTTTTTTTCCCTTTTTCTCTTTGTGAATTGATCACAAAATGATTTCATACATGTTGCGCAAGTCTGGCGACGGAATAATCTATTTAGATTCCTTAAGCTGACGTATGTCAGGCCTAGGGTTTCTTCATTTAAGAACCCTAGGGATGAATCCTAATTTCTTATCTTTATGAATGTATGGTCCTTGCGGTAAGGTAAGTAGTCCAGTGTTTTAGGGTATGAATGTTTCTATGTCTAGATTGGTCCGGTTATCTTTTGGAAAGATTGGTTTGGTCAGGTTTTGGAAGGTAATCTTACTCGTCTTGTCACGGTTTTACTATCTTCGATTAACTTTCTCAATCAATACAGTTTAATTTAGCATATAGGATAATGCCATGATGATACAAAGAGCGACGATACTCCTTGGGACAAAGGCCTAGCTAAGGAATTGGTGAATACACGATTTATTAGTTCCAAGTCCTCAATTTGCAGGGAAAAAGTGTTAATAGAGTGTCATCCAGTAATTTCCCATTACATTTTCTTTCTAAATGAGTTCGTATATCTAATTTTTTTATACTTGTTAATTTCTAACATTTAACTTCTGCTTTCTTTAAAGATGAACTCATGCCAAATAACAACAGTTGCCTTGCTAAGATGTGCAACTAGCAAAGATAACTCCCTAGTAATTTGAGCATTGAGAGAAACCTTTCATGAATTTAGCCATTTTTCCATGATTCTTTGTGAAAGGAATAAGACTAATGGAGCAAGATATAATTTCTTCATTTTAGGACTATATTGTTATAGTAAATGGATAGTATTACCTATTATTTTATAATGCTTGATGCAATTTGAAGAAAGCTGATTTATATATATTGTCATTCATAAGCTAACTCCTTCGTTAGAATTAACTTGAACAAATATATATATTTTCTTAACAATTTTTCTTTGCATGATTGATTAAAACCCAAATTAACATCAAGAAGAAAACCTGGCTTTGAGGTGAGATATCCACATGGATACCGGGAGATGTCCCTCCCGCGGCTATGCCTTGGACTTTCTTAGGAGGCATCGCAAGTGTGGTCCGTCGAACGTGGAAGCAGCTTTATAACTTCTCCTTAGAACTCCACCGTCGCTCCTTGCACCGTTCGTCAAAGTAGTTTTTGGAAGGCTCCCTCCTTGAATTCGGGAATTGAAAAGGGTGTTTTAGAAACTTTTACCACTAAGACACATTAAAGCCATGGGACAAGCTTAATGGCCTTAGTAAGCTCGCACGAACGGAAATATCAAGGTGTGGAAAAAGACGCAAGGTATAGGAAAGCTTTAAGGGAAATTAATAACCGTAAAGGTTATAAGTAAGGGTCTAAGGACCTTTAGGCAATTTAGGCTCATGAGGGTTTACACACGTAGGGGGGAAATGATTCTGAAACCAATGGGGAAGGGTATATAATGCTTTAAATCACGGGGGTTGGGTTCACTAGGGGAAGGGGTCTTAATGGGGGAAAAGCCTTAAATTGCGATGGGAAAAGGGCGTAAGGCAAGCTTGGGAAAGGTCTAAACTCTAGGGAAGGAAAGGGGTTTTTTCTATAACCCGTTTGAGAGGCAATAGGATAGGGCTTAGGTGGAGCCCATGAGAATGGGAGCTTAAACCCTATTACAAAAAAACCCACTTGAAGACCATAGGAAAAGGGTCTTATATCTCTCCCCTTAGAAGCTTCCAAGAAGCTTCTTGGAAGCTTCTGTGGTCTCAGCAACCACGTGGAAGAAAGGGGAGATGACTTGGAAGAGTTCAGGGCGGCCAGGAGGCGGAATGTAGCAGTAATTTGGAACGTCCTTTGAAGGCGGCTCAGCTTGAGGTAGCCCAGCTGACGCAGGAGCTCACGGCAACTTCAAGGCTCCAGGCAAAGCGTCCTCCTTCCTTTAATCTAAAGGTTATCCTTTTGGCTTTCTAGGAGGAGGTTCCTACGTAAATTTGTTTAACTCGTTTATGCAAGCAGAGATTAAGATACATAGTGTGAAATTCGAAAATCACATCATTGGCGTAATTTTTTTGGATGTTGGAATTCCTTGCATGACTATCACGTGGGTTTAAAAATATTCTCATAATGGAAATATTACAGCCCTAGAAGAAGTTGGGTGTGAAAATAAACAATTTAATGGTCAAAATGTCTTTGTTTCTATTCGTTTGTATGTTGAGAAAATGCTATTCTTTGGTGTACCACAACATGCATGGAGCCGTTATTTTGCAAGACTAGCCAAGCATGGTCTTCAAGAAAGAATCCATGGTCTTTTCCAACAAAATGTGGATTGAGCTACATTCAAAAAAGCCCTATGCAAAGATTTCTTCTTAGAAGACTTTGGCCTTAGACAAAGAAAAGTTTCACTAATGAATTTGAAAGTAAATTTGGACAACTTGATGCTAAAGACCAACAAAGTATGGAATGCCAGGAGATTGAATTATTCCTTAAGGCTGCAGATCCCATTTTGCAAGAAAAGCTTGCTGATCGCCTAGAAGATGCTACCTCCGAATCAGGAGTCAAGATTGCATGGACAGATGTTACTGATGTGGTTAACATGATTGCTCGAAGAGAGCGGATGCGACTAAGATTGGGCTCTACTTCAACTTCCACAACTCCATTGATGGAGCTTGTTCCACCTTCAAAATCCCCTATTCCTTTGACTAATTAACCAACTCTTTCTTATTCTGTTCATTCTAAAAATGATGTTATGGATGAACTTATTAAAATCATGCATGACCTTCATTTGAATCTTACAAAAATTAGTTCCAAAGTAAAGAAGCTGGATGTCAAAGTTGAAGAACGAGGACAATCATCAACTCAAAGACCCATGAGAGAAGGCTTTAAGAGGCGTTGTATTTGGTGCGATAGCCAACAACATGACAAGAGGGAGTGTTCTGCCTTTCGTGAGGTTGAATCACAGAAGCTCATCTTTTGGAAAGATGGAAAAATCCATGCAGCTGAAATTGGTTTTCCACTGGAGCCAAAATTTGGCAATGGTGGAATGAAGAAAATATTAGAATATTTAGCTGTAAAGAATACCTATGCAGCAATTGATACAGCTACCTATGGGCTGCAAATTGAGCCAACTAAATCAAGTTTGAAAGCATGTAAAGCTAATGTGCAATCTAAAGTATGGATGCAGACACTAGATCAAATGGAATGTGGTAAAGCATCCAAAGAAGATTTGGCTAACGCCTGTCAGTGCATTTGAGGAATAACTAGTTGGAAAGAACTAACAGATTCTTTTTCTTTCTTTGCACATTTGGCTAATGTCAATCATAAAAAAGTCTTGATTGAAGAAAATTTAAGAAGAGAAGATGAATCAGGTCCTTCCTCTTCTGGCCCTCCAAAACGGGTAACTAGAAGAACGCCTAAACAACCAAAGCTTGCTGAAAATATAACCCCAAATCAAGACATGGAAGATGGGCCACAAACAAAGAAGATTGAAGGAAAGAAGAAATGCAAGCACCCAGGCTACAAATTGCAGTCTGACATAGAAACTGCAATGGATCTCAAACAAGTCCTAGAAGAACGAATTCTAGGAAGCAAAATTGAATTCATCTTAGGTGAAATTCTTGGAATTGCCAAACGTGAATTCCATGATGTAATTATTAAGGTAATCAAAAGGAAAAGACAATATGTTGGTGATGAAACTGAAGACACAATGCATGTTTTTTTGCAAGTTCTTTGAGTTTTTGTGCAGGATGAAGAGAAGCCAACTTCACAAGGAATTCATCTTGAAGCAGTTAAATAATTAATTGCAGTAATTGAAGATGACAATAAAGAAAACATGAATGCAAAACTTAAATAAGTGAAAGTTAAAAATGTAATGGTCGGCTGGTCCAAACCAATTGGGCAACCCACCTCTCAAAAAGAAGGCCATCTACAGCACTTGCATGAGGAGGAAGAGGCTCGGTTCATTCCAAGTAGTCACTACTCACGTACACATTGGGCAAGAGCAACAACGGAGACAGTCGTTGAAATTGGAGAAAAAGAAACACCATGTATTGCACTCTTAAACCATGGCTCGAAGATAAACGTCAAGGCAAGGAGTCTCTATGAAAGTGGCGGATGGCCCATAGATGTTGATCCAGGATGGTGAATGAGAGCTGCAAACAACTCTTTTGGAGAGTTATATGTTGCACGTCCTAATGTGCATGTAACTATTGGAGACATAAAATATAATTTTCACTTTTTTGTTCAAGACTCTTATAGTTACCCTATCATTCTTGGGAAACCTTACATTTCTGAAGCCTACTTGGAAACAAAAGTTCTTGATGAGGGTTCTTCCTATGCTTGAATCCAAAGCAAGGATAATGAACGAGCTATCCAATTTCTTACTGTGTGCGTTAACCATCATCGAAATAGAGATCGACTACGTGATTATCCTGTGCCTCCTAATGCGCGAGAATTCAAGGGTTTTTGGGTTGCACTAGTATAAAAGAAGGCTGTGGTAGTGCGTCATGTAAAAAGATTGAACTTCCTTATGTTACAGAAACTGTGTCTCTAGCAAATTTGTATGTATGTGCATCCAATAGTATGGGCTTTATAAGTCTTTTCCGGCCATGACTAAGACTGAAAGAAAATTTTTATGTCATGTAAAAAGGGAGAAGCTAGGAAACCCTAGGTCTGACAAACGTCAGCTTAAAGAAACTGAAACGGATTGTTTCGTAACTCCATTATCGCATAGTACGATGTAGGACTTGCACAGCAAGTACGAAGTCATATGGTCTTGTGATTGAATCACAAGAAGAAAGACTAAAATCTCGCAACAAGGATGGTGAATCCTTACACAAGTTATCTTGCAAGAGGATGTATACCTTGATATCCTTCTAAGCAAGGAAGGTTAAAAACCAGAAACTGAAGTATCCAATAAACTTTAGGGTTGGACCAAGCCCTAACCCAGAATATAAGAGATCTTGCCAAGTTGCAAGACACCCCGGATCGAGTGCTGGATGCATTCAAAAGGAAGGATTCCTTCCTTAGTAGTTTGTCAACAACAAAATCGATCAATGGAAATGTTTGTGCTTGCTAGAGATTTTAGAGCACTGTTTGACTTGTTTGACCAATGAATTACAAAATAAATAAGTATCTATACTTCAGGTTGAAGGCCTGAAGGGAGTGGCAGCTTCAGTTACCCCCAACTACCTACCTGACCCTAACCAAGGGGGTTGTTGACCGCGCCGGGAATGTGGACCTAGCCCGCCAGGAGAGGTCTCTCCGTTGAGCACTACTTGGAGCAGGAGGACTCTTGCGTGCCAGGGGGGCTCTGGCTGTAAATCCCTCGCCTTTCGGGTCCTGCACAAGAGGCTAACATGACTCGGGATTGCATCTCGAGGCCCGCATACTAGTTGTCGGGCAAAAACTTGGAATAGTGATCCCTGTGGATTGTTGGATAGCCTTCGAGCGATAAGCCTACGGGTGGAACTCTTGTATTTAAAAGTTAAATATGATGACCTATTAATAAAGAACTTGTCTGATATTGTTTTTCTATGTGAAGTGATAAGATTACGTGAAAGAACCAATGCTTAACGGGTTAATGAAAGAAGCTGGTTGTTACATGTCCAACTATTGTGTTAGATAATTACATAACTAAAACAACCTGAGAAAAGTTTGGAGGATGGGCCATGGGTTCGTCCTACGGTTGGGTGGTCTCGGTTGGCCGGAAACTTTCTCAAATCACGAAGAATAGCGGGATGATCATCAAAGGATACGAACAACAAAAGCGTTGACCTAGAGTTATGTCTTATCCCGATCTACGTTGTTTTAGGGGAACAGAATGGGACTATGCCTTATGGCAGAGAGGTTGAGCTTTGCATCCCTCTTGTTTCCCATTCTCCTTAAGCCAAGTACAGCGTGAATCCGCTTCGTAGCTGGCGTTTCTGCGTAAACTAGTTTGCTTGGGTCCTACGCTAGTTGCTGTTAGGAAATGACCAATCAGGAAAACCCTAATTCAGGTCGATCCTAAATGGAAACGGCCGTAATATTTCTGCTACGTGGCAGACGTGGAAAGCCCTAGATCACAAATCCCGTAACATTCCATGCGAGTGCCGGACGGAGCTTTCTAGACATCCTTTCCAATGGACTGCTAAGACGTGTCCTAGATGATACTAGTGGACGCGTTACATCAGCCCCCACTCTCAAAAGGGTTGATTATTCAAATGGTCAACCCATCATCCTTACTGTGGATATAAGTCCCATTGGGATAGGATGGGCTATTGGCCAAGAGGATCTTGAAGGTAACATGTATGCAATTCGTTTTGGAGCAAAAGTTCTCAATGAACATCAAAGAAGGTATACAAAAGTAAAAAGGGAACTGTGGGGAGTTGTAACAGCATTAAAGTGTGATCATGAATACTTTATAGGTTCTTCCCTAGTGGTAGAAACTGATTGTCTTCCACTCTTGGGCATGATTTTCAACTGCTCTACACTTGACATTGCTATGCTAAGATGGATTGCATATATTAAATCTCTCAACCCCGAATTAAGGCATATTGCAGCAAAGGAAAATTGAGTTGCTGACATGCTATCAGGTGCAAGATATGATAATGAAGAAGAGCTGATGGAAGAAGATAAAGCTGAAGAATCTATACTTGCTGAATTTCATTCCATGACTGTTGAAAATACCTTTTTAGTTACTCCATATACTGGTCCAAAGCTGAAAATAACAGGATGGTCAACTAGAAGCCAGCATGCTCATTGGATTGCTTAAGTTCTAGTTCATTTCCTTGAAGAACATTATGAAGAAGATTGGCTAAATATCGGCCAATATTTGCGGCCAATATTTGAGCACAATGAAGAAGAAGGAGACTTGGATTGATGAGGAGTTCAAGCATATCAAGAGAAAAGATTATGGATTTTTTATTAAAGAAGGACATCTATGGAAGTACGCAAAGAAGAAGAAAGGAGCGCCTCTCCGAGTTTTAGGTAACAAAAGATTGCAAGAATAGGTAATGAAGGAATTTCATGAAAGCTTGTGGGCTGGCCATAGAGGCATATGGGGAACCTTTATTAAAGTCAAAGAAAAATATTGGTGGCAAAACATGTATCGAGACATAGCATATTTCGTTGAAACTTGTTATGTGTGTCAAATGTATTCTATGGTTAAGCATCGAGATGGGTTACAACAAACTTATCCCTTGTCTATACATTATAGATGGGTTATTGATCTTGTAACCATGCCTAGAGGAATATGGAATATGCACTATTTAGTGCTTGCAAGAGAGGATCTAACCAATCAAGTTGAAGGCAAAGCCACTCAAGCTATTTGTCATTTTTTGCTTGAAGAAGTGTTTTATAGATATGATTGTGTGGGTAAAGTAACTACAGATAGAGGAGAGTTGGATGTTGATGAGGCACGCAAATTCTTTGCTCAATTGGGTATTAAGTTGGCTTTAACATTAGCCTACAACCTTGAAGGTAATGGAAAGAGTGAGAGATCATCAACCTATTCTCAAATCTCTAGCAAAGTCTTGTAGAGGAAAGATCAGAGAATGGCCTAAAATGCTACCTTTTGTATTATGGGCTGATTGGACTACTCATAGTTCAGTGACTCACTATATGCCAAGTGAGCTTATGCATGGACAACAACCAATTATTCCAATTGAAAAATCTATTTTCACATGGAGTCTTCTACCTTAGGAGGAACGCATCAATAGAGAAGAGTTGCTAACTTTGCGCATATGGCAGCTAGAAAGAAGGCTTGAAGATGTTCAAGCAGCTATTGAGAAGATAAAGACATCAAGACTAAAGAACACAAGAAGATTTGATAATGGACATCGACTTCGGCCAAGAGAAATTCAAGAAAATGACTGGGTGCTTGTCTATGGCAGCAGCTTAGACAATCAATACAATGCTTCTAGGAAGATGGTTAAGCATTGGTTTGGCCCATATGTGGTAAAGGTCATTCATGACAATGCCACATATTCATTGGCTGAATTGGATGGAACAAGCATGAAGATACCCATAGCTGGAAAAATAATCAAGCTCTTCAAACAAAGAGAAAGTTCAACATATGAGCTAGAAGACTTGAATATAATTCAAGAGCATGAAAACATAGAGAAAGAAGAAGAGGCAAAAGATGAAGACATTGGCATGGTAGAAGATACTTCTTCTGACATTACAAATTCGCAAGACTTTGGCACATGCTGGAGGATGTGTAGGGTTGAGGGTGTGGCTTCCTTTTAGATTTAGAGAGCCAATGCCATTTTAGACATTAGTGTTAGTGTCCATGGTTCAAAAATATTAGATTTTAGTCAATTTTTAATATTCTAGATATTATCTCTTGAAAAAAAAATCTACAAAACTATAGAAAACTTCTAGATTAGGATGACATGTAAAATAAAGCATGTAGCTTTCAACTAATTTGAGAGGATTTTATGTAAAAAGAGAGATTAGCGAAATCGCGGGATGCGCAATCGCTATTTTTAGGCAGTGAACATCACTCCGAAAGTGGGAGATGAAGGAGTGATTTGGCAAGATTCTGGCCAGGTGTCCTACTATTTAACCCCCCTTTCGAAGCCATTGTGGAAGGATCAAATTGGTGATCTGAGTAGCATAGAGGAAGGTATTATTTTGTACACATTTTTGTATATTAGAAATATATTTTCTCATAATGTTGAAAAAAACTAATTGGCTTAATCTCTATTAGTATTCTTCTATATTTTCTAATTCTTTTGGAAGTATTCTTCTACATCTTCAATCTCTTCGAACCCCTTATCTTTCATCTACTCCTCTCCTTAAATCTACCTTCACCCTGCTGTCACTTATCTTCAAGAACTTGGCTTGAAACCTTCAACCCTTCTCTTATCTCTACCATCTCTAGAGTCTAAGATCTTGAACCCCCATACATTCTTCTCTTTCCAAACCCCTATGGTGACCTTCAACCCTACACATTGCAATTGCACCGGGTTCAGTAGTATCATGGAGCTAGTCATGACCATGTGACCTACATTATCTTCATGATCATGTGGCCTGCATGCTTTTGTATATGGTTTAGACATTGATATGCTTGGAGGTATTCCAACTTATTTTAGAAGTATGTGCCATTTTCCTTCTTTTCTTGTGTCATTGATAAATATCTAAGTTTTCATGGTTATCAATGAGGATAGCCAATCATCACATGTATCAATGGCTTGCACTTGGATAGAGCCCTTAGTACCTTGTAGGGGCCAAGCCAACATTGTTGGAGCTTCCCTAGAAACTTTCCAAAGCATAAATTATAGGCAAGGATTAGGTCACCTTCATTGAATTCTTTGTGTTTGATGAAGCTGTCATGATAAGCCTTTTTCTGAGCTTGTGTGGCTTCTGTTGTATGTGGAGTTTTGGAAGTAGTACCAGGAAAAGACGTCAGAGGCGTTCCAGACATGACACTGAACACCTCGTCCACTATGGGAGAGCGGCCAAGGTGTCTGGTCATCTCTCCCATGCAGTCTTCCCTACTAGGAAAACCTCCAAAAAATGCACTGACCCCCTGCCAAATGAGGCCAATGTATCATTCATGCGATTCAAATCCGGGTCATTGCTAGATGAACCAGGATATGACATCTGCAAAAAAAAAACAAGAAAAAGACAAATTTATTTGCATACAAAAAATCATATATTACCTACATTTTCAAATAGCTTTCTTTAGACATTGAGCATAAAACGTAAGTGTTAATGCTTCTCATAAACAAGAAAACTGATAAACACAAACATGGGATTGGTCACATTCATCATTACAAAAATATATTGTTTACTATCAGAGTTGGGAGAGCTGGCGCATGTATAACCACCTCTAAATTTCAGGTTAGACGCGTCCTCAGACGCACTCCCAAAGTCAACCTTCTGTCTAGCGTGTCTATATTCGCATCTAAGATGCAGCATAGATGCGCTGTCAGATGCAAATTCTAGGACAATCTGCACACGCGTGTATCCTCGCGTGTAGATTGACCTGCACACATGCCAGCACACGCGCTCTAAGACGCGCCCTCAGATGCTATGTGAGGAAACATTTTTTTGCGTCTATGTCTACACTGAAATGTAGACGCGCTATCAGACGCGCTCGGTCGGCTAATTTTAGCCCGACGATTGCCATTGATGATTTACAAAATGCAATACATAATGGAATCAGAAATCCTAAATACATAGACAGAGCAGAGAGAGAAAGAGAGAAACAAAGAGAGAGAGAGAGAGAGAGAGAGAGAGAGAGAGAGAGAGAGAGAGACTCACCTTGGGTGTTTGGTGTGGTGGGTGGTGGCGCTTCTTCCTTCTCCTTCTTCCTCTCCTTGGTAAATTACCCTCCCTTGATGCTTGCTTGCTTGCTTGCTGCTTCTTCTTGTTCTCCTCTCTCTTGTTCTCTCTTTCTTCCTCTCCTTGGCTTTCCTTTTTCCCTTCTTGTGTGTTTGAAATGAAAGAAGAGGTGAGTCATGAGGAGGTGAGGAATGAAGAGACTAGGTGAGGCATGGAGAGACTGCATGTGGGCTAAACTCAAGCTTCAGAACCGCAAAAAATGCAGGAAAGGAAAGGCGCAGTTTGAAAAGAAATGATTTAAGTATGGTCTGAATTTTGACATGTGCGTCTATTTTTGCGTGTATATGAGTGTCTATTGTTTAGATAGACGCGAACATAGACACGGAAGTAGACGTGTATGTAAATGCGGATATAGACGCACATTTAGGCTTTATCATAATTTTTTGTTTTTAAGATAAGTTTCAATAGTGAATTCTTATCATAAGTTTTAATGTATTTATGATGATTTTTCTTTATTTAAAATTGATATCTTATGTAAGCATATGAATGATAAATATTTTAATTTGATGTTGTCATGAATTAGGTTTAATCATGTCGTCTTCATCACCTAGTTCGGTGCATACTGATGAGTCAATGAGCACATCCTCAAGTGAGGATGGAACATTGCGTCTTCATAATCGAGATTCATGGCTACAACAAAAAATTAAATGCATGTGTGATCGTTGTCAAGGGTGTATTTTTTTAGCACGTCGAATTGCAATGTCACACCTCAGCTTGTATGGAGAATGGGACCGAGAAAAATCACCGGTATTCATTGTTTTTTTTTTACTACTAAGATTGCTAGTCTATATTATGGAAATTATATATCAACGTACATGAAACTCCCTTTTGTGGTTGAGCAGGATGCGGTGCCACATCCTCAGATGATCCCTCCCGGGCATCGAGAGGCTGGAAAATGTCAACGCGAGGAGGCAGAGTCTTCAAGAATAGTAGAGACTGACGACCATGATAGTAGCCCTCATGAAATGCCCCATCAAGTCGTAGAGGATGAGATTTTGGACAACATGGTACACCATCTATTTTCGCAACCGGTTCAGGGAGAAGGTCACTCTACGAAGCCAGATGATCCACTATATGTAGCATCATCTACTCCGTTGTATGAAGGTTGTACGTACTCCGTTCTTCGTGCGTCCATCGAGATACTTAACTTGCAAACAATTTATGGATAGAGTAATGTCAGTTTGGATGCGTTATTGAAGTAGGTATCAATTCAATTTGGCTTAGGAATCATAATATTAATTGTTCTATTTTGAAATCAGATAGAAATATATGTTGGTGGTTTTTTAACTCACTTTTAAAAATATATGTAGGTTATTATCACAAATGCTTCCAAAAGGAAATAAATTTTCAACTAAGAGAGAGCAAGCAAGACATTACTTGATATCTCTGGGAGGCCTCGATTATGTCAAGATCCATGCATGTGTCAATGATTGTGCCTTATTTCGTGGGATTCATGAGTTCGCACGAGAGTATCCTGTTTGTGGCGAATCAAGATACGAAGTGGAGATGAAGTCAATGGATGTGCCTCGTAAGGGTTTGTGACATTTTCTGATTGTTCCACATATAAAACTTATGTTCAAGTGTAAGTCTATTGGAAAGCTCATGTCATGGCATGCTAGTCATCGTTCAAGTGATGGAAAATGGAGGATCCTTGCAGACACACTGGCATGGCAACATATAGATAATTTGTGGCCCGTTTTCAAAGAAGAGCCAAGAAATTTGAGATTTGGTTTAGGTATGGATGGAATCAATCCATTTGGCATCAAAAGCACATCATACAGTGTATGGCCAGTGGTATTGGTGAACTATAATATTCCTCCATCCATGGCAATTAAAAAGGGACATGTAATGTTGTTCCCTCTAATTCCTAGAAAGCACAAGGTAAAAAACATGGACATTTACTTAGAGCCTTTGATTGAAGAGTTAGAAATGTTATGGGAAGGTATTGAGGTGCAAGATACAAGTGCACCTGCATCCTCTAGAGATTTCACATTGAAGGCCATGTTGTTGTGGACCATGCATGACTTTCCAGGATACGGAGAGTGTTCAGGTACATGTATATAACTCTATATTTGAAATTCAAGACTTGAATCAATTATATTTTATTAATTCACTTATTTTTTCAGGTTTAGCCACGTCAGGATATCATGCATGTCTTATTTGCGGTCCCTCTCTAGTTTCCTCTAGGCCGGCACGTTTAAAGAAGGTTATCTACGACAATCATCATCAATTTCTTCCTATTGACCATCCCAAATATGTTCTCCCTACTAATGGAATGACTCCACAATCTCTAACCATTCGAGATTGGAAGGAGAGATGGATTAATGCTGACAACCACCCTTCACTCGGCATGAGTCGGTAAGAAGTGCATTTCTCTCGATTGACTTTAAAGTATTTAGCATAATGAATTGTTTACATGATATATTGTTTGTTTGTTACATAATATATTGTTTATTTGTTAGGTTCTCTATATTTTTGTTTGTTAGGTTCTCTATATTAAAGTATTTACATAATATATTTTTTGTTTGTTAGGTTCTCTATATTTTTTCATCTTCCGTACTAGACTGAACTCAAGATCAATCACCTGTTGGACCCCATGCACATATTCAAAAATGTTGTATCTACATTATGGGATCATTTGATAGGGGCTCGTGATTTAGTTAATGTTAGGGAGGATTTACGTAACATTGGTCGCATGAGACGAGCTTGGCCACGCATTGGACCCAACGGAAAGATTGAGCTACCCACATGCACCTTGGATGTTCTCAAAGAATGAGGAAAAAATAGTGAAGGAACAAATATATAGCTTTCAAACACCCACAGGATGTATGAGATGTCTCAAGGGAGCCTTCATAAAGAAAAATAAAAGAGGTATGGAGCAACTATCTGGTTTGAAGTCCCATGATTTGCACAAAATGATTCAAGGGTATCTCTATGGTGCGCAGATCGGATGCAGATAGCTCACGTGGTGATTCCCGGAAGGTCCCCAAGAACAAAGTACTCTACTTTTTAGCACAAAAACCAATGTAAAAGCAAGCACGACATGAGACAAGAGACAAATTGGGTTCAATCTCCCCCATGCCTTGTGTGAGCGCTTCACAAAGCATGTATTTAATGTATATTTCCAATCTTTATGCTCAAAAATAGCCCAATTACAAAAATATGACAAGCTTTTAGCTTTTGAGTTTGCTTTCTACCAAAAATAAGAAAATAAAGCTAATGGACGGTGCCCATAGTGTCTGGCACGCCCAATCTCAATGTCCAAATAGAAATAACATATCCAGGCGCATAAGCACATACAAAATAATAATAAATAATCGATGTCTCTATAGACATAAAAAAATATAGGCGTGGCGCCTATCAAAATATAGTCCAAAGGTCGAAAACCCGCTAGACTCCAATGCTTTCCTCCGCTACTGCTGCTATCTCTACACATCAACTGAAGCATTCACAATCGTTAGTAAAATAACACAATTAAACCGACAAAAGTGAATACCTAGCAGTCTTCAGCTACATAAATAAATCAACTGGTTAGAAATAAATCCTAACCTTAATTTATTACGAGTGCGCACTCTAAACTCATAAACGTTTATTAATTTAATATGCATTATGCGGAATCACCCGCTATGGAATCACCCATGTACACACTAAATTAATGAAACGCCCGAAAAGGACAGGCGTCCCCATCAACTTCTCGCACAAAGAATCCTCTTTGCGTATGAGCCCCGGTCATCTAAGTTTACGGAATCCCGTAAAACCTCACGGAATCCACCGTGGAATATGCCTCCTGGCATCATACCCCCGGGGTGGGATAGCAATTGACCTCAATTGCTATTAGCTCAATGTGGAGCTAACAGAGTGGGGAAAGCAATTAGGTCTCTAGCGTGCATCCATTGTGCTTCCTCTACAAGATGGTTCTTAAATTTCACGAGATATCTAGAGTACCTTCGGCCAGTTCTAGTGGTCATGTAGTCAGTGTCTATAATGGCTTCTGGTTCAAGTATTTCAGTCTCTTCTTCTAGTAAAGGTGGGTTTTTCATAGACAGGGTGGATAGGTAATTGTCCTCTAAATGGTCTCAATAAACTAATATGAAATGTATTATGAATTTTCCAATGGGATGGCAGTTCTAACTTGAATGCATTGTCATTAATCTTGTGAATGATTCTAAATGGTCCGTAGAATCTAGGGGCTAATTTGACAACTGGATGTCTATCTACACTTTGCAGTCTACGCTTTTCTATTCTAAGCCAAACATAATCATCAACTTTGAAATTCATGGCTTGTCTTTTCTTGTTGGCTTGTTTGGTATATGATTTGTTGGGCTTTAGCAATCATATCCTTGACCTCATCAAAAATAGTGTTATGCATAACAGCAATATCATCGGCACTTTGTATTCTATTAGACAAAGATGCAACAGGTGTAGATAATCTTGTCCATAAATAACTTCAAAAGGTGCTTTCTTTGTAGATGTGTGCGGTGTATTATTGTAAGCAAACTGTAATAAATGCAAATGAGTATCCCATGTCTGAGGTTTAGAGATAGTGTATGCACGTAAAAGATCTAGAATGGTGCTATTTGTGGCTTCTGTTTGTCCATTTGTTTCTGGATGAAATGCAGATGAGAAATCAATCTTTGTGCCTAGATTTGCAAACAGTGTAATCCAAAAATTATTACAAAATCGAGAATCTCTATCTGAAATAATCACTTTCGGCAATCCATGGTTAGTAAAAACAGTTTTCAAAAATAACTGTGCTGCTTGTGATGCTGTTAAAGTTTTCTTACATGCAATGAAATATGCTTGCTTACTAAATCTATCTACAATTGTCCAAATCATGTCATGGTTAGATTTAGTATTTGGTAAGCCAGTAATGAAATCCATAGATATATGTTCCCAAGGTTTAGATGGAATGGATAAAGGCATTAATAGTCCATACTGTTTACCATGATGTCTTTTTATTCTTTGACAAATCAGACATTCTGAAACAAAATTAGACACATCTGCATCCATATGCGGCCAATAAAAATCTTCAGTTAACATGCGTAATGTAGAAATGATACCTCTATGACCTTGATATGGGGGACAATGAATTTCATTCAAAACAAAAGATCGGAATGGAATAGTAACACACAGTCTCTTTTCAAAGAACATGAATCCATCATTATATGACAATGAATCAACAGGAATGAAATTATTTTGAACTAATTTTTGCCAATCAGAATGAAAAGTAATATCCTGGTGATATGTGTCTTTCATAGCAATTAAAGAATCAAAAGATATGATAGAAATGTTGTGAATTGCAGGTCTTCTACTCAATGCATCAGCAACTACATTTTCTTTTCCAGGTTGATATTGGATGATAGGATGGAAACTTTGAATGAATGAAGCCCATTTGATATGACGGTCAGAAATTTGAGGTTGGCTAAGTAGATGTCTAATGCTTTGCTGGTCAGTCTTTATCATGAATTCTGAACCCATTAAATAATGCTTCCATTGTTTTAATGCTTGGACAACTGCTAAGAGTTCCTTGTCATAAGTGGAATATTTAAGCTCAGAGGGTTTCAGCTTAGAACTAGAATATGCTATTGGATGGTTGTCTTGCATTAGCACGGCTCCTATTCCTGATCCGCTAGCATCAGTCACAACTAGAAAGAATGGTCTGTTAAAGTCAGGCAATTGTAGAACAGGGGCATTGGTCAATGCACGTTTGAGTAAATCAAAGGATTTCTGTTGATTTTCAGTCCATTGATAAACAATGCCTTTCTTAAGAAGTTTGGTCAGTGGTAAAGCAAGTAATGAGAAATTACGTACAAACTTCCTATAGAAACTAGCAAGACCAAGAAATGAGCGTAATTCATGTACATTTTTAGGAACAGGCCAATGTAATATTGCATCAATTTTCTTAGGATCAACTTTTATTCCTTCTTTTGATACAATATGACCTAGATATTCTATTTCTGTCTTAAAGAATTCACTCTTGTCAGGATTTGCAAACAATTGATTTTCTTTCAGTAATTGAAAAACTAATGATAAATGCTCATAATGCTCTTTTTCACTTTGACTGAACACTAAAATATCATCAAAGAAAACAATCACACAATATTGATATTTTAGAAAAATGCGGTTCATCATTCTACTGAAAGTGGCAGGTGCATTAGTTAATCCGAATGGCATGACTAAGAATTCGTAGTGGCCAAACTATGTCCTGAATGCAGTCTTAAATATGTCGGATCTATCTAACCTCACCTGATGATATCCAGACTTAAGGTCAATTTTACTAAATATAGAAGATCCTTGCAGTTTGTCCATAAGGTCATCAACTCTAGGTATAGGATACCTATTCTTTACAGTGATCTTGTTTAATGCTCGGTAGTCAATACACATCCGATAAGTATTTTTTTTTTCTTGACTAAGAGCACAGGTGCACCGAATGGAGAACTGCTAGGTCGAATTAAACCTCTATTTAGTAATTCTTCTACTTGACTCTGGATTTCTTTTTGCTCTATTTGATTGTGCCTATATGGGGCTTTGCAAGGTGGTTGTGTGCCAGGTATTAGGTCAATTTTATGATCTTCTGGACGTGATGGAGGTAAACCTGGTGGTAGGTCTTCTGCAAAACAGTCCTTAAAATATGCAAGAAATTCCTTATGTCTAGGGTGCAGATGATGTTCCTTTGCATGCAATTCATTCACCCAAATGAGATATGATTTAGTGTTCTTGCGTAGTGCACGTTTTGCTTGAGTATGCGAAAGCAGTGGAAACATATGAGATGCATGCATACCAAATAATGTAATAGATTTTCCTTGAAAATTAATATTCATTGTGTGTGTGGAATAATCTATATTGGGATTATGTTGGTGTCTCCATGGCATTCCTAGAATAATGTCGCTAGACTGTAATGGGACAACTAAGAAATTTCTTCTTTCAATATATGGACCAATTTGAATTTCTAAATCTTGAACTTCTTGTGTGCCATTGTACCTAGTGCCTAAAAATGCAGCTTTTATGCGATAGTGCGTAGGTACTGTATGCAATTTCAATTCTTTTACCAATTTTGCTGAAATAAAGTCATGGGTACTACCGTCATCATGCAATATAATTCTTTCTTTTCCATGCACCATACATTTCATAGTCAACAATGAATGTGAAGTAGGCATACCTGGTAAAGTGTCGGAAGTAGTAGTAGGATCATCTTCTTCTTCAGTGAAATCCGGCATATCCTCATACTCGTCTTCGTCCATAGCTCCAAGGTAGTTGATATGTGCTGATGGCTTCTTTGAATGACAATTTGCTGCGAGATGGCCTGGCTGGTGACACTTGTAGCATACGATGGGCTTGGCTTTGGTCACATTATTTGCAATGGCTGGGAGTCTGGGCATATTTGGATTTGCTTGTTGGATAGGCTTAGGTTTTGAATTGACAGTGGATGGTAATGCAGGTGGTTTAGGCCAATTCTTGCGAAAGATGGTGATGAAAAACGACCTGGATTAAACCTTCTGAAATTGGAATTGAATTGTTTAGATCCATAATTACCGTTTGCTTGGAATGGCTGTGGTCGTCGATCTCTTCCACGTAACTTATCTTCAGTGTCGTGGGCTAAGGAGATGGCATCTTCAAGGGTAGCAGGCTTGAACATATTCACCTCAGCGTAGTAATGTCCAAGAAGTCCAGACATGTACTTCCGCTTATGGGTCGTCTCTGGTACGTCTTCAAGCATGCGTAGCTGTAGGAGTGCATTCCAAAAACGCTCTGTATACTGTGGAATAGGCTCACGATCGCGCTGTGGGAGTAAATCCCATTGCTTGATTGCCTTCTCATGAAATTGCGGTGGAAGGAAATTTTGCATGAACTTCTTCTTGAAATCTTCCCATGTAGCAGGATATTCTATACTCTTGCGGACTACAGTCCACCAAAGTGATGCTCTATCTATCAAATGATTAGTAACACACTTGATTTTATCTTTCTCAGGATAAGTTTCCTCATGGAAATAGTCATCAAACTGGCTAATGAATGATAAAACAGTCTTTCCTTCTCTTATGCCATTGAAAGTGCGAAACTTGAAACTTCGTTTACTTATCTTGGATTCCTTGCGAATGGTTTGTGCTTCAAGAGTGGCGTCGATGGTACGGCGAATCAGATCTTCAGCTTGAGGTTCTTCTTTGTCAGTGGACGCTCCTTGTAGCTTTGTCAATTGCACTTGCAAGGCTTGCCTAGCTCTTCGCTCTTCTTCCAATTGCAACATGATAAGATCCAGCTTTTGTTCCATGGTAGGCTCGGGTAGATCGTCTTCAGCCATAGGATCATCCATATGTGGGGTAGTCATCCTGTAAAACTCAACAAACCTTTCTCACTCAAAATCAGTTAGCGGGATGAGCGTAGCTCAAATTTGGGGTTACAAGGCTATGTATTTTTGGGTATTTTCTTCTTCAATTTTCAGAAATTCTGAAATATTTATGTCTCCGTTTGCTGAAAGTACTTCAACGAACTTGCAGATAGGTAAAACAGCTTGCTGCGAACAACTTTCCAGTTCAAAGTTTTTGCATACGAACAAGTCTTCTATGAGTTTTAAGCACTAGTCAGTTCTGTTTTAGTCTGACTTGCAGAGTTGCAGACTTAACAGACTTGCAGAGTTGTAGACTTGCTGGACTTAGCCGATTTGCAGGACTTGCAGGACTTGTTTACAAGTGACTTGCTGAACTTGACTTCTGTAGTGCGAGACCCGGAGTTTGCAGACTTGTTTGCCTTCACTGACTTGCAGAGTTTGAAGTGTCTTAAGCTTAATGAGTTAAGCTTAAGCTTAATAAGCTTAAGAAGAGAAAACAGGCCGCCGTTTTTTCGTGAAGGGGGGGGCGTTTTTTCTTCACGCGTGATTTTCGGAGGTGTCTTCTTGCTAGTCGATTTGTCGATTTGAAGCTTATAAAGCTTCTTAAGCTTAAGACTAAGCTTTAAGGTCAAACTAAACTTGATTAAGAAGAAATCTTATCTCTGTTTGCAACGACTTGATGAAGAGAATTGATGAGTGGTCCTCCGCCGACAGAGCCTGGTCCTTCGCGATCTGACAGTGGAAATAGGGGTTCTTGATCGCCAGAAATATGCCTGTATCGACGGTTCGCGACGAGATTGACTGTAGAGGCCGTTTGTTCCTGGAGCTCCGCCTTCGCCCGAGATTGGTAGCGATTGGAAGCCCTTGATCTCTGCTCCGCTCTGATACCACTGGTGCGCAGATCGGATGCAGATAGCTCACGTGGTGATTCCCGGAAGGTCCCCAAGAACAAAGTACTCTACTTTTTAGCACAAAAACCAATGTAAAAGCAAGCACGACATGAGACAAGAGACAAATTGGGTTCAATCTCCCCCATGCCTTGTGTAAGCACTTCACAAAGCATGTATTTAATGTATATTTCCAATCTTTATGCTCAAAAATAGCCCAATTACAAAAATATGACAAGCTTTTAGCTTTTGAGTTTGCTTTCTACCAAAAATAAGAAAATAAAGCTAATGGATGGTGCCCATAGTGTCTGGCACGCCCAATCTCAATGTCCAAATAGAAATAACATATCCAGGCGCATAAGCGCATACAGAATAATAATAAATAATCGATGTCTCTATAGACATAACAAAATATAGGCGTGGCGCCTATCAAAATATAGTCCAAAGGTCGAAAACCCGCTAGACTCCAATGCTTTCCTCCGCTACTGCTGCTATCTCTACACATCAACTGAAGCATTCACAATCGTTAGTAAAATAACACAATTAAACCGACAAAAGTGAATACCTAGCAGTCTTCAGCTACATAAATAAATCAACTGGTTAGAAATAAATCCTAACCTTAATTTATTACGAGTGCGCACTCTAAACTCATAAACGTTTATTAATTTAATATGCATTTTGCGGAATCACCCGCTATGGAATCACCCGTGTACACACTAAATTAATGAAACGCCCGAAAAGGACAGGCGTCCCCATCAACTTCTCGCAGAAAGAATCCTCTTTGCGTATGAGCCCCGGTCATCTAAGTTTATGGAATCCTGTAAAACCTCACGGAATCCACCGTGGAATATGCCTCCTGGCATCATACCCCCGGGGTGGGATAGCAATTGACCTCAATTGCTATTAGCTCAATGTGGAGCTAACAGAGTGGGGAAAGCAATTAGGTCTCTAGCGTGCATCCATTGTGCTTCCTCTACAAGATGGTTCTTAAATTTCACGAGATATCTAGAGTACCTTCGGCCAGTTCTAGTGGTCATGTAGTCAGTGTCTATAATGGCTTCTGGTTCAAGTATTTCAGTCTCTTCTTCTAGTAAAGGTGGGTTTTTCATAGACAGGGTGGATAGGTAATTGTCCTCTAAATGGTCTCAATAAACTAATATGAAATGTATTATGAATTTTCCAATGGGATGGCAGTTCTAACTTGAATGCATTGTCATTAATCTTGTGAATGATTCTAAATGGTCCGTAGAATCTAGGGGCTAATTTGACAACTGGATGTCTATCTACACTTTGCAGTCTACGCTTTTCTATTCTAAGCCAAACATAATCATCAACTTTGAAATTCATGGCTTGTCTTTTCTTGTTGGCTTGTTTGGTATATGATTTGTTGGGCTTTAGCAATCATATCCTTGACCTCATCAAAAATAGTGTTATGCATAACAGCAATATCATCGGCACTTTGTATTCTATTAGACAAAGATGCAACAGGTGTAGATAATCTTGTCCATAAATAACTTCAAAAGGTGCTTTCTTTGTAGATGTGTGCGGTGTATTATTGTAAGCAAACTGTAATAAATGCAAATGAGTATCCCATGTCTGAGGTTTAGAGATAGTGTATGCACGTAAAAGATCTAGAATGGTGCTATTTGTGGCTTCTGTTTGTCCATTTGTTTCTGGATGAAATGCAGATGAGAAATCAATCTTTGTGCCTAGATTTGCAAACAGTGTAATCCAAAAATTATTACAAAATCGAGAATCTCTATCTGAAATAATCACTTTCGGCAATCCATGGTTAGTAAAAACAGTTTTCAAAAATAACTGTGCTGCTTGTGATGCTGTTAAAGTTTTCTTACATGCAATGAAATATGCTTGCTTACTAAATCTATCTACAATTGTCCAAATCATGTCATGGTTAGATTTAGTATTTGGTAAGCCAGTAATGAAATCCATAGATATATGTTCCCAAGGTTTAGATGGAATGGATAAAGGCATTAATAGTCCATACTGTTTACCATGATGTCTTTTTATTCTTTGACAAATCAGACATTCTGAAACAAAATTAGACACATCTGCATCCATATGCGGCCAATAAAAATCTTCAGTTAACATGCGTAATGTAGAAATGATACCTCTATGACCTTGATATGGGGGACAATGAATTTCATTCAAAACAAAAGATCGGAATGGAATAGTAACACACAGTCTCTTTTCAAAGAACATGAATCCATCATTATATGACAATGAATCAACAGGAATGAAATTATTTTGAACTAATTTTTGCCAATCAGAATGAAAAGTAATATCCTGGTGATATGTGTCTTTCATAGCAATTAAAGAATCAAAAGATATGATAGAAATGTTGTGAATTGCAGGTCTTCTACTCAATGCATCAGCAACTACATTTTCTTTTCCAGGTTGATATTGGATGATAGGATGGAAACTTTGAATGAATGAAGCCCATTTGATATGACGGTCAGAAATTTGAGGTTGGCTAAGTAGATGTCTAATGCTTTGCTGGTCAGTCTTTATCATGAATTCTGAACCCATTAAATAATGCTTCCATTGTTTTAATGCTTGGACAACTGCTAAGAGTTCCTTGTCATAAGTGGAATATTTAAGCTCAGAGGGTTTCAGCTTAGAACTAGAATATGCTATTGGATGGTTGTCTTGCATTAGCACGGCTCCTATTCCTGATCCGCTAGCATCAGTCACAACTAGAAAGAATGGTCTGTTAAAGTCAGGCAATTGTAGAACAGGGGCATTGGTCAATGCACGTTTGAGTAAATCAAAGGATTTCTGTTGATTTTCAGTCCATTGATAAACAATGCCTTTCTTAAGAAGTTTGGTCAGTGGTAAAGCAAGTAATGAGAAATTACGTACAAACTTCCTATAGAAACTAGCAAGACCAAGAAATGAGCGTAATTCATGTACATTTTTAGGAACAGGCCAATGTAATATTGCATCAATTTTCTTAGGATCAACTTTTATTCCTTCTTTTGATACAATATGACCTAGATATTCTATTTCTGTCTTAAAGAATTCACTCTTGTCAGGATTTGCAAACAATTGATTTTCTTTCAGTAATTGAAAAACTAATGATAAATGCTCATAATGCTCTTTTTCACTTTGACTGAACACTAAAATATCATCAAAGAAAACAATCACACAATATTGATATTTTAGAAAAATGCGGTTCATCATTCTACTGAAAGTGGCAGGTGCATTAGTTAATCCGAATGGCATGACTAAGAATTCGTAGTGGCCAAACTATGTCCTGAATGCAGTCTTAAATATGTCGGATCTATCTAACCTCACCTGATGATATCCAGACTTAAGGTCAATTTTACTAAATATAGAAGATCCTTGCAGTTTGTCCATAAGGTCATCAACTCTAGGTATAGGATACCTATTCTTTACAGTGATCTTGTTTAATGCTCGGTAGTCAATACACATCCGATAAGTATTTTTTTTTTCTTGACTAAGAGCACAGGTGCACCGAATGGAGAACTGCTAGGTCGAATTAAACCTCTATTTAGTAATTCTTCTACTTGACTCTGGATTTCTTTTTGCTCTATTTGATTGTGCCTATATGGGGCTTTGCAAGGTGGTTGTGTGCCAGGTATTAGGTCAATTTTATGATCTTCTGGACGTGATGGAGGTAAACCTGGTGGTAGGTCTTCTGCAAAACAGTCCTTAAAATATGCAAGAAATTCCTTATGTCTAGGGTGCAGATGATGTTCCTTTGCATGCAATTCATTCACCCAAATGAGATATGATTTAGTGTTCTTGCGTAGTGCACGTTTTGCTTGAGTATGCGAAAGCAGTGGAAACATATGAGATGCATGCATACCAAATAATGTAATAGATTTTCCTTGAAAATTAATATTCATTGTGTGTGTGGAATAATCTATATTGGGATTATGTTGGTGTCTCCATGGCATTCCTAGAATAATGTCGCTAGACTGTAATGGGACAACTAAGAAATTTCTTCTTTCAATATATGGACCAATTTGAATTTCTAAATCTTGAACTTCTTGTGTGCCATTGTACCTAGTGCCTAAAAATGCAGCTTTTATGCGATAGTGCGTAGGTACTGTATGCAATTTCAATTCTTTTACCAATTTTGCTGAAATAAAGTCATGGGTACTACCGTCATCATGCAATATAATTCTTTCTTTTCCATGCACCATACATTTCATAGTCAACAATGAATGTGAAGTAGGCATACCTGGTAAAGTGTCGGAAGTAGTAGTAGGATCATCTTCTTCTTCAGTGAAATCCGGCATATCCTCATACTCGTCTTCGTCCATAGCTCCAAGGTAGTTGATATGTGCTGATGGCTTCTTTGAATGACAATTTGCTGCGAGATGGCCTGGCTGGTGACACTTGTAGCATACGATGGGCTTGGCTTTGGTCACATTATTTGCAATGGCTGGGAGTCTGGGCATATTTGGATTTGCTTGTTGGATAGGCTTAGGTTTTGAATTGACAGTGGATGGTAATGCAGGTGGTTTAGGCCAATTCTTGCGAAAGATGGTGATGAAAAACGACCTGGATTAAACCTTCTGAAATTGGAATTGAATTGTTTAGATCCATAATTACCGTTTGCTTGGAATGGCTGTGGTCGTCGATCTCTTCCACGTAACTTATCTTCAGTGTCGTGGGCTAAGGAGATGGCATCTTCAAGGGTAGCAGGCTTGAACATATTCACCTCAGCGTAGTAATGTCCAAGAAGTCCAGACATGTACTTCCGCTTATGGGTCGTCTCTGGTACGTCTTCAAGCATGCGTAGCTGTAGGAGTGCATTCCAAAAACGCTCTGTATACTGTGGAATAGGCTCACGATCGCGCTGTGGGAGTAAATCCCATTGCTTGATTGCCTTCTCATGAAATTGCGGTGGAAGGAAATTTTGCATGAACTTCTTCTTGAAATCTTCCCATGTAGCAGGATATTCTATACTCTTGCGGACTACAGTCCACCAAAGTGATGCTCTATCTATCAAATGATTAGTAACACACTTGATTTTATCTTTCTCAGGATAAGTTTCCTCATGGAAATAGTCATCAAACTGGCTAATGAATGATAAAACAGTCTTTCCTTCTCTTATGCCATTGAAAGTGCGAAACTTGAAACTTCGTTTACTTATCTTGGATTCCTTGCGAATGGTTTGTGCTTCAAGAGTGGCGTCGATGGTACGGCGAATCAGATCTTCAGCTTGAGGTTCTTCTTTGTCAGTGGACGCTCCTTGTAGCTTTGTCAATTGCACTTGCAAGGCTTGCCTAGCTCTTCGCTCTTCTTCCAATTGCAACATGATAAGATCCAGCTTTTGTTCCATGGTAGGCTCGGGTAGATCGTCTTCAGCCATAGGATCATCCATATGTGGGGTAGTCATCCTGTAAAACTCAACAAACCTTTCTCACTCAAAATCAGTTAGCGGGATGAGCGTAGCTCAAATTTGGGGTTACAAGGCTATGTATTTTTGGGTATTTTCTTCTTCAATTTTCAGAAATTCTGAAATATTTATGTCTCCGTTTGCTGAAAGTACTTCAACGAACTTGCAGATAGGTAAAACAGCTTGCTGCGAACAACTTTCCAGTTCAAAGTTTTTGCATACGAACAAGTCTTCTATGAGTTTTAAGCACTAGTCAGTTCTGTTTTAGTCTGACTTGCAGAGTTGCAGACTTAACAGACTTGCAGAGTTGTAGACTTGCTGGACTTAGCCGATTTGCAGGGCTTGCAGGACTTGTTTACAAGTGACTTGCTGAACTTGACTTCTGTAGTGCGAGACCCGGAGTTTGCAGACTTGTTTGCCTTCACTGACTTGCAGAGTTTGAAGTGTCTTAAGCTTAATGAGTTAAGCTTAAGCTTAATAAGCTTAAGAAGAGAAAACAGGCCGCCGTTTTTTCGTGAAGGGGGGGGGCGTTTTTTCTTCACGCGTGATTTTCGGAGGTGTCTTCTTGCTAGTCGATTTGTCGATTTGAAGCTTATAAAGCTTCTTAAGCTTAAGACTAAGCTTTAAGGTCAAACTAAACTTGATTAAGAAGAAATCTTATCTCTGTTTGCAACGACTTGATGAAGAGAATTGATGAGTGGTCCTCCGCCGACAGAGCCTGGTCCTTCGCGATCTGACAGTGGAAATAGGGGTTCTTGATCGCCAGAAATATGCCTGTATCGACGGTTCGCGACGAGATTGACTGTAGAGGCCGTTTGTTCCTGGAGCTCCGCCTTCGCCCGAGATTGGTAGCGATTGGAAGCCCTTGATCTCTGCTCCGCTCTGATACCACTGGTGCGCAGATCGGATGCAGATAGCTCACGTGGTGATTCCCGGAAGGTCCCCAAGAACAAAGTACTCTACTTTTTAGCACAAAAACCAATGTAAAAGCAAGCACGACATGAGACAAGAGACAAATTGGGTTCAATCTCCCCCATGCCTTGTGTGAGCGCTTCACAAAGCATGTATTTAATGTATATTTCCAATCTTTATGCTCAAAAATAGCCCAATTACAAAAATATGACAAGCTTTTAGCTTTTGAGTTTGCTTTCTACCAAAAATAAGAAAATAAAGCTAATGGACGGTGCCCATAGTGTCTGGCACGTCCAATCTCAATGTCCAAATAGAAATAACATATCCAGGCGCATAAGCGCATACAAAATAATAATAAATAATCGATGTCTCTATAGACATAACAAAATATAGGCGTGGCGCCTATCAAAATATAGTCCAAAGGTCGAAAACCCGCTAGACTCCAATGCTTTCCTCCGCCATTGCTGCTATCTCTACACATCAACTGAAGCATTCACAATCGTTAGTAAAATAACACAATTAAACCGACAAAAGTGAATACCTAGCAGTCTTCAGCTACATAAATAAATCAACTGGTTAGAAATAAATCCTAACCTTAATTTATTACGAGTGCGCACTCTAAACTCATAAACGTTTATTAATTTAATATGCATTTTGCGGAATCACCCGCTATGGAATCACCCATGTACACACTAAATTAATGAAACACCCGAAAAGGACAGGCGTCCCCATCAACTTCTCGCACAAAGAATCCTCTTTGCGTATGAGCCCCGGTCATCTAAGTTTACGGAATCCCGTAAAACCTCACGGAATCCACCGTGGAATATGCCTCCTGGCATCACTCTAACCATGAATATAGTAATTAGTGGAGTAACTATGTGTAAATTTTGGGGTATGATGACTTTTTCCTCAACTAATAATTTGATCTATGAATATTGTTTACATTCAGTTCGTACTTCCTACTAGCATATCCCATTGTGTATCCAAAGATGTACGTGATATCATTTACAAGATGGGAGAGCTTGTGAGGTGTGTATACATTGTATTTTTTCATTATATATCTTTGAATTTCTACACAAAAATAAACAATTCTCAAATACATCTTGACAGATACGTGAGCTCGAAGGAAATTGATCCAAACACATTGCAAGATGCTCGAGTATTATCTGTTGAGGTGATTTGTTTGGTGGAGGAAATTTTTCCTCGATCCATTTTGACTACTCAATTACATTACTCGTACATTTGATTGATGAGATCGCACTTTGTGGGGCAGTTCATGTAAGGTGGATGTTTTTTCTTAAGCGCTTCATGAAAACCTTGAAAGATTTTGTGAGGCAAAAAGCACGGCTTGAGGGAAGCATGACTGAGGGTTGGTTAGTGCAATCATCCCTTGTTTATATCTCTGAATATCTTGCTGAACTGGATCCCTCTCAACCACGACTATGGAAAGATGATGAAGACTTGAGGATAACCTCTATAGTACCTCAAGGAAAAGGAATGAGTAAAGTGCTAACAAAAGAAGAACTTCGTAAGTTAAATAGTTTTTGTGTGCTCAATAGTGATGTAATGAGCAAATGGGTGACACTATATAATGAAGCAAGGGCAATAAGAAAAAGCGAAAGACAAGAATTTCGCACTAGATATGGACGTAACGTCTCATTTCCAGATCATCTAAATGCGCTCCCACGTCATATTGATATAGATTAGTTACATGAGGAAATGGAGAGAATGGAAAAAGAGGAGGAAATTAATATATCTCAAGAAGAGTGGGAATACGCACGAGGTTTCTTATCAAAGGTGAGACATACTATCAATTAATTTGTTTCTATAAGTTTTATTTTATATAAATAATAGACATGTTTGATCTTTTATATTTTACTACTAGTGCACATTATTCAATGCACTTTGGTGTGAGGGTAAACATCTTCGAACTCAACGTATAGATGAAAAGAGAAATACCCAAGATTGTGGTGTCCTTGCTCACTTCGAGGATGCCAATGGTACCACGGAAGGTTATTGTGGCTTGATCCAAGATATTTTGAAGCTTGACTTCAGACGATTCTTTATATATATACTGGATGTGAAGTGGTTTAAAGAAGTGGTAACAAATGGTGAGCATTGCACAATCAGACGTCATCCAAGTGGTTTTGTAATCATTGACTCTACAAAATTTCACCAAAACAAGAATGACACATTAGTACTACCTCAACAATGCAAGCAGGTATATATGCAAAGGCTAATTTTTTGATATGTATACATGTGATACATATACACAATATAATAAGTATTTAAGTTTCTTACTTTTGTTTTTCAAATACAGGTTGTGTATCATCCAATGGTAAACAATAACCGATGGTGGTATGTCATCCCTATATCTAATCGTTCAAAACCAATATATGGTAATATTACCGACATGGAGATAGCAGATGATAATCCAACAATTAATGATGATGTGCATGATGACACCATAATGGATTATATGCGTGATATAGTACAAGATGAACCTCACGAGGATGTTCAAGAAAACGCAGAAGAAGACAATAATGTGATTGTCGATGATATTGATGAAGTTATTGAGCAATATAGCAACACATCTGATAGTGGGATAGACTTATTTGTTTCGTTACCTCTTGGTAACATAGACCTAGAAGTAGATAGTTTAGCAAGGGCTGATCTCATCAAAGATGAGATGGATCATTCACTGTAACATACTTAATTTGCTTAATGATTCAATGTGTATTCCTAATTCTATGGTTTTTATCATGTGCACACGTGCATACTCAAGAATCAATAGTCAAGTTTAAAGCTAAATTGAATTTTCCATAATAAAAAGGAAGTATTTTTTATCATCTTCAAGTAGAGAAATTACGAGATACATATTGCAATGCTTGCTACTAATTTTAAGGTTTCTATCGCTTGCCGCTAATTACTTATATCAGGCTTGTCAACTAGAGGAATTGCCATTCATTAGAGAGTAATGAAAAAGTAATTATTAACTCTATTTTTTTAATTCAATGATTTAATGTGTATTCTTAATTCTATGGTTTTTATCATGCGCACACGTGCATGCTTAAGAATCAATTTCAGGTGGTTAAATAATTATTAACTTTGGTTTTTTAATTATGTGAATTGCAATTTTAGGTGGTTAAATAATTGTGCATCTGTTGGCGGGTCTATATTGGCGTCTATTTGCGCGGATATATAGACGCAAAATTCGTGTCTATATACACGCAAGTTTACACGCACTTATAGACACAATGATAGACGCGCCCGACTTTGCGCGCCTAACATGCGCATCTATGCCTCGTTTCTGTTGTAGTGTAAATCTTCAGTTAGGGTTGGTTATGAAGTGCTTGTTGACTAACTGTAATAGCATGTAAGCTCTCTCATAATTCATATTCATTCATGGGGGCTTCCCAAGATTTATATAGAGGTGGTGTTGCCTTGTCTTTAAGCTTATTGCACTTAAAGGAAATGTAGCCATAGCGATAATAGTTCCTAGCACACATTGGTAGTGTTGATATATGCATTGCTACATATAGAAACGTAAGTAGCAATGCATATGTCGGCATACAAATAGATGCATATAACAATGCTTTGCTATGTACATAGCAACTCTTTGCGACATGTTTTAGGATGCATATAGCAATGGAATACTAAGGAAAAAGAGTATTAAAAAATTTAGCATGGCATTTTTACAATAAATGAGTGAGAGAGAACAAAAGAGAAAGGAAGATAGTTTAAAGCTGAAAGAGAGAGAGAGAGAGAGAGAGAGAGAGAGAGAGAGAGAGAGAGTGTGTGTGTGTGTGTGTGTGTGTGAGTGAAAGAGAGAGAGAGAAAGGCCATTGTCTCCTCTACCACCACCATCTGTGAAGGAGGAGAAGGGTGTGAAGAGGAAGAAGGAGGAAAGCACAAATGGATTTTTCTTTGAGCCTTTGAGATAGGTGCATTGACTCTACTCTCTTGGTTTTTCTATTTTCTTATCTTTTGGCTTTGTTTTTGTTTGTGGAGAGATATATTGAGAGAGGAAGGGAGTGTGTGTGTGTGTGTGTGTGTGTGTGTGTGAGAGAGAGAGAGAGAGAGAGAGAGAGAAATAGAAATATGGAGGGAAGAGAGGAGTGAGAGAGATGGAGAGTAGCAAAGAGAGGGAGGGGGAAGGAGAGTGAGAAATACAGGAGGGGAGATAAATAGAGAGAGAGATAAAGAGGGAGGGAGATAAGGGAGAAATAGATGGAGTCTGAGAGGAAGGGAGAAGGAGAAAGAGAAATAAAGCGAGGAAGGAGAGAGAAATATAAAGGGAGGGAGGGAAAAATAGAGTGAAGAATGGAGAGAGAAAAACACATAGAGAGGGGAGAGAAAAAGGTAAGGAAAATAGGCAGAGTGAGGAGAAAAAGAGAGGGACAAAGAGAAAAATGTTGAGAGGAATAGAAAGAGGGAGGAAAGCTATATATAGAAAAGATTGAAAAATAAATTAACGGAGGGAGAGATAGAAAGAGAAATAAAGAGAGAGAGAGAGAGAGAGAGAGAGAGAGAGAGAGAGAGAGAGAGAGAGAAATGTGTGTGTGTTTACATGCATGCATGTATGTATGGAGGTAGGAAATGAGAGAAATAAAGGAAGGAAAAAATAAAGAAAAAGAGGGAAATAGAGAGATGGAGAGAAATAAAAAGAGAGAGAAATAAATGGAGAGAACAAAAAAGGGAGAGCACAAGAAATAGAGGTAAAGAGGAGAGAGGGAGATAGAGAAATAGAATGAGAAAGGAATAAAAGAAAAGGATGGAAAGTGGAAAGAGGGAGGGGGAGAGATAAATATATAAAGAGAGAGAAACAAAGAGAGAGATGGAAAGATAAATAGAAAAATAGCGAGAGAGGGGGAGAGGGAGAAATAGAGAAATAGAGAGTCTAGGAAGGGAGAGAGAAAAAAATTAGATAAAGAGGAGAAAGGGAAATCAGAGAGGGATACTAAGAGGGAGAGAGGAAAATAGAGAGAGGGATGAGGACGGTGAAAGAGATGAAGAGAGAGAGAGAGAGAGGGAGAGAGGGAGATAGAGGCTAGGCAAGGAGAGATGAAACTAAAGAGAGAGAAGGGTAGAGATAAAAAGAGAGGCTAGGAAAGGAGAGTGGGGAAATAGAGAGAGAGGGAGGAGAGAGAAATAGAGATAGAGACGGAGGGAGGAAAGAAGAAAGATCGAAAGAGAAATAAAGATGGAGGGAGAGAGAAAGATGTGGATGTTAAGAGAGAGAGAGAGAGAGTACGAGAGAGATGCACAAGACATGCTCCCAAAGAATGATTCATATTGATGTAGAGTTAGCACCCAAGTCAAGTGAGAGATGATATATATAGTTGTAACATCCCCACTCAAACAAAGGTCTCTAGCTGTGAGTGAAAAAACCCTTGGGGAGAACAAGGGAAAAACCCGAGCCCCTACACATACCTACGATACAAAAATGATTTACTATAAAGTTTTCTTGAATACAATGATACATGCCTTAATCAGTGAGACAAGAACTTGAAACAATACCAAGTGCATGTCTTAATGAAATAAATCGAGGTTCACTAAGAGCTTTTGTGAAGATGTCTGCAACCATTTGATCTTTGGGTCAATGCTCCACCATAATGGAACCTTTCTTGACTTCATGTCGAAGATAATGATAATGAATAGCAATATGCTTTGATTTACTATGTTGTATACAGTCTTTGGTAAGACTAATAGCACTTTGGTTATTGCATCAAATAGGTGTACTAGATGATGAAGGATGTCCCAAATCTCCAAGTAGTTTTCGAAGCCAAACTAGCTCGCAAGCTGCTAATGATGCAGCAACATATTCGGCCTCAGTTGTAGAAACCGCAACACATCATTGTTTCTTGCTAGACCAAGAAACCAAACATCCATTTACAAAGAAACAATTCCCACTTGTAGATGGCATGGATAAATGTGAACTTGCCCAATCAGCATCTGTATATCCAATAAGGTCAAGAGAAGTTTAAGAAGATAAAGAAGAATCCTCGATAAATAAGACCAAACTCCTTAGTACCCTTGAGGTACTTAAGAATACGTTTTGCAGCACTCCAATGAATAGTGGAAGGGGAAGAAAGATACTGTCCCAAAAAGTTAGCTTCTTTTGTTGCTCATAAGCGTCCCACTTCACGTTTTCAGTAGGGTGGACACCCTAATCAAGGTGGTAAATCTTATCGTCTTGCTTATCCTAACAAACATTGTTCTTATTGTGATAAGAAAGGCCATGTGGCTTCTGATTGCTGGGCACGTCAATATGATGAGGAGCATGGAGTTACTGCAAAGCAATCTCACTCATCCAAAAGTTTTCCTCCTTGTGATTATTGTGCATATACAAATCATCCATCTTGTTGTTGTTATAAATGCAGATATGATGAAGAACGTTCTCAAGCTTATATTGTTCAACAAACTACAACTGATGATGATCATACTCATCAGGAGCTCCATTTCGTTCATCATGATATCTCTCTAGAAAAGGTACTTCATGTTCATGATGGTTCTCTGTTCATCATTGATTCAGGTGCCAGTGGAAACATGAACCAATTGCTGTGGCTTCACAATTATCATTCTCTTCTTGTCAAGAAGTTTGTTTACCTTGCGGATGATATGACTTGTCAAGTCAAAGGAGTGGGTGATTTATATCTAGGGGTTGTTTCATCCACTAGAATATTAAGAGGAGTTCTTCATGTTCCAGATTTGCAAAGAAATCTTCTTTCTATTGCTCGTCTAGTTGATCTTGGTTTGTTTGTTGGCTTTGATCATAATCAATGTCGTACATAGAAAGACAGACATACTATAGCAGTGGCTCCTCGACATGGTAATCTATTTGAGCTATCATTGAACGATACGGTTGCAAATGTTGTTATTGCCCCTAGAGATGCAGATTGCAAATTATGGCATCAACAATTTTCACACTCCGATTTTGCCAAAATTCTTGATCTTCATCATCATGGTCTTGTGCAAGGTATGGATCTTAAATCTCATCCACGTATGGGAATATGTGCGTACTGTGCACTTGGAAAACACTATCGCTCGCCTTTTCACACTTCTACTTCATCACATTCCTGTGCTCTGATACCATGTTAAGAGAGAGAGAGAGAGAGAGAGAGAGAGAGAGAGAGAGAGAGAGTACGAGAGATATACACAAGACATGCTTGCAAAGAATGATTCATATTGATGTAGAGTTAGTGAGACCCAAGTCAAGTGAGAGGTGATACATATAGTTTTAACAGTGGAGATAGTGAGAGACTATTGACTCAAGAAGAGAGAGAAATAGGGAGAGTTAAAAAGAGGGAAAGGGATAGAGGGAGTGAGAGGAATAAGGGGAGAGGGAGGGAAAGAGAGAGCTATGAAGATAATGAGAGATAAACAGAGGAGAAGGGATAGAATGAGTGAGAGGAGGAAGAAGATTGGGGGGGGAGAGGGAATAAAGACATGGAGATAGTGAGTGACAAATAGAGGGAGGAGAATAAATAGACAAAGGTAGAAAGAGGGAAAGAGATACAATGAGTGAGAGGAAGAAGGAGAGAGGGCGGGAGAGACAAAAACATGGAGATATTGAGAGAGAAATAGAGTGAGGGAGAGGGAGGGTTTTAGGTTGAGTGAGCGGAAGGGGAGTAAAAATTGAGGGAGGAAAAATAGAGAGAGTGATAAGAATAAGAAGAGAGGGAGAGGTTCAAAGAGATAGGGAGAAAGAGAAATAGACATGGAAATAGGGAAAGAAAAATAGAGAGGGGAGAGGGAGGGATATAGAGATAAAAGAGAAAGAGAGCAAGAAAGGGATATGTAGGTAGAGAGGGAGAGGCCAAAAGAGAACTAAATAGAAATAGAGAGGGAGGGAGAGGTAGGAGTGAGGAGTGATAAATTGAGAGACAGAAGTCTATTTTCCACCATAACATAGAAGAAATAAACAATGATGAGGGCCTTATGATAGTGGAAATCGAGAAGCATTGCTGTGCCGCTACGCGGGCACAGTGTCAAAAACTCTGGAGTGCATCATCATCCGACTTCTTTATTGATCTAGAGAGTCAATGTGATCTGAGTCATTAGTACTAGTGTGAGTGGCATAACTGGTCCAAAAATATTAGCTATTTGGATAATTTTAGTCTATTTTTGATACTATTCATTCTAAAAATCCAAAAAAGTTAGAGAAACTTCTATATTAGGATGGTATGCAAAAAGTAAGTTACTTTTTTAGCCAGTTATGAGATCTTTCACAAAAAAAGATAGATGGATGAATTGTGTGCATCGCGATCGCTGTTGACAGGCTAAAAATTGCACTTTGAATTGGAAGAAGGAGTGATCTGAGAGATCCGTGAATAGGTATCCTCCTGGAGGTTTACCCCCCTTTTGAAGCCAACAGAGCCATTAGATTTGGGTTCCAAGAAACAGAGAAGGAGTTGTTATTTCTCTGATCCACGTTTTTGTTCTACGAGGGGGCTCTAGGAGATCTAATGCCTGGCGAGTGCTTTTGAGTAGTGCCAAACAAAGGATTTCAGGTTCTGTCAATACATATTGATCTAATTCATTGTGCTTTCTCATTATTGTGTTTACCTCTTGTGTATTCTTTATCTTCTTTTCCATCTCCTATCTCTACTTCCTTCTACCTCTGATCCCTGGTGGATTCGACCTTTTCACAAAAACCCCTCCGACATTAGTGAACTTGACATGAAAGGTTATCAAAAGAAGGAGAGACAAGATGGGAGAACCTTTGAACACAACCTCCAGTGATGTTTTGCAACAGTTGGTGCAAAATATGAATATACTTATGCAGGTACAACAACAACAACAGGTGATGCAAGCTTCTACTCAAACAGAAAGTGTTGTGATGAATGCTCTACAAGCAATTGAGTTTGAGATGAAGTTATTCAATGGCATGAATGTATCTGCATATGTACATACCTATGCTCAAAAGATGGAATTCTTTGGAGTGGCTCAACTTGCATGGAGTCG
Source organism: Lygodium microphyllum (assembly GCF_053477565.2). Lineage (NCBI taxonomy): Eukaryota > Viridiplantae > Streptophyta > Polypodiopsida > Schizaeales > Lygodiaceae > Lygodium > Lygodium microphyllum. The sequence goes on from NC_141158.1 coordinate 76,408,560, forward strand.
GTATTTTGTACATGTTATTTTACATGAATTAAAAGTGCAAATTAATTAATTATACATGTAGGATGCTGATTCGGTAGCTTTCAAGAAGAGACTCAAGGAAGATTTTTACATTGAATATACCAATTTGATTACGCGCAAGACTTTTCAAGAGTAGGTTTTACAATCCAATAAGGGTATTGTGGCTATACAATTGTTAAGAGAATTTGAAAGTCAATTTGAACAGTTCGATCTTGCAGAACAACAAGCTCTTGCAAGTCAAAAAATTGAATTGTTTCTACAAGTAGCTAATCCTAAGCTTCAAGAGAATCTTGATGATTTACTCAAGGATCTGACTACAGAGATAGGTCTTAAAACTAAGTGGAGACATGTTAAAGAAGTTGTTACTGCACTTGTGAAGAAGCATAGAAGAAGAGAAAGATTACATGTCTCTAGCTTGCCCACTGTTACATACAAGAAAATTGATGTATCTTGTAAGACACCCAGTTTTGTGGGTAACTCTATGGTTGTACTTACTATTGTTCCCTTTATTAGGGAGGATGTCTTAGATGAATTGGTCAGAGGGATGCAGGATCTTCAATTGAAGGTTGCAAAATTGGATGAAAAAGGACAAGAGGAAAGGGGACGTGCAACAGCCTCTAAGCTAGGAAAAAGATGTATGTGGTGTGATAGTTTGCAACATGAGAGAAAGGATTGTGTTGCCTATCAAGAGGCTTTGGCACAACAACTCATCTTTTGGAAAGATGGAAAGATCCATGCACAAGAAACGGGATTGCCTCTTGCTTTGAATTTTAAAAAGGGAGGTATGCAGAAGTTGTTGGAATATCTGGCTATCTGAAATGCTTATGCGGTGCTACATGCTTCTACTTCTGGTCTACAGTTGGATAGAATGCATGTCCAAGTGATGGTTGGTCCAAAGGTTGAAATATGGACACATACTTTATATGTAACTGAAAAGAGAAAGGTTACTGATAGTGAAATATCTCATGCGGGGAAAAACATTGGTGACATAACTAGTTGGGAATTATCGGTAGATGCATATTCAATGTATCCATATTTAGCAAAGGTACAAAACACATATGTACTTGTGGAAGAAAAACAAAAGAGAGATGAATATAATGCAGGGATATCTAAAAGAATGATAAGAAGAAGTGCGGATCAGCATAAAGCTACAATTTAGCCAACTCCCGAGCATGCTATGGAAGAGGTCAGTTAGGAGCAAAAACAAGATAGCAAACAAGAGGGCAAAAAGAAGGGTAAGCGGCCAGGGTATAAGTTGCAGTCTGACATTGAGATAGCCACAGATCTAAAGAAGGTTCTTGAAGAATGGATCTTAAATAGTCGGGTGGAATTCACCTTGGGAGAGGTTCTTGGCATTGCGAAGCGAGAATTTCACGATGAGATCATTGACATAATTAAGAGGAAGTGTCAATTTCTTGGTGATACCACTAGTGCATTACTGCAATTTGAAGAGGAAACTGGTTCGTTGGGTATTTGGGTCGAATATGAGCATGAAGTAAGTACTAGATTATCTATGCAGGATGCTGCTAATCAGTGAAAAGCATGTGCAAAAGAGAAAAAAGTGGCTGAAAATGCATTGACTTGTAGCCATATGCATGGTGGAGTAAGGCAGATGTAACAATATGGGGAAGAGACTCTAGGATTTATTCCTCAAAGTCCCACCCAAGAAATCATTGGGCTAGAGCTACCACTCAAATGGTAATGAAAATAGGAGAATGTGAAACTCCTTCTGTTGCTTTACTTGACCATAGATTTAATATAAATATCATTAAGTGTGGATTGTATGAAAATGGTTGTAACGTGTCCATTTGTATCATCCAGGACACGTCTTAGCAGTCCATCGGAAAGGATGTCTAAAAAACTCCACCCGGCACTCCCAAGGAATGTTACGGGTTTTGCGATCTAGGTCTTCTCGCATCTACCACGTAGCGGAAGTATCCTGGCCGTTTCCCACTTAGGATCGACCGGAATTAGGGTTTTCCTGTTTGATCATTAGCTAACAGCAACTAGTGTCAGACCCGAGCGAACTACTTTACGCAGAAACGCCAGGTCTGAAGCGGATTCACACTGCATTTGGTTCAAGGAGAATGGGAAACGAGAGGGATGCAAAGCTCAACCTCTCTGCCATAAGGCATAGTCCCATTCCGTTCCCCTAAAACAGCGTAAATCGGGTAAGACGTAACTTTAGGTCATCGTTTTGATGATGATGATCATCCCGCTATTCTTCGAGATTTTTGAGAAAAGTTCCTGGCTAACCGGGACCACCCAACCGTAGGATGGACCCATGGCCCATCCTCCGCACTTTCCTCGGTTTGTTTTAGTTATGTAGTTATCTAACACATTAATTTGACATATAACAATCAGCTTCTTTAATTAACCCTGTTAAGCACTGGTTCCTTCACATAATCTTATCACGTGACATAGAAAAACAACATCAAGCAAGTTATTTTAACATTTCATCATTTTATCTTTGAAATACAAGGAGTTCCGCCCGTAGGCTTGTCCATAATCTTCCTGAAGGCTATCCAGTAATCTCCAGGGATCACTATTCCAAGCTTCCGCCCATCAACTAGTATGCAGGCCTCGAGATCCAATCTCGAGTCACGTTAGCCTCTTGTGCAGGACCCGGAAGGGGAGGGATTTACGGCCAGAGCCCCCCCTGGCACCCAAGGGTCCTCCTGCTCCAAGTAGAACTCAACGGAGAGACCTCTCGTGGCGGGTTAGGTCCACGTTCCTAGTGCGGTCAACAACCCCCTTGGTTAGGGTCAGGTAGGCAGTCGAGGGTAACTGAAGCTGCCTCTCCCTTCAGGCCTTTAACCTGAAGTATAGGTACTCATTTAATTTGTAATTCATATTTCAAACAGAGCTCTAAAATCTCTAGCAAGCACAAACATTTCCGTTAATCAACCGAGTTGTTTGGCAAACTGCTAAGGAGTGTTCTTTCCTTTTTGAGCGTATCAGCACTCGTTCCCAAGGTGTCTTGTAACTTGGCAAGATCTCTTACATTCCGGTGTAGGGCATACCCAACTTGGTTAACCCTAAGGTGCCTTAGATATGCTAGTTTCTGGTTTACAACTTTTCTTATTTAGAAGGATATCCAAAAATACGTCTTTTTGCAAGATAACCTGTGTAGGGATCTGCCGTCCTTGATGAGGGTTTTTACCCTTCTTTTACCCCTTTCTCCTTGTGAATCAATCACAAGACTAAATGATTTCATACTTGTTGCGCAAGTCCTGCGATGGAATAATCTGTTTAGATTCTTTAAGCTGACGTATGTCTGGCCTAGGGTTTCTTCTTTTAAGAACCTTAGGGACAAACCCTAGTTTCTTATCTTTATGAATTTATTGTCCCTACGGTAAGGAAAGTAGTCAAGTGCTTAGGGTATGAATGTTTCTATGTTTAGATTGGTTTAGTTATCTTTTGGAAGGTAACATTAATCTTCTTGTCACGGTTTTGCTATCCTTGTGATAATTTACTTTCCAGTCGATACAGCTTAATTCTAACTTCCGTTTTCCTTACAGATGAACTCATGCCAAATAACACCATTTGCCTTGCTAAGATGTGCAATTAGCAAAGATAGCTTCCTAGTGATTTGAGCATCGAAAGAAACCTTTCATGAATTTAACCATTTACAATGTTTCGTTGCGAAAGGAATAAGACTAATGGTGCAAGATATAATTTCAACACCTTAGGATTTAACTAAAATATACTACTATAGTAAATGGCTAATCTTGCTCGTAATTTATAATGCTTGATGCAATTTGAAGAAAGCTAAGTCGTATACATTGTCATTCATAAGCTAAACTCCTTCGTTACAAATAACTCGAACAAATATATCCTATCCTTAACAATTTTTCTTTGCATGATCGACTTAAAACCGAATTAAAGCCAAGAAGAAAAACCTGGCTTTGAGGTGAGATATCCACATGGATACCGGGGGATGACCCTCCCGCAGCTACACCTTGGACTTTCTTCGGCGGCATCGTAGTTCGAATGTGAGATAGCCTTTTCCTCTTTCTTCTGGAATCCCACCGTCTTCTCCTTCCTTCCCTTTCTTTTGTCTTTTTCCCACTATTCCTCCTTCACTCCTTTTTACTCCCTCTACCTTCCCTCCCTATTTTTTTTCTCTCACGGCTACTTTTCCCTTACGGGATATCATACAAGGCCATGATGATGAATTGGATTTTTAGGTTCAGGGGGGGGAAATAATAAGGGGGATACAGGGGATTACAAGGAAAACTTAGGGAGTTGTGGGAAAAAAAAGAAAAGAGTTATGAGGGTGAAAAGGGCTTAGTGGAATAAAACACGGGGGGGGGAAAGTATAGGAAGGGGGTCTTGGGGGATTTTAGGTCATGGGGGGTGTGTGGACACCGGTTTGTTTGATAAAACTAAGAAAACAAAGCTCAGCTAAGAGAGCACATGCACAAAAAGGTCTAAAAAGTGAATGAAGGAATCAATGAAAGAGAATGAAAGTCTTCAAGGTAGCCTAAGGACAAAGTAGCCTATGGGTGTGACTCGAATAGCCTAAAGAGCTAAGAGGAGTGGGGGGAAAACAAGGGCTTAGGGGGGATTAAACCTGGGAGGGGGGGGGGACAAGGGAGCTCAGGGGGGATTAAAATCGGGGGGGGGGGGGGGGGGGGATTGGACTTGCTAGGCACGTGGAGCCACGGCCGTCAGCAGTAGTGCGATGGCGCCTTCAACGGAGCAAGATGGGGGCGAGGTCGGTGCACTGCTGCAAGCGGTGGGGGAGTTCTTGGAGGCCGGGGAGCATGCTGTGGAGGATGTGCTTCCTCTTTTGAGCAAGCTGAGTAGGATGGGGGCGATGGAAGCTTGCTCTCTCACTCCTCTCCCTTAACACAGCGTCATCCTCTGATCTCTCTCCCTCTCTCTTGGTTGTCACACGACGTAGCAGCGGCACGGCCTCTTCCGACCCTTCTTCCTCTATTTCTCACGCTCCAGCCTCCTTCATCTCCAGCGGCCCCCCCTCATTTAAATAGTGGACGGGAGGGGGATCTTCCCTCCCTGCGTGTCATCACGCATGTTCCCCCCCCAATCAAAGCTCCACCAAGGAGCTTAGTTGCTCCTTCTATTTCCCTCCCCCTCCAACTTGTCAATCGGTTGAAGGGATAAGGGGGGGAATAAAAAATTTTCCATTTATCCAAATTGTTTCTTACGCGGAATATTACATTCTCTCCCCCTTGGAGGAATCGAGATGTCCTCATCTCGAGATAAACTGGGGATATTGATGGTTGAGAAAGCTTTCATCTATCTAAGCGGCATCCTCTTCGGGATAATCTTTCCACTGGACAAGGCATTCTTTCAAGGTTCTAGATCTTAACTGTATTTCCCTAACATCTAAGATCCTTTCCGGCCTTAGTTCAAGGACTCCTTGACTAGGCATTACAATTTGTTGGTCATCAAGTACATGATTAGGGTTGGGTACATATTTTTTCAATAGGCTGATATGGAATACATTGTGAACCTTTAGGTTCTCAGGGAGTTGCAATCTATAAGCGTTGGGTCCTAGGCATTTGAGGATTTTGTACGGCCCACAATACCTTGGACTTAGCTTCTTGCATTCTCCTAGGGATACAGAACTCTTTTTAGGGCGTACACGAATGAAGACCATGTCTCCTTCTTCGAAGACTCTATCTTGACGTTTCAAATCTGCGTATGCCTTTTGCCTATCCTTGGCTGCTTGTATGTCTTGTCTTATTGACCTTATTTGATCATCCATGTCCTCCAACATTTGTCTTGAAGCTTCAACTCTTAGGGTTGGATCAGAAAAGTTTAGGGGACTTTGACAATCATGACCATACAATGCCTGGAAAGGGGTCATTTGAATGCTCTACTAGTAAGAAGCATTGTAGGCAAATTCAACTAATGGCAAGTATTGAATCCACCTCTTCAGCTCTCGACAGCAGTATGCCCTAAGCATATCCTCAATGATTTGATTTACTCGCTCTGTTTGGCCATCCGTTTGGGGATGGTAGGCGGTGCTAAAATAGAGTTGAGTCCCAATAGCTTCAAAGATAGCTCTCCAGAAGTGTGATGTGAAGAGAGAATCTCGATCGCTAATGATTCTTCTAGGTAACCCATGTAGCTTGAATATCTCCTTGATAAACAATCTTGCAATGTCGGAGGCTTTATAGTTTGTCTTTACTGGAATCAGGTGTGCAACCTTGGTAAGCATGTCAATCACAACCATAATGGAATTGTATCCTCCTTGGACTTGGGGTAAGCCCACAACAAAATCCATACTGATGAATTCCCATTTCATTTGGGGAATGTCAAGCAGTTGTAGTTTCCCTGGCATCATGACATGTTCGGCTTTGATACGTTGGCAAGAAAAACACTCAGTGACATACTTGAGAACGTCACCTTTAAGCCTCTCCCAATGGTAGCTCTTCCTAACTGCATTAAGAGTTTTAGCATAGCCAGGATGTCCTGCGAAAGGAGAATCATGAGCTTCCCATAATATCTTCTGCTTAAGTGACTGGCTTGTTGGTATACACAGCCTTGTTCTGTAGTAGACAAGTCCATTATCAATGGAAAATTCCTGATACTTAGCTTGCAACTTCTGATTCTACTCCTTGGTAGATATTTCCTTTATCATTGTTTGGTAGGCCAAATCATGGCATGCTTCCTCTCTAGCTAGTTCAAGTATAGGGTTGTTTGGCATAGATACTTTTGTAGCCAAAGATTTGGCCGTTGATGGATTTTGCAAGATTAGGGAATTTAGGAATGCCTTGCGACTGAGTGCATCGGCAACTACATTCTCTTTCCCTAGTCGGTACTTGATTTCAAAATCATATTCCTCCAATACTTCAATCCACTGATGTTGCCTCATGTTGAGCTCGTTCTGGGTAAAAATCCATTTGAGACTCTTATGATCGGTTACTAGAGTAAACTTGTTACCCAACAGGTAGTGTCTCCAAAGCTTTAGAGCATGGATGACAGCTAATAATTCCAGATCATGCGTGGCATAATTCTTTTCATGACTCTTCAATTTCCTTGAAGAGTATGCTACTGGATGACCTTCATGCATAAGTACACACCCCAAGGCAAGAATGCTAGCATCAGTTACTACCTCGAACTCCTTATTGAGGTCAAGAAGTTTTAGAATAGGTGCTCATACCAAACTTTGCTTCAATTTTTTGAAGCTATTTTGTTCGAAAGTTGACCATGTAATAGAAGTCTTCTTCTTTAGTAAGTCTATAAGAGATCCTGCAATCAAAGCATAGTTTTTGATGAAGACCCTATACCATCCTGTCAATCCAAGAAAGCTACGTATCTCTTTGACGGATACTGGTATTGGCCATTCAAGCACATCTCTGACCTTGGCTGGGTCTACTGATATTCCTTCTGATGATACTATGAATCCCAGATATTCAATCTGACGCTTGAAGAATGCACACTTCTTTATTTTTGCATACAGCTTATGAGACCTCATTGTCTCAAGGACAATCCGAAGTTGAGGTTCATGATCTTCTTCCTGTTTGGAATAGACTAAAGTGTCATCGAAGAAGACAAGCACGAAATCGTCAAGTTATGGTCTAAAAATATCCTGCATTAATCTATTGAAGGTGGCAGGTGCATTTGTAAGCCGAATGACATAACCAAGAACTCAAAGTGCCCATATCTTGTATTGAAGGCCGTTTTTGGAATATCTTCTTCCTTGATCCTTATCTGATAGTAACCTGACCTGAGATCAATCTTGGAGAAGATCTTTACACCTTGAAGACGATCAAGAAGCTCATCTATTCTAGGAATAGGATACTTGTTCTTGACTGTTGATTGATTCAACCCTCGGTAATCAATACATAGTCGAAGTGTACCATCTTTCTTTTTCTAGAATAGTACTGGAGCTCCCCACGGTGAGTTGCTAGGTCGGATGTAACCCTGACCTAACAGTTGCTTGAGCTGTTCCTTCAACTCAATTGCTTCTGGTATGGACATTCCATAAGGTCTCTTTGCAATTGGTGCAGCTCCAGGCACTAGCCTAATCTCATGATCTACTTCTCTTGGAGGCGGAAGTTCAATCAATTCCTCAGGGAATACGTCAGCGTATTCCTTTAGCCAAGAAGGTCCTTCATGAGACTCTTGCTTTTGATCTAACTTGTTGAGTTTGATCAGGTAAACGGGTAATCCTTTTCTGACTCCTTTTATGATCCGAGATACTTTGGCTAATTGGATTCTTGGCACTCCTGCCTCACCTTGAGTTGTGACAAATTCCCTTTTAGAGTTTCGAAAGGAAACTTGACCCTTTCCACAGTGGATGTGGGCGTCATTAGGCTTAAGCAAATCCATCCCGAGTAGACACTCATGGATACCTAAATTCATGACTCTGAATTTGACTGAGGTTTTCTTTCCTCCCAAAAAGAATTCCACCTTGGCAGTTTTCCTGGTACAAGTTGCCTTGCAACCGTTTGCCAATTCCACAAGCAGGGTAGGTGCTTCTACTGTGGCTATTCCTAATCTTTTTGCACATGCTGGTGAGATAAAGGAATCAGTACTACCACAGTCAATCAAGGTTTTGAAACCTTTACCTTGATAGTCCGACGGTGTCTGAATCACCGAGAACTGGCGATTTGGCCCTTTCTTGTGTAAAGCGGCATGGACTGTCGCTCTTTCGAATTCTACTTCCATAGTCGGATCTTTCTCTTCTTCTTCTTCGCATCTTTGCCTATTGGCAATGCAAGTGGTTCTTCCTCTTCCACGGGTGGCGGCTCCTTGACCGCGGCCTGCACCTTGGAAAGGCGTTTAACGATGTCCTCCGCTGAGCTTGGGACATTGCCTCTTGAAGTGACCGGGTTCGTTGCAGTGGAAACATCGGAGGTTTCGGCCATTACTTTGAGTAGGAACAAAGTTGTTGACGTTATTTGTCCTTGCTTTCTTCCTTTGTCCCGGATTGTGACCTTAAACTCTCTTCACTTGAGGTCTGAATGCTCCTCTGTTCGAGTCACTATAGGACCAAGTTTTGTTACCCCTTGGTCTAGCTTGCACCTCCTGACTTATAGGCGCCGCTCGAATGAGTGCATCCTGAAGATCTGATGGACGCATAGATTCGAGATGGGTATTTACGGGTGGATTTAAGCCCACACAAAATTTGGACACCTGCTGCGTCATGTCCATCTGTAGCGCATACTTTAAGAGTGAGACAAATTTAGAGTAGTATGCGTCAAGGGTGAGTCCTAGCTGTTTTAGCTCATAGAACTCATTCATTTTCTATGTACGATATGCAGGTGGCAAATATCTTCCCTGCACGGCTTTCTTCAACTTCTCCTAGGTAACGGACCCCTCTGAAGTCCCTTAATCCCTGCACCATTGCTTCCACCAAAGTCTGGCTTCGCCGGTGAGTTTTAACTTCGCGAGCATAATTGGTAGGTGCAGTACCAGCTGCTTCAAAGTAATCCTCCATGGATTCAATCCAAATTTCAGCATCAGACTGGACGAATTTGCCTCTCCCGTCAAACTCGGGTGGCTTTATCTGCTTGAGGAGGAACTTCTTCTCCTGGGTCAGAGCAGTACTTGATGTAGGGGGCGAATTTGGAACCTGTACCTGGGGTTGTGCCTGATAAAAGTTTTCTTAACGTTATTATATGATAATCGACGTTAGCTTATCTTTCATTTCTAGTTCAGCTATCTCGTAAACAATGTAGCTACTTAACTTTTTTAACATCTCTTATGCACAGCCAGATATTGATAAAAGAAGTCTTTATTTGTATTTACATGGGCATAGCCTTATACAACGTTTCGTGTGTTGATAATCCAATCATTACATTCAGTTTGGGGAGAACAACATTGTATTGCATTTGTCTACAGGAACTGTGTAATAGTAGGGTTTGGGTCATGGATCTTTAGGAATCGATAATTCATTCGAAGTTCAGGATACCCTTTCCGTTGAAATCCATACTTCTCATGGTGGCGCAACACTTTAATCCTGTCGGCTGGGATTACACGGGTTACTTCCTCATATACATATGAGTTCATTTCAACCCTTCGACCTTGAATATGTAAAGTCAAATTTACATGAGCTTCCACAAAAATGAACAGCTTCACGACTTTCAAGTCTTCCAACCACTTGATCCTCTTTAGGTTGGTCTGTAGATAAGCAAACTTGTGGGCGACTATATAGTAGATTCCTAAAGACCCCGTCCATCTTCATTCTATGTATAAAGGTAATGGATTATAAATCTGCTCCAGGATGTTCATCTTCCCAATTCTTTGTCTATAAAGCGGAGAATGCATTGCAGTCATAAACATGACCCGAAACACTAAAAACTTGTTCCACGCTTCATAGTTCTACAAGACAGCATTGAAAATGAGAAAATGTTTGGATAGCAACAATTTCTTTACTTCATTTTATTGAGATCTCATAAAAACAATTCCGTTGTTGGTCGGCTCTGATACCAACTTGTAACGTGTCCATTTGTATCATCCAGGACATGTCTTAGCAGTCCATCGGAAAGGATGTCTAGAAAACTCTGCCCGGCACTCCCAAGGAATGTTATGGGTTTTGCGATCTAGGTCTTCCCGCGTCTGCCACGTAGCGAAAGTATCCTGGCCGTTTCCCACTTAGGATCGATCGGAATTAGGGTTTTCCTGTTTGGTCATTAGCTAACAGCAACTAGCGTCAGACCCGAGTGAACTACTTTACGCAGAAACGCCAGGTCCAAAGCGGATTCACGCTGCACTTGGTTCAAGGAGAATGGGAAATGAGAGGGATGCAAAGCTCAACCTCTCTGCCATAAGGCATAGTCCCATTATGTTCCCCTAAAACAACGTAAATAGGGTAAGACGTAACTTTAGGTCATCATTTTGATGATGATGATCATTACGATGTTCTTCGAGATATTTGAGAAAAGTTCCTGGCTAACTGGGACCACCCAACCGTAGGAAGGACCCATGGCCCATCCTCCGCGCTTTCCTCGGTTTGTTTTAGTTATGTAATTATCTAACACATTAATTTGACATATAACAATCAGCTTCCTTAATTAACCCTGTTAAGCACTGGTTCCTTCACGTAATCTTATCACGTGATATAGAAAAAAAACATCAAGCATGTTCTTTTAAAATTTTATCATTTTATCTTTGAAATACAAGGAGTTCCGTCCATAGGCTTATCCATAATCTGCCCGAAGGCTATCCAGTAATCTCCAGGGATCACTATTCCAAGCTTCCGCCTGTCAACTAGTATGCGGGCCTCGAGATCCAATCCTGAGTCACATTAGCCGCTTGTGCAGGACCCGAAAGGCGAGGGATTTACAGCCAGAGCCCCCCCTGGCACCCAAGAGTCCTCCTGCTCCAAGTAGAACTCAACGGAGAGACCTCTCGTGGCGGGTTCGGTCCACGTTCCTGGCGCGGTCAACAACCCCCTTGGTTAGGGTCAGGCAGGCAGTCGGGGGTAACTGAAGCTACCTCTCCCTTCAGGCCTTTATCCTGAAGTATAGGTACTCATTTAATTTGTAATTCACATTTCAAACAGAGCTCCAAAATCTCTAGCAAGCACAAACATTTCCGTTAATCAACTAAGTTGTTTGGCAAACTGCTAAGGAAGTGTTCTTTCCTTTTTGAGTGTATCAGCACTCGTTCCCAAGGTGTCTTGTAACTTGGCAAGATCTCTTACATTCCGGTGTAGGGCATACCCAACTTGGTTAACCCTAAGGTGCCTTAGATATGCTAGTTTCTGGTTTACAACTTTTCTTATTTAGAAGGATATCCAAAAATACGTCTTTTTGCAAGATAACCTGTGTAGGGATCTGCCGTCCTTGATGAGGGTTTTTACCCTTCTTTTACCCCTTTCTCCTTGTGAATCAATCACAAGACTAAATGATTTCATACTTGTTGCGCAAGTCCTGCGATGGAATAATCTGTTTAGATTCTTTAAGCTGACGTATGTCTGGCCTAGGGTTTCTTCTTTTAAGAACCTTAGGGACAAACCCTAGTTTCTTATCTTTACGAATTTATTGTCCCTACGGTAAGGAAAGTAGTCAAGTGCTTAGGGTATGAATGTTTCTATGTTTAGATTGGTTTAGTTATCTTTTGGAAGGTAACATTAATCTTCTTGTCACGGTTTTGCTATCCTTGTGATAATTTACTTTCCAGTCGATACAGCTTAATTCTAACTTCCGTTTTCCTTACAGATGAACTCATGCCAAATAACACCATTTGCCTTGCTAAGATGTGCAATTAGCAAAGATAGCTTCCTAGTGATTTGAGCATCGAAAGAAACCTTTCATGAATTTAACCATTTACAATGTTTCGTTGCGAAAGGAATAAGACTAATGGTGCAAGATATAATTTCAACACCTTAGGATTTAACTAAAATATACTACTATAGTAAATGGCTAATCTTGCTCGTAATTTATAATGCTTGATGCAATTTGAAGAAAGCCAAGTTGTATACATTGTCATTCATAAGCTAAACTCCTTCGTTACAAATAACTCGAACAAATATATCCTATCCTTAACAATTTTTCTTTGCATGGTCGACTTAAAACCGAATTAAAGCCAAGAAGAAAAACCTGGCTTTGAGGTGAGATATCCACATGGATACTGGGGGATGACCCTCCCACAACTACACCTTGGACTTTCTTCGGCGGCATCGTAGTTCGAATGTGAGATAGCCTTTTCCTCTTTCTTCTGGAATTCCACCGTCTTCTCCTTCCTTCCCTTTCTTTTGTCTTTTTCCCACTCTTCCTCCTTCACTCCTTCTTTTTACTCCCTCTACCTTCCCTCCCTATTTTTTTCCTCTCACGGCTACTTTTCCCTTACGGGATATCATACGAGGCGATGATGATGAATTGGATTTTTAGGTTCAAGGGGGGGAAAATAATAAGGGGGATACAGGGGATTAGGAGGAAAACTTAGGGAATTGTGGGAAAAAAAAGAAAAGAGTTATGAGGGTGAAAAGGGCTTAGTGGAATAAAACACGGGGGGGAAAAGTATAGGAAGGGGGTCTTGGGCGATTTTAGGTCATGGGGGGTGTGTGGACACTGGTTTGTTTGATAAAACTAAGAAAACAAAGCTCAGCTAAGAGAGCACATGCACAAAAAGGTCTAAAAAGTGAATGAAGGAATCAATGAAAGAGAATGAAAGTCTTCAAGGTAGCCTAAGGACAAAGTAGCCTATGGGTGTGACTCGAATAGCCTAAAGAGCTAAGAGGAGTTGGGGGAAAACAAGGGCTTAGGGGGGATTAAACCCGGGAGGGGGGGGACAAGCCGGCTTAGGGGGGATTAAAACCGGGGGGGAATTGGACTTGCTGGGCACGTGGAGCCACGGCCGTCAGCAGTAGTGCGATGGTGCCTTCAACCGAGCAAGATGGGGGCGAGGTTGATGCACTGCTGCAAGCGGTGGGGGAGTTCTTGGAGGCCGGGGAGCATGTTGTGGAGGATGTGCTTCCTCTTTTGAGCAAGCCGAGCAGGATGGGGGCAATGGAAGCTTGCTCTCTCACTCCTCTCCCTTAACACGGCGTCATCCTCTGATCTCTCTCCCTCTCTCTTGGTTTCCACACGACGTAGTAGCGGCACGGCCTCTTCCGACCCTTCTTCCTCTATTTCTCACGGCTCCAGCCTCCTTCATCTCCAGCGGCCCCCCCTCGTTTAAATAGTGGAGGGGAGGGGATCTTCCCTCCCTGCGTGTCATCACGCATGTCCCCCCCCCCCCCCCCCAATCAAAGCTCCACCAAGGAGCTTAGTTTCTCCTTCTATTTCCCTCCCCTTCCAGCTCATCAGTCGGCTGGAGGGATAAGGGGGGGAATAAAAAAGTTTCGATTTATCCAAATTGTTTCTTACGTGGAATATTACAATGGTGCATCGCCTATAGACACTAGTCATGGCTGGCATATGAGGGCTGAAAATAATTATTTGAGAGAGCTTTATGTTGCATATCCTAATGTAAAGTGACAATTGGTGATGTACAAGAAGAGCAACACTTCTTTGTGCAAAATAATTCCTCATATGCACTGATTTTGGGACAGCCCTATATTACAAAAGTGTGTATGGAAACAAAGGTGCTTGATGATGGTTTTTCTTATGCAAGAGTCACGAGCAAGGATGGGAGGAAAGCAATCCAATTTCTTACTATTTGTGTTAATCATCCAAGAAATAGTGATACACTTCGAGAGTCTCCTTTGGCTCCAAATGCAAGGTAATTCAAAGACCTAGATTTTCATTAAGCACTTAATGGACAATCATATACAAGGTAAAGGCTCACTAATCCTCAACAAGGACCAAGGGTGGATGTGTGAGATGTATCTCCAAAGCTTATATACCAATGATGTTGTTAGTTCCTTGGGGTGTGTGTGTGTGTGTGTGTGTGTGTGTGTGTGTGTGTGTGTGTGTGTGTGTGTGTGTGTGATAAAGAGAGATCTCGAGTAGTCAATGTAGAAGTCTCATGAAAAAACAATAATTTTGTCACAATTATGTACCTTTGTATGTGCACCTCTACATGTGCTCTGCATGTGAAAATGATAGAGAGAAAGAGAGCCTATAATGTGGCTTTATAGTAGTGCTATTCAGAGGATGTACTCGCCTCTTGATGAATGAAGCATGTATTTACTAATGGTTATTCTTAGTTTACAGCAAATAGTTCATGTTGGTTTAAGCTTATGGAAGCTATGTGCAAGGCTAAACATATATCTATGAAATGAGCTACTAAGGAACTGAGAGCATTGGGATTGTTAGCTGAAAATGAAGGCATTTTGGGCATCTTTTATGGGCTAAATATTAATGACACTATGGCTTAAATTTCAGCAACTGTACATGCAAAAAATGAGGCTGAAAACAAAGTATTGTCAATATGTTCTTTGGACATGTATGATGTTATAGCATTGTTTGCTCAACAAGAAGGATTAGAATGGGCTGAAGCACTTGTGGAGACAAAGTATAAGACAATTGACAAAAAGGGAAAACCAAATGCTTTGCCACTTCCACCAGGAAATGAGGGTTTGTATGAAAAAGTGTCAAGGCAGCCAAGCTTACCGGATCCTAAAGATATAGGTCATAAGTTTACATCTGACACATTACACGAATTGAAAGTTGGTGTAGAAGGGTTTCTTTTACTTGCTGACAAGACTGTTTTATGCACATCTTGGCTAGGCATGGAAAGACATTTGCATTTCAGCCAACTAAAATAGGTTGTGTGGATCCAAATGTTGTCTCTCCTATGGTCATATTTATTGTGCCACATGTACCATGGAACTTCAAGCCTATTCCAGTGCCTAAATCTTACTTGCCAAAGCTGATGGATTTGCTAAATGAAAAGATTCACATGAAGATCTTGGAGTGCTCTTCAGCCTCATACTCAAATTGTTGGTTTACTGTGCCCAAAAAGAATGGGGATTTGAGATTTATTCAAGACATGTAACCAGTCAATAAAGTGACCATGAGGAATGTGGGTGGAGGTCCTGTGGTTGATGAATTTGCAGAGGCTTTTGCAGGTAGACCAATCTATTCTTTGGGTGATCTTTACTCAGGGTATGATCAATTTTAGCTTGCAATTGAAATCAAGGATATCACAACCATGAAGACTCCCTTGGGGTTAGTACGGATGTATACTCCCTCGCAAGGTGCAACAAACTGAGTGGCACACATGACAAATTCTATGAATAGGGTACTCAAGGATTTTATATGATAATTAACAATGCCCTTCTGATGATGCCCATGGATGCTCAAAATCTAGCACCCTAACACATCTGAATCAAGCATATAATATATCAATATAGCTTTATTATATTTTGTAAAATGATAGATTTCTAAAAGAGGGGCATACCTTTTGAAGGCCCGAAAGTAATGGTGGCTAAGGCCAATGTATATTTAAAAATATTATCAATCAATAAACTATTGCACGAAGGGGTGTATGTGGGGAAAGATTGGGGTGTGCTTCTTCAATATACCTCTCTCTCTCTCACATGTACTTTGAGAGCATTTGATGTGTAAAAGAATCTCTCTCTCTCTCTGTCTCTCTCTCTCTCTCGCGCATGGAAATAGAGAGTGATGAAGAAGGACAGGACGATGATTCAGATGAATGTTTCTCTTTAGTTATATTCCATGAGCGAGAGATGAAATCTCAGCATAGACTTGCTCTTGTTGTGTTCCTGGGACAGTTGTTATTTCCTTGGTTCATTTTTGGTGCAGTGGTCGGGAATACAATCGCTCGTACAGGAGATATTGTGCGAAAGATATTCATGAAATGGATGGCAGGGTACTATTAAATCCAAAAAAGGGAGGAGGAGATGAGTCAGGGGGAGACGCGGAGCAGAAGCAGCAGCAACCGCAGCAACAAGAAGCCAATATTCATGAGGCCGAGGGCTCGACGCTGATATGGTGCAAGTCCTCAAGGACATATGCATATCCTTATTGGGAGCATGAGCCCCTACGTGATGGTGGTGGGTAGCCCTCAGCGTGGCTTGCTCACCTATGTAGGACCACTAGGTGTGCCTACCCCTCCCATACACTGACACGTGCCATCCCTTGAACCTGTGCATCTAGGTGTACAACCACGACGCCGTCTTGAAACCTTGGCGGGCAACGCCCAGATGGTGTTCTTCTAGGCCATGCGCAACCTCAACTATAGGGGAGTTCGTGATGGTAGGCTGTGTAAACCCATTATGGACGTACACATTATATTTTGACGGAGCGTCCAGGGGCCCTAATAAAAAAGGGAGTGTTGGAGTAGTAATCCGAGATCCCCGATGTAGAGTTACGATGAAGTTAGCTGCTTATCTCCGGGTAGGATTCACTAACAATATGGCGGAGTATAAAGCCTTGATTATGGGTCTGCATATTGCCAAACAAGGTGGTATTCGTCGATTGTTAGTAAAAGGGAATTCCCAATTGATCCTGAATCAGCTAGATGGGACTTACACAGTGCGGAATCCCATTCTTTGTATGCATCATCGAATTGCTATGACCCTATTTGAGGAGTTTGAGAGAGTGTCTTTTCAGCTAATTCCATGTTACTAGAATCAGTTTGCAGATTCACTGGCAAATCTTGCTTATAAAGAAGACATTTTCTTTAATTGTGGTCCTAGTTTGGATATTGTTATCAATGATGAAACAGGACCCACTCGCTTGTGGGGAATGTTATCAGAGCATGCAATATATGGCAAACGATGGTTGATATGGGTGATGCAAAGAGTAGCCGAGACCAATCTACAATTATTATCCTGGACCCGTAGGTTGATTAGACAGCATGTTATGCGTACACCTCTTGCTATATATGCAGGAGGGATGGGTCATAACCTTATGCATCTACTTTAGGGCTACGAACCCTGTGGTTTTCCTCCTTGGAAATGAGCTTATTATTGTATATCTGTATTATTTCAGGGAGGGAAGTGTAGGTGCTATTTGTTTTTATTTCATTAGACCAAGAGGGCCAGTCTTGCGAGGTGTTATTACTTTATTTCGTTAGGCCAAGAGGGCCGATTAAGTTTTGTGGTGAAGTGCTTTATTTCGTTAGGCCAAAAGGGCTAGCTGTCTGTTTAGTGCAGGTGCAGTTAATGGTTTCTTATTTTAGTTTTGTGCTAGACATGTTTGAAGAAGAGCTTGGAAGGAGCCTTCTATTGCGTGGAAGCTTCTCGTGGCCCTATCCAGGTGATATCTCTCCTTTATGAGTACTGTGGTTTTTATGCTATATGTATTGGTGTACTTGTTGGGGGATTTCCGTTTCTTGTTGGGGACCGCCAACCAAGGCATGAAGTTCCAGGTTTAGGTTTAGTATGTTTGAGGGAGGTCTGAGTAGTTGTTGCCTCCTGTAAAGACATTGCCAGGCATTGGAAGACCTGTTTTAGACGGGAGTCCTAGTGATCCTGTTCTGCTGGCCTGCTAGGCAGCCATTCTAGGAGTTCTTGTTAGTTGTGAGGCAGTTAGAGAAGCCTGCCAGAAACAAAAATAATGATGATAGGGGAAATAAAACCCTGGATATCTTAAAGACAATAAATATATACAAAGGTGTGTAAAAAGGGGTTCTAACCCCTATTAAAATAGAAAAGAAAAGAGAGAAAAAATTTATACACAATTGATCATCGCCTTGCGAAGGCCTGGTAGGTTCCTGGGGACGATTCAGACCCGAGGCCGATACCTTGTCTTCCTAGGGGTGGCATCTTGCTGAAAAAGAAGAAAGTAAGGAAGGTTGGAGCGAAAATAAAAGTGAGCGTCAAAAAAGGATTAAGTATCGCCTTGCGAGGGCTTGGTAGGTTCTTGGATACCGAGACAGGACCTGAGGCCGATGCCCTGTTCTCCTTGGGTCACTATGCTTAGCTCCCTCCTTTTTGCATGCCCAAGTATGGAAATATAAAAACCCTAAAAGAAGAAATGTGCTGAAAGAAAATACTTCTTGATCAGGCTATAGGAGTCCTCGCCTAGTGGGAGCTCCTGGTTGTGTTGTCCTTAGTTAGGTAGGTGGTTCAAACCACCACTTAGGGCAACTTATTTGATAGTTCTTTTTAGTTTAGCCGTGTTGGAGCAGTTGGTTAGTGACTAGCTTCGAACCTTGTATCAGATTATGCTAGGCCTACTCCTTGTGGATATCATGCCTTGGTTTTTCAGGGGGTAGGGTGAGCGTTGTGCTATGTTTAGTATCTATTTTGTATCAGCTTGATGTTTCCTTTGGTTGTTTTGTGCAGATCTACTATGGGATTTGACGGCGGGCTAAGTCACCCTATCCCGTGGTCACCAATGAGAGCGGATTTTTGATGTCGAGAAGTGCTTAAAAATAGCTAAAAATTATGAATATCAAGGGAAAAATATTCAACGTCGAAGGTGGCGGCTCTAGCTAGGACGATTTTAAGCACCAAGTGAAATACGACTTTTAAAATGCGCCCAAGCGACACTTGTTGATTTTTGATAATTTTTCAAACTGCCATGTGGGTTATCAGGAGTTTTCAGCCAATGCGGGATGTCAAGCCGGATGCGCAAAAATTTACAGCACTTGATTTGGACACCGGACGGGGAAATGGCCAACAAATGGGCAAGATATGAAAATGTGGACATTGGAGAGGGCCAAAAGGGGTGCCCTTTGGGGGAATTTCAACCCCCCTTCAATTTTTGAGTTTGGGGGGCATGAAAAAACGTGGAGAGAGAATGGAGGAAGAGGGCGCCATCTTCACATTGATTTTTGCGCCATGATGTGGAGGGATGGAGATCCCAGCCTGCAAACAACCCACCCAAGTGATCAATATGGGGCTTGACTACTTTCTCCTTGTTGATCATATCGCCGCCCCTTGCCCATCCAATGATGGCCTGGATGAAGATTTCTGATTTTAGTCTTTCTCTTTTCTCCCTCTCTCTCCCTTAAGGGGCTATTCTTGTGTGGAAGAAGACAATGAAGAATGATGGAGAAAAGCTTATTTGGATGAGACCGGATTGCTTCGGGATGGATGAAGACATGAAGAGTGATGTTCTTGAAGATGTTGAGCATTAAATTCATGCTGAAAATCATTCCCATAATCAAGACCAAGAAACCGAGACCTGAAAATAAGCGGTAATGCTATTTTTATAAAGGAAAATGATCTTTTTATGCTATTTGCTTTATGAAACCTTGTTCATATGGGATGAAAGTTCATTATGATATTGTTTGCCATGAGTTTCAACTGGTTGCAACTTGAAAATCAGAAAATATAAGGCTATATGGCCGGAATTAGTGTTAAAATACATAAAAACACGCGTTTTAAGGGTAAATTTGGGCTTTTTGCTATATAAATGAGAAATATGATATGTCACACCAACTAAATCTGAGTTTTTGCTGTCAATGAACCTAAGGGCCACAACCCACAATAAATTTTCATTTTAAATCATTATTTATTAAAGAAAAATAGAGAAAAATACCCAAAAATAAAAAAATAGATTTAAAATTAGGAAAAAATAGAAAATGGACTGAGAAAAATTAGAAAAAATTATATCTATGTTTGTGCAATGTATAACGATGGCAAAGTACGAGGTTGGCCTCAGTTTTTTCCCATTTCTATATTTTGTGTGTATTTATCGTTCTTTTAAAATGGAGAAATGCATAGAAACCCTAACTGATCAATGATGCAAAATGCTAAGAGTTGGATGAAGAGGGGCTGAAACACTGAAAGATAAAGAAAATATTTGATTTATGCATTGCACTTGGTATATAGGAAACTGTTTAAATAAAGAGGATGGTAGTATGGGCACATGGCTCGGTGCCTCCTTTCAACGCAGCACACGCTAGTAATATTCATGGAAAGAATGCTTTATGCACTATGCACGATGCTGGTCTTTCTTTTGTCAAAGCACATAGCCATACACGATTTGAATTAAGCATAATAATTAAAGGTATCAGAAAAACCTCTTGGATGCATGGCACCTGTCTTCCTTAGGTTGTGACCAACGATGAGCATGAGAGGATGTCCTAAGTTGTAGTTTAGTCGTTGGGTCCTAAGGGGAAAGTGTAGTGAGGAATGGTACATCCTGGAACGTAAAATATTGGTACCTTGAGAGGAGGTTGTGCTCGTTTGTGTTATATGTTTAGCAGCGCATCAAAGGGCCAATCCCTGCGATGTAGGAGAGCTGTAGTGGGGCTCCGACTATTAGTCGGTGAGGTTGCCTCCATATGTGTGTGATCGTGGCATTGCAAATGTATAAGGGTTCTCCCTTTGAGGAGTTTTAGGGAAATATTGGACTATAAACTAAAACGTAGAGATTAAGCTTTAGGGCAGTTTGTCCTTTAGCATTAGATTGATGCTCCTGGTCCACGAGGCCGTGAGGGTGTTTGTGTGTCATGAGCATGAGGTCCGGCTAGTGCCATAGCCAGTGCCGGCCCATTTCAGGTCCCATCAGATCATCACCAGCAAAAATAGATGGGATTGATAGAATGCAAGATGTATGCACGAATGTATTAGAGGTGCGTAGATTCTTGGGAGCATGTGTGTTCTATTTGATATGGATTCCTCACTTTACACATGTAGCTGATGCTCTATATCAGCTTCTGAGGAAAGGTTACAGATTTCATTGGGAAAGGAAGCTTCAGAAAGCAATGAAGAAATTGAAGCAGCTCTTAAAACCTGCTCCTACATTGACAAAGACTAACTATTCTGTAATGTGTCCACTAGAATCATCCAGAACACATCTTAGCAGTCCATCAGAAAGGATGTCTAGAAAGCTCTGCCCTGCATTCCCATGGAATGTTACAGGACTTGCGATCTAGGTCTTCCCGCGTCTGCCACATAGCGGAAGTATCCTGGCCGTTCCCACTTAGAATCGACCTGAATTAGGGTTTTCCCAATTTGGTCATTAGCTAACAGAAACTAGCGTCAAACCCGAGCGAACTACTTTACATAGAAACGCCAGGTCCGAAGCAGATTCACGCTGCACTTGGTTCAAGGAGAATGGGAAACGAGAGGGATGCAAGGCTCAACCTCTCTGCCATAAGGCATAGTCCCGTTCCATTCCCCTAAAACAGCGTAAATTGGGTAAGACGTAACTCTAGGTTATCGCTCTCATTTATTCGTTTTGATGATGATGATCATCCCGCTGTTCTTCGAGATTTTTGAGAAAAGTTCCCGGCTAACCGGGACCACCCAACCGTAGGACGGACCCATGGCCCATCCTCCGCACTTTCCTCAGTTTGTTTTAGTTATGTAATTATCTAACACATTAATTTGACATATAACAATCAACTTCTTTAATTACTCCTGTTAAGCACTGGTTCCTTCACGTAATCTTATCACGTAACATAGAAAAACAATATCAGACAAATTCTTTATTATCATTTCATCATTTTATCTTTGAAATACAAGGAGTTCCACCCGTAGGCTTGTCCATAATTCGCTCGAAGGCTATCGAGTGATTCCCAGGGATCACTATACCAAGCTTCCACCCGTAAACTAGTATACGGGCCTCGAGATTCAATCCCGAGTCACGTTAGCCTCTTGTGCAGGACCCGGAAGGCGAGGGATTTACGACCAGAGCCCTCCCTGCCACCCAAGCATCCTCCTACTCCAAGTAGAGCTCAACGGAAAGACCTCTCGCGGCGGGTTCGGTCCACGTTCCCGGCGTGGTCAACAACCCCCTTGGTTAGGGTCAGGCAGGCAGTCGAGGGTAACTGAAGCTGCCTCTCCCTTTAGGCCTTCAACCTGAAGTTTTAGATATCTTTTCATCCTTTAGTTCCTTGAGCAAACAATGCAAACAGTGCTTTCTAAACTGTTACAAGCACAATCAATTCCAGTGGTCGTTTATTTGGGCAATTTCTAAGGAGTGAATCCTTCTCTCCGAATGCATCCAGCATTCGATCCGGGATCAATTGCGACTTGGCAAGATCCCCAAGTTGTTTGTTTGTTCACCCTATTGTCCTTGGGTTAGGGCCATACCTTGTTAACCCAACTTAACCAATACCTTAGGTTTTATTAACAATAAATCCTGGTGACCATGTCGCTCCAATTTATTGATTGATCATTTGCTTCCAAGCAAATACCTAACTTCCCTTTTACTTGGCAATTATTCCCCAAGAAAGGTGATGTAACAAGATGATTACTCATCCTCTTGCAAGTTAAATTTGCGCAAGAACTTGCCAACCTCATTTCAAGAAATGGCAAAACTTTCTTGTGAACAAATCACAAGTCTATGCGACGTTGCAACTTTTTGCACAAGTGTCGCATCTATTCCATGGGATCATTTCACCCATTGAATGGCGTTTTCTAGTCACGGAATTATCTCCGGCCGAGAAGCAAGGTTTAGGGTGTCTTCTTACCCAACCCATTCGTAATTACACTAGGCCAACAATGTTTGGTCCTAGGAATTCCAACTCAATCCGAGTTTCATCATTTGAACGAGTGATCCTTAGGGTAGAAACCTTCGATCGTTTTATGCATGAGCGTCCAATTGTGCCCTACATTCCATGAATGTGGGTAGAACCTTTGGTTTAAGGGTTCGTCTTGGTAACAGATGCGTGAAACTAGGTCAAGTCCTTAATGTGCTAAACCCTAGCTATCACTTGGAGTGTATTGTATCGATTTAACCATCCTAAATGAGTCCTTTGCGGTTTAGGTGTTTTGGGTAAACCCATTTACTTGTCTTACGACAAGGACGAGCCATTCCTAAATATATTGTCTTGATCTAAGAGGTGAAAAACTAGTTGCATTACGTCATAACTCACGTAAGCACATGATTCATTTCCTCTAGATTCGCAATCCCTAACTACTCTTGTTAAGACCAACCTGGATTCACGATTCATGCTACTAAGCTTTTAGGGTTTTATGTTAAAATGAACCGTGCAGCCTTTCCCTAACTACATTTCTGAAAGAAATATTTGTACACTGAATGAATGAAATTCTTACGTGCGATGAGTGTGCAACATGCGATCCTTTCCTAACTACACGTAGTTAAATGAGATTTATGCCAATTGAAGCTAGAGTTAACCTATTTAATGCAGCCCTTAGAATTATTCCCATGCTTTGCTATTTCCTACGGTTGATAACAACTTCCTTAATGAATCATTACCAAGAAGATTTATCTAAAACTGTGACATGCCATTAATGTTTCCATGCCTCTCAATAATTTCAACCTTGTAATGAGGCAACACTTGACCTAGGCTCGTCACTTTTGAATGCACAAAAGGAAACTTACTGGTAAGGTCCTAAAATTGCATAGACATCTTATGTTCTTTTCATTCATTCCATTGAACGTACCAATGACCAATTTTCATATTTTGAGCTAATCCTAGTAAATTGTTCAAATAGCCAATTCATTTTCCAATTGCATTTAACTTGACTAGGTGAATTTGAACATGCATGAGTGCTTCTTAATCCATGAAGTTATCGTGACTAATTCAATACGTTTGTGTGGAATCCAAATAGATAAAACCTGGATATGTGGACTCCGGGAAATATCCACGTATATACTAGGAGAAGATCCTCCCGCAAGCGTGCCTTGTGACTTTTTAGGGGCCATCGTAGGCATGATTTCGGCTTGTGGTTTGCCTTCACGGTCTACCAATTTACTCACCTTGGTATGCAGCCTTATGATCTTTTCCTTTCTCCATCATACATAGGAGATTGCTTCGCGGGACTTGAATGAACGGTGCTTGCGGAAAAAGGGGCTTTATGAGCTTCTTTAGGAAGAAACCGGGTGGCTAGGAATGGGTTTACGGATGGCTTGTGGGCTTTGAAGCCTATTTGCAAAAAGGCTCTTACGATGGGTCTTGCGGGAAGGGAGCTTTATAAGCTTCTTCTTCTTCTCTTCAAAATTCTTGGCTAGGGATGATTGGTGGGAAGGGGGCTTTATAAGCTTCCTTTCCTTCTCTTCAAAATGTCGGCTAGGGATGGGCTTATTGGGGGGATCAAGTGAGAAGGGGGTTTAAGGAAGCCCCTCTTCTTCTCTTAAAGAACCGGGCCTAGGGGGCTTGTGGGAGATCTGGTAGGAAGGGCCTTATAAGCTTTCTCTTCAAAACCCTAGGGGGGGGAAATTGGGCTTTTGGAGGTTCTAGTGGGAAAGGGTGCTAAGGAAGCGCCCCCCCTTTTAGAAGCTTCCAAGAAGCTTCTGGGGGCATGTGATGTAGGACCACGTGGAAGAAGGATGAAGGTAGGAGAGCTGGCGCAGACTCCAAGATTCCTCCTCTCAGCAGCAGCTGGTGAACTCATGGCAGCAGCGGTGTCGACTTCCGGTGGTGGCTCAGGCTGCAGGCGGCATAGCTTTACTCCCTCCCTCATACGGCAGCATCACGACCCTTAACTCCCCTCCCTTTCTGTAACGTCTTCACCCTCTCTCACGGCCAGCAGAGTGGCACGGCTTTTCGACAGCAACTAGCGGCTCCCTTCCCTCCTCACGGCACATCTCACCATCCACCCTCTTCCTCCTCCTCACGGATGCAACACGGCAACTGGTAGCTTGAGTAGGCAACAGCAATCTTACGCAGATCCTCCACCCAAGCTGGCTTCGACATTTCCTTCAGCTACCTCATCCCATGGTAAAATCGTAGCCTATCGCAGCTGACCTTCCTCCCTCCATGGTGGTCTATGGCAGCCTCGACCTTCTCAACTCTCACGGTCTGTCATAATCAGCACACGACTCTCCCCTTCATCCCTCCTCTCTTTCCCTCCTCCATAGGGTTTATATAGAATAGAGAGAGGAGACCTCTTTCTCCCACACGGCCCGTTGCATGGCCATTCTCCCTTCTACGACAACCAGCAAGGATGCTCAATCATCCTTGCTATTCCCCTCCCCTCTAGCACGACCGTCGCTGGGGGAAAAAGGGGGGAAATAATTAAAAAGATTTCCCTTATTCCTAAAGCTTATCCTTTTGGCTTCCTAGGAGGAGGTTCCCACGTAACTAAACGGTTTTTCTTTTTCTTTTAACTCGTTTATGCAAGTGGAGATCAATATACGTTGTAGATAATTTGAAAATCACACCGTCAGTGTATTTTTGGATGCTGGAATTCCCTTGCATGACTATCACATGGGTTAGAAATATTATCACAACGGAAATATTACATTTTCTCCCCCTTGGAGGAATCGAGATGTCCTCATCTCGAGATAACTGGGGATATTGATGGTTGAGAGACCTTTCATCTATCCAAGTGGCATCCTCTTCGGGATAATCTTTCCACTGGACGAGACATTCTCTCAAGGTTCTGGATCTCAGTTATCTCTCCCCTAACATCTAGGATCCTATCAGGCCTTAGTTCAAGGACTCCTTGACTAGGCATTACAACTTGTTGGTCATCAAGTAAATGGTTAGGATTAGGTATATACTTCTTCAATAGACTGATATGGAATGCATTATGAACCCTTAGGTTCTCAGGGAGTTGCAGTCTATACGCATTAGGTCTTAAGCATTTGAGGATCTTGTATGGTCCACATTACCTTGGACTTAGCTTCTTGCAATCTCCTAAGGATAGGGAACTCTTCTTTGGGCGTGCGCGAATGAAGACCATGTCTCCTTCTTCAAAGACTCTTACTTGACGTTTCAAATCTGCGTATGCCTTTTGTCTATTCTTGGCCGCTTGTATGTCTTGTCTTATTGACCTTATTTGATCATCCATGTCCTCCAACATTTGTCTTGAAGCTTCAACTCTTAGGGTTGGATCAGAAAAGTTTAGGTGACTTCGACAATCATGACCATACAATGCCTGGAAAGGGATCATTTGAATGCTCTGCTGGTAAGAAGCATTGTAGGCAAATTCAACCAAAGGCAAGTATTGAATCCACCTTTTTGGCTCACGACAGCAGTGTGCCCTAAGCATATCCTCGATGACTTGATTGACTTGCTCCGTTTGACCATCAGTTTGGGGATGGTAGGATGTGCTAAAAATAGATTTGAGTCCCAATAGCTTCAAAGATAGCTCTCCAGAAGTGTGATGTGAAGAGAGAATCATGATCACTAATGATTCTTCTGGGTAACCCATGTAGCTTGAATATCTCCTTGATAAACAACCTTGCAATGTCTGAGGCTTTATAGTTTGTCTTTACCAGAATAAGGTATGCAACCTTAGTCAACATGTCAACCACAACCATGATGGAGTGGTATCCTCCCTGAACTTGGGGTAGGCCAATCAACAAAGTCCATACTGATGAATTCCCATTTCATTTGGGGAATGTCGAGTGGTTGCATCTTCCTTGGCATCTTGACATGTTCGATTTTAATACGTTGACAAGACAAACACTCAGTGACATATTTGGGAATGCCACCTTTAAGACTCTCCCAATAGTATCTCTTCCTAACTGCATTGAGAGTATTGGCATAGCTAGGATGTCCTGAGAAAGGGAAATCATGAGCTTTGCACAATATCTTTTGCTTAAGTGACTGGCTTGCCAATATACATGCTCTCATTCTATAGTAGACAAGTCCACTATTGACAGAGAATTCATGATACTTAGCCTGTAGCTTTTGTTCCTGGTCCTTGATAGAGATTTCCCTTAGCATCTTTTGATAGGCTGGATCATGGCATGCTTCTTCTCTAGCTAGCTCAAGTATTAGGTTGTTTGGCATGGACACCTTTGTAGCTAGAGATCTAGCTATTGATGGATTTATTGAATTAAGGAATGCCTTGCAATTGAGTGCATTAGCAACTACATTCTCCTTTTCAGGTCGGTACTTGATCTCAAGGTCATACTCCTCTAGCGCTTTAATCCACTGACATTGCCTCTTGTTCTAGGTAAAGTTCCACTTGAAACTTTTATGATCAGTCACTAGTGTAAACTTGTTACCCAGCAGGTAGTGTCTCCAAACCTTGACAACTAAAAGTTAAGATCATGGGTAGCATAATTCTTCTCATGGCTCTTCAGTTTCTTGAAGATTATGCTATAGGATGACTTTCCTACATGAGCACACATCCTAAGGCAAGCATGCTAGTGTCAGTTACTACCTCAAACTCCTTACTATGGTCTAGAAGTTTTAGGTTCGGTGTTGATACCAAACTTTGCTTCAACCTATCAAAGCTAGTTTTTTCGGCAGTTGACCATGCAATGTTTGCTTCTTCAGTAAGTCTATCAAAGGTGCTGCAATCAAAGCATAGTTTTCGATGAAGATCCTATACCATCTTGTCAATCAAGAAAGCTGCGTATTTCCTTGACATTTGTTGGTATTTGGCAATCCTAGAACGTTTTTGACTTAGGCCGGCTGCACTGAGATTCCTTCTGCCGATATGATGAACCCTAGATAACCAATCTGATGTTTGAGGAATGCACATTTCGTCATCTTAGCATACAGCTTGTGTGACCTCCTTGTCTCAAGGAAAATCTGAAGTTGGGGTTCATGATCTCCTTCCTGTTAGGAATAGACTAGAGTGTGAGCACGAAGTTATCAAGATATGGTCTAAAGATGTCCTGCATTAACCTATTGAGGGTGGCAGGCGCATCCATAAGCCCTAATGACATAACTAGAACTCAAAGTGTCAATATCTAGTGTTGAAGGTCATCTTTGGGGTATCTTCTTCCTTGATTCTTATCTGATAGTAATCAGACCTAAAATAATCTTGGAGAAGATCTTGGCATCCTGAAGTCTTATCAAGAAGCTCATCTATTCTAGGAATATGATATTTGTTCTTGACTGTTGATTGATTCAACCCTCTGTAATCAATACATAGTCGAAGTGTTCCATCTTTCTTTTTCTGGAAAAGTACTAGTGCTTCCCATGATGAACTGCTAGGACGGATGTAGCCCTAATCTAGCAGTTGCTTGAGTTGTTCCTTCAGCTCAATTGCTTCCGGTATAGACATTCTATAGGGTCTCTTCGCAATTGACGCAGCTCCTATTACTAGCTTGATCTCATGACCTACTTCTCTCTGAAGCGGGAGTTCTGTTAACTCTTCAGAAACTACGTCCACGTATTCCTTAAGCCAATTGACCAAATCACTTTACTTCTTTATCAATATTCATAGTTAAGACAATCGTTGAAAAAAAAGTTTTATTCCATTCATATCAGCATAGCCCTTTCGAGGTACAATTATTTCTTGGGGCAATGGAACAAGTTGATACATTAATTCGAGGAGAATAAGATGTTGTTGCATTCAGCTACAGGAACTAAGTAGTAGTACGGATTGGGGTAATCGATTTTCAGGAATCGATAATTCATTGGAAGATTAGGGTATCTTTTCCTTTGATATCCATTTTTCTCATGACGTCCCAAAACCTTGATTCGGTCGGCAGGGATTCTTTGAATCACTTCCCCGTACACATACTTATTCTGGTTAACCCTTCGACCCCCGACCTGTAGGGTCGCATTTGCGTGAGCCTCAACAAAGATGAACAGCTTCACGATCTTCAAATCCTCCATCCACTTGATTCTCTTTAAGTTAATTTGAAGTTACGCAGGTCGATAGTGTAATATTTCCATGTACCGTACCGTAAATATTACTTCCCACACGCTGTGCAAACCCTGTGCAAAGGGTATCCCTCGCATTGAAATTTATTGGCAGTATAATATGTGACCCGCGCGCGTGAAATAGGGTCCTCCGCTTTGGTAAATCAAGACCGGGAGATCAAAACCGCAAGCCGCACGAAAACACCCTCTTGGGAGGGACAATTTTAATTGAATTAGTGCAAATTTTTTTTACTATTATCCCTTCCCCCAGCCGATGCATGGCTGGAGGAGAGGGAGTGTGGAGGGGGGGGATGGCCAAGTGAAGATTGCATGGGGAAGCTCTCCACGTGGGTGAAGACCCTCTTCCCCACCCCCAAGGCCTATAAAAACACTCCCCATCAAGGGGGTGTGCTAAGGAGAGAAGGCCTGTGAGAGAGGGAAGGCCTGTGAGAGAGGGAGCAAGGGAGAAGCTGTGGGGCCGTGGAGGAGAGGGACGTGAGGTCCGTGCTGGTCGCCGCCGTGTAGGAGATCGCCCCAGTCCGCCGCCAGCGCTGGTCCGCCAGCCAACGCCATCGCTGCCGCCCGTCCGCCCAGTCACCAGTCATCTGCGCCAGCCCGCTGCCACGCTGTTCAAACCCCCCACGTGCTTCTCTGAAGCAGAAGCTTCTTTGGAAGCTTCTAAGAGGGGCCTCCTTAAAGGCCCTTCCCACCATTTTTCCAAAGGCCTTCCCAAAGACCCTTTTCCGCCACTTTTCCAAGAAGATCCATTAATACCCCTTCCCGGATTTTTTGGAAGAGGGGACCGTGAAGCCATAAAGACCCCGCATGACCCATCGAAAAGGTCCGCAAGAAGATTTTAAGCCGCTAGCCGTCTGAGGTTAAATTCCGTGCCAATTCGAGTTTTCTTGAAGACTCCTAAGCTTCCGTCGCAAGCACCATCCCGAAGAGGAACCCTCCCGCATACAAGGATAAAGGCAGAGGTCGGAAGGCCGTATTCCGAGAGCCGTCACTCCGTGGACCACAAAGGCAAATCGGAAGTCGAATTTACGACTACGATGGCCCCAAAACGATCACAAGAGGCGACCGCGGGAGGCTCATCTCCAAATATACAAGTGGACATCTCCCCAACTCCACAAGTCCAGGTTCTTCCGTGTTAATTCCGCATAAGGAAATGATTAGGCGCACTTAGCCCATAAAAGGAAATTGCATTTTTTGCTTAAATTTCAAAGCATATGAAAATTGGAAAGAAATACATCTCTTGAACGTTAGGTAAGATTGAAATTGTCATGAATTTGAACGATTAGAAGGTTAGATGCATGTAGTTTTGGTACCGTTTCAAGGTAGTGAGTCTAAACCTAGGCAAAGAAATGGAATTTATAAGTGCATTATCTTCGTCCTAGACATGCTAGAAATAAGCGTATACTGCACATTAGGTAACATACTTCTCATAATGATTTCATAGGAAAAAGGTTAGCATCATAAGGTATCATTCGGAAAGAATTAATAGAGTACTAAAGTGTACGTATGGACTTGCAAGTAGCTTGTAAGATGGAATAAATTAACACTAGTTTTGCATGAGTTAATCGACTACTTCGTAGCTAGGAGAATGATGTGTATTGTGTAGTCATCATGCGAAAAATGACATCGTTAAGAGCTGCATTTAGGAGTCAAAGCATAGTATTCAAAAGTATGGACTACAAGTAGTAGGCATGATTAATTGGTAAATCCTAGTAGGACCTAGGGAAGTTAGCGTACAGATTAGCAAACATTTTACCTTACCAAGGAAAGATAAAGTTATCATGGACTATGTGTTGCGTGAAAACAATAAACCGCATGCTTACGCGTATTGGTGGAATTGTATCTATTGTTCTCCGTTAGATTTAGTTCACTACTTTAGAAAGATCATCCTTGTCGCAAGACAAGCATAATTGAATTGACTAAATAATCTAAACCACAAGGATTCGTGGGACATGATTGAGTCAATATGATAGGAATCCTAAGTGTTGACTAGGGTTTAGTACAATAATAATTCGACCTAGCTTTAGACGGAAACCATGAATCTAAAGATCCTACACACGTTCACAAATTGTCGAAACAATTAGATGTTCATACATGAAATGATCTAAGGTTTTATCCTAAGGATCATGACGAAACTCCGACGGAGTTGCATATTTCTGGAACCATGGGCCAACCTAATTAGGAATGATTTGGAGGATGTCTAATCATCCTGTTACTCACTTTTGGAATAATTTGCCAAGGAAAAGGAAAGTTGAGTACTTGCCTTGAAGCAAATGACCAGACTATAAACCAAAGCGACATGGCCGCTGGAACCTACCACAACTAAACACTAAAGTATGGGTAGGGTATGACCCTAACCCAAGAATGATCGGAATCTTGCCAAGTTGCAATTGATTCCGGAACGAATGCGGATTGCATTCGGAGGAAAGGAAGTCACTCCTTGACAGTTTGCCAGCCACAAAGACCATTGGAATTTGTTTGTGTTTGTAACCATTAGAAAAGCACTGTTTGCATTGTTTGCTCAATGAACTAAAGGAGGAAAACATATCTAAATACTTCAGGTTGAAGCCTGAAGGGAGAGGCAGCTTCAGTTACCCCCGACTGCCTGCCTAACCCTAACCAAGGGGGTTGTGAACCGCGCCAGGAACGTGGACCGAACCCGCCGTGAGAGGTCTCTCCGTTGAGTTCTACTTGGAGCAGGAGGACGCTTGGGTGCCAGGGGGGGCTCTGGCTGTAAATCCCTCGCCTTCCCGGCCCTGCACAAGAGACTAACGTGACTCGGGATTGGATCTCGAGGCCCGCATACTAGTCTACGGGCGGAAACTTGGATTAGTAATCACTGAAGGATTATTGGATAGCCTTCGGGCGGATTATGAATGCGCCTACGGGCGGGAAACTCCTTGTATTTCAAAGATAAAAGGATAAAATGATAATAAAGAAGTTGTTTGACATTGTTTTCTTTATGTCCTGTGATAAGATTACGTGAAGGAACGAGTGCTTAACAGGGTTAATCAAGGAAGCTGTTTGTATATGTCAAACTAATGTGGTAGGTAATTACATAACTAAAACAAACCGAGGAAAGTGCGGAGGATGGACCATGGGTCCGTCCTACGGATGGGTGGTCCCGGTTAGCCGGGAACTTTTCTCAAGATCTTCGATGGACAGAGGATGATCGTCATCACCAAAACAAGCAAGGAGAACAATGACTTGGAAGTACCGATTACCCGATTCAGGCTGTTTTAGGGGAACGGAATGGGACTATGCCTTTTGGCAGAGAGGTCGAGCCTTGCATCCCTCTCGTTTCCCATTCTCCTTGAACCAAGTGCAGCATGAATCCGCTTCAGACCAGGCGTTCTGCGTAAAGTAGTTCGATCAGGTCTGACGCTAGTCGCTGTTAGTAAATGACCAACAATTCCAGCCGATCCTAAGTGGGAACGGCCAGGACGCTTCCGTTACGTGGCAGACGCGGAAAGTCCTAGATGACAAAACCCGCAACATTCCATGGGAGTGCTGGGTGGAGTTTTCTAGACAACCTTTCCGATGGACTACTAAGACGTGTCCTAGAGGGTTCCAGTGGACACGTTACAGTTGGTATCAGAGCCGACTTATAATGGAATTGTTTTCATAAGATTTCATTAGAAGTGAAGTAAAGAAATTGTTCCTATCCAAACATTTTCTCATCTTCAATACTGTCTTGCAGAATTACGAGGCGTGGAACAAGTTTTTGGTGTTCCGGATCATGTTCATGACTGCGATGCATTCTCCGCATTATAGGCAGAGAATTGGAATGATGAACATCTTGGAACATATTTATAACCCATCACCTCTATATATAGAGCGAAGATGGACTGGGTCGTCAGGAATCTACTACATAGCTGCCCACCGGTTCGCTTATCTACAGACTAACTTGAAGAGGATCAAGTGGTTGGAAGATTTGAAAGTCGTGAAGCTGTTCATTTTTGTGGAAGCTCACGTGAATTCGACTTTGCATATTCAAGGTCGGAGGGTTGAATTAAACTCATATGTTTATGAGGAAGTAACCCGTGTAATTCCAGCTGATAGGATCAAGGTATTGGGACGCCATGGGAAGTATGGTTTCTAGCGGAAAGGATATCCCGAACTTCCGATGAAATATCGATTCCTAAAGATACATGACCCAAAACCCTACTACTACACAGTTCCTGTAGACAAATCCAATACTATATTGTTTTCCCCAAACTAAATGTAATGATTGGATTATCATCGCTCGAGTTGTTGTATGAGGCTACGCCATATAAATATAAATAAGGACTTCTTTTATCACTATCCGATTGTGCATCAAAGTTGTTGCAAAAAGTTAAGTTGCTTCATGAGTTATGAAATAGTTGAACTAAAGATAAGTTAATGTCAATTATCATATAATAATATTAAGAAAACTTTTACTCAGGCGCAACCCCAGGTACAAATTCCAAATTCACCCCCTACAGCAAGTACGACTGTGATCCAGGAGAAGAAGTTCCTCCTCAAACAGATTAAGCCACCCGAGTTTAACGGGAGAGGCAGATTCGTCCAGTCAGACGCTGAGATTTGGATTGAATCTATGGAGGACTACTTCGAAGCCGCTGGCACTGCACCTACCAATCAGGCCATGCTAGCCAAATTAAAACTCACCGGTGAAGCCAGACTTTGGTGGAAGCAATGGTGCAGGGATCAAGGAATTTCAGAGGGGTCTGTTACCTGGGAGAAGTTAAAGCAAGCCGTGCAAGGGAGATATTTGCCACCCGCATATCGTACACAAAAAATGAATGAGTTCTATGAGCTAAAACAGTTAGGACTCACGCTTGACGCATATTACTCTAAGTTTGTCTCACTCTTAAAGTATGCGCCACGAATGGATACGACACAGCAGGTGTCCAAATTTTGCGCAGGCTTAAATCCACCTGTAAATACTCGTCTCGAATCTATGAGACCATCAGATCTTCAAGATGCACTCATTAAGCAGCACCCATAATTCAGGAAGTGCAAGCTAAACCAAGGAGTATTAAGAACTGGACTTATAGCAACCCAAGCAGAGGAGCATTCAGACCTCAGGTTAAGAGGGTTCAAGGCCACAATCAGGGACAAAGGAAGAAAGCAAAGACAAATAACGTCAACAACTTTGTTCCTACTCACAGTAATGGCCGAAACCTCTGATGTTTCCATTGCAACGAACTTGGTCACCTCAGAAAGGAATGTCCCAAGCTTAGCGAGGGACACCGTCAAGGTACTGGCCGCGGGCAGGGAGCCGCCACCCGTGGTAGAGGAAGAGCTGCCTGCATTACCACTAGGCAAAGATGTAATGCGGAAGAAGAGGAAGACCCGACTATGGAAGCGGAATTCGAAAGAGCAACAGTCCATGCCGCTTTACACAAGAAGGGCCCGAATCGCCAGTTCTTGGTAATTCAAACGCCGTCGGACTATCAAGGTAAAGGGTTCAAAACCTTGATTGATTGTGGCAGTACACATTCCTTTATCTCACCAGCGTGTGCTAAGAGATTAGGAATAGCCACAGTAGAAGCACCTACCCTGCTTGTGGAATTGGCAAACGGTCGTGAGGTAACTTGTGCTAGGCAAACTGCTAAGGAGGAGTTCTATCTGGGAGGAAAGAAAACCTCAGTCAAATTCAGAGTCATGAACTTAGGCATCCATGAGTGTCTACTCGGGATGGATTGGCTTAAGCCCAATGACGCCCACATCCACTGTGGAAAGGGTCAAGTTTCCTTTCGAAACTCTGACAGAGAGTTTGTTACGACTCAAGGTGAGGCAGGAGTACCGAGAATCCAGCTAGCCAAGGTATCGCGGATCATAAAAGGGGTTAGGAAAGGATTACCTGTTTACTTGATCAAACTCAACAAGTTAGATCAAAAGCAAGAGGCTCATGAGGGACCCTCTTGGCTAAAAGAATATGCTGACGTATTCCCTGAGGAGTTAACTGAACTTCCACCTCCAAGAGAAGTTGATCATGAGATAAGGCTAATACTCGGAGCTGCGCCAATTGCAAAGAGACCTTATAGAATGTCCATTCCAGAGGCTATTGAGTTGAAGGAGCAACTCAAGCAACTGCTAGACCAAGGCTACATCAGGCCTAGCAATTCACCATGGGGAGCTCCAGTCCTATTCCAGAAAAAGAAAGATGGTACACTTCGACTATGTATTGATTACCGTGGGTTGAATCAATCAACAGTCAAGAACAAGTACCCTATTCCTAGAATAGATGAGCTTCTTGATCGCCTTCAAGGTGCAAAGATCTTCTCCAAAATTGATCTCAGGTCACGCTACTATCAAATCAGGATCAAGGATGAGGATATTCCAAAAACGGCCTTCAATACGAGATATGGGCACTTTGAATTCTTGGTTATGTCATTCGGCCTTACAAATGCACCTGCCACTTTCAATAGGTTAATGCAGGATACTTTTAGGCCATATCTTGATGATTTCGTACTTGTCTTCTTCGACGACATTTTAGTCTATTCTAAACAGGAAGAAGATCATGAACCCCAACTACGGATTGTGTTGGAGACAATGAGGTCTCATAAGTTGTATGCGAAAATGAAGAAGTGTGCATTCTTCAAACGGCAGATTGAATATCTAGGATTCATCGTATCATCGGAAGGAATATCAGTAGATCTGGCCAAAGTCAGAGATGTGCTTGAATGGCCAATACCAGTATCTGTCAAAGAGATACGTAGTTTTCTTGGCTTGACAGGATGGTATAGGATCTTTATCAAAAACTATGCTTTGATTGCAGCACCTCTTACCGACTTACTAAAGAAGCAGACTTCTATTACATGGTCAACTCCCGAGCAAAATAGCTTCGACCAATTGAAGCAATGTTTGGTATCAGCACCTATTCTGAGACTTCCTGATCTCAATAAGGAGTTTGAGGTAGTAACTGATGCTAGCATTCTTGCATTGGGGTGTGTTCTTATGCAGGAAGGTCATCCAGTAGCGTATTCTTCAAGGAAATTGAAGAGTCACGAAAAGAATTATGCCACTCATGACCTGGAGTTGTTAGCTGTCATCCATGCTCTAAAGCTTTGGAGACACTACTTGTTGGGAAACAAGTTCACTCTAGTAACCGATCATAAGAGTCTCAAATGGATTTTTACCCAGAACGAGCTCAACATGAGGCAACGTCGATGGATTGAAGTATTGGAGGAATATGATTTTGAAATCAAGTATCGACCAGGGAAAGAGAATGTGGTTGCCGATGCACTCAGTCGCAAGGCATTCCTAAACTCTCTAATCTTGCAGAATCCATCAACGGCCAGATCTCTGGCTACAAAGGTATCTATGCCAAGCAACCCTATGCTCGAATTAGCTAGAGAGGAAGCATGCCATGACTTAGCCTACCAAGCAATGATAGAAGAAATATCTACCAAGGATCGGAATCCGAAGTTGCAGGCCAAGTATCATGAATTTTCTATTGACAATGGACTTATTTATTACAGAACAAGGCTATGTATACCAGCAAGCCAGTCACTTAAGCGGAAGATATTGTGGGAAGCACATGATTCCCCTTTCGCAGGACATCCTGGCTATGCAAAAACTCTTAATGCAGTCAGAAAGAGCTATCATTGGGAGAGGCTCAAAGGTGACGTCCTCAAATATGTCACCGAATGTTTGTCTTGCCAACGTATCAAGGCTGAACATGTCATGATGCCAGGGAAATTGCAACCACTTGACATTCCCCAAATGAAATGGGAATTCATCAGTATGGATTTTGTGGTAGGCTTACCCCAAGTCCAAGGAGGATACAACTCCATTATGGTTGTAGTTGACATGCTTACTAAGGTTGCACACCTGATTCCGGTAAAGACAAACTATAAAGCTTTCGATATCGCAAGAGTGTTTATCAAAGAAATATTCAAGCTACATGGTTTACCTAGAAGGATCATTAGCGATCGAGATTCTCTTTTCACTTCTCACTTCTGGAGAGCTATCTTTGAAGCTATTGGGACTCAACTCTGTTTTAGCACTGCCTACCATCCCCAAACAGATGGACAAACAGAGTGAGTAAATCAAATCATTGAGGATATTCTTAGGGCTTACTGCTGTCGAGAGCCAAAGAGATGGATTCAATACTTGCCATTAGTAGAATTTGCTTACAATGCTTCTTATCAGCAGAGCATTCAAATGACTCCTTTTCAGGCATTGTATGGTCATGATTGTCGAAGTCCTCTAAATTTTTCTGATCCTACCCTGAGAGTGGAAGCCTCAAGATAAATGTTGGAGGACATGGATGACCAAATAAGGTCAATAAGACAAGACATACAAGCAGCCAAAGATAGACAAAAGGCATATGCAGATTTGAAGCGCCAAGAGCGGATCTTCGGAGAAGGAGACATGGTCTTCATTCGAGTACGGCCGAAGAAGAGTTCTTTATCTCTAGGTAAATGCAAGAAGCTAAGTCCAAGGTATTGTGGTCCATATAAAATCCTCAAATGCCTAGGACCCAGTGCTTATAAATTACAACTTCCGGATAACCTAAAAGTTCACAATGTATTCCATATTAGTCTCTTGAAAAAGTATGTACCCAACCCAAATCATGTACTTGATGATCAACAAATTGTAATGCCTAGTCAAGGAATCCTTGAACTAAGGCCGGAAAAGATTTTAGATGTCAGGGAGAGACAGTTGAGATCTAGAACCTTGAGAGAATGCCTCGTCCAGTGGAAAGATTATCCCGAAGAGGATGCTACCTGGATGGATGAAAGCTCTCTCAATCTTCAATATCCCCAGTTTATCTCGAGATGAGGACATCTCGATTCTTCTAAGGGGGAGAGAATGTAATATTTCCATGTACCGTACCGTAAATATTACTTCCCACACGCCGTGCAAACCCTATGCAAAGGGTATCCCTTGCATTGAAATTTATTGGCAGTATAATATGTGACCCGCGCGCGTGAAATAGGGTCCTCCGCTTTGGTAAATCAAGACCGGGAGATCAAAACCGCAAGCCGCACGAAAACACCCTCTTGGGAGGGACAATTTTAATTGAATTAGTGCAAATTTTTTTTACTATTATCCCTTCCCCCAGCCGATGCATGGCTGGAGGAGAGGGAGTGTGGAGGGGGGGGATGGCCAAGTGAAGATTGCATGGGGAAGCTCTCCACGTGGGTGGAGACCCTCTTCCCCACCCCCAAGGCCTATAAAAACACTCCCCATCAAGGGGGTGTGCTAAGGAGAGAAGGCCTGTGAGAGAGGGAAGGCCTGTGAGAGAGGGAGCAAGGGAGAAGCTGTGGGGCCGTGGAGGAGAGGGACGTGAGGTCCGTGCTGGTCGCCGCCGTGTAGGAGATCGCCCCAGTCCGCCGCCAGCGCTGGTCCGCCAGCCAACGCCATCGCTGCCGCCCGTCCGCCCAGCCACCAGTCATCTGCGCCAGCCCGCCGCCACGCTGTTCAAACCCCCCACGTGCTTCTCTGAAGCAGAAGCTTCTTTGGAAGCTTCTAAGAGGGGCCTCCTTAAAGGCCCTTCCCACCATTTTTCCAAAGGCCTTCCCAAAGACCCTTTCCCGCCACTTTTCCAAGAAGATCCATTAATACCCCTTCCCGGATTTTTTGGAAGAGGGGACCGTGAAGCCATAAAGACCCCGCATGACCCATCGAAAAGGTCCGCAAGAAGATTTTAAGCCGCTAGCCGTCCGAGGTTAAATTCCGCGCCAATTCGAGTTTTCTTGAAGACTCCTAAGCTTCCGTCGCAAGCACCATCCCGAAGAGGAACCCTCCGGCATACAAGGATAAAGGCAGAGGTCGGAAGGCCGTATTTCGAGAGCCGTCACTCCGTGGACCACAAAGGCAAATCGGAAGTCGAATTTACGACTACGATGGCCCCAAAACGATCACAAGAGGCGACCGCGGGAGGCTCATCTCCGAATATACAAGTGGACATCTCCCCAACTCCACAAGTCCAGGTTCTTCCGTGTTAATTCCGCATAAGGAAATGATTAGGCGCACTTAGCCCATAAAAGGAAATTGCATTTTTCGCTTAAATTTCAAAGCATATGAAAATTGGAAAGAAATACATCTCTTGAACGTTAGGTAAGATTGAAATTGTCATGAATTTGAACGATTAGAAGGTTAGATGCATGTAGTTTTGGTACCGTTTCAAGGTAGTGAGTCTAAACCTAGGCAAAGATGGTGCGCAGATCGGACGCAGGTAGCTCACGTAGTGAATTCCCAAAGGTCCCCAAGAACAAAGCACTCTACTTTTTAGCACAAAAATCAATGTGAAAGCAAGCACGACATGAGACAAGAAACAAATTGGGTTGAATCTCCCCCATGCCTTGTGTGAGCGCTTCACAAAGCATGTATTTAATATATATTTCCAATCTTTTTGCTCAAAAATAGCCCAATTACAAAAATATGACAAGCTTTTAGCTTTTGAGTTTGCTTTCTACCAAAAATTGGAAAATAAAGCTAATGGGCGGTGCCCAAAGAGTCTGGCACGCCCAATCTCAATGTCCAAATAAAAATAACATATCCAGGCGCATAAGCGCATACAAAATAATAATAAATAGTCGATGTCTCTAAAGACATAATCAAAATATAGGCGTGGCGCCTATCAAAATATAGTCCAAAGATCGGAAACCCGCTAGACTCCAATGCTTTCCTCCGCCACTGCTGCTATCTCTACACATCAACTGAAGCATTCACAATCGTTAGTAAAATAACACAATTAAACCGACAAAAGTGAATACCTAGCAGTCTTCAGCTACATAAATAAATCAACTGGTTAGAAATAAATCCTAACCTTAATTTATTACGAGTGCGCACTCTAAACTCATAAACGTTTATTAATTTAATATGCATTTTGCGGAATCACCCGCTATGGAATCACCCATGTACACACTAAATTAATGAAACACCCGAAAAGGACAGGCGTCCCCATCAACTTCTCGCACAAAGAATCCTCTTTGCGTATGAGCCCCGGTCAACTAAGTTTACGGAATCCACCGTAAAACCTCACGGAATCCACCGTGGAATATGCCTCCTGGCATCATACCCCCGGGGTGGGATAGCAATTGACCTCAATTGCTATTAGCTCAATGTGGAGCGAACAGAGTGGGGAAAGCATTTAGGTCTCTAGCGTGCATCCATTGTGCTTCTTCTACAGGATGGTTCTTAAATTTCACGAGATATCTAGAGTACCTTCGGCCAGTTCTAGTGGTCATGTAATCAGTGTCTATGATGGCTTCTGGTTCAAGGATTTCAGTCTCTTCTTCTAGTAAAGGTGGGTTTTCATAGACAGGGTGGATAGGTAATTGTCCTCTAAATGGTCTCAATAAACTAATATGAAAGGTATTATGTATTTTCCAATGAGATGGCAATTCTAACTTGAATGCATTGTCATTAATTTTATGAATGATTCTAAATGGTCCGTAGAATCTAGGGGCTAATTTGACAACTGGATGTCTATCTACACTTTGCAGTCTACGCTTTTCTATTCTAAGCCAAACATAATCATCAACTTTGAAATTCATGGCTTGTCTTTTCTTGTTGGCTTGTTTGGTATATGATTGTTGGGCTTTAGCAATCATATCCTTTACCTCATCAAAAATAGTGTTATGCATAACAGCAATATCATCGGCACTTTGTATTCTATTAGACAAAGATGCAACAGGTGTAGATAATCTATGTCCATAAATAACTTCAAAAGGTGCTTTCTTTGTAGATGTGTGCGGTGTATTATTATATGCAAACTGTAATAAATGTAAATGAGTATCCCATGTCTGAGGTTTAGAGATAGTGTATGCACGTAAAAGATCTAAAATAGTGCTATTTGTGGCTTCTGTTTGTCCATTTGTTTCTGGATGAAATGCAGATGAGAAATCAATCTTTGTGCCTAGATTTGCAAACAGTGTAATCCAGAAATTATTACAAAATCTAGAATCTCTATCTGAAATAATCACTTTCGGCAATCCATGGTTAGTAAAAACAGTTTTCAAAAATAACTGTGCTGCTTGTGATGCTGTTAAAGTTTTCTTACATGCAATGAAATATGCTTGCTTACTAAATCTATCTACAATTGTCCAAATCATGTCATGATTAGATTTAGTATTTGGTAAGCCAGTAATGAAATCCATAGATATATGTTCCCAAGGTTTAGATGGAATAGATAAAGGCATTAATAATCCATACTGTTTACCATGATGTCTCTTTATTCTTTGACAAATCAGACATTCAGAAACAAAATTAGACACATCTGCATCCATATGCAGCCAATAAAAATCTTCAGTTAACATGCGTAATGTAGAAATGATACCTCTATGACCTTGATATGGGGGACAATGAATTTCATTCAAAACAAAAGTTCGGAATGGAATAGTAACACACAGTCTCTTTTCAAAGAACATGAATCCATCATTATATGACAATGAATCAACAGGAATGAAATTATTTTGAACTATTTTTTGCCAATCAGAATGAAAAGTAATATCCTGGTGATATGTGTCTTTCATAGCAATCAAAGAATCAAAAGATATGATAGAAATGTTATAAATTGCAGGTCTTCTACTTAATGCATCGGCAACTACATTTTCTTTTCCAGGTTGGTATTGAATGATAGGATGGAAACTTTGAATGAATGAAGCCCATTTGATATGGCGGTCAGAAATTTGGGGTTGGCTAAGTAGATGTCTAATGCTTTGCTGGTCGGTCTTTATCATGAATTCTGAACCCATTAAATAATGCTTCCATTGTTTCAATGCTTGAACAACTGCTAAGAGTTCCTTGTCATAGGTGGAATATTTAAGCTCAGAGGGTTTCAGCTTAGAACTAGAATATGCTATTGGATGGTTGTCTTGCATTAGCACAGCTCCTATTCCTAATCCGCTAGCATCGGTCACAACTAGAAAGAATGGTCTGTTAAAGTCAGGCAATTGTAGGACAGGGGCGTTGGTCAATGCACGTTTAAGTAA
Organism: Lygodium microphyllum; assembly: GCF_053477565.2. Taxonomy (NCBI): domain Eukaryota; kingdom Viridiplantae; phylum Streptophyta; class Polypodiopsida; order Schizaeales; family Lygodiaceae; genus Lygodium; species Lygodium microphyllum. Next base: position 76,450,292 of record NC_141158.1, read on the forward strand.
ATCAAAGGATTTCTGCTGGTTTTCAGTCCATTGATAAACAATGCCTTTCTTAAGAAGTTTGGTCAGTGGTAAAGCAAGTAATGAAAAATTACGTACAAACTTCCTATAGAAACTAGCAAGACCAAGGAATGAGCGTAATTCATGTACATTTTTAGGAATAGGCCAATGCAATATTGCGTCAATTTTCTTAGGATCAACTTTTATTCCTTCTTCTGATACAATATGACCTAGATATTCTATTTCTGTCTTAAAGAATTCACTCTTGTCAGGATTTGCAAACAATTGATTTTCTTTCAGTAATTGAAAAACTAATGATAAATGCTCATAATGCTCTTTTTCACTTTGACTGAATACTAAAATATCATCAAAGAAAACAATCACACAATATTGATATTTTAGAAAAATACGGTTCATCATTCTACTGAAAGTGGCAGGTGCATTAGTTAATCCGAATGGCATAACTAAGAATTCGTAATGGCCAAACTGTGTCCTGAATGCAGTCTTAAATATGTCGGATCTATCTAGCCTCACCTGATGATATCCAGATTTAAGGTCAATTTTACTAAATATAGAAGATCCTTGCAGTTTGTCCATAAGGTCATCAACTCTAGGTATAGGATACCTATTCTTTACAGTGATCTTGTTCAATGCTCGGTAGTCAATACACATCCGATAAGTATTATTCTTTTTCTTGACTAAGAGCACAGGTGCACCGAATGGAGAACTGCTAGGTCGAATTAAACCTCTATTTAGTAATTCTTCTACTTGAGTCTGGATTTCTTTTTGCTCTATTTGATTGTGCCTATATGGGGCTTTGCAAGGTGGTTGTGTGTCAGGTATTAGGTCAATCTTATGGTCTTCTGGACGTGATGGAGGTAAACCTGGTGGTAGGTCTTCTGCAAAACAGTCCTTAAAATATGCAAGAAATTCCTTATGTCTAGGGTGCATATGAGTTTCCTTTGCGTGTAATTCATTCACCCAAATGAGATATGATTTAGTGTTCTTGCGTAGTGCACGTTTTGCTTGAGTATGCGAAAGCAGTGGAAACATATGAGATGCATGCATACCAAATAATGTAATAGATTTTCCTTGAAAATTTATATTCATTGTGTGTGTGGAATAATCTATATTGGGATTATGTTGATGTCTCCATGGCATTCCTAGGATAATGTCACTAGACTGTAATGGGACAACTAAGAAATTTCTTCTTTCAATATATGGACCAATTTGAATTTCTAAATCTTGAACTTCTTGTGTGCCATTGTACCTAGTACCTAAAAATGCAGCTTTTATGCGATAGTGCGTAGGTACTGTATGCAATTTCAATTCCTTTACCAATTTTGCTGAAATAAAGTCATGGGTACTACCGTCATCATGCAATATAATTCTTTCTTTTCCATGCACCATACATTTCATAGTCAACAATGAATGTAAAGTAGGCATACCTGGTAAAGTGTCGGAAGTAGTAGTAGGATCATCTTCTTCTTCAGTGAAATCCGGCATATCCTCATGCTCTTCTTCGTCCATAGCTCCAAGGTAGTTGATATGTGCTGATGGCTTCTTTGAATGGCAATTTGCTGCGAGATGGCCTGGCTGGTGACACTTGTAACATACGATAGGCTTGGTTTTGGTCACATTATTTGCAATGGCTGGGAATCTGGGTATATTTGGATTTGCTTATTGGATAGGCTTAGGATTTGGATTGACAGTGGATGGTAATGCGGGTGGTTTAGGCCAATTCTTGCGGAAAGATGGTGATGAGAAACGACCTGGATTAAACCTTCTGAAATTTGAATTGAATTGTTTAGATCCATAATTACCGTTTGCTTGGAATGGCTGTGGTCGTCGATCTCTTCCACGTAACTTATCTTCAGTGTCGTGAGCTAAGGAGATGGCATCTTCAAGGGTAGCAGGCTTGAACATATTCACCTCAGCGTAGTAATGTCCAAGAAGTCCAGACATGTACTTCCGCTTATGGGTCGTCTCTGGTACGTCTTCAAGCATGCGTAGCTGTAAGAGTGCATTCCAAAAACGCTCTGTATACTGTGGAATAGGCTCACGGTCGCGTTGTTGAAGTAAATCCCATTGCTTGATTGCCTTCTCATGAAATTGCGGTGGTAGAAAATTTTGCATGAACTTCTTCTTGAAATCTTCCCATGTAGCAGGACATTCTATGCTCTTGCGGACGACAGTCCACCAAAGTGATGCTCTATCTATCAGATGATTAGTAACACACTTGATTTTGGTGCGCAGATCGGACGCAGGTAGCTCAAATTTGGGGTTACAAGGCTATGTATTTTTGGGTATTTTCTTCTTCAATTTTCAGAAATTCTGAAATATTTCTGTCTCCGTTTGCTGAAAGTACTTCAACGAAGTTGCAGATAGGTAAAACAGCTTGCTGCGAACAACTTTCCAGTTCTGAGTTTTTGCAAACGAACAAGTCTTCTAGGAGTTTCAAGCGTTAGTCAGTTCTGATTTAGTCTTACTTGCAGAGTTGCAGACTTAACAGACTTGCAGGGTTGTGAACTTGCTGAACTTAGCTGACTTGCAGAACTTGCAGGACTTGATTAGTGTCGACTTGCGAAACTTGTCTTCTGGAGTGCGTGACCCGGAGTTTGGTGACTTCTCTGCCTTGTCTGACTTGAGAGTAGCTTAATTACTTAAGCTTAATAGATTAAGCTTAAGCTAATAAGCTTAAGAAGGCGCCGTTTTTTCTGATCGTGGGGGGGGGGGGCCGTTTTGATTCCGCGCGGATTTTTCGGAGCTTCTCTTGTTGATCACGATTTGAAGATTATGAAGCTAATAAGCTTCTTAAGCTTAAAACTAAGCTTTTTAATGAAATAGATAAGAAATTTCTCACTGGTTGATCACGACTTGTTCATGGAGTTGAGGGAGTGGTCCTCCGCCGACAGAGAGTGGTCCTTCGCGATCTGAGAGTGGAAACAGGGGTTCTTGTTCGCCAGAAGTCTACCTGTATCGACGGTTCGCGACGAGATTGACTGTAGAGGCCGTTTGTTCCTGGAGCTCCGCCTTCGCCCGAGATTGGTAGCGATTGGAAGCCCTTGATCTCTGCTCCGCTCTGATACCACTGGTGCGCAGATCGGACACAGGTAGCTCACGTAGTGAATTCCCAAAGGTCCCCAAGAACAAAGCACTCTACTTTTTAGCACAAAAATCAATGTGAAAGCAAGCACGACATGAGACAAGAAACAAATTGGGTTGAATCTCCCCCATGCCTTGTGTGAGCGCTTCACAAAGCATGTATTTAATATATATTTCCAATCTTTTTGCTCAAAAATAGCCCAATTACAAAAATATGACAAGCTTTTAGCTTTTGAGTTTGCTTTCTACCAAAAATAGGAAAATAAAGCTAATGGACGGTGCCCAAAGAGTCTGGCACGCCCAATCTCAATGTCCAAATAAAAATAACATATCCAGGCGCATAAGCGCATACAAAATAATAATAAATAGTCGATGTCTCTAAAGACATAATCAAAATATAGGCGTGGCGCCTATCAAAATATAGTCCAAAGATCGGAAACCCGCTAGACTCCAATGCTTTCCTCCGCCACTGCTGCTATCTCTACACATCAACTGAAGCATTCACAATCGTTAGTAAAATAACACAATTAAACCGACAAAAGTGAATACCTAGCAGTCTTCAGCTACATAAATAAATCAACTGGTTAGAAATAAATCCTAACCTTAATTTATTACGAGTGCGCACTCTAAACTCATAAACGTTTATTAATTTAATATGCATTTTGCGGAATCACCCGCTATGGAATCACCCATGTACACACTAAATTAATGAAACGCCCGAAAAGGACAGGCGTCCCCATCAACTTCTCGCACAAAGAATCCTCTTTGCGTATGAGCCCCGGTCAACTAAGTTTACGGAATCCACCGTAAAACCTCACGGAATCCACCGTGGAATATGCCTCCTGGCATCAAAAGAAATGGAATTTATAAGTGCATTATCTTCGTCCTAGACATGCTAGAAATAAGCGTATACTGCACATTAGGTAACATACTTCTCATAATGATTTCATAGGAAAAAGGTTAGCATCATAAGGTATCATTCGGAAAGAATTAATAGAGTACTAAAGTGTACGTATGGACTTGCAAGTAGCTTGTAAGATGGAATAAATTAACACTAGTTTTGCATGAGTTAATCGACTACTTCGTAGCTAGGAGAATGATGTGTATTGTGTAGTCATCATGCGAAAAATGACATCGTTAAGAGCTGCATTTAGGAGTCAAAGCATAGTATTCAAAAGTATGGACTACAAGTAGTAGGCATGATTAATTGGTAAATCCTAGTAGGACCTAGGGAAGTTAGCGTACAGATTAGCAAACATTTTATCTTACCAAGGAAAGATAAAGTTATCATGGACTATGTGTTGCGTGAAAACAATAAACCGCATGCTTACGCGTATTGGTGGAATTGTATCTATTGTTCTCCGTTAGATTTAGTTCACTACTTTAGAAAGATCATCCTTGTCGCAAGACAAGCATAATTGAATTGACTAAATAATCTAAACCACAAGGATTCGTGGGACATGATTGAGTCAATATGATAGGAATCCTAAGTGTTGACTAGGGTTTAGTACAATAATAATTCGACCTAGCTTTAGACGGAAACCATGAATCTAAAGATCCTACACACGTTCACAAATTGTCGAAACAATTAGATGTTCATACATGAAATGATCTAAGGTTTTATCCTAAGGATCATGACGAAACTCTGACGGAGTTGCATATTTCTGGAACCATGGGCCAACCTAATTAGGAATGATTTGGAGGATGTCTAATCATCCTGTTACTCACTTTTGGAATAATTTGCCAAGGAAAAGGAAAGTTGAGTACTTGCCTTGAAGCAAATGACCAGACTATAAACCAAAGCGACATGGCCGCTGGAACCTACCACAACTAAACACTAAAGTATGGGTAGGGTATGACCCTAACCCAAGAATGATCGGAATCTTGCCAAGTTGCAATTGATTCCGAAACGAATGCGGATTGCATTCGGAGGAAAGGAAGTCACTCCTTGACAGTTTGCCAGCCACAAAGACCATTGGAATTTGTTTGTGTTTGTAACCATTAGAAAAGCACTGTTTGCATTGTTTGCTCAATGAACTAAAGGAGGAAAACATATCTAAATACTTCAGGTTGAAGCCTGAAGGGAGAGGCAGCTTCAGTTACCCCCGACTGCCTGCCTAACCCTAACCAAGGGGGTTGTGAACCGCGCCGGGAACGTGGACCGAACCCGCCGTGAGAGGTCTCTCCATTGAGTTCTACTTGGAGCAGGAGGACGCTTGGGTGCCAGGGGGGGCTCTGGCTGTAAATCCCTCGCCTTCCCGGCCCTGCACAAGAGACTAACGTGACTCGGGATTGGATCTCGAGGCCCGCATACTAGTCTACGGGCAGAAACTTGGATTAGTAATCACTGAAGGATTACTGGATAGCCTTCGGGCGGATTATGAATGCGCCTACGGGCGGGAAACTCCTTGTATTTCAAAGATAAAAGGATAAAATGATAATAAAGAAGTTGTTTGACATTGTTTTCTTTATGTCCTGTGATAAGATTACGTGAAGGAACGAGTGCTTAACAGGGTTAATCAAGGAAGCTGTTTGTATATGTCAAACTAATGTGGTAGGTAATTACATAACTAAAACAAACCGAGGAAAGTGCAGAGGATGGACCATGGGTCCGTCCTACGGATGGGTGGTCCCGGTTAGCCGGGAACTTTTCTCAAGATCTTCGATGGACAGAGGATGATCGTCATCACCAAAACAAGCAAGGAGAACAATGACTTGGAAGTACCGATTACCCGATTCGGGCTGTTTTAGGGGAACGGAATGGGACTATGCCTTTTGGCAGAGAGGTCGAGCCTTGCATCCCTCTCGTTTCCCATTCTCCTTGAACCAAGTGCAGCATGAATCCGCTTCAGACCAGGCGTTCTGCGTAAAGTAGTTCGATCAGGTCTGACGCTAGTCGCTGTTAGTAAATGACCAACAATTCCAGCCGATCCTAAGTGGGAACGGCCAGGACGCTTCCGTTACGTGGCAGACGCGGAAAGTCCTAGATGACAAAACCCGCAACATTCCATGGGAGTGCCGGGTGGAGTTTTCTAGACAACCTTTCCGATGGACTGCTAAGACGTGTCCTAGAGGGTTCCAGTGGACACGTTACAGATAGGTAGTTATGTAATAGATCCCTGAAACACCCATCCATCTCCGTTCCACGTACACAGGCGATGTATTGTAAATGTGGTCTAGGATGTTCATTATCTCAACCCTTTGTCGATGATCCGTGGAATGCATTGCGGTCATAAACATGACTCGGAACACTAAGAACCTGTTCCATGCTTCATAATTCTGCAAGACAGCATTGAAAGTAAGGAAATGTTTGGGACAGTAACAATTTCTTTACTTCATTCTTATTAAGATTTCTTAAAAACAAGTCCTTTGTTGGTCTGCTCTGATACCAACTGTAACATGTCCACTAGAATCATCCAGGACACGTCTTAGCAGTCCATCGGAAAGGATGTCTAGAAAGCTCCGCCCTGCATTCCCATGGAATGTTACGGGACTTGTGATCTAGGTCTTCCCGCGTCTGCCACGTAGCGGAAGTATCCTGGCCGTTCCCACTTACACTACAAGGGAATGGGGCAATAGCGACGCCGGATATCGGCGTTGCTATAGGCATCGCTATATGCGTTGCTATTTGCATCGCTATATGCGTTGCTATTTGTGTCGCATTTGCGACGCAAATAGCGATGCAAATTGCGATGCCGCAGGGAAAAAAAGCGCGGCCGAAACCAGAGCGCCGTTTTCATTTTCTTTTCTTCGCCTTTTGAGAGCGAGAGCGAGGGAGAGAGTGAGGGAGAGAGCCAAGGCTTTGTGAGAGAAGAGGAGGAAGAGACTTGCTGCCGCCGCCGCCGCCGCCACCGCCACCGCCGTTGTTCGCGAAGGAGAGGAGGAGCCCTCGTTGCAAAGAGAAGCCGTCCACGCTCCCCATATCTCATTGGTGAGTTTCCCTCTCTCTTTCTTTTACTTGTTGAAGGTTTAAATCGTTCTCTTTTGTTTGTTTAGGAGAGGAAAATGAAAGAGAAGGAGAGGGAGAGGGAGGGAGAGGGAGAGAGAGGGAGAGAAAGAGAAGGAGAGGGAGAGGGAGAGGGAGAGAAAGAGAGGGAGAGTGCATTCTCTCTCTCTCTCTCCCTTTTGCTTGTTTAATGTTTAAATTACTTTCTTTTTTACTTGTTTAGGAGAGGAAACGAGAGAGTAAGAGAGAAAGAGAGGGAGAGGGAGAGGGAGAGGGAAAGAAAGAGAAAGAGAAGGAAAGAGAAAGAGAAATAGAGGGAGAGGGAGAGGGAGGGGGAGGAAATAGGAGAGGGAGAGAAAGAGAAAAAGAGGGAGAAGGAGGGAGAGTGCATTCTCTCTCTCCCTCCCTCTCCCTTTTGCTTGTTTAATGTTTCAATCACTTTATTTTTTGCTTGTTTAGGAGAGGAAATGAGAGAGAAAGAGAGTCAGAGGGAGAGGAAGGGGAAGGAAATGAGAGAGGGATAGAAAGAGAAAGAGAGGGAGAGTGCATTGTATCTCTCCCTCTCCCTTTTGCTTGGAGGATGTTTAAATCACTTTATTTTTTGCTTGTTTAGGAAATGAGAGAGAAAGAGAGATAGAGTGGGAGAGGGAGAAAAAGAGAAAGAGAGGGAGAGGGAGAGGGAGAGGGAGGGGAAGGAAATTTAAGATAATATACGTATTGGTAATGATATGCAATGTGCTTTGCATACGGCCACGTACTTCATCAAAATGAACCCAAAATTATTGTTATAGAAGAAGAAACCCTTAAATTGAGTATAGGATAATTTCTCTCAGGTCTTATGACTATGAGTAGAATTGATTGAAATAAATTTTATTACCATAGTTATAAAATTTCATAGATGGCGCGCATTAATTTTAAAATGGATTACTTATACTCAAAGCCGAGATATAACAAAAAATTATCTACCGGGACAAACAAATCGTTGAGCATGATACAAGGCCGAGATATAACATCGGAAAATCTCTGGACTACTATATACAATGCAAGGTTTATGGTCAACTTGCAACTTGACGTGCATCTCCATAAAGCTATACATTTAAGCCTCGTTTGCTGTAATGTAGATAAGATGGCAAACGAAGAAGGCGGGGAGCAGTTGAGACGGTCTGTCTCTTTGAGAAATACCTGCCCACTAGCATGCTCACGATACAAGTTCACCTTCTTGTGCATCTTGTGGATGAAGTGGAGATTGCTGGACCTGTCCATACGCGATGGATGTTCTTCCTAGAGTGCTTCATGAAAACCCTGAAAGGCTTTGTGCGACAACGAGCTCGTCCGAAAGGTAGCATGGCGGAAGGTTGGTTGGTGTCAGAGGCGTTAGTGCATATCTCACAATGGCTACCAACGGTGGAACCAGACAATAAAATGCTATGGACGCTGAAGGACGATGGCAGGCTGATTGGAGATGTGGTGGTTGGAAATGGGGTAGAAAAAAGAATGGATGCCTCAATGGAAGAGAAGGTGAATCGCTTTTGTATGTTGCACCATGCCTCCATGGAGACGTGGCTCGCCAAGTACCAGATTGCAAGGCAAGATCGAGAGGAAGTGCGAGCTGAATTCCGACGCAGTACGCGTCACCGACCGATTCGATATCCCGAAGGCATGGAGGAGATGCCGTGGTTTATGTCAACACGATGGTTGCATGGAGCCTTGACCGCAGCATCCAGCGAAGGGACAAAGGTCTCAATGCAGGAGTGGGAGTTCTCGAGGGGATGTAGTCCAAAGGTAATGAGGGGTTTAGAATGTGTCGTATCTAAATTTGCTTGCTACATCTAATTTGAGTGTTTCAATGTGCAGTACAAAATATATAGTGCAGCGTGGTCGCGCGGACGGCATTTTCAGGTGGAGCGTATTGACAAAATGCGCTCCACAATGGACTGTGGTGTCATGGCAAGGTTTGAGCAAGAGAGCCGGTGACGAGCAACGGATCCGAACACGGTTGTGGATGAGATGGAGTATTTTGGGAACTTGCAAAGTATTATTATGGTGGATTACCGTAGCTTCTCCATGATAATATTCAATGTGCAGTGGTTCAAAGTGGTCCTTGGAGGAGCTGGCGCAACAGTTCGATGAGGTCCATCTGGATTTCTTGAAATAGATTCCGAAAAAAAATGGATGGATTTGCGCGACACCTTTGTGTTGCCGGCCCATTGTGAACAGGTACAACTAGTCATTTGCTTGCTAATTGTAATACGACATGGTTTATTTCACAATGGTTTGAAGCCGCTTTGTAAGTGTTTGTGAACAGGTAATCTTCTATCCAAATCCCCGACAACCTCGATGGTGGTATGTTATACCTTCAACTCCTCGAGGTGCGAGAGTATACGATCAAAGCGATGTTCTAGGCATAGATGATATGCAAATAGAGGGATCGAAATTACAAGGGGTGGAGGCCACCGCAAGCTTGGAGCCCGCATCGGCTAACAATGATGGAAATACAGAAGTCGTAGAATTTTTTGAGAACGAGGCAGACTCGTTCTTTTGTGGTGACATGTCTATCGACCTTCCGGTGTATGCAGAGTTGTGTCAGGAGATTAACATGGGACCATAGAATACTTCATTCTTGGAGAATTGTATTACTCAATTCGTTGTTTAGATCTTCCATAAAGGTAGATAAGATATGCATTTTAAGAGGGATTTTTCCAAAATGATTTATATTAATGTGCTTTGTATAGTTTAAATTGATTATTCTAACATTATTTTTTATCTGTGCAAGTATCGACATTTTCAGGATGAGTCGAGGGATGAGCGATGAGGAGTTTCAGGAGATGATGGCACGTATGTCTCCAGATCAGCTCGCGAGATTCAGAGAGATGGCAGATCAGGAGCTTTCACGTTCTTCGTCAGTGCACTCTACTAGATCAGCTTCAGCGCGATCAGATGCTTCAGCTTCGAGCAGACGATCTCGACGCTCGCGACTTGGGCCAGAGGGAGGGACTGCGACTGTAGGAGGATCAGGGGGGTGCGGCTGTGGAGACACGGACGCGGTGTCTCCGTCTCGTCGTTCAGCTGGAGCTCGGTCACCTCCAAGATTTGTCACACCTGTGGAGACGTCCACTCCAATTACTCCGGCTTTTGCGTAGCCGTCGGCAGATGTCACGCCTTTTGGTGGCACTCCTTTTGGTGGCACCCCCTTTGGTGGCACCCCTTTGAGTGGCACTCCGGGAGAGGGTACCCCCGTCTGTACACCGGATGCACAGGGGTCTCCTGAATATGCCCAGGAGCGTGGACGGAGATGGGAGAGGGCCCATACAAGGCACACTCCTAGGGATTATGGATACTTAGTGGATGGCAGGTCAGGAGCCATCATCATGAATGATGAGGGGAGGAGGGTGATGGCTCGCATGAGGGAGTTGTGCCAACAAGTTTTTCGGCACAACGTCCTGGATCATTGGAGGAACATACCAGAGGGGAGCAAGGAGTACATAGTAGCATCCTTGCACGAGGAGTTCCCGGTGCCAGCCGCAGTGGATAGATTCTCTACGGGCTAGATGATGGATTGCATACGTGCATATATGTCACATAGACGATCCGACGCACACAAGGCAATCAAGAGTGGGACTCCAAAGCCCGAGTGGTTAGATGCAGACGACTGGTGCCGACTGAGGGAGGAGGCTACAAATTCGCCAGGACGTTGGAGTCAGCAGCAGCGAGAGGCGGCAAGGGCACGAATCGAGGCCGGATCGGTACATCATCTTGGGAGTGGCGGCCACAGGACATATTTGGAGGACTTTGTAAGTTTCTCTTTTGTTTTGCTTATTTGTTTTTTTGAGATATTATTTATACTGACAATCATGTTTCTAACAGTTAGCATTTTGTTTTCTTTGCAGCACTCCATTACAAATCGCGATCCGCAGGGCCTTGAGACTCGATATGCAGAGCGGCACGGTCTCAGATCATTGATCGACCGATTGTATAGACGCGGTGGCCCAGTAAGTCACTCATCTTTCTTGTCCGTAGTTACCATGAGATATTTGAATGCATTATTGTATGGTGGATTGATATGTTGTTTCTTTTTCTGCAGAATCAGTTTGATGCTCCTTTGCAGCGGGAAGAGCTTTCGGGGGACAACGATTTGTAGCTCGCTCTTGGATCCTTAGAGCTCACATACCTTTAGTTTTTAGTCGCCCGATCTATATAGACATTTTGTATGTATTAGTGATATTGTTTTATGATTGTACCAATCGCATTTTATGCGATATCATGTATTTATTTCATCTATCAATTTTATGATTTCAGTATACATTCTTTTTGTTTGCAAACACTTTGTATGCAGTAGTGCAGAAACTATTTTGTATGGCTCTCATATAGCACATAGTGCTATATGTGGCAAGGCAGCTTGCTGCCCTGCCACAAATTTTTTTTTCTCTGTTACCATCGCTATTTGCGTCGCAAATTTACTGCATGCGTCGCTATTGTCGTCGCTATCAGCGTCGCAAATTCTCTGTAACCGTCGCTATATACGTCGCAAATATAGCGACCAATATAGCGACGATTCTATGGCGTCGTCAATAACGACGCTTTTTGCGACGACGGGGAAAAATTTTGTTGTTTGTATTTTCATCGCTTTAAACGTTGCTATAAGGTCTATATCTTGTAGTGTTAGGATCGACCTGAATTAGGGTTTTCTTGATTTGGCCATTAGCTAACAGCAACTAGCGTCAGACCTGAGCGAACTACTTTATGCAAAAACGCCAGGTCCGAAGCAGATTCACGCTGCACTTGGTTCAAGGAGAACGGGAAACGAGAGGGATGCAAGGCTCAACCTCTCTGCCATAAGGCATAGTCCCGTTCCGTTCCCCTAAAACAGTGTAAATCGGGTAAGACGTAACTCTAGGGTATCGCTCTCATTTATTCCTTTTGATGATGATGATCATCCCGCTGTTCTTCGAGATTTTCGAGAAAAGTTCTCGGCTAACCGCGACCACCCAACCATAGGACGGACCCATGGCCCATCCTCCGCACTTTCCTCAGTTTGTTTTAGTTATGTAATTATCTAACACATTAATTTGACATATAACAATCAACTTCTTTAATTACTCCTGTTAAGCATTGGTTCCTTCACGTAATCTTATCACGTGACATAGAAAAACAATATCAGACAAATTCTTTATTATCATTTCACCATTTTATCTTTGAAATACAAGGAGTTCCGCCCGTACGCTTGTCCATAATCCGCCTGAAGGCTATCGAGCGATTCCCAGGGATCACTATACCAAGCTTCCACCCATAAACTAGTATGCGGGCCTCAAGATCCAATCTCGCGTCACGTTAGCCTCTTGTGCAGGACCCGAAAGGGGAGGGATTTACGGCCAGAGCCCCCCCTCGCACCCAATCGTCCTCCTACTCCAAGTAGAGCTCAACGGAAAGACCTCTCGCGGCGGGTTCGGTCCACGTACCCGGCGCGGTCAACAACCCCCTTGGTTAGGGTCAGGCAGGCAGTCGGGGGTAACTGAAGCTGCCTCTCCCTTCAGGCCTTCAACCTAAAGCTTTAGATATCTTTTCATCCTTTAGTTCCTTGAGCAAACAATGCAAACAGTGCTTTCTAAACTGTTGCAAGCACAATCAATTCCAGTGATCGTTTATTTGGGCAATTTCTAAGGAGTGAATCCTTCTCTCCGAATGCATCCAGCATTCGATCCGGGATCAATTGCGACTTGGCAAGATCCCCAAGTTGTTTGTTTGTTCACCCTATTGTCCTTGGGTTAGGGCCATACCCTGTTAACCCAACTTAACCAATACCTTAGGTTTTATTAACAGTAAATCCTGGCGACCATGTCGCTCCAATTTATTGATTGATCATTTGCTTCCAAGCAAATACCTAACTTCCCTTTTACTTGGCAATTATTCCCCAAGAAAGGTGATGCAACAAGATGATTACTCATCCTCTTGCAAGTTAAATTTGCGCAAGAACTTGCCAACCTCATTTCAAGAAATGGCAAAACTTTCTTGTGAACAAATCACAAGTCTATGCGACGTTGCAACTTTTTGCACAAGTGTCGCATCTATTCCATGGGATCATTTCACCCATTGAATGGCATTTTTTGGTCACGGAATTATCTCCAGTCGAGAAGCAGGGTTTAGGGTGTCTTCTTACCCAACCCATTCCTAATTACACTAGGCCAACAACGTTCGGTCCTAGGAATTCCAACTCAATCCGAGTTTCATCATTTGAATGAGTGATCCTTAGGGTAGAAACCTTCAATCGTTTTATGCATGAGCGTCCAATTGTGCCCTACATTCCATGAATGTGGGTAGGACCTTTGGTTTAAGGGTTCGTCTTGGTAACAAATGCGTGAAACTAGGTCAAGTCCTTAATGTGCTAAACCCTAGCTAGCACTTGGAGTATATTGTATCGATTTAACCATCCTAAATGAGTCCTTTGCGGTTTAGGTGTTTTGGGTAAACCCATTTACTTGTCTTACGACAAGGACGAGCCATTCCTAAAGATATTGTCTTGATCTAAGAGGGGAAAAACTAGTTGCATTATGTCATAACTCACGTAAGCACGAGATTCATGGTGCGCAGATCGGTCGCTGTATGCTCACGTAGTGAATCCCGGAAGGTCCCCAAGAACAATGAACTCTACCTTTTTGCACAAAAAAAAACAATGTAAAAGCATGAACGACAAGAAGCAAGAGACCAATTGGGTTCAATCTCCCCCCATGCCTTGTGTGAGCGCTTCACAAAGCATGTATTTTATGTATATTTCCATCTTCATGCTCAATAATAGCCCACTTTACAAAAACATGACAAGCTTTTAGCTTTTGAGTTTTCTTTCTACAAAAATAGGAAATAAAGCTAATGGACGGTGCCCATGGAATCTGGCACGCCCAACACAATGTCCCAAATAGAAATAACATATCCGTGCGCATAGGCGCATACAAAATAATAATCAATAATCGATGCCTCAATAGACATAACAAAATATAGGCGTGGCACCTATCAAAATATAATCCATAGGTCGGATACTCGCTAGACTCCAATGCTTTCCTCTGCCACTGTTGCTATCTCTACACATCAACTGAAGCATTCACAATCGTTAGTAAAATAATACAATTAAACCAACAAAAGTGAATACCTAGCAGTCTTCAGCTACATAAATAAATCAACTGGTTAGAAATAAATCCTAACCTTAATTTATTATGAGTGCGCACTCTAAACTCATAAACGTTTATTAATTTAATATGTATTTTGTGGAATCACCCGCTATGGAATCACCCATGTACACACTAAATTAATGAAACGCCCGAAAAGGACAGGCGTCCCCATCAACTTCTCACACAAAGAATCCACTTTGTGTATGAGCCCCGGTCATCTAAGTTTACGGAATCAACCGTAAAACCTCACGAAATCCACCGTGGTACGGAATCCACCGTGGAATATGCCTATCCACCGTGGAATATGCCTCCTGGAATCAATTCATTTCCTCTAGATTCGCAATCCATAACTACTCTTGTTAAGACCAAGCACCTGCTTAAATTCACATAACTTCCATTGATCCTACTAGGACCTGGATTCACGATTCATGCTACTAAGCTTTTAGGGTTTTATGTTCAAATGAACCGTGCAGCCTTTCCCTAACTACATTTCTGAAAGAAATATTCGTACACTGAATGAATGAAATTCTTACGTGCGATGAGTGTGCAACATGCAATCCTTTCCTAACTACATGTAGTTAAATGAGATTTATGCCAATTGAAGCTAGAGTTAACCTATTTAATGCAGCCCTTAGAATTATTCCCATGCTTTGCTATTTCCTACGGTTGATAACGACTTCCTTAATGAATCATTACCAAGAAGATTTATCTAAAACTGTGACATGCCATTAATCTTTCCATGCCTCTCAATAATTTCAACCTTGTAATGAGGCAACAGTTGACCTAGGCTCGTCACTTTTGAATGCACAAAAGGAAACTT
Source organism: Lygodium microphyllum (assembly GCF_053477565.2). Classification (NCBI taxonomy): domain Eukaryota; kingdom Viridiplantae; phylum Streptophyta; class Polypodiopsida; order Schizaeales; family Lygodiaceae; genus Lygodium; species Lygodium microphyllum. The sequence continues at coordinate 76,465,317 of NC_141158.1, forward strand.
TCTTTTCATTCATTCCATTGAACGTACCAATGACCAATTTTTATATTTTGAGCTAATCCTAGTAAATTGTTCAAATAGCCAATTCATTTTCCAATTGCAGTTAACTTGACTAGGTGAATTTGAACATGCATGAGTGCTTCCTAATCCATGAAGTTATCGTGACTAATTCAATACTTTTGTGTGGAATCCAACTAGATAAAACCTGGATATGTGGACTCCGGGAAATATCCACGTATATACTAGGAGAAGATCCTCCCGCAGGCGCACCTTGTGACTTTTTAGGGGCCATCGTAGGCATGATTTCGGCTTGTGGTTTGCCTTCGCGGTCTACCAATTTACTCACCTTGGTATGCATCCTTATGAGCTTTGCCTTTCTCCATCATACATAGGAGATTCCTTCGCGGGACTTGAGATGAACGGTGCTTGCGGAAAAAGGGGCTTTATGAGCTTCTTTAGGAAGAAACCGAGGTGGCTAGGAATGGGTTTACGGATGGCTTGTGGACTTTGAAGCCTATTTGGGAAAAGGCTCTTACGATGGGTCTTGCGGGAAGGGAGCTTTATAAGATTCTTCTTCTTCTCTTCAAAATTCTTGGCTAGGGATGATTGGTGGGAAGGGGGCTTTATAAGCTTCCTTTCCTTCTCTTCAAAATGTCGGCTAGGGATGGGCTTATTGGGGGGATCAAGTGAGAAGGGGGTTTAAGGAAGCCCCTCTTCTTCTCTTAAAGAACCGAGCCTAGGGGGCTTGTGGGAGATCTGGTAGGAAGGGCCTTATAGGCTTTCTCTTCAAAACCCGAGGGGGGGAAAACTCGGCTTTTGGAGGTTCTAGTGGGAAAGGGTGCTAAGGAAGCCCCCCCCTTTAGAAGCTTCCAAGAAGCTTCTAGGGGCGTGTGATGTAGGACCACGTGGAAGAAGGATGAAGGCAAGAGAGCTGGCGCAGACTCCACGATTCCTCCTCTCGGCAGCAGCTGGCGAACTCATGGCAGCAGCGGCGTCAACTTCCTGTGGAGGCTCAGGCTGCAGGCGACATAGCTTTACTCCCTTTCTCATACGGCAACATCACGACCCTTAACTCCCCTCCCTTTCTGTAACGTCTTCACCCTCTCTCACGGCCAGCAGAGTGGCGCGGCTTTTTGACAGCAACTAGCAGCTCCCTTCCCTCCTCATGGCACATCTCACCATCCACCCTCTTCCTCCTCCTCACGGATGCAACACAACAACTGGTAGCTTGAGTTGGCAACAGCAATCTTACGCAGATCATCCACCCAAGCTGGCTTCGACATTTCCTTCAGCTACCTCATCCCATGGTACAATCGTAGCCTGTCGCAGCTGACCTTCCTCCCTCCATGGTGGTTTATGGCAGCCTCGACCTTCTCAACTCTCACGGTCTGTCATAATCAGCACACGACTCTCCCCTTCATCCCTCCTCTCTTTCCCTCCTCCACAGGGTTTATATAGAATAGAGAGAGGAGACCTCTTTCTCCCACGCGGCCCGTTGCATGGCCATTCTCCCTTCTACGACAACCAGCAAGGATGCTCAGTCATCCTTGCTATTCCCCTCCCCTCCAGCACGACCGTCACTGGGGGAAAAAGGGGGGAAATAATTAAAAATATTTCCCTTATTCCTAAAGCTTATCCTTTTGGCTTCCTAGGAGGAGGTTCCCACGTAACTAAACGGTTTTTCTTTTTCTTTTAACTCGTTTATGCAAGTGGAGATCAAGATACGTTGTAGATAATTTGAAAATCACACCGTCAGTGTATTTTTGGATGGTGGAATTCCCTTGCATGACTATCACATGGGTTAGAAATATTATCACAACGGAAATATTACATATTCACATGGAAAGCCTATCATTATTACTGTTGATACAAGCCCAATCGGGATTAGATGGAAAATTGGGCAAGATGATGAGGAAGGGAAAATATATAAAATACACTTTGGTGATAAAGTATTGACAGAACGATAGAGAAGGTATCCACATGTAAAAAGAGAATTATGGGAAATGGTGGCAGCCCTTAAATGTTATAAGGAGTATTTTATGGGTGCTCGTGTAGTCATTGAGACCAATTTTTGCCGGTATTTGGTATGATTACGAGTTGTGCTAGCCCAAACATTGCTATTCTTTGGTGGATTGTGTACATCAAATCTTTGAACCCTGCATTTCAGCATATTGCAGGAAGAGATAACCTAGTGGAAGACATGTTATCTCGAGCACACTATGAGAATGAAGATGGGATGATGGATGAGGAGGAAGAAGATGACTTTCTTGCGGCTGAAAATGATATTGTAAGAGTGAATTTAGCAATGCAAGGGTGTTGCTATAGCATTAATAGAAGCTTGGACAACAAAGAGAAGACACTTTAGATGTTTTGCATCTTGTGTAGAAATGTTTCCAGAAGACAAATATGGAGGAGAGTGGTTGAAAATTAGTCAATACCTTAGTACATTAACAAAGAGAGATGAATAGTTAGATGAGGAGTTTAAGAAGATCAAGAGGAAAGTCTCTGGTTTTTTCTTAAAAGATAGATACTTATTGAAACATGCTAAAAAGAAACAAGGTATGCCATTGCGAGTTTTGGGTGACAGAGCTTCACAAGTAAATGTTATGCAAGAATTTCATGAAAGCTTGTGGGTTGGCCATAGAGGTGTTTGGGGTACTTGTGCAAAGATCAAAGAAAGATATTGGTGGTAGGGTATGTATAAGGATGTTGCTCACTTTGTGGAAACATGTACAACATTTCAAATGTATTCATCTGTGAGACATCGGGATGGATTGCAGCCCACATATCCATTGCCCTTCATTTTAAGTGGGTGGTGGATTTAGTCACGATGCCTACAGGTCTTTGAAAAATGAGATATCTTGTACTTGCCCATGAAGACTTGACTAATCAAGTGGAAGGGAGAGATCTACGTACTAAGATGATGAATGCCTTGTGTACTTTTCTCTTAGAAGAGATCTTTTGTAAATATGCCTGTGTGGAAAAAATTACAGCAGATAGGGGTGAGCTAGATGTAGATGAGGCTCATGATTTCTTTCCAAGGTTGGGAATAAATCTTGCTTTAACTTCAGCCTATAACCTTGAAGGAAATGGAAAAAATGAAAGAGATCATCCACCTAAAATAACATATGTACTGCTAATTGAACTTAAGGTATTGATTAAGTCGGGTTAATAGGGTATGGCCCTAACCCAAGGATATAAGGGCTAACAAACAAACCCTTGGGGATCTTGCCAAGTCGCAATTGATCCCGGATCGAGTATTGGATGTATTTGGAAAGAAGGATTTGCTCCTTAGCAATTGGCAAAAAATAACAACCAATTGAAATGATCGTGCTTGTAACAAGTTTAGAGAGCACTATTTGCTTTGTTTACTTAAAGAATTAAAGGATGAAAAGATATCTAATGCTTCAGGTTGAATGCATGAAGCGAGAGGTAGCTTCAGTTACCCCCGGCTACCTGCCTGACCCTAACCAAGGGGGTTGTTAACCATGCCGTGAAGGTGGACTGAACCCGCCACGAGAGGCCTCTCCGTTGAGCACTACTTGGAGCAGGAGGACGCTTGGGTGCCAGAGGGGGACTCTGGCCATAAATCCCTCACCTTTCGGACCCTACACAAGAGGCCAATGTGACTCAGGATTGGATCTCGAGGCCCGCATACTAGTCTATGGGCGGAATCTTGGATTAGTAATCCCTATGGATTGCTGGATAGCCTTCAGGCGGATTATGGATAAGCCTACGAGTTGGACTTTATAAATGTATTTCAAAGATAAATATGATAAGTCTTTGAAAAGGAACTTGTTTGACATTGCTTTTCTATGTCAAGTGCTATGATTACATAAAGAAACTGGTGCGCCTAACAGGCTATTTAAGGAAGCTGATTGATGCATGTACAACTAAATGTGATAGGTAATTAGATAACTAAAAAAACTTGAGAAAAGTGCGGTGGATGTGGCCATGGGTTCGTCCTATGGATGGGTGGTCCCGGTTGGCCGTCAGGAACTTTTGTCAATCGTGATGGACAACAAGAAGATCGTTCAAAGGACACGAACAAAAAGGGCGTTGACCTAGAATCTAAGTTACAATAATCCCGGTTTACGCTGTTTTAGGGAAACGGAATGGGACTATACGACATCTCTCTCGTTTCCCATTCTCCTTGAACCAAGTGCAGCATGAATCCACTTTGGACCTGGCGTTTCTACGTAAAGTAGTTCGCTCGGGTTCCGAAACTAGTTGCCATTTAGGAAATGACCAATAGGGAAAACCCCGATTCAAGTCGGTTCTAAGTGGGAATGGCCAGAATACTTCTGCTACGTGGCAGACGTGGAAAGTCCTAGCTCTCAAACCCCATAACATTCCATGGGAGTACCGGGCGGAGCTTCTAGACATCCTTTCCGATGGACTACTAAGACGTGTCCTAAAGACAACAGGTGGATACGTTACACTTGAGGACGTACAGGTGGTAATCTAGGTGGTAAATTAGCAGCAAAACAATCTTGAAATTGGGAAAGGAATTGTGCATGCCTAGGATGCATCTGGATTTCTTTAGCTTTGATTTCATTCACCCATATTAAATAGGATTTGTTACTTTTTCGTAATGTACCTTTAGCTTGAGTATGGGTAAGTAATGGAAAATTATTGAGAGTGTGCATACCATGCAATGTGATCTGTTTTCCTTGAGAATGGATTTTCATTGAATGCGTAGAATAATCTATATCAGGATTGTATTGATGTCGCCAAGGCATTCCTAAGATAATGTCACTAGACTGCAAAGGCACAACTAATAAATTTCTTCATTGAGTATAATCACCAATTTTAATTTCTAAATCATGCACCTCTTGTGTTCCATTATATCTCATACCTAGGAATGCAGCCTTGATGCGATAATGTGTAGAAACAGTATGTAAATTTAATTCTTTGACCAATTTTACAGAAATAAAGTCGTGTGTATCTCCATCATCATGTAAAATAGTCTTTTCTTTACCATGCACAAGACATTTCATTGTTATTAAGGAATAGGGATTTGGCATACCTGGCAAAGTATCTGAAGTAGTACCAATGTTGTCATCGTCTTCCGTGAAATCCGACATCTCTTCACGTTCTTCATCTTCTATTGCTCCCAAGTAATTGATATGAACAATTGGCTTTTTGAATAGAAAATTGGCCGCTGGATGTCCAGGTTGATGACATTTGTAACAAACTATGGGTTTGCTTTGGATACATTATTGGTAATGGCAAGAAGTTTAGGAATGTTGGGATTTGACTAGAGAGATGGCTTAGGGTTTGAATTTGTGTTTGATGGCAAAGCAGGTGGTCGTGTCCAAGATTTACGGAATGAAGATGGAAGAAAACGACTTTGATTGAATCTTTGAAAATTTGAATTGAATTGTTTTGAACCAAAGTTACCATTAGTTTGAAATTGTTATGGTCGCTTATCTTGTCCTCGAGTTTTGTCTTCCGTGTCATGAACCAAGGAAATTGCATCTTCAAGAGTTGTTGGCTTAAACATATTGACCTCTGCATAAAATGTCCAAGTAAGCCAGACATAAACTTGTGTTTATGGGTTGCTTTAGGTACATCTTTGAGCATTCGTAGTTGCAATAAAGTATTCCAAAAACACTCAGTATATTGTGAAATAGGCTCACGATCTCTTTGTTGTAGAAGATCCCATTGTTTGATTGCTTTTTCATGGAATTAGGGTGAAAGAAAATTCTGCAAAAATTTATTTTGGAAAGTCTCCCAAGTAGTGGGACAATCAACGCTTTTGCGGACAACAGTACACCATAGGGATGCTCGATCAACTAGATGGTTAGTGACACATTTAATTTTGTCATTCTCAACATATGATTCTTCATGGAAATAATCATCAAATTGACTAATAAAAGCAAGTAGAATCTTTCCATTGTGTGATCCATTGAAAGTATGAAATGTGAAGTTTCTTTTACTTATCTTTGTTTCTTTCCGAATAGATTGCACTTCAAGTGTTGCATTGATCATACGTCGTATAAGATCTTCAAGTTGTGATCCGTCTTGGTCGGCGGTAGATCGTTGCAGATTGGCCAATTGAGCTTGCAAGGTTTGTCGTGCTCTTCGTTTCTCTTGAAGCTGCATCATAATCAAATCCAATTTTTGCTCCATCGTTGGTTTGGGTAGGTCACCTTCAGCCATAAAATCTTCCATGGTTTGATCAGACATCCTACAAAATTCCAAAATACCTCACACACTCGAAACCTTGTTAGCGGGATGAGTGTAGCTCAAAGTCAAGTTTACAAGGCTCTTTTTTTTTTAAAAGGCATTTTGTAGTATCTCTCCTTTGTGATTGTGAAATTTGATATCACGGTCGTCTTCCAAGAAGATAATCTTGTGTATAGACTGTGTTTTGCCAACTGTTCACTTGAATTTGGGTCTGTCAGTCCACAGGTGTGAATACGGGCTTCCAGAGAATTGAAAATAGGTTCGCGTGTAATCAAATAAGAATTGCCGCTATGGTAAGTAATTGGAGTTGAAGTTTGGAAGCTTTAGAGCCTTTGGGATTCTAAATCTTTAGTTTTTTTTTTTATAGATCATGATTTTTTTTAGGACAAGAGGATGCTATAGTCCATTTCGGTGACATGCAGTACATACTGCTGCCGCCGATGGAAAAAAAATGATGGTTTAAGCTTTTTTAAAGCTTCCCTTAAAGCTTTCTAAGATTATACTCCAAGCTTCAATGGCAATTGATAGAAATTTCTGATCTAGACATAAGAAATCAGTGACTTATTGTAGGAGCTTTCCGCGTGGTCCTTTGCTTGTAGAGGCCGATCCCTCGCGATCTAGGTGTATAGCAGGGGGTTCTTGACTGCCAGTAACACGCTGGTATCAACCGTTTCCACGAGACTGACTGTAGAGCTTGATCATTCCAGGAGCTCCGCCTTTGCACGAGATGGTAAGCGATTGGAAGCTCTCGATCTCAACTTTGCTCTGATACCACTCGTGCATAGATCAGATGCCGTATGCGCGCGTAGCGAGCGCTGAAAGGTCCCCAAGAACAAAAGAACTCTACTTTTGTGCAAAAAACAAGGAAGAAAGCTTGCACGACATGAAGCAAGAGACTAATTCGGTACAATTTTCCCCCATGCCTTGTGTGAGCGCTCCACAAAGCATGTATTTGATCTATTATTCATCTCCAAGATAAAAAAATAGCCCAATTTACAATTAGCACGCTTTAGCTTTTGTGTTTGCTTTTGTCCCACTAAAGAATTAAAGCTATTGGGCGCCCAAGGAGTTGGGCGGTACCCAAATACAAATATTTTAAATCGTACGCCTATGCGCATACAAAAATAATAAATAAATTTCAAGTGCTTTAATAAATAGGCGCGTCAAAATATTGACGCCATGCCTAAGATGCGCGCCCATAAAAAATGATAATCATTTGAATACACGCTATCCTCCAATGCTTCCTAACGCCATCGCTGCTTGCTTTACACATCAACTGAAGCATTCACAATTGTTAGAAAAATAATAAAATTAAACCGACAAAAGTGAATACCTAACAATCTTTAGCCACAAAATAAATAAATTGGTTAGAACTCAATCCTAACCTTAATTTATTACGAGTGCACACTCTAAACTCATAAACATCTATTAATTTAAATATGTATTTTGCGGAATCACTTGCTATGGAATCACCTACTTGCACATTAAATTAACAAGACGCCCGAAAAGGATAGGCGTCCCTATTGACTTTTCGCACAAAGAATTCACCTTGTGTATGAGCTCCGGCAAATTTTTTTTATGAAATCCACCGCAAAACCTCACAGAATCCACCGTGGAATATGCCCCCTAGCATCAAGAAGCACCCTTGGCTATCATTATTCCTGTGGGTCTGGGTTGGAGTGTTTTCAAGGTTAGCTCAATCCTTCTTCCTTTGTCTATATTATTAGTTCAATTGTCCCCTTTTAAGGTAAAAACTATACCCAAAATCTTGAAGGCTCCAATATAGCTCCATGATCCAAGAGGCATGATCCAAATTCATTGCTCCACATCCAACCATCATGTATGTCAATGAGTTGACAAGCTACTACAGAAGAAGAAGAAGAAGAAGAGTGAGTAGACGACATTGTGACATTGCATGTTCACTCTTGAAAAATTGTAGAAGGTGGATGTTTGACATTTGATTAGTAGAAATAAAGTCAACATCACTTCTTCATGTTTTAGATTGACTAGCAATGTAGGCTATAATCCTCCTTGATTTCTCTTTCTTTGATGCAGTTGAATAATAAGATAAGCAAGGAGGACTCAAGCACTCTAAGCTTAGAGAGGAGCATAGAGAACTTGCATATGGATATGGAGTGAATGGAGTTGAGATCATGAATGCCATGTGTCAAAGGAAGAGTTGGGGTAATATGTCGCACTATTCAACTACTTCTTGCATGCTAGAAGAGCCTTTGCAATGATGCTTATAGAAAATGGAAGAAATTGTGCTTGTCTTGAAGACTTGAAGAATAAGCATGCCTTTTATACATGTATGCATGGGTGGTAAAGAATGTCTACTTTTTGTGCTCATGAAGAAGAAAAGGGTGTTCCTTGACTTGCCAAAATGGGATGATGTTAAAGTTGGTGAGATTGCATATAAGATGGCTACACATGTAGTAAAGTTAGCCAAGCAACATATATTGGAGAAGACATAGAAAGTGAATGAAGAAAAGCTTATGGAGATGAATCAATACTTGTAGAAGGTGCCAAGGTTACACGCTAGTGTTCTAAGTGTGGACCCAAGTTCTCTTAATGAGAATACAACAATGTTTGCAAATATTCTCAATTGAAAAAGGTGAAGCTTATTTTTAGGAAGGTGGTGCTACTTTTGGAAAAGAGGATTGCATGGGAGAGAACAAGGATGTCGAAGAAGAGGAGAGAGGGATAACAGGGAGAGGATGTTGTTAATTATGGGGTAAGCTCTATCAACTCGATCGACCAGCTATTGTCACAATCCTTGTTTATGGACATTAGTAGTCCATAAGATTGGTGGAAACTCATTGCAATTTGAGGGTGTCTAATAATACAAGCTAGCATCCTCCATACCCATCTACTAATCGTGTAGTTGTAGTTGTAGTGCTTGCAGTGTTTGGGTGCCTCTTTTCCTAATGACTGTATGGACCTCGTGACTATGCTAGATAGTTGATGGTGATCATCATTATATTTATATAATAGCATCGATAGTTCTTCAATGACTAGGTCACTAACTATAGCAACGGCTAAATTTGAAGTGAAAGGGAAGGTATAAGGAAGGATACTTATATGCATAGTTCACCACATTTAGAACAAGGATCAACTTCAATAAAGGATAGTACATTCGAATATCATACAAGTGACTAAAACAATTGAATATCTCCATGCTAAATGTGTAAGGTCATGATATGATAATATATTTCTCTAGAGGGAAGCATGCATATTCAGTATCTACTTCTTAAAACCCTACAAGCAAAAAAAATTTGGCGAGGTGTTAAGTAGTGAGTTGCAAGGTGGCAACTTGCAAGAGAGATGCTTAGCTACTCGAAAGCCAATCAGAAACTTTGGCATCTAATGATGTTCATCTCATCCATATTCAATATATACCAACTCACTACTAGTTCTATATACAAGAAATTGCTAGAATTTGTATGCTATTTGCAACAACCATGGTGACTATGTTTTTCTTTGGCTACAAAGCAGCATTCCAGCTATACTCTAGTAGAATTGTAAAGATGTCATTAAGGTTGCAATAAGGCAGGTCTCTCTATGCTTCTATGCTTGAGAAGGTAAATAAGTTAAAACCATATTAATACAAGTAAAGTAATTAAAATATTCTTCACCCACCCTTTCTATGTTAAAATGGGATGATCAATCCAATTCCCTTCCTCATGAGACAAGTACACTCCATGTTTTCCTTCACTAAAATCTAAATTCCCTCTTCTTACCATCAAAAGCTTTAAATGTATTTCCATCATAGTTGACTTTCAATAAAGGGAGTTTCTTTTCATACTGATTAAAGTCATTTTTCTATCTTGGTTATCAACTTTTCCTATGTGGATTTGTTGCTCATGCGATTTCCCTTTGATATAGCTAGTGAGACCGATGTGAAACCACGACATTATTTAGCAAGATGGCATACATGGATCATAAAGCAAAAACCTTTTAAGAACTTCAATATTGCACATATCCATATGACTCATGAGATCTGTGACTTTATGCACACTTATGAACACAAAGCCTGAGAAAGCCATGTCTAGGTCTCTATATACTATTATCACAAAGATGAAGTGATTTGACAATTGGCAAGAGCATCTCTAGGCCTTTGTAGTTTTACCAAGCAAAGTTTGAATTCACAAGTTTGGTAGTTAATGCGATGCCATAGTATTTCAACTAGATAGTAACTCACAAGTCGCATAATTCAGCTAGACTTTGTATGGAACTCATGGTTTGATATGGGCTAACTTCAAAAAGGCTCTAAAAGATGAGTTTTTCTTAGAGGTTGCAAATTGAGTAACAAAGTGATCATTCTTAGGGTTGTTGGATGGATGGAATTTTTTTTTCTTAGAGATAGGGTAGCCTTTTGAATGTGCCTTTATTGCCAGCTCCCCCTAGCATGTCGATGCCTACGGATTGTTAAATGGCTCCAAATGGTGGAGGCCAGGCAGTTAATCCTAATACCATGCATGTGGTTCAACAACCAGTGCCTAATCGAATTGTTAGGCCAATGGAATGACAGGGTAATGATCAAGGCTACGAGTCGAGCGCTTCCAATGTTCTTGGCAAGGTTAAGGACATGATGAAGCATTATACCAATATGATTACGGAGCAGTATCGACAAATAGCCGTTGATGTCAACTTTCTTAAAAAACAACAAAATTTGATAGGAAGTAGATACCCAGATGAGGGTGCACCTTCGAGGTTTAGCTGCAAATGGTGTGGTGGGCAACATTATCCACGAAATTGCTCGAATGTCAAGTGCGACATCTATGGAAAATCTAGCCATTTAGCAGCCACTTGCTAGAGTAAGATTAGTTCCCTCCAGCGAGGTAGTCGGCAACCAGGGCCTGTTAATCATTGTGCGCAAGGGAATGATTCCCAGCGAGAAGACGGGCCTAAGCAAATACTCCAACGACCAAAGACTACAGTGGAGGAGCTGCCTAGTGGTAGTGGGGTTAGTTTGATTGAGGCTGTGCACGTTAATGACACTAAAACCTCTAATCTGCGAGCTGTCCTTACAAGAGGTCAAAAGGGTAGAGAGGCCGACAAGGATAAGCTTGTCGACGGAAACCCTAAACAAGGCGACAAAGGAACGCAAGTTCTAGATCCTGCCATGGAAGGGGGACCTCTGAAGCCCGTGGAGAGTAAAGCCGATGCTAAGAAGGATAAGGAACCACCGAGAAAGAAGGTGAAATTTAAAAAAGAAGCAATAAAGCTGGTTCAACGACCTAAAGAGCGGATGGTTTGGTGTGAAAAGCGAACTTAACCTAACTATCATGAATTCAATTTGGCGAGCTCTCTTTGCGAGGTCAAGCCAGATGTGAATTTTTTACAGCTTATTAAGCTTTCTCCAAGAGTACGCAAGGAATTTAGAAAGATCCTGTGTACCGGGTATATCGTAGAGCCTTTGGGTATTACGCGAGTTGGTGACGACTAGTTCAACCATGCTGAGAAGCATTGCCCAAGGGTTGCATCCTATGTCAATGGGATATTAGTAGATTATGCCATTGTTGACACGAGATCATCTGTTAATATTATGAGTTCTAAACTGATGGAAAGGTTGGGTCTTGCGATCCAAAAAGATACCTCCACAATTCTCAGAATGGCGGATGATAGTTTGAGACAGCCGGAAGGATGCATTACTAAGGTCCATGTCACTGTTGCAAATGTAGAATGCCTCTTGGACTTTAGGGTGATTCGATTTGCAGGGCGTCCAAGTTACCAAGTATTACTTGGACGACCTTGGATCTTGCAAGCGGACTTCCAAGTGGATATACCCATCGGTCGACTAATATTCGGCAAAGGTGCTTAGCGCGTGGTGATTGATGCCTATCCTGAGTCCCCACAGAGTGAGAGAGCTCCTCTATCTTCCATAGAATTGGAGACATTAGAAGATTTATCTGCCAGTGAGACATCATCAAGTGATGAGTCCAAAGAGGCATCCCCCACGGAAGACATCTATCAGATCACTTTGAACGAGCCGATAGAGGCCCAAGATTGTATAAGAGATACAGATGTTATTGAGCTAGACCTTGGTATGCCTGATGAGTCGCGACCAATCAAATTAGGTTCTATGCTCAGTTCAGCAGAAAGGGAGGACTATGTGTCCTTGATTCAAGAGTTCCACGATATCTTTGCTTGGAGTTATGATGAGCTGAGAGGCATTCCTCCTAGCCTGGCTATGCATACAATTTCATTGAAGGAAGGAAGCCGCCCTGTGCGTCAAAAAGTAAGGCGTATGCCTTTAGAACTGAGGGACGGTCTGTTTGAAGAGTTGCAAAAGCTAAGGAAAGTTGGTTTGATCTTCCCTGTGCAACACACGGAATGGTGTTCACCAGTTGTTATCAGGAAGAAGAAAAATAATCAAATCCGATTATGTGTAGATTTTAGAGAGCTGAATAAGCAAACTGTTAAGGACTACTACTCGTTGCCATTTATTGACTAGATTTTGGATTAGTTAGCGGGTAGGGAGATATATTCGTTTATGGATTATTTTGCAAGATATAACCAGATGGCGACCAATCTACCATTATTATCTGGGACCCATAGGCTGATTAGACAACATATTATGCATATGCCTCCTGCTATCTATGCAAGAGGGATGGGTCATAACCTCATGCATTTAGTTTAGGGCTACGAGCCTATTTTTCCTCCTTGGAAAGGAGCTTATGATTATATATCTGGACTCTTCTAGGGAGGGATGTGTAGGTGTTATTTTGTTTGATCTCGTTAGGCCAAGAGGGCCAATGTTGCGAGGTTTTGAATGCTTTATTTCGTTAGGCCAAGAGGGCCAGTTTTCTGTTTAGTGCAGGTGCGGCTAATGGTTTCTTGTTTGAGTCCTGTGCTTGACAGATTCCATAGAGCTTGGAAGGAGCCTTTTGTTGCGTGGAAGCTTCTTGTGGCCCTATCCAGGTGATATTTCTCCTTTATGAGTACTGTGGTTGTTGTGTTATATGTGTTTGTGTACTTGTTAAGGGGATTTTCTTTTCTTATTGAGGACCGGCGTCCAAGTCATGAAGACCCAGGATTAGGTTCAGTATGTTTGAGGGAGGTCTGAGTAGTTGTTGCCTCTTGTAAAGACATTGTTAAGCATTGAAAAACCTATTTTAGAAGGGAGTCCTAGTGACCCTGTTCTGCTAGCCTGCTAGGCAGCCGTTCTAGGAGTTCTTGTTAGTTGTGAGGCAGTTAGAGAAGCCTGCCGGAAAAAGAACAATGATGATAAAGGGAAAGAAACCCTGAATATCTTAAAGACAATAAATATATACAGAGGTGTGTAAAAAGGGGTTCTAACCCCTATCAAAAAAGAAAAGAAAAGAAAGGAAAATTTCTAAGTCCTTGATCATTGCCTTGCAAAGGCCTGGTAGGTTCCTGGGGACGAGTCAGACCCGGGGCCGATGCCTTGTCTTCCTAGGGGTGGCATCTTGCTGAAAGAAGAAATTAAGGAAGGTTGGAGTGAAAATTAAAGTGAGCGTCAAAAAAGGATTAAGTGTCGCCTTGCGAGGGCTTGGTAGGTTCTTGGGTACCGAGATAGGACCTGAGGCCGATGCCCTGTTCTCCTTGGGTCACTATGCTCAGGTCCCTCCTTTTTACATGCCCGAGTATGTCAATAAAATAAAAACGTGAAAAAGGAAATGTGCTACAAGAAAATACTTCTTGATCAGGCTATAGGAGTCCTTGCCCAGCACGAGCTCATGGTTGTGTTGTCCTTAGTTAGGTAGGTAGTTTAGACCACCACTTAGGGCAACCTCTTTAATAGTTCTTTTCAGTTTGGCTGTGTTGGAGGAGTTGGTTACTGACTAGCTTTGGATCTTCTATCAGATGATGCTAGGCCTACTCCTTGTGGATGTCATGCCTTGGTTCTCTCAGGGGGTAGGGTGAGCATTGTGCTGTGTTTAATATGTATCTATTTTGTATCAGCTTGATGCTTCCTTTGGTTGTTTATATGCAGATATGTTCGTGGATTCGACGGGCTGAGTCACCTTATCTCATGGTTGCCAATGAGAGCGGAATTTTGATGCCGAGAAGTGCTTAAAAATATCTAAAAATTACGAATATCAAGGGATAAATATTCAACGTCGAAGGAAACGGCTCGATCTAGGACGATTTTAAGTGCCAAAGTGCTTTAAAGGCGCCCGAGAGACACTTGTTGATTTTTCATAATTTTTTAGACAGTCGTGCAGGTTGACAAGAGTTACCAGCCAATGCAGGATACCGAGCCGGACACCCAGGATTTTTTAGAGCTCGATTCGGAGTCGGGACGGGGAAATTGCCAAGAAATGGTCAAGATTTTAAAGGGTGGCCACAACATGGACCAAAGGGGGGTGCCCTTTGGGGAAATTTTAACCCCCCAACCAAAAGGCATGCAACAACCAAATCGTGGGATGAGAGAGATGAAGAAAACGTGGCCAACAGAGGGCGCCGAAAATCACGCCATGGATGGATGGGGCTTCTCCCTGCCTGCAAACAACCACTATAACTGATCATTGCCCTTGCTTCCCTCCTGGATGCCAATCATATCGCCACCTCTCGTCCAAGAAATGGTGGTCTCTGTGAAGAATTCTGATTTCAATCTTTCTCTCTCCTCCCTCTCTCTCCCCTAAAGGCAGATTCATGTGGTGAAGAAGAAGAAGAAGAATGGATGGCGGATCCTTGTCCAATGAAGACCAGATTACTCCGTGGTGCAAGAGGAATGAAGATTGCTGATTGTGGACTGCCATGAGCATTAATGGTGGCTGGAAATCAGTCCCGAGATATGACAAATAAAAACCCGCAACTCGCAAAGAACAGTAATCTCATTTTTACAAAGGAAATTGATGTTTTATGCAATTTGCTTCATGAATATTTGTTTCCATGGGATGATTATGTATTATGATGTTGTTTGCAATGTCTTCCAACTGTTTATGATTAAAAAATCAGAAAATCATAAGTGTTTTGGATGAAATTAATAGTGTAAAACCCGTAAAACACGTGAAATATGGGAAAATTGGGTGTTTTTAAGATATAAATGGAAAATATAATAAGACACACAAACTAAACTTGTGTTTTTGCTTCAAATGAACCTAAGGGCCATAGCCCACAACTCATTTTGAATTTTCAGTCATTTAATATTGCAAAAAATACAAGAACAATAGGGAATATGGAGAAAAAATAGGGGGAAAATGGATTTTGAGTGCCGAAAATTAAGGAAAAATAAGATTCATGTTTGTGGATGTATGGGGGGTCTAAAGTATGAGGTTTAGCCTCAGTTCAGCCCTACTTTTATGTTTTAGTGAGTTTCTATTGCTTTTCATACAATGAAAATGTGGAAAATGAACCCTAAACCGATCAATGATGCACAACCTAAACGGGTGAGGGGGTAGAGTATATAAAAGGTGTTTAAATGCTGAATGAAATGATGAAAAGCTTGCTGACCTAGGAGCACGAGGGTTTCTCGGTGCTAGATTCATGCAACGCCGCATACGAGCGATAGTCAAAATCATTGAAATAAATGTTTTCCACATGTGCACCAATGCTGATTGTCTTAATTGTTTGAGCACGTGGACATTCACAATTTGCATGAAGCATGAAATTTAAAAGGTATCAGAAAATACCTTCTGGATGCATGGCAATTGCTTTCTAGAGACATGACCAACATTGAGTGAGACAGGTTGTCCAAGCTGTAGGCTAGGCCTTGAGGGGCCAATCCCCAAGGTGTAGGAGAGTCGCAGTGAGGTAGCGGCAGTCGGCTGTGGGAGGACCTCCTATGTTTGTACTTCGTGCTATTTGGCAATGTGCTAGGGACTCCCTCTGAGGAGTGTTAATTGGGTTAAAGTTGGACTACGAGACGTGATACAAATGCAAGATGTTTAGGAAGATGATGTATGTGTCATCCACGCTCCTGGTCCACGAGGCCGTGGGGTTGTTGAGTGCATGATAGAGGTCCGGCTAGTGCATGAGCCAGTGCCGGCCCATTTTAGGTCCCATCACCTAAAACATCATAAATCAGACCTTGGTATCCTAGGTCAACGTTCCTTGTTGTCAATTTACTTTGAGAAAAGTTCTCGACCAACCGGGACCACCCATTCGTAGGACGGACCCATGGCCACATCCACTGCACTTTCCTCGGGATTGCTTTAGTTGTCTAATTATCTACCACATTTAGTTTGACATGCAAAAACCAGCTTTCTTAATTAGCCAATTATTCACGGTTCCTTCACGTAATCTTAGCACTGACATAGAAAAACAATGTCAAAGAAGTTCCTTTTCAAAAAGTTATCTTATTAATCAATCTTTGGAATACATCATAATAATCCAGCCCATAAGCTAATCCATAATCTATCCCAAAGGCAATCCAGCAATCCACAGGGATTACTAATCCAAGTTTCTGCCCGTAGACTAGTATATGGGCCTCGAGATCCAATCCCGAGTCATGTCAGCCTCTTATGCAGGACCCGGAGGCAAGGGATTTACGGCAAGAGCCGCACCCAAGCATCCTCCTACTCCAAGTAGCGCCCAACGGAGAGACCTCTCGTGGCGGGTTCGGTCCTGTAACGTGTCCACTTGTTATCTTCAGGACAAGTCTTAGCAATCCATTGGAAAGGATATCTAGAAAGCTCTGCCCGGCATTGCCATGGAATGTTACGGGGTTTGTGATCTCGGACTTTCTGCGTCTGCCACGTAGGGGAAGTATTCCAGCCGTTCCCACTTAGGACCGACCTGAATTAGTGTTTTCCCTATTGGTCATTTCCTAACGGCAACTAGTGTCAAACCCGAGCAAACTACTTTACATAGAAACACTAGGTCGGAAGTGGATTCACGCTACACTTGGTTCAAGGAGAATGGAAAAGGAGAGGGATGCGAAGCTCAACCTCTCTGCCATAAGGCATAGTCCCATTCCATTCCCCTAAAATAGCGTAAATCGCAATTAGTTATAACTTTAGGTCAACACTCTTGTTGTTCATGTTCTTTGAATGATCTTCCAGCTGTCCATCTTGATTGAGAAAAGTTCTCGACCAACCGGGACCACCCATCCGTAGGACGGACCTATGGCCACATCGACCGCACTTTCCTCAGGTTGTTTTAGTTATTTAATTACCTAGCACATTTAGTTGGACATGTATCAATCAGCTTTCCTAATTAGCCCGTTAGACATTGGTTCCTTCACATAATCATATCACTTTGACATAGAAAAGTAATGTCAAACAAGTTCCTTTTTAAAGGTTATCATATTTATCTTTGAAATACATAAAGTCCAGCCCGTAGGCTTATCCACAATCCGCCCGAAGGCTATCCAGCAATCCACAGGGATCACTAATCCAAGATTCTTCCCATAGACTA
Organism: Lygodium microphyllum; assembly: GCF_053477565.2. Classification (NCBI taxonomy): domain Eukaryota; kingdom Viridiplantae; phylum Streptophyta; class Polypodiopsida; order Schizaeales; family Lygodiaceae; genus Lygodium; species Lygodium microphyllum. Next base: position 76,482,834 of record NC_141158.1, read on the forward strand.
GTATGCAGGCCTTGAGATCCAATCCCGAGTCACGTTAGTCTATTGTGCAGGGCCCGGAAGGCGAGGGATTTACGGCCACAGCCCCCCTTGGCACCCAAGCGTCCTCCTGCTCCAAGTAGCGCGGGTTAACAACCAATATGGCAGAGAGGTTGAGCTTCGCATCCCTCTCCTTTTCCATTCTGCTCAACCTCTCTGCAAAAGACCTCTCGCGGCGGGTTCGGTCCACCTTCCCAGCGCGGTTAACAACCCCCTTGGTTTGGGTCAGGCAGGTAGTCGGGGGTAACTAAAGCTGCCTCTCCCTTCAGGCCTTCAACTTGAAGCATTGAATATCCACTTATCCTTTAATTCTTTGAGCAAACAAAGCAAAATAGTGCTCTTAAAATTGTTACAAGCACAAATAATTCCATTGGTCGTTATTTTCAGCCAACTGCTAAGGAGTGAATCCTTCTTTTTGAATGCATCCAGCACTCGCTCCGGGATCAATTGCGACTTGGCAAGATTCCCAAGGCTTTGTTTGTTAATCCCTATATCATGGTTTAAGGCATACCATATTAACCTAACTTAATCAATACCTTAAGTTCATATGTTATTCCAATTTATTGGTTGGTCTTAATTTTGCTTCCAAGAAATTATCTTTACCTAAGAAAGATACTATTTTAGGACAATTATTCATCCTCCCGCAAGATAACTTGTGTAAGAATATGCCAATCTCATTCTGCGGAATAGGCCATTCCCTTGTGATCTAATCACAAGATCATGCGACTCTGCAACTTGTTGCACAAGTGTGGCATTAAATTATCGGACTATTCTATCCATCAACGGTGTCTTCTAATCATGATGTCATGATTAGATATAACAATCCGTTCCTGACTGCATTAGGCCGACATTATCGGTCCTAGGGTTCCGAGTTTCATCTTTTTAGTGAAAGATCCTTAGGAAAATCCCAGATCTTTTCTCGCAAGCATGTCCTACTATCCCTACATTCCGTGAATGTGGGCAAGTATTTAGGGTATAGGGGTTTTAGTTTTGGCAATACGTGTGACTAGGTAAATATCTTTACCGTTCTAACCCTAGTCAGTTCCTTGGGATACATTGCATTGAATTAACCCTTTTCTAAACGAGTACTCCGCAGTTTTAGGTGTTTAGGTTTATGCCAATTTAACCTGTCCACATGACTCATTGTCTATGTGTAAGTTGATTTTCAAACTCTAACCTTTCAATTTAAGATCAAGCATAGGTTAGGTTATAGCCTAATCCCGATTAATCATCCTATAACTTGCGAACAAGATTTATGCTAAAACATGGAGCCTTTTCTAATAATTATGCAGTTGAAAAAATGGTATTTATACCAATTAACTAGAGATATGCAACTTAAGAATCATATCATGCCTTGCAATTTCCTATGGATTATTAGTACTTTCCATAATGACTCATTGGCGAAGAAGATATGTCCTAATAATGCGACATGCAATTTATACTCCCATGACTAAACGAAGTGCACTATCTTAATTCCCTTTTGTAAAAATGGACATCAATCTAATTTTACTTCATTGCAATGCATAAAAACTACTTGCTAGAAATGCATTTATGCTCCTTTTATTTTGTTCGTTTTATTGAAAATTCTAATGACCGAACTCCTCCGTCGTGAGCTATTTTCTTTTAAATTAACCAAAGTATTTAAGACAAAAAATGCATCTTATCTCCAAAAATCATCCATGCACGATTGAATTATAATGACGTAAATAGAAATTAGGAAGAAAAACCTGGACTTGTGGTGAGATGTCCACGTTGATGTTAGGAGACGATCCTCTTGTGGCGGCGCCTTGTGCTTTCTTAGGAGCCATTGCGAATTCAGCCTTTTCGCCTTGGGCGCAGAGTTATGACCTTGTCCATCTCCTTCGTACGTGAACTCCCTTTGTGAGTTGGCTTTAGAAGACCTTAAAACCGGCTAGGGGAGGAAAAATTGACAAGAATGCTTTGAGGACTTGTGGGAAACCTCACGGGAAGGGAATTAGGTGGAATTCAAACGAAAATGGGTGGAAAAATCCCGAAGGGCAAGGGGTATAAGAACAATAATAGGGGCTTTTTGGGAAAGGGCCACAAGAAAGGATTAAGGGGCTTTGGATTGCAGGGGTGGGGAAAACCCATGAGAAGGGTTTTAAATCCCGGGGAGAGGGTTTTACAACCTTTCGAGGGTGAGGCTTAGTAAAGCCACATGAAATGTTTAATGGCCTTTTCTTTTCTTTTTTTTAAAGGTTTGTCAAGACCCCACGGGAAAAAGGGAAGCAAGGGTGTATAAGCCCTTTAAAAAGGGAATGTTATGTGGGGGGGAAAAAGGCTTAAGGAGCCCTTTAGGAGGGAATTTTGGGGGGGGGGGGGGGGGAAAGGGGCTTTACCGAGCCCACATGAACAAGAATCTACAAGGGAAATTTGGTGGGGGGGGGGAGGTGTAATATGAAGGATTAAATAGGCCACATGAAGACCCTTCAAGGAAACTTTGGGGGGAAAGGGGGTTTATAGAGCCCCCCCTAGAAGCTTCTAAAGCTTCTAAAAAGAAGCACATGGGCTTTGACTGGCGGCAACTACAACGTGTCGGCTCCTCCTCTCCCTCTCACGGTGGCGTCGATAATCTTCCCCTCCTTCACGACTTCACGACACATCGGTAGTCAGACTCTCCTTCTCTCACCACACCAACACTTCCCTTCTCGACTGACTGCGATGTGGGCAGGGGGATCTGACTGCAGTGGCAGCTATGATTGGTGAGTGGGCGTTGTCTCATCTTGCTTCACGGCAGCCCTCTCCCAGCCCTAGCTCTTCGGCAGCAACGTGATGATGTAGTGCAAAGTGATGGCTTCTCATGTCCACCCTCTCCACTCTCCCCTACGCAGTCCGATGATGTCCTCTTCATGCTCTCACGGCAGCACCTTCTCCTCCCTTGGTTAACCCCATACCATTTTTTTAGGTCAGGAGAGGGGGATCCTCCCTCCCCCACGCATCAATACGCATGAGCCTCCCCCCTTCAAGCTCCAGCAAGGAGATTAGTGGCTCTTGCTAAACCCTTCTCCTCCAGCACAACAGTCGGCTGGAGGAGAGAGGGATTTAAAAAAATTACTATTATCCTAACTTTTTTGTCCTCCAAGAGGAGATTCATATGGACAAAGTGCATTTTAGATTTGGAAATGTTACATTCTCTCCCCCTTGGAGGAATCTAGATGTCCTCGTCTCGAGATAAACTGGGGATATTGATGGTTGCGAGTGCTTTCATCTATCCAAGTGGCATCCTCCTCAGGATAATCTTTCCACTGGACGAGGCATTCTCTCAAGGTTCTAGATCTTAGTTGTCTCTCCCTAACATCTAAGATCCTGTCAAGCCTTAGTTCAAGGACTCCTTGACTAGGCATTACAATTTGTTGGTCATCAAGTACATGGTTAGGATTAGATACATACTTCTTCAATAGGATGATATGGAATACATTATGAACCTTTAGGTTCTCAGGGAGTTGCAATCTATAAGCATTAGGTCCTAGGCACTTGAGGATCTTGTATGGTCCACAATACCTTGGACTTAGCTTCTTGCAATCTCCTAAGGATAGGGAACTCTTCTTTGGACTTACGCAAATGAAGACCATATCTCCTTCCTCAAAGATACTATCTTGATGCTTCAAATCCGCGTATGCCTTTTGTGTATCCTTGGCAGCTTGGATTGTTGAGTGTTGAAATGACTTGTTTTTTGGCTAATTTTTGTTGTTTTTGAGAGCTGAATGGTTGATTTTATGAGATGATCAATTGGTTTGGAAGTGGTTTGAGAGTGTTTTGGGATGATATTGATTGTGTTTTGGAAGTTCATGTTGTTTATTGGTGGTTCTGTGATATTCTGATAGGTTCTGATTGGTTCTGTATACCTTTTGTTTTGCTCTATTTTGGTCTGTTTTGTTCTGATTGTCTTCTGTAAGGAGGGATGGAGTATTGATTGATGAAGATTGAGATCTTGTGAAAGCTTATTGAATGGTTTGTGAAAGTTTGAAATGGTTTGAGTATGAGTTATATGGTTTTGATGACCTTCTGTAACCTTCTGTAGGTCTTCTGTAGAGCCTCTGTTTCTGTTCTGTTCTGTTCTGTATTGTAGCTGTTCTGGTACTGTTCTGTGACTGTTCTGTATGCTTCTGTATGTGTTCTGATGGATGAGAGTGTAGCTTGGAAAAGTTTTCTAGCCTTGGAAAGAGGTGAGTACAAGTGGAAAAGAGCTGGAAGAAGTGAAAGAAGTAGCTGCTCAAGACTCAAGTGAAGACTAGATTGAAGTGACAGTAGTGAGCTATGAAAGGACACTGTAGTGGCTCTGGTGACTCTTCATATCAGACATACCTCTTGGGAATGGTATCCACGACCTAAGAAGGATTATTGAGGGTGATTTTTGAGAGATTATAGTGAGGATATGATGTATTATTGATGGAGAGAGAGAGACAGAGTCAGAGATAGCCAATTCTACTGAAACAGAGTGATTGTATATGAGAGATTGAGAGAGAAGATTATGAAGATATTGAAGATGAATATTATGTGATGTATTTCCATTCAAAGATGGTGTATTCCTTTGCTTTCTTTGTTCTATTGATGGATTTTATGAAGATATTGAAGAATATGGTTGATTCTATCAAATCCGTGGGAGATCTACATGATGCTGTATGAAGATTTGTTGTGCCTGGTGTTCTTTTCTTCATTGTGATCATATGAAACATGATAAACAAGCTTGTTGATGTTACAAGATAGATTTTCTTGCAAGAGAATTCCCTTTTCCTTGGTGTTCCTCTTGGGGCTCCATGTTTTTGGTGCGCAACCGGGGAATCTTGCCATCAACAAGCACCAGAAGAGGCTGAAAATGAAGGAAATGGCATTGCCAAGAAGAGAAGAATTCAATGGATGTTTGTAAAGTTCCTTCTTCCACTGAAGAGTTGGAATTTCTCATAATCAAAGCCACTTTCCACAAGAAATTCATCCCATAATGGCGGAAACACATCATCATCATGATGCATGCTCTATGTGGTGGACAGTTTCCTCTTCCTGTTGAAGCAGCAGAAACTTGCATCTTGGTGGCAAACTATTTGGGAATAAACTGAAGAGCAGAAACAGAGAGAATGACCATCCATGGAAGATTTGTCATTCATTGAGAAGTTTCCAGACATCATCAAGTGGAAGATTGTGAAGAAGCTTCAGGAGTCTTGGTCTGTGGAGGTTCACAGAGACAAGAAGGAAAAGAGTTGGAATTTGTTCGTGGATGCTCAACAGCAAGATACATGGGATGCTTGGTGCACTGATAATCTTCTATTTGTTCAATTAGCAACCCACTGGAAGTTGGTAGACAGAGTGTTTTTCACAACATACACTATTGAAACCATCAGAAGTTGGCATTACTATGATGATGGCACCACCACAATGCTCAGACGTATGCATTTTGACACCTTCAGAACCGAATACCTTCCTCTGTGCAGTGGAATGAAAGCAGAATTCAGGGACGTTGAAAAGAAAGAAGTAGAAGAAATGTTGGCAAGAGAGTCCTCCAGAGACTGAAGCCTTCTGTTAACCCTCTGTGGAGCACTAACAACATAGTGGAGCCAACCCCCTGATGAATGACACAATAAAGAGGCAAGCGTTAGAACGAGTCCAGAGGTACGTGAGAAGAGAGAAAGCAAAAATCAAGGCTGAGAACGAGCTCGCAGCAGAAGCCGCCTTTGACGCCCTTGGGAAACTCTTTACAGAAGTCCCAATGGCACATCAAGCCCTTCCTCCTCTTGCTGGAGGTCCACTTCCAAGCCAAATCCGTCTTGGAAATATTGATGAAGGCCAGCGAATGTAGTCCCATTGCCAGTTTTTAAGGGAGAGTACAATGAAGACCCCGATCTTCATGTAGCAGAGTTTATGGTAGCGTGTGTGGCTAACAATGCTAGAATCCCTGAGCATTGGTTGGCAATATTTCCTACCACTTTCAAGGGCGCGGTGTTTCAGTGGTATGAGAGACAAGCAGCAGGAACTTTTGGCACATGGGACGACTTGAAGTTGGCCTTCCTCACTAAATTCAGGCGTGAAGGTTTTGAAGAGTGGATGAGAGAGGAATTTATGAACCTAAGTCAGTCTTCTGGAGAAAGAGTGGAAGCTTATGTCTCACGAATGGAATCCATCCTGAGATGGACTAACCATAATCTAGATTATGGCATTCAGAAGGGGGTTTTTCTCAGAGGATTACAACCAGAAGTCCGTAAGTTTGTGGAGCTGCAAAGACCAGCCACACTGCAAGCTGCAACAGAAGGTGAAAGACTGTACGATGAAGTGGAAGCTAGATTAGCGATGAATACAGGAAGAGGAGTCCTACCTCCTCTGATGCCAGGAATGATGTACCCACCAAATGCAGTCCCAGGGACTGTCCCCTACCCTTACCAACAGATGCCTCCAGTATCACAGTACAGTGCATCAAATCCACAGTGGCCACAATCCATGCCTCAAATGATGGTTCAACCACAACAACAATGGTCCCAACCAATTTCCTCAATGCCAAATCAGCAACAGTGGAATCCTACCAACTGGAGCCAATAGCCAATAGTTCAAATAGGAGCCCTGAATCAGAACCAGAATAGAGACCCCTCTGTGCCAGCCCAACCCGTTTATGCAGTGATTACAGAGACTCCTCAAAACCCTACTGCCAGTACGTCCAGAGGAGAAAGCTTGAAGGGTTACTTATCCAACTCAGTTGCCAACATCAAAAAGGAGTTGATGGATGTGATTACAGAGCAGCTACAGACGCTGAAAATGAATACCACTAGCATATCCAACGTTGCAAGAGCACGAAGAGATGTGATGCGATCAAATACTTGGTGTGGTAAGTGTCATCAAGTAGGCCATTTAGCCACTGAATGTACACGCAAACCAACCATTCCTGGAGCCTTATGTTCCTACTGTTTGCGAAAGAACCATACAGAGGACATTTGCTCTCTAAAGGAGATGCATGATAGGAGAAGGAAGGAAGAAGACGCAAGATTCAACTTGCTGGAGTCCAAAATGACAACACAAGCTTGATATTGGACCCAAGCCTAGAGAGTTTGGTCCTAATTTCGGACCCAGAAGATTTCCCTCTCAAAGTTACAGAGGAAGACAGTCTGGCGGTGGTCAGAGATCAGAAGTGGAGTGTTACAGATGCGGAGAAAAGAGACACATCTCACCAAATTGTCCAAATCCCAGAAGGTCAGTGGATTACAAGCCCTTATGTAGTCGATGCAAAGGAGAAGGCCACACTGCAAAGGACTGTCCAAGCCCAGCCCCAATGAAAAACAGTGCTACTGATAGTCCGGCCAAGGCCCAAGATCCTACCTCTAATTTAGTGGAATTGGAAGTTGCTGCCATCACGCGTGCAAAGCTAAAGGAACCACCTATCCAGAAAGGAAATAACCCTCCAGCCAGAACAGTGAAGTTTAATCTTCCACCAGAAGAACAGAACAGAACAGAGCCTAACAGTGCCGTACAGAGCACTACAGTGCCACAGAGAGTTATAGAGACAGTTACAGAGACAAGACCAGAGGTCCAGGATACAGAAGAGGAGGACGTGCCACAAGTGGCAGAAGAAGTTCCTGTAATTCCTCTGTTGGAAGAAAGAGGGAAAATGAAAATGGATGTTGCCCCATTCCCTAACCGATTAGAGAAGCCAGTGGATCCTATTAAGGAATACGATCTAGTCAGAGATCTAGATACCTTTAAACCAAACCTCACATTCCGAGAATTATTGATGTTGTCTCCCAGTTGCCGAAAAAGGTTCAAAAGTATACTGATAAGAAGACGTGGTTTAAGGATTGCTTCCTAACAGCAACAAAGTCCAACAAAGCTCCAGAGCCTGTAAAAGAAGTGGATGTAGCTAACGCCTTCCTAGATCCGGGTACTCCAGAGACTGGCGTGTGGATAGAAGGCTGCTTTATTGCAAATGCACTGATTGATGGTGGTTCATCAGTGAACATTATGACGGATGTGACAATGAAGGATCTAGGCCTACAAGGTGTGCAACCCACCCAATGGCTCATCAGACTGGCGGATCAGAGCAGAATCAAGCCTTTGGGCATCCATATGTGAAGACTACAGTGGCTGGAAAAGATTATTGGCTAACCTATCTGGTGGTGAAGCCAAATTCTTATGGTACATCCTACCCTCTGTTACTGGGTAGACCATGGCTTTTTGAAGCCCGAGCAAGGACGGATTGGTTCAAAGGAACCTTGACCTTGGGTAGAGGGCCCAATAAAGTGGTGTTGAAACTGTATGGTTCTCAAAAAGGACATGGATCCACCTCCTTGGAATTATCTTCTGACTCCCCTAATGAGGCTACAGATGGAACATCAGCAGACGAAGATGCTATCAAACAGATCCTTCCCAAGAAAACAGTGGTACGTTCCTTAACAATGGATACTGTAAGCCGACTTCCAAAAGATGCAAAGCCATTATCAATGGGTGAATACTTCCTGCCTGAACCGGGAATGACTTCTGAAATCACTTCTGATAGTGAGATAGAAGCATGGATGTATTGCTCTCCCTGTTACATGGCCATAGCAGAAGTCGAGACAGAGGCAGAAGATGAAATAGAAAACCTGTTCTTCTCTTACAGAGCTCCTACAGAGATAGAGACAGAACTAGAAGCAGAAGCAGAGACAGAAGCAGAAGCAGAGACAGAGACAGAAGAGGATGAATATGATATGGACGAAGAAGGTTATGAAAGTGAGCTAGAAGAATCTATCCCACCTGAAGAGGATACATTTGAGGAAGAAGTTCCAGAAGCATTAGAAGTAGACGAGCTCATGCTATGGGACAGAATGGTGATGGTACCATTTGGTCTGGTAAATGGATCTTCTCATATGCAAAACCTTTATAAGGAATGGATTAAGAAGAACAAGCTGTTTTTCAACAGTGGCTCATGCCGTTCTCACCCATCCTTGCCAAAGAAAGATGATGATGATGCATCGTGCCAACAAGCACCAGTCCCACCAACCCAACAGGCACCAGAGGGTTCTTGTTATGTGACGTTCTTGGATGTGCCATCTTCAGAAGAGGAGTTTTCAAGCCAAGAGGTAATTACTCTTGAAACCAAACCCGAAACGGCTCTAATCCCATTTCAACATCTTAAGGGGCAACCTAAGTCTCCACCAAAAGAAGAAGTTGGTTCTAGTGGGACATCAGAAGAGGACACCACTCCCTTGAAGGAGTCGGATCTATATCCAGAAGCAGTCCGTGGAACCTTCATCTGTGAGGTAGAAGGTGAAAGGCAGTTAACCTTTGTGGATGCAGATGGCATTGAACGCCACTTGAAGGTGGGTAGCAGTCTCCCAGAAGAGGAGTTGTCAACCTTGTACAACTTGTTGAAAGAGAATTTGGACGTGTTTGCGTGGTCTTACAAAGACCTAACGGGGATTGATCCCACAATATGTCAACATCATATTGACTTGGAGCCTGATGCCAAGCCAGTACGGCAATGACAGAGGCGAATGAACCCGAATTATTCCACATTGGTGAAAGCGGAGCTGCTGAAGCTTCTGGAAGCCAAGTTCATCTATCCAGTGGCAAATAGTGAATGGGTTTCACCCATCGTGGTTGTACCCAAGAAGAATGGCAAATTGCGAATATGTGTGGATTTTCGAAAGCTTAATTCCAAGATGAAGAAGGATCACTTTCCTATCCCTTTCACATACCAACTATTGGACACAGTGGCCGGACATGAGCTTTATTCCCTTCTGGATGGATTCAGCGGATACAACCAAGTCCAAATCGCAGAAGAAGACCAATCCAAAACAGCCTTCACCACAGAATGGGGGACCTACGCTTATCGAGTGATGCCATTTGGGCTTTGCAATGCCCCTACTGCTTTCCAGCGAGTCATGATGGCCGCATTCCAAAATCATCTGCATGACTTTATTGAGGTATATTTGGATGACTTCTGTGTCTATAGTGTGATCCGTGAACACTAGGAACATCTGGAACAATGCTTTGACCGATGCCGGGAGTATGCGATTTCCCTCAATCCCGACAAATGCATCTTTGGGGTCTCTTTTGGAGTCCTATTGGGGCACATTGTCTCTGCACAAGGGATATCAACAGACCCTGCAAAGATCGAAAAGATCGTAGCTCTGACCGCACCCACCAACCTCAAACAGTTGAGGGGATTCTTAGGCCATGTGGGTTGCTACAGAAGGTTCATAGCCCATTTTGCAACAAAGGCAACCTCCTTGCACAAGCTTCTGAGGAAAGATGCAGAGTTTACTTGGATGGAAGAATGTGACAAAGCCTTCCACACTCTGAAGCAGTGTTTGATTGAGGCACCCATTCTGCAACCTCCTGATTGGACGAAAGAGTTCCATGTACACACTGATGCATCAATTGAAGGTTTAGGCGCAGTTCTCTGCCAGAAGGGTTCCTTGAAGCTTGATCAACCGATCTATTACACAAGCCGAAAAGTCACTGATAGGGAATGGAACTATACAGTGACAAAGTTGAAGTGCTTGGCAATGGTGTTTGCCCTAGAGAAGTTCCGCCATTACCTGCTATCCACCCACTTTAAGTTTTATGTGGATCATGAGGCCCTGTCCTTCCTGATGAACAAAGCAGATGTGAAAGGATGAATGATGATATGGCTCCTTTTATTCCAGGAGTTCGACTTTGAGGTGATTACTAAGCCTAGTCGTTCCCATGTTCTGGCTAATCATCTGTCACGTATCCCACAAACTGCAGACGAGGAGCAGGATGACCCAGACCTCCCTGATGCTTTCCTATTCCTGGTGGAAACTGTAATTCCCTGGTATGCAGACATTGCCAATCTGCTGGCAACCCAACAGTACCCTCTTGGCATTTCTAGTTGGGAAAGGAAGAAGCTCATGCTAGAATCAGCCCCCTACACCTTGCTAGGTGGTGCACTGTACAAGAAAGGCAAAGATGAAGTGCTCAGAAGATGTGTTGCAGGAAATGAGATTGGGATTGTTCTGAATGCTTGCCATGACGAGCCATGTGGAGGTCACTTTGCAGGAGAAGCTATAGCCAGGAAGGCTCTGCTAGTAGGTTATTGGTGGCCTACCATCCACAAGGATGCCTATGATTACTATAAAAGATGTGATGCTTGTCAAAGAATGGGGAAACCCACCAAGACAAGTGCCATGCCATTGCAGCCTATCCTTCCCCTAAAGCCGTTTGAGAAGTGGGGCATCAACTTCGTAGGTCCGATCGATCCTCCTACCAAAAGGAAACAGAACCGATACATCCTCGTATGTACGGATTATGTCACAAAGTGGTGTGAAGCTAAAGCCCTAAAGCGGGACGATGGTAACAGCGTGGCCCTGTTCATGTATGAGAATATCATCACCCGTTTTGGCAGTCCCTTGGAGCTGCTAAGTGACAGAGGCACTCATTTCCTTAATAAAGTCATGGGAGAGTTGACAGAGTTGTATAAGATCCGCCATCGCAAGTCCACTCCTTATTACCCCAGAGCCAACAGCCAAGTCGAAGTCACCAATCGCATCCTCTGCTCGATTGTGACAAGAACGATTGCCGCACATCGTCGTGATTGGGATGATCGACTTACAGAGGCCCTTTGGGCATATAGAACTTCCCATAAAGCAGCAACAGGACAGACACCATTCCAGCTGGTGTATGGTACAGAAGCTGTTTTTCCTGTTGAACTGGAATTACCCTCTTTGAGAGTGGCTATCAAAGAGTGTTTGGGAGATGATGATTCACTGCAATGCCGTCTCTTGCACTTGGAATGTTTGGACGAAATTCGTAGGATGGCTTTACAGTGCATGGAAGCCACGCAAGCTCGACGTAAGGCTTACCATGATAGCTTCATCAAGCACAAGGCGTTCAAAGAAGGTGATTTGGTCCTAGCCTATGATTCACGATTTGGCAAGTTTCCTGGCAAGCTCCAACAGCGGTGGATGGGCCCCTATAAGGTACTTGCCGTCAACCCTAATGGCTCTGTCCAAGTGCAGACCGTTCATGCCTCTGATGATCCCTTTCTGATCAATGGATCTCGCCTGAAGAAGTATTCCCTCCTTGGGGATCTTGACAATTACGGTCACTTGATCTTTTCCCTCGTTGGCACGGCACTGTACTTCTTATGATGCTACTTCTGATAGCCATTTTTCAGTCACTCTTGATGAAGTGGACGCAACCCTCTGTCCCCTCAAACCCCCCTTCCAACCTTGATCTCTTATCCTCTATTTTCCACCAGCGACAGTGGCGAGGTTGGTTCTGAAAAATGGTCTTTCTACCATTCCCTTGCTCAATTCGAAAAAAAAAAACTAAAAATATACATATCGGTCATGGGAGAAAAGGACTAAGGTCCCTGTCATGCCGACCTATTCTTCGAGAAAAGGTGGAAACACCCTCGGGAATAGGAGAAAACACGAAACAAGAAAAAAAAAAACAAATCTGTTATGAGAGAAAAGGAAGCAATTCCCTGTCATAGCAGGCCTCGTTCCAAGAAAAGGTGGCAAACACCCTTGGGCGAGAAGCTGGCTCTGGAAAAGGTGGCAACACCCAGCAGTCCAAAAAGTGGATTCATCAATTGATATCCCTAGGATCCAATTCCGAAGCTACCTCCCTTGGTACGCTGTGTCCTGGGTCTCTCTGTAGAGCATCTAACTGTCCTCTCGCAGACGACATGTCCTACCCAACACAACGTTCGATTTGAGGGCTACCTCCCTGGGTACGCCTCTTCAACAACGGATGACGCGATCTTCATCGACAAACAATCGAGTGATGTGAGCTTTCATCCTAACCGGATGTGGACGTGAGTATGGGTTGCCTCTGTAACTATCAACAATGAGTGAGACAGAGGGTGGGGCGAGTGACCAGTCTTTTCCCTTCAAATCAAATGAGAGGTGAGTAGTGTGAATGAAGTGTTGCACGCACGGGATGAGCCTCTCAATGCACAAAGCACGATTTGTTCTTGTGCACTGCACCATAAGGCTCCCTAGCCTTCCTTCTCGCACCGTATGCCAGCACAGGGCGGGATGCACCGTTGCACCATCGAATGCGCACAAGGCATACAACCTTTGCACAAGTGACTGTGAGGATTATATCAATGGGTTTCAGGAAAAGGCTGCCCTTTTGTATTTATCAACAGAGCGTGAGACAGAGGGTGGGATGAGTGTGACTGCAGTTTCTTTAATCAATTATCGAGAGGTGAGATTGAAGGATGTTACGATACTTGGAGTCAGGTATATTCCCATTTCCTTATGCACCCATGGGATGGGTCTTTGCCATCATACATCACCCTGTTCTGTACATTGCACTATAAGGCTCCCTTGCCTTCCTTCTTGCACCTATGCCAGACGGGTTGGACGCACTAATGCACCATCAACTGTGCACCCTGGCATACTCCTTCTGCACCATTCCCCCTTGTCGATTCCTCAATCGGGTACGCGATATGGGTTTCCATCCTTATTTCTTGAGTGATATTAGTTATGGGGCGAGTGACTGTTCTTTCATTCCACTTGAGTGACTGTGAGTTGAGTGTAGTATCCCTCATCGTCGATAAATTTCCTGCGATTCCTTCCATCAGCTACCTCCCTGGGTGTTGCCGCGTAGTCCCTACTATGAAGGACGTGTACAGCGAAGATGCCTTGGTACCTCCAGAAGCTGACAACAACATTGGACGTGCCATCGACACTCAACCTTGCTTCTTGACGACATGGGCCAAGTTTTTCTAACCCTACAACTTCTGTTTCTCAGTGATGTTCATGTTTTAAGTGTGGGGACGTTAGTGGATGGTCTGTGGCGTGGTCCTAGGTCCCCGTTGCTCGGTTAACCCTATCCATTAAGGTCTTAAGAGTGGGGACGCGTCCCTGCGCGTCTACATTGCCTACCCTTCTGCATATACCTTAACCTGCTCATGCCTCTATGCCATGACTTGTTGTTACCCTGATGGGGTCCCTTCCCACCCATCCGTTCATGTTCCACCCACCCTTAGGGTTGTTCCCTTGCAGTTTTCCTTCATTCCCTACTTTTGAGGTCCTGCCATGTGAACGCACCCTACGTTCACCGAAGTCCAAAAACAACCTTATAGCCCTGTTCCCTCCTTTGACCTGACCATTTTTCCTTTTTAACTACCCCTGTTTCGGTGCACGGTTTTTGTGTTATTAATTTTTGAAGCATTTTGCACATATTAGCCGGTTTTCCGTGTGAACGCGCTTTGCTTGCTTCGGAACCGTGATCTGATGTCATAGCCCTGACAACCTCTTTTTCCGTGATATTTTTCTTTTTTTACGCTGTGTCATTCCGATACACGGCTTGTCCAATATTAATTTTCCGGTTTTTTTAAGCCCTTTTCGTGCGTCTTTTTGACATTTTTCCATGTGAACCTGCCCTGTTTGCATCGGAATTCCAATTTGGTTTGACAGCCATGTCCCTTGTGTCTTCCCCCACCTTTTTTCTTTTTCCTCCCCCCTCTTTGGACTTTCGGATTTTTACTTATTAATTTTTAAATGAGTTTTTGGGTGTATTTTTGGTGTTTTTCGCATGTGAACCCCTCATACTTCCACCGGAACTGCGGTTTAACATGCCAACCCTGTGCAACCCCTTCCTACAGACATTTTTCCTTCTTACTACATGACATTCTGGCGAACGGTTCGTCCAGTATTAATTTCCGATTCCATTTTCGGGTTTTTTTTTTTGGTTTTTCCCACGTGAACGCATCTTATCTTAGTCGAAACTATGTTTTGATGTGATAGGATTGTCGGGCACGTCTTTCTACATAGTTTTCCTTTTTTCTGCACCTCATTCCGATGCACGGATTTTCCGATATTAATTTTTAATTACGTTTTTTTTGTTTATTTTTTGTGTTTTTTGCACGCGACCGCCCTTTCCCCCTCCTGGAACCTCCGTCGTATATTTTCCCTATCTTCCACCTGCCGTCTTGCTCCTTTTGGTTTTTACGCCATTTCGTTTTGACGTTCGGACTGGGAGTTATTAATTTTTCTTTATTTTTATGTGTTTTTACGCGCGCCCGTCCCGCGCGTGAATGCGCCCTTTTTCCATTTTACGCGTCTCCATGCACCCCGGTCGTGTCCGCGTGACCCGTACCGTCATCCCAGCGCCTTTTCAATCCCGTCACGGCAAATTTTTTTACCCCGCTCCGCGCACGCGCGCGGAACGGGGTATGCCTCCCCCATGACCCCCTAACCCTAACCCTTCCACTAACCCAACCCCTACCCCTACCCCACCCATTCCCCCAACCCCTACCCCTGCCCATCCCATGATCCCCTACCCCACCCTTTCCCCTACCCTTCCCCCCGGGCACCCTCCCATGGGCGTCCCCCGTCCATTCCCACCCCCCTCCCCCTATGGGCACCCCCCCTATCCCCCCTACCCCATCCCTTGGGCACCCCCCTCCTATGGGCCCCTGCCCTTTTCCCTATGACCTAACCACCCTATGACCCCTACCCTTCCCAGGGGCACCCCACCCCGTTGGCCTCCCCCCATGGGCCCCTGCCCATCCCCACACCCTTCCCTATCCCCCCTACCCCGACCCTCCCCACCCCAACCGCCTCCCATTTTCCCTCTCCCTTCTCCCTATCGTTCTCCCTCTCCCTCTGCGTGCTTCCCCCCTCCCCTCCTCCTCCATTCCCCCCTCCTGCTCTGCTCCTCTCCTACGCCCCCTCCTCCACGACGTGTACTCCCCCTCCCCGCCTTCGACGACGTGGCCTCCTTCCTCCTTGCCGACGAAGCGCCCTACCTCCTCCCTGCTAGCTGCCATTGCCCCTTCCCTCTGCGCCAGCGCCCTATTCCCTGCCCTGGTGCCCTCTGTCCTCGTCGTTCTCACTGGACGCCGCCCCGTTGACCTCCCCACCTCGACACCCGCACCCTGCCCCGTGCCATCATCGACAACGTGGCTGCCCTGGACGCAGACCGTTGACCTTCCCCCCTCGCTGCCACGTGCCCTGTGGCCTCCTCCTCGCCGTCAAAGTGCCGCCGTCCCCTCCTACCGCCCCGCCTGTCGCAGCGCTGCCCGCGCTCTCGCGGCGCCATACCCTCCTGCCGCCCGCCTTGTCGCCTGACACCTCGCCCTGCCATGCCCTTGCCACCTCCTCGTGGTGTCGTTGCCCCCTGCCCTATCCAGCCCCCCTGCCACGCCATTTCCACCACGTGTCCCTAACCCCACCCCCCTGTCTAAGCCCCCCTTCCCCCCACTAACTCCCCTTCCCACCCACTAACCCATTACCCCCCTTCTCAACCCCCATTCCTCCCACTGCAAACCCACTAACCCACTTACCCCCCACTATACCACCCTTTTCCACCACCCCCCCGTAACCCCCACACATGCCCTTGTTCCCCCCACTGTCACCAAACACACAACCTTACCCCTCCATAAGCCCCCATCCCACACACCCGCAACCATCACCTTCAACCCCCCTACTCCCCTACACAAGCCCCCTGTCCTACCCTGCAGACCCACAACAGCTCACCACACCCCCTCCATCAACCTCAGTCCCACCCATTGACACCCTCGCGACATCGCCACACGCATCGGTGTGTACGCACGTGCGGGCGCTGGAGATTGTTCGCACTTGATCGTACGTGGCTGCAGGATTTTGATCATTGGTTGCTGCCACGCAGCCTGTTGCTGGGTATTTTTTCCAAATTTTTAATTAACACACCCGTCAATCCTTTTTCCATTTAAATAACAAATTAAAAACACACAAAAACATTGAAAAATACAAAACAACTCATTAAAAACTCCTTTCAATTCTGAAAAAATCCAGAAAAATCTCGAAAACTTTCCTTTTATTTTTGCAACCCATGGCCATATTTTTCTAAACCTGTAAATTTCACAAAAATATTTTTACCCATTTTAAAATTCCAAAATCTTTCCAAATACCCAAAAATATGATAAAAATTCATTTAAAATGCTAAAAATTTCCAAATTCATTTCTGAAAAATTCCTAACCCTTTCCTTCACATTTTTGTTTATCTTTGGCATATTTTTCTCAGCTGTCATAATATTTTCTTTCACACCTAAATTCTTTCACACTAAATCACACAAATCCATAACATAACAAAAAAAAAACATTTTTCATCCAACACACCCACTAACCGTCTCGAAAAAAATCCAGATATTTTTGGATTGAGGAGAGCACATTCTTTGCATTTTCATACACCCACTACCAGGTATTTTCCTTTTATTCGTTTTTTTTAAATAAAAATTAAAAAAAACACACAAGCTACCCCAAAACCCACGATTAATATAAAACTAAAAACAAACAACCACGGAAAACAACAAAACATACACAAACAAACAAACCAATATTTAACATAAATCAAACCTAACTACCACCATGGCACACGCATTCGCGCTTAATACACACATACTTTTTAATTAAAATGAACCCGTCGTTCACTTAGCACGCTCTAGTGCGCTACAGAGGCACTTTAATTTTTAATTAAAATGAACCAGCCGTCACAAGAGCACGCGGTGGCAAAAAAGCGCTCCACATCACCTTAATTTGTAATCAATGAACTTGCATTTAGAGACCCCGTCTGGGTATCGAAGTCCGGGATTCGAATTAAAGCACCGTTTTAACCTAATAATTGGTAATTAAATTTATAATAAGGAACCGCTATTTTCTTGCTAAGGTTTATCACTTAATAAAAATTCACCCATTTCTTAATAATTTATTAAAATCAACCCTTCATTAAATTAATTCCCCCTCGCTCCACTTCGTTCCCCTTTTTAACGAACCCGTTTCGTGGGATGGGTATGCGCAGTCATTAGCGTTATTTCCATGGTCAAACACTAGTTTATCCACGATGTCGTCTTGATATGTGTCGGATGTGGTATTGTTTTGGTTTCCTGTCTTTGTTACGGTTAAGGGTACGTTATGCAGTTTTTTCTTTTCTTGCCTAATACGGGGTTCTGGGTGTTTGTCTGATGCATAGCATGAAGCTTTCAATCGCATTTGTCTCAAGGTCATGTCAAATTTTTTCTAGGCTGTGGTTTGCTTGGGGTTAGTTGGTCGAGTCACGTTTTATTGTTTTGGTTGTTCTCTTATCCTTGGATTTTTGTCTGTTGCTTTGCGGGTATTCTCCTTGATTGTCTGTGTTTGTGGTGTGTGTGTAACCATCTGAATGGTGCCTTCTCACGCTCCTCCCCCTATCCAGTACATCCCATTAGTTAGTAGGGATTACTCTTCCCTACTTACTTTTGAGCCTCTCACGAAGGCGGGACTTGCTGCTTTTGTGGCTACTTCTTTTCCATTGCTTCCAGAGGATCCGTCGTTATGTGATGAGTTTCTGGCCTCTTACAGCAAGAAGAAATGACTAGTCCAGGGAATTTCTATGACTTTGACACCTTGAGGCTTAGGGAAGGCTTTGTCTCTACCCTCCAAAGGTGAACCTTTTGTTACCACTCGTCAGCTTTTCTCTAATGAAGAGATTCTGAAGCTGTTGCAAAAGCAGACAAGGGAAATGCTGGATGTTAAGAAGGTGATCAACTCTTCAAGAGTTTCCTTTTCTATGATCACTAATCCCGTATGGAAGACGATCTGTCAGTTTCTCCAGGACAGGTTTATGCCTGCCAAAATGCCATCCCAGTACTTATCCAAAGAGCTTTTCACAGCTTCACGGATGGTGTTGAAAGGAGTTGCTATTGATTGGAGCACTTACCTCCTCACTAAAATGGATCAGCATTTCGTCAAAGTCACCAGGGGTAATGTTACCAATGTCACATATGGATCATATTTGTCTGCCTTCTTGACCTATTCTGGTTTACAGAAGACTGTGCCTCCACCTCCTCCATTAGATCTTGTACCTCCTCCTCCACCTTCAGATGAGTCAAAACCCATTGACATAGAGGATGATGATTCTCCGCCTCCCCTGGTCATCCAGCGCAAACGCTTGAAGAGGGTAGTGGATAAAGCTCCTTCCGTACTTCCTTCAGTGCCCATCCCTGCTACCTCTGGCAGTGATCTTCCTGGGTATCTCACTTGTAATAACCTATTCAGAGCACATCGCGAAGGATCATTGGACATATCAGTTCCCTCCCTGCACAGTCTAGTCTCAGGAGATGCAATTCCTTTCCTCTGTAAAGATATTCAGGGCTCCATTGAGTTGTCAGTGACAGCCTGTGTTCAACAGCTGTACGCGTCCTTTTATGAAGAGCTCATGCAGTCTAAGGCCCAGTTGCATAAGGCAACATCTGAGTTAGCTTCTGCTAAGGATACCCTAGCAGATTTGTTTAAGCAAATGGAACAACAAACCCAATTGGTTACAACCCAACGAGATGAGATCTCTTCTTTAAAGCTCCAGTTACTAGAGGCTCACTCCCAGGTTACTAGCCTTTCAGAGGAGAAGGAGAGGATGTCCAGAGAAGCGAAGGAGTTCCAAGCTCTCTTTGATGACAAACTTTCAGCTTTACAGATTGCTAATGACACAGTGGCAAACCAAGCCTCCCAAATCCAGCAGTTGCAAGATCAACTGGCAAAATCCCGCTCTGTTTCTCCAAGCCCTAATGTTCCCTTGATTCCTTCTCTTTCACAGCAGGACTTGGCTGCTCTTCAGAGACAAGCTACTTTGTGTCCTCTATTTCAAGATAAAGTGGAAAGATTGCAGTCCAGAATGGACTTGTTATGGTCTACATTTGAGCAGTTTCAGGAATATGTCTTACCAGACCATTCTTTCTTTGTCCACTACCACTTACAGAAGTTGGTCTTCTACATGAAGCTTTCCACGATGGATTTACCTCTTCCAGAGGATGGATGGAGTGGGGCTTGGTCTGCTGAGTTGCTGACAGAGGTAGTCAGAATGGTGTTTGAAGATTCTGTCATGCCAGATACCATGTTGATGTCATACATGTATCTACGAGGAGACTTGTTAATTCCAGATGAGGTGGATATGGCATGGTATGTGGGGGACGTGGTTCTACAAGCTGTTTTGTATGTCAACCATTTGGAGTTGCGCATAGCTGACATGTTCCAGAGTTTCTCCTCCAAAGTGGCTAATTGTCATGATAATTCGTGGCATACCATGATTGATTCTATGGTCCTAAATCAACGACAAAACACAGCTCCTACCTCTGTCCAGAGTACTAATCAACTGAGGGTGGATCTCTTAGCTTATCTTTCAAAACATAATCCATTTGATTCTACCTTCTTTGATGCCTATCATAGAAGATCTCTCTTAGGACCTTCTGTTCCTACCCTCCTCTATTACCAACAAATGGCTCACCGATATGCTATATATCTTTCCCTTTGTCAATCTAATTCCACAATTATTTTACCCCTTCTTTTCCAACCTTCATCTTTCCTTCAAATTTCCATTTTTACATACTATTTCTTTATTGAGGATAGAGTATTTTCCCCTTCTCCACCCTGTTCTTCTCCCTCCATTCATGTACCCTCCACATTTCCTATTTATCAGTTAACACCCTTCCTTAGTGATTCCCTCCAAATTTCTGCCACTCCTTCTTTAAACTTTTCTTCCTTTTATGATTTTTCCTATCCCTCACTTCATCCACTTTTCCTTATTCCACTACCCTCTCCTAACACTTCTATATCTCAACCACCTCAGTTGGTTAGTGACTATGACAGGTTTGATAATCAGATTTCCAGAAGAAGGGGATGGAGTTCGGATGATTCCCTTACATGACCTCAGATCAATTGGCCAATAATTCCAGGAGAATGGACAGCTTCCAGTCAAGCTTATCAGAACTATGTTCATTTTGCTCAACAGTATTCACAGTCTACAGATCCTTTGGTGAGATTAACTGCTCACTTTGCTTGGTACCTGGCGTATATGCATAGGCACTCTCATAATGATTCCAAGCCTATTCCAAAGTTGTGCATGAATGTCAATGTGAGCATTGATTCCCAGCAACTGGATATATTGTATTTTCATGCCCTTTGTTTGCCTAGCAGATACCTGGTCCTGTTGGAAATGATTTGCTGTCTTCAGTTTTTTCAAAATCCTCCCAAAAACTTTGTAGATGAATCCTTGTCTATGGATCGTTTCCAACAACATCAATCTTTCAAGAGGGATCATCTTCATTGATACCTTTCCAATGTATGGTGGATGCTTTTTAATGAAAATCTCTCTTTTTGAAGGAGTCATTCAGATGGTTGTGTTGTGTGTTGTGTTTGTGTTGTGAGTTCATTTCTGTAAAACGAACGTGGTGGTTTCCTATTGGATTTTGTGTGCGAGTTACATTTTGGAGAATTGTGGTGATGGGGTCGTGGTTGGAGAGTTGAAGCTTATGCTGATGAAGAAGAAGAAACCTCTTATATCCTTTACAAATTTGTTGTGATTTTTTTAGTTTGATCAGAAGTGTTAATGTATAATGGGTTTTCCTTTCTTTGTATTTTTATCTCAGATACAGGTTATAAGTTGGGGTCGTGGTGGATGGATTCTTTTTGAAGAAATATTGAAGATCAAAGTTGCCCTTTTAAATGAACTTGTATTCCCTTTTTCCTGGGTCGCGAGGACGCTTCCTTATTAAGTGTGGGGATATGTTGAGTGTTGAAATGACTTGTTTTTTGGCTAATTTTTGTTGTTTTTGAGAGCTGAATGGTTTATTTTATGAGATGATTGATTGGTTTGGAAGTGGTTTGAGAGTGTTTTGGGATGATATTGATTGTGTTTTGGAAGTTCATGTTGTTTATTGGTGGTTCTGTGATGTTCTGATTGGTTCTGTATACCTTCTGTTTTGCTTTATTTTGGTCTGTTTTGTTCTGATTGTCTTCTGTAAGGAGGGATGGAGTATTGATTGATGAAGATTGAGATCTTGTGAAAGCTTATTGAATGGTTTGTGAAAGTTTGAAATGGTTTGAGTATGAGTTATATGGTTTTGATGACCTTCTGTAACCTTCTGTAGGTCTTCTGTAGAGCCTCTGTTTCTGTTCTGTTCTGTTCTGTATTGTAGCTGTTCTGGTACTGTTCTGTGACTGTTCTGTATGCTTCTGTATGTGTTCTGATGGATGAGAGTGTAGATTGGAAAAGTTTTCTAGCCTTGGAAAGAGGTGAATACAAGTGCAAAAGAGCTGGAAGAAGTGAAAGAAGTAGCTGCTCAAGACTCAAGTGAAGACTAGAGTGAAGTGACAGTAGTGAGCTATGAAAGGACACTGTAGTGGCTCTGGTGACTCTTCATATCAGACATACCTCTTGGGAGGGGTATCCACGACCTAAGAAGGATTATTGAGGGTGATTTTTGAGAGATTGTAGTGAGGATATGATGTATTATTGATGGAGAGAGAGAGACAGAGTCAGAGATAGCCAATTCTACTGAAACAGAGTGATTGTATATGAGAGATTGAGAGAGAAGATTATGAAGATATTGAAGATGAATATTATGTGATGTATTTCCATTCAAAGATGGTGTATTCCTTTGCTTTCTTTGTTCTATTGATGGATTTTATGAAGATATTGAAGAATATGGTTGATTCTATCAAATCCGTGGGAGATCTACATGATGCTGTATGAAGATTTGTTGTGCCTGGTGTTCTTTTCTTCATTGTGATCATATGAAACATGATAAACAAGCTTGTTGATGTTACAAGATAGATTTTATTGCAAGAGAATTCCCTTTTCCTTGGTGTTCCTCTTGGGGCTCCATGAATGTCCTGTCTTATTGACTTTATTTGGTCATCCATCTCTTCCAACATGTGCCTGACATTCATGACCGTACAATGCTTGGAAAGGGGTCATCTGAATGCTTTGTTGGTAAGAAGAATTATAGGCAAATTCAACCAAAGGCAAGTATTGAATCCACCTTTTCGGTTCATGACAGTAGTATGCCCTAAGCATATCCTCGATGACTTGATTGACTCGCTGTGTTTGTCCATCTGTATGGGGATGGTAAGCTGTGCTAAAGTAGAGTTGAGTCCCAATGGCTTCAAAGATAGCTCTCCAAAAGTGTGATGTGAAGAGAGAATCACGATCACTAATGATTCTTCTGGGTAGCCCATGTAGCTTGAATATCTCCTTGATAAACAATCTTGCAATGTTTGATGCTCTATAGTTTGTCTTTACTGGAATAAGGTGTGCAACCTTAGTAAGCATGCCAACCACGACCATGATGGAGTTGTATCCCCCCTGAACTTGGGGTAGGCCAACATCAAAATCCATACTAATGAATTCCCATTTCATTTGGGGAATGTCAAGCGGTTGCAATTTTCCTGGCATCTTGACATGTTTGGCTTTGATACGTTGACAAGACAAACACTCAGCGATATATTTGAGAACGTCACCTTTAAGCCTCTTTGAATGGTAGCTCTTCCTAACTGCATTGAGAATCTTGGCATAGGAAAGATGTCCTGAGAAAGGGGAATCATGAGCTTCCCACAATATCTTCTGCTTAAGTGACTGAATTTCCGGTATACATAGCCTCGTTCTATAGTAGACAAGTCCACTATTGATAGAGAATTCATGATACTTAACCAGTAGTTTTTGGTCTTGATCCTTGATAGAGATCTCCCTTAGCATCGTTTGGTAGGCTGGATCATGGCATGCTTCCTCTCTAGCTAACTCAAGTATTGGATTGTTTGGCATAGATACCTTCGTAGCTAGAGATCTAGCTGTTGATGGATTTTGCAAGATTAGAGAATTAAGGAATGCCTTGCGACTGAATGCATTGGCAACTACATTCTCTTTTCATGGTCGGTACTTGATTTCAAAGTCATACTCCTCCAGCACTTCAATCCACCAACATTGTCTCATGTTGAGCTTGTTCTGGGTAAAGATCCACTTGAGACTCTTATGATCAGTCACTAGAGTAAACTTGTTACCCAACAGGTAGTGTCTCCAAAGCTTTAGAGCATGGATGACAGCTAACAATTCCAAATCATGGGTAGCATAATTATTCTCATGACTCTTTAGTTTCCTTGAAGAGTATGCTACAGGATGACTTTCCTGCATGAGCACACATCCTAAGACTAGTGTGCTAGCATCAGTTACTACCTTGAACTCCTTATTGAGGTCTGGAAGTTTTAGGATAGGTGCTGATACCAAACTCTGCTTCAACCTATCGAAGCTAGTTTGTTCGAGAGTTGACCATGTAATGGAAGTTTGCTTCTTCAGTAAGTCCGTCAGAGGTGCTGCAATCAAAGCATAGTTTTTTATGAAGAGCCTATATCATCCTATCAATCCAAGAAAACTTCGTATTTCTTTGACAGTTTTTGTTGTATTGGCCATTCTAGCACATCTCCGGGTCTACTAAGATTCCTTCCACTGATACAATGAATCCCAAATATTCAATCTGACGCTTGAAGAATGCGCATTTCTTCATCTTAGCGTACAACTTATGTGACCTCATTGTCTCAAGGACAATCCGAAGTTGGGGTTCATGCTCTTTTTTCTGTTTAGAATAGACTAGAGTGTCATCAAAGAAGACGAGCACAAAGTCATTAAGATATGGCCTAAAGATATCCTGCATTAACCTGTTGAAGGTGGCAGGTGCATTCGTAAGCCCGAATGACATAACTAGGAACTCAAAGTGCCCATATCTTATGTTGAAGGCCGTCTTTGGGATATCTTCTTCCTTGATCCTTATCTAATAGTAACCTGACCTGAGATCAATCTTAGAGAAGATCTTTGCACCCTGAAGACAATCAAGAAGCTCATCTATTCTAGGAATAGGGTACTTGTTTTTGACAGTTGATTGATTCAACCCTCTGTAATCAATACATAGACGAAGTGTTCCATCTTTCTTTTTCTGGAATAGTACTGGAGCTCTCCATGGTGAACTGCTAGGATAGATGTAGCCCTGATCTAGCAGTTGCTTGCGTTGTTCCTTCAGCTCAATTGCTTCCGGGATGGACATTCTATAAGGTCTCTTTGCAATTGGTGCAGCTCTTGGTACTAGCTTGATCTCATGATCCACTTCTCTTTGAGGTGGGAGTTCTATCAACTCTTCAAGAAATACATCCGCATATTTCTTTAGCCATGAAGATCCTTCACTAGACTCCTGCTTCTGATCTAACTTGTTCAGCTTTATCAACTAGATAGGTAATCCTTTTCTGACTCCTTTTATGATCCGAGACGCTTTAGCCAATTGAATTTTTGGATTTCCAGCCTCACCTGGAGTTGTGACCAATTCCCTTTCAGAGTTTCGAAAGGAAACTTGGCCCTTTCCACAATGAATGTGGGCGTCATTAGGTTTAAGCCAATCCATTCCGAGTAGACACTCATGGATACCTAGACTCATGACTCTGAATTTGATCGAAGTCGTCCTTCCTCCCAGAAAGAATTCCACCTTAGCAGTTTGCCTAGTACAAGTAACCTCACGACCATTTGCCAATTCCACAAGCAAGATAGGTGCTTCTATTGTGGCTATTCCTAATATTTTTGCACAAGCTGGTGAGATAAAGGAATGTGTACTGCCACAATCAATCAAGGTCTTGAAACTTTTACCTTGGTAATCCGACAGTGTCTGAAGCAGTGATCAAAGTTCTTTAATTTTTTTAGTGGAAATATTACACTTCTCTCACGACGTTCTCTCGCCACGATTTGAAAAATCGATGAAGCTTAAGCAAAGCTAAGCTTTTTATAAGCTTAAAGCTAATCTTAATGAAGTTTATTACTATTCTGTCTGAGAAAAAAAAAGTCTTCATGAAGGATTTTCCCGCGTGGTCCTCCGCCTGTAGAGGCCGGTCCTTCACGATCCAAGTGCGTAGTAGGGAGTTCTTGACTACCAAGCACATGCTGGTATTGACAGATTGTCGTGAGACTGACTGTAGAGCTCGATCGTTCTAGGAGCTCCGCCTTCATGCAAGATGCTAAGTGATTGGAAGCTCTCGATCTCTGAGCTTTGCTGTGATACCAGTAGCGCACAGATTTGATGCTATATGCACACGTAGTGAGTGTTGGAAGGTCCCAAACAACAAAAAAACTATACTTTTGCACAAAAAACAAGAGAGAAGACTTACATGGCATGAAGCAAAAAACTAATTGGGTACAATCTCCCCCCATGCCTTGTGTGTGCGCTCCACAAAGTATGTATTTGATATATTATTGATCTCCAAGCTCAAAAAATAGCCCAACTTACAATTAGCACACTTTAGCTTTTGTGTTTGCTTTTGTTTCACTAAAGAATTAAAGCTATTGGGCACCCAAAGAGTCGAGCGGTGCCCAAATACGATGTCTAATACAAATATTTAAATCGTGCGCCCATGCGCATAGATAATAATAAATAAATGTCAAGCGCCTCAATAAATAAGCGCGTCAAAATAAATATTAGTGCCACGCCTAAGATGCGCACCCATCAAAAATGATAATTTCTTCTAAATAACTTGAATATATGCTATCACGTAGTGCTTCCTAACGCCACCGCTGTCTGCTCTACACATCAACAGAAGCATTCACAATTGTTAGAAAATAATAAAATTAAACCGATAAAAGTGAATACCTAGTAGTCTTCAGCTACAAAATAAATAATTTGGTTAGAACTCAATCCTAACCTTAATTTATTATGAGTGCGCACTCTAAACTCATAAACTTCTATTAATTTAAATATGTATTTTGCGGAATCACCTGCTATGGAATCTCCCACTTGCACATTAAATTAATAAGACGCCCGAAAAGGATAGGCATCCCCATCGACTTTTTGCACAAGGAATCCACCTTGTGTATGAGCCCCAAAAATAAATAAAATTTTATGGAATCCATCGCAAAACCTCACGGAATCCACCGTGGAATATGCCTCGTGGCATCAGAACCATATAGCTAAAAAAGAAGGAGAGGAATACCAATGAAGCCCAAGTCAAAAAGTAAATAGAGAAGGTCATTTTGACCATGTGAGAAAAGTGAAAGAGAAGGCAAGCTCAGAAAACGAAGGAGAGCACTGAACATTCTAGCAAGGTATACAGAATGTTCTAGCAAGAAAGTGAAAGGTGTAATGTAATTCATTTTATAATAGAGCATGAGGATCCATCCTGTGAAAATTGTAAATGTTAAAGTGCAAGAGAAAAATAACCGTGAAAAGAAGGAAGATGTGAGGAAAAAGGACTTTGGCTTAGATGGCTAGTCATGTAAAAAAGGGGATGGGAGCCCAAAGGGATGAGGGCATATATAAAAGGTTAAACGTTAATGGAAAAGATAATTCTTGGTGTGTGGCTAAAGTGGCTCTGTTCTTCTCTTCTTCTCTTCTCCTTACTTGCTGTTGAGACTTAGAACGGGCTCGCAAATAGCTATAGACACTAGCCAAGCCTCTATAACTCTCATAAAAGAACCCCACATGGCCTTGCAGTGGCCAGGAGCATCTAAGGGACACACTACCCTAATCCTTACTATAGATATTGTGTTTGTAGCAGAACGTAGTCTAGTATTAGCTCTTCCTTACTTCTCCAAGGGAGATCCCACACATCTTGGTATAATATACCACGTAATATAAACATAAATGAGGCACCCCTCTTGCTAATAGCCATGGCCCCACTGTAACTCTTCTACACCGAGAGCATTGGCCCCTCGATGCACTGCTCTAACACAAAGAACACACGAAAAATATCCACTCTTATATATTTCTAAAAATCCAAGAGATTTAATTTCCTTACTTGAAAATTTTCCAAAGATTCGATTGTCTAGCCTACGGTTTGGGTTTCCTCATAACTCAGCATAGGTCATGTATTTGACAATCAATTGCTATGCATCCAAGAGTTACCATGTCATGCTCAATGAAAATGTGGATTATCATTGTGCTCAAGCATTTTATGATAAAAGAGAACCAGTCATGTGATGTGCAAAACCAATCCATTAATGATTTCCAAGCTACTTGTAATTGCGGCATTGGTGAAGACTAGCACCGAGTTTCCTCATACAACTAGCCTCTCTTAAATACAAATAGTGATAGACCTATATGCTATGTGTAATCAAATAAATCTTAATTTAAAATATTTTCAATGACCACTCACTTTCATAATCTCTCATTCCTCCTACTGGTTAGGTTTTGCATTCATTGTTGGGTAGGTGTAGGGTTCATTTTTATGTAATTTTTCATATAAAAATCGCTAAAAACACACTACAATATGGAAACAAGACTCTTCATTCTCCATTCTTTTTAGATACTCACGAACATAAAATGTATTTTTTCTTAATTTTCTAGCACAAAAAAATAAAATTTCCCTATTTTTCTTCATTTAGTTCTTCATAAAAATGTGATATTTCTTGATTTATGTATATTCACTGATCATGTTGATTGAAAATTGATTTGTCTTAGTTTTTAACCCCATGCACATTCTATTCTCCAACCCGAAATGGAAGAAATTCTCATTTTTCTTCATTTAAGATACATTTTGGGTTTTTAATTACTAATTACAACTATATACGACTACAAGTTCTACATTTTTTCACACGTAGACCTCAAAAATACCTTAAACACGACTCATACAAATTTACTTTCCATACGCACATCATTAAAGTCATCAAACATCAAAACAATGCAATTTTCTTTGTAAAATTTAGGCATACCACTTATTTGCGTGTTGCATGTTTTCATGAAATGTTTTTTCAAGCAGCCCATGGATCCATCATTTGTTCCCCATCAGTGCTAGACATTACCTCTCATCCTCCCTTTGATCTTGGAGCAATCTAGTACAAGGGTCCTTTATCGTATCCTCTTCTTTATATTCTGTGTGTGATCAGCCCCTTATTAGAGGAGAGAGGAGGAGAAGAGAGAAAGAGTGAGTTTGGAGCTCAGTAACCACACAGTTGTTGCACAAGCTAGAGGTGGTGATCGAGAGCGAGAAAATAAAAGAATTTATTAATGATCTCTATTTGATAGGTTCTTTGTAACCCCCCATGAGCCATCCATAAAAAATTGTCACCAATGGAGAGGGGGCAGCAGCATCATGACACCATTTCAAAAATGGCACCCTGCCTCCCAAAAAAAAATAAAATTAGAGGGGTCTAAGGCCCCCCCAAAGGTCCATGCCCCAAAGTTTTAAACCTTTGGCCCTTTTGACTTTGTCATGTCCTGCCTCGCATAGTTCGACTACTCCATCTCCGTTTTAGCTTTTGAAAACTTTTGCCTGCCCAGCTCGGGTTTCTGCATTGCCGGTCACTTGCTTTGGCTCGATCTAGTGTCTCAAAAAATTATGAAAAATCTACAA
Organism: Lygodium microphyllum; assembly: GCF_053477565.2. NCBI lineage: Eukaryota > Viridiplantae > Streptophyta > Polypodiopsida > Schizaeales > Lygodiaceae > Lygodium > Lygodium microphyllum. The sequence goes on from NC_141158.1 coordinate 76,511,930, forward strand.
GTGCTCTTCGAAACCACTTTGAAACCCCGTCTTTTGTAGCTTGTAAAAATTGCCACATCCATATTTACTACTTTTGATGAGGTCAAATTCATCCTTCAATTTGCTCTTATGCACGTCTTTCTCGTACTTTAACAACTTTTAAATATCGCTTGCATTGGCGACCACGAGATAGGGCGACTCAACCCATCAAATCCCATGAACAGATTTACACATGCATAACCACAAAGAGCATCAAGCTAATACAAAACAAATGATCAACAACGCACAAAAACAGCTCTCACCCTACTCCTTGAAAAAGTCAAGGCATGAAAATCCACAAGGGATTACAAAGGTGATAAGCCGGAGGAAGATGAGATGATGTCAAATCAGCAGGCCCAGCATAATCTGACAAAAATCCAAAGTGAGTCTCTAACCAACTACTCTAACATGGATTGGCTAAAAAGCCTATCAAAGCGTCATCCTAGTGGGGTCTAAACTACCTACCTAACTGAGGAAAAATGGACCAAGACCTCCTACTAGGCGAGGACTCCTATAGCATGGGCATCATATTTTTCGTTCAAGGTTTTATACATGGGCGTGTAAAAATGAGGGAGCTGAGCATAGAGTGACCTAAGGAGAACAGGGCATCAATCTCATATCTTGACTCAATACCCAAGAACCTACCAAGCTCTCGCAATACGACACTTAATCCTTTTTTAACACTCACTTTTTTTTTGCTCCAACCTTCATTTCTTTTCTTTGTTTTGGTTAGCTGCTACCCCTAGGAAGACAAGGCATCAGACTCATCCCTAGAAACCTATCAGGTCTCCACAAGGCAATAATCAACTACTTGTAGGATTTTTTCCCCTTTATCATTTTTTTTCTTTATTGAGGTGTTAGAACACCTTGTTACATACCTCTATAATTTTTTTTAAAGATAGATTCAGAACTTGCTCTTCTTGGATATTTAGGTAGGCTTGTCTAAATGTCCCACACTAATAGGGACTCCTAGGATAGCTGCCTAGCAAGTAGGCATGACAAGGTCACAAGGACTATCCTGTAAAAGAGGTCTCTATAACCTGACAATGTTCAAACAAGAGGTAGATAAATACTCAAATCTCCCCCAGATATACCTAACCAAACCCTAGGACTTCATGCCTTGATTGCCGGTCCCCAACAACAAAAAGAAATTAACCCCTACATACACATATCATTATCTACTTAAGGGACAAACCCAGAAAGGGGACAAAACCACCTGGAATGGCCACAAGAAGCTCCTTTGCAGGAAAGGCTCTCTCCAGTGACTTTGATAACCTGTGTAATGCAAACTAAAACAAAAAACCATTAAACCTACTTGCACCAAATAGACATATGGCCCTCTTGGCCTAAGGAAATATCACAGTTCACAACAAACAAAACTAGCCCTTTTGGCCTAAAGAAATAACTCATTTAACACCCAACAAAACAGACCCTCCTGGCCTAAAACAATAAATCATTTAAACTCAACAAAAACTGGTCCTCTTGGTCTAATGAAATAAAACACAACAGCTTGTATAGATCCCCCCTTGTGGATCCTTGCTAATAAACAACAAGATGCTCTTTCCCAAGGAGGAAATAGGGCTCCTACCCTAAACTAAATGCATCACATTGTGACCCATGCCTCCTCCATAAATAGCAAGAGGTGTATGCATAACGTGTCATCTGACCAACCTATGGGTCTAAGATAACAAAGGCAATAGAGTCTTGTCCACTCTTTGCATCACCCATACTAACCATCACCTACCATATCAGGCGTATTCTGACAAAAGGACCCATAATCGACTGGGTCCTATCTCATTGTAAATAGAGATATCCGAACCAGGACTACAGTTGAAGAAAATGTCTTATTCATAAGAAAAGTTTGCTAACGATTCCACAAACTGATTCCAATAACATGGAACTAGCTAAAGAGACGCTCTCCCACACCCGTCGAGCAGGGTTATAGCAATGCAATAATACATAGAAAGAATGGGATTTTGTACTGTGTAAGTCCCATCTAGCTAGCTCAAGACTAGCTAGGAATCCCTTTTTACTAACAACTGATAGATACCGCCTCTCTTAGCAATATTCAGTCCCATGATTAAAGATTTGTATTTAGCCATGTTATTGGTAAAGCCAACCCTGAAATAACCAGTTAATTTCATCATGACTCTATGTTGAAGATCTCTAATAAATACCCCTATACTCCATTTCTTATTGAGAACCCTAGATGCTCCATCAAAGTACAATGTGTACGTCCACAAAGGGTTCACATAGCTAGCCATTGTGACCTCTACTTGTAATTATGATAGTCAAAATTTAGCATGTTTAGAGGATGTATCGAAAGCTCCATCCCACCTTCTTTGTTGAATACAATAGGGATGCTTGTTAGAATTTGTAACTAGTGATGGCAAAAGACTTTGATGTCCTAAACAAATGATCTGTCCTCTTGCTCAGTCACTTTATAGCCTTTACTCCACCAAATAAGCTTTCCCCGATGATATCATTGCTCCAAGTATGGGTGTTCCAAGTAAGGAATCAGCCGTCCCATCAACCTCTTTCGTCTCTTGCAGGTTTTCGATCAGCCCCACAGTGACCTATAATGTATTTAATTCATTAATACATTTAGAGATAATAAGGTTTAATCTTATTAAGATTAACTTTATTTTTAAATTCCACTCCCTCAAGATCACCCACTAGTAATGTCGTGGACTTATTTTTCCCTATTCTTGCGATCTTGTAGGGGCCATTCCATTTGGGCTCAAGTTTTCCTGGAAATGGTTATCTACATGCATCATAATATAGAACTAAATGTCCCTTCTTAAAGGTATATTTCTTCACTTTTAAATCATACAATTGATTCATCTAACACTTAGCCACTTCCTGGTGCAACAAACTCTGCAATTTGAGCTCATCCAAGTGGGCGAGAGTCATAAAGCGGTTGAAAAGGGCATCCTCATCACCCAAATAATTATTGATTGCAAATCTTATGGTCGGAAACTCAATCTCTAAGGGCAAAACACACTCCTCCCCATAGACTATCTTGAACGGGGTGTAGCTAGTGGATCGTTTAAATGTCGTGTTATATGCCCAAACCGCCACATATAATTTCGTATCCCAGTCTCACTTCTTTTTGGACACTATTTTTTATAGAATACCCATAAACTATTTGTTAGTACTTTCAACTTGCCCATTTGCCTATGGGTTATAAGGAGTCATCTTATTGCGCTTAATTTGCCACGCTTCAGTCAAGATTTTAATCACCTTGTTTAGGAAATGGTTTCCACGGTCCGATACTAATTCTTTTGGTGGACCAAATCAACATATAATTTGCTTTAGTAGGAAACTAGTAGTCTCTTTTGCATCGTCCTTCCTCGTTTCTGGTGCTTCTAATCACTTTGTAAAATAGTCAATCGCCACAATGATGTATCTCTTCCATGTAGAAGACAACCGGGTAATAGGACCCACAAAGTTGATGCCCCACTTCTTAAAGGGAAGTATAGCCATGATTGGAGTAAGTGGCCACTTCCTATTCTTTCTACTATCATACCCTTGGCAAGTATCACATATTAACATACTCAAATGCATTTTGGAAAATGGATGGCCACCAATATCTGGTTCTTAAAGCTTTTTGGACATTCAACAAAGTGCTCTCTGCAAGCAGAGTCATGGCACTCTTCCAAAATGAATGAAACCTCTTCAAGCATCACACATCGGTGATAGATATCATCAACCCCCTGCCAATATAGTGTTCTTGTGATCAAGAAAATCTTCAAAGCTTGCTATCTAATTTTTCTCTTTTCTACTTTTGATAAACCAGCTCAAGCCTCTCCGATTGATAGGTAATGTGTGATAGCAACATACCAAGATGGGATAGAGGTCGTATCAATTTTAAACATTTCCTCGATATCACTTCCTTAAACTAAAGTCTCTTTTGGCTCCCCAAAATCTACAAGGCATTCAACAATACTCTACAGCTTTGGTAGCTTACTCCTAATCTCATAGTCGAATTCCTTATTAGCCACTTTGCTAAACGATCAAGCCGTTGTAGCTTGTTCATCAGCAATCAGCAATCTCATAGTCGAATTCCTAAAAAGTGATTAGCCACTTTGCTAAGCGATCAAGCGGCTGTAGCTTTTTCATCAACAATCTAAGCCCCTCCGCCTTCATATATAAAATTACATTCTCATAAATAATGTAGTGCTTGAATTTTTGAGTTGCAAACACCATTGCAAGGCATAACTTCTCCATGTAGATGTAGTTGATTTCTAATATGCCCAACTTCTGGCTAGCAAAGGCTATCAGGTGATATCATTTTTCCTCCTAGATGTGGGATAAACAATAACTGATACTATGCATGGTCGCTACTAAAAATATGTAGAATGTTTCGTCCCTTTTAGGTGCTTTTAGAACTAGTGCTTTTACTAGCTCCTATTTCACATCATCAAAATCTACCTTACAAGGTCACTCCATTCGAATAGACAGCTAAATGATAATATATTGGTTAGTGGAAATGCTCTTTCCGCCAAGGCATTTATGAGCCTATGCTAGTGCCCTACGGATGATAGAAAGATGTGCACTTCTTTCAGAGTGCATGACGGACTCATGGTGACTATGACCTTGATCTTTTCAGGGTCAGTTGCGATCCATACTAAACTAACCACATGTCCTAGCAATAGCCCATATGGCACCCCAAAGACACACTTTCATGGGTTAAGAGCTATGAAAAATTGTCTGCAGTGCTGAAAACACTTCCTTAAAATAATCAACTACATTTCTCATATGGTGGATGCCCCTAGATCATCAAAAAATACTTTCAACTCCTCTGGGGAGATATCACCAAAGGTCTTGTTTGTTGTTCTTTGCCAGAAACTAGGTGTGTTGCATAAACCAAAGGCCATCACATGGTACGCAAAGATACCAAAGACAATGATGAAAGTTATTTTCAGCTTATCTTCTTTTGCAATCGCCATCTAGTTTATTCCGCAAAGCAATCCATAAATGAATATATCTCCCTGCCCACTAACTAGTCCGAAATCCGGTCAAAAAAGAGCAACGGGTAGTAGTTCTTAATTGTCTATGTATTCAACTCTCTAAAGTCTATGCAAAGATAGATTTTAATTATTTTTCTTCTTCCTAATAACAACAGGTGAACACCATCAAGTGTGTTGAATAGGGAAGATCAAACCAGCTTGTTGCAATTTTTGTAACTATTCAAACAGCTCGACCCTCATCTCGAAAGGCTTACACCTTACTTTTTGATGCACAGGTCAACTACAATACCATATTGGGGAATATGGAAATTTCCCATAAGTTTGGGACACGTGGTCAAATCTTTGGATTTGTCATAACTTGAATACTATAACTCTAAATTGAGTGCTCTATAGCTCAATAGATTCCATTTTTCAAGCTCTTTTCAATTGTAGGTCACATCATATGGTTTTGAGAAAGTTAGGGACATGTTATCCGTGTGCCACCTTTTTAGTATTCAAAAAATTGGAATTGGGAGATTCCCAAACTCACGAATATTGTGTTCTACCTTCCTTTAGAGGAATGGTATGAACAATCAGGCTGAGAGGAATACCTCTTAGCTTATCATAACTCCAAGAAAAAATGTCGTGGAACTCTTGGATAAGGGACACATAGTGCTGCCTTTCTTCCACACTCAGCATGAACCCTAATTTAATTGGCAGTGTATCATTTGGTGTACCAAGATCCAACTCAATTACATCCGTGTCTCTTTTTCTATCTTGAGGCTCTATTGACTCATTTAGAGTTATTTGATAGATGTGCTCTGTAGTGGACCCTTATTTGGATTCATCAGTCAATGACATTTCACTAGCAGATACATTTTCTAATGTCTCTAATTTCATAAAGAATAGAGGGGCTCTCTTGCTTTGAGGGGACTTAGGATATGCATCTACTACCATGTGATTGGCACCTCTACCAAATATCAATCGAGCAGCAGGTATATCCACTTGACAATCGGATTGCAAGATCCATGGCCTTCCTAACAATACTTGACATCTTGGTCGTCCTGTGAACCTAATAACCCTAAAGTCCATAATGCAATCCACACTAGAAACAGTCACAAGGACTTTGGTAATACAACCTTCAGGTTGTCTTAAATTGTCATCAGTCATTCGCAAAATTGTAATCAGCCATTCGCAAAATTTTGGAGGTGTCTTTTTGGATTGCTAAACCTAGCCTCTCCATCAATTTTGAACTTATCATATTAATAGATGATCATGTATCTATGATAGCATGATCCACTAGTATTCCATCAACGTAGGCTACAAACCTTGGGCAATGTTTTTCAGCATGCTCCCACCAATCATCTCCTACTCATGCTATGCCCAAAAGTTCTACAATATACCTAGTACATAGGATCATTTTAAATTCCTTACACGCTCCTGGAGACAACTAATCAACTGCAAGAGATCCACATCTGGTTTAACTTCACAGAGAGAGCTTGCCAAATCAAATTCTTGATAATTCACAAGAGCTCTCTTCTCTCACCAAACTATTCTCTTTTTTGATTATTGAACTGCTTTTAGTGCTTCCTTTTTAGCTTTTTCATTTCTCCTTGGTAATTCTTTATCCTTCTTAGCGTCGACTTTACTCTCAATGGATTTTAAAGATCCCCCTTCCATATCGGGGTTAAGGACTTGCGTTCCTTTGTTGTCTTGCTTAGGGTTACCATCGACAGGTTTTACATTATCTTTGTTACCTTCTCTTCCCTTTTGACCTTTTGTAAGCCTGCAAATTAAAATCTTCAGTGCCATTAACCCGTACAGCCTCAATGAGCCTAACTCCACTACCACTAGGCAACTCCTCTATAGTAGCCTTATCTCTTTGAAGTATTTGTTTTGACCCCCAATCTTGCTAAAGATTGTTTCCTTGCACACGATAGTTAACAGGTCCTAGCTGTCTACTACCTTGCTGTAGAGAGCTAATCTTACTCCAACAGGTGGTAGCCAAATGGCCAGACTTCCCACATATGTCACATTTGATGTTTGGACAATTTCTAGGGTAGTGCTAGCTACCACACCATTTACAACTAAATATTGAGGGTACACCCTCTTCAAGGCATCTACTTCCTATCAGATTTTGTTGTTTTTTAAGGGAATTAATATCAAAGGCTATTTGTTGATATTGTTTGAAAATCATGTTAGTGTAATGCTTCATCATATCCTTAACTTTGCTAAGGAAATTTGATGCACTTGACTCATAGCCATGATCTTCTATTGGTCATTCCATTAGCTTAACAATTTGATTGGGCATTGGTTGTTGCTAACTCACAAGAACAACATTAGGGTTTGATGCTTGGCCTCCAACATTTCGTGGAGCCATCAGACTAGCCATAGACATAGTCACAGTGGGAGGAGCTAGAAATAAAGACATGTTTTGGACCATGCTTCCTCTCACATTTGGGTTAGTCATAGCTATCTCTTGACTTCCATCTCCATTGGTCAATGCTAGATTATTTCTTGAAACTAGACCCATATTAAGATTGGTTCAAGAGGGATAGGCCACTTGTAGTCATGACTCTACTTCTTGTGCTCATCTAATGGCAGTTTCTACATCCGACAAAGTGACACTCCTCAAGTGCACCTAAATTTTGGAATCCATACCATGCAAGAAACATTGCAGTTGATGGAATAGGGATAGAGGCTTGCAATTTGTGAAAGACCTCTTTTAACTTCTTGGCATATGCTCGGATATCCTCATGTGGCTCTTGACGCATCACATTTAGCACACATAGCTAATATTGGTCACCCCTTTCAAGGGCAAAATCCCTTCGAAAGGCTTCAAAAAATAAATCAATAGTGGTTATGGTTCCGGCCTCTAGGCCATGATACCATATGGGAGCTCTTCCTTTGAGAGTCATATTAAAGAACATCTTTAGATGTCCTTCATCTTGGATATGACACTTGAACATCAACTTTTGAAACTCCCTAATGTGGAGCTCCACATCTTCCTCCACTAACCCATTAAAGATAGGCAGGGGGGAACCTAAAAATGGAAAATCCATAGTTCTAGCAAGTATAGTAGTAGGTTGTGCGACCATGATAACAGTTGGATTTACTACTACAGGGGTTCCAATAACCTAAACTAGAGCTCCACTTAAAGTGAAGTGACTAATTGTGTGTCAAGCTAGGGTTATTAAAACCCTACCCTTACAAAGATATCAGGTCACTCCTTCGTGGAAACTATCTTCTGTTTATCTCAGCCTGCCATCTAGCTCGTTTAGCCATTTCTTGCTTTTGGAGCTTCGTTTGATGCTCTAGTGAGTCTAGATCACTAATTTTGGCATACACTAGAGAATAGGTCCCAATCAAAAAAGGCATGGAAACTGCCACTTGTAGGCAGCTCTCAACAAACACACCACCTTTCGGAACCTACAATAGGCCCAACAATAGCTATAGGCAAGAGCCGGGCCTCTGTAGCTCTCATAAGACAATCCAACATGGCCTCACGGTAGCTAGGAGCATCTAAGGGACACACTACCCTAGTCGCTACTATAGATATTGTGTTTGTAGTAGAACATTGTCGGAGGGGTTTTTGTCAAAAGGTTGAATCCACCGGGGATTAGAAGTAGAAGGAAATAGAGATAGGATATGGAAGAGAAGATAGAGAATACCCAAGTGATAAACACTACAAAAACAAATCACAATGAATTGAATCAATATGTATTGAAAGAACTTGGAATCTTTGCACTACTCAGAAGAAATCTCCAAGCATTAGATCTCTTGGAGCCTTCTCTACTGCTCGGAACCCAAATCTGATGGCTCCGTTGGCTCCAAAACGGGGGTAAAACCCAAGGATACCTGCACACGGATCTTCCAGATCACTCCTTCTTCTTCTTTCAGTTCAATCTGCAATTTTCAGCCTGTTTACAACAATCGCGACGCGCACGATTTCGTCAATCTATCCCTCTTGTGAAAATCCCATCATTGGCTAAAAAAGCAACTAGCTTTTTGCATGCCATCCTAATCTAGAAGCTTTTTCTAACTTTTTTGGGATTTTTACAATAAATAATATAAAAAATAAGCTAAAATTATCCAAAAATCTAGTATTTTCAGATAATCCATGCAACTCACACTAGTACTAATGGCTCAGGTCACATTGACTCTCTAGATCAATAAAGAAGTCAGATGATGATGCATTCCATACTTTTTCACACTATGTCCTCATTGTCAAGATTGTGGGAGAGAAGGAAGGAGTCTCACTTGTAGCTTTCTTGCTTGCACAATGGAGGAATACACACAGAGGTGGAGGCTAAAAACAGTTTTCCTCTTCTTAGTTGTGTAAGCCAAAAAGAAAGTCTCATACAAAGAAATAGAAGAACCCTATATATGGGTCTCAAGCCAAACTCAACTAACTAAGGTGGCATACTAACTGAGCCACGAACTAGAGTAGATAAGGATAGCTATCATGTAGCTATTATTCATGGGCGGTGTACCAACCGCGTCTGCAACTGACAAGTCAGTGACATAAATACACAACGGTCACCCTGGCATATCACGAGTGGAGCTCGATATCTGAACACTCCCCCTCGAGCTCAATCCCAAGTCCTGCACACCAAGCAGATCTCTGAACTTGCGCAGCTTCTCTGCGCCCAATGCCTTCGTGAATATGTCAGCTACCTGATCCTCTGTGCTGACATAAACTAGATCAATAAGACCTAGTAAAACCCTCTCTCGCACATAGTGATAATGCACCTCAATGTGCTTTGTTCTAGCATGATAGACTGGGTTATTTGCCAAGTGTATACTACTCATGTTGTCACAATAAATGACAACTGGCCCATCTGTAGACTGATGCATATCATAAAGTAGCTTATGCAACCAAGCTACCTCACATGCAGCCATTGTTGCACCCCTATACTCAGCCTCTGTGCTCGAAAAGGCAACTGTAGGCTATTTCTTGCTGCTCCAAGTGACTGCAGCACTCCCAAAAGAGAACACATATCCATTGGTAGATCGTCTATCAGAAATACTACCAGCCCAATCAGCATCAGTGTATCCATGCAGCTGTATCTGAACCCCAGTCTCATAAAATAGTCCATACTGCAATGTGGACTTCACATACCTGAGTATGCGTCTAGCCGCATCCAAATGCGGTTTCCTTGGAGCCTGCATAAACTGACTTACCAATCCAACAGCATAGCTCAAATCTGGCCTGGTAATAGTCATATAAATTAAACTTCCTACTATGCGTCTGTACATAGTAGGGTCTTCTAGAAGCTCACCTGCATCTGTGCTCAGCTTCACATTCTGCTCCAAAGGAACTGAAATAGGCTTACAGCCTGTCATCCCATATTTGGACAGCATGTCCAATCCATACTGCCTCTGCAAGAGCTGTATCCCACTTGGTGATCTAATCACCTCAATGCCCAAGAAATAACGCAGCTCTCCCAAATCCTTCATCTCAAACTTCTGCTTCAATAGCATTTTCACATGAAGGATATCCTCATCACTGTCACCTGTCATAATCAAATCATCAACATAAATGACAAGTAGCATAATACATTTCTCTGTTTTTCTCACATAAAGTGAGAAATCTGCCTTGGAAATCTGAAAGCCAATAGTGACAAGATATTGTCCTATCTTGTCAAACCATGCTCTAGGTACTTGCTTCAAGCCATACAAGGCTTTCTTCAACCTGCAAACAAACTCAGGATGAACAGCATGCACATAACCTGGTGGCTGCTCCATATAGACCTCTTCTTGCAAGTCACCATGCAAGAAGGCATTCTTTACATCCATCTGATGTAGAGACCATTCCTTTGATGCAGCCATAGCAATGACTACTCTTACGGTTGCCATCCTTGCAACCGGACTGAATGTTTCTTCATAGTCAATGCCATATGTTTGTGCATACCCCTTGACTACTAATCTTGCCTTGTATGTGTTCACAGAACCATCTGCATTGTGCTTCACCTTATAAACCCACTTACAGCCAATTGCATTCTTACCTTTAGGCAAAGGTACCAATTCCCATGTAGCATTTGCTTCCAAGGCATCCATTTCTTCATCCATGGCTTTCTCCCATTTTTCTTTTCCCATGGCTTGCTCAAAAGAAGTGGGTTCTGGTTCCTGTATCACTTTGACCATATATGCATAGTGAATGGCTGTAAATCCATCATATTTCAGCCTATCCACAGGATACCTAGCTCTCAACACCATATTGGGGAATATGGGAATTTCCCATAAGTTTGGGACACGTGGTCAAATCTTTGGATTTGTCATAAGTTGAACACTATAACTCCAAATCGAGTGCTCTATAGCTCAATAGATTCCATTTTTCAAGAACTTTCCAATGATAGGTCACATTATATGGTTTTGAGAAACTTATCAGCATGTTATCCGGGTGCCACCTTTTTAGTATTCAAAAAATGGGAATTGGGAGATTCTCAAACTCACTAATATTGTGTTTCTCGTAGACCTGCGCAAAGTAGGTTCACTCCCAGGTGCTTTCAAAACATCCATGGTCTTCCTTACTCCAGGTGTAACAATAGAATGAATACCCAACTCATCATCAATGCTCTGTTCTGAGCCACTGGATTCACCATCCACATAAGAGTGACCTGCATTCACATCAAACATGGGCTGATCAACCTTCTCTTTTCCTTTTCGTGATACCTGCATACCACTATCTGCATTGCTTTGAGAAGATTCTCCTGATCTCAATCTACCTTTCCATGGTGAAGAATGTGAACCACTGCTAGAAGACGCTCCAGGTCCACTAATATTTTGTGACTGCTGCTGTGAATTTTGAGCAGCATTACCATTTTGTGCATCTACATCATCAATCACATTTACTGGTTTATACCAGCTACTCATCTCATCAAAAACAACATCTCTGCTCACTGTAAACTTATGAGTAGAAGAGTTATAGCATCTATACCCTTTTTGCTGCAGAGAGTAAGCAATAAAGATGCACTTCTGAGCTTTTGGATCCAACTTGGATCTCAACTCATCTGGCACATGTACATAGGCAATGCAACAAAAAATTTTCAAATGAGAAATATCTGGTTTCCTACCAGTATACCTCTCCTCTGGAGTCATCCCATGTATTGCTGCAGTGGGAGTCCTGTTCATTATATAGACTGCTGTAGCAACTGCTTCAGCTCAATAAAAATCTGGCAGGTCTTTTTCATTGAGCATGGCACGAGATACCTCTCCAATATGCCTGTTTTTCCTTTCTGCAACTCCATTTTGTTGTGGGGTATGACTGCATGAATATTGCTGCTTTATGCCATGCTCCTGCAGGAACCTTGCAAACTCATTTGAGAGGTACTCTCCCCCTCCATCTGACCTTAGGCATTTTATTTGCAGGCCTGTTTCTTTTTCAACCATAGCTTTAAGAGTTTTGAAATGCCCAAAAACTTCACTTTTCTTTTTCATAAAATACACCCAAACTTTTCTGCTATAGTCATCAATAAAACTGACAAAATAATGACAGCCTCCAAGAGATGCAGCTTTAGTAGTCCACACCCACACTACTAGAAGATGCATAATTCCCTTGTTGCAATTTCCCATTCATGATGTCATTCTGCTTTTTATAGCAGTCTTTGGCCATATGACCCATTTTACCACAGTAGTAGCATTCAACATTGTTGTTTGCATTTTGGCCTCTTTGCCATCCACCATGACCTCTTTGGCTCCCCCTGCCTCTAGAGTTACCACGTCCTCCTCCATAGGAATGGTTTTCTTGAGTTTGCTGCATATTCTGATTTCTACCACAGCCTCCAAATCGGCCTCCTCTACCTCTGCCTCTACTTCTTCTAGCATTTGAGTAGAAGACAGCTTCTTTCGAAGTTTCTCCTGAAGAAGATGCACCACCGTTTCTCTGCTCCTCAGAAATTAGAAGAGCAATCAACTCCTCAAAATCAAGAAATCTTTTATGAACTGAAATGGATGTTCGAAACTGTGCATAATCCTTTCCTAGACCATTCAAGGTCACAAAAAATAAATCATCATCTTCCACTGGCGACCCAATGGAAGCAAGTGCATCTGCAATCTTCTTCACCTTCATGTGGTAGTCATTGATGCTCATACTTTCTCTTTGCACATTATGAAACTCTTGCTTGAGCTGCATTTTCCTGGCTTGTGTATTTGTGCTATACATTTTTGACAAAGTATCCCATGCCTCCTTTGGCGTACTTGCATCCTGAATATGCACAATCATAGAGTCTGAAATACTGATAGACAGCCAGTACATAACTTTCCTGGCTCTCTCATGCCATGCTTTAAATGCCTGCATTTGCTGTTGATTGGGAACATCAGGAAGAACTGGTTCTTCTTCATTTCATGCAACAAATTCCCAATATCCTTTTCCCATAAGGAAATTCGTCATTCTAAACTTCCATGCTTGGAAGTTGTTCTTGTCAAGCTTTTCAGTGACAATCTGTGAGAGAGAATCAGATGCCATTACAGAATACTGCAAAAAATTTTGTCACTGCAAAAAACACAGCTTCACCCTCACAAGGGCAAATCTGCAAAATTGGTGAAAGTGGTATTTGACCACACAATCACTTCCTAGTGACGATTTTGCATCAACAGGTAGTAGGGATGATTCTGTAACTCCCAATGTCTCTGCACACAAGCATACGATGCAATCTCTGTGGTAACTTTTCACCGACCTGTAGAACAGTGGTCGCACAGGATAAAACAGGGCCTTTTCCTGAGTGCATGCAGAAAACTTCCGCCTTCAAAACATGCCCCGAAATGGCCTCAAATAAAAAAAACAAGGTCGGCATGGGCTAAAGCCCTCACCCGCAGCATATACTGCCCTCTTGCTTCACCGCGAAGGGCGTCTCAACCTGAGACAATGCACTCTTGCAATTTCCGGCTGTGCTACCTACAAAGATCTGCTCCCAACACAGAAAATGAAAGCAAAACTGCTCCTCTTACCAGAACACCGCGAGCTTGGCTTGCTTTCTTGAGCTCCTTACCACGAACAAGGCTCTGATACCATGTCAAGATTGTGGGAGAGAAGGAAGGAGTCTCACTTGTAGCTTTCTTACTTGCACAATGGGGGAATACACACAGAGGTGGAGGCTAAAAACAGTTTTCCTCTTCTTAGTTGTGTAAGCCAAAAAGAAAGTCTCATACAAAGAAATAGAAGAATCCTATATATGGGTCTCAAACCAAACTCAACTAACTAAGGTGGCATACTAACTGAGCCACGAACAAGAGTAGATAAGGATAGCTATCATGTAGCTATTATTCATGGGCGGTGTACCAACCGCGTCTGCAACTGACAAGTCGGTGACATAAATACACAACGATCACCCTGGCGTATCACGAGTGGAGTTGGATATCTCAACACTCATAACATCATGACAACGTAGTCCAAGGATTGCCCTTCCTTACTCCTCAGAGGGATATTCCACACATCTTGGTATAATATACCACATAACACAAACATAAAGGAGGCACCCCTTCGGCTAAATGTCGTGGCCCCACTGTGGCTCTTCTACACTGAGAGGATTGGCCTCTCAATGTGCTGCTCTAACACAAAGAATACATGAACAATATCCACTCTTATATATTTTGAATGATCCAGAAGATTTAATTTCCTCACTTTATGATTTTCCAAAGATTCGATCGTCTAGTCTATAGCTTGGGTTTCCTCACAAGTCAACGTAGGTCATGTGCTTGACAATCAATTGCTATGCATCTAGGAGTTATCATGCCATACTCAATGCAAATGTGGATGATCATTGTGCTCAAGCATTTTATGATAAAATAAAACTAGCCACCTGAGGCGCAAAACCAATCCTTTAATGATTTCCAAGCTACTCATAATTGCGGCGTTGTTGAAGACAAGCACAAAGTTTCCTCGTGCTACTAGTTTCTCTTAAAATTAAATAGTGATCGGTCTATATGCTATGCATAATCAAATAAATCACAATTTAAAGCATTTTTAGTGACCACTTACTTTCATAATCCCTCTTCCCTCCTACCGGTTAGGTATTACATTCGTTGGGTAGGTGTAAGGTTCATTTTTATGTAAATTTTTATATAAAATCAATAAAAACATACTATAACATAGAAAAAATTCTTGAATGAGGATTAATCTTCATGCTCCAACCTTCTTTTATGCTCACACACATAAAATTATTTTTTCCTAATTTTCTAGCATTAAAAACTAATTTTTCCTATTTATCTTCATTTATTTATTCATAAAAATATAATATTTTTAAATTAATGTGTCTTCAGTGCTCATGTTGACTAAACATTGATTTGTCTCAGTTTTTTATCCCATACACATTCCATTCCCCAACCCAAAATGAAAGAAATTCTCATTTGAGACGATTTTGGGTTTTTAATTACTAATTGCAACTATGTACAACTATGGGTTTTGCATTTTTTCATGGACAACCCTCAAACATACCTTAAACATGACTCATATAGATTTTTTTTCCATGCCCACATCATTAAAGCCATCAAACATCAAAACAATGCAATTTTCTTTGTAAATTTTAGGTATAAACACAATATTAGTGAGTTTGGGAATCTCCCAATTCCCATTTTTTGAATACTAAAAAGGTGGCACACGGCTAACATGCCCATAAGTTTCTCAAAACCATATGATATGACCTATCATTGGAAAGTGCTTGAAAAATGGAATCTATTGAGCTATAGAGCACTCAATTTGGAGTTATAGTACTGTTCAAGTTATGACAAATCCAAAGATGACCACGTGTCCCAAACTTATGGAAAATTCCCATATTCTCCAATATGGTGTTTATACCGCTTATTTGTGTGTTACATGTTTTTATGAAACCATTTCAGGCAGCCCATGGATCCATCATTTCTTCCTTATTAGCGTTGGGCATTTCGTCTCATCCTCCCTTTGATCTTGGAGCAATCTGATCCACGTTGGACAAGTGTCCTTCATCTTATCCTCTTCTTTATCTTTTGTGTGTGATCAACCCCTCCAGGAGAGAGGAGGAGAGAGAAAGATAGAGTTTGGATCTTGGCAACTACACAGCCATTGCACGAGCCGGAGGCAACGATTAGGAGAAAGAAAATGGAAGAATTGCTTCATGATCTTTGTTTTGATAGGTTTGAAAATGGAAGAATTGCTTGATGATCTCTGTTTGATAGGTTCTTTTTAACCCCCAATGAGCCATCCATAAAAAATCATCGCCAATGGAGGGGGGGCAGCAGCATCACAATGCCCTTTTGACTTTGTCTTGTCTAGCCTCATCCAATTTGACTTCCCAATCTCCATTTTGGCTTTTGAAAAAATTTTCCTGCCTGGCTCAGGGTCCCACACTGATGATCACTCACTTTGGCTCGATTGGGTGTTTCAAAAATTACGAAAAATCCACAAGTGCTCTTTGAAATTGCTTTGAAACCCCATCTTCTGAGGCTCATAAAAATTGGCACATTTGTCTTTACTACTTCTGATGAGGTCAAATTCCATCGTAAATTTTCTCTTCTTTGCATCTTTCCTGCAGTTTAATTACCTTTAAATTCAACTCGCACTTGTGCTCATGCTTGTGTTTGAGAGAGAGGGAGTGTGAGGGAGTGAGTGAGTGAGGGTGAGGGAGGACCGTAGTGGAGAAGCTCTTCATCTTCTCCTCTCTTTTTCTCTTCTCTTCTCTCTTCTCTTGTCTCGCGCATGTGGCTATGGAGGATGGAGCTTGTATCTCATGTCGTAGAGCTATCTGAGTGCTTGACGGAGAAAGCTACTCAATTGGGCATCAAGCTAAGCTCACTACACTCGTAGGATCAAGACAACACATATGGCTATGTGAGAGGTAGCCATAGCATTCAACTTCTTGAAATGGTTGAAGCAATAAGTAGTCTGTGGGTCTTGGTGGTCGAGTGAAGGCACTCACATTTTGGTTCCATTGCTAGAACCATCAAGCCTTGAGTGCCTACACACTCCGAAACGAGCATTGAAGTAGGGTTTTCCATGAACCAATGCTTGAGAGGTAGCAAGCAAGGGAGTTGAAGAGGTATTCAATCTCCTTTGCAATTAAGTTTTTCTTTTTTTAAAAAGCTATAGGGAAATAGATTGGAGCAGTGTGAGTTTTGACTTGTGGTTTGAATGCATTTTGGTAAGAAAAAATTAGAAAAAATATAGAAATACACAACATGGTATATGTTGTAATAGCACGCTCAAAACAAGGAAAAGAGAGCTTCAATTCATAAGAGAGAAGAAGGGGAGTGGAAGACTGAATAACTAGGAAGGCCAAGAGGGCAAAGAGAGAGATCATTTGTGTGCATTCAGTTGGGAGAGAGAGCTTTAGATAGAATGAGAGCTACAAGTCAGGGGCACAAGTCTGTATATTGATTCACATTCCTACATTTCGGAGCCCTCCAGGTATGTTTTAGATGTTGTTTGAGGCTTGTTAATCAATTTTAGAATTTTGGTTGCAATCATTTTGGTAAGGCATGAGTTTTTTAGGATTTTTTGTCATTTGGAAACTCACAATTGCACTTGGATGGCAACCACAGACTTTGAGCGGCTGAGAGACTTGACTAGACTTGGATGCCCCAATCACTAGTGTCCACTCAGTCAACTCGGCCTCAGATGACCACATTTTGGACAAGACTACTCGGCCTTGGACGGCTGAGTCTGGGCTGCGCACACTCACTCAACTCGGCCTCCTCAGATGACCACATTTTGGACAAGACTACTCGGCCTTGGACGGTCGAGTCTGGGCTGTGCACACTCAGATTCAAACCATCCGGCCATGTATCATTCAAAGATTAGAACTCGACCCTTTGGCCATTCAGCCCATTTGGATTCGGCCTACTCAACCTTGGGCATTGGATAGGACTCGGACCTCTACAACTCAAATCTCTACAATTCAGACCACTTGGATTGAAGTTGAAATTAGGTTGAATTGACATCCTCACACCCTGACAAACTTAGGCCTAAGATTGAGACCTAAGCTCGACGGACCTCTAAAAGCCTTATGGACAAGTTGAACAGCTTCCAGTGAATAGCTTCCAGATAGGAGAAACATAAGAAACAATAACCTAATAACCCAAAAAATACCATTAGCTAACTCCTTAGGTATCCACCCTTGCTTAGTTTCCCAAATTGACTCCCAAACCTTGATTACACCCTCACCAAGATGGGAGACATAGTAGAGACCCTAATCACCCTTGAGAGGAGCTACCAACAATCGCACTTAAAGCCATGTTTGGCCAAAACCAGAATGAGGGGAGAGCAAGAATTGTATTATTCATCTAGCACTCACACCTCGCACTATTTCAACACTGGAAGTGCATCAGAAAGCCGAAAGCTTGATTTTGCACTACACACAAAAAAGAGCACCATGCACGCATAAGCTAAGGGCTATTTCCAATAAGAAGAAACACACCAAGACGTAATAAACGAATCAAATCCACTAATAGGAGACAACCCTCTCAAACTTAGACGAATGACTAAGAACCTAGACTAGTAGGACTAAAGAGAGAGTTGAGCAAGAAGCTGCCGACATGTCATGATCGACCTCTAGTGGGTGGCAAGAACAACTAGCTCAATTGGGTGATTTTTGAGTCGATATCTAGTAGATGGTCAATAAATACGACTTGCAAACTGAAATGGAGCACCATGGTAGGCCGGCCAAGGACATCATAGCAAATCTCAAGGAGGAGAGGAGACTAGCACGACAAGCCTTATAGGACATGGTAGTATACAACCCAAAACAATGGGCTAGGAAGTTGTAGGAAAACATAGAAATGCAAAAAGTCCAATGTGTGCTAGCTTTAGCCAATAGGAAACAGATAGGACCTAACTTGTAGAGAGGGAGAGAGCTCTAGAAGTAGACTTGACATTGAGCGAGCTCACGAAGCGGCTCATAGACAATACAACCTTAGAGTAGTGTGCAAAAGCCCTAGCAACCTTGTTGCTTGCAAGGTAGGAATCAACGAGAGCTCAAAGAGTCGCTCAAAGATCCCCATAGTCGTAAAGTAGTAAGAAAAATACCAGTCGGCGGCGGCTGATGACCCATACAACTTCATAGAGCAGTTCGAGCAAATCTATGAAGCCAATGAATCTTTTCCAACACTCACAAGCCTTTGGCCTTTGCCTAGGCGACAAGGGTAGGACACAGTACACTAGCTTAGACATAGTGGAACAGAATAACTTCAACAACCTCAAGGATCTTTTCATCAAGAGGTTCTCCGAGGAGGCTAGGTATTCTAATAATCTCATAGTACGATTGATGAGAACATCAAGCAAAAAACCAAGGAGGACATTAGGGATTATGTTACCCATGTGTGAAGTGTCTTTAAGAGAATCCCATCTAACGAATGACCCAATGGAAGAATGGTCTCCATAGTGTTTATAGACGAAATTTATAGTGAGGAATTCTACAAGGCCTTAACAAGAAACTTGAGCTTGTAGAGAGCACTAGAGTCTTCAAACAGGCCATACGAGTGAACAACCAGCTCAAGAAGAGAAGTTCAAGGAGCTCAATCCAAGATAATGCTAGTTTTAGGCCCTTGAGAAGGCCATGACACCTAGCAAAGACGCAATCCCAAGTTCCCAAGACAAAGGGAAAAGTGTTTATCAGAGCCCAGAGATGAAGTTGGAGCTAACTAGGCTACAAGAGATGGTGAGGGGACCTATGTGTCCACATGTCCAATGCGTGCAATGTGACAGAGACCACTTTCACATTAGAATGTTAGGACCCTCGGTCCCAACCTTGCGCCAATTGCAGTAGGTTCGGCCATGATGCTATACTTAGAGAAGTTCCTTACAACCAACCATACTTAGGGAATAGGCCAATAAACTTATTCAAAGGGGAGCCTTGTTGGATCTCCTAGCACTTAATGAAATGAAACTAGCCATCCCTAGAATGGAGTTTAATCCCATAGGCATACTTAGGCCACCTGGACCTTTCGTGACCCACCCATCGAGCGATCCCCCAATCCACTACGTGGAGGAGCTGAATGACAAGGAAGCATACATGAATCCTTATGTCTCTTATGATGAAGAGGGTAGTCCTATTCTCATGGACTATCATTACATGCCAGTGATGGCATTAGGCAGAGGTAGGGATAGAGGCCTAGCAGGGTAGACCAAAGAGTCGATTTCATGTTGAACTTATGGTCACCCAGGGTATATTTCTTCGCGATGTCCTGAGATGCAGCAAGCCGATCGAGAGAAGGCCGATCTTAGATGCCAAGAGTGCAAAATCACCCACCTATTTGTTAATTGTGCTCAAGTATATTATGATAAAAGAAAACCATCCATGTGAGTTGCAAAACCAATCCTTTAATTATTTCCAGGCTACTCATAATTGGGGCATTAATGGAGACTAGCACTGTGTTTCCTCATACTACTAGTCTCTCTTAAATTTAAATAGTGATCAGCATGTATTCTATGAATTATCAAATAAATAAAAAATGAAAAAAATTCAACGACCACTCACTTTCATAATCCCTCTTGCCTCCTACCGATTAGGTTTTGCATTTGTTGTGTAGGTGTAAGGCTCAATTTTATGTAAATTTTCACATAAAAATCAATAAAAACACACTATAACATGGAAACAAGGCTTGAATGAGGCATAATCTTCATGATCCAGCCTTGTTATACACTTAGGCACATAAAATGTATTCTTTTCTAATTTTCTAGCACAAAAAACTAAACTTTCACTATTTTTTCTATTTTTTTCATTTATTTCTTCATAAAAATGTGATATTTTCTTATCTATGTGTCTTGACTGATCATTTTGATTGAACATTGATTTATCTCAATTTTTTATCCCATATGCATTCCATTCCCCAATACGAAACAGAAGAAATTCTCATTTTCCTTCATTTAATACACATTTCGGGTTTGAAATTACCAACTGCAACTATGTACGACTATGGGTTTTCCATTTTTTCATGCATAGCCCTCAAACATACCTAAAACATGACTCATACAAATTTTCTTTCCATGCGCACATCATTAACTCCATCAAACATTTAAAAAATGCAATTTTCTTTGTAAAATTTAGGCATACCACTTATTTGCGTGTTAGGTGCTTTTATGAAACCAATTTGAGCAGCCCATGGATCCATCATTTGTTCCATGTCAGTGTTGGACATTACCTCTCATCCTCCCTTCGATCTTGGAGCGATTTGGTCCACGCTGGATAAGCATCCTTCATCTTATCCTCTTCTTTATCTTCTGTGTGATCAATCCCTTAGAGGAGAGAGGAGGAGGAGAGAGAAAGATAGAGTTTGGATCTTAGCAACCATGCAACCATTGCATGAGCCAGAGGCAGCAATTGGGAGTGAGATAAATTGAAGAATCGCCTGATGATCTCTGCTTGATAGGTTCTTTGTAACCCCCCATGAGCCATGGCATCAAAAATCGTCGCCAATGGAGGGTGGGTGGCAGCATCACGACACCCTTTTGACTTTGTCCTATCCGGCCTCACACAATTTGATTTTTCGATCTCTGTTTTGGCTTTTGGAAAATTTTGCCTACTCGGCTCCAAGTCCCACACTGTCGGTCACTAGCTTTGGCTCGATTGGGTGTCTCAAAAAAGTATGAAAAATCCACAAGTGCTCTTCGAAACCACTTTGAAACCCCATCTTCTGCGGCTCGTAAAAATTGGCACATCCTTCTTTACTGCTTCTAATGAGGTCAAATTCCATCTTAAAATTTCTCTTCTCAACGTCTTTCCTGCAGTTTCCTTTAAATCCCACTTGCACTTGTGCTCGTGCTTGTGTTTGAGAGAGGGAGTGTGAGGGAGTGAGTGAGTGAGGGTGAGGGAGGACCATGGTGGAGAAGCTCTTTATCTTTTTCTCTCTTCTTCTCTTCTCTTCTCTTCTCTTCTCTTGTCTCGTGCGCACAACTATGGAGGATGGATCTTGCATCTCGAATCCTGGAGCTACCTGAGTGCTTGACAAAGGAGGCTACTCAATTGGGCATCAAGCTAAGCTCACTACACTCGTAGGATCGAGAGAGCATGTATGGCTATGTGAGAGGTAGCCATAGCATTTGGCTTCTTGAAACGCTTGAAGCAATAAGTAGTCTATGGGTCTAGGTGGTCAAGGGAAGGCTTCCACATTTTGGTTCTATTTCTAGGACCAAGGAATTCAAGCTTTGAGTGCTTATGCACTTCAAAAGGAGCATTGAAGTAGGGTTTTCTCTAAATCAGTGCTTGAGATAGGTAGAAAGCGAGGGAGTTGAAGAGGTATTTGATCTCCTTCGCAATTAAGTTTTTTTGGTTTTTTAGGATTTAGGAAAATAGGTTGGAGTAGTGTGAGTTTTTACTTGCGGTTTTTAAATGCATTTAGATAAGAAAAAATTTTAAAATTGGAGAAATACACAATAGGGTATTTGTTGTAATAGCATGCTCAAAACATGAAAAAAATAGGCAAAAGAGAGCTTCAATTCATAAGAGAGAAGAGGGGGAGTGGAAGACAAAATAACCAGGTGTTTAAAAGGCCAAGAGGGCAAAGAGAGAGCTCATTTGTGTGAGAGAGAGAGAGAGCTTTAGAGATAGAGAGATCTACAAGTCAGGAGCACATATGCATATATTAATCCACATTCTTGCATTCCGGAGCCCTCCATGTATGTTCTAGATGTTGTTTGAGGCTTGTTAATAAGTGTCAACACTCTTTTGTTGCAATCGTTTTGGCAAGACGCGAGTAGGTTTTTTTAGGATTTTTCGTCATTCGACAACTCACTGCTGCACTTGGATGGCAACTGCAGGCTTCGAACGGCTGAGAGTCTTGACCAAACTCGGATGTTCGAGTCACTAGTGTCCACTCGGACAACTCGGCCTTAGACCACGGCCAAATTTTGGCCTCAAACACTCAGATTCATCCCACCCAGTCATCTATCACTCAAAGAGTAGAACTCCACCTTCAGCCATTCGGCCCATCTTGATTCAGCTTACTCAGCCTTGGACAATCTGAGTCTAGGATTCGGACCTCTACAACTCAAACCTTTGCAATTCGGATCACTTGTTACGAAGCGGAACACGTGGCAAATCTAGCAATTCAAATCTCAATCATAAACAACTTTATGACACACATAATAGAACTTAGTGGAAAAATCTAACAAATCAAATATCTCGACTATTAAATACAAACAACATTATAATACATAAGAGGATTTGAATAACTAAATAGATTGAGAAAAATAAGAGAAAAATGCACGATTGGGCCCAACCTCTCCTATGGCAAAAGCCATGGTTTGCCATCTTTAATTATATATTATAGTTTTACATGGATATTTGCATTAATATATTACATATAATTACAAAGAAAGTACAAATATTATATGAAATACATAGTTCTAAGAGTCAAGAGGTATCTTGTAATATGCGTAGTTGCTGCAAAAAATTTTGTGCTGTGACTCTTGATGTTTTGACATCACCATCGCGTCCAGCGCATGCCCAAACCCCTAAAATTGCTCCTTAAGCTCTGAATTTTGATTCAGGATGAGGGACAAATGAAAAAACTTAGTTTTTACCCTAGTCTCCTATTTTGTGCGTGATCCTATTGCTTCTATAAAGAAAGCTAGAAAAGCCTTACTTAACTACATTAAAAAAACAACAAGGTATTCCATATATAAAACGTATTTCAATAAAATCATATCTTAAATCTTATATTCTAAAATAATTTATATTAAAAATAAATAAATTAATAACACTAAGGACAATGATCTAATTATTACTAGAGAAGTTTAAACTTATAACTTACAAATAGAGTAATAATTTTAATAATGCAATATCATATAAATATATAATATTATATATTATACTTAAGATAACTAATCATAATTATGAAATCTATTCTTGGACTTACGCTAATGCCTAGTGCTACCCAAAGCCACCACTACGTGCTCTACACATCAACTGAAGCATTCAGAATTATTTATAAATAAATAAACAGATAATAGTAAATATCTAGCAATCTTTAGCTACAAATAATTAAATAGGTTGGAACTCTATCCTAACCTTAATTTAATACGTGTGCACTCTAAACTCATAAACATCCATTAATTTAATATGTTTTTTGTGGAGTCACTCACTATGGAATCACCCACGTGCACATTAAATTAACCTGATGCCCGAAAAGGACCTGCGTCCCCGTCAACTTCTCGCACAAGGAATCCACCTTGTGTAGGAGCCTCGACAAATAAATATAGTTTTACAGAATCCACTGAAAAACCTCATGAAATCCACCATGGAATAAAAACCTCATGGAATCCACCATGGAATATGTCTCCTCGCATCATACCCCCGAGGTAGGATAGTAATTGTCCTCAATTGCTATTAGCTCAATGTGGAGCGAGAAATGAGGGGTAAGCACTAAGGGCGCGGGTGGTCATCCATTGCACGCATCTTCAAATGAATGATTTTTTTTTAAACTTTTACCAAGTATCTAGTATAGGACAATGAATCAATTGGAGTCTAATTATTAGCAAACAATTGATCCTAGTAAGATTAAAAACTAGTGTTAGTGCCATAGATATCTTTCATGGGAGTAAGAGAGTCAAGAGATAAGATAGAAATATTATGAATGCTAGGTCTCATACTCAAAGCATCGACAATAACAAATGAAATTGTTATTCTAGTTTAGTAGTAAGTAAAAATTTAATTAAGAATTCTAGAAAAAAATAAAAAATAGTAAAACACTTACCTATCTTACCTTGATTGGAGATCTCTATCTTTACTAGAAAGTGTAAATTCGCAAACAGAATTATGAAGTTGAAGAATTTTCCAAAGTACTTTTAAGAAAAATTCGTTAGTCGCAATGTTTATCAAATCAAAAGATAACAACATTAAAGGCATACTATAATCATCAAAAATTAGAGTGAGAATCATATTAAATGCCTACTTTGAATAAAAACAACATATATCTTCTTATGAATTAAGTTAGTCTATAACTAGAGAGTTGGAGCTTATAAGGAATTTTAGAAAACATTTACTTAGGATTAAGACTAAAATTTAAAAAGAAACATGTTAAAGATAAGGCTAAAGTTGGATAAAATACTAGTCTCTTGGTTAAAAAAAATAGTAATATTCAAGTTCTATGGCATATTTAGACATGATTATCTTTTAATATATGCATATTTAGATATGATTATATTTTAATATATGCATATTTAGAAAAAATCATGTCTAATATAAGTTTTAGATCTTTGCTAAAAAATTTGTTTTTGGAGTATACTCAAATTACAAATGGATTAAAAGCTATCCTACTAGAAAATTAGATGTATGTTTAGGTTGAAATTTACAAATTTCACCAAGTATGGGTTAACTATGAGACCTACTTTCAAGATAAATAACTTTCTTTGTAGATAGAATCAGGTCATGATGATAACTAGAGAGTTATAGACAACAAAAAGGTATACAATTCATGTCCCCATGGTGGATTACCAAATCTAAGAGTAAGGTCATAAAAAATAGGGCTCAAAGTTGGCTACTACACAGTTTTTTGCATACTATTGTGAAATTTGCATTCAGAGTAACTTTAGGACTAAAATAACTCTCTAAATATTCAGAATTTGGAGAATCTGTGTCCAATAACATTTGTAAATCTTTTTAGGAACTAAAACTTTTGTTTTTACACGATCCTCAAAATATGAACCAATAAAATGTTACATTACCCAAAAAATAGTTATTCAAGAGGATTTTTATGGTGAAGCATATGCAATAGCTAGACTACTTTCAAGTGCCTTTTCTATATAGCCTGTTACATAAATAAAAACTTAATATGCTTAAAATTGAAACTTTTATAAAATAAAACAAAGATATGATTTACTATGAAATAAACTTCAAAAGCTTTTTGGCTATAACATCCTTTTTGCATAGCCAAGTCCATGCTATAATCCAAATTCGAAGAAGAACAAATTGGATTGATTCAAGTCCATCAATTGTGGATATAAGGCTGTTCAAAACACGAGAAATGCAATTGCAATATTCATTTGCAGTTATTTGTCTTTTAGATTGTGATTGTTCAACGGTGTTTGCCTTTATACACTGATATGATACAATTGAAAACTCAGAGCGTAGCCAAGCTTTGATACCAATGTTACGAAACAGAATAAGTGAAAAATCTAGCAAATCAAATCTCAATCATAAAGAACTTTATGACACACATAATAGAACTTAGTGAAAAAATCTAACAAATAAAACATCTCAACTATTAAATAAAACAACATTATAATATATAAGAGGATTTGAATAACTCAATAGATTGAGAAAGACAAGAGAAAAACGCATGATTGGGCCCAACCTCCCCTATGGCAAAAGCCATAGTTTGCCATCCTTAATTATGTATTATAGTTTTACATGAATATTTACATTCGTATTATACATATAATCACAAAGAAAGTACAAATATCAATTAAAATACAGAGTTTTAAGAGTCAAGAGGTATCTTGTAACATTTTGCAATTTTGTTGCAGAAAATTCTATGCTCTGAATCTTGACGTTTTGACATCACCATCGCGTTTGAAGCATGCCAAAACTCCCAAAACGACTCTTGAATCTCTGAATTTCGATTCTGGATGAGGGACAAATGAAATAACTCAGCTATCATCATGTTCTCCTCTTTTGCGCGCGATCCTATTGCTTTTATAAAGAAAGCTAGAAAAGCCTTTTAAAACTTAACCACATTAAGAAAATAGCAAAGTATTCCATAAAGAAAGCTCATTTCAATAAAAGCATATCTTAAATCTCATATTCTTAAATAATCTATATTAAAAATAAATAAATTAATAGCACTAAGGACAATGATCTAATTATTACTAAAGAAGTTTTAACTTATAGCTTATAAATAGAGTAATAATTTTAATAATAAAATATCGTGTAAATATATAATATTTTATATTATACTTAAGATAACTAATCATAATTATGAAATTTACGTTTGGACTTACGCTAATGCCTAGTGCTACCCAAAGCCACCACTACCTGCTCTACACATCAACTGAAACATTCAGAATTGTTTATAAATTAAAAAAACAAACAATAGTGAATACCTAGTAGTCTTTAGCTACAAATAACTAAATAGATTGGAACTCTATCCTAACCTTAGTTTAACACGTGTGTACTCTAAAATAAAAAACACCCATTAGTTTAATATGCATTTTTGTTTTATCACCCACGTGCACATTAAATTAACGTGATACTCGAAAAGGATAGGCCTTCGTCAACTTCTCACACAATGAATCCACCTTGTGTATAAGCCCCGACAAATAAATATAGTTTTATGAAATCCATCGAAAAACCTAACGGAATCCACCGTGGAATAAAAACCTCACAGAATCCACCGTGGAATATGCCTCCTAGCATCACCACTTGAGCCGAATGTGAAATTAGGCTAAATTGACATTCTCTCACCCTAACAAACTTGGATCTAAGCTTGATGAACCTCCAAAAGCCTTATAGACAAGTTGAACAGCTTCCAAATGGGAGGAACAAAAGAAAAAATGACCTAATAACCCAAAAGCGACCATTAACTAACCCGTTAGCTATCCACCCTTGCTTAGTGTCTCAAATTAAGCCGCAAAACCTTATTACACCCTAACCAAGCTAGGAGACATAGTAGAGACCCTAATCAGTCTTGAGAGGAGCTACCAGCACTCGCACTTAAAGCCATGTTTGGCCGAAATTGGAATGAGGGGAGAGCAAGAGCTGCATTGTTCATCTAGCGCTCACACCTCACACTATTTCAACACTAGAAGTGCACTTGAAAAGCTGAAAGCCTGATTTTGCACCACACACAAAAAAGAGAACCATGCATGCATAAGCTAAGGGCTATTTTCAATATGAAGGAACACACCAAGACATAATAAACAAATCAAATCCACTAATAGGAGATGACCCTCAGACTTAGACGGATGACTAAGAACCCCGACTAGTAGGACTAAAGAGAGAGTCAAGACACTAAAAGCTCAAGAGCATAGACGAACCGACATCATTGGAGACTGTAAGGTACCCGCCCCCAAGTACGCTTTTTTGCGGTCTATCAAGAAAGGAATCTAAGTGTGGTTGCCCGCAGTCCCATGGAATGTTCTGGGTTTTGTCGCCTAGGGTTTCCTGAATCCACCTCGCAATGGAACGTTCACGGACAAATCCACTAGGATCAACCTGAATTTTGGGCTCCTAGTGGCCGAGGTCTCCAGCATTCTAGCATCAGATCCTGGACATCCTACTTTACGCAAAGATACCCAAGGCAAAGCAGACCCATATTGCACTTGGTTTAAAGAGAATGGGAAACAAGAGGGATGCGGTGTTCGATCTCTCTGCCCGTAGGGCATAGTCCCATTTTTTGGCCCCCTAAAACGACATGAATCAGGGTTATATCCTAACAATCTCTAAGGTCAAAGATGGTAAAACCTTGTGAGAAGCTTCCCAGTTCTTTGGGACCACCCTTCGGTGTAGGACAGACCCATTGGGGGTTTTGTCAACCCACTTCCCTCAATAGTTTTAGTTTTCTAAATAGGTCCTACCACATTTATGTGTGACACTTAAAGTCAGCTTCATTAATTAAGCCTTTTAGGAACGTTGGTTCGTTCACATAACTTACAACACAGACATGAAATCGGAGGTCTTTAACTCCATTCTAGACTAGCAAGGGGTGTCCAAAGCTCCACCTAACCTAGAAGCTCTCTAGGAGCGAAACATCATTCCCATGGTTGGCCTTTTCACTACTCAACCTTCGGCCCATGAATCGAGCAGTGCCCTCTCGGGTTTATCTGCGGTGCGATCATGGAGGTGATCCACTCGTGCAATATATCTTTCCTTAATTAGATCCTTTAAGAATCTAGCACAACAAGGCATTCGGCCCTAATATCCGTTTCCAATGTATCTCGTATGAGAATCAAAACAAGCATTTATCAATTTGGAAATAAATTACTTACGACTGGTACCGCCACTGGATTGACAGTGATGACTTCGCTTGAAGCCTCGTTCTTGGTAATGTGATTGCCTATCCACACATGACATTCTTTGCTTAGGGGCCATTGTCCGCAAGTAGACTCAAGAGATTAAGAAGGCATAATAGATTTGAGATGGGAGCGTAAGAGAAGATGGCTAAGTCGAAGACAAAGATAGAGAAAATTTAAACTAAGTCTCTCCTTTGTAATCTCTCAGGATAACTCCTCTCTCTCTCTCTCTCTATATATATATATATATATATATATATAGCTCCTTCTCATAATCTCTTGGAGGGGTATCCTTCTCTCTACCTCTCTCTCAGCCTCTCGAGATCTCCTTATGCTTCCTTGTGCCTCCCCATGCCTCATATTTATAGTGACTTAGAGAAAAAGGCTTGTGGTTGAGAAGAGGAGCTCTTTGTGGAGGGGGATCTTGAAAAAAATCAGTGATCTAATGCTCATATCATAACTTTGATGGTTCCATTGGCTCCGAAAGGGGGGTAAAACTCCAAGATACTTGATTAGAAATCTCTCAGTTCACTCATTCTTCTTTTCTCTATTCGAAGTGTTGTTTTCTATATGTAGACTACGATCGCGCCGCACATGATTTCGCAAATCCCTCTATTGATTTTTTTCTTTTTATAAAATCTCCAAAACTAACTAAAACATCACTTGTCTTTTCTTTTAAATGACATCCAGTTCTAGAAATCTCCATATCTTTTTAGGATAATATCTAAAATATCTAAAATATGCTAGTTTTGCCCAAAATCTAATATTTTTGAACCATCCAAACTATACACATTAATACTAGTGATTAATATAGCTCATAAGTCTCGTTCGCTGTAACGTGTCCACTAGAATCCTCTAGGACACGTCTTGGCAGTCCATCAGAAAGGCTGTCTAGAAAACTCCGCCCGGCACTCCCACGGAATGTTACGGGCTTTGCAATCTAGGTCTTCTCGCGTCTACCACGTAGCGGAAGTGTCCTGGCCGTTTCCCACTTAGGATCGACCGGAATTAAGGTTTCCCTGTTTGGTCATTAGCTACAGCTACTAGCGTCAGACCCGAGCGAACTACTTTACGCAGAAATGCCAGGTCCGAAGCGGATTCACACTGCACTTGGTTCAAGGAGAATGGGAAACGAGAGGGATGCAAGCCTCAACCTCTCTGCCATAAAGCATAGTCCCATTCCGTTCCCCTAAAATAGCGTAAATCGAGTAGGATGTAACTCTAGGTCATCGTTCTCATTATTAGCTTTGATGATGATGATCATCCCGCTATTCGTCGAGTGATTTTGAGAAAAGTTCTCGGCTAACCGGGACCACCCATCCATAGGACGGACCCATGGTCCATCCTCCGCACTTTCCTCGGTTTGTTTTAGTTATGTAATTACCTAACACATTAATATAACAAACAGCTTCTTTGATTAGCCCTGTTAAGCACTGGTTCCTTCACGTAATCTTATCACGTGACATAGAAAAACAATATCAAACAACTTCTTTATTATCATATCATCATTTTATCTTTGAAATACAGAGGGTTCCGCCCGTAGGCTTGTTCATAATCCGCCCGAAGGCTTATTCAGTAATCCACTAGGGATCACTATTCCAAGCTTCTGCCTGTAGACTAGTATGCGCGCCTCGAGATCCAATCCCGAGTCACGTCAGTCTCTTGTGCAGGACCCGGAAGGCAAGGGATTTACGGCCAGAGCCCCCCCTGGCACCCAAGCATCCTCCTGCTCCGAGTAGAGCTCAACGGAACGACCTCTCGCGGCGGGTTCGGTCCACGTTCCCGGCGCGGTCAACAACCCCCTTGGTTAGGGTCAGGCAGGCAGTCGAGGGTAACTGAGCTGCCACTCCCTTCAGGCCTTCAACCTGAAGCATTTATATATCTTTCATCCTTTAGTTCCTTGAACAAACAATGCAAACAGTGCTTTCTAAACTGTTACAAGCACAATCAATTCCAGTGGTCGTTTAGTTGGCAAGCTGTTAAGGAGTGACTCCTTCTCTCCGAATGCATCCCGCATTCGATCCGGAATCAATTGCAACTTGGCAAGATTCCTATCGTCCTTGGGTTAGGGTCATACCCTGTTAACCCAACTTAACCAATACCTTAGGTTTTATTAATAGTAAATCCCGGCGGCCATGTCGCTTTAATTTATTGATTAATCATTTGCGTCCGAGCAATTACCTAACTTCCCTTAACTTGGCAAATTTTCCCTAATGAGGGCGATGTAACAGGATGACTACCCATCCCCTTGCAAGTTAAACTTGCGCAAGAACCTGCCAACCTCATTCCAAGGATTGGCAAAACTTTCTTGTGATCAAACCACAAGGCTATGCGACGTTGCAACTTGTTGCACAAGTGTCGCCTCCATTCCAAGAGATCATTTCACCTATTGAATGGTGTTTTCTGGTCACGGAATTATCTTCAGACGAGAAGCAGGGTTTAGGGTGTCTTTTTACCCAACCCATCCCTAATTTCACTAGATCGACAACGTTTAGTCCTAGGGTTCCAACTCAACTCGAGTTTCATCATTTTGAACGATTGGTCCTTAGGGTAGGAACCCTAGATTATTGTTTGCATGAGCATCCAATTGACTCAACATTTCGGGAATGTGGTTAGGACCATTGGGCATGAAGGTTTCGACTTAGCGACAATTGGAAAACTTGGCCGAATCCTTAACGTGCTAATCCCTAGTTAGTGTTTGGGATATCTATCGTATTGACTGAACCATGCCCATACGAATCCCTTGCGGGTTAGGTGATTTGGGTAATTCACTATGCTTGTCTCGCGACAAGGATGAATCCTTCCCTAGAGATAATAAACTAGATCTTTAAAAAAAAATAGTTTCGACTACCGCAATACATGTAAACATGCGACTCACTCTATCTTTCATTGGTAAAGTAAAAATACATGATAAGCTGGATACCAACTTTCTTAGGACCTACTAGGACTTACTTCAAATAATCATATCTACTACCTTGTTATCTACACTTTAGAATCTCATGCTTTGTTTAAATCCTGCAACCTTTCCCAAATGCAACACTTGATGAATGAATTTTATGCACGATGAAAGTGCAACATGCAACCCTTTCATAACTACAACGTAGTTACATGAGGTTATGGTAGAGTTAGTGTTGGTATATTCTTTCTTGCAAGCACATGCCACATGCCAATCCATAGATTCATTTTTGATACACCACCACTACTTTTCAGATAACCTCCTACGGGTGTTAACAACTTTTCCCCATGAACCATTACAATAAAGATTTTTCCTAAATTGCGACATAAGCTTATTCTTTCCATGTCTAGTCAAAAATACACTTAATAACTTCAGCCTTATAATGATAGGCGGTAGGTGTTCTAGGCTCGTCACTTTGAAATGCATGATAAGGCAACATAATACTAAGGTCGTAAGATGGATAGACAACTCACGTTCATCATATTGAAAATGTTAATAACTCCATTTCATGTCATGAGATAATTCTAGTAATCGATCAAATAGACAAATTTTCCTCAATTGCCTTTTAATTCGGCTTGGTAAATTTGAACATGCATAGGTGCTTTCTATTCCATGAGAGTTATCATACCTAATGCATTACTTTTGCGTAGAATCAAAAATCATAAAAACCTGGGTCTGTGGGCTCGGGGAGATGTCCACTTGAATGCTAGGAGATGAACCTCCTGGAGGCGCGCCTTGCAACTTCTTGGGAGCCATCGTTAGCGTGCTTACGGACTTCCCGTTTGCCTTTACCCTTACACGTTCGATGAGTCTTCTCCAGTTGTTGCGAGCAGCTTCAAAATCGTACGCCGGAGATCCCAATGATTGGGAAGAAAAGGCGTGGTCGAGGCGAGGACGGGCGGCGGCTTGGTGGTTTCCTGCAAGGCGGCGGCACCCTGACGGCGGCTCCCCAGCGGATAGCGACTCCCCCCCTTCTATTTCCACGCCGCTCTGGTCTACGGCGATGGCAGCAGCGTCCGTTTCTTCCCCTTTTTCTCCTTCTCTCCTTAGAAGGAGTATATATAGGCAGAGGGGGGGGGGAGAGAAGGCCTCCACCACGTGGCCCCTTGCATGGGTTCCCCCCCTCCCATGCAGGCCACGACTCTTCCATGTCCCATCCCCCCACGCTCCCTCTTCTCCAGCCATGCATCGGCTGGGGAAAAGGGATAAAAGTAAAAAAAATTTGCTTTAATAATAACTATTTTGCCCCTCCCAAGAGGGTGTTTATGCGTGAATTTCGGTTTTGAACCTTCGGGTTTGATTTACCAATGCGGAGGACCCCATTTCTCGCGTGCAGGTCACACATTACACCGCCGATAATTTCAATACGAGAGATAACCTTTGCACAAGGTTTACGTCGTGTGCGGGAAGTCAATATTCACGGGTGGGAATATTACATTCTCTCCCCCTTAGAAGAATCGAGATGTCCTCATCTCGAGATAAATTGGGGATATTGAAGGTTGAGAGAGCTTTCATCCATCCAGGTAGCATCCTCTTCGGGATAATCCTTCCACTGGACGAGGCATTCTTTCAAGGTTCTAGATCTTAACTGTCTCTCCCTGACATCTAAAATCTTTTCCGGTTTTAGTTCAAGGACTCCTTGACTAGGCATTACAATTTGTTGGTCATTGAGTACATGATTAGGGTTGGGCACATATTTTTTTAAGAGACTAATATGGAATACATTGTGAACTTTTAGGTTATCCGGAAGTTGCAATTTATAAGCATTGGGTCCCAGGCATTTGAGGATTTTATACGGCCCACAATACCTTGGACTTAGCTTCTTGCATTGTCCTAGAGATAAAGAACTGCTTTTAGGGCATACACGAATGAAGACCATGTCTCCTTCTCCGAAGATCCTCTCTTGGCGCTTCAAATCCGCATATGCCTTTTGTCTATCTTTGGCTACTTGTATGTCTTGTCTTATTGACCTTATTTGGTCATCCATGTCTTCCAACATTTGTCTTGAAGCCTCAACTCTTAGGGTTGGATCAGAAAAGTTTAGGGGACTTCGACAATCATGACCATACAATGCCTGGAAAGGGGTCATTTGAATGCTCTGCTGGTAAGAAGCATTGTAGGCAAATTCCACTAACGGCAAGTACTGAATCCACCTCTTTGGCTCCCGACAGCAGTATGCCCTAAGCATATCCTCAATGATTTGATTTACTCGCTCTGTTTGTCCATCCGTTTGGGGATGGTAGGCAGTGCTAAAACAGAGTTGAGTTCCAATAGCTTCAAAGATAGCTCTCCAGAAGTGTGAAGTGAAGAGAGAGTCTCGATCGCTAATGATCCTTCTAGGTAACCCATGTAGCTTGAATATCTCTTTGATAAACACTCTTGCAATGTCGGAGGCTTTATAGTTTGTCTTTACTGGAATCAGGTGTGCAACCTTAGTAAGCATGTCAACTACAACCATAATGGAGTTGTATCCTCCTTGGACTTGGGGTAAGCCCACCACAAAATCCATACTGATGAATTCCCATTTCATTTGGGGAATGTCAAGTGGTTGCAATTTTCCTGGCATCCTGACATGTTTAGCCTTGATACGTTGGCAAGACAAATATTCAGTGACATATTTGAGAATGTCACCTTTGAGCCTCTCCCAATGGTAGCTCTTCCTAACTGCATTAAGAGTCTTTGCATAGCCAGGATGTCCTGCGAAGGGGGAATCATGAGCTTCCCATAATATCTTCTGCTTAAGTGACTGGCTTGTTGGTATACATAGCCTTGTTCTGTAGTAGACAAGTCCATTATCAATGGAAAATTCCCGATACTTAGCTTGTGACTTCAGATTCTGCTCCTTGGTAGATATTTCTTTTATCATGGTTTGGTAGGCCAAATCATGGCATGCTTCCTCTCTAGCTAGTTCGAGTATAGGGTTGCTTGGCATAGATACCTTTGTAGCCAGAGATCTGGCCGTTGATGGATTCTGCAAGATTAGGGAATTTAGGAATGCCTTGCGACTGAGTGCATCGGCAACTACATTCTCTTTCCCTGGTCGATACTTGATTTCAAAATCATACTCCTCCAATACTACAATCCATCGACGTTGCCTCATGTTGAGCTCGTTCTGGGTAAAAATCCATTTGAGACTCTTATGATCGGTTACTAGAGTAAACTTGTTACCCAACAGGTAGTGTCTCCAAAGCTTTAGAGCATGGATGACAGCTAATAATTCCAGATCATGCGTGGCATAATTCTTTTCATGACTCCTCAATTTCCTTGAAGAATATGCTACTGGATGACCTTCCTGCATGAGTACACACCCCAAGGCAAGAATGCTGGCATCAGTTACTACCTCGAACTCCTTATTGAGGTCAGGAATTTTTAGAATAGGTGCTGATACCAAACATTGCTTCAATTGGTCGAAGCTATTTTGTTCGGGAGTTAACCATGTAATAGAAGTCTGCTTCTTTAGTAAGTCGGTAAGAGGTGCTGCAATCAAAGCATAGTTTTTGATAAAGACCCTATACCATCCTGTCAAGCCAAGAAAACTGCGTATTTCTTTGACGGATACTGGTATTGGCCATTCAAGCACATCTCT
The DNA here is from genome assembly GCF_053477565.2 of Lygodium microphyllum. Lineage (NCBI taxonomy): Eukaryota > Viridiplantae > Streptophyta > Polypodiopsida > Schizaeales > Lygodiaceae > Lygodium > Lygodium microphyllum. The sequence continues at coordinate 76,547,359 of NC_141158.1, forward strand.
GACTTTGGCTGGGTCTACTGATATCCCTTCTGATGATACTATGAATCCTAGATATTCAATCTGACGTTTGAAGAATGCACACTTCTTCATTTTTGCATACAGCTTATGAGACCTCATTGTTTCAAGGACAATCCGAAGTTGAGGTTCATGATCTTCTTCCTGTTTAGAATAGACTAACGTATCATCGAAGAAGACAAGCAAAATCATCAAGATATGGTCTAAAAATATCCTGCATTAATCTATTGAAGGTGGCAGGTGCATTTGTAAGCCCGAATGACATAACCAAGAACTCAAAGTGCCCATATCTTGTATTGAAGGCCGTTTTTGGAATATCTTCATCCTTGATCCTGATTTGATAGTAACCTGACCTGAGATCAATTTTGGAGAAGATCTTTGCACCTTGAAGGCGATCAAGAAGCTCATCTATTCTAGGAATAGGATACTTGTTCTTGACTGTTGATTGATTCAACCCACGGTAATCAATACATAGTCGAAGTGTCCCATCTTTCTTTTTCTGGAATAGTACTGGAGCTCCCCATGGTGAGTTGCTAGGCCGGATGTAACCCTGGTCTAACAGTTGCTTGAGTTGTTCCTTCAACTCTATAGCTTCTGGTATGGACATTCTATAAGGTCTCTTTGCAATTGGCGCAGCTCCAGGCATTAGCCTTATTTCATGATCGACTTCTCTTGGAGGTGGAAGTTCAGTTAATTCCTCAGGGAATACGTCAGCGTATTCCTTTAGCCAAGAGGGTCCCTCATGAAACTCTTGCCTTTGATCTAATTTGTTGAGTTTGATCAGGTAAACAGGTAATCCTTTTCTAACCCTTTTTATGATCCGCGATATTTTGGCTAACTGGATTCTTGGCACTCCTGCCTCACCTTGAGTCGTAACAAACTCACTTTCAGAGTTTCGAAAGGAAACTTGACCCTTCCCACAGTGGATGTGAGCGTCATTAGGCTTAAGCCAATCCATCCCGAGTAGACACTCATGGATACCTAAACTCATGACTCTAAATTTGACTGAGGTTTTCTTTCCTCCCAGATAGAACTCCTCCTTAGCTTTGCCTGGTACAAGTTACCTCACGACCGTTTGCCAATTCCACAAGTAGGGTGGGAGCTTCTACTGTGGCTATTCCTAATCTTTTTGCACACGCTGGTGAGATAAAGGAATGTGTACTGCCACAATCAATCAAGGTTTTGAAACCTTTACCTTGATAGTCCGACGGTGTTTGAATCACCGAGAACTGGCGATTCGGCCCCTTCTTGTGTAAAGCGGCATGGACTGTCGCTCGTTCAAATTCCGCTTCCATAGTCGGATCTTCCTCTTCTTCTTCACACCTTTGCCTATTGGTAATGCAGGCAGTTCTTCCTCTTCCACGGGTGGCGGCTCCCTGACCGCGGCCTGCACCTTGACGGTGACCCTCGCTGAGCTTGGGACATTGTCTTTTGAAGTGACCGAGTTCGTTACAGTGGAAACATCGGAGGTTTCGGCCATTACTGTGAGTAGGAACAAAGTTATTGACGTTATTTGTCCTTGCTTTCTTCCTTTGTCCCTGATTGTGGCCTTGAACTCTCTTAACTTGGGGTCTGAATGCCCCTTTGTTCGGGTCGCTATAAGACCAATTTTTGTTACCCCTCGGTCTAGCTTGCACTTCTTGAATTATAGGTGCCGCTCGAATGAGTGCATCCTGAAGATCTGATGGTCGCATAGATTCGAGACGGGTATTTACAGGTGGATTTAAGCCCGCGCAAAATTTGGACACCTGCTGTGTCGTGTCCATTTGTGGCGCATACTTTAAGAGTGAGACAAATTTAGAGTAGTATGCGTCAAGGGTGAGTCCTAACTGTTTTAGCTCATAGAACTCATTCATTTTATGTGTACGATATGCAGGTGGCAAATATCTTCCCTGCACGGCTTGCTTTAACTTCTCCCAGGTAACGGACCCCTCTGAAGTCCCTTGATCCCTGCACCATTGTTTCCACCATAATCTAGCTTCACCGGTGAGTTTTAATTTGGCGAGCATGGCCTGATTGGTAGGTGCAGTACCAGCTGCTTCGAAGTAATCCTCCATAGACTCAATCCAAATCTAAGCATCAGACTGGACGAATCTGCCTCTCCCATCAAACTCGGGTGGCTTTATCTGTTTGAGGAGGAACTTCTTCTCCTGGATCACAGTAGTACTTGATGTAGGGGGCGAATTTGGAACCTGTACCTGGGGTTGTGCCTGAGTAAAAGTTTTCTTAACATTATTGTATGATAATTGACATTAGCTTATCTTTAGTTCAGCTATCTCGTAAATCATGAAGCTACTTAGCTTTTCGTAACAACCCTGATGCACAATCGGATATTGATAAAAGAAGTCCTTATTTATATTTACATGGGCGTAGCCTTATACAACATCTCGTGCAATGATAATCCAATCATTACATTTAGTTTGGGGAGAACAACATTGTATTGGATTTGTCTACGGGAACTGTGTAATAGTAGGGTTTTGGGTCATGAATCTTTAGGAATCGATACTTCATTGGAAGTTCAGGATATCCTTTCCGCTGGAATCCATATTTCCCATGGCGGCCCAACACCTTAATCCTGTCGGCTGGGATTACACGGGTTACTTCCTCATATATATATGAGTTCAATTCAACCCTCCGACCTTGAATATGCAAAGTCGAATTTACGTGAGCTTCCACAAAAATGAACAGCTTCACGACTTTCAAATCTTCGAACCACTTGATCCTCTTTAAGTTGGTTTGTAGATAAGCGAACCGGTGGGCAGCTATGTAGTAGATTCCTGAAGACCCAGTCCATCTTCGTTCTATAAATAAAGGTGATGGATTATAAATCTGCTCCAGGATGTTCATCATTTCAATTCTCTGCCTATAATGCGGAGAATGCATTGCAGTCATAAACATGATCCGGAACACCAAAAACTTGTTCCACGCTTCATAGTTCTGCAAGACAGTATTGTAGATGAGGAAATGTTTGGACAGCAACAATTTCTTTACTTCATTTTATTGAGATCTCACGAAAACAATTCCGTTGTTGGTCGGCTCTGATACCAACTGTAACGTGTCCACTAGAATCCTCTAGGACACGTCTTGGCAGTCCATCGGAAAGGCTGTCTAGAAAACTCCGCCCGGCACTCCCACAGAATGTTACGGGCTTTGCAATCTAGGTCTTCCCGCGTCTGCCACGTAGTGGAAGTGTCCTGGCCGTTTCCCACTTAGGATCGACCGGAATTAAGGTTTCCCTGTTTGGTCATTAGCTACAGCTACTAGCGTCAGACCCGAGCGAACTACTTTACGCAGAAATGCCAGGTCCGAAGCGGATTCACGCTGCACTTGGTTCAAGGAGAATGGGAAACGAGAGGGATGCAAGGCTCAACCTCTCTGCCATAAAGCATAGTCCCATTCCGTTCCCCTAAAACAGCATAAACCGGGTAGGATGTAACTCTAGGTCATCGTTCTCATTATTAGCTTTGATGATGATGATCATCCTGCTATTCGTCGAGTGATTTTGAGAAAAGTTCTCGGCTAACCGGGACCACCCATCCATAGGACGGACCCATGGTCCATCCTCCGCACTTTCCTCGGTTTGTTTTAGTTATGTAATTACCTAACACATTAATATAACAAACAGCTTCTTTGATTAGCCCTGTTAAGCACTGGTTCCTTCACGTAATCTTATCACGTGACATAGAAAAACAATATCAAACAACTTCTTTATTATCATATCATCATTTTATCTTTGAAATACAGAGGATTCCGCCCGTAGGCTTGTTCATAATCCGCCCGAAGGCTTATTCAGTAATCCACTAGGGATCACTATTCCAAGCTTCTGCCCGTAGACTAGTATGCGTGCCTCGAGATCCAATCCCGAGTCACGTCAGTCTCTTGTGCAGGACCCGGAAGGCGAGGGATTTACGGCCAGAGCCCCCCCTGGCACCCAAGCGTCCTCCTGATCCAAGTAGAGCTCAACGGAAAGACCTCTCGCGGCGGGTTCGGTCCACGTTCTCGGCGCGGTCAACAACCCCCTTGGTTAGGGTCAAGCAGGCAGTCGGGGGTAACTGAGCTGCCACTCCCTTCAGGCCTTCAACCTGAAGTATTTATATATCTTTCATCCTTTAGTTCCTTGAACAAACAATGCAAACAGTGCTTTCTAAACTGTTACAAGCACAATCAATTCCAGTGGTCGTTTAGTTGGCAAACTGTTAAGGAGTGACTCCTTCTCTCCGAATGCATCCCGCATTCGATCCGGAATCAATTGCAACTTGGCAAGATTCCTATCGTCCTTGGGTTAGGGTCATACCCTGTTAACCCAACTTAACCAATACCTTAGGTTTTATTAATAGTAAATCCCGGCGGCCATGTCGCTTTAATTTATTGATTAATCATTTGCGTCCGAGCAATTACCTAACTTCCCTTAACTTGGCAAATTTTCCCTAATGAGGGCGATGTAACAGGATGACTACCCATCCCCTTGCAAGTTAAACTTGCGCAAGAACCTACCAACCTCATTCCAAGGATTGGCAAAACTTTCTTGTGATCAAACCACAAGGCTATGCGACGTTGCAACTTGTTGCACAAGTGTCGTCTCCATTCCAAGAGATCATTTCACCTATTGAATGGCGTTTTCTGGTCACGGAATTATCTTCAGACGAGAAGCAGGGTTTAGGGTGTCTTTTTACCCAACCCATCCCTAATTTCACTAGATCGACAACGTTTAGTCCTAGGGTTCCAACTCAACTCGAGTTTCATCATTTTGAACGATTGGTCCTTAGGGTAGGAACCCTAGATTATTGTTTGCATGAGCATCCAATTGACCCAACATTTCGGGAATGTGGTTAGGACCATTGGGCATGAAGGTTTCGACTTAGCGACAATTGGAAAACTTGGCCGAATCCTTAACGTGCTAATCCCTAGTTAGTGTTTGGGGTATCTATCATATTGACTGAACCATGCCCATACGAATCCCTTGCGGGTTAGGTGATTTGGGTAATTCACTATGCTTGTCTTGCGACAAGGATGAATCCTTCCCTAGAGATAATAAACTAGATCTTTTAAAAAAAATAGTTTCGACTACCGCAATACATGTAAACATGCGACTCAATCTATCTTTCATTGGTAAAGTAAAAATACATGATAAGCTGGATACCAACTTTCTTAGGACCTACTAGGACTTACTTCAAATAATCATATCTACTACCTTGTTATCTACACTTTAGAATCTCATGCTTTGTTTAAATCCTGCAACCTTTCCCAAATGCAACACTTGATGAATGAATTTTATGCACGATGAAAGTGCAACATGCAACCCTTTCATAACTACAACGTAGTTACATGAGGTTATGGTAGAGTTAGTGTTGGTATATTCTTTCTTGCAAGCACATGCCACATGCCAATCCATAGATTCATTTTTGATACACCACCACTACTTTTCAGATAACCTCCTACGGGTGTTAACAACTTTTCCCCATGAACCATTACAATAAAGATTTTTCCTAAATTGCGACATAAGCTTATTCTTTCCATGTCTAGTCAAAAATACACTTAATAACTTCAGCCTTATAATGATAGGCGGTAGGTGTTCTAGGCTCGTCACTTTGAAATGCATGATAAGGCAACATAATACTAAGGTCGTAAGATGGATAGACAACTCACGTTCATCATATTGAAAATGTTAATAACTCCATTTCATGTCATGAGATAATTCTAGTAATCGATCAAATAGACAAATTTTCCTCAATTGCCTTTTAATTCGGCTTGGTAAATTTGAACATGCATAGGTGCTTTCTATTCCATGAGAGTTATCATACCTAATGCATTACTTTTGCGTAGAATCAAAAATCATAAAAACCTGGGTCTGTGGGCTCGGGGAGATGTCCACTTGAATGCTAGGAGATGAACCTCCTGGAGGCGCGCCTTGCAACTTCTTGGGAGCCATCGTTAGCGTGCTTACGGACTTCCGGTTTGCCTTTACCCTTACACGTTCGATGAGTCTTCTCCAGTTGTTGCGAGCAGCTTCAAAATCGTACGCCGGAGATCCCTTCCCTAGTGCGGACCCTTGAGAGTACCGGCCTCACGGGTTTTTGGGAGTATGGAAGGCCCGGTTTTAAGACTGAGAAGCCCGCATAGGACCAAGGCTTATGGCCTTCCCTTAGAAGCTTCTTAAAGAAGCTTCTAAGAAGCTTCTGGGAGTTTGCAGCAACGTCGGGAGGGGGGTCCCAATGATTGGGAAGAAAAGGCGTGGTCGAGGCGAGGACGGGCGGCGGCTTGGTGGTTTCCTGCAAGGCGGCGGCACCCTGACGGCGGCTCCCCAGCGGATAGCGACTCCCCCCCTTCTATTTCCACGCCGCTCTGGTCTACGGCGATGGCAGCAGCGTCCGTTTCTTCCCCTTTTTCTCCTTCTCTCCTTAGAAGGAGTATATATAGGCAGAGGGGGGGGGGAGAGAAGGCCTCCACCACGTGGCCCCTTGCATGGGTTCCCCCCCTCCCATGCAGGCCACGACTCTTCCATGTCCCATCCCCCCACGCTCCCTCTTCTCCAGCCATGCATCGGCTGGGGAAAAGGGATAAAAGTAAAAAAAATTTGCTTTAATAATAACTATTTTGCCCCTCCCAAGAGGGTGTTTATGCGTGAATTTCGGTTTTGAACCTTCGGGTTTGATTTACCAATGCGGAGGACCCCATTTCTCGCGTGCAGGTCACACATTACACCGCCGATAATTTCAATACGAGAGATAACCTTTGCACAAGGTTTACGTCGTGTGCGGGAAGTCAATATTCACGGGTGGGAATATTACATTCTCTCCCCCTTAGAAGAATCGAGATGTCCTCATCTCGAGATAAATTGGGGATATTGAAGGTTGAGAGAGCTTTCATCCATCCAGGTAGCATCCTCTTCGGGATAATCCTTCCACTGGACGAGGCATTCTTTCAAGGTTCTAGATCTTAACTGTCTCTCCCTGACATCTAAAATCTTTTCCGGTTTTAGTTCAAGGACTCCTTGACTAGGCATTACAATTTGTTGGTCATTGAGTACATGATTAGGGTTGGGCACATATTTTTTTAAGAGACTAATATGGAATACATTGTGAACTTTTAGGTTATCCGGAAGTTGCAATTTATAAGCATTGGGTCCCAGGCATTTGAGGATTTTATACGGCCCACAATACCTTGGACTTAGCTTCTTGCATTGTCCTAGAGATAAAGAACTGCTTTTAGGGCATACACGAATGAAGACCATGTCTCCTTCTCCGAAGATCCTCTCTTGGCGCTTCAAATCCGCATATGCCTTTTGTCTATCTTTGGCTACTTGTATGTCTTGTCTTATTGACCTTATTTGGTCATCCATGTCTTCCAACATTTGTCTTGAAGCCTCAACTCTTAGGGTTGGATCAGAAAAGTTTAGGGGACTTCGACAATCATGACCATACAATGCCTGGAAAGGGGTCATTTGAATGCTCTGCTGGTAAGAAGCATTGTAGGCAAATTCCACTAACGGCAAGTACTGAATCCACCTCTTTGGCTCCCGACAGCAGTATGCCCTAAGCATATCCTCAATGATTTGATTTACTCGCTCTGTTTGTCCATCCGTTTGGGGATGGTAGGCAGTGCTAAAACAGAGTTGAGTTCCAATAGCTTCAAAGATAGCTCTCCAGAAGTGTGAAGTGAAGAGAGAGTCTCGATCGCTAATGATCCTTCTAGGTAACCCATGTAGCTTGAATATCTCTTTGATAAACACTCTTGCAATGTCGGAGGCTTTATAGTTTGTCTTTACTGGAATCAGGTGTGCAACCTTAGTAAGCATGTCAACTACAACCATAATGGAGTTGTATCCTCCTTGGACTTGGGGTAAGCCCACCACAAAATCCATACTGATGAATTCCCATTTCATTTGGGGAATGTCAAGTGGTTGCAATTTTCCTGGCATCCTGACATGTTTAGCCTTGATACGTTGGCAAGACAAATATTCAGTGACATATTTGAGAATGTCACCTTTGAGCCTCTCCCAATGGTAGCTCTTCCTAACTGCATTAAGAGTCTTTGCATAGCCAGGATGTCCTGCGAAGGGGGAATCATGAGCTTCCCATAATATCTTCTGCTTAAGTGACTGGCTTGTTGGTATACATAGCCTTGTTCTGTAGTAGACAAGTCCATTATCAATGGAAAATTCCCGATACTTAGCTTGTGACTTCAGATTCTGCTCCTTGGTAGATATTTCTTTTATCATGGTTTGGTAGGCCAAATCATGGCATGCTTCCTCTCTAGCTAGTTCGAGTATAGGGTTGCTTGGCATAGATACCTTTGTAGCCAGAGATCTGGCCGTTGATGGATTCTGCAAGATTAGGGAATTTAGGAATGCCTTGCGACTGAGTGCATCGGCAACTACATTCTCTTTCCTTGGTCGATACTTGATTTCAAAATCATACTCCTCCAATACTACAATCCATCGACGTTGCCTCATGTTGAGCTCGTTCTGGGTAAAAATCCATTTGAGACTCTTATGATCGGTTACTAGAGTAAACTTGTTACCCAACAGGTAGTGTCTCCAAAGCTTTAGAGCATGGATGACAGCTAATAATTCCAGATCATGCGTGGCATAATTCTTTTCATGACTCCTCAATTTCCTTGAAGAATATGCTACTGGATGACCTTCCTGCATGAGTACACACCCCAAGGCAAGAATGCTGGCATCAGTTACTACCTCGAACTCCTTATTGAGGTCAGGAAGTTTTAGAATAGGTGCTGATACCAAACATTGCTTCAATTGGTCGAAGCTATTTTGTTCGGGAGTTAACCATGTAATAGAAGTCTGCTTCTTTAGTAAGTCGGTAAGAGGTGCTGCAATCAAAGCATAGTTTTTGATAAAGACCCTATACCATCCTGTCAAGCCAAGAAAACTACGTATTTCTTTGACGGATACTGGTATTGGCCATTCAAGCACATCTCTGACTTTGGCTGGGTCTACTGATATCCCTTCTGATGATACTATGAATCCTAGATATTCAATCTGACGTTTGAAGAATGCACACTTCTTCATTTTTGCATACAGCTTATGAGACCTCATTGTTTCAAGGACAATCCGAAGTTGAGGTTCATGATCTTCTTCCTGTTTAGAATAGACTAACGTATCATCGAAGAAGACAAGCAAAATCATCAAGATATGGTCTAAAAATATCCTGCATTAATCTATTGAAGGTGGCAGGTGCATTTGTAAGCCCGAATGACATAACCAAGAACTCAAAGTGCCCATATCTTGTATTGAAGGCCGTTTTTGGAATATCTTCATCCTTGATCCTGATTTGATAGTAACCTGACCTGAGATCAATTTTGGAGAAGATCTTTGCACCTTGAAGGCGATCAAGAAGCTCATCTATTCTAGGAATAGGATACTTGTTCTTGACTGTTGATTGATTCAACCCACGGTAATCAATACATAGTCGAAGTGTCCCATCTTTCTTTTTCTGGAATAGTACTGGAGCTCCCCATGGTGAGTTGCTAGGCCGGATGTAACCCTGGTCTAACAGTTGCTTGAGTTGTTCCTTCAACTCTATAGCTTCTGGTATGGACATTCTATAAGGTCTCTTTGCAATTGGCGCAGCTCCAGGCATTAGCCTTATTTCATGATCGACTTCTCTTGGAGATGGAAGTTCAGTTAATTCCTCAGGGAATACGTCAGCGTATTCCTTTAGCCAAGAGGGTCCCTCATGAAACTCTTGCCTTTGATCTAATTTGTTGAGTTTGATCAGGTAAACAGGTAATCCTTTTCTAACCCTTTTTATGATCCGCGATATTTTGGCTAACTGGATTCTTGGCACTCCTGCCTCACCTTGAGTCGTAACAAACTCACTTTCAGAGTTTCGAAAGGAAACTTGACCCTTCCCACAGTGGATGTGAGCGTCATTAGGCTTAAGCCAATCCATCCCGAGTAGACACTCATGGATACCTAAACTCATGACTCTAAATTTGACTGAGGTTTTCTTTCCTCCCAGATAGAACTCCTCCTTAGCTTTGCCTGGTACAAGTTACCTCACGACCGTTTGCCAATTCCACAAGTAGGGTGGGAGCTTCTACTGTGGCTATTCCTAATCTTTTTGCACACGCTGGTGAGATAAAGGAATGTGTACTGCCACAATCAATCAAGGTTTTGAAACCTTTACCTTGATAGTCCGACGGTGTTTGAATCACCGAGAACTGGCGATTCGGCCCCTTCTTGTGTAAAGCGGCATGGACTGTCGCTCGTTCAAATTCCGCTTCCATAGTCGGATCTTCCTCTTCTTCTTCACACCTTTGCCTATTGGTAATGCAGGCAGTTCTTCCTCTTCCACGGGTGGCGGCTCCCTGACCGCGGCCTGCACCTTGACGGTGACCCTCGCTGAGCTTGGGACATTGTCTTTTGAAGTGACCGAGTTCGTTACAGTGGAAACATCGGAGGTTTCGGCCATTACTGTGAGTAGGAACAAAGTTATTGACATTATTTGTCCTTGCTTTCTTCCTTTGTCCCTGATTGTGGCCTTGAACTCTCTTAACTTGGGGTCTGAATGCCCCTCTGTTCGGGTCGCTATAAGACCAATTTTTGTTACCCCTCGGTCTAGCTTGCACTTCTTGAATTATAGGTGCCGCTCGAATGAGTGCATCCTGAAGATCTGATGGTCGCATAGATTCGAGACGGGTATTTACAGGTGGATTTAAGCCCGCGCAAAATTTGGACACTTGCTGTGTCGTGTCCATTTGTGGCGCATACTTTAAGAGTGAGACAAATTTAGAGTAGTATGCGTCAAGGGTGAGTCCTAACTGTTTTAGCTCATAGAACTCATTCATTTTCTGTGTACGATATGCAGGTGGCAAATATCTTCCCTGCACGGCTTGCTTTAACTTCTCCCAGGTAACGGACCCCTCTGAAGTCCCTTGATCCCTGCACCATTGTTTCCACCATAATCTAGCTTCACCAGTGAGTTTTAATTTGGCGAGCATGGCCTGATTGGTAGGTGCAGTACCAGCTGCTTCGAAGTAATCCTCCATAGACTCAATCCAAATCTAAGCATCAGACTGGACGAATCTGCCTCTCCCATCAAACTCGGGTGGCTTTATCTGTTTGAGGAGGAACTTCTTCTCCTGGATCACAGTAGTACTTGATGTAGGGGGCGAATTTGGAACCTGTACCTGGGGTTGTGCCTGAGTAAAAGTTTTCTTAACATTATTGTATGATAATTGACATTAGCTTATCTTTAGTTCAGCTATCTCGTAAATCATGAAGCTACTTAGCTTTTCGTAACAACCCTGATGCACAATCGGATATTGATAAAAGAAGTCCTTATTTATATTTACATGGGCGTAGCCTTATACAACATCTCGTGCAATGATAATCCAATCATTACATTTAGTTTGGGGAGAACAACATTGTATTGGATTTGTCTACGGGAACTGTGTAATAGTAGGGTTTTGGGTCATGAATCTTTAGGAATCGATACTTCATTGGAAGTTCAGGATATCCTTTCCGCTGGAATCCATATTTCCCATGGCGGCCCAACACCTTAATCCTGTCGGCTGGGATTACACGGGTTACTTCCTCATATATATATGAGTTCAATTCAACCCTCCGACCTTGAATATGCAAAGTCGAATTTACGTGAGCTTCCACAAAAATGAACAGCTTCACGACTTTCAAATCTTCGAACCACTTGATCCTCTTTAGGTTGGTTTGTAGATAAGCGAACCGGTGGGCAGCTATGTAGTAGATTCCTGAAGACCCAGTCCATCTTCGTTCTATAAATAAAGGTGATGGATTATAAATATTCTCCAAGATGTTCATCATTTCAATTCTCTGCCTATAATGCGGAGAATGCATTGCAGTCATAAACATGATCCGGAACACCAAAAACTTGTTCCACGCTTCATAGTTCTGCAAGACAGTATTGTAGATGAGGAAATGTTTGGACAGTAACAATTTCTTTACTTCATTTTATTGAGATCTCACGAAAACAATTCCGTTGTTGGTTGGCTCTGATACCAACTGTAACGTGTCCACTAGAATCCTCTAGGACACGTCTTGGCAGTCCATCGGAAAGGCTGTCTAGAAAACTCCGCCCGGCACTCCCACAGAATGTTACGGGCTTTGCAATCTAGGTCTTCCCGCGTCTGCCACGTAGCGGAAGTGTCCTGGCCGTTTCCCACTTAGGATCGACCGGAATTAAGGTTTCCCTGTTTGGTCATTAGCTACAGCTACTAGCGTCAGACCCGAGCGAACTACTTTACGCAGAAATGCCAGGTCCGAAGCGGATTCACGCTACACTTGGTTCAAGGAGAATGGGAAACGAGAGGGATGCAAGGCTCAACCTCTCTGCCATAAAGCATAGTCCCATTCCGTTCCCCTAAAACAGCATAAACCGGGTAGGATGTAACTCTAGGTCATCGTTCTCATTATTAGCTTTGATGATGATGATCATCCTGCTATTCGTCAAGTGATTTTGAGAAAAGTTCTCGGCTAACCGGGACCACCCATCCATAGGACGGACCCATGGTCCATCCTCCGCACTTTCCTCGGTTTGTTTTAGTTATGTAATTACCTAACACATTAATATAACAAACAGCTTCTTTGATTAGCCCTGTTAAGCACTGGTTCCTTCACGTAATCTTATCACGTGACATAGAAAAACAATATCAAACAACTTCTTTATTATCATATCATCATTTTATCTTTGAAATACAGAGGATTCCGCCCGTAGGCTTGTTCATAATCCGCCCGAAGGCTTATTCAGTAATCCACTAGGGATCACTATTCCAAGCTTCTGCCCGTAGACTAGTATGCGTGCCTCGAGATCCAATCCCGAGTCACGTCAGTCTCTTGTGCAGGACCCGGAAGGCGAGGGATTTACGGCCAGAGCCCCCCTTGGCACCCAAGCGTCCTCCTGCTCCAAGTAGAGCTCAACGGAAAGACCTCTCGTGGCGGGTTCGGTCCACGTTCTCGGCGCGGTCAACAACCCCCTTGGTTAGGGTCAGGCAGGCAGTCGGGGGTAACTGAGCTGCCACTCCCTTCAGGCCTTCAACCTGAAGTATTTATATATCTTTCATCCTTTAGTTCCTTGAACAAACAATGCAAATAGTGCTTTCTAAACTGTTACAAGCACAATCAATTCCAGTGGTCGTTTAGTTGGCAAACTGTTAAGGAGTGACTCCTTCTCTCCGAATGCATCCCGCATTCGATCCGGAATCAATTGCAACTTGGCAAGATTCCTATCGTCCTTGGGTTAGGGTCATACCCTATTAACCCAACTTAACCAATACCTTAGGTTTTATTAATAGTAAATCCCGGCGGCCATGTCGCTTTAATTTATTGATTAATCATTTGCGTCCGAGCAATTACCTAACTTCCCTTAACTTGACAAATTTTCCCTAATGAGGGCGATGTAACAGGATGACTACCCATCCCCTTGCAAGTTAAACTTGCGCAAGAACCTACCAACCTCATTCCAAGGATTGGCAAAACTTTCTTGTGATCAAACCACAAGGCTATGCGACGTTGCAACTTGTTGCACAAGTGTCGTCTCCATTCCAAGAGATCATTTCACCTATTGAATGGCGTTTTCTGGTCACGGAATTATCTTCAGACGAGAAGCAGGGTTTAGGGTGTCTTTTTACCCAACCCATCCCTAATTTCACTAGATCGACAACGTTTAGTCCTAGGGTTCCAACTCAACTCGGGTTTCATCATTTTGAACGATTGGTCCTTAGGGTAGGAACCCTAGATTATTGTTTGCATGAGCATCCAATTGACCCAACATTTCGGGAACGTGGTTAGGACCATTGGGCATGAAGGTTTCGACTTAGCGACAATTGGAAAACTTGGCCGAATCCTTAACGTGCTAATCCCTAGTTAGTGTTTGGGGTATCTATCATATTGACTGAACCATGCCCATACGAATCCCTTGCGGGTTAGGTGATTTGGGTAATTCACTATGCTTGTCTTGCGACAAGGATGAATCCTTCCCTAGAGATAATAAACTAGATCTTAAAAAAAAAATAGTTTCGACTACCGCAATACATGTAAACATGCGACTCAATCTATCTTTCATTGGTAAAGTAAAAATACATGATAAGCTGGATACCAACTTTCTTAGGACCTACTAGGACTTACTTCAAATAATCATATCTACTACCTTGTTATCTACACTTTAGAATCTCATGCTTTGTTTAAATCCTGCAACCTTTCCCAAATGCAACACTTGATGAATGAATTTTATGCACGATGAAAGTGCAACATGCAACCCTTTCATAACTACAACGTAGTTACATGAGGTTATGGTAGAGTTAGTGTTGGTATATTCTTTCTTGCAAGCACATGCCACATGCCAATCCATAGATTCATTTTTGATACACCACCACTACTTTTCGGATAACCTCCTATGGGTGTTAACAACTTTTCCCCATGAACCATTACAATAAAGATTTTTCCTAAATTGCGACATAAGCTTATTCTTTCCATGTCTAGTCAAAAATACACTTAATAACTTCAGCCTTATAATGATAGGCGGTAGGTGTTCTAGGCTCGTCACTTTGAAATGCATGATAAGGCAACATAATACTAAGGTCGTAAGATGGATAGACAACTCACGTTCATCATATTGAAAATGTTAATAACTCCATTTCATGTCATGAGATAGTTCTAGTAATCGATCAAATAGACAAATTTTCCTCAATTGCCTTTTAATTCGGCTTGGTAAATTTGAACATGCATAGGTGCTTTCTATTCCGTGAGAGTTATCATACCTAATGCATTACTTTTGTGTAGAATCAAAAATCATAGAAACCTGGGTCTGTGGGCTCGGGGAGATGTCCACTTGAATGCTAGGAGATGAACCTCCCGCAGGCGCGCCTTGCAACTTCTTGGGAGCCATCATTAGCGTGCTTACGGACTTCCGGTTTGCCTTTAGCCTTACACGTTCGATGAGTCTTCTCCAGTTGTTGCGAGCAGCTTCAAAATCGTACGCCGGAGATCCCTTCCCTAGTGCGGACCCTTGAGAGTACCGGCCTCACGGGTTTTTGGGAGTATGGAAGGCCCGGTTTTAAGACTGAGAAGCCCGCATAGGACCAAGGCTTATGGCCTTCCCTTAGAAGCTTCTTAAAGAAGCTTCTGGGAGTTTGCAGCAACGTCGGGGGGGGGGGGGGTCCCAATGATTGGGAAGAAAAGGCGTGGTCGAGGCGAGGACGGGCGGCGGCCTGGTGGTTTCCTGCAAGGCGGCGGCACCCTGACGGCGGCTCCCCAGCGGATAGCGACTCCCCCCCTTCTATTTCCACGCCGCTCTGGTCTACGGCGATGGCAGCAGCAGTCGTGTGCGGGAAGTCAATATTCACGGGTGGGAATATTACATTCACATTGTAACATCCGTGAAGGGTGTCTATGGTCCTTGTCAATCAGAGAAAAATATCAAATTTATAACTCTCGATTTTTTAGCATATATATATTTTAAAATAAAAATCATTAATTATTAATGCTAATTAGTTTTTTACTCTAGTTAGTCTTTAGTTGGTAATCTTACTAACTTATTAATTGACTAACTAACTTTTGAACTAACCAACTGACTTTTATTGCGTGGAAATATTACAAAGACACATTGTTGCCAAACTTAATCAGCCTTATCAACATCCTAGTTGAGCAAGAAGATCCCGACATGTCAAGATCAAGCTTCTACAAGTGGCAAGAATGACCAGCTCAATTGGGTGATTTTTCAATCGATATTCAACAGATGGTTAATAAATATGACTTGCAAACCAAAATGCAGCACCATGGTAGGCCAATCAAGGACATCATAGTGGACCTCAAGGAGGAGAGGAGATTAGCAAGGCAAACCCTATAGGACATGGTAGCATACAACCATGAGCAGTGGGCTAGGAGGTTGTAGCAAAACATAGAAATGCGGAACATCCAACGCATGCTAGCTTTAGCCAATAGGAATTGGATAGGACCTAACGTGCATAGAGGGAGAGAGCTCTAGAAGTAGACTTGACATTGTGTGAGATTCTCACCAAGCGGATCATAGATAATACAACCTCAGATTAGTGCGCAGCAGCCCTAGCAACCTTGTTTCTTCTAGGGTAGGAATCAACTAGAGCTCGAAGAGTGACTCAAAGATCCCTAAAGTCAAAAAGGAGTTAGAAAAATATCAGTCGGTTGATGACCTCATACAACTTCGTAGAGCAAATTGAGCAAGTATGTCAGGCCAATGAATCTTGTCCAGTGCTTGCAAGCCTTCCACCTTTGCCTAGGTGACAAGGGTAGGACATGGTACACCAACTTAGACATAGTGGAACAGAATAACTTCAACAACCTCAAGGATCTTTTCATCAAGAGTTTCTTGGAGGCTAGGTATTTTAACAACCTCATAGTATGATTGATGAGAATATCAAGCAAAAGAACAAGGAGGACATTAGCGATTACATTACCCATGTGTGGAGTCTCTTTAAGGGAATCCCATCTAACGAATGACCCTATGAAAAAATGGTCTCCACAGTGTTTATAAATGAAATTTATAGTGAGGAACTCTACAAGGCCTTATGAAGCAACTCGAGCTTGCAGAGAGACGTACTCACCAGAGTCTTCAAAGAGGTCATACGAGTGGATAACCAACTCAAGAAGAGAATTTCAAGGAGCTCAACCCGAGATAATGCTAGTTCTAGGCCCTTGAGAAGGCCATGACACCTAGCAAATAGGCAATCCCAAGTTCCCAAGACAAAGGGGAAAACGTTTATTAGAGCCAAGAGCTAGCAGAGATGAAGTTGGAGCTAGCTAGGCTACAAGAGATGGTAAGGAGACCTATGTGTTCACATGTCGAATGCGTGCAATGTGAAAAAACCACATTTTAGAGTAGAATTTTAGGACCCTTGGTCCCAACCTTGTGCCAATTGCGATAGGTTTGGCTATGATACTATAGTTAGAGTACTTCTTTACAACCAACCATACTTAGGGAATATGCCAATAAACTTATTCAAAAGGCGAGCCCTGTTGACTCTCCTAGCACCTAATGATATGAAACTAGCCATCCCTAGAATGGAGATTAATCCCATAGGCACACTTAGGCCACCTTGACCTTTCGTGACTCACCCATCGAGCGATGCCCCAATCCACTACATGGAGGAGCAGAATGACAAGGAAGCATATGTTAATCCTTACGTCTCTTATGATGAAGACAGTATTCCTATTCTCATGGACTATCAACCCATGCCAGTGATGGCATTAGGTAGAGGTAGAGGTAGAGGCCTAGGAAGGCAGACCCGAGAGCCGATTGCATGTTGGAGTTGTGGTCACTCAAGGCATATTTCTTCGCGTTGTCTCAAGAGGGAGCAAGCCAATTGAGAGAAGGATGATCTTAGATGCCAAGAGTGCAACTGAATGGAAGTAGTGAGACAATGCCAATCAACCTAAATGCCATCTCTGTTATGCTGAAGAGTGATACTCAAGAAGCTAGGAAGTCTGACGTGCCACTAATGAAATATATCCCTAGCCTTGAGGATGAGCGAGATTGGACACATGATCTAGCCACCATAGATCCACCATTCTTGGATGAGGAGGAGGAATACAAGCAGGCTATGGAGACAGTTGGTGAGCCCACAAAGAAGCCCTCAATACCATTATACATGATAACTAGAAGCTCTTGTAGAGAGCCCACCTCTACCATGTTCCATGTCTTGAAAAACAAGCTAGAGCTCCACCAAGATCTTGGAGAACTTGATGAAGAAGCTAGCTGGCAACCTTGAAGCTAACCTTAAAGCCCTCAAAGATCTCAGGGACAAACCTAAGTGGAAGTGGACCAATGTACATGATCTCAACCTGACATACAATTGGGACTTGGTCACAGATGAGAAAGAAGGAAGGCATGGCAACCTAGGAGATAACGAGCAGTCGGAGGAGGACAATTCAGATGAGGAGTACGAAGAATGTTGTTTCGCGAGTGAAGAGAGCCAAACAGATATTGGCACAATAGATTATGACATTGATGGGTATGTGATCGAGAAAATACAAGTAGATTTCAACTCGTGGAAGGGAGATACCTTTAAATTTGAGAGAGAAATCATGCAAATGGAGTGCAATCACACGTGGTTGGAACAGTTAGGGGCAATTGAACATGAATGAGCAGGGCTCACCTACCCAAGTGCCGCATAGATTTTTAGAACGGAATCACATTTAGAGCTACGACCACCAAGAAAAACTCCCTCTTCTAGCAAAGATGAAGAGTTCAATTTTGAGTTGAAAAGTAAGCTCAGATAGCGATCCTGAAATACCCTGACCACCTGAGACCAAATGCACGAAGGGGGGCTAGCAGTGTATCTAAGATGTAGACAGCTCAGGGAGGCGAGGAGGAGACAACCTAGGGAGTCGAAAAGTTGAGGAGCAAAAAAAACTGCAAGATCTACCGAAGCAATTCAGGAAGTTCAAGAAGGGCGATAGGGTAGTGAACTTTCTTAGTGCTAAGAGGCAAGGATAAGCAAATGAACATGACTTGACCAAGTAGGAAGAAGTAAATCTCATTGCACTCCTACGAGAGTACATAGATATATTCACTTGGTCCCTTGACAAGCTGAAAGGAGTAGATCTGAGTGTGGTGACTCATGATATCCCCATGACACCATGCACAACATCGGTTAAGAAGTGGCCCTATCTAATGAATCCCAAGCATGCTTATTCAATCAAGGAAGAGATAGACAAGATGTTAAGAGCAAGATTCATCTATTAAATTGAGCACACAGGCTGGGTTCTTCCCTTGGTAATCATCTTGAAGAAGAACAAAAAAATCAGAGTGTACGTGAATTATATGAAAGTCATTGCTGCTACGAAGAGAGATAACTATCCACTACTATACACAAAGCATATGCTCGAGAGAGTGGCTGGCAAAGAAGCCTACAATTTCTTGAAGGGCTTCTCAAGTTACAATCAAGTTGAAGTGCATCCTGATGAGAGGCATAAGACTACATTCGCTACCGAGTGGGGCATCTTTGCATACATAGTAATGCCCTTCAAGTTGATAAACACACAAGCTTCAAGGACATGCTTAGGCACAAGCTAGACGTGTTCATTCATTATTTGTGCATTCACTCTAGTTGGAGGAACACTTAGACAAACTCCGCACAGTCTCTGAACGATGCAGATTGTATCATCTCTCATTGAACCTCCTTAAGTGCCAATTTTGGGTGAAACATGGATGCATCTTGGAGCACGTGGTGTCCAAGAATGGCATTGCCATCGACTTCTCAAAATTCAAGGTTATTATGGACCTTCAACTACCAACCAACTACAAGGAATTTTAGTGCTTCCTAGGACATATAGGGTACTATCAGTGATTCGTGTTGAACTATGCACTAATCGCTAGACCAATCTACAAACTACTCATAGTATTCAAATGGACCGAGGAATGCCAACTCGCCTATGAAGGGTTGAAGAAGGCTCTGACAACTGCGCCAATCCTAAGAGTCCTATACTGGACCATAATCTTTCACGTATATATGGATTCCTCAAAGTTTTCTGTGGGATTTGTTTTCCATGTATACAATATTGGATATCTTTTAGTTACACCTTTCTCATTCTTCGTAGACCATTCGGCTCTATTGTATCTTGTAAACAAACCTTGCACTACTGAAGACACATAGCCAAGTGGCTACTACTTCAGCTAGAATTTGACTTGTCCATGGTTGCATGTAAAGAGAAGTAGTAGTACATGGTCAATCACATATCCTGTATACCCATGGGAGAAGCTGCTGGACAAGGTATCATAGAGGATTTGCCATATGTGCATCTTTTTAACCTGTCTAGTGAGAAGGATTTATTTAGAGCCAACTTGATGCCATATTGGAAAGATGACATAGTCCAAGTATCTCGGGGGGTTCACTATATATATATTCTCTATATAACGTGCGTTCATGGCCTATTTATAAATATCCTAATCTGTGAATTTTCCTTTAATAAAACACAACCCTTTTCTATTCAATCTGTAAGTAGCCCCTTTATATGACACCCTTCTGTATGTAAAAAATGTATAAAAATGGTTTTTTAAAAACCCCTTATTTTGAACTCATTTTATATATACATATTCATGAGTGACCCCCCCGAGCTAGGTATTAGAGTATGGACTACATGAAAGACCTATCGAGAAGGCCCACCGGCTTAGGTGACTTATCCTCAAAATAAAGCTCTACCAGCTAATAGTTAGTCAGCTCTATAGACTAGGGAAAGATGGCTTACTACGAAGATGCGTGTGCAAACATGAAATGCATGGCATACTTTTAGAGGCACATGACAA
Organism: Lygodium microphyllum; assembly: GCF_053477565.2. Classification (NCBI taxonomy): domain Eukaryota; kingdom Viridiplantae; phylum Streptophyta; class Polypodiopsida; order Schizaeales; family Lygodiaceae; genus Lygodium; species Lygodium microphyllum. The sequence goes on from NC_141158.1 coordinate 76,567,650, forward strand.
AATCACTGAAGAACCCTTCAGTAGAGACACGACAATGTGCAAGGTTGTGTAGTCTCAACTATGGTGCCCCATGCTTTTTTGTGATGTAGCACGATTTGTGAAGCACTGTGATGAGTGTCAATGAACCAAGGTCCCCATTTGCAAGGATAGGATGGAGATAACCCCAATCATCACGAGGAAACCATTCAAAAAATGGGGGATTGATTTCATTGGGCCGATTAGTCCTACAACACAATCTTTGCAGGCCAAGTATATCATAGTTGCCGCCATAGACTACATCACAAAGTTGGAAGAAGCATGAGCCACTAGGAAAAATGATACTAGGAACATATCCAAGTTTCTTTGGGAGTAGGTGATCTCACAATTCGACTATCCCATTGAACTAGTTAGTGACAGAGGTACGCACTTCATCAACAAAGTGATAGCACACCTTCTTTCTACCTTCCTGATCATCCATAAGAAATCTTCACCCTACTACCCTCAAGCAAACGACTAGGACGAATCCATAAATAAGATCTTAGTGAGTGTCCTAACCAAGGTAGTCTTTGCTTCGTGCAGTGACTGGGACAACAAGCTAATGGCAACCTTATGGGCCTATCGAACAACCTATAAAATGGTTGTGGGGTAGACCCCCTTTAAGTGGACCTACAGCACTGAAGTCATTCTACTAGTGGAGTTACTTGTCCCTAGCCTGAGGGTAGCCATCCAAGAGAGACTGGATGGAAAGGAGGCATGGAAAGAATGCCTAGTTGAGCTAGAAAACCTATCCAAGGCTCAATTTATAGCTACCCATGCACTAATCTACAAAAAGGTGTGATGCATGAGCTAGTTTGACAAGTATGTAAACCAATGATACTTCAACCAAGGTGACCTAGTATTGTTGTACTTAGTGAAAGGACATAAACAAAAGATGAAGTCTAGGGGATTACGGCCCTTCAGAGTGCACATGATCAATCAACCGGCAATGTAGAGCTCAAAACCCTAGATAGAGGGGGCATAGGCTTCTTCAACGATAGCCACATAAAGAAGTACTATCCTCCGACGAATCCACTGCATGAGCCTCTGATGCTAGAGTTCCCTATGAATGTACGAGTTTCCACAATTATAGAGATAGTGGACGAGGATGAGGAAGCAATAGCACCTGCTTATGCATAACCATCACCGCCCCCAACAACCTCATACTTTCAATGCATTAATTGAAAAGGGTATTAAGGAATATTATTTCTTATGCTATAATCCCTTAAAATGATCCCGTTTACTTTAGTAAACTTATTGATATTATTCAATTATAGTTTAAAAAATCCCTTTTGTAAATATAATATTACAAATTTTATTAACTAAAATACCATTTCTTTTGACTCGCGTAGTATCTTACACATATTCTATAAGGTACACCCTTTTGGCTCAAATCTCTATGAGACAAGTTGACACTCACCTTGTTGGGAGCACCGAAGTATCTAAATATTTGGCCCTTTCGAAGGATTCTGAAGCTCAATAGTTTAGTAGGGAGAATGCATTCATTCTAGCTCAACAATGGATTCAATATTCTCTTTGTTACTTAAAGATCCATTGACTTTAGGAAAAACATTATAAGTTCTTAGAAGCTCAAATGGATGAGCTTTGAACTCCTACAATATTGAAGTTATTATCAATTAATAATTATGATGAAAATGTTGATAATTTGGTAAAAGGATACCTTTAATAAAACCAACTTGAATCTTACAACCAATTTTCACTAGAATCTACCATAAATCTTACAACCAATTTTCACTATTATCAGCACAAACATATTCCATTTGGATTGAAAAGATCCATCTAATAAAGGTATCAACTTGAATCTACCATAAATGAAGAAGTATTACACTACAAGATATAGACCTTATACCAATGTTTAAAGCGACGAAAATACAAACAAAAAAATTTGCCCCCGCCGTCGCAAAAAGCGTCGTTATTGACGACGCCATAGAAACGTCGCTATTGGTGTCGCTATATGCGTCGCAAATAGCACACCAATAGCGACGCAACCAGTAAATTTGTGATGGACATAGCGACGTGAGCAGTAAATTTGCGACACAAATAGCGACGGTAATAGGGAAAAAAAAAATTTGTGGCAAGGCAGCAAGCTGCCCTGCCACATACAGCACTGTGTGCTGTATGAGAGCCATACAAAATAGTTTCTGCACTACTGTATACAAAGTGCTTGCAAAAAAAAAGAATGTATACTTAAATCATAAAACAGATACATGAAATAAATACATGATCGCATAAAAAGCGATTGGTACAATCATGACAAGATATCACTAATACATAGAAAATGTCTACATAGATCAGGCGACTAAAAAATAAAGGTGTGTGAGCTCCAAGGATCCAAGGGCGAGCTACAAATCCTCATCCCCCGAAAGCTAGTCCCGCCGCAAAGGAGCATCGAATGGTTTTTGCAGAAAAAGAAACAACACATCAATCCACCATACAATAATGCCTTCAAATATCTCATGGTAACTACAGACAAGAAAGATGAGTGACTTACAGGGCCGCCGCGTCTATACAATCGGTTGATCAATGCATTGAGACCGTGCCTCTCTGCATATCGAGTCTCAAGGCCTTGCGGATCGCGATTTGTAATGGAGTGTTGCAAAGAAAACAAAATGCTTACTGTTAGAAACATGATTGTCAGTAAAAAGAATATTTCAAAAGAACAAACAAGCAAAACAAAAGAGAAACTTACAAAGTCCTCCAAATATGTCCTGTGGCCACCACTCCCAAGATGATGGACCACTCCGGCCTCGAGTCGTGCCCTCGCCGCCTCGCGTTGCTGACTCCAATGTCCTGGCGAATCTGTAGCCTCCTCCCTCAGTCGGCGCCATTCGTCTGCATCTAACCACTCGGGCTTTGCAGCCCCACTCTTGATTGCCTTGCGTGCGTTGGATCGTCTATGTGACATGTATGCATGCATGCAATCCATCATCCAGCCCGTAGAGAATCTATCTACTGCGGCTGGCACTGGAAACTCCTCATGCAAGGATGGTACTATGTAGTCCTTGCTTCCCTCTGGTATGTTCTTCCAATGATCCAGGACATTGTGCCGAAAAACTTGTTGGCACAACTCTCTCATGCGAGCCATCACCCTCCTCCCCTCATCATTCATGATGATGGCTCCTGACCTACTATCAACCAGATATCCATAACCCCTAGGAGTCTACCTAAGATGGGTCCTCTCCCATCTCTGTCCACGCTCCTGGGCATATCCAAGAGACCCCTCTACATCCGGTGTACCGACGAGGGTAACCTCTCTCGGAGTGCCACTCAAAGGGGTGCCACCAAAAGGGGTGCCACCTGCTGACGGCTGCGCAAAAGCCGGAGTAACTGGAGTAGATGTCCCCACAGGTGTGACAAATCCTGAAGGTGATGCAGCTCCAGCTGAACGACGAGACGGAGACACCACATCTGTGTCTCCACAGCAGCATCCCCTTGATCCCGATGCAATCCCTCCCTCTCGCCCAAGTCGTGAGCGTCGAGATTGTCTACTCGAAGCTGAAACATCTAATCGTGCTGAAGCAGATCTAGTAGAGCGCCGTGACGAAGAACGAGACAGCTCCTGGTCTGCCATCTCTCTAAATCTTGTGAGTTGGTCTGGAGACATGCGTGCCATCATGTCCTGAAACTCCTCATTGCTCATCCCTCGACTCATCCTGAAAATGTCACCTGCACAAATAAAAATGATGTTAGAATAATCAATTTAAACTATACAAAGCACAGTAATATAAATCATTTTTTAAAAATCCCTCTTAAAATGCATATCTTATGTACCTTTATAAGAGATCTAAACAACGAATTGAGTAAGTGGATGCTCCAAGAATGAAGTATCCTATGGTCTCATGTTAATCTCCTGACACAACTCTGCATACACTAGAAGGTCGATAGACATGTCACCACAAAAGAATGAGTCTGCCTCGTTCTCAAAAAATTCTTGGACTCTAGTATTTCCATCATTGTTAGCCGATGTGGGCTCCAAGCTTGCGGTGGCCTCCACCCCTTGTAATATCGACCCCTCTATTTGCATATTATCTTCATCTATGCCTGGAACATCGCTTTGATCATATACTCTCGCACTTCAAGGAGTTGAGGGTATAACATACCACCATCGAGGTTGTCGGGGGTTTGGATAGAAGATTACTTGTTCACAAACATGTACAAAGCGAGTTCAAACCATTGTGACATAAACCATGTCGTATTACAATTAGCAAGCAAATGACTCTATGCACCTGTTCACAATGGGTCGGCAACACAAAGGTGTCGCGCATATCCGTCCATTTTTTTCGGAATCTATTTCGAGAAATCCAGATGGACCTTATCAAACTGTTACTCCAGCTCCTCCAAGTACCACTTTGAACCACTGCACATCGAATAGTATAATGGAGAAGCTACGGTAATCCACCGTAATAATACTTTGCAAGTTTCCAAAATACTCTATCTCATCCACAACCGTGTTCAGATATGCTCCACGCGAAAATGTCGTCCGCGCAACCACGCTGCACTACATATTTTGTACTGTACATTGAAACACTCAAATTAGATGTCGCATATAAAATTTAGATACGACATATTCTAAACCCCTCATCACCTTTGGACTACATCCCCTCGAGAATTCCCACTCCTCCATTGAGACCTCTATCCCTTCGCTGGATGCTACGGCGGTCAAGGCTCCATACAACCATCGTGTTGACATAAACCGCAGCATCTCCTCCATGCCTTTGGGATATCGAATTGGTCGATGACGCGTACTGTTTCGGAATTCAGCTCGCGCTTCCTCTCGATCTTGCCTTGCAATCTGGTACTTGGTGAGCCACGTCTCCATGGAGGCATGGTGCAACATACAAAAGCGATTCACCTTCTCTTCCATTGAGGCATCCATTATTTTTTCTACCCCATTTCTAACCACCACATCTCTAGTCAATCTATCATCGTCCTTCAGCGTCCATAGCATTTCATTATCTCGTTCCACCGTTGGTAGCCATTGTGAGATATGCACTAACGCCTCTGACACCAACCAACCTTCGGCCATGCTTCCTTCTGGCCGAGCTCATTGTCGCACAAAGCCTTTCAGGGTTCTCATGAAGCGCTCTAGGAGGAACATCCATCGCGTATGGACAGGTCCAGCAATCTCCACTTCGTCCACAAGATGCACAAGAAGGTGGACTTGTATCGTGAGCATGCTAGTGGGCAGGTATTTCTCAAAGAGACAGACCGTCTCCACTGCTCCCTGCCTCGTGGATTCAATAGAGGACGTCTTAATCTCTTTCTGTGAGATCCATTGCACCAAAGTTGACAACTTATAAATTGCCCCACAAATTTCTGGAGTAAGGCATCCTGCGATCGCGATCGGTAGGACAAACTGCCACAAATGAGAAAGCATTATGAATAATGGCCACTTTTCAAATTGCAAAATGCCCACGCTAATTACAATCTGTTCTGTTCACAAACATGACATATCTTATGCCAATCATGAGATTTTAGCCCCGACAATTGGTCATCTTTAGAAAATGCGGATCTGAGAGAACGCATCATACCCGTCGGAGTGTGGATAGACTTGATTACTTGCTTCACAATGCGCTCTTCTTTAGTGGACAAAACCCAAGGAGCACGAGGAAGCTGCACTCCACCATCAGCACTCGACTGTGGCCAAAGCGCCTCCATCTTACCTACCTCCTTCAAATCCATTCATGACCGTATAGTGTCTTTCTTTCCTGTGATGTGGTCTCATAGCAAGCTGCCCACATTCTTGAAAATATGCATGGGATCCAACAAGTGGTTGACGTGTAAGTGGGTCCAATATGGCAACTCATAGAAAACAAAGAACCGTCGCATTCCATTTGGATGTGATTCCGGGTTTACCATTTTCAGCTCATACCATCTTGCGATGTTCATACGTGTTGGAGATCATACAAGAAAACCTTCCCTAAGTTCATGATCCTCCGGCAAGAAAGCGGCGTGTCCTTGATATACCATCTTCTTCATGGTTTGTGACCTTCGGGAGTCTAACTATGGCCCACACAATGGACATGCATGATAACCTAAGGTAACCAGACCTGTAAGGCAAGCCACGACCTAGTGAATACTTAATTGAATGAGATAAAATATAGATATTACCAGCGAGAATGGAGATCTGCTCACCTGAGCACTCTCCCAATCCCAGAAAGTCATGCATCGTCCACATGAGAATGGCTCAAATGTTGGCTGACCGCCGACCATCGCGCCTGCTTATATCTTGCACAGTGACCCCCTCCTCCCACAATATCTTAAGCTCATCGACTAATGGACGAAGATACACGTCCATATTTTTTACTTTGTAATGGCCTGGGACGAGCAAGCTAAGGATGAGATGTCCTTTCTTCGTAGAAAGCCATGGAGAGATGTTGTAGTTGACAAGCACTATAGGCCACACACTGTAAGAAGTTGAGCGCAGACCGAATGGGTTCACACCATCCATTGCGAGACCGAGCCGAAGATTCCTTGGCTCTCGCGCAAAGCCTGGGAAGGTAGAGTCAATGTGGCTCCATGCGCGCGAATCCGCTGATATTTATTGAACTCCATCCGTGGACCTATTCTGCACATGCCACGTTGTCAAGCTTGCCATGTCGGACGTGCGAAACATGTGGTTTATGCGGGGGATGAGCGGAAAGTGTCTGAGAACTTTTTGAGGGATGGTTTGTCCTTGCAAGTCCTGTCGATACCTGTGAGCACCACACTTTGGACATGTCTCCATAGTCTCATATTCATCTTGAAACAATATGCAGTCGTTGATACATGCATGGATGTTATTGTAGTCCATACCAAGCTTCCGTAAAACATGTCATACATCATCACGAGACTCAGGCATGGTATTTGTAGGTGGTAATATATGATATTTCAGTAACCTGAAAAAAATCATAAAACACCTTGAAAAAGCACAAATGTTTGTAATAATAGTGTCAAAAAAAAAATCAATGAAGCCTATGTGCAAGGTACCTGAATAACTCGGTCACACTCGTATCGCTCCACCCATATTTTTCTTGCACACTTAAGAGTGCAAGCAATGTCTTCAACCGAGATACTTGGCACCCATCATATAATGGTATGGATGCTTCCTCTCTAAGCGGGTCAGATGTCTCGACATCCATGGGAATCAATGCATTGATCATTGCCTCCATCTCAGGCTCCAAGATTGTAGGTAGGTCGAGAAGGTTGTCTGTCTCCTCTGGCATTGATAGTATAGATGGGCCTTGCAAGTGGTGGATTGGCTCCTGCAATCCATCCATCGCACGTCCACGAACTCTTCTAATTGGCCGCAAAGGGTACACTCCCCCTTGGGTCGAGACATCACCCCCCTCGATAGAAAATTTTCCAACAAGACCCAATCTTATTGTGTACTCCATTTTCAATTAGCTTGCGAGTACAATGCATGATTAATATTAACTTCAAATTACCGTTTGCTGAAAATTTGAAATCGCCTGATCAATGATCTCAAATTGAAACTCGCCAAATCGTTGTACGTGTTCTATAGACAATCGGCGTTTTTGTCTAATTGTCAACTTGCATTGAGAGCAAGGACATGGGACACGCTGATTAAGATACGCCTCGCGATCTTGAACAATAAGACCTTCGTTTTCCATCTTATCTACACTACAACAAATGAGGCTCAAATGGATAGCTTTATGAAGATGTATGTCAAGTTGCAAGTTGACCATAAATCTTGCATTGTACATAGTAGTTGCGAGATTTATTGATGTTATATCTCGGCCCTATATCATACTCAAGGATTTATTTGTCCCGGTAGATAATTATTCGTTATTGTAAAAAACTGCTCTAGAGGGCTTTGAGTATAAGTAATCCATTTATGAGCATCATTGACGATCTCTTAGTCTAATAATAAATCAGTCTCAACAAAAAGCATCTTAGAAATGTGGTTTTTTTGTCCTGGGATCGCGTATTAAAATTAATGCCATCTATGAAATTTATCAACTATAGTAATAAAATTTGTTTCAATCAATTCTACTCATAGTCATAAGACCTGAGAGAAAATATACTATACTCAATTTAAGGGATTCTTCTTCTATAACAATACTTTTGGGTTCATTTTGATGAAGTACCGTAATGACCATTAGCTAGGGTATCATTTTCTTTTAGTCCTTCCGTTGACTAGTTGGCATGATTTCTAATTTGTTATGCCTATAAAGTTAATACAAAAATGATGAATTATGCATATCACAATTAGATCCCCTACTTGGACATTATGAAGGACATGACCAATTTTAAGCCATCTTAAAGAGTCACCAATGTACGTGGCCCATGGCAAAGCACATTGCATACCATTATCGATAAGTCTATTATCCTGCATCTTAAATCTCCTAATTAGACTTTATAAAGTGTATGTCTAATTTTTAGCCCTCTTAAGGAGTCGATGTAATGGTACCCATAAAAAAAGCAAAGTGGATACCATTACCATAATCATGGATATGCTATCATTCCAATATATGTTATATTTCCCTTTCTCTCCCTCTCTCTCCCTCTCTTTCTCTTTCTCTCGCATTTCCTCTCCCTCTCACAATATATCTTAACACTCTCCACAAGCAAAAGGGAGAGGGAGAGAGAGAATGCACTCTCCCTCCCTCTTCCTCTCTTTCTCTTTATCTCCCTCTCTCATTTCCTCCCTCTCCCTCTCCCTCTCTTTCTCTCTCTCTCCCTCTCTCTCCCTCTCCCTCTTTTTCTCTCATTCTCTCTCATTTCCTCTCCTAAACAAGCAAAAAAGAAAGTGATTTAAACCTTTAATAAGCAAAAGGGAGAGGGAGAGAGAGAATGCACTCTCCCTCCCTCTCCATCTCGCTCTCTTTCTCTTTCTCTCCCTCTCTCATTTCCTTCCCCTCCCTCTCTTTCTCTCCCTCTCTCTCCCTCTCCCTCTCTTTCTCTGTTTCTCTCTCATTTCCTCTCCTAAACAAGAAAAAAAGAAAGTGATTTAAACATTAAACAAGCAAAAGGGAGAGGGAGAGAAAGAATGCACTCTTCCTCCCTTTCCCTCTCCTTCTCCCTCTCTTTCTCTTTCTCTCCCTCTCTCATTTCCTCCCCCTCCCTCTCCCTCTCCCTCTCTTTCTCTTTATCTCCCTCTCCCTCTCTCCCTCTCTTTCTCTCTTTCTCTCACATTTCCTCTTCTAAACAAGCAAAAAAGAATTTGAGTTAAACCTTAAACAAGCAAAAGGGAGAGGGAGAGAGAGAATGCACTCTCCCTCTCCCTCTCCCTCTCTTTCTCTTTCTCTCCCTCTCTCTCCCTCTCCCTCTCTTTCTCTCTCATTTCCTCTCCTAAACAAGCAAAAGAAAGAGAGAGGGAGACTCAATGAGATATGGCGAGTGTGGGGCGGCTCCTCTTTGCGATGAAGGCTCCTCCTCTCCTTCGCGAACAACGGCGGCGGCGGCGGCGGCGACAACGGCGGTGGCAAGTCTTCTTCCTCTCTTTCTCTCACGACGGTCGCTCTCTCCCTCGCTCTCGCTCTCAAAATACACAAGCCGCAAATGCGAAATGAAACCGTGCTCGGTTTCGGCCCGCTTTTTTTCCCTGTGGAGCGTCGCTATTTGCGTCGCAAATGCGACGCAAATAACGACGCAATAAGCAATGCCAATAGTGACGCCGCTACCCGCCGTCGCTAATCGGCGTCGCTACTAGCTCAAATCCTTGTAGTATTAGTCAATGTATTTCTTCTCAAAGATAAAATAGATATTTAGCTTGAAGGGAGGAAGGGACCTAATTAAGTATATTTTTTCAAATATAATTAAAAGTGGGAGGTGATTTGAATCTCCTACATCACCCAATATACCCAATGAGAGTTTAGAGGACAATTAGTTGCCTCTACCACAAGCTTAGATTTTATTATGCCAAGTGATAGTCTAGGTGCAATTCCTAGATAGTATGACATTATCTAGCAAACCAACCCTCAATTTAAAAGATTTCCATGATAACTTATCTAATTCAAGCAAGCCACTTCCATAACACCTATCATGGCTATCCTTAGTTACATTCTAGTTTCCAAATAAGATAGTTTCTTTTTTTAATATGGATCTTACCATCCATTTCCAACTTATAGCTTTATGACAAGAGAATACATCCAACTCCTCATTAGTATACTTTTCTTTGTAGCCAAAATGCTTCTTTTATTATCATTATAAGTTTCAAGCAATGATAAGTCCTTATGAATTTCCATTAGTATGATCTCTACCTTTGCATTCAAGATTATTATAGAAAGAGCACCCTATCAACTAAGTATTCACAACATCATTCTCATCTAGTTTGGTTTCTTAAAAATGTATAATATGAAGTTTACAATATCTGATTAATCTCCCACAAGGTTTCTTTATATGTGATATGCACAAACCATCTACATTCTAGCTTAGAATGGAGATTCTGTTTGTAGCTGTATCTGTATAGATACTAAGTACTGGGGTCAAGTTCTCCTTCCCCAAAAGTTGCTCCCTTAGAAACAAACCATTGTCCTTAGTAAATAGAAACATGGAATTTCATAAAGAAAGTAGAATAACTAGAAAGCTCAACATGATCTAGTTCTCATAGCAAGATCATTTTATTGGAAATACTCCATGAGGATCATTTGGATCTCTATGAAATAATATTGCAAGAGGATCTTAATGGAAAATACTTAGCTATTATAAGGTTGAAGCAAACATAGTAGTAATTATAAGAAAAAGAAAATGATAAAAGAGGAACATCACTAGTCATAGCAAAACTATAAAAAAATAAATGTATCCCATAAATGAACTCAGTAATATGTTCTAGTTCAACATGGAAGGACTCAAAAAATCACTCAATGCTAGCTCAAAAGGCTTGAACAAGACCTAGAGGACAAAGCAACAACACCTACAAGACAGCACTTCAGATATATTCACCAACACTCAATGAAGATGCTTCACTCAGCTGTGCAGGGAACTTGGAGTTGTCTCAACTTTAATCTTTGGGACTTAATCTACTATGACATTGTCATGGCATTTTACATACTCCTTGAGCATACACTTCACATATGCACATACACCTCAAACCTCTTGGTCATCTTTGTACATACATATTCAGTTTCACTTCACATGCACGGATTCACTTTACATGCACACAATAATCCTTCTTAATATGTTTGTACATTTGTGTATAGGATCTTGGGTTTTTCCCTTGGGGAGCACAAGGGAAAAACCCAAGATCCTATACACAAATGTACAAACATATTAAGAAGGATTATTGTGTGCATGTAAAGTGAATCCGTGCATGTGAAGTGAAACTGAATATGTATGTACAAAGATGACCAAGAGGTTTGAGGTGTATGTGCATATGTGAAGTGTATGGTTCCTACAAGGAGTATGTAAAATGCCATGACAATGTCATAGTAGATTAAGTCCCAAAGATTAAAGTTGAGACAACTCCAAGTTCCCTGCACAGCTGAGTGAAGCATGCTTCATTGAGTCCTTTGGTGAATATATCTGAAGTCATTTGATCACTTGGACAATGTTCAATCATGATTGTGCCTTTCTTTACTTCATATCAAACATAATGATAATGCACGACAATATGTTTAGACTTGTTATGTTGAACATAGTATTTAGCAAGACTAATAGCACTTTGGTTATCACATCGAAGTGGTGTGATGGAGAGAGGAGCATGGCCAATACCTGATAGAACTTGTCAAGGCCATACTAACTCTTGAGCCACTAAAGATGCAGCTACATATTCAACCTCCGGTAGTGGAATCAACAACACAACATTCTTTCTTGCTAGTCCAAGAAATAAGACAACCATTGATAAAGAAAAAATTTCCACTTGTAGAATGCATAGATAAGTGAGAGATTGACCAATCTGCAGCTGTATAACCCAAAAGTTGAAGTGAATGTAGAGAATAACAATTTTTTTGGCACCGATAAACCAACACAAAATCTTTAGTGCCTTTCAAATACTTCAAAACTTGTTTAGATGTAGTCCAATGTTTTAAGGCATGGAGAACTAAGATGTTGTCCAAGAAAATTTGTAGCAAAAAGAATGTCTGAGTGAGAATCTAAGCCAACAAATTGAAGACATCCAAAAAGATTAGCATAAGGTTGATGTAATGCTAATTGTTTGTCATTATGTAAAAAGTAAGCATTTTTTGTAGAGCTCACAAGAAAAGGAGTACTAGCAAGATGTGCAGAACCCAAACCAAACTTTTCAATAGTATCATCAATCAACTTTGTTTGATGCGGTAATCAAACACCCTTTTCTTAATAGCGTTGAATCCAAATACCAAGACATGAGTGTATGTCTCCAAGATCAACCATGTCAAACATAGCAGATAAAACCTTCTTTACTTGTTGAAGGAAGTTGACATTTTTAGAAACAAGTATGGTATCATCCACATATAGAGCAAGAATAACAAAACTATCATTGCAACGCTTGATATATAACTTAGGTTTTGAAGAACAAGAGATAAAACCTTGTTTTGTAAGGAAGAGATCAATCTTTTGATACCAAGCTCGTGAAGATTTTTTGAGACCATAGAGTGCCCGATGAAGTCTGTAAGCAAGATTTTCCCTATGTTTGACTATAAATCCCTCTAGTTGCTCCATGTATATCTCTTCCTTTAAATCACCATTAAGAAAAGTGGGTCTCACATCCATTTCAAATCAAACTCAACGGCAAAAACTAACAAGACCTGAATACTGGTAATATGAACAACAAGTGAGAAAGTTTCTTGATAATCAACTCGTGCAATTTGTGAGAAACCTTTGGCAACTAGCCTTGCTTTAAATTTTTCAAATGTTCCATCTAGTTTTGTTTAAGTCTTATAAACCCACTTGCATTTAATAGTGGTACATCCAAGTGGCAACTTAGTTAGAACCCATGTACCTTTAGAGAGAAGAGATTCATACTTAGCTTCCATGGCCTCCTGCCATTGTTCATTTTGTGGAGATGACATGGCATCACTATAAGAGACAAGGTCTTCACAAATATTGAGAGCATTCTCAAGAATATCAACATCATAAACATGACAAGAACCATGCTCATAATCAATTGGGAAATTAACATAAAGATCAAAGCCAAGGTCATCATCAGCAATAATAGGTGCAAGTTGTGAATCCTAATTTGAAGAGTCAATATTATCCTGTGAAGGAGATTCATCATCATATAGAAAAGGAAGAGAAGTGAGATGACTTTGTATCATCAATGTCCTCTAGTGACCACATCCACCCAAGATCTTCCTGAGATCATGTGATGCCCATAAGTTGCTCATTGAAAATAACAACATGACTTATGATTACCTTCTTGGAAGATGGATCATAAAACTTGTATCCCTTAGAAAAAATTGAATATCCAATGAAAATAACTTTCAAAGTAAGAGGATCAAGTTTTATGTGAGTCTCTTTGAGTACATAAATATAAGCAAAACATCCAAAAGTTTGAAAATATGAAACAAAAGTAATTTCACATGTCTAAGTAGTAATCTATATTTTACTAGAAGGAGTAGCTGTAGGAAGATGATTTTGCACAAATGCCACTGTTTACACTACTTCAATCTAGAAACATCAATATAAGCCACAATGAATGAGCATACATCACATGGAATTGAGAATAGTCTTGTTTTTACGTTCAAAAATACCATTCTATTGAGGAGAGTAGGGAATCATATATTCACGATAAATACCTTGATTATTACAATAATCATCAAAATCATTTGAAATCTATTCTCCACCATTATCACTATGAAGTTTCTTGATGTAACGACCAATATGAAGTTTTGCAGCTTTTTGATATTGCTTAAAAGATAATAAAGCTTTTGATTGTGTCGCAAGAGAAAAATAGTGGTGTATCTTGAAAAGTCATCAATAAGAGTCATGAAATACCAATATTGAGATTTTGATGGAGGAAAATGTCCACAAATATCACTGTGAATAATATCAAAAAAATCTCCAAAATGAGTTGTGGTGGAAATGGAAAAGGGTTTGCGAAAATGCTTTCCAAGTGCACAATAGTCACAAATACCCATATGAGGATGAGCATTGAATTCCATACCTTGAACATGGTCACACCGATAAATATGTACAAGCTTTGAAATATCAGAGTGAACAAAGTGATGATATCATATTTTGCTGTTAAGATCACTAGGGGTTGTAAGAACATTTGCAACATCTTCATTTAAAGATAACTAAAAAAGATTACCATTTTGAGAAGAAACAACTATGGTTTGGCCATCTCTTTCAATGGGACAGTTTGTATGGTCAAAATTGACAAAGTCACCAAGATCCACAAGTCTTACAACTGAAAGAAGATTCCTTTGTAGATCTACGACATGTAAAACTCCACGCAAAATTCTTGTTGAAGAAAGAGTACCCAAATATAAATCACCTATACCTTTGAATTGGTAGGTTGTGTCATGAGCAAGATAAAATAATTTCTTTACAGAAATAAAATGATAATTATGTAACCATTGGGACTGATATGTCATGTTTCCCGTAGCACCAGAATCAATAATAAAAAGAGATCCATCACAAACATGAAGTATCCTTTCTGGAGAGATAGAATAACTCACACAATTTTCTTCTTCAGTAGTGTTGTCATGTATGGCAACATATGCTCTATTACAATTTGAATAAAAATGCCACTTGAAACATATATGGGTTGGATGATCACTCTTTTTGTAGTAGTAACAAAAAGAAAAATAATCTCTGCATAAACGTGGTTCTTTATTTGTAATACCATGTTTTTCATCATATTTTTTTGCCCAACAATTATCTGTAGTGTGACCATTTCTATTGCAATAAGAACAATGTCTATTAGGAAACTTGAGATGAGCAAAGTTACCACCATGACGACTTCCACTACATGTAGAGCGTGGAAAGGGATGCCTTTGAGCAAGTAAAGCTTGGTTGATTTGTTCTGATTGTATGTCCTCTTGTGAGATCATAACTATTTCTTGATTTGTGTTGTCATCGTTCATGTTGTTGTGAATATTCAATCAAAGATATAAAAGCTTGATCAAAATGGATCCCATCTTTGTTAGATGATATGGTAACAATATTATCATAAGCATGATCATTTATAGTATCAAGAAGCTATGTTACCAATTGCTTTCATGGAATAGCATCACCATCAGCAAGGTGATTGATAATATTCTTGAATGATTCGATATGTGTTGTCATAGAAGTTCCAATGTTGTATTGTAAATTAGTGAGCTGACTACGAAGATAACGTATTTCTATAATAGATTTCTTCTCAAAATTTGCTATCAAATACTCCCATATAGCTTGTGAGGTTGAAAGATTACATTGATCAAGCATAAGAGATTCTTGAAGAGTAGAAAGAATCTACTGACGAGCTACTTTGTCACATTTGATCCACTCATTATAAATAGTTTTGCATTCTTCAAAGATAGGTCCTTCAGTTACAAGGGTATTATCATGAGCCTAATCAATTGGTTGAGGCGGACATTAATAATTACCAAGAACAAGATCATGCAAGTCATTGCCTTCAAGAATTAGCAGCATTTTTACTTTTCACCCAAGGAATCCTTGTCCTTGAAAGTGAGGAATGGAACGTTATCTAGAAGGAAATCCGTTGACAATGATCAAATTTGACATATCAGGCTAAGAGAATATGCATAATCTGAGATCACAAAATTTTCACACCATATACGAAACAATGAGATGAGAGTGCAACACAACAAATCGTATGTAGAAGCTATCTTGCAAGGAAAGGCATTTAGTTCAAAAATTATACTCAGAAAGAAAGAGAACCAAGATAGATACATCACTCCTGAATTACAACAGCCTATTGAGAGGCATCAAAAGAGCTTTATCACTCCTTAATATACAACATGTAAAATAAGGATAAGTGACATCACTGTAAAAGATAAAATCTACAAGAAATTCCTTCAATTGAACTTGGGATGTAAGCAGTATATCTATCACATCAAAACTTAAAGAAAAACATTACAGTGACATTAGAACAACACAAGGTCTATAGAGACGGTTCACGACACCGCTCTATAGACAACATAACACATGTGGGGCCCCATGAACAGAATATAAATGAAACAATTTTTCATTAGCTGGAATATAGATGCTCATCAGCTGGAAAGAATATAAACGAAACAATGTATCGTCAGTTAGAATATAAATGCTCATCAATGGAATAACGAACGAGGACGATCATCATGAAGCATGTCAATATCCACATCCAAAAGTAATGTTGATGTTGAAATGTAGAGAGAGAGAGAGAGAGGAAGCTTATCTGCTAAGTGGCTCTTGTAAGCTACCAGGTTTCTAAACAACCTCTCTATATCATCTCCCACTCTTATTTTGGGCAAATACAGAATGGCCTTCTTAGAATCGAAACTAACTAAGTTCATGTAACCTGGTGCTACAGGTTGGAATTTGAGACCACAATTGTGAAGATCAGCTGCAGATGGGAAGTGGGTTGGCATCTCCACAAGCTTTTGAGTTTGGGAGCCAATGCAAAAAGTAAGCTCTGCACCATAGTATTAACTGTGCAAGACCTTCAGATAATCGACTGTACCATAATAAGGGGCATGCTTACTCCTTTTAAACATCTAGTCCAAAGTCAGAATCTGTCTTATCACATGAATTCTCTATTTCCTTGATAGGACATCTTTCATTTCAATCAATTGACCAGAGAATCTTTGCATGACCGCCAATGTAAACCTTCCACCGGATCAATTGTTTGTGTAACCAGGCTAGAGAGAATTTGGACTTGAATGACCTCTCATGACCCATCGTCCATGGAGGGCTGTCTAAATCATCACCCATCGTCCGTGGAGGGCTATCTAAATCATCATTCTCAGATATTGTGACTACAAATCTCGAGTCCAGTGCAAGAAACTCTTGAAGGGCAAAGGTATGCTCTATGCCCTCACTACGCATAGCCACCTCCTCTTCTCGACCCCTGCTGTCTCCAGGCTGCACAACCGAGGAGGAGCTCTCTTCAAAAACAAACCAACTGATCTTCCTCTGTGCTTCTGATGTCTTCTTCAATCCCTTGTGCATGTATAGCATCATACACAGCTTCAGGGGTTACCGCAACATGGGTTAAAACGACATGAGAAGTCCCAAGGTTGTTCTCGAGTGATTCAACCTGATATGCTCGTTCTCCTTCTAAACCCTCCAACCTCATGATCCCTCCCACCTCCTAAAATGATAAAGAAATCGCATCAATCTCATCCGAGGTTTTCACCAGTGCAACTCCAAAATCTGAGCCCTCAGAACCGATGAACTCATCCTCGAAACCATCACCATCTGAGTGAGAGTTTTGCTTTTGTAGACTGTACGCAAAGGTACCAAAGACTATAATAAACATCGTTTTTAGCTTGTCTTGCTCAACGACCCGCTTCCACTGCTGGGAGGTGAGAGAGGCAAGGGGGAACTAGGGTCCTCGGATGCAACAAGCTCCCAATCTGTGCTTCCGCTTCCACTGCCGAGAGGTGAGAGCGAGACATGCTCGTCGCCAGCATCTGCAACTTTGGGGAATTCAATTTGAGGTCACAACAGAGGGGAGGGAGATATCAACAGCACCTTCTGGGACTTGGCGACAAAAGCGCAGGCCATGACCTTGTGCTTCTCCATCTTCTTATTAGCAGCGACAACCTTGTAGCGCTCTGTCTGCTGATTGTCCGGGAAGGAGCTATGGTTGGAGGCCATGAAGATGGAGGGGCACTTTGATACCATGTTGGAAACTGTGAGGAAGACGAGAGATGAAAGGAAGAGAGGAGAGAAGAGAGATATGAGACACTGAAATTGGAACCCCAGAAGTGTGTCAACTGAGCACACATGATAGAAATATATAGAGGGGACCTAGGGCACTATATATAGACAGACTATATATAGCTAACGTTGCAGATGATGGAGATTGGCCTATGCCAATGGTTAGTCATGTTAGTATTTCTAAAGAAATGAACAAAGCTATTTCTACATACATGATTTTTGTGAGAGAGTCAAAAGAAGCTAATGATTCAAGGGCACTTTGATGCATCTAATAAACACACAATACCAACTAATGCTTCTAAGTCTCATACTTTAAAAGAATCCCTTTCTTTAATTGATCAAGCGAGACATGATTTTGTTAAACAATATGAAGACTATTTTGGTGATTCACTTCCAAGAGAGTTACCTCCTAAGTGCGCAGAAGATCACACAATTGATCTTATCCCAGGCAGCTTACCACCTAACCAACTGCCTTACCAAATAAGTGTAAGTTAGCAAGAGGAGATCCTAAAACAAGTAAACGAATTGTTGGAAAAAGGATTAGTTCAACCTAGCTTTTCTCCATACTGCTCCCCAGTCTTATTTGTTCAAAAGAAAGATGGTTCTTTTTGTATATGCATAGACTACATATCTTTGAACAAGATCACAATCAAGAATTGTTTTCCTATCCCAAGGATATATGATATCTTGGATAATTTGCAAGGGGCTAGTATCTTTAGTCACATTGATCTCAAGAGCGGCTATCACCAGATACGGATAGCACTTGAAGATGTTCATAAGATAACTTTTCATACAACGTTTGGACTATACAAGTTCTTAGTCATGCCCATTTGTTTTGACTAATGCACCCGCCACATTCAATAGAATGATGGAGAGAATTTTCAAACCTCATTCAAAGTTCATAGAAATTCATTACTTGGGCCATATTATTTCTCACAATCTGGTGAGAATGGATCCTGAGAAGATTTGAGCCATTGTTGATTGGCCTACATCTACTTATGTACATGAAGTTAGAAGTTTCTTGGGCCTATGTTCATACTACAAGAGGTTCATACGAGGTTTTGCGCATGTTGCATCTCCTCTACATGACCTTACTAAGAAGTGAATGCCTTTTCACTGGGGATCAAAGCAACTACGAGCCTTTGAAAGAATTGACTCAAGAATCAGTTCTCATAGTTTCGGATCTTCAAAAACCTTTTGAAGTTCACTGTAATGCTTCTAGGGATTGCATTGGAGCTGTGCTTAACCAAGAGCATCATGCAATAATATTTGAGAGCTAACACCTCAAGGATCATGAGCTACATGCTCTAGTATATGATAAAGAGCTTATGGATATGGTACATGCTCTTCAAGTATGGAATAACTATTTACTTGGTGCAAATTTTGTTATTAAAACAGTTCACCAAAGTCTAAGATACTTCCTCACTTAGAAGAAGCTCTTAGGAAAACCGATGCATTGGGAAAATTTCTTATCTATGTTTCACTTCCAAATCCTTCACACATCTGGAACTAAGAATGTGGTAGAAGATTCTCTTTCACAGCAACCTTGAGTGAATGAAATCGCAATTGTTTACCATAACCAATTCATGGATTTACTCAAAATGTATGCAGGTGATTCCAACTTCTAACCATATGGGATCAGCTTAACTCAGGTCACTCAATTACACCTTACTCGATTCAAGATGGTTATTTGTATTATCATCAAGAAAATTATATAGCATTACCATTGCGACACAAGGTAATGGATGAAGCACATGCATCTCCATATGTTGTACATAGGAGTATTCTACCCACTACTCACACATTGGAAATATATTTCTTTTGGCCCACTCTTAGAGCTGACATTGAAAGATATGTCCGTGAGTGCAAGATATGCCAAAAAGTAAAGTATGATAGGCATAAACTACCTGGTCTATTGAAGCCATTACCTATTCCTAATGAGCCTTGGGAAAGCATAGCCATGGACTTTATCATGGAGCTTCCTCACACACAAGCACACAACGATGCAATCTAGACTATCATTGATAGATTCAGTAAAGCAAGCTCACTTTATACATGTGTGAAAGACAATCAAAGACAATCATATGGCTAAGCTATTCATTGATCATATTTTCAAGCATCATGGCATGCCTAAGTCCATTATAAGTGATCGAGATCCCTGCATGACTAGCCTCTTTTGGCGAGCTCTCTTCGAGAACCTTGGGACTTAGTTAAAGTCTTCATCCTCTTATCATCCTTAAACGAATGGGCAGAGTGAAAGTGCTAATTATATTGTTTTGGACCTTTTGAAATCCTATATCTCTGATAATAAAAGAGAATGGGAAAAGTATTTTCCCTTAGTAGAGTTTGAATACAATGACATGATGCACTCTAGTACTGCAAATGAGTTTCTTAGAGACATTGATATAGCTTTCACTCATGTAAAAGTTTCTATCCAAAGGACACAAGAGAAGCATAATCGCGAAGCTGATAAGCATCAGGAGGCATATTCCACAGTGGATTCTGTGAGACCACAGTGGATTCCGTGAGGGTTTTTATTCCACGATGGACTCCATGAGGTTTTAGGGTGGATTCTGTAAAACTATATTTATTTGCCGTGGCTCATATACACAAGGTAGATTCCTTGTGTGAGAAGTTGATGAGGACGCCTATCCTTTTTGGGCATCAAATTAATTTAATGTGCATGTGGGTGATTCCATAGCGGGTGATTTCGCAAAATTCATATTTAAATTAATGGATGTTTATGAGTTGAAAGTGCACTCATATTAAATTAAGATTAGGAAACATTTCCAATCTATTTATTTATTTTGTAGTTGAAGAGTAATAGGTATTAACTTTTGTGGGTTTATTTTTATTATTTTCTAACAATTGTGAATGCTTCACTTGATGTGTAGAGCAGGCAGTGATGGCATTGGGAAGCACTCGATGATAGCATGTATTTAGGACAGGCGCCTTATCATTAAAGGCATGGCACTAATATTTATTTAGGCGCACTTATTTATTAAAGCACTTGACATACATTTATTGTTTTTTATGCACATGGGTACTCAGTTTAGATATTTTATTTCTTGGACATTGTATTTGGGCATAGCCCAACTTTTGGGGTGTCTAACCGTTTTATTCTTTATTTGGACAAAAGCAAACACAAAAGTCAAAACATACTAATTGTATAATTGGGATATTTTTTATCTTAGAGATGAATAAATTTATAAATACATGCCTTGTGGAGCGCTCACACAAGGGCATGGGGGGAGATTGTACCCAATTTGTCTTTTTGCTTCATGTAGTGCAAAACCTTCTTCTTACTTTATGAGTTTATGTAGAGTTGTTTGTTCTTGGGAACCTTTTGGCGCTCACTACGTACACATATAGCATTCAATTTGTGCAACACCAGTGGTATCAGAGCAAAGCTGAGATTAAGGGCTTCCAATCGCTTACCATCTCGTTGTCAAAGGATTTCGAAAGCAAAGTCACGACCATAGAGGTTCTTAAGAAATTCCAAGATAGAAGATTCCTCAATTCTGAAGGTCTTAAAATGCACCTCGGGGGGGTCACCTATAGAACATGTAATATACCACGTGAGTTCAAAAGAATGGGTATTTTTATTATGTGGGCTTACAGTTTTCCAAAAACAGAAGGGGTTTATAAATGCACCTCATGTAAAATTTACATTAGGGGTTTTTTAATTCAAAATTTTTTAGAAGCACACTTTTTTAGGGAATCAAGAGGGGGGAGGGGGGGGGGATAGGGGGGTGTGTGTGGGATGGGAAGGGGATGGGTGGGGGGAAGATGGGGGGAGGGGAATCAATACTTAAATGCATATATGTTCTCATGAGACAATATTTTTCAACTAGCGTGGGGGAGGGGGGACGGATTCTATCATAGCTTTTCATCAATTCACATCAAGATCTAGACAACTTCAAAGTTTGAGGATTATAGGCAACACAGAGGAAACACAGGTGCCTTTGTCGAATGAGGCAAAGCATCCATAGTTGTTCCCTCTCCTTGCAATTTTATTAGCATTTCCCTTTAGGGCATATGCTAGTAAAATGGTGTGCGGCAAGGTAGTGCATGGCTCCAAAAAATTACCCACACTTAACTCAAGTTAAGTGGCTCACTATCTTGAGTACTTGAGATATGGTAGCCACACATTAAACTCCTCTTAGGAGAAGGAGATGGGCAAGTTGTCTAGGCTGCAATATGGCCAAAAGTTTGGTGATATCTTAGGGGACTTTGTAAGGAGAATCACTTTAGCAATAATGAGCTAAGTTAGCTAGCCAAATGGAGGCCAAATGACTTCTAATTTTGTAACTCAGAGATTCTTTTTTGACACCATTAATAATAATACAATACAAGTCTCAGTAAGAGAGATGGTCTGGCAATTAGTAGCTCCCCTTTGCGAAACCTTTGCATTCAATCAAATATCAAGAAAGTGAGACGGAGTCGTTATGGACGCAGTAGTTTAAAGATCCCTCGTTGTGGCAGGACAATACAACAATAAGTTAGTTTTCCCTGACAATTACAAAATCATTTTGTGGCTTTATTCTTGTGGTTTTGAGTTTCATGTGTTCTGCCTAGATTTGAAAGCAAATCTCGCAAGAACCCTAATGCTTCTACATTCAAAATGATTTTGTGGAGGTTGGATATCATAGCTTATATGTGTGCAAGCTATTGCTATGTATCATCATTGATATTTGCAAATTGATTTGGACCTTCATGCTCCAACTCTATGATGCTATGTTCCATAGCTTCTTCGGTCATAATAGAGATATTTAATTGTACAATGTGTTGAAGAAGGTTAAGGATTCCTTCTAAGGCTAGGTATTTTCTCTCAATGGGGGGCAATATTTTGAATCTAGAATGAGGGTTTTAAGTCCTAGACCTTCTTGTTATAATTTGAGTGTTTTTCGGTCTTTCAGTCTATTCTTATCTTTGCTTTCTAAGTCTCATTCTTTTTGTTGCTAGCTAATCAAGTTCAATGAATTTTGTGACAATTTTCAAAACATACATGGACCATCATAAGCAATGATTGCACATCTCCTTAATTCCAAGCACATTCAAGTGCTTAGAATGTAAGAAAACTATAGCTCTTTTTCAACAACTTTTGAATTCATCAATCAAGCAATTTATAACACACTAGATAATCAAAGAATAAGTCAATCAATGTTGTTTCACTTGTCTAAATGAGTGTTACCTTATGCCTCCCTTAGCTTTTATGCTCTAGCTTTTGATTCCCTTTGTTCTTTGCATATCACATTTTGTTTCAATGTTTGATCCTAAAAGTTCACCTGCATAAAGATGTTTCCACATGAAATGGTGTGATCTAACGTATATGCCCTACTATGTGCGTGTTAGTATGTATGAAAGGTGAAGGTTTGGGTATGCATTGGGGTAAGACTCCTAGGAGGGATGTGTGGGTCACTATTCATGTAGTGATCTATGAGCCAAGTTAGATGATATCAAGACTATGTGCATTAGTGCATGGGTATATGTGCAACATTGATGCACATAGTACTATAGGTGTAATGTGGACTAAGTGCAAATGCATGTGGATGTTTTTGTCATAAATGCCCACCTTCTCTTTCTCTCATAATTTTCCACCCTCTAAATTACCCATCGGCTCCTCTCTCTCTCTCTCTCTCTCATGCCTTCCTGCATGCTCCTACCTTCCTCTACTTCCTCCCGCCTTCCTCCCGCCTTCCTTTACCTGCTCCTGCCCTGCTCTCGCCTTCCTGTACTTGCTCCCGCCCTGCTCCCGCCCTCCTCTCGCCTTCCTCCCACCTTTCTCTACCTGCTCCCGCCCTCCTTTTGCCTTTCTCCCGCCCTCCTCCCACCTTCCTCCCGCCTTCCTCTACATGCCAATGATGCTTGCTGTGGATACTGTCGATGATGCTGTGGATGCCTTCCTCTTTCGTTGACGTTCGATGCTTGCTGCTGTGGATGCTACCGATGATGCTGACGTTCGATGCTGTGGATACTGACGTTTGACGAGCGTTCGATGCTATGGGTTTGATGAGCGTTCGATGCTGACGTTTGATGAGCGTTCGATGTTGACGTTCGATGCTGCCTCCTGCGGATACTGCCTCCTCCGAATACTGCCTCCTGCGGATGCTGCCTCCTGTCAATGGTGTCCATCGACGACTCCTCCCACGTGTTGTCATTGATGCCTCCTGTCGATGCCACCTCCTATCGATGCTGTCCAATGATGCTGCTTCCTCCTCGGCTTCCTCCCATGTAGTTCGATGCCTCCTCCCACATTCGATGCTGCCACCTGTCAATGCTGTCAATAATTATGTCAACGTTATTTGATGCTGCCTGCTTTGTCGATGCTATCCATTTTAGCCTCATTGTCACCCACAACTATTCTCTCTCTGTGCAGAATAAATCTATAATCGACAGCTCGCAGGTACACCATCATTATCTTGTAAGATAAATATTTATTGAGTTGAAAAATGCACTTTTGAGTAGCTTAAATCACATAATCAAACCATGTTTGATCCATGGTATAACTAGGCATCTCATTGAGGAGAGTAGGCTGGTGCTTTAGGCCTACCAGCATTGCTGGGAAACTGACTACAATAGTCCTTTGTGGCACTTCCATGAGTACCACTACACCAGCTTCAATTTTGGCCCCATCCCCCACCTTGATGTCACCCTCATGTCGCCCAGAATGGTTGCAGTGGCACCTATCAGAACCCCATTTCCTATCTTAGGATGCCTGTCCCCACCAACTTTACCTATCCCACCTAAGGTTGCATGATGCAGAATAGCCACATTGACAACCCACAAATCCTGTCTCTCCAATAACAACCCCTATGGCATGATCTAACAAAATACATTTTCCTATGCGGCAGTTGGATGTATGTTGGTAGCAAAAACGTCTGCAACCCTGCTTTGTAATGTCAATGCTAGTAGAACACGCCCTTCTATCCACAACCTGTGGGAAATTTTGTGTGCTTGGCATGCTTGAAGATAATAAGAGGTATACACAGTTTCAACAATCCAACTTTGTGTTTTTATTTTAAGAATAATTAAGACATCTACTTTGAGATGCTTGGTCTATTATATGTCACAAAGAAATGCTTTCCAACATAGATGGTTTTCTCGTACTGGTGTTTTGATCTTTCTATTCAGTGCATCTCTCCTATTTTGGTTGAATTAGCATGAATGGAGATTTACTTCTGCAATATTGAAAATAAGATAAGATATTATTGCTTAGACCCTCCCTAGGACCTACAAAACGATTTAAAAGCTTCAAAATTGTAATGAGAATCCCTTTGATTAAGAGAAAGGGGGGATAAGAAGAGAATTGTGAAAAAGAATTTTATGACAAATGTGCAAAGTAACGTGTATAATTTAAAAGATTGCTTATGTACCAATATCTTAATAGATACATGTATGTATTTATGTATATGTACTTCTATCTTAATAGATTTATGTATTTATGTATATGTACTTCTATGATTAACACTTAATGCTCCCTTGCCTCCTTGAATGCATAACATAGGTACACACATGATTAGAATCATCACTATGTATAAGGGTCTCAAGGGATGAGTGCGCCTTGGGGGATGAGTGCATCATAATATGTTTGTCTTGTGATGATTTCATAGGGCCAAAAGGTGCTTGTTAAATAGGCACTTAGTCGTGAACTCGGCAAGTGAGTGTCTTTTGATAAGTATGTCACAATTGACTTGGCACTGTGTCGTGAACTCGGCATAGAGGTGTCACTTTGGTTGTGATACCCTCCCTTCCCCCCTAGGTGTAGATGGGCACTTGGTCGTGAATTCGGCTAAATAGTGTCTTGACAAGCTACACATAAAATAAATGATGGGCATTTGATCATGCATTCGGTTTCGTAATGTCCTGATACACTAATTGTTTGCTATTGTTCAATGGGATGGGCATTTAGGTCATCTATTCGGCCAAAAAATGTCCTGATCTATGTGTAGTTTTTTAAAAATCTATCATGTTCTTGCATTTGTATGTTTTTAATAAGTTATGACTAGATGTAATTTGTGTTACCTTTTCAATATTTAGATGGTATCATGCAATTGAAGTTCATATGCAACACCAATATAAATTAAGATTGATATCATACAATTGTATTCTTAATCAAATATTATATGTCATACAGTTATATTAAAGTTATGTAGCTTAACTTACAATTGGTAGCTTAAGCCTTGGCCATTATGCTTATACACTTCTTTTCTTTATTGTAGAGAGTTTACAATTTGTGAAGATGGCCTTGAACATTGCCAAAGCACTACGCATTTGCTTGATAGAGGCTATATCATCCAGCACAGAAGAGCAGATATCACTCATCAATAGTAATGAAATTGTCTTTGTTACTTTTTGCAATTCAGCATGTACATCCATGTAGACCATGTTGCAGCAGCAAGGGCTTTCGCACCTAGTCACTGATGCACTTTGGGATCCCGAGAAGAACTTGCATCTTTGTCGTACACTGCTTGGAAATGCACCCAAGATGGTTGAAGATCTTAAGGAGTTAGCACTAGTGTCTGCATTGAAGGAGAGGTTAGTCTTTTGGAACATGAAGTGGAGAGAAGAGGTGGCACGCTTAAAGCGAGCAAAGGACTTGTCCGGGACAACCTCTCTACCAAAACGTCTAAAGACCACTATAAATGCAAGTCCCAGTTTTAGTCCAACAAAGAAGAGAGAGAATCCGTCAGGGGCAGGAACTATGTTGCGCACATTGAGGAATCACCAATGCGCACCAACGATTGGCATTCCCTTTGATGCCATCAAGCTAGGTAGAGTCATTGGTGAAGGTTCCTTTGGACAGTGTGTCCAAGTTACTATTGATAATATTACTTATTTTCCTTTAGAGTTAACATATTGCGCCAAAATGTACAAGGGCTTCAACAATGTTAAGCTGTAGCAATTCCAAGTGGAGTGTGGGATGCAAAAGGTCAATGCATCCATTGTACGATGCATTGCCTTTACTTATGAGCCCCCTTGGGTTACAGTCTTTCCCTTTTTCAATGGTGGTACAATAGATGATATATTGATGTGGGGCCCTTTTCAAAAATGTAAATATAGGAGAACCATCGAGCACCTCCACAAGCCATCAATGGGGTTCAGACCTGATCCTGACAAGGTGCCTTCTGCAGAGGAGAGGGCTAGGATCGTGGGCGTCATCAATAATATGCCAAACATTATTCATGCATTGGTGGATGGGATGAAGGCCGTGCATAGTGCTAGTATCGTCCATTCGGACTTACATGCCAAGAACATGGTGTTGGATTTCACCAGAGATAACACCCCCAAGGTGGGCATCATAGATTGGGGTCTCATGCTTATTTCTGGTATGAAAAGACGAGCTCTCAACTGCCCATCTAGGGGACCAAATGAGCCCATGCACATCGTAGATGAGTGCCGACGGAAAGGAGTGTTGGAAAGGAAAAGAAGGCCATGGATTGCTCCTGAGATCTATGATCCATTGTGTGAGTCTGCTTACAGCAAGGAGTCAGATATATACGCAGTTGGTTGGCTCATCATCTGTCTCGTTGAGTTTTGGCGCTTAGGCCAACGTCTATGGTTGCGTAGGGAGCCGAGAGATACCCCAGATGAATTCATCATGCACTTAATAGAGTTCAAGGCAAGGGATCGCATGTTGTTAGATGATAAGGCCATGCGAATGTCCTTTGCAGACCTTGATGACTTTTTGAGAGCACACTGCAGCACTGATCCTGCAAAAGCACAAAGATCACTTGTAGAGCTTGGCCCTATTCTAGCTCACCCTTTTTGAACAACCCACCTCTTGTAATCTCCCCTTGTATTTTGTAAAACAACCTATCAATTTTTGGAGTCTCTATGACTCATGAAACCAAGGATAGTTGTATATTTTTTGTAAAGCTATATGCTCTATAGAATACAACTTATAATTTGTGCTTTAAGATTAAGTTAGTTATGTGGATGTACGTCTTCAAGAGCAATTATTTCAAGATTTTGTGTCTTTATGTGTCTTGTCAGCAATTTGCACGGTTGACTTTCTCAAGTTTTGAAATTTAATAACCACATTGTTTCATATTTAGTATCACGGTGTAGATTTTATATCTATAAATAGTCTCTAGATAGCATACGTGAAACATTAACGAACCATTTAATGCATATACAAAGTTTCAATCTCTCTTATTTTCTTTGCTAAATATGATTGTGCAAGTGGAGTGTTGTATACATGTGATTTTTTTAAGTTGCCAAAGAGATATATTGTTGTTGTAAACACACAAGCATGCAAGAAAGAGAACTACTTCAATGGTTTAAAAAGCTATGATTTCACATCGTATCCATATTGCATTTTAAATTACTAATGATTAGAAAATAATAATACATTATAAATGAATGTTTAAAAAACTAATGACCAAGTGTACCCAGCAATTATAGATGATACCAAACCTCTTAAACTTTCCTCGACAAACTATTGCTTTTGAAGTGATGCAATAACTTGTCACCTCCACTAGTGCAAGTAAACATTCTCCTATGAGAAATACCCTAGTTTTGTAAGGTTAGTCATCAACCTGATCAAGTGCTCAGAATGTATTGGTGAATTTTATATATTGTTATCATTTCTAATGCTATATACTTTATTTTCTATGGATAGGCTTTATTAGATAAATACTTAAGTCTTTACTAGATGCATTGCCTTAATAGTTACAAGCTAAAAACATGGGGTGTATTTTCCTATTGGCGGCTCTCATACGCCACCCATGCTCTACATCCATAGGCCATCTATTACTCTCATAAACTCCACGAACTATGAGATTAATCTCTGAACCATGATCCACTAATGCAACATAAGGCACCTGTTTCTCTCCAATCTTTACCATCATCTCTGTAGTTGCCCTAGCCCAATGGCTCCGCGAAAAGTGACTATGTGGTATCAAAACAGGCTCATCAATTTCAGCATAATGCATAGGCTGAACCCTCTTCTCTACCTGTGACAAAACAGAAGCATTATCAACCATAACCTCATCCTCATCCTCATCCAACTCCCCAATCAAAACTCCCTGTGTATCAGTGGTAGACAATGCATGCCTTTTCCTCTTCAGGACCTCCTGAAACTGATCCTGAAACTCTCTTTTTGAGATGCCCAAAATCTCAGAAATAGTGAAAGTCACCTCATTGCCAAGTATCTTATCATTAAAGATTTTCTTCATATCTGTAGATGTATCAATATAGGACATCAATCTGAATCCTGGTTGCTTTCTCTCTCTAGGCTCTTGCCTCTTTTCTCTCTTTTGAGCATCCTCCATCTGTCGATCTGGCCCTGGTCTTGATGATGGTCCTGCAGTAGGTGGAATAACAAACTCACCCCCTCTAGTCTTCTTAGCTGCGCTTGGATTTTCTTCATCCCTCTTACGCTTCTCCTCAACGAGTACATCTGCACCATGAGACTTAGCCAAATAAGCATAAATAGAATACCTGTCAACAGGCGAGTCCCAACTTGTCTCTGATCTGATGCTAAAGCCCGCACTAGTCAAAACAGTTTGCTGAATTTTCCCCTTGTTTGCAGTCTCCATAGCATAAGTCCATAGTGCGGACTGAGTCTCTGATCCCTTCTCAATCTGTACTCCATATGCAGAAGCATCACCTCTAGCTGTCACATAAGAAGTACGCGCAGCCATGTCCTCCACGAACTTCTTCATTCCACCTTTACCAAAGTTGGTAGCAAGTGGAGCTCCTATCTCAGTCAACCAAATCTTACCATCTTGCCCCCAATATACCACATTCTTCCTCCTTGCATCCTGAAAAGAATCACAATCCCTGCAATGCTGATGATCCGTACTGTCACACCAAATACATCTCCGATCTCGCCTAGGTGCACTAGGAGCACTCCTAGGTGCAGTAGGAGCAATAGAAGAAGTAGCAGGCGCAGTCGATGCAAACTGCTCCTTCAACTTTCCCACCAACTCCGCTTTGACTGACTCCAGTGTCAAATCTGTGATGCCTTTGATTATGTCATCAAGAGAGGTAGGCACTGATGGAGTAGATGGTTTTGGAGCAGAAGGTGTAGGCATCGGTCGTGGAACAGGAGGAATAGGTGGAGTGGAAACAGTAGGCACTAGCATAGGCCAAGAAACTGGCTGAGGAGGAGAAGAAATAACAGGGATAGAAGTAGGCATAGGAGCTGATGATGGTGTAGGTGGCATGGAACCATTCTGTAGGCGAGTCTTCCATATCCTCCTCTTGGTCAAAGTCGAGACTGCATCCTGAGCATCCTGCCAATCAGTTTTAAGACCCATAGGCTTCGTGCGATCTTCAAGAAGCTCACCCAATTCTTCTTGAAGAGCAGGATCTGCAGCTTGTAAGAAAAGCTCAACCTTTTCAACATCCAATGCTCTTTGTTCAATGGCATCAAGCTGACTATACCTCTCCTCAAATTCTCGAATCAACTCCGAAGCAGCTAGACCTTTGTTTGGCATATAGACCCACTCTCGGAATGACCGTCGAGTAGCCATACCAAAGTCCTCAAGGAAGTATTCTTCTTTCAAGGCCTTCTTAAAATCTTGCCAATGTGTATTTTGAATAAAAAGATTAGTCACTTTTGTCCTCAAAGTAGGTGTGACAAGACGAAGGAAGTACTTACTCATAAGTCCAGCACGAACTCCAAAAAACCCCATCTTGATTTCACATGTCTTCAAATATGCTGAAACATTACGCCCATCAAATAGCTTCTTCTCATTTTCAACTGCTTCAATAGCCTTAGTCGCGCTGTTTGCATTCTCCTGCTCCGAATAGAGTTGCCTTTGCTAAGACAACTGTTGTTGATGCAATTGTTGTTGCTGCTGCATATACAATTGTGTCTGCTGATTTTGGAGCTGCATATACATGGACATATTCTATAAAATCTGCTTTAGATCCTCTGTTGAAGTACTTGACGCAGCAGTCATTGATGGAGCTGAAGTAGACGCAGCTGGAGTTGTAGAAGAAGCTGAAATAGAGGCTGAAGTATCTCCCATCCTGAAATTTTTGCGATGCTTTCACGTCGGGTTCACCAAAGATGTCGAAGGGTTTGTGAAAGCAAAGTCGCGTCTTCAAAAGACCTTAATAAATATTAAGATGGAAGATCAAACAAGTGAATCATCCAAAATCAGAGTTGTCTTACTATTAGTACCAAATTGGTTGCTCTTACAGAAACACCAAGAAGAATATCCTGATCATTGCAATTATAATGATGATTTAGTTCTGATTTATGATGATAAAGATGATTCAGTTACAGAGATCTGTCCTATAGGCCCGTAAATGTATCATGGAAAATAAATGATCCTGTTGCTGTTCAACATGGAATGGGTAGTTTAGCATCTGTATACACAATGTACATCCCTGAAATTGTGACATAATAACTGTCACACTATTCAATATAGATTGCTGAAATCCTGGTATTATATGTAGTTTTGTAGGAAGAGATTTGAAAGAATGACTTCTTGAATACAATCACATTGGGCATAACCTGTGATGATTAAATTCCATGTAATCTCATTACGATCCTCAAGAAGATCAAACACTGTTGCTGTATCCAGCAGGCTTTCACATTTTTGATACCATCTTGACACATTTTCCATAGAAAATAAAATGCTTCTTGAAACTGCTCTTGATGGGTATAAACTCCAAATACTACATTCTAAGTTACAATGTTTGGCTCTATGTCCTCGTCCTGCTTTTGATGGAAAAGTTTAATAGCTAACCCTACATGGCCATCCTGAGCATAACCCAATAACAGCCAATTGTGGTCGAAAGAAAGTAGTGGCAATGGGTCCAATAGACCAATGTCTTGACATGTAACACTAGTATATCTGCTACTTTTGTACCATTTGCTGCTTCAGCAAAAGCAACCACAAGTGCAAGGCTCTGTGAATCATCATCCGCCTCAGCAGAAACGGGCTTGGATCTGAAACCACCACTTCACCGAGCTCATCAAACAAGACATCCAGTTCTTCTTCATCTATGTTGTCATCAAAATTCTGCGGCCCAGTCTCGGCTGGAGAGATGAAGTCCACATCACACTGGGAAAGGCGAAACGCTGAAGGGGAACGGGATGTTCGCAACACATGATCGGAAGGATGGACGACCACGCTTCTGCATCTTCTGTGTAAGCTGGGCAGCTGCTGATTTGCACCGATGACTAGAGATGACCCTTGATGTCTCCTACAAAAAGCATAGGATTGCAATCGTAGTCTCCAGTCATTTGCTCTATAATCAGCGTTACTTCGTTCCTCTATCTTCGACACCAGCAGAGCTCGTCATGATGGGATATTGCATTTATCTGCTCCAACGTCAGCATATTCTTGGCCGCCAGAAACTCAAGCACCTTCGTAAACTTACGGATTATAGGAGTCTTTCAAAAATCTCTTTTGAACTGGAACTGGTTCTGCTTGATCATCAATCTGGAGTTTTGTTGGTCTGAAGAAAGTTGTTAAATCATCTCCCTCACACTTTCAACCTTTCTTCGTCTGTGTCTTTGAATCTCAGAGAACGTCCTCCTTAAGCTTCAACTTCGTCAACTTTTCTTCAACTCGACCTCATTCCTATACTTCGTTTCCCTCCGTCATAACGTCAATTTTCTCCTTCCATTTCCTTTGCTCTCCATTTTTGTCTTCCCCAACCTCTGAGCCACAGTAAAGTAAACGCGTGCAGGGTGTCATCCCCTATCAGTTTGATCCCACTCCATTAATGCTTTGTGCCATCCATCCACACCATCAGATTCCTAAAAAAAACTCTCCTCCCTTCCTTCGTAGATTCTCGAGTGCCCTGTTTCTCTGCCGTTTTTAATAGTCGTCTCCTTTCGAGCCCTCCTCTTCTTGAGCCGCAGAGTACCATCTATTTTTCCTTCCTCCTCGATTCCTCTCCAAAAGCGGCCCTTTCTTTTCTCCCCTTTCAAATCTTCTTTTTCCCTCCTTGTCCCATTAAAAAAAAAACTCTTTTCTTTTTCTATCTTGTAGCTCCCAGAATACCTTTTCTCTCCTGAAAATAACCATCTTTAAATTTGTTCTTTGCGTGAGCCTCTTTGGCACAACAAAGAGGCACAACCATATCTTTGTCGTTTCCTTTAATGAAGACCTCAATCAAATTTCTGTCGACTTATCTTGTTCCTATGGTTGCACAAGCTTTCAAGTAGATAACA
The DNA here is from genome assembly GCF_053477565.2 of Lygodium microphyllum. Lineage (NCBI taxonomy): Eukaryota > Viridiplantae > Streptophyta > Polypodiopsida > Schizaeales > Lygodiaceae > Lygodium > Lygodium microphyllum. The sequence goes on from NC_141158.1 coordinate 76,600,561, forward strand.
TATGTAATAGAATTGGCATGCACACCCCTTGATGTTGCATCTCCTCATAGCATCACATAGTCATATCACCTTCACGATTATGTACATAGGCATCTAGCATTATTGTTCATGATATAACATCATGGACAGTCAATTTCTCAAACGCTTCTCGTCCTTCCTTAATAAAACCACATTTTCCATACATGTCCAGGAGCATGTCACCAACAACAGAGTCTCTTTCTAGACCCTTAGGATGATCTCAGCATGTATCTCTTGGCCCATTGGAAATGCTCCTATGCTGCCACAGGCTTTCAAACGAACCCTTGGTCACAATCAAAGTGGTCCATGAGATTGCATCTCGAGTCACCAATCTACCAAAATTCCTTATTCTTCTCCATCTTCAGCATAGAATGAAAGAGCAAATATAACAACTAAGTATGTATAAAGTATCAAATCACACACACGACTTTTGGGTGGTTTACACACCTCGAATGCGCAGCAATACGACAGTGCTTCTTCCTTCTCCTTCTTCCTCTCCTTGGTGAGTTACTCTCCCTTGATGCTTGCTTGGTGCTTGTTGTCTTCTTCCTCTTGTTCTCCTCTCTCTTGTTCTCTCTTTCTTCCTCTCCTTGGCTTTTCTTTTTCCCCTCTTGTCTCTTTGAAGTGAAAGAAGAGGTGAGTCATGAGGAGGTGAGGCATGAAGAGACTACATGTTAGCTAAACTCGAGCTTCAGAACACGCAAAAAACGCAGGAAAGGAAAGACGCAATTTGAAAAGAAATGATTCAAGTATCTTTTGAATTTTGACGTTTGCGTCTATTTTCGCGTGTATATATGCATCTAAGTTTACGTAAACGCACGTATAGATGCGAAGTTAGACGCACAAATAGACACAGATTTAGACACGTAGGTAAACACAGATATAGATGGGCATTTAGCTTTTATCATGAATTTTTGTTTTTACGATAAGTTTTGATAGTAAGTTCTTATCATAAGTTTTTATGTATTTATGATAAGTTTTGCATATTTAAAATTGAGATCTTAGAATAATTAATACGCCAGCTTGAAGTTTTTATGTAAACATATGAATAACAAATTTGATGTTGTCATGAATTAGGTTTAATCATGTCGTCATCATCACCTAGTGTAGTGCATGCTAATGAGTAAACGAGCACATCCTCAAGTGAGGATGAAACATTACGTCTTCATAATCGAGATGCATGGCTACGACGAAAAATTAAATGCATGTGCGATCGTTGTCAAGGGTGTATTTTTCAAGCATATCGAGTTGCAATGTCACACCTCAGCATGTATGGAGAATGGGACCGAGAAAAATCACCGGTATTCATTGTTTTTTTAACACTAAGATTTCTAGTCTATGTTACTCAATATATATCAACATACATGAAACTCCCTTTTGTGGTTGAGCAGGATGTGGAGCCACATCCTCAGATGCTCCCTCCCGAGAGTCGAGAGGCTACAAAACGTTGACACGAGGAGGCAGAGTCTTCAAGAAGAGTGGAGACTGATGACCATGATAGTAGCCCTCATGAAATGCCCCATCAAGTTGTAGAGGATGAGATTTTGAACAACATGGTACACCATCTATTTTCGCAACCGGTTCAAGGAGAAGGTCACTCTACGAAGCCAGATGATCCACTATACATAGCGTCATCTACTCCGTTGTATGAAGGTTGTACATACTCCATTCTTCGTGCATCCCTCGAGATACTTAACTTGCAAACACTTTATGGATGGAGTAATGTCAATTTGAAAGTGTTATTGAAGTAGGTATCAATTCAGTTTGGCTTATGAATCATAATATTAATTGTTCTATTTTGAAATCAAACACAAATATATGATGGTGATTTTTTAACTCACTTTTAAAAATATATGTAGGTTATTATCACAAATGCTTCCAAAAGGAAACAAATTGCCAACTAAGAGAGAGCAAACAAGACATTACTTGACATCTCTGGGAGGCCTCGATTATGTCAAGATCCATGCATGTGTCAATGATTGTGTCTTATTTTGTGGGATTCATGAGTTCACACGAGAATGTCCTGTTTGTGGCGAATCAAGATACGAAGTGGAGATGAAGTCAATGGATGTTCCTCGTAAGGTTTTGCGAAATTTTCCAATTTTTCCATGTATTCAACTTATGTTCAAGTGTAAGTCTATTGAAAAGCTCATGTCATGGCATGCTAGTCATCGTTCAAGTGATGGAAAATGGAGGATCCCTGTAGACACACCACCATGGAAACATATAGATAATTTGTGGCTCATTTTGAAAGAAGAGCCAAGAAATTTGAGATTTGGTTTAGGTATGGATGGAATCAATCCATTTGGCATCAAAAGCACATCATACAGTGTATGGCTAGTGGTATTGGTGAACTATAATATTCCTCCATCCATGGAAATTAAAAAGGGACATGTAATGTTGTCCCTTCTGATTCCTGGAAAGAACAAGGTAAAAAACATGGACATTTACTTAGAGCCTTTGATTGAAGAGTTAGAAATGTTATGGGAAGGTATTGAGGTGCAAGATACAAGCGCATCTGCATCCTCTAGAGATTTCACGTTGAAGGACATGTTGTTTGGACCATACATGACTTTCTAGGATACGAAGAGTATTCAGGTACATGTATATAACTCTATATTTGAAATTCAAGACTTGAATCAAGTGCATTTTATTAATTCACTTCTTTGTTTAGGTTTAACCACATCAGGATATCATGCATGTCCTATTTGCGGTCCCTCTCTAGTTTCCTCTAGGTCGGCACATTCAAAGAAGGTTATCTACGACAATCATCATCGATTTCTACCTATTGACCATCCCAAATATGTTCTCCCTACTAATGGAATGACTGCACAATCTCTAACCATTCGAGATTGGAAGGAGAGATGGATTAATGCCGACAGCCACCCTCCACTCGACATGAGTCGGTAAGATGTGCATTTCTCTCGATTGACTTTAAAGTATTTAGCATGATGAATTGTTTACATAATATATTGTTTGCTTGTTAGGTTCTCTATATTTTTTTGTCTTTCGTATTGGATTGAACACAAGTCAATCACCTATTGGACCCCATGCACATATTCAAAAATGTTGTATCTACATTATGGGATCACTTGATAGGGGCTCGTGATTCAGTCAATGTAAGGGAGGATTTACGTAACATTGGTCGCATGAGATGAGCCTGGCCATGCATTGGACCCAGAGGAAAGATTGAGCTACCCCATGCACCTTGGATGTTGTCAAAGAACGAGGAAAAAATAGTGAAGGAACAAATATGTAGCTTTCAAACACCCACAGGATGTATGAGATGTCTCAAGGGAGCCTTCATAAAGAAAAAGAAAAGAGGTGTGGAGCAACTATCTAGTTTGAAGTCTCACGATTGGCACAAAATGATTCAAGTAAGGGTATCTCTAACCATGAATATAGTAATTAGTGGAGTAACTATGTGTAAACTTTTGGGTATGATGACTTTTTCCTCAACTAATCATTTGATCTATGAATATTGTTTACATTCAGTTCGTACTTCCTACTAGCATATCCCATTGTTTATCCAAATATGTACGTGATATCATTTACAAGATGGGAGAGCTTGTGAGGTGTGTATACATTGTATTTTTTCATTATATATCTTTGAATTTCTACACAAAAATAAACAATTGTCAAATATATCCTGACATATACGTGAGCTCGAAGGAAATTGATCCAAACACATTGCAAGATGCTCGAGTATTATCTGTTGAGGTGGTTGGTTTGGTGGAGGAAATTTTTCCTCGATCCATTTTGACTACTCAATGACATTTACTCGTACATTTGATTGATGAGATTGTACTTTGTGGGGCAATTCATGCAAGGTGGATGTTTTTTCTTAAGCGCTTTATGAAAACCTTGAAAGATTTTGTGAGGCAAAAAGCACGGCCTGAGGGAAGCATGGCTAAGGATTGGTTAGTGCAATCATCCCTTGCTTATATCTTTGAGTATCTTCCTGAAGTGGACCCCTCTCAACCACGACTATGAAAAAATGATGAAGACTTGAGGATGACCTCTATAATACCTCAAGGAAAAGGAATGAGTAAAGTGCTAACAAAAGAAGAACTTCGTAAGTTAAATAGTTTTTGTGTGCTCAATAGTGGTGTAATGAGCAAATGGGTGACACTATATAATGAAGCAAGGGCAAGAAGAAAAAGCGAAAGACAAGCATTTCGCACCAGATATGGATGTACTGTCTCATTTCCAGATCATCTAAATGCGCTCCCACATCATATTGATATAGATTAGTTACATGAGGAAATGAAGAGAATGGAAAAAGAGGAGGAAATTAATATATCTCAAGAAGAGTGGGAATACGCACGAGGTTTCTTATCAAAGGTGAGACATACTATCAATTAATTTGTTTCTATAAGTTATATTTTATATAAAAAATTGACATGTTTGATCTTAATCTTGTACTACTAGTGCACATTATTCAATGCTATCTGGTGTGAGGGTAAACATCTTCGAACTCAATGTATAGATGAAAAGAGAAATACCCAAGATTGTGGTGTCCTTGCTCACTTCAAGGATGCCAATGGTACCATGGAAGGTTATTGTGGCTTGATCCAAGATATTCTGAAGCTTGACTTCAGATGATTCTTTATATATGTACTGGATGTGAAGTGGTTTAAAGAAGTGGTAACAAATGGTGAGCATTGCACAATCAGACGTCATCCAAGTGGTTTTGTAATCATTGACTCTACAAAATTTCACCAAAACAAGAATGACACATTAGTACTACCTCAACAATGCGAGAAGGTATATATGCAAAAGCTAATTTTTTTATATGTATACATGTGATACATATACACAATATAATAAGTATTTAAGTTTCTTGCTTTTGTTTTTCAAATACAGGTTGTGTATCATCCAATGGTAAACAATAACCGATGGTGGTATGCCATCCCTATATCTAGTCGTTCAAAACCAATATATGGTAATATTACCGACATAGAGATAGTAGATGACAATCCAACAATTAATGATGATGTACATGATGACACCATAATGGATGATATGTGTGATATAGTACGAGATGAACCTCTCAAGGATGTTCAAGGAAACGCAGAAGAGGACAATAATGTGATTGATGATATTGATGAAGTTATTGAGCAATATAGCAACACATCTGATAGTGGGATAGACTTATTTTTTTCACTACCTCTTGGTAACATAGACTTAGAAGTAGATAGTTTAGCAAGGGTTGATCTCATTGAAGATGAGATGGATCATTCACTGTAACATACTTAATTTGCTTAATGGTTCAATGTGTTTTCTTAATTCTATGGAAAATATCATGCGCACACGTGCATACTCAAGAATCAATAGTCAAGTTTAAAGCTAAATTGAATTTTTCATAATAAAAAGGAATTATTTTTTATCATCTTCAAGTAGAGAAATTACGAGATACATGCAATGCTTGCTACTAATTGTATAAAAAGGTTTATGTCGCTTGCTGCTAATTACTTATATCAGGCTTGTCAACTGGAGGAACCGCCATTCATTAGAGAGCAATGCAAAAATAATTATTAACTCTGGTTTTTTTATTATATTAAGTTCAATTTCAGGTGGTTAAATAATTATGCATCTGAAGACGTGTCTATATTCGCGTCTATTTGCGTGGATATATAGATGCAAAATTCGTGTCTATTTACATGCTCTTTTACACGCGCATATAGACGCAATGATAGATGCACTCGACTTTGTGCGTCTAACATGCGCGTCTATGTCTCATTTCTGTTGTGGTGGGCACAACTCTCTCACGTGAGACATCGTCCTCCTCTCCTCATCATTCATGATCATAGCACATGTTTTGTCATCTATAAGGTATGCATACCTTACTAGCATATGTCTAAGATGCAGCCTCTCCCATCCATGTTCATGCTCTTAGTCATAACTAGGAGACCCCTGTACATCTCATGTACTTGCAGAGGTAATATCTCTTGGATTAGCACCCATAGGGGCGTCACAATGTGGACGGTTGAGTGAAACCAAAGTCACAAGAGTAGATGTCCCTATAGGTATGACAAATCCTTGAGGTGATAAGTGCATACTGAATCATTCAAGAACATTATCAATTGGCTTGCTACTGCTCGTGATGCTATTCTATGAAAGCAATTGGTAACATAGCTTCTTGACATTGTAAAGGATCCTGCTTATGATAATATTGTCACCATATTATCTAACAAAGATGGGATAAATTTTGATCAAGCTTGTATATCTTTGATTGAATATTCAAAATAACACAAACAATAACACACAAATCAAGAAACAGTTATGATCTCACAAGAAGACACAAAATCAAAACAAATCGACCAAGCTTTACTTGCTCGAAGGTGTCCCTTTCCACACTCTACATGTAGGAGTTGTTGTGGGGGTATTTTCTCTCGTCTCAAGTTTCCTAATAGACATTGTTTTTGTTGCAATAGAAATGGTCACATTACAGATGATTGCTGGGCAAAACAATATGATGAAGAACATTGTATTACAAATAAAAAACCACATTCATCTAAATATTATTCTCATTATGACTACTACAAAAAGAGTAATCATCCAACCCATCTATGTTTCAAGAGGAATTTTGATTCACATCGTAATAGAGCCTATGCTCTACACATGACAACAAAACTGAAGAAGAAAATTGTGTGAGTTATTCTATCTCTTCAGAAACGATACTTCATGTTCATGATGTATTTCTTTTTATTATTGATTCTGGTGCTACCAGAAACATAATATATCAATCCCAATGGTTATATAATTATCATTCTATTCATGTCAAGAAATTGGTTTATGCCGCTAATGACACAATATGTCAAGTCAAAGGTACAGGTGATTTCTATCTCGGTACACTTTCTTCAACAAGAATTATGCGTTGTTGTGCCACTATGTGTACAAAGTGTGAAACTCTAGAGTGCATCATCATCTGACTTTTTTATTGATCTAGAGAGTCAATGTGATCTGAGTCATTAGTGCTAGTGTCAGTGGCATGGATGGTTCAAAAATACTTGATTTTTGAATAATTTTAACCTATTTTTTATATTTTAGATATTATTAATTATAAATATCCTAAAAAGATAGGAAAACTTCTAGATTAGGATGGCATGCAAAAGGCAAGTTACATTTTTAGCCAATTTTGGGATTTTTAATAAAAAAGAAAGATGGGTGAAATCATACACATCGTGATCGAAGTTGACAAGGAGTAAACAACACTTTAAACTGAGAGAGGAAGGAGTTATCTGGGAGATCCATGATTAGATGCCCTAGAGGTTACCCCCCTTTTGGAGCCAACGGAGCCATCAAATTTGGGTTTCGAGCAAGAGAGATCAAGCTGTTGTTTTTTATCCACGTTTTTGGTCTATGAGGAAGCTCCAAGAGATCTAATGCTTGGAGATTGCTTCTGAGTAGTGCCAAACAAGGGATTTCAAGTTCTATCAATACATATTGATTCGATTCATTGTGTTTTGTCTTTGTCGAGCTTACCTCTTGTCTATTCTTTTTCTTCTCTTCCATCTCCTCTCTTTACTTTTTATATCTGATCCTTAGTGGATATGACATTTTGACAAAAACCCCTCCAACATTGGTGAACCCGGACATGAAAGGTCGTCAAATAGAAACTGCTCTGCTGAATGCTATGCAAGCAATTGAGCGTGAGATGAAGTTATTCAGTAGCAATAATGTATCTACATATGTACATACCTATGCTCAAAAGATGGAATTCTTTGGGATGGCTCAACTTGCATGGAGGCAGTATTTTGTTGGGATTACTGTTCATGAGTTGAAAGTGCGAATTACTGAATTGTACATGCAGGATGCTGACTTGGTGGCTTTCAAGAAGAAACTCAGGGAAGAATTTTACATTGAAGATACGAGTTTGATTACGGGCACGACTTTTCAAGAGTGGGTTTTTCAACCCAATAAGGGTCTTGTGGCTACAAAATTATTAAGAGAATTTGAAAGTCCATTTGAGCAGTTAGATCTTGCAAAACAAGAAGCTCTTGCAAGTCAGAAAATCAAATTTTTCCTACAAGCAACAAATCCTAAGCTTCAAGGTAAGCTTGATGATTCACTAAGAGGATCAAACTGTATAGACATGTCTTAAAATAGAGTGGAGAGATGTCAAGGAAGTTGTTACTGCACTTGTGAAAAAGCATAAAAGAAGAGAAATATTGCATGTCTCTAGCTTTTGCCCACTACTTTGTGTGAAAAATTTGATGTATTTAGTAAGCTAGCCACTTTTGTGACTAACCCTATTGTTGTATCTGCTATTGTTCCCATTGTTAGGGAAGATGTATTTCATGAATTGGTCAAAGGCATGCTAGATCTTCAATTGAAGGTCGCAAAATTGGATAAAAAAGGACAAGAAGAAAGGGGACGGGCAAGAGCCTCTAAGCCAGGGAAAAGATGTATGTGGTGTGATAGTTTGCAGCATGAGAGAAAGCATTATGCTGCCTATTAGGAGGTCTTGGCATAATAGCTCATCTTTTGAAAAGATGGCAAGATCCATGCACAAGAAACATGATTGTCTCTTGCTTTGAATTTTGGAAAGGGAGGTATGCATAAGTTGTTGGAAGACTTGGCTGTCTGAAATGCTTATGCAGTTATACATGTTTCTACTTTTGGTATAAAGTTGAATAGACTTCATGGCCAAGTGATGGTTCCAAAGGCTGAAATATGGACATTTGCTTTACAGATAGTTGAAAAGGGAAAAGTTATTAATAGTGAAATGTCTCATGCAGGGCAAGATATTCGTGACATAACTGGTTGGAGAATCATTAGTAGATGCATATTCAGTGTATGCATATTTAGCAAAGGCACAAAACACGGATGTACTTATGGAAGAGAAACAAAAGAGAGATGAAGATAATGAAGGGACATCTAAAAGAGCGACAAGAAGAAGTGTGGATCTGTCTGAAGCTAAAAATCAGCCACCTCTCGAGCATGTTATGGAAGAGGTCAATCAGGAGCAAAAATAGGATAGCAAACAAGAGGGCAAAAAGAAGGGCAAGCAACCGAGATACAAGTTATAGTTGAGACAACCACAGATCTTAAGAAGGTTCTTGAAGAACGGATCTTAAATAGTTGGGTGGAATTTACGAGAGGTGCTTTGCATTGCCAATCGAGAATTTCATGGTGAGATTATTGACATAACTAAGAGGAAGTGTCAGTTTCTTAGTGATACAACTAGTGCATTGTTGCAATTTGAAGAGGAAACTGGTCTATTGGGTATTGGGGCTGAATATGAGCATGAGGTAAGGATTGGATTATCTATGTAGGATGCTACTAATCAATGGGTGGACAGCATGTGAAAAGAGAAGATTCAAGAGACTAAAAATGCATTGTCTTGTAGCAATATGCATGGTGGTGTAAGGTAGATGCAACAATATGGGTAAGAGACTCTAGGATTTATTCCTCGAAGTCATTACACAAGAAATCATTGGGCCAAGCTACCACTGAAACAATAGTGAAAATAGGGGAGCGTAAAACTCCTTGTGTTGCTTAACTTGACCATGGGTCTGAGATTAATGTCATTGAGTGTGGATTATATGAGAATGGTGGATGGCCTGTGGACACAGATCATGGTTGGCATATGAGGGCCACAAATAATTCTCTAGGGGAGTTGTATGCTACATATCCTAATGTAAAAGTGACAATTGGTTATGTACAAGAAGAGCAACACTTATTTGTGCAAGATAATTCCCCATATGCAGTAATTTTGGGACAGCCCTATATTACAGGAGTACGTATGGAAACAAAGGTGCTTGATCATGGTTTTGCTTATGTAAGAGTTAGAAGCAAGGATGGAAGGAAAGCAGTCCAATTTCTTACTGTTTGTGTTAATCATCCTAGGAATCGAGATATGGTTCGAGAGTCTTCTTTGCCTCCAAATGCAAGGGAATTCAAAGACCTATATTTTCATTAAGCATTGTTATAATGGGGGGACAAAAGTAGTGTTGCTCAAAGGATGGACTCACCTCTTGATGGAATAAAGCATGTATTTACTATTGGTTATTTTCAGTTTATAGAAAACAATTCATGTTGTTTTAAGCCTATGGAAGCTATGTGCAAGGCTAAATGCATATCTCTGAAATGGGCTACTAAAGAACTTAGAGCATTAGGGCTGTTAGCTAAAAATGAAAGCATTTTAGGCATCTTTTATGGGTTGAATATTAATGATACTATGATTGAAATTTCAATAACTATACATGCAGAAAATGAGGTTGAAAACAAAGTGTTGTCAGTATGTTCTTCGAACATGTATAATGTTATAGCATTGTTTGCTCAGCAGGAAGGATTACAATGGGCTGAAGCACTCCTGGAGACAAAGTATAAGACAGTTAACACAATATTCGTGAGTTTGGGAATCTCCCAATTCCCATTTTTTGAATACTAAAAAGGTGGTATCTGGATAACATGCCCATAAGTTTCTCAAAACCATATGATGTGACCTATCATTGGAAAGCGCTTGAAAAGTGGAATCTATTGAGCTATAGAGCGCTTGATTTGGAGTTATAGTGTCCAAGTTATGACAAATCCAAAGATTTGACCACGTTGTCAAAGGGTTTCGAAAGCAATGTCGCAACTTCAGAAGTCCTTGTTAAATTTCAGGATAAAAGGTCAATCAAGCGTGACATTACAACCTTATTCAACATCAACAGCTTCAGTTTTCACAATGGAATCAATTCTGATATAATAACCAACTGGTTATTCAAAAATTGAAGTTCTTCACGTCCTTTCTTGTTATTTCAAAAAGAATTTTGCTGGTTGGTACTGTATAAGAAACACCAAGATAATTTGTATACAGAAGATTGGACTCTTGATATTTTAAAGAGAAATAACAATCTTATTCAGATAGGGTAGCATTCCAATTCTGTAATCAAATTGTCTTCAAGTTTTCTATATGAACTCCAGAATTTTATAAAGATTCATGGTTCATATTTCAGCATCAATCCAAACAGGTATTGGGTTATCGATCTTTAATCGATGGAGAAATTTACAAAGATGACCTCAATGGATTCCCGAAAGCCCTTCTTTCCTCTGCCTAGTATACTTTTGAAAGCTCATATTTTGAATTCTGCACATCTGAATTCTATACACCAGGGTCTCTGTTCAATCCAACAAGGAAAAAGAATCTTCCCACAAACAGGATTATGCCTCCATATGACAGCAGACATAGAGCATTGGCATCCAAGTCTTATAAAATTTAAGATGGCACTCATCATCCAATCCTGACAGCAGGAACATTCATACAAGGGTTTTAGGTTTGCATATCTTCCTTTCGCCTGAAGTGCTGTGGAGGCTCTCTAATCCTGCGAGCAGTGCGAGATCGTACTCGAACAACATGGGAGTGGATAGTACACGAGATACAATACTGCATTTTGGCATACAGTTTGGACAGATTATACCCATCATAAACACAAGCTTCCTAAACATCCCGAACAGTAGCTTGCTCTACAATATTCCTAACAAGGAACCACCTCTCAGCCTTGTCCTTGAGACAACAGCGACTGCAATTAGAACACCTTATTGGATTAGTATGACCTCTGCCATGATTGTTGCAGCCTCCTTACGCATCACGTTGAGTGGTCCCATGACCAGTTTTGGGGTTACGAGAGCGAATTGACCTGCTTCACAGAACTATTATCAATTCTCACATCGAGTGCCTAATTCTTTGATTACTCGCATGGAGACATTCCGAAAGCTTAGTCTGAAACATCTGATTAGGGGGGGGAAATCGGATTGTAATTCGAAAAATACAATCGCCTCTGAGGATTGTTTTCATCTCGAATAGAGCAAACATCCAAGACACCATAACTGGTATGCCAAAACGAGAACGAAGACTCGACAGCCCTCCCTCTTCTACGTTGATGCATTCCCTTTCTTTTCTTCTGTCGGTTCCCTGATAGATTCCTTCCTTTCCCGATTTCTCTTCAAAAGTGACCCTTTTCTCCTTTCGCCTTCTGACTCTCCTCGATTCAGTCACAGAGTTCAGTATCTCTCTTTGCCTCAGGGATTCGAATCATGGCCACTCCAGTTTGTTCTTCTTCTGAATTCTTCCGGTTACCCTTAATCGATCCTTCCTCCTTCCAATCAAATCATTCTGTTCATCGAAGTCTCAGCCGCAATGCAGATGACGACGAAACCTTTCTTCAAATCTTCTTCTTCTTCTCGAGTAAAAGCCCAATCCTCTTCAAGTTCCTGTCTGACCACAAAAAAAAAGAATCCTCTTTTTCTCCCCATTTTTTTAGCGTAATCCTCCCCCTGTTCCGCCAAGTACCATCTATCCTCCTCTTCCCTTTTAGTCCTTGTCTTCCTTTTCGGGCCATCCCTTTGCTTTTTCCCTCCCTCTTTAGCTTTTGAATCCCCCTCCTTAGCCTCCTCCTTCCGTAATAGCCTCCTCTTTTCCCCACGCTACTCCATCACTATCCAAAGATAATCTTGATTGCTACCAATTCTAATGTTTTTAAGTCTCTAACTTTGCAAACTGCTCCATACGATCCTTTGCCTTAAGTGCTTCCCGACAAATGTATGCAATCTGTCGTTCTTCCAATGTCTCTTTAGTTCTGACCATCAAATATGCTATGCTTCCTGAACTGGTTCAGTTTTCATACACCCTATTTACACACGAGGCTTGGCTTTTTGTTTTGCTAGGGCTGTCCCAAGCATGCCAAGATTTATATGAACATCATCATCAACTTTGATGTAGAAATCTGCATCCCACATGGCAACAGCAGTGGAAAAGAAGGTCTTTATCCTTGCCAGTAATTCATGATATCCTTCTATATGATTAACCTAAAGAAATCTCCATGCCTTACATTTTCAACATCAATGGATCTTGCGGCTACTAAAACCAGTGTTAATTCCAATAACAAGAAAGGCTTTTACAGCTTCATTAGATCTATTGATTACTTGATTCATAAGCAAATCAGAGCTAGAATGAGTTCTAGAGATTGCCAACAATACTCAATCAAATCCCTTCTTTATAACCTCCAAGTGCATCTCTTGACCTCTCCACATTGCCACAAGCTTTCAAGCCACACACATAAGTAATAGCATCCTGACCGATGCTTTTGAGTGTCATCTCATCAAGGAATTCCAATGCTTCTCTATCACAGCCATGTTTTGTCTAATACTTCTTGGGCTTTTCCAAGCATACCAGATTTTACATACATGTCAACCAGAGCATTATTGATAAATTCTTCTTGTTCCAAACCCTCTTCACTTTACTGCCTACGCAGAACAAAAGTATAATCACAACAACTAAATATGTACAAAGTATCAAATCCCACACACAACTTTTGGGTGGTTTTCACACCTCAAATGCGCAGCAATACGACAACGTGTCCCAAACTTATGGGAAATTCCCATATTCCCCAATATGGTGTTAGTTGACAAAAAGGTGAAACCAATTGCTTTGCCACTTCCAGCAAGAAGGAAAGGTTTGTATGAAAAAGTGTCAAGGCAGCCAAGCTTACATGATCCTAAAGATGGTCTCCCACACTCCTTGTTCCAACTATGCAATCACAAAATTATTTGACATGGTATCTTGATCTCTATATTTCATTGTTGTGGTATTAATAGGGTTAGAACAAGAATTGGATTTATGTTATGAAAATATCTTTGGCATGGTCTACTAATCTCTTTATTGCAATGATAGAAATAGGATTAGCATAAAAGTTACGTTTATATTATGTAAAATAGGCCTGGATTTATACTTGCCTCCACTCTATATGAGCATATGGCTTATGTAGATCGACAATCATGTATTTGCTAGAAAAAAGCCAAAAACTCTCTCAAGAAAGATGATGCACTTGTTGTAATCAATATAATAGGTGACACCATATGCCCCCATGTAGATCATATAGCTTTAAGAAATAAAAAGTACAAATATGTAAAGAATTTCAAGAGTTCATTTCAAAACACATGAATAATGAGAAGAAGGATATACATGTGAGGATAGAGGCTCTCAATCCTTGGACCATTGTCATAAGAAGCACAACTAGAATGGATTGATGAGGTACAATATTTGTAGCAAGTTGTGTTTCTAAAGATTAAGAAATGACACTCCCGTTCATGTACATCTAATGTTCATCACTTTATATAGCAAGTGATGTTTCCAAAGAAGTGTCACTCATTAATTGCGTGCACAAAAAATGCTCTACATTGCACACAAAGAAGAGAAAACTTAATGTAAGGAGCACCTGTAAGTATAGCATATAGTTTAGTTTGTAAACAAACTCTATTGTACTTTGAGAATCCATATCTTAGTTCATTAGCTTGAGTGATATGACCCAAACATTGGATAACCCAAGTCAATGGAAGGGAGGGGTCATACCCAATATAAGAATTAATAACATGAGTGATATAATTTTAAGGCCCTTTCCAATATTAATTTAAAAAATAACTTACCTGATAGCTATGGAGAATCCCTTGAGGTTCTTTCTCTTGGACAATGTGGCAATATCAAGGGTAGATAATTTCATACACTATTAGGGATTAGACCCATATGTAACAATATTGATATATGTCTTCAAGTGAAAAAAAATCTTGCAAGTATATCTATAGTCCTAATTAACAATGTGTCAAGAGACTCACATTCAAATTTGTGTCTATCCCATGAAGTATATTCAAATTTGTGTCTATCCCATGAAGTAGAAGCATGACTTTTGATGCATTGTTAAACACGATTCATGTGTAATTTTAAAAAGTAAGTTCAATATTCATTTAAATGTGATATGTCTATAGTTTTCAATCTCATTTCATGGGATTGTAAATGCACTTTGTGTAGATAAGACACAAGCAACAATTGATTGTCGACCTATGGTTGTAACCACAATTTTGCAATCAACATCTCCCTAGTTTCTTTTTTGCCCCTTCTCGTGTACTCATTGGGCATTAGTTTTATGAATTAAATCCATATATTATGTGAACACTACATGCAATAAAACCATGAGAGAAAATTAAATATGTAAAGCAAAAATGACCAAAAGTGTCTTCTACTACAAGAAATAAATAAAAGACATACATAATTGTGAAGCCACCTATTATAGCTTATAGTATCAAACATGCTACTAAATGTATAATTAATCATATGTCCTCAAAAGTGCTATCACTACCATACCCTCCCTCTCCATCACTTTCTTCATCGCTCTCCTCATTCTTATTGTCATTCTCTCCTTATCGTTTTCATCTTCACTGTAACTAGAATGCTTCTTGCTCTGATCTCTACTGCTATACTTACCTCATTGCATTGTTATCCCTATAGACGTGGAAATTTTAAAAAGAAAGATAATCAAGATCTTCAAAAGGATTTGATAAAGCAAATGATATTAGAGGATTTTTTAGCTATACTGTGAAAGCATATGTCAAATCCTATATTATTTCTTCCATGGTTTACATGAGGCATAGTAAAAGGTGGGATTTGTCGGTTTTTGATGCCAGGAGGCATATTCCACGGTGGATTCTGTGAGGTTTTATGGTGGCTTCCATAAACTTTGATGACCGGGGCTCATACACAAAGTGGATTCTTTGTGCGAGAAGTTGATGGGGACGCCTGTCCTTTTCGGGCGTTTCATTAATTTAGTGTGTAGATGGGTGATTCCATAGCGGGTGATTCCGCAAAATACATATTAAATTAATAAACGTTTATGAGTTTAGAGTGCACACTCGTAATAAATTAAGGTTAGGATTTATTTCTAACCAGTTGATTTATTTATGTAGCTGAAGAGTGCTAGGTATTCACTTTTGTCGGTTTAATTGTATTATTTTACTAATGATTGTGAATGCTTCACTTGATGTGTAGAGATAGTAGCAGTGGCGGAGGAAAGCATTGGAGTCTAGCGAGTATTTGACCTATGGATTATATTTTGATAGGCGCCACGCCTATATTTTGTCATGTCTATTGAGGCATTGATTATTTATTATTATTTTGTATGCGCCTATGCGCACGAATATGTTATTTCTATTTGGACATTGTATTGGGCATGCCAGACTCTATGGGCACCGTCCATTAGCTTTATTTCTATTTTTGTAAAAGCAAACTCAAAAGCTAAAAGCTTGTTATATTTTTGTAATTTGGGCTATTATTGAGCATGAAGATGGAATATACATAAAATACATGCTTTGTGAAGCGCTCACACAAGGCATGGGGGGAGATTGAACCCAATTGGTCTCTTGCTCTTGTCGTTCATGCTTTTTACCTTGCAATTTGTGCAAAAAGTAGAGTTCATTGTTCTTGGGGACCTTCCGGGATTCACTACATGAGCATACAACGACCGATCTACGCACCAGTGGTATCAGAGCGGAGCTAAGATCAAGAGCTTCCAATCACTACCCATCTCGTGCGAAGGCGGAGCTCCTGGAACGATCGGGCTCTACAGTCAATCTCGTCGCGAACCGTCGATACAAGCAGACTTCTGGCGATCAAGAACCCCTATTTCTATCATCAGATCGCGAAGGACCAGGCAATATAGACGAAGGACCACTCCCTTATCTCCATCATCAAGTCGTCAAACAGAGAGATAAGTGACAAATCCCAAAATTCAATATTTCAAATCTTCAACCATTAAAGCTTTAGAAGCTTAGTTTAAGCTTTAAAGAAGCTTCAAAGCTTCAATTTCTCATCGCGGTACATCATGGAGCTGTCCGCGTTTTTCGCCGCCTGGGAAAAACGCCCCCCCCCCCCCCCCCCCCCCCCCGTACGAAATCCGTCGATTAAGCTTTTTAAGCTTAATCCATTAAGCTAAGCTAAATCACTCAAGCAACACAAGTCATCTCCTGCAAGTCAACAAACTCCAGGTCCCGCACTTCAGAGATCAAGTTCTGCAAGTCATCTGTGATCAAGTTCTGCAAGTTCATTAAGTCGGCTAAGTTCTACAAGTCTGCAACTCTGCAAGTCACCTAAGTCTGCAACTCTGCAAGTCAGACTAGTCAACCGGAGTCAGAACTGACTTGTGCTCAAAACTTCTAGAAGGGCTGTTCCTACGCAGAAACTCCGAACTGCAAAGTTATTCGTTGGAAGGTATTCTACCCATACGCAGGTTTGCTGAAGTATTTTCAGCATACAAAGAAGGAAAAATCGCAGTTTTTCTGAAGATTGAGAAAGAAATACCCAAAAACACATAAGCCTTGTAACCTCGAATTTGAGCTACGCTCATTCCGCGTACCTGATTTTGAGTGAGAAAGGTCTTTTGAGTTTTACAGGATGAGGGAACCACATATGGATGATCTTATGGGGCTGAAAACGACCTACCTATGCCTACGATGGAGCAAAATCTGGACTTAATCATGATGCAATTGGAAGAAGAATGAAAGGCTAGGCAAGTATTGCAAGCGCAATTGGCAAAATTACAAAGAGCGTCTACCGACAAAGAAGAACCTCAAGCTGAAGATTTGATTCGACGTACCATCAACGCCACCCTCGAAGCTCAAACCATTCGCAAGGAACCAAAGATAAGTAAAGAAGTTTCAAATTTCGTACTTTCAATGGCATACGAGAAGGAAAGACTGTTCTAGCATTCATTAGTCAGTTTGATGACTATTTCCATGAGGAAACTTATCGAGAAAAAGATAAAATCAAGTGTGTTACTAATCATTTGGTAGACAGAGCATCACTTTGGTGGACTATAGTACGCAAGAGCATAGATTGTCTTGCTAATTGGGAAGATTTCAAGAAGAAGTTCATGCAGAATTTCCTTCCACCGCAATTTCACGAGAAGGCTATCAAGCAATGCGATCTACTCCAGCAACGGGATCGTGAGCCTATACGTCAGTATACAGAGCGTTTTTGGAATGCACTCCTCCAGCTACGCATGCTTAAAGATGTACCAGAGGCGACACATAAGCGGAAGTATATGTCCGGACTTCTTGTACATTACTACGCTGAAGTTAACATGTTCAAGCCTGCCACCCTTGAAGACGCCATTTCACTAGCTCATGATACTGAAGATAAGCTACGAGGTAGAGACAGACGACCACAACAATTCCAAGCCAATGGTAATTATGGATTTAAACAATTCAATTCCAATTTTAGAAGATTTAATCCAGGTCGTTTCTCTTCATCATCTTTCCGCAAGAATTGGGCTAAACCACCTGCATTACCATCCAATGTCAATCCAAATCCTAAGCCTATTCCACAAGCAAATCCAAATGTACCTAGACTTCCCGCCATTGCAAATAATGTAACCAAAGCCAAGCCAATAGTATGCTATAAATGCCTCCAGCTTGGACATCTCGCAGCAAATTGTCATTCAAAGAAGCCACCAGCTCATATCAACTACCTTGGAGCCATGGACGAAGACGAACATCAGGATATGCCTGATTTCACTGAAGATGAGGACGACACTACTACTATTTCCGATACTTTATCAGGTATGCCTACTCCACATTCATTATTGACTATGAAATGTTTGGTGCATGGAAAGGAAAATACTATTTTGCATGATGACGGTAGTACTCATGATTTTATTTCAGCAAAATTGGTAAAGGAATTGAAATTACAGACTATACCTATGCATTATCGCATAAAAGCTGCATTTTTAGGCACTAGGTATAATCGTACACAGGAAGTGCAAGACTTAGAGATTCAAATTGGCCAATACATTGAAAGAAGAAATTTCTTAGTTGTTCCATTA
Organism: Lygodium microphyllum; assembly: GCF_053477565.2. Classification (NCBI taxonomy): domain Eukaryota; kingdom Viridiplantae; phylum Streptophyta; class Polypodiopsida; order Schizaeales; family Lygodiaceae; genus Lygodium; species Lygodium microphyllum. The sequence goes on from NC_141158.1 coordinate 76,619,217, forward strand.
CAGTCGAGTGACATTATTTTAGGTATGCCTTGGCGACACCAGCATAACCCAGATATAGATTATTCCACAAATACAATGAATATTAATTTTCAAGGAAAATTTATTACATTATATGGTATGCATGCATCTAATGTTTTTCCATTGCTTTCGCATACTCAAGCTAAACGTGCATTACGCAAGAGTAGAAAATCCTATCTCATTTGGGTGAATGAATTGCAAGTAAAGGAAAGTCATATGCACCCTAGGCATAAGGAATTTCTTGCATATTTTAAGGACTGTTTTGCAGAAGACCTACCACCAGGTTTACCTCCTTCACGTCCAGAAGACCATAAGATAGATTTGATCCTTGGCACACAACCACCTTGCAAAGCACCATATAGGCACAACCAGATAGAGCAAAAAGAAATCCAGAGTCAAGTTGAGGAATTACTAAATAGAGGTTTAATTCGACCTAGCAGTTCTCCATTCGGTGCACCTGTATTGTTAGTCAAGAAAAAGAATAATACCTATCGTATGTGTATTGACTATCGAGCTTTAAATAAGATCACTGTAAAGAATAGGTATCCTATTCCTAGAGTTGATGACCTTATGGACAAACTGCAAGGATCTTCTATATTTAGTAAAATTGACCTTAAGTCTGGTTATCATCAAGTGAGGCTAGATAAGTTAGACATTTTCAAGACTACATTCAGAACACAGTTTGGTCATTACGAATTTTTAGTCATGCCATTCGGATTGACTAATGCACCTGCTACCTTTAGTAGAATGATGAACCGTATCTTTCTGAAATATCAGTATTGTGTAATTGTTTTCTTTGATGATATTTTGGTGTTTAGTCAAAATGAGAAAGAACATTATGAGCATTTGTCATTAATTTTTCAATTATTGAAAGAAAATCAATTGTATGCAAATCCTGAAAAGAGTGAATTCTTTAAGACGGAAATTGAGTATTTAGGTCATATTGTATCATCTGATGGAATTAAAGTTGATCCTAAGAAAATTGATGCAATATTGAATTTGCCTATTCCTAAAAACGTGCATGAGTTACGCTCATTCCTTGGTCTTGCTAGTTTCTATAGGAAGTTTGTACGTAATTTTTCATTACTTGCTTTACCATTAACCAAACTTCTCAAGAAAGGAATTGTTTATCAATGGACCGAAAATCAACAGAAATCCTTTGACTTACTGAAACATGCATTAACCAATGCCCCTGTTCTACAGTTGGCGTGACTTTAATAGACCATTCTTTCTAGTAGTGACCGATGCTAGTGCATCAAGAATAGGAGCTGTACTTATGCAAGACAATCATCCTATAGCATATTCTAGTTGTAAGCTGAAACCCTCTGAGCTGAAATATTCCACATATGACAAAGAACTATTAGCAGTTGTACAAGCATTAAGACAATGGAAATACTACTTAATGGGTTCAGAATTTATGATAAAGACCGACCAGCAAAGTATTAGATATTTACTTAGCCAACCTCAAATCTCTGACCGTCATATCAAATGGGCTTCCTTTATTCAAAGTTTTCATCCTATCATTCAATATCAACCTGAAAAAGAAAATGTAGTGGCTGATGCATTGAGTAGAAGACCTACCATTCATAATATTTCTGTCATATCTTTTGATTCTTTGATTGCTATGAAATATACATATCACCAGGATATCACTTTTCATTCTGATTGGAACAAATTAGTTCAAAATAATTTCATTCATGTTGATTCATTCTCATATAATGATGGATTTATGTTTTATGAAAAGAGACTGCGTGTTACTATTCCATTCCGATCTTTTGTTTTGAATGAAATTCATTGTCCCCCATATCAAGGTCATAGAGGTATCATATCTACATTACGTATGTTAACTGAAGATTTTTATTGGCGGCATATGGATGCAGATGTATCTAAATTCGTTTCTGAATGTTTTGATTTGTCAAAGAATTAAGAGACATCATTGTAAACAGTATGGATTACTTATGCCTTTGTCTATTCCATCTAAACCTTGGGAACAAATCTCTATGGATTTCATTACTGGTTTACCAAATACTAAATCTAACCATGATATGATTTGGATAGTTGTAGATAGATTTAGTAAATAAGCATATTTCATTCCATGTAAGAAAACTTTAACAGCATCACAAGCAGCACAATTGTTTTTGAAAACTATTTTTACTAACCATGGATTGCCAAAAATTATCATTTCAGATCGTGATTCTAGATTTTGTAACAATTTTTGGATTACCCTATTTGCTAATCTAGGCACAAAGATTGATTTCTCGGTATAATGCCAGGAGGCATATTCCACGGTGGATTCCGTGCCACGGTGAATTCCGTGAGGTTTTACGGTGGATTCCGTAAACTTTGATGACCGGGGCTCATACACAAAGTGGATTCTTTGTGCGAGAAGTTGATGGGGACGCCTGTCCTTTTCGGGCGTTTCATTAATTTAGTGTGTACATGGGTGATTCCATAGCAGGTAATTCCGCAAAATACATATTAAATTAATAAACGTTTATGAGTTTAGAGTGCACACTCGTAATAAATTAAGGTTAGGATTTATTTCTAACCAGTTGATTTATTTATGTAGCTGAAGATTGCTAGGTATTCACTTTTGTCGGTTTAATTGTATTATTTTACTAACGATTGTGAATGCTTCAGTTGATGTGTAGAGATAGCAGCAGTGGTGGAGGAAAGCATTGGAGTCTAGCGAGTATTCGACCTATGGATTATATTTTGATAGGCGCCACGCCTATATTTTGTCATGTCTATTGAGGCATTGATTATTTATTATTATTTTGTATGCGCCTATGTGCACGGATATGTTATTTCTATTTGGACATTGTATTGGGCGTGCCAGACTCTATGGGTACCGTCCATTAGCTTTATTTCTATTTTTGTAAAAGCAAACTCAAAAGCTAAAAGCTTGTCATACTTTTGTAATTTGGGCTATTATTGAGCATGAAGATAGAATATACATAAAATACATGCTATGTGAAGCGCTCACACAAGGCATGGGGGGAGATTGAACGCAGTTGGTCTCTTGCTCTTGTCGTTCATGCTTTTTACCTTGTAATTTCTGCAAAAAGTAGAGTTCATTGTTCTTGGGGACCTTCCAGGATTCACTACGTGACCATACAACGACCGATCTGCGCACCAGTTTTTTCCTAACAGGTGGTGAGCATGCCAAGGTTGAGATTAGGTGGAATGTCTAAATCAAGTTATACAAGTTGGGAAGAGGAAGCTTATGTGCATATGCCCAAAGTTAATGAAATAAGTGACTTTTTTAAAGGCTTCTCAAGCCAAAAATTTAGGGGGGGGAACATGAGGCTAGAAAAAGAAAAACAAGTGAAAAAATAGCAAGAAGAGTAGTAGTTTAGCAAAAAAAAACATGATTGTGTTTTGGAGCTCTTAGAGAAATCTTCATAGCTCATGAGAAATCCGAAAGAAGAGAGAAACACAACGGGAGTGGACCCAATGGCATCTTCGGAGTTGCTTGATGCTTAGAAGTTGGATTCTGAACAGTATGTAGTGATGTAACAATAGTAATCAATAGGATATCTCTTGTCATAAAGTATTCATAGGATGACTCTAAGTCATCTAGGGCATCTCCTTTATGTATATGATGCTCTACCACTATAAGATCATTGCTAGAATAAGAATCCATGGTTTTATGAAGGATTGGAGGAGAAAAAGCTTGCATTCTCACTATTCTAATAATAGTAACTAGTAGATTATCTATTGTATCAAAGGTTTCGAAGGGTATTTCATGGTTGTTAGAGGCATCTCTTTCATGCATCTGGTACTCTGCGGATGACATAATGTTGTTAAAATAAGAGTATATGGTTTTGTGAAGATTTAGGATACCATAGTGATTCTATTTTCTTTGCTATAATAAAGCTATCATAATAGGACATAAGCACTAATTGGGTTCCCATACAAGGTTTTAGCGTGATCTAACGTATATGTTGAAGCTTAGTGATATGCCTAATTGATAAGGCTACCATATGTGACATTATTTGACAAGTTATGCAAAGTTTCAGAGCCAAAGTTGTGTGAGTAAGCTTATGTAATTATGTTAGTGAATATGATTCTCTTTAAGTCAAAGTCTTAGAGCTTGGGTTATGTTCTTGTACTTGAGTGTATGTAGTTATCGTATCTCACAAAACCTATGATTAAAATTTTGATTAAAGGATTTCTTGAGGATTCCTATCTTGATGTTTTGTGTTTGAACTTAATTCTATTCCTCTCTTTTCTTATTCTTTCAAATCGTAAATCTTTGTACCCTTCTCATTAAGGCCTTTGACAGTATATGCTCTAACATTAGTGAATCTAACATGAAGGTCACTTGAAAGGTTGCAAGATGGGAGACCATGTAGGTGATACTCTTAGTTGAAGATTCGAAGAGTTTGTGTAGACTTATTGAATACATATTAAGAGTGAAAATGAAATTATTAAGGCTTTGCAAAGTGTGGTTGCAAAGTTGCACAAATTGGAATGTTTCTCAGTATGTAAATGTTTATGTGAAGAAATTGGAATGTAAAAATGTACCTATAGCTGAGATGCATCAGTATTTTCATAAAGTTGTGGTTCCTAAAATTTGTATTACGATAGGTGCAATTTGTGCAAGCCATGGGTTTTCTTGGGCTACTCTTATTAAGGATACAAAAATGGTTTACAAAGATTACCCTTTGGGAATGGGTTACAAAAAATACTATTGAGTTGTTGCCTTTGGAAACAAATTTTTTTATTATTCTTACTAGTAGATTCACCATTTTAGAGTGAGTTAGAAATTATTTTGGAAGATGATACTATAATGTATGGGGCTGAAAACTAATTGGGTTGATGTATAAGCTATAGTGAAGAATTTGGTTAATAGGTAGAAAAGAAGTCAGGTAAGTTACTCATGAATATATGTGTGCATCACGTGGGTTCAAAATAAGGTATTTTTAAAATACTACTTTTATACATTTTTACATACAGAAGGATGTAATATAAAGGGGTTATTTACAAACTAAATAGAAAAGGGTTATGTTTTATTCAAGACAAAATAACATATAAGGATATTTATAAATAGGCCTTGAACACATGTGATGTAGAGGATATACATATAGTAACTTCCTTGAGGATAAGAAAAGAATTGCTAGTCCTTTGAAAATTGAGCCTACTATTAGGGCTAATCCAATTGCTAAGACAACACAACATGTCTTGAGGAAGCCTTGTGCCTCCTATTTCTTCATCTAGAGATGATATTATTGACAAGATAGCAAAATCTTTGCATGACTTGCATCTTAAGTATGCAAAGCTTGAAAAATCTGGTCATTCAGAAGGTTCTAATGCTCCTAGGGAGGGATTTCTTAGGTGTTGTATATGGTGATAGCTTGCAACATGATTAGTGAGACTATGAGTCATATCATTAAGCATTAAGATTAACCTTATTTTTAAACTCTACTCCCTGCAGATCAGCTAGTAGAGCCGTAGACCTATTTTTCCCTATCTTAACAATCTTGTAGGGGTCGTCCCATCTAGGTTCCAGCATTCCTCGAAACATCTCCCTACGAACATCGTAATATAGAACTAATTGCCCTTTTTTAAAGGTATACTTCTTTGCTTTAAGGTCGTGCAACTGCTTCATTCGACGTTTAGCTACCTCCTAGTGTAATAAGCTCTGCAACTTCAGTTCATCTAGGTGGGCTATGGTCGTGAAATGTTCAAAGAGTGAATCCTCATCTCCCAAAGAGTGGTTTATTGCAAACCGTATGGTTGGAAACTCGATTTCGAGGGGTAACACACACTCTTCCCCATAAACTAATTTAAATGGAGTATGGCCGGTAGCTTGCTTGAACGTTGTATTGTACGCCCATACGGCCACACACAACTTCTTGTCCTAGTCTCGTTTCTTCTCCGAGACTATTTTAGACAAGATACCCACAAGCTACTTATTGGAACTTTCGACTTGCCCATTGCCTTGCAGATTATAGGGGGTTGTTTTATTGTGCTTGATTTTCCAAGCTTCAGTTAGGCTTTTGATCACCTTATTCAAAGGATGGGTTCCACGGTCCGACATTAATTCCTTCGGTGGACCAAAACGGCAGATAATCTGCTCTAAAAGAAAACCTGCACTCTCTTTTGCATTGTCCTACCTCGTCGCCCGCACTTCTGACCATTTTGTAAAATAATCAGTTGCTACTATAATATACCTCTTCTGGGTAGTAGACGACGGGGTGATAGGACCCACAAAGTCAATGCCCCACTTCTCAAATGGAAGGATAGCCATAATAGTCATAAGTGGGCTTTTCCTATTCTCTCTGATGTCATGTCTTTGACAGGTATCACATCTCTTAACATACTCAAAGGAATCTTGGAATATGGATAGCCACCAATATCCAACTCTTAAAGCTTTCTGTGCCGTCAACCGTCCAGCGAAGTGCCCTCCACATGCAGAGTCATGGCACTCTTCCAAGATGAAAGGAACCTCGTCAGGCATCACAAATCGGCGGTAGATATCATCAACACCCTACCGATATAGTGTTCCTGCGATCAAGGAAAACTTCAAAGCCTGTTGTCTGATTTTCCTATTTTCTGATTTTGATAAACCAGCTCCAATCTCTCCCGTTGATAGATAATGCATAATAGCAGCATACCAAGATGGGATAGAAGCTGTATCAATTTTAAACATTTTCTCAATATCACTTCCTTCAGCCAAAGTCTCTTTCGGCTCCCCGAAATCCACAAGGCATTCCACAATCCCCTGCAACCTCGGTGGCTTACTCTTAATCTCATAATCAAACTCCTGCAAAGTGATTAACCACTTTGCCAAATGATCAGGTGGTTGTAGCTTGTTCATAAGCAATCTAAGCCCTTCCACCTTTGTATAGAAAACTACCTTCTCATAGAGGATGTAGTGCTTGAATTTTTTAGTCGCAAAGACCATCGCAAGGCACAACTTCTCCATGTAGGTGTAGTTAATTTCTGAGATGCCCAATTTTTGACTAGCAAAAGCTATCAGATGATACCACTTTTCCTCCCAGATTTGGGCTAAACAGCAGCTGATACTATGCATGGTGGTTGCTAAAAATATGTAAAATACCTCGCCTCTTTTAGGTGCTTTTAAAACTGGTGCTTTTACTAGCTCCTGTTTCACATCCTCAAAAGCTACCTTACAAGGGTCGCTCCATACAAATAGACAGCTAAAGGATAATAAGTTTGTTAATGGCAATGTCCTTTCTGCCAAGGCATTTATAAACCTCCGATAGTACCCTATCGATGACAGAAAGCCATGTACCTCTTTCGGAGTGCGTGGTGGACTCATAGCAACTATAACCTTGATCTTTTCAGGGTTAGTTGGCTATCCCTATTGAACTGACCACAAGGCCTAGCAATAGCCCATAAGGCACTCCAAAGACACACTTCCGTGGATTAAGAGCGATACAAAATTGTCTGCAGCGCTCAAAGCACTTCCTTAAAATAATCAACATCCTTTCGCTTACAGTGGCTACCCCCAGGTCATCGATAAATACTTTCAACTCATCGGGAAAAATGTCACCAAAGGTCTTGCCTGCTGCTCGTTGCCATGATCCAGGTGCATTGCAAAATCCAAAGGCCATCATCACATGGTACACAAAAGTACTAAAGACAGTAATGAAAGTCATTTTCAACTTGTCCTCTTGTGCAATTGTCATCTGGTTGTATCCTGCAAAGCAATCCATTAACGAATATATCTCCCTACCCTCTAATTGATCCAAAATTTGGTCAGTAAATGGCAACAGGTAGTAATCCTTAACCGTCTACTTATTCATCTCTCTAAAATCTACACATAGCCGGATCTGGTTATTTTTCTTCTTCCTGATGACAACTGGTGAACACCATTCTGTGTGTTGTACAGGGAAGATTAAACAGCCCGTAACTTCTGTAACTCCTCAAATAGCCCGTTCCTCAATTCAAAAGGCATATGCCTTACCTTCTAACGCACAGGACGACTACCTTCTTTTACAGGAATAGTATGAACAGCCAGGCTGGGAGGAATGACTCTCACCTCATCATAACTCCAAGCAAAGATATCGTGGAATTCTTGAATCAAGGACACATAGTCCTCTCTTTTTGCTGAACTGAGCATGGAACCTAATTTAATTGGCCGCGCATCATTAGGCGTGCCAAGGTCCAACTCAATCACATCCGCGTCTGTTATTTTATCTTGTGGCTGTATTGGCTCATTTAGAGTTATCTGATAAATATCCTCTGTAGTGGACCCCTCTTTAGATTCATCACTGGATGATGTCTCACTACCAAATGGATCATTTGCTATTTCTAATTCAGTAGAGGATAAAGGAGCTCTCTCACTCTAAGGAGACTCATGCTAAGCATCGACTATTACTCGATTAGCACCTCTACCTAGAACCACTCGACTGGTGGGTATATCGACTTGACAGTCTGTTCATAAGATCCAAGGCCTACCTAGCAAGACTCGATAGCTAGGACGTCCTGCAAATCTTATCACCCTAAAGTCTAAGAAGCATTCTACACTTGCAACTATAACATGGACTTTAGTAATGCAACCTTCTGGTTGTCTTAGACTATCATCAACCATTCTAAGAAGGGTGGAGCTATCTTTCTGGATGTCTAGACCCAACCTCTCCATCAACTCTGAACTCATGATATTGATGGAGGATCCAATGTCTACAATAGCATGCTCTACTAATATTCCATCCACGTATGCTGGAACCCTAGGGTAATTCTTTTCAGCATGATCAAACCAATCTTCCCCTACTCGTGCTATGCCCAAAGGTTCTACAATATACCCAATATGCAAGATCTTCTTGAATTCCTTGCGTACTCCTGGAGATAATTTAATCAACTGTAAGAGGTTTACATCTGGTTTGACTTCGCAAAGAGAACTTGCTAAATCAAAATCATGATAGGTAGCCAAAGCTCTCTTTTCTTGCCACACCATCCTTTCTCTTGGTCTCGAGAGCGGCTTTGGTGCTTCTTTTTTAGCTCTTGCCTTTTTTCTTGGCACTTCCTCATCCTTCTTAGGATCGACTTTTCTGTCAATAGGCCTTAGAGGTCCCCCTTCAACGCTAGAATTCAGGACTTGCATCCCCTTATCCCCTTGCTTAGGGTTTCCCTCGACCGGTTTTGCATTATCTCTATCACCCTCTTTAGCCTTTTGGCCTCTTGTCATGGCTCTTAGGTTAGAGGTTTCAGCGCCATTGACACGTACAGCCTTGATAAGGCTAACTCCATTGCCTTGTAGCAACTCTTCTATAGTGGTCTTTCCCCTTTGCAGTATTTGTCTTGGTCCATCATTTTGCTACAGGTTCTTAACTTGCGCTCTATGATTAACTGGACCTGGCTGTTTACTCCCTTGTTGGAGGCAACTAATCTTACTCCAACAGGTAGCTACTAAGTGGCCCGACTTCCCACAAATATCACATTTAACATTTGGAAAATTTCTAGGAAAATATTGTCCACCACACCACTTATAGCTGAATCTTGAGGGACCACCCTCTTCAGGGCGTCGACTCCCTATCAGATTTTGCTACTTCTTCAAAAAATTAACATCAACTGCTATTTGCCGATATTGTTCAAAAATCATGTCAGTGTAATGCTTCATCATATCCTTAACTTTGCCAAGGACATTCAATGCACTCGACTCATAGCCTTGATTGTCTATCCGTCGTTCCATTGGCCTAACAATTTGATTGGGCATTGGTTGTTGACTCACAGGAACAACATTAGGGTTCGAAACTTGGCCTCCAACATTTGGTGGAGCCAACTGACTAGCCATAGGCATAGTCACACTGGGAGGAGTTGGCAGCAACGGTACATTTTGAACCATGCTTCCTCTCCCATTAGAGTTATTCGTAGGCATCCCTTGACTTCCATTTGTCAATGGTAAATTGCCTCCTAGTACTAAACCCGCATTAAGATTTATTCGAGAGGAGTAGGCCGTTTGTAATCGTGCCTCTACTCCTTTTGCCCGCGCGATGGCAATGTCTATATCAGCCAAGGCCACACTGCTCAATTGTACCTGAATTTGGAAATCCAATCCATGCAAGAAATATTGCAATTGGGCGGCCGATGGAATAGGAATGTAAGTTTGTAACTTACGAAACACTTCCTTAAGCTTCTTAGCATAGGCTTTCACATATGGGGGTCTTGACGCATTACATTCAAGACACGTAACCAGTATTGGCCACCTCTTTCAGGGGCATATTCTCCTCGAAAAGCTACATAAAGTTGATCAATTGTGGTTATGGTTCCAGTCTCTATGCTATGATACCATACTGCAGCCCTTCCTTTTAACGTCATGTTAAAGAATATCATAAGATGTCCCTCATCTTGGATGCGATAATTAAACATTAATCTTTGGAATTCACAAATGTGAAACTCCATATCTTCTTCGGCTAACCCATTAAAAATGGGCAAAGGAACTCCTAAAGTTGGAAAATCCGATGTCCCTGCAAGAATTGCAATGGGTTGTGCCATAGTGACAATCGGATTGAGAATAGGAGTTTGCACTAATGGAATCACGCCCCCACTTGAAATGGGTTGACTTGGTGAAAGAGAAGAAGAACTTCCACTTCCTCCTGCACCTAAAGGACTATTTGCAATAGTTGGGTTACTAAAACCACTGCCTCTTATGCGTATCGGGCTACTCCTTTGAGGAGAATAACGACGTACGATCTCCAACCGCTGTCTAGCCCTCTCAGCGCATTCTGCTTTTTGTATTTCGGCTTGACGGTCCTTGTCAGAGGACATAAACCAACGTTTTGGTCCCTAAAAACCCTAGATTCAAGAACCACCACTTAATGGTAGCCCTCGGCAGACACACCATTGATGGGACCTGAAATGGGCCCACACTAGCTATGGCACTAGCCGGACCTCGTGCTCATAACAGACAAACACACCCTCACGACCTCGCGGACCAAGAGCGTCTATCTAGTGCTAAAGGATAAACTACCCTAAAGCCTAGTCTATGCGTTTATATTTTTATAGTTTTGTAGTCCAACGTTTCCCTTTCTATAAACTCTTAAGAGGGAGAACCCATACACATTGGCAATAAATACCACGATCACATACATGGAGGCAACCTCTCGGTAGAAACACCGCGGCCCCATTGCAGCTTTCCTACATCAGAGGGATTAGCCCCTTGATGCACTACTCAACATATAAAACATTCGAACACAAACTCCTCTCTTTTATATTTCTCATATTTCCAAGAGTTATACTATGTGTCCTTACTTAACAGTCCCTAACCTTACACTCTCAATCGTGGGTCAAATTCCTAAGAAAACAAGTGCTATGCAGTCCAGGAGCTTTTCCGTTGATACCATGAACTATGCACAGTGCATAATGTGAACCATTTAGTGCACAAACAGAAGAAAATCAGCATTGTGCATATGCAAAACCATTCTTTTCATGATTTCCATGCTAGTGTTTATGTAATGAGAAAAGACACCGAGCCTTTTGCTCATGCTGCCTTTCTCTTTTATTTTAGAACAACGTCCTATAGGCATGAAGCAACACATAAACCAGATTTTAGTTTATGTTTTGATACTCAACCTCTCCTCTCATCCTGCCGATCAATGTTTTGCATTTGTTGATAGGTAAAAGGGTCGTTTTATGTGTGTTTCCTTACAAAGAAAGAGATAAACATGAATGGAAACATAGAAACAAGGGTAAACCGACGCCAACCTCATGCTTTATCTTCATTATACGCTGCACAAACACAAGTAATTTTCTAGAATTTTCCTTTTACCGTTTCCTAATTTTCTCCCATTTAAAACTTATTTTTCACTATTTTTTATATTTTTTCTCTATTTTCTTCAATAAAAAATGACTAAAAATTAAGATTGATTGTGGGCTGTGGCCCTTAGGTTCCTTGATAGGAAAATTTTAGGTTTTTGTAGACATTATGTCTCATATTTCCCATTTATCTTACAAAAACCCCATTTTTACCCCTTAAACACGTGTTTTTCGGGTTTTATAACATTAATTTCAGCCATATCACTTATGATTTTTTGATTTTCAGATTATAAACTGTTGAAACTCATAGAAAACAACATCATAATGAATATTTAGCCCATGGGAACAATGTTTCATTAATCAAATGGCATAAAAACTCATTTTTCTTCATAAAAATTTGAATTACCGCTTAGGTTTCGTGTTTCGGGATTTCAGTTTTGCTGCAGGACTGTGGGTGCTTACATTCAATGTCCAATATCTTCACAATCAGCAATCTTCATGTCTACATGGACTCGGAAGCAATCCGGTTCCAACCGGGCATCCAAATCGAGCTCTAAAAAATCCTGGGCGTCCAGCTTGACATCCCGCATTGACTGGCAACTCCTAACAACCCGCATGGCAGTCTGAAAAATTATCAAAAATCCACAAGTGTCGCTCGGGCGCCTTTTAAAAGCTATCTTTCACTTGGTGCTTAAAATCGTCATAGCTGGAGCTGGCGCCTTCGATGTTGAATATTTTTCCACTAAATTCCGGATTTTTTGGCAAATTTTAGGCACATCCTGGGGTCAAAACTCCGCTCTCAGCTACAAATTGAACCAACTAAATCAAATTTGAAAGCATGTAAAGCTAATGTGCAATGTAAAGTATGGATGCAAAAGCAGCCAAAGAAGATTTGGCTAACGCCAGTCAATGCATTTGAGGAATAACTGGTTGGAAAGAAACAATAGATTCTTTTTCTGCCTTTGCACATTTGGCTGAAGTCCAATCATAAAGAAGTCTTGATTGAAGAAAAGAGAAGAAGAGAAGATGAACCAGGTCCTTCCTCTTCTGGCCCTCCGAAACGGGTAACTAGAAGAACGCCTGAACAACCAAAGTTTGCTAAAAATATAACCCCAGATCAAGAGATGGAAGATGTGCCACAAGAGATGGAAGATGCGCCACAAACAAAGAAGACCGAAGGAAAGAAGAAAGGCAAGTAACCAGGCTACAAATTACAGTCTGACATAGAATCTGCAACCGATCTCAAACGGATCCTAGAAGAACGCATTCTAGGAAGCAAAATTGAATCTTATCAAGATTCATATTGATGATAACCTTGCAAACTTTTTCACAAAGGATTTACCTTTTAAGCACTTTTCACATTGTAAAAAATAAAGAAAAAAGAAAATTTATACAATGTAGTAGGCTAGATAAGGCTATCTAATCACAGCTGAATTTCGAGGTGAATAGAGCAAGTTCACATGGAAAAAGAGAAAAAAGCACACGAGAATATCAAAAAACACAAAATAATTAATATCGTGCAAACCGTGCATCAAAATGACAAGCAGTTAAAAGAAAAAATCTAAAGGGAAAGGTTAGGTTGGGTTGTCACATGAGATCATTGTTTTGAAGTGAAAAAGGAACGTTCAGATAAAAACACATCTAATTTATAGAAAATTCTTCAAAAATTAATAGCTCATGAACAGTGACTCGAAATGAAGGGTCATAAAAATGAAAAATTGCCAATTCAAAAGGATGAATATGATTCTATGATTAGATTTTACTTTTTGTGAACGTAGGATACATTCACATGGAAGATCAGAAAAATGATAAAACCACCAAAAGGATTAGAGACAACTATGGAAACGTGGTAAAAGAGCGCAAATGGGTGAGGAAGGGATACTATCAGGGAAAAACAAAATTAGGAGATTGTGTAAGGATCAATGAACATGATATTCACAAATTTATGCAACCAAGATGCACAGGGACACATCCTCATACTTAAGACATGTATAGATTAGGTTTACTAATCAACAGGGGTTTAACACTTAACCATGACCCATACCATATGTCCCCACACTTAAAACATGACATGCATAAAAAATGAATGCAAGTTTTAGGTTAGCAACACTTGGCTCATTTAGTTGGTTGATGGAGTTCATCGTGATAGGCATTGGGGAGTCGAGGTCATTGAAAGTAGGTACCATGGCTCCCCTCAGTAGGCTTGGTGATGGCAAGGACCATGTAGAAGCACCCAAGGAGGTACCGTTGTTGATGAAGAACTAGTAAAGGTGTCAATGGTGGTGGTGAAGTATTAATCACTCAATCTTGACCTTCACTCATGTTGGAATGATAGATCAATTACTTACCCATAGCGCACATCACTCAAAGAGAAGGATTAAAACCCATGTCTTACACTCGATTTAGAAATTGACAAGAATGAGGGTTCAGAAGGAGTATGCTAGTGTGCACAATTGATGGTGAATCAATGCACCCCAACCCATCATCTGGCATAGGTGCAAGAAGGAAGGCCAAGGAGGCTTATTGTGCAATGCACCAAAAAAAGGGAGGTTTGTAGTGATGATGGTGGAGGCCCATCCCATGTGTGAATAGGGAAACATGAACGTACCTGACTCCAAGTCGTAACATCCACCATCAATCCTCACCTCTCAATTGATGAACAAGAAATCAATCATGCTTAGCCCCCCCTCTATGTCATGCTCCGTTGATAAATATAGGGGGGCAACCCATTCATGAACCTCATTGAAGTAATCCTCACTAGCACTTGTGCAAAGGTTGTATGCCTTGTGTGCAATTGATGGTGCCACAGTGCATCCCACCCTGTGCTAGCATAAAGTGTGGGAAGGCCAGGGAGCCTTATAGTACAATGCATAGGAACAAATTGTGCTCGTGAATTAAGAGGCCCATCCCATGTACGTAATGATCCATTCACACATCTCACCTCTAATTTGAATATAAAGGGCAAGGACTAGTTACTCACGCCACCCTCCATCTCACACTCATTATCGGATAAATACAAAGAGCATTCCATATTCACGTTCCCATCCGATAAGGATGGAAGCTCACATAAATCAAAGGATTTTCAATGAAGATCGGTCAATGATGTCAACTTGTATCAGTTGATGGAAAAGGCATACCCGAGGGGAGGTAGCCAACAAGTTTGGTACTTGGATTGCATATTGAGAATGTCATCTGTTATAGGAGTCAGATGCACTTGGTGAACTTACAAGAGATAGCGCGCCAAGAGAGGTGGCTTCAAAACTACATCCTGAAAGAGTTTTCCTAGTGATTCAACTATCTTGTTGTTGCCATATTTTCCACAGCTAGCTTCCTGCCCAAGGGTGTGTGCCACCTTTTCTTGGAATGAGGCCTATTATGATAGGGAATTTCTTCATTTTCTTCCATAGCATTTTTATTGATATTTTTTAAACTTTTTTAAACTCTAGAGGATGTTTCCACCTTTTCTCAAAATAGGTCAACATGACAGGGACCAAAGTCCTTTTCTCTCATGACCGATATATCTTTTTTTTCTTTTTTCTTTTTTTTGATTTTTGTAAGGAGAATGGCAAGAATATCGAGTATCAAAACCATCTTCACCATCTGTGCTATTGTAAATGAGAAGAGAACAAAATAGGGGTGGGAGGAAATGGTGAGGGGCTAGTAGAGCGAGGCCACCTTATCAAAAAGAGCATGATGATTATCAGTAGAGCAGCATGAGAATAAGTACAGTTCAATGCCCAAAGGGAAAAGGGTCGGTCGACTATGATTGTCAGGATCCCTAAGGAGGAAAATATTTCTTGAGGCGATAGCCATTATACTCCTTAGGCAAGACCCCATTCCGTAAGAGCGCGACCTTTTAGTTCTTCATTTAGATCCTAACTTTATAGATGGTTGTGTGATGGCTCACAACTAATGATGCGAGCTGCTCTACTACCTTCATTTTGCTTAGCTCTTCTAGAGGATATGAATGATAGCCACTTCGCCTATTTGCAATCATCCATTCCTCTCCACCACCACCATTCAAGTATTCCTAAACCTCAAGGGATATCTCCAAAGCCACCAATTCCTTAATAAATCTATTAAGTCCCCCTTCTCCACCTCACTCCGATGATGAAGACTAACTTCTATCATGACTATGAAACCTGGAAAAAAGAAGAAGAAGAAGAAGAAGTAGAAGAAGAAGGAGAAGGAGATGAGAGATAAGGAAATAAAAAGAGAATTTACATGTAGGCACAACAAGCTACACATAGGTCATAGTCATTGCACCTAGGGGTTCTCAAGTTAGGTGCATCTGGTGGCTTCAGTCGACTATAACCCCCTAGCCTAATTTTGACTCCCCACTTCATGCTTAGGGCACATCAAAGGCAGGACATTCCCAGGGAGGTAACACTCACCTATGGTTAGACCTATCACCCTAAGCTACACACACTGCATCCCCTTATGGCAAGAATAGGGTCCTCAAGTGAGGGATGACACCCAGGCTTTGACCCAACTCCCAATCTCACTAGCACAAGCACAATGCACCACACAACAAATTTAGACACCCCTAGATAGTGCACCTTCTTTTCTTTTTAGGTACAAACAAGGCTCCAATCCTACGACTTCGGAGGCTCCATCATCCATGCAATGCGCTCTCAGCCTCCACTACCTTAACCAAGTGATCTGTTTCTTCCCAAGACCAATTCCCCTAAGACCTCATCATCGTTGACTGACACGCCAGTCCTTTCTCATTGAACCTTCATCATCTTAAAACCACAAGTATGCTCCAACTAGCACTCGCCTAAGAGAGGAGACACCTTATGCAACAATGTCACATGCAGGCGCAACAAAGCAGGGACAGATTACACAGCCCTAGTCAAAAAGTGAATGAAGAAGTTCATTTGGAACATCACAAGAGAAGGCAACCGCGGAGGGCAAGGGGAGGGATCCACCTATTAAGATATTCAATTTTAAAGATTGAATCTGCCCACCAGCCTCTCTTCACACAAGGATTTGTCCAACACGATAGTCAATTTCAAGGACAGATTCCCTCACGGCGAGTAGCCAAGGAGGATCAACCCAACTCCAATCTTAGTCAAGGGAAGGTCCACCACCCATGGCTAACCTTGAGAAGGGCATTTGCTATAACACCATCATCAATTTCAAATGCAGACCTCCACCACAACCAACTCCTCGGAGGGACTCACCTCAACGCCATCTATAATTCCAAACATAAATCCGTCCAACACATCCTCAACTAGGGCTTGTATACAAACTCAAAAAGCCACCCAACTACCCCATCACCATCAACCAACTCACCACCCACCAGTGCCATGGGACTGGCACTCAGCTAGGAGGGGGTAATGTTTACTACAGAGCAGAGAAAGGGGAAAGAGAGGCATCAAAAAGAGGAAAAACGCAAGGTGGAAAGAAGAAAAAGATGCCTCCCAAGAGAAAGGGCTTGGAAAAACTTTAAAAGCATGGGAACAACAATCAGGAGTCCAAGGCTCAACCATGGAAGCTGCAAAAAATCCAAAAGCAAGAAGACACACCCTTAAATATAAAGAAACATCCAAAATATTTCTGAAAAAGCGCCAGGAAATTTATAACCATGGATAGGTAGTAGAAGTAAGCTAGGAAGATAGGGGAACAATGGGAAAAAGGACCTTGACACAATGGTTGATCATGTAAAAAAGGGGATAAGGGGATAACCACCCAAAAGGGATTTAGGGTTTTGTATATAAAGTTCAAAAACAGAATGAGAGCTCATTCTTTGGTGTGTAGCAAAGCGTACTCTTTTTCGTCTCTTCTTCTCTTCTCTTGCTTGCTTGCTTGTGAGTGCTTGAGGGAGTGAGTGTGAGTGAGTGAGGGAGTGTGTGTGTGAGGGTGAGGGATACTGGAGGTGAAGCCCTCCACCATCTTCTCTCTTCTTCTTCTCTTCTCTTCTCTCGTCTTGCGCGTGGCTATGGAGGATGGATCTTGGAGGAAGAGGCTTGAGGATGCTTGAGCTTGCATCAAGAATCCTAGAGTTACCGGTGTGAGGAGGCAACTCAATCGTGCATTAAGGTAAGCTCACTACACTCGTAAAGAGGGATAGCGCATCGGCTATGCGAGAGGTAGCCATTATTGCTCGCTTGAAATGCTTGAAACAATAAGTGGTCTGTGGGTCTTGGAGGTTAATCTTGAGCTCATCTCTACAAGGATCCACCTATAAGAAATCATCTATAATATGCATTCAAAGGATATTAATAAATACCCTTTCTTTACATACTATAAGGCCTTAAATGATCCCTTTTATTTTTTTTTCAAATTGTAATTAAAAAATCCATTTTGTAAATATAATCCTATAAAATTTATTAAATAGAATATCCTTTCTTTTGAACTCATGTGTGGTATCTTACATGTTCTTTAAGGTGAATCTCCTAGGGTTTTCACATCTCTTGGTGAAATAAGATTATTTCCTCTCCTACAAAGACAAAACATCACTATTGATATCATATAATGAAAGAAGATTCAAAATCTTTCACGTCATTTGATCATGACCCGTAAAATTCATGAGCTATTTTTCTTTACTTGCATGTGTACATGTCACATTTGTTGTCACTGCAAATTTATACCCTTCAATTCTTTCAATCTTTGCATAATACATAATATTATTATTGATGCTACAAAGACAAAGAAGGTTTAAATACTTTCACATCATGAGTTTACTATATAATTAAGCTTGTTATCTTCGAGCTTTGTAATATGTATTTGAGTGAGGTGTGATATCGTGTCTTGAACTATTCTCTCTCTACTTTCCACTATTGTCACAAGTGTCTACAATGCTATGTAGGGTAAGCCTCTCCATCACAAGATCTAGATGAGTCTCCTCTATCATTCTATCCATGCCAATGATATAGACTTTGTGGTGGTTTTCACGATAGATTAAGTCCATTGAAAACATATCTAAATATGGAATGACATAGAAGCTTTGGAACAATTTGGATAAATATTTAACAAATAGCCAGTTTGCAATTTGCAAGTATCTTCATACCTCTTTTGCTCAAGTGCATTATTCATTGCACTAGTTGGATTGTGATATACTCGTGTAATATTTCCACTTAAAAATATTACTAGAACCAACTTCCCGCACCCCACATAAAACTCATGCAAATGTTATTTTCAGTATTGGAGTTACCGGCAGTGTAACTTAAACCGCACGTGAGAATCAAGGCCTCCGCATTGGCAAACCGGGACCGGGGTTCAAAACCACATAAACCGCGGGAAAACTCCCTCTTGGGAGGAGGTTAAATGGATAAAGGTGAAATTTATTGCAAATTTTTTTACTTATTTTCCCCCAATCGATGTGTGGCTGAGGGAAGGGGATGGTTGGGTGGGAGAGGTGGTAACCAAGGGGGAGTCGTGGGCTGCATGCACAGTCCACATGGGGGAGGTCCTCTCTCCCCCCCTTGACCTATAAAAACCCCCCCCTAGGGGGGGTAACAAGGTGGAGGGAGGCTGCATAAGGCTGCTCGAGGTCATCATGAGAGAGGAGGCGGTGTTGAGGCTATCATGGAGAGAGAGAGAGGGAAGAGGTTGATGATGTCTAGCCGGAGCCACCACCACGCTATAGAAGAGGCCGCCATGCTAAAGGCAAAAGTTGCTGCTGCCAGTGAGCCATCCCGCCTTCAGACGCCAACTGTTGGATACTGCCATTGACACCCACATGCCGCCATCAAGGCCTTCCAAATCGTCATCATCCTCTTCCACGTAGCTATTATCCTCTCTCTCTCCACGTCTGCATGCTTTAGAAGCTTCATAGAAGCTTCTTTAGGAAGCTTCTAAGGGGGATTTCCTAAGCTCCTTTCCCACCAATCATCCCTACCCCCAGGTCTTTGTAGAGAAGAAGAGGGGCTTCCTTAGCACCCCTTCCCACTAGATTTTCCCCATAAGTCCATTCCTACCCGCCCCTCGGGATTTGAAGAGAAGAAGTGGAAGCCTATAAAGCCCTTCCCACCAATCACCACAAGCCCATTCCTAGCCCGAGATTTAAAGTCCCCATTCCCGCAAGGCCCCCATAAAACCATTCGTAGCCCCGGAATTCCAAGAAGAATAATAACTCTCAAGCTTCCATTTCCGCAAGGCACGTTCATAAGAACCCTTTTGCGAACCCCTCGTCTCCCGTAAAAAGGCCCAAACTCCGAACCCTAAGGCCTTCCATAAGACAAATTTCACAAGTCGGTACTTCTTCAAGGATCCGTACTTCAAAGGGAATTTCCACGTACGAGAGAGACGGGCAAAGATTTTAAGGCTGCATACTAAGGCGAGTAAGTTCGTAAACTGTGAAGGCATACCAGAAGCCGAAATCACATCTGCGATGGCCCCTAAAAAGTCAGAAGGCGCGCATGCAGGAGGATCATCTCCTAGTATTCATGTGGATATTTCACCGAACCCACAAGTCTAGGTTTTCTTCCTATTTTTGATTTCACGTAGAAGTATTGCAATTATGCATGGTTATTTCATGGACTAGGATGCACTTATGCTTGTCAAATCCACCTAGCTAAATGCGATTGAAATAAATCGGCTAGTTGAAATTTACTTAGAGTAACTCACGATACAAAGTTGGTCATTTGTACTTCCAATGGAATGAACGAAAAAATAAGGTGTCTATGCATTTTAGTACCTTATTAGCAAGTTGCTTTTGTGCATTGCAAAGTGACGAGCCTAGAACAACTAATGACTATCATTACAAAGTCGAAATTATTGTAGTACACCTTTGATTATGCATGGAATGATTAAATCGCATGTCGCATTTTTAGAAAATCTTCTTCGTAATGATTCATTGAGGAAGTCTTTATCCACCATAGGAAATTGCAAAGCATGGAAAAGATTCTAAGGGCTGCATGAAATAGGTTAACTCTAGCTTCAATTGGCATGAATCTCATTTAACTACACTGTAGTTAGGAAAAGGTTGCATGTTGCACATTCGACGTACGCAAGAATTTCATTCATCAAGGGTACACTTAGTGAAAGGCTACATGGTTCATTTAAGCATAAAATCTTAAAAGCTTAGTGGCATGATTTGTGAATGCAAGTCCTAGTAGGATCAATGGAAATTATGCCGTAATTTAACATGTGCTTTGGTCTGAACAAGAAAAGTTAGGGATTGTGAATCCAATCGTACATAGAGGCAATGAATCTTGTGCTTATGTGAATTGTGTCGTAATGCAACTAGTTTTCCTCTTTTAGATCAAATTAACATCCCTAGGATTGCTTCATCTTTGTCGCAAGAGAAGTAAATTGGATCTACTAAGCCGCAAGGAATTCGCATAGGATGGTTGAATCGATACAATAAATACTCCAAGTACTAACTCAGGTTTAGCACGTTAAGGACTCGACCTAGTTTCACACTTGTTGCCAAGTCAAAACCCCCATACCCAAAGGTCCTACCCACATTTACAGAATGTAGGGACAATTGGACGCTCTTGCAAGGAATGATCTAGGGTTTTATCCTAAGGATCACTTGTTCAAATAATGAAACTCGGATTGAGT
The DNA here is from genome assembly GCF_053477565.2 of Lygodium microphyllum. Classification (NCBI taxonomy): domain Eukaryota; kingdom Viridiplantae; phylum Streptophyta; class Polypodiopsida; order Schizaeales; family Lygodiaceae; genus Lygodium; species Lygodium microphyllum. The sequence continues at coordinate 76,640,475 of NC_141158.1, forward strand.
TGGAATCCCCTAGGACCGGACTTGTGCAATTGGGAATGGGTTGGTTAAGAAGACACCCTAAACCTTGCTTCTTGTCTAATCATGATTCTGTGACCAGAAGACGCCGTTCGATGGGTGAAATGATCCCGTGGAGTAGATGCGACACTTGTGCAACAAGTTGCAATGTTGCATGATCTTGTGGTTTGATCACAAGAGAGTTGCCAATTCCTTGAAATGAGATTGGCAGATTCGTGCGCAAGTTTAACTTACAAGAGGATGAGTAGTCATCCTATTATATCACCTTTCTTGGGAAAATTTTCCAAGTTAAGAGAAATTAGGTATTTGCTTGGAAGCAAAGGACCAATCAATAATTTGGAGCGACATAGTCGCCATGATTTACTGTTAATAAAACCTAAGGTATTGGTTAAGTTGGGTTAATAGGGTATGGCCCTAACCCAAGGACAAAAAGGGAGAACAGACAAACCCTTGGGGATCTTGCTAAGGTGCAATTGATCCCAGATCGAATGTTGGATGCATTCAGAGAGAAGGATTCACTCCTTATAGCAGTTAGCCAAATAAATGACCACTGGAATTGATTGTGCTTATAACATATTAGAAAGCATTGTTTGCTCAAGGAATTTAAGGATGGAAAGATATTTAATGCTTCAGGTTGAAGGCTTGAAGGGAGAGGCAGCCTCAGTTACCCCCGACTGTCTGCCTAACCCTAACCAAGGGGGTTGTTAGCCGCGCCAAGAATGTGGACTGAACCCGCCGTGTGAGGTCTCTCCATTGGGCACTACTTGGAGCAAGAGGACGCTTGGGTGCCAGGGGGGCTCTGGCCGTAAATCCCTTGCCTTTCGGGCCCTGCGCAAGAGACCAACGTGACTCGAGATTGGATCTTGAGGCCCGTATACTAGTCTACGGGCAGAATCTTGGATTAGTAGTCCCTGTGGATTGCTAGATACCCCTCCGGCGGATTATGGGTAAGCATGCAGGCTGGATTTTATGTATTCCAAAGATAAATATGATAACCTGTTGAAAAGGAACTTGTTTGATATTGCTTTTCTATGTCAAGTGCTAAAGATTACGTGAAGTAACCAGTGTCTAACGGGCTAATTAAGGAAGCTTCTTGATGCATGTCCAAATAAATGTGGTAGGTAATTAGAAAACTAAGCAACCTTGAGGAAAGTGGGGTGGATGTGGCCATGGGTCTGTCCTACGGATGGGTGGTCCTGGTTGGTCGGGAACTTTTCTCAATCGTAATGGACAGCAAAGTCCAATATCCTCTTTCCATCATTTTTTATTTGATCAAAAATTGCCAAGGATGCAAATATTTTTCATTAAATTTTGGAATTTGAGGACGGACATCAGCATATGTTGTGGCCATTGGGAAGGTCTTACCACTTGTTAGAACAAGGGTAGTGTCTAGTCCCTTACAAGCTTGCCACTGAATGTGGAAGCAAATCAAATGATTGATATCAAAGTTGTAATGAGGAGAAAGGCTGAAAATCATACATATGGAATATATCAAAATATGAACTTGGTGGCCCTTTCTTATATGCAATCTTCTTCTAAGGTTTAATGGTCTTTTTAGGCTTCAATGATGTGAACCTAGACTGGACTTCGGGCTCCTCCTTCTGATATGGCTTAGTGGAACCTCATGTTGGACAAGGACATTCTATGATTTCAATGCTTGTTGTTGATGATTCCAAGGAGAGTACAATGACACTCATCCCTTTGATTTCATTGACCAGTATACTTGAAAAAAGTCACACAAGATTTAGGGTAGGATGTTCTATGTGTTTATAATTGTACACATAGCCTTACAACATGAAGTAACACACTTAATTGTTTTAATTTCTTGATGAAAACATTCAGATTGTGTAAGTACTAGTAGCAATGATGGTTAAGCAATTTTCCTTAGTGCTTGCAAGCACTCATTTGTAGCTTATGTTGCTAGAGACGGTAGATGTCAGTCTTGATGAGCTTGATGATGACCCAGCTTCGAGTAGAACAACCTCTGAAATGAAGTTCCCACGTTAGTAACTGACTCTAGAAGAGTTGAATCAGTGATTAAAATCACTGTTAATGACCATTGAAAAAAATTGAAGATGGAAGAAGCTTGAAGCTTTCTAGCTATGGCCGCCAAGAGACCCACAGCTAGGGTTTTGATCACAGTAGGCTATAGAAGATGAACTAGGACCAACCCTCTTAGATGAGGATGGTCCACAATAGGAGCTATAATAGCCCTAAGGTAGCTGCCATGATTGTGCTCTATACGAGTTGTGCTTCAACCCGAATCGAAAACTCTGCCAAATCTATGTGTTATGCAATATCATCCACCACGTTGCCTAATCGCAGTCTTTGATGTGCCAAGCTAAGGAGAATATCTCCAGAAGAAATCAGAAGCTGCAACTGGTTCTATTGCCCACACCAACTCCTCAAAGGTCAAGGGGTCTAGTTGGCTATGGTGGAGAGGAAGGTAACTAAGATGGCAAGAGTATTTCTTGTGCACTTAGATGTGTAAAGAGGCTAAGGAAAGCTGAAGGATCAGTGATAGCTCTGATACCATGTTGAAAATCAAAGTTGAAGGCTTGAGAGAGTGTGCACAAGAGGGAGAGAGAGAGAGCTCATGTATAAGAACAAGATCTTGTTTAGTCAGTTGCTCAAAGTACAACTAGTACACTCTCCTCTACATTGAGTGTGTACTTTAGGCTATTTATATAGCCACTGGAGGAGTTAGGGTTATGGTTTCCCCTGTCCTCCAACCCTTTTACAACTAGTTACCCTTCTCCTCTCTAGTGTAGGGAGAGTTCCTATGCTTATCTTTCAACAGACTACCACTCCAAACACAGCAAAGAAAGGGAGTGCCAAGGTAGGGGAGTATCCTTGCCCTAGGTGACAACTCAAGGAAATAGACAATGTCAAGGAGTGGGTAAAGGAAGCCTAGAAGCACCTCAAGGACGTTGAGCCTATCTCTGAGGATGAGATCAAGGATCTCTCTAGCATGAGCATGCTAGTGTCACCTGCATGACCAAGGTCGAGAGATGCACCCATGCCATAGGTGGTGCTACCTAGGCCAAGTTTTGATGCTACGGGCCAGCCAATCAATCAAGACCAATGGCCAAGGAGCACAAACCTAGGAGAGAGACAAGCAACCAATAGCCTCCTTGTTAGTAACCACCTGAGTGACTCGCGTTTAGGAGACCTACTTAGGTAGCACCCCATGCTATGGCAGAAGTTAAAATACTAGATGGAAGAACCGATGGAGCATGCTGCCATTTTTCTCATAGCACTTGTTTGTCAAAATATCAGCCAGGCATGCTCGAGTTTTTTTATCAACCTGCACTGATGATCAAACTCTTGAAGTTGGACCACCCACTTTGCTATTTTGTCAGAGATTTCCATATGTTGTAGTGCATAGGGAAACATATTCTCCACAGTGATGATCACAAACCTCTTTGGAAGCAAATATGGCCAAAATTTGGTTACTACAAACATGAGGGCCAACACTAGTTGTTCCATGGAGGTGTAAGCCTTCTCTGAGGCTTTCATGAGGTGGCTAGAAAAATACACAGGCCTCATGAATGATGTTTTTGGATCTTTTTGTAGGAGAGCAGCACCAATGTCCTCTTCTCCCATGCTAGGATTTATGAAGAATGTTTCTTTCCAACCAGGCTGGAGGATTATAGGAAGTGACCCCAACATTTTCTTTTTCTCCTTAAAATGTCCTTCACTTTGTTCACTCCATACAAGTGTTTCTTGGCGTGTCAGTTGTGCTGCAGGGGATATATGGCCTGAGAGAGTAAGTGTATAAATCTACCCAAATATCTTAGCTTTTGTAAGAAGGAGACTAATTGTTTGATGGAGGTTTGGGAAGGTAGAGCTAGCAATGTTTCTACCTTTTTTGGATCTACCTCAATTCCTTCAATTGACACTACATACCCTAGTAGTGTAACCTTGCTTTCCCAAATGTGACATTTATCCTTATTTAGTTGTCCACCCAACCTAGCTAAGCGAGTAAATCCTTCATCAACCTTGAGTAGATGTATGTTCCTTGGGCTGTAAATATAAAAGTCATCCATGAAAACCCTTATGGACTTACCAAAGTAAGGTTGGAAGACCATATTCATGAATCGTTGAAAGGTTGATGGGACATTTGTGAGACCAAAGTAAGGTTGGAAGACCATATTCATGAATCGTTGAAAGGTTGGAAGACCATATTCATGAATCATTGAAAGGTTGCTGGGGCATTTGTGAGACCAAAGGGCATGACCCGAAAGGCAAAACATCCCCATGGTGTGATGAAAGTGGTCTTCTTTTGATCCTCTGCAATGCGAATCTGGAAGTAGCCAGAGTAGCCATCACACACTGTATACCGCTCATGTCCTGCTACTTCATTCAAGATTTCATCCTGAAATGGGAGAGGGAAGTGGTCCCTCTTTTTTGTAGCATTCTGAGTGGCTTGTAATCTATGCATACTTGCCACTTACCATTTGTCTTTGGCCTCACTACTACTGGGGAGACCCATTTTGAATCTTCCATTGACTATATGAATCCTGCATTCAAGAGTCTCTTCACCTCCGTCAACAGTGTATCCTATTGCACAACTCCCAGTCTTCTCAATCTTTGTACTACAGGTTTGCTTCCTTCTTTGAGTTGGATGTGATGCTTCAGTGCAGTGACACCTGTAATGTGATTATAATAAAAAATAAACAATGATGCATGCTTCTTGAGAACATTCACATAACCCTTCCTTTCTTTATCCTTTATATCATTGGATATCATATTCTCTAGGCTAGCATCCCACACATCTTCTCCTTGGATTCTTGGTTGTCTTTTGATGAGGTAGGTTCCTTTAAGGTGACACCCATAACTTCGAGAGTGCTATCACTCTCTCCAATTTAACTCTCTTCCTCTTCTATCGATGAGGAACATCCACTTGAGCTCCACTCATTAGCAGATGTTTCTAGTTCAAGGTTCTCTTGACGCCCACTCTTCAAGTTGTAAACCACCTTTTGATCGTGGCCACCCACCTTACGTGGCCTCAACTCCAGATCCCCTGTTGCCCAATCTTGCCTAGCTCCGATGCCCATAAGCCAAGGTCTCCCTAGGATGAGGAAATATCCTTCTCCCTTTATTGGCATCACATAAACATCCACTGCTGCAGTGATTCCAAAAACAGAAACTCTCAAAGCTTTCACTATACCCACACATGTGACCGCATCATTGTTGACCATCTTTGCCCTAAAGGTTGAGGACTCCATTACTTCTAAGCCTAATTGATGCATAAGCTTTTTTTCATGACACAAACCTCTGCTCCACTATTGACCTATGTTTTTTGAATCCGTTGACCTTTGATTTGAGCCTCCACTAAAGGCACTATATCTTTGAGGCCATATGCCTTGATTGCACTAACCATTTTACCTTGCCTTGCCCTTGTGCTTACCATTTTTGACCATTGTCATCGTAGCTTTGGAGAGGCATGAAGTAGTTGTGGCCAAGTAATTTTTGGCCCTTGAGAGCTCACATCTGCTATCAAATCATAAGGTTGTGTCCGAGAACCCAAAGGGATATCGGAGATATCAATTTTATACCTAGTTCGAGTCTTTCTCTTCTTCCCCTCATCTCTAGATGTCCGTGATGTATTTGCCTCATTGATTACTTCCTTGCTTGCCTAAGTTTGGACACGTACACGCTTAATAGGCATGGTCTCTACTACATCTACCTTCATCTTACCTCTCGCTATTTCTTCTTCGAGCCTTCTATCCCTGACCACCTCCTCTATTTTTATGACATTAACATTTGATTGAACAGCAGGGGTTTCATCTTAACATAAGGTGGTTGTAAAATTGCAGGTCGTGACTACTCTTGCTCTTGAGTTCTAGGACGAGGAGGGGTTACTTGTTGTCAAGGACCTCTGGCAGGGTGATCATATCTTCTAGGGCGAGGACAATTGTACATGCCATGTTCATTTTCTCCACAGTTGTAACACAATATCTCTCTTTCTTGTCGCCGCATTTGTGGTCGATACCCACCATTCCCCTTGATAGGTCTTCTTGGACCTTACACAAGATTCACTCTCATACCCTCTAGTTGATTAGTAATATTGTTTATTTGTTGGATCATGTCTTCTTGACCTCTAACAAGGTTTGGTGCATTAGATACATTTGGGGAAACTTGAGAGGCCTCCATAGTTGTGATGTTGTTTTCCAAAATTGCTTGGTTATCTTGGGCTTGGTAGGGAATCTTTCAATTCTTTTCCCTAGTGATTCTCAAAGCATCTTCAAAAGTGTTTGGAAATTCCACCTTTACCTTCTCCCTGAGCAAGGGATACAAACCTAAAATAAATCAATCCTTTTGAAGGCAGTTTGGAGCTCTCTCACCAGGATTCCGTGAGTCTGACCACTACCCCCAAAGATTCAAAAATCCTTCCTCATAAGTTGCATAACCATAAGGATCACTTTGATGGAGGGCCAAAATCCATTGCCATAACTCTTTAGCTGAGTTAGTTTGTTGAAATCTCTGCAAGAAAGCTGCCTTCAATCCCTCCTATTCAGCTCTTTGGGCCGGATTTAGAGTTCGGAACCACATTCTAGCTTCTCCTTGAGCACTAAAGGAAAAGCCCTCAACTTTAATGCTTCATCATCCCTCCTAGAGACAAGGAAGGCCATCTCAAGGTTGTCCAAACAATCCATTGCATTTTTCCCATTGCGCCTAAAGAATCTTGGAAATGCCATGTTGCCTTAGTAGAGTACAAAGATGAACACGTCTAAACTTAAGTTGTATTTTATGAGGGGAAATATGAATGGGTTCACAGATGCATTGATTTTAGCAAGATGTCTAGGTCCCAGTATGCTTCTAATAATGCCTTGGAATCTAAGCTTTGTGCTGGCTACAATATGCACAGTTTGCATAGCAAGAGGTTGGATTGGTCCATACAACTCGTGGTGATTCATGATAAATTATTATAATAAAATACTCCTATTTTTAGGGATGGAAACCCCATGTAGCAAAATGCCCCATAAAGCGTGATTGCTTCAAGCAGTAAAAAATTAGTTGTAAACCCTCTCTATTCTTCTTTCCTCATAGCACACATAAATACAAATGAAATACATAGGTACTCAAAGCTTTATACGGCCAACTTTCATGCCAACTTAGCTGCTATAAGCATTTCACTGCTGTGGACATTCCATTACTGCAACAAAAGAGAGTTTACACTGATATACCAATGGATAATCATGATGAATCTAATGAGAAACCAAGTTGGTGACATAGATGCTGCTGAATTTACATGTTTTCTCATAGAGCACAAAAATTGCCTCATGGAGCATTACAGAGAACAATTCATAACTTTCTAACCAAACCTTCGATTACCAAGATTAAAAAAGCAAACTTGTAGCTCTCTTTCCAATCTATAATTCTTTAGAACAACTCAGAGTCCAATCCCTTGATCTGCAGCCTAAAACAGCTTTGCACAGTCTATAGTCTTAAATTCCTGCATGCTCTATACAGCAAACACAACTTCTCTGTCCAAAAGCACAATCTTGCAGCACAATCTTGCATTGATGAAGATTCGTGGAAGCTTCGAAGTTTATATACTATATTGATCCATTATTTTCTTGGCTACAAATCCTTTCAGATTTCCAATAACTTGAGTTCATGCATTCAACGCTTGACCATAATACATATTCCTTGCTATATACCCAATTTCAGATGTAGAGACCCTTCACTTCCATTCTTCTCTGCTGACAGGAAGCCTCACTCAAAAACTAACATGCATCACTCTCAACAAGATGAAGAACAGCCCTCTGCTTTTGTTCACTCATATCCATACATCAAAACTGATCTGAAAACTCTTTGTCCCATATAACAATAGAAGAAAACAAGACAAAAGGGAGACTCTTATTACCATCATCTGAAAACTGAGAACTTGCATAAGCCCATTGACTTCAGCAGCCATGTCATCCTACTCCACAGCTTCAATAACTTTAGCTTTATAGTCTCTTTATTTTGACAATTTATTATTATTCTTCTTAGCCTTAGATCTCTCCCTTCTTCAGCTTGCAAGATTCTTATTCTCCCTCCCTCCTCTCTCTCTCTCTCTCTCTCTCTCTCTCTCTCTCTCTCTCTCTCTCTCTCTCTCTCTCTCTCTCTCTCTCTCTCTGTGATTGTCTTGTGTCAAAAACACTTCTCTTCTCTTAATTTTTTTTCTTTTTTAAAAAATCCTTACATTTTTACTTTTCCCCCTATTTTCCCAAGTTGCCCCTTGTCAAGATTATGGGAGAGAAGGAAGGAGTCTCACTTGTAGCTTTCTCACTTACACAATGGGGAAATACACACAAAGGTGGAGGCTGAAAATAGTTTTCCTCATCTTAGTTGTGTAAGCCAAAAAGAACTTCGGTACAGAGAAATAGAAGAACCCTATATATGGGTCTCAAACCAAACTCAACTAACTAAGGTGGCATACTAATTGAGCCACGAACTAGAGTAGATAAGGATAGCTGTCATCTAGCTATTATTCATGGGAGGTGTACCAATCGCATATGCCGCTAACAAGTCGGTGACATAAATGCACAACAATCACCCTGGCATATCACGAGTTGAGCTTGATATCTCAACACTCCCCCTCGAGCTCAATCCCAATTCTTGCACACTAAGCAGGTCTCTGAACTTGGGCAGCTTCTTTGCGCCCAATGCCTTTGTAAATATGCCAGCTACCTGATCCTCTGTGCTGACATAAAGTAGATTAATAAGACCTAGTAAAACCCTCTCCTGCACATAGTGATAATGCACCTCAATGTGCTTTGTTCTAGCATGATAGATTGGGTTATTTGCCAAGTGTATACTACTCATGTTGTCACAATAAATGACAACTGGCCCATCTGTAGGCTGATGCATATCATAAAGTAGCTTATGCAACCAAGCTACCTCACATGCAGCCATTACTGCACCCCTGTACTCAGCCTCTGTGCTCGACAAGGCAACTGTAGGCTATTTCTTGCTGCTCCAAGTGACTGCAGCACTCCCAAAAGAGAACACATATCCACTAGTAGATCGTCTATCAGAAATACTACCAGCCCAATCAGCATCAGTGTATCCATGCAACTATATCTGAACCCCAATCTCATAAAATAGTCCATACTGCAATGTGGACTTCACATACCTAAGTATGCGTCTAGCCGCATCCAAATGCGATTTCCTTGGAGCTTGCATAGACTGACTTACCAATCCAACAGCATAGCTCAAATCTAACCTGGTAATAGTCGTATAAATAAAAATTCCTACTATGCGTCTGTACATAGTAGGGTCTTCTAGAAGCTCACCTGCATCTGTGCTTAGCTTCATATTCTGCTCCAAAGGAATTGAAATAGGCTTACAGCCTATCATCCCATATTTGGACATCATGTCCAAGCCATACTGCCTCTACAAGAGCCGTATCCCACTTGGTGATCTAATCACCTCAATGCCCAGGAAATAACGCAGCTCTCCCAAATCCTTCATCTCAAACTTTTGCTTCAATAGCATTTTCACATGAAGGATATCTTCATCACTATCACCTGTCATAATCAAATCATCAAAATACATTTCTTTGTTTTTCTCACATAAAGTGAGAAATCTGTCTTGGAAATCTAAAAGCCAATAGTGACAAGATACTATCCTATCTTGTCAGACCATGCTCTAGGTGCTTGTTTCAAGCCATATAAGGCTTTTTTCAACCTGCAAACAAACTTAGGATGAATAGCATGCACATAACCTAGTGGCTGCTCCATATAGACCTCTTCTTGCAAATCACCATGCAAGAAGGCATTCTTTACATCCATCTGATGTAAAGACCATCCCTTTGATGTAGCTATAGCAATGACTGCTCTTACGGTTGCCATCCTTTCAACCGGACTGAATGTTTCTTCATAATCAATGCCATATGTTTGTGCATACCCCTTGATTACTAATCTTGCCTTGTATCTGTTCACAGAACCATCTGCATTGTGCTTCACCTTATAAACCCACTTACAACTAATTGCATTCTTATCTTTAGGCAAAGGTGCCAATTCCTATGTAGCATTTGCTTCCAAGGCATCCATTTCTTCATCCATGGCTTTCTCCCATTTTTCTTTTCCCATGGCTTGCTCAAAAGAAGTGGGTTCTGGTTCCTGTATCACTTTAACCATATAGGCATAGTGAATGGCTATAAATCCATCATATTTCAGCCTATCCACATGATATCTAGCTCTGGTAGACCTGCACAAAGTAGGTTCACTCCCAGGTGCTCTCAAATTATCCATAGTCTTCCTTACTCCAGGTGTAATAATAGAAGGAATACCCAACTCATCATCAATGCTCTATTTTGAGCCATTGGATTCACCATCCACATAAGAGTGACCTGCATTCACATTAAACATGGGCTGATCTACCTTCTCTTTTCCTTTTCGTGAAATCTGCATACCACTATCTGCATTGCTTTAAGGAGATTCTCCTGATCTCAATCTGCATGTCCATGGCGAAGAATGTGAACCACTACTAGAGGACACTCCAGGTCCACTAATATTTTGTGATTACTACTATGAATTCTGTGCAGCATTACCATTTTGTGCATCTACATCATCAATCACATTTACTGGTTTATACTAGCTACTCATCTCATCAAAAACAACATCTCCGCTCACTGTAAACTTAGGAGGAGAAGGGTTATAGCATCTATACCCTTTATGCTGTGCAGAGAGTAACCAATAAAGATGCACTTCTCGGCTTTTGGATCCAACTTGGATCTCAACTCATTTGGTACATGAACATAGGTAATGCAACCAAAAATTTTCAAATGAGAAATATCTGGTTTCCTACCATTATACCTCTCCTCTAGTGTCATCCCATGTATTGCTGCAGTGGGAGTCATGTTCATTATGTAGACTACTGTAGCAATTGCTTCAGCCCAGTAAAAATCTGGCAAGTCTTTTTTGTTGAGCATGGCACGAGATACCTCTCCAATATGCCTGTTTTTCCTTTCTGCAATTCCATTTTGTTGTGGGGTATGACTGCATAAATATTGCTGCTTTATGCCATGCTCCTGCAGGAACCTTGCAAACTCATTTGAGAGGTACTCTCCCCCTCTAAATGACATTTGGCATTTTATTTGCAGGCCCGTTTCTTTTTCAACCATAGCTTTAAGAGTTTTGAAATGCCCAAACACTTCACTTTTCTTTTTCATAAAATACACCCAAATTTTTCCGCAATAGTCATCAATAAAAGTGACAAAATAATGACAGCCTCCAATAGATGCAGCTTTAGTAGTCCACACATCAGAGTGGATTAATTCCAATGGCTTCTTACTCTCTTGAACATGTCTAGGAAATGGTTTCCTTGCCTGTTTTCCAAATTGACAGGCTTCACATACCTTATGCATTTCTGCAACCTTGAATTTAGACAATCCTGCAACAATATTTTGGGTCTGCATTGATTTAAGTCGCTGTACATTAACATGACCAATGTGTTTATGCCAGATATCAATATCTGCAACTACACGGGTCCCATGTGCAAACATTGCTACACTCAATTTAGGCATGTCTGTATGCAATGTAAACATTCTGCCCTTCTTCTTTCCTTTTGCTATCAAGCGACCTTTATTTTTCATATCCTCAACAAAGCATCCATGAGGATTAAATCTGACCTGCAAGCCCTGCTCAACCATTTAACCAACAGAAACCAGATTCTTGGTGATATTTGAGACATGAAATACATTTGATAGGTATTTCTTTTTCCCATCCTGCATAGACAAAATAATTTTTTCAATCTGCACAATAGGATGTGCAGTATCATCACCGGTCTCCACAAATCCTGGTTTTTTCATTTTCCTTGCATCCTGCATCCATTCTGCATGACCTATCATGTGGTTTGACGCACCTGAGTCAACATATCACACTTCATTGCTTTCTTCTGCACTTTTCATAGAATTGTTCATGTGTTGCACCATAAACAAATGCTCATTTCTGTCATCACCCTGTCTACTAGAAGACGCATAATTCCCTTGTTACAATTTTCCATTCATGATGTCATTCTGCTTTTTATAGCAGTCTTTAGCCATATGACCCATTTTACCACAGTAGTAGCATTCAACATTGTTGTTTTCATTTTGGCCTCTTTGCCATCCACCACGACCTCTTTGGCTCCCCTTGCCTCTAGAGTTACCACGTCCTCCTCCATAGGACTGGTTTCCTTGAGTTTGCTGCATATTCTGATTTCTACCACGGCCTCCAGATCGGCCTCCTCTACCTCTGCCTCTACCTCTTCCAGCATTTGAGTAGAAGACAGTTTCTTTTGAAGTTCCTCCTGAAGAAGATGCACCACCATTTCTCTGCTCCTCAGAAATTAGAAGAGCAATCAACTCCTCAAAATCAAGAAATCTTTCATGGACGGAAATGGATGTTTGGAACTGTATATAATCCTTTCCTAGACCATTCAAGGTCACAGACACTAAATCATCATCTTCCACTGGCGACCCAATGGAAGCAAGTGCATCTACAATCTTCTTCACCTTCATGTGGTAGTCATTGATGCTCATACTTTCTCTTTGCACATTGTGCAACTCTTGCTTGAGTTGCATTTTCCTGGCTTGCGTATTTGTGCTATACATTTTTGACAAAGTATCCCATGCCTCCTTTGGCGTACTTGCATCTTGAATATGCACAATCATAGAGACTGAAATACTAATAGACAGCCAATACATAACTTTTCTGGCTCTCTCATGCCATCCTTTAAATGCCTGCATTTGCTGTTGAGTGGGAATATCAGGAAGAACTGGTTCTTCTTCATTTCCTATAACAAATTCCCAATATCCTTTTCCCATAAGAAAATTCGTCATTCTAAACTTCCATGCTTGGAAGTTGTTCTTGTCAAGCTTTTCAGTGACAATTTGTGAAAGAGAATCAGACGCCATTACAGTACACTGCAAAATATTCTATCACTGCAAAAAAACACAACTTCAGCCTCACAAGGGCAAATTTGCAAAACTAATGAAAGTGGTATTTGATCACACAATCACTTCCTAGTGATGATTTTGCATCAACAGGCAACAATGATGATTTTGTAACTCCCAATGTCTCTGCGCATAGGCATACGATACATTTTCTGTAGTAACTTTTCACCGACCTATAGAAAAATGGTCGCACAGCAAAAGATAGGGCCTTTTCCTGAGTGCATGCGAAAAACTTCTGCCTCCAAAACAGGCCCTAGAATGGCCTCGAATCAAAAAAACAGGGCAACCACGGGCTAAAGTCCTTTTCCCGCAGTATATACTGCCCTCTTGCTACACTGCGAAAGGCGTCTTAATCTGAGACAATGCACTCTTGCACTTTCTGGCTGTGCTACCTGTAGAGACTTGCTCCCAAACTCGAAAAATGAAAGAAACACTGGTCCTCTTACCAGAACACCGCAAACTTGGTTTTCTTTCTTGAGCTCCTTACCACGAACCAGGCTCTAATACCATGTCAAGATTATGGGAGAGAAGGAAGGAGTCTCACTTGTAGCTTTCTCACTTATACAATGGGGGAATACACACAAAGGTGGAGGCTGAAAACATTTTTCCTCTTTTTAGTTGTGTAATCCAAAAGGAACTCTGGTATAGAGAAATAGAAGAACCCTATATATGAGTCTCAAACCAAACTCAACTAACTAAGGTGGCATACTAACTGAGCCATGAACTAGAGTAGATAAGGATAGTTGTCATCTAGCTATTATTCATGGGCGGTATACCAACCACATCTGCAGCTAACAAGTCAATGACATAAATGCACAAAGGTCACCCTGGCATATCACGAGTGAAGCTCGATATCTCAACACCCCTTTCTTCCCTTAGTTGTGAGATGGCAAACATGCCCCTTGCCATGTAAAATTCCAGTTGGAGACTCAAAATCGGAAGCGAGAACACATTTTCTCTTCTTGCATGAAGCACGTGTCTCAAAATTGAAATATCACATCCACGTGTCAAACATGAAGTGTACCATTTGGGATTTCCATTTATCAACCTGACTCCTACTAGAGGTAAGTTTTAGAAAGATAAAAAAATGATATTTGCATGTGTTAACCCACTTGATTTCATGCAGCATCATGTCCTCAGTCACTTATTTTCACTCACCATGATTAGCCACCCCCTGGTTTGGAATAGAAAGTGTGAACAAACCTTTATTAAAAGCTTCAAAAATATTTGACAAAGACAAACACATTTTTCTGAAAATCTGCTTCATAGAGTACATCATAGAAAAGCTCCTAACTTTCTAACCAGATCTCGAATCACCAAGCTTTAGAAAGGAAATTTGTAGCTCTCTTTCAATCTACAATTTTGCAAAACAACTCAGAGCCAAATTCTTTGATCTACTACCCTGAAATAGCTCTGCACAGTCTGCAATCCTAAGTCCCTGCATGCAGTCCACTTCAGACATTGACCTTCCAAACACCATAATTTTTGCATTCTTGCTTGGATCACCACCAAACTTGTCGGAGACCTTTAGTAGGTGTCAAAGCACACTTTGAATATTCTATCCATAATTTACAACCATCTGATTAACACCAAATTTTAGAAAACTGAATCTGCCCCAAACAATAAATTGGAAGTAGCCTACTTTATGTATAGTATGTACATTACTTACATCCCCTTGAGTTACAGGATTCTGCAGATATATTTATTTAGACGGAACCCATTGATTCTCTTGTTGTGAACAATACCATCTAAATCTTGTAGCAAGAAAGTGCCATTTTCAAACTTCTCCTTGATGAGGAAAGGTCCTTCCCATCTAACTCGAAACTTGGTTTGAAAAGTGAAGTCCAAGCTACTGTCATATCTCATAACCAGCATTCCCTTTGCAAGATTCTTCTTCCTTAGCTTTGTATTAAACCATTCATTTCTCTTCATAATCTGTTTTTCATAACAATTCATTGCTTGTTGCCTATCCAACTGTAGGGTATACAAGTTTAATCCTTTGTCAATTCCCAATTCTGTTTGATCTAACCGATGCTTTCTTACAAACTCCATCGTAGGGAACATGACATTCATAGGTAATAACACATCTTGACCCTATATTAACTGAAAAGGGATGAATCTTGTACTTGTCTTCTGCATTGTTCTACAAGCCCACAAAGCTTGATGTAGATAATTGTCCCAATCTTTAGGATGATCTTCCACCATCTTAAAGAGAATCTTTTGTAGTGTTCCATTGAATGCTTCCACCAGTCCATTGCGCTGAGGGTAATAAGGAGTAGCAAATCTGTGTTTCAAGTCTAGTTTCCCTATTAATTCTCTAAATAGCTTATTTTTGAAGCCATGACCTTGATTTTTCATACACTATCTATAGTGGTATTCCAAATCTGCAGCATATCTCCTCCATGAGGAACTGAGTTGCATCCTCTTTCTTGCAATTCCTTGTAGCCTTAGCTTCAGGCCATTTGGTCATATAATTAGGTGCAGTAATGATGTAAGACTTTCCTATATTTGTACTGGAAAAAGGTCCAATAAGATCCAAACCCAACTTCTCAAATGGTCCATAGGCAACAATGGCTTTAGCAAGTTTTGGATTTAGTATCCTTTTTGCATATGAATGACAACTTTTACACCAATGAGCAACATCAGCACTAAGACTAGGCCAAGTAAGTCCTGCTAGTATAACTTTTCTTTTGGTAAGCTCAAAACCAAAATGACCAATACATGCTTCCTCATCACAGGAAGATAAACAAGCAGGAATCTTAGAACTATCCAGCACCCTTCTCAGTACATTATCAATCCTCTTCATGCACAACTAATCATTTATGAGCACATATGCTCTGGCCTTGCTAACAATGGCATACCTTTGTATTTATCGGCCAATGAATTTAACTCCCCAGTTTTTAGAAACTCTTCAATCAGGTGAAGGCTCTCTCTGCCCTCATATCTAGGATTTTCCACCCTCATTGTAGCAACATACTGGGAAAGAGAATTTTCAGCCAAAAATTCATGAGCTCTATGTTTGTCCTCCCTACTAATATGTCAAATTTCAAATTTTTGGAGCTGCCTCATGAGGCCTTTTATCTTAAATAGCTAGTCCTTGAAAATATATTTATTGGCTTTCCAAACATTTTGAACCTGTTTGACCACCAATATAGCATCTCCTTTTGCAACTATCTTCTTGTATCCTAGCTAAATACACTATTTTAGGCCAGCATGTAAACTCGCATATTCAGTTTCATTGTTACTTTGTATCTCTTTGCTTTCTTAACTTCCAGAAAAGACTTCTCAATTTTCAGCATCCATAATGACAAAACCTAGTCCTCCCTTTTTCAGCACTCTTTTGTAACTGCCATAAAAAAACAAGGTATCATATTTATCCTTCATCTCCTCATGAATTTGCAGATGCGGAATCAATTTCTGTCTTATAATGGCTACACTTTCAATAGGTTCTTGTTTACCGCAGCACAGAGGAGCAGAAAAATGAAAGAAGGAGATAACCGAAAGCACACAGGACAAAGGAAGAAAAAGGCACCCCGGATGGAGATCAGACCCTGAAAATTTTGAATGATGACCTCTCAAGAAGGCCTCAATGTCGCCTCGAGAAAAGAAAAGAGAAAAAGTGCACCATTAATTGTGAAAGCGCTCCCGAATCCTTGTAAAAGAGTGCCAGACTCACTCCTGTGCAAATTGTATGCATTAGTTGGGAAGGGGATAAGTTAGAATGGTGGGAAATAGGAAAATAGAGCCTATGCTATTGGCTAGCCATGTAAAAATTGGGGATGACCGCCCAAAAAGTAGGGCATGAATATAAAGTTCAAAAGTGAATGAGAAGATGATTCTTGTGTGTGGCCAAAGCTTCTTCTTCTTCTTCTCTTGCTTCTTGTCTTCTTGCTTGTGCTTGAGTGAGGGATCGTGGAGAAGAAGCTCCCCATCTTCTCTCTTCATCTTCTCTTATTCTCTTCTCTTCTCTTCTCTTGCGCGGCTATGGATGATGAAGCTAGATAGAGAGGGCTTGAGCTTGCTACAAGGATCGTGGAACTACCAGAGTGCAAGAGAGAGGAGGGAACTCAATTGAGCATCACGGTAAGCTCACTACACCTGTAAGGTAGGCATTGCGCATTGGCTATGTGAGAGGTAGCCATGGCCGCTCGGCTTGAAATTCTTGACCAATAAGCGGTCCCTAGGTCTTGGGGTAGAGCTCCATAGCTCCCCTCCATTTTGGTTCCATTGTCGGGACCAACGGAATCAAGCCTTGAGTGCCACAGTGATTCCAGGTATTGCTTGACATTTCCTTGTATTGTTTTGCACATATTTGGAAGGCACGGGATGATTTCATGGAGTAGCCATAGACCAGATTTCACAAGTTGACCAACCAACCCTGAAGTAGAATAGAGAACGCAACATGGACTTTTAGTAAGACCTTAGATAAGCCAGAACCTACGCTTAGAGCCATATCAGGCTACAAACGTGAGGGGAAGAGTGGAGGTTGCATTGAGCATTGCATGCTTTGGCACCTCACTTTTTATTTCATCACCAAGGGTGCACTACAAGAAAAAAAAAAGCATGTTTTCGCACTGAGCACTAGAAATCACGAAGGACAACTTGTGAATAAGAATGACAACTACTTTCAATAACAAGGAACTCATCAAGAGATATAATAACATCAAGGAACCCACTATTAGGAGAAGATCCCAAAACATAGTTGGGTGCCTGAGAGCCCCATCAGTAAGACCCTAAGAGAACATGCAGATCCAAAAGGCGACAACATAGAGGATTGGACGCTGCTGGAGCTACTCAAATTGATCGACGACCTTGTGGAGTTGGAAGTGAGAGTAATGTCAGGATCACGAGGCAGACAAGGAGAGGGCTGACTAGACTTGGGAGAATTCCCAGCCTTAGTGCAGGAATTAGTCAATGAGTAGGACTTATTGACTAGGACTGTAGTTCAGGGTAGACCAGTAGAGGAAGTGGTAGTAAACCTAGAAGAGGAAAGAAAGGAGATTAGAAAGGCGTTAGAGAGCATAATTGCCTATAACCACGAGCAAAAGGCTAGAAAACTCCAACAAGATGTAGACATGTACGAGGCGCTAGCCTTGGCTGGTGCAGCCAAAGCAGGGCCAAATGCAGAGAGAGAACGAGTAGCAGAGGCTGACTTATTGTTGAGTGAACTCGTAGCCAAGCGGCTCATGGACAATATGTCCATTGAGCAGAGCACAATAGCCTTAGCCACAGCATTACTCTCGGGATTAGGGGTCACGCAAGGGGCAAAGGGGCAATCTAAAATCCCTATTGTAGCAAAGCAGCTAGAAAAGTATGAACCTAGCAATGACCCATATAGCTTCGTAGAGCAATTTGAACAAGTTTGTGAAGCAAACGTTCTCACGAACCTTGCACAACGCTCTCAAGCTTTCGGTCTATGCTTAGGTGATAAGGGGAGAATTTGGTACACTAGTCTAGATACAGCTGAGTGCACAAACTTTTCCCATATTAAGGACCTCTTTATCAAGAGATTCTCTGAGGCAAGGTACTCTGACAATCTCATCATCCAGTTGATGAATGCTAGTCAGAGGGAAAAGGAAGACATAAGGGACTATGCCACTCATGTGCGTAGCCTCTTCAAGAGGATCCCTGCCAATGAGCAACCTAACGAGAAGGCTGTGTCTACCGTGTTTATAAATGGAAGTCGAAGAAAGGAGCTCTACAAGGATTTGGCTAGTAACTCCACTCTACACCGAGACGTGTTAGCTAGAGTCTTTGAAGTGGCAATAAGGGTGGACGATCAGATTAGGGAGTGAAGCATGAGGAACACCAGTCGGGACAATACAAGCCAGCGAGCTCCAGAGCGGTCAACAATTTCAGGAGAGA
This sequence comes from Lygodium microphyllum, assembly GCF_053477565.2. Classification (NCBI taxonomy): domain Eukaryota; kingdom Viridiplantae; phylum Streptophyta; class Polypodiopsida; order Schizaeales; family Lygodiaceae; genus Lygodium; species Lygodium microphyllum. The sequence goes on from NC_141158.1 coordinate 76,659,289, forward strand.
GAGAGAGAACTCTAGCATACAGGAGAAGGGAAAGACTGTTGACCAAGGCCAGGAGCTGGCTGAGGTAAGAATGGAGCTTGCACGATTGCAAGAACAAATGAGGAAGCCTGTGCAGTGTATACACTATGGCGGTAACCACCTCCCAGCCGAGTGCCAAGATCCTAGATCTAGGCCATGCTTGAATTGCGGTAGGTTGGGTCATGACGCATTACATTGCAGATTGCCAAGGAGATTCCCATATGCGCAGCAATACAACCCTCCCTACTTAGGCAATAGGCCACCTAACCTCTCTGGCAGGGGAGCCCAGTTGGTGCTTCTAGCACCAAATGACTCAAGACTAGGCTAGAGATGAACCCAACACGCATACCCAGACCACCAGGGCCCCATGTAACCCATCCACCGAGTGACGCTCTCGTTCACTATGTGGAAGAATCTAGTTAAGAAGAGACCTACGTGAATCCATACATATCTTATGATGAGGAAGGCAATCCTGTCCTAATGGACTATCGACCAGTATTGGCAATGGTGCTAGGTAGAGGAAGAGGCAGAGGCTTTGGAGGACCAAGCTAAGATCCAATATCATGCTAGACTTGCGGTCATCCAGGCCATATTTTATCACGCTACCCGGAAAGGGAACAAGAAAACAAGGACAAAGCTGACCTTCGATGCACTGAGTGTGGAATCACACACCTATTTCCTGAGTGTCCTAGATGAAAGCCATCAACTAGTTCTGCCAACATGCCCTCAGTACCCTTGGGTTTGTTTGGTGTGGAGACCTTTGGCAGTGAGGATAGGCCCATCCCACTACATGTCATGATGCGAGCATAGACAAAACAAACAGGCATCTCATTGCCTGGTCCAAGTAACCTGGATGCAGCCTCATTGGGAAAGAGAAGTTGGAGGAGAAGGAGAAAGAGAACAGACACAAAGATTACCCTTAAGATTGAGGAATCTACAATGCTAGTGATGGGAAAGAGAGTCACTGATGCAGAGGCAGAGACCTTAGCACCTAAGTCAGTAGAACTAGGGAGTGCCAAGGTAGGGGAATACCCCCACCCGAGACGGCAACTCGAGGCTATAGTCAAAGTCAAGGAGTGGGTCAAGGACACCTAGGAACACCTTAAGGATGTAGAGCCCATACTGGAAGTGTAATATTTCCGCACACTCCGTATCGTAAATATTAACTGTCAGCACGCGGTGTAAACCCTGTGCAAAGGTATTCCCTACTTCGCAAGTTATTAGTAACTTAAACCATACCATTCACGAGGTCTCCACATCGATAATTAAAAGCCGGGGTTGAAGACCGTATAACCGCGAGGGAACGACCGCTTGGGAAGGGCAATAGGATAAATTAAGGCAAATCTTTTTTACTATTATCCCTTCCCCCAGCCGATGCATGGCTGGAGGAGAGGGAGTGTGGAGGGGGGATGGCCAAGTGAGGGACTGCATGAGGGGAGTCCTCCACGTGTGTGGAGGCCCTCTTCCCCACCCCCATGCCTATATAAACACCCCCCATCAAGGGAGGAGCTGTGGGAGGTCAGAGCAAGGGCGGGCTGTGAGAGGGAGGGAAAACGTGGGAGAAGGCCGCCGTGTAGGGAGTCGCCAGCTGCCGCCATGCAGGAAGGCGCCAGCGCCACCTCAGTCCGCCGCCATCCCCGCCCTCTTCACGACAAAAACCCCCCTCCTCGTCATCGCTGCAGTCAACCAGAAGCTTCTTAGAAGCTTCTTCAAGAAGCTTCTAAGGGGGCTTCTTAAGCCCCCTTTTCCACGAGATCCCCATAAAGCCCATTCATACCCCCCCTCCCCCCCCGAGATTTGAAGAGAAGAAAGTGATGAGCCTTCTCACCAATCACCCAATAAGTCCATCCGAGACTTTGAGGAAGAGGAGGCTACAAGGACCCCTTCCCACCAGTCATCCATGGGCCGGGATTTTGAAGAATAAGAGAGGAAGCCCATAAAGACCCCTCCCACTAATCACTTACAAGGCCGGTCCTTGGATTTTAGGGAAGGAGAAGAAGAACTCTAAAGTCTCCATTCTTGCAAGGCCCATTCGCAAGAGCCCTTTTCCACGAACATCATCGTAAGGCCCACAAAATCCTTCCTACACTCGGAATTTCAAGGTGGATTAAAGTTCTCAAACCTCCATTGTCCAAAGGACCTCATAAGAACCCTAAAGCCTTCCCAAGTCAAATTCCGCAAGTCGGAACTTCGGTCAAGGAAGCCATATCTCAAAGGAAATTGCGCATACAAGGGAGACGGACCAAGGTCATAAAAACTGCAAGCCAAGGCAAAAAGTTGAAATCCACAAAGGCTAACTGGAGATCGAATTCGCGATGGCCTCTAGAAAGATCACAAGGTGCGATGCGGGAGGTTCACCCCGAGCATACGTGGATATTTCCCGGAGTCCGCAAGTCCAGGTTTTATCTATTTGGATTCCACACAAAAGTATTGAAATTATTTACGATAACTTCACGAATTAGGAAGCACTCATGCATGTTCGAATTCAACTAGTCAAGTTAAATGCAATTGGGACATGAATTGGCTATTTGAACATTTATTAGAAAATAGCCTAAGATATGAAAAATTGATCATTGGTACGTTCAAAAGAATGGGTGAAAAGAGCATAAGGTGTCTATGCATTTGTAGGACCTTATCAGCAAGTTTCCTTTTTGTGTATTCAAAAGTGACGAGCCTAGGACAACTATTGCCTCATTTCAAGGTTGAAATTATTGAGGTACACCTTTTTACTAGGCATGGAAAGATTAATGGCATGTCACCTTTTTAGATAAATCCTCCCTGTAATGATTCATGAGGGAAAGTTAACACCCATAAGACGTTATTCGAAAAGGAATAGAAGGCACGAAAATGATCTATGGACTCGCAAGTGGCATGATTATTTGATGCAAGTCCTAGTAGGACCTAGGAAAGTTAGTGTTCAGATTAACAGGCATTATTTTTACTTTGCCAAGGAAGGATAGGGTTATTGTGAACCATGTGATGCATAGAGGCAATAAATCGCATGTTTACGCGTATTGGTGTAGTTGTAACTATTGTTCGCCATTAGATTTAGTTTATTACCTTGAGGAAAGGATCATCCTTGACGCAAGACAAGTTTATTGAGTTGACTAAGTAACCTAAACCACAAGGGACTCATATGGGCATGATTGAGTCGATATGATAAGTATCCCAAGTGTTAACTAGGGTTAGTGCAATAATAATTTGACCTAGTATTACACTGGTTGCCAAGACAAAACCCGCGAATCTAAAGATCTTACCCACGTTCATGAAATGTCGAATCAATTGGATTTTCATACATGAAATGATCTAAGGTTTTATCCTAAGGATCATTCGTTCAAAGTGATGAAACTCCGACAGAGTTGCTTATCTTTAGTACCATGGGCCAATATAATTAGGAATGGATTGGGTACGAAGATACCCTAAACCCTGCTACTCGGCTAGAGGTAATTCCGTGGCCGGAGGACGCCATTCAGTGGGTGGAATGATCCCATGGAATGATGCAACGCATGTGCAAAAAGGATGCAACATCGTATAGACTTGAGATTTGTCCACAAGAGAGTTTTTGTCATCTCTCGAATCGAGGTTGGCAAGTTATTGAAAGAATTTAACTTACAAGAGGATGAGTAATCATCCTGTTACTCACTTTTCTTGGGGGATAACTGCCAAGGAAAAGGAAAGGTCAGGTTTTTGCCTTGAAGCAAATGACCAGAGAATAAACTAAAGCGACATGGTCGCTGGATCCTGCCACAACAAAACCTAAAGTATTGGTAGGGTATGACCCTAACCCAAGAATGATAGGAATCTTGCCAAGTTGCAATTGATTCCGGATCGAATGCGGGTTGCATTCGGAGAAAAGGAGTCACTCCTTAACAGTTTGCCAGTTAAACGACCATTGAAATTGATTGTGCTTGTAACAGTTTAGAAAGGACTGTTTGCATTGTTTGCTCAATGAACTAAAGGATGAAAAGATATCTAAATACTTCAGGTTGAAGCCTGAAGGGAGAGGCAGCTTCAGTTACCCCCGACTGCCTGCCTGACCCTAACCAAGGGGGTTGTTAACCGCGCCGGGAACGTGGACCGAACCTGCCGTGAGAGGTCTCTCCGTTGAGTTCTGCTTGGAGCAGGAGGACGCTTGGATGCCAGGGGGGGCTCTGGCTGTAAATCCCTCGCCTTCTGGGCCCTGCACAAGAGGCTAACGTGACTCGGGATTGGATCTCGAGGCTCGCATACTAGTCTATGGGCGGAAGCTTGGATTAGTGATCCTTGGTGGATTACTGGATAGCCTTCGGGCGGATTATGAATACGCCTACGGGCGGGAACTCCTTGTATTTCAAAGATAAAAGGATAAAATGATAATAAAGGAGTTGTTTGGCACTGTTTTCTTTATGTCCTGTGATAAGATTACGTGAAGGAACGAGTGCATAACAGGGTTAATCAAAGGAGCTGTTTGTATATGTCAAACTAATGTGGTAGGTAATTACATAACTAAAACAAACCGAGGAAAGTGCGGAGGATGGACCATGGGTCCGTCCTATGGATGGGTGGTCCCGGTTAGCCGGGAACTTTTCTCAAAGTCTTCGACGAACAGAAGGATGATCAACATCACCGAAACAAGTAACGAGAACGATGACTTAGAATTAACTAGTACCCGATTCACATTGTTTTAGGGGAACGGAATGGGACTATGCCTTATGGCAGAGAGGTCGGCCTTGCATCCCGCTCGTTTCCCATTCTCCTTGAACCAAGTGCAGCGTGAATCCGCTTCAGACCGGGTGCTTCTGCGTAAAGTAGTTCGCTCGGGTCTGACGCTAGTTGTTGCTAGATAATGACCAAACAGGAAAACCCAAATTCAGGTCGATCCTAAGTGGGAACGGCCAGGATACTTCCGCTACGTGGCAGACGCGGGAAGACCTAGAACGCAAGTCCCGTAACATTCCATGGGAGTGCCGGGCGGAGCTTTCTAGACATCCTTCCCGATGGACTGCTAAGACGTGTCCGGGATGATTCTAGCGGACACGTTACAGTTGGTATCAGAGCAAACCAACAAAGGACTTGTTTTTAGGAAATTTTAATAAGAGGAAGTAAAGCAAATGTTGTGTCCCAAACATTTCCTTACTTTGAATGCTGTCTTGCAGAATTACGAAGCATGGAACAAGTTCTTAGTGTTCCGAGTCATGTTTATGACCGCGATGCATTCCACAAATTATCGACAAAGGGTTGAGATGAAGAACATCTTAGACCGTATTTACAATCCATCACCTGTGTACGTGGAATGGAGATGGATGGGTGTTACAGGGATCTATTACATAACTGCCTATCAACCTGCGTACCTTCAAATTAACTTGAAGAGAATCAAGTGGATGGAGGATTTGAAGATCGTAAAGCTGTTCGTCTTTATTGAGGCTCATGCAAACGCGACCCTACAGGTCGGAGGTCGAAGGGTTAACCAGAATAAGTATGTGTACGGGGAAGTGATTCAAAGAATCCCTGCCGACCGAATCAAGGTTTTGGGGCGTCGTGAGAAGAATGGATATCGAAGGAAGAGATACCCTAATCTTCCAATGAACTACCGATTCCTGAAGATCAATGACCCCAATCCGTACTACTACTCAGTTCTTGTAGCTGAATGCAATAATATCCTATTCTCTTCAAATTAATGTATTAACTTGTTCCATCGCCCCAAGAAATAACTGTACCTCGAAAGGGCCATGTTGATATGAATGGAATAAAACTTTTTTCCGATTGTCTTGACTGTGAATATTGATAAAAGTAGTAAAGTGAATTGGTCACTTGGCTGAAGGAATACGGGGACGTAGTTCTGAAGAGTTAACAAAACTCCCGCTTTAAAGAGAAGTAGATCATGAGATCAAGCTAGTAATAGGAGTTGCGCCAATTGCGAAGAGACCCTATAGAATGTCTATATCGGAAGCTATTGAGTTGAAGGAACAACTCAAGCAACTGTTAAATCAAGGCTACATCCGGCCTAGCAATTCACCATGGGGAGCTCCAGTCCTATTCCAGAAGAAGAAAGATGGGACACTTCGACTATGTATTGATTACCGTGGGTTGAATCAATCAACAGTCAAGAACAAGTACCCTATTCCTAGAATAGATGAGCTTCTTGATCGCCTTCAAGGTGCAAAGATCTTCTCCAAAATTGATCTCAGGTCAGGCTACTATCAAATCAGGATCAAGGATGAGGATATTCCAAAAACGGCCTTCAATACAACATATGGGCACTTTGAATTCTTGGCTATGTCATTCGGCCTTACAAATACACCTGCCACCTTCAATAGATTAATGCAGGATAATTTTAGACCATATTTTGATGATTTCGTGCTTGTCTTCTTCGACGACATTTTAGTCTATTCTAAACAGGAAGAAGATCATGAACCTCAACTACGGATTGTGTTGGAGACAATGAGGTCTCATAAGTTGTATGCAAAAATGAAGAAGTGTGCATTCTTCAAACGTCAGATTGAATATCTAGGATTCATAGTATCATCAGAAGGAATATCAGTAGATCCAGCCAAAGTCAGAGATGTGCTTGAATGGCCAATACCAGTATCTGTCAAAGAGATACGTAGTTTTCTTGGATCGACAAGATGGTAAAGGGTCTTCATCAAAAACTATGCCTTGATTGCAGCACCTTTGACAAAATTATTGAAGAAGCAAACACCCATTGCATGGTCAACTGCCGAACAAACTAGCTTTGATAGGTTGAAGCAAAGTTTGGTATCAGCACCTATTCTAAAACTTCCTGAATAAGGAGTTCGAGGTAGTAACTGTTGCCAGCATTCTTGCCTTGGGATGTGTTCTTATACAGGAAGGTCATCCACTAACATATTCTTCAAGGAAATTGAAGAGTCACGAAAAGAATTATGCCACTCATGATCTGGAGTTATTAGCTGTCATCCATGCTCTAAAGCTTTGGAGACACTACCTGTTGGGTAACAAGTTTACTCTAGTAACAGATCATAAGAGTCTCAAATGGATTTTTACCCATAACGAGCTCAACATGAGGCAACGTCGATGGATTGAAGTATTGGAGGAATATGATTTTGAAATCAAGTATCGACCGGGGAAAGAGAATGTGGTTGCCGATGCACTTAGTCGCAAGGCATTCCTAAATTCCCTAATCTTGCAGACTCCATCAACGGCCAGATCTCTGGCTACAAAGGTATCTATGCCAAGCAACCCTATACTCGAATTGGCTAGAGAGGAAGCATGCCATGACTTAGCCTACCAAGCAATGATAAAAGAAATATCTACCAAGGATCAGAATTTGAAGCTACAGGCTAAGTATCATGAATTCTCTGTCAATAATGGACATGTCTACTATAGAATGAGAGCATGTGTACGAGCAAGCCAGTTATTTAAATAGAAGATATTGTGCGAAGCTTATGATTTCACTCTATCGGGACATCAAAACTGCGAAGGATAGACAGAAGGCATACACGAAATTGAAGTGTCAAGATAGAATATTTGAGGAAGGAGACATGGTCTTCATTCACGTATGCCCAAAGAAGAGTTCTCTATCCTTAGGAGATTGCAGGAAGCTAAGTCCAAGGTATTGTGGAATATACAAGATCCTCAAGTGCTTAAGACCTAATGTTTATAGACTGCAATTCCCTAAAAACCTAAAGGTTCATAATGTATTCCTTAACAGTCTATTGAAGAATAAAGTATGTACCTAGCCCAAATCATGTACTTGATGACCAACAAATTGTAATGCCTAGTCAAGGAGTCCTTGAACTAAGACCGGAAAAGATTTTAGATGTCAGGGAAAGACAGTTGAGATCTAGAACCTTGAGAGAATGCCTCGTCGAGTGGAAAGATTATCCCGAAGAGGGTACTACCTGGATGGATGAAAGCTCTCTCAATCTTCAATATCCCCAGTTTATCTCGAGATGAGGACATCTTGATTCTTCTAAGGGGGAGAGAATGTAATATTTCCGCACACTCCGTACCGTAAATATTAACTGTCAGCACGCGGTGTAAACCCTGTGCAAAGGTATTCCCTACTTCGCAAGTTATTAGTAACTTAAACCATACCATTCACGAGGTCTCCACGTCGATAATTAAAAGACGGGGTTGAAGACCGTATAACCACGAGGGAACGACCGCTTGGGAAGGGCAATAGGATAAATTAAGGCAAATTTTTTTTACTATTATCCCTTCCCCCAGCCGATGCATGGCTGGAGGAGAGGGAGTGTGGAGGGGGGATGGCCAAGTGAGGGACTGCATGAGGGGAGTCCTCCACGTGTGTGGAGGCCCTCTTCCCCACCCCCATGCCTATATAAACACCCCCCATCAAGGGAGGAGCTGTGGGAGGTCAGAGCAAGGGCGGGCTGTGAGAGGGAGGGAAAACGTGGGAGAAGGCCGCCGTGTAGGGAGTCGCTAGCTGCCGCCGTGCAGGAAGGCGCCAGCGCCACCTCAGTCCGCCGCCATCCCCGCCCTCTTCACGACAAAAACCCCCCTCCTCGTCATCGCTGCAGTCAACCAGAAGCTTCTTAGAAGCTTCTTCAAGAAGCTTCTAAGGGGGCTTCTTAAGCCCCCTTTTCCACGAGATCCCCATAAAGCCCATTCATACCCCGCCCCCCCCCCCCCCCCCCCCCCGGGATTTGAAGAGAAGAAAGTGACAAGCCTTCTCACCAATCACCCAATAAGTCCATCCGAGACTTTGAGGAAGAGGAGGCTACAAGGACCCCTTCCCACCAGTCATCCATGGGCCGGGATTTTGAAGAATAAGAGAGGAAGCCCATAAAGACCCCTCCCACTAATCACTTACAAGGCCGGTCCTTGGATTTTAGGGAAGGAGAAGAAGAACTCTAAAGTCTCCATTCTTGCAAGGCCCATTCGCAAGAGCCCTTTTCCGCGAACATCATCGTAAGGCCCACAAAATCCTTCCTACACTCGGAATTTCAAGGTGGATTAAAGTTCTCAAACCTCCATTGTCCAAAGGACCTCATAAGAACCCTAAAGCCTTACCAAGTCAAATTCCGCAAGTCGGAACTTCGGTCAAGGAAGCCATATCTCAAAGGAAATTGCGCATACAAGGGAGACGGACCAAGGTCATAAAAACTGCAAGCCAAGGCAAAAAGTTGAAATCCACAAAGGCTAACTGGAGATCGAATTCGCGATGGCCTCTAGAAAGATCACAAGGTGCGATGCGGGAGGTTCACCCCGAGCATACATGGATATTTCCCGGAGTCCGCAAGTCCAGGTTTTATCTATTTGGATTCCACACAAAAGTATTGAAATTATTTACGATAACTTCACGAATTAGGAAGCACTCATGCATGTTCAAATTCAACTAGTCAAGTTAAATGCAATTGGGACATGAATTGGCTATTTGAACATTTATTAGAAAATAGCCTAAGATATGAAAAATTGATCATTGGTACGTTCAAAAGAATGGGTGAAAAGAGCATAAGGTGTCTATGCATTTGTAGGACCTTATCAGCAAGTTTCCTTTTTGTGTATTCAAAAGTGACGAGCCTAGGACAACTATTGCCTCATTTCAAGGTTGAAATTATTGAGGTACACCTTTTTACTAGGCATGGAAAGATTAATGGCATGTCACCTTTTTAGATAAATCCTCCCTGTAATGATTCATGAGGGAAAGTTAACACCCATAAGACGTTATTCGAAAAGGAATAGAAGGCACGAAAACGATCTATGGACTCGCAAGTGGCATGATTATTTGATGCAAGTCCTAGTAGGACCTAGGAAAGTTAGTGTTCAGATTAACAGGCATTATTTTTACTTTGCCAAGGAAGGATAGGGTTATCGTGAACCATGTGATGCATAGAGGCAATAAATCGCATGTTTACGCGTATTGGTGTAGTTGTAACTATTGTTCGCCATTAGATTTAGTTTATTACCTTGAGGAAAGGATCATCCTTGACGCAAGACAAGTTTATTGAGTTGACTAAGTAACCTAAACCACAAGGGACTCATATGGGCATGATTGAGTCGATATGATAAGTATCCCAAGTGTTAACTAGGGTTAGTGCAATAATAATTCGACCTAGTATTACACTGGTTGCCAAGACAAAACCCGCGAATCTAAAGATCTTACCCACGTTCATGAAATGTCGAATCAATTGGATTTTCATACATGAAATGATCTAAGGTTTTATCCTAAGGATCATTCGTTCAAAGTGATGAAACTCCGACGGAGTTGCTTATCTTTAGTACCATGGGCCAATATAATTAGGAATGGATTGGGTAAGAAGATACCCTAAACCCTGCTACTCGGCTAGAGGTAATTCCGTGGTCGGAGGACGCCATTCAGTGGGTGGAATGATCCCATGGAATGATGCAACGCATGTGCAAAAAGGATGCAACATCGTATAGACTTGAGATTTGTCCACAAGAGAGTTTTTGTCATCTCTCGAATCGAGGTTGGCAAGTTATTGAAAGAATTTAACTTACAAGAGGATGAGTAATCATCCTGTTACTCACTTTTCTTGGGGGATAACTGCCAAGGAAAAGGAAAGGTTAGGTGTTTGCCTTGAAGCAAATGACCAGACAATAAACTAAAGCGACATGGTCGCTGGATCCTGCCACAACAAAACCTAAAGTATTGGTAGGGTATGACCCTAACCCAAGAATGATAGGAATCTTGCCAAGTTGCAATTGATTCCGGATCGAATGCGGGTTGCATTCGGAGAAAAGGAGTCACTACTTAACAGTTTGCCAGTTAAACGACCATTGAAATTGATTGTGCTTGTAACAGTTTAGAAAGGACTGTTTGCATTGTTTGCTCAATGAACTAAAGGATGAAAAGATATCTAAATACTTCAGGTTGAAGCCTCAAGGGAGAGGCAGCTTCAGTTACCCCCGACTGCCTGCCTGACCCTAACCAAGGGGGTTGTTAACCGCGCCGGGAACGTGGACCGAACCCGCCGTGAGAGGTCTCTCCGTTGAGTTCTGCTTGGAGCAGGAGGACGCTTGGGTGCCAGGGGGGCTCTGGCTGTAAATCCCTCGCCTTCCGGGCCCTGCACAAGAGGCTAACGTGACTCGGGATTGAATCTCAAGGCCCGCATACTAGTCTACGGGCGGAAGCTTGGATTAGTGATCCCTGGTGGATTACTGGATAGCCTTCGGGCGGATTATGAATACGCCTACGGGCGGGAACTCCTTGTATTTCAAAGATAAAAGGATAAAATGATAATAAAGGAGTTGTTTGGCACTATTTTCTTTATGTCCTGTGATAAGATTACGTGAAGGAACCAGTGCATAACAGGGTTAATCAAAGGAGCTGTTTGTATATGTCAAACTAATGTGGTAGGTAATTACATAACTAAAACAAATCGAGGAAAGTGCGGAGGATGGACCATGGGTCCGTCCTACGGATGGGTGGTCCCGGTTAGCCGGGAACTTTTCTCAAAGTCTTCGACGAACAGAAGGATGATCAACATCACCGAAACAAGTAACGAGAACGATGACTTAGAATTAACTAGTACCCGATTCACATTGTTTTAGGGGAACGGAATGGGACTATGCCTTATGGCAGAGAGGTCGAGCCTTGCATCCCTCTCGTTTCCCATTCTCCTTGAACCAAGTGCAGCGTGAATCCGCTTCAGACCGGGCGCTTCTGCGTAAAGTAGTTCGCTCGGGTCTGACGCTAGTTATTGCTAGATAATGACCAAACAAGAAAACCCAAATTCAGGTCGATCCTAAGTGGGAACGGCTAGGATACTTCCGCTACGTGGCAGACGCGGGAAGACCTAGAACGCAAGTCCCGTAACATTCCATGGGAGTGCCGGGCGGAGCTTTCTAGACATCCTTCCCGATGGACTGCTAAGACGTGTCCGGGATGATTCTAGCGGACACGTTACAGGAAGACCAAATTGAAGACCTCTCCAGTGTGGGTACACCCGTTTCACCATCGCGAACTCAATCGAGGAACAAACCCACACAACATGAAATGCCACAGAGGCAAGACTAGGAAGAAGCATGTTAGCAAGCTAACCAAGACATATGGCCAAAGAGTGCTAACCAAGGAGGAAGGCAACCAGACTACATTCTCTTTTCCAGGCCAATACCTAATCTCAAAGTAATATTCTTGGAGAACCTCAATCTAGTGACCTTGCCTCATATTGAGGTCAAGCTAGGTGAAGATCCATTTAAGGCTCTTATGGTCTATGACCAAAGATAACTTGTTACCAAGCAAATAGTTTCGCCATAGTTTGAGAGCTTGAATAACTACAAATAGCTCTAGGTCATGGGTAGCATAATTCCTTTCATGGGTTTTTAGCTTCCTCAAAGAATATGCTATAGGATGACCTTGCATTAGTACATAGCCTAGTGCAAGTGAACTAGCATCTATGACAACTTCAAATTCCTTGCTCAAGTCAGAGAGCTTTAGAATCCTTGCTATCACTAAGCTATGCTTGAGCTGATAAAAACTTGATTGTTCTGTGGGTGTCCACACTATGGCAACCTGCTTTTTTAGCAAATTTTTGAGGGGTGCTACGATTAAGGCATAGTCCTTAATGAAGCTCCTAGACCAACCTGTTAATCCAAGAAATCTGCGCACTTTTTTAACAGTAGTCAGTGGAGGCCACTCTTAGACATTCTTGACCTTTGTAGGATCTATAGAGATTCATTCATTTGACACAATAAATCCAATATATTCGATCTACCTTTTGAGAAAGGTGCACTTTTTCTTCTTAGCATAGAGCTTATGAGTTCTCATGGTCTCAAGGACGATGTGAACTTGGGATTCATGATCCTCCTTTTCCTTGGAATAAATCAAGGTATCATCAAAGAACACAAGCACAAAATCAAAGATATGATCTAAAAATGTCCTCCTTTTCCTTGGAATAAACCAAGGTATGATCAAAGAACACAAGCACAAAATCAAAGATATGAACTTGGGATTCATGATCCTCCTTTTCCTTGGAATAAACCAAGGTATCATCAAAGAACACAAGCACAAAATCATCAAGATATGATCTAAAAATGTCTTGCATTAGCCTATTAAAGGTGGCAGGGGCATTAGTCAATCGAAAAGACATTACTGTGAATTCAAAATGACCATATCTGGTGTTGAATGCTTTCTTAGGACTATCCTCTTCTTTGACGTGGATCTGGTAGTGTCCTAACCTCAAATCAATCTTGGAAAAGATTTTTTCTCCCTGCAATCGATCAAGTAACTTGTCTATCCTTGGGATAGGATATTTATTCTCGATGGTTACTTGGTTCAGGTCTCTATAATTGATGCAAAGGCGAAGTGTACCATCCTTCTTCTTTTGGAACAAGATTGGAGCCCCCAAGAAAAACTTCTGGGGTGTATGTATCCTTGGTCCAATAGTTGTTTGAGTTGTTCCTTTGACTCAATAGCTTCATGAATGGACATCTTGTAAGGCATTTTTGGAACTGGTGCAGCTCTTGGTATTAGCTTAATTTCATGATCCACTTCCCTAGGTGGTGGCAATTCAATCAACTCTTCTGGGAACACGTCCCCATACTCTTTTAGTCAAGATGGTTCTTCATTGGTGTCCTCTACATGTTCCGATTTGTTTAGCTTGATCAGGTAGATGGGTAATCCTTTCCTTATTCCTTGAACTATTTGTGTTGCCTTAGCTAGCTGGATCTTTGGTTTACCTACTTCTCCTTGTGTTGTTACCTGCTCACCTTTAGGATTACAAAAGGAGACTTGTCATTTCCCACAATGAATGTGAGCATCATTGGGGATTAGCCAACCCATCCCAAGTAGGAACTCATGGACTCCTAAATTCATTACCCTGAACTTAACAGATGTCGGCTTGTTTTTTAGTAGGAATTCCGTCTTAGTAGTTTGTTTAGTGCAAGTGATTTCTTGCCCATTTTCTAGTTCGACAAGCAAAGTAGGTGCAGCTATAGTGGCTATCCCTAACCTTCTTGCACAAATTGTTGAATTGAAAGAGTGAGTGCTGCCACAGTCAATCAAGGTTTCAAATTTCTTACATTGGTAATCTGATGGTGTTTGGATCATTGAGAATTGGCAGTTTGGCCCCTTTTTATGGATAGTGGCATGAACAAATGCCCTCTCAATCTCAACTTCCATGGACAGGTTTTCCTCTTCATTGATTCCCTTAGTAGAGATATTGGAAGTTTTTGCCCTTCCCATTATTGCACGACCACGGCCACCAGTAGCTCTGACTTGGCCACTGAATTTTCCTTGGTGACGATCTCCGTCAAGTTTGGGACATTCCCTTTTGAAGTGTCCGGACTCATTACAATGAAAACATCGTAGGCTTTGATCACTTTGTTGAGTGGGGACAAAGTCACTGATTGCATTTGCCATTGGCTTCTTCCGTTGACCTTGACTTTTTCCTTGTGCCCTTTTGAATTAAGCTTTCAACATTCATGGATTCTGGTCTTTGTGAGACCAAGATCTATTATTTTTAGGCTTCGGCTAGACTTCTTGGGCAATGGGTCCCGCTCTTATCAATGCATCTTGCAAATCCAAAGGATGCATTGATTTCAATCGAGTGTTCATTGGTGGGTTCAGCCCATCACAGAACTTCGAAACTTGTTGGGGAATGCTCATGGTTGGAGCGTATTTCAACAAGGAGACAAATCTCAAGTAGTACACCTCCAGAGACATGCCCAACTGTTTCAACTTGAAGAACCCATTCATCTTCTGAGTTCTGTATGCGGGTGGCATGTATCTTCCTTGCACTACTTCCTTTAGTTTATCCCAAGTTATTGTGCTTTTAGAGACTGCTTGGTCCTTACACCATTGCTTCCACTAGAGTCTAGCCTCGCTGGTAGGCAATCATAGCCTGGTTTAGAGGTGTTGTTCCCGCTGCACTAAAGTAATCCTCCATCAATTCAATCGAGAATTCGGCATTAGCTTCAACAAACTTCCCTTTTCTGTCGAATTCTAATGGTTTAATCTATTTGAGAAGAAACTTCTTCTCTTGTGCCTCTGCTGGGCTTAGTGCAAAAACAAGACTCTGCTTTTGTGCTTGGGGTTGTATTTGGTTTTCAATTTCAAACCTTCACGTTAAGTTTGCATTTACACATCTCTTCACAACTTATCTCGATGCACAATTTATTTTTCATCGACACTATATAACAACTCAATGAACATAAAATTCTTATTTATTCATAAAGAAGTGTAAGCCTCATGTACAATTATTCAAAAATCGATGGACATTGGCTATGGTGCCTTTCTTTTCAGGAGATACATCAACGCTAGGTTAATAATTCCCTATTGGATTTAGCTACAGGGATAGAATAGTAGCATGGATTTGGGAAATGGATTCTTAGGAAGCGGTAAGTCATGGAAAGTTTAGAAAATCCCCGTTTTTGATAACTATGACGTTCCTTTCGGCCCATTACTTTAATTTTATTTGTTGGCAAGACTTTGACCACATCATCATAGATGTAGTGATTCTGTTCTACTTGTCGACATCCAATGTGTAGGATGGAATTTACACAAGCCTCATTGAAGATGAATAACATGATAATCTTCAAGTCTTCAAACCATTTTAGCCTCTTCAAGTTTTTTTGAAGATAGGCGAGTCGGTTGGCATCTATATAATAGTATCCCATGCTCCAAGTCCAACACCTTTCCACATACAATGATGAAGGGTTGTAGATTCAATCCAGGATCCCCATAATATCGGATCTTCGGAGATACCTTGAAGAGTTCATAGCCATCATGAACATGATATGAAATACGAGGAACTTGCTCCATGCCTCGTAAGTTTGGAAGTGGCAACAATCCCTAAATGATTAACAGAAAAAAAAATTCTAGTAAAAAACATCACTTCCCTCTTCTCAATTTATTCCTATCCGAATTGTTTTATTCATTGGTTTCGACTTTGATACCAACTGCTATCCAAGCATGTTTTAGTGGTCTATCAAGAAACAAATCTAAGTGTCGCTACCCGGCACTCCCATGGAATGTTCCAGGGTTTCTCGCCTAGGGCTTCCCAAGTCTGCCTCACAATGGAATGTTCGCGACCAAACCAACTAGGATCGACCTAAAATTTTGGTTCCTAGGGATCAAGGTCCCCTAACGCATTCTAGCGTAGGTCTTGGACATCCTACTTCATGGAGAGATACCCAAGCCAAAGCAGACCCATGCCCCACTTGGTTCAAAGAGAATGGGAAATGAGAGGGATGCTTTGCTCAACCTCTCTGGCCATAGGGTATAGTCCCATTTCATTCCTCTAAAATGACATGAATCGGGTTCTAACCTAATATTACCTAAAATTCGAATGACTATAGAACTATGTAAGCCTGCTAGTTCTCTTGGACCACCCTTCCATAGTGTAATATTCCGCGTAAGAAACAATTTGGATAAATGGAAATTTTTTTATTCCCCCCCTTATCCCTTCAGCCGACTAACGTGCTGGAGGGGGAGGGAAATAGAAGGAGCAACTAAGCTCCTTGGTGGAGCTTTGATTGAGGGGGGGGGGGGGACATGAGTGATGACACGCAGGGAGGGAAGATCCCCCTCCCCTCCACTATTTAAACGAGGGGGGGCCGCTGGAGATGAAGGAGGCTGGAGCCATGAGAAATAGAGGAAGAAGGGTCAGAAGAGGCCGTGCCGTGCTGCGTCGTGTGGCAACCAAGAGAGAGGGAGAGAGATCAGAGGATGACTCCGTGTTAAGGGAGAGGAGTGAGAGAGCAAGCTTCCATTGCCCCCATCCTGCTCGGCTTGCTCAAAAGAGGAAGCACATCCTCCACAGCATGCTCCCCGGCCTCCAAGAACTCCCCCACCGCTTGCAGTAGTGCACCGACCTCGCCCCCATCCTGCTCGGTTCAAGGCGCCATCGCACTACTGCTGACGGCCGTGGCTCCACATGCCCAGCAAGTCAAATCCCCCCCCCCCCCCCCCCCCCCGACGGTTTCAATCCCCCCTAAGCCCCCTTGTCCCCCCCCCCCCCCCCCCCCGGGTTTAATCCCCCCTAAGCCCTTGTTTTCCCCCCACTCCTCTTAGCTCTTTAGGCTATTCGAGTCACACACATAGGCTACTTTGTCCTTAGGCTACCTTGAAGACTTTCATTCTCTTTCATTGATTCCTTCATTCACTTTTTAGACCTTTTTGTGCATGTGCTCTCTTAGCTAAGCTTTGTTTTCTTAGTTTTATCAAACAAACCGGTGTCCACACACCCCCCATGACCTAGAATCCCCCAAGACCCCCTTCCTATACTTTTCCCCCCCGTGTTTTATTCCACTAAGCCCTTTTCACCCTCATAACTCTTTTCTTTTTTTTCCCACAACTCCCTAAGTTTTCCTCGTAATCCCCCTTATTATTTCCCCCCCCCTGAACCTAAAAATCCAATTCATCATCATGGCCTCGTATGATATCCCGTAAGGGAAAAGTAGCCGTGAGAGAAAAAAAATAGGGAGGGAAGGTAGAGGGACTAAAAAGAAGAAGTGAAGGAGGAAGAGTGGGAAAAAGACAAAAGAAAGGGAAGGAAGGAGAAGACGGTGGAATTCTAGAAGAAAGAGGAAAATGCTATCTCACATTCGAACTACGATGCCACTGAAGAAAGTCCAAGGTGTAGCTGTGGGAGGGTCATCCCCCGGTATCCATGTGGATATCTCACCTCAAAGCCAAGTTTTTCTTCTTGGCTTTAATTCAGTTTTAAGTTGATCATGCAAAGAAAAATTGTTAAGGATATGATATATTTGTTCGAGTTATTTGTAACGAAGGAGTTTAGCTTATGAATGACAATGTATACAACTTAGCTTTCTTCAAATTGCATCAAGCATTATAAATTACGAGCAAGATTAGCCATTTACGATAGTAGTATATTTTAGTTAAATCCTAAGGTGTTGAAATTGTATCTTGCACCATTAGTCTTATTCCTTTCGCAACGAATCGTTGTAAATGGTTAAATTCATGAAATGTTTCTTTCGATGCTCAAATCACTAGGAAGTTATCTTTGCTAATTGCACATCTTAGCAAGGCAAATGTTGTTATTTGGCATGAGTTCATCTATAAGGAAAACGGAAGTTAAAATTAAGCTGTATCGACTAGAAAGTAAATTATCACAACGATAGCAAAACCGTGACAAGAAGATTAATGTTACCTTCTGAAAGATAACTAAACCAATCTAAACATAGAAACATTCATACCCTAAGCACTTGACTACTTTCCTTACCGTAGGGACAATAAATTCGTAAAGATAAGAAACTAGGGTTTGTCCCTAAGGTTCTTAAAAGAAGAAACCCTAGGCTAGACATACGTCAGCTTAAAGAATCTAAATAGATTATTCCATCGCAGGACTTGCGCAACAAGTATGAAATCATTTAGTCTTGTGATTGATTCACAAGGAGAAAGGGGTAAAAGAAGGATAAAAACCCTCATTAAGGACGGCAGATTCCTACACAGGTTATCTTGCAAAAAGACGTATTTTTGGATATCCTTCTAAATAAGGAAAGTTGTAAACCAGAAACTAGCATATCTAAGGCACCTTAGGGTTAACCAAGTTGGGTATGCCCTACACCAGAATGTAAGAGATCTTGCCAAGTTACAAGACACCTTGGGAACGAGTGCTGATACACTCAAAAAGGAAAGAACACTTCCTTAGCAGTTTGCCAAACAACTCGGTTGATTAACGGAAATGTTTGTGCTTGCTAGAGATTTTAGAGCTCTGTTTGAAATATGAATTACAAATTAAATGAGTACCTATACTTCAGGTTAAAGGCCTGAAGGGAGAGGCAGCTTGAGTTACCCCCGACTACCTGCCTGACCCTAACCAAGGGGGTTGTTGACCGCGCCGAGAACGTGGACCTAAGCCGCCGTGAGAGGTCTCTCCGTTGAGTTCTACTTGGAGCAGGAGGACGCTTGGGTGCCAGGGGGGGCTCTGGCCATAAATCCCTCGCCTTCCGGGTCCTGCACAAGAGGCTAGCATGACTCGGGATTGGATCTCGAGGCCCGCATACTAGTTGATGGGCGGAAGCTTGGAATAGTGATCCCTGGAGATTATTGGATAGCCTTCGGGAAGATTATGGACAAGCCTACGGGCGGAACTCCTTGTATTTCAAAGATAAAATGATGAAATGTTAAAAGAACTTGCTTGATGTTGTTTTTCTATGTCACGTGATAAGATTACGTGAAGGAACCAGTGCTTAACAGAGTTAATTAAAGAAGCTGATTGTTGTTATATGTCAAATTAATGTGTTAGATAATTACATAACTAAAACAAACCGAGGAAAGTGCGGAGGATGGGCCATGGGTCCGTTCTACGGTTGGGTGGTCCTGGTTAGCCGGGAACTTTTCTCAAAAATCTCGAAGAACAGCGGAATGATCATCATCATCAAAACGATGACCTAAAGTTACGTCTTACCCGATTTACACTGTTTTAGGGGAACGGAATGGGACTATGCCTTATGGCAGAGAGGTTGAGCTTTGCATCCCTCTCGTTTCCCATTCTCCTTGAACCAATTGCAGCGTGAATCCGCTTCGGACCTGGCGTTTCTGCGTAAAGTAGTTCGCTCGGGTCTGACGCTAGTTGCTGTTAGCTAATGACCAAACAGGAAAACCCTAATTCCGGTTGATCCTAATTGGGAAACGGCCAGGATACTTCCGCTACGTGGCAGACGCGGGAAGACCTAGATCGCAAAACCCGTAACATTCCTTGGGACGGGCGGAGTTTTCTAGACATCCTTTCCGATGGACTGCTAAGACGTGTCCTGGATGATACAAATGGACGCGTTACAAGTTGGTATCAGAGCCGACCAACAACGGAATTGTTTTTATGAGATCTCAATAAAATAAAGTAATGAAATTGTTGCTGTCCAAACATTTCCTCATCTTCAATGCTGTCTTGTAGAACTATGAAGCGTGGAACAAGTTTTTAGTGTTTCGGGTCATGTTTATGACTGCAATGCATTCTCTGCTTTATAGACAAAGAATTGGGATGATGAACATCCTGGAGCACATTTATAATCCATCACCTTTATACATAGAACGAAGATGGACGGGGTCTTCAGGAATCTACTATATAGCCGCCCACCGGTTTGCTTATCTACAGACCAACCTAAAGAGGATCAAGTTGTTGGAAGACTTGAAAGTCGTGAAGCTGTTTATTTTTGTGGAAGCTCACATAAATTCGACTTTACATATTCAAGGTCGGAGGGTTGAAATGAACTCATATGTATATGAGGAAGTAACCCGTGTAATCCCAGCCGACAGGATTAAAGTGTTGGGCCGCCATGAGAAGTATGGATTCCAACGGAAAGGGTATCTTGAACTTCCAATGAATTATTGATTCCTAAAGATCCATGACCCAAAACCCTACTATTACACAGTTCCTGTAGACAAATTCAATACAACGTTGTTCTCCCCAAACTGAATGTAATGATTGGATTATCAACACATAAAACGTTGTATAAGGCTATGCCCATGTAAATACAAATAAAGACTTCTTTTATCAATATCTGGCTGTGCATAAGAGATGTTAAAAAAGTTAAGTAGCTACATTGTTTACAAGATAGCTGAACTAGAAATGAAAGATAAGCTAACGTCGATTATCATATAATAACGTTAAGAAAACTTTTATCCAGGCACAACCCCAGGTACAGGTTTCAAATTCGCCCCCTACATCAAGTACTGCTAGGACCCAAGAGAAGAAGTTCCTCCTCAAGCAGATAAAGCCACCCGAGTTTGACGGGAGAGGCAGATTCATCCAGTCTGATGCTGAAATTTGGATTGAATCCATGGCGGATTACTTTGAAGTAGCTGGTACTGCATCTACCAATCAGGCCATGCTCACCAAGTTAAAACTCACCGGCGAAGCCAGACTTTGGTGGAAGCAATGGTGCAGGGATCAAGGGACTTCAGAGGGGTCCGTTACCTGGGAGAAGTTGAAGAAAGCCGTGCAGGGAAGATATTTGCCACCTGCATATCATACGCAGAAAATGAATGAGTTCTACGAGCTAAAACGGCTAGGACTCACCCTTGACGCATACTACTCTAAATTTGTCTCACTCTTAAAGTATGCGCCACAGATGGACATGACACAGCAGGTGTCCAAATTTTGTGTGGGCTTAAATCCACCTGTAAATACCCGTCTCGAATCTATGCGTCCATCAGATCTTTAGGATGCACTCATTCGAGCGGCGCCTATAATTCAGGAGGTGCAAGCTAGACCAAGGGATAACAAAACTTGGTCCTATAGTGACTCGAACAGAGGAGCATTCAGACCTCAAGTGAAGAGAGTTCAAGGTCACAATCCGGGACAAAGGAAGAAAGCAAGGATAAATAACGTCAACAACTTTGTTCCTACCCAAAGTAATGGCCAAAACCTCCGATGTTTCCACTGCAACGAACCCGGTCACTTCAAGAGGCAATGTCCCAAGCTCAGCGGAGGACATCATCAAACGCCTTTTCAAGGTTCAAGCCGCGGTCAAGGAGTCGCCACCCGTGGAAGAGGAAGAACCATTTGCATTGCCAATAGGCAAAGATGCGAAGAAGAAGAAGAGAAAGATCCGACTATGGAAGCAGAATTCGAAAGAGCGACAGTCCATGCCGCTTTACACAAGAAAGGGCCGAATCGCCAGTTCTCGGTGATTCAGACACCGTCGGACTATCAAGGTAAAGGTTTCAAAACCTTGATTGATTGTGGCCATACACATTCCTTTATCTCACCAGCATGTGCAAAAAGATTAGGAATAGCCACAGTAGAAGCACCTACCCTGCTTGTGGAATTGGCAAACGGTCGCGAGGTAACTTGTACCAGGCAAACTGCTAAGGTGGAATTCTTTCTGGGAGGAAAGAAAACCTCAATCAAATTCAGAGTCGTGAATTTAGGTATCCATGAGTGTCTACTTGGGATGGATTGGCTTAAGCCTAATGACGCCCACATCCACTGTGGAAAGGGTCAAGTTTCCTTTCAAAACTCTGAAAGGGAATTTGTCACAACTCAAGGTGAGGCAGGAGTGCCAAGAATCCAATTAGCCAAAGTATCTCGGATCATAAAAGGAGTCAGAAAAGGATTACCCGTTTACCTGATCAAACTCAACAAGTTAGATCAAAAGCAAGAGTCTCATGAAGGACCTTCTTGGCTAAAGGAATACGCTGACGTATTCCCTGAGGAATTGATTGAACTTCCGCCTCCAAGAGAAGTAGATCATGAGATTAGGCTAGTGCCTGGAGTTGCACCAATTGCAAAGAGACCTTATAGAATGTCCATACCAGAAGCAATTGAGTTGAAGGAACAGCTCAAGCAACTGTTAGATCAAGGGTTACATCCGACCTAGCAACTCGCCATGGGGAGCTCCAGTACTATTCCAGAAAAAGAAAGATGGGACACTTCGACTATGTATTGATTACCGAGGGTTGAATCAATCAACAGTCAAGAACAAGTATCCTATTCCTAGAATAGATGAGCTTCTTGATCGTCTTCAAGGTGCAAAGATCTTCTCCAAGATTGATCTCAGGTCAGGTTACTATCAGATAAGGATCAAAGAAGAAGATATTCCAAAAACGTCCTTCAATACAAGATATGGGCACTTTGAGTTCTTGGTTATGTCATTCGGGCTTACAAATGCACCTGCCACCTTCAATAGATTAATGTAGGATATTTTTAGACCATATCTTGATGATTTCGTGCTTGTCTTCTTCGATGACACTTTAGTCTATTCCAAACAGGAAGAAGATCATGAACCTCAACTTCGGATTGTCCTTGAGACAATGAGGTCTCATAAGCTGTATGCAAAAATGAAGAAGTGTGCATTCTTCAAGCGTCAGATTGAATATCTAGGATTCATAGTATCATTAGAAGGAATATCAGTAGACCCAGCCAAGGTCAGAGATGTGCTTGAATGGCCAATACCAGTATCCGTCAAAGAGATACGTAGCTTTCTTGGATTGACAGGATGGTATAGGGTCTTCATCAAAAACTATGCTTTGATTGCAGCACCTCTTACAGACTTACTAAAGAAGCAGACTTCTATTACATGGTCAACTTCCGAACAAAATAGCTTCAAAAAATTGAATTAAAGTTTGGTATCAGCACCTATTCTAAAACTTCCTGACTTGAATAAGGAGTTCGAGGTAGTAACTGATGCTAGCATTCTTGCCTTGGGGTGTGTACTTATGCATGAAGGTCATCCAGTAGCATACTCTTCAAGGAAATTGAAGAGTCATGAAAAGAATTATGCCACGCATGATCTAGAATTATTAGCTGTCATCCATGCTCTAAAGCTTTGGAGATACTACCTGTTGGGTAACAAGTTTACTCTAGTAACCGATCATAAGAGTCTCAAATGGATTTTTACCCAGAACGAGCTCAACATGAGGCAACGTCGGTGGATTGAAGTATTGGAGGAATATGATTTTGAAATCAAGTACCGACCAGGGAAAGAGAATGTAGTTGCCGATGCACTCAGTCGCAAGGCATTCCTAAATTCCCTAATCTTGCAAAATCCATCAACGGCCAGATCTCTGGCTACAAAAGTATCTATGCCAAACAACCCTATACTTGAACTAGCTAGAGAGGAAGCATGCCATGATTTGACCTACCAAACAATGATAAAGGAAATATCTACCAAGGAGCAGAATCAGAAGTTGCAAGCTAAGTATCAAGAATTTTCCATTGATAATGGACTTGTCTACTATAGAACAAGGCTGTGTATACCAACAAGCCAGTCACTTAAGCAGAAGATATTATGGAAAGCTCATGATTCTCCTTTCACAGGACATCCTGGCTATGCTAAAACTCTTAATGCAGTTAGGAAGAGCTACCATTGGGAGAGGCTTAAAGGTGACGTTCTCAAGTATGTCACTGAGTGTTTGTCTTGCCAACGTATCAAAGCCGAACATGTCATGATGCCAGGGAAACTGCAACTGCTTGACATTCCCCAAATGAAATGGGAATTCATCAGTATGGATTTTGTTGTGGGCTTACCCCAAGTCCAAGGAGGATACAATTGCATTATGGTTGTGATTGACATGCTTACCAAGGTTGCACACCTGATTCCAGTAAAGACAAACTATAAAGCCTCTGACATTGCAAGATTGTTTATCAAGGAGATATTCAAGCTACATGGGTTACCTAGAAGAATCATTAGCGATCGAGATTCTCTATTCACATCACACTTCTGGAGAGCTATCTTTGAAGCTATTGGGACTCAACTCTGTTTTAGCACCGCCTACCATCCCTAAACGGATGGCCAAATAGAGCGAGTAAATCAAATCATTGAGGATATGCTTAGGGCATACTACTGTCGAGAGCCGAAGAGGTGGATTTAATACTTGCCATTAGTTGAATTTGCCTACAATGCTTCTTACCAGCAGAGCATTCAAATGACCCCTTTCCAGGCATTGTATGGTGGCAGGGAGAGGAGTGTTAAGGGAGAGGAGTGAGAGAGCAAGCTTCCATTGCCCCCATCCTGCTCGGCTTTCTCAAAAGAGGAAGCACATCCTCCATAGCATGCTCC
This sequence comes from Lygodium microphyllum, assembly GCF_053477565.2. Taxonomy (NCBI): domain Eukaryota; kingdom Viridiplantae; phylum Streptophyta; class Polypodiopsida; order Schizaeales; family Lygodiaceae; genus Lygodium; species Lygodium microphyllum. The sequence goes on from NC_141158.1 coordinate 76,683,715, forward strand.
CCGGCCTCCAAGAACTCCCCCACCGCTTGCAGTAGTGCACCGACCTCGCCCCCATCCTGCTCGGTTGAAGGCACCATCGCACTACTCCTGACAGCCGTGGCTCCACGTGCCCAGCAAGTCAAATTCCCCCCCCCGGTTTTAATCCCCCCTATGCCCCCTTTTCCCCCCCCTCCCGGGTTTAATCCCCCCTAAGCCCTTGTTTTCCCCCCACTCCTCTTAGCTCTTTAGGCTATTCGAGTCACACCCATAGGCTACTTTGTCCTTAGGCTACCTTGAAGACTTTCATTCTCTTTCATTGATTCCTTCATTCACTTTTTAGACCTTTTTGTGCATGTGCTCTCTTAGCTGAGCTTTGTTTTCTTAGTTTTATCAAACAAACCGGTGTCCACACACCCCCCATGACCTAAAATCCCCCAAGACCCCCTTCCTATACTTTTCCCCCCCGTGTTTTATTCCACTAAGCCCTTTTCACCCTCATAACTCTTTTCTTTTTTTTCCCACAACTCTCTAAGTTTTCCTCGTAATCCCCTGTATCCCCCTTATTATTTCCCCCCCCTGAACCTAAAAATCCAATTCATCATCATGGCCTCATATGATATCCCGTAAGGGAAAAGTAGCCGTGAGAGAAAAAAATAGGGAGGGAACGTAGAGGGAGTAAAAAGAAGGAGTGAAGGAGGAAGAGTGGGAAAAAGACAAAAGAAAGGGAAGGAAGGAGAAGACGGTGGAATTCTAGAAGAAAGAGGAAAAGGCTATCTCACATTCGAACTACGATGCCGCCGAAGAAAGTCCAAGGTGTAGCTGCGGGAGGGTCATCCCCCGGTATCCATGTGGATATCTCACCTCAAAGCCAGGTTTTTCTTCTTGGCTTTAATTCGGTTTTAAGTCGATCATGCAAAGAAAAATTGTTAAGGATAGGATATATTTGTTCGAGTTATTTGTAACGAAGGAGTTTAGCTTATGAATGACAATGTATACAACTTAGCTTTCTTCAAATTGCATCAAGCATGATAAATTACGAGCAAGATTAGTCATTTACTATAGTAGTATATTTTAGTTAAATCCTAAGGTGTTGAAATTATATCTTGCACCATTAGTCTTATTCCTTTCGCAACGAATCGTTGTAAATGGTTAAATTCATGAAAGGTTTCTTTCGATGCTCAAATCACTAGGAAGTTATCTTTGCTAATTGCACATCTTAGCAAGGCAAATGCTGTTATTTGGCATGAGTTCATCTGTAAGGAAAACGGAAGTTAAAATTAAGCTGTATCGACTGGAAAGTAAATTATCACAAGGATAGCAAAACCGTGACAAGAAGATTAATGTTACCTTCCGAAAGATAACTAAACCAATCTAAACATAGAAACATTCATACCCTAAGCACTTGACTACTTTCCTTACCGTAGGGACAATAAATTCGTAAAGATAAGAAACTAGGGTTTGTCCCTAAGGTTCTTAAAAGAAGAAACCCTAGGCAAGACATACGTCAACTTAAAGAATCTAAACAGATTATTCCATCGTAGGACTTGCGCAACAAGTATGAAATCATTTAGTCTTGTGATGGATTCACAAGGAGAAAGGGGTAAAAGAAGGGTAAAAACTGTTGAGATATCGAGCTCCACTCGTGATACGCCAGGGTGACCGTTGTGTATTTATGTCACCGACTTGTCAGTTGCAGATGCGGTTGGTACACCGCCCATGAATAATAGCTACATGATAGCTATCCTTATCTACTCTAGTTCGTGGCTTAGTTAGTATGCCACCTTAGTTAGTTGAGTTTGGTTTGAGACCCATATATAGGGTTCTTCTATTTCTTTGTACTTGAGTTCTTTTTGGCTTACACAACTAAGAAGAGGAAAACTGTTTTCAGCCTCCACCCTTGTGTGTCTTCCCCCGTTGTGCAAGTAAGAAAGCTTCAAGTGAGACTCCTTCCTTCTCTCCCACAATCCTGACAAAAACCCTCATCAAGGATGGCAGATCCCTACACATGTTATCTTGCAAAAAGACGTATTTTTGGATATCCTTCTAAACAAGGAAAGTTGTGAACCAGAAACTAGCATATCTAAGGCACCTTAGGGTTAACCAAGTTGGGTATGCCCTACACCGGAATGTAAGAGATCTTGCCAAGTTACAAGACACCTTGGGAACGAGTGCTGATACACTCAAAAAGGAAAGAACACTTCCTTAGCAGTTTGCCAAACAACTCGGTTGATTAACGAAAATGTTTGTGCTTGCTAGAGATTTTAGAGCTCTGTTTGAAATATGAATTACAAATTAAATGAGTACCTATACTTCAGGTTAAAGGCCTGAAGGGAGAGGCAGCTTGAGTTACCCCCGACTGCCTGCTTGACCCTAACCAAGGGGGTTGTTGACCGCACCGGGAACGTGGACCAAACCCGGCGCGAGAGGTCTCTCCGTTGAGTTCTACTTGGAGCAGGAGGACGCTTGGGTGCTAGGGGGCTCTGGCCGTAAATCCCTCACCTTTCGGGTCCTGCACAAGAGTCTAACGTGACTCGGGATTGGATGTCGAGGCCCGCATACTTTCTGGCGGGCGGAAGCTTGGAATAGTGATCCGTGGAGATTACTGGATAGCCTTCGGGCAGATTATGGACAAGCCTATGGGCGGAACTTGATGGACCAAAAAACGGGCCGGCACTGGCTCATGCACTAGCCAGGCCTCGTCACTACGCACAAGACAACCCCTCGGCCTCGCGGCCAGGAGCGTCTATCAAAATCTCTGCCTTCCTAAACATTGCGTTTGTAATACGTTGTAGTCCAACTGATCCTAACCCAATATTACTCCTCAGAGGGAGTCCCTTTCACATAGCCAAAAGGCTCGAATCACATACACATGGGGTTCCTCCTACGGCTGAATGCCGTCAACCCTCTGCAACTCTCCTACACCTTGGGGATTGGCCCCTCAGTGCGTCGCTCAATATCTAAACATTTCGCACACAAGTCGCTCAAGGTACCAAATAAGCGTGTCCAAGAATGTACCATTGTCCTTCTCTTTCCCCTTTGGGACCCGCGTCTACCTATAGCATGGGTACCTCACTGCCTCTCATCGTAGGTCATGTTCTAATAAACCAATTGCAATGCATATCCAAGAGTTGGTCCCTGATACTTTTAAATTCTTTTCATGCTCTATGCATTTGGTAGATGCCTAGTGCTCAAACATTTAGCAAACAGTATTGTGCACAAGTGCAAAAACATTCTTTTAATGGTTTCCAACTACCGTTCGTGCTTCGTTGCATGGGCTTAGCACCGAGGTGATCCTCGTGCTACTAAGCTCTTAATTTTAATTATCATCCGTCCTAAAATGCTATGCATAGAAATCAGTAGCTTTCCCATCATCTCACACGGCATTAAGACATATTTCAACTCCTCTACCCTTCCCCGTTTAAATATTGCATCGTTGGATAGATTTATAGGGTATTTTACCATCATTTTATGTGAAAAAACCGGAAAAAGACACACTAGAAGAAGAAGGTGGGGTTGAACTGAGGCAAATCCTCATGCTTCAGTCCCCACAAACATTCACAAACATTGCTCTTATTTATTCTTATTTTTTGGAACCCAAAATGTATTTTTCCCCTATTTTTTAGGGTTTTTCCACCCTTTTCTTGTATTTTTTCTTATTTTCCTGCATTTTTTAATTACTAAAAATTAAGAACAGATTAGGGGCTGTGGCCCTTAGTTCCTTCTTGCAGAAAAATGAAAGTTTAGTTGATGTTCCTATTTACTTTCCCATTTTTATGCCAAAAAACCATCATTTTTCCTTGATTTTTCATGTTTTTCGTGTTTTAATGTATTATTTTGAACCACAAGATGTATATTTTTCTGATTCTCTGATTATGACCAGCAAGAACTCATGGAAAACAGCAACATGAACAATTTTTAACCCACATGAACAACATTTCATCAATCAAAAGCTATAGAATCTCAAATTTCCTTTGAAAATTTTAAATTACCGCTTATTTGCGTGTTTCGGGTTTCATGTCCATGGCTGCAAATTTGGAAATCAGTAGCACTTCATGTCCAGCACAATCACCAATCACCATTTCCAGCCCGTGGAGCAATCCGATCCATGCCGAACAAGCCTCCACCATTCTTTCTTCTTCCTTCTTCTTCCCACATGAACTTGCCTTTAGAAGAGAGAGAGGGAGGAGAGAGAAAGACTGAAATCAGAGATCTTCAAAGAGGGCATCATTGCGCGAGCGAAGGGCGGCGATAGAGTCAGGGTTCAGAGGGGAATCAATGCCCAATGTCGATTGGGGGGGTTGCTCACAGGCAGGAGATGGCTCCTCCATCATCATGGCGCAAAAATCGGGCGTGATCTGATGGCGCCTTCTCTCCTCTCTCTGTCTCCAAGATTTTTTGCTAACTTTTCATGTGGCATAAAATTCTTGGGCTCCCAAGGGTCATGCCCACTTTGGCCAAAAATAAGTCCACCTCTTCGTATCTTGACCGGTTTCTTGGCCATTTCCCCGCCGTCCGGACTCGGAATTGAGCTCTGAAAAATCCTGGGCGTCCGGCTTAGCATCTCGCATTGGCCAGTAGCTCTTGTCAACCCACACGACTGTCTGAAAAATTATGAAAAATCAACAAGTGTCGCTCGGGCACCTTTAAAGCACTTTGGCGCTTAAAATCGTCCTAGATCGAGCCGCTGCCTTTGACATTGAATATTTTTTCCTTGATATTCATAATTTTTAGCTATTTTTAAGCACTTCCTGTCACCTAAATTCCGCTCTCATTGGCGACCACGGGATAGGGCGACTCAGCCCGTGGAATCCACGAACATATCTGCACATAAACAACCAAAGAAGCATCAAACTGATACAAAACAATTAGATAATAAAACTCAACACAATGCTCCCCCTACCCCTGGACAGAACCAAGGCATGACATCCACAAGGAGTAGGCCTAGCATCATCTAATAGAAGATCCGAAGTGAGTCACGAACCAGCTGCTCCAACACAGCCAAACTAAAAAAACCTATCAAAGAGGTTGCCCTAAGTGGTAGTCTGCACTACTTACCAACTAAAGACAACACAACTCGGAGCTCCTACAAGGCGAGGACTCCTATAGCCTGATCAAAGAGTATTTTCTTTCAGTACATGTCTTCTTTTAGGGTTTTTATTTGATCAATATACTTGGGCATGTAAAAAGGAGAGAGCTGAGCGTAGTGACCCAAGGAGAACAGGGCATCGATCTCAGGACCTGTCTCGGCACCCAAGAACCTACCAAGCCCTCGCAAGGCAACACTTAATCCTTTTTTAATGCTCACTTTTATTTTCGCTCCAACCATCCTTGTTTTGTCATTATTTTTTGCAAGAAGCCACCCCCAGGAAGACAAGGTATCGGCCCCGGGTCTGATTCGTCCCCAGGAACCTACCAGGCCTTCGCAAGGCAATGATCAACTGCTTATATATTTTCATTTCCTTTCTTTTCTTTTCTTGGGATAGGGGTTATAACCCCTTTTTACACACCTTCGTATTTATATTCATCTTTTAGGATGTCCAAAGTTTCTTGGCATCATCATTATTATCTTCTGGCAGGCTTCTCTAACTGCCTCACTACTGTCAAGAACTCCTAGAACGGCTGCCTAGCAGGCTAGCAGGACAGGGCCACTAGAACTTCCTTCTAAAATAGGTCTTTCAATGTCGGACAATGTCTTTACAGGAAGCAATGACTACTCCGACCTCCCTCAAACATACTTAACCTAAACCTGGGACTTCATGCCTTGGTTGCCGGTCCCCAACAAAAATGTATCCCCTCGACAAGTACAAATACACATATAACAGGAAAGAAAGGTACTCGTAAAGGAGAGATATCACCTGGATTGGCCACAAGAAGCTTCCATCGCACCAAAGGCTCCTCCAGGCTCCACCAAAGTCCACTAAACTTGTCCAGCACAACACTTAAAACAAAAACCCTATTAAACGCACCCGCACTAGGCAGGGAAATGGCCCTCTTGGCCTAATGAAATGAAACACTTCACTACAAAACTGAATCGGCCCTCTTGGCCTAATGAAATCAAACAATACTACGCATAACATCCTCCTGGAAACAACCGTGATAGACATCAAAGCATACTATTCCCAGGGGAACAAAGACTCGTAGCCCTAAACTAGGTGCATTAAATTATGACCTATCCCTCCTGCGTAGATCGCAAGAGGTGTTCGCATCACATGTCGTCGAATCAGTCTGTGGGTACAAGATAATAAAGGCAGATGAGTCTCGCTTACCCTCTGCATCACCCAGATCAACCATCGTCTGCCAAAAAGGGCATGTTCAGAAAGCATACCCCACAAATGACCAGGTCCTGTCTCAGCATCAATAGATATATCGGGACAAGGGCCACAATTAAAGAAGAGGTCTTCTTCATACGCAAAATTAGCCAAAGAATCGGCAAACTGATTCCAATTTCGTGGAATCAGCTGAAAAGACACTCTATCGAATTCGTCTAGCATGGCTATGGCAGTATGATGGTACATGCAAAGGATGGGGTGTCGTACCATGTACGTCCCATTGAGTTGATTTAAAACCAACTGAGAGTCCCCTTTCACCAACAACTGGCGGACACCACCCTTCTTTGCAATATTCAAACCCATAATTAGGGCTTTGTATTCTGCCATATTATTGGTAAAATTCGCCCCGAGATAAGCGGCTAACTTCATGACAATGCGTCGTCGGGGGTCTCAGATGACAACTCCTACACTTCCTTTTTTGCATGGACCCCTGGACGCCCCATCAAAGTACAAGGTGTACGTCCATAAAGGGTTTACATATCCCACCATCCGAAACTCTACTCGTAATTATGGTAATCGAAATTCAGCATATTCAATGGGTGGACTGTAGGCTCCATCCCTCCATCGTCATTGAATTCAACAGGGATGCTCGTCAAAATTTGTAGGCTAGTGATGGCAGAAGACCTTGATCTCCCAAATAAATGTCCCGCCTTCTTGCTCAATCACCTTGTATCCTTTGCTCCACCAAATGAGCTTTCCCTGATGATACCTCTATTCTAAATATGGGTGTTCTAAATAAGGGATCAGACAACCCATCAACCTCTATCACGATTTCCTTGCAAATATTTGATCGATCTCTCCTAGACCTCCAAGGCAGTCATAGTATTAGTGCAATCAGAAATAATAAGGTTTAATCTTATTAAGATTAACCTTATTTTTAAATTCTATCCCCTCAAGGTCAGCTAACAAGACTGTGGATTTATTCTTTCCTATTCTAACGATCCTATAGGGCCCATCCCATTTAGGCTCTAACTTGCCTGGAAATAATTCACATCGTGTGTCATAATACAGAACAAGCTGTTCTTTCTTGAAGGTGTATTTCTTGGCTTTGAGGTCGTGTAGCTGCTTCATTCGGCGCTTCGCCACTTCTTGGTGCAATAAACTCTGCAACTTAAGCTCATCTAAATGTGCCAATGTCGTCAAGCGCTCAAAAAGTGCATCTTCATCACTCAAAGAATGATTGATGGCAAACTGAATAGTCGGCAGCTCAATTTCTAAAGGCAAGACATACTCCTCCCCATATACTAACTTGAACGGGGTATGGCCAGTGGCTCGTTTGAAAGTCGTATTGTAGGCCCACACTGCCACGTATAACTTTTTATCCCAATCTCGTTTCTTTTCCAACACAATTTTGGACAGGATGCCCACAAGCTGCTTGTTGGTGCTTTCAACTTGCCCATTGGCTTGTGGATTATATGGGGTTGTCTTGTTATGCTTAATTTGCCACATCTCTGTCAAACCTTTAATCACCTTATTCAGGAAATGGGTTCCGCGGTCTGACACTAATTCTTTCGGCGGACCAAACCGGCATATTATCTGCTCTTAAAGGAAACTAGCAGTTTCTTTAGCATCATCCTTCCTTGTTGCACGTGCTTCTGACCACTTCGTGAAGTAGTCGGTTGCTACAATGATGTACCTCTTTTGCGTAGTCAACGACGGAGTAATAGGACCCACAAAGTCTATTCCCCACTTCTCAAATGGAAGTATCACCATAATAGGGGTGAGTGGTCGTTTCCTATTCTCTCGACTGTCATGTCGTTGACAAATATCGCATCTCTTAACATACGCAAATGCATCCTGGAAGATGGCAGGCCACCAATAACCTGCTCTTAAAGCCTTTTGTGCTGTGAGTCGTCCAGCAAAATGGCCACCGCAAGCAGAATCATGGCACTCTTCCAAAATGAATGGCACCTCATCAAGCATCACACACCGGTGATAGATATCATCAACCCCTTGCCGATATAATGTACCTGCGATCAAGGCAAACTTTAATGCTTGCTGCTTAATTTTCCTTTTCTCAGCCTTAGATAATTTGGATCCTGCCTCTCCCATTGATAAATAATGCGTTATTGCAGCATACCAGGAGGGAATAGATGCCTATCTATTTTAAACAACAACTCCATGTCACTACCTTCAGCCACAGATTCTTTCGGCTCCCCAAAGTCCACAAGACATTCCACGATGCCTTGCACCCTTGGTGGCTTACTCTTGATTTCATAATCAAATTCTTGCAAAGTGATCAACCACTTTGCTAGACGATCAGGCGGCTATAGCTTATTCATCAATAATCGAAGTCCCTCCGCCTTCGTATAAAGCACGACTTTCTCATAGAGAATGTAATGCCTAAATTTCTTGGTCCCAAAGACCATCGCTAGACACAATTTCTCCATGTAAGTATAATTGATTTCGGATACCCCTAGCTTCCGACTAGCAAAAGCAATCGGGTGGTACCACTTCTCTTCCCAAATTTGGGCTAAACAGCAGCTGATACTATACATCGTGGCTGCTGAAAATATATAAAACATCTCACCTCTTTTAGGTGCTTTTAAAACGGGCGCTCTTGCTAGCTCCTGTTTCACATTCTCGAATGCTACCTTACAAGGGTCACCCCATACAAACGAACAGCTAAAGGACAATAAATTTGTAAGCGGCAACGTTCTTTCTGCTAAGGCGTTGATGAATCTACGGTAGTAACCAACCGAAGACAGAAAGCTATGAACCTCTTTTGGAGTGCGTGGTGGACCCATGGCAACTATAACTTTGACCTTCTCAGGGTTTGTCGCAATTTCTACCGAACTGACCACATGACCCAACAATAGCCCATAAGGTACTCCAAAAACACACTTCCGTGGGTTTAAGGCGATGCAGAATTGTCTACAGCGCTCAAAGCATTTTCTTAAAATGATCAACTACCTTTCTCTCACGGTGGCAGCCCCTAAGTCATCAATAAACACCTTCAACTCTTCAGGGGATATGTCACCGAATGTCTTATTTGCTATTCGTTGCAACGAACCAGGTGCATTGCATAAACCAAAGGCCATCACATGATACGCAAAAGTACCAAATACAGTGATGAAAGTTGTTTTCAACTTGTTCTCTTCTGCAATTGCCATTTAGTTATATCTTGCAAAGCAATCCATGAACGAATATATCTCCCTACCCGCTAATTGATCCAAAATCTGGTCAATAAATGGCAACGGGTAGTAGTCCTTAACTGTCTGCTTATTCAGCTCCCTAAAGTCTACACATAATCGGATTTGATTATTCTTCTTCTTTCTTATCACAACCGGCGAACACCATTCCGTGTGTTGCACAGGAAAAATCAAACCCGCTTTTCGAAGCTTTTGTAGCTCTTCAAACAGCCCGTCCCTCAGTTCAAAAGGCATACGCCTTACTTTCTGCCGTACAGGACGACTGCCCGCCTTCAACGGAATTGTATGAACAGTAAGACTAGGAGGGATGCCTCTCAACTCATCATAACTCCAGGCAAAGATATCACGGAACTCCTGGATCAAGGCCACATAGTCCTCCCTTTCTGCTGAGCTGAGCATAGAACCTAATTTGATTGGTCGTGAATCATCAGGCGTACCAAGGTCTAGCTCGATAACATCTGCATCTCTTATACGATCTTGGCCCTCTATTGGCTCATTCAAAGTGATCTGATAGATGTCCTCCGTGGTGGATCCCTCTTTGGACTCATCACTCGATGATGTCTCACTGGCAGATAAATCTTCTAATGTCTCCAATTCTGTAGAAGATAGAGGAGCTCTCTCACTCTACGGGGACTCAGGATAAGCATCAACCACCACACGCTGGGCACCTCTGCCGAATATCAGTCGACCGGTAGGTATATCTACTTGGCAATCCGCTTGCAAGATCCAAGGTCGTCTGAGTAATACTTGGTAACTTGGACGGCCTGCAAAACGAATCACCCTAAAGTCCAACATGCATTCTACATTTGCAACAGTGACATGGACCTTAGTAATGCAGCCTTCCGGCTGTCTCAAACTATCATCTACCATTCTGAGAATTGTGGAGGTATCTTTCTGGATCGCAAGACCCAACATTTCCATCAATTCAGAACTCATAATGTTAACAGATGATCCCGTGTCGACAATGGCATAATCTACTAATATCCCATCGACATAGGCTGCAACCCTTGGGCAATGCTTCTCAGCATGCTCGAACCAGTCATCACCAACTCACGCAATACCCAAAGGTTCTACGATATACCCGGTACGTAGAATCTTTCTAAATTCCTTGCGTACTCCTGGGGAAAGCTTAATAAGCTGCAAGAGATTCACATCCGGCTTGACTTCGCAAAGAGAGCTCGCCAAATCGAATTCATGATAGTTCGATAGAGCTCGCTTTTCACGCCAAACCATGCGCTCTTTAGGTCGCTGAACCGGCTTTATTGCCTCTTTCTTAACTTTCACCTTCTTCTTTGGTGGTTCCTTATCGGCTTTACTTTCTACGGGCTTCAAAGGTCCCCCTTCCATGGAAGGGTCCAAAACTTGCGTTCCTTTGTCGCCTTGTTTAGGGTTTCTATCGACAGGCTTATCCTTGTCGGCCTCTCGACCCTTTTGACCTCTTGTAAGGACAGCTCGCAGATTAGAGGTTTCAGCATTGTTAATGTGTACAGCCTCAATCAAACTAACCCCACTACCACTTGATAGCTCCTCCACTGTAGTCTTTGGTCATTGAAGTATTTGTTTAGGCCCATCCTCTCGCTGGGAATCATTTCCTTGGGCACAATGATTAACAGGCCCTGGTTGCTGACTACCGCGTTGGAGGGATTGGAAGTAATCTTACTCCAGCAAGTAGCTGCTAAATGGCCAGATTTTCCACAAATGTCGCACTTAATATTTGGGCAATTTCTTGGATAGTGCTGCCCGCCACACCATTTGCAACTAAACCTCGAAGGTGCACCCTCCTCTGGGTATCTACTTCCTATTAAATTTTGTTGTTTTTTTAGGAAGTTGACATCAACGGCTATTTGTCGATACTGCTCCATAATCATATCGGTATAATGTTTCATCATGTCCTTAACCTCGCCAAGAACATTGGAAGAACTCGACTCATAGCCTTGGTCATTACCCTGTCGTTCCATCGGCCTAACAATTCGATTAGGCACTGGTTGTTGAGCCACATGCATGGTATTAGAATTGACCGCCTGGCCTCCACCACTTGGAGCCATTTGACTGCCCGTAGGCATCGATATGCTAGGGGGAGCTGGTAATAAAGGGACATTCTACATCATGTTTCCTCTCCCATTAGGGTTAGCCATCGCCATCCCTTGACCACCACTGCCATTGGCCATTGCCACATTATTTCCCAATACTAAACCCATGTTCGAATTGCCTCGCGAAGCATAGGCTGCTTGTAGTCAGGATTCCACCTCTTAATGGCAGTATCTATATCCCCCAAGGGAACACTACTCAACTGCAATTGGATATTAAAGTCCAACCCATGTAGGAAATATTGCAATTGGGCAGCTGCGGGGATAGGAATAGAGGTGTCCAACTTACGGAAAACCTCTTTTATCTTCTTCGCATAAGCACGAATATCCTCGTGTGGTTCTTGGCGAGTCACGTTGAGTACACGCAACCAATATTGCCCACCCCTTTCAGGGGCAAACTCCCTTCGAAAAGCTCCATAAAATGCATCAATGTTCAATATGGTTCCGGCTTCTAAACCATGATACCATATAGCGGCTCTTCCTTTGAGAGTCATATTGAAGAACATCATTAAATGTCCTTCTTCTTGAATGCGATAGTTAAACATCAGCTTTTGAAACTCCCTAATGTGGAGTTCTGCATCCTCCTCAACTAACCCATTAAAAATGGGTAGCGGGTAGCCTAGAGCCAGCAAATCCGTCCTTCCTGCTGGAATTGCAATAGGCTGCGCCATGACAAGGATTGGACTTGCACTAGGAATAGGGGACGGTGGGGTTACACCTCCCGTACTTGACGTGGAGTGGCTTATAGAAGGAAGGGGAGCACTAGAGCTTCCACCTTCTCCTAACTTACTGCTTGTGGCCCCAAGACCACTAGATCCACTCCCTCGTAAGGGTTCAGCACCGCTACGCTTAGGGGAATATCTCCTAAAAATTTCAGCACGTCGCCTAGCTCTTTCGTCTCTTTCTTGCTTTTGGATTTCTGCTAGACAATGCTTATCAATAAATAATGGATCAATCTCAGTATCCTTTGGCATAAACTGCTAGTTGGTCCCTAAACAACCAGGATTAGAGAACCGCCACTTTTAAGCGGCTCCCGACAGACGCACCACTGATGGACCAAAAAACGGACCGGCACTGGCTCATGCACTAGCCAGGCCTCGTCACTACGCACAAGACAACCCCTCGGCCTCGCGGCCAGGAGCGTCTATCAAAATCTCTGCCTTCCTAAACATTGCGTTTGTAATACGTTGTAGTCCAACTGATCCTAACCCAATATTACTCCCCAGAGGAAGTCCCTTTCACATAGCCAAAAGGCTCGAATCACATACACAAGGGGTTCCTCCTACGGTTGAATGCCATCAACCCTCTACGACTCTCCTACACCTTGGGGATTGGCCCCTCAGTGCGTCGCTCAACATCTAAACATTTCGCACACAAGTCGCTCAAGGTACCAAATAAGTGTGTCCAGGAATGTACCATTCTCCTTACTTCTCTTTCCCCTTTGGGACCCGCGTCTACCTACAGCATGGGTACCTCACTGCCTCTCATCGTAGGTCATGTTCTAATAAACCAATTGCAATGCATGTCTAGGAGCTGGTTCCTGATACTTTTAAATTCTTTTCATACTCTATGCATTTGGTGGATGCCTAGTGCTCAAACATTTAGCAAACAGTATTGTGCACAAGTGCAAAAACATTCTTTTAATGGTTTCCAACTACCGTTCGTGCTTCGTTGCATGGGCTTAGCACCGAGGTGATCCTCGTGCTACTAAGCTCTTAATTTTAATTATCATCCGTCCTAAAATGCTATGCATAGAAATCAACAGCTTTCCCATCATCTCACATGGCATTTAGACATATTTCAACTCCTCTACCCTTCCCCGTTTAAATATTGCATCGTTGGATAGATTTATAGGGTATTTTACCATCATTTTATGTGAAAAAATCGGAAAAAGACACACTAGAACAAGAAGGTGGGGTTGAACTGAGGTAAATCCTCATGCTTGAGTCCCCACAAACATTCACAAACATTGCTCTTATTTATCCTTATTTTTCAGAACCCAAAATGTATTTTTCCCCTATTTTTAAGGGTTTTTCCACCCTTTTCTTGTATTTTCCCTTATTTTCCTGCATTATTTAATTATTGAAAATTAAGAACAGATTAGGGGCTGTGGCCCTTAGTTCCTTCTTGCAGAAAAATGAAAGTTTAGTTGATGTTCCTATTTACTTTCCCATTTTTATGCCAAAAAACCATCATTTTCCCTTGATTTTTCATGTTTTTCGTGTTTTAATGTATTATTTTGAACCACAAGATGTATATTTTTCTGATTCTCTGATTATGACCAGCAAGAACTCATGGAAAACAGCAACATGAACAATTTTTAACCCACATGAACAACATCTCATCAATCAAAAGCTATAGAATCTCAAATTTCCTTTGAAAATTTTAAATTACCGCTTATTTGCGTGTTTCGGGTTTCATGTCCATGGCTGCAAATTTGGAAATCAGTAGCACTTCATGTCCAGCACAATCACCAATCACCATTTCCAGCCCATGGAGCAATCCGATCCATGCCGGACAAGCCTCCACCATTCTTTATTCTTCCTTCTTCTTCCCACATGAACTTGCCTTTAGAAGAGAGAGAGGGAGGAGAGAGAAAGACTGAAATCAGAGATCTTCAAAGAGGGCATCATTGCGCGAGCGAAGGGCGGCGATAGAGTCAGGGTTCAGAGGGGAATCAATGCCCAATGTCGATTGGGGGGGTTGCTCACAGGCAGGAGATGGCTCCTCCATCATCATGGCGCAAAAATTGGGCGTGATCTGATGGCGCCTTCTCTCCTCTCTCTCTCTCCACAATTTTTTGCTAACTTTTCATGTGGCATAAAATTCTTGGGCTCCCAAGGGTCATGCCCACTTTGGCCAAAAATAAGTCCACCTCTTCGTATCTTGACCGGTTTCTTGGCCATTTCCCTGTTCGGACTCGGAATTGAGCTCTGAAAAATCCTGGGCGTCCGACTTAGCATCCCACATTGGCCAGTAGCTCGTGTCAACCCGCATGACTGTCTGAAAATTTATGAAAAATCAACAAGTGTCGCTCGGGCACCTTTAAAGCACTTTGGCGCTTAAAATCGTCCTAGATCGAGCCGCCGCCTTTGACATTGAATATTTTTCCCTTGATATTCATAATTTTTAGCTATTTTTAAGCACTTCCTGTCACCTAAATTCTGCTCTCAGAACTCCTTGTATTTCAAAGATAAAATGATGAAATGTTAAAAGAACTTGCTTGATGTTGTTTTTCTATGTCACGTGATAAGATTACACGAAGGAACCAGTGCTTAACAGGGTTAATTAAAGAAGCTGATTGTTATATGTCAAATTAATGTGTTAGATAATTACATAACTAAAACAAACCGAGGAATGTGCGGAGGATGGGCCATGGGTTCGTCCTACGGTTGGGTGGTCCCAGTTAGCCGAGAACTTTTCTCAAGAATCTTTAAGAACAACGGAATGATCATCATCATCAAAACAATGACCTAAAGTTACGTCTTACCCGATTTACGCTGTTTTAGGGGAACAGAATGGGACTCTCCCCATCGACACTACCCAAAATCTCTCCATCAACGGCCTTTAAGTGGACAAGGAGATTGCGAAAGTCAAGACAAGGTGTAGGGAACCCCGGCACCAAAGAATCCTTCGAGAGAAGTGAAGGCCGTATTTCAAAACTCCGTAATGACCCCGAAGCGCAAACTCTCGCAAGTAACCGAAAAGGCCGCAACTACGGAAGGGGGATTGGGTAAAGATGCCACCATTAATATGAACGGGATATCGGGTGTAAATGCTGATTTGACACCCCAAGATCAGGTACTACTACCATGTCTAGTACCTTGAATGGAATATTAAAGCATGGACATCATTAGGGAGAAGTCATACTTCGCATTGTGTAACTTGCATAACACAAAAGGTAGTTGAAAATGCCTAATAACCATGAATTGTTGCGAATAGACTAAGCATCTACGAATTGTTGTAGTACTAAGCCGAGTATTAGGCTCGAATTCTTTTGCAAGTGCATGTTAGGTTGCCAAGTATACAAATATACAATGTAAGTCAATTGCATCCCATAGACCATTGGAATGAATTATCTCGCATTTACATTAGATATGATGAGCTCATGTACACTCGCACTTAAGTACTTAGGTCACACTTTATGATCTGCATAAATGCACTAGAAGAAATTTTCGTGAATGGGAATTCCATGTCGTATCATCAAAGAATTGCATCTAAATTTATGTAGCATCATGGACAATTTCGGTTACATTGCATGGTAGGGATTTATCTAAAAAGGTGGATTTAAGATGTGCATGTGAAGTGCTAAGCTTAATTGCAAGGGCCAGCTTGATAAAGGAAATTCTACATGATAAGTGAGGCCAAGAATTAATTCGATTCAACTAGGATTCTAATTGCAAATAGGTCAAGTTGTCCTTATGACCATATTTTTGACTTACAATCAGCATGCTCTTTTGTCTCTACCCTAATAGCCACTCGCGATGGATCCAAAAGACTCTTGGGTATATCATTTTCAAACTATGATACATCCCAAAGCTAACTCAAGAAAGCTTGAATGTCATACCCACAATATGAGTGACTATTCGCCAAGTTACATCCGATGCTTGCAATTATTTAGGAATGGTAAATAGACTTAGTTTATGCTTGACTTGCAAGAGAAGTAAACATAAGTTCCTGCTTTGAGGGAAGGAAACCCTAGGATAAACTTAGAACCCCCACAAAATTCTAAAATGCGAAAATGGTTACCAACGGACCAATTAAATCCTAGACCGGGATCTTAAGATAAGAACCAAAGGTTTGTAACTTAGCAAACTTGTCATCCGAAACTATAGTAAAATTGCTCACCCCTGTTGCATAGGAGAGAGGGTGGAAAGAGGGTATTCTCTATCTCTTAGAAGATAATGGAAATTGGCGCCAATGCAAGAAGGACCCAAGAAGGGGATCGCTAGGCGTTCAAAGATGGGAACTCCACCTTAGCAGATGTCCTGAGCACTCTTCTTCATTGTTGTTTGTGCTAGTAAATCTATATTCAATGTCTGTGAAACGAATGCATGATCCAAGATCACAAAAGAAATTTGAATAATGAATCAGGTTGAATTCATGGAGGGTGCGCCAAGCTACCCCCCGTGGGTTAGCTTGAATGTAGGAGGACGCTTGGATGCTGGGGGGCTTTGGCTATAAATTCCTTGTCTCCGGGTCCTACTCAAACGATCTACATGACTTGTAATAAATTCTCGAGGCCTTGTTACTAGTATAAGAGAGGAAACTTAGAGGGAATAAGGCACATCATCACAGATTGTGGGATCCATCCTTTTTGGACAAGACTTGTATTTCAGTTAAGATGATAATATAAAGTTTACTTCCAAAGAACTTGTGTGAACTGTTTTTGCATCAGTGCTATAAATTACGCAAACAAACGCAGTTTCCTAAAAAGCTTAATTAAGGAAGCTGTTTTTAAATGTCACACATAAATGTGATAGGACCTAATTAGATAACTAAAGAACGCCAAAATCAGGAAGCGGGTTGAGCGAAACCCTGATAGTTCCATCCTATGTGTAACGTGTCCATTTGTATCATCCAGGACACGTCTTAGCAGTCCATCGGAAAGGATGTCTAGAAAACTCTGCCCGACACTCCCAAGGAATGTTACGGGTTTTGCGATCTAGGTCTTCCCGCGTCTGCCACGTAGCGGAAGTATCCTGGCCATTTCCCACTTAGGATCGACCGAAATTAGGGTTTTCCTGTTTGGTCATTAGCTAACAGCAACTAGCGTCAGACCCGAGCGAACTACTTTACGCAGAAACGCCAGGTCCGAAGCGGATTCACGCTGCAATTGGTTCAAGGAGAATGGGAAACGAGAGGGATGCAAAGTTCAACCTCTCTGCCATAAGGCATAGTCCCATTCCGTTCCCCTAAAACAGTGTAAATCGAGTAAGACGTAACTTTAGGTCATCGTTTTGATGATGATGATCATTCCGCTGTTCTTCGAGATTTTTGAGAAAAGTTCCCGGCTAACCAGGACCACCCAACCGTAGAACGGACCCATGGCCCATCCTCCGCACTTTCCTCGATTTGTTTTAGTTATGTAATTATCTAACACATTAATTTGACATATAACAATAATCAGCTTCTTTAATTAACTCTGTTAAGCACTGGTTCCTTCACGTAATCTTATCATGTGACATAGAAAAACAACATCAAGCAAGTTCTTTTAACATTTCATCATTTTATCTTTGAAATACAAGGAGTTCCGCCCGTAGGCTTGTCCATAATCTGCCCGAAGGCTATCCAGTAATCTCCAGGGATCACTATTCCAAGCTTCCGCCCGTCAACTAGTATGCAGGCCTCGAGATCCAATCCCGAGTCACCTTAGCCTCTTGTGCAATACCCGAAAGGCGAGGGATTTACGGCGAGAGCCCCCCAGACACCCAAGCGTCCTCCTACTCCAAGTAGAACTCAACGCAGAGACCTCTCGCGGCGGGTTCGGTCCACGTTCCCGGTGCGGTCAACAACCCCCTTGGTTAGGGTCAAGCAGGCAGTCGGGGGTAACTGAAGCTGCCTCTCCCTTCAGGCCTTTAACCTAAAGTATAGGTACTCATTTAATTTGTAATTCATATTTCAAACAGAGCTCTAAAATCTCTAGCAAGCACAAACATTTCCGTTAATCAACCGAGTTGTTTGGCAAACTGCTAAGGAAGTGTTCTTTCCTTTTTGAGTGTATCAGCACTTGTTCCCAAGGTGTCTTGTAACTTGGCAAGATCTCTTACATTCTGGTGTAGGGCATACCCAACTTGGTTAACCCTAAGGTGCCTTAGATATGCTAGTTTCTGGTTTACAACTTTCCTTATTTAGAAGGATATCCAAAAATACGTCTTTTTGCAAGATAACCTGTGTAGGGATCTGCCATCCTTGATGAGGGTTTTTACCCTTCTTTTACCCCTTTCTCCTTGTGAATCAATCACAAGACTAAATGATTTCATACTTGTTGCGCAAGTCCTGCGATGGAATAATCTGTTTAGATTCTTTAAGTTGACGTATGTCTGGCCTAGGGTTTCTTCTTTTAAGAACCTTAGGGACAAACCCTAGTTTCTTATCTTTACAAATTTATTGTCCCTACGGTAAGGAAAGTAGTCAAGTGCTTAGGGTACGAATGTTTTTATGTTTAGATTGGTTTAGTTATCTTTCGGAAGGTAATATTAATCTTCTTGTCACGGTTTTGCTATCCTTGTGATCATTTACTTTCCAGTCGATACAGCTTAATTTTAACTTCCGTTTTCCTTACATATGAACTCATGCCAAATAACAGCATTTACCTTGCTAAGATGTGCAATTAGCAAAGATAACTTCCTAGTGATTTGAGCATCGAAAGAAACCTTTCATGAATTTAACCATTTACAACGATTCATTGCGAAAGGAATAAGACTAATGGTGCAAGATATAATTTCAACACCTTAGGATTTAACTAAAATATATTACTATAGTAAATGGCTAATCTTGCTCGTAATTTATAATGCTTGATGCAATTTGAAGAAAGCTAAGTTGTATACATTGTCATTCATAAGCTAAACTCCTTCGTTACAAATAACTCGAACAAATATATCCTATCCTTAACAATTTTTCTTTGCATGATCGACTTAAAACTGAATTAAAGCCAAGAAGAAAAACTGGCTTTGAGGTGAGATATCCACATGGATACCAGGGGATGACCCTCCTGCAGCTACACCTTGGACTTTCTTCGGCGGCATCGTAGTTCGAATGTGAGATAGCCTTTTCCTCTTTCTTCTGGAATTCCACCGTCTTCTCCTTCCTTCCCTTTCTTTTGTCTTTTTCCCACTCTTCCTCCTTCACTCCTTCTTTTTACTCCCTCTACCTTCCCTCCCTATTTTTTTTCTCTCACGGCTGCTTTTCCCTTACGGGATATCATACGAGGCCATGATGATGAATTGGATTTCTAGGTTCAGGGGGGGGAAATAATAAGGGGGATACAGGGGATTACGAGGAAAACTTAGGGAGTTGTGGGAAAAAAAAGAAAAGAGTTATGAGGGTGAAAAGGGCTTAGTGGAATAAAACACGGGGGGGAAAAGTATAGGAAGGGGGTCTTGGGGGATTTTAGGTCATGGGGGGTGTGTGGACACCGGTTTGTTTGATAAAACTAAGAAAACAAAGCTCAGCTAAGAGAGCACATGCACAAAAAGGTCTAAAAAGTGAATGAAGGAATCAATGAAAGAGAATGAAAGTCTTCAAGGTAGCCTAAGGACAAAGTAGCCTATGGGTGTGACTCGAATAGCCTAAAGAGCTAAGAGGAGTGGGGGGGAAAACAAGGGCTTAGGGGGGATTAAACCCGGGGGGGGGGGGGGGGGGGGGAATTTGACTTGCTGGGCACGTGGAGCCACGGCCGTGAGCAGTAGTGCGATGGCGCCTTCAACCGAGCAGGATGGAGGCGAGGTCGGTGCACTGCTGCAAGCGGTGGGGGAGTTCTTGGAGGTCGGGCAGCATGCTGTGGAGGATGTGCTTCCTCTTTTGAGCATGCCGAGCAGGATGGGGACGATGGAAGCTTGCTCTCTCACTCCTCTCCCTTAACACGGCGTCATCCTCTGATCTCTCTCCCTCTCTCTTGGTTGCCACACGACGCAGTAGCGGCACGGCCTCTTCCGACCCTTCTTCCTCTATTTCTCACGGCTCCAGCCTCCTTCATCTCCAACAGACCCCCCTCATTTAAATAGTGGAGGGGAGGGGGATCTTCCCTCCCTGCGTGTCATCACGCATGTCCCCCCCCCCTCAATCAAAGCTCCACCAAGGAGCTTAGTTGCTCCTTCTATTTCCCTCCCCCTCCAGCTCGTCAGTCGGCTAGAGGGATAAGGGGGGGAATAAAAAAATTTCCATTTATCCAAATTGTTTCTTACGCGGAATATTACAAGAATGTATTCTAGAAGAAGGGATGATTTTGCAAATATTGGTGATTCTCATGCATGGAAAGAAGCGTGTAGGAGAAGCAAATAAGTAAAGTTAACTAAGCTTTTTTTTTAAAGCCTAGAAGACACAAACGAGTTGATGGAAGGAAGGGATATAATGGGGGGAATGGTGCCGCTTGATTGGGGGGGCCGAGAATATATGATCATTGAGAGGTTGTCTTAGTGGCGAGATTAGTGCACTTATGAGGGGGGTGGAATCGCCATAGTGTGTTGAAGCTGGGAGAAAAGCGTGGAGATGGCCAGAGATGATTGGAGGAAATAACACGACGTGTAGTAGGAGTTTGGAGGACATCTGACTCTGCGGCTTTCTCTTCAACAACACTGCAACACATTCATTAGGGAAAGCCGATATGAAATGTGATAGACAAGCGGCCTGGGGAGCTATGGAGATTGTGGGCAAAAACGAGTCTCATTGAAAAACACAAACCAGAGCATTATTCTAGTGGCATCGGATTATGAGAAGACGGCAGCACAGTCTTGGGCTTGATCTTTATCTTTCCTAGGGATGTGTGTATAAACTTGAAGGGACTCTAGGGTTGATGCAAGGGGTAGGTTGATGAAGGACTTGCTCAAAAGAAGATCTCTTTGTGGTATTGTTGGTATTGGATGATGACCTCCCGTTTTGACAGCAAAGTCCATGTCACATATGTTTATACTTTGTGTATTGGTGGAAGATAGCATAGCATGCAAGCTATGGTGTGGAACCAAAGAAAGGGAGACAAAACGTTGCTGAAGAGGTCAACTGATCGTAGATTAAGGGCAGAAGAAGGCCACAACTATCATTTGTGAAGAAGCCAATACTCGTGGATTGTTCGGATGTGCTAGTTGGCATGTAAGTAGTGATATTTCATAGAGAAGATTGAGATTATGGACCAAGGAAGACTGCAATGTGATATTAGGTCTATTCTAGAACGACTCAAGCTAGAAGTATTATCTGTGAGTTGACTACAGTGTGTTTGAAGAAAATATATAAACAACGTGTTTTAGGGAATCATTGTCTAGATTCAAGAAATCTAGCCTTTTGCATTTGAAGAGTTGCTTTGTATATGGTTTAAAAACGTGAAGCCTAGTGGTAAAAGGCTTTTTTCAGTGTAAGATGGCTATTCATGTGGAATTGCTTGTGTGGATCATCGTGATGGCTATGTGTAGGTTAATCTTCATAGCAATTACAATTGGAAATTGAAGGGCGGTATTATATGAGATTTGGTGGCCCTTGATTGGATGAGGACACAATGGATGAGGAGGTCAAGGGGAATCTTTACAACAACATGCCTTTTGGCCTATAGCAACTTAGACAGCTCTGTTATCCACTCTCAAGTTGTATTTCATTTTCAATAAATAAGGCACAAAGTGTCACATATCTTGGACATGTTAAGATGTCTCTATGGTGTTTTTCAACATAAAAAAGTCTTTGTGCTATTCAAAAACTACTTTTCCCTAGGGAAAGTATTCTTGCACTTCTCAAAGTGCTTCTGGCCTACCGCAAAAAGTGCTTTCTTAGGGAAAGCATTTTCGGCACTACTAAAACTACTTTCTTTCTTAGGAAGAGTATTTATGCAGTACTCAAAGTGCTTTTGGTCATGTGCAAAAATTGCTTTTATTTTTTGAGAAAGCATTTTTTGCACTATTCAAAGTGCTTCTAGAATAGTGCAAAAGCTCTTCAGAGTCAAGAAATGTCTTTTCTTCCAAGGGGGAGTGCTTCTTCTCAACACAAAGTGCTTTCATTTCTAGGGAAAGCACTTTTTGCACTACTCAAAGTGCTTCCAAAACCATCCAAAAGCTCTAGGGAGTTAAGAAAGATCTTTTCCTCTAAGAGGAAAAGTACTTCTACTCAATGCAAAGTGCTTCTTTGCCATGATAATAAATTTAATGCGTACTCAAATGTAACTCTCCGAGAGCTATAAACGGTTTGTTGAGTCAAAAGAAAGTATATTTGCATCATTAGTGAATTGGACAATGTCCTCAAGAATATACATTCATTTCATGTTGGAAAACACAAGGCAGAGCAAACTTATACGTAAGTATACAATCATCACTTGATTGACAAAATAATTAAGGGAAATAGAACAAGGTAGTAATGTTTAAAGCCTATAATATCTAATTCAGAAATTTGGCTTGTAGCAAGTAGGTCGCTTGTAGTTTGTCCAGTTACCACTCTTTCTAGCCAAGTTATGTCCCATGCGTCATTGTGTATCTTGGCAATATTCACTTTGTGCAAGTGCCCTGGATCCTCTTGCTATCCCCACTTATCAATTTATGCCCAATGTCTGGGTTCCATGGAATTCCACCATTTGAATAACCAAGCTCCAAGATCACCAAACAAAAAATTGTTCATTGTGTCCTCACTTTGGTCTAACATTAAACATTAAGCGCACCAGGATGAAGGTGCATGTAGGATTCCTTGACACCTTGTACAACTCGTTATCCATTATCAATGTATTATGTTCATTGAACTCTTGTATAAGTTCCCAAAAGTGTTTCAAATTCTTGAAGAAAATGGGCTTTCTAAATGCGAAGGGTTTACTAGCAACAATGCACTCCTCTTGCTTCTTGAAAATTTACAACTCAACTCATTTTCAGCATGCTTCTTGAAATCCTTGAATGCATCAAACACATCATCCTTATGTTTCAGTATGTAAAGCCAAGTATACCTGCTGAAATCATCAATGAAGGATACATAGTAACAAGCACCACCAAACGAAGCACTATGAGACAGACCCCATACATCCGAATGTACTAACTCCAAGGGTTGTGAGTTGTTTTGTACATGTCTCATAAATGGAAACCGTGCTTGCTTTCCAAACTAACACGCATCACTTACATGTCCAAAGTCATGATACTTGAACTTAGGTAGTCCAAGCACAATCTCCTTCTACTACATAGATTTCAACTTTTGTATATTCACATGGCCAATCCGCTTATGCCATATCTCAACATCCCGTATAGCACCATCATCATTTGCAAACATGGTTGATTTCAATTTTGGAATTGGAGCATCAAGAGTAAACATTCTGCCATCTCTTCGGCCTCTAGCAATTAATTTGCAGCCATTACTATATTCTTCAACAAAGCATCCATCTCTATTAAATCTCACCTACAGATTCTTTTCTGCCATGTGTCCAATTGACAAAAGATTCTTAGTTATTGTAGGTACATGTAGTACATCATGCTGGCTCTTTTTCTTGCCATTAGGCATCAACAACGGGACAATTCCTATGTGCTGAATGTCATGCTGGGTGTCATCCCCAGTACACACATAACCATGTGAACTTGCAACCATCTCATCAAACCATTCTCCATGGGGTGTCATATGATTTGAAGTCCCTGCATCAATGTACCATTTCTCATCTTTGTTCTTCCTAGATGCATTCTTAGACACATGCTGCATGGCAAACAATCTGTCAGCCTGCTCATCATGAGCACCGCTAGAAGATGCATAGTCTCCATGCTATTTGCCCTTTGCCTTCATATCTCCCTACTTCTTGTAACAATCCTTTGCAATGTGTCCATATCTGCCGCAGTAATGACAGTTCTTATCTCTGTTTGATTGATCATTTGACTACCATGAAGCAGATCCACCACCTCTACCATGCAGTGATCTCCCCTTGCCTCTAAAGCCAGCAGATCCACACTGGCCCTATGTATTTGTGCTATGCCAGGCATTCTGTTGATGCTATCCATAAGTGTTTTGAGTATCTCCTGGATCTCAAAAAGAGCCAGGGCCTTTGCCACTTCTACCACGCTGGCTAGAGTAAAGAATAGTGTATTTGTTTTGAGACATACTAGAACCTGTATTCAGCCCAAGCTTGACTTCCTCATGCAGCAACAAAGCAATCAGCTCATTCCAATTAGGGAATTCAACTCTCACAAAAATAGACGTATCAATTGCTTTATACTCTTTGCCAAGTCCATTCAATGCCATTGCAATCATATCATCCTCAAATAATGAAGATCCAATGGTGGCAGGCTGATCTGTTATATTCTTGATCTCTGGAGTGTAGGCTTGAATGCTTCTGCCATTCCTAGACATGTTATTGAACAATTGCTTTAGAAAAACCTTTCTTGCACGTGTTACATTTCCATAATCCTTCATGAGTATGTCCCATGCATCCTTTGGGGAATTGCATCCATTAATATGTATAACCATAGCATCTGATATACATAAGGAAAACCAATGTAACACCTTGCATGCTCTCTCAATCCAGCCCTTTTCTGATCATTTGTCGGATTCCTTTCATGTATTTCAGATTCAGCCTCATCACATGTACATAAGTCCCAATAACCTCTGCCAACCAAAAAACTCTTCATACGGAACTTCCATAAAGCAAATTTTTTGTTGTCCAACTTTTCTTCCAAAATTTGAGTGATATTGTCAGTGCCTTGAGCATTTGTCATAGTTGTAGCTTAGGTATTCAGTGATGTATACAACATGTAAATATCTAACTCTGTTTCCTACAATTCAGGACCAATTTCATGCTATTCAAGACAATTTCCTGCAATTCTGGATAGTTTTCCTGACAACTTGCTTGCTGTAAACTGTATTCCAACAATGAAAAAACATAGTCAACTGAGCATAAACCAAGCTCAAATCAATTCAAAACATTCTATGGTAGTGGCAAAACATCCTAGCAACAAACTATGTCCATACAAGTATCAATGTTTGTATTGTATACAAGTAGCAGTACCAAATATAGCCAGTCCATTGCTATAACCAATAGTATTTTATCTATTAAAAAAATAGTATTCAAACCTCAAAACAGCCCCAAAATATCTCATTCAGTTGCCACTCTATGCAAGAGTTGATACATGTCCAATCGGTCAGAATATATTGTATGTCAAGTGAAGATGATAGTAAACAACAATCTGCACAAGTTTGCACTAAATATCTCAAAATCTATGAGGAATTTGAAAAAATTTTCTTCTACAAAGTTGTAGACCACATTGAAAAGGTTAGGAATGAAAAGGCTGTTTCCCCAAAACCATTTCTCTAGCAAGATATAGCTTTTGCAAAAAAATGGACTGTAGGCACAATCTCCTTCGATGAGGTTTTCTTCCGATCTGATGTCTTGATGTCAAATGGCCACTGCCAAGACTTCAAGCTTCAGGAGTTCAAGCTCTGTTACCATGTTGAAAGAGAGGGAGAGAGACAGAGTGGAGCAGAAGATGAGCATCAGCTCATTGTTGGTAAGTCACTAACTACACCGACTTATTGAATGTCACACATGTGTACAGCTATATCCAGCTACTAATGTCGGTCACACATAAAGATAGACTAACTGAAGAGTAACGGGAGCTTGATATTCTAACAATAACTCCCTTAATCATCCACTTTGATCTCCTCCACTTTGATCTCCTCCATATTGACCCTTTTATCATACTTAATCCCTATATAATGCATCAGGGTTTTAAATCATTAAAGAAAAGTTTACAAACTAAGCATTTCATTCATTATATCATCCTGGGTCTATTCATTGCCTTGTTTAGGTTATTCCCCAACATCTATATTTTCCAAGGAATTCATTTCACCAACACACCAAGTTGCTCTCCACCACTTGTCTCTACCTTCTCCAATTGTTCCATCTCCACTTGCAAAGTTGTCTCCTCCCCCGACATTGGCATGTTCCTAGATATCTTTTGTTGTTTTTCTTCTATGACAGGCAGAGCATCACCTTCAACCCCCTAAAGAGTTTGCAGAAGTCCTAGTTATCTTCTCATTCTCTAATCCTTGCTACCTACCTTGATCAAAGGCTTGTCAAAGCTAGCAATTATGGTTTGCTTTAGATAGGTTTTGGTCTCCTACTTGAAACTAGTAGAGTACTCTATTGCAAGCCAAAAAATAGAACCATCACTAATATGTTGAAACAAATGTATAGGCCTAGCTTGCAACAAGCTGTACACCATAAAGCTTACATTTTATTTGTGCATGCCTCACGGAAACCTAGGACTTGACAAGTTTAGGTGGCAATTGCTGGCATCCCAACTTCATGCACATAGTCCTTGTTTAGCACATAGATGCAAAGCAATAGGAATGATATTGATGAGAGCAAGCTAGCATGTACGTACGAACTACTTCTAGTGCCTATAAGGGTGAGCCACAACAAGCACATTCACTACTACTAACATGAATTGCATCATGTAGCACTGATGGAATGAGTAGTGTGGGGGTAATGGAGTGCACCACCCCCTCCTAAGCTCCTCAACAAGCTGCTCTATAAACCCAAAGTGCATGATTGCATCCTTCTCTTCTACCAAAGTAATCTCATAATTAAGTTGCACACATCATCATGGAGAGTATGAGACACCATATAAATGCTTGTTACCAACTTGTAGTGAGCTTCGTAGACTTAGAGGTGCTTTCCGATTTAATAAAGGGCTTTTGGAAAAAAAAATACTTTATCACATAAAAATGACATTTTCTTTCAAAAAAATAGCTTTTGATCCATAAAAATAAATTTTCTCTAAACAATGTTCTTTTTGAGAAACACTCATTTGACATTTAAAAAAGTCTTGTGGGGCTAGTAAAAGCTATTTTGAAAATGCAAAATTACTTACCTAGGCATTAAAAAAAGCATCCATCATACAAAGTGCTTCATAACCACCAAAACTGCTTTTTTATCTACACAAAGTGCTTCTAGCTTAATGCAAGTGCTTTGTGATGTTTAGAAAATGCTTTCTTTAGTAGGGCAAGTACTTCTACACTACTCAAATTGCTTCACTACTAGAGAAAGTGATTTAAGGATATACAAAATGTTTATCTTCTAATAAATTACTTCTGATCCAAACACCATATTGGGGAATATGGGAATTTCCCATAAGTTTGGGACACATGGTCAAATCTTTGGATTTGTCATAACTTGAACACTATAACTCCAAATCGAGTGCTCTATAGCTCAATAGATTCCATTTTTCAAGCACTTTCCAATGATGGGTCACATCATATTGTTTTGAGAAACTTATGGGCATGTTATCCGGGTGCCACCTTTTCAGTATTCAAAAAATGGGAATTGGGAGATTCCCAAACTCACTAATATTATGTTTCCATATAAAGTGCTATGGCGCCTAGTGCATAGAAAGGGTTGTAGAAAGAGTTTTTTCTTATCCAAAGTGTTTTTGATCCAGTATAAAAGCTCTAAGAAGTCTAGAATATGTTGTTTTTCTTCTAGAGAAAATGCTTTTGCTCAATAGGAACTACTTATTTACCATGAAAATATGTTTAAAATGTACATAAAGTGCTCTTATTCCCAAAAAAACTAGTTGTGAACCAATCAAAGTGCTTATAGCCTAATGTAAATTGTTTTGTCATTCAAAAAAGTACTTTCGTGCCTTTAGAAAGTGCTTCTACTATTGGGGGTAAAGGCGCCTCTGCCTAGCCGCCCCAGTATTACTACACTGACAATCACAGTCACTGCACACTACAGGTGGCAGGTGCCCGTCACCATCACTTTATTCTTTATTCTTTTAGTAATAGTTTGAATAAAGGAAGGCCCGGTCACACATTGTGACTGTTGGAGTTCCCATTTCTAGTCTCTCCCTTTCTTGCTCTTGCTCTCCCGCTGTCGAAGGATTTGAGAAAGCAAAGTCGTGACCACAGAGGACCTTGACTAATTCCAGGATAGAAGATCAATCAAGAGAGATTACGATTCAATTTGAAAGAAGGAAGCTAATGCCTCTTCTCTTTCAAACCTCTTTCTTAACAACTTGCAACATGATGGTTGTGTTGGGTCATCATCATCATCATCCAAGTTTTCAATATCAGTCAAGTGTAGATACCACTTTTCAAGCAACTAGTCAGTTTTTGTGGACTTCTACACTAAGTTTTGATACCCCAATGGAAATAGAGACTGGAAAGACGAAAACAGATAACTCTGAACTCAAAAATCTCTGCAAAGAAATTTGGCTATAGTCACCATAGCCCTTAAGAAAGTAGTAATTGTATCACATAGATATTTCAAAGTAGTTGTTCATGGCTTTTTTGGCAGTCCAGTAAAGCTCTAGTCTGGTCCAAGTAGTAAAAGAGGGAACAAAATTTGATGAGGCTAAATCTCTTCACCAACCAATCAGAGTACTAATGCAGTCAATGCCATCAAATGCTGATGTTAACTTTGGTAGATTAAAAGAAGGCTTTGAAATTTTCAGAGCACCTTATGACCTGTTAGTATTGTCCCTTTTGTTGACTGTTAGGATGGGCCTGTTCAGTTAGCATCGAGTAGTCACAGAGGCAGAGTAAATGGAATTTGGAGCTCAAGAGGACACCGAGAGCTCCTGCATTTTCCATAGTGTGACTCTTTTGCGTTTGGTTGTGATAAACAATCACTGTATACGGATCAGATTTATCAAAGATGTCTGTTGAGAGAAAATCGCAGCAAAGCACGTTGTTTGCTGCTGAGAAAACGACAATAGGTGGAAGCTGTGCTGGATCACTAACAAGCACAATACAATCTGCTCCACTCCTCAAAACTGGAACTAGCTTTGCAGGTTCGGTGGCCTGGGTTACTTCATCTTCATTTGTATCTTAGTCACTATCATTTCCTTATTACCTTGTGTTGTGCTGTGGTTACAATCATCGTCTGCCGTTCAATAGCTCTAGACGTCCTCTGATGTCGCAATCACGATCTTTGAGCTTTGTCGTCTGCCAGTTTATCAATCTTTGTCATCCTCCTCGTCTTCTTCTTCGTTCTTGCGCTCTGATTCTTATTTTCAAATAGCTTTTTCCACTTTGTCAGCATTCAACAGCTCCAAATATCCTTCACCTTTGTCCTTCGGCCTCTTCTTTTTCGTCCCCACTTCATCCTCTTCCAGGCGCGCTGTCGGAGAAGGTGAAGCTTCAATCACAGAAGTTGTAATTCTGGACTAAAGAGCTCGCCTCGCCATGGTTGTTGAAACTATCACGACGTTTCGTTCCTCCCCTTCGATCCCTCTTCTTTGCCTTCAGCTCCTTTTTCCTGTTCTGCGCCCTTCTTCTCCAACTTCTTTCGTTTCTTTTCCCCTTCGATGTCCTGCTCCTCCACTCTAGCCTTTCTTCTATCGCCCCATCAAACATTGCCTCCCTTAGATGGAACAAACACAAGCTTCAATTTCTCTGGTCCCTTGATCACAGTATCAGTAGCTCTAAGAGGCAACTTCTTCTCTAATGCCATGGCCATGGAAGCTTTTGCCAAACTCTGATTTGAATCATCAGTATTATACATACTCAAGGCCACTCCACCAGTGGTGCGCAGATCGGACGCAGGTAGCTCACGTAGTGAATTCCCAAAGGTCCCCAAGAACAAAGTACTCTACTTTTTAGTACAAAAACCAATGTAAAAGCAAGCACGACATGAGACAAGAGACAAATTGGGTTCAATCTCCCCCATGCCTTGTGTGAGCGCTTCACAAAGCATGTATTTAATGTATATTTCCAATCTTTATGCTCAAAAATAGCCCAATTACAAAAATATGACAAGCTTTTAGCTTTTGAGTTTACTTTCTACCAAAAATAAGAAAATAAAGCTAATGGACGGTGCCCATAGTGTCTGGCACGCCCAATCTCAATGTCCAAATAGAAATAACATATCCAGGCGCATAAGCGCATACAAAATAATAATAAATAATCGATGTCTCTATAGACATAATCAAAATATAGGCGTGGCGCCTATCAAAATATAGTCCAAAGATCGAAAACCCGCTAGACTCCAATGCTTTCCTCCGCCACTGCTGCTATCTCTACACATCAACTGAAGCATTCACAATCGTTAGTAAAATAACACAATTAAACCGACAAAAGTGAATACCTAGTAGTCTTCAGCTACATAAATAAATCAACTGGTTAGAAATAAATCCTAACCTTAATTTATTACGAGTGCGCACTCTAAACTCATAAACGTTTATTAATTTAATATGCATTTTGCGGAATCACCCGCTATGGAATCACCCATGTACACACTAAATTAATGAAACGCCCGAAAAGGACATGCGTCCCCATCAACTTCTCGCACAAAGAATCCTCTTTGCGTATGAGCCCCGGTCATCTAAGTTTACGGAATCCACCGTAAAACCTCACGGAATCCACCGTGGAATATGCCTCCTGGCATCAACCAGCTCCCTCCAAATCAAAGAACCCCTCCCACAACTCTGTCTGCCTCTCATTGACAACACAATCCATAACCCGTATTATCATGCCCACGTTTTTTTTTTCTTCTCCAGGCGAGATTTACTACGCTCCAAAAAGCGGCCTCTTTCTTCTACCAGAAAAGCGGCCCTTTCTCAGAAAAGCAGTAGATACTTATTTTAGCCATTTTAGACATCACAGAGTGCTAAGACTCCTGAAGTGCTTTCGCGCACCATAGCTATTGCAGCAAACACAGGAACCCTTAAATCTGGACATTTAGCATAAAACATTGATCCCTGAGCATGGCTCTGATATAATGCACCATTGTCAACTGAATCTGACAACATCCACCATCCTTCCTGATTTTTCAGCTCACCAAGGAATTTCTTACAGTCATCACTGCTCTCATTATCCTCAGAAACAGAAGAAATATATGTCTCTAATTTGCCAACGTTCTTTGCTTTTGCTAACGGTTTTTCTTCCCCATTGTCCAGCAATGTACTTATGTGAGAGGACAACTCTTCTTTATCCCTGCCTGTATTAGTTTGTGTAGAGCTCTCTTGAAGGTTTAGTGGCAGATCGAGGACAGGTACAAGAAATTGCATTGTATTCCCACTGGCAGGGATTGAATATTCTGTCTCCCCATGAGATACTGGACTTGCATAACTGTTATTTGGCTTTGAGCAGTTACAATCCTTGCTCACAGATCCTCCACCACTCTGTTCAGCAAGTCCTGCATTCATCACTTGACATCTTACATCTGTTCCACATTTTCACAATCTGCTGGTGAAGCACCTTTCATAACACCTTTGCCACCAATAAGGGTAAGATTGTTCTATCGCTACCCCCTGCATCTGTATTCTTTGTCACAGCTGAGATCACACAGGTAGATTTTAAACCTTTCTGCAAAGGAGCACTCAAAATCTCCTCAGACCGCATCCTCTTCACATTTGACCCATCAGTTTGCCCTTCTCCACTTTACTGCCCACGCAAAACAAAACTGTAAACACAACAACTAAATATGTACAAAGTAACAAATGTCACACACACAGCCTTTGGTGGATTTCACACCTCGGATGCGCAGCAGCAGGACACCGCCATAGCTCTCGAGTCCAACCTTTGATCGTCGCTCCCTTCCAACTGGTATCAGAGCTTTGCTTTCCAACTCTTGAGTTTAGTTCGAGGCATTCTCAGCATCCCATCGACTCCCTACTTGCATTGGGTCTCGTTCCTAGCAGCCATATCCAACTCCTTTGAGCTCCCGTCACTCCCAAGCTTCCCAAGCACCTTCCCAGCATTGTTAGGCACCTTCAAGGCATTATATCAGAGGTATTTGAACATTTTCTTCAAGGTTTACTTCAGTTCTCAAGTCTCACAGGCTGTAAACAAGTTGTGGGCAGCCATAGCTCACACCTCTTGGAGCTTCCTTCACCTAGATCTTGCTTTCAGCCTATCAAGGCTTGTTGAGGCTTGGTGTAGGCCTTATTTGGTCCTCATTTGTGCCCCCTTTGGGCCCCATTGTTGACACGTGGGATGGCAGACCCCCCAGCCAGCTCACTCTTTTTGTGCATGTTTCAAAATCTGGCCCAAAAATCACTCTTTTTGTCATATCTTGGGCATTCGAAACCAATTCAGGCAAGGTAAGAGTCTAAGTTGGGGTTTTGGCATGCTTCGGATGCGATTGTGATGTCAGATTTGCCAAATTCTGATGACAGAATCTTCTGCAATAGATTTTAGGTCTGAGACAACATGTATTTGTATGCCTATGCTTGTTTGGGTATGCCAACATAACTGGTTTGATGCCTATTGCATCCCGATTGATTGGGGGATTGAAGCTACATGTAATGCTATGATTTTGGCCTGATTTTGGGTTTGGAAATACATAGTTTATAACAATAAATGCATGTTGAATACTCTTGGGCTGAAGCTATCTTTCATGCTTTGACATATGCCTATTGGTTCCGGATGCATGTCCTGGGTTATGCTATGATGTATTGATCATCGAGGGACGACTTTGAGCTTGTCATTGAATTTGGATGCTTTTGGAAGCTTGAGCTTATTTCAGCCCGCACTTATTGACATTGGTATATGCTTTGAGAGTGATGCTTCTTGGGTTTATGCATACCCATTGCCTACGGCTTGATGCTCATGTCACGGTTGATTACCCTATGCATAAGTTGAGATTGAGTGCTCATTGAAGCTCCACCTTGGATGCATTTTGGATTATCTAGAGTATTATTGGATATTACTTGGCTTGTCAGAGTTTGGATTGAGATGTACTTGATGTCTTACATGCTTATGGATGCTACATACAGATGCTCTGTCTTATATGCTTATGGATGCTACATACAGATGCTCTACCGCCTACATGTTCGGGATGTACTATTGATGTATTGTCTTGGACTTATGTCATTGGCATTGTGTCAAGCCTTGGCTTGAGCTCTTGAGCTCGTACATATGGCTTTTGTGCCAGTGGGAGCATTCTTGAATGCTTATCAGACATTGAGCAGGTGGTACTTTTATACATTGAGCCATTACATGCTATTGAGCAGTTATAGACACTTGAGACTTTGGTACTTCTTACCTTTTGGGATGATACATCATATTTCTTGGTTCACTGTATGCTTATGAGCTAAGTCAGTTTTGGATCCGTATCTTTGTAAACTGACACCTACTTGTGTCAAGTTTTAGTAGTGGCAGGAACACTTTGCCCCGTTGACTGGGAGGTGTGCCTACTCATGGCAAATGCTTGTATGATATACTTGGGTGTTAAATTCATGCTTATCAACTATCATATGATTATGCTATGCCCGCATGATGCCGGCTTTGGTCTTGGCAGTATCCGATTGCCTTGGGATCCGATTTTGGCACTGTTAGCTCTCTTTTACTAAAGTCTGAAATTTATTACAGCAAGCATATATGTATAGACTGACATGGATTTTTCATGCTAAAACACTCTGAAATGATATACTTTCACTAGTACTTGGTGGGCAGCAGCTTTGGTTCCACTTTCCTTGCCATTTTTCTTCGATTTTGGTGATTTTTTGGTTATTTTCTGCACTAAACAGCAAGCAATTTTGAACTGTCTACAGTCTTCTAGCCTGCATTATGGCGAGTTCGTACTGATCATGCTATTTTCAACATCACTAAGCTTGATGGTACAAATTAGTCTCATTGGAAGAGCCAAATTTGGCAGGTGTTGGTGCAGAAATCACAAATCAAACCTTTGAGGTTAAGCAGGCATCCGCCCGCAACTATGCCAGATGAGGAATGGCTTCAGCTTGATGAGTTACGCAAGTCCACTATTGTATTGTCTCTCACAGAACAGGTTCACTATAATGTCTTTGAGGAAGAACAGAGTGCATGGAAGTTGTGGGAAAAGATAAAAAATCTCTATGACAAGAAAAGTCCAGCGAGTCATATGTATTGGCTAAAGCAGCTTATGGATCTGCGCATGAAGGAGAATGTGACTATGTCTGCTCACTTGAGCCAGTTCCATGCTATACTCAAGAACTTGACTTCACAGGACATCACTTTTGTAGAGGATGTTACTCCTCTTTTCTTGCTTGGTACTCTTAATGAGTCATGGGATGTATTCCGCACTGCATTATGTGCCTCTACTACTACCTTGAAATTATCTGATATTGAGAGTGCTCTTCTATAGGAAGAGGTTAACCGTAAGAATTTGGATGCCTCTTGTGTGTCTCATGCTATGACAGTTAAAGGCAGGAATGATGGATATGGAAAGCATGGCAGTGGTAGTGGCTGTGGACGGGATTCTCAAAAATCTCGGTCCAAGTCTCATGGGAAGTCATGTAGCAAATCCCGTGGCAAGAATGCAGATGTTACTTGTCACCATTGTGGAAAAAAGGGCCATATTAGGCCACAATGCCATGAATTGTGAAATGAAAGGCACAAAGATAAGGGAAAAGACAAAGTGCAGGATAAGTCTTCTGATCGCAGCATAGTGCCTGCAAAGTCCATTGTTAAAATTGAAGAGATCAATGTTATGCAACCTGAGGATGTTGATGATGATGATTATATCCTTGCAACTTCTTCTAGTGCTTCGCAGATGACAGAGATACACTCTATGTATGCACAGTGTTGGCTCTTGGACTCAGGTGCATCCTTTCATGTGACACCTTGCCGAGAGTGGTTTCATTCATACCGTACTGTTTTGAGTACTGTGCGCTTGGGTGATGACAGCTCTCTTGATATTGTGGGCATTGATGATGTTAGGCTGCAGTTTTCTTCTAGCAATAGTTTTGTTACGCAAGATGTATGTCATGTACCTGCTTTGACACGCAGTCTCATGTCAACTGGACAGCTTGATGATATAGGTTATCATGTATCTTTTGGAGATTCTGCATGGAAGATCACTTGTGGAAAACTTGTTAGGCTGGAGTTTTCTTCTAGCATTGGTGATGTTAGGCTGCAGTTTCCTTCTGGCAGTAGTTTTGTTATACAGGATGTACATCATGTACCTGCTTTGACACGTAGTCTCATGTCAACTAGACAGCTTGATGACGCAGGTTATCATGTATCTTTTGGAGACTCTGTATGGAAGATCACTCTTGGCAGACTTGTGATTGCGAGAAGTGCCAAGGCTGGCAATCTCTACCCCTTGATTGTATCAGCTTCTTCCCTTGATCATGTTTTGTCTATGGGTTCTATCCCACATCTATCTCTTTGGCATGCCCGTTTGGGCCATATGTCTTTGAAGGGAATGAAAATGCTTTCTGGTTTGTAGTACTTACCGCCCCTTGATTATGCATGTTTTGATTCATGTGAGCATTGTCTTTATGGCAGGCAGACTAGGTCTACGCATAAGAAGTCTGGTAGGCCATGCATGTGTGAGCCCTTGGCATTGGTATAGTCGGATGTCTGTGGGCCCTAGTCTATGGGTGGTGCAAAGTTTTTTCTGCATTCATAGATGGTTTTTCAAGGAAAGTTTGGGCTTATCCCATTAAGTTGAAATCCGATGTCTTGGTTGTGTTTTAGAGATTGCTTGCATTGGTTGAGAACCAGTCTGGGTATAGGCTAAAATGCCTAAGGACAGATAATGGGGGTGAGTATGTCTCACGTGCTTTTGCGCAGTTATGTGATGAGAGGGATATTAAGTGTCAATTGACCACCCCCTACACCCCCCCATAATGGTTTGGATGAGCGGATGAATAGAACCATCCAGGAGCGTGTACGCAGTATGCTTAATCATGCAGGCCTACCACAGAGCTTTTGGGCTAAGACAGTTAGTACAGTTGTGCATGTCGTAAACAGATCACCTTGTAGTGTTTTGGATTTCTAGGTTTCAGAGGAGGTATGGACTGGAAAACCCCCCTCTTATGTGCATCTCCGTGTCTTTAGATGTGAGGCATTTTGCCATGTGCCCAGGGACAAGAGAAGTAAGCTGGATCCCAAGAGTGTCAAATGCATTTTCCTTGGTTATGGGAATGTAGGTGAGATGGGTTACTGTCTCTGAGATCCATAGGCGCGGAAAGTCATCCGTAGTCATGATGTAGTCTTCCATGAAGACAAGATGCGCAGGCAGCCTGAGAGAGTTGTTGAGATCTGCAAAGTCATATTTCAGGAGGAGCCGAGAGCTCCTGCACAGCCAGTTGGACAGCCTACAGCTACAGTAGATGCTCATGGTCAGGGTGTTGGACAGGCAACTGGGCAAGCAGCAGAGCCTGTCGTGAGATGGTCTACTAGAGATAGATGTCCACCAAATAGATTTAGGCCTTCGATGCATTATGTCTTAGTTACAGATGCAGGAGAGCCTTTCACTTATGATGAGGCTATGCGCAGGGGTGACAGTCACTCCTGAGATAGGGCTATGTAGTCTGAGATAGACTCCCTGCATAAGAATGACACTTGGGATTTGGTTTCCTTGCCTACTATGGGAAAGAAGGCTTTGCCATGCAAGTGGGTGTACAAGCTAAAAAGTACTCCTAGACACTCCAAGCCGGTATACAAGGCTAGATTGGTAGCAAAGGGTTTTAAGCGGGAGAATGGTGTGGACTTTGATGAGGTCTTTTCTCCTGTGGTTAAGATGACCACCCTGCACTTAGTCTTGGCCTTGGTTGCTCAGCTTGACTTGGATTTATACCAGATGGATGTCAAGACAACTTTCTTACATGGGGACTTGCATGATGAGATTTATATGGAGCAGCCTAAGGGCTTTACAGAACCTGGTAGGGAGCACCTAGTGTGCAAATTGAAGAAAAGTCTTTATGGCTTGAAACAGGCACCTAAGGAGTGGTATCATAAGTTTGATGCCTTTATGCAGTTACAGGGCTACAGCCGGAGTGCTATGGATCCGTGTCTTTACATGAAGAAAGACCGTGATGGTTCTTTATTGATTTTGGTACTCTATGTGGATGATATGCTGATAGCAGGGAAAGCTCATGATGAGCTAGATGCTCTTAAGGCTCAGCTCAAGAAGAGCTTTGAGATGAAAGATCTGGGACAGGCCGCTCACATACTTGGTAAGCGCATTATACGCGATAGGCATCAGGGACTCCTCTACTTGTCACAGAGGGAGTACATTCATAAAGTCCTTGAGTGCTTCCACATGCAGGACGTAAAGCCTATTGGTTGTCCATTGCCTTCTTGTGTGAAGGTATCACAGGCTAATTGTCCGCAGACAGAAGAGTAGAAGGCTGAGATGGCCAAGATTCCCTATGCATCTGTAGTGGGCTATCTTATGTATGCCATGATAGCCACTCATCCAGATATTGCCTTTGCAGTTGGTGTTGTGGCACGCTATATGGCTACACCTAGCAAGGAGCATTGCGATGCCGTGAAGGGTATCATGAGGCACCTGAAGGGCACTGCACATATGTGCATATGCTATGGTAGCCAAGATATAGGAGTCATGGGTACACTGACTCTGATTATGCAGGACATGCAGATAGAAAAAATTCCACTTCCGACTATGCATTCACATATGCTCGAGGTGCTGTTTCTTGGATGTCCAAGGTGCAGAAATGCACGGCCCTTTCTACTACAAAGGCCGAGTATGTTGCACTCATTGAGGCTTGCAAGGAGGCCATTTGGTTGGGTTGTTTGGTTTTGCTCTTCTTAGTATTGATGCTATCCCTACACTGCATTCAGATTCTATGAGTGCTATTCAATTAGCCAAGAATCCGGTCTTCCATGCAAAGACGAAACACATTGAGGTGAGGTATCACTTCATACGTGGGGTCGTTCAGGACAAGTCTGTTAACCTTATCAAGATCTCAACTGACCAAAATCCTATAGATCTGCTCACGAAAAGCCTCTCTATAGAGCACTTTGCCTTCCTCAGGAGGTTGATGGGCATGGGATGAGATGACGTATTTCCTCATCCTGTTGTACATGTGTACATGTTGTACTGTCTTTTTTCTTTCTTTTTTTCTTTTCACTCCTCACTAGGGCATATTCGCCTTTGTTGGGGGTAAAGGCGCCTCTACCTAGCTGCCCATGTATTACTACACTGACAGTCACTGCCACTATACACTGCAGGTGGCGAGTGCCCATCACTGTCACTTTATTCTTTATTCTTTTAGTGATAGTTTGAATAAAGGAAGGCCCGGTCACACATTGTGACTCTTGGAATTTCCATTTCTAGTCTCTCCCTTTCTTGCTCTTGCTCTCCCACCATAGCTCTCGAGTTCAACCTTCGATCCATCGCTCCCTTTCATCTACCACAAAGAAAATGCTTCTAGCATACACAAATGGCTCAAGTAGAGAAACTTACTTGTAGTACTTCTATGGGTTGCTTGCCCAATAATGATTTACTTGATAAGAACTTGGTTCTCTTACCTTTGGAGGGTGTCATGTCGGAGCTACCAAGGTTCATTGGATCGAGAGGCAAAGGGGGAAAGCACAAAACATATGTCAATTGAAAGGTGAGATCTATTATAGGCAATAACAGAGTGCAGACATAGAGCCATGGGGAAGAGCTCAAAAGCAAACTCTGTTATGCTATTGGCATGCATAAGGTGACCAGGCTTTCAAAAGTAAGATCTATTGTAGGCACGGACATAGCATAGACAGATGTTGACAGAGTGCACATAGCCACAAGGGGAGAGAGGCAAAGGAAATAGCTCAAACATAGGGCATATCAAATACATGGTGGAGAGAAGAGCTCAAACATATGCAGGAGGTCGTTTCAATTGGAGTTGTGGGATACTAAAGCTCATAGTGCCATTTTATCCAATGAAATACTTTTATAAAATCCATTGGGCAAGGAAGAATCCCCTTCTGGGACCACTTTTCAAGACCACCAAAATAGTGAAATTTAAGTACCACCTAGCTATGCTTCTACCCCATAGGAGATGAGATTGGGATTTTCCTGAAGCATGCCATGACAAACCACATGGAGGATACTTTTCAAGAGAAGCTATGGCCTGAAATGCTCTACTTACAAGATAATGGTGGTGGTCGACAATCTACAAGGATGTCAATGATTATTGTAAGCATTGTGATGCTTGTTAATAAACGCAAAACCCACAAAAACTACTGCAATGTTGTTGCAACCAATCCTTCCCTTGAAGCCATTTGAGAAATGGGGCATTAACTTTGTAGGCCCAATCAATTTGAAAGGTGAGAAGGATCGAAGCTTGCACGCGAGAGCTATGGCAGGAGAGCAAGAGCAAGAAAGAGAGAGACAAGAAATGGGAACTCTAACAATCACAATGTGTAGCCGGGTCTTCCTTTATTCAAACTATCACTAAAAGAATAAAGAATAAGTGACTATGACGAGCGTCCACCACCTGCAATGTGCAGTGGCAGGTACTATTAGTGTAGCAATACACGAGTGGCTAGACGAAGGTGCCTTTACCCCCAACAACCTCCCACTTAAAGGCGAATCTACCCCAGTGAGAGAGACAAAAACGATAGTACAACATGTACACATGTACAACAGGATGAGGAAAAAGACATCGTCTCATCCAATGCCCATCAATCTCATGAGGAAGGAAAAGTGCTCAGTAGTGAGGCTCTTTGTGAGCAAGTCTGCACAATTCTGCTCAATCGGAATCTTGACAAGGTCAATAGACCTGTCATCAATGACCTCGCAAATGAAGTGATACCTCACCTCAATATGTTTCGTCTTCGCATGGAAGACCGGATTCTTGGCCAACTGAATGGTACTCATAGAATCTGAATGCAATGTAGAACTGATGGGTACGAACCAGCCTTCCATCCATGCCAAAATAGGTAGAGTTTACCGAAAAAACCTGCTGGTGGGGGGATACCCCCTACATAGGATCTGTTAGACCAAGGTCTGCAATCAAACAGCCTAAGCAGATAGCCTCTTTGCAAGCCTCTATGGCTGCAATATACTCAGCCTCTGTAGTAGAAAGGGCCGTACACTTCTGTGCCCTAGACATCCACGAGATAGCCCCTCTATCATAGGTGAACACATAGCCAAAAGTGGACTTCCTACTATCTGCATGTTCTGCATAATCAGAATCAGTGTACCCCATGACTCATATATCATGGCTGTCATAACAAAGACACATATCTGATGTGCCCTTCAGGTACCTCATGATACCCTTCATGGCATCCCAATGTTTCTTGCCAGGTGTAGCCATATTACATGCCACAACCCCAACTGCAAAAGCTATATCTGGATGGGTGGCTATTATGGTATACATAAGACTATCCACGGCTGATGCATAGGGAATCTTGGCCATCTCGGTCCTCTGCTCATCTATCTAGGAACAATCGGCATGTGAAACCTTCACGTGAGAAGAAAATGGGTAGTCAATAGGCTTAACATCCTGCATGTGGAAGCACTCAAGGACTTTATGTATGTACTCTCTCTGTGACAGATAGAGGAGTCCCTGAGATCTATCGCACATGATGCGCATACCAAGTATATTAGAGGCATGTCCCAGATCTTTCATCTCAAAGCTCTTCTTGAGCTGAACCTTATGACCACAAGAGAAAAAAATTCATCAAAGTCAACACCATGCTCCTGCTTAAAACCCTTAGCAACCAATCGAGCCTTGTATATTGGCTTGGGGTGTCCAGGGGTACTTTTCATCTTGTGCATCCACTTGCATGGTAAAGCCTTCTTACCTTGAGGCAAGGAAACCAAAATCCCAAGCCTTATTCTTATGCAATGAGTCAAGCTCAGACTGCATAGCCCTCTCCCAAGAGTGACAATCACCCCTGCGCATAGCCTTATCATAAGTAAGAGCCTCTCCTGCATCTATAACCATTACATAATCCATAGAGGACCCAAAACGGTCACGAGGTCATCTATCTCTAGTAGAACGCCTCAACCTCGGCTCTGTTGCCTGATTGATATCCTGTCTAGCATAAGCATGTCTAGCATCTGGACCATGAGCATCACGTGATGTTGCGCACTGTTGAGCTAGCTGTGGAGC
The DNA here is from genome assembly GCF_053477565.2 of Lygodium microphyllum. NCBI lineage: Eukaryota > Viridiplantae > Streptophyta > Polypodiopsida > Schizaeales > Lygodiaceae > Lygodium > Lygodium microphyllum. Next base: position 76,724,703 of record NC_141158.1, read on the forward strand.
GTGGCCATGGAGCGGGCTGAACGAGAGTAGGCGGCTCCTCCTGAAAGATAACTCTGCGTACCTCAACCACTTTTTTAGAGTGCATATGCATTTTATCCTCATGAAAGATGACATCATGGCTGCGGATCACTTTTCATGCTTGCGGATCCCATAGATGGTAACCCATCTCTCCTGCATCTCCATAGCCAATGAAAATGCATTTGACACTTTTAGGATCCATCTTATTGCATTTGTCCTTGGGTATATGGTAGAATGCCTCACATCCAAAGACACACAAATGATCATAATAGGGGGGCTTGCCTGCCCATACCTCCTCTACAACCTGAAAGTGTATGCCACTACTAGGCGACCTGTTAATGAGATGCACTGCAATAGTAACTGCCTCAACCCAAAAGTGTTGCAGAAAGCTAGCCTGACTAAGCATGCTATGTACCCTTTCCTGAATGGCCCTATTCATGTGTTCAGCCATACCATTCTGGGGTGGGGTGTAAGGGGTGGTCAACTAATGCTTAATACCCCACTCATCACAAAACTGGTCAAAATCATGTGATACATACTCACCCCCATTATCTGACCTTAGGCATTTGAGCCTTTTCCCAAACTGGTTTTCTGCCAATGCAAGCCAATGCTGAAATGTGTCTAAGACATCGGATTTTCTCTTAATGGGATAAGCCTAAACCTTACGTGAGTAATCATCTATGAAAGTAGCAAAATAATTTGCCCGACCAAGTGACTGACAGGGCATGGGTCCACATACATTTGAGTGCACAAGAGCCAAGGTCTCACCCATGCATTTCTTACAAAACTTTTTATGCATATTTCTAGTCTGCCTACCATACAAACAATGATTACAAGAATCAAAATGTGAAGAGTCAAAAGAGGCAGAAGATGCTACAAAGCATGGAGCATTTTCATTCCTTTAAGAGACATATGCCCCAAACGAGCTTGCCAAATTGATACATGGGGAATAGAACCCACAGACAAAACATGATCCAATGTAGCTCTTGATACAAGTAAGAGATAGAGGCTGCTAGACTTGGCACCTCTTGCAAGTACAAGCCTGCCACGAGTAATCTTCCATGCAAAGTCTCCAAAAGACACAAAATACCTTGCATCATCAAGCTGTCCAGCTGACATAAGGCTCCAAGTCAACACAGGTATATGGTGCACATCATGCAAAACAAAAGAACTACCAAAAGGAAACTGCAGCCGAACATCTCCAATGCCCACAATGTCAAGAGACTTGTCATCAACAAGACGCATAGAACCAGACATGGTACGATAGGTATGAAACCAATCTCGACAAGGTGTCACATGAAAGGAATCACCCGAATCAAAGAGCCAGCACTGTGCATACATAGAATGTATCTCAGAAGTTTGTAAGGTATCGCATGAAGAAGCTGCAAGTATGTAATCATCATCTGAATCAGTGGCCTGCATGACATTAACCTCTTCTATCTTCACATTGGACTTTGCAAGTACAATACTATGCTCAGAAGACTTTTCCTGCACTTTTTCTTTTCCCTTTTCCTTGCGCTTATCATTGCGCATTTTACGGCATTGTGGCCTAATATGTCCTTCTTTCCCACAATAATGACAGGTAAGATCTAACTTCTGTCCTCCATGGGACTTATTGCAACCACGTGACTTGGACATGGACTTCTGAGAGTCCCTACCCTTATGATCATGATCATGCCTACCATGTTTGCCACCTCTAACGGTCAATGCATGTGAAGAGTAAGAAGCATCATTGTTTCTCCTGTTGATTTTCTCAGTCAATAAAGCACTCTCAGCATCTTTGATTTTCAGCCCATCAAGCTTGTTCGTGCATATGGCACTATGGAAAACATCCCATGATTCAGGAAGAGTGCCAAGCAAAAATAACGGGTGCAAGTTATCGTTGAACTCAATGTCCTGTGACAACAGATTCTTCATGATAGCATGAAAGTGCAGACTGAAATGAGATGATAGGGATGACCCCTCCTTCATGCAAAGGTCCATTAATTACTTCAGCCAATGCATCTGTGACGTAGGGCTCTGATGCGCATAAAGCTCCTGAATTTTCTCCCATAAGTCCCATGCACTCTGATTCTCATCTTCAACGACATTATGATGGACCTCTTCTGAGAGTGACAAAATAATGGTAGACTTGCATAGCTCATCAACTTCCATCCAAACATCATCATCCATATCCTCAGGTTTGACACCTTTGAAACACAAGGGTTTAATCTGCAGCTTCTACACCCAAACCTACCATATTTGGGACTTCCAATATCCATAGTTGGTACCATCCAACTTAGCAATGTTAAAGAGAGCTACGTCTTTCAAATGACCAGCCATACTGTCCCAAATCAATGCAAAAAGGAAAAATTGACATGGTGTGGAAAGTGCCATCAAGCGGGACATTTAGCTAGTGAGTATACCCAAAAACTAACCATTCCTTGAGCCTTCTATTCCTACTATTTGCGGAAGAATCATACAGAGGACATTTTCTCTCTAAAAGAGATGCACGAACAAAGACATAAAGATGAAAATGCAAGATTCAACTTGCTAGAATCCAAAATGATAACACAGAACATTGGACCAAAGCCTAGGGAGTTTGGTCCTAATTTTGGTCCAAGGAGGTGGATAATATAAAAAAGACAAAACAAGATTGCAAAAGTGGAGAGAGAAGAGGATTATCTTACTATCCTTGCCTCCACTTTTCCTTGTTTTATAAGGAGGAAAGAGGGGTGGCCAAGAGGCCCATTTTTTAGTTCATTGTTTTCTAGAGAAGAGTATGGCATAAGGCTCAATCTTAAAATCGAGCCTCATTCTTATCTAGTAGTATAGCATGAGGCTCAATCTTAGGATTGAGCCTTGTGCTTCAGTAGTAGTCTAACAATGAGACTTAGTCTTTAAATTGAGTCTCATGTGGCAAAAATGTGGCGTGATGCTCAATCTCAAAATTGAGTCTCTTATAAAGCGAAGTAAATCTTAATTGAGCTTTTTATAAAGAGAGCTAAATCTATTGAACTCTATCCAAATCTTAGTAGATTGTTCAAATTATTGAGCTAGATAGTTTGGTGGTTGAAATTTTTATGAGCATGGATTGAGTTCTTCTATTCTAGCTACAGTTTACAAGGAGGCTCAATCTTAAAACCAAGCCTGTTGATTATTCACTAATGTTATGATGTAAGGCTCAATCCTAAAATTGAACCTTATGCTTTGCTAGTATTATGGCATGAAGCTCAATTTTAAAATTAAGCCTCTTATAAATTGAGATACTTCTCTTTAACTCTGGCAAAATTTTAGTACATAGGTCAAAATATTGAGCTAAGTGATAGTCTAGAAAGAGGCTCAATCTTAAATTTGAGCCTCACTACTAAGTTTTAGGAGGTTGAGGGAGGCAATAATGGCTATCATTGTCTCCCAAAGGAGTTGGGTATTGAACCAGGTGCTAGAACCATGAAATACTTTCACCTATACATAGAGACCTTTAGTACCAACATTCTCCCTTGCAACCTCTCTCCACTATTGAAAAACTCTTTCTCTTGAGATGAATGGCGTTCTTCCCAACATAGTGTCCAATATTGAAATTGATGTCCTTGTATATCCACTTGCATGTCTTCTCTGAGAGCCATTCCCTACTTGGATTGCTACTTAGAGAAGCCTCTCTAGTTATAGTGTTAGTAGAAATGAGTTCATTGTCAATCTCTTGTGTTGATTTTGTACACTTACCTATTACTTCCTTCACATGTTTGGAAACCTTTTCATAGTATCGATCATCTAGTGTTCTCACCATCTCATAGCATGTTGAATATATCATACAACTAACTCTATAAGCAAAAGCAGACAATTTTTCAATGGCTTCATAACATTTCGTTGTTGCTGCTTGTCATTGGATACATTCTCTATGGTTGCAAGCCATTCCAATATATCATCAATGGAAAAGCTACATATGATGATAGCACAACACTATAAGGGATTGATGATGGTGAGCTTTGCTACAAGGTCATAGATGGCAATAGAACAAGCAACATACTACAACTTGCCTTCATCTTTCAAAGACTTCACAATCATAGCATTTCTGGATCTCTCAAGAAACGCATTCAATGGTCAATTTCTATCATTTCTCAAATCAAAGCTTTTTTTTGAATAGTAATATGGCATAAGGCTCAATCTTAAAATTGAGACTCGTTCTTAGCCAATAGTATAAGATTAGGCACAATCTTAGAATTGAGCCTCATGCTTAAGCAATAGTGTGCCAATGATGCTCAATCTTTCAATTGAGCCTCATGATTAAACAAAAGTGTGGCATGAGGGTTGATTTCAAAATTGAGCCTCCTTCTTAGCCATTAGTATGGCATGAGGCTCAATCTTAAAAATTGAGACTCATTCTTAGCCAATAGTATAGCATGAGTCTCAATCTTAGTATTGAGCCTTGTGCTTAGGCAATAGTGTGCCAACAATGCTCAATCTTTCAATTGAGCCTCATGCTTAGGCAAAAGTGGGGCATGAGAGTGGATTTCAAAATTGAGCCTCATTCTTAGCTAGTAGCATGGCATGAGTCCGAGTCTTAAAATTGAGCCTTGTACTTAGCCAGTAGCATACCATGCGGCTCAATCTTAGGATTGAATCTTGTGTTTAGCTAGTAGTGTGACAATAATACTCAAATTTAACCTCATGTGGTGAAAATGTGGCATGAGGCTCAATCTCAAAATTGAGCCTCTTATAAAGAGAAGTAAATATTCATTGAGATTTTTCTAAAGAGAGCTAAAACTATTGAATTCTATCCAAATCTTAGAAGACTATTTGGATTTTTGAGCTAGGTAGTTGGTGGTTGAAATTTTTATGAGCATGGAAGACTGAGTTCTTGTACTCTAGCTGCCTTTATGCAGTGTACAAGTAGGCTCAATCTTAAAACCAAGCATCATGATTCACTAGTATTATGGACTAAAATTGAACCTCATGCTTTGCTAGTATTATGGCATGAAGCTCAATTTTAAAATTAATCCTATTAAATGTTCAGATACTTGTCTCTAACTCTAGCAAAATTTTAGTACATAGTTAAAATTGTTGAGCTAAATGATAGTCTACAAGGAGGCTCAATCTTAAATTTAAGCCTCACTGCAAAGTTGTAAGAGGTGGAGGGAGGACATTGTCTTGTAAGGAGTTGAGTATCTAACAAGGTGCTAAACCATGAAATCCTTTTGCCTAGACTTGGAGACCTTTAGTATCAATATCCCTCCTAGCAGCATGTCTCCACTATTGGAAAATTCTTCTTTTTGAGATGAGTAACCTACTACCCAACACATAGTATCCAATATTCAAATTACTGTCCCTATATATCCACTTTTGAATATTCTCGAAGCCATTCCCTACTTGGTTTGCTACTCAGAGAAGCATGTCTTGTTATACTGTTAGTGGAAATGATTTCATTCCTCGAGGAGGTCACTCATGAATATATGTGTGCATCACATGGGTTGAAGATAAGGTATTTTTAAAGTACAATTTTTATATATTTTTTACACACAAAAGGGTGTAATATAAAGGGGTTATTTACATATTGAATAGAAAAGGGTTATGTTTCACTCAAGAAAAATTTAGAGATAAGGGTATATATAAATAGGCCTTGTATGCACATCATGTAGAGGATATACATATAGTGAACCCCCCGACATTCATTGTTGATCTCTTGCGTGTTGATTTTGGACACTTACTTATGAATTCGTTCACGTGTTTGGAAACCTTTTTGTGGTTTTGATCATCTAGTGTTCTCACCATCTCATAGCATGTTGAATATGTCATACAATGGACTCTCTAAGCAAAACGCAGACACATTTTCAATGGCTTCAAAACATTCCATTTGTTGCTGCTTATCATTGGACACATTCTCTATGGTTGCAAACCATTCCAATATATCATCAATGGAGGAGCCACCTATGGGGATATCACAACACCCTGAGGGGTTAATGATGACCATCTTTGCTACAAGGTCATAGGTGGTGATAGAACATACATAGTAGATTATTATTTTTGAAGCTTTAATATATTATTTTTGACTACTATCAAATAATCCATTAATGTAATCCTCACTGTCATGTGTGAGAAGGTTGTATGTCTTTTGTGCAATTGATGGCGTGATAGTGCCTCCCACCACCTTGTATCAACATACAATCAAGAAGCAAGACTAGGGAGCCTTATAGTGCTATGCATAGAATAGAGCATACTTTGTGCATTGAAACGCCCAACATGTGCATGTAGCACTTCATTCACACAACTCACCTCTCATTTGAATGAAAATGAAAAAGAGTGGTCACTCACCCTACATTATGTCTCACACTATGTTAATAAATATATAGGGAAACCCATACTCACATCCCCTTCCTACTAGGATGAAAGCTCATATCACTCACAATGGTTGTTGGTAAAGATTAGCTTCTGCTTATCAATGTGATATCAATTATTTACTAAAGAAGAGATATACCTTCAATAAAGTAGGAACTTAGGTTGGATGAAGATCTTCTATCTACTATTGTAGGAGTCAAATGACCACTCAAGTAATAGAGACACAACACACCAAGGGAGGTGGCTTTATAACTGTATCTTGAAAAAATAATCAAGATATGTAATGTATATGGGCCACAAGATGTCGCCACCCTTTTTTATAGTCAGCTTGGGTGTTTGCAACCTTGTTTTGGAGAAAGGCATGTTATGACAAGTAATTTCTCTTTTTTTTTCCATAATAGTATATTTATTTACATGTTTTTTATTTTTTTATCTCTACTCCTTGGGGTATTTGCACATTTTCTTGAAGAGTAGGGTAGCATAGTAGAGAGATTGAAGTTCTTTTCTCCCATAACCTATATTTTATCTTTGTTTTTTTTTCAAAGGGAGGAATACTAGTGTCTAGAACCATCCTTGCCACATTTGTTGGCTTGGAAGAAGAGGGGATAAAACAAGATCAGGAGTTAGAACAGAGGGTACATAAGAAATCATCTACTTTATCAATAGAGTCCACATGATGATGACTATCAAAAGTAGTATGAGAAGAATTAAGAAGTAATGCCAAAGGGAAATAGGAGCTATCTACTATGATTATCATGATCCCAAGGGAGGGAAATATTTCTTCAGATGATAGCCATTGATAAGGAAGGAATCATCAAAAGCATCTACAACTTGTATCTGCATAGAGCCATTAGGGTTGACTACAAGTACATTGTAAGGGTCCATCCAACATTGTTGGAGCCTTCCTGAAAATTTGCCAAAGCACAAATCGTATGTGAGAAGGAGCTCACCTTTCTTAAAATCTTTGTGCTTGATGAAGTTGTCATGGTAAGATTTGTGTCGAGCGTGTGTGGCTTCCATGCACCATAAGGCTATCCTTTGAGTCTTGTCTAGGCATTTAAGTGCAGGAGACAGCACTGCAAGGACTTAACATCTCCTAATCGTTCTATGTTAGCCACTCACAAAGAGGGCAATTCCAACTCAATAGGAAAGATGGCTTTTGTACCATAGACCAACTAGAAGGTTGTTTTTTCTATTGTGGCTTATGGGAGTTTTTATATGCCTAGAGGGCTTTTATAAGTCGATCATCCCAATCACAGAGATATGTAGTAATTATCCTTGTTAAGATTGAACACATAATATGATTGGTGACTTTGACTTGGCTATTGGATCTAGGATAATAGAGTGTATACTTACGATGGTAGAGCTTGTAGATCTTTGTTAGTTCTTCCATGATCTTGTTTAGAAAGTCAGTGCCTCTATCCTAACAAACTTCAATGGAGTACCAAAACAGTTGATAATATTCTTGTACAGGAACAAAGCCATGTTGCTGCCATCATCTCACTTGAGAGCTTTGGCTTCACACCAATTTGTCACATAGTTTGTATAAACCTTTCTACCTTTGTTTGGTTGGAGGATTGTGTTGGGGGTAAAGACGCCTCTGCCTAGCTGCCCGTTTATTACTACACTGACAGTAACCGCCACTGTACATTGTAGGCGGCGGGCACCTGTCATAGTCACTTATTCTTTATTTTAGTGACAGTTTGAATAAAGGAAGGCCCGGCCACACATTGTGGTTGTTGGAGTTTCCATTTCTTGTCTCTCTCTTTCTTGCCCTTGCTCTCCCGCCATAGCTCTCACGTGCAAGCTTCGATCCTTCTTACCTTTCAATTGGTATCAGAGCTTAGCTTCTCGACTCTTGAGCTTGGCTCGTGGCATTCTCAGCTTCCCATCGACTCCTTACTTGCATTGGGTCTCCATCGCGGCAGCCATAGCCGACTCCCTCGAGCTCCCGCCACTCCTCGGCTTACTGAGCTTCTTCCCGACATTGTTGGGCACCCTTAGGGCATTGTATCAAAGGTATTGAAGCTTCTTTTTCATTCTTTACTATTGATTATAGGTTAGGTAGGGCAGGAGCAGCCATATCCAAGACCCATTGAAGCTTGAAGGTGCCATATCTTGGCTTGAGCCTTCTATGGCCTCTATGCCCTTGCTCTAGGGCTTGAGTGGCAACCCTTGTGGCCCCCCATTCAGCCCCTTCATCACCATGTTGAGCAGCTGGTCTTGTAGCAAAATCTACGCTATTTGCACCTCGTTTTCCACAGGTCTATTCAGTAGCTCCTCCATTCAATCATGGCTATGCTCAGCTCCCTCATCATTGTGGCACACTTGGCAATGACAAATGCAATATATTGATGCTTACACTTGGATTTGGACCTTGATCTTGAGCTCCTATTGGCTATGTATACAGCAGCAGGTTTGTTACAGATCTGTGACAATCATTTCTTCATCACTTGGAGCTCCTATTTGCATACATTGATGCCCGTATGCCATTGGATGTATGCAAAATGCTTGGTGGTTGTAAATTTGCTATTGATTTGCCATCACTTTGATGATCATTTTGACCTGCAAATACACAGTTTTGGACTATAGTTGTATGCTATAATACAGTGGGCTGATGCTACATTACATGCTTTGGGTTATGCCTATTGCTTCCGGCCTTATGTCTTGGGTTATCCAATGAGATATTGATGCTTCGAGATATGACTTTGAGCTTGTCTTTGGTTTCGGATACTTTTTTTTTTGTAAATCTTAAGCTTATTTCAGCCCTCACTCATTGACTTTGGTTTATTCTTGACATTGGTATATGCTTTGATAGTTGATGTTCTTTGGGTACATGCTTGCCCGTCGCCTACGACTTGATGCTCATTTTACAATGATTATCCCATGTTCTTGTTGAGATTGAGTGCTCACTGAAGCTTAGGCTTTGCTTCACAGTTGATCGTTAAAAAATTGTCTTAGATGTTACTTGGTTTGCCAGAGATCTACATTGGGGATGTCTTACATGCTTATGGATGCTACATACAGATGCTCTCTATCCGACGTGCTCATTGGGTACTATTGATGTATTGTCTTGGTCTTTTGTCATTGGCACTTTGACTTGGCTTGGTTGAGCTTTTGAGCTCGTACATACAACTTTTGTGCTATGGGAGCGTCTTTGGATTCTTGACAAACATAGAGCAGGTGAATCTTATGGTATTTGAGCTTTTGAGACTATTTGGGATCTCTTACCCTTTGGGATTTCTTACCCTTTGGGCGAATCTTATTGTATTTGAGCTTTTGAGACTATTTGGGATTTCTTACCCTTTGGGATGATGCATGATTCATATGTCTTGGTTCCTTTCGATACTTATGAGCTGACTCTTTGACTTGGGTCCCTTTCATTGTGAGCTAACACCTACTTGTGTCAAGTCTTGGTAGTGGCAGACACACTTTTTTCCGTTGACTGGGGGGTGTGCCTACTCACTGGCAGATATTTCATGACTATTTGGTTGTTGGATTCATGCTTATCGACTGTCATATGCTTATGTTATGGCCGCATGATGCTGGTTATGGTCTTGGCAGTATATGATTGACTTGGGATCCACTTCAAGCACAGTTAGCTCTCATTTACTGAAATCTATCATTTATTACAATAAGTTGAAATCTGCAAATTTTGAGCACTTCTCTAAGGGTAATGCTTACTATTTGATGTTATCTTGGTCATATTTGGTGGATATGTGCTTCTCTTGGTAAAATTAAATCCACTCTTTCAGCCAGTTTTAGCAGTGGTTTTAGTGCATTTTTTGTTAATTACAACAATTAGAACACATCACATCTCTCCCACCTCTCGTAGGAGTGGATATATTGGCAGTATTCACCTTGAATGTTTGTAGCTGCTTTGTAATCACATCCATAAACTCTTTCTTGATACTTGCAACTGAGTTGGATAAGTAGTCCTTCATATTTTCACCTCCTGAAGTACTTGTAGTAGGGTTTTGAGAAGCTTCTGTTATTAGTGCATACACTGGTTGGGTTGATCAAGAGGGTCCTCTGTTTTGGTTCTGATTCAGAGCTCATGTTGAGACTTGGGGTTGTTGATTCTAGTTGGTAGGATTCCACTATTGTTGAGTCACCATTGGAGGAACTATTTGAGGCCACTGTTGTTGTGGTTGAATTTTTGGGAGTTTCTTTTAATATTTTAAAAGTTATTTTTTATATTTTAGGTTTTGGAAAAATAGCAAGCCTTTTGGTCAAATTTTTCATTATTTGAAAATATTTTTAGAGGTAAAATTAAAAATTTTAAAGTCCAAAACACTTAGACATCTCATCTTTTTGAGCTATTTTGCTCCATTTCATTACTCTCTCATAGCTCTTTTATGACCTCTTCTATGTGTCTATATAATCTACCTTGATGCAATGAACTATCTTGACCTCTCTTGCTGACAATCAATCATCAATACCTAGTATATGCAATCTATCTGTGTCTTTGCACCCTACATTTACGCTCAACTCTTCCATTTTCAATTATATCTCTATGTGTCTATCCATCCTATCTTCACACATGAAGCTATTTGCTTTCCCTTTATATCTCTATGTATTTATCTATGCCTCTCCGGTCTATCTCCTCAAACATCTAACTCTCTATTTCCATAAACATCTCTATGTGTCTATTGTGCCTCTCCATTTTGTCTCCATAGAATTAAGCACCTAATAGCATTAACATCTCAATGTGTCTATCTATGCCTCTCTAGTCTACCACCATAGAGATCAAACCTCCTATTTTCATTTACATCTGTGTATGTCTATGTAGAGTACCTTGACACTCTCAACATGGATTGAGCTATATTATGTAATCAATTCATATATTTGTAATGGTATAATAATCAATAAGAAGAATGAATACAATGAAAAAAGAGCCACATGTTGAGATAGAGTTGTACTAATGTTAATTCTCAAGTTCTACAAAGAGACATGTAGATGGAATTGAAGTACATAGACTTATGGATTGATGGGGGAATCTACCTCTCAAGAATCACAAAGTATGTATGTGAAGATGAAAACGGATTATTTGGTTACACTATGTGGCTCAATGAACATACATTAAAAGTATTCACAACCTACCAAGCAATTGTAAGAATCTATCATGATATCATCGCTACACATCAACTTTAAATACAACATCTATAGAATAAGTGAAGAAATTGAATGAAATAATAACTCAGAACAGTGATCAAATTATCATGATGTAGAACACTTATCATAACATTGGTATCTTATACAAGGAGACAAAGCTATAATTTGACTATCTAAAGAAGTTCAATAGAAAGTTGACATATGAGTGCAAACTAAAGAAAAAACCAAATTATGAGTTAATTGTGAATAGTGGTGACAAATGGAAACAATATATTAAGGCATGCAAGGTTTCTCAAAATGAAAACCTAGGTGAGGTGTAACGTGCCCACTCCTCAATTCGCGGGACACGTCTTACAGTTCGTATCAGAGCAAAACTTCATAATGATACATGATTAATTGATATTCGGTTCATAGACATATCCTAAACAGAAATAACCTAAGTGGTATGGCTTGATTGTTAGGTACTCTCTATGCCCACGAATGCTGACATGCAAGAGAAGAAGTTTCTTCTCAAACAAATTAAGCCACCCGAGATTGATGGCAGGGGAAGGACTGTTCAAGCCGACGCGGAGATCTGGATTGAGTCCATGGAGGACTATTTTGAGGCAGCAGGAACTGCACTTGCTAACCAAGCCATGCTCGCCAAACTTAAGCTTGCAGGCGAAGCGAGACTTTGGTGGAAACAGTGGTGCAGAGACCAAGCGATCTCGGAGGGGACTGTCACTTGGGATAAGCTTAAGGAAGCTGTGCGAGGGAGGTATCTGTCACCTGCCTACCGCACACAAAAGATGAATGAATTCTATGACTTGAAGCAGCTAGGATTATTCCTTGAAGCATATTATTCAAAGTTCGTTTCACTCCTAAAGTACGCACCCCCAATGGATATGACACAACAAGTGTCAAAATTCTGTGTTGGGTTGAATCCACCCATAAACACTCGATTGGAATCAATGTGCCCAAGGGACTTGCAAGATGCATTACTCCGAGTGAATCCAATCATCCAAGAACTTAAATCGGGCAACTATGTTAAAGATGACTCACGAGATCAAGACAAGAGGTGCCACAAGTGCGGAGAGATAGGACACATCCCTAAGAGATGCCCCAACTGCCGATGTTTCCACTGCAATGAACTAGGACACATCCAAACAGATTGTCCTGAGTTGGACCCTGAGAATCAGGAAGTGTGGCCGAACGAAGCTTTCTAAACTCTACTTTTGGCTCATACTATGAACCACATGATGATGAAGGCTTGGAGCCTGTTGTAACCTTTGAGGATGAGTAGATATCCTAGGAAGATCTTCTTGAGGTAATAAGTCTTGTACTTGGAATAAATCCTATTGAATCCTATGAGTTGTGACAAGTTGTTATTTTAAGTTGAGAATTTGAGTAATCAAAGTAGCGTAGTGAAAGCGTGATGGGCCCTAACCCACAGGCTATAAGCCCCAATTGTGCTTGTCTTCCCCAATTTCTCTCGAGATGAGGACATCTCGATTCCTCTAAGGGGGAGAGGACGTAATGTCTCCTCCCCCTCCATAACCCCATACTAACCCCTCCATAGGAACTCCCCCCCTTTAATTTTTTTATCTCTCCCTCTTTCTCCCCCTACCGTGTGCATGGTGGGGAGAGAGAGAGAGAGAGAGAGAGAGAGAGAGAGAGAGAGAGAGAGAGAGAGAGAGAGGGAATGATGTTAATGATAAGGGGGGCATGCAACCCCCCCTAGAATGGCGAGGAGCTCTCCCCCCTACTGCAGCACGCCCCCCCCCCTCCGACTTCTAGACACCACATCCCCCCTTTTGTCGTGAGCACGTGGTAGCCATAATGGCTCATGGGCCATATGGTGACCCCCCCATTTAAAGAAACCATATAAATGGCTCAGCCTTTATGCATGGAAAAAAAAAAGAAGAAACGGATGACCAGGCCATCGTTCTGACAAGAAGAGAGAGAGAGTGAGAGAGAGAAGAAGGAAGGAGAAGAAGAAGAAGAGGGAGAGAGAGAAGGAGAAGAAGAGAGAGGAGAAAAAGAAGAGAGAGGAGAAGAAGAAGGAGAAGAGGGAGAGAGAGAGAAGGAGAAGAAGAAGAAGAGGGAGAGAGAGAAGGAGAAGATGAAGAAGAGAGAGAGAGAGAAGGAGAAGAAGAGAGACGAGAAGAAGAAGAAGGAGAAGAGGGAGAGAGAGAAGGAGAAGAAGAAGGAGAAGAGGGAGAGAGAGGATAGGAGAAGGAGAGAAGAAAAGGCAAATATTAGAAGGAGAGAGGGAGAGAGGTAGGGAGAAGTTAGAGGAAAATATGATGATTAGTAAGAAAGAGAGAAGGTGGGAGTTAGGAATGACGAGATGCTGCTAGGTAGAAAACAAGGGACAGAAGAGAGAAGAAGAGAGAGAGAGAATCTCATAATTGAGGATGGCCCCAAAGCGGAGATCTTCCCAAGCGAATGGGAATCCCGCAACCATGGACAGAGATTCGGGCCAAGATGCCACCACCCATGCAAACACACTGCCAAGGGTAATCCCTAAAGTTTCTCCCCACAATCAGGTACTGCTTCGAAGTCTTGCTTATCTCATGAGGATAGGGGATCATAATAAAATTCATATTGCATGGTTTGATAGGTAAAGAACCTAGGCATGAATCTAGTTACGACAGTTGTAATAATCATAAGATTTTTCAAGCTTATGGTCAATGAAAGGATAGGTAAAATTGATTAAGGAAAACACATTATAAGATGTCGAAATGCTTGACACAAACACTTGCATGAAGAACATTCTACTGGTTAATAATAGAATATATTTTTGTATTATACATTGAATGGATTACCCTAGCTTGCATTTAGGAAGAGCTATAATCTTGCATTATTTTCATGAAAAGGATTGGATCCTTGCATCAAAAGAGATAAAAGTACTCCCTTATCAAAAAAATGCAATAGCATCCTAAGATTGCAAACCAGTTTTTCATGTGCAAGGATGATAGAGTACATTAAAGTAACAGTTAGATCATGCACATGTCGATATATGTTAACTTGCACACTCAATGGGATTGCACGATAAACATTGTTAGAACACTAGATCTAAAAGAAATTCCGTTTAGAGATCCTTGTCGGAACTCTTGTCGATAGATGAAGATTGGATAACCTATGGCTAATCAGGCTCCAATCTCGTTATTATACTCTTGGTGATGTACTAGCAATATGATTTAGCACTTGGTGACCTGTGATATTAGATAGCTACTCTAGGAATTGGGTTGGTCTTCTACCCTAAATAGGTAGCCAGGATTAATGAAGGTCAAGATGAAATCACTTAGTTCATTTAAAGGATCTAGAAGGAACTTGTTAAATTGACCTTGCGAAGCCCTAACCCAAGGGGGAGAGCAAACTTTAGGGTAGTTGATTCATGCTAAGCATGTTTCTTGGAATTGTTAAAATGGTTTTAACAAAGGTTGATCTTGTTAAAGATGGGATTTTGACCCAAGTTATGCTTGGTTGTTTGAAAAAGATTGTAAAAGTGTTTTGATACATCCAAGTTAAATTCTGGTTGTGCATGCAATGGGATTGCGATGCCTTGAAGCAAGAGGTTGTGCATTCAAATGTTTGTTAATGTGGTTTTGGATGTTAACCCAAGTGGGTTGTGATTGATAATTGCATGGCGGGGTCTAAGATGACTGATTGCCATGGAAACAAAAGGGATGTTTTCCCTAGTAAATGTTATTAAGCTGGTTGCTTCAGCTGTGGTTGATTTCCTAAAGGGATAATTAAGGAAGGATGGCACTAGCTTACCCTCGCGAACTACCAAACCCTAACCAAGGGGGTCATGAATCCGCACCAGGAATGTGGACCGAACCCTCCACAAGAGGTCTCTCCGTGGAAATTACTTGGCATAGGAGGACATTTGGGTGCCAGTGGGGGCTCTGGCCGTAAATCTCAATGCCTCCGGGCCCTACACAAGTGTTCTATGTGACTCAAGATGGGATCTCGAGGCCTTGATACTAGTTACAAGGTGGAATCTTGGTAGGATAAACCTTCGGGTTTTTTTGCCAAAAGACGGAAGGATTCTTCTGCAGAGGCATAAAGGAACACTTAATTCTCCTATATGGGCGGGAGACAAACATTAATTTGAAGATAAGTTAAGGACGTGTTTGATCTTGTTTTATCTTGTTTTCGTGTCCATGCCCTAAAGTATGTAAAAGAACCTGTGGTTAATGGGTTAATTAAGGAAACCACTTTTATGTGTCATACATAACATGGTAGGTAATTAGTTAACTAAAACAACCTCCGAGGGAAGCGTGGTAGATGTGACCGTCAGGTCCATCCTATGGTAGGGTGGTCTCAGTTAGCCGAGAGCTTTCCTCATTGGAATTTACTTGATGCGAATGTTAGTTAGACAAGGACCTTAGAACTTGTTAACCTTGACTCATACTATTTTAGGGGACCAGAATGAGACTATGCCCTACGGGCAAAGAGGTCAAGCAATGCCTCCCTCTCATTTCCCATTCTCTTTGAACTAAGTGCGGTATGAGTCTACTCGGGTCCAGTTGTATCTACGAAAAGTGGAGAGACTGTCGGCCAACGCTAGAAGCCTTGACTGCTAGGAACCCAGACTTTAGGTCGATCCTAGTGGGAAAGGTCGGATAAGTTCCGTTGCAGGGCAGACTCGAGAGACCCTAGTTGGCAAACCCCATGTCATTCCTTGGGAGTGCTAGGCGGCATCTTCTAGATATATCTCTTGATGGACTGCTAAGACGTGTCCCACAATTTGAGGAGCGGGTACGTTACATGAGGGTAAGATTGGATCATCCACCATTCGAAGATTGTTGAATGCAAGTACATTGAAAGATGCTTTGAACAACCCAAAGTTCAAGGCTATGAAAGAGAAGGTGATCAAGTCCATTCTAGAATATCTCAAACAAGTTCTCAATTGTGGATTTATAATCTATTTGTGATAAGGTTGGCATTACCATAGGAACTTACTAAAAATATTCAAGGGTGTGAAGGATGGGTTTGGTCATGTGCTAAAGAGAAACAAAATCATACCTCTTTCTAGACCTTCAAAGTTAATAAACACTCAAAAGCTGCTCAACACCAAGGTTGTGGATCTAATAAGACATCCCATGCATGTTTTTGGTGTGGAAACATTGAAGCTAGGGACAAAAAATACTTATGACTTTAAATTATAGAGCTCAACAATTGCTATCTAGATCTATGCAAGGTGTAATAGGTAATGGTAATGTATTGCCATATATTTGTTGAATAATGTAGTGATAATTTGGAGTTTACCATCAAATTAGATGAAGGTGAAGTTGCCAAGGGAGTAAATCTCAAAAGAGTTAGTGTCACTTTGATGAATAAAGCCTTATAATTTGATAAGAATAACCCTAGAAACTTTAGTATTCAATTAGAGTGCCATGTATTGTGGCTTGTTTCATGTAAAGTTCCTAAGGAAACATTTAAGGTACTATAGTTCTTCTTCATACACACAAGAATTCTAAACATCATCGATTGCCAAGAACATGGCGAGATGCTCTCAATTGAAGGGTATGGTAAATAGTTAGTTGAATGGCACCTTGCAAGAGAAACTTTGAAATGCATGTGTGGAAACTTCAATGGTGCAAATGCAAAATATCCATTTCTATATTGCTTGATAGAGAGGATGGAAGAAAAGGAAGGTAAGAAGAACTTGCAAAGAGTGGCAACTGCTACACTGACACATGATAAAGAAGATGCCATAATCTATGCAAAGTGCATCACCATGATAAAGATATGAACTTCATCATTTAGCTTCAATATGGAAAGGAACATTCCTCATAGGATGGTGCCACTTGTGATGTAAGGAATTGCCATTTATACTACAACTTGGAAGCTAAAACATTTTTTATACTTTGTGACAATGGAATGTATATAAAGATTTTGTCTCATGTGATGTATAGTTAATTCTAATAATTTTTAGTAAAGTTTTTTGTTTTGTTTCTTGAAATGCACAACCATTAACTTATGTTTAACATGTGTATGCATCGCCAAGTAGTAGCAAGTAGATGTATCACGCATGATATACCAAACATTCATTATATGTATACAAGTTATATTATTGCATATACACAATTGCATGTGTACATACCACATGTTTACATAATTAAATTTGATTATACCAATGTAGACAAATGCATAGTATGTTATCATATGAAAATACACAATATGTCACCAAACTTTTACATACTACACATTTTCATGACATTTATATGAACTACACATTTACTTAATGAATTTTCAATTATTGGGATGAAAAAGTAAAATATATTATATTCATTAAGAAAAATATATGCAATACTAACAACAATGACTAATAGAAAGGGAAGATGCAAAAATATATAAGAGGAACCTCATTAGTTGATTGGCTTTTTAAACTAGGTGGAGAGGAGGGGCCTTTGGATTCAAAAAGAAGTTCTTTCTTTGCTTAAAAAATGACATGCTTTTCCTTCAACTTTGACTCTTGGAGAAGTAGATCTAAGCTTACCTAATGTATGACCACAAGCTTGGTCAAATAAATAAAGCAACTTTGGCCTTCTCCAAGCTAGATGTTACATGTATTGTTTGACAAGGTCCAAAATTGGTCAATGCTCGAATTTTCATTATTTTTTTCTCCCCTTTTGGTGAGAATTTCTTATGGAAGAGCACTACTTTAGGATTGAGTCCTTGCATCACTCCACATGCTAAGATCCTCCTTACCTTGGTGTAAACTCTTCTAGATACAATATATCTAGAACCACATGGTCAAATCAACAATATGATTAGTAATTTACATCGAGTTATTAAACTGTGATAAAAATTAACAATAGGGTGCATTGGGTCTATATGAGTCCACCAATGAAATCTTAAGTCAAGACAAAGCTTGCAATAACCCTACCAAGAAAGTGATCCTAGATGCTTGGGCTACTATAGGCCTCATCTTGATCCAAGATTTCAACAATGGACTCATGTAGATTTGATGTATCCTACACTCAAGTTTCATTGCATGCAAATGTATGGTAGTTAAAGATATTACATTTTCTAGCTTATTCTATATCTTTGTCTCCTTGTGTATTAATCAAGCACACTTTAAGCTAGGGGGATCCAAAATTTCCATGATAGTAACCTCAAGACTTGGTCTAAATAGATCATATTGTAATGCTTAAAACTTGGCCTCAAATATAAGGTAATTTACCTTAGCCATGGCAATTAGCTCATGTGCTGATATGGTAACACTCATTGTATCTAAGCTTGTGCCATCATATCTTCCCACCTTTGCCATCATTGGATGCACATCCTCATAATGATAATCAATCAAATCATTCATCGAATCCCTAACAAGGACCAAGAATGACTCTTATTCCTTTATATCTAGATACTATAGCACATAAGATAGAAGTAAGTATTGTGAGTCATCTATTTCAATGTGCATCAAGGAGGAAAGGTTAGATTTATCAAGATATGGCTCTTTTGAAAATGATGATACTGTGAGAACCAACCCTTGATCTGCCACCATTTGATGTTTCTCTTGAATGTTTATTGACTCTTTAAGCAAATCTTCTCCCCAATATGTGATATAGTAATATTTAAACTTGTATTTTCATCTCTGTCCTCCTCTATGATTGTATCCAATGCAACGAGGTAAATCATCAATGCACAATCATGCTCCACGAGCTGTAAAGATGCTCTACTTGGTGCATTTCTCATGGAAATAGTGTGTGCTAGCCAAATCGGGAGAGAAACCTGTCTATTAGATTGAGATTGTAAATATTAGATTTGTTATACAAGACAGAAATACAAAAATCAAACTCAAAAACACAATAAAAGTCAAAAAAATAATATAAAACACAAAAATGTAAAATGCAAAACTCAAACATTTTTTCCTTAAACAAACAATGTGACATTATTGTGTGTGGGAGCTTTCGCTCAACTGCCAAGACCCACGGACCGCTTATTGTTCAAGCGTTCCAAGCCAAGCACTAATGGCTACCTCTCACATAACCGATGCGCCATCCATATCTATGGGTGTAGTGAGCTTACCTCCATGCCGATCGAGTTACCTCCTCTCCCGTGCACTGCGGTAGCTCCACGATCCAAGTTCAAGCTTCAAGCAAGCTCCATCTCCAAGCTCCACACTCCAAGCTCCATTGCCGCAAGCAAGAGAAGAGAAGAGAAGAGAAGAGAAGAAGAGAGGAGAAGATGGAGAGATTTTCCTCCCTGGTCCCTCACCCACACACACTCACTCCCTCACACTCTCATACTCCCTCTCTCAAGCACAAGCTCAAGAAAGCAAGAAGAAGAAGAAGAAGAAGATGAGAGCTACTTTTGGCCACACACAAGAATGAGCTTCTCATTCACTTTTCAACTTTATATACAAAACCCTAAATCCCTTTTTGGGTAGTCATCCCCTTTTCCCCTTTTTATATAGCCGGCCGTAGCCTAATAGGCCCTTTTTCCCATTGTCCTTCTATCTTCCTAGCTTCCTTTCCACCGCCCGTCTACATTTACAAATTGCACGGGTGAGAGCCTGGCACTCTTTTACAAGATTTCAGGGTGCACCTTTTTATTTTAAAATGCACCTTTCCCCTTTTGCATTTGCCTTGGACTTTTAAGGTTGCCCTTGCGCTTTTGGCCTTTTCTCCTATTCTTTCTTCAGTCGGGCTACCTTTTTTCCGCCTTTGCCCTGTGTCTTTTTTATTTCCTTTTGCTTTCTTCGTGTTGGGGTTAACATTACCCCCCTCCTAGATGAGTGCCAGTCCCATGGCACTCACCGTTGTAGGTAGCATGCGGAGCTTGCACCGAAGACGTGGGTGGACGGGACTATTGTGGGTTGCCTTAGAGGAGTTGTGATGTTGGTGCGGATGAAGGTCATTGGTGGCACTTTGCTGTTCTGATTGGCTGGTGATATGATTGTTGTAGGTGGTGATAGGGCTACTCTTTGTTGGGAATGGTCACTCATAGCTGGCACAGGTGTTGGTGTTCTTGGGATGCTCATGGTGGATTCTGCTCGTGACGATTTTCTGGTGGTCTTGCATGATGAAGTAAAGGACAAGACTTCAGAGTTGAGTGTTGATGTAGAGGTGACGATGCTTTCGTTGGAGTCTTCAGTACCTGCAATTGGAAAACCTCTCATGTGGTCTCTCCCTAAGGGGTAGTTCTAGTCTTCTTATGGTGCACAAGACATATTTTGATTAGTTTGGGAAACAGGTCAAACTCTAAGCAAGCTTGGAGTATTGTCCTGCACTTGAGGACCCAAAATGTGTATATACTTCGGTGCAGATATTATGTGAGTGCTCGTGCATATTTAGGTATTACTTAGTTAGAAGACTGTTGGCCCGGTTCCTTGTATAGCAATGGGTTAGTGAAATAAGGGGCTAAGTTGATGGAAAAATTTGTCGATAAAGACGGGAGTACACTTGAAGATTTCTTGAGACATCATTATGGTCTTGTCAAGGCAATGTAGCATAATTGAGCTTCTTGATGTCTTAGCTTTTGGTAGCTAGTCGCTACTTGTAGTGCTTGAAAAGTATGGTGTACTTTTCCATTGTCTTTCACACCTTTCTTACCACTGTTGATTGTAATGGCATTGAGATGGAGTGCAAAAGAATTGTGCAGGTGGTTTAGGGTGACAGGTCTAGCCATAGGCAAGGCGAGCTCCCTACGTATGTCCTGCCCTTAATGTTCCCTGAACAATTTTGGGGGATATACAAAGGGCTAGGGGATTAGGGACGGAGTTAGCCGACCAAGGTCACTGGGCATACCTAATTTGAGGACCCCTAGGTGTGGTGCTGTGATCGTTTATGCTTTTTTTTAATTTTTTTAATTTTTTTTCTTCTTCTTCTTCTTTTTTGTCTTTTTTCTATTCTTTTTTTTTTGTGGAAAAAATGAATACAATCAATGCCATACTTTGAGGCTGTTAGCCTTTCATTTGGATTGAGAAATGTTGGGATCCAAAGGCTATGAAGAATGGATATTACAGAGATGATTGTGTCACCAGCCTTGATGCTAGAGGAACTGTTGTTGAGATGAAGAGATACACTTGAGATTCTGCAAATGTTTTTGTAACATGTGAGAGATCGAACAATTCAGGTAGCACTTGGAGTGAGTCGTGCATGGACAAGGGCAGAGCAACTTGCGAATTGAATCTTGGATGATGAAGAGACGTTCGCCCTTGTTGAGAGCGTGGCTCCTGCCCAAACATAGAGTCTGGCCAAGAAGGAGGAGGTAATCGATGATTATGCTTTGGCCATGCTCAGTTGCAACATGTGCTTTCCGCTGAGGTGTCCTTGGATTCTCATCCAACGGTGCTTCCATCATGGCTTTTGTTTCCTGGTATTCCTGTCACTTCCTTCATAATGGTTCTTTGTGGGGTTGGTGGTCTTGCGGTGATCGGGCATTGAACACTTTTGCACAAAGACATGTATCATCCTGCGTCCACTTGTCACTTCATGAGAGTACATGCATGGTATATGTCGCAACTATTATAAACCAGTGCAACGCAAGGAGACATCACTTATTTGAATTCCATGGTGTTGACTTAGATACTTATCACCTGCGCTTGATTAGTTTTTTTTTTTTTTTTTTTGCTAAACACGTGAAATATGTTAAACGTAGATATGAAAAGTTTGTACAATTGGGGAACATGTCAACAATTAACCATTTAAAGACAAAAATTCATGGCGAGGTAGCATTTGATAAGCCTTTTATACGACATGGGGCTACTCTATTTGTACGAGGCGGGGCGAGTCTGGGTGGTCGGGTGACTGAGGCTATGCTGGTGAGGGGCTCATGTGAGGTTGGGTAGGAAACATGTCGACTGGGACATGAATGGTGTAGTCCTGGGCCGCAACCGTTTCCAAAATGTCTTTAAACAGTTCATTAAATTCTTCCTTGTCTGAGGCCGCCTTTTCTCTTCGTGGGAACCTGGTGCCCGAGCGTATGTTGGGGGTCTGTGCAACTGGCGTTGCCACCTGCTGCGCATTTCTTTGAGTCTCGACTCTCTTGGCCCGGGGATTCTTCGGCCTTCATTCGGGTCGATGTCACTTAGGCCCTCGCTTCTTTGCATATTTCTTGAGAGTGGGTACATAGCGTACCAATGGAGGGGCACGTGTCGCATACTCCCGTCATTTGTGAAGAGGGTCTTTGCATGCCAGATGTCCGTGGTTCTCCATGTGTTCCATCTGGAGGCCTGCAAGATGTAATCCAAGGGTTAGGCCTTGATATGGAATAAGATTGTTCGCATAGAAGGGATTTCCGTGTGGGTTGTCAGACGCATATGACTAGAAGAGAAGGCACGGAACATGTTGTACTCGTTGTAATGGTGTCCCTCTGGCCTCTAGCTACGAGCAGATCTTGACTCACGCCAAGTTACGTCGATTGGTGGTCCCACGTTTGGAGGGCTCATCCTCAAAGGATAGGCCAGGAAGGAAAAGTGTGTAGAGAGGGACTGCACCCTGCTTACATCATGAGGGACGTTGGCCAGGGTTTTCCATGGTGGCAATGCGGGTGCATGCCCTTTGCTCGGAGGCGGACATGATTTGGTGAAAGGGGGACTGACTTAGCATAGCCTGTTGGCCCCGATTCTTCTGTCTGCGCTTGGTTTTTTATTGCTTGTGTATGTTGATGATGTTTATACAGGGTAATAAAAGTCATTGTTTATTTATATACATATACATGAGTCCATGTTGCTTTACGAGGATAAAAGCCAATTGTAGAACTCAGGATTGTACTGGAGTGTGGCACACGTGTCCAGCACTCGTGGCAGCTTATTCAGTACCAATAGATATTTTTCCACATCGAGCAGCATGGAACCTTGTCCGAGTCTATTGGCAACGTGTAACTCCTCCTCAATGAGAACCTTATCAATCAAAGGGCTCTCTAGGCTAGTTCCAGCTAAGTCCGTACCCAGAATGTCAGTTAGCACTCGAAGGGAAGTGGGTGCCACATAGGTTGGGTCTCTTTGAGACTGCCATTTGGCCAATCGCTCCTCAGAGACAGTCATGATCTGAGCCCCTAGTTCGGCCATTGCAACTTGGTTCTCACACCAATGATGTTCAAATTGACTTCAGCCCTCTGTTAGTCACTTTACTTGCTCTATCTCTAAGAGATTTGGTTGGCACACATCATTGAACGTGACAGTTAAGCGCAGTTCGTCGGCTTCCTCATCAGAGATGAGTTGCATGCATACATGCAGGAGCCTGTCGTAGTGCTCGTTAAGATGTTCTTGCTCTTCCCAGGATAGAGGAAAGGGCAAGTAATCTCCAAGCTGCTCCTTGGGGATTGTGCCCACATCCCGAAGGATGTAGACTCGTGCGAACACCTTGAGCTTAGCATCCAACTTAGCTAAGCATTCTACAATACTTCTATGTGCAACGAGGGCTTTTCGGTTGCCATCTCATGCAAGGTTCTACGAGTTTGTCTAGGCTTTAGCATAGCTGGGGGTTTAGGCCTAGTTGAGCAAGATTGGTCAATGCTAGGATTGCTCATGCTCTTGGGGTTTCCATGTTTCTCTTGGGGCTTCATTATTGTGTCATGGTTTTCCTTGGGTGTGACTAGTGTGAATTCGTCATCTTGTCGTGACAGCATTGTATCCACTCTTGATTGGTCGATATGAGTTCTATTGTCGATGGATTGAGTGCTGAAAGCAACTATTGATGGCAATAGTTGCTTTGATTTTTCAAAGCACACGGATGTGTCTGAAGTTTCACTGCTATTAGGAGAGACATCAATGGATTCACTGGTGGATGGACTTGATGCTTTATTCCCCATCTCTCCAGCGCTCTTAATCTCAACATTCTTGGGATCCACAACCATCTCTAGCTGCTGTTGTTTTCGATGTTTTCTCCTCTTTTTCTTGGTCAGTGAAGGTGCATCTCTCAATGATTCAGGACCCTGGACTAGGTCAACAGTTGATGTGCTTGGTTGGGCCTCAGCATTCTCTTTCTCTAGTGTGTCCTTATGGGACATGGCCGTGGCCTGCTGAATAGCCTCGCTAGGTTGTGAGAGCACAACTGCCTCCCTTTTGGGGGAGTCTAGCTCTTCCACCAATTCCCCTGTGCTTAACTCCTCCAGTCCAGGTTTTAGGCGCTTTGGAAGTGCTGGAGTTGTTGAGGTAGGTCGCGACACCTCCTTCACAGGTAAACCACTAAGGATACATTCTGCAAGGGGCCTTGTCACGGCCAAGGGCTGTGACTGGTGTGATCCTTGATTTGCAGTAGTAGCAGCTAGTTTAGTGGACTTGCTACTATTGGTGGATTGCGGTGTCAAGTCCTTAGGGCAATTGGAAGTGGTCGTTGCTCTTAGAGCATTCACTTGCGTAGATCGAGTATCACTTGAGCTAGCCACGGTGGATTGCACAGGCATA
This sequence comes from Lygodium microphyllum, assembly GCF_053477565.2. Taxonomy (NCBI): domain Eukaryota; kingdom Viridiplantae; phylum Streptophyta; class Polypodiopsida; order Schizaeales; family Lygodiaceae; genus Lygodium; species Lygodium microphyllum. The sequence continues at coordinate 76,749,496 of NC_141158.1, forward strand.
TCCTTGGGTTGAGAGCTACAGATAGTGTCATGTTCCACCTCTTGGACATTTGGAAGCTTAGATGGAGATAAAGATTGGAATTGAGTAGTCGCCCTTGACAACTACTGTAGTGCTTCCTGTGTCTGTTTGGAAAAAGAGGATGTAGGAGGTCTAGGACTCTTAGGTGGACTTGGCACTAGCTAAATGATTTGTTCAAGGCTGTTAAAGGATTGTGCCATTTGCTTGGTTGAGCGAGCAGCCTTGCCATGAGCAATGTTGTGCCTATGATGCTTGTTCTCCCCTTGGGAAATCAAAGGCTCTTGGGGCACTAATGATTTTTGTGCATGCTCAATGGCTACATATGACATCTGTCTATTTAGCATGCTAGGCTGAGGCTCTTTCTTTCGAACAATCATGTTTGGTTTGTTGCCCCGAGACCTAGAGTTTCTCTTAGATTTCCTCCTGTGCTTCATTGCTTTTGATGCACTCTGGTCTTCAACTGATGGAGGTGGTTTAGCAGGGGATTTTGGTACCCAAATCCATCGGTTACCTACGTAGTACCCTTGAGCACGTAGCAATGCTTTCGATATCCATCGCAGCATTGTGCTAACCCTCCATCGATGTCTGTGTCTATAAGGCTTGGGCTTCTTTTGGGGTCTTCTACGATATTTGTAAGTCCAAAGCCCGTCCTTGGCATTGTCTCTTGACCTTCTTGTTTCAGGCATGGCCTCACTCACTGGTTCTCGTTGTTCGACCTGTGCTTGTATTAACTCTTCCAACAAGTCCTTGCTCTCGTCAGCAAGCTTGACTGTTATGTCAGCACCTCGCTTGCCTTTCCCTCAAGGTTTGATGAGGTCACCCTTGCTAAAGATTGTGACTATCCTCACACGCGGTAGTGTCAGGTGTATCCTCACACCCGGTAGTGTCCGGTGTATCCTTAGACCCAGTAGTGTCAGGTGTATCCTCTGTGCTACATAGTCGGTCTCACACTTGGTCACCCTTTTGAAGGGTCTTTCTAGGAGGGTCCCACAGCTAGCACTATTTAGGGGAACATGAAGTAGGATAGGCAAGCTTTCCATTTCAATTGTCGCAAGGATTTTGCACTTCCCTATGAGTGCTTGTGGAGGTCTCCCATAAGGGCTAAGAGTTGCATTAGTTGGTGTTAGCTCTGGTTGGCCTAGTAGGTCCATGATTCATAGGTCAAGATGTTAAAATCTGCTCCTTTATCAATAAGAGCATCAATAGTATGCTCTCTTTTCGCGGTGAGTTTGACCTTAAGATAAGCAGGTGGTACTATGACTTCATCTTCTGAGCTTGTAAATTTAAGCCTTCTAACAGATGCCCTTGAGTCCCCACTTGCATGACCAAACGTGGATTCTCCACCAATGTCTTGGGTTGTCTATGCAGTGTTGCTCAAGGTACATCTCACGTCAAGAGTGTCATGTCTAGTCATCTTGGCATTTGTAGCTTGCTGATGTTGCATTTCACTCTAACTAGACATGGTATGAACACAATGTCTTCGTGTTCTCGTGGTGTGGCCTTTTTGCCCTTGATGGCTAGATTGGCCCATTGATGTTCTAGGGTCTCTGTTTTTGTCTGTTTGGGTATGGGCTTTTGGTTGCTCTTTTGCAAGTGAGAATCCATGCTCGTGTGGAGCCATTACTACACTAGGGTCCAATTTGGAGGACCTGTCACGCCGCGTGTTTTCTCTCCAACCTACTTGGGGGGAGGTGCGGAGAGGCAGAGCCCCCTCTGCAAGAGTCCGAGGGGGGCAGTCTCCCCCGGCCCGCAGGGCTGTTACGATAAACACCATGCACAATTTGGAGGACCATTTAAAGCCAAATTTTGAATGACGTGCTCTAATTTCTAGCCTGGTGATGGATCTGTGATGTGCCTTTAGCTCTACGTAGCCTTTGGGTCAATTTCGGGGTTCAGATGTGCCAAAATTTTGTATTCTAGATACCTATCAAATTTTGACAGTTTTTTTGTCCGATTCTCAGATGTCCGATTTTCAGGATTCTGATTATTAGAATCGGACGTCTGATTTTGGGTTGGTCCGATCAGCCCAGTGGTCCGATTTTGGTCACGTCCGATTCTGGGAGTCGGATTTTCAAAGTGGTCCGATTCTGGGAATCGGATCGGACAGGGTGGGTCCGATTGCCTCGATTGGACAAGCGTTCGATCGGACACGATGGTCCGAGTGGTCCGAGTCCGAGTGTCCGAGTGGTCAAATTTTCAAAATCGAACAGGTTGGTCCGAGTGGTCCGATCGGACAGGCTGGTCCGATCGGACGGTTGTCCAATTATGGACTGGTCCGATTCTGGACTGGTCCGATTCTGGGTGGTCCGATTCTGGGTGGTCCGATTCTCAACTGGTCCGATTATGGGACTCGAACGGCCCGGTTTGACGGCGCGGACGGCGGCCTGTGAGTTGTGCGTGATGCCTCTATGTCAACGTCTACTCCACCGAATCATCCCGCGCCTTCCCAGTAGGTATAAAACACTACAAGGAATAGCCAGCCATGTCTGGAATCACTATGGTGCTCGAATCAAATGGCACTCCAAGGATCTGTGCCTCTATTTCCCTGTTTTAGCTTGTTATACAGCAACAGAAAACCCTATTGTTTGCTTCTTTTTCTTTGTTTTTTCCTATCCTAAATGCATACAAATCACAAAGCAATCACCTACACTACTCCATCTCACATTATAAATCTCAAAAAATTAAAAAACTTACTTGCCAAGGAGATCGAATACCATCTTCAACCCCCTCACTTCCTACCTATCTCAAGCATCACTTTGGGGAAAATCCTACTTCAATGCTTGATTCGAAGCATGCAAGCGCTCAAGGCTTGAATCCGTTGGTCTTGGCAACGGAACCAAAATGTGGGAGCTTTCACTCAACCGCCAAGACCCACGGACCGATTATTGTTCAAGCGTTCCAAGCCGAGCACTAATGGCTACCTCTCACATAACCGACGCGCCATCTATATCTATGGGTGTAGTGAGCTTACCTCCATGCCGATCGAGTTACCTCCTCTCCCACGCACTTCAGTAGCTCCAGGATCCAAGTGCAAGCTTCAAGCAAGCTCCATCCCCAAGCTCCACGCTCCAAGCTCCAAGCTCCATTGCCGTGAGCAAGAGAAGAGAAGAGAAGAGAAGAGAAGAGGAGAGGAGAAGATGGAGAGCTTCTTCTCCCCGGTCCCCCATCCTCACACACTCGCTCCCTCACACTCTCACACTCCCTCTCTCAAGCACAAGCTTAAGCAAGCAAGAAGAAGAAGAAGAAGAAGATGAGAGCTACTTTTGGCCACACACAAGAATGAGCTTCTCATTCACTTTTCAACTTTATATACAAAACCCTAAATCCCTTTTTGGGCGGTCATCCCCTTTTCCCCTTTTTACATAGCCGGGCCCTTTTTCCCATTGTCCTTCTATCTTCCTAGCTTCCTTTCCACTGCCCATCTACATTTACAAATTGCACGGGTGAGAGCCCAGCGCTCTTTTACAAGATTTCAGGGTGCGCCTTTTTATTTTAAAATGCACATTTCCTCTTTTTCATTTGCCTTGGACTTTTAAGGTTGTCCTTGCACTTTTGGCCTTTTCTCCTATTCTTTCTTCAGTCGGGCTACCTTTTTTCGGCCTTTGCCCTGTGTCTTTTTTATTTCCTTTTGCTTTCTTCGTGTTGGGGTTAACAATGTGAATTGAAGATACATCATGCTTATCATACTTTTTGGTTTGTGTGTTTACTGAAGTGAAAGAAACACAAAAATGCAAAATGCAAAATGTAGAAACTCAAAAAATGAAAATGCAAAATGTAGAACTGGAAACTCAACTCCTTTTACTTGACTAATCCATGTATCAATGTTGTAGATGCAACTTTATTTTTATTAATGATTGATAGTATAAGCATTAAAGGAAGAAGAGTGAGTAAAACTCAAAAAACTCAAAACTCAAAACTCAAATCACAAAAGGCAAGCCAAAAGCTCAAACCTCAAACTTGTCTTACGTGAACAAATTATGTCACATTATTATGGATTAAAACTATATCATGCTTATCATAGTCATGTAATACTATTTGCATTGAAGGAAGGAAAGTGATCAAAACTTTAAAAAAAAAACTCACAATGTAAGAATCAAATATACGGCCATTGTTTTATTTTTTGGTTGGTTGTTTCTTTTTGCTATTTGATATTTAGGATCCTTTGCACTTAGTATTAGAGTTCCTTCACACTAAAATATTATTCTCATCATAGTTCACTCTTGCCTTATATTAAATTCACACTCACATTTCACTCTTGCCTCATACTAAGTTTACTCTCATAGTTCACTCTTACCTCATATTAAGTCCACATCAAGTTCACACATCTCATATCAAGTTCATTCACTCATATCAAATTTACTCATCTTGAAAGTTCACTCACATCTATCTAGTTATCAACCATCTTGAAAGTTCATTCATGAGAGTTTACTCTCATAAATTCACTCTTGTTAGTTCACTCTTATGATTTCACTCTCATGAGTTCACTTATATCAAGTTTACTCTCATAGTTTACTCTTTTAGGTCCACTTTTCTTACACTATGCACCCTTGCACTTCCTGTTAGGCCAACATTGACTCATTAACTTCTTAGTGATGGTGTTACCTTATGGCATTGCTTGCAAAAGTGATACTTGATTTTTGAAACAAAGCCTAATTTTGCACATCTCACTCTTATATGTGCAAATCATCTCAAGTGTTTTGAAGACTATATATATTAGAACCAATTTGTTGGAAGTAGTATTTGAGTGCCTTGAGAATTCACTAACTAAGGTTAAGAGGCCTAGGAGCTTCTTTGTCATATCATAAGAATCCGGTACACCTTGTACCTAGACAATATACATTGGGCTAATGTCATCCAGGGACATTTAGGATCATAGTACACAACCAATCATTTCCACATCTAGGTATAGGATACACTACAAGTCGAGGGCAAAAAAATCATCTAACCAAGCTACCATTAAGTGCTTACTTCCAACCATTGTATATGTCTAATGAGTAAGAATCTATTGACCAAGCTACCACGATTCCTAAGCCAAATTTGAATTATTTCAAGTCTCAGAAAGCACCATGATTGAAGTGATTGAGAGGAGAAGATAACCAATGGGTCCATAATTTCAACACTTGCACTTAGTGCACGATCATAAAGAAATTTGACCAAAGAGAGATAAATTTGAAGGATATGCCCCCTAAGAAACAAGTTGAGAGATCAATAAGAACACATACACAAAGAATCGCACAAGAACTTGACTTTGCAAGAAGAGTTAAAGAGTTTGTCATTTGGCTATTAAGAGCTTAAAACTCTATTGATGTGGTAGAAGAGCATATTAGACTATTAAGTCTACAAGTCCTAAAATATCAGGAGTCAACAACAAAGAGAAATATTTCCATCCATTTATCCATTGACCATATGACTAAGCTAGCAACTCAAGAGGCTAGGTCACAATAGCTAGCAGACTGGATGGGGATAGACACATTTGCAAAGATTGACCTTAGATGCATTGAGTGTGACATCACTCATATGTATCATGATTGTCTGGCACACAAGGCATCTAGTAGCACCCTAACTCTGTGTATTGCACCTAGCATCCAAAATGTTAAAACCACCAATATTGACATCCAAAAGATGAAGAGCTAGTACCTCCAACATATCTTAGGGTCAAGCTAATTGCCAAGCTTGTCATTGATTCTCTCATTGAAGATTTGAATTACAATAATTTTATTTACAATATATGGACTAATCTTGGACAACCTAAACTTGTTCCAACCAATGCAACCATCATACCTTATGGAGGACCATCTTATCCCCTCCTAAGACAATGCAAAATTCTTCTAGCTATAGAGATTGAGACTCTACCAGTCATTTCCTATGTGCTTCCAAACTGAGAAGATATGGGCAAGGAAGCCCTACTTGGAAGACCTTTCAAGCATGTGACCAGATGTGTTGTGGTCTATGAAGCACAATGAATACATTTGAGCTTACTAGAAGTGGAGATTAACACTACTTTTAGCAAAGAACACAATATTAGTGAGTTTGGGAATCTCCCAAGTCCCATTTTTTGAATACTAAAAAGGTGGCACCTGGATAACATGCCCATAAGTTTCTCAAAACCATATGATGTGACCTATCATTGGACAGCGCTTGAAAAATGGAATCTATTGAGCTATAGAGCACTCAATTTGGAGTTATAGTGTTCAAGTTATGAAAAATCCAAAGATTTGACCACTTGTCCCAAACTTATGGGAAATTTCCATAATCCCCAATATGGTGTTAAAGGGAACCTTGCCTCTTATTTAAAGAAGGGAAAGCAACTAGTCTTAGAGTCATACCACACACCTAAGGAGGATGGCAAGAGAGTTCTAAAGGAATTGCTTAAGGCACATGAGGACAAGAAATAGCCACTCAATAAGCATCCTCCTAGAACTAGAGGATAGACAATGCTATTAAGAATACTACCACAATTTCTCAAGCTGTTAGGAATAGAAATTCATCCCAAAAAGAGAGGATACCCAAAGCATACAATTGGAAGTATCAATGGAGAGCTAGCACAAAGATACGATGGGTTTCCAAGAATTGATGTGTGCTCAAGGGTTTTATGCAAGAAATGGTTAGATTTGGTGGACAAAAGTAGTTGGAAAGCCACCTCCACTCACCATCATCTAAGTCCCATCAAAATCCAAGTGAAAGAGAAAGAGATCCAAATGCAAATCTAGGTCATGGACCAAGATACTTACAAATAAAAAAATTAACAAGCTAGTGACTGAGCATCTAGTTCTTGAGATACCCATATCCACAATTTTGGAAGTGCAATCGCCTGACACAATTGTTAATCCACAAGAGGAACTAGCAATGACTAAGCAATCATCACTGAGTCAAAAAGAGGATACAAAGCAACCACTACCTAGTGATACTACTCATGCTAAAATAGAAAGTCTAAGGTATTTATAGATCCCTCTAGTGTTGACAAGAAACAATCCACAAAAGTTGCTAGTCCTTCAAAATAGCGAATGTCTCCCAACAACCAAGAACCTTTGTCACCCAAGCCACAACAAAAAATCTAGCAATAATAGCCTAGTGCAACTACTCACTCCACCAAAAAGGATCCACAAGGGATAGCTAAGAAAACATTACAAAATCACATATCTCCCTCTGAGATTGTTCTCAAGAACAAATATGGAAATTCAAAGACTAAAAATACCTCCCAGAAGTCCAAGAATCCTAGTGTTCTTGAAAGTCCCAATCCTATAGCCAAAGCTATCGATGTCCCCATTAACCCGTCTCATAAATTTGTTCAAGTTGAGCCAATTGAATCCCAAGATGCTCTAGAGGAGCCTGCTCAAACTCGCCTCTAAATCAGCCCTACTAAACTCAACCGTCCTTTGGCCTCCAACCTTTTGTTTTTTGTCAACTACTCAATATCATGGTTGCTCATTGTTGGTAAAGACATTCAATTCCTCTACAATAGAATGCCTACTCCAATTTGATACCATATTCACTAATTATGCCAAGCTATTTGGAATGATTGATTTAGGCCTCGCTAATGAGATGAGATTATATAACTTGCTTCCAAATGGCATTCCATTTGGGAAGAGAGTGAACACCTCTACCACAAAAGTCTCTTAGTTCAAGCTAAATATGCTAACACCCTTTCTCAGAAGCAATTGCAATCATGCTAAATTATTCCCTCTTATGCTTTTGTGACCAAGATCAATGACTATTCAATACTTAATGATCTTCAAAAAAATTGCAAATCCTTGATTCCATTCTTATGAAAATTATTTTCTCATTAACTTGAGATTTCTTGTGATGGCAATCATCTTATGGCAATGCCTGAGCAACATTGTACAATCAATACACTTCAATCTAATCCAACTTACTCTAAGACTACTTCACTGTACTCTAACATCCTAGCTCAGAATATGGACATGCCATTATAGCTAAAATATCACCCATTGATTGACAAAATTTTGATTGAAGAGTAATTACATATAACTAGTCACGTTGTAGGACCTTCCTTTCTTAGTGATTTAACCCAGCTAACTTGTTCATCATTTATTGTTTTGCTCAATGTGTTGTACTGATAAGAATCAAAGGCCCTCTAACTTTTGAACAATGCTACATATTATGTAAGGGCAAGATCCAAGGTGACAAAGTAATGTCCCATTCAAGACATGATGGCAACATCTACCATTGAAGCTCTTCTACTAGTCTAAAGATGTAGATGTATCAAGATGACAAGGATCTTCTAGAGCTTCAAATAAAGAGAAAAATATGCAATGCAAGGACATTGAAGAAAATATCTCTTTACTTTGATTATAAATATAGGTTTAGATAGTGCATCAAATTTGTATTTACTTTCTTCATTATCTATATATATATGATATTTTACAAGACAATATATAAAAGTTAATTCTTTTTGTGAGGAACATTCTTTCTAGGAGTTCTTTTGTTTTTCTTTGATGCTTTGATTGCCTTAGGTATTGAGGGTCCCTCCTCTACTTCCAAACTCTCTAACCCCTTCTTGTATATGCCCTCCTCCTTCTCTTCTTGTTCTATTTATATACAATTAAGAAGTATGGACTTGAAAATCTTTGCTCATACATATCAAATGTACTCACTATTATAACAATCATAGGAATATTGTCACACATTTGAAAGAAAAGAATAATAGTTCAATGTTATTTTACAATACACTATCTTTTGAGTGAAATACTATTATCTTAAAGTTAATTAATTTATAAATTTTTTATTATTATTAAGATAAATAAATTTTACTAATCTCTTAGCACTTATAATTTTTTCTCCAATCACAAGAATGACTATCATCTCGATGAGGGCTCTACAACCAATAACACAAAGCAAAATTATAAAATTATTTATGGTAGTTTATAAAATCAGTATCAAGTAGTTATGGAATCAAGTATCTTGATGTATTTTGAGAAAATTAAAAAGCATTGCTTATCTACACATTCTATGGTAATCAAGCTCCAATGAGATCTAGAAATAATCATAGGTAAATAATAGTATAATAAACTCTTTTAAAACTTTAAAAACACCAAACAATTAAAGTTGCACTGGTATACAATTGGCTGACACTTGCACAACTTGGAAGTTGGCACCTTTTGATCCTTCTTGAGTCTCCTTCTCTCCTACACAATATGTGTAGGGCTCTCCTCTTGGCGCTTGATTTCAGTAGAGCTTCTGTAGCACTTGCACCTTCTTTTCTCCTCTTGGAACTTGATTTCAGCAAAGCTTCTGTAGCCCTTGCACCTTCTCTTCTCCTCTTGGATGCATGCAAAGTGATGCTTCCTTTACCTCTCACACACCCAAGGAGAGCCTCCTCTTTTATAGGCTTTCAAGAGCTTCTCTTCTTGGAGAGAGACTTGAGTTGATCTTCAAGCAAGATGTGGTTATTCCAGGACCTACTTTGGAGCACTAATTTCAAGATATATCTCTATGCGTTGTTCGGATGAAAAAACCTCCAACACAAAAGTTGTAGATCTCGCTATTTTTGATAGCCTGGGCGGCCCATTTTTAGAGATCATCTTTCTATCACGAGATATTTAAAAAATGGATTCACCATGTTTTTTTTTAAAGAACAGCTTCTCAAACTGTACTCATAACTTGTGGTCCATGCAACCACCTTAAGGAGAGTTCATTAAATTGCCTTGGGCATCAACCTTAAGATTGACTTCCACACAAAAGCTTGTGTCTTTTTAGACCTTAGAAAGAGAAAATCACTTCTCTCCTCACTTCCAAAGGATCACATCTCTTGTCTTTCTTAGTGAGAGAATTACATCTCTTGTCTTTCTTAATGAAAGAAAAGACCTTAAACCTTGACTTGTAAGGGAGAGGATGACCCCAAATGAATGCAATGCTCATTACACACAAGTAAATGTTCCCAGGCCTCCCCGGATGCACATATTAATACATATACACAATGCTAATGCACTTCCTCTTCTTAGAACTTAATCCATCTTCATTTATGTGTAACTTTTTGGTTCTTGTGCACACTCTTACACTTGGCAGACACTTCTTTCCCCCTTCATAACTTGTACTACCTGTATTGCTAGATCATCATCAACACTTAAAGAAAAGTGAGTCGTTAATTTATTGACGTGAATTTATTAAATAGAGAATGCGTAATAAGAAATCAATTTAGTGGCATCCCTCTGGCTTCTAAACAGTTGACCTCAACTCTGTAGAGGGGACACATAGTCCTTAAGAAGATCTGGAAAGTCTTGTAGTTCTCTCTCAGTCATAATTTAAGTGTCCAATGGGGGATAATTCTTAAACTTAACCAGATACTTTCCTAATACCTTACCTAACCTTAGATTATTGTCATGATGGTGTAAATTTCTTTCAGGCACAAGGAACTCTTATTTTTCTTCTATGTTAGGTATATCTTCCTTGATTGGTTTCATTGGAGGTTCTCCAATATAGGGACGTAGCAAACTTATATGGAAAGCATTATGAATGTTCCAATGACTTGGTAGATCCAAAAAAAAAGTCACATTGTTTATCTTGTCTATGATCTTCAAATGGTCATAATAGCGATTAGAAAGCTTGGCCACTTTACCCTTTTGACCTTTCTGCTTCTTTAAGCGAGCCTTCTCAAACTTAAGAAGAACATGTTGTCCCAAATTGAGATCTAACTTACAACGATGCTTATCAACTTTGTGTTTCTGATTCTCTTGTGTTCTTTGGATAGCCACTTTTACTTGAGTGAAAGCTGTATCAATGTCTCTAACAAACTCATCTGTTCTTATCCTTCGTAAGAGGGATGGGTGGTAAATGAGGCTTACCATAGATTATCTCAAAGGGTGCCTTACGAGTACTAGAGTGCACAGTATTATCGTATGCAAACTCTACTAAAGGCAAATACTTTTCCCATTCTCTTTGATTATTAGAGATATAGGATTTCAAAAGTTTCAGAACAGTAGAATTAGCACTTTCACTCTACCCATCCATCTAAGGATGATAAGAGGATAAAAACTTTAACTTTGTCCCGAGGTTCTCGAAGAGAGCTTGCCAAAAGAGGCTCGTCATGCAAGGATCTCGATCACTTATAATGGACTTAGTCATGCCATGATATTTGAAAATATGAGCAATGAATAGCTTAGCCATATGATCGGCTTTGATTTTCTTTCGCACACGTATAAAGTGAGCTTTCTCTGAATCTATCAATAATAGTCCAGATTACATCGTTGCATGCTTGTGTGCAAGGAAGCTCCATGATAAAGTCCATGGCTATACTTTCCCAAGGCTCATTGGGAATAGGTAATGGCTTTAGTAAACCACGTGGTTTATGCATGTCATACTTTACTTTTTGGCATATCTTGCTCTCATAGACATATATTTCAATGTAAGCTCTAAGATAGGCCAAAAGAAATATCTTTCCAATGCTTGAGTAGTGGGTAGAATACCCCTATGTCTAGCATATGGTGAAGGATAGATTTCAGGCCCCGGAACGTGCCTAAAAATAGGAGAAAAATATGGAAATGTAGGGGAAAATGCTCAACCACGAAGGCGGCAGCTCGACCTAGGACGATTTTAAGTGTCAAGTGCTTGACGGGCGCCTGTACGACACTCCGAGAATTTTCATAATTTTTCCATGTGCCTGTGCCAGTCAATGGAGCTGCCGGTCAGTGCGGGATGTCGAGACAAGTTCATAGAAATTTTCAGAGGGACGATCGGAGTCCGTACGCGCAAGATGGCCCGAAACCGGCCGGGGTGCCCAAAGGGGGGCCCAATTTGGGAAATCCCAAGAGGTGTAAGGGAGGGGGGGTGACCTTTGGCACCCCCCCCTCCAAAAAATCGTGATGTAGGAGGGGAGCGGCGGCTGTTTTTGCAGCCGCCGAAAAAATCACGCCCCCCCCCTCCCCCCCCAAATCATGAAGAGGCTTCAAGCATAAGCCATGAAAGGGATTATGCCAGGCTCCTGCCTCCAGTCTACGCTCCGCATCACCTCCTCTCGCGCGCAAGATGGTGGCCTGGTTGGAGAGAGAGAAAATCATTCTTTCTCTCTCCTCCCTCTCTCTCCTCTTAACCCCCGTTCGTGCGTGGAAGAGTAGAATGGAAATGGATGGCCGGATGGATGCCGATTCTTGACGAGATTGAAGGGCAATGCCAAATCATTGTAGATTGCTGATTCCAAGCAGAATTCATGGCTGGAAATCAATCGTGGGACGTGCCAAATTTAATGGGAAAACCCGCAAGACACGGTAATAATTATTTTTACAAAGAAAATGGCCTTTTGATGCAAATTTGGTTGATAAAAATGTGTTCATATGGATTGAGTTTTGAGTATGTCATGCTTTGAGTTGTTTTCTGGCTGTTCATCATTTAAAAATCAGAAAAACATGTGCGGGATAGTAGAAAATAGAAAACCGAGACACGAAAAACCATAAAAATGAAGGAAAATAGGGTTTTTTGGGCTAAAAATGATGCAATAAATTAATCCACACCTACTAAAATTCTTTTTCTGCTGAAATGAACTAAGGGCCACAGCCCATAAGCTGAACTTAATTTTCCACAATTTAAAAATGGGAGAAAATGGGAAAAATTGCAAGAAAATGGTGGAAAAACCCTAAAAATAGGGGAAAATTTATATTTTGGGCTTCGGAAAATGGGGAAAATTATGAGTAATGTCCGTGAATGTATAGTGAGGCTGAGGCATGAAGATTTGCTTCAGATCAGCCTTGCTTCCGTCTTTTAGTTCGGTTTTGTCCGCTTTTGATATGAAAAATAAGGGGAAAAGCCGTAAAATGCCATGCAACGAAGCATACAATCGTTAGAAAGAAACCATTAAAAGGATGTTTTTGCACTTGTACAGGATACCGTTTTACTAAATGTTTGAACACTAGACATCCACGAAATGCATGGAGCATGAAAAAGAATTTAAAAGTATCAGTGATCAGCTCCTGGACATGCATTGCAATTGGTTTATGAGGACATGACCTACGTTGAGAGGCAGTGAGATACCCATGCTGTAGGCTAGTCGTGGGATCCTAAAGGGGAAATCAAGTAAGGACAATGGTACATTCCTGGACACGCTAATTGGGTACCTTGAGCGACGTTTGTGCGAAATGTCTAAATGTTGAGCGACGCATCGAGGGGCCAATCCCCAAGGTGTAGGAGAGTCGTAGAGGGTTGACGGCATTTAGCCGTAGGAGGAACCCCATGTGTATGTGATTCGAGCCCTTTGGCTATGTGAAAGGGACTCCCTCTGAGGAGTAGTGGGCTAGGATCAGTTGGACTACAACGTATTACAAACGCAATATTTAGGAAGGCAGAGATTTTGATAGACGCTCCTAGCCGCGAGGCCGAGGGGTTGTCTTGTGTGTAGTGATGAGGTTTGGCTAGTGCATGAGCCAGTGTCGGCCCGTTTTTTGGTCCATCAGTGGTGCGTCTGCCGGGAGCCGCTTAAAAGTGGCGGTTCTCGAATCCTGGTTGTTTAGGGACCAACTAGCCGTTTATGCCAAAGGATACTGAGATTGATCCATTATTTATTGATAAGCATCGTCTAGCAGAAATCCAAAAGCAAGAAAGAGATGAAAGAGCTAGGCGACGTGCTGAAATTTTTAGGAGATATTCCCCTAAGCGTAGCGGTGCTGAACCCTTACGAGGGAGTGGATCTAGTGGTCTTAGTACCACAAGTAGTAAGTTAGGAGAAGGTGAAAGCTCTAGTGCTTCCCTTCCTTCGATAAGCCAGTCCACGTCAAGTACGGGAGGTGTAACCCCACCGTCCCCTATTCCTAGTGCAAATCCAATCCTCATCATGGCGCAGCCTATTGCAATTCCAGCAGGAACGATGGATTTGCCGGCTCTAGGTTACCCGCTACCCATTTTTAATGGGTTAGTTGAGGAAGATGCGGAATTCCACATTAGGGAGTTTCAAAAGCTGATGTTTAATTGTTGCATCCAAGAAGGACATTTAATGATGTTCTTCAACATGACTCTCATAGGAAGAGCCGCTATATGGTATCATGGTTTAGAAGCCGGAACCATATTGAACATTGATGCATTTTATGGAGCTTTTCGAAGGGAGTTTGCCCCTGAAAGGGGTGGGCAATATTGGTTGCGTGTACTCAACGTGACCCGCCAAGATCCACACGAGGATATTCGTGCTTATGTGAAGAAGATAAAAGAGGTTTTTCGTAAGTTGGACACCTCTATTCCTATCCCCGCAGCTGCCCAATTGCAATATTTCCTACATGGTTTGGACTTTAATATCCAATTGCAGTTGAGCAGTGTCCCCTTGGGGGATATAGATACTGCCATTACACGAGCACAAGAGGTGGAATCCCGACTACAAGCAGCCTATGCTTCTCGAGGTAATTCGAACATGGGTTTAGTATTGGGAAATAATATGGCAATGGCCAATGGCAGTAGTGGGCAAGGGATAGCAATGGCTAACCCTAATGGGAGAGGGAACATGATACAAAATGTCCCTTTATTACCAGCTCCCCCTAGCATGTCGATGCCTACGGGCAGTCAAATGGCTTCAAGTGGTGGAGGCCAGGCGGTCAATTCTAACACCATGCCTGTGGCTCAACAACCAGTGCCTAATCGAATTGTTAGGCTGATGGAACGACATGGTAATGACCAAGGCTATGAGTCCAGTTCTTCCAATGTTCTTGGCGAGGTTAAGGACATGATGAAGCATTATACCAACATGATTACGGAGCAGTATCGGCAAATAGCCGTTCATGTCAACTTCCTTAAAAAACAACAAAATTTGATAGGAAGTAGATACCCAGAGGAGGGTGCACCTTCGAGGTTTAGTTGCAAATGGTGTGGTGGGCAGCACTATCCAAGGAATTGCCTGAATGTTAAGTGCGACATCTGTGGAAAATCTGGCCATTTAGCAGCTACTTGCTGGAGTAAGATCAGTTCCCTCCAGCGAGGAAGTTGGCAACCAGGGCCTGTTAATCATCGTGCCCCAGGAAATGATTCCCAGCAAGAGGACGGGCCTAAACAAATACTTCAACGACCAAAGACTACAGTGGAGGAGCTACCAAGTGGTAGTGAGGTTAGTTTGATTGAGGCTGTACGTG
Organism: Lygodium microphyllum; assembly: GCF_053477565.2. Taxonomy (NCBI): domain Eukaryota; kingdom Viridiplantae; phylum Streptophyta; class Polypodiopsida; order Schizaeales; family Lygodiaceae; genus Lygodium; species Lygodium microphyllum. Next base: position 76,764,570 of record NC_141158.1, read on the forward strand.
TTAACGATGCTGAAACCTCTAATTTACAAGCCGTTCTTACAAGAGGTCAAAAGGGTAGAGAAGCCGACAAGGATAAGCCTGTCGACGGGAACCCTAAACAAGGCGACAAAGGAACGCAAGTTTTGGATCCTGCCATGGAAGGGGGACCTTTGAAGCCCGTAGAAAGTAAATCCGATAAGGAACCACCAAAGAAGAAGGTGAAAGTTAAGAAAGAGGCAATAAAGCTAGTGCAGTGACCTAAAGAGCGGATGGTTTGGCGTGAAAAGCGAGCTCTATCAAACTATCATGAATTCGATTTGGCGAGCTCTCTTTGCGAAGTCAAGCCGGATGTGAACCTCTTACAGCTTATTAAGCTTTCCCCAAGAGTACGCAAGGAATTTAGAAAGATCCTACGTACCGGGTATATTGTAGAACCTTTGGGTATTGCGCGAGTTGGTGATGACTGGTTTGAGCATGCTGAAAAGCATTGCCCAAGGGTTGCAGCCTATGTCGATGGGATATTAGTAGATTATGCCATTGTCGACACGGGATCATCTGTTAACATTATGAGTTCTGAACTGATGGAAAGGTCGGGTCTTGCGATTCAGAAAGATACCTCCACAATTCTCAGAATGGCAAATGATAGTTTGAGACAGCCAGAAGGCTGCATTACTAAGGTCCATGTCACTGTTGCAAATGTAGAATGCCTGTTGGACTTTAGGGTGATTCGTTTTGCAGGCCGGCCAAGTTACCAAGTATTACTCGGACGACCTTAGATCTTGCAAGTGGACTGCCAAGTAGATATACCTGCCGGTCGACTGATATTCGGCAGAGGTGCCCAGCGTGTGGTAGTTGATGCTTATCCTGAGTCCCCGCAGAGTGAGAGAGCTCCTCTATCTTCTACAGAATTGGAGACATTAGAAGATTTATCTGCCAGTGAGACATCATCGAGTGATGAGTCCAAAGAGGGATCCACCACGGAGGACATCTATCAGATCACTTTGAACGAGCCGATAGAGGGCCAAGATCGTATAAGAGATGCAGATGTTATCGAGCTAGACCTTGGTACGCCTGATGATTCGCGGCCGATCAAATTAGGTTCTATGCTCAGCTCAGTAGAAAGGGAGGACTATGTGGCCTTCATCCAGGAATTCCGTGATATCTTTGACTGGAGTTATGATGAGTTGAGAGGCATTCCTCTTAGTCTTGCTGTTCATACAATTCCGTTGAAAGAGGGCAGTCATCCTATACGGCAAAAAGTAAGGCATATGCCTTATGAACTAAGGGACGGGCTGTTTGAAGAGCTACAGAAGCTTCGAAAAGAGGGTTTGATTTTTCCTGTGCAACACACGGAATGGTGTTCGCCGGCTGTGATAAGAAAGAAGAAGAATAATCAAATCCGATTATGTGTAGACTTTAGGGAGCTGAATAAGCAGACAGTTAAGGACTACTACCCGCTGCCATTTATTGACCAGATTTTGGATCAATTAGCGGGTAGGGAGATATATTCGTTTATGGATTGCTTTGCAGGATATAACCAAATGGCAATTGCAGAAGAGGACAAGTTGAAAACAACTTTCATTACTGTATTTGGTACTTTTGCGTACCATGTGATGGCCTTTGGTTTATGCAATGCGCCTGGTTCGTGGCAACGAACAGCAGATAAGACATTCGGTGACATATCCCCTGAAGAGTTGAAGGTGTTCATTGATGACTTAGAGGCTGCCACCGTGAGAGAAAGGCAGTTGAGCATTCTAAGAAAATGCTTTGAGCGCTGTAGACAATTCTGCATCGCCTTAAACCCACGGAAGTGTGTTTTTGGAGTACCTTATGGACTGTTGCTGGGTCATGTAGTCAGTTCGGTGGGAATTGCGACAGACCCCGAGAAGATCAAAGTTATAGTTGCCATGGGTCCACAACGCACTCCGAAGGAGGTTCATAGCTTTCTGTCTTCGGTTGGTTACTATCGTAGATTCATCAACGCCTTAGCAGAAAGAACGTTGCCGCTTACAAATTTATTGTCCTTTAGCTGTTCGTTTGTATGGGGTGACCCTTGTAAGGTAGCATTCGAGGATGTGAAGCAAGAGCTAGCAAGAGTGCCCGTCTTAAAAGCACCTAAAAGAGGTGAGGTGTTTTATATATTTTCAGCAGCCACGATGTATAGTATCAGTTGCTGTTTAGCCCAAATTTGGGAGGAGAAGTGATACCACCCGATTGCTTTTGCTAGTCGGAAGCTGGGGGTATCCGAAATCAATTACACCTACATGGAGAAGCTGTGTCTAGCGATGGTCTTTGGGACCAAGAAGTTCAGGCATTACATTCTCTATGAGAAAGTTGTGCTTTATACGAAGGCGGAGGGACTTCGACTATTGATGAATAAGTTACAGCCGCCTGATCGTTTAGCGAAGTGGTTAATCACTTTGCAGGAATTTGATTATGAAATCAAGAGTAAGCCACCAAGGTTGCAAGGCATTGTGGAATGTCTTGTGGACTTTGGGGAGCTGAAAGAATCTGTGGCTGAAGGTAGTGACATGGAGTTGTTATTTAAAATAGATACGGCATCTATTCCCTCCTGGTATGCTGCAATAACGCATTATTTATCAACAGGAGAGGCGGGATCCGAATTATATAAAGCTGAGAGAAGGAAAATTAAGCAGCAAGCGTTAAAGTTTGCCTTGATCGCAGGTACATTATATCGGCAAGGGGTTGATGATATCTATCGCCGGTGTGTGATGCCTGACGAGGTGCCATTCATTTTGGAAGAGTGCCATGATTCTACTTGCGGTGGCCATTTTGCTGGATGGCTTACAGCACAAAAGGCTTTAAGAGCAGGTTATTGGTGGCCTGCCATCTTCCAGGATGCGTTTGCGTATGTTAAGCGATGCGATATTTGTCAACGACATGATAGTCGAGAGAATAGGAAATGACCACTCACCCCTATTATGGCGATACTTCCATTTGAGAAGTGGAGAATAGACTTTATGGGTCCTATTACTCCGTCGTCGACTACGCAAAAGAGGTACATCATTGTCGCAACTGACTACTTCACAAAGTGGTCAGAAGCACGTGCAACAAGGAAAGATGATGCTAAAGAAACTGCTAGTTTCCTTTTAGAGCGGATAATATGCCGATTTGGTCCGCCGAAAGAATTAGTGTCGGATCGTGGAACCCATTTCCTGAATAAGGTGATCAAAGGTTTGACAGAGATGTGGCAAATTAAGCATAACAAGACAACCCCATATAATCCGCAAGCCAATGGTCAGGTTGAAAGTACCAACAAGCAGCTTGTGGGCATCCTGTCCAAAATCGTGTCGGAAAAGAAACGAGATTGGGATAAAAAGTTATCTGTGGCAGTGTGGGCCTATAATACGACTTTCAAACGAGCCACTGGCCATACCCCGTTCAAGTTAGTATATGGGGCACTACAAGATATAGACCTTATAGCGACGTTTAAAGCGACGAAAATACAAACAACAAAATTTGCCCCCGTCGTCGCAAAAAGCGTCATTATTGATGACGCCATAGAACCGTCGCTATATGCGTCGCAAATGCGACGCATATAGCGCCGCATATAGCGACGGTTACAGAGAATTTGCGACGCTGATAGCGACGGCAATAGCGACGCGTGCAGTGATTTTGTGATGCAAATAGCGACGGTAACAGAGAAAAAAAAAATTTTGTGGCAGGGCAGCAAGCTGCCCTGCCACATATAGCACTGTGTACTGTATGAGAGCCATACAAAATAGTTTCTGCACTGCTTCATACAAAGCGTTTGCAAACAAAAAGAATGTATACTGAAATCATAAAACTGATGGATGAAATAAATACATGATATCGCATAAAATGCGATTGGTACAATCATAAAACAATATCACTAATACATAGAAAATGTCTACATAGATCGGGCGACTAAAAACTAAAGGTATGTGAGCTCTAAGGATCCAAGGGCGAGCTACAAATCCTCGTCCCCCGAAAGCTCGTCCCGCCGCAAAGGAGCATCAAACGGATTCTGCAGAAAAAGAAACAACATATCAATCCACCATACAATAATGCATTCAAATATCTCATGGTAACTACGGACAAGAAAGATGAGTGACTTACTGGGCCGCCGCGTCTATACAATCGGTCGATCAATGATCTGAGACCGTGCTTCTCCGCATATCGAGTCTCAAGGCCTTGCGGATCGCGATTTGTAATGGAGTGCTGCAAAGAAAACAAAATGCTAACTGTTAGAAACATGATTGTCAGTACAAAGAATATCTCAAAAAAACAAATAAGCAAAACAAAAGAGAATCTTACAAAGTCCTCCAAATATGTCCTGTGGCCGCCACTCCCAAGATGATGTACCGATCCGGCCTCGATTCGTGCCCTCGCCGCCTCCCGCTGCTGACTCCAACGTCCTAGTGAATTTGTAGCCTCCTCCCTCAGTCGGTGCCAGTCGTCTGCATCTAACCACTCGAGCTTTGGAGCCCCACTCTTGATTGCCTTGCGTGCGTCGGATCGTCTATGTGACATGTATGCACGCATGCAATCCATCATCCAGCCCATAGAGAATCTATCCACTGCGGCTGGCACCGGGAACTCCTCGTGCAAGGATGCTACTATGTACTCCCTCATGCGAGCCATCACCATCCTCCCCTCATCATTCATGATGATGGCTCCTGACCTGCCATCCACTAGGTATCCATAATCCCTAGGAGTGTGCCGTGTATGGGCCCTCTCCCATCTCCGTCCACACTCCTGGGCATATCCAAGAGATCCCTGAACATCCGGTGTACCGACGGGGGTACCCTCTCCCGGAGTGCCACACAAAGGGGTGCCGCCAAAAGGCGTGACATCTGCCGACGGCTGCGCAAAAGCCGGAGTAACTGGAGTGGACGTCCCCACAGGTGTGACAAATCCTGGCGGTGACCGAGCTCCAGCTGAACGACGAGATGGAGACACCGCGTCCGTGTCTCCACAGCAGCACCCCCCTGATCCTCCTGCAGTCGCAGTCCCTCCCTCTGGCCCAAGTCATGAGCGTCGAGATCGTCTACTCGAAACTGAAGCATCTGATCGCGTCGAAGCTGATCTAGCAGAGCGTCCTGACGAAGAACGAGACAGCTCCTGATCTGCTATCTCTCTGAATCTCGCGAGCTGATCTGGAGACATACGTGCCATCATCTCCTGAAACTCCTCATCGCTCATCCCTCGACTCATCCTGAAAATGTCGATACCTGCACAGATAAAAAATAATGTTAGAATAATCAATTTAAACTATACAAAGCACATTAATAAAATAATTTTTGAAAAATCCCTCTTAAAATGCATATCTTATTTACCTTTATGGAAGATCTAAACAACGAATTGAGTAATACAATTCTCCAAGAATGAAGTATTCTATGGTCCCATGTTAATCTCCTGACACAACTCTGCATACACTGGAAGGTCGATAGACATGTCACCACAAAACAACGAGTCTGTCTCGTTCTCAAAAAATTCTACGACTTCTGTATTTCCATCATTGTTAGCCGATGCAGGCTCCAAGCTTGCGGTGGCCTCCACCCCTTGTAATTTCGATCCCTCTATTTGCATATTTTCTTCATCTATGCCTAGAACATCGCTTTGATCGTATACTCTCGCACATCGAGGAGTTGAAGGTATAACATACCACCATCGAGGTTGTCGGGGATTTGGATAGAAGATTACCTGTTCACAAACACTTACAAACCGTCTTCAAACCATTGTGACATAAACCATGTCGTATTACAATTAGCAAGCAAATGCCTAGTTGCACCTGTTCACAATGGGCCGGCAACACAAAGGTATCGCGTAAATCCATCCATTTTTTTTCGGAATCTATTTCGAGAAATCCAGATGGACCTCGTCGAACTGTTGCGCCAGCTCCTCCAAGTACCACTTTGAACCACTGCACGTCGAATATTATCATGGAGAAGCTACGGTAATCCATCGTAATAATACTTTGCAAATTCCCAAAATACTCCATCTCATCCACAACCGCGTTCGGATCCGTTGCTCGTCGCCGGCTCTCTTGCTCAAACCTTGCCATGACACCACAGTCCATTGTGGAGCGCATTTTGTCAATACGCTCCACCCGAAAATGCCGTCCGCGCGACCACGTTGCACTATATATTTTGTACTGCACATTGAAACACTCAAATTAGATGTAGCAAGCAAATTTAGATACGACACATTCTAAACCCCTCATTACCTTTGGACTACATCCCCTCGAGAACTCCCACTCCTCCATTGAGACCTCTGTCCCTTCGCTGCAGGTTGTCTGTCTCCTCTGGCATTGACGGTATAGATGGGCCTTGCGAGTGGTCGATTGGCTCCTGCAATCCATCCATCGCACGTCCACGAACTCTTCTAATTGGCCGCAAAGGGTGCACTCCCCCTTGGGTCGAGACATCACCCCCCTGGATACAAAATTTACCAACAAGACCCAATCTTATTGTGTATGGTTTTCAATTATCTTGAGAGTACAATGCATGAAAAATGCTAACTTCAAATTACCGTACCGTTTGCTGAAAGTCTGCAATCGCCTGATCAATGATCTCAGATTGAAACTCGCCAAATCGTCGTACGTGTTCTATAGACAATCGGCGTTTTCGTCTAATTGCCAACTTGCATTGAGAGCAAGGACATGGGACACGCTGATTAAGATACGACTCGCGGTCTTGAACAATAGGACCTTCTTCGTTTGCCATCTTATCTACATTACAGCAAACAAGGCTTAAATGGATAGCTTTATGGAGATGTACGTCAAGTTGCAAGTTGACCATAAACCTTGCATTGTATATAGTAGTCGAGAGATTATCCGATGTTATATCTCGGCCTTGTATCATGCTCAACGATTTGTTTGTCCCGGTAGATAATTTTTTGTTATATCTCGGCTTTGAGTATAAGTAATCCATTTTAAAATTAATGCGCGCCATCTATGAAATTTTATAACTATAGTAATGAAATTTATTTCAATCAATTCTACTCATAGTCATAAGACCTGAGAGAAATTATCCTATACTCAATTTAAGGGTTTCTTTTTCTATAACAATAATTTTGGGTTCATTTTGATGAAGTACGTGGCCGTATGCAAAGCACATTGCATACCATTATCAATACGTATATTATCTTAAATTTTCTTCCCTTCCCTCTCCCTCTCTTTCTCTTTCTCTCCCTCTCCCTCTCCCTCTCCCTCTCTTTCTCTCTTCTCTTTCTCTCCCTCTCCCTCTCCCTCTCCCTCTCCCTCTCTCATTTCCCTCTTCCTCTCTTTCTCTCTTCCTCTCTTTCTCTCACCCTCACCCTCTCCCTCTCCCTCTCGTTCTCTTTCTCTCCCTCTCTCATTTCCTCCCTCCCCCTCCCTCTCCCTCTCCCTCCCTCTTTCTCCCTCTCCCTCTCCCTCTCCCTCTTCCTCTCCCTCTCCCTCTCTTTCTCTTTTTTTCCCTCTCCCTCTCTATCTCTCTTTCTCTCTCATTTCCTAAACAAGCAAAAAATATTCTCTTTCTCTCCCTCTCCCTCTCTTCCTCTCTTTCTCTCACCCTCACCCTCACCCTCTCCCTCTCGTTCTCTTTCTCTCCCTCTCTCATTTCCTCCCTCCCCCTCTCTCTCCCTCTCCCTCTCTCCTTCTCCCTCTCCCTCTCCCTCTCCCTCTCCCTCTCCCTCTCCCTCTCTCTCCCTCATTTCCTTCCCCTCCCCTCCCTCTCCCTCTTCCTCTCCCTCTCCCTCTCTTTCTCTTTTTTTCCCTCTCCCTCTCTATCTCTCTTTCTCTCTCATTTCCTAAACAAGCAAAAAATAAAGTGATTTAAACATCCTCCAAGCAAAAGGGAGAGGGAGAGATACAATGCACTCTCCCTCTCTTTCTCTTTCTATCCCTCTCTCATTTCCTTTCCCTTCCTCTCCCTCTCACTCTCTTTCTCTCTCATTTCCTCTCCTAAACAAGTAAAAAATAAGGTGATTCAAACATTAAACAAGCAAAAGGGAGAGGGAGGGAGAGAGAGAATGCATTCTCCCTCCTTCTCCCTCTCTTTCTCTTTCTCTCCCTCTCCTATTTCCTCCCCCTCCCTCTCCCTCTCCCTCTATTTCTCTTTCTCTTTCTTTCCCTCTCCCTCTCCCTCTCTCTTACTCTCTCGTTTCCTCTCCTAAACAAGCAAACAAGAAAGTAATTTAAACATTAAACAAGAAAAAGGGAGAGAGAGAGAATGCACTCTCCCTCTCTTTCTCTCCCTCTCCCTCTCTTTCTCTCACTCTCTCTCCCTCTCCCTGTCCTTCTCTTTCATTTCCTCTCCTAAACAAACAAAAGAGAACGATTTAAACCTTCAACAAGTAAAAGAAAGAGAGAGGGAGACTCACCAATGAGATATGGCGAGCGTGGGCGGCTTCTCTTTGCAACGAGGGCTCCTCCTCTCCTTCACGAACGATGGCGGCGGCGGCGGTAAGTCTCTTCCTCCTCTTCTCCCACAAAGCCTTGGCTCTCTCCCTCGCTCTCTCCCTCGCTCTCGCTCTCAAAAGGCGAAGAAAACAAAATGAAAACGGCGCTCTGGTTTCGGCCGCACTTTTTTTCCCTGCGGCGTTGCTATATGCGTCGCTATTTGCGACTCTAACTGCGACGCAAATAGCGACTCTAATTGCAACGCATATAGCGACGCCGATATCCGCCGTCGCTAATCGGCGTCGCTATTGCCCCATTCCCTTGTAGTGGGGAGGAGTGTGTCTTGCCTTTAGAGATTGAGCTGCCAACTATTTGGTTCGCCATCAATCATTCTTTGAGCGATAAAGATGCACTTTTTGAGCGCTTGACGACACTAGCACATTTAGATGAGCTTAAGTTGCAGAGCTTATTGCACTAAGAAGTGGCGAAGCGCCGAATGAAGCAGCTACACGACCTCAAAGCCAAGAAATACACCTTCAAGAAATGACAGCTTGTTCTGTATTATGACGCACGACGAGAATTATTTCCAGGCAAGCTAGAACCCAAATGGGATGGGCCCTATAGGATCGTTAGAATATGAAAGAATAAATCTACAGTGTTGTTAGCTGACCTTGAGGGGATAGAATTTAAAAATAAGGTTAATCTTAATAAGATTAAACCTTATTATTTCTGACTGCACTAATGCTATGACTGCCTTGCAGGTCTAGGCGAGATCGATCAAACATCTGCAAGGAAATCGTGATAGAGGTTGATGGGTCGTCTGATCCCTTATTTAGAACACCCATATTTAGAACAGAGGTATCATCAAGGAAAGCTCATTTGGTGGAGCAAAGGATACAAGGTGCTTGAGCAAGAAGGCGAGACATTTATTTGGGAGATCAAGGTCTTCTGCCATCACTGCCTACAAATTTTGACGAGTATCCCTGTTGAATTCAATGATGATGGAGGGATGGAGCCTACAGTCCACTCGTTGAATATGCTGAATTTCGATTACCATAATTACGAGTAGAGTTCAAGATGGCAGGATATGTAAACCCTTTATGGACGTACACCTTGTACTTTGATGGGGCGTCTAGGGGTCCATGCAAAAAAGGAAGTGTAGGAGTTGTCATTCGAGACCCCCGACGACGCATTGGCATGAAGTTAGCTGCTTATCTCGGGGTGAATTTTACCAATAATATGGCAGAATACAAAGCCCTGATAATGGGTTTGAATATTGCAAAGAAGGGTGGTATCCGTCAGTTATTGGTGAAAGGGGACTCTCAGTTGGTTTTAAATCACCTCAATGGGACGTACATGGTACGAAACCCTATCCTTTGTATGTACCATCATACTACCATAGCCCTGCTAAACGAATTCGATAGAGTGTCTTTTCAGCTGATTCCACGGAATTGGAATCAGTTTGCCGATTCTTTGGCTAATCTTGCGTATGAAGAGGACCTCTTCTTTAATTGTGGCCCTTGTCCCGATATATCTATTGATGGTGAGACAGGACCTGGTCGTTTGTGGGGTATGCTTTCTGAACATGCCCTCTTTGGCAGACGATGGTTGATTTGGGTGATGCAGAGGGTACGCGAGACTCATCTACCTTTATTATCTTGGACCCACAGACTGGTTAGACGACATGTGATGCGAACACCTCTTGCGATATACGCAGGAGGGATAGGTCATAATTTAATGCACCTAGTTTAGGGCTACGAGCCTCTGTTCCCCTGGGAATAGTATGCTTTGCTATCTATCATAGTTGTTTCCAGGAGGATGTTATGCATAGTATGGTTTTATTTCATTAGGCCAAGTGGAGTTTTGTAGTGAAGTGTTTGATTTCATTAGGCCAAGAGGGCCATTTCCCTGTCTAGTGCGGGTGTGTTTAATCGGGTTTTTGTTTTTAGTGTTGTGCTGGACAGGTTTCGTGGTTCGTGGAATTTGGTGGAGCCTGGCGGAGCCTTTGCTGCGATGGAAGCTTCTTGTGGCCAATCCAGGTGATATTTCTCCTTTACGAGTACCTTTCTTTCCTGTTATATGTGTATCTGTACTTGTCGAGGGGATATATTTTTGTTGGGGACCAGCAACCAAGGCATGAAGTCCCAAGTTTAAGCTAAGGATGTTTGAGGGAGGTCGGAGTAGTCATTGCCTCCTGCAAGGACATTGTTAGACATTGAAAGACCTGTTTTAGAAGGAAGTCCTAGTGGCCTTGTCCTGCTAGCTTGCTAGACAGCCGTTCTAGGAGTTCTTGTTAGTAGTGAGGCAGTTAGAGAAGCCTGCCAGAAGATAATAATGATGATGCCCAGAAACTTTGTACATCCTAAAAGATGAATATAAATACGAAGGTGTGTAAAAAGGGGTTCTAACCCCTATCAAAGCAAAGAAAAGGAATGAAAATATATAAGCAGTTGATCATTGCCTTGCGAGGGCCTGGTAGGTTCCTGGGGACGAGTCAGACCCGGGGCCGATACCTTGTCTTCCTAGGGGTGGCTTCTTGCTGCAAACCAAATGAAATACCAAAACAAGGAAGGTTGGAGCAAAAATAAAAGTGAGCGTTAGAAAAGGATTAAGTGTCGCCTTGCGAGGGCTTGGTAGGTTCTTGGGTGCCGAGACAGGTCCTGAGACCGATGCCCTATTCTCCTTGGGTCACTACGCTCAGCTCCCTCCTTTTTACATGCCCCAGTATGTCAATAAAATAAAAGCCCTAAAAGAAGACATGTATTGAAAGAAAATACTCCTTGATCAGGCTATAGGAGTCCTCGCCTTGTAGGAGCTCCTAGTGGTGTTGTCTTTAGTTGGTAAGTAGTTCAGACTACCACTTAGGGCAACCTCTTTGACATTTCTTTTTAGTTTGGCTGTGTTGGAGCAGTTGGTTAGTGACTCACTTCGGATCTTCTATTAGATGATGCTAGGCCTATTCCTTGTGGCTGTCATGCCTTGGTTCTGTCCAGGGGTAGGGGGAGCATTGTGCTGAGTTTTATTATATATTTGTTTTGTATCAGTTTGATGCTTCTTTGGTTGTTTATGTGCAGATATGTTCGTGGGTTCGACGGACTAAGTCGTCCTATCCCGTGGTCGCCAATGAAGGATGGATTTTAGGCCCCGGAATGTGCCTAAAAATAGGAGAAGAATATGGAAATGCAGGGGAAAATGCTCAACCACAAAGGCGGCAGCTCGACCTAGGACGATTTTAAGCGTCAAGTGCTTGACGGGCACCCGTACGACACTCCGAGAATTTTCATAAATTTTCTGTGCACCTGTGCTAGTCAGTGGAGCTGCCGATCAGTGTGGGATGTCGAGACGAGTTCATAGAAATTTTCAGAGGGACGATCGGAGTCCGTACGCGCAAGATGGCCCGAAACCGGCCGGGGTGCCCAAAGGGGGGCCCAATTTGGGAAATCCCAAGAGGTGTAAGGGAGGGGGGGTGACCTTTGGCACCCCCCCTCCAAAAAATCGTGATGTAGGAGGGGGGCGGCGGCCGTTTTTGCAGCCGTCGAAAAAATTGCGCCCCCCCCTCCCCCCCCCAAATCATAAAGAGGCTTCAAGCATAAGCCATGAAAGGGATTATGCCAGGCTCCTGCCTCCAGTCTATGCTCCGCATCGCCTCCTCTCGCATGCAAGATGGTGGCCTGGTTGGAGAGAGAGAAAATCAGTCTTTCTCTCTCCTCCCTCTCTCTCCTCTTAACCCCTGTTCGTGCGTGGAAGAGTAGAATGGAAATGGATGGTCGGATGGATGCCGATTCTTGACGAGATTGAAGGGCAATGCCAAATCATTGTAGATTGCTGATTCCAAGCAGAATTCATGGCTGGAAATCAATCGTGGGATGTGCCAAATTTAATGGGAAAACCCGCAAGACACGGTAATAATTATTTTTACAAAGAAAATGGCCTTTTGATGCAAATTTGGTTGATAAAAATGTGTTCATATGGATTGAGTTTTGAGTATGTTGTGCTTTGAGTTGTTTTCTGGCTGTTCATCATTTAAAAATCAGAAAAACATGTGCGGGATAGCAGAAAATAGAAAACCGAGACACGAAAAACCATAAAAATGAAGGAAAATAGGGTTTTTTGGGCTAAAAATGATGCAATAAATTAATCCACACCTACTAAAATTCTTTTTTTGCTGAAATGAACTAAGGGCCACAGCCCATAAGCTGAACTTAATTTTCCGCAATTTAAAAATGGGAGAAAATGGGAAAATTTGCAAGAAAATGGTGGAAAAACCCTAAAAATAGGAGAAAATTTATATTTTGGGCTTCGGAAAATGGGGAAAATTATGAGTAATGTCCGTGAATGTATAGTGAGGCTGAGGCATGAAGATTTGCTTCAGATTAGCCTTGCTTCCGTGTTTTAGTTCGGTTTTGTCCGCTTTTGATATGAAAAATAAGGGGAAAAGTCGTAAAATGCCATGCAACGAAGCATACAATCGTTAGAAAGAAACCATTAAAAGGATTTTTTTGCACGTGTGCACGATATCGTTTTACTAAATGTTTGAACACTAGACATCCACGAAATGCATGGAGCATGAAAAAGAATTTAAAAGTATCAGTGATCAGCTCCTGGACATGCATTGCAATTGGTTTATGAGGACATGACCTACGTTGAGAGGCAGTGAGATACCCATGCTATAGGCTGGTCGTGGGATCCTAAAGGGGAAATCAAGTAAGGACAATGGTACATTCCTAGACATGCTTATTGGGTACCTTGAGCGATGTTTGTGCGAAATGTCTAAATGTTGAGCGACGCATCGAGGGGCCAATCCCCAAGGTGTAGGAGAGTCGCAGAGGGTTGACGGCATTTAGCCGTAGGAGGAACCCCATGTGTATGTGATTCGAGCCCTTTGGCTATGTGAAAGGGACTCCCTCTAAGGAGTAGTGGGCTAGGATCAGTTGGACTACAACGTATTACAAACGCAATGTTTAGGAAGGCAGAGATTTTGATAGATGCTCCTAGCCACGAGGCCGAGGGGTTGTCTTGTGCGTAGTGAGGAGGTCTGGCTAGTGCATGATCCAGTGCCGGCCCATTTTTTGGTCCATCATATGGGGATGCATGTGTTTCATCCATTACCTTGTGTCGCAATGGTAATGCTATACAAAATTCTTGATGATGATACAAATAACCATCTCAAATTGAGTAAGGTGTAATTGACTAACCTGAGTTAAGCTAGTCTCATATGGTTGAGAAGTCGGAATCAGTTGCATACATTTTGGGTAAATCCATGAACTCATTATGGTAAACAGTTGTGATTGCATTCACTCGAGGTCGCCGTGATAGAGCATCTGCTACCACATTCTTAGTTCCAAATGCATGAAGGATTTAAAAATGAAACATAAATAAGAAATTTGCCTAGTGCATCTGTTTCTCTAAGACCTTCTTTTGAGTGAGGAAGGATCTTAGACTTTGGTGATTTTTTTTAATAACAAAATCTGCACCAAGTAAGTAGTATTTCCATACTTGAAGAGCTTGTACCACTACCATAAGTTCTTTCTCATGTATTGAAGCATGTAGCTTATGATCCTTGAGGTGTCAACTCACAAATGCTACTACATGATGCTCTTGGTTAAGCACAGCTCCAATGCAATCCCCAGAAGCATCACAGTGAAGTTCAAAAGGTTTTTGAAGATCTGGAACTATGAGAACTAGTTCTTGAGTCACAAGAAACTTAATTCTTTCAAAGGCTTGTAGTTTCCTTGATCCCTAGTGAAAAGGCATTCGCTTCTTAGTAAGGTCATGTAGAGGAGATGCAACATATGCAAAATCTTGTATGAACCTCTTGTAGTATGAACATAGGCCCAATAAACTTCTAACTTCATGTATAGAAGTAGGTGTAGGCCATTCAATAATGGCTCGAATCTTCTCAGGATCCATTCTCACCAAATTGTGAAAAAAAATATGGCCCAAGTAATGAATTTCTGAAAGGAAAATTTCACTCTTCTTAGCATTGATTTGTAGTCTATGCTTGCAAAGCTCTTGAAAACAGTAGATAGATGTTTTATATGCTCTTCTTCAAACCGTGAAAATATTAGAATGTCATCAAAGAAGAGACCTGTGAACTTTGAGTGAGGCCTGAAAATTCTCTCCATCATTCGATTGAACGTGATGGGTGCACTAGTCAAACCAAATGACATGACTAGAAACTCGTATAGTCCAAATGTTGTACGAAAGCCATCTTATGAACATCTTCATGTGCTATCTGTATATGGTCATAGCCACTCTTGAGATCAATGCGACTAAAGATACTAGTCCCTTGCAACTTATCCAAGATATTATCTATCCTTTGGGATAGGAAAACAATTCTTGATTGTGATCTTGTTCAAAGATTTGTAGTCTATGCACATACGAAAAGAACCATTTTTCTTTTGAACAAGTAAGACTGGAGAGCAGTATGGAGAAGAGCTAGGTTGAACTAACCCTTTTTCCAATAGTTCGTTTACTTGTTTTAGGATCTCCTCTTGTTGACTTGCACTTACTCGATAAGGCAGTTGGTTAGGCGGTGAACTGCCTGGGATAAGATCAATTGTGTGATCTTCCAAGTGCTTAGGAGGTAACTCTCTTGGGAGTGAATCACTAAAACAATCTTCATAATATCTGGCTTGATCAATTAAAGAGAGAGGTTCTTTTAAAGTCTAAAACTTGGAAGCATTAGTTTGTATTGTGTGTTCATTAGAGGCATCAAGTGCCCTTGAATCATTAGCTTCTTTTGACTCTCTCACAAAAATCATGTATACAGAAATAGCTTTCTTCATTTCTTTAGAAATGCTAACATGATTAACCATTGGCACACAAGCCAATCTCCAACATAAAAAATGCATACTATGTTCCGACCCTTGAATTGAAATGCAAGGGTCTTCTTAACAAAATCGGGAAGAGGTCTAATCTTGTAATGCCAAGGCATGCCTAAGATAAGATCACAATTACCAATGGGTGCAAGTAGGAAAAATTCTTGGTCGCAGTAATCCCTAATTCTAAGATTCAACTTCCCTTGGATAGGAGTAGAATTGGTTGTAAGTCCTTCAAATGCCGAACCTGATCCAATTGGTGTTCCCAATCAATCTAGTGGAATTTGTAGCCTTTCAACACAAAATTATCTGTGGAACTTGGATCAAAGAGTATCAAAACTCGTTGATTGTTGAGGGTCCCCCAACCCTTTAAGAGTTTTCTTTTCTTCTCATTTGAATGAGTGTTAGCTTGCACATCCGGGGAATAGAATTTGAGGATGGCGGAGGAGGATCTTTAACCACATTTTCTTCCTTCCTTTTGTGAGGACAATCAGGCTTCATATGCCCTAAGTCGCCACATAGAAAGCACCTTCCTTCCTCTTTGTACTTTTGTATCTCAGAGGGTGAGAGATACTTTTGCTTCTTCTTGTTACCCTTTGGCTTTGAATATTGGTCATGGGTAAAGGTAGGTTTTCTTTGATTAGTCCTATCTCTTGGTTGATCATAGAGTTGCTCTTGTCTAGCTCTATAAGAAATCATCTCCAACTTTTGAGATGTACCAGGTGTATGCAAACTTTCAGCTATGATGGTAGACTCCATCATGTGAGATAAGGTTTCATGTGGATACACCTTCATGGTTCTCTATAAATGAGGGAGTAGGCTAGCTTCAAACTTCCTTTTAACACCATATTAGGGAACATGGAAATTTCCCATAAGTTTGGGACACATGGTCAAATCTTTGGATTTGTCATAACTTGAACACTATAACTCCAAATCAAGCGCTCTATAGCTCAATAGATTCCATTTTTCAAGTACTTTCCAATGATAGGTCACATCACATGGTTTTGAGAAACTTATGGGCATGTTATCCGAGTGCCACCTTTTTAGTATTCAAAAAATGGGAATTGGGAGATTCCTAAACTCACTAATATTGTGTTTTTTCTTCTCTTCATTGCTGATCTCCATGAAATGAGTATCCTTGAGAAAAGTAGACCAAAACTTGTCCACATAACTAGTGACCTTCTCATACTCTTTCTGGCCTAGCCAATCCCATTCCTTCTTGACATCATTCTCAAAATCAGGAGGCAAGAACTGAATGTAAAACTTCTTCTTGAAATTTTCCCAAGTTGTGGGTTTTCTTCCCTCCAAAATGAGAGTCAACCACCAATTGCTAGTGGTGTCTTTCAAGTGCATGCCTACATGCCTTAGCTTGGACTTTTCTGAGAAATTACCATAAAAAAAAGCAACGTCAAATTTCCTGACAAAGGCTAATGCCTTAGCAAGATCTCTCTTACCAGAGTAAGAGTCAAACTTTATGTCCTTATCCCCAGACTTGAAAGTCTTAGTCTTCTTAAGCTTGCTCCTCTTATGGTCCATCTTCGTCCGTTTGCGGATTGTAAGAGACTTAGAACCAAGAGAGTAGGAACTAGAAGTTGATGAGGAGAAGGAGGAACTTGAGTAATGAGGGGAGTAGTTGGTTGCTAAGGGAGATGATTCCATCCTTATCCGCCTCGTCTTTTTACTCTTCTTGACCCGAGAGTACTTCTTTCTTCTAGGAAGCTTCTCAACAATTGGATGCTTTGCATCTTCACCATCAATTGGTGCAATGGTGTTTCTTCCAATATCACCATCTTTTGGAGGATTCAGTCCTTTATAAGAAGCTTTTTCCCTTGCCCTTAAGCTGTCAATCAATTGACATACTTTGGGAATTTCCAACAAGCTATGATACACTGAAAATTGAGCTTGTAATTGCTCACTTGTAGGCACTTCATCAGTTGCTATCTTTACCTTCTTCTTGCAAGGATCGCCTTTGCTTTGAGAAAAACAAAGAGACCTGCTCTAATACCACTGCTATAAGTTTCAAAATACATGCTCGACTTTCTTATATACTTAAAATATATATGGCAAATATTATGCTAGCACAGAGAGAGAATAGATGCAAGAAAAGAAAGATGTAGAGAGAGAGAGAGAGGTAGAGAAATTGGCAACACACTAGGGACTCAAAGATCGGCCAGTCCCCCCCTTGTGGAGTTATATTATTGACAAGAAGCAAGATCCTCCGTTACACATAAGCCAGTTCTTACTTGTAGATCTTGGAAACAAGATCACGGTTCCTTGCACGGTATACAACGGACTAACACTTGCACAACTTGGAAGTTGGCACCTTTTGATCCTTCTTGAGTCTCCTTCTCTCCTACACAATATGTGTAGGGCTCTCCTCTTGGCGCTTGATTTCAGCAAAGTTTTTGTAGCACTTGCACCTTCTGTTTTCCTCTTAGAACTTGATTTCAGCAGAGCTTCCGCAGCCCTTGCACCTTCTCTTCTCCTCTTGGATGCATGCAAAGTGATACTTCCTTTACCTCTCTCACACCCAAGGAGAGCCTCCTCTTTTATAGGCTTTCAAGAGCTTCTCTTCTTGGAGAGAGACTTGAGTTGATCTTCATGCAAGATGTGGTTATTCTAGGACCTACTCTGGAGCACTAATTTCAAGATATATCTCTATGCATTGTTCGGATGAAAAAACCTCCAACACAAAAGTTGTAGTTCTTGCTATTTTTGATAGCCTGGGCGGCCCATTTTTAGAGATCATCTTTCTATCGCGAGATATTTAAAAAATGGATTCACCATTTTTTTTTTAAAGAACAGCTTCTTAAACTGTACTCTTAACTTGTGGTCTGTGCAACCACCTTAAGGAGAGTTCATTAAATTGCCTTGGGCCTCAACCTTAAGATTGACTTCCACACAAAAGCTTGTGTCTTTTTAGACCTTAGAAAGAGAAAATCACTTCTCTCCTCACTTCTAGAGGATCATGTCTCTTGTCTTTCTTAGTGAGAGAATTACCTCTCTTGTCTTTCTTAATGAAAGAAAAGACCTTAAACCTTGACTTTTAAGGGAGAGGATGAACCCAAATGAATGCAATGCTCATTACACACAAGTAAACATTCCCATGCCTCCCCAGATGCACATATTAATACATATACACAATGCTAATGCACTTCCTCTTCTTAGAACTTAATCCATCCTCATTTGTGTGTAACTTTTTGGTTCTTGTGCACACTCTTACACTTGGCAGACACTTCTTTCCCCCTTCATAACTTGTACTGCTTGTATCAGATATCCCCATCACAGTGCTCTGATCACCCCATTAAGTGATGCACTAGATATTGATCTCTAAATGATCTCATGGCCATGCTAGATCATCATCAACACTTAAAGAAAAGTGAGTCATTAATTTATTGACATGATTTATTAAATAGAGAATGCGTAATAAGCAATCAATTTAGTGGCAATATCATTTTTCTTGCCTTTGTCACTACAGACAAGAAGCAATATACATTGAAACTTATTGGGTTAATCTTCTTAAGCATGTCAAAAGGCTCATCCTCTAGTGGTCCTAGTTTCTATGATTCTTTTTCTTTTGCTTTTTTTCTCTTATGCTCCCTTCATTTCTATGCTTGTTTCTTTATAGTATTTTTCTCCTTCTCATGCCATCTTGTATCTTTCTCATGTGTGATATCCTCCACTTTAGGACATGTATCCTTCTTCTTTTTCCTCTATTATGGCATATTAAGAATATTATATGTCTTCTTCTATAAGAGGGAGTGGCTCTAAAACCTCGGAGAATCTATATCTCAATCTTCTTAAGATAATCATTAGGAGAAATATGGACTTTCTTTTTTGCCCCTTAAGGAGTGAATAAAGAAATATAGGCCTAACCAATGAGAGAGTTGGGATTCCACATTCATGTAACATGAATCTTCTAGCCATATCTTGGCCCAAATCTTCCCTCACCAATAAAATAAGGGAAAATTTGGGGAATACAATGCTGACACTTCTTGGAAGTTTGTGACTCGAATATTCATTTTCTTATTTTTTTATGTTTGACTTTTCATTTCTCCCATTTTCAATTTCCCCCTCTTTCTTAGGCAGATCTCAAATTCATCGTATCTCTTTCCCTGCTTCTTCTTTTTTGACGAAATCATACAACCTCATTGTTGCTTGCCCTATTTGTAGCCTTGTGAAATTTCATTTCCTCTCCACAAACACAGAGTGAGTTTCGCACGTTTTATGAGAGCAGAGCTTGTTCTACCAAAGCCCTAAGATTTTCTTCACAAAAATTTACAGGTATATTGTTCTCTTCCATGGATGTTCTATGCTAAAGTTTTATCTCTTTTTGAAAAAACCTGCAAGTTATGTGCATTCTCTAACATGCAATTTCTTTTGTTTTGGTACTCTAGGAGTCTCTTACAGTCAAGAACAATGATCTTTTGAACACTCAACTTCTTATTCAACATCTTACGGTTTCTTTGTAAACAAAGCTGCAAGTATGTTGTCTTGTTTTTTTGCTGCTCCATGGTTAAATTTTATCTCATTTGGACAAAATATATGCAAGATATATGCATACTGAGTTTTCCTTTGTTTTTTTACTCCCAGAGTCTTTGAGGGTGGAGAACAATGATTTTTTAAAATCTCAACTTCTTCAACATCTTTGGGCTTCTTTGCAAAGAGAGCCACAGGTATATTGCCACTTTTTTTTGTTGCTCCATGGTTAAGTTTCAACTCATTTGGACAAAGCCTATGTAAGTTATATGTATGCTTTAACTCGATATTTCTTTTGTTTTTGTACTCTAGGAATTTTTCAGTGAAGGAACAATGGTCTTGTTATAAGTCACTTTCTTGTTCAACATCTCCGGGCTTCTTTGTGAAAAGAATTGCAGGTACAATGTTTTTTTTAAATTTCTCTATTTAAATTTCATTTCATTTGGAGAGAACATTTGTAAATTATACACACATTGATAGGTAACTTTTGTATTTGGCTACTATAGATGTCTTCATGGAAGAAAATTATCAGTAACATATTTGCAGTGGAGGTCTTCAATAGGAAAGATAGCGTCGGTAATTGGATTTGTGATAAGTACTATAAGTTTGATTGGAATTGATGCACCCAAGTACTCGAGGGAGTTTCAAGGTCATGCGTAAGGATGTTGCAAACCCTAGCAAACATTGGAAAGTTAGAATTTTAGAGTTCAAAAAAGTGTTCAATGGAACAAGTACAGTAACAAAAGTGTTGATCCAACATGTTTATACGCACAAACAAATCTCTGTACACGAGAAGAACTACATGGAAAATTATAAATAAAATAGTAAGTTTTTAAATTTTATCATTGTTTATTCTTTTGCATCAGAGGTATTTTTCAAAATCTTTGCAATGTTCTAATTCAATATTGTTTTACTGTCAGCTCTATATCCATCAGCTTTGCATGAATGGCAGAATGTGGAATGTTTGAGCGGCAAGATACATATTTGGCATGAAGGCATAGGTTCTTTGATCTATGATAATAACTCTACAAGTCAATTTGCAACTCAAAATATCTTTTTTAATAATTCATTGTATGTAGTAGAAAGCCAGAGATTGCAGCATGTTCCATTGCCGCCACTATCTAGTGGTGAATGGTTGATTGGTACTTGGAGTTGTCAGGAGCATGTAAGTCCAAGATAAAATTTGACATCAATAGTGCTATGAAACCCACCACATGCTTCAAAGATGTGTATCTTAGTTGGTTTATTCCATTCCCATTGTTTGCACATTTGTTTGGTTCATGTGATGTTCTGAAGAAAACAAACATTACTTATCAATGCAAGTGTACATCCGAGGAATGGATGAGTCGGCTATTGGGTAAGTCTTGGCAAGTCAAAAGAACACATTTTGAGGAGACGATTGAATGCAGGGTCAACCAATTTCGATCTCACATTTAGGTAAATCTTTTTTACTACGTTGAATGCCTTGATTTGATTGACATAGGTCTTGCTTAGATGAATTGTTGTGTTTTTCACATTTACTTACCATTATTTTTGTTTTAATTACATGTATTTCATCTCTAGACAAACTCTATGCATTCGCTTTCCATATAGAAGATGGCGACTTTTGCGAGGGGAGTATACTAAAGATAGTACTATCGTGGGAACTGATAGCCATAATGAGACCAAGAAAGTGCACATAAGAGAAAAACAAGATGCTGCAATATCCTGTAAATCAATCCCAAAACAGCTGCTAAATCAAGCATAAGATAAAAGATACTACCAAAGGAATGAGTTGTCCATAAACTATTAGCAAAAGATTGTCAAGTCTAGATGACGGCTCTCAAATAGAATGCATAAAATTGAAATAAAAAGTTAATGTAATGAATTGCAACAATATGTCAACAACCAATTGTGAGCAACCAAGGAGGAAGAAGCCATGAACAATGGGTAATGAAGATTTTCACAAGTGCAAGGTGTGAGTAACCTTACATGCAATAGGCATAGAGGTCATGCATAGGATAGATCTCAAGGTGTAACTATAACGTGCCCACCTGTCGACTTCTAGGACACGTCTTAGCAAACCATTGGGAAGAGAGTCTAGAAAGCGCCGCCCCGCACTCCCATGGAATGTCACGAGGTTTGCGATCTAGGTCTTCCTAAGTCTGCCATGAAGCGGAAGCATTCTGGCCTTTCCTACTTAGGATCGACATGAATCAGGGTTTCCCTAATGGTCAAGTTCCTCGAAGGTAGCTAGCGTCGAACCCTAGATGAACTACTTTACGCAAAAACATCAGGGTCGAAGCATATTTATATTGCACTTGGTTCAAGGAGAATGGGAAACGAGAGGGATGCGAAGCTCGACCTCTCTGCCCATAAGGTATAGTCCCATTCCATTCCCCTAAAACAATATAAATCGAAACTCTAACTTTCTAGATTCTAGGCCACTGCTACCTCACTATCATTTCTGTTGAGAAAAGTTCCCGACCAACCGGAACCACCCATCTGTAGGATAGACCCATGGCCACATCTACTGCACTTTCCTCACGTTGCTTTAGTTGTCTAATTACCTACCATATTTAGTTTGACAAGCAAAAACAGCTTCCTTAATTAGCCAATTAATCACCGATTCCTTCACGTAACTTAAGCACTGACATTAAAAAACAATGTCAAACAAGTTCCTTTTCAACACTTGATCTTTATTTATCAGTCTTCGGAATACATCATATAATCCAGCCCGAAGGCTAATCCATAATCCACCTGAAGGCAATTCCATAATTCGCCCGAAGGCAATTCCAGCAATCCACAGGGATCACTATTCCAAGTTTCTGTCCGTAGACTAGTATGCAGACCTCAAGAGCCAATCTCGAGTCACGTCAGCCTCTTATGCAGGACCCAGAGGCAAGGGATTTACGGCCAGAGCCCCCCGGCACCCAAGCGTCCTCCTGCTCCAAGTAGCACCCACGGAGAGACCTCTCACGACGGGTTCGGTCCATGTACCCGGCGTGGCTAACAACCCCCTTGGATAGGGTCAGGCAGACAGTTGGGGGTAACTAATGCTGCCTCTCCCTCCACGCCTTCAACCTGAAGCATTAATTAATTTTCCATCTTTAGTTTCTTGAGCAAAAAAGTACAAGCAGTGCTCCTAACTGTACAAACACAATTAATCTAATGGTCGTTTGTTTGGCCAACTACTAAGGTGTAAATTCCTTCTCTCCGAATGCATCCAGCATTCGATCTGGGATCAATTGTGACATGGCAAGATCCCCAAGGGTTTCGTAAGCCAAGTTTCTTGTTTATCCTTTTATCCTTGGGTTAGGGTTTATACCCTGTTAACCCAAATTAACAAACACCTTAGGTTCCTTATATTAAGGTCAATAAATCCTAGACAATCTCATTGCCCTAACTTGATTGGTCAATTGCTTGCTAGGTAATACATAACTTCCCTAACTTGACAAATCAGCCCAAGGAAGGGTGATGTAGCAGGATGACTACTCATCCTCTTGCAAACCAAACTTGTACTTAGAACCTGCCAACCCTTTTTCTAAGGAGTGGCAATACTATTTTGTGGTTTAGACACAAAACCATGCGACGTTGCAACTTGTTGCATAGGAGTCGCATCTGATTTGCGGGATTAGTTCTCTCATCAAACGGTACTCCTTGGTCGAGAATACCTTTGGTCAAGATGTAGGGTTTGGGAGTCCTCTTGACCCAACCCAACCCCTAACCCTACTAGGCCGATAACGCTTTGGCCCTTAGGGTTCCTAACTTCCTTACGAAAGTCTAGCATTTGGTCATTCGATCATTAGGGTAAGAACCCTAGATCATTCTTGCATGGGTGTTTAGCTAACCCTAATGTTCCGTGAATGTGGGTAGGATCTTTGGGATTGGAAGTCTTGACTTGGCATCCCAAGTGCGATATTAGGTAGAATTTTTAACATAACTAAACCCTACCTAGCACTTTTTTTGCTACTTGTCGTACTAACTATTTATGCTTTTATGAATCCCATGTGGGTTATACATTTTCTTACTCTATCTTCACCAACCTTCCATGGAAACCATAGCTAGGTAGTACCAACCTTGCTTGGAGCTCTTATATCTCTATCCACGTAGTATCTCCTCACACTTCCTTTTGAGGACTTGTTCTTCACATCAGTTTGTTTCTTCTTGTCACTTGTGACCTTGACATTACGCTGTATATGGCCCAACATTGTGAATTTTTTAGCTTGCTGCTCAGAACTATGCCCACCCTGTTTGTACTCATCTTGCTTTATATACATGCTACCATTTAGGGAACCATCATAGGCCATTGATAGCCCATGAAGTAAGCTTCATTTCTATTAAAAAAAGCTTTGGAAATGATGCACCATAGCTCTTGCAATCTGTGAAAAACTAGGTTGCCCTGCAAATCCTAACTGTGACTACCATAGCTAAGAACTCAAAGCTTCATCTTTCCATTATTTTCTCTCTTCTAACACTCAAACCAAGCCTCTACTACTCTAATAAAATAGGGGATATTTTGAAGGTCATTCTAAAGGTCTCAAGCTTTGAGCCACAAGTATCAGCATCTCTTGATACTATTCATCTAGTGTCTTTTGGCACTTGTGCTTATCAAGTACAATCAAGATCAAGTCTTCTGCCTATTGAAATCTAAGAATTTTGAACCTTATTTGTAAGTGATCCTCCAACTCTAGCATGGGCAAGGACTCTTCGACAATTCGCTTCAAAGGGGTCGCGTTTCACACCTGACAGACCCGCATCAAGCTCATCTTAATGAAGAAGGGTCTTTGGGCCATCACCAGTGGCAAAGAGAAGAAGCCTCGTGATGCGGACCTTGCAGTGACTTGGCAAAATAATGATGATAAGGATCAGGCCATTATCAAACTCGAGCTAGACGACAGCTATATCCACCATGTGGATAACTGTGATACTGCACATGATACATGGAAGAGACTTGGCACTTTGTTTGGTGCATGGTCTAAGTCATCAAATTATGGTCTCTTGATTGAATTATTTAGGCTTGACATGAAGTCCAGTACACCTCTTGCTACACATTTAAATTACATTGAAGAAATTCTAACCCAACTTGTAGCAATAAATTTGAAAATGGATGATGATATTAGTATTGGTGTTTTACTTTAAAGTTTGCCTCCTGAATATAATAATGTATCAACAACTTGAATCAATATGCCAAATCCTAAGCTTGTTGATATCCAGGCATCACTACCAGGGGAGGAAAAGAAGCCAAAATCAAAAGAAGAATCAAGCACCTCTAGAGATGAACAAATTTTATATGTTGGAAATAGGTACAAAGGCAAGAAGGATAAACTATTCTGTGATTATTGCAAAAGGACCGAACAGACTGAAAAGTTTTTCCATGCAAGAAAGAGGTCCCAGAAGTCATATCTTGCTACAATGAAAGAAGAATAAGACCATGGAGCAAAGGAGGAAGAATATGAAGAAGACCACTAGGATCAGAAGGACAAGCCTCACCAGTTCTTCTATTCTTACTATTCTGATAGACTTTTTTAGCTTTGCACTGCCTAGCCCAAAATGCCTCTATCATACACTTGTAAACTCCTCATGTAGCCTTGTACTATAGCCTTTGTAAACTTTGTGAGGCCCCTGTTATAGCCTCTAGATGTCCACCATGTTTGTGGTAACCACACTCAGCCTTATCTGTGACACCCTCTAGTGTTTTGCCATGTTTATGGTGTGCCCACACTTTGTAGGTGTTTCTCTCACTAAAGGCTCTATAGACTTTGTACTTCTGGTTGTGATTGAGGAGGGGTGTTGAGATTTCTACAATCACACCTACTTAGCCTCTTTGTATGGAGCAGTATGGGCTTAGGACTAGAATCCCATAATCATAGTAGGAAAAGTGCTACCATCCAGTTCCTAGAAAGCATTGTACTTGCTATCTTTTCTAAATTAAATGCAATGTCATAGTACTTTTGTCCTTCAGTAAAGTCTCTATGTCATCATCACTCTATACACAAGATTGTGTTTATGAGTCCAAGCTTCCATCTTGGAACCTAATTCACTTGTGTAACAATTATTCATGTCACTGTCTTCATGAACTCACTCTTTCTATTCCAACGTCCATAGCTTCTGCCTGAAGCCATGTTCTAGATCCATGTTTTACAGTCAAGTGGGCCAAGAAGAGGAGTAGGAACAACAAGCACAATCACCCTTCCTACATTCCCTCTTATTGTTGCTTACGTTAGTGATAGTGAGGCTTTAGAAGCACTCTAAGGTGATTAGGCAGACCACATGAAGCCATAGAACATGCCACAAGAAGTTGAAAGTTGCGAGAAGATGGAGCGCAATGCATACCTTGAAGGTAGCTGCCCATGACTATGAACTATTGTAGGTATTTGATTGGAAGTTAAAGCAATGCCAAATTAGACTCAAGCTCACAAGCGGAACGAAGAGCTATGGTGTAAGGAGTAAGAGAAAGAGAGAGAGGCACACAAGATGTATGGATCACAATGTGTGACCAACCTTCCCTTTATTTAAATGTCTCTAAAAGAATAAAGAATTAAGTGATAGTGAATATGGGTTCCCAACACCTATAGTATGTATATGTGTGTCGATACTGTTAGTATAGTAATAGACAAGTGGCTATTCATAGATGCCTTTACCCCAATATCAAGGGTGAAGCATGCAAAGATTATAACAACATGTTGAACTCTAGTAAGTTACTCATGAATACCATTTTTATACATTTTTTACATATAGAAGGGTATAATATAAAGAGGTTATTTACAAATTGAATGGAAAAGGATAATGTTTTATTTAGAAAAAAAATATAGATAAGGATATTTATAAATAGTCCTTGAATGCATGTGATGTAGAGGATATACATACAATAACTTCCCTGAGATGTTGAAGGGTTACATTTAGACACACGAAAAAGTAGGACTCTACGAAGAACTCTTTTGTACTGTATGCAAAAAATATTTCACATGCAATCATCTCAAAGAAAAAAACATAATCTCAATCTCAATGTAGTTTTTCTCAACAAAGAATACAAGAGGCATCCATGCATAGTTTGCATTGGAATTGACATTGGTTGCACCAAAGTTGTTGTTTGCCCAAAGTGTTTTGAATTTTTGGATGAAAATTTTTAGCACGTTTATGTTGGTATTGGTGCATAAGAAATTTTTCACTTATGTGACTATTCTTGAAAAGCATACACATAAACACTACCCTTTCTTTAGGGACACAAAGATTGCTACATTCATAACCTTCGAAAATAATATGTGCATAATAAGGCTTTTAAGCCTTTGTTGAGGGTTTGGTACTAATGTAGAAATATTTGCAATAGGAAAAATAGTTTGCTTATCGATTATAGCCCTTTCAAGGGATATATTAATCCAATAGATAATTGTCTTTATATTGAAAATTTTCAAGGGAGGTCTAACTATGTAATATGCAATGACCTTCTAGCCAACCTTTTAAATCTAAATAAAACATATGACATTAGGTTTATTATTTCTCTCAATCATCTAGGACAATCTCTAATCATAGAGAATCATGGCCTATTTTGAAAGTTTCAAGACCTTATGGAAGAATGGTATTGATTCACCTTCCATCTTCTACAAGAAGAGCTTAATGACAATTCTGATGAAGTGGAAACTTAGATGGTGGGGTCACTATATGTAAACCCTCTATATCATGTGCATTGAAATGATATCAGAAAATACTCTATCCTTACATACTATAAGGTAATAAAATAACACATTTTCCTTTAAGAAAATTATGAAAATTTTCCAAATTGTAATAAAAAGTGCTAATACAAATACAATCTTGTAAGTTTTACTAAATAAAATAACCATTTGGTGGATTGCACATGGTACACTTATATTTTTTTGAGGTGCTCTCCTTAATATTGGAAATCTCATCTTATGCATATTCAAACATACCAATCTATGGTAACAAGCTAGATTATGCTCAAGCAAGAGGGAGAAAAATAGAAGTGGACTCAATAAGAAAGGATCCAACAATGTAGGTATCCATGTTTGGTATGCCACTTTTATCTACAAAATAACTAAACTTGTTGAAATTGTAAAATATTACACGGCGCAGCGAACAGAATCTGAGAAAGAGATAGAGAGTACACAACAGATAAGAGGAGAATCAGTAAATTCTTTAACTCCAAAAAACTGATACAAAGATGGCTCTGTCCACCCGTGCGCTTCCACTGTGTGAAGCTTAGATGGCGATCTAGACAGAAGATAGGTGAAGAGTTTAAGGCTAGTTGGAACAACAACTCTGACTGGGTGAAAGATGAGTGTATGATGGCTGCGAAGGGGTTTAGCTTTTATAGCCCGTGAAGGTCGTTAGGTCGGCCTGCTGACCAACCTACCATATGAGCCCCTTTTAACTCCCTTACCACGCAACTCAATGCAATGTGCCTCGAGTTGCTACCAGCTTAACCACTCCGTCTAACCCAAAGATTAGACCCACAATAGTCACCTTTTTGCCATCTGGTCACATAGACCTCATCTGATATACAAGTCAGGACTCAACCAATGTCCGGGCTCACATTTGGCTTCTCCTCATAATGGGGGCCTTACAACTTTGAGCACCATGGATCATTGGTAGCATCTAATGAGGGTGGGGCATTGATCATATCTAACAGAAATTGACCAGCAACACATGAAAGTTGAATGATCAGGATGCTATTGTCTATGATATTCACTTGAAATATAATAATGGTCATTTCATAAGTGAAGTTGCAACAAAAGCATAATATCAAAGCTACAAAAGGCTACGTTGAGATTATGGGTACGACAATGTCTACTTTTAGCAAAAAGTGGATAATGATATGATCTAATTCTATTCTAATATACAACATTTATTGTTGTAGGTCGATGAAAACCATCATTGAGGTCCAAATATGCATCTTGAACCTTCATGGGATCTTCACAAACATGAATAATTTTTGTGTCTATGGAATTTTCGAGCCAATTTATAATAAGAAAAAGCACATGGACCTACTTTTGGCTAGAACAATGTGTAGTGATCTTACTCAATTACCTATATAGAGCCAGACATGGTGTTGTTAATGATATTCATTTTTTATTGTTATCATGATGTTTCTAAAACACCACACTCTTTTGAGATCCCCTCAATCCTACATTCTTAGCTAAATCCCTCAAGGTTTTGGAGGCTTTGATATGTCTCGAATTAACATCTAAAGTTGTTTTTAAAAATAAAAAACAATGTTATAGAGCTAGATTAAAGTTGAATGCCATGCTTCAATGGTACTAAAGTTATATATATATATATATATATATATATATATATATATATACATATATATATATATATATATATACATATATATACATATATATATATGTATGTATGTATGTATATATGTATACATATATACGTATATGTATATATATACGTATGCGTGTACAATCATACCCATAAGCCTTGTTTTTGTAGAGATAAATGTTTATAGGGAACAACATTTGATAGATCAAACAAAATAAAAAATACTATTTCACATTAATTTTTAAAAAATGAGATTTGAATGATTCTCAAAATTCCTAAATATATCTTTATCCTTAGATATCCAAGAAATAGAACCTCTAGCAATGGTGAAGACATAGCTAGAGGTGGACTTCCTACTATATTTGCATGTCTTGCATAATCTATGTAGCCCATGACTCTAGTGACTTGGGGCTAGCATAGCAAAGGCACAAGTTTGTGGTGCCCTTAAGGTATCTCATGATACCCTTCAAAGCATCTCAATGTTCTTCCCTACTATGTGTTGACATAGAACGAGCCATAACTCCCACTACAAATGCTATGCTAGGTCTAGTGGCTATCATGGCATACATCAAGCTGCCCACTATAGATGAATATGGGACCTTGGTCATCATGGCCCTCTCTAAATCTAATTGGGAATAATTTTCCTAACACACCTTCATAGGTGAAGGTAAAGGGGTGCCAATCGGCCTACCATCCTACATATGGAATAGCTCAAGTACTTTGTAAATGTACTCCTGTGAGAAGTAGAGAAGTTCTTTAGAGTGATTGCATGTAATATGCATACCAAGTATGTGAGAAGCATGTCCCATGTCGTTCATCTCAAAGGTCTTCTTGAAATGGGAGTGTCCTCTCTTTGGGTGAAAATTCTAACTCATTATCATGTTGTGTAGGTAGTTTTAGTGTTTCATCTAATCCAAATGACTATCCCAAGAAGCCTTGCTCCATAACATCCTTTACATCCATAGCTCCTATTTGATATTACAGATCCACATTGATAGAGATTCATAAATGCAAATTGGATACATGAAAAGCAACTTTAAACCTCCTTCATATCTAGAATTGGGTAGTGCTTATTATTTTTGTACTTATTTTAATCAAATACAAAGTTTTCTAACAAGAATTATATTTTGAAGGTATATGCAATGCTTAATAACATATGATTTGAATAAGTGTAAAGTTGAAATGTCATGCAATCATGCATACAATGCCACACACAAAGATTTGGATGCATTAAAAGGAGGGAAGATAAATGATTGCATGATGAATATGAATTTTTATTTTTGAAAGGCAGTTCCAATATTAGGAGATCTAGCAATGAGATTAGGCCCTTACTCTTGGAAATTCAATGTCTTCTTCTTCTTCCCGGTTTCTTGATTGATATCTTGGAGTGCTTGTCTTTTTTTATGACCACTACCCCACAAATGATAGCTTCTTTGTTTTAAATATGAAAAACATGCTTTTATGCAATGTTGAAAAATCTCTCTTTTTTGTGAATATGAATATATGATTTGTGTAATGTTGAAAAAAGTCTCTTGGATGTTAATATGAAATAAATGATTTGTGAAATCTTTTATCAATGAGTGCTTTTAAAATTACCTTTCTTTTTATTGTGTGATGCTATATACCTTAAAGTTTGGCCTTAAGGCTAAATTTGACCTTATATTTCTTATATCATTCACTAATATTGGAGTATTTTATCAAGTTTTTATGCATCATATTATACTTTACTATATAACACTCTCTATTATACTATATTTTTGTAGTAAAAGCATATTTCCATATATTTTATCGATCTATTCTTTATAATTTTACAATAAGCATATGGCCATACAATACTTACCAATATTCAATAAAGCATGATACATGGAATACAGTATATGATTTTGACATTGGATCAAATTTGATCTTTTAAGAAAACATATCGTGATCTTTCATGAATCTATACATTAGGCCATATGGTCAAAACTTTTCTTATAATATAATAAGTCCTTTTTGTTATTTTATTCATAATTAATGCTAACTTAGGGCCTAAATAATCCATGAGACTTGATACATAACCATGTCTATTTATGATTAGATCTATTTATGGCCCCAACAAAAGAATGAAGCTCCAAGACAAAAAAAACACTCGAGATCTTCACCTACTCCTCAAGAAGAAAATAGTACACAAGATCCCACAAGTTCAAAGTCAAAATCACCTCAACAAAGTTGCTTGTCACAAGCTCTAGTTGTTAGTATTGTTACTAACACTAGTGAGAATGATGCCACTTTACCTTCCATGCTGCAAGTTACACCTGTAAAGCTAATAATTTCTCTTGAGGTCAAGGGAGTAGAAATAACATTTGATTTTCCTAAGATAGTTAAGAAGAAGGAAAAGAAGGAAGAATCTAGATTTCACATGTTTGAAAAATTCACATTTGGTCAAACATCTCGATTTCCTATCGTTGTTGATAGGTTCTATGAGGCATCTCCTTTGTATACTTATAGGTCACTATGTTGGAACTATGTGGAGAAGCTAAGCACATATTTCATAAAGAGTCCCATGAATTCAACAACAATAACATATCTTATGCCTTTTGTATAGGACAACAATGAGAAGAGACCCATGCATCATGATGAGGTGGATGCTAATAACTTGGACACTTATAGTTATTGGATTATATAAGGGTTTCATGCAACAAAGATATATATTCAAAGTAATACTACACATTGTCTAGCAACCAAGCATTTATACACCACGAGAAATGCCAGACTATTAGTTGATTATCTTGCCGAAATGTGCATTTAGCTTTCATGAATCACAAATATGGAATCACATAATGTTATGAAGAATGTCCCATATGTTGAGAAACTTCAATAATTAAGAGATCAGTGGTAGCTAGCATTTGGTTCTCTACCAAAATCCCAACAAGGGCTTCCTAAGATAACCTATCAAACCATGGTACATAATCATGTATAAGCTTACATTCTCTTTTTGTGAAGATTAGTGTGATGATCTTTCTTTTGCACAGATTTGTGGCATACATTGGAGAAAAGTGTGCATCTAGAGATTTCCATATGATTGTTAGCTCCCAAGAAATATTTGATTGTTGGATTAAAATCATGAAGAGATACTCTAGAGATAAGCTTATATCTCAGGAGGAGAGTTCAAGAAAAAAGGGAAGGAAACATTCTTCTATTGCATTTTGTTGCCTTATGGGTCTAAACGATGCAGATATGCTTACACTACAAAAGGATATCAACAAAGGTCATATCCTTTTTCTTAGAAACAAATGGGATAAGGAAGATACGATTGACACGGAAACAAGGGCTAAGCAAATCAAGCAAGATAGGGTACTAGAGGAATTAACACTCTTTTCAATACCTCAGCTCTAGAAACTAGTGCTGTGATGAAGACTTAGGAAGAGCTTATTGATGACTATGATATCAAGGATAAAGTCTACACAAAGATTTTAAGCATTTGCAATGATTGGGTATCAAATAAGCTAACATCTAGAGCTAATGTAGGTCCCTACCAAATGGAACAAAAGACATTGTTAACTTCCTAGCTGAAAAAAAAAATCCTCTTCAATACTCCACTAGTTTCCCTTGGCATGTATATGTTGTCATATGCAATCTAGAAAATTTTGATCTTATACATAATGTTTACAGAGATCCAATTACCATTGGGGTTGTTGTTCTAGATGTAGCACATGGAGATGAAGGAATGAAGTGGGACTCTATAAAGTTTGGAAAGGTTGTATCCACTCTACTACAAATGACATGTGAACCTAAACAATTCATATTGTTATCACTTCTTTATTGAAAGTAAATGGTAGTTTTGGAAATGCTCTTGAAAGCATTTCTTGCAAATATCACATGCTAGTTGCAATACAATATATAGGACACATACCGACATTCAAAGCAATCACATTAGTGATGCATGATGGATAATATTCTGTGAAGCAAATACATATTGGATATGCAATCATCATCAAAACGAGCGCAATAACTACTTCAAACCACAAGATTGATAACTTATAAAGTAAGTATAAGAGTGGTAATGACAACTCATGAAATTATATGGAACCATGAAGAAGAGAGCCAAAACAAAGATGAAAATCTATCTATAAATATTGTAGTGTGATTTCATACAAAGGATGATAAGTATATCTAAGGAATGCCACATGGAAGAGGCTTGCATAGATAACAAGACCAAAAAATAAAATGATGTGCATTCCACAAGTCCAAGCATGTGCTATAGATCCTCACCATCTAAAAGCTTGTCCTAGCACAAAGCAATATCAAAAAACTCAACAAAATGAATAACCAAACATAAGTCTACCATACATAATGCATCACAAAAAAAAACTAGTGATTATAGATTAGAAAGAGGATTGACTTACTAGGCTGTTGCACGTGTATAATCTATTGATAATAAGTGCAATGAGATTGTGTCTCTCTACATATCGAGTCTCCAAACCTGTGGGACCACGATTTGTAATGGAGTGATGTTAAAAAAACAGAATAGCATTGTTAGAAACAAGTTGTTAGTACAAGTGATATTCCAAATAAGAAATCGAGAAGAACCAAAAGAAAACTTAAATAGTCCTCCAAACAAGTCCTGTGTCCCCACCACTGTCCAAATGATGCGTGACCCCTACCTCTAATTGTGCCCTCACTACCTCTTGCTACTGCCACCATCATCCTATAGAACCCTTTACCTCCTCCCTAAGTCTTTGCCAATCCTCTATGTCTAGCCACTCAAGCTTTGAGACGTTACTCTTAATTCTTTTGCATGTGTCTGATCATCTATGTGACATGTATATACACATATAGTCTATCATCCACCAGTGGAAAGCATGTCTACTGTCGTAGATACTGAAAAACCTCCATGAAAAGATGCCACTATATATTCTTCCAATGGTCCACAACATTGTGCCTAAATACTTGTTGGCATAACTCTCTCATGCGAGATATCGCCCTCCTCCTCTCATCATTCATGATCACAGTACTTGTCTTGTCATCAATGAGATATTCGTACCCTACTAGAGTATGTCTCAAGTGTGGCCTCTCTCACCTAGCAACCACGCTCCTAGGCATAACCAAGAGATTCATGTACATTTGGTGTGTACCTTTAGGGATATAATCTCTCTCACAGTAGCACCCATAGGGGCGCCCATGTGCAATGTCGCTAAGAAAAACTTGGAGTCTTGGGAGTAGATGTCCCTAAAGGTGTGACAAATTTTTGAGGTGACAAGTATCAATGAGACCGATGAGATGAAAACACTACATCGATGTCTCCACAACACCCACTTGAGCCACCCTCTCTAGAGCCACAGTATGAAAGCAAGGAGTAGCAACTCTCTTTGGATCCTGACTGCAGGCTCACAACATCTACGTTTGTGCAACACCTCCCAAACCACTCCCTCCATCTGAGGTCAATCTAGAGCGTCAACCTCGCTTATTGGAGATCAAAGCATCTAAGAGTACTAGAATGGCCTGATATGATGTCCATGAAAACTCCTAGTTCACCATATCTCTAAAGCGAGCCATATAATCCAGAGACATATTTGTAAATATCTCTTGCAACTCCTCATCGGTCATCCCTTGACTCATCTTATCTCTGGGTATCATCAAAGATAACCTGCAGAGACAAAAAATGATATTAGCATAATCAATATATGGATTTAGGTAAAACACAACAACATGACTTTGAAAAAAAGGATACTAATTAAAATGCATATATTAAAGTACCCTTAAAAGAGAATTATCAATGAATTTGAGCAAATGGATGCAAATACGACCCTATCTATGGTCCCATGTCAAGCTCTTGGCATAGCTCAGTATACACTCTTCTGTCTATAGATAGGTTACCCTAGAAAGAGAGTCCACTTCATTCTTGAAAAATTCATGGCCTCCTGTCTCTTCCTCTACATTATCCATGCCTGTCTCCTCTACATGCTCTAAGCCCTCTTCGCCCTCCACCCTCAACAACATCGACCCCTCCATCATACATAGTCTCCTTGTCTACGCTGGGAACATTACTTTCATCATACATTTGTGCACTCTCTAAGGTATTTATGGCACAACATACCACCATCCAGGTTCAAGGATTTGGATAGAAGATTACCTATTGAATATCAAAAAAATATTGAATCAATATTTGTGACTGTTTTGTGTCATGGAAAATTTTTAAAAATAGATCATGAGCATGTTCACAATGACCTGATAGGATAAATACGTTATGTAGATTTTCTCCATCCTTTTTTAGAATCTATATTTAGAAATCCAAATGGATATTTCCGAATGGTTGCCTCAGCTCCTTCTAAAACAAATTTAAGCCAGTCTAAATCAAATATGATCATGGAGAAGTTACAGTAATCCCCTGGGATAACAGTTTGCAAGTTTCCCAGATACTTCATCTCGTCTACTACGATATTTGAATCCATGGCCTATCATCAGCTCTCTTGCTCAAACTTTTCCATGACACCACAATCCATTGTGGAGCACATTTTATCAATGCACTCAATATGGGGAAATGTCACCTGCATGACCACGTCGTAGTGTAGATTTTATACTATACACCAAAATGGTTAGATTAGTTATTGCATATAAAATCTAGATATGATAGCAAATAAAGCATGCGGTCACCTTCTTTGGACTACATCCCCTGGAGAATTTCCACTCCTTGGTAGAGACCTCTTCCCCTTTGCACGAGAAGTTGTCATCAAAGCTTCATGTAGCTACCACATAGACATAAACCATATTATGAATATCAAGTAGATACTAAATAAAAAAATACAAAGGTTACTTGCTATCAAGGTCATTCCAGCCATGGGATTTCAAGTCTAATAGTAGCTAGTGGTCTTTAGAAAAAGAATAACAGAGGGAATGCATCATACCCTTCGAGGTGGAAATAGATGTGATAATTTTCTTCACAATGCACTTTTCTTTAGTGGACAAGACCCAAGGAGTGCAAGGTAGTTGCAAGCCACCATCAAGGCTCTCAACTATTGCCAAAGTACCTCCATCTTGTCTATCACATTTTCAAATCCATTCGTGCCTCTATAGTCTCTCTCTTTCCTATGATATGGTCCCATAATAAGCCACCCACATTCTTGAAAATATGAATGCGATCTAATAAATGGTAGATCTTTAAGTAGGTCCAATATAGCAACTTGTAGAAAAGTGAGAACTCTCATATTCTACTTGGATGTGGCTCTTTGTGGACCATTTTCAATTACTACCAACTTTGGGCATTCATTCATGTTAGAGATCATCCAAGAAAACCTTCCCTTAGATCATGACCCTCTGGCGCAAGAAAGTGAAATGTCCCTGATATAAAATTTTTTTAATGGTCTGTGACCTTCAGGAGTCTAACTATGGGGCCCACAAAATGGACATGCACAATAATCTAAGATAATCGAACCTATCACAATATCCCTATCTATCAATGCAAACTTGAACGAGCCATGTTAGATATTAAAAATGAGAACGGAAGCCCACTTACCTAAGCACTCTCTGAATCTTGAAAAGTCATGCATGTTCCACATGAGAATGACTCGTATATTAGTAGATCATCGATCATCGTTATTGATCATGTCTTCCATCGCGACCCGCTCCTCCCAAAAAATATTGAGCTTATCAACTAATGGATGGAGGTAGACGTCTGTGTTCTTGACTCTGTAGTGCCCAAGAATGAGCAAGCTAAGGATCACGTGTTCTTTTTTTGTAGAAAGCCATGGTGGGATGTTTTATTTAATAAGGACTACAAGCCACACACTAGAAAAAGTTGAGTGGAGAGACTAAATGCATTCATACCATCCATAACAAGACCAAGTTGAAGATTCCTTAACTCATGTGCAAAGCCTAAAAAGGTGGAGTCAAAGTGACTCCATGCACATGAATCTACTGATATTCATTGGACTCCATCTATGGATCTATGCTGCGCGTGTCATGTTGTTAAGCTCACCATGCCCAACATAAGAAACATGTGATATATACGTAGTATAAGTGGAAGTATTTGAGAATCTTCTAAGGGATGAATTGTCCTTGTAAGTCCTATCAATATCTTTGAGCATCACATTTTGGATATGTTTTCATAGTCCCCTAGTCTCCTCCAAATAGCACACAATCATTGACACATGCATGGATACTATTATAGTCCATATCAAGCTTTCGTCGTAACACTAATCATGTATCATTAGGAGACTTATGCATCGTGTTTCCAAGTGGTAATATATGATATTTTAGCAACCTTTAAATTTTTTTTGAAACACCCCTGAAGAGCGTGAGAAGCATTTTTTATAATGGAGCCAAAAAAATCAACGGAGTGTAGAATGTACTTGAATAACTCAATCACACTTGCATTGCTCCACTTATACCTTCCTTGCATACTTAGGAGTGCAAAAGAGCGACTTCAAGTGAGATACTCAGTACCCATCGTACAATGGTATATATGCTTCCTCTCTCACTAAATTATATGACTTGACATCCATTGGACAGTAATGCGTCGATCATTGCTTCCATCTCATGCTCCAAGTTTTGAGAAAGGTCCGAAAGACCCAGTGTCTCCTCTAGTATCAAGAGTGTAGTCTCTAGCATACCCTCTAATTGGCATATCCACTCAGGCATTCCATCCCATTGCTTGGAATGAAGCATCACCTCTCTGTAAAAATTTTCAAGGCATGCCTGATATTTTTGTATATGGTATCCAGTTACTTTACGAATGTAAAGCATGATTGATACATACTTTTCTTACCATTTGCTCAAATTTTGAGATCATGTGGTCAATTATCTTTGATTGAAACTCATTGAAGCATCGTAGGTGTTCTATGGATAAGCGACGCTTTTGTCTAATTGCCAACTTGCATTGAGTACATGGACACAGGACACATTGATTAAGATACGCCTCACGATCTTGGACATCAAGACCATCATCGTTCTCCATTTGGTCTATCTTACGACAAACAATCTGCCATTCCATTCTCTCTAATGCTCTCATTGCTTCCATATTTCTCTCTCTCTCTCTCTCTCTCTCCATATATTTGTTCTTCTCTCTATCTCTCTTTCCGTCCTTTTTCCTCCCCCCTCACACTCTTTTCTTTTCACTCTCATTTCTCTCCCTACCTTACCCTTATTTTCTACCTCTTCCTTCTCTATCCACCTCTTTCTCTCTGCCCTCTTTTTTCCTCTCCTCCTCTTTCTTTGTTGCCTCTCTCTTTCGTTCTCTCCCCCCCTCATTGTTTCTCTTACTCATTCTCCTCTCTCTCTTTCTTCATATCTCTTTCTCTCTCTCTCTCTTTGTTACCTTTCCACATTTCTATGCCTCTTTCTCTCTTTTGTTTTCTCTTCCTTCTTCTCCCTCCTTCCTTTGCTCTCTTTCTCCCTCTCTTTCAGTGCATTTCATTAGAAAGAAAAATAAAAAAAAGAAAAGAAGAAAACATAAAAACAAAGCAAGAAGAGGCAATGTACATACCTCAAATGCTGGAATATGAATTTATTTCTATCTCCTCTTTGCGGCGTCCCTTTTTTCTCCCTTCTTGCACACTTTTCCCTCTTCTTTTTTGTGTATGAAGGTGGTGGTGGTGGTAGCGAGGAGATCTCCTTCTCTCTCTCTCTCTCTCTCTCCCTCTCTCTCTCTCTATCTATCTATCTATCTATCTATCTATCTATCTCTCTCTCTCTCTCTCTCTCTCAAGGTGGTGATCCCTCTTGCTCTCTCTCAAAAAATTTTGCAGAGCAAATGTTGCACTTTGGTTTTTGACGCTTTTTTCTCAAAAAAAGACATCACTATTTGCATCATAATTAGCGTCCCTAATTGGCACTATCTGCATTGCTATCTATGTCACTATTAGCATCGCAAATTTAAATTATGGGACTCCAATAGTGATACTAGTTGCAACATAAATAGTGACATTATTATTTTTCATTGCAAATCATTGTCACTATTGCCCCATTCCCTTGTAGTGTTGGCAATGTTAACTTCCTAATAATATATAGAATCTTTGTGTTTCGATCTATAGAATCCCTTGTGATTTTTACATTAGTAACCATGCAAAAGAGCTTCATTAGTTTTGAGCGATATATAAACAATGTCAGCCTTCTATTTTACACTTTGAAAGCTTGGACAAGGAGTGCATTAATTGGTAAAGATCTTGAAGAAGACCAAAGGATTGCACATGCCATTTTGAGAAAGAAAATGAAAGTTATGAGAGGACTACAATAATCAAAGCATTCAATGATGCTATTAAGGTTGTATTTGATGTATATGCAAGTGGACTTGTATCTAAGGTGGCATTGGTAAATCACATGAAGACTATTGTAGTGGTTTCCAATACTCAAGACCAAACAGAGATTGAACCAAAATTGTGGAGAGTCCATGAGAGTACCAAACAAAATTCAAATCCCCAAGATATTCCTCCTATTGAAGTTTAAGTTTTTGAAGTACCACCCAAGGGGTGTAGAAGAATCAAGCCAAGACATAACAAGTCTAATTATGAAAGAGAAAGTAAAGGCTACTTCATGTGTTTAAACTTTGTTCCTTCTCCTTTTATCAAGGAAGACAGATTGATGTAGTTTTGGTTTTTTTTTGTGAAAACTTCCCTTTATTAGCATTTGTGATAATTTTCTTTCTTTGGTGATATTTCTTAAAGAAACTATGTCTTTAGTTTCTTTAACATTTTACAAAAGTATTTAGCATGTTTGGTTTAAAAAATATATGTAAGTAAATCTTTTGCTAAAATAGTATTAAAGAGATCATTACAAATTTTCATCCCTTTGTAAGCACAACTATTTAAAGGAGATCTTGTAATCTAGTGTGTAAGAACACTTATCACAATGAAAAGTTTGAGATAGCTATGCAAAATTGATTTAAGTTTATTTTAGTTCTTATTTCAACTAAACTCTCATATGTGTTGTGTAATAATCTTGTCATGTTAGTTTTTGTTAAACTTATCCATATGGTCAAATCTCTTATCTCTTATAATCTCTTTTACTACATCACTAGTGTGGTCTATTCATATACCTTTAGGATAAGAAATCCAACAATATTTCACACCCCAAAAAAGTTTCAATGCACTCCCCAAAGGAGTTTCACCTCACTAGCAAATATTACAACAGAGATTTCACATACAATGTGTCTTTTGACATGTGTATATGGAATATTAATATAAAATTCTCATTACAATTCATAAGTTTAAATATCTATGGGACATAATTAGTTTAAAAATAGAAAGGTTAGTCCTTAAGAAGAAACTATGAAAACTTTCTCCAAATAAAGTATACCTTATCTCTTTTAGATTGGCTTATATAACTTGTACGTGATAGTAGTTTGGTCACATGGTCAAATGCATTATGCTTAAATTTACTTTTGATAATTAGGACTAATAAACACCTTCTTTGCATATAACATTTTAAATTCCTTTTTGGAATCTAAGTATGTTTAATATTACAATGATAAGATAATTTTTGCAACTAATTACAATGCTCTATTGTTGGTAGCCGAAGTATACTTGTAATTAATGATAAAAACTAGGTATGAAAAAATGATTTTATTATAATAGATTTTACCTCAAAGAAATCATCATATATGTTTTATTCACCTCATGATATTACTATTGGTAAGTTTTTCGACATGGTTAGATATCTCTTTTCTTGCCAACATATCCAATGCTTTTAGATTATCTCTTTTTAGAATAATGTATCTCATTTGCCAATGACCAATTGTCATACTAACCAAATCAGCCACCCACTTATAGTGCATATAAAGCTCTCTCTCTCTCTCTCTCTCTCTCTCTCCTCCTCTTCTTCTTCTTTAACTTGTTCTCCCCCTTTAATATATCTTAAAGTATGTAAATTTAATATTTTTCCCAAATATAATTCTCTCTCTTTATGTTCATATTCTCTGTCTTCTTCTCATCTCTCTCATTTTATTATCTCTCTCTCTAACTCCACCCCTTTTCTTCTCCTTCCCATTTGTTGAGAAATAACAAATGATGTATGCTCCAAGAAGAGATATCCTGAATCCCATATGCACTATGAGGATAATGGAGAAACTGGAAAGCTATAAAAGCATGTACTTGGCTCACTTTTTAATGAAATGATATTGTACTTTGTACTTAGAGTCTGTAACTCTATCCACTCAAGATTGTGTTTATGAGTCCAAGCTAATCTATCTTGGAACCTAATTCACTTGAGTGAAAGTCTATGTCTAGTCATCAATCTTCTACATGTCTCTTGCTTACGAGTTCAAGCCTCCATAGCTAAATTGTATTCAAGATCCATGTTTGTCAACACCTTTCTCCTAATTTTCCTTTTTTTCTTCTCTCTCTCTCTCTCTCTCTCTCTCTCTCTCTCTCTCTCTCTCTCTCTCTTCCCCCTCTCTCCTTCTCCTCTCTGCCTTCCCCCCTCTCTGAAAAAATATTTAAATTAAAATTTTACTTTTCTCTTTTGTTTTTTTCGGCATCTCTCTTCCTCTTTTCCTTTTGCTTCTTTTAAGAATCTCATAACTAAAGCCTCAAATATTTAAATTAAAAAAAGACTTTTCTCTTTTGTTTTTTTCCCCATCTCTCTTCATATTTTCCTTTTTCTTCTTTTAAGAATCTCATAACTAAAGCCCCAAAATTGTCGAGCAATTCACCAAGAACGTTTCCATTTTCGTCTTTTAAATTGAAAGTCCAATTACAAAAACCAAGATTTTCTGAAATTGCAAATTGCCTCTTCTCCATCCTATTTTGAAACTCT
This sequence comes from Lygodium microphyllum, assembly GCF_053477565.2. Lineage (NCBI taxonomy): Eukaryota > Viridiplantae > Streptophyta > Polypodiopsida > Schizaeales > Lygodiaceae > Lygodium > Lygodium microphyllum. The sequence goes on from NC_141158.1 coordinate 76,806,213, forward strand.
GTCTTGTGCATGACTACCCGACCACTAGAAATAGAAATTGGTCAACACTAGAACATAAATGCATTTAAGTAAGAGGCTAAGGAGTAGATCAAGTGAGAAGCCAAATCAACAAGTTGAGAGGCGATTGATCAACAAGGAGAGGTAGGTGAGCCTCCAAGGATTGCATGGAAACCAGTAACAAAATGATTGTAGGGTTTTTTCCTCCATTGTTGCAATTGTGTCTTAATTTATTTTCTTCTTATCAACCTTAATTGCTAATTTTCTCTTCATATTCTTAAAGTACACAGTATGCAGCATGCAAATCTCTACGTTGTTGATCTGCCTTTTTCTTTGGCATTTTCTTATTTTTCAGCCCATGCTCTTGTGTTATCACTTTAAGATTCCTTGGAAATGATTTTCCCAAACACAATGGATAAAGCAAACTACACCTAAGAAATCTATGGTTAGATATTTAATAGATTCAACAATAGTAGAGTATGATGGAATGATTGATGTATCTTTGATAAGAAATGTAACATAATTATGTGTATAAATAGTTGATTGTTGATCTTGTTTTACAAAAATTCTTTACTAAGTCTTAAATGTTCCAAAGTTTTCAAATGAGAAAGCAATGGCTTGTTCTTTGACTAGGATGTATGGAGTTTCTTGAAGCCTTATTTGCAAAATTCCAAGTGGAAGTTTGGTCAATAGCTTTACATAAGAATGCCATGGAAATTATTAAGTACTTGGAGATCCATACAAAAAGTAAGTATACTTTGTTCATGGTTTGGGACCAAGAACAATGTCATAGACATCCACTCAAAATCATATATAGGCCAGATAAGATGGGAGTAAAAGCAATGTTCAAGCCTCTCAAGTATGTAAGTATGTATGGGATCAATATGGAGATGTTTGTCAGTATACTAAGACTATTCTATAAATGAAAACCCTTACTACAAAGCATGTCCAAATCTTATTGAGTACTACATTTATCCAAAAACATTTGATATTGATCGTGGAGACTCTATCTTGATCAAAGAACTTCTACCATACTTGACTTGCTTAAGAAAATACCATGATGCACGTGAAGTCATAAAGTTTGATCAATAAAGACTAGAGCCAGACTCGGGTGAGTTACTTATAAATATGTGTGTGTATCACATGAGTTCAAAATAAGGTATTTTTAAAATACTATTTCTATATATTTTTTACATACAAAAGGGTGTAATATAAAGGGATTATTTATAGATTGAATAGAAAAGGGTTATGTTTATTCAAGAAAAATTCATAGATAAGGATATTTATAAATAAGCCTTGAACGCATGTGATGTAGAGGATATAGATATAGTAACTTCCTTGAGGAGCCAATTCAATATTTACATGAATTGTATGCATAATTCAAGGTTTTCATTGATGAATGGATTTGAGCAAAGAATGATGATATTTCATCTTCATCATTAGCAATGCATGAGACCATGATTGATAAAGTCGAAAGATATATTCAACCTTTAATCACTTCTTGCTTCAAGAGACCATCTATTATACAAACATCATCAATAAATGTCTCACATTATCCATCTCTTACATTGAACAACTCACAATTATCCAAGTTAAATCAGACTCCTTTAGTCGCTACTTTGAAAGATATGGAAGTAATGCAACTTACTCATTAGTTAGGATATCATAAACATTTCATAAATGGTAGTGTGGTTAAATGTTTTATACCAAATCTACAAAAGTTGTATTTTTTCATATACATGATGTAATAAGGTGATGACTCTATATGGACTCATTTTGACTCCCATAATAAATATCTCCCTTATCTTAAAGGCTTTCATAATAAATTGCATAGCTATGAAATATATGCTTATTAGAAATTTAACATATTTTATGTAGTTACCTTGGCTTTATAAAATACACTGATGTCAATGAGAGAATCTACTTAATGGTTTTTATTCTTTCAATAACATTAGTTATATTGTGTTCAAATTTCATGAAGTGGTTTAAGTCCAATTTTTGTATTTTATATTGTAGCTAACAACTAGGTCTTAATTAATAATGAAATTTATGTCTATTTTTTTAGAACACAAACATTGGTTAAAGGTTAAATATTTGGTCTTAGAAAAATCATAAACTTATAGCTTAACATATAAATCTTCATTTTATGATATGAAAGTTGATTTAGCTATTCAAAGTGTTAAGCTAGTTGATTTTGGCAAAAGCCAATATCCATCTTGTCCACATATTGTTAAGATAGATGGAACTTTTGAAGAAAAGACATATATATATGCATATTCATATAAAAAATATAAATGGAGAGCAATTATTTAACATACTTGTGTTAGTTGGTTTACACACAAAAAAAAAAGAACCATCACATCATAGGTTATCCAAATTTATTACTATAGGGTATTAGGCCAAGTTATTAAACCACACCTAGTTGGTGGTGACTCTTTTAAGGTCTTAGTTCATGAAATCTATACATTAAATGATACTATATCTAAAATAAGAAACTTATATTATAATATCGTCAAATCCATAACATTATAAAATTTAGCCATAATATCATATCTTCATATAATGTTTGAGGCTCTTGTATTCTAAATTCTCTCTAACTCCTTCAAATCATTGTATGCTTACATCAAACTTGAAAAATTCTTAGGTATATCCTAGCTAAGTCTCCTTGATGTTTCCACCACCATACAATGCCGCATTTTGTTAGTACACTAGAAAATATAGAGCGAAATCTAAATCTCGTAATAGCCACATAGCTTACACTTCATCACTTAAGCTCTCAAGATGTGTGATCTCACATTTGTAATATTGGAAGTGCCTTTTAAAGATAAAAATAAACATAGTGCTCCCTTTCATCCAAAAAAAACAAAATTCATTAAAAATGGGACTTCAAAAATTTTCAAAATCTCTAATATGGTGTTCTATTCTTGATCCATACTTATCCTAGTTTAACCTAGGGACAGTAGTTTGGTAGTCATCTAAGGACCAATCCTAGTCACCAACATGTGTGCTAACATTGAGCATCAGAACTTAAATGACTACAGATCCCCCCTAGGTCTACCTTGCACTTGAAGAATTCAATCTCATCCCATGAGGATTGATCTATAGGTTTCTAAGGACATAACTATGGTCTCTAACAACAATCTAGCATCAAACTTGAAACCAACACATTTCATGAATCGTCTAATATTGAGATAGACAAGAACTAGAATTGGTTTAATGAGAGTGAAAATTTGAGAAACAAGGGATAACTTAGCATTAATTTCTTAACCCATAAGGCACAATCTCATACTAGCTTTCTAAAATGGTGCTTAATATGATTCTAGGATAAACTCATAGAAAGGTCGCACTCTCTAGTCTTTATTCTAAACTTAAAAAAATCTACCTAGCTAACTGAGTCCATGGAACTATAGCATGATTCTATCAAAAAGTTGTCCACCCACGTCCTATGATGTCGAGATGTTGTCATGCATGTTCATGTAAATTGAAAACCCCTAGTAAGACATCTCATAGGTAGGATTTTTTTTGCTTAATTCTTTGTGTGTGAATGTTTGTCTTGTTACTTTGTAGCAAAAAAAAAAACTATTTTTCTAGAGATTTGGAAATTTTTTTGTCATCTTTTTGGGTTTGTTGTGCTTGAAAGCTTGATTGTCTTAGTCGAGATTTGTGTTTTCTTAGATAGATAGGAGTTGGATTTTGATTGAAGCCATCAGATATCCTAAATCAAGTATACTTTCTTACCAATATCTTTGCACATCATAGGGATTATGGATTTACAAGTGCTTCACATTGTTCTTATTGGATATACTACACTCAAGGGTCGTCTATGGATTTTCTTCAATTATTTCTATGCCATGGGTTGGATTAATGCCTTGATCACACCTTCATTGAGCACTGCCCATGGTAGCTATATGTAGTAAATCTTAAGTACATGCATACTTGAGGGAGCACCCTATATTATGCATGCACCATTCATTGTATGCATGAGACATAGGAGATTCCTCGTTGGATTACAAATATTAGGTTGAGATGGGTAGGTGATTGGGTGAGTTTGAGGATTGTGTAAGACTCCTTTAGTTTTGAGATGGATTATCTACTTGGTCAACATAATCAGGACCATGATTTTCCAAGTGATTATGAGATTTGAGTGGGGTTGAGCAGACACAACATGATAATGAATTAGAATTTTCACCCAAAGAGAGCACACTTGCATTTTATGAACTCTCGATAAAACCGTCGACAAGTACTCCATCAACATTAGTAGGGGCAAAAGAAGAGAAGGCATTCCAAAACAACCCACCTAAGACATTGGCTCATGAAGGGTAGTTTGCTTTATCCATTGTGTTTGGGAAAATCATTTCCAAGGAATCTTAAAGTGATAACACAAGAGCATGGGCTGAAAAATAAGAAAATGCCAAAGAAAAAGGCAGATCAACAACGTAGAGATTTGCATGCTGCATACTGTGTACTTTAAGAATATGAAGAGAAAATTAGCAATTAAGGTTGATAAGAAGAAAATAAATTAAGACACAATTGCAACAATGGAGGAAAAAACCCTACAATCATTTTGTTACTGGTTTCCATGCAATCCTTGGAGGCTCACCTACCTCTCCTTGTTGATCAATCGCCTCTCAACTTGTTGATTTGGCTTCTCACTTGATCTACTCCTTAGCCTCTTACTTAAATGCATTTATGTTCTAGTGTTGACCAATTTCTATTTCTAGTGGTCGGGTAGTCATGCACAAGACAGAGTTTCAAAATAGGATGGAGAAGAGGCAATTTGCAATTTCAGAAAATCTTGGTTTTTGTAATTGGACTTTCAATTTAAAAGACGAAAATGGAAACGTTCTTGGTGAATTGCTCGACAATTTTGGGGCTTTAGTTATGAGATTCTTAAAAGAAGAAAAAGGAAAATATGAAGAGAGATGGGGAAAAAAACAAAAGAGAAAAGTCTTTTTTTAATTTAAATATTTGAGGCTTTAGTTATGAGATTCTTAAAAGAAGCAAAAGGAAAAGAGGAAGAGAGATGCCGAAAAAAACAAAAGAGAAAAGTAAAATTTTAATTTAAATATTTTTTCAGAGAGGGGGGAAGGCAGAGAGGAGAAGGAGAGAGGGGGAAGAGAGAGAGAGAGAGAGAGAGAGAGAGAGAGAGAGAGAGAGAGAGAAGAAAAAAAGGAAAATTAGGAGAAAGGTGTTGACAAACATGGATCTTGAATACAATTTAGCTATGGAGGCTTGAACTCGTAAGCAAGAGACATGTAGAAGATTGATGACTAGACATAGACTTTCACTCAAGTGAATTAGGTTCCAAGATAGATTAGCTTGGACTCATAAACACAATCTTGAGTGGATAGAGTTACAGACTCTAAGTACAAAGTACAATATCATTTCATTAAAAAGTGAGCCAAGTACATGCTTTTATAGCTTTCCAGTTTCTCCATTATCCTCATAGTGCATATGGGATTCAGGATATCTCTTCTTGGAGCATACATCATTTGTTATTTCTCAACAAATGGGAAGGAGAAGAAAAGGGGTGGAGTTAGAGAGAGAGATAATAAAATGAGAGAGATGAGAAGAAGACAGAGAATATGAACATAAAGAGAGAGAATTATATTTGGGAAAAATATTAAATTTACATACTTTAAGATATATTAAAGGGGGAGAACAAGTTAAAGAAGAAGAAGAGGAGGAGAGAGAGAGAGAGAGAGAGAGAGAGCTTTATATGCACTATAAGTGGGTGGCTGATTTGGTTAGTATGACAATTGGTCATTGGCAAATGAGATACATTATTCTAAAAAGAGATAATCTAAAAGCATTGGATATGACCTTTGGTAGATATGGATATGTTGGCAAGATTACTATGGATCAAGGTGAGTTGGATGTGGATGAGGCTAGAGAAATTTTCTCTAGGCATCTTATCAAGCTAGCCTTGACTATTGCATAAATTTCCAAAGGTAATGGGAAGAGTGAAAGGGGTCATCCACCTGTGATGAAGGCCTTGGCCAAAGCTTGTGGTGGGAAGATCAAGGATTGGTTGAGGATGTTGTCTTATGCTCTATGGGCAAATTGTAGTACACATAAAGTACTACCACTGGATTTATGCATGTGGACTTGATCTATGGGAAAACTCTAGTGATTCCCATAGAGACTTACACACTTAGAGTGCTTTACCTAGGTAGGAGAATATGTTTAGGGAGGAGCTCTTAGCACTTATCATTTGATAGCTTGAAAGAAAGCCAGAGGATGTATAAAGAGTGGTGTAGAGACTTGATAAAGCATAGAGAATGAGCATAGCATTATTTGAAAGATGGTGAAGAGGTGATTTGGGCCTTACATGGTGAAACACATATATGAAAATGCTACTTATGTGCTTACGAAGCTTGATAGAATACTGTTGAGGGTACCTATCATAGGCAAGAGGATTCAAATGTTTAAGAGAAGAGGTGAAGAGACAAAAGTGGTGAAAAAGTAAGGGGAGGAAGAACATAATGATAGATAAATCAAAGAAGAAGAAATGGATAACATAGAAGATGAAGTTGAAACTTTGGATATAGAGAAAGAGGAGCTCGAGTTGATCATGAAGCTTGGAGGAGATGAGGGAGGGTAGTTGTAGCCCATCTAGGGAATGTGTAGGTTTAGAGGGGATGGATATCATAACTCTATTTAACTACTCACAAAAGACCTTGGATGATGACCATGGGTAAAATGTTTAGAGTAGTGAAAGAGGTCAGTGTCACTAGTAGATGTTTTGGATTGCTGAGTGTGGTAGCTTGTACAACTTTTGCTTGCCTATTTTATTTTGCTTATGTTAGCTAAATAATGACAGGAGATGGGGATCTGTTAAGACTATGGTAAGAATTTTGAAAGTTACATGAAAGGTTCAATACTCTCATTGGTGATGTAGGTGGTGCCATAAGACAGAAGAGGACATTAAGTGTGGCTCCGTGTGCTTTTTTGCAATGTTTTCACAATGCCTTTGCATCGACATAGGAGTTGAAGGCAAGTGGCATTTCACAGAACTTTGTCCTGATTGACATAAAAGAGCATCATATCAATGATGGGGGCATTCTAACATTTAATTCACTCATCCATCATGGCTATGAGATCATGGTTAGCTAAATAGATGGTACCTTTCATAGGGTTTGAAGGGTCACATAAATGGTTTGTTTTGCTAGTAATGAAAGGCACTTAACCATTCTTTTGGGTAAAGAGATGAAAATAAGAAAAGGAAGGCTACTTTTTGTGTGGTCATAGAGGAAAAATGATGAATATGAAGGGGAGAAGCATTGTAAATTTAGAGAGGTCTATTATTTGCTAGAAAGACATCGGGGATTGTAGGAGCATCACAACTCATGAATCTAATATGGAGCCTATACTACAACTTTGGGTAGACCCATTGATTACACAAAGGAGGAATCGACTTCAACCAAGGTCTATTTTGAATATGAGGGATGCATTGCTCTTTGTGTGTGAAGGATGAAACAGGTGAAAAAAAATTGAGATGAGGGGAATAGCATGTGATATGAGAAGACCAACTTTTGTTTTTGGATGAACATATTCATGAAAGCATGCTGAAGAAAACCACAAGTAACTTTTAATCATTCCCTATGTAGGAAAGAGAAAGGAATTCCCTATAAGTTTCTTGCTTAGAAATACACATTAGTAGGGAAAATGGAACATTTCGTAGTTACTTTAACTAGGAAATGACATAGAAAATTTCATATGTAGGAAAATTTCTCTATTACAAAAATTTCCCTATGTCGAAACATAGGGAAATTTTCCTACATAAGTGATTCCCTAGTTATTCAATTAGCAAATGTTCCATTTTCCCTTATTTTTACTTTCCTACTTATGTATATTTTAAATTAGGGTATTTATAGGAAATTATTATTATTATTGCCATAGAGCTCTCCACGGAGTGTATTGATTGCAGCCTTATTCAAGATCATTTCATGATAAAGCAACACTAATGGGCATACTACCAAGCACTCATTCAACTTCTGCAAGTGCCCTATATTTTGCATAAATATCCACAAAGTGATTGCCTATATAAAGGCCTTCAAGACACAAAGCAAAGATGATGATAATTTGAAAAGGACATAATTGGTACATCCAAATAAAACAGTTATTATGCTACCACAAGCTCTGAAGATGCATAGAAAGGAGGTACCACACTCAAATTTGAAACTTCCTTACCAAGTATGTACATTTAAAGGTGAAAATTCCCACCAACACAAGAAGTGAAAATCACACATCATAATTTCAAATACTCAATACCTATGGACCCTTGGCATGTACCATTTTCCAATTTGATTCGATCCTATGTAGCCACATGTTCTATATTGTGATTCTTGTTATAAGTATAGATATAGATCCACAATCATTCACCTTTCCTCAAAAACTAAAAAGAAAATTATCATTTTTGTCTCATTCCTCCTATTCTAGAGTTGAGAAGTAATTACTTTTCTCTAGTAGTTCATAGTCATAGTCACCAACCATGACATTTAGACTAGCGTTAGGAGCTTGCTCTTGACCTTTAGACATATACATGAGCACAACATCTTGAATCTCTTCATCTTCCTCTACCTCCTCACACTCATGGGCATACTTTTTTAATGGTTCAAAATCCATTTGTACAAGGAGTTCAAGTTGCTAAAATTTCTCAAGAAAATGCTACCTACATTCCATATGCCACACATGTAGAGGAGTAAACAAACTAGATATATGTAGTTTAGTATATGGAAGCTAATAAATTGCTACTTTGTGGTCCAATTATCTTTAAAACTACAAAATTAATGATGGCCATTAGTAGTAGGAGAGTCTCCTTTTGTGTTCAAAGTTGCATCTAGAATAGATATACTGTGAAATGTTGAGATTCATCCTTGCACATACAACCAGTTAAGTTAGATCAACAACACTTTATTTGTCAAAATCTCTTCAAAGAAAAAGGAAAATTTCACCATTGTGAGTACTAGGGTGTTTGGTTCCAAATCCTCAAAAAAAGGATCCATAAGGTTAACAATGTTTCCACCAATATTAGAAAATATTATTTGGAAACTAGTATAGTAGACCACATCATACCACATCACAATAAATCTAATTGTCGAAAGTGCATGGCATGGTCAAGCTTTATAGATTTTGATGTCATGGAGCCAGTCATCTAGTCGGATTGCAACTCCTAGTCCGTTTGCCCCTCAAACAAGTTGAAAACCTTCGTGGAGTAGTGTGAAATTGGTTTTCTCAAAGTGGACATTTAACGAATGACATGAAATGAAATGTAAATGAAAAAAAACATGCATTTTGCATTGCCTGACAGGAGGAGGGGGCGTTTTTTGTTTTGCGCTCCATTTATAGACGGATTTGTGCCTCTTGAATAACCTTGATAGAGAGAGAGAGAGAGAGAGAGAGAGAGAGAGAGAGAGAGAGAGAGAGAGAGAGAGAGAGAGAGAGAGAGAGAGAGAGAGAGAGAGAGAGAGAGAGAGAGAGAGAGAGAGAGAGAGAGAGAGAAGCCTAATCTACATGCCAAGAGCAAGATTTTGATTATAAGAATGTAAAATATCATCAAGGAAATGAAATTCTAATTTCTTAGTCTTTCTCTCTCCTCTCTCCTCTTGTTGCTCATTCATATGCTTGATTTTATGAAAGAAGGGGCTAGGGTTTGATGAAAGATGTTGATGGAGTGATGGTGCTAGAGCACAAAGGATCATAGATTGGGTTATGGAAGAGCATCAATGGCCAAGAAAGAGCATCATTGGCGGAAGCGATCGTTCTACTTGTTGTATGATAGATTTTGGTTGAAATTGTTTGGAAATGGTTGCCTTTGGTTATAAATACTGTAATCTATCAAAGATGATGAAGAAAATAAGAAAGTTGAGTCATATAATAATTTATACATGAACCTGCGACTATGTAGTTTTAAGGAAAATTGTCAATTTTTGGGGTTTTTGTGGTGTTTATAGGATTCCTGTGGAATAAAAAATGATATAAAATTTATTCTTAGTACACATGATTAGTCCAAACCAAAAAATGAAAAAATACCATATTTTATGCATAAATAAATAAGAAAAAATAAGTTTTTGCATTCAAAAAATAATAAAAAAAAAGATTTGTGTCTGTGGATTTGTGACATGACTAGAGCATGAGGCATGACCTTAAAATCAGTCTTATCTTTGTGTTAAAGTGGAGTCTTTATCACTTTTATAAGAAAAAATACATTAAAAATGCTTCCTACACCTATCAATGCATGCATAACCTAAGCAGTAGGGAGAAGGAGGGGATTTGAGGGTGACTAATTGCTGATAAGGTTCTAAAATCTCATCTTTTGCTAATGCATGGCATAAAAGACATTTGTGGTTTAAGTTTAAGAGGGTCTAACAACACGAGAACACTCGGTGTGTTGACCCTCAGCAATGCAACATTACATGTAGATTAAAATCATTGAAAGAAATGTATTTGCACCTCACAATGTTGATTTCTAAATGACAAGATTATTGAGAACTATGGTTCATACACAATTGGATTGCATGCAACTCATGGTATCATTAGGAAATGCATTGCAATTGTATTCATGCATATGACCTACGTTGAGCATGTGAGATATCCTAAGCTGTAGGTTTCGATGATCGATTTACTTGGGGACTATTTAGTGAGGAAAATATCTATATCTCTTTGAACATTTGAAAACAAGAGTGGATTCTGTGATGTAGGTACTATTTGTGTTAGTAGCGGTGCATCAAGGGGCGAATCCCTGAGGTGTAGGAGAGCCGCAATGGGGCCCTAGTATTTAGTCAAGGGGTGCCTCCTCTGTCTATGCTTACATGATGTTTTACACTAATATGTGCAGGGACTCCCTCTAAGGAGTGTGGGGAAGGCTTAACCATTGGATTACAACCCAAAAAAAACGTGAAATTTACGATAAAAGTTAGGGCAATGTGTCCCTTACACTCTCCTGGTTGCAAAGCCGAGAGGTGTGTTCTTTGAGTGTAGTGAGGCCGGGCTAGTACCTAGAGATTCAGTGTCCTTCTAGTATATCCTCTTCTCCCATTTGCATTGTAGAGCTATGTTATAGGTAGATGATGTACTCTACACTACTACATAAGTTATTATCATAGCCAATCATACCTATCACTTAAGTGATGGTAATAAATAACCTACCACCATGCTTATTAAACATTTTGTAGGGCTTAGTCAATAGTGCATTCAGCTCAATTGACTCTGTCGATCTTGAGACGAAGGCTCAATCTAAAAGATAGCTTGCTAATCACACAATAGAGCCTCATCTCTCTTGTTTCAGAGTGGCAAACCCTAACTGTGTAAAATCCACAACATCTTGGCTACAAGAAAACCATTTCCTTGAAAATAAAATGTTCGGCTTCATGGTAACTTCCCTTCTCATGATCATATTCCTAATGCATCAAAATAGGCTTGTAGGCCACTATTGATCAAAGTGACACTCACTTGCACAAAAAATGATCCTTAGTAAGAGCATCTATATGCTGGATATACAACCACACCAAAACCCAAGTAGCTTTTTGCATCATTTGATGTTCAAGATTAGTTGTACTATGTTGATGTAGAATAGATGTTAGATACATTTGCTTTTGTAATTGTCAATTTTGAAAGTTCTTTCCCTTCCCTTTAGAAGGAGGCCAAATTTGAGGTGGATTATTTGAGTAACAAATGAAAGCAGATCAATCAAAATAAGTAAAGAAGATGCTAATATCTTTTTGGAGCTCGAGGATGTCATTAGTGCAAAGAAATTAAAGGCCACCTTGCCATCTAAGGGGAGATATAGTTGTGATAGTAGGTTGGATGGCGTATTTCTTATTCATTAGGACTCAACATCTTCTTTATGGAATAGGTACATCTACAATAATTTGCAAGTCTAAGATGGAATGAAAGAGAGGGCAATAAGTTGCAACCACTAATAGACCTATGGATTTAGCCTCGGTTTGATTGTGTTGCACAGAAGAACATGAGTTGAAACTATGAAGGGCTTGAAGCAACAATTGGGTTGCTAGAATGTTGGATCATCAACAATGGACAACTCCATCCATTGCACACCCACGAACTCTTCTAATTGGCCACAAATGGTGCACTCCTCCTTGGGATGAGACGTCACATCTCTGGATAGAAAATTTGCCAGCCACACCCAATCTTTTTGTATATGGTATTCAATTAGGTTGCAAGTACAATGCATGATTGATATTAACTTTTCTTACCATTTGCTCATAATCCAAGATCGCTTGATCAATGATCTCAGATTGAAACTCGCCAAAGTGTCGTACGTGTTCTATAGACAATCGAAGTTTTCATCTAATTGCCAGCTTACATTAAGAGCAAGGACATGGGACATGTTCATTAAGATACGCCTCACGATCTTGAACATCAAGACCTTCATCGTTTTTCATTTTTTCTACGTCACAACAAACAATTTGTTTTTTTATCATTCTTTTTTTCTTTCTTAAATTGTTTGAGAAGTGATTTCTTCTCTTGTAACTCAGCAAAAATTAACGTATGTAAAGTCTCCACCCATCCACCCACAAGTTAACGTATGTCGGAGCGTTTCCCCCATCTTGTGGTGTTGCACTGGACCTCGCCACCACTCTCTATTTGTTTTTTATCCATTCATTATCTCCTCTTCTTCTCTCTTTCTCTTTTTCTCTTTCTTTATTATGTTGTATGTTTATTTCCTCTCTCTCGTTCCTTCTTCCTTTTTCTCTTCCTCCCCCTCTCTCATTTCCTTTGACACTACCACTACCACTACCACTACCACTACCACTACCACTACCACTACCACCACCACCACCACTACTACCACCACTACTACTACTACTACTACTACTACTACTACTATAAATAAGAAAAGAAGAAAAAACTACTACTACTACCACTACTATAACAACAACAACAAATAAGAAAACTAGACAACAATAAACAAGAAAACAAAAAAAACTATTACTACTACTATAAATAAGAAAAGAAGAAAAAACTACTACTACTACCACTACTACAACAACAACAACAAATAAGAAAACTAGACAACAGTAAACAAGAAAACAAAAAAAACTATTACTACTACTACCAATACAACAACAACAACAACAACAAACAAGGAAACCACCACTACTACTACAACCACGACTATGATGACTACGACTACAACCACGACTATGACTACGACTATGACTACGACTACGACCATGAACACGACCACGACTACCACTATCACTACCACTATAATAAACAAGAAAAGAAGAAAAAGAAAACAACAACAACTACTACTACTACAACAACTACTACGATAACAATAAACAAGAAAAGAAGAAAAAACTACTACTACTACAAAAAACAAGAAAACTAAATAACAATAAACAAGAAAATAAAAAAAACACCACTACTACAACAACATGAACAAATAAGAAAACTACTATTACTACTACTAGTACTAGTACTACAATCACGACTACGATGACTAGGACCGTGACTACGACCACCATCACAACTCTCTCTCTCTATCACTATCACTACCACTACCACTACAATAAACAAGAATAGAAGAAAGATCAACAACAATAACAACAACTACTGCTGCTGCTACTGCTGCTACTGCTACTACTACTACTACTACTACTACTACCACAACCACGACTATGACTATGACTACGACTACCACAACAACAAATCACTACCACTACAATAAACAAGAAAAGAAGAAAAACAATAACAACAACAACAACAACTACTACTACTACAATAACAACAAACAAGAAAAGAAAAAAAAACTACTACTACAACAACAACAACAAACAAGAAAACTAAACAACAATAAATAAGAAAAGAAAAAAACTACTACTATAAAAACAAACAAAAAAACTACTATTACTACTACTAATACTACTACTACAATCATAACCACCACTACGACTACCACAACAACAAACTAGAAGAGAAAAAATTAAACCACAACTACTACTATCACTACCACTACCACCACTACTACTACAACTACCAAAACAACAAAAACAAACAAGAAAATAATAAATTAAACAACAACTACCACTACCACCATCGCTACCACTACCACTACCCCTACCCCTAACCCTACCCCTACCGATACTGCTACGGCCACCACTACCCCTACCCCTACCGCTACCACTACCACTACCACTACCACTACCACTACCACTACCACGACAACCACAAAAACAACAAACAAGAAAATAAAAAATTAATCTCCAGCTACTGCTACCGCTACCGCTACAACAACAAACAATAAAAAAAGAAAAGAATAAACCAAACAACAACAACAATAACAACAACCTCTCCCTCCTCTCTCTCCCTCTCTCTCCCTCTCCCTCTCTTTCTCTCTTTCCCTATTATGTTTAATGTTTTCTCCCTCTCTCTCTCTCGTTCTTTCTTTTCTTTTCTCTCTTCCTCTCCCTCTCTCATTTTCTCTCACTCCCTCACCCTCACCCTCTCTTTCTCTCTTTCCCTATTATGTTTAATGTTTTCTCCCTCTCCTCTCCCTCTCTCATTTTCTCTCCCTCCCTCTCCCTCTCCCTCTCCCTCTAATTCTCCCTTTCCCTATTATGTTTAATGTTTTTTCCTTCTCTATCTCGTTCCTTCTTTCTTTTTCTCTCTTCCTTTCTCTCTCTCATTTCCTCTCCCTCCCTCTCCCTCTCCCTCTCTTTCTCTCTTTCCCTATTATGTTTAATGTTTTCCTCTCCCTCCTCTCCCTCTCTCTCCCTCTCCCTCTCCCTCTCCCTCTCTTTCCCTATTATGTTTAATGTTTCCCTCTCTTTCCTCTCCGTTTCTCTCCCTCTCCCTCTCTCATTTCCTCTCCCTCCCTCTTCCTCTCCCTCTCTTTCTCTCTCATTTCCTCTCCCTCCCTCAATACACAAGAATTTTAACAAAAAAAAGTAAAATAGAAAGTGAAAACACAAAAACAAAGCAAGAAGGAACAATGCACTCATCGTAAAGGCTCGAGGATGGATTCCGCAGCTCTTCTTCGCGACGGTGGCTCCTCTTCGCCCTCCATACACTTCCTCCTCTTCTTCATGAACGGAGCAGCGGCGGTGAGAAGCTTTTCTTCTCCCTCTTTCTCTCTTTTTCTCCCTCTACCTCTCAAATGCAATATGTTCACTCTCCCTTTCGCTCTCTCTTTTGTGTATGTGCGCAAAATAACGCGCTCGGGTTTCAACCCGTGTTTTTTTCGTCGGAGCACGTAAATAGCGATGCCGCTATTTTGCGTCAGAAAGAGCCGTCGCTTTACCTCCATATCCTTGTAGTGATTATGTTAGTGAATATGATTATCTTTAAGTCAAAGTCTTAGAGCTTGGGTTAGGTGCTTGTACTTGAGTGTATATAGTTATTGTATCTCACAAAACCTATCATTAAAAGTTTGATTAAAGGATTTCTTGAGGATTTCTATCTTGATGTTTTGTGTCTAAACTTGATTCTATTCCTCTCTTTTGTTATTCTTTCATATCTTAAATCTTTGTACCTTTCTAGTGATTAAGGCCTTTGACAGTATATGCTTTGACATTGGTGAATCTAACATGAAGGTCACTTGAAAGGTTGCAGGATGGGAGACCATGTAGATGTTACTCAGTTCAAGATTCGAAGAGTTTGTGTAGAATTATGGAATACATATTAAGAGTGAAAATGAAATTATTAAGGCTTTGCAAAGTGTGGTTGCAGAGTTGCACTTAGTACATAAATGTTCATGTGAAAAAATTGAAATGTAGAAATGTACCTATAGACGAGATGCATCAATATTTTCATAAAGTTGGGTCCCTAAATTTTGTTTACCGATAAGTGCAATTTGTGCAAGCCATGGGTATTCTTTGGCTACTCTTATTGAGGATACAAAAATTGCTTCAAATATTACCCTTTGGGAATGGGTTACAAAAAATACCATTGAATTATTGCCTTTGGAAACAAAAATTTATATTATTCTTAAAAGTAGTAGATTCACCATTGTAGAGTGAGTTAGAAAATATTTTGGAAGATGATACTACAGTGTATGGGGCTAAAAACTAATTGGGTTGATGTATAAGCCAAAGTGACAAATATGGTCAATAGGTAGAAAAGAAGTTAGGTAAGTTACTCATGAATATATGTGTGCATCACATGGGTTCAAAATAAGGTATTTTTAAAATAATTTTTTTATATATTTTTACATACAGAAGAATGTAATATAAAGGGGTTATTTACAAACATTTATAAATAGGCCTTGAACGTAGGTGATGTAGAGGATATACATATAGTAAATTCCCTGAGGAAAATAAAAGAATTGCTAATTACACATGATAATGTTGCTAGTCCTTTGAAAATTGAGCCTACTATTAGGGCTAATACAATTGCTAAGACAACACAACATATCTTGAGGAAGCCTTATGCCTCCTATTTCTTCACCTAGAGATGATATTATTGACAAGATAACAAAATCTTTGCATGAATTGCATCTTAAGTATGCAGATCTTGAAAAATCTAGTCATTCAAAAGGTTCTAATGCTCCTAAGGAGGGATTTCTTAGGTGTTGATAGCTTGCAACATGAGCGGTGAGATTATGAGTCATATCACTAAGCTTTGGATCATAAAATGATTTAGTAGGATAATCATAAAATTCATGCACAAGAATTGGGTATGCCTCTTTCCTTTAATTTTGGAAAGAGAGATATGAAAAAATTGGTGGAAGATTTGGCTATCAAGAATGGAGTTCGAGCAATCCATGCATCTACTTTTCACTACAAATAGAGGAAGTCCATGCCAAGGTTCTTGCTACTCCCAAATCTAATATATGGTTACAAGCTTTGGAATCTATAGAAAATGAAAAAAAAATCTATGGCTAATCTATCATCTTCTAGGAAAAACATATGGAGGAGGATAGGTTGGGATGCTCAAGTGGATTACTTTATAGTGTATGCATACTTGGCTAAAGTGTAGAATGTTGATGTTGTTGTTGAGGAAAAGAGGAAAAGAGATGATGAGGCTATAGGTACTTCAAAATTATGACACGAAGTAAATCAAAGCAACAGAAGATTGCTAAGAAAGCCAGTGCCAAGCATGTCATGGAAGATATAGTGCACGAAAAGAGGAAAAATGAGAAAAAAAAGGCAAGGAAAGATGAGAAAAAAAAGATGAGGAATCCATGCAAAGTCTACTAACAATCCCATTGATGTTGTTGCAAGCAAATTGAAGCGACAAATGGGCTACTTATGTGTGAAAAAGAGAAAATGTTGGTTGAAAATGTCCTGATAAATAGCACTACTCAAAGATGGGTTATAAAACACCAAACACATGATGATGATATTGCTTGCTTCATTCCTAGTAGCCATTATCTTCATATACACTAGGCAAGGGCTATGATAAAGACCATACTAAAGATTGGTAAGAGGAAAAATCCACGTGTTTCATAACTAGACTATGGGTCCAATATCAATGTCATGTCACAAAGCTTGTATAAAAATGGTGGCTAGCTAATTGATGTAGATCTTATATAAAGAATGAGGGCTACAAATAACTTGTCTTGGAATGTGTCTGTTGTATACCTAAATGTTCAGGTTACCGTAGGGTATGTCCAAGATTCTCAAAATTTCTTTGTGCAAGACATTGATAGTTATCCAATAATTTAGGATAGCTATACATTGTGCAAACTAGGATGAAAACAAAAGTTCTTGATGATCATCATATGCTCATGTAAGGAGTAGAGATGGAAGAAAGACTGATTAGTTAAGAGTGAGCATCAATCATCCATTCAATAAAGCTATGCTCAAAGTTCATCTTTTACCATAAAATGTTAAAGATTTCAAGGATTTTTAGATGGCACTACCATAAGGGAAGGCTATAGCAGTCGTATTTGTAGAAATATCTTGCCTCCTAGTAGAGGGAAAACTGGTTTTACTGTTGACTTTTATATTTGAACAATAAGTAGTTTTTGGGTATTTAAGAGGATCGACATCATGAATGTGATTGAAAACAAATATATAAAGAGGGCTAAAAAAGAGCTACAAAGGCATGAGGCTTTGGATGCAAATGATTGCATTACGAGGATATTTGAGGGGCTAAATTTTAGTAACACCATGGATAAAAATTAAATAGTTATACATGTTGAAAATGAGGCGAAAAAGAGTGTACTTCCAATATGATCTTTGGAGATTATGAAGCTATAGCACGGTTCGCTCCATAAGGAAGGGTTACAAGTAAAAGAATGGGCTGATGCAATTCACTACAAGGATACAGGAGTATAGGGATGGCCATTTCCGATGTAAATTAGCAACATCGCTATTTGTGTTGCTATTTGCATCGCAAATAACTACACAAATAGTGATGGTACTACTCAGGTGAAAAAAGGTGGGCCGAAACCGGAGCATGAAATTTTGTGCAAACAAATGAAAGAGAGAGCGAATTAAGGAAGAGAGAACTACATCTTGCATTTGAGAGGGAGAGGGAGGGAGAGAGAGAGAGAGAGAGGGAGAAGGAGAGATTCTCACTGCTGCCACTTTCATTTGCGAAGAAGAGAAGGAAGTATATGAAGGGTGAAGAGAAGCGGTCGCCATGAAGAGGAGTCGCTGAATCCGTCCTCGGGCCTTTGTGGTGAGTGCATTGTTCTCTCTTGGATTGTTTTTGTTTTTTCTCCTTTTCTTTTGATTGTTTTTGTTAAAAATGATGTCTACTGAGAGAGAAAGAGAGGAAATGAGAGAAGGACAAGAAGAGAGAAATAGAAAGAAGGAACAAGAGAGAGAGGAAAAAAACAGAAACATAATAGAGAAAGAGAGAGAGAGGGAGAGAGGGAGGGAGAGAGGAGAATGAATGGATAAAAAACAAAGAGAGGGTAAGATCATGTTCTTTAATTTCTTCTTTTCTTGTTTGTAGTGGTGGTAGTAGTAGTAGTAGTTTTTTAATTTCTTATTTTCTTGTTTGTAGTAGTAGTAGTAGTAGTAGTAGTAGTAGCAGTTTTTTAATTTATTCTTTTCTTTTTTTTTGTAGTGGTAGTAGTAGTAGTTCTTTAATTTCTTATTTTCTTGTTAGTAGTAGTAGTAGTAGTAGTAGTAGTTTCTTTTCTTTTCTTGTTTGTTGTTGTTGTTGTAGTAGTAGTAGTAGTATTTTTTTCTTTGTTGTTGTAGTAGTAGTAGTTGTTGTTGTTGTTGTTGTTTTTTTTTTTGTAGTAGAGAGAGACAGAGAGAGAGATGTTTTGTTAAAGGAAATAAGAGAGGGAGAGGAAGAGAGAAAAAGAAAGAGGGAATGAAAGAGAGAGGGAATAAACATACAACATAATAAAGAAAGAGAGAAAAAGAGAGAGAGGGAGTGAGAGAAGAGAATGAAGGGATAAAAAACAGAGAGGGTAAGATCTTATTCTTTAACTTCTTATTTTATTGTTTGTAGTAGTAGTAATAGTAATAGTAGTGGTGGTGGTGGCGAGGTGGGTGCAATGCCACGAGACATGAAACACTCTGATATACATTAATTTGTGGGTGGGTGGAGACTTTACATATGTTAATTTTGTTGAGTTACAAGAGAAGAAATTACTTCTCAAACAATTTAAGAAAGAGAAAAAGAATGATAACAAAAATAAATTGTTTGCCATAACTTCCATCAAATGGAAAACAATGAAGGTTGTGATATTCAAAATCGCAAGGCATATTTAATCAGCGTGTCCCATGTTCTTACTCTTAAATGTAAGCTGGCAATTAGAAGAAAACATCGATTTCCTATAGAACACATACGGTGCTTCGGCAAGTTTCAATTAGAGATCATTGATTAGGCGATCTCAGATTTTGAGGAAACGGTAAGAAAAGTATATATCAATCATGCATTGTATTTGCATACTAATTGAATATCATATACCAAAACATTAGGTGTGGCCAGCAAATTTTCTATCCAGGGAGGTAACGTCTCGTCCCAAGGAGGAGTGCACCCTTTGCGACCAATTAGAAGAGCTCCTGGGCGTGTGATAGATGGAGAGCTTGAGCCAATCCACCACTTGGAAAGTACTATCCAATCTATACCATCAATACTAGAGGAGACAGGCAACCTTCCAGACTTTCGTACAATCTTGGAGCCTGAGATGGAGGCAATGATCGATGCATTGATACCCATGGATGTCGAGACATCTGATCCGCTTAGAGAGGAAGCATCCATATCATTATATGATGGGTGCTGAGTATCTCGCATGAAGACACTACTTGCACTCTTAAGTGTGCAAGAAAAATATGGGTGGAGCGATGCGAGTGTGATCGAGTTGTTCAAGTGCCTTGTACATATGCTTCATTGATTTCTTTTCAGCACTATCATAAAAAAATTTTGTGCTTTTACAAGGTGTTTTATGATTTTTTCTCAGGTTACTTAAGTATCATATATTACTACTTACAAATACCATGCCCGATTCTCGTGATGATGCGCGACATATTTTACAAAAGTTTGGCATGGACTACAACAACATCCATGCATGTATCAACGATTGGATACTATTTCAAGGAGAATACGAGACTATGGAGACACATGTCCAAAGTGTGGGGATGCACACAGGTATTGATAGGACTTGTAAGGAAAAACCATCCCTCAAAAAGTTCTTAGACACTTTCTGCTTATCCCCTACATAAACCACATGTTTCCTACGTCTGACATGGTGAGCTCAACAATGTGACATGCGTAGAATAGATCCACAGATGGAGTTCAACGAATATCAGTGGATTCATGCGCGTGGAGCCACATTGACTCTACCTTTTTAGACTTTTCCCGAGAGCTAAGGAATCTTTGGCTCGGTCTTGCTATGGATGGTATGAACCCATTCGGTCTGTGGTCAACTTCTTACAGTGTGTGGCCTATAGTCCTTGTCAACTACAACATTCCTCCATGACTTTCTACGAAGAAATGACATCTCATCCTTAGCTTGCTAGTTTCCGACCGTTACAAAGTCAAAAATATGAACGTCTATCTTCATCCATTAGTCGATGAGCTTAAGATTTTGTGGGAGGAGGGGGTCACCGTGGAAGATATGAGCAAGCACGATGGTCGATGGTCCTTCAATATTTGAGCCATTCTCATGTGGATCATGCATGACTTTCTGGGATTCGGGGAGTGCACAGACAAGTAGACTTCTATTCTTGTTGGTAATATCTATCATAGCTTGTTCAAGTTTGTATTCAGTAGATAGAGGTGTTAGGATAGGTTTGGTTACCTCAGGTTATCATGCATGTCCATTGCATGGACCAGAGTTAGACTCCCAAAGATCCGAACCATGAAGAAGATGGTATATCAAGGACACACCGCTTTCTTGCTAGAGGGTCATGAACTTAGGGAAGGTTTTCTTGGATGACCTTCAGCACGTATGAATGCCCAAAGCACGAGCTGAAAATGGTTCACATGGAGTCACATCCAAATGGAATGCGACGATTCCTAGTTTTCTATGAGTTGCCGTATTGGACCCACTTACAGATCAACCACTTGTTGGATCCCATGCATATTTTCAAGAACGTGGTTAGCTTACTATGGGACCACATCACAAGAAAGAGAGACGCTGGAGGGGCACGAATGGCCGATTTGAAAGGAGATAGGCAAGATGGACGCACTTTGGCCATAGTAGTCGAGTGCTAATAGTCGCTTGCAGCTACCTCGTGCTCCTTGGGTTTTGTCCACTAAAGAAGAGCGCATTGTGAAGTAAATTATCAAGTCTATCAGCACTCCGAGGGGTATGATGCGTTCTTTCAGGTCTGCATTTTCTAAAGACGACCAATTATCAGGGCTACAATTCCATGATTGGCGTAAGATATGTCATGTTTGTACTACGAATGGATTGTAAGTAACCTGCATGTTTTGCTATTTGAAGTGTAGTCGTTTTTCATAATGCTTTCTCATTTGTGGTAGTTTGTACTACTGATCACAATCACAAGATGACTTACTCCAGAAATACGCGAGGTGATTTACAGGTTGTCAAATTTAGTGCAATGGATCTCATAGAAGGAGATCAAGATATCCTTTATTGAATCCGCAAGGCAGGGAGCAGTGGAGATGGTCTGTCTCTTTGAGAAATACATGCCCACTAGCATGCTCACAATACAAATCCACCTTCTTGTGCATCTTATAGATGAAGTGGAGATTACTAGACATGTCCATATATGATGGATGTTCTTCTTGGAGCAGTTCATGAAAACCCTGAAAGGCTTTATGCGATAACAAGCTCGGCTAGAAGATAGCATGGCTGAAGGTTGGTTAGGGTCTGAGGCGTTAGTGCATATTTCACAGTGGCTACCGACGGTGGATTCAGACAACAATATGCTATGGTCACTGAAGGACGATGATAGACTAACTAGAGATGTGATGGTTGGAAATGGCATAGAAAAAATAATGGATACTGCAATGGAGGAGAAAGTGAATCTCTTTTTCATGTTGCTCCATGTCTCCATGGAGTCATGGCTCACTAGGTATGAGCAAGCTATGAAGGATCAAGAAGAAGCGCGATCTAAATTTTGACGTAGTATGTGCCATCGACCGATTCAAAATCCCGAGGGCATGGAGGAGATACTGCGGTTTATCTCAATGCGATGGTTGCATGGAGCTTTGACCACAACATCTTGCAAAGGGGTGGAAGTCTCTACCAAGGAGTGGGAATTCTCGAGGGGATGTAGTTCAAAGGTGATGACGTGTTTAGGGTTTGTCATATCTACATTTTATATGCGACAACTAATTGAGTATTTCAATGTACAGTACAAAATATATAGTGTGGTGTGGTCATGTGGACGAAATTTTCACATGGAGCGTATTGACATAATGCGCTCCAGAACAGATTGTGGTATCATGGCAAAGTTCGAGCAAGAGATTCAACGACAAGCAACGTTTCCAAACATGGTTATAGATGAGATGGAGTATTTTGGGAACTTGCAAAGTATTACCACAGTGGATTACCATAGCTTCTCCAAATACAGGTAATAATGATGGAAATACAGGAGTCCAGAATGAGGTGGACTCAGCCTTTTGTGGTGAGATATCTATCGACCTTCCAGTGTATGCGGAGTTGTGTCAGGAGATTGACATGGGACCATAGGGTACTTCATACTTGGAGCATCCACCTACTCAATTCGTTGACGAATCTCTTATAAGGATACATAACGTATGCATTTTAAGTAAGATCATTTTTTAAAGATTTATATTACTGTGCTTTGCTTGATTTATATTGATTATGGTAATATCAATTTTTTTCTGTGCAAGTGATATTTGTGGATATTTAGATTAGCACGATGATTCGAGGAATGAGCGAGGAGGAGCTACAGAAGATCTTCACGCATATGTCTCTAGATCAAATGGCTTGATTCAGAGATATGGCGGACCAGGAGTTGTCTCCGACACCATCAGGCCGTTTTGTTAGATCTACTTTGGTGCACTCTAATACTTCAGTTTTCAGTAGATGAGGTCGACACTCCAGACTTGGGCCTGACAAAGGAAGTGGTTCTAGGGGATACTACGGAGATGTGGATGCAGTGAGCCTGTGGTGGTCTCGAGATACATGTGCTACTCCTCGCTCTCATTCAGGTTTGAGAGAGGGTGGCTCATGTTGTTGTTGTGGAGGTACCAACATAATGTCTCCCTCTCATCGTTCTGCAAGAGTTGTGCCACCTATGGGATTTTTCACACCTATGGGGACGTCTACTCCAGTCACTCCAGCTTTTGCTCAACCCTCCGTAGGTGGCACTCCTATGGTTGCTACTCCGAGAGATACTACCCCCATAGATACACCACATGTATAGGGGTCTCCTGGATATGCCCAGGAGCGTGGTTGCAGGTGGGAGAGGACACATCTTAGGCCTACACCTGAGGGGTATGGATACCTTGTAGATGATAGGATAGGAGCCATCATCATGAATGATGAGGGGAGGAGGGTGATGGCTCATATGAGAGAGTTGTGCCAACAAATTTTTTGGCACAAATTATTGGATCATTGAAGAACGTACCGGAGGGGAGCAAGGACTACAAGGTAGCATCCTTACATGAGGAGTTTCTAGTACGTAGAAGATAGGTTTTCCATAGGTTGGATGATGGAGTGCATGCGTGCATACATGTCACACAGACGATTGGACGCATGCAAGGCACTTACAAGTGTGGCCTCAAAGCTTGAGTGGCTATACGTGGATGACTGGTGCTGACTCAAGGAGGAGGCTACAGATTCTCTAGGATGTTGGAGACAGCAGCGCAAGGCCGCGAGGGCAGGATTGGAGGCAGGAGTGGTCCATCATCTTGGGAGTGGCGGCCACACAGGACATATCTATAGGACTTTGTAAGTTTTTCTTTTGTTCTGCTTGCTTATTTTTTTGCAATATCCCTTGTATTTACAATCCTGTTTCTAACAGTTGTATCTTGTTTTCTTTGCAGCACTCCATTACAAACCACGATCCCACCGGCCTAGAGACTCGATATGCAGAGAGACACGGTCTCACTATATTGATCGACCGATTGTATGGATACAGGGGCCCTGTAAGTCACTGATCTTTCTTGTCCATAGTTACTAAATTTAATCAAAATGCATTATTATATGGTGGATTGATATGTAGTTGTTTCTTTTTTTGCAGAGTCCGTTCAATACTCCTTTGCAACGTGACGAGCTTTCCGATGGTGAGGATATATAGCTCGCCCTTAGATCTGTGGAGTGCACATGCTCTTCTTTTTTGGTCATGTGATTTTTGTAGGCATTTTCTATGTACTATGTTATTATCATCATTTGTATCTTGCCATGATTGTACAATTGCTTTCATTATGCGATCTTGTATATTTTATGTATCAATCTTATGATTCAAGTACACTTTGCGTTCACTTAGACAAGCATTGTACACATTACTGAAACTCTTTTGTATGGCCTAAATAAACCAAATAGTGCTATTTATGGCAAGGAAGCTTGCTGCCCTACCACAAAAAAAAAAGAATTTCCCTGTTACTGTCGCTATTAGTGTCGCACATTTAATGCACACATCACAATTAGCATCACAATATGAGTCACAAAGCATTGCTATCATTGTTGCTATTTGTGACGCTATCATCGTCACTAATCCAATGCTGATAGTGTCACAAATAGCGACACAAATAGCGAGGAAAATAGCAACGCTGATAGTGATTGTTCTATGGCATTGCTAATACCAATGTTTTTTGTGACGATGGGGGAAATTTTCTTAATGAACATTTTCATCGCCTTGAACGTCAATATAAGGCCTGTACCTTGTAGTGATTGTAGAAACAAAATATAAGACTATTAATAAGAAATTTAAGCCACTTGATTTTCCATTGCCATTGGGTAGCGAGGGTATGTATAAGTAGGTATCAAGGCAGCCAAGCTTGTATGATCCAAAGAATAGAGGGTGTAAATTCATAGTTGAAACATGGAAGGAATTGAAAGTTGGTGGATAAGCATTTCTCTTGCCTGCTAAAATGGAATGTCTCATGTAGATGTTAGGTAAACATGCAAAAGTATTTGCATTTTAGTCAATTGAAATAGATTGTGTGGACCTGAATATTGTGTCTCTAATGGTGATTTTCACATTGCCACATGTGCTATGGAATTTGAGGCTCATTTTGGTATCTAGATCTTATTTGCCTAAGTTGATGGAAATCTTGAATAAGAAGATGTGCATAAAGATATTGGAACCATCTTCAAGTCTATATTCTAATCATTAGTTAAGTGTACCTAGGAAAAATGGAGCTTTGAGTTTCATTCAAGATATGCAGCCTCTCAATAAAGTCACACAATAAAAATTGTGGATGCAAGTCTAGTAGTAGAAAAATTTGCACATGATTTTGCAGATAGAGTAATTTGTTCTTTGGGTGACTTATACTTTGGCTATGATTAGTTTCAACTGGATATTGGAAGTAGGGATATCATGACAATGAAGAATTCCTTAGAGCTAGTATGGATGTGTACTACTATGTCATAGGGTGCAATGAACTTAGTTGCACATGTGATGAATGCAATGAATAAGGTGCTGAAGGATTTTATTCCACAACTTACTATGCCCTTCTTGGATGATATTTCAATAAAGGGATGTTCAATATATGAGAAGAACGATGAGTTTGATGCTCATGGGTATCATCAATTTGTTACATACCATATTAGTGATTGTGAAAAGATTTTGGTTCATTTGGAAGAGGCACACTTGACTATTTTAGGCCAGAAATCAATTTTTGGAGCTGAGGAGATTTTGATTGTAGGCCATGTGTGTGGGTCTTATGGGAGAAAGCCATTACCAGCTAAGATACATGGGATTGACAAAATGCAAGATATGTGCATTACTATATCAAAAGCTCAAAGGTTCTTGGGACCATGTGTGTTCACATAATATGTATTCTGCATTTTATATACGTGGCTCATACTCTTTATTAAAATTTAAGGAAAGGTTAGAGGTTCTATTAAGACGACATAAAACACACAAAGGTTATGAAAATTTTGAAAAGGCTCTTAAACTCTGCGCCAACTTTAAGAACATTGGACTACTCAAAAGGGAGATTAATAATCATCATAGTTGATACAAGCCCATTTGGAATTGGATGGGCAATTGGACAAGATGATGATAAAGGATAGGATATGCTACTCGATTTGGTGCTAAAGTTGTGAATGAATAGCAATGACAATATCCTCAAGTGAAAAGAGAGCTTGGAGGGTTGATACAGTCCTTAACTGTGATAAGAAATATTTTATGGGTGCTCACGTTGTCATTCAAACTCATTCCTTTCCAGTATTGTGTATGATTTCTAGTTGTGTCATATTGGACATTGCCATGTTACGATATATAGCCTACACAAAATCATAGAATCCTAATTTCAACATATTATAGGGAGAAATATTCCAATGGTAGACATGTTGTCAAAAGCACAGTATGAAGATCAAAATGGCATGATGGATGAGGAAGGAAAATATGAATTTCATGCTAAAAATGATAAAATTTTCTAAATTTGAATTAGCAGCTGCTGCAATTATAGGTAGAATTTTCATTCATGTAGAATAGTAATAAATACACTCAATATAATATATAAAATGGTTGATAATAGTGCTATAATAGTAAATTCAGAAGTACATAATGTTATTACATTCATGAATACAGTTTGGATAGCAAGGAGGAAGCATGTTGGATGATATGTAAGTATTGTAGAAGTGTTTTTCAAAGACTCATGTATATGTTGCTTATTGAAAATTGAGCAATATCTCAACACTCTAATGAAGAGGGAAGAATAGATAGAAGAGGAATTCAAGAGGATAAAGAGGAAGGCACACGGTTTTTTCTTGTAAGATGGTTATTTATGAAAACATGGTAAGAAGAAGCAAGGTTCTCCACTATGGATTCTTGGTGATACAGTTTCATGAAAGTTTATGGGCTAGTCATAGGGGTGTGTAGGGTACATTTGAAAAGCTCAAAGGGAGATATTTGTGGCAGGGATGTATAAATACATTCCTCAATTTGTGGAATCTTGTGGTACCTCTTTGATGTATTCGATTGTGAGACATCAAGATTGATTACAACTAACTTACCCATTGGCTCTTCACTTTAAATGGGTAGTCGGCTTAATTACTATGCCCAAAAGTCTCTGACACATGAGATACCTTGTGCTAGTATGAGAAGATTTGACAAATCAAGAAGAAGTAAGAGCTTACAAAGACTACAGAGGCAATGCGTACATTTCTCTTGTAAGAGATATTTTGGCATTATGGCTATGTGTACATTTCTCTTGTAAGATATATTTTGGCATTATGGCAATGTGTACATTTCTCTTATAAGAGATATTTTGGCATTATGGCTATGTGGAAAAATTTAGAGTACAAAGAGGAGAGGTGGATCTAGATAAATATCAAGAGTTCTTCTCTCGACTAGGGATTAAGATTGCTCTAAATTTAGCTTACAACTCATAGGGTAGTCATGAATGTGAGAGAGGTCATCCACCTATTATTAAGGAACTGGCAAGTCATGTGGAGGAAAGATAAAAGAGTGGCCATAGTTGCTATCCTATGTTTTATGGACCGATAGAACCACACATAGTGTTGCTACAGATTATATGCAAGCTTAATTTATCTATAGCCAGAATCCGATTATGTTCGTAGAGGAGGTGGAAACTACATGGAGCATACAACCATGGGAAGATGGTTTAAGCTAATAATAATTGCTAGCATTGTGTATTAGACACTTAGAAAGACCGCCAGAGGACATTGAGGTAGCGATGGCAAAGATGGGGTCAGCAAGGATTAAGACAAGAGGCATAGACTCAGACCAAGAGTCATACGAGAGGGGGATTTGATGCTAATTTATGAGTCTAGAAATTTGGATAATCAACATAGTGCAATTCGGAAAGTTTCAAAGTGGTGGCCTGGTCCCTATGTGGTAAGAGAGGCACATGACAATGCTACTTATTTAGCGAATGAATTGGAAGGGATAGCATTCAAGATTTCTATAGCCCAAAAGAAAACCAAGCTCTTTACGAGGTAGGAGTCTACTACATAGGAGCTATATGAGCTACATATAGGTAGTGCACATGATAGTGTGGAAGAGAAGGAAGAAGAGGACATGTTGATGGATGGTGAAGGCTTAGAATTTGCAAATGATTGAGACATAGATAGAGGATGTGCAAGTTTGGAGGGGGGAGATATTAGAGGATTTTTTGTCTATACTGTGAAAGAATCTAACAAGTCATATATCAAATTCTTCCATGGTCTACACGCGGAATAGTAAAAGGAAGAATTTGTTTGTTATTTTCTCATTGCAGTTTACTTGCCAATGCATGGAAACAAAGGTGATAAGTATACTGAGATGGAGATTAGGTGGAATGTCCACTTCGAGTCACATAAGTCAAGAAGAGGAAGTTTGTGTGCATATGGGTTAAATTAATGAGGTAAGTGACTTGTTTTAAGGCTTTTCATGCCAAAACTTTAGGGAGGGGAACATGATGTTGAAAAAGATTAAAAAATGGAGAAAAGAAAAGAAGAGTAGTAGTAGAAAAAAAAAGATTGAGTTGTTTTCGAACTCTTCGAGAGGCCTCCATGGCTCATGAGAAAGCTAAAACAAGAGAGAAACTTAATGGGAGTGGACCTAATAACATCCTAGGAGTTGCTTGATCCTTAGAAGTTGGATCTTGAACACTATATTCTACCATAATAATAGTAACTAAGAGGGTATCTACTATCGTAAAGCATTCATAACATGATTCTAAGTCTTCAAGGGCATCTCCTCTATGTAGTATTAAATCATTGCTAAAATAAAAATCCATTGTTTAATGAATGATTGCACGGGAAAAGGCGTACATTTTCACTACTCTAATAATAGTAACTAGTAGGGTATCTATTGTAACAAATGTTTTTGAGGGTGCTCTAGGGACTTTAGAGGCATCTCCTTCATAAATCTGGTGCTCTCAAGATAATAAAACACTACTAGAACAAGAGTACATTCTGTATGAAGATTTAAGATAGCGTAATGATTATTTATTTTCTATAATAAAACTATCATAATAGGGTTCACCCAATTTTCTAAACTCTTTACTATTCTCAACCAAACATTCACCCACATATCTACAAACTAAAAAGCATGGGGGTCCCTTAATTTTTACCATACTATAATGGCAACTTCCAAGTTAGAGAGGCTCTAGATACCCATGTTGGGCCTAGAATGGAGATGAGAAAACCATTGTGGTCTAACATCTATGGACATTGAAAGACCCTATTCTAGATAAAGGGTAGATTATGGATTGTGTCCGTTGGATTTAAACAATGGTATCAAGGTTCTTTGGATATGCTGGGTCCCAATATAACAAAACATCAACTTGATGTTGAACCTTGGAGAAGGTGTGGATAAATATATTATTGCTACAATTTTCTAAATATTGTTTGATATTGTCTTTACAATTATACCTAAATTATGCAAAAGAATGCCATGCTAGCATCATGTTAGTTAAGGAATTTGTTTTTATATATTGAATTATTTATATTTGGCAAAAAACCCCATCTCAAAAGGAAAGTGAGAGGGTGGGTCTCCAATGAATACTATATTCGATAAGAGCTGTAGGCAAAAACCATCCCTTAGAAGGTTCATAGATACTTTTCACTTATATCACACATCCATCACATATTTTTCACATCAAGCATGGTGAGGTTCATGACATGGCACACATAAAATAGATCCATATATGGAATCCAACAAGTACCAGGATATCGATGAGCATGGGATCACATTGATTCCACCTTCCTAGGATTTTTATGGGAGATAAGGAATCTTTGGCTCAGTCTTGCTATGGATGGCATGAATCCATTTGGACTCCACTAAACTTCTTACAATGTGTGGCCAACCAATAGTCCTTGTGAACTACAACATTTTACCATGGCTTTCTATGAAGAAAGGATACATGATCCTTAGGTTGCTCATTCTTGGATGCTATAAAGTCAAGAATATAGATGTCTATCTCCATCAATTAGTTGAGAAGCTCAATATTTTTTGGGAGAAGGGGATTGGTATGGAAGATAAGAGCAAGTATATTGAGAGGAAATCTATTAATATATGAGTCATTATTTTGTGGAACAGTAGGTGGAGTTGATACTTTAGGCTAGCCACAAAGGGAGGCTCAAGGATGCCTCACTTGACTAGTGGAGGTGGTGTTGTGGCAGTGGATGCCTCATAGAGTTGTAGACTTTCTCTCTTTCTCATTTTAGGGGAGATTTTGGGAGGTATTGTAGAGATACACATGTTGTGACCTAACAGTTGGTTGCTACTCCCTCACTTCCATGATGGTTCTAGAGTGGGTGGCTCAACTTGATTCTCTTAAGGCATTGATATAGTTTCCCATTGGTGGCTCAAGTTGATAGTCTTGAGACATTGATATAGTTTCCCCATTCCATCAATTGAGTGGAAACTTGTCACCTCCAAGATTTGCTAAATTATAGGGAGTATATCTACTCCCTTGACTCCAAGTTTTTCTTAACCATTCATAGGTGGCATTTCTATGGTTGCTATTTCAAGAGATACAACCTTGCAGGTTTCAATGGTCTCCTAGTTCTACCCAGAAGAAAGGTCCTGAGTGGGAGAGGAAACACTTTAGATGCACCCACTACGGTACTTAATGGATGAGAAAAGTGACACCATGCTCATGAATGATGAGGGAAGGAGGGTAACAACATGCATGAGAACTTATGTCAATAATATTTAGGCACAATA
The DNA here is from genome assembly GCF_053477565.2 of Lygodium microphyllum. Classification (NCBI taxonomy): domain Eukaryota; kingdom Viridiplantae; phylum Streptophyta; class Polypodiopsida; order Schizaeales; family Lygodiaceae; genus Lygodium; species Lygodium microphyllum. The sequence goes on from NC_141158.1 coordinate 76,837,376, forward strand.
TTCTAGATCATTGAAAAAATACACGAGAGGTGAGCAAGGACACGATAGCATCCTTGCACAAGAATTTTCTAATACCTACACTCGGAGATTGGTTTTCTATTGGATCAATGATAGACTATATATATACATTTCATGGTTAGATTAATGCAAGGCAATCGAGAGTGGTGCATCACAGCCTGAGTGATTGGATACAAAGGATTGGAGGAGACTCCGAGAAGAGGCCATAGACTCTCCAGAAGAGTGATGGTAGTAGAAATCAGAGGTGGTGAGGACACAATAGAGAACTTAAGGAAGAGGTAATGCATAATCTTGGAGGTAGCACTCATAGAATCTATTTGGAAAAGTTTCTTAATCTTCTTCTTGTTATGTTTAGTTTTTAATTTGGTATTCCACTTGTACTAATAACCTTATTTCTAGCAATATTTGTTTATCCGCCTTGCAGTGTTCAATCACAAACCGCAACCTCATAGGTTTGGAGACTCTGAGTATGCAAAGATACATGGTCTCAATGCATTCATAAATAGATTATATGTATGTGGTAGTCCAATAAGTCATGCTTCTTTCGTGTTTCTAATTTTTAGTTTTTTGGGATACATTGTGTAATGTAGATTAATATTTGGTAAAGTCCATTTGACACTCCATTGCATTGGGACAAGTTGTTATAGTTGGTAAGGAGTTGTAGCACTTAGTTGGATTTATGGAACCTCCATCCCTTTCCTTTTTGCCTCTATGATTTATGCAAGCCCTTTCTATATAGCTTTCCTTAGATATATTTCCTATTCTTTGTATAGACTCCTATTTTGTAATATTTATGGATACATTTTTATGTTTTAGTTTCTTCTCCCTATCAATCCATGTAGTTTTATGATATGTCATCATTAATATTATAATTATTTAAAAATTAAATCGATGGAATGGTGTAGGCCCGTATTATCATTAAAAGAATTGGTGTAGGCATCTCTACAAATTCATTGCTATTTTTGTCACTATTTGAATTGTTGTTAGCATCACTTTTATAATGCAAATAGTTATGCTTTGTTACGCATATATCAACTCGGATAGCAATGCGTGCACTAAATTAGCAACACAAATAGTGATAGTTATAGAGAAAAAAATTTGATGGAAAGACAATAAGCCATCCACAGCACCATGTGCTAAATAATATTCTACAAAGCAATTAAATATTGAATACACAATCATCATAAGACAAGCAAAAAAACTACTTAAATTCACAAGACTAATAACTCATTAAATAAGTACAAGACTAGTGATGAAAACTCATAAAATTACATGAAATTATGGAGAGGAGAGTCCAAAAAAAACATGAAAGTCTATCTATAAATATCACAAAGTGAGATCTTATATAAAAGATGATACATATAAGGAGCACTACATGGAAGAGACTTTTACCAAGAAAGAAACTGATGTATGCTCCATGAATCAAAGTGCATGCTACAACTCCTCACCATCCGAAAGCTCATCCCAATGCAAAGAAGCATCAAACAGAATGCAAAACAAACAACCAAACATTAGTCCACCATACACAATGCATCATGAGAAAACTAATGACTACAAAAAACTAATAGACTATTGATCAGTTTAATGAGACCATGTCTCTTTGCATATCAAATCTAGAAACTTGTGGGATCGCAGTTTGTAATGGAGTTTTGCAAAGAAAATAATGTAGCATTGTTAGAAATAAGGTTGTTAGTAAAAGTGACACTCCAAATAAGAAAGAAAAAAGAACCAAAAGAAAACTTACAGTGTCCTCCAAATAAGTCCTGTGGCTGCCACTCCTTCCCAGATGGTGCACAATCCTCCCTACCTCCAATTGTGCCCTTACTACCTCCTATGGCTGTTGCTATCATCTAGGGGAGTTTGAGGCCTCCTCCTTGAGTCTTTACCAATCCTCTGCATTCAACCACTCAGGCTTTGAGCTGCCACTCTTGATTGCCTTACATGCGTCTGATCATCTATGTGACATGTATGTACACATACACTCCATCTTTCACCTAGTGAAAAATATCTATGATGCTGTAAGTATCGAGAACACATCATGGAAAGGCACCACTACATAGTCCTTGCTCCCTCTAGTATATTCTTCCAATGGTCAAGAATGTTGTGCTTAAATGCTTGTTGGCACAAATCTTTTATTTGAAACATCACCCTCCTCTCCTCATCATTCATGATCACAACACCTATTTTTTCATCTATAAGGTTTTCAAACCCTACTAGGATATGTCTAAGATGTAGCCTCTCCCATCTATGTTCATGCTCTTGGGCATAATGAGGAGACCCCTGTACATCTCATGTACTTGCGGAGGTAGTATCTCTCAAAAAAGCACCCATAGGGGCGTCACAATGCGCACGGTTGAGCAAAACCTAGAATCACAAGAGTAGATGTCCCTATAGGTATGGAAAATCCTTGAGATGATAAGTCTCTACCAAACCGATGAGACCAGAGACAGTGTATCAGTGTCTCTACAACATCCACGTGATCCACCTTTTTGGAAATGATATGAGAGTTAATAGTAGCAATCCTCTATGAAAGGAACCATAGGCTCACAAGATCTACATCTCTGCAACACCTCCCTGAACCACTCCCTCTATGTGGGGCCAGTCTAGAGCATCAATTCCGCCCATTGGAGATCAAAGCATTAGAGCATACTGAGATAGATCTCACAAAAATAGCCAATTGGTAGGACAACTCCTAGTTTACCATACCTCTAAAGTGAGCCATTTGATCTAGAGAAATACATGTGAAGATCTCCTATGGCTCCTCATCGGTCATCCCTCGACTCATCTTGCTCTCTAATATTGTCAAAGATAACCTGGACATACAAAATATGATATTAGCATAATCAATATAAGTTTTTAAGTAAAGTATGACAATATAACTCTGCAAAAAAGGTTATTATTTAAAACACATAGACTAAAGTATCCTTAAAAGAATATTATCAATGAATTGAGCAAGTGAACACAAATATGACTCGCCCTATGGCTCCATGTCAAGATCTTGGCATAGCTCGGCCTATATTGGAAGGTTTATACATAGGTCACCATAGAACGAAGAGTCCACTTCATTCTTGAAAAATTCATGGCTTCCTATCTCTTCGTCTATGTTATATGTGCATGTCTTCTTTGAAAACTCCAAGCCCTCTTTGCTCTTTACCCTTCGCAACATCAACCCCTCTATTTGTATACTCTCCTCGTCCACATTGAGGACATTGTTTTCATCATTTACTCATGCACTCCAAGGTGTTGATAGCATAACATATCACCATCGAGATTGTTAAGGATCTAGATAGAAGATTATCTATTCAAGATGACATACAAGAGTGTTGTGGAAAAATAAATAAAAATGGACAAAACTACAAAAAACTAACGTGATATTTCCAATTCAACACACAAAATGGTGTCCACCAATTGTTATTAGAAAAAAGAATAATAATCAGAGAGCGGACTGGGCTCTCTGATTTGCGGTTCTTCTTCAAATTCCTACTTGAAGTTTGGCCCTTCCTCATGCATCTATTCATAATGACCCAACAAGGTAAACCTATCGCATAGATCCATCAATATTTTCTCAAAATCTACCTCCAAAAATCCAAATGGATCTCGCCAAACAGTTGTACGAGATCCTTTCAATACTACTTTACACCACTATATATTGAATTTGATCATGAAAAATCTACATTAATCCACTGAGATAACACTTTGCAAGTTTCTTAAATACTCTATCTCATCTACTATAGTATTCAAATCCCTAACCTACCGTCCGCTCTATTACATACTCGAACTTTGCCATGACATTACAATTTGTTGTGGAGCGCATTTTCTCGATGCACTCTACTTAAAAATGTCACCCACGCAACCACGTTGTGTTGTACATTTTGTATTGTACACAAACAGTTAGATTAGTTGTCACACATAAAATGCAGATATGACAATAAAGAAAGCATGTGGTCACATGTAAACTACATTCCCTTGAGAATTCCCACTCCTCGGTAGAGATCTACTAGGATCAAAGCTTCATGCAACCATCACATAGACATAAATTATGGCATCTCCCCCATGTGTTGGAGATATCAAACTAGACAATGGCATGTGTACTAGGTTGAAATTCTAATCTCACTCCCTCCAACTCTCTTTTGACTTGCTCGTACCTAGCAAGCCTTTTCTCCATGGATGATAATGCAACATACAAAAGTGATTCACTTTCTCCTCCATGGTACCATCCATTATTTTGTTTACTTCATTTTCAACTATCACATCTCTGGTTAGTCTACCAACTTCCTTCAGCTTCCGTAGAATATTGTTGTCTGAATCCACTATTAGTACCCACTTCAAAATATATACGAATACCTTTAACACTAGCCAACCCTAGACCATACTACCTTCTGGCTGACCTCATTGTTCTAAAAGCCCTTCACGGGTTTCATGAAGCACTCTAAGAACATCCATCCCACATTGATAGGGCCTGCAATCTCCACTTCATCCATGAGATGTACAAGGAGGTGAATTTGTATGAGCATGCTCGTGAGTAGGTACTTCTCAAAGAGACAAATCATCTCCACTACTCCTTGCCTTATGGATTCAATAGAGAATGTCTTGATCTCCTTCTATGAGATCCATTGCACTAAATTCGACAACTTATAAATTGCCAAGTGTATTTCTTGAGTGAGACACCCCATAATCACAATCAGTAGTAGAAATTGTCAAAAATTTAAAGCATTAGAGACATTGAATAGAAACTAAATAGTGAAATACTAAGGTTACATGCTATCAAGGTCAAGACAAACCTAGCATATCTTATGCTAATCTAGGGATTTCAACCTTGATATAGTTGGTCATCTTTAGAAAAATAAGACTTGAGGGAATACATCATATCCTTCTTGGGGTCCAAATAGACCTGATAATTTGCTTCACCATGTGCTCTTCTTTAGTGGATAGGACCCAAGGAGCGGAAGGTAGTTACAAGCGACCGCCATCAGAGCGCCTCCATCTTCCCTACCTCCTTCAAATCCATTTGTGCCCCTACAATGTCTCTCTTTCCTATGATATGGTTCTATATAATAAGCTGCCCACGTTCTCAAAAATATGCATGGAATCCACAAAAAAAAAAGATCTGTAAGTGGGTCCAATATGGCAACTCGTAGAAAATTGAGAACCGACACATTCCACTTGAACTTCATGAACCTCTAGCAAGAAAGTGGTGTGTCCTTGATATGACATCTTCTTCATGGTCCATGGCCTTTGACAATGTAACTATGGCCCATACAGGGGACATGCATAATAATGTGAGATCACCAGAGCTATCACAATACCCATATCTAGTCAACACAAACTTGAAATAGCCATGTTAGATATCATGTATTCACAATCAAATCCAGCGATTATTTTGTAGAATGAATAGGGTCTAGGGCTGAATGAAACTATTACTGCCAAGGCTGAGACTTCAAAACAAGGAACATCTTTACTGAAATATTTAGAAGATCATGATGTAGAAAAATATGTGATGAATTCACCACCCAATTCGAAAAATCAACCTATTTTTTCAATTCCTTTAAGTTCTCCAAAGATAAAGGAAGGAATGGCTCCATTTCCTCAAAGATTGAGAGGATTGAAAGTGACTAAAGACAATGGCAAGGATATAGCAAAATTTTTTGATGTATGGGATGAACTAGAAAGTTTACACTTGTCTATTAATTTGAGATAATTACTTGAAATTTCTCCTACTTGTGGAAGAGAGATATATCGTAGATTAGTATGGTGAAGGGCTAAAAGGAGCAATCTCATGACTATCTTGCATAATGCAAGAAGTGATACTAAAAATTATGGGTGTTCAATCTGTAAGAATCGTTGATTTATTCTTGGATCCCAAAGCTCTAGTGGTAGACATGAAGGTGATGAAGCATATGATATTTGGGTCTCAATTGGATGGTGAAGCAGCAATGAATTTAATGAGAGAATAGAAAATTCTTAAATTGGGGTTGCATGATAAGAAGGACATTCTAAATATTGTTCTACAATTAGCTGATCAATGAAAAGTGACTCCTTTAGGTCTCTTATGTCAAATTCCATCAAATTCCAACTGTAATTGCAGGATTGGACTTTAGCATTAATTTTCTAGTAGTGCAACCTATCCAAGGAGCTACTTCATATCCACTTATTTTGTAGACCTTGGTTGTTGCAATCACAGTGCAACCAAATCTGGCACAAATGTATTATAACAATATATAGGACCCAAGCATGATAGGTTACAGTTGAGAGTTGTGGCTAGGGAGTTTTTGAATGAACCCTATAGACGAATCGGTCTGAAGGCCTTAGAACAGAGGAAAAATTTAATGAGAGCTTAGAGACTAAGGAAAAATATACTTGGTTATATAGAGATTTACATGATTGTGCCTCGTTAGATGAGGATAAGAGAACAGTCAATATGGTGCATCCAAAGAATATGGCAACCCCTTGGGTATGGGGGAATTTTTTTTGCACTATTCTTCAGAAGATGATAGTGATAGTGATATATCTAATTGGTTGACCACCTCTGATAGTGGTTTATATGATCTATTGGTAGTTTTCGTGGATGAGGAAAATGTTGGAGATGAATGGGGGATTACTAGTTTAGATGCTAGAAGCTTAGTGAGGGAGAGCCCAAGGTTAAATGTTAGTGGAATGCAAGAGCATGATCATTTTCAAGATTTCTTCTGTGAGTTTCATTCTTGAGTCAATACCAACACAAAGAAGAATCAGAGGATGGAATAGAGAAGATGAGTGATGAACCAGACATTGAAGAATTTACACTAGTGTTGGAAGTTAATGAAAGGAAAACAGAGAACCTACCTATTATATTTTCTTCTCTAGGGATGGATAAGATTCCATTTGGGTTTGACCAACTACCTTTTTCTATTCAAGAATTTTACTTCCATTATTGGAGAAAAATAATACAAGAATCTCATGGCAATGGGAGTTGTAGGTCTTTCTAGTCTCTATCTTCTAAAGAAGATGATGACGATTCTCGCAATGGTGGAGTTGCCTCCTGTTATGTTACCATGATAGATTGGGAAGAGAAGTGTGGGGATGACCTTAGTTATCATAGTAAAGCTATGGAGATGCCTTGAGGGAATGCATTTTACTCAATGGATGCCTTGGAGGAAGAATTTTATGTAATAAAGATGAGGTAGTAGATGATAGTGATCTCATTCAACCGTTGCAAAATAAAAATCACTCAACTAAAAATAGATAAAGCTACTGCAGAGCGTGAAGCGTTAAAGAATATGAAATTGGTTCAATCTTTACAATTATATTATAGTGAGGAGGTAAACTATCTAGAGGAAATTGTAAGTCAAACTGATAATTTTACCAAGTAGGCGTTACAATAGAAGCGACATATAGAACAAGTACAATTTCAATTGATGGAACAATTAACTATGAAGGATCCAACCATCAGCGCTTTGCAAGTAGAGGCAAGCTCGACATCTCATAACAATGTCTCTTTTGAGAGAAAAAGTGAAAGTTTCCTAGTGTCTCCTAGGGGCCAAGGGGCTACAAATGTCTCTTGGCTCTGTCATCAACTACGTCAAATAGATCATCCAAAAGGGGGAGTGCCTTTGAGATCCAAGATGGGAGATTTATTTTCATGTGTAAGTGACGAATATGGCAAGAGAAAGATTTTACCAAATCCCGCTAATGAAAAGATTATAGACTTTATAGTTAATGGTGATGGGATTGAACCACACCTCTATGTGGCTCCAACAAATTTTACACAGCTAAAGAGAATTATTCATTATTTAGGTTATTGCATATAAGGAGAAGAAAATGAAAAATCTTCATCTATTGATACTTTAGTTGAAACATAAGAGATGGAAGTGGACTTTTCAAGATCAATGATGTCTTGAGTTTCATACTTAGATTTTGTGACATTATCACCAAGGTTTACATGATCAAAGTAAGAATAAAAACAAAAGTACAATGTATTATTCAAAGGACTTACAAGTGACAGTGGGGAAGCAAGATGTGTTGGATCGTTATACAATTGAGATCACTGAGTTTTCTCCACCAGAGGAACGTGCCAGTGCATTAGTTGCGTATCAAACATCTTGCAAATCACCATCTCATGATCCATAATCTAAAGTTAATGTTGGAAAAATTGTGGGAGTCGGTAATTGGCTATGTCATGTACCCATGACGAATCCACTAATGTACTAATTATTACACCTAATAGGGTTTAAACAGCTTATGTGCACAATTCAAAAATTGAAACATGTTTTGAAGTGGCATCTAAATTTTTTAAAAAATTGGGCAGTCAGTTGCAAGGTGTTTTTTTGGAGAAGTTACAAAATGTTCTAAAGAAATATTCTCATGGGTTTTCTTGGAGCTATGTAGATTTGAAAGGCATGAAACTTGAATTGTGCCAACATTATATTGATATTGAACTAGGTGTTAGACCTACACACCAGCATCAATGGTGTACAAATCCTAACTATGCAGATAAACACATGCTAAAACTACTAAATTATTAGGTGTGGGTTTTATCTATCATGTTGTGTACAGTGATTGGGTTTCACCCATAATCATTGTTCCTAAGAAGAATTCCAATAAAATTCGCATAGGTGTGGATTATCGTGCACTAAATAAGCATACTCATAAGGATCATTTTCATTTGCCTTCTTTGATCAATTATTAGATCGTGTGGTAGGACATTAACTATATTCTTTTATGGATGGTTTCCATGGCTATAAATCAAATTCTTTTTAACCTTGAAGATCAACCTAAAACTACTTTCACTATAGAGGGGGAGACCTTTGCCTAGAAAGCAATGCCATTTCGTTTGTGTAATGCCATTTGACTTTAACTTGTCAATCAACCATAATTTACCTTCTTAGGGCTTGCTACACCACCAAATAATTTTTAGAGATGTAAGGCAAAGATTTTTGTAAAAGTTTATAAAACAAGATAAAAAGAAATGTTGTACTAAATGGGCATTAAACAAATAAAATACACCCATGTAACTAGCATGGAATTGAGTAACTACTTAATTTAAGGCCTAATTCATACGATGACGATTTTTCACATGTAATGCTAGAAAAACAAGTGGAGATAGTACATCTTGATATTGTTTTGTAATTCCGTAGTATGAGATGGGGGGATGGACTTCCCTATTTGTGGGTCTTATAGTTCCACAGTATGTTATATCGGGAATTTGACTCCCTAACTATATGACCTATAATTTGCTGGTCTAAGGTGTGGGGAATGGAATTCACTAGTTATATAGAGGGAATCTATATAGAGATACCTAGCATTTCCTACTATGAGATGTGAGGAATGTAAATACCTAGTTATATATAGAGAATGCATGGGTGCATAGGTAGGAAATATTAGAAGATTCCATACATTCCATGACATCTTCTAAAAATGTAATATTCAGAAGCTCCTTGTGTAATGAATCATACAATCTCCAATGATCACTACAACAGAAATGAGGCATAGACGTGCACGTTAGATGCGCAAAGTCGGGCGCGTCTATCAGAGCATCTATAAATGCGTGTAAACGTGCGTGCAAATAGATGCGAATTTTGCGTCTATATATCCGCACGAATAGACGCGCCAGCAGACACACAATTATTTAACCACCTAAAATTAGCAATTTACATAATTGAAAAACCAAAGTTAATAATTATTTAACCACCTGAAATTGATTCTTGAGCATGCGCATGGTAAAAACCATAGAATTAAGAATACACATTGAATCATTAAATTAAAAAAATAGAGTTAATAATTACTTTTTCATTGCTCTCTAATGAATGGCAGTTCCTCCAGTTGACAAGCCTGATATAAGTAATTAGCGGCAAGTGACAGAAACCTTATAAATAGTAGCAAGCATTGCAATATGTATCTCGTAATTTCTCTATGTAATTGAAGATGATAAAAGATACTTCCTTTTTATTATGGAAAATTCAATGCTTGCTTTAAAATTGACTATTGATTCTTGAATATGCACGTGTGCGCATGATAAAAGGCATAGAATTAGGAATACACATATAATGAATCAATAAGAAAATTAAGTATGTTACAGTGAATGATCCATCTCATCTTCAATGAGATCAGCCCTTGCTAAACTATCTACTTCTAGGTCTATGTTACCAAGAGGTAACGAAACAAATAAGTCTATCCCACTATTAGATGTGTTGCTATATTGCTCAATAACTTCATCAATATCATCGACAATCACATTATTGTCTTCTTCTGCATTTCCTTGAACATCATCGCAAGGTTCATCTTGTACTATATCACGCATATCATCCATTATGGTGTCATCATACACATCATCATTATTTGTTGGATTGTCATTTGCTATCTCCATGTCGGTAATATTACCATATATTGGTTTTGAACGATTAGATATAGGGATGACATACCACCATCGGTTATTGTTTACCATTGGATGATACACAACCTGTATTTGAAAAACAAAAGCAAAAAACTTAAGTACTTATTATATTGTGTATATGTATCACATGTATACATATAAAAAAGATAGCCTTTGCATATATACCTGCTCGCATTGTTGAGGTAGTACTAATGTGTCATTCTTGTTTTGGTAAAATTTTGTGGAGTCAATGATTACAAAACCACTTGGATGACGTCTGATTGTGCAATGCTCATCATTTGTTACCACTTCTTAAAACCACTTCACATCCAGTACATATATAAAGAATCGTCTGAAGTAAAGCTTCAGAATATCTTGGATCAAGCCACAATAACCTTCCATGGTACCATTGGCAGCCTCGAAGTGAGCAAGGACACCACAATCTTGGGTATTTCTCTTTTCATCTATACGTTGAGTTCGAATATGTTTACCCTCACACCAAAGTGCATTGAATAATGTGCACTAGTAGTAAAAGATAAAAGATCAAACATGTCAATTATTTATATAAAATAAAACTTATAGAGACAAATTAATTGATAGTATGTCTCACCTTTGAAAAGCAACCTCGTGCGTATTCCCACTCTTCTTGAGATATATTAATTTCCTCCTAGTTTTTCATTCTCTCCATTTCCTCATGTAACCAATCTATGTCAATATGACGTGGGAGCGCATTTAGATGATCTCGAAATGAGACATTACGTCCATATCTAGTGCGAAATTCTTGTCTTTCGCTTTTTCTTCTTGCCCTTGTTTCATTATAGAGTGTCACCCATTTGCTCATAACATCACTATTGAGCACACAAAAACTATTTAACTTACGAAGTTCTTGTTTTGTTAGCACTTTACTCATTCCTTTTCCTTGAAGTACTATAGAGGTCATCCTCAAGTCTTCATCATCTTTCCATAGTCATGGTTGAGAGGGATCCCCTTCAGCAAGATATTCAGAGATATAAACAAGGGATGATTGCACTAACCAACCCTCAGCCATGCTTCCCTTAGGCCGTGCTTTTTGCCTCATAAAATATTTTAAGGTTTTCATGAAGCGCTCAAGAGAAAACATCCACCTTACATGATCTGTCCCACAAAGTGCGATCTCATCAATCAAATGTACGAGTAAATGTAATTGAGTAGTCAAAATGGATCGAGGAAAAATTTCCTCCACCAAACAAACCACCTCAATAGATAATACTCTAGCATCTTGCAATGTGATTGGATCAATTTCCTTCGAGCTCACGTATCTATCAAGATGTATTTGAGAATTGTTTATTTTTGTGTAGAAATTGAAAGATATATAATGAAAAAATACAATGTATACACACCTCACAAGCTCTCCCATCTTGTAAATGATATCACGTACATCTTTGGAGGCACAATGGGATATGCTAGTAGGAAGTACGAACTAAATGTAAACAATATTCATAGATGCAAATTGTCAGTAGAGGAAAAAGTCATCATACCCCAAAGTTTACACATAGTTACGCCACTAATTACAATATTCACGGTTAGAGATACCCTTACTTGAATCAGTTTGTGCCAATCGTGGGACTTCAAACCAGATAGTTGCTCCACACCTCTTTTCTTTTTCTTTATGAAGGCTCCCTTGAGACATCTCATACATCTTGTGGGTGCTCGAAAGCTATATATTTGTTCCTTCACCATTTTTTCCTCGTTCTTTGACAATATCCAAGGTGCATGGAATAGCTCAATCTTTCCTCTGGGTCCAATTCGTGGCTAGGCTCGTCTCATGCGACCAATGTTACGTATATCCTCCCTTACATTAACTGAATCGCGAGCCCCTATCAAGTGATCCCATAATGTAGATACAATATTTTTGAATATGTGCATGGGGTCCAACAGGTGATTGATCTTGAGTTCAGTCCAATACGGAAGACAAAAGAATATAGAGAACCTAACAAACAAAAAATATATTATGTAAACATTTCATCATGCTAAATACTTTAAAGTTAATCGAGAGAAATGCACTTCTTACCGACTCATGCCATGTGGAGGGTGGCTGTCGGCATTAATCCATCTCTCCTTCGAATCTCGAATGGTTAGAGATTGTGGAGTCATTCCATTAGTAGGGAGAACATGTTTGGGATGGTCAATAGGAAGAAATCGATGATGATTGTCGTAGATAATCTTCTTTAAACCTACCGGCCTAGAGGAAACTAGAGAGGGACTGCAAATAGGACATGCATGATATCTTGATGTGGTTAAACCTGAAAAAACAAGTGAATTAATGAAATGCAATTGATTCAAGTCTTGAGTTTCAAATATAGAGTTATATACATATACCTGAACACTCTCCGTATCCTGGAAAGTCGTGCATGGTCCACAACAACATGGCCTTCAATGTGAAATCTCTAGAGGACGCAGATGCACTTGTATCTTGCACCTCAATACCTTCCCATAACATTTCTAACTCTTCAATCAAAGGCTCTAAGTAAATGTCCATGTTTTTTACCTTGTGCTTTCTAGGAATCAGAAGGGACAACATCACATGTCCCTTTTTAATTGCCATGGATGGAGGAATATTATAGTTCACCAATACCACTGGCCATACACTGTATGATGTGCTTTTGATGCCAAATGGATTGATTCCATCCATACCTAAACCAAATCTCAAATTTCTTGGCTCTTCTTTGAAAATGGTCCACAAATTATCTATATGTTGCCATGCGGGTGTGTATGTAGGGATCCTCCATTTTCCATCACTTGAACGATGACTAGCATGCCATGACATGAGCTTTTCAATAGACTTACACTTGAACATAAGTTTTATACATGGAACAATCGAAAAATGTCGCAAAACCTTACGAGGCACATCCATTGACTTCATCTCCACTTTGTATCTTGATTCGCCACAAACAGGACACTCTCATGCGAACTCATGAATCCCATGAAATAAGGCACAATCATTGACACATGCATGGATCTTGACATAATCGAGGCCTCCCATAGATGTCAAGTAATGTCTTTCTTTCTCTCTCTTAGCTGGCAATTTGTTTCCTTTTGGAAGCATTTGTGATAATAACCTACATATATTTTAAAAGTGAGTTAAAAAACCACCAACATATATTTCTGTCTGATTTCAAAATAAAGAGGTTAACAATTAATATTATCATTCATATATAAGCCAAACTGATTTGATACCTACTTCAATAACGCATCCAAACTGACATTACTCCATCCATAAATTGTTTGCAAGTTAAGTATCTCGAGGGACACATGAAGAACGGAGTACGTACAACCTTCATACAACGGAGTAGATGATGCTACATATAGTGGATCATCTGGCTTCGTAGAGTGACATTCTCCCTGAACCGGTTGCCAAAATAGATGGTTCACCATGTTGTCCAAAATCTCATCCTCTACAACTTGATGGGGCATTTCATGAGGGCTACTATCATGGTCGTCAGTATTTACTCTTCTTGAAGACTCTACCTCCTCGCATCGACGTTTTGCAGCCTCTCGACGCCCGGGAGGGAGCATGTGAGGATGTGGCACAGCATCCTGCTCAACCACAAAAGGGAGTTTCATGTACGTTGATATATAATTCCCGTAACATAGACTAGCAATCTTAGTGGTAGAAGAAAACAATGAATACCGGTGATTTTTCTTGGTTCCATTCTCCATACAAACTGAGGTGTGATATTGCAATTCGACGTGCTCGAAAAATATACCCTCGACAACAATCACACATGCATCTAATCTTTCATCGTAGCCATGCATCTCGATTATGAAGACACAATGTTTCATCCTCACTTGAGGATGTGCTCATTGACTCACCAGCTTGCATCGCACTAGGTGATGACGACATCGACATGATTAAACCTAATTCATGACAACATCAAAATATTTGTCCATCATATGTTTACATAAGATCTTAATTTTAAATACACAAAAATCATCATCTTAAAACTTATCTTAACTTATCAAAACTTAAGAAGAATTCACTATCAAAACTTATCTTAAAAACAAAAAATCATGATAAATCCCAAATGCGCGTCTACATGCGCGTCTAACTACGCGTCTAAATTCTTGTCTATACTCACGTCTATCTAAACAACAGACACACATATACACGCGAAAATAGACACACACATCAAAATTCAAACCATATTTAAATCATTTCTTTTCAAATTGCGCCTTTCCTTTCCTGCGTTTTTTGCGGTTCTGAAGCTTGAATTTAGCCGACATGCAGTCTCTTCATGCCTCACCTAGTCTCTTCATGCCTCACCTCCTCATGACTCACCTCTTCTTTCATTTCAAACATACAAGAAGGAAAAAAGGAAAGCCAAGGAGAGGAAGAAAGAGAGAACAAGAAAGAGGAGAACAAGAAGAAGTAGCAAGCAAGCAAACAAGCATCACGGGAGGGTAACTTACCAAGGAGAGGAAGAAGGAGAAGGAGAAGCGCCACCACCTGCCACACCAAACACCCAAGGTGACTCTCTCTCTCTCTCTCTCTCTCTCTCTCTTTGTTTCTCTCTTCTTCTCTCTGCTCTGTCTGTGTATTGCTCATTTGTGATTCCATTATAATATATTGCATTATGTAAATCGTCAATGGCTGTCGTCGGTCTAAAATCGGCCGACCCAGCGCATCTGCTAGCACGTATACATCTTAGTGTAGACGCGGACATAGACGCACAAAAATTGTCTCCTCTCAGTGCGTATGAGAGAGCGTCTTACAGCGCATGTGCTAGTGCGTGTGCTCTGCAATGCACACGCGATGATACACGCGCTGCACAAAAGTTTGACCTACAGTGTACACGCGATTTTAGATGCACATTGACCTATGATACGCGTCTGGAAGCGTGTCTGTGCTGCAGGTTAGATGCATAAATAGACACGCTGGACAGAAGATGAATAGCAATGTTATGTCAAAGGCTTAAAAGCTGCAATGTTATGTCAAAGGCTTAAAAACTGCAATGTTATACTTTTATACACATTAAAAACTGCAAGGTCCTATTGTGTGATATCACCTAGAGCAGAATCTTGTTGCGTAGTATTGATTAACTCCTAAATAGAAGTCTAGTTAGATCTAAAAGTGACAAATTAGGAAATGGTATACTTTTATACACATTTATACAAACATTACATTCTTTACATAAAGTGAGATTGAAACTTGTGTGTTCTATATGTGGATCTCCTGAATTAGAGCCCTCACCTAGGCATATAGGCGTGAATGTGCCCTCTAGTCTATGGATAGTCACCTCCACCCCTCATCCATGAGTTGCTTGTACTGCGCAATATCCTCCTATGTTTTTTGTATGTAAATAAATTTATCTTTTTCGTGTGTTTTTTTTGCAGATCTCATATCCTGGTTCATCTAGCAATGACCTAGATGTGGATCGTATGAATGATACATTGGCCTTCTTTGGTAGGGGATCAATGCATTTTTTGGAGGTTTTCCTAGTAGGGAAGACTTCATGGAAGAGATGACCAGACACCTTGGCTGCTCTCCCATAGCGGACGAGGTATTCAGTGTCATGTCTGGGACGCTTCTAGCGCCTTTGTCTAGCACTACTTCCCAGACTCCACATGCAGGCACTACAAGATATAGACCTTATAGCGACGTTTAAAGCGACGAAAATACAAACAACAAAATTTGCCCCCGTCGTCGCAAAAAGCGTCGTTATTGACGACGCCATGGAATCGTTGCTATTTGCGTCGCTATATGCGTCGCATTTGCGACGTATATAGCGACGCAAATAGCGACGCATATAGCAACGGTTACAGAGAATTTGCGACGCTGATAGCGACGACAATAGCGACGCCTGCAGTAAATTTGCGACGCAAATAGCGACGGTAACAGAGGAAAAAAAAATTTTGTGGCAGGGCAGCAAGCTGCCCTGCCACATATAGCACTGTGTGCTGTATGAGAGCCATATAAAATAGTTTCTGCACTGCTGCATACAAAGCGTTTGCAAACAAAAAGAATCTATACTGAAATCATAAAACTGATAGATGAAATAAATACATGATATCACATAAAATGCGATTGGTACAATCATAAAACAATATCACTAATACATAGAAAATGTCTACATAGATCGGGCGACTAAAAACTAAAGGTATGTGAGCGCTAAGGATCCGAGGGCGAGCTATAAATCGTCGTCCCCCGAAAGCTCGTCCCTCTGCAAAGGAGCATCAAACGGATTCTGCAGAAAAAGAAACAACATATCAATCCACCATACAATAATGCATTCAAATATCTCATGGTAACTACGGACATGAAAGATGAGAGACTTACTGGGCCGCCGCGTCTGTACAATCGGTCGATCAATGATCTGAGACCGTGCCTCTCTGCATATTGAGTCTCAAGGCCTTGCGGATCACGATTTGTAATGGAGTGCTGCAAAGAAAACAAAATGCTAACTGTTAGAAATATGATTGTCAGTACAAATAATATCTCAAAAAAACAAATAAGCAAAACAAAAGAGAAACTTACAAAGTCCTCCAAATATGTCCTGTGGCCGCCACTCCCAAGATGATGTACCGATCCGGCCTCGATTCGTGCCCTCGCCGCCTCCCGCTGCTGACTCCAACGTCCTGGCGAATTTGTAGCCTCCTCCCTCAGTCGGCGCCAGTCCTCTGCATCTAACCACTCGGGCTTTGGAGCCCCACTCTTGATTGCCTTGCGTGCGTCGGATCGTCTATGTGACATGTATGCACGCATGCAATCCATCATCCAGCCCGTAGAGAATCTATCCACTGCGGCTGGCACCGGGAACTCCTCATGCAAGGATGCTACTATGTACTCCTTGCTCCCCTCTGGTATGTTCCTCCAATGATCCAGGACGTTGTGCCGAAAAACTTGTTGGGACAACTCCCTCATGCGAGCTATCACCCTCCTCCCCTCATCATTCATGATGATAGCTCCTGACCTGCCATCCACTAGGTATCCATAATCCCTAGGAGTGTGCCTCGTATGGGCCCTCTCCCATCTCCGTCCACGCTCCTGGGCATATCCAGGAGACCCCTGAACATCCGGTGTACCGACGGGGGTACCCTCTCCCGGAGTGCCACTGAAAGGGGTGCCACCAGAGGGGGTGCCACCAAAAGGAGTGCCACCAGAGGGGGTGCCACCAAAAGGAGTGCCACCAAAAGGCGTGACATCTGCCGACGGCTGCGCAAAAGCCGGAGTAACTGGAGTGGACGTCCCCACAGGTGTGACAAATCCTGGAGGTGACCGAGCTCTAGCTGAACGACGAGACGAAGACACCGCGTCCGTGTCTCCACAGCAGCACCCCCCTGATCCGTGTCTTCATCTATGCCTGGAACATCGCTTTGATCGTATACTCTCGCACCTCTAGGAGTTGAAGGTATAACATACCACCATCGAGGTTGTCGGGGATTTGGATAGAAGATTACCTGTTCACAAACACTTACAAACCGTCTTCAAACCATTGTGACATAAAGCATGTCGTATTACAATTAGCAAGCAAATGACTAGAAGATTACCTGTTCACAATGTGCCGGCAACACAAAGGTATTGCGCAAATCCATCCATTTTTTTTCGGAATCTATTTCGAGAAATCCAGATGGACCTCGTCGAACCGTTGCGCCAGCTCCTCCAAGTCAGCCTGTCATCGTCCTTGAGCGTCCATAGCATTTCATTGTCTGGTTCCACCGTTGGTAGCCATTGTGAGATATGCACTAATGTCTCTGACACCAACCAACCCTCCGCCATGCTACCTTCCGGACAAGCTCGTTGTCGCACAAAGCCTTTCAGGGTTTTCATGAAGCGCTCCAGGAAGAACATCCATCGCGTATGGACAGGTCCGGCAATCTCCACTTCGTCCACAAGATGCACAAGAAGGTGAACTTGTATCGTGAGCATGCTAGTGGGCAGGTATTTCTCAAAGAGACAGACCGTCTCAACTGCTCCCCACCTTGCGGATTCAATAGAGGACGTCTTAATCTCTTTCTGTGAGATCCATTGCACCAAAGTCGACAGCTTGTAAATGGCCCCGCGAATTTCTGGAGTTAGGCATCCCGCGATCGCGATCGGTAGGACAAACTGCCACAAATGAGAAAGCATTAAGAATAATGGTCACTTTTCAAATTTCAAAATGTCCACGCTAATTAAAATCCATTCTGTTCACAAACCTGACATATCTTATGCCAATCATGGGATTTTAGCCCAGACATTTGGTCATCTTTAGAAAATGCGGACCTGAGAGAACGCATCATACCCGTCGGAGTGCGGATAGACTTGATTACTTGCTTCACAATGCACTCTTCTTTGGTAGACAAAACCCAGGGAGCGCGAGGAAGCTGCACTCCCCCTTCAGCACTCGACTGCGGCCAAAGCGCCTCCATCTTACCTACCTCCTTTAAATCCATTCGTGACCCTATAGTGTCTCTCTTTCCTGTGATGTGGTCCCATAGCAAGGTGCCCACATTTTTGAAAATATGCATGGGATCCAACAAGTGGTTGACCTGTAAGTGGGTCCAATATGGCAACTCGTAGAAAACTGAGAACCGTCGCATTCCATTTGGATGTGATTCCGGGTTTACCATTTTCAGCTCGTACCAGCTTGCAGCGTTCATACGTGCTGGAGGTCGTCCAAGAAAACCTTCCCTGAGTTCATGATCCTCCGGCAAGAAAGTGGCGTGTCCTTGATATACCATCTTCTTCATGGTTCGTGACCTTCGGGAGTCTAACTGTGGCCCACATAATGGACATGCATGATAACCTGAGGTAACGAGACCTGCAAGGCGATCCACGACCTAGTGAATACTTGATTGAATGAAATAAAATATAGATATTACCGGCGTGAACAAAGGTCTGCTCACCTGAGCACTCTCCCAATCCCGGAAAGTCATGCATCGTCCACATGAGAATGGCTCGAATGTTGGCTGACCGCCGACCATCGCGCCTGCTCATATCTTGCACCGTGACCCCCTCCTCCCACAAAATCTTAAGCTCATCGACTAATGGACGAAGATACATGTCCATATTTTTTACTTTGTAGCGGCCCGAGACAAGCAAGCTAAGGATGAGATGTCCTTTCTTCGTAGAAAGCCATAGAGGAATGTTGTAGTTGACAAGCACTATAGGCCACACACTGTAAGAAGTCGAGCGCAGACTGAATGGGTTCACACCATCCATGGCGAGACCGAGCCGAAGATTCCTTGGCTCTCGCGCAAAGCCTGGGAAGGTAGAGTCAATGTGGCTCCATGCGCGCGAATCTGCTGATATTTGTTGCACTCCATCCGTAGACCTATTCTGCACATGCCACGTTGTCAAGCTTGCCATGGCAGACGTGCGAAACATGTGGTTTATGCGGGGGATGAGCGGAAAGTGTCTGAGGACTTTTTGAGGGATGGTCTGCCCTTGCAAGTCCTGTCGATACCTGTGAGCACCACACTTTGGACATGTCTCCATAGTCTCATATTCATCTCGAAACAATATGCAGTCGTTGATACATGCATGGATGTTATTGTAGTCCATGCCAAGCTTCCATAAAACATGTCGTGCATCATCACGAGACTCAGGCATGGTGTTTGCAGGTGGCAATATATGATATTTCAATAACCTGAAAACATCATAAAACACCTTGAAAAATCCATCCATATTTACAATAATACTGTTTTTAAAAAAAACAATGAAGTCTGTATGCAAGGTACCTGAATAACTCAGTCACACTCATATCGCTCCAACCGTATTTCGCTTGCACACTTAAGAGTGCAAGCAATGTCTTCAACCGAGATACTCGGCACCCATCATATAATGGTATGGATGCTTCCTCTCTAAGCGGGTCAGATGTCTCAACATCCATGGGAATCAATGCATCGATCATTGCCTCCATCTCAGGCTCCAAGATTGTAGGCAAGTCGGGAAGGTTGTCTGTCTCCTCTGGCATTGACGATAGAGATGGGCCTTGCGAGTGGTCTATTGGCTCCTGCCATCCATCCATCTCACGTCCACGAACTCTTCTAATTGGCCGCAAAGGGTGCACTCCCCCTTGGGTCGAGACATCACCCCCCTGGACACAAAATTTGCCAACAAGACCCAATCTTATTGTGTATGGTTTTCAATTAGCTTGAGAGTACAATGCATGAAAAATGCTAACTTGAAAATACCGTTTGCTGAAAATCTGCAATCGCCTGATCAATAATCTCAGGTTGAAACTCGCCAAATCGTCGTACGTGTTCTATAGACAATCGGCGTTTTCGTCTAATTGCCAACTTGCATTGAGAGCAAGGACATGGGACATGCTGATTAAGATACGACTCGCGGTCTTGAACAATAGGACCTTCTTCGTTTGCCATCTTATCTACATTACAGCAAACGAGGCTTAAATGGATAGCTTTTTGGAGATGTACGTCAACTTGCAAGTTGACCATAAACCTTGCATTGTATATAGTAGTCGAGAGATTTTCCGATGTTATATCTCGGCCTTGTATCATGCTCAACGATTTGTTTGTCCCGGTAGATAATTTTTTGTTATATCTCGGCTTTGAGTATAAGTAATCCATTTTAAAATTAATGCGCGCCATCTATGAAATTTTACAACTATAGTAATAAAATTTATTTCAATCAATTCTACTCATAGTCATAAGACCTGAGAGAAATTATCCTATACTCAATTTAAGGGATCTCCACTTCTATAACAATAATTTTGGGTTAATTTTGATGAAGTACGTGGCCGTATGCAAAGCACATTGCATACCATTATCGATACGTATATTATCTTAAATTTCATTCCCTTCCCTCTCCCTCTCCCTCTCCCTCTCTTTCTCTCACCCTCTCCCTCACCCTCTCGTTCTCTTTCTCTCCCTCTCTCATTTCCTCCCTCCTCCTCCCTCTCCCTCTCCCTCCCTCTTTCTCCCTCTTTCTCCCTCTCCCTCTCCCTCGCTCCCTCTCCCTCCCCCTCCCTCTTTCTCTCCCTCTCTCATTTCCTTCCCCTCCCCCTCCCTCTCCCTCTCCCTCTCCCTCTCTTTTTCTCCCTCTCCCTCTCTATCTCTCTTTCTCTCTCATTTCCTAAACAAGCAAAAAATAAAGTGATTTAAACATCCTCCAAGCAAAAGGGAGAGGGAGAGATACAATGCACTCTCCCTCTCTTTCTCTTTCTATCCCTCTCTCATTTCCTTCCCCTTCCTATCCCTCTCACTCTCTTTCTCTCTCATTTCCTCTCCTAAACAAGCAAAAAATAAAGTGATTCAAACATTAAACAAGCAAAAGGGAGAGGGAGGGAGAGAGAGAATGCACTCTCCCTCCTTCTCCCTCTCTTTTTCTTTCTCTCCCTCTCCTATTTCCTCCCCCTCCCTCTCCCTCTCCCTCTATTTCTCTTTCTCTTTCTTTCCCTTTCCCTCTCCCTCTCCCTCTCTTTCTCTCTTACTCTCTCGTTTCCTCTCCTAAACAAGCAAAGAAGAAAGTAATTTAAACATTAAACAAGCAAAAGGGAGAGAGAGAGAGAGAGAATGCACTCTCACTCTCTTTCTCTCCCTCTCTCTCCCTCTCCCTCTCATTCTCTTTCTTTTCCTCTCCTAAATAAACAAAAGATAACGATTTAAACCTTCAACAAGTAAAAGAAAGAGAGAGGGAGACTCACCAATGAGATATGGCGAGCGTGGGCGGCTTCTCTTTGCAACGAGGGCTCCTCCTCTTCTTCGCGAACAACGACGGTGGCGGTGGCGGCGGCGGCGGCGGCGGCGGCGGCAACAAGTCTCTTCCTCCTCTTCTTTCACAAAGCCTTGGCTCTCTCCCTCGCTCTCGCTCTCAAAAGGCGAAGAAAACAAAATGAAAACGGCGCTCTGGTTTCGGCCGCGCTTTTTTCCCCTGCGGCGTCGCTATATGCGTCGCTATTTGCATCGCAAATGCAACGCAAATAGCGACGCATATAGCGACGCAAATAGCGACGCCAATAGCGACGTCGATAAACGCCGTCGCTAATCGGGGTCGCTATTGCCCCAGTCCCTTGTAGTGAGGTACTCCACATACAGGTACTCCACATACAAGTACTCCATATGCAGGTACTCCATATGCAAGTACTCCATTTGCAGGTACTCCACGTGCTCCACGTGCATTGGCTGAAGCACAAGCATTTGCAGAAGCACGTGTATCTGCAGAAGCTCGTGTGTCCAGCGAGGCAGAGGGCAGTTGATAGAGAGGAAGGAGGGAGAGTCGAGGGGGAGGACGAGGGTTATGTGGGGGTTGCCTAGGAGGTGGCGAGCAATCACCCTCGCCAGTAGATCATGTAGAGGAGGTTGTACGCCATTACTATAGAGTTACAGATGCCGGTGGCATCTTTCATGATGATGAGGGAAGGGATGTAATGGCGTACATGAGGAGCGTCGTGCATGCGGCATATAAAGATTGTTTCATTGCCTTCAAAAATCAGAAAAGCGGCTTGTGGCAGGAGGTGTTGAGGGAAGTCCATAGGAGGTACCCAAATCCTGAGGGTCAGCGATTCTCGGATGATTGGGGACGTACAAAAGTGAGGGATATGCTTCACAACAAAAAATCCCACCTCATGACACAAGCTAGGGAATCAATGCGGAGGCTGGAGAGGGGCGTGGAGCCTATAGCCAACCACCTATGTGCCACCGCATAGAGTGGAAGAAAGCCAAGAAGAAAGCAGCTGAGAAAGTGAAGAGTCGCCAGCATGCAGAGACGCGACAGATCCAAATGGAAACAATGGGATCGTCGCATTACGGATCGGGTGATAGAGAGTCGTGGGAGGCAGAGTTTGTAAGTATATTTTGATTTCTAGTTTTTTTAAATGTATATTTCTTTAAATTGTTTATATATTTTAGTATAATATATTGTGACGTCTAATTGTTTGTATATCTCTAAATGTTTTGCAGACTATCATCGTTGGTAGGACACCTACCCCTAGAGAGGTAGGTTACCATCGAGGCCATAACCGCGCAGCGACATGGCTTCACTTTTATGAAGAGGGTCTCATCATTGAGGACCAACACAACCGGGCCATGAGGATTCGACAGGCAGAGGAGGTATGTTTTTCTTACTTTCCTATTAAAAGTATAACTAATTAGAACTTTTTCTCCACCTTGTCTATGTAAGCAACCCTGATCTTTTGTGTGTGTAGGCGAACCCGGATGTGGAGCACAACAAGGAGGGGGATAGCGACGCTAGTACCCATGGTGGTACTAGCGAGGATGTTTTCTCTTCAGATTCGTAGAGGAGCATCATACCTCCTCATGAGGCCTTCTTTTCTTGTATATGTATGATATCTCTTTGAGCCTACTGCTTGCGGCCACGCTTTAGGTCGCAAGCACTCAAAACTTCCCTTGTAAATGCTTTGATATATAATGAATACATGGACTTTCACTTTCAATTCTCGTGCCCATAAGATACATTGTTTTTTTCCAAAAAACAAAATCTGATGTATGGGAGAGGGAAAAAAAAACCAGAGAGCAACCACATGCTCTCTGGTTTTTTTTTCCAGTTCTGTTTTGCGCGTCTATCAGCGTATCTAAATTGCAGGTAATTCGCGTTTATTCGCGTGTCTATAATGCAGACTACACGCGCTCATACACGTGCTGAATAATTCAAATTTTAAAAAAAAAAATATATCTTTTAAAAAAAAGACATTTTTTGTTTTCCGTTCGCGTATATCAGTGCTTGTAAAAGCACGTCTAAAAGCGTGTCTATATGCGC
This sequence comes from Lygodium microphyllum, assembly GCF_053477565.2. Lineage (NCBI taxonomy): Eukaryota > Viridiplantae > Streptophyta > Polypodiopsida > Schizaeales > Lygodiaceae > Lygodium > Lygodium microphyllum. The sequence goes on from NC_141158.1 coordinate 76,861,441, forward strand.
GGGTATATGTGCGTCTATTGCGCGTCTATTTGTGCGTATAAATTCGTCTATACATGCGATTATAGACGCAGAATGATAGACACGCAAATAGACGGGCGGGTAGACGCGTCCATAAGTTTTTCTCTGTATTCAAAAATCGCGTCTAAATGTATATGTATGAGGCTTTTTTGTTATAGTAGATTGTATGATTACTACTAAAGGATATTCTACGACAATCGAACATACAACTTACATCAATCGCACTATGCATAAAATGTATATTGGGAGAGTGCTCTCTCTCTCTCTCTCTGTGTCTGTCTGTGCCTCTCGTGCACATTTCGGAGGCTTGCCACCAAACTATATATGACTAAATATAAAATCTGCACAGGGTCGTACGAGTGGTTAACGTAATAGGATGTTACAATCGAGCTAGGCGCAATTGGTTGCGCATATTCTGTAGCCGCCGCCAGATGAGGATGTCGAGGGGCAGAAGTAGAAGCGCTTCAGTCAAGGGGCAATCCGCTGCAGTCGTACACATTAGACTGGAGAAGAGCATGTTTAATGTAATTGCTAGCTGCATAAAATTTCGGCGCAGCGCCAGCCGCCAGAATCGTCGTCGTCAGCATCATGATTATCACCACCATAAGCACGATAGAGAGACGGGCCGCTGCTACCTTCATCGCGATTAGCTGGGAGGACATCAATGATGACAAATTTGAACCAATGATGTCAGCTACCAGCAAGCACTAATGGACAACTCAGATGTGCATGGCTACAAGCAGATGATTATGGACGCAGTATGGCCACATACAATGTCTGTCCCCGCTTGCCCTAATTCACACGCACACACACACAGAGCAGATGTCATGGATGTATAAAACACGCAGTACATGTTTTCCAGACGCGTATTGATGCGGGCACGTGACGCAGTGCAGTAGCTCTGTTTAATATTATCGTCAATACTATACTATACCTACCCTCCCTTCTCCGGCGTCTGTGGCATCATTCCGACGGCAAATCCCAAATGTTTTCCTCATGTTCTACATCTAAAAACATCTTGAATATTGTTATAAAGTATTTCAAAATCGAATCACTTAATCAGATTAACGCTTAATGTATATGATACACTTCTAGCATATTTTATAGATATCATGTTTGTGTCAATCAAATATACTTTTGTTTATACTTCGAATCACGTGATGGCATGACTCTTTTCAATTAGTGTCACGTCTATTACTAGGAAATAGGGCTATAGACATAATAATAGACATGTATTTTGTATTTAAAAAAATAGTAACACTATTCACGTGCACATGCATACCTTGAATGATGCACATTTATATAGTCAAAATTGTAGCCCAAAATTGTAAAATTGTAGAAATTGTAGAGAGCTATTGGTTGCAAAATTGTAGCCCAAAATGGAATTATGATGATATAGTCAGTAGTTCCCCAATTTACTTAATATGTGTATGCACATGTATCAAGTATTATTTATTTAAAAAAACTATAACAAATCTAATCAATATCCAAGATGACATAATGCATGCCATGCCATGTTTAAGAATATATGAAGCAATACTAGAAAACACTCGATCCAAATGGATAATTCCAATATAATATGAAAATGAGACTCACCAATTAAGATTTTTTAATATTCATTTATAAATAGTCATGGTTGTGTATTTGTATATTTGTAAATACAATTTTGGCTGGATTTATTAAAGAAAATAGCTAAAGCCTAATGCCTATAAAATGTGCAAAAATGTGAAAGTGAAACTATGCTTCGTTGTGCCCTTTGAGATGCTCTGGAGATCCATTGTCATTGGACCTTCAATCTAGGCTTCTCATGGGATCTAGGATCCTTCTCTTCCTCTTCATCACCTTGTGCCTATTCATATGAGAGATTGATAAATATTTAATATTTATAAGAAAAATATTTCAATATTCACAATAATAAACAAGCTAATAATGAATTCTATTCTCGCAATGTGATGATACCCATGCTTCGCAATTGCTCTCTACTTTAAAAAGTATGCTTGATATGTACCCGCCTAGGAAAACCAAAGTATAGAGTTGGAAAGTCATGTAGCCATATGTCCTAAGTGTCATGACTCGAATTCTATGAGATTCACAAGCTTGGATGGCTAGGCTAGTATTCAATCTACCTCACAGGGGAACTATCCAATTTATGAGGATCAACCTAGATTTTTATTGACTCACGTTTGGTCTCCTAAGCAATATTCTAGTTACTAGTTAATAAATCCACTTTTGTAGAATAATCAAAGCTCAAACCAAGCTAGCACAATTATACTTGATTCAATGAGATGTTGAGGATGCATTGTAGAATGTACTAGTTCATTCATGAAATATTGACCATAATCCAATATCAATCATTAATAGAAATAAATAAAGTTCTCATTTTTCAGGGAATTTGACTAATTGAATATAGAAACTATTTGTGTGTATCAATTTATTTAATTAACTCATAATTGATCATATAATTATCTAACTATAAGGAAATTATTCATCCTTGATAAAGTGTATTTATTAAAATAAAACTTACCAACATTATTAACTAATCCATGATTAAGACTATCACAATTTAGTTAATTAAATAGCATATCTAGAAGACTCATACATGAGTTGCAAGGTGGGTAATGAGGCTTCATTCATGGTTGTAACAATCGGTTTCATCGTAATTGGAGCCTCTTCTCATAACATTCATGTGTTACTTATGGATCATTTTGGAATGTGAATTGCTAATTAGTTGTAAATATGAGCAACATTTTGAGCCTAATTATTTCCTCTAGATTTAGATTAGTTGGATGCTCAAACTACCTGCACAAGGTGGTAGTTTCAGGCTTGTGAGATTATATTTAATTCTTTGTATAAGCAACGGTCTGAATTTAAAAATGTCAGTACCTATATGTCTATGGTGCATTCATCTTCTTTCTAGTCTTCTTCTTCTTCTTTTTCTTATTCTTCTTCTTTGATGGAGGAGGGAGCTACATTCTGAGTGGAGCATCAATAGTAAGCTGGTAGGATTGTTGGAAGATTTCCATGGCTCCAACTTCATCCTTTCTATAACAAGCAATAGAATACTCACTAGACACATATAGACCATAGACGATTGTCAAAGGCATTAGTTGTAAGCAAGCATTGTGTAAGAGGTTTGGTTGAGTAACAAAAGACATATAATTCTCCATGTTAAATCTTAGCTCACAATGGTTTTGATGGTTTTATCTTAACCGAAAACTCTAGGCATTCACTATTGCATTTTAGAGGCAATTGTAGTGGTATAGGATGAGAGGAATAATCAAGACAATTTTCTAGTCGGTGGTCCTTGAAGTTTTTGTGGTACCTCTTAGACTTGGACGATTTTGGGCTATTCTTTTGTAGCTTAAGCGATCAATTGTTCATCTTCCAAAGTTTCATCAAATGAGGCATGGTAGTGTGGCTACTCTTGGTGGTTCTTATAGTGGTGCTTTTTTTGCAAGAGTAGTAGGGGAGTAGGTTGCTGTTTTGATCATCTTCAATTGCATAGCCTATTTGAATCTAGCTATCTCAATCACGTATACTTACATGTCCTATATTCTAGTGAAGGAATTTGAGAACTACTGTGTTTGATGGCTATTTATACAGTTTAGATTTTAATCATTAGGGTATTTAGATCATAGCATTACACTCTATTCCCATATCACTTTCATAGGTCATAATTCTAAGGTCATAAGCCAACTTCACAGATGATCCTTGTTTGTGTCTTCTAGGTCTTGTTGCTTTGTCTTCTAGGTCTTCTTCAAGCCTTCAATGCTAGCATTGAGTGATTTTTTGAGCCCTTCCATGTTGAATTAGAATATATTATTGAGTTCATTGTTTATGGGATGCATTTATTATCTTATAGTTTTGCTATGATTGGTGATGTTCCTCTTTTATCATTTTCTTTTTCTTCTAGTTAACACTATGTTTGCTTCAACCCTATAACGGCTAAGTATTTTCCATTAAGATCCTTTTGCAATATTATTTCACAGAGATCCAAATTATCCTCATGGACTATTTCGAATAAAATGATCTTGCTATGAGAACTAGATCATCTTGAGATATCTAGTTGGTCTACTTTCTTTATGAAATTCTATGTTTCTATTTAGTAAGGGCAATGGTTTGTTCCTAAGGGTGCAACTTTTGGGGAAGGAGAACTTTTGACCCTAGTACCTTAGTATCTGTATGGATACAACGACAAAGAGAATCTCCATTCTAAGCTAGAATGTAGATGGTTTATGCGTATCACATAGAAAGAAACCTTGTGGGAGATTAATCAAATATTGTAAACTTCATGTTATACATTTGTAAGAAACCAAACCTGATGAGAATGATGTCATGAATATTCAATTGATAGGGTGCTCTTTCTATAATAATCTTGAATGCAAAGGTAGAGATCATACTAATGGAAATTAATAAGGACTTATCATTGCTTGAAACTTATAATGATAATAAAAGAAACATTCTGGCTATGAAAGAGAAGTATACTAATGAGGAGTTTGATGTACTCTCTATCTATCCTACTAACTACTCTTGTCATAAAGCTATATGTTGGAAATGGATGGTGGGATCAATACAGAAAAAACTAAGGATAGCCATGACAGGTCTAATGGAAGTGGCTTGCTTGAATTAGAGAAGTTATCATGGAAAACTCTTAAATTGAGGGTTGGTTTGCTAGATAATGTCATATTATGTAGGAATTGCACTTTGACTATCACATGTCATAATAATAATCAAAATCACACATGGTGGGGGGTAGACTTGATAGAATCTATGCTTGTAGTAGAGGCAACTAGTTGTCCTCTAAACTCTCATTGGGTGTATTGGGTGATGTAGGAGATTCAAATCACCTCCCACTTTTAATTATGTTTGGACAAATATACTTAATTAGGTCCCCTCCTCCCTTCAAGCTAAATATCTATTTTATCTTTGAGAAGAAATACATGGAGTAATACTTCTTCATTTATGGTAGACCATATCACTAATTGTTCAACTTAAAGGTTAGGGTGTAATGTGTGGAGAACTACTTAGGGATAAACAATATAATAATTATCTCATTATTGCCATTAGTAATCATGATGAGATAATGGTAAGGGATCATATGAAACTCAATTCTTTTGTTCATGACTACCCATATGCTATGTTGTTGTGATAGTCGTAGTAGTGGTAGTGGTAGTAATAGCGGTAGCGGTAGTGGTAGTGGTAGTTATTGTTTAATTTCTTATTTTCTTGTTGTTTGTTGCTATGGTTGTCGTAGTAGTAGTAGTAGTAGTGGTAGTGGTAGCGGTAGACGTAATGGTAATTGTTGTTTGATTTCTTATTTTCTTGTTTGTTGTTATTGTGGTAGTCGTAGTAGTAGTAGTGGCAGTGGTAGTGATAGTAGTAGTTGTTGTTTAATTTCTTCTCTTCTAGTTTGTTGTTGTTGTGATACTCATGGTCGTGGTCGTAGTCGTTATAGTCATGATTGTAGTAGTAGTACTAATAGTAGTAATAGTAGTTTTCTTGTTTGTTGTAGTAGTAGTAGTAGTAGTTTTTTTTCTTTTCTTATTTATTGTTGTTTAGTTTTCTTGTTTGTAGTAGTAGTAGTAGTTTTTTCTTCTTTTATTTTTTGTTGTTATTGTAGTAGTAGTAGTAGTTGTTGTTATTATTATTGTTTTTTTTTCTTTTCTTGTTTATTATAGTGGTAGTGGTTTGTTGTTATGGTAGTCGTAGTCACCGTAGTCATGGTAGTAGTAGTAGTAGTGGTGGTGGTGGTGGTGGTGGTGGTGGTAAGAGTTGTTGTTGTTGTTGTTGTTGTAGTAGTAGTAGAGTGAGAGATATGTTAAAGGAAATGAGAGAGGGGGAGGCAAAGAAAAAGGAAGAAGGAATAAGAGAGAGGGAATAAACATACAACATAATAAAGAAAGAGAAAAAGAGAGAGATATGGAAGGAGAGGAGATAATGAATGGATAAAAAACAAAGAGAGAGTGGTGACAAGGTCTGGTGAGATTTGATGCAATACCACGAGATGGAAAACACTTCGACATACATTAATTTGTGGGTGGCTAGGTGGAGACTTTACATACGTTAATTTTTTCTAAGTTACAAGAGAAGAAATCCCTTCTCAAACAATTTAAGAAAGAAAAAAAGAATGATAACAAAAACAAATTGTTTGTCGTAACGTAGAAAAAATGGAAAATGATGAAGGTCGTGATGTTCAAGATCGCGAAGTGTATCTTAATCAGCATGTCCCATGTCCTTACTCTCAATGTAAGCTAGCAATTAGACAAAAATGTCGATTATCTATAGAACAAGTACGACGATTCGGTGAGTTTAAATCTAAGATCATTGATCAGGCGATCTTGGATTTTGAGCAAATGCTATGAAAAGTTAATATCAATCATGCATTGTATTCGCAAGCTAATTGAATACCATATACAAAAACATTGGGTGTGGCTGGCAAATTTTCTATCCAGGGAGGTCACGTCTCATCCCAAGGATTTCTATGAAGAAAGGACATCTCATCCTTAGCCTACAATATCCCTCCATGGATTTCTATGAAGAAATGTCATCTCATCCTTAGCTTACTCATTGTCGACCACTACAAAGTCAAAAATATGGACGTGTATCTTTGTCCATTAGTCGATGAGCTTAAGATTGTGTGGGAGGAGGGGGTCACATGGAAGATATGAGCAACTGCGATGGTCGACGGTTCACCAATATTCGAGCCATTCTCATGTGGATGATGCATGACTTTCTGGGATTTGGATAGTGCTCAGGTAAGTAGGCTTCCATTCTCGTTGGTAATATCTATCATAGCTAGTTCAAGTTTGTATTCACTAGATAGAGGTATTGGGACATGTTTGGTTACCTCAGGTTATCATGCATGTCCATTGTGCGGGCCACAGTTAGACTCTCAGAGGTCACGAACCATGAAAAATATGGTATATTAAGGACACACCGCTTTCTTGCCGCCAGAGGGTCATGAACTCAAAGAAGGTTATCTTGGACAACCTCCAACACGTATGAATGCCCAAAGCTGGTACAAGCTCAAAATGGTCCACACAGAGTCACATCCAAATAGAATGTGACGATTCTGAGTTTTCTACGAGTTGGCATATTGGACCTACTTACAGATCAATGAATCCCATGCATATTTTCAAGAATGTGGGTAGCTTGCTATGGGACCACATCAGAGGAAAGAGAGACACTATAGGGGCACGAATGGATTTGAAGGAGGTAGGCAAGATGGAGGCGCTTTGGCCGTAGTCGAGTATGTGCTGATGTTCGCTTGCAACTACCTCGCATTCCTTCGATTTTGTCCATTAAAGAAGAGCGCATTGTGAAGCCAATAGTCAAGTCTATCCGCACTCCGATGGGTATGATGCGTTCTCTCAAGTCTGCGTTTTCTAAAGACGACCAATTATTAGGGCTAAAATTCCTTGATTGGCATAAGATATGTCAGGTTTATACTACGAATGGATTGTAAGTGGCCTGCATATTTTTCTATTTGGAGTAGAGTCATTGTTCATAATGCTTTTTCATTTGTGGTAGTTTGTACTACCGATAGTGATCGCAGGATGCCTTACTCCAGAAATACGCAAAAAATACGCAGGGCAATTTAAAGGTTGTCGACTTTAGTGTAATGGATCTCAGAGAAGGAGATTAAGACATCCTCTATTGAACCCGCCAGGTGGGGAGTAGTGGAGATGGTTTGTCTCTTTGAAAAATACCTGCCTACCAGCATGCTCACGATACAAATCCACCTTCTTATGCATCTTGTAGATAAAGTGGAGATTGCTAGACCTGTCCATACGCGATGGATGTTCTTCTTGGAGTGCTTCATGAAAGCCTTGAAAGGCTTTGTGTGACAACGAGCTCGACCAGAAGGTAGCATGGCTAAAGGTTGGTTGGTGTTTGAGGTGCTAGTGCATATTTCACAATGGCTACGAATGATGAATTCAGACAACAGCATGCTATGGTCACTTAAGGATGATGATAGACTGACAGGAGATGTGGTGGTTGGAAATGGGATAGAAAAAAGAATGATGCTGCAATGGAGGAAAAAGTGAATTGCTTTTGTATGTTGCATCATGCCTGTAACGTGTCCACTAGAATCATTCCGGACACGTCTTAGCAGCCCATCGGGAAGGATGTCTAGAAAGCTCCGCCCGGCACTCCCATGGAATGTTACGGGACTTGCGATCTAGGTCTTCCCGCGTCTGCCACGTAGCGGAAGTATCATGGCCGTTCCCACTTAGGATCGACCTGAATTTGGGTTTTCCTGTTTGGTCATTAGCTAGCAACAACTAGCGTCAGACCCGAGCGAACTACTTTACGCAGAAACGCCAGGTCTGAAGCGGATTCACGCTGCACTTGGTTCAAGGAGAATGGGAAACGAGAGGGATGCAAGGCTCGACCTCTCTGCCATAAGGCATAGTCCCATTCCGTTCCCCTAAAACAACGTGAATCGGGTAATAGTTAATTCTAAGTCATCGTTCTCGTTACTTGTTTCGGTGATGACGATCATCCTCTGTTCGTTGAAGACTTTGAGAAAAGTTCCCGGCTAACCGGGACCACCCATCCATAGGACGGACCCATGGTCCATCCTCCGCACTTTCCTCGGTTTGTTTTAGTTATGTAATTACCTACCACATTAGTTTGACATATAACAAGCAGCTTCTTTGATTAACCCTGTTATGCACTGGTTCCTTCACGTAATCTTATCACAGGACATAAAGAAAAACAATGCCAAACAACATCTTTGTTATCATTTTATCCTTTTATCTTTGAAATACAAGGAGTTCCGCCCGTAGGTATATTCATAATCCGCCCGAAGGCTATCCAGTAATCCACCAGGGATCACTAATCCAAGTTTCCGCCCGTAGACTAGTATGCGGGCCTCGAGATCCAATCCCGAGTCACGTTATTCTCTTGTGCAGGGCCCGGAAGGCGAGGGATTTACGGCTAGAGCCCCCTCTGGCACCCAAGCGTCCTCCTGCTCCAAGTAGAACTCAACGGAGAGACCTCTCACGGCGGGTTCGGTCCACGTTCCCGGCGCGGTTAACAACCCCCTTGGTTAGGGTCAGGCAGGCAGTCGGGGGTAATTGAAGCTGCCTCTCCCTTCAGGCCTTCAACCTGAAGTATTTAGATATCTTTTCATCCTTTAGTTCATTGAGCAAACAATGCAAACAGTGCTTTCTAAACTGTTACAAGCACAATCAATTCCAATGGTCGTTTAGCTGGCAAACTGTTAAGGAGTGACTCCTTTTCTCCGAATGCAACCCGCATTCGATCCGGAATCAATTGCAACTTGGCAAGATTCCTATCATTCTTGGGTTAGGGTCATACCCTACCAATACTTTAGGTTTTGTTATGGTAGATTCCAGCGACCATGTCGCTTCAATCTATTGATTGGTCAATTTCTTCCAGGCAAATACCTAACTTTCCTTTTCCTTAGCAACTATTTCCCAGGAAAGGTGATGTAGCAGGATGATTACTCATCCTTTTGTAGGTTAACTTAGCGCAATAACTTGCCAACATCATTTCCAAGAAATGACAAAACTCTCTTGTGGACAAATCTCAAGTCTATGCGATGTTGCAACTTTTTGTACATGTGTTGTATCTATTCCACGGGATCATTTCACCCATTGAATGGCGTATTCAGGTTACGGAATTAACTTCAGGCGAGTAGCAGGGTTTAGGGTGTCTTCTTACCCAACCCATTCCTAATTATATTGGTCCACGGTCCTAGGAATTTCCAACCCAGTCGGAGTTTCATCATTTGAACGAATGATCCTTAGGATAAAACCTTAGATCATTTTATGCATGAGCATCTAATTGATTCGACATCTCGTGATTGTGTGTAAGATCTTTGGGTTTGCGGGTTTTGACTTGGCAACCAGTGTAAAACTAGGTCTAATTCTTATTGCACTAAACCCTAGTTAGCACTTGAGATATCTATCATATCGACCCAACCATGTCCATAAGAATCCTTGTGGTTTAGGTGACTTAGTCAACTCAATATACTTGTCTTGCGTCATGGATGAACCTTTCCTAAAGGTAATAAACTAGATCTAGTGGAGATTAATAGTTACAATTACACCAATACATGTAAACATGCGATTCACTGCTTCTACGCATCACATGGTTCACAATAACCCTATCCTTCCTTGGTAAGGTAAAAATGCCTGATAACCTGGACACACTAACTTTCCTAGGTCCTACTAGGACTTACATCAAATAGTCATGCCTACAACCTTATTGTCTATACTTAGAATCTTATGCTTTGACTCCTAAATGCGGCTCCTAATGAATGACATTTTACATGATGACTATGCAATACGCAACGTTCTCCTAGCTACAATGAAGTTCATACAAAACTACAGCTAGTGATAATTTATTCCATTTTACATGCCACTTGCAAGCCCATAAGATCATTTCCGTACTCTCTTCTATTTCTTTTCGGATAAAATCTTATGGGTGTTAACTTTTCCTCATGAAGTCATTACGAGGAGGATGTTGCCTAACACGCAGCACATACTTATTCCTACCATGTCTAAGAAGAAAAAATGCACTTATAAATTCCATTTCTTTGCCTAAGTAATATATGTTTAGACTCATTACTTTGATAATGTACCAAGATAGCATCATGCAGCTAGTCTCCTAAGGCGGGCAACCCGTTTCGAATTCATGACATACTTCAACCTTGCCTAACGTTTCAAGAGATACTTTATCAAATGTCTTTTTACCACTGCCACATGCATTAAAATTGAGCGTAAAATGCATTCTTCCCTATGGAGCTAAGCGCACCTAATCATTTCTTTAAGCGAAAATAAACTTGAAAGAACCTGGACTTGTGGGCTCGGGGAGATATCCACTTGTATGCTCCGAGATGAACCTCCCGCAGTCGCTCCTTGTGACTTTGGCTTTGGAGCCATCGTAGATGTAGAGGATTTGGGCTCCGGGGGTTGTCCTTACCCTTTTCGGCTCTTTAAATTTCCTCCGAGTCTTGGCAAGTAGTCTAAAAATATGTTTTTCTTCTCCCTTATGTAGGAATACCCCTTTATAGGGTATGGATTTAAGATTCCGGAAAGCTCGTGGAAACGGGGCTTATGGGAGGTCTTTATGAGCTTCACCTTCTCCTCTACAAGGTCCCGGGGGTGTGAATAGACCTTTGGGGAGATGTCGTGGGAAGGGGGGTTAAGGAAGCCCCCCCTTAGAAGCTTCTAAGAAGCTTCTAGTTGACAGCAGCAACGTCGAGGGGGGAAGGGGGTCGTGATCTAGGCGGCCGGCGGACTGGCGGACTGGCGGACTGCAGCGCGGCGACCTCCTCCTACAGCACGGCGACCTCCTGCTGCGGCACGGCGACCTCCTCCTACAGCACGGCCCTCTCTCTGCACGGCCCTTGCTCTAGCCTCCCCCCCTCTAGCTAGGGGGGTGTTTATATAGGCATGGGGGGAAAGAGGGCCTCCATACACGTGGCCAATGCATGGGTTTCCCCCCCCCCCCATGCAGGCCACGACTCAACCATGGGCCATCCCTCCCCACACTCCCTCTTCCCCAGCCATGCATCGGCTGGGGAAAAGGGATTAAAGAAAAAAAAATTGCCTTAAATATTTAAAATTGCCCCTCCCAAGAGGGTATTTTTGTGAGACTTGCGGTTTTGAACTCCCGGTTTTGATTTACCAATGCGGAGGACCCCATTTCATGCGTGCGGGTCACACATTACACTGCCAATAATTTCAATGCAAGAGATAACCTTTGCACAAGGTTTACGCCGTGTGCGGGACGTCAATATTTACGGTACGCAGTGTGCGGAAATATTACATTCTCTCCCCCTTAGAAGAATCGAGATGTCCTCATCTCGAGAAAAACTGGGGATATTGAAGACTGAGAGAGCTTTCATCCATCCAGGTAGCATCCTCTTCGGGATAATCTTTCCACTGGACGAGGTATTCCTTCAAGGTTCTAGATCTTAGCTGTCTCTCTCTGACATCTAAAATCTTTTCCGGTCTTAGTTCAAGGACTCCTTGACTAGGCATTACAATTTGTTGGTCATCAAGTACATGATTTGGGTTGGGTACATATTTTTTTAAGAGACTAACATGGAACACATTGTGAACCTTTAGGTTATCAGGAAGTTGCAATTTATAAGCATTGGGTCCCAGGCATTTGAGGATTTTATACGGTCCACAATACCTTGGACTTAGCTTCTTGCATTCACCTAGAGATAAAGAACTCTTTTTCGGCCGTACACGAATGAAGACCATGTCTCCTTCTCCGAAGACCCTCTCTTGGCGTTTCAAACCCGCATATGCCTTTTGTCTATCTTTGGCTGCTTGTATATCTTGTCTTATTGACCTTATTTGTTCATCCATGTCCTCCAACATTTGTCTTGAAGCTTCCACCCTTAGGGTAGGATCAGAAAAGTTTAGGGGACTTCGACAATCATGACCACACAATGCCTGGAAAGGCATCATTTGAATGCTCTGCTGGTAAGAAGCATTGTAAGCAAATTCTACTAACGGCAAGTATTGAATCCACCTCTTCGGTTCCCGACAGCAGTAAGCCCTAAGCATATCCTCAATGATTTGATTTACTCGCTCTGTTTGTCCATCTGTTTGGGGATGGTAGGCAGTGCTAAAACAAAGCTGAGTTCCAATAGCTTCAAAGATAGCTCTCCAAAAGTGTGAAGTGAAAAGAGAATCTCGATCGCTAATGATCCTTCTAGGTAACCCATGTAGCTTGAATATTTCTTTGATAAACACTCTAGCAATGTCGGAGGCTTTATAGTTTGTCTTTACTGGAATCAGGTGTGCAACCTTAGTAAGCATGTCAACTACAACCATAATGGAGTTGTACCCTCCTTGGACTTGGGGTAAGCCCACTACAAAATCCATACTGATGAATTCCCATTTCATTTGGGGAATGTCAAGTGGTTGCAATTTTCCTGGCATCATGACATGTTCAGCCTTGATACGTTGGCAAGACAAACATTCAGTGACATATTTGAGGACGTCACCTTTGAGCCTCTCCCAATGATAGCTTTTCCTAACCGCATTAAGAGTTTTTGCATAGCCAGGATGTCCTGCGAAAGGGGAGTCATGAGCTTCCCATAATATCTTTTGCTTAAGTGACTGGCTTGTTGGAATACATAGTCTTGTTCTGTAGTAAATAAGTCCATTGTCAATAGAAAATTCATGATACTTGGCCTGTAACTTCAGATTCTGATCCTTGGTAGATATTTCTTTTATCATTGCTTGGTAGGCTAAGTCATGGCTTGCTTCTTCTTTAGCTAGTTCGAGTATAGGGTTGCTTGGCATAGATACCTTTGTAGCCAGAGATCTGGCCGTTGATGGATTCTGCAAGATTAGGGAGTTTAGGAATGCCTTGCGACTGAGTGCATCGGCAACTACATTCTCTTTCCCCGGTCGATACTTGATTTCAAAATCATACTCCTCCAATACTTCGATCCATCAATGTTGCCTCATGTTGAGCTCGTTCTGGGTAAAAATCCATTTGAGACTCTTATGATCTGTTACTAGAGTAAACTTGTTACCCAACAGGTAGTGTCTCCAAAGCTTTAGAGCATGGATGACAGCTAATAACTCCAGATCATGCGTGGCATAATTCTTTTCGTGACTCTTCAATTTCCTTGAAGAATATGCTACTGGATGACCTTCCTGCATAAGAACACACCCCAAGGCAAGAATGCTGGCATCAGTTACTACCTCGAACTCCTTATTGAGTTCAGGAAGTTTCAGAATAGGTGCTGATACCAAACATTGCTTCAATTGGTCGAAGCTATTTTGTTCGGGAGTTGACCATGTAATAGAAGTCTGCTTCTTTAGTAAGTCGGTAAGAGGTGCTGCAATCAAAGCATAGTTTTTGATAAAGACCCTATACCATCCTGTCAAGCCAAGAAAACTACGTATCTCTTTGACAGATACTGGTATTGGCCATTCAAGCACATCTCTGACTTTGGCTGGATCTATTGATATTCCTTCTGATGATACTATGAATCCTAGATATTCAATCTGACGTTTGAAGAATGCACACTTCTTCATTTTTGCATACAGCTTGTGAGACCTCATTGTCTCCAAAACAATCCGTAGTTGAGGCTCATGATCTTCTTCCTGTTTAGAATAGACTAAAATGTCATCGAAGAAGACAAGCACGAAATCATCAAGATATGGTCTAAAAATATCCTGCATTAATCTATTGAAGGTGGCAGGTGCATTTGTAAGCCCGAATGACATAACCAAGAATTCAAAGTGCCCATATCTTGTATTGAAGACTGTTTTTGGAATATCCTCATCCTTGATCCTGATTTGATAGTAACCTGACCTGAGATCAATTTTGGAGAAGATCTTTGCACCTTGAAGGCGATCGAGAAGCTCATCTATTCTAGGAATAGGATACTTGTTCTTGACTGTTGACTGATTCAACCCACGGTAATCAATACATAGTCGAAGTGTCCCATCTTTCTTCTTCTGGAATAGAACTGGAGCTCCCCATGGTGAATTGCTAGGCCGGATGTAACCCTGATCTAACAGTTGCTTGAGTTGTTCCTTCAACTCAATAGCTTCCGGAATAGACATTCTATAAGGTCTCTTTGCAATTGGCGCAGCTCCAGGTATTAGCCTTATTTCATGATCAACTTCTCTTGGAGGTGGAAGTTCAGTTAATTCCTCAGGGAATACGTCAGCGTATTCTTTTAGCCAAGAGGGTCCCTCATGAGACTCTTGCTTTTGATCTAACTTGTTGAGTTTGATCAAGTAAACAGGTAATCCTTTCCTAACCCCTTTTATGATCTGCGATACTTTGGCTAACTGGATCCTTGGCACTCCCGCTTCACCTTGAGTTGTAACAAACTCTCTTTCAAAGTTTCGGAAAGAAACTTGACCCTTTCCACAGTGGATGTGAGCGTCATTAGGCTTAAGCCAATCCATCCCGAGTAGGCACTCATAGATACCTAAATTCATGACTCTGAATTTGACTGAGGTTTTCTTCCCTCCCAGATAGAACTCCTCCTTAGCAGTTTGCCTAGCACAAGTTACCTCACGACCGTTTGCCAATTCCACAAGTAGGGTAGGTGCTTCTACTGTGGCTATTCCTAATCTCTTAGCACACGCTGGTGAGATAAAGGAATGTGTACTGCCACAATCAATCAAGGTTTTGAAACCTTTACCTTGATAGTCCGACGGTGTTTGAATCACCGAGAATTGGCGATTCGGGCCCTTCTTATGTAGAGCGGCATGGACCATCGCTCTTTCGAAATCCGCTTCCATAGTCGGATCTTCCTCTTCCTCTGCTTCACATCTTTGCCTATTGATAATGCAGGCAGATCTTCCTCTACCACGGGTGGCGGCTCCTTGACCGCGCCCTGCACCTTGACGGTGTCCTTCGCTAAGCTTGGGACATTGCCTTTTGAAGTGACCGAGTTCGTTGCAATGGAAACATCGGATGTTTCGGCCATTACTGTGAGTAGGAACAAAGTTGTTGACGTTATTCATCCTTGCTTTCTTCCTTTGTCCCTGATTGTGGCCTTGAACTCTCTTAACCTGGGGTCTGAATGCTCCTCTGTTCGGGTCGCTATAAGACCAATTCTTAATACCCCTTGGTTTAGCTTGCACTTCCTGAATTATAGGTGCCGCTCGAATGAGTGCATCCTGAAGATCTGATGGACGCATAGATTCGAGACGGGTATTTACAGGTGGATTTAAGCTTGCGCAAAATTTGGACACCTGCTGTGTCGTGTCCATTTGTGGCGCATACTTTAAGAGTGAGACAAATTTAGAGTAGTATGCGTTAAGAGTGAGTCCTATCTGTTTTAGCTCATAGAACTCATTCATTTTCTGTGTACGATATGCAGGCGGCAAATATCTCCCTTGCACGGCTTGCTTTAACTTCTCCCAGGTAACGGACCCCTCTGAAATCCCTTGATCCCTGCACCATTGTTTCCACCATAGTCTGGCTTCACCGGTGAGTTTTAATTTGGTGAGCATGGCCTGATTGGTAGGTGCAGTGCCAGCTGCTTCGAAGTAGTCCTCCATAGATTCAATCCAAATCTCAG
This sequence comes from Lygodium microphyllum, assembly GCF_053477565.2. Lineage (NCBI taxonomy): Eukaryota > Viridiplantae > Streptophyta > Polypodiopsida > Schizaeales > Lygodiaceae > Lygodium > Lygodium microphyllum. The sequence continues at coordinate 76,877,513 of NC_141158.1, forward strand.
CATGCGACTGGACGAATCTGTCTCTCCCGTCAAACTCGGGTGGCTTTATCTGTTTGAGGAGGAACTTCTTCTCCTGGATCACAGTAGTACTTGATGTAGGGGACGAATTTGGAACCTGTACCTGGGGTTGTGCCTGAGTAAAAGTTTTCTTAACATTATTGTATGATAATTGACATTAGCTTATCTTTAGTTCAGCTATCTCGTAAATCATGAAGCTACTTAACTTTTTGCAACAACCCTGATGCACAATCGGATAATGATAAAAAGAAGTCCTTATTTATATTTATATGGCGTAGCCTTATACAACATCTCGTGTGATGATAATCCAATCATTACATTTAGTTTGGGGAGAACAACATTGTATTGGATTTGTCTACAGGAACTGTGTAATAGTAGGGTTTTGGGTCATGAATCTTTAGGAATCGATAACTCATCGGAAGTTCAGGATATCCTTTCCGCTGGAATCCATACTTCCCATGGCGGTCCAATACCTTAATCCTATCAGCTGGAATTACACGGGTTACTTCCTCATATACATATGAGTTCAATTCAACTCTCCGACCTCGAATATGCAAAGTCGAATTTACGTAAGCTTCCACAAAAATGAACAGCTTCATGATTTCCAAATCTTCCAACCACTTGATCCTCTTCAGGTTGGTCTGTAGATAAGCGAACTGGTGGGCAGCTATGTAGTAGATTCCTGAAGACCCCGTCCATCTTCGTTCTATATATAAAGGTGATGAGTTATAAATCTGCTCCAGGATGTTCATCATTTCGATTCTCTGCCTATAATGCGGAGAATGCATTGCAGTCATAAACATGATCCGGAACACCAAAAACTTGTTCCACGCCTCGTAATTCTGCAAGACAGTATTGAAGATGAGGAAATGTCTGGACAGGAACAATTTCTTTACTTTATTTTTAATGAAATCTCATGAAAAAAAAATTCCATTGTTGGTCGGCTCTGATACCAACTGTAACGTGTCCACTAGAATCATTCCGGACACGTCTTAGCAGCCCATCAGGAAGGATGTCTAGAAAGCTCCGCCCGGCACTCCCATGGAATGTTACGGGACTTGCGATCTAGGTCTTCCCGCGTCTGCCACGTAGCGGAAGTATCCTGGCCGTTCCCACTTAGGATCGACCTGAATTTGGGTTTTCCTGTTTGGTCATTAGCTAGCAACAACTAGCGTCAGACCCGAGCGAACTACTTTACGCAGAAACGCCAGGTCTGAAGCGGATTCACGCTGCACTTGGTTCAAGGAGAATGGGAAACGAGAGGGATGCAAGGCTCGACCTCTCTGCCATAAGGCATAGTCCCATTCCGTTCCCCTAAAACAACGTGAATCGGGTAATAGTTAATTCTAAGTCATCGTTCTCGTTACTTGTTTCGGTGATGACGATCATCCTCTGTTCGTTGAAGACTTTGAGAAAAGTTCCCGGCTAACCGGGACCACCCATCCTAGGACGGACCCATGGTCCATCCTCCGCACTTTCCTCGGTTTGTTTTAGTTATGTAATTACCTACCACATTAGTTTGACATATAACAAGCAGCTTCTTTGATTAACCCTGTTATGCACTGGTTCCTTCACGTAATCTTATCACAGGACATAAAGAAAAACAATGCCAAACAACTTCTTTGTTATCATTTTATCCTTTTATCTTTGAAATACAAGGAGTTCCACCCGTAGGCATATTCATAATCCGCCCGAAGGCTATCCAGTAATCCACCAGGGATCACTAATCCAAGTTTCCGCCCGTAGACTAGTATGCGGGCCTCGAGATCCAATCTCGAGTCACGTTAGCCTCTTGTGCAGGGCCCGGAAGGCGAGGGATTTACGGCTAGAGCCCCCTCTGGCACCCAAGCGTCCTCCTGCTCCAAGTAGAACTCAATGGAGAGACCTCTCACGGCGGGTTCGGTCCACGTTCCCGGCGCGGTTAACAACCCCCTTGGTTAGGGTCAGGCAGGCAGTCGGGGGTAACTGAAGCTGCCTCTCCCTTCAGGCCTTCAACCTGAAGTATTTAGATATCTTTTCATCCTTTAGTTCATTGAGCAAACAATGCAAACAGTGCTTTCTAAACTGTTACAAGCACAATCAATTCCAATGGTCGTTTAGCTGGCAAACTGTTAAGGAGTGACTCCTTTTCTCCGAATGCAACCCGCATTCGATCCGGAATCAATTGCAACTTGGCAAGATTCCTATCATTCTTGGGTTAGGGTCATACCCTACCAATACTTTAGGTTTTGTTATGGTAGATTCCAGCGACCATGTCGCTTCAATCTATTGATTGGTCAATTGCTTCCAGGCAAATACCTAACTTTCCTTTTCCTTAGCAACTATTTCCTAGGAAAGGTGATGTAACAGGATGATTACTCATCCTTTTGTAGGTTAACTTAGCGCAATAACTTGCCAACATCATTTCCAAGAAATGACAAAACTCTCTTGTGGACAAATCTCAAGTCTATGCGATGTTGCAACTTTTTGTACATGTGTTGTATCTATTCCACGGGATCATTTCACCCATTGAATGGCGTATTCAGGTTACGGAATTAACTTCAGGCGAGTAGCAGGGTTTAGGGTGTCTTCTTACCCAACCCATTCCTAATTATATTGGTCCACGGTCCTAGGAATTTCCAACCCAGTCGGAGTTTCATCATTTGAACAAATGATCCTTAGGATAAAACCTTAGATCATTTTATGCATGAGCATCCAATTGATTCGACATCTCGTGATTGTGTGTAAGATCTTTGGGTTTGCGGGTTTTGACTTGGCAACCAGTGTAAAACTAGGTCGAATTCTTATTACACTAAACCCTAGTTAGCACTTGAGATATCTATCATATCGACCCAACCATGTCCATAAGAATCCTTGTGGTTTAGGTGACTTAGTCAACTCAATATACTTGTCTTGCGTCACGGATGAACCTTTCCTAAAGGTAATAAACTAGATCTAGTGGAGATTAATAGTTACAATTACACCAATACATGTAAACATGTGATTCACTGCTTCTACGCATCACATGGTTCACAATAACCCTATCCTTCCTTGGTAAGGTAAAAATGCCTGATAACCTGGACACACTAACTTTCCTAGGTCCTACTAGGACTTACATCAAATAGTCATGCCTACAACCTTATTGTCTATACTTAGAATCTTATGCTTTGACTCCTAAATGCGGCTCCTAATGAATGACATTTTTACATGATGACTATGCAATACGCAACGTTCTCCTAGCTACAATGAAGTTCATACAAAACTACAGCTAGTGATAATTTATTCCATTTTACATGCCACTTGCAAGCCCATAAGATCATTTCCGTACTCTCTTCTATTTCTTTTCGGATAAAATCTTATGGGTGTTAACTTTTCCTCATGAAGTCATTACGAGGAGGATGTTGCCTAACACGCGGCACATACTTATTCCTACCATGTCTAAGAAGAAAAAATGCACTTATAAATTCCATTTCTTTGCCTAAGTAATATATGTTTAGACTCATTACTTTGATAATGTACCAAGATAGCATCATGCAACTAGTCTCCTAAGGCGGGCAACCCGTTTCGAATTAATGACATACTTCAACCTTGCCTAACGTTTCAAGAGATACTTTATCAAATGTCTTTTTACCACTGCCACATGCATTAAAATTGAGCGTAAAATGCATTCTTCCCTATGGAGCTAAGCGCACCTAATCATTTCTTTAAGCGAAAATAAACTTGAAAGAACCTGGACTTGTGGGCTCGGGGAGATATCCACTTGTATGCTCCGAGATGAACCTCCCGCAGTCGCTCCTTGTGACTTTGGCTTTGGAGCCATCGTAGATGTAGAGGATTTGGGCTCCGGGGGTTGTCCTTACCCTTTTCGGCTCTTTAAATTTCCTCCGAGTCTTGGCAAGTAGTCTAAAAATATGTTTTTCTTCTCCCTTATGTAGGAATACCCCTTTATAGGGTATGGATTTAAGATTCCGGAAAGCTCGTGGAAACGGGGCTTATGGGAGGTCTTTATGAGCTTCACCTTCTCCTCTACAAGGTCCCGGGGGTGTGAATAGACCTTTGGGGAGATGTCGTGGGAAGGGGGGTTAAGGAAGCCCCCCCTTAGAAGCTTCTTAAGAAGCTTCTAGTTGACTGCAGCAACATCGAGGGGGGAAGGGGGTCGTGATCCAGGCGGCCGACGGACTGGCGGACTGGCGGACTGCAGCGCGGCGACCTCTTCCTACAGCACGGCGACCTCCTGCTGCGGCACGGCGACCTCCTCCTACAGCACGGCCCTCTCTCTCCACGGCCCTTGCTCTAGCCTCCCCCCCTCTAGCTAGGGGGGTGTTTATATAGGCATGGGGGGAAAGAGGGCCTCCATACACGTGGCCAATGCATGGGTTTCCCCCCCCCCCCATGCAGGCCACGACTCAACCATGGGCCATCCCTCCCCACACTCCCTCTTCCCCAGCCATGCATCGGCTGGGGAAAAGGGATTAAAGAAAAAAAAATTGCCTTAAATATTTAAAATTGCCCCTCCCAAGAGGGTGTTTTTGTGAGACTTGCGGTTTTGAACTCCCGGTTTTGATTTACCAATGCGGAGGACCCCATTTCACGCGTGCGGGTCACACATTACACTGCCAATAATTTCAATGCAAGAGATAACCTTTGCACAAGGTTTACGCCGTGTGCGGGACGTCAATATTTACGGTACGCAGTGTGCGGAAATATTACAATGCCTCTATGGAGATGTGTCTCGCTAGCTACCAGCAAGCTAGGAAAGATGAGAGGAAGCACGATCTAAATTTCGACATGCACTACAAGACAAAGGCCCTATAGACGTGCATTGTACATGCAAAATAGTGGGCGCATTTATCAACATGTTTATCAGCGCGTCTATTGGCGCTAGTATATAGACGCGAAAAACGTGTCTATATACCTGCATTTTCAAACGCGCTTATATATGGAAAAATAAACGAACATATGCTTCATTTCTCACAAATACATTACCAACTTTACTCCTTTCTAAGTATTACAAATATACATCCAATCATTCAAAGCTAATTATATGCTACAATGAATGATCAATCTCATGTTCAATGAGATCAGCCCTTGCTAGACTATCTACCTCTAGGTCTATGTTACCAATAGGCAATGAAACAAATAAGTCTATCCCATTGTCAGATGTATTGCTATGCTCAATTTCTTCATCATCATCTGCAACCATATTGCTATCCTCTTCTGCGCTTCCTTGAACATCCTCGCGGGGATCATCTTGCATTGCATCATGTATATCATCAATCATGGCATCATCATGTACATCATCATTGATTGTTGGATTATCATCAACTATCTCTATATTGGTATAATTGCCATATATTGATTTTGAACGATTAGATATGGGGATAACGTGCCACCATCAGTTATTGTTTACCATTGGGTAATACACAACCTGCATTCAAAAAACAAAAAGTAAGCAACTTAGATATTTATTGTATTTTGAGAATATATCAAGGAATAATATATATAAAAATAAATAGCTTTTAATATACATGCTCACATTGTTGAGATAGTACAAATGTGTCATTCTTACCTTGGTGGAATCTTGTAGAGTCAATCACTACAAAACCACTTGGATGACGTCTAATTGTGCAAGGCTCACCCGTTGTTACTACTTCTTTAAACCACTTCACATCTAGTATATATATAAAAAATCGCCTAAAGTCAAGCTTCAAAATATATTGGATCAAGCCACAATAACTTTGCATGGTGCCATTGGTATCCTGGAAGTTTGCAAGGATACCATAATCCTGGGTATTTCTCTTATCATCTGTACGTTGAGTTTGAAAATGTTTTCCTTCACACTAAATAGCATTGAACAATGTGCACTAGTAGTACATTGTTGCGATCATATTAATGGTTTAGTTAAAGATGAAATATGTAAAATTATTATATGATATATAACTAAAGATAATTTAATTATAAGTATGTCTTACCTTTGATAAGCAACCTCATGCGTATTCCCACTCCTCTTGGGATATGTCCATCGCCTCCTCTTTTTCCATCTTCTCCATTTCTTCATGTAGCCAATCTATATCAATATGACGTGGAAGTGCACTTAAATGTTTTGGATATGGGACATTACGTCCATGTTTAGCACAAAATGCTTGCCTTTCACTTACTCTTCTTGCCCTTGCTTCTTTATATAGTGTCACCCATTTTCTCATTACTTCGTTGTTATGCACACAAAATACATTTAACTTACGAAGTTCCTCCTTCATTAGCACTTTTCTCCTTCCTTTTCCTTGAGGTATTATAGAGGTTATCCTCAAATCTTCATCATCTTTCAATAGTTGTGGTAAAGAGGGGTCCACTTTAGTAAGATATTAAGAGATTTGTACAAGGGATGATTGCACTAACCAACCCTTAGCCATACTTCCCTTGGGCCGTGCATTTTTTCTTTAAAAATATTTTAGGGTTTTCATAAAGTGCTCTAGAAAAAATATCCACCTTGCATGAACTATCCCATAAATTGCGATCTCATTAATCAAATGTATGAGTAAGTGTACTTGAGTAGTCAAAATGGAGCGAGGAAAAGTTTCTTCCACCAAACAAACCACGTCCTCAATGGACAATACTTGAGCCTCTTGCAACCTATTTGGATCAATTTCCTTCAAACTCACAAATCTACCAACATGCAATTGAGAACGATGATTAGTTTTGTCCATAAATTCAAGCGGGTTTACTACGTGATGTACGTAATATGTAAACTAAAAAATAAGTATAATATATACATATCTTGCGAGCTCACCCATCTTGTAAATGATATCACACACATCTTTCGAAACACAATGGGATATGCTAGTAGGAAGGATGAACTGTATATAAATATTAATATATTGTTAATTAGTCTACATAGTTACTCCACTAATTAATATATTTATGGCTATGAAAATCCTTACTTGAATCATTTTGTGCCAATCATGAGACTTCAAACCGAATAGTTTCTCCACATCTCTTTTCTTTTTCTTTATGAAGGCTCCCTTGAGGCATCTCACACTACAAGGATTTGAATTGATAGCGACGGCTGGTAGCGACGTCGCTATTTGTGTTGCTATTCAAATAGCGACACAAATAGCGAATGTCCAAAGGGAACAAAAACGGGCCGAAATCGAGGGTGGCTTTATTTCGCATTTTCGCATTTTGTGTTTTGAGAGCGAGAGCGAGGGAGAGAGCGATCGTCGTGAGAGAAGGAGAGGAAGAAGACTTGCTACCGCCGCCACTGCCGCCGTTGTTCGCGAAGGAGAGGAGGAGCTTTCATCGCAAAGAGGAGCCGCCCCTCACTTGCCATATCTCATCAGTGAGTCTCCCTCTCTCCTTCTTTTGCTTGTTTAAGGTTTAAATCACTTTCTCTTTTGCTTGTTTAGGAGAGGAAATGAGAGAGAAAGAGAGGGAGAGGGAGAGAGAGGGAGAGAAAGAGAAAAAGAGGGAGAGGGAGAGTGCATTCTCTCTCTCCCTCTCCCTTTTGTTTGTTTAAGGTTTAAATCACTTTCTCTTTTGCTTGTTTAGGAGAGGAAATGAGAGAGAAAGAGAGGGAGAGGGAGAGGGAGAGGGAGAGAGACGGAGAAAAAGAGAAAGAGAAAGAGAGGGAGAGGGAGAGGGAGAGGAAGGGAGAGTGCATTCTCTCTCTCCCTCTCCCTTTTGCTTGTTTAAGGTTTAAATCACTTTCTTTTTTGCTTCTTTAGAAGAGGAAATGTGAGAGAAAGAGAGAAAGAGAGGGAGAGGGAGATAAAGAGAAAGAGAGGGAGAGGGAGAGGGAGGGGGAGGAAATGAGAGAGCGAGAGAAAGAGAAAGAGAGGGAGAGGGAGAGGGAGAGGGAGGGAGAGTGCATTCTCTCTCTCCCTCTCCCTTTTGCTTGTTTAATGTTTAAATGACTTTATTTTTTGCTTGTTTAGGAGAGGAAATGAGAGAGAAAGAGAGAAAGAGAGGGAGAGAAAGAGAGGGAGAGGGAGAGGGAGGGAGAGTGCATTCTCTCTCTTCCTCTCCCTTTTGCTTGTTTAATGTTTGAATCACTTTCTTTTTTGCTTGATTAGGAGAGGAAATGAGAGAGAAAGAGAGAAAGAGAGGGAGAGGGAGAGAGAGGGAGAGAAAGAGAGGGAGAGGGAGGGGAAGGAAATGAGAGAGGGAGAGAAAGAGAAAGAGAGGGAGAGGGAGAGGGAGAGGGAGAGGGAGGGAGAGTGCATTCTCTCTCTCCCTCTCCCTTTTGCTTATTAAAGGTTTAAATCACTTTCTTTTTTGCTTATTTAGGAGAGGAAATGAGAGAGAAGGAGAGAAAGAGAGAGAGAGGGAGAGGGAGAGAGAGGGAGAGAGAGAAAAAGAGGGAGAGGGAGAGGGAGAGGGAGGAAATAAGAGAGGGAGAGGGAGAGGAAGGGAGAGTGCATTCTCTCTCTCCCTCTCCCTTTTGCTTTTGGAGAGTGTTAAGATATATTGTGAGAGGGAGAGGAAATGCGAGAGAAAGAGAAAGAGAGGGAGGGAGAGGGAGAGAAAGAGAAAGATAACATATATTGGAATGATAGCATATCCATGATTATGGTAATGGTATCCACTTTACTTTTTTTATGGGTACCATTATATCGACTTCTTAAGAGGGCTAAAAATTAGTCATACACTTTATAAAGTCTAATTAGGAGATTTCAGATGCACGATAATAGACTTATCGATAATGGTATGCAATGTGCTTTGCCATGGGCCACGTACATTGGTGACTCTTTAAGATGGCTTAAAATTGGTCATGTCCTTCATAATGTCCAAGTAGGGGATCTAATTGTGATATGCATAATTCATTGTTTTTGTATTAACTTTATAGGCATAACAAATTAGAAATCATGCCAACCAGTCAACGGAAGGACTAAAAGAAAATGATACCCTAGCTAATGGTCACTACGGTACTTCATCAAAATGAACCCAAAAGTATTGTTATAGAAGAAGAATCCCTTAAATTGAGTACAGTATATTTTCTCTCAGGTCTTATGACTATGAGTAGAATTGATTGAAATAATTTTTATTACTATAGTTGATAAATTTCATAGATGGCATTAATTTTAATACGCGATCCTAGGACAAAAAAACCACATTTCTAAGATGCTTTTTGTTGAGACTGATTTATTATTAGACTAAGAGATCCTCAATGATGCTCATAAATGGATTACTTATACTCAAAGCCCTCTAGTGCAGTTTTTTACCATAGCGAATAATTATCTACTAGGACAAACAAATCCGTGAGCATGATACAAGGCCGAGATATAACATCAATAAATCTCTCAACTACTATGTACAATGCAAGATTTATGGTCAACTTGCAACTTGACATACATCTCCATAAAGCTATCCATTTAAGCCTCATTTGCTGTAATGTAGATAAGATGGAAAACGAAGAAGGTCTTATTGTTCAAGATCGCGAGACGTATCTTAATCAGCGTGTCCCATGTCCTTGCTCTCAATGCAAGTTGGCAATTAGACGAAAACGTCGATTGTCTATAGAACACGTACGACGATTTGGAGAGTTTCAATCTGAGATCATTGATCAGGCGATTGCAAATTTTCAGCAAACGATAATTTGACGTTAATATTAATCATGCATTGTACTTGCAAGCTAATTGAAAACCATACACAATAAGATTGGGTCTTGTTGGATAATTTTCTATCCAGGGGGGTGATGTCTCGACCCAAGGAAGAGTTCATGGACGTGCGATGGATGGATTGCAAGAGTCAATCCACCACTCGCAAGGCCTATCTATACCATCAATGCCAGAGGAGACATACAACCTTCCCGACCTACCTACAATCTTGGAGCCTGAGATGGAGGCAATGATCGATGCATTGATTCCCATGGATGTTGAGACATCTGACCCACTTAGAGAGGAAGTATCCATACCATTATATGATGGGTGCCGAGTATCTCGGTTGAAGACATTGCTTGCACTCTTAAGTGTGCAAGCAAAATACAGGTGGAGCGATACGAGTGTGACCGAGTTATTCAGGTACCTTGCACATAAGCTTCATTGTTTTTTTTTTTTGACACTATTATTACAAACATTTGTGCCTTTTCAAGGTGTTTTATGATTTTTTTCAGGCTATTAAAATATCATATATTACCACCTGCAAATACCATGCCTGAGTCTCGTGATGATGCACGACATGTTTTACGGAAGCTTGGCATGGACTACAATAACATCCATGCATGTATCAACGACTGCATACTGTTTTGAGATGAATATGAGACTATGGAGACATGTCCAAAGTGTGGTGCTTACAGGTATTGACAAGACTTGTAAGGGCAAACCATCCCTCAAAAAGTTCTCAAACACTTTCCGCTCATCTTCCGCATAAACCACATGTTTCGTATGTCCGGCATGGCAAGCTAGACAACGTGGCATGTGTAGAACAGGTCCACGGATGGAGTTCAACGAATATCAGCGAATTTGTGTGCATGGAGCCACATTGACTCTACCTTCCCAGGCTTTGCGCGAGAGCCAAGGAATCTTCGGCTCGCTCTCGCAATGGATGGTGTGAACCCATTCGGTCTGCGCTCAACTTCTTACAGTGTGTGGCCTATAGTGCTTGCCAACTACAACATTCCTCCATGGCTTTCTACGAAGAAAGGACATCTCATCCTTAGCTTGCTCGTCCCGGGACGCTATAAATTAAAAAATATCGACGTGTATTTTCGTCCATTAGTCGATGAGCTTAAGATTTTGTGGGAGGAGGGGGTCATTATGCAAGATATGAGCAGGCGTGATGGTCGGCGGTCAGCCAACATTCGAGCCATTCTCATGTGGACGATGCATGACTTTTCGGTATTGGGAGAGTGCTCAGGTGAGCAGACCTCCGTTCTTGCTGGTAATATCTATATTTTATCTCATTCAATCAAGTATTCACTAGGTTGTGGCTCGCCTTACAGGTCTGGTTACCTTAGGTTATCATGCATGTCCATTGTGTGGGCCACAGTTAGACTCTTGAAGGTCACAAACCATGAAAAAGATGGTATATCAAGGACACGCCGCTTTCTTGTCGAAGGATCATGAACTCAGGGAAGGTTTTCTTGGACGACCTCCAACACGCATGAACGCCGGAAGCTGGTACGACCTGAAAATGGTAAACCAGGAATCACATCCAAATGGAATGCGACGGTTCTCTGTTTTCTACGAGTTGCCATATTGGACCCACTTACAGGTCAACCACTTGTTGGATCCCATGCATATTTTCAAGAATGTGGGCAGCTTGCTATGGGACCACATCACAAGAAAGAGAGACACTATAGGGTCACGAATGGATTTGAAGGAGGTAGGTAAGATGAAGATACTTTGGCCGCAGTCGAGTGCTGAAGGGGGAGTGCAGCTTCCTCGCACTCCTTGGGTTTTGTCCACCAAAGAAGAGTGCATTGTGAAGCAAGTAATCAAGTCTATCCGCACTCCGACGGGTATGATGCGTTCTCTTAGGTCCGCATTTTCTAAAGATGACCAATTGTCGGGGCTAAAATCCCATGATTGGCATAAGATATGTCAGGTTTGAACAGAATGGATTGTAATTAGCGTGGGCATTTTGCAATTTGAAAAGTGGCCATTATTCGTAATGCTTTCTCATTTGTGGCAGTTTGTCCTACCGATCGCGATTACAGGATGCCTTACTCCAGAAATTCGTGGGGCCATTTACAAGTTATCTACTTTGGTGCAATGGATCTCACAAAAAGAGATTAAGACGTCCTCTATTGAATCCGCGACGCGGGGAGTAGTGGAGACAGTCTGTCTCTTTGAGAAATACCTGCCCACTAGCATGCTCACGATACAAGTCCACCTTCTTGTGCATCTTGTGGACGAAGTGGAGATTGCTGGACCTGTCCATACGTGATGGATATTCTTCATGGAGCACTTCATGAAAACCCTGAAAGGCTTTGCGCGACAACGAGCTCGGCCAGAAGGTAGCATGGCCGAAGGTTGGTTGGTGTTAGAGGTGTTAGTGCATATCTCACAATGGCTACCAACCATGGAACCAGACAATGAAATGCTATGGATGCTGAAGGGCGATGATAGACTGACTGGAGATGTGGCGGTTGGAAATGGGGTAGAAAAAAGAATGAATGCCTCAATGGAAGAGAAGGTGAATCGCTTTTGTATGTTGCACCATGTCTCCATGGAGACATGGCAAGGCAAGATCGAGAGGAAGCGCAAGCTAAATTCTGACGCAGTATGCGTCATCGACCGATTCGATATCCCAAAGGCATGGAGGAGATGTCGCGGTTTATGTCAACACAATGTTTGCATGGCCTTGACCATAGCATCCAACGAAGGGACAGAGGTCTCAATGGAGGAGTGGGAGTTCTCGAGGGGATGTAGTCCAAAGGTAGGTAAGGGGTTTAGAATATGTCGTATCTAAATTTTATATGCGACATCTAATTTGAGTGTTTCAATGTACAATACAAAATATATAGTGCAGCGTGGTCGCGTAGATGACATTTTTGCGTGGAGCATATTGACAAAATGCGCTCCACAATGGACTCTGGTGTCATGGCAAGGTTTTAGCAAGAGAGCCGGCGACGAGCAACGGATCCGAACACGGTTGTGGATGAGATGGAGTATTTTGGGAACTTGCAAAGTATTATTACGGTGGATTACCGTAGCTTCTCCATGATACTATTCGATGTGCAATGGTTCAAAGTGGTAGTTGGAGGAGCTGGAGCAACAGTTCGACGAGGTCTATCTAGATTTCTTGAAATAGATTCCGAAAAAAAATGGACGGATTTGCGCGACACCTTTGTGTTGCCGGCCCATTGTGAATAGGTGCATAGAGTCATTTGCTTGCTAATTGTAATACGACATGGTTTATGTCACAATGGTTTGAACTCACTTTGTATGTGTTTGTGAACATGTAATCTTTTATCCAAACCCCCGACAACCTCGATGGTGGTATGTTATACCTTCAACTCCTCGAAGTGCGAGAGTATATAATCAAAGCAATGTTCCGGGCATAGATGAAGATAATATTCAAATAGAGGGGTCGATATTACAAGGGGTGGAGGCCGCTGCCGCAAGCTTGGAGCCCGCATCAGCTAACAATGATGGAAATACAGGAGTCCAAGAATTTTTTGAGAACGAGGTAGACTCATTCCTTTGTGGTGACATGTCTATCGACCTTCTAGTGTATGTAGAGTTGTGTTAGGAGATTAACATGGGACCATATGATACTTCATTCTTGGAGAATTTTATTACTCTATTCGTTGTTTAGATCATCCATAAAGGTACATAAGATATGCATTTTAAGAGGGATTTTTTAAAAATGATTTATATTACTGTGCTTTGTATAGTTTAAATTGATTATTCTAACACCATTTTTATCTGTGCAGGTGACATTTTCAAGATGAGTCGAGGGATGAGCGATGAGGAGTTTCAGGACATGATGGCACGCATGTCTCCAGACCAGCTCGCGAGATTCAGAGAGATGGCAGACTAGGAGCTGTCTCGTTCTTCATCAGGGCGCTCTGCTAGATCTGCTTCAGCGCGATCAAATGCATGAGCTTTGAGCAGACGATCTCGACGCTCACGACTTGGGCCAGAGGGAGGGACTACATCAAGATCAGGGATGCTATTGTGGAGACAGTCTCCGTCTTGTCGTTTAGCTGGAGCTGCGTCACCTCCAGGATTTGTCACACCTGTGGGGATGTCTACTCCTCCTACTCCGGCTTTTGCGTAGCCGTCAACAGGTGGCACCCCTTTTGGTGGCACTCCTTTTGGTGGCACCCCTTTGAGTGCCACTCCGAGAGAGGTTACCCCCGTCCGTACACCCGATGTAGAGGGGTCTCCTGGATATGCCCAAGAGCATGGACGGAGATGGGAGAGGACCCATCTTAGGCAGACTCCTAGGGGTTATGGATATCTGGTTGATAGTAGGTCAGGAGCCATCATCATGAATGATGAGGGGAGGAGGGTGATGGCTCGCATGAGAGAGTTGTGCCAACAAGTTTTTCGACACAACGTCCTAGATCATTGGAAGAACATACCGAAGGGAAGCAAGGACTACATAGTAGCATCCTTGCACGAGGAGTTTTCGGTGCCAGCCGCAGTAGATAGATTCTCTACAGGCTGGATGATGGATTGCATGCGTGCATATATGTCACATAGATGATCTGACGCACGCAAGGCAATCAAGAGTGGGGCTACAAAGCCCGAGTGATTAGATGCAGAGGAGTGGCGCCGACTGAGGGAGGAGGCTACAGATTCACCAGGACGTTGGAGTCAGCAGCAGCAGGAGGCGGCGAGGGCATGACTCGAGGCCGGAGTGGTCCATCATCTTGGAAGTGGCGGCCACAAGACATATTTGGAGAACTTTGTAAGTTTCTCTTTTGTTTTGCTTGTTTGTTTTTTTGAAATATTCTTTGTACTGACAATCATGTTTCTAACAGTTAGCATTTTGTTTTCTTTGCAGCACTCCATTACAAATCGCGATCCGCAAGGCCTTGAGGCTCGATATGTAGAGAGGCACGGTCTCAATGCATTGATCGACCGATTATATAGATGCGGCGGCCCTGTAAGTCACTCATCTTTCTTGTCCGTAGTTACCATGAGATATTTGAATGCATTATTGTATGGTGGATTGATGTGTTGTTTCTTTTTCTGTAGAATGCGTTCGATGCTCCTTTGCAGCGGGACAAGCTTTCGGGGGATGAGGATTTGTAGCTCGCCCTTGGATCCTTAGAGCTCACACACCTTTATTTTTTAGTCGCCTGATTTATGTATACATTTTCTATGTATTAGTGATATCCTATCATGATTGTACCAATCGCATTTTATGCGATCATGTATTTATTTCATGTATCAGTTTTATTATTTCAGTATACATTCTTTTTTTTTGCAAGCGCTTTGTATACAGTAGTGCAGAAACTATTTTGTATGGCTCTCATATAGCACACAGTGCTATATTTGTGTCGCAAATTTACTGCTCGCATCGCTATTGGCATCGCTATGTGTATCGCAAATTTACTGGCAATGCATATAGCGATGCCAATAGCGACGTTTCTATGGCATCATCAATAACGACGCTTTTTGCAACGACGGAGGAAAATTTTGTTGTTTGTATTTTCGTCACTTTAAACGTCGGTATAAGGTCTATATCTTGTAGTGGGAGAGGGATGGAGAGAAAGAGAGAGAGAGAGAGGGAGAAAGAGAAAGAGAAAGAGAGGGAGAGGGAGAGGGAGGGGGAGAAAATCTCTTTCTCTTTCTCGCTCCCTCTCCCTTTTGCTTTTGGAGAGTGTTAGGATATATTGTGAGAGGGAGAGGAAATGAGAGAGAAAGAGAGGGAGAGGGAGAGAGAGGGAGAGAAAGAGAAAGAGAAAGAGATGTATACTCAAATGGATAGCTTTTGTCTACTCAAGATGTAGTTCACCTGTGTGTGTATATATTGGAACAGTAACATATCTATGATTATGGTAATGGTATGCACTTTGCTTTTTTTATGGGTACCATTACATCGACTCCTTAAGAGGGCTAAAAATTAGTCAGACACTTTATAAAGTCTAATTAGGAGATTTAAGATGCACGATAATAGACTTATCGATAATGGTATTCAATGTTACCATGGGCCACGTACATTGGTGACTCTTTAAGATGGCTTCAAATTGGTCATATCCTTCATAATGTCCAAGTAGGGGATCTAATTGTGATATGCATAATTCATTGTTTTTGTATTAACTTTATAGGCATAACAAATTAGTAATCATGCCAACTAGTCAACGGAAGGACTAAAAGAAAATGATACCCTAGCTAATGGTCATTATGGTACTTTATCAAAATGAACCCAAAAGTATTACTATAGAAGAAGAATACCTTAAATTGAGCATAGGATATTTTCTTCAAATGTTATGACTATGAATATAATTGATTGGAATAAATTTTATAACTATAGTTGATAAATTTCATAGATGGCATTAATTTTTATACGTGGACCTAGGACAAAAAAGCAACATTACTAAGATGTTTTTTGTTGAGACTGATTTATTATTAAACTAAGAGATCCTCAATGATGCTCGTAAATGGATTACTTATACTCAAAGCCCTCTAGTGCAGTTGTATAAGTAATCCTAGTAGAGCCCCTCTAAGATACTCAAAGTACATAACCTAGAGACCATAGCTAGGTATATAAGGTATAATGGTTGCACAAGAAGACACCTCAATAATTGACTGATCACCACTAAATCCCAAAGAAGAATCATGTTTCATCCCCTTCAACTCTATATTCACCTCATGAAGAACTTCATTAATCATAGCATCCTTGTCACCAATATTTTTGTTGCAATGATGAAGTAACATATTCATCACTTTTCCTTTTAGCATCTAAGGCATTATCCAATCTTTTAGTCAAGTCCAAACATTTAGTCTTTGACTCATGAACCTTATGAACCAATGTTTTTTTTTTTTACAATAATGAATAATTATCTATCGGGACAAACAAATCCTTGAGCATGGTATATGGCCGAGATATAACATCAATAAATCTCTCAACTACTATGTCCCATGCATTCTTTACATCAATCAGTATAGCATTTCTTATATCTTGAAGTTTAGATTTCAACACCATGGATGCATCAATATCAACCTCAATGTTTTACTAAATTTGCTTCTCAATCTCTTACAGAGGCTAAAACCTCTCAAGCAAGAGCTTATGGTCAACTTGCAACTTGACATACATCTCCATAAAGCTATCCATTTGAGCCTCGTTTGTTGTAATGTACATAAGATGGAAAACGAAGAAGGTCTTATTGTTCAAGATCACGAGGCGTATCTTAATCAGCGTGTACCCTGTCCTTGCTCTCAATGCAAGTTGGCAATTAGACAAAAACGCTAATTGTCTATAGAACACATACGATGATTTGGCGAGTTTCAATCTAAGATCATTGATCAGACGATTGCGGATTTTCAGCAAATGGTAATTTGAAGTTAATATCAATCATGCATTGTACTCGCAAGCTAATTGAAAACCATATACAATAAGATTGGGTCTTGTTGGCAAATTTTCTATCCAGGGAGGTGATGTCTCGTCCCAAGGGGGAGTGCACCCTTTGCGGCCAATTAGAAGAGTTCGTGGGCGTGCGATGGATGGAGTGCAGGAGCCAATCCACCACTCGCAAGGCCAATCTATACCATCAATGCCAGAGAATACAGACAACCTTCCAGACCTACCTACAATCTTGGAGCCTCAGATGGAGGCAATGATCGATACATTGATTTCCATGGATGTCGAGACTTCTGATCTACTTAGAGAGAAAGCATCCATACCATTATATGATGGGTGCCGAGTATCTCGGTTGAAGACACTGCTTGCACTCTTAAGTGTGCAAGCAAAATACGGGTGGAGCGATATGAGTGTGATCGAGTTATTCAGGTACCTTGCACATAGGCTTCATTGATTTTTTTTTGACACTATTATTACAAACATTTGTACTTTTTCAAGGTGTTTTATGATTTTTTTCAGGTTATTGAAATATCATACATTACCACCTGCAAATACCATGCCTGAGTCTCGTGATGATGCACGACATGTTTTACGGAAGCTTGGCATAGACTACAATAACATCCATGCATGTATCAACGATTGTATACTGTTTCGAGAAGAATACGAGACTATGGAGACATGTCCAAAGTGTGGTGCTCACAGGTATCGATAGGACTTGCAAGGGCAAACCATCCCTCAAAAAGTTCTCAGACACTTTCCGCTCATCCCCCGCATAAACCACATGTTTCGTACATCCGGCATGGCGAGCTTGACAACGTGGCATGTGCAGAATAGGTCCACGGATGGAGTTCAACGAATATCAGTGGATTCACGCGCATGGAGCCGCATTGACTCTACCTTCCCAAGCTTTGTGCGAGAGCCAAGGAATCTTCGGCTCGGTCTCGCAATGGATGGGGTGAACCCATTCGGTCTGCGCTCAACTTCTTACAGTGTGTGGCCTATAGTCCTTGTCAACTACAACATCCCTCCATGGCTTTCTACGAAAAAGGACATCTCATCCTTAGCTTGCTCGTCCCACGCGGCTATAAAGTAAAAAATATGGACGTGTATCTTCGTCCATTAGTCGATGAGCTTAAGATTTTGTGGGAGGAGGGGGTCACTGTGCAAGATATGAGCAGGCGGGATGGTCGGCGGTTAGCCAATATTCGAGCCATTCTCATGTGGACGATGCATGACTTTCCGGGATTGGGAGAGTGATCAAGTAAGCAGGCCTCCGTTCTCACTGGTAATATCTATATTTTATCTCATTCAATCAAGTATTCACTAGGTCGTTATGTTGGAACATGTCAGGCTACCTCAGGTTATCATGCATATCCATTGTGTAGGCCATAGTTAGACTCTCGAAGGTCACAAACCATGAAGAAGATGGTATATCAAGGACACGCCGCTTTCTTGCCGGAGGATCATGAACTCAGGGAAGGTTTCCTTGGACGACCTCCAACATGTATGAAAGCCACAAGCTGGTATGAGCTAAAAATGCTCCACGCGGAATCACATCCATATGGAATGCGACGGTTCTCAGTTTTCTACGAGTTGCCATATTGGACCCACTTACAGGTCAACCACTTGTTGGATCCCATGCATATTTTCAAGAATGTGGGTAGCTAGCTATGGGACCACATCACAGGAAAGAGAGACACTATAGGGGCACGAATGGATTTGAAGGAGGTAGGTAAGATGGAGGCGCTTTGGCTGCAGTCGAGTGCTAATGGTCGCGTGCAGCTTCGTCACGCTCCTTGGGTTTTGTCCACTAAAGAAGAGCGCATTGTGAAGCAAGTAATCAAGTCTATCTGCACTCTGACAGGTATGATGCGTTCTCTCAGGTCCGCATTTTCTAAAGACGACCAATTGTCGGGGCTAGAATCCCATCATTGGCATAAGATATGTCAGGTTTGTGCTACGAATGGATTGTAATTAGCGTGGGCAATTTGCAATTTGGAAAGTGATCATTATTCATAATGTTTTCTCATTTTGTGGCAGTTTGTCCTATCGATTGCGATCGCAAGATGCCTTACTCCAGAAATTTGCAGGGCCATTTACAAGTTGTCGACTTTGGTGCAATGGATCTCACAGAAAGAGATTAAGACGTCCTCTATTGAATCCGCGAGGCGGGGAGCAGTGGAGATAGTCTGTCTCTTTGAGAAATACCTACCCACTAGCATGCTCACGATACAAATCCACCTTCTTGTGCATCTTGTGGATGAAGTGGAGATTGTTGGACCTATCCATATGCGATGGATGTTCTTCCTGGAGCGCTTCATGAAAACCCTGAAAGGCTTTGTGCGACAGCGAGCTCGGCCAGAAGGTAGCATGGACGAAGGTTGGTTGTTGTCGGAGGTGTTAGTGCATATTTCACAATGGCTACCAACGATGGAACCAGACATTGAAATGCTATGGACACTAAAGGACAATGATAGACTGACTGGAGATATGGTGGTTGGAAATGGGGTAGAAAAAATAATGGATGCCTCAATGGAAGAGAAGGTGAATTGCTTTTGTATATTGCACCATGTCTCCATGGAGACGTGGCTCGCCAAGTACCAAATTGCAAGGCAAGATCAAGAGGAAGCGGGAGCTGAATTCTGACGTAGTACGCTTCATCGACCGATTCGATATCCCGAAGGCATGGAGGAGATGCCGCGGTTTATGTCAACGCAATGGTTGCATGGAGCCTTAACCACAGCATCCAGCGAAGGGATAGAGGTCTCAATAGAGGAGTGGGAATTCTCGAGGGGATGTAGTCCAAAGGTGATGAGGGGTTTAGAATCTGTCGTATCTAAGTTTTATATGCGACATCTAATTTGAGTGTTTCAATGTACAATACAAAATATATAGTGCAGCGTGGTCATGTGGACGATATTTTTGCATGGAGCATATTGACAAAATGCGTTCCACAATGGACTGTGGTGTCATGGCAAGGTTGGAGCAAGAGAGCCAGCAACGAGCAACAGATCCAAACACGGTTGTGGATAAGATGGAGTATTTTGGAAACTTGCAAAGTATTATTACGGTGGATTACCGTAGCTTCTCCATGATACTATTCGATGTGCAGTGGTTCAAAGTGGTACTTGGAGGAGCTGGAGCAACAGTTCGATGAGGTCCATCGGGATTTCTCAAAATAGATTCCAAAAATAAATGGACAGATTTGCGCGACACCTTTGTGTTGCCGGCCCATTGTGAACAGGTGCATGGAGTCATTTTCTTGCTAATTGTATTACGACATGGTTTATGTCACAATGGTTAATCACTCTCTTGTACGTGTTTGTGAATAGGTAATCTTCTATCCAAACCCCCGACAACCTTGATGGTGGTATGTTATACCTTCAACTCTCCGAAGTGCGAGAGTATATTATCAAAGCGATGTTCCGAGCATAGATGAAGATAATATGCAAATAGAGGGGTCGATATTACAAGGGGTGAAGGCCGTCGAAAGCTTGGAGTCAACATCGACTAACAATGATGGAAATACAAGAGTCTAAGAATTTTTTGAGAACGAGGCAGACTCATTCTTTTGTGGTGACATGTCTATCGACCTTCCAGTGTATGCGGAGTTGTGTCAGGAGATTAACATGGGACCATAGGATACTTCATACTTGGAGCATCCACTTACTCAATTCGTTGACCAATCTCTTATAAAGGTACATAACATATGCATTTTAAGAGAGATTTTTTTAAAATGATTTATATTACTGTGCTTTGTATAATTTAAATTGATTATTCTAACATTACTTTTTATCTATGCAGGTGACATTTTCAGGATGAGTAGAGGGATGAGCGATGAGGAGTTGCAAGACATCTTCGTACGCATGTCTCCAGACTAGCTCGTGAGATTCAAAGAGATGGCAGACCAGGAGCTATCTCATTCTTCGTCAGGGCGCTCTGCTAGATCTGCTTCAGCACGATCGAATGCTTCGGCTTCGAGCAGAAGATCTTGACGCTCACGACTTGGGCCAGAGGGAGGGAGTGCATTGAGATCAGGGGGATGTTGCTGTGGAGATACGGATGTGGTGTCTCCGTCTCGTCGTTCAGCTGGAGCTGCGTCACCTCCAGGATTTGTCACACCTGTGGGGACGTCTACTCTAGTTACTCCGGCTTTTGCGCAGCCGTCAGCAGGTGGCATCCCTTTGGGTGCCATCCCTTTGGGTGCCACTCCAAGAGAAATTACCCCCATCGGTACACTGGATGTAGAGGGGTCTCCTAGATATGGTTGATAGTAGGTCAGAAAACATCATCATGAATGATGAGGGGAGGAGGGTGATGGCTCGCATGAGAGAGTTGTGCTAAGAATTTTTTCGGCACAACGTCCTGGATCATTGGAAGAACATACTGGAGGGGAGCAAGGACTACATAGTAGCATCCTTGCACGAGGAGTTTTCGGTGCCAGCCGCAGTAGATAGATTCTCTACGGGCTGGATGATGGATTGCATGCGTACATACATGTCACATAGATGATCCGACGCACGCATGGCAATAAAGAGTGGGGCTGCAAAGCCCGAGTGATTAGATGCAAACGAGTGGCACCGACTGAGGGAGGAGGCTACAGATTCACCAGGACGTTGGAGTCAGCAGTGAGAGGCGACGAGGGCACGACTCGAGGTCGGAGTGGTCCATCATCTTGGGAGTGGCAGCCATAGGACATATTTGGAGGACTTTGTAAGTTTCTCTTTTGTTTTGCTTGTTTGTTTTTTTGAAATATTCTTTGTACTAACAATCATATTTCTAACATTTAGCATTTTGTTTTCTTTGCAGCACTCCATTACAAATCGCGATCCGATAGGCCTTGAGACTCGATATGCAGAGAGGCACAGTCTCAATGCATTGATTGACCGATTGTATAGATGCGGTGGCCCTATAAGTCACTCATCTTTCTTGTCTGTAGTTATCATGAGATATTTGAATGCATTATTGTATGGTGGATTGATGTGTTGTTTCTTTTTCTATAGAGTCCGTTCGATGCTCCTTTGCGGCGGGACGAGCTTTCGAGGGACAAGGATTTGTAGCTCGTCGTTGGATCCTTGGAGCTCACACATCTTTATTTTTTAGTCGCCTGATGTATGTAGATATTTTCTATGTATTAGTGATATCCTATCATGATTGTACCAATCTCTTTTTATGCGATCATGTATTTATTTCATGTATCATTTTTATGATTTCAGTATACATTCTTTTTGTTTGCAAGTGCTTTGTATACAATAGTGTAGAAACTATTTTGTATGGCTCTCATACAGCACACAGTGCAAGTTGCCCTGCCACAAATTTTTTTTAATCCCTGTTACCATCGCTATTAGCGTCGCAAATTTACTGGTTGCGTCGCTATTGGCGTCACTATCAGAGTCGCATTTGCGACACTAATAGCGATGCCAATAGCGACGTTTCTATGGCGTCGTTAATAACGACGCTTTTTGCGACAATGGGGGCAAATTTTATTGTTTGTATTTTCGTCGCTTTAAATGTCAGTATAAGGTCTATATCTTGTAGTGTCATATATCTTGTGGGAGTTTGAAAGCTATATATCTTCTACTTCACCATCTTTTCTTCAGTCTTCGACAACATCCAAGGTGCATGCGGTAACTTTATATTCCCTCTGGGTCCAATGCGTGGCCAAGCTTGTCTCATACATCCAATGCTACATAAATCCTCCCTTACATTGACAGAATCACGAGCCCCGATTAAGTGATCCCATAATGTAGAGGCAACATTCTTGAATATATGCATGGAGTCCAACATGTGATTGATCTTGAGTTCAGTCCAATATAGGAGATGAAAAAAATATAGAGAATCTAAGGCACAAACAATATATTATTTCTTGTTCTCATAATGGAGTGTACTTTAAAGACAAACAAAAGAAGTAAACTAGTTATCGAGTGGAGGATGATCATTGGCGTGTGTCCAAGTGTCCTTCCAATCTTGAATGGTCAGAGATTGTGGAGTTCTTCCATTAGTGGGGGGGTGCATATTTGGGGTTGTCAATAGGAAGAAAATGATGATGATTGTCATAGATAACCTTTTTCAAGCGTGTCGGTCTAGAAGAAACTAGAGAGGGACCGCAAATTGGACATGCATAATATCATGATGTAGTTAAATCTATAGAAACAAGTGGGTTAATGATGACATATATTTGATTAAGGGTAAGAATGAATAAAATAGAGTACGAAACTATCTGAACACTCTCCATAGCCTTGAAAGTCATGCATGGTTCACAACAAGATGCCCTTTAAAGTGAAATCTCTAGAGGACAATGATGCACTCAAATCTTACACCTCAATACCTCTCCATAGCATTTCTAGCTCCTCGATCAAAGGCTCTAAGTAAGCTTTCATGTTTTTTACTTTATGTTTTCCTGGAATCAAAAGGGACAACATTAGATGTCCTTTTTTTATTGCCATGAACGGAGGGATATTATAGTTCACCAATACCACTGGCCATACACTATATGAGGTGCTTTTGATGCCAAATGGATTTATTCCATCTAATCCTAGACCAAATCTTAAATTTCTGGGCTCTTCTTTGAAAGTAGGCCACAAATTGTCTACATGTTGCCAAGCTGGTGTGTCTAAAGGAAATTTTCACTTTCCATCACTTGAATGGTAACTAGTATGCCATGACATGAGTCTCGCAATAGATTCACACTTAAACATAAGTTGAATATGTGGACTAATAGGAAAATGTCGCAAAACCTTACGAGACACATCCATTGATTTCATCTCCTGGTTGTATCTTGGTTCACCACAAATAGGACACTATCGTGTAGATGCATGATCCCCACGAAACAAGATGCAATCATTGACACATACATGTATTTTAACATAATCGATACCTCCAAGAGATGTCAAGAAACACCTTGCTTTCTCCCTTCTAGTTGGTACTTTATTCCATTTGGAAGCATTTGTGACACTAACCTATATATATTGTACAAACAGAGTTCAAAAACCGCGAATATTATCTAAAAGCATTTATGAATTAATATCAAATGATACATACTTCAATAATGCATTCAACTTAGCATTATTCCATCCCTAAATGGTTTGTAAGTTCAGTATCTCAAGAGATGGACGTAGAACAGAGTATGTGCAACCTTTGTACAATGGAGTTTTTAATGCTATGTGTAGCACGTCATCTGTCTTTCTAGTGGCGCCCTTCCCCCGAACCTCATGGGAAAATAAATTGTGTACCATGTTGTCTAAAATCTCTTCCTCCAAAACTTGATGGGGCATTTGAAGAGGGCTGCTATTGTCGTCATCACTCTCTACTCTTCTTGAGAACTCTGCCTCCTCCTGTCAACGCTTCACAGCCTCTTGACGCCTTGCAGGGACTATTTAAGGATGTGGTACCGCATCCTGCTCAATAAAAAAAAAGGAGGTTTTGTTTAATGGTGAAGAGGCAACATAGACTAATAATATTTGTGTAAATAAAGTAGTAATAATTACTGGGTCATTTTCTTGGTCCCACTCTCCATACATGTAAGGTGTGACATTGTGATTTGATGTGCTCGAAAAAAACATCCTTGACAATGTTCACACATACATTTGATTTTCTGTCGTAGCCAAGCATCTCGATTGTGAAGACACAATGTCTCATCCTCACTAGAAGATATACTGTTTGTTGACTCAACATGTCCCATACTAGTAGAAGATGACGACATAATTACGCCTAAATCATAAGGACATATATGATTTCATTTGGTATATATGTCATATTCCCTAAATATTTTAATACTTACAACATGGAGATAAACATTTTGATATTGAAATACTAAGAAAGTCATGTTGATCCAAAAACAATCATAAGCTAGCATTTTAATAAGTTTAATTGTAATTGCGTGTCTATCAGCGCGTGTAATATGTTTTATCTGCGCATATAGACGTGCAATTACATGTGCTTACAAACGTGCCACACGAATATAAAAAAAGTTTAAAAATATTTGTGGCTTTCTTTTCAAACCAGTGCTTTCTTGCGTTTTTTGCGTGTTTCTTGTAGTTCGAGCTCGACATCACTAATCATGTCTATCTATCACCTCATGAAGATAATGAAGGAAGGAAATAAGAGTAAAAAGAGGACGAAGGAAGAGTCAGAGAGTAAAGAACAAGAGCTAAACAACAAGGAAGAGAAGAAGAATCAAGAAACCTACCAAGGGAAGAAAGAAGAAGGACAAGGAGCTTGCAACCTAGCCATCACCCATTGGAACAAGCAAAGAAGGTGAGTTCTGTAAAATATTACACGGCGCAGCGAACAGAATCTGAGAAAGAGATAGAGAGTACACAACAGATAAGAGGAGAATCAGTAAATTCTTTAACTCCAAACAACTGATACAAAGATGGCTCTGTCCACCCGTGCGCTTCCACTGTGTGAAGCTTAGATGGCGATCTAGACAGAAGATAGGTGAAGAGTTTAAGGCCAGCTGGAACAACAACTCTGACTGGGTGAAAGATGAGTGTATGATGGCTGCGAAGGGGTTTAGCTTTTATAGCCCGCGAAGGTCGTTAGGTCGGCCTGCTGACCGACCTACCATATGAGCCTCCACTAGTCGGCCAGGGAATATTCCCTTTACCATCGGGCCGGGGGCGCTGCCCCCAGATCCCCGCCAGGGGGGCCGCTCGCCCCCCTGGGACCCCCCAACCAAGGACCGCTTCCGCGGCCCCCGGACCCCACAATAGGGGCCCCTTTTAACTCCCTTACCACGCAACTCAATGCAATGTGCCTCGAGTTGCTACCAGCTTAACCACTCCGTCTAACCCAAAGATTAGACCCACAATAGTCACCTTTTTGCCATCTGGTCACATAGACCTCATTTGATATACAAGTCAGGACCCAACCAATGTCTGGGCTCACATTTGGCTTCTCCTCATAATGGGGGCCTTACAACTTTGAGCACCATGGATCATTGGTAGCACCTAATGAGGGTGGGGCATTGATCATATCTAACACCCCCCCTCAATGTCCACCCATAGGTGAACTATCTCCTCAGTCCAATGCCGAGTCTCTGAAGATGAACTTGAAGTAGATCCTTCGTAAGTGCTTTGGTGAAGATATCTGCTCCATTCTCCTCTGTTGGACAGTAGACCAATTCCACTATCCCATCCTCCATCAAATCACGCACATAGTGATACTGGATCTCTATATGTTTGGTGCGCGCATGAAAAACTGGATTTTTGGCAATGGCGATGCAACTCTGATTGTCACATCTCAGCACCGTTGGTTCTTCATCCGGCACTCCCATATGCCATAGAATCCTTCTCAACCATACGGCCTCACATGTAGCAAAACAAGCTGCCTTGTACTCTGCTTCGGTAGAAGACAATGCCACTGTTGGTTGCTTCTTACTAATCCAAGAGAAAATTCATGAACCCAAAGAGAAACAATAACCAGAAATTGACTTCCTGGAATCAATGTCTCCTACCCAATCTGAGTCACAGTTCCCCACAAGAGAAGTTCCGAAATTGTATGTGATACCATAGTCAAGAGTTTTCTTCAAGTATCTGAGCACCCGCATCCCAGCCTTCCAATGACTCTCATGAGGTTTGTTTGAGAACCTGCTCAAAACACCAACAGCAAAACTGATATCTGGTCTGGTGTTACACAAGTAGATCAGACTGCCGATCAACCTCCTATACCTCCCAATGTCTGCTAATGCTGATGTATCCTCGATGGATAACTTTGCATTCACCTCCATAGGTATAGCTATCTCCTTGCACTTGATCATGCCAAATGCCTTCAAGATCTCCCATGCATACTTCTTCTGAGAGATGAAGATCTTTCCTGGCTCTTGCCAGACTTCAATCCCCAAACAATAGTGCAGCAAGCCCAAGTCTGTCATTTCAAACTCAGAACTCAAAGCCTTTCGAGTTTGGTTGATCATATCTTCATAGTCACCTGTAATAAGAAGGTCGTCCACATATAGGACAATCACTACAGACTTTTTACCATCCCTGTAAACATACAAGTTAGCATCTAAGGCACATCTTTTGAAGTTTAGGTTTAAAAAGAACCTATCTATCCGCTGGTACCATGCTCTGGGGGCTTGTTTCAGCCCATATAATGCCTTCTTCAGTTTACACACTTTGTTCTCAGAATGGGGGGCCTCAAACCCTGGTGGCTGAGCCATGTACACCTCCTCCTTGAGGTCACCATTTAAGAACGCTGACTTAACATCCATTTGGTACACTGGCCACTTCTTGTGGGCAGCCACTGCAAGTACTGTGCGAATAGTGGTCATTCTGGCAGTTGGGGCAAATGACTCTTGAAAATCAAACCCTTCAACTTGTGAAAATCCTTGGGCAACCAGTCTAGCTTTGTACTTTTCTAAGGTACCATCAGCCTTGTACTTTACCTTCCAGATCCACTTGGTGCCAATAACCTTCCGCTTTGCTGGTCGATCCACTAGCTCCCAAGTGTCATTCTTCATTATGCTGTCATACTCCACCTGCATAGCATCCTTCCATGATGGATCTGCAAGTGCTTCTTCTAAGTCAGTTGGCTCCTTTACTTCTCTCATAATCTCAACCATCAAGGCCATATTGACTATGTGAGCAGAAGCCCTCCTTTGCTCCTCTATTCTCTGAGACCTCCTTGGTCCGTCTGCCTTCTCCTCAACAGATGCAGGCATAGGATTATTGTGGTCATAGAGCTGCTTCACCCAGCGCGGCAATGGCTTTTCCGGTGGGGTGATGTCAGGTTGGTGAACTTTTTCCTCATCATCTGAAGATGATGCTTCCTCCTCCTTAAGGATAGGGATAGCTCTCGAGACAGGTTCATAATGGACTACTTCTTCGCTTGATGATAAAGTGGAAGAACTTGCCTTCTCCTCCTGCACTGTATGCGGCTCCTCCTTGAACACCACATCACGACTCGCGATGATCTTCTTTGCCTCTTGGTCATATAACTTGTAAGCCTTCTGCTCATCACTATAACCCAAGAAGATACATTTTCTGCTTTTTGGTTGTAACTTGTTTCTCTTCTCATCTGGAACATGTGCATAACATTCACATCCAAAAATTCTGAAATGTGAAACAGATGGTTTCTTACCAGTGTAAGCCTCATGAGGTGTTTTTCCCTTGAGAGCCTTTGTATAGCTCCGATTTAGAATGTAGACTGCAGTATTAACAGCTTCAGCCCAAAAATGGTTAGGCAATCCCTTGCCCTTTAGCATGCATCTTGCCATCTCCACAATGGTGCGATTCCTGCATTCCACAACACCGTTCTACTGAGGTGTGTGAGGCGTCGTCAATTGACGCTTGATCCCTTTGCTCTTGCAAAAGCCTTCAAACTCCTTTGAGTTGAACTCACCACCACCATTTGTTCTAAATTTCTTCATACTTTTCCCTGTTTCATTCTCAACAAGTATTAGCCATTCTTTAAACTTACCAAAAGCTTGAGCCTTATCACGAAGGAAGTACGCCCACATCTTCCTACTGTAGTCGTCGACAATCAACATAAAATAAGAAGATCCCCCCAAGGCCTGTGTAGGCATCTTACCACACAAGTCAGCATGCACCAACTCTAGAGAAGCCTGTGCTCTATTCTTGCTTTCTTGTGGAAATGCCTTTTTTTGTTGCTTGCCCATCATACAAGCTTCACATGGTTCCTTCAATTCAGTTATTGTAGGTAGGTAAGCAACCATACCTTGCTTTTGCATCTCCTTCAATACTGCAAATCCGATGTGTCCAAACCTTTCATGCCAAAGCTTACTTGTGCCCACTCCAGCGGTGGCTGTAAGAGCACTTAGCTCATACAAGTTGTTCCTTCTTTCTCCTTTGCCAACAATTGTGCCAGTACTATCAATAATTTCTGCACCTGTCTTCTTGAATCTCACTTCATGACCAAGATCAGTTATGGCAGCAACTGATAAGAGATTTCTCCTGATTTCGGGAACATACAACACATTTGAAAGCTTTTTGACTTCACCATTTGCAGCAACAAAAGAAATAGTACCTGTGCCCGCAGCAGGGCATTTAGCATCATTTCCAACCGTCACAGTGATGGATTCTTGTAGAGGCTGCATAGAACTGTATAGACCTTTCTTGTTGGTCATGTGACGGGAGGCCCCACTATCCAACACCCAAGAGTCAGTGGTAGATTCTTCTTGCGTCGAGGAGCACACTTCCTCAATGGTCGCCATGAATAATTCCAACTCTGCTTCAGCCGTATTGGCTGTCTCTTTCCCTTTACTTTTAAGGGTACCATTCTTTTCATCTGCCTTCTTGACACGACAATCTGCAATTGCATGTCCTTTCTTCTTACAATAGAAGCACTCTCCTTGAAACTTCTTCTTGCCGCCCTTCTTCTTTTTGTCACCATCATTTTTGGTGGAGGAAACACCTTTGCCTTTTGCATTGGCAGAGAATGCAGCATCTCCATTGTTGCTTCCTTCTCGGGCTTTCAGCCTCAACTCCTCCTCCATTAATAATGCACAAAACTCCTCAAAAGTCAAAGCTTGAGGTCTCATCTGAGTATTAAGGGCAGTTACTAGTCCATCAAACTTTTGTGGACAAATCCGAAGACACCTCCGAGCTAGCTCTTCGCTAGTCTTTTGTATCCCAGCGCCAGCCATCTGGTCGCGCAGATTCTTAATCCAAGTGATGAATGCTTCAACCGTCTCTCCTTCAGCAAACTTCTCCGCTGCTAGTTGATTCTCCAAGTTTTGAATCCTTGTTTGGTTTCGTGTTTCATACTGACTCCTTAGTACATTCCAAGCCTCTGACGCTTTGGTTGTATGCTGAATCAGAGTCAAAACACTATCAAAACAGCTTGTAACTAAGGCACACAATGCATCTGCATTCCTTCGTTTCCAAGCTCGTAGAAGATCTGCATTAGGAGGAATCATCATACTAGGATTTGATGGGTCGGGGGTAGGCTGTGGTTCTGCGTCAGTCCCCAGCACAGTCTCCAAAAGCTCATAAGAATCAAGGATAGTTGTAATTTTGAACTTCCACAAGGTGTAGTTTGTACCATCTAACTTGCCTTCGCTAAAGGTTGGTGGACGAATCCTCAGTGTTTGAATAGCCGGTACAGCAGCACCACCTCTTGCACCGCTTCCTGATGCGCCAGAACTCCTTCCCGGAGTCGACATCGTTTCTCTTTGCTGTTGAAGCCTTTGCCTCTTGCACGCTCTCCGATCTCTAGAGCCCCCTGGGCTTTGATACCATGTAAAATATTACACGGCGCAGCGAACCGAATCTGAGAAAGAGAAAGAGAGTACACAATAGATAAGAGGAGAATCAGTAAATTCTTTAACTCCAAACAACTGATACAAAGATGGCTCTGTCCACCCGTGCGCTTCCACTGTGTGAAGCTTAGATGGCGATCTAGACAGAAGATAGGTGAAGAGTTTAAGGCCAGCTGGAACAACAACTCTGACTGGGTGAAAGATGAGTGTATGATGGCTGCGAAGGGGTTTAGCTTTTATAGCCCGCGAAGGTTGTTAGGTCGGCCTGCTGACCGACCTACAATATGAGCCTCCACTAGTCGGCCAGGGAATATTCCCTTTACCATCAGGCCGGGGGCGCTGCCCCCGGACCCCCGCCAGGGGGGCCGCTGGCCCCCCTAGGACCCCCCAGCCAAGGGCCGCTTCCGCGGCCCCCGGACCCCACAATAGGGGCCCCTTTTAACTCCCTTACCACGCAACTCAATGCAATGTGCCTCGAGTTGCTACCAGCTTAACCACTCCGTCTAACCCAAAGATTAGACCCACAACAGTCACCTTTTTGCCATCCGGTCACATAGACCTCATTTGATATACAAGTCAGGACCCAACCAATGTCTGGGCTCACATTTGGCTTCTCCTCATAATGGGGGCCTTACAACTTTGAGCACCATGGATCATTGGTAGCACCTAATGAGGGTGGGGTATTGATCATATCTAACAAGTTCTTCTTCTCACTCTCTATATTCTTTGCTTTCTCTTTGTCTCTTTGTCTCTCTCTCTCTCTGTTTTTACATGCTTCAGACAATCTATGGAGGTTTTTTGCACATTTTTTATAATAGTTTTGGAAAATATGGTTCGACTTTGCGCGTTTGTAGGCGCGTCTAGCTAACAATCTAGATGTGTTTTTAGACGTGTATATAGATGCTCTAACAAACATGGGTATAGAGGCGGTTATAGACCCAATGTGTAATATATTTTATCTGCAGAGGGTAGTAATAGATTTTTGCTTGTGTAGATGTGGAATCCTGGATCTTCCAGCACTGATCCTCAGTTGGAACACATGAACAACACGTTAGTAGAGTTTTCTAGAGGTGTTAGTAGTTTTTTTGGAGGTTTTTTGAACAAGGAGCAATTCATGGGGGAGATGACCAGTTATCTTGGTCACCCTCCCACTGCAGAGGAGGTTTTTAGTGTCATGTGTGGGACACCTATTACATCTTTGCCTAGCATTGCTACACAAACACCAAACCTTGGCACACCAAACCTTGGTACACCTCTACTAACAAGTACTCCACACACTATGCATACACACGGATCAGCTAATGCACAAGGATCAGCTGAAGTACATGGATTGGCCGAAGCATGTGCATCTACAGAAGCACGTGCATCGAGTGAGGTAGAGGGTAGTGCCCGTCGAGGGAGGAGGAAGAGTCGTGCGGGAGGACGAGGAGGTTGAGGGCTTTGTGGGGGTTGCCTAGGAGGTGACTCTTGATCACCCTCACTGGGAAATGAGAGAGGGGAGCCTCCACAAATGTACTACTCTCTCACAGATGTTGGTGGTATCTTGCATAATCCTCAGGGGAGGGAAGTGATAGCCTACTTGAGGAGTGTGGTGCATGCCACATTCAAAGATTGTATGATTCCCTTCAAGCGCCAAAAAAATGGTTTGTGGCAAGAGGTATTGCGGGCAGTACATAGAAGGTACCTTAATCCCGAGAACCCACAATTCTCAGATGATTGGGAACGGTCAAAGGTGAGAGACATGCTTCATAACAAGAGGTCTCACCTTATGACACACGCCAAGGAGTCACTGCGGAGACAAGAGCAGGGGCGCCCTAGATATGGCCAACCACCCAATTGCCACCGCAGGGAGTGAAAAGAGGCCAAGAAGAGAGTAGCAGAGAAAAGGACAAGTCGCCAGCATGCAGAGGTGCGACGTATCCACATGGCATCCATGGGATCGTCGCATTATGGATCGAGTGGCAAGGAGTCATGGGAGGCTGATATTTCATTTCTTTTTTTAAATTAAATTTTGTAAATTTTTTCAATTCATTATGAAGTGTGTTCTAATATTTTGTATGTTAAAATTATTTTGTAGTATCATATCGTTTTTAGGATGCCTACTTCTAGAGAGATAGGCTACCATCCAGGTCATAACCGGGCGTCCACTTGGTAGCATTTCTATAAGGAGGGACTGATCATGGAGGAGAAATATAATTGTGCCATGAGGATTCCATAGCCAGAAGAGGTATGTTTTATTTTTTACATGAAAAGTATAAGTAACTCTAATTTATTGTTTGTAATGGTATTTATATACCTTAATCCTTTGTGTTGGAGAACCCTGATGTAGTCGAGGATAGCGAAGGGAGGACAAGCAATAGCGGTGGTAGCACCGACACCAGCACCGGCACCGGTGGTGGTAGCGACGATGATGCCTCTTCTGAGGAGATGTAGAGGAGCCCCGTGCATGCATGCCTCCCCTTCGCCTTGTAGTTTTCATTTTTGATATGAATTACTTTCAGCTAGTGCTTGTGACCATGACCATGCTTGAGGTCAAAAGCACTAGAACTCATCATGTAAAAACGTTTCATCTTTATATATGAAATTTCGTATTCTACATTGTTTTGTTTTCAGTACAAAAATCTTCAAAATATGTTCAACTGTTTCAACACAGTACACTCATCATGTGTTATTATCAATATATGGACTTTGGCTCTCCACATTCTTTTGCTTCAGTATAATAATCTTTCTCTATTTTTCCTAAGCATATAATTTGATGGGGGGAAAAAACCTGAGAGCAAACATCAATTGATGCTGATACTATGCCTTGATTGCAGTGCCTCTAACGGATCTACTGAAGAAGCAAACATCAATTGTATGGTCAACTGCTGAACAATCTAGGTTTGATAAACTAAAGCAAAGATTGGTATTAGCACCTATCATGAAACTTCCGGACCTTGGTAAAGAGTTTGAAGTGATAATTGATGCTAGCACACTCACCTTAGGATGTGTTGTAACGTGTCCGCTTGTTATCTTCAGGACACGTTGTCAAGTTTTTTTTCGAAAACTGAAAATCCCTAGTCAAATTGTAGCTAGGTTTGATTTTTGCTAGCTTAGTTGTTTGTGTGATAGTTTGTTTTGTTATTTTGTAGTTGGATTTCTTGTGCTTGTTTAGCCTAGGACTTGCTTCTGTCATTTTGTTTGATTTGTTGAGTGTAAAACTTGATAGCCTTGGTCAAGCTTGGTATTTTTTTGAACAGGACGAAGCTTGTGTTTGTCAACAGCTACTGAACATTGAGAAACTAGGTATGTTTTCTTGTCGAGACTCTTGCACATCACAGGGATAATGGATTCACGAGCACTTCACATTACACTTGTTGATGCACTGCACTCGCGGGTCGTCTCCTGTTCTCATCAAATACTTCCATGCCATGGGTTGGAATTATGCACATTTTGCACCATCATTGAGCACTAGCATGGCATGAGGTCCGCTACAACTATATGCAGTAAATTTTAGATGCACACGCACATGAGAGAGCACATGTCATTGAGCACACACATTTCTTGCATGCACCATTTGGGATGTTCATCACAAAGTTAAGAACCTCTGGTTGAGAGTGTAAGGTGGTTGGGTGAGTTAGAGGGTCGTGAAGGACGCCATCAATTGTGAGAAGGGTTGTTCATATTTAGTCAACATCTTCAGGACCATCATTTTCTTGAGAGATTGTGAGATTATGAATGGGTGGAGTGAAGTATATCATATCTTTTTTATGAGATTTGAGAGGTGAGGATAAGGAATTTTAAATTAACAATGAATTTTATTTGCATTTTGCATGACGCACGATCACATGTAGATAGACTAGGCATAATTTTTCCAATGCATACTTTTTTTTTTTGTAGCATCGATTAATTGGTTGCATATCATGGATCCAACATTGCATATTTTTCCAAAACATGAATGATTGGGCACGGAGTTCATTTCAAAAAACCATATTCATGCTAGGGCACACTGCATAAAAAAACAGGTTCATATCTAGAGGATATTCATTTTGAAGACTCAAGGATCAAAGGAAAAATGTCGTACGTTTTACATCGTCAGCGAGTGTTTCTTGAAGAAAAAGAGGACATGTATGCTGAAAGTGTGTGAAATTACAAGAACAATAGGCCAAGGAAGGGAATAAGTCATCCAAGATAAAAGATGGAGAAAAATGATGCAATATACGAATATCAGTATTTTTGCCCGATTTTGATGGATTTTTGTAATTCTGCTCGTGTTGACTTGTCAATTAGATGCATTCTGATCATTTTGAGTACTCAAATGACTATATTCAGAGTTCAAATGACGAAGATATGATCCAAATAAGTTACAAATAGGAATAAAGCAAAAAAAACGAAAATAGTGAAAAGCAGTAGAAAAGCAAAAGCCAAAAGCTGAAAGCAAAAAGCCTAATGTGTGTGAGTGTGGATAGAAAACTATATAAGGAGAAGAGATTGGAGAGTTAAGAGCCTTCCCCCTTGATTATAATTGTATTTTATGAGAGAGGAGAGAGGAGGGTCGTATGCTAGAGTGAGCTCTTGTCATGCTAATTTGAAAGTCGGAGCCTTTGGATGTCAAAGCGCTGAGCGTCGGATCATGGTTGTTAAGGTACAATAATATTTTTCTCTTGGTTTGTTTTCAAATTGTTGGATTTTTTTTGTTGAGTTGTGGTTGTGTGATGCTCTACCCGAATTAGGGTTTTAGTTGTTTGAGCTACAAGATGCAATTCTTTATTGTTTTGTTTTCGTGGTGTATTGTCAAATATTTGAATTTTTCAAGTTGTGTTGTGCATCCAACACAGTCAATTATCCCAATCGGCACTCCTTAATGTCTCGTTATCGGGCTGTGAGTGAGGCTTGCTCTTGATCACCTCTCGCGTAACAACATCTTAGCATTCCATTGGAAAGGATGTCTAGAAAAATCCGCCCCCGGCACTCCCATGGAATGTTACGGGGTTTGCGATCTAGGACTTTCTACATCTTCCACGTAGCAGAAGTATTTCAGCCGTTCCCACTTAGGACCCCGACCTGAATTAGGATTTTCCCTATTGGTCATTTCCTAACGGCAACTAGCGTTGAACCCGAGTGAACTACTTTACGTAGAAATGCCAGGTCCGAAGCGGATTCACGCATTCATGGACTTCTTTTATGAAAGTTGTTTTAGAAAAGGGTGCATTTCATATTAATGCTTAAATTCAATGCCTTAAGCAAAGGGTTATGGATATAGTTCTTGCTGAAATTTAATGTAGGTTTTTATGCGAGTTACCCCCTAAATTGTCAATCATTATGATTTAGGCAAGGAAAAGAAATGGTTATTGCAAACCTTATAGTTGCATAGAAGGAAAAGTCTATGATTCACATACGTGCATGGAATGTTGTATCTTGAAATTGGTTACATCTTTTTAGGAAAATTGTTTGCATTTCTAAGGAAAGATCACCTCTTGTCGCAAGACCATTAGATCGATTAGGTAATTCGCTTGCAAAGGTGTAACGCAAGCGATGATCACCTCAATGCGCTAGGTAGAGTTTAGTACGCTAAAAATTATGCCTAGTATTGCACTTGGGATGCCAAGTCAAGATTTCCAATTCCCAAGGATCTTACTGTTCAAAGACAAGAGAGAGAGAAAGGGAAAGAGTCCATATCCATGAGCCTTCAGGCTCTCCAGCTTATTCCTTCATTTCCACACTCTCTACTGAAAAGCACACACTCTACAAGATAAAGTGACCTAGTGTAAACGTAGACTAGACTAACTAACTCTAGTCACTGACTGACTACTAACCCCGACTTATTTAATGTAGTCACATGTAGACAGCTGTACACACTAGCTATCATAGATGTCGGTCATAGATGAAGACACACTGACGGTGAGCTTGATTTCTAACACTCCCCCTCAAGCTCAAAAACAAAACTCAAATCATCTGCATCACTCCAAGTAGTTGTCTAAAGTGAATGAACTTATCTTTACCAAGTGATTTGGTAAAGATGTCTGCTACCTGGTCTTCAGTCTTCACATGCTCCAAGTCAATCTGATCTGCTAAAACCATTTCCCTGATGAAATGGTAGTGAACCTCAATGTGTTTTGATCTTGCATGATAAACAGGATTTCTTGCTAACATAACACTGCTCAAATTGTCACAGTACAGCTTGACTTTACTGTCCAAGTGTACTCCCAAGTCATTCAATAACTTCTGTAACCACTTAGCTTCACAGGCCGCTAAGGCTGCACCACGATACTTTGCTTCCGTACTTGACAATGCAACTGTAGGCTGTTTCTTACTCTGCCAACTGATCATGCTACTACCCAATCCAAATGCATAGCCACTGGTTGACCTCCTATCATATGTGCAACCAGCCCAGTCAGCATCAGTGTACCCCATCAAGTCAAGGGTTTTCCCATATGCATAAAACAGCCCATGATCTTTGGTACCCTTTACATATCTCAAAATTCATCTGACTGCATCCAAGTGTGGTTTGCGAGGCTTCTGCATGAACTGAGTGATCAGCCCCACAACATAACTCAAGTCAGGTCTAGTGATCGTGAGATAGATCAAGCTGCCTACCATTTGTCTGTACATAGTAACATTCTCAATCTCTGTCCCAACATCAATCTGCAGCTTGACATTCTGCTCCAAAGGCATATCCATAGGCTTGCAATCAGCCATACCATATTTCTGTAACATGTCATGAGCATATTGCTTCTGTAGTAGCCATATGCCTTGAGGTGTAGAGACAACCTCAATCCCCAAAAAGTATTTCAACTCTCCAAGGTCCTTGACCTTAAATTCAGTCTGTAAACATGTCTTTATTTCAGCAATCCCATTTTCATCATCTCCTGTAATGATTAAGTCATCAACATAGACAACTAGGAAAACATAGCCATTATCTGTCTTCTTCACTAACAGACTATGATCAGCATCTCCCAATCGGAAACCATGTTGCTATAAATAACTGCTGATGCGAGCATTCCATGCTCCGGGTGCCTATTTCAACCCATATAATGCCTTTTTCAACCGACATACATGTGCTGGAAATTCTAGATGTACATAGCCTTCAGGCTGTTCCATGTAAACCTCTTCCTGTAATTCTCCATTGAGAAATGCATTCTTTACATCCATCTGCCATAGTTTCCAGCCTCTAGCTACTGCCAAAGCAATCACAGTTCTAACGTAGCCATCTTTGCTACAGGACTAAAAGTCTCCTCATAATCAAGACCATACTGCTGTGCGTACCCTTTTGCAACCAGCCTGGCCTTATATCTTTCCAATGATCCATCTGATTTACATTTTACCTTATACACCCACTTGCATCCAATAGGTGTTTTGCCCTCAGGCAAATGTACCAAATCCCATGTACAATTTTCAGCCAAAGCTGAATATTCCTCATCCATAGCAGCACGTCAATTCTCATCTGAAACTGCCTCATCAAACTTACTTGGTTCTCTAAAACCTGTTACTTTCGTCATATAAGCATAATGACGGGCTGAATATCCAGTGTAAGTATACCTGTCAATAGGTCGCCTGACCCTCTCTGATCTCCTGAGTTGTGGCTCACTGTGAGCTTGCCTCTCATGAGGCGGCACATAACGGCTTTGTCTAGCACCTGGCGTCATAACAGATGGAATCCCCAATTCACTATCTAAGCTGTCACTGCTAGATAAATCATAACCTGCAATGAGTGGACCTGTTACATCTTCAAAAACCTTTTCTTTTCCCTTATCTATTCTCCCCCTCATTGACATATCCGTGTCAGTGGATGCACTATTCGACTCCGTAATCGTCTTGTCCAAGGACTCACTGTAGATGATACATCACTTGTATGACCAGTCATGGAAGTACTCTCTGCAGGAGTATTTTCAGCATGACTCATACTGGGTGAGCCATCAGTAGGCATTGCAACAGGATTCCCATACCAAGATGCTAACTCATCAAATACCACATCTCTGCTTATGAGTGTCTCATGCGTAGAAGGTACATAACACTTATAAGCTTTCCGTTCCTGTGCATATCCAATAAACACACTTTTCACTGCCTTAGGATCCAATTTCTTCCTCTTCTCATCCGGTATATGCACGTATGCAATGCTGCCAAATACCTTCAAGTGTGAAATATCAGGTTTATGACCATACAGCCGTTCATACGGAGTGACCTCATGAATCCCTGCTGTAGGGGTTCGATTCAGCACATATACAGCAGTCACCACTGCTTCAGCCCAATAACCATTTGGCAAACATTTTTCATTCAGCATAGCTCTAGCTGACTCCATCAAAACCCTGTTTTTCCTCTCTACAACACCGTTTTGCTGCAGTGTATAACTGCATGTGAGCTGTCTTCTGATCCCATGTTTAGCAAGATACCTGTCAAAGTAGTTTGAGACATATTCACCTCCTCTATCTGATCTCAAACATGATATGTAACAGCCCAATTCATTTTCAGCATGTTTCTTGAAGTCTTTGAATGCATCAAACACATCATCCTTATGTTTCAAGATATAAAGCCAAGTGTACCTGCTGAAATCATCAATAAATGAGACATAATATCGTGCACCGCCAAAAGAAGCATTATGTGAAGGACCCCAGACATCAGAGTGTACCAACTCTAAAGGCCTAGTGCTGTTTTTTACATGTCTCATGAAAGGAAACCGTGCTTGCTTCCCAAACTAACATGCAGGGCATACATGACCAAAATCATTATACTTTAATTTAGGTAATCCAAGTACTACTTCTTTCTGCTGCATAGATTTCAGTTTTTGTACATTGACATGTCCAATTCTCTTGTGCCAGATCTCTACATCTCTGATGGCACTCTCATCATGAGCAAATATAGCTGCTTTAAGTTCAGGAATGGTCGCTTCCAAAGTAAACATCCTGCCATCCCTTCTGCCCTTGGCAATTAACTTGCAGCCATTTCCATACTCCTCAATGAAGCATCCATCCTTGTTAAACCTCACTTGCAGATTCTGTTCTGCCATTTGACCCATAGACAAAAAATTCTTTGTTATGGTCAGTACATGTAAGACATCATGCAGGCCTTTCTTCTTGCCATCAGGCATCATCAATGGAACAATCCCTTTATGCTTTATGTCATGTTGGGTATCATCCCCAGTACATACATGACCATGTGTACCTGCAACCATCTCATCAAACCACTCTCCATGCGGGGTCATGTGGTTTGACGCTCCAGAGTCAATGTACCATATGTCATCTCTATCATGTCTCGATGCATTTTTAGATACATGCTGCATGGCAAAGATTCTATCAACTGATTCATCATGAGCACCACTGGAAGATGCATAGTGGCCATGCTGTCTGCCCTTTGCCTTCATATCTCCTTGCTTCTTGTAACAATCCTTTGCAATATGCCCATACCGGCCACAATAATGGCAGTCCTTGTCCCTATTGGACTGATCAGACGACTGCCATGAACCAGAACCACCACCTCTACCTCGGGGTGATCTCCCCCTGCCTCTAAACCCACCAGATCCATGCTGGCCTTGTGTATTTGCACCATGACAATTACTCTGCTGCTGCTGCTGTCCATAAGTATGACGAGTGTCACCACGACCTCTAGATCCTCTGCCACGCTGGCTAGAGTACAAGACAGTGTCTCTACTCTGAGATGCACTAGAACCTGTATTCAAACCAAGTTTGACTTCCTCATGCAGCAACAAAGCAACTAGCTCTTCCCAGCTAGGGGGCTCTTCTCTAACAGAAATGGAAATGTCCAAAGCTTTGTACTCTTTGCCTAAGCCATTCAAAGTAACAGCAATCATATCATCTTCTGATACACTTGAGCCAATAGTAGCAAGTTGATTAGCTATGGTCTTAATCTCCGTGGTATACATCTGGATGCTCTTGCCATTCCTAGACATGTTGTTGAACTGCTGTTTCAACTGGATCTTTCTTACATGTGTCATGGTTCCATAATTTTTCATCAGTATGTCCCAATCATCCTTTGGAGTCTCACATCCAGTGATTTGAATTACCATAGCATCAGATATACATAAGGAAAACCAATGCAGCACCTTGCATGCTCTTTCATTCCATAGCTTGTAGGCTCTTTTCTGTTCATTTGTTGGATTGTGTGCAGGCAACTCAGGAGCAACTTCATCTCCTGTACATAAATCCCAATAACCTCTACCAACCAGAAAGTTTTTCATTCTGAATTTCCATAATGTAAAGTTCTTATTATCCAACTTCTCTCCAACTATCTGAGTGATATTGTCAGTCCCATGTGCATTAGCCATGATGCAATAGATTGTCTATCAAGTGCCTGACTCCCTGCAGTCCAATAAATATGACTGACTAAGTTCAGTCCGTAATAGTTTATGATAGTTTTCTGCACTAAATTGCAAAAAAAAACCAGGGTATTTCAGCCCTCAGCCCTCTGACACCCCAAAACAACCCATAAACAAGTGGTATCAACTGTAGATATAACTGTCAATACATAAGCTATGTGTTTGCTTCAACTTAAGCTTATGTAACCTCACTGCCAGGGTACATACATGCAGTCTAAAAACTGTAAACTGTGAGTAACCAGCAGCAATTTCAAGTCCAAAACTGAGTGTGTCAACAAATTCAGTTTCAGGTTGCAGTCAACCAGAATTTAGCATACCAAGCTCTAAGCAGCTCCAAAATGTCTTTTGACCATGTCATACATTTACTTTGTAGTGGCAAGTTCAATACATGAGCATCTGAGTAGGCATAGACAACCTGTCTTCATTGACCAATGGCATAAACCTCATGAGCTGTTTGTAATTAACCAGGACAGTGTAACTGCATTTATTTCAGCTTCAAAATTCAGTTTTCAATTATGCTCTTTGCTTGCTTCAATTCTCCATGCATTCAGCATGTATAGGCCAGTTCATATAGATGATTGAACCCCCAAGATGACCTGTATTGCTTCAATAATGCACAGTACTTGTCATTGATTATATATGACAGTTTTTAGCCTGTCATTGATTTTCAGATCTGAGTATTCTAAGCAACTGTGTATGACAGTTTTCAGCCTGTCATTGATTTTCAGATCTGAGTATTCTGAGCAACTATGTATGACAGTTTTCAGCCTGTCATTGATTTTCAGATCTGAGTATTCTGAGCAAGAGATCTCAGCTTCAAGACATTTGATCCAATGTATACATACTTTGACACATTCTTGTGCTCCAAAGATGCCTTCTGAGTGTAGTACAAGGCTCCTGTGTGTCAGTAATGACTGAATGCATGCTGTCTATTCATGTTTACAGCAGTTCAGAAATGATTACAGGTCTGTATCTATCACTCCAGCTCATAACAGAGCTCCCACATAAGCATTTACTTCTTGCACACTTCAAATACCTTCAATAGTGAGCATACATGCTCTATGAACCTTGTCTAAGTGCCCCATTGAAGATTGACATGTTGCTATCCACTCAAATCAGTAGGCGTAGATTTTCAAATACAGGTTGCTGTCCATTCAGATCAACAGGCACAGATTTTTAGATACAGGTTGCTGTCCATTCAGATCAGCAGGCGCAAATTTTCAGATACAGGTTGCTGTTTTTCAGGAGGCAGTCCACGATTTTCAAACACAAGTTGCAATCCACGATTTCAGGACACAGGTTTCAAGAGGCAGTCCACGATTTTCAGACACAGGTTTCAGGAGGCAGTCCACGATTTTCAGACTCAGGAGGCAGTCCACGATTTTCAGAAGGCAGTCCACGCTGATTCCTTCCTTTGACTATGGCTTCATTTGCAAGTTGTCATGCCCATTCTCCCACAGCCTCATGGATGAAGCTCTGATTCCATGTTCAAAGAGAAGAGAGAGAGAAAGGGAAAGACTCCATATCCATGAGTCTTCAGGCTCTTCAGCTCATTCCTTCATTTCCACACTCTCTACTGAAAAGCACACACTCTACAAGATAAAGTGACCTAGTGTAAACGTAGACTAGACTGAATAACTCTAGTCAGGTCACTGACTGACTACTAACCTGACTTATTTAATGTAGTCACATGTAGACAGCTGTACACACTAGCTGTCATAGATGTCGGTCATAGATGAAGACACACTGACGGTGAGCTTGATTTTTAACACTTACCCACATTCACGGAATGTTAGGGTTAGTTAAATGCAAGAACGAACTAGGGTTCTTACCTTAAGGATCAATTGACCAAATACTAGACTTCCGTCTTTATTTAGAAACCCTAGGGCCAAACGTTATCGGCCTAGTAAGGTTATGGTTGGGTTGTGTCAAGAGGACATCCCAAACCCTACATCTTTACTAAGATATCCTTGACCAAGGAATACCATGCGATGGGAGAAACGATCCCACAAGTTAGGTGCGACACTTGTCTCGTACAACAAGTTGCAACGTCGCATGGCTTTGTGTTTAAATCAGAAGATAGATTTGCCACTCCTTGGAACAAGGTTGGTAGGTTCTAGTGCTAGTCTAATTTGCAAGAGGATGAGTAGACATCTTGCTACATCACCCTTCTTTGGACCAATTTGCCAAGTTAGGGAAGTTATGTATTGCCTAGTAAGCAATGGACCAATCAAGTTAGGGCAACGAGGTTGCCCAAGATTTACTGTCTTAATTTAGGTAACCTTAGGTATTGGTTAATTTGGGGTAATAGGGTATAAACCCTAACCCAAGGATAAAAGGGTAAACACGCAACAAAACCCTTGGGGATCTTGCCAAGTCGCAATGGACCACAAATTGAATGTTGGATGCATTCGGAGAGAAGGAATATACCTTAGCAGTTGCCAAACAAACGACCACTGGATTGATTGTGTTTATACAATTAGGAGCACTGTTTTTACTTCTTTGCTCAATGAACTAAAGCTGGAAAATAATTAATGCTTTAGGTTGAAGGCCTGGAGAGAGAGGCAGCATCAGTTACCCCGACTGTCTATGTGACCCTATCCAAGGGGGTTGTTAGCCGCGTCGAGTACGTGGAC
This sequence comes from Lygodium microphyllum, assembly GCF_053477565.2. Lineage (NCBI taxonomy): Eukaryota > Viridiplantae > Streptophyta > Polypodiopsida > Schizaeales > Lygodiaceae > Lygodium > Lygodium microphyllum. The sequence continues at coordinate 76,920,654 of NC_141158.1, forward strand.
CGAACCCACCGTGAAAGGTCTATTCGTGGTTGCTACTTGGAGCAGGAGGATGCTTGGGTGCCAGGGGGGCTCTGGCTGTAAATCCCTTGCCTCCGGGTCCTGCACAAGAGATCGACGTGACTCGAGATTGGATCTCAAGGCCCGCATACTAGTCTACAGGCGAAAACTTGGATTAATAATCCATGAGGATTGCTGGATTGCCTTCGGACGGATGATGGATTAGCCTTCGGGCTAGATTATATGATGTATTCCAAAGACTGATAAATAAGATCAATTGTTGAAAAGAAACTTGTTTGACATTGTTTTTCTATGTCAGTGCTTAAGTTACGTGAAGGAACCGATGATTAATTGGCTAATTAAGGAAGCTATTTTTGTCTGTCAAACTAAATGTGGTAGGTAATTAGATAACTAAAGCAACCCTGAGGAAAGTACAGTGGATGTGACCATGGGATCCGTCCTACGGAAGGTGGTCCCAGTTGGCCGAGAACTTTTCTCAAAGGAATTTGACAGCAAGGAATGATGACCTAGAATCTAGGATACTAGAGTCCTGATTTATGTTGTTTTAGGGGAATGGAATGGGACTATGCCTTACGGGCAAAGAGGTTGAGCTTTACATCCCTCTCGTTTCCCATTCTCCTTGAACTAAGTGCAACATGAATCGACCCTGACGTTTCTGCGTAAAGTAGTTCGGGTTTGATGTTAGTTACTCTCTAAGAACTTGACCATTAGGAAAACCCTGATTCAGGCCGATGCTAAGTGGGAATGGCCGGAATGATTCTACTATGTGGTAGAATCGAGAAGACCTAGATCGCAAACCCCATGACATTCCATGGAAGTGTTAGGTGGCACCTTTTGGATTCTCTTCCCGATGGGCTGCTAAGACGTGTCCTATAAGAGAACAGGTGGACACATTATAGTTGGTATCAGAGCGAACCAACAAAGAACTAATATTTACAAGAAAACTTAATGAGGAGAAGTAGAGCAAATGTTGCTGTTAAGAACATTTCCTTACTTACTTATCAATGCTGACTTGCAGAGTCGCAAAGCATGGAACACTGCAACAGAAACGAGGCATAGATGCGCATGTTAGACGCGCAAAGTCGGGCGCGTCTATCATTGCATCTATAAGTGCATGTAAAAGTGCATGTAAATAGATGCAAATTTTGCATCTATATATCCATGCAAATAGACGCCAATATAGACGCGTCAGTAGACGCACAATTATTTAACCACCTAAAATTGCAATTCACATAATTAAAAACCAAAGTTAATAATTATTTAACCACCTGAAATTGATTCTTGAGCATGCACGTGTGCGCACGATAAAAACTGTAGAATTAAGAATACACAATATTGAATCATTGAATTAAAAAAATAAAGTTAATAATTACATTTTCATTGCTCTCTAATGAATGGCAGTTCCTCCAGTTGACAAGCCTGATATAAGTAATTAGTGGCAAGCGACAGAAACCTTACAATTAGTAGCAAGCATTGCAATATGTATCTCGTAATTTCTCTACTTGAAGATAATAAAAAATACTTCCTTTTTATTATGGAAAATTCAATTTAGCTTTAAACTTGACTATTGATTCTTGAGTATGCACGTGTGACATGATAAAAACCATAGAATTAGGAATACACATTGAATCATTAAGCAAATTAAGTATGTTACAGTGAATGATCCATCTCATCTTCAATGAGATCAGCCCTTGCTAAACTATCTACTTCTAGGTCTATGTTACCAAGAGGTAACAAAACAAATAAGTCTATTCCACTATCAGATGTGTTGCTATATTGCTTAATAACTTCATCAATATCATCGATAATCACATTATTGTCTTCTTCTGCATTTCCTTGAACATCCTCGCAAGGTTCATTTGTACTATATCACGCATATCATCCATTATGGTGTCATCATGCACATCATCATTAATTGTTGGATTGTCATCTGCTATCTCCATGTCGGTAATATTACCATATATTGGTTTTGAACGATTAGATATAGGGATGACATACCACCATCTGTTATTGTTTACCATTGGATGATACACAACCTGTATTTGAAAAAAAAAAGCAAGAAACTTAAATACTTATTATATTGTGTATATGTATCACATGTATACATATTAAAAAATTAGCCTTTGCATATATACCTGCTCGCATTGTTGAGGTAGTACTAATGTGTCATTCTTGTTTTGGTGAAATTTTGTAGAGTCAATGATTACAAAACCACTTGGATGACATCTGATTGTGCAATGCTCACCATTTGTTACCACTTCTTTAAACCACTTCACATCCAGTACATATATAAAGAATCGTCTGAAGTCAAGCTTCACAATATCTTGGATCAAGCCACAATAACCTTCCATGGTACCATTGGCATCCTCGAAGTGAGCAAGGACACCACAATCTTGGGTATTTCTCTTTTCATCTATACGTTGAGTTCGAAGATGTTTACCCTCACACCAAAGTGCATTGAATAATGTGCACTAGTAGTAAAAGATAAAAGATCAAACATGTCAATTATTTATATAAAATAAAACTTATAGAAACAAATTAATTGATAGTATGTCTCACCTTTGATAAGCAACCTTGTGCATATTCCCACTCTTCTTGAGATATATGAATTTCCTCCTCTTTTTCCATTCTCTCCATTTCCTCATGTAACCAATCTATATTAATATGATGTGGGAGCGCATTTACATGATCTGGAAATGAGACATTACTTCCATATCTAGTGCAAAATTCTTGCCTTTCGCTTTTTCTTCTTGCCCTTGCTTCATTATATAGTGTCACCCATTTGCTCATTACATCACTATTGAGCACACAAAAACTATTTAACTTACGAAGTTCTTCTTTTGTTAGCACTTTACTCATTCCTTTTCCTTGAGGTACTATAGAGGTCATCCTCAAGTCTTCATCATCTTTCCATAGTCATGGTTAAGAGGGATCCACTTCAGCAAGATATTCAAAGATATAAACAAGGGATGATTGCACTAACCAACCCTCTGCCATGCTTCCCTCAGGCCGTGCTTTTTGCCTCACAAAATCTTTCAAGGTTTTCATGAAGCGCTTAAGAAAAAACATCCACCTTACATGAACTGCCTCACAAAGTGCGATTTCATCAATCAAATGTACGAGTAAATGTAATTGAGTAGTCAAAATGGATCGAGGAAAAATTTCCTCCACCAAACAAACCACCTCAACAGATAATACTCGAGCATCTTGCAATGTGTTTGGATCAATTTCCTTCGAGCTCACGTATCTGTCAAGATGTATTTGAGAATTGTTTATATTTGTGTAGAAATTGAAAGATATATAATAAAAAAATACAATGTATACACACCTCACAAGCTCTCGCATCTTGTAAATGATTTCACATACATCTTTGGATACACAATGGGATATGCTTGTAGGAAGTACGAACTGAATGTAAACAATATTCATAGATCAAATGATTAGTTGAGGAAAAAGTCATCATACCCCAAAGTTTACACATAGTTACTCCACGAATTACTATATTCATGGTTAGAGATACCCTTACTTGAATCATTTTGTGCCAATGGTGGGACTTCAAACCAGATAGTTGCTCCACATCTCTTTTCTTTTTCTTTATGAAGGCTCCCTTGAGACATCTCATACATCCTGTGGGTGTTTGAAAGCTATATATTTGTTCCTTCACTATTTTTTCCTCGTTCTTTAACAACATCCAAGGTGCATGGGATAGCTCAATCTTTCCTCTAGGTCCAATGCGTGGCCATGCTCGTCTCATGCGACCAATGTTACGTAAATCCTCCCTTACATTAACTGAATCACAAGCCCCTATCAAGTGATCCCATAATGTAGATACAACATTTTTGAATATGTGCATGGGGTCCAACAGGTGATTGATCTTGAGTTCAGTCCAGTACGGAAGACGAAAAAATATAGAGAGCATAACAAACAAACAATATATTATGTAAACAATTCATCATGCTAAATACTTTAAAGTCAATCGAGAGAAATGCACGTCTTACCGACTCATGCTGAGTGGAGGGTGGCTGTCGGCATTAATCCATCTCTCCTTCCAATCTCGAATGGTTGGAGATTGTGGAGTCATTCCATTAGTAGGGAGAACATATTTGGAATGGTCAATAGGAAGGAATCGATGATGATTGTCATAGATAACCTTCTTTAAACGTGCCGGCCTAGAGGAAACTAGAGAGGGACTGCAAATAGGACATGCATGATATCCTGACGTGGTTAAACCTGAAAAAACAAGTGAATTAATAAAATGCAATTGATTCAAGTCTTGAATTTCAAATATAGAGTTATATACATGTATCTAAACACTCTCCGTATCCTGGAAAGTCATGCATGGTCCACAACAACATGGCCTTCAATGTGAAATCTCTAGAGGATGCAGATGCACTTGTATCTTGCACCTCAATACCTTCCCATAACATTTGTAACTCTTCAATCAAAGGCTCTAAGTAAATGTCCATTTTTTTTAACTTTTTCTTTCCAGGAATTAGAAGGGACAACATTACATGTCCCTTTTTAATTGCCATGGATGGAGGAATATTATAGTTCACCAATACCACTGGCCATACACTATATGATGTGCTTTTGATGCCAAATGGATTGATTCCATCCATACCTAAACCAAATCTCAAATTTCTTGGCTCTTCTTTGAAAACAGGCCACAAATTATCTATATGTTGCCATGCCGCTGTGTCTATAGGGATCCTCCATTTTCCATCACTTGAATGATGACTAGCATGCCATGACATGAGCTTTCCAATAGACTTACAATTGAACATAAGTTTTATACGTGGAACAATCGAAAAATGTTGCAAAACCTTACGAGGCACATCCATTGACTTCATCTCCACTTCGTATCTTGATTCGCCACAAACAGGAAACTCTCGTGCGAACTCATGAATCCCACGAAATAAGACACAATCATTGACACATGCATGGATCTTGACATAATCGAGGCCTCCCAGAGATGTCAAGTAATGTCTTGCTTGCTCTCTCTTAGTTGGAAATTTGTTTCCTTTTGGAAGCATTTGTGATAATAACCTACATATATTTTTAAAAGTGAGTTAAAAAACCACCAACATATATTTCTGTCTGATTTCAAAATAGAACAATTAATATTATGATTCATAAGCCAAATTGAATTGATACCTACTTCAATAACGCATCCAAACTGACATTACTCCATCCATAAATTGTTTGCAAGTTAAGTATCTCGAGGGATGCACAAAAAATCGAGTACGTACAACCTTCATACAACGGAGTAGATGATGCTACATATAGTGGATCATCTGGCTTCGTAGAGTAACCTTCTCCCTGAACCGGTTGCGAAAATAGATGGTGTACCATGTTGTCCAAAATCTCATCCTCTATGACTTGATGGGGCATTTCATGAGGGCTACTATCATGGTCGTCAATCTCTACTCTTCTTGAAGACCCTGCCTCCTCGCATCGACGTTTTGCAGCCTCTCGACGCCCGGGAGGGAGCATCTGAGGATGTAGCACCGCATCCTGCTCAACCACAAAAGGGAGTTTCATATACGTTGATATATAATTTCCGTAACATAGACTAGCAATCTTAGTGGTAAAAAAAAACAATGAATACCGGTGATTTTTCTCAGTCCCATTCTCCATACAAGCTGAGGTGTGACATTGCAATTCGACGTGCTCGAAAAATACATCCTCGACAACAATCACACATGCATTTAATTTTTCGTCGTAGCCATGCATCTCGATTATGAAGATGCAATGTTTCATCCTCACTTGAGGATGTGCTCATTGACTCATCAGTATGCACTGCACTAGGTGATGATGCCAACGACATGATTAAACCTAATTCATGACAACATCAAAATATTTGTCATTCATATGTTTACATAAGATCTCAATTTTAAATACACAAAAATCATCATAAATACATTAAAACTTATGATAAGAATTCACTATCAAAACTTATCTTAAAAATAAAAAATTATGATAAAGCCTAAATGCGCATCTATATCCGCGTTTATGTACGCATCTATATTAGCGTCTATTTCTGCGTCTATACTCGCGTCTATCTGAATAATAGACGCGCATATACACGCAAAAATAGATGCACACGTCAAAAGTCAAACCATACTTAAATCATTTCTTTTCAAACTGCACCTTTCCTTTCCTATGTTTTTTGTGGTTCTAAAGCTTGAGTTTAGCCGACATGCAGTCTCTTTATGCCTCACCTAGTCTCTTCATGCCTCACCTCCTCATGACTCACCTCTTATTTCATTTCAAATACACAAGAAGGGAAAAAGGAAAGCCAAGGAGAGGAAGAAAGAGAGAAAAAGAGAGAGGAGAACAAGAAGAAGCAACAAGCAAGCAAGCAAGCATCAAGGGAGGGTAACTTACCAAGGAGAGGAAGAACGAGAAGGAAGAAGTGCCACCACCCGCCACACCAAACACCCAAGGTGAGTCTCTCTCTCTCTCTCTCTCTCTCTCTCTCTCTCTCTCTCTCTCTCTCTCTCTCTCTGTTTCTCTCTTTCTCTGCTCTATCTGTGTATTTAGGATTTCTGATTCCATTATGTATTGCATTTTGTAAATCATCAATGGTGGTTATCGGGCTAAAATCAGTCGACTGAGTGCGTCTGATAGTGGGTCTACATTTCAGTGTAGATGCAAGTATAGACGCGAAAAAATGTTTCCTCTCATTGCGTCTAAGGGCGCATCTTAGAGCGTGTGTGTTGGCACGTGTGCAGGTCAATCTACACGTGAGGATACACGCGCGCGCAGATTGACCTGGAATTTGTGTCTGATAGCGCGGCTGTGTTGCATCTTAGATGCGCATATAGACGCGCTGGACAGAAGGTTGACTTTGGGAGCGCGTCTGAGGGCGCGTCTTACTTGCAATTTAGATGCGGTTATACACGCGTCAGCTCTCCCAGCTCTGATAAAAAACAATATATTTTTGCAATGATGAATGTGACCAATCCCAACTAGGAGTTTATCAGTTTTCTTGTTTAAGAGAAGTATTAGCACTTAAGTTTTATGCTCAATGTCTAAAGAAAGCTCTTTGAAAATGTAGGTAATATATGATTTTTTGTATGCAAACAAATTTGTTTTTTTCCTGTGTTTTTTTTGCAGATGTCGTATCCTGGTTCATCTAGCAATGACCCAGATTTGGATCGCATGAATGATACATTGGCCTCGTTTAGCAGGGGGTCAATGCATTTTTTGGAGGTTTTCCTAGTAGGGAAGACTTCATGGGAGAGATGGCCAGACACCTTGGCCGCTCTCCCACATCGGACAAGGTGTTTAGTGTCATGTTTAGAATGCCTCTAACGTCTTTGCCTAGCACTACTTCCCAAACTCCACATGCAGGTACTCCACATGCAGGTACTCCATATGCAGATACTCCACGTGCAGCACCTGTACGTGCATCAGTTGAAGCACAAGCATCTGCAGAAGCACATGCATCTAGCAAGGCAGAGGGTAGTCGACAGAGAGGGAGGAGGGAGAGTCGAGGGGGAGGACGACGCCTGTGTGGGGGTTGCCTAGGAGGTGGCGAGCGATCACCCTCACTAGTAGATCACGTAGAGGAGGTTGTATGCCAGTACTATAGAGTTATAGATGCTGGTGGCATCTTCCATGATGATGAAGGAAGGGATGTAATGGCGTACATGAGGAGCGTCATGCATGTGACATATAAAGATTGTTTCATTGCCTTCAAAAATCAGAAAAGCGGCTTGTGGCAGGAGGTGTTGAGGGCAGTCCATAGGAGGTACCCAAATCCTGAGGGTCAGCGATTCTCGGATAATTGGGGACGCACAAAAGTGAGGGATATGCTTCACAACAAAAGATCCCACCTCGTAACATGCGCCAGGGACTCACTACGAGGCAGGTTGAGGGGCGTGGAGCCTATAGCCAACCACCTATGTGCCACCGCATAGAGTGGAAGAAAGCCAAGAAGAAAGTAGCACAGAAAGTGAAGAGTCGCCAGCACACAGAGGCGCGACGGATCCAAATGGAAACCATGGGATCGTCGCATTACGGATCGGGCGACAGAGAGTCGTGGAAGGCAGAGTTTGTAAGTATATTTTGATTTCTAGTTTTTTTAAATGTATATTTCTTTCAATTCTTTATATAATTTATTCTAATATATTGTGACTCATAATTATTTGTATATATCATAATTGTTTTGCAGACTACTATCGTTGGTAGGATACCTACTCCTAGAGAGGTAGGTTACCATCGAGGCCATAACCGTGCAATCACATGGCTTCACTTCTATGAGGAGGGTCTCATCACTGAGGACCAATAAAACCGGGCCATGAGGATTCGACAGCCAGAGGAGGTATGTTTTTCTTACTTTCCTATTAAAAGTATAGCTAATTATAACTTTTTCTCCACCATGTCTATGTAAGCAACCTTGATCTTTTGTATGTGTAGGCGAACCCGGATGTGGAGCATAGCGAGGAGGGGGATAGCAACACTAGTAGCCATGGTGGTACTAGCGAAGATGTTTCTTCTTCAGATTTGTAGAGGAGCACCATACCTCCTCATGAGGCCTTGTTTTCTTGTATATGTATGATCCATCTTTGAGCCTACTGCTTGTGGCCACGCTTTAGGTTGCAAGCACTTAAACTTCCCATGTAAATGGTTTTGATCTATAATGAATACATGGACTTTTATTTTCAATTCTCGTGCCTGTAAGATACATTGTCTTTTTTCCAAATGCACAATTTGATGTATGGGAGGGGAAAAAAAAAAACTAGAGAGCATGTGGTTGCTCTGGGTTTTTTTTTCCAGTTCTGTTTTGCGCATCTATCCGTGTGTTTAAATTGCAAAAATCTGCGTTTATACGCGCGTCTATAGTGCAGAGTACACACACTTATACACGCGCTCCATAATTCAAATTTAAAAAAGAAATTAAATATCTTTTTTTTTAAATGAGATTTTTTGTTTTTCGTTCACCTCTACCAGTGCTTGTAAAAGTGCATCTATAAGCGTGTCTATATGCCCGTCTACTCCCAAATAGACGCGCTAATAGACGCGTAAAATGAATTAAATAAATAGAAGTTTTGGTTTATTATGCACATGTATTCGCACATGTATATTTGTGTCTATTATGCGTCTATTTTTGCGTGTAAATTCGTTCATACATGCGATTATAGACGCGAAATGGTAGACGCGTAAATAGACGAGCGGATAAACGCGCCCGTAAGATTTTCTCTATATTCAAAAATCGTGTCTAAAAGTGTGTCTATGAGGCCTTTTTGTTGTAGTGGAATAGATTCTTGGTGTTCCAGGTTATGTTTGTGACTGCAATGCGTGCTTCGAATTATCGACAAAGGCTCGATATGATAAATATCCTAGAGCCCATTTACAATCCTTCACCCCTGTACATGGAATGGAGATGGATAGGTGATTCAGGAATTTATTACATAGCTACCCACCGACTTGCGTATCTTCGAACCAACTTGAAGAGAATCAAGTGGATGGAGGACTTAAAGATCGTGAAGCTGTTCATTTTTGTTGAAGCTCATGCAAACGCAACCCTACATGATGTCAATGGTCGAAAGGTCAAGTAGAACACATATGTGTACGAGGAAGTGACTCGAATAATCCCTACCGACAGAATCAAGGTGTTGGGACATTATGAGAAGAATAGGTATCAAAGGAAAGGATACCCTAATCTTCCAATGACCTATCGATTCCTGAAAATCCATGACTCCAATCCATACTAGTACTTAGTTTCCGTGCTGAATGTAGTCATCTTGTAGCATACTCTTCAAGGGAACTGAAGAGCCATGAAAGGAACTATACTACCCACGATCTGGAGCTGTTAGCTGTCATCCATGCTCTCAAGCTTTGGAGACGTTACTTGCTGGGTAACAAGTTTACCCTAGTGACGGATCATAAAAGTCTTAAATGGATCTTTACCCAAAATGAGCTCAACATGAGGCAACGTCGATGGATTAAAGTGCTGGAGGAATATGATTTTGAAATCAAATACCGGCCTGGAAAGGAGAATGTAGTTGCCGATGCACTCAGTCACAAGGCATTTTTGAATTCTCTGATTTTGCAAAATCCATCAACAACTAGATCTCTAGCCACAAAGGTATCCATGCCAAACAATCAATACTTGAGCTAGCTAGAGAAGAGGTATGCCATGATCCAACCTATCAAAAATTGCTAAGGGAGATCCCTATCAAGGATCAAGACCCTATGCTACAAACAAAGTATCAAGAATTCTCTATCAATAGTGGACTTGTCTACTATAGAACGAGATTATGTATACTGGGTGGCAAGTGAGTCACTCAAGCATAAAATACTTTGGGAAGCTCATGACTCTCCTTTTTCAGGACATCCTGGCTATGCCAAGACCCTCAATGCAGTCAGAAAGAGCTATTATTGGGAGAGGCTTAAAGGTGACGTTCTCAAATATGTCACTGAGTGTTTGTCTTGTCAACGCATTTAATACCCGAACATGTCAAAATGCTAGGGAAGTTGCAACCACTTGACATTCCCCAAATGAAATGGGAATTCATCAATATGGACTTCCTTGTTGGCCTGCCCCAAGTTCAAGGAGGTTACAACTGTATTATGGTTGTGGTTGATATGCTCACCAAGGTTGCACATCTTATTCCTGTTAAGACAAACTATAAAGCCTCAGACATTGTAATATTCCCACTTGAAAATATTACCCAACATGACTTCCCGCACACCGCATGAACCGTGTGCAAGGTTATCTTCTGTATGGAAATTACTAGCAGTTTAATCCGTAACTCGCATGCGTGAAATCGAGACCTCCACATTGGCAAATCAAGCACGGGGGTTCAAATCCGCAAAACCGCGGGTAAACACCCTCTTGGGAGGGAAAAAATGAATAATATTAAAGCTTTTTTTTTAATGTTTATCCCTCTCCCCTAGCCAATGCATGGCTGGAGGAGAGGAAGTGAGGGGAAGGATGGGGCTAGGTGGGAGTCGTGGGCTGCATGCACAGCCCACGTGGTGGAGCTCCCCTCTCCCCCCTTGGGCTATATAAACCCCCCCTTAGCTTTGTGGGGGGGGTAAGGAGGAAAAAGACTGCGTGGAGAGAGAGCAGAGGGACGCCGTGCTGAGGGAGTGGAGTACGAGAGTAAGCTGCTATTGCCATCGCAAGCAGCAGGCTACTGTGACATTGAGGAAAGAGAGAACCATCGTGAAGTCGCCGCCGGGCTGAGCACGCCACCAGTTGCAGCGCCTGCTACTGCCATCATTGCTGTGTGTTGACGTTGTGGCTCCACATGGCCACCAACATGTCAATTTACCAGTCCGTCATCATCCTTTTTCACTTCATTATTACCCCCTCCCTCTTCCACGTCGGATTTATCCACAGCCAGAAGCTTCTTAGAAGCTTCTAAGGGGGCTTTCTTACACCCCATTCCCACAAGGCCTCCATAATTCCTATCCATCCTGGGTTTTAGAAGAAGAATAAGAAGCTCATAAAGCCTCCATTCCTACAGCTCTCTTGTAAAAGGCCCATCTCCACAATCCAAGCTCCAACCCCACAAGGCCTCCCATAAGCCCAAATCCCACAAGACCGGTATTCTCAAGGATCCGTAGTTTGGAAGGGATCCCCGGCATACGAGGGAGAAGGGCAAGATCTTGAGGCTGCTTATGAAGGATGAGGAGTTTCACTGATCGTATAAGGGTAAAGGCCAAACCGGAAGTCCATAATTACGCCTACGATGGCCCCTAAGAAGTCACAGGGTGCGCCTGCAGGAGGATCTTCTCCTAACATTCACGTGGACATCTCCCCGAGCCCACAAGTCAAGGTTTTTACTAATTTTGATTCCATGCAAAAGTAATGCATTATGCACGATAATTTCATGGATTAGGAAGCATCTATGCATGTCAAATTTACCTAGCCTAGTTAAATGCAATTTGAAATAAATTGAATATTTGGACAATTACTAGAATTAGTTCATGACATGAAATTGGGTCATTGGTATTTTCAATATAAAGAAATTGTCTATCCATTTAATGTCAGTAATAGTATGTTGCCCTGTCATGCATTTTAAAGTGACGGGCCTAGAACACCTATTGCCTATCATTATAAGGTTGAAATTATTAAGTGCACCTTTGACTAGGCATGGAAAGATTAAGTGCATGTCGCATTTTTAGACAAACCTTCATTGTAATGATTCATTAGGGAAAGTCGTTAACCCCCGTAGGAAATATCAGAGCGTGGAAATGATTCTATGAGCTTGCGTGTGGCATGTGCTTGTAAATTAGAATAGGTTAACTCTAGCTTTATTTGGCATGAATTTCATTATGTTGTAGTTAGGAAAGGATTGCATGTTGCACATTCATCATATGCAAAAATTTCATTCATCAAGAGTTGTGTTTAGGAAAAGGCTGCATGGTTTATTAAAGCATGAAATCTTAAAAGCTTAGAAAAAGAATTATGGGCATGATTCTTGAATGTAAGTCCTTGTAGGTTCAATGGAAGTTATTCTGAAATTTATAATGTGATTTGATTTTAACAAGAAAAGTTAGGGGTTATTGCGAATTTAGTGGTACATAGAAGCAATGAATCGCGTGTTTATGTGAATTGTGACATGTTGCAACTAGCTTTCTCCTTTTAGATCAAGTTAACATCTCTAGGAATGGTTCGTCCTTGTCGCAAGACAAGTAGATCGAATTATCTAAATCACCTAACCCGCAAGGGATTTGTATAGGCATGGTTCAATTGATACAATAAATACCCCAAGCGCTAGCTAGGGTGTAGCTCGTTAAGGATTTGGCCTAGTTTCGCACTAGTTGCCAAGTCGAAACCCTCAAACCCAAAAAGTCCTACCCACACTCGCGGAATGTTGGGTCAATTGGATGCTCATGCAAGTAACGATCCATGGTTTCTACCCTAAGGATCATCGGTTCAAATGTTAAAACTCGGCTTGAGTTTGGAATCCCTAGGACCGATCGTTGTCGGCCTAGTGCAATTAGGATTAGGTTGGGTAAGAAGAAACCCTAAACCCTACTTCTTGTCTAATCATAATTCTTTGACCCAGAAAACACCATTTAATGGGTGAAATGATCTCTTGGAATAGACGCGACACTTGTGCAACAAGTTGCAACGTCACATGGCTTTGTGGTTTGACCACAAGAGAGTTTTGCCATTCCTTGGAATAAGGTTGGCAGGTTCTTGCACAAGTTTAACTTGCAAGAGGATGAGTAATCATCCTGCCATATCACCTTTCTTGGGAAAAATTTTCAAGTTAAGGGAAGTTAGATATTTTCTTGGAAACGAAGGATCAATTAATTTACGGCAACATGGTCACTAGAATTTATTGCTAATTTATGAACCTAAGGTATCGGGTAAGTTGGGTTAACATGGTATACCCTAACCGAAGGACAAAAGTGTGAACAAACAAACCCTTGGGGGATCTTGCCAATTCGCAATTAATCCCGGATCGAATGTTGGATGCATTCAGAAAGAATGATTCACTCCTTAGCAGTTGGCCAAATAAATGACCATTGGAATTGATTATTCTTGTAACAGTTTAGGAGCACTGTTTGCATTGTTTTCTCAAGGAACTAAAGGATAGAAAGATATTTAAATGCTTCAGGTTAAAGCCTGAAGGGAGAGGCAGCTTCAATTACCCCCGACTGTTTGCCTGACCCTAACCAAGGGGATTGTTAGCTGCGCCGGGAGGAATGTGGACCGAACACGCCATGTGAGGTCTCTCTATTGAGCGTTACTTGGAGTAGGAGGATGTTTGGGTGCCAAGGGGGCTCTAGTCGTAAATCCCTTGCCTTCCAGGCCCTACACAAGATGCCAACGTGACTCGAGATTGGATCTCGCCGCCCGCATACTAGTCTACGGGCAGAATCTTGGATTAGTAATCCCTATGGATTGCTGGATAGCCTTCAGGCGGATTATGCATTAGCCTGTTGACTGGACTTTATGGATGTATTCCAAAGATAAATATGATAACCTGTTGAAAAGGAACTTGTTGAAAAGGAACTTGTTGAAAAGGAACTTGTTTGAGACTGTTATAAATATGATAACCTATTGAAAATGAACTTGTTTGAGATTGTTTTTCTATGTCAACTGCTAAGATTACGTGAAGGAACCAGCGTCTAACGGGCTAATTAAGGAAGTTGCTTGATGCATGTCCAACTAAATGTGGTAGGTAAGTAGACAACTAAGCAGCCCTGAGGAAAGTGCGGTGGATGTGGCCATGGATCCGTCCTACGGATGGGTGGTCCTAGTTGGCCGGGAACTTTTCTCAATCGAAATGGACAGCAAAAGGAGCTCTTCTCAAAGGAAATGAACAACAAGGGCGTTGACCTAGGGTTTAGGGTACCAAAATCCCGATTTATGCTGTTTTAGGGGAACGGAATGGGACTATGCCCTTTGGAAAGAGAGGTCGAGTTTTGCATCCCTCTCGTTTTCCATTCTCCTTGAATCAAGTGTAGCATGAATCCGCTTCGACCTTGACATTTCTGCGTAAAATAGTTTGCCTGGGGTTCGACGCTAGCTGCCCTTTAGGAAAGTGACCATTAGGGGAAACCTTGATTTAGGTCGGTCCAAAGTGGAAACGGTCAGAATACTTCTGCTACGTGGTAAACTTGGGAAGTCCTAGATTGCAAACCCCGTAACATTCCATGGGAGTGCTAGGCAGAGCCTTCTAGACTCTCTTTCCGATGGACTGCTAAGACGTGCCCGAAAAGGGAACAGGTGGATACATTACAGTTGGTATCAGAGCAAACCAATGAAGGATCTATCTTTATAAGGAATCTTAATAAGAAGTAAAGAAAATGTTGATGTTAATAACATTTCCTTACTTTTGATGTTGTCTTGCAAAATTATGAAGCATGGAACAAATTCTTAGTGTTCCAAGTCATGTTTATGACCCCAATGCATTCCTCAGATTATCGATGAAGGATCCATATGATGAACATCCTAGACCGTATTTAGAACCCATTGCCTCTGTACGTGGAATGGAGGTGGATGGGTGACTCAGGAATCTACTACATAGCTGCCCACGGGTTTGTGTAGCTTCAAACCATCCTAAAGAGAATCAAGTGGTTGGAGGAATTGAAGATTGTGAAGCTCTTCATTTTTGTTGAGGCTCACGTAAACATAACTTTACATGTCAAAGGTTGGAGGGTCGAGTTGAATTCATATGTATACGAGGAAGTGACCCGCATAATCCCCACCGACAGGATCAAGGTGTTGGGATGCTATGAGAAGAATGGGTACCAAAGGAAAGAATACCCTAATCTTCCGATGACTTATCGATTCTTGAAGATCCATGACCCAAAACCATACTATTATCCAGTTCCTGTGGCTAAATGTAACACAACATTATTCTCCCTAAACTAATGTAGCAGTTTCTCTACCATCCCAAGAAATATTGTACTCCGAAAGGGCTATGCCCATATGAATGAAATAAGACTTATTTTTATTAATGTTTGTCTTGTCTATGAGAATTGATAAAAAGTTAAGTGGCTAGGTTTCTTGGTTGAAAGCTGAACTAGGTATGAAATATAATCATAACGATTAGCGAGTTGTTAACATTAAGAATCCTCTACGCAGGCACAACCCCAGGTACAGATTCCTAGTCCGTCCCTTACATCAAGTACGGCCGTGATTCAGGAGAAAAAGTTTCTTCTTAAGCAGATCAAGCTGCCAGAATTTGACGAAAAAGGAAGGATGGTCCAAGCTGATGCTAAGATTTGGATAGAGTCCATGGAAGATTACTTTGAAGTGGCCGATACTGCACCCGCCAACTAGGCAATGCTCGCCAAGCTGAAGCTCACCAGCAAAGCCAGGCTTTGATGAAAGCAATGGTGCAGAGATCAAGGGATCTCGGAAGGATCTGTTACCTGGGAAAAGCTGAAGAAAGCTGTGCAAGGAAGAAACTTACCACCTACATATCACATGCAGAAAATGAATGAGTTCTATGAGCTAAAACAGCTGGGTCTGACTCTTGACACATACTACTCAAAATTCGTCTCACTTCTGAAGTATGCACCACAAATGGATATGACACAGAAAGTGTTGAAGTTTTGTGCCGATTTAAACCCAGATTTGAATTCCCACCTCGAATCTATGCACCCAACAGATCTACAGGGGACACACTCATTTGAGTTGCGCCCGTAATTCAGGAGGTGTATACTAGACTAAGAAGTAACAAGACTTGGTCTTAGAATGATTAGAATAGAGGAGCATATAGGCCCCAAGCCAAGAGAGTTCAAGGTTAAAACCGGGAACAAAGAAAGAAAGCAAGGACCAATAATGCCAATAACTTTGTCCCTACCCAAGGTAATGGCCAAAATATCCATTGTTTCCATTGCAATGAGCTCGGTCATTTCAAAAGGCAATGTCCCAAGCTTGGCGGAGGACAACGTCAAGCTCCTTTCCAAGGAACCACCCATGGCCAAGGAGCCACCACCCGAGGTAGAGGAAGAATCGCCTGTGTTTCCAATAGGGAAATGTGCAAAGAAGAGGACCCGACCATGGAAGCAGACTTTAAAAGAGCAACAGTCCATGCTGCCCTTCACAAGAAAGGGCCCAATCGCTAGTTTTCAGTGATTCAGACACCATCGACTATCAAGGTAAAGGCTTCAAAACCTTGATTGTTTGTGGTAGTATGCATTCCTTTATCTCGCCAGCTTGTGAAAGAAGATTAGGAATAGCCAGAGTAGAAGCACCTACCTTACTTTTGGAATTAGAAAATGGTCATGAGGTCACTTGTACCAGGCAAACTGCTAAGGTGGAATTCTTTTGTGTGAGGAAAGTCGACTTCAGTCAAATTCAGGGTCATGAACCTAGATATCCATGAGTGTTTGCTCGGAATGGATTGGCTTAAACCTAATGACACCCACATTCATTGTGGAAAGAGCCAAGTTTCCTTTTGAAACTCTGAAGGGGAATTGGTTACAACTCAAGGAGAGACTGGAAAGCCGAAAATACAATTGGCCAAAGCATCTCGGATTATAGAGGGAATTAGAAAAGGACTACATGTCTACTTGATTAAGCTTAATAAGCTAGATCAGAAGCATGAGTATAGTGAAGAACCTTCATGGCTAAAGGATTACATGGACGTATTTCCTGAAGAGCTAACAGAACTTCCACCTCAAAGGGAAGTGGATCATGAGATCAAGCTAGTGCCAGGAGCAATGCCAATTGCAAAGAGGCCTTATAGAATGTCCATCCCAAAAGCAATTGAGCTGAAGGAGCAACTCAAGCAACTGTTAGATTAGGGCTACATCCATCCTAGTAGTTCACCATGGGGAGCTCCAGTGCTGTTCCAAAAGAAAAAAGATGGAACGCTTCGATTGTGTATTGATTACAGAGGATTGAATCGATCAATGATTAAGAACAAGTACCCTATTCCTAGAATAGATGAACTTCTTGACCGTCTTCAAGGTGCGAAGATCTTCTCCAAGATTGATCTCAAGTCTGGATACTATCAGATAAGGATCAAGGAAGAAGATATCCGAAAGATGGCCTTCAACACAAGATATGGACACTTTGAGTTCCTAGTCATGTCATTCGGGCTGACAAATGCACCTGCCACCTTCAACAGGTTAATGCAGGATATCTTTATGCCATATCTTGATGACTTTGTACTCATTTTCTTCGACGATACCCTAGTCTATTCCAAACAGGAAGAAGATCGTGAACCCTAGCTTTGAATTGTCCTTGAGGCAATGAGGGCACACAAGCTTTATGCTAAGATGAAGAAGTGTGCATTCATCAAACGTTAGATTGAATATCTGGGATTCATCGTATGAGCGAAAGGAATCTCAATGGATCCGACCAAATTCAGAGATGTTCTAGAATGACCAATACCAACAACTGTCAAAGAAATACAAAGTTTTCTTGGATTGACAGGATGGTATAGGGTCTTCATCCAAAACTATGCTTTGATTGCAACATCTCTGATGGATCTACTGAAGAAGCAAATATCCACTGCATGGGAACAATCTAGCTTTGATAGATTAAAGAAAATTTTGGTATCAGCACCTATCCTAAAACTTCCAGGCCTCAGTAAGGAGTTCGAAGTAGTAACTGATGCTAGCACGCTTGCCTTAGGATGTGTGCTTACGCAAGAAGGTCATCCTGTAGCTCACTCTTTAAGAAAACTAAAGAGCCATGAGAAGAATTATGCTACCCATGATCTAGAATTGTTAGTTGTCATCCATGCTCTAAAGCTTTGGAGACACTACCTGTTGGGTAACAAGTTTACTCTAGTAACAGATCATAAAAGTCTCAAGTGGATCTTTACCCAGAATGAACTCAACATGAGGCAACGTTGGTGGATTGAAGTGCTAGAGGAGTATGATTTTGAAATCAAATACCAGCTTGGAAAGGAGAATGTAGTTGCCGATGCACTTAGTTGCAAGGCATTCCTTAATTTTCTAATCTTGCAAAATCCATCAACAGCTAGATCTCTAGCCACAAAGGTATCCATGCCAAACAACCCAATACTTGAGCTAGCTAGAGAAGAAGCATGCCATGATCCAACCTATCAAAAGATGCTAAGGGAGATCCCTATTAAGGATCAAGACCAAAAGCTATAGGCTAAGTATCAAGAATTCTCTATCAGTAGTGGACTTGTCTACTATAGAATGAGATTATGTATACCGGCAAGCCAGTAGCTCAAGCATAAGATACTTTGGGAAGCTCATGATTCCCCTTTCTCAGGACATCTCGGCTATGCCAAGACCCTCAATGCAGTCAGAAAGAGCTATTATTGGGAGAGGCTTAAAGGTGATGTTCTCAAATATGTCATTGAGTGTTTGTCTTGTCAACGTATTAAAACCGAACATGTTAAAAATGCCAGGAAAGTTGCAACCACTTGACATTCCCCAAATGAAATGGGAATTCATCAATATGGACTTTGTTGTTGGCCTACCCCAAGTTCAGGGAGGATACAACTCCATCATGGTCGTGGTGGATATGCTCACTAAGGTTGCACACCTTATTCCTGTTAAGACAAACTATAAAGCCTCATACATTGCAAGGTTGTTCATCAAGAAGATATTCAAGCTACATGGGTTGCCTAGAAGAATCATTGGTGATCGTGATTTTCTCTTCACATCACACTTCCGGAGAGCTATCTTTGAAGCCATTGGGACTCAACTCTGTTTTAGTACAGCTTACCATCCCCAAACCGACGGGGTCAAATGGAGCGAGTCAATCAAGTCATCGAGGATATGCTAAGGGCACACTGTTGCCGTGAACCAAAAAGGTGGATTCAATACTTGCCTTTGGTTGAATTTTCCTACAATGCTTCTTACCAACAAAGCATTCAGATGACCCCTTTTCAAGCATTGTATGGGCATGACTATCGAAGTCCTTTAAACTTCTCAGATCCAACCCTGATGACGGTTGAAGCTTCAAGGCACATGCTGGAAGAGATGGATGATCAAATGAAGTCAATAAGACAGGACATCCAAGCCGCCAAGGATAGACAAAAGGCATACGTGGATTTGAAACGTCAAGATAGAACCTTCGAGGAAGGAGACATGGTTTTCATTCGCATACGCCCAAAGAAGAGTCCCCTATCCTTAGGAGATTGCAAGAAGCTAAGTCCAAGGTATTGTGGACCATACAATATCCTTAAGTGCCTAGGACCCAACGCTTATAGACTGCAACTCCCTAAGAACCTAAAGGTTCATAATGTATTCCATGTCAGCCTATTAAAGAAGTATGTACCTAATCCTAGCCATGTAATGCCTAGCCAATGAGTCCTTGAGCTACGGCTTGACAGGATCTTAGATGTTAGGGAGAGACAACTGAGATCCAGAACCTTGAGAGAATGCCTCGTCCAATGGAAAGATTATCCTGAGGAGGATGCCACTTGGATGGAAGAAAGCACTCTCAACCGACAATACCCCCAGTTCTTCTTGAGATGAGGATATCTCAATTCCTCCAAGGGGAAGAGAATGTAATATTCCTACTTGGAAATATTACCCTACTTGACTTCCCGCACACCGCGTAAACCTTGTGCAAGGTTATCTTCCGTGTGCAAATTGTAGGCAGTTTAATATGTAACCCGCACATGTGAAATCAGGACCTCCGCATTGGCATATCAAGCCGGGGGTTCAAATCTGCCGGTAAACACCCTCTTGGGAGGGGAAAAATGGATAATATTAAAGCAAAAATTTTTATGTTTATCCCTCTCCCCCAGCCGATGCATGGTTGGAGGAGAGGGAGTGATGGGAGGGATGGGGCTAGGTGGGAGTCGTGGGTTGCATGCATAGCCCACGTGGTGGAGCTCCCCTCTCCCCCCTTGGGCTATATAAACCCCCCCTTAGCCTTGTGGGGGGGTAAGGAGGAAAAAGACTATGTGGAGGGAGAGGAGAGGGACCTCGTGTTGAGGGAGTGGAGTACGAGAGTAAGCTGCCATCGCCATTGCAAGCAGCACGCTATTGCAACGTTGAGGAAAGAGGGATCCGTCGTGAAGTTGCCATCAGGCTGAGCACGCAACCACTTGCAGTGCCTGCTGCTGCCGCCATTGTTGCATGTTGGCGCTGTGGCTCCACATGGCCACCAACACGTCAATTTACCAATCCATCATCATCCTTTTTCACTTCATTATTACCCCCTCCCTCTTCCACGTCGGATCTTTCCACAACTAGAAGCTTCTAAGGGGGCTTTCTTAAACCCCATTCCCACAAGGCCTCCATAAGTCCATTCCTAGCCATCCCGGGTTTTAAAAGAAGAATAAGAAGCTCATAAAGTCTCCATTCCCACAGCTCTCTCGTAAAAGGCCCATCTCCACAATCCAAGCTCCAACCCCAGAATGCCTCCCATAAGCCCAAATCCCACAAGACCGGTATTCTCAAGGATCCACACTTCGGAAGGGATCCCCGACGTACGAGGGAGAAGGGCAAGATCTTGAGGCTGCTTACGAAGGCTGAGGAGTTTCACTGATCGTGTAAGGGTAAAGACCAAACCGAAAGTCCGTAATTATGCCTACGATGGCCCCTAAGAAGTCACAAGGCACGTGTGCAGGAGGATCTTCTCCTAACATTCACATGGACATCTCCCCGAGCCCACAAGTCCAGGTTTTTACTAATTTTGATTCCACGCAAAAGTAATGCATTATGCACGATAATTTCACGGACTAGGAAGCACATATGCATGTCAAATTTACCTAGCCTAGTTAAATGCTATTCAAAATAAATTGACTATTTGAACAATTACTAGAAGTAGTTCATGACATTAAATTGGGTCATTGGTATTTTCAATATAAAGAAATTATCTATCCATTTAACGTCCGTAATAGTATGTTGCCCTATCATGCATTTCAAAGTGACAAACCTAGAACACCTATTGCCTATCATTATAAGGTTGAAATTATTAAGTACACCTTTGACTAGGCATGGAAAGATTAAGTGCATGTCACATTTTAGGACAAATCTCCATTGTAATGATTCATTAGGGAAAGTTGTTAACCCCCATAGGAAATAGCAGAGCGCGGAAATGATTCTGTGAACTTGCATGTGGCATGTGCTTGTAAATTGGAATAGAACTGTAGCTTTATTTGGCATGAATTTCACTACATTGTAGTTAGGAAAGGATTTCATGTTGCACATTCGTCGTACGCAAAAATTTCATTCATCAAGAGTTGTATTTAGGGAAAGGCTGCATGGTTTATTAAAACATAAAATATTAAAAGCTTAGAAAAAGAATTTTGGGCATGATTCTTGAATGTAAGTCCTAGTAAGTTCAATGGAAGTTATTCTGAAATTTATCATGCGATTTGATTTTAACAAGAAAAGTTAGGGGTTATTGCAAATTTAGTGGTACGTAGAAGCAATGAATCGCATGTTTACGTGAATTGTGACATGTTGCAACTAGCTTTCTCCTTTTAGATCAAGTTAACATCTCTAGGAATAGTTCATCCTTGTCACAAGACAAGTAGATCAAATTATCTAAATCACCTAACCCGTAAGGGATTCCTATAGGCATGGTTCAATCAATACAATAAATACCCCAAGCGCTAGCTAGGGTTTAGCTCGTTAAGGATTTGGCCTAGTTTTGCATTGGTTGCCAAGTTGAAACCCTCAAACCCGAAAAGTACTACCCACATTCGCGGAATGTTGGGTCAATTGGACGCTCATGCAAGTAACGATCTACGGTTTCTACCCTAAGGATCATTCATTCAAATGTTAAATCTCAGCTTGAGTTTGGAATCCCTAGGACCTAATCCTAGTGCAATTAGGATTAGGTTGGGTAAGAAGACACCCTAAACCCTGCTTCTTGTCTAATCATAATTCATTGACCTAGAAAACACTGTTCAATGGGTGAAATGATCCCTTGGAATAGACGCGACACTTGTGCAACAAGTTGCAATGTCTCATGGCCTTGGAATAAGGTTGGCAGGTTCTTACGTAAGTTTAACTTGCAAGAGGATGAGTAATCATCCTGCCACGTCACCTTTCTTGGGAAAAATTGCCAAGTTAAGGGAAGTTAGATATTGGTTTGGAAGAAAACGATCAATTCATTTAGAGCAACATGGTCGCTAGAATTTACTGCTAATTTATGAACCTAAGGTATTGGTTAAGTTGGGTTAACATAGTATGGCCCTTACCCAAGGACAAAAGTGTGAACAAACAAACCCCTGGGGGATCTTTCCAATTTGCAATTGATCCTGGATCGAATGCTGGATGCATTCGGAAAGAAGGATTCACTCCTTAGTAGTTGGCCAAATAAATGACCACTAGAATTGATTGTACTTGTAACAGTTTAGGAGCACTATTTGCATTGTTTGCTCAAGGAACTAAAGGATGGAAAGATATTTAAATGCTTCAGGTAAAAGCCTAAAGGGAGAGGCAGCTTTAGTTACCCCCAACTATCTGCCTGACCCTAACCAAGGGGGTTGTTAGCCGTGCCGGGAACGTGGATTGAACCCACCGCATGAGGTCTCTCCGTTGAGTGCTACTTGGAGCAGGAGGAGGCTTAGGTTCTAGGGGGGACTCTAGCCATAAATCCCTTGCCTTTTAGGCCTTGCACAAGAGGCCAACGTGACTTGGGATTGGATCACGAGGCCTACATACTAGTCTATGGGTGGAATCTTGGATTAGTAATCTTTGTAGATTGCTAGATAGCCTTCGGGCGGATTATGGATTAGCCTACTGGCTAGACTTTATGGATGTATTCCAAAGATAAATATGATAACCTATTGAAAAGGAACTTGTTTGAGACTATTTTTCTGTGTTAAGTGCTAAGATTACGTGAAGGAACCAATGTCTAACGGGCTAATTAAGGAGGCTGCTTGATGCATGTCCAACTAAATGTGGTAGGTAAGTAGACAACTAAAACAACCCTGAGGAAAGTGTGGTGGATGTGGCCATGGGTCAGTCCTACAGATGGGTGGTCCCGGTTGGCTAGGAACTTTTCTCAATCAAAATGGACAACAAGGAGCTCTTCTCAAAGGAAATGAACAGCAAGGGCACTGACCTAGGGTTTAGGTTACCAGAATCCCAATTTATGCTATTTGAGGGGAACGGAATGGGACTATGCCCTTTGGACAGAGAGGTTGAGTTTTGCATCCCTCTCATTTCCCATTCTCCTTGAACCAAGTGCAGCATGAATCCGCTTCGACCATGACGTTTTTGCGTAAAGTAGTTCACCTGGGGTTCAACGCTAGCTGCCGTTTAGGAAATTGACCATTAGAGGAAACCTTGATTCAGGTCGGTCCTAAGTGGGAACGGCCGGAATACTTTCCCTACGTGCCAGACTCGAGAAGTCCTAGATTGCAAACCCCGTAACATTCCATGGGAGTGCCGCGGAGCCTTTTAGGCTCTCTTCCCGATGGATTGCTAAGACATGTCTAGAAAGGGAACAAGTGGACACGTTACAAACATTGCAAGGTTATTCATCAAGGAGATATTCAAACTGCATGGGTTACCTAGAAGAATCATTAGTGATCATGACTCTCTCTTCGCATCACATTTCTGGAGGGCTATCTTCGAGGCCATTGGGACTCAACTCTATTTCAATACAGCTTATAATCCCCAAACCGATGGTCAAACAAAGCGAGTCAAGCAAGTCATTGAGGATATGCTAAGGGTACACTGTTGCCGTGAACCCAAAAAGTGGATCCAATATTTGCCACTAGTTGAGTTTGCCTACAATGCCTCCTACCAACAAAGCATTCAGATGACCCCTTTTCAAGCATTGTATGGGCACGATTGTCGAAGTCCTTTAAACTTCTTGGATCCAACCTTGAGGGTTGAAGCCTTAAAGTAGATGCTGGAAGATACAGATGACCAAATCAAGTCAATAAGACAGGACATCCAAGCCGCCAAGGACAGACAAAAGGCTTACGCGGACTTGAATCATCAAGATAGATCCTTCATTGAATGAGATATGGTCTTCATTCGTGTACGTCCAAAGAAGAGTTCCCTATCCTTGGGAGAATGCAAAAAGCTAAGTCCAAGGTATTGTGGACCCTACAAGATTTTCAAGTGCTTAGGGCCTAATGCTTATAGACTTTAACTCCCTGAGAATCTAAAGGTTCATAATGTATTCCATATCAGTCTATTGAAGAAGTATGTACCTAACACTAGTCATGTGCTTGATGATCAACAAGTTGTAATGTGTAGCCAAGGAGTCCTTGAGCTACGGCTTGACAAGATCTTAGATGTGAGGGAGAGGCATTTGAGATCTAGAACCTTGAGAGAATACCTCGTCCAGTGGAAATATTATCCCAAAGAGGATGCCACTTGGATGGATGAAAGTACTCTGAACCAACAATACCCCTAGTTCTTCTTGAGATGAGGACATCTTGATTCCTCTAAGGGGGAGAGAATGTAATATTTCCGCCATGAAATATTAATAGTCCTACAACCCGCACATCTCATGCAAAAGTAGTGCTAAGTAATCTCCTGCAATGGAATAATGTTAGTGGCTAAGTGCTTACCCCGCGTGCTTCAATAAATAGCTCACCGCATTGAGTGTAGGAGGCCGAGGCTCAAAACCTGCAAGCCTGCATGAGAACACCTCTTCTAGAGGGAAAAATGATAATGAATAATTTTGGTGCAAAATTTTTTTAAACTATTAATTCCCTCCCCTCAGCCAATGCATGGCAGGGAGAGGGAGTTTGAGAAGTCCTTGTGAGGTGGAGAGCATGGGGGAGGGAGAAGGCATGCAATTATGCCACGGGGGTGGCTATTCCCCCCCCCCCCCCCTCCAAAGCCTATAAAACCACCCCCCTCCCCAAGCTTGAGGGAGGGGAGACAAGAGAGAAAAAAGGGAGGTGTCGTACTGCCCTAGGCCATTGCTATCCATGCCACGCTACTGTCGCCTGCTGCTGTTGTTGTGCCACGCTGCGCCACGGCCACCAGCACCATAATCATCATTCTCATCTCCATCCTCATCGACATCTTCCCCTTTCCTATCATTTCCACCCCCCCTTCCACGTCATCTCTAGTGTTCAGAGACTTGGAAGCTACCTTGGAAGCTTCCATAAAAGTTCCCATAGCCCCCATTTACCCATACCTTCTCGGGTGCCTTCAAACACTACAACAAAAAGGCCTCTTAGATGCACTTTTAGACGCGATTTTTGAATTGAGAAAAAATCTTACGAGCGTGTATACCCGCTCATCTATTTGTGTGTCTACAATCTCGCGTCTATAGTCGCATGTATGAAGAAATTTACATGCAGTAGACATGCATATACACACGTGAATACAAGCGCATAAAAAAACAAAAATTATTATTTATTTAATTTCTTTTGTGCGTCTACTAGCACGTCTACATGGCAAATTAGACGGGCATATAGACACACTTATAGATGCACTTTTACAAGCGTCAATAGACGCGAATGCAAAACCAAAAATCTCCTTTTTTTTAAAGATATTTAATTTATTTTTTAAAATTTAAATTATGTAGCACGTTTATGAGCACGTGTACTCTTTATTTTAGATGCGATTATAAACACGTGTTTTCTGAATTTAGACGCGCAGATAGACACGAAAAATAGAACTGGAAAAAAAAAACTAGAGAGCATGTGGTTGCTGGTTTTTTTTTCCCCTCCCATACATCAAATTGTGCACTTGGGAAAAACACAATGGATTTGAAAGCATGAGAATTGAAAACAAAAATCCATGTATTCATTATAGATAAAATGCATTTACATGGGGAGTTTAAGTGCTTGCGACCTAAATCGTGGCCGCAAGTAGTAGGCTCAAAGATGGATAATAGATATACAAGAAAACAAGGCCATAGAGGAGGTATGGTGCTCCTCTATGAATCTGAAGAAGAAACATCTTTGCTAGCACCACCATGGCTACTAGCGTCGTTATCCCTCTCCTTGCTATGCTCCACATCGGGGTTCACCTACACACACAAAAGATCAAGGTTGCTTACGTACAATTGCAAAGAAAAAGTTATAATTAGCTATACTTTTAATAGGAAAGTAAGAAAAGCATACCTCCTTTGGCTGCCGAATCCTCATAGCCCAATTGTATTGCTCCTCAGTGATGAGACCCTCCTCATAGAAGTGAAGCCATGTGGTTGCGCGGTTATGGCCTCAATGGTAACCTACCTCTCTAGGAGTAGGTATCCTATCAACGATAGTACAATTATGATATATACAAACAATTATGAGACAGAATGTATTAGAATAAATTATATAAATAATTGAAAGAAATATAAATTTTAAAAAACTAAAAATCAAAATATACTTATAAACTCTGCCTCCCATGACTCTCTGCCGCCCGATCCGTAATGCGATGATCCCATGGTTTCCATTTGGATGCGTCGCGCCTCTGCATGCTGGCGACTCGTCACTTTCTTTGCTGCTTTCTTCTTGGTTTTCTTCCACTCTATACAGTGGCACATAGGTGGTTGGCTATAGGCCCCACGCCCCTCCTTCTGTCTCCGCAGTCACTCCCTAGCGCGCGTGTCATGAGGTGGGATCCTTTGTTGTGAAGAAAATCCCTCACTTTTGTGCGTCCCCAATCATCCGAGAATTGCTGACCCTCAGGATTTGGGTACCTCCCATGGACTTCCCTCAACACCTCCTGCCACAAGCCGCTTTTCTGATTCTTGAAGTAAACGAAACAATCTTTATACGTCGCATCCACGACACTTCTCATGTACGCCATTACATCCCTTCCTTCATCATCATGGAAGATGCCACCAGTATCTGTAACTCTATAGTACTGGCATAAAAGCTCCTCTATGTGATCTTCTGGTGAGGATGATCGCTCGCCACCTCCTAGGTAACCCCCACACAAGCCTCATCCTCCCCCTCAACTCTCCCTCCTCCCTCTCTGTCCACTACACTCTATCTCGCTGGATGCACGTGCTTCTACAAATGCATGTTCATCGGCTGACGCTTGTGCTTCAATCGTTGCATGTACAGGTGTTGCACGTGGAGTACCTGCAATTGGAGTTTGGACATTTGGTTTTTGGGAAGTAGTGCTAGACAAAGACGTTAAAGGCGTTCCAAACATGATGTTGAACACCTCGCCTGCTGTGGGAGAGTGGCCAAGGCGTCTAGTCATCTCTCCCATGAAGTCTTCCTTACTAGGAAAACCTCCAAAAAATGCATTGACCCCTCTGCCGAACAAGCCCAATGTATCATTCATGCGATCCAAATTTGGGTCATTGCTAGATGAACCAGGATGCAACATCTACAAATAAAACACAAGAAAAGGACAAATTTTTACAATTCTAGAAATAAAAAATTATTTTTTATTAGAGCTAGCTAGCGCGTATAGAATCATGTCTAAAATGCAGGATAGACGCGCTCTCAGACGCATCCCTGAGTCAACCCTTTGGTTAGAGCGTATGTATATCCGCATCTGAGATGCAGCATAGACGTGCTCTCAGATGCGATTCTAAAGTCAATGCTTCTAGGCGTGCATGTATTCTCGCGTGTGGAATTGGTGCACATATCGGATGCTATATGCTCGCGTAGTGAATGCCGGAAGGTCCCGAAGAACAATAGAACTCTACTTTTTGCACAAATTACAAGGTAAAAAGCATGAATGACAAGAGAAAGAGACCAATTGGGTGCAATCTCCCCCCATGCCTTGTATGAGCGCTCCACCAAGCATGTATTTTATGTATTATTCATCTTCAAGCTCAAATAATAGCCCAAATTACAAAATTGCAAGCTTTTAGCTTTTGAGTTTGCTTTAACAAAAAATAGGAATAAAGCTTATGGGCGGTGCCCAAAGAGTCTGGCATGCCCAATCCAATGTCCAAGTAGAAATAACATAATCGTGTGCCCATGTGCATACAAAATAATAATAAATAACCAACGCCTCAATAAATAGGCGTGACAAAATATAGGCGTCATGCCTAAGGTATGCGCCCATCAAAATATAATCCATAAATCGAATACTCGCTATCCTCCAATGCTTTCCTCCGCCACTGCTGCTATCTCTACACATCAACTGAAGCATTCACAATCATTAGTAAAATAATACAATTAAACCGACAAAAGTGAATACCTAGCAGTCTTCAGCTACATAAATAAATCAACTGGTTAGAAATAAATCCTAACCTTAATTTATTTCGAGTGCGCACTCTAAACTCATAAACGTTTATTAATTTAATATGCATTTTGTGGAATCACCCGCTATGGAATCACCCATGTACACACTAAATTAATGAAATGCCCGAAAAGAACAAGCGTCCCCATCAACTTCTCGCACAAAGAATCCACTTTGTGTATGAGCCCCGGTCATCAAAGTTTACGGAATCCACCGTAAAACCTCACGGAATCCACCGTGAAATATGCCTCCTGGCATCATACCCCAGGGGTGGGATAGCAATTGACCTCAATTGCTATTAGCTCAATGTGGAGCTAACAGAGTGGGAAAAGCATTTAAGTCTCTAGCGTGCATCCATTGTGCTTCCTCTACAGGATGGTTCTTAAATTTGACTAGGTATCTAGAATATCTTCGGCCAGTTCTAGTGGTCATAAAGTCAGTATCTATGATAGCTTCAGGTTCAAGTATTTCAGTCTCTTCCTCTAACAAAGGTGGGTTTTCATAAATAGGGTGTACAGGTAATTGGCCTCTAAAGGGTCTTAATAAACTAATGTGACATGTGTTGTGAATTTTCCAATCCTTGCAGTTGTCCATAAGGTCATCAACTCTAGGAATTGGATACCTATTCTTTACAGTGATCTTATTTAAAGCTCGATAGTCAATGCACATACGATAGGTATTATTCTTTTTCTTGACTAACAGAACAGGTGCACGGAATGGAGAACTACTAGGTCTAATCAATCCTCTATTTAGTAATTCCTCAACTTGACTTTGAATTTCTTTTTGCTCTATCTGGTTATGCCTATATGGTGCTTTGCAAAGTGGTTGTGTACTAGGAATCAAATCTATTTTATGGTTTTCTGGACATGAAGGAGGTAAACCAGGTGGTAGATATTTTGCAAAACAGTCTTTAAAATGTGAAAGAAATTCTTTATGCCTAGGGTGCATATGATTTTCTTTAACTTGCAGTTCATTCACGCAAATGAGATAGGATTTACTACTCTTGTGTAATGCACGTTTAGCTTGAGTATGTGAAAGCAGTGGAAAAGCATTAGATGCATGCATACCATACAATGTAATATGTTTTCCTTGAAATTTAATATCTCTTGTAACTCCTCGTCGCTCATCCCTTGACTTATCGTGATCTCCAAATATCGTCAAAGTTCACCCAGCCTTGAACTGGTGCTGAATGTTGGGTAGACTTATAGGTTGATTTCTCTATGATTAGATCGAGAAAAGGCTCAGAATTACTGCCCAGCAGAACTCTTCAAGACACTTCAAGAGTATGTGCTAATGGCATAACTATCTTCAAACACCTAAATGCAAAACAATTTATGAGATACTACAGATTTTTCTGAAAATGGACCTCATATAATTTACTTGACAAGGAATATAGTGAACTTTGGCATCAAAAATTCGATTTCTTCTTGTTAGCCTCTTTCCTTGTTGCAACTTGGACTCCGTGTTCAGCAGCCCTTACACGAAATCTACGACAGCGTCTTACAGTGCGTGTGCTGGCGTGTATGCAGGTCACTCTACACGCGATGATACATGCACTCGCAGATTGACCTGGAATTTGCATTTGGCTGTGGAATAGGCTTAGAATTTTGATTGACATTAGATGGTAAAGCAGGTGGTTTTGCCCAATTTTTACGGAAAGATGATGAAGTGAAACGACCTTGATTAAAACTTCTAAAGTTTGAGTTGAATTGCTTAGATCCATAGTTACCATTGGCTTGGAATTGCTGTGGACGTCTATCTCTACCTCGTAGCTTGTCTTCAGTGTCGTGAGCTAGTGAAATTGCGTCTTCAAGAGTAGTACGCTTGAACATGTTAACTTCAGCGTAGTAATGCCCAAGGAGTCTAGACATATACTTGCGCTTGTGTGTCACTTCAGGTATGTCTTCAAGCATGCATAACTGGAGTAGTGCATTCCAAAAACGTTCGGTGTACTGAGGAATAGGCTCACGATCCCGTTGTTGAAGAAGATCCCATTGCTTTATGGCTTTCTCATGAAATTGTGGAGGAAGGAAATTCTGCATAAACTTCTTCTTGAAATTCTCCCAAGTAGTGGGACAATCTATACTCTTGCATACTACAGTCCACCAAAGAGATGCTCTATCCACTAAATGATTAGTGACACACTTGATTTTATCTTTTTCTACATAGGCTTCCTCATGAAAGTAGTCGTCAAACTGACTAATGAATGCAAGAACAATTTTTTCCTCTTGAGTGCCATTGAAAGTACGGAATTTGAAATTTCTTTTACTTATCTTTGATTCCTTACGTATGGTTTGAGCTTCGAGGGTTGCATCGATGGTACGTCGGATAAGATCTTCAGATTGAGGTTCCTCTTTGTCAGTAGATGATCTTTATGCATTTGCCAATTGAACTTGCAATGCTTTCCTAGCCCTTCGTTCTTCATCCAATTGCATCATAATTAAGTCCAGCTTTTGCTCCATCGTAGGTTCAGGTAGGTCACCTTCAGCCATTAAATCATCCATATGTGGTTTCGTCATCCTGCAAAACTCAAAAAAAACCTTTCTCACTCAAAATCAAGTTAGTGCGATGAGCATAGCTCAAGTTCGGGAATACAAGGCTTATGTGTTTTTGGGTGTGGCTTTCACAATCTTCAAAAAATCTGTGTTTTATCCTTCTTCGTATGCTGAAAATGCTTCAGCAAACCTGCGTATGGGTAGAGTACCTTCTAATGAACAACTTTGTAGTTCAGAGTTTCTGCGCAGGAACAGTCTTTCTATGAGTTTTGGACAGAAGTCAGTTTTGACTCTAGTTGACTTGTCTGACTTGCAGAGTACCAGACTAATGTGACTTGCAGAGTTTGTAAACTTGCAGAACTTAGTTGCTTTATGGAACTTGCAAAACTTTGACTTGATAGACTTGCTGAATCTGAACTTTGCAGACTTGCAGTACTTGCTGGATTGTAAGGCTTATGTAACTTGGAGCTTTGGTAAGTAAGCTTAAGCTTACTGAAAAAAACATAAAATCGTGGGGGGGAGGGGCCGTTTTTCAGCCAACAGCGCAAAAATCGGAGGTCTCCTGATACCACGCGATGACAATTTGAAGCTTTTAGCTTCTTAAAGCTTAAGCTAAGCTTCTTAAGCTTTAGTTTTTAAAGCTTGAAGATATTGAGTTATGGAGTTTATGACTTATCTCTATGTTCTTCACGACTTGATGAAGAAGATGTAGGAGTGGTCCTCCGCCTTTGTAGACCGGTCCCTCACAGTTTGATGATGGAAACAGGGGTTCTTGATCGCCAAGAATCTGCGTGTATCGACCATTCGCGACGAGATTGACCGTATAGCCCAATCGTTCCAGGAGCTCCGCCTTCGCACAAGTTGGGTAGCAATTGGAAGCTCTTGATCTCAGCTTCGCTCTGATACCACTGGTGCACAAATCGGATGTTGTATGCTCGCGTAGTGAATGCTGGAAGGTCCCCAAGAACAATAGAACTCTACTTTTTGCACAAATTATAAGGTAAAAAGCATGAACGACAAGAGGAAGAGACCAATTGGGTGCAATCTCCCCCCATGCCTTGTGTGAGCGCTCCATAAAGCATGTATTTTATGTATTATTCATCTTCAAGCTCAAATAATAGCCCAAATTACAAAATAGCAAGCTTTTAGCTTTTGAGTTTGCTTTAACACAAAATAGGAATAAAGCTAATGGACTGTGCCCAAAGAGTCTGGCATGCCCAATACAATGTCCAAGTAGAAATAACATAATCGTGCGCCCATGCGCATACAAAATAATAATAAATAACCAACGCCTCAATAAATAGGCGTGACAAAATATAGGCATCATGCCTAAGGTATGTGCCCATCAAAATATAATCCATAAATCGAATACTCGCTATCCTCCAATGCTTTCCTGCGCCACTGCTGCTATCTCTACACATCAACTAAAGCATTCACAATCGTTAGTAAAATAATACAATTAAACCGACAAAAGTGAATACCTAGCAGTCTTCAGCTACATAAATAAATCAACTAGTTAGAAATAAATCCTAACCTTAATTTATTTCGAGTGCGCACTCTAAACTCATAAACGTTTATTAATTTAATATGCATTTTACGGAATCACCGGCTATGGAATCACCCATGTACACACTAAATTAATGAAACGCCCGAAAAGGACAGGCGTCCCCATCAACTTCTCGCACAAAGAATCCACTTTGTGTATGAGCCCAGTGATCAAAGTTTACGGAATCCACCGTAAAACCTCACGGACTCCACCGTGGCACGGAATCCACCGTGAAATATGCCTCATGGCATCAAGAATGCAGAATATACGCACCTGGAGACGCGACTTTGAAGTCAAAGCGTCTGGGTAGGGCGTGTGTATTCCCGCGTCTCACATGTACGATACACGCACTTGGAGACACAACTCTGAAGTCAAAGCTTCTTCTGTGCAGAGCGCGAGTATTCTCGCGTCTCAAACGCAGAATACATGCGCTATGAGACGTGATCGCAGACGCAATAACAGCAAACATAGCTTCACGTCTATACCTGCATCCGTACTGCAATTTAGACGTGCTGGCAAACGTGCCTCCGTCGGTTGATTTCAATCTAACGACCGCCATTCATTATTTATTTGTGCTATAAAAAGTTCAATCATAGATCCTAATACACAGAGAGAGAGAGAGAGCAAGAGAGAGAGAGAGAGAGAGAGAGAGAGAGAGAGAGAGGACTCACCTCGGGTGTTTGGTGTGGCAGGTGGTGGCGCTTCTTCCTTCTCCTTCTTCCTCTCCTTGGTGAGTTACTCTCCCTTGATGCTTACTTGCTGCTTGTTGTCTCCTCCCTTTGCTTCTTCTTCCTCTTGTTCTCCTCTCTCTTGTTCTCTCTTTCTTCCTCTCCTTGGTTTTCCTTTTTCCCCACTTGTCTCTTTGAAGTGAAAGAAGAGGTGAGTCATGAGGAGGTGAGGCATGAAGAGACTGCATGTCGGCTAAACTCAAAGCTTCAGAACGCGCAAAAAACGCACGAAAGGAAAGGCGCAGTTTGAAAAGAAATGATTCAAGTATCTTTTGAATTTTGACGTTTGTGTCTATTTTGCATGTATATGCATGTCTAAGTTTCCGTAAACGCGCATATAGATGCAAAGTTAGACGCGCAAATAGACGCAGATTTAGACGCATAGGTAAACGCAGATATAGACGCGCATTTATCTTTTATCATGAATTTTTGTTTTACAATAAGTTTTGATAGTAAGTTTTTATCATAAGTTTTTATGTATTTATGATAAGTTTTATGTAAACATATGAATAATAAATTTGATGTTGTCATGAATTAGGTTTAATCATGTCGTCGTCATCACCTAGTGCAATGCATGCTGATGAGTCAACGAGCACATCCTCAAGTGAGGATGAAACATTACGTCTTCATAATCGAGATGCATGGCTATGACGAAAAATTCAATGCATATGTGATCATTGTCGAGGGTGTATTTTTCGAGCACGTCGAGTTGCAATGTCACACCTCAGCATGTATGGAGAATGGGACTGAGAAAAATTAGTGGTATTCATTGGTTTTTTTAACACTAAGATTTCTAGTCTATGTTACTCAATATATATCAATGTACATAAAACTCCCTTTTGTGGTTGAGTAAGATGCGGTGCCACATCCTCAGATGCTCCCTACCGGGCATCGAGAGGCTGCAAAACGTCGACGCGAGGAGGCAGAGTCTTCAAGAAGAGTGGAGACTAACGACCATGATAGTAGCCCTCATGAAATGCCCCATCAAGTTGTAGAGGATGAGATTTTGGACAACATGGTACACCATCTATTTTCGCAACCGGTTCACGGAGAAGGTCACTCTACGAAGCCAGATGACCCACTATACATAGCGTCATCTACTCAGTTGTACGAAGGTTGTACGTACTCTGTTCTTCGTCCGTCCCTCGAGATACTTAACTTGCAAACAATTTATGGACAGAGGAATGTCAATTTGCATGCGTTATTGAAGTAAGTATCAATTCAGTTTGGCTTATGAATCATAATATTAATTGTTCTATTTTGAAATCAGACACAAATATATGTTGGTGATTTTTTAACTCACTTTTAAAATATATGTAGGTTATTATCACAAATGCTTCCAAAAGGAAACAAATTGCCAACTAAGAGAGAGCAAGCAAGACATTACTTGACATCTCTGGGAGGCCTCGATTATGTCAAGATCCATGCATGTGTCAATGATTGTGTCTTATTTCGTGGGATTCATGAGATCACATGAGAGTGTCCTGTTTGTGGCGAATCAAGATACGAAGTGGAGATGAAGTCAATGGATGTGCCTCGTAAGGTTTTGCGACATTTTCCGATTGTTCCACATATTCAACTTATGTTCAAGTGTAAGTCTATTGGAAAGCTCATGTCATGGCATGCTAGTCATCGTTCAAGTGATGGGAAATGGAGGATCCCTACAGACACACTGGCATGGCAACATATAGATAATTTATGGCCCATTTTCAAAGAAGAGCCAATAAATTTGAGATTTGGTTTAGGTATGGATGGAATCAATCCATTTGGCATCAAAAGCACATCATACAGTGTATAGCCAGTGGTATTGGTGAACTATAATATTCCTCCATCCATGGCAATTAAAAGGGACATGTAATGTTGTCCCTTCTGATTCCTGGAAAGCAGAAGGTAAAAAAACATGGACATTTACTTAGAGCCTTTGATTGAAGAGTTAGAAATGTTATGGGAAGGTATTGAGGTGCAAGATACAAGCGCATCTGTATCCTCTAGAGATTTGACGTTGAAAGCCATGTTGTTGTGGACCATGCATGACTTTCTAAGATATGGAGAGTGTTCAAGTACATGTATATAACTCTATATTTGAAATTCAAGACTTGAATCAATTGCATTTTATTAATTCACTTTTTTTTTCAGGTTTAACCACATCAGGATATCATGCATGTCCTATTTGCGGTTCCTCTCTAATTTACTCTAGGCCGGCATGTTTAAAGAAGGTTATCTATGACAATCATCATTGATTTCTTCCTATTGACCATCCAAAATATGTTCTCCCTACTAATGGAATGACTCCACAATCTCTAACCATTCTAGATTAGAAGGAGAGATGGATTAATGCCGGCAGCCACCCTCCACTCGGCATGAGTCGATATGAAGTGCATTTCTCTCAATTGACTTTAAAGCATTTAGCATGATGAATTGTTTACATAATATATTGTTTATTTGTTAGGTTCTCTATATTTTTTTGTCTTTCATATTGGACTGAACTCAAGATCAATCACCTGTTGAACCCCATGCACATATTCAAAAATGGTGTATCTACATTATGGGTTCACTTGATAGGGGCTCGTGATTCAGTCAAGGGAGGATTTACATAACATTGGTCGCATGAGACGAGATTGGCCACGCATTGGAACCAGAGGAAAGATTGAGCTACCCCATGCACCTTGGATGTTGTCAAAGAATGAGGAAAAAATAGTGAAGGAATAAATATGTAGCTTTCAAATACCCACACGATGTATGAGACGTCTCAAGGGAGCCTTCATAAAGAAAAAGAAAAGAGGTGTGGAGCAACTATTTGGTTTGAAGTCCCACGATTGGCACAAAATGATTCAAGTAAGGGTATCTCTAACCATGAATATAGTAATTAGTGGAGTAACTATGTGTAAACTTTGGGGTATGATGACTTTTTCCTCAACTAATCATTTGATCTATGAATATTGTTTACATTCAGTTTGTACTTCCTACTAGCATATCCCATTGTGTATCCAAAGATGTACATGATATCATTTACAAGATGGGAGAGCTTGTGAGATGTGTATACATTGTATTTTTTCATTATATATCTTTGAATTTCTACACAAAAATAAACAATTGTCAAATACATCCTGACAGATACGTGAGCTCGAAGTAAATTTATCCAAACACATTGCAAGATGCTCGAGTATTATCTGTTGAGGTTGTTTGTTTGGTGGAGGAAATTTTTCCTCGATCCATTTTGACTACTCAATTACATTTACTCGTACATTTGATTGATGAGATCACACTTTGTGGGGCAATCATCCCTTGTTTATATCTCTGAATATCTTATTGAAGTGGACCCCTCTCAACCATGACTATGGAAAGATGATGAAGACTTGAGGATGACCTCTATAATACCTCAAGGAAAAGGAATGAGTAAAGTGCTAACAAAAGAAGAACTTCGTAAGTTAAATAGTTTTTATGTGCTCAATAGTGATGTAATGAGAAAATGGGTGATACTATATAATGAAGCAAGGGCAATAAGAAAAAGTGAAAGACAAGCATTTCGCACCAGACATGGACATAATGTCTCATTTCTAGATCATCTAAATACGCTCCCACGTCATATTGATATAGACTGGTTATATAAGGAAATGGAGAGAATGGAAAAAGAGGAGAATATTAATATATCTCAAGAAGAGTGGGAATACGCACGAGGTTGCTTATCAAAGGTGAGACATACTATCAATTAATTTGTTTCTAGTTATATTTTATATAATAAATTGACATGTTTAATCTTAATCTTTTACTACTAGTG
This sequence comes from Lygodium microphyllum, assembly GCF_053477565.2. Taxonomy (NCBI): domain Eukaryota; kingdom Viridiplantae; phylum Streptophyta; class Polypodiopsida; order Schizaeales; family Lygodiaceae; genus Lygodium; species Lygodium microphyllum. The sequence continues at coordinate 76,957,719 of NC_141158.1, forward strand.
CACATTATTCAATGCTATTTGGTGTGAGGGTAAACATCTTCGAACTCAATGTATAGATAAAAAGAGAAATACCCAAGATTGTGGTGTCCTTGCTCACTTTGAGGATGCCAATGGTACCATGGAAGGTTATTGTGACTTGATCCAAGATATTCTGAAGCTTGACTTCAGACGATTCTTTATATATGTACTGGATGTGAAGTGGTTTAAAGAAGTGGTAACAAATGGTGAGCGTTGCACAATCAGACATCATCCAAGTGGTTTTGTAATCATTGACTCTACAAAATTTCACCAAAACAAGAATGGCACATTAGTACTACCTCAACAATGCGAGCATGTATATATGTAAAAGCTAATTTTTAAATATGTATACATGCAATACATATACACAATATAATAAGTATTTAAGTTTCTTGCTTTTGTTTTTCAAATACAGGTTGTGTATCATCCAATGGTAATAACCGATGGTGGTATGTCATCCCTATATCTAATAGTTCAAAACCAATATATGGTAATATTACCGACATAGAGATAGCAGATGGCAATCCAACAATTAATGATGATGTACATGATGACACCATAATGGATGATATGCGTGATATAGTACAAGATGAACCTCGTGAGGATGTTTAAGGAAATGCAGAAGAGGACAATAATGTGATTGATGATATTGATGAAGTTATTGAGCAATATAGCAACACATCTAATAGTGGGATAGACTTATTTGTTTCATTACCTCTTGGTAACATAGACCTAGAAGTAGATAGTTTAGCAAGGGCTGATCTCAGTGAAGATGAGATGGATCATTCACTGTAACATACTTAATTTGCTTAATGATTCAATTTGTATTCTTAATTCTATGGAAAATATCATGCGCACACGTACATACTCAAGAATCAATAGTCAAGTTTAAAGCTAAATTGAATTTTCCATAATAAAAAGGAAGTATTTTTTATCATGTTCAAGTAGAGAAATTACGAGATACATGCAATGCTTGGTATTAATTGTATAATAAGGTTTATGTCGCTTGCCGCTAATTACTTATATTAGGCTTGTCAACTGGAGGAACTGCCATTCATTATAGAGCAATGCAAAAATAATTATTAACTATGGTTTCTTTATTATATTAAGTCCAATTTCAAGTGGTTAAATAATTACTGTTTGAAGACACATCTATATTCGTGTCTATTTGCGTAGATATATAGATGTAAAATTCGTGTCTATTTACACGCTCTTTTACATGCGCATATAGATGCAATGATAGACGCGCCCGACTTTGCGCATCTAACATGTGCATCTATGCCTCGTTTTTGTTGTGGTGAAAACCGCGATGTAAGGCCGTGTCCTGCGCAAAGGATAGATATCGTGCAAAAAGAGATTCATAACACTTGAAGGACCCAAGAGAAAGTTGCTGGAACCGGAATTCGACTCGTCAATGGCTCCCAAGAAAATGGCGAGAGGCGCTCACGTGGGAGTTTCTACCCCAAGCATACCTGTGGAAAATACCTCAAACCCCAATGCCCAGGTTCTTAGAAGTTTACTTTTGCATAAAAGGAATGCATTAGGCACGTTTAGTTTTCATGGGGAAGTTATGAATGCAATTATTCATTCGCCTTACAAGATTTAGTTGCATGTCGTGCCTTGAAAAAAATGCTTGCACTTCCAAGTTGCAATCTTGAAAGCATATTGCATAAGAAAAAGGTGGATTTGCTTGATTGCCTCGCGAAAGAGAACAGCACATAATGAAATTAGGCAATAACTTCCTAGTTGTGATTCGCATGGGATAATCGTTAACATCCATTAGATGTTATCCAAGTAGCTGCATTGCATGAAAGGGATTTATGTATCTTGCAAATTGCATGCGATGAAAATTACATCCTAGGATTGGGTTAAGTGTCGAAGGATGAATTAAATCATTAATGGTCTCGTGGCATTCATGGACTTCTTTTATCCAAGTTGTTTTAGAAAAGGGTGCATTTCATATTAAAGCTTAAATTCAATGCATTAAGCAAAGGGTTATGGGTATAGTTCTTGCTGAAATTCAACGTAGGTTTTTATGCGAGTTACCCCCTAAATTGTCAATCATTATGATTTTAGGCAAGGAAAAGAAATGGTCATTGCAAACCTTATAGTTGCATAGAAGGAAAATTCTATGATTCACATATCTGCATGGAATGTTGTATCTTGAAATTGTTTACATCTTTTTAGGAAAAGTGTTTTCATTTCTAAGGAAAGATCACCTCTTGTCGCAAGACCATTAGATTGATTAGATAATTCACTTGCAAAGGTGTAACCCAAGAGATGATCACCTCAATGCGCTACGTAGAGTTTAGTACGCTAAAAATTCTGCCTAGTATCGTACTTGGGATGCCAAGTCAAGATTTTTGATTCCCACGGATCTTACCCACATTCACAGAATGTTAGGGTTAGTTAAATGCAAGAACAAACTAGGGTTCTTACCCTAAGGATAGATTGACCAAATACTAGACTTGCGTCTTTATTTAGAAACCCTACGGCCAAACGTTATCGGCCTAGTAAGGTTAGGGTTGGGTTGGGTCAAGAGGACATCCCAAACCCTACATCTTGACTAAGGTATCCTTGAACAAGGAATACCATGCGATGGGAGAAACGATCCCACAAGTTAGGTGCGACACTTGTCTCGTACAACAAGTTGCAAGGTTGCATAGATTTTGTTTAAATCACAAGATAGATTTGCCACTCCTTGGAACAAGGTTGTCAAGATCTAGTGCTAGTCTAATTTGCAAGAGGATGAGTAGACATCCTGCTACATCACCCTTCTTTGGACCGATTTCCAAGTTAGGGAAGTTATGTATTGCCTAGTAAGCAATGGACCAATCAAGTTAGGGCGGCGATGTTGCCCAGGATTTACTCTCTTAATTTAGGGAACCTAAGGTGCTAGTTAATTTGGGGTAATAGGGTATAAACCCTAACCCAAGGATAAAACGGTAAACAAATAACAAAACCCTTGGGGATCTTGCCAAGTCGCAATTGACCCCAGATCGAATGCTAGATGCATTCGCAGAGAATGAATATACCTTAGTAGTTGGCCCCACTCGATTGATTGTGTTTGTACAATTAGGAGCACTGTTTGTACTTCTTTGCTCAATGAACTAAAGCTGGAAAATAATTAATGCTTCATGTTAAAGGCTTGGAGGGAGAGGCAGCATCATTTACCCCCGACTGTTTGCCTGACCCTATCCAAGGGGATTGTTAGCCGCGCCAGGTACGTGGACCGAACCCACCATGAGAGGTCTCTCCATGGGTGCTACTTGGAGTAGAATGATGCTTGGGTGCCAAGGGGGCTCTGGCCGTAAATCCCTTGCCTCCGGGTCCTGCACAAGAGGCCGACGTGACTCGAGATTGGATCTCGAGGCCCGCATACTAGTCTATGGGCGAAAACTTGGATTAGTAATCCCTGAGGATTGCTGGATTGCCTTCGGGCGGCAGCCTTCAGGCTGGATTATATGATGTATTCCAAAGACTGATAAATAAGATCAATTGTTGAAAAGGAACTAGTTTGACATTGTTTTTCTATGTTAGTGCTTAAGTTACGTGAAGGAACCAATGATTAATTGGCTAATTAAGGAAGCTGTTTTTTCGTGTCAAACTAAATGTGGTAGGTAATTAGATAACTAAAGCAACCCTGAGGAAAGTGTGGTGGATGTGATCATGGGATCCGTCCTACGGAAGGGTGGTCCCGGTTGGCCGAGAACTTTTCTCAAAAGAATTTGACAGCAAGGAACGATGACCTAGAATCTAGGATACTAGAGTCCTGATTTATGTTTTTTTAGGGGAACGGAATGGGACTATGCCTTACGGGTAGAGAGATCAAGCTTTGCGGCCCTCTCGTTTTCGATTCTCCTTGAATCAAGTGCAGTAGGAATCCGCTTTGACCGTGACATTTCTGTGTAAAGTAGTTTGTCTGGGGTTCGACGGTAGTTACTCTCTAGGAACTTGACCATTAGGAAAACCCTGATTCAGGTCGATCCTAAGTGGGAACAGCCGGAATGCTTTCGCTACGTGGCAGACTCGGGAAGACCTAGATCGCAAACCTGATGACATTCCATGGGAGTGCCACGCGATGCCTTCTGGATTCTCTTCCCGATGGGCTGCTAAGACATCTCCTATGAGAGAACAGGTGGAGAGGTTACACAAATAGTGATGCTGATTGGACGCTAATATCGACTGTTCTATGGCATCACCAATAACGACACTTTTTGTGACGATGGGGACAAATTTCTTTAATAGCATTTTTGTTGCTTTTAACTTCGGTATAAGGCCTATATCTTGTAGTGAAAGCAATAGTTGAATCCTTTTCTGATGCTAAAGAGCCCATTTGGTCAAATGAGTTGCCATTTCTTCTAGTTCTATCCCCTCATGATTGTCATTCTAATATGACGGCCTTGTAGCCTATAGGCACTTCAACAAATGAACCCCTCTAGAACAATAGCAATTGTTGCTCCTCCAGTCTTCTAGAGATCTACTCTCATCAAAGTCCACACCTAGAGTGCATCTCCAAAAGAGTGTTGAATGAAGGGGTGTTCTCATGTGCACGGACAACTAGGTTTACTAGATATACATGTAGTGAGCCTGACATTGTATTATACATTACAATGGTGCAATTAAGTACATCTTCCCAATGGCATGGAAGTAAATGAGATGAAGGGATATAAGAGGGCTTTGTGCTGTGCCTATAACAATGTGATGTGTTGTGCATGTGTCGCTCTTGTCCTAGTGAAGTGCAAGAGTTTAGAAATTTAGAAAACATACCACTTCCTCAAGTAGCCTTAGCTTCCACCATCTTGCTTCTTTTTGTCAACTTGTACAAAAAATCAGATTGAATATATGCTTATAGAAATTCAAAGAATAAAAGAATATTAGAATTTCTTAGGCATTAGAAGTTTGAGTTCTAATGACTCTTCAAACCAAAAATCATCAACTAAATCACGATACAAGGTCTCAAAAAATGAAAAATCCATAGCAAGTAAGGGGTTTTAGGATTTTTTTAAAAAAGTATCACATATTTACTCCACCGCCTAGGCTACTACAAACATTTATGTGCAGCAATTTTCTTCATATAACAAAGATTTATCAACCATAGCTTTCTTTTTTGGGTCCCTCGATCTTTTGTTTGGTTGTTAAAATATTTGGTGTTCAATAAACATTATCACACTTCAAGTTGATTTACTTTAGTTCCTACTTCCTCATAGGGCTCTATATATTCTAAAGTAACCAAATCTTCCAATATTTCCAAGTTCTATTGTACATCCCCATGTTCCCCCTCAATATTGTCCAAGTAAAATGCACCATCTTTAATTCAACATAATTATCCAATGGTAGCTCATTCTATTCTTCTTCCTTAACTTCCTTTATCAATGCACTTTCTTTCTTATGTTGAGTCTCTTTTGTTTTTTTAGCTTCTTTAAACTTCTCTTCTCCAAGTTCTTGAATTCTCTTTTCACTCAAATTAGATAATTTCAAAGGAGACATTCCTTAGTCATGACTAGGGTCTTCTAAAGAACTCTCAAACTTTCTCATAGAGATCTCCATCTTTTCTTTGTTGTATAGAATTTCACCTATCTCAACAACACAATCAATGAGATATATCGAACACTCCCCATCTTTTTCAACATCACAACCAATGTCAACCACAAATTGAGCCACTCCAAGCCTCCCAAAACCATATACACGATTCTCAACATCACATTGATCTCTACAAGACTCACAATATCATGAAAACTTTTCAAAACACCTAGGGTCTTCCCTAGACTCCCCTCACTACTCACACTAATCTTCAACATCTCATCATAAACCAAAGACGAATCTAATGAGTCTCTATTCTCAACAACTCTCAAGTGGGAAATACTTGCTTGAGTATCCTCACATTGTGCTTCCACAATTAGAAGCTCGTCCTCAAACTTGGTCACATTGCATCTAGTCTGTATAGATAACAATCTAGGGTTCTTGATCTCTTCTTTTGCCTCACAATCTGCCAAGTCCCTACAAATTTTTTCATTTGAGTATTCAAAAATATCTATTTCTTTTTCTCTAAACACCATATTAGATAATTTGGAAATATGGAGTTAGATAAATAAATGATTAATGGAGTCATTTATATAATAATATAAACTGTTGATAAATCAATGGGGTTGAATAAATAAGTTATTAATAGTCAAATTCTTATATGAGACCCATGACAATAGATATAATTCTTCAATATCTCTTCAATCTTTTTCTATAGCTCAAAAGGATAGAATATACTATTTAGTAAAGATAAACCGTATTTCATAACTCTTCAAGAAAATACCCTCTCTAAAATAAAAATATTTTAGTGAATTGATAGAATGATTAGCAAATAAGTTATTAAAAATATATATTATCTCAAAAATATAAAACTATTCATATCTCTTATATATTTTTAAAGCTGTTAAAGAAGATAGAATATCTATAGCAAATATATACTAATGCAATGTCTATTAAAAAAGATAGTCTATTTTGAATCCAAATTATGTAATGATAGGTAGAAAAAAAAGTAAAGGAATAGCCCAAAATTTTTTAAGCTTTAGGATAATAGTCACATGTGACTCTCTGATAATGTTATAATCTTTATTTTTAATAAGACCTTACACCTATTAAAAAATCCAAAAAAATTTCATAAAAGCATTAGACACTCAAAATTTTTTGGAAAGTTTTAAAGAAATTTTTGAGCTTATTTGTTATCATGATGACCTATTTTTTTGTGGCCTTAACGGGAAGGGGAAACCCTAACCCCAAAAAAGTATTAAAAAATCACAAAAAATAGGTCATCATGATATGGCGCGAATAAGGGGATTGGGTCAGCATGCAACCCCCCCATTCGCACCATATCATGATGGCATTTTTTTGTGATTTATTAGTGCTTTTTTTGGGTTAGGGTTTCCCCTTTCCCTCAAAACCATTCACACTCAACTCCTCTTATCCTCTATAGCATTAGGAAGACTCACATGTATACACTCTCAATACCTCGTCCCCTCCCCCCCCCAATGCAACATTGGATTACAAAGCATGACAAGATGCTCCCTTCCCCCCCTTAATCCACAAAAAGATGACTTTATAAATCAAGCTATAATAAATGCAACATATATTCTTTCTCCTTGGCTTGGAAGTCTCACTTCCTTGAGCAGAAGAGGATCTAGATTGATTTGTTGGCTGATCAAGTACTCTAGGGGAGATTGGAACCTTGGTAGTTGTATGCTTTATCCTTGTCATCGCTGTTGCGCCTGAGAAAATGACAGGAAGAGTAAAAAAAAAATATTTGCTGGTATGGTCGATACAACTTGGAGAGGATAAGTTGATACAATGCGCCAATAGCAAAGCCAAATTTTTGTAGGGTCCTATTCCCGCTGTATTGTGGAGTAGCTCATACGATACGAGCGTGGCAAAGCATAATGTTTGGTACTATACTTCTTACTCTGTATTGTGGATGACTTAATATGGCGCAAGAGTGGCACAATGAAATCTTTGTAGGGGTCATTCTGGGTCCTATCGTGGAGGAGTAAACTTGTGCGTACAAAGTACACCTCTCACCCTATAATGTCTTAAGTTTTTGTGAGACCTTAAACCCATTAAAAAAAATACATAAATTTTTCACAAGGTATAAGGCTCTGAAAAAAAATCAAAAAATTTTAAAGATTTTTTTGAGCTCTTTTGCTATTTTAAAACTATTTTTAAGCAAAAAAGAGCCTAAAAATAACCAAAAAATCACAAAAAATCACCCAAAAATAACATATCATGATACGGCGTAAAAAAGGGGTGTTCCATGTCCGGGGTGTTCGAGGACCTCAAACACCCCTTTTTCGCACCGTATCATGATATGCTATCCCTCGAACACCCCTTTTTTTCACCGTATCATGATATTATATTTTTGGGTGATTTTTTGTGATTTTTTGTCATTTTTAGGCTTTTTTTTTGCTAAAAATAGATTTAAAATAGCAAACGAGCTCAAAAAAATCTTTAAAAATGTCTTTTTTTTTTCAGAACCTACTAACCTTAAGGAAATGTTTTGGATTTTTTTTAATGGGTCTAAGGTCTCACAAAAAATAAGTCACTACAGGGGGTTGTACTTTGTATGTGCATGTTTACTCCTCCACGATACGGAGTGAGGACTTCTCCTACGGAGATTTCATTGTGCCACTCTCATGCCATATCAGGTCATCCATGATATGGAGTGAGAAGTACAGTACCAAACATAATGCTTTGCCATGCTCGCGCCGTATCAGCTGCTCCACGATACGGCATGAATAGGACCCTGTGAAGATTTGGCTTTGCTGCTCTCGCATCGTATCAACTTATCCTATCCATGTCATATCGACCATACCAACGAATAGTTTTTTATTACTCTTCCTGTCATTTTCTTAAGTAGTAATAATGACAAGGACAAAGCAGACAACTGCCAAGGTTCTAATCTCCCTAGAGTATCCAACAAATCAAGGATATTTCTGATAGATTTTCAAGAATGTTGACTAAAACTAGCGTGCAAAAGAAATGGTAGCTTGCCAACAAAAGAAATGGTAGTTTGTAGCGATTCTTTCTCTTTAGGAGGAAGTTGAAGACTTTGTTATTGACTTTATGAATTATGCTTACATTGTTGCTGGTCATGCTCATAAGATCACCCTAATGAACAAAGATTTTAATATGATTAGTAGAATAAGGTACCAAGGACGATGTTTGTAAGAGAAAAATCAATGTACTTGGCCCTGTTAGGTATAAGAGAATGGGTGAGGTGTATGGGAAAATGGTTATCAATGTTTCTTGCACTTCTAAGGAAGAGGACTATCTTAGTATATCTCATGAGGACGAGTCCATGCTAGTTGTAAAAATGATATTTAATTGTTAGATTCTATAGTTTATTGTCGCATAAGGTAAGGCATTTTGACTCTCAAAAATTTTAGTTATAGAATGATTGTGCTATTGATTGCAAATAACACGCCTTTATTTTTGCTATTAGCTTTAGGGCATTGATTACATCTCTTAGCTAATAAATGTCTAAAATTATGTGTATTGTTGATCCACTGTTATCAATGGAATTTTTTTCGAGATCTGGTTCAAATATAGCAATGTCTTTCAAAGCTTTTGATTCCATCATAAACTACCATATTCTTTTTCATTACATCTGATATACTCACAAGAGAAATTATCCTCATAAACTCTCTAAGTGGTATCCATGGCCAAGGAAGAATGTGGATTGAATGGAATATTGCTTGTTTTTTGGTTAATTATTTATTTTATTTGATTGTCTATTTTAGTTACATATTTCCATTTGCAATGCTGGCTAGCTCGTGACTACCTTCTTGGACACCACATATGAGGATATTGTTGATCCTAAAAAACCATATAATTCTCTCTAGCAAGAAGTACCATCGCAAAGTCATACATATACTTGTGGAAAGAGAGTGCTTTTCAAATGTCTGTAGGACAATAGATTCAAAGATACTCAAGATAGATGGAGTGAATGTAAGTCTCTTTCATATAATTGTTGGTTTTTTTAGGGACCCTTTTTTAGTTTACCAACTTGTTACATTTTTTCTCGTAGTGCTAAGATTACCCTTACTCATATATGCAGTGGATAAGGGAGCAATGTATTGAGTTGAGATTGGATAGGGCAATCACACTAGTTGATTCCGACTGCCCTCCACAAAGCCACGAAACATGCATAATAAAAGAACACACAATCTGATCAACATAGATAATGTCTGCGAACACCTTATGAATTGCATGGAAGGTTCCACTTAAGCTTTCCATAGGTTTCCATTCAGTACTTGTTGACAGAAATATATCTACAACCAAGAATTCATTATTAATACTTGCTTAGATGAAAAACAATTACATACGTTATCAACTTAGGTCTTACAATGTGTTTACTGCGGAACATGCTCGTTTGGAGGCAAGTGCATATCCTTTGCCATGTAAACATGTTGCAGTTTGATAAACCACCCTTCATGCATATTTTTGAAAAAAAATGATATGTCCCTTCCAGTGATGTTTAATATCCTCTCATTTTTTTCTTTTCACCTTGTGAGAGTCCTTGCAAGAGGATAGCATGGCAACCTAATTGTTTATACTAAAGATCTTTGGCTCCCAATTTTCATAAACTCTGTGGCTATAGACAGTGCAAGATTTTACTAAACGAGAAGAGCACCTTCTAGATGCCATACTTAAATTAAATTGACAAAGAAAGAAGTTCATTGAGAAAGATAAATGAACTAAAAAGTAGAGAAAGAAGCTCACCGAGAAAGGTGAATGATCTAAAAAGGAGTATTAAGAAGACTAATGAAAATATATTGGGCACCAAAAAGTTCTCGACTTTCAAAAAAATCAACATTAACTTCACAGCAAATTTATTATGTCCTTTGTCAGATTTTATAAGTAAATAAGGACTTCAAGACTACCAAAACATGTCAGACTTTGGAGATTTTGGCTAAAAAGGAGGAGAGAATCACAAAGTGGACTCTCCTATCTCCAAAAAAGAGGAGACAAGAATACCATATTCTTGCACACGTGGCAAACTCTCTTTGGCCCTTTTCTTAATCCGTGATTAACAAAAGTGCATTTTTTGAAGCGTTTTTGGCCCTAATGACATGGTATCATATCCATGGTGAGCATGGCTAAGCTCATCAAACATTTCCTGCAGCTTCTCTCAATCTTTGGTCAGCTCATGAGTTCATTTCTCACTTCAACTCCACTCTTTCCTTCATAGCAGCCATAGCTAGCTTGCACCTACCCTTCTTGGAGCTCTCATATCTCTTCATACAAGCTAAATCTCTTCAAGCTTCCTTCTAGAGATTTTTTCCCTTGCTTTAAAATCTTATTTATGGCACTTCAATTGTTGACATTGGTGGTCTATTGCTCCAGCATTGCGTGAATGTGAAGTCATTACCATATTTTGCACTTGTGTTCGTTGGTACAATCTTTCTCTCTATGCAATCTTCCCCAAGATCATAGGCATTTTGAAGCCTATTACTTATGATATCTACAACTCAAATATTTTCACAAATGGTCAACTCTATGAGCTACAAGCAGCAAAAAACTAGTCAACTAGAAACCCTAATCTCAATCCACCATAGCCATTTCAGTTCAAGCTCATATTTCACTTCATTTTCACACTTTTCTTAGCTCAAGGGACCTACTACCACTTTGATTCACTAATTTACTTACTTTCTAGTAAAAATTAAGTCATCAAATTAGCAAGGATGGGAAGATTAAAGAAACAACAAGAAGGTTCAAGCTCAACAAGCATACCATCTATTAACACTCATCCAGTGAATTCAAAGGAGTCTGGTTTCATACCTAGCAGACCTGCATAAAGCCTATCATAATCAAGAAGGGCCTATGGGGCATCACTAGTGGACAAGAGAAGAAGCCCTAGAATGCAACTCTTGCAATTGCTTAGGAGAAAAGTGATAACAAGGCTCAAGCCATCATAAAGCTTGAAGAACTGGATGACAACTACATCCACCATGTGGATACTTGTGATATGTCCCATGACACTTGGAAAAGATTGGATACTCTATTTGGTGTACAATCAATGTTGGGGGTAAAGGCACCTCTGCCTAGCTTCCCGTATATTACTACACTGACAGTACCCACCACTGCACACTGCAGGTGGCGGGCGTCCGTGAGTGTCACTTTATTCTTTATTTTTTTAATGACAATTTGAATAAAGGAAGGCCCGGTCACACATTGTGCCTATTGGAGTTTCCATTTGTGTCTCTCTCTTCTTGCTCTTGCTCTCCGCCATAGCTCACTTCCAAGCAAGCTTCGATCCTTCTCACCTTTCAATTGGTATCAGAGCTTTGGATTAAAGCTTGATTATGGAGCTTAGTCTAGCATTACTTCAGCCTAGATTAAATACCTAGAGCCCAGATTGAAGACCTAGAGCTTGGAGCTGCAATGCTAGCCATGGCTTCTTCCCCCTGAGGTAAGATTTCATCTCCCACCTCTCCTTGCCCTCATAAGCTCTTTGTAGGTGTTCCTTGGCTTCATTGGGCACCCTGTATGCCCACATTTTCTCCCTCATCCTCAGCATAACCAACATGCCCCATAGTCAGCTCACGTTTTTTTTGCACATGTTTCAAAATCTGGCTCAATATTCCCATTTTTTTCTCATATCTCGGGCATTCGGAACCCGATTTAGGAAAGGTAAGAGTCAAACTTGGGGTTTTTGCATGCTTGGACGTAATGATGATGTTAGATCTGCCAAATTTTGATCACAATTTTTTTTGCAATAGATATGAGTTTATTTACAACAAGAAAATGTCATGCTCTTAGCTTATGTGATGCTCCCCAGGCTTGGTATTTGATGCCTAGATACTTTGGGGATGTTTGCCCAATGTTTTGAGATGCTTTGGGACTTGGTTTGAGTTTCCATACCTCGATTTATGCAGGGATTTACTACTGTGCATTGTTTGGATACATCAAGGTTTTATCAGGGACGACTTATGCATAATGCTCTTTGTTGACATTCGAGTGTCCTGTTGGATGTATTGATCCTTGGTTGTAATATTTCCTTTCGAAATATTAAGTCGACCTTAAACCCCGTGCAATAAGGAACCCCAAAGTAATCTCCCACATCGTAAAAAGCTGGCAGTTAAGTCCTTACCCCGCACACGCAATAATAACCCCATCCGCGCTGTGCAAATGAGGTTGAGGTTAAAACCCGCAAGCCACACGAAAACACCCCTTACAGAAAGGCAAATGGATAAATGATTAAAGTTATGGAAAATTATTTTATTAATTACCCCCTCCCCTTAGCCAATGCATGGTAGGGGGAGAGGGAGTGTGAGAGGAAGGTGTAGTGGTGGAGTGCATGGGGGAGGGAAGGAGGCATGCACACAAGCCACGCGTGTGGCTATCTCCCCCCCCCCCCATCCTATACGAACCCCCCTCCCCCTTGAGCTTGGGAGGGAGGAGAGAAGACAATCGTGAGACTGCCATGCTATGCCCATACCATCTGCCATTGCCAAGAATGCTGCCCTGCTGCCATGGAAGCACCGCTGCTGCCATGCCGCCTTCCCTTCACCCCCATCATCATCGACCTCCTGCTCGTCGTCAATCTCCCCTCCTCCAATCATTATCCCCCCCCCTCCCCGCACCCCTCCATGTCATTCTGTTAAGAAGCAGAAGCTTCTTGGAAGCTTCCTTAGAAGCTTCTAAGGACAAAGCTTCCATAAGCCTTGTGTACACGGCCTTTTCCCCAGTTTCTTAAAACCCACACCCTGGAAAAGGAAATTCCTGAGCGAGGGGGAAGTAGGCACGTTTTTTAGGCTGAGTTGCCAAATCTTGGAGGGAGTTCCGAGATCACATAAGGGCGAGGACAAATCGCAGAGTCCAAGTCCACTACATCAATGATGGCTCCAACGCCAAAGACGCAAGGCGCACACACGGGAGCCTCGAACCTAAGTTTACACATGGACATCATTGTGAGTCCTCATACCCAAGTTCTTAGAAGTTTAATTCCACATAAACGAAATGCATTGGGCACGTTTAAATTTCATGAGGAAGTTATGAATACAAATTACTCATTCGTCTTACGAGTTTTAGTTGCATGTTGCTCTTTGCTTGCATTTCCAAAGTGACAATTCCAATTGCATATTGCATGGGTTATAAGGATGAAATTTTGTTTAAATGCATCTTGGTCTTCCTCGAATGAAAGAAAAAGCGCATAATGCATCTAGGCAATGATTCCTAGATATGATTCGTAAGAAATAATCGTTGACATCCGTTAGAATATTGTTCAAAGAACTGCATTGCATCAAAAGGAAACCATGAACTTGCCTGTTGCATGTGAAGATGCTTGCAATTTAAGACAGACTAAGTGCCGTAGAACAGATAAAGTCAACATTGGTCTTATGACATTCATCATGCATGAACTTCATTTATCAAAGTTGTATCTAGAAAAGGTTGCATGTTATATTAAAGCCTGAAATTCAATTGCATTAAACGATAGGTTGTAGGCAAAGATCTTGATGTAAATCTATGTAGGTTTTATGTAAGTTATCCCCCAAATTGTCAATCATTCTGATTTTAGCAAGGAAAAGAAATGGAATTTGCAAACCTTATAGTTGCATAGAAGTAAAAGTCTATGATTCGCATACTTGCATTGAATGTCGCATCTTGAATTTATTTATTTGCACCTCTTAAGAAAAGTATTTGCATATCTTCTAAGTAAAGATCATTCTTGTCGCAAGACAATTAGATCATTTTAGGTAGATCACTTGTAATGGTATAACTCTCAAGGGATTCATAAAAGCGTAACTAGTTGGTATGATGAACACCTAAAAGTGTTTAGCACATTAAAAATTCTTCCTAGTATCGCACTTGGGACACCAAGTCGAGACTTTCGAACCCAAAGGTCCTACCCATATTCACGGAATGTTTGGGTTAATTGGATGCCTATACAATAACGATCTAGGGTTTTTACCCTAAGGATAAAATGACCTAATACTAGACTCTCGATTGAGTTAGAAGCCCTAGGGCCAAGCATTGTTGACCTAGTATGGTTAGGGTTGGGTTAAGTCAAGAGGACATCCCAAACCCTACATCTTGATCAAGCATATTTCTTGACCAAGAAACGCCATTTGATGGGAGAAATGATCCCATAAGTTAGGTGTGACACTTGTCTTGTACAACAAGTTGCATCGTTGCATGGCTTTGTGTTGAATCGCAAGATAGATTTGCCACTCCTTGGGACAAGGTTGGCAGGTTCTAGTGCAAGACTAAATTGCAAGAGGATGAGTAGGCATCCTACTACATTACCCTTCTTTGGGATGATTTGCCAAGTTAGGGAAGTTATGTATTTCCTAGCAAGAAATTGACTAACCAAGTTAGGGCGACGAGGTTGCCCAGGATTTACTGTCTTAACTTAAGGAACCTAAGGTGTTGGCTAATTTGAGTTAATAGGGTATAAACCCTAACCCAAGGATAAAAGGGTAAATAAACAAAATCTTGGGGATCTTGCCAAGTCGCAATTGATCCCGGATCCAATGCTAGATGCATTCGGAGAGAAGGATTCACACCTTAGCAGTTGGCCAAATAAACGACCACTGGATTGATTGTGTTTGTATAGTTTAGGAGCAATGTTTGTATTGCTTTGCTCAAGGAACTAAAGATGGAAAAATAATTAATGCTTCAAGTTGAAGGCCTAGAGGGAGAGGCAACATCAATTACCCCCGACTGTCTGCCTAACCCTAACCAAGGGGGTTGTTAGCCGCACCGGATATGTGGACTGAACCCATCGCGAGAGGTCTCTCCGTGGGTGCTACTTGGAGCAGGAGGATGCTTGGGTGCCAGGGGGCTCTGGTCGTAAATCCCTTGCCTTCTAGGTCCTGCACAAGAGGTCGACGTGACTCGGGATTGGATCTCGAGGTCCGTATACTAGTCTACGGGCGAAAACTTGGATTAGTAATCCCTGAGGATTGCTGGATTACCTTCAGAAAGATTATGGATTTCCTTTGAGCGGATTATGGATTAGCCTTCGGGCTCGATTATATGATGTATTTCAAAGACAGATAAGATCAATTGTTGAAAAGGAACTTGTTTGACACTGTTTTTCTATGTCAAGTGCTAAGATTACATGAAAGAATCGGTGATTAATTGGCTAATTAAGGAAGCCGTTTTTGCGTGTCAAACTAAATGTGGTAGGTAATTAGACAAGTAAAGCTGTTGGAAACTGCAAGGAAGACTAGAGATGAAAGGAAGAGAGGAGTGAAGAGAGATATGAGACACCGGAAGTGGAACCCCAGAAGTGTGTCAACTGAGCACACATGATAGAAATATATAGACGGGACCTGGGGCGCTATATATAGACAGACTATATATATAGCTAACATCTGTCTATATATATACCTAACACCCCTGCTCAAATAGAGGTCCCTTACTATGGATGAAAAAACCCTTAGGGGCTCAAGGGAAAAACCCACAGCTCTATATAGGCCTATCGTTATATTAATATTCAAAATATAAAATTACAAAGTTGAACTTACAAGAGCCTATTCATAGGCATCAAAGGAGCTACATCACTCTTGAATTACAACAGCCTATTCAGAGGCATCAAAAGAGCTTTATCACTCCTAAATATACTTCATGTAAAATAAGGATAAGCGATATCACTGCAAAAGATAAAATCTCCAAGAAGTTCCTTCAACTGAACTTGGGATGTAAGCAGGATATCTGTCACATCAAAACTTAAAGAAAAACATTACAGTGACATTAGAACAACACAAGGTCTATAGAGACGGTTCGCGATGCCACTCTATAGACAACATAACACATGTGGGGCCCCATGAACAGAATATAAATAAAACAATTTGTCATCAGCTGGAAATAGACGCTCATCAGCTGAAAAGAATATAAAAGAAATAATGTGTCATCAGCTGGAATATAGACGCTCATCAGTTGAAAAGAATATAAACGAGATAATGAGTTTGGGAGCCTTGAATGGCAATGCCATACAGGCAATCCAACAAGTGCTTTCAATTGTGTATGTTGTTGATGACAACGTGGAAGCTTTTCTCAGGGCTGAAATAAAATGGAAGAACCTTCCAGCAACTCCATTGAGGGGATTATAGCCACTTTATAGTTGAGATCCCAATATTTTGAGAAAATGAAAGCCAAGCAAATTGCAGCACATTCTGGAGAGATTGATCTCACAAATCTTGATGGGTGCTTCAAGTTCCAACAGATTCTGTCTATATATAGCTAACACTACTACGGTCCATGTGTGCTGTTAAGATTATGAAGACAGATAGAATAAAGTACACTTTACCTGTGTTGACACAGTCGCTCCCCTATTCACGGTTTCAAAGGGCACTTTTGCTTTCTCAGTAGCCTTCTTGAGGTTCAAGTTTCAAATCCTGAGTGCAATCCAAGAGTGGCGATATGCTGTTCTCGAGAGGTGAGTTGTTGATTGAGACGTTGTCATGTGGTAGCGATGCATGCTCACGAATGTTGGCTATGTTTATGAAGGCTCATAGACCACTTCTCAGGAACGTTGGCTATGTTTATGAAGGCTCACAGACCACTTTCTAGTTTATGAAGGCTCACAGACCACTTTCTGATAGTTCTAAATGGTAGAGCTCTCATGCGATGAAGAAGACGTTTCGTCGCATCGGAAGAAGAACAGAGTAGCAACCAAAGCTACTGACAGGCCTGAAAGGTCATCCCTCCTTCATGTAGATCCGTCCTTCTGCATATGCCTAGACCACAAACGATGCAATCTCTGCCACACGAGAAATTTGAAAGGTCATCCCTCCTTCATACAGATCCGTCCTTCTGCATATGCCTAGACCACAAACGATGCAGTCTCTGCCACATGAGAAATCAAAAGAAGCCAACCTCGCTAATCGGCTATAGCACATGATTCCCTAGAGCCTCCATTCATAGCAATCCTCCTTACACCAGGAGAGCCACCTTCTTCCTTATGCTATGCTCCTTGGTTTGTGCAATTATTCGCTCCCTTCCTTACTACAGAATCATTCCCCCCTCCTTAGCAACATGCCCCCCTTTAGATCGTAGTAGCAGGGCCGCTTCTTAGTCGGCAATCATCTCTCCTCTTTTCTTGTCGAAGCTCCTCACTCCCCTCTCTCCAGTCAAACTGCAACAGCCCCCCTACCACCACGGACGGCCTGCTGTGTCAGAAAGCAGCTCCTTGAATCCCCGCTATCCTCTAGCATGTTGTTTCTTTACAGGTATAGAGCGAGAGAGAGAGAGAGATAGCATGTTGGAAACTGCGAGGAAGACTAGAGGTGAAAGGAAGAGAGGAGAAAAGAGAGAGCCTCGCTCTGATACCATGTTGGAAACTTCGAGGAAGACTAGAGATGAAAGGACTAGTTTATGAAGGCTCACAGACCACTTTCTCATAGTTTTGAATGGTAGAGCTATCAAAAGCAACCCGGAGGAAAGTGCAGTGGATGTGGCCATGGATCCGTCCTACGGATGGGTGGTCCCAGTTGACCGAGAGCTTTTCTCGAAGAAATTTGACAGTAAGAACATTGACCTAGAATCTAGGATACTAGAGTCACGATTTATGCTATTTTAGGGGAACAGAATGGGACTATGCCTTATGGGCAAAGAGGTCGAGCTTTGCATCCCTCTCGTTTCCCGTTCTCCTTGAACCAAGTGTAGCATGAATCCGCTTCGGCCCTGACATTTCTTTGTAAAGTAGTTCACTTGGGGTTCAACGCTAGTTGCTGATCTAGGAATTTGACCATTAGGAAAACCCTGATTCAAGTCGGTCCTAAGTGGGAATGGCCGAAAGGCTTCTAGTTCGTGGCAGACTCGGGAGGACCTAGATCGCAAACCCTATGACATTCCGTGGGAATGCCGGGCGGTGTTTTCTAGACTCTCTTCCCGATGGGCTACTAAGATGTGTCCTGCAAGTGAATAGGTGGACACATTACATTGGTCATCATGGTTTATGCCCAGATATGCTATTTAAGAGCTATTGAGCCTTGATTTGGATGCAGACACTTCGTTCTTGGTTGGGATTCATGCTACCTTGGTTGATAGATTATTTTACCTCCAATTTGGTTATGCCTATTGGTTTCGGGCTGTCTTTGGGATATGCAATGAAGTATTGACCTTTGGGGTACGACATCGAGCTTGTCTTTGGTTCCAGATCTTCATTTGAGCCTGAGCTTGGATTTGGAATGCATTTGATGCTTTGTCTAAGATGTACATATGGCATGTATGTTACCTATATCTGATTGGTCTTGACATGCTTAGCATATGCCACTACTACATGCTAATTATATTATTTGGAGCCGATTGCTACTAGTGACTTGTCTTGGCTTGCATCTTGCTTCCGAGAACTTACTTGGGATATTTCTTGGCTTTTTAGAGTTTTATTTGGGATACATTTAATGTCTATGGATGCTCTAATTGGAGGCTAGAGAGCCTACATGCTCATGATATCTTATTGATGTTTGGTCTTGGATCTTTCATCACTGGTGCTCTCATACGCCCTTCTTGAGCTTCTTGGCTTGATCTATATGACTTTTGTGCTAGTGGGAGCATCGTTGGATGTTTGACAGACATTGAGCAGGTGGTTTGTGCTATTAAGCTTTGAGTCTTCTAAGACTAGGATCTTCTTCACTTGGATGTTGCATGGTTGATATGTTGTGGTCCGCATACGTGTACTTGAGCTGATTTGGGTTTTGCACTTCCTCAGCACACACCTCTTTGTGTTAGCTCCTGCCAGTGTTGTGTACACTTTGCCCTATTACACAAGGGGGTGTCGGCTTACTGATGGATTCATTTGACATGCTTGGATGTTTGCTCGATGTCCATATGACTATCATATGTTGATTTATGCCCTCTTGATGATGGTTATGCTTTGACATTCAATGGTTGACTTGGTGCATTGATTTTTCCTACAGTTTACTCTCATTGTACTTGGCTATAATTTATTATAGCAAGCAAACATGTATGGGCTGATGTGGAATTTTCATGATGAATCATCCTGATTTTATGTACTTTTGATGGTACTTGGTGGGGTAGCATCATTAGTTATCAATTTGTGATAAGGTTACTCCATTTTTTTTGCTTGGGACTCTAAGTGAGTCATGGGATGTATTCCACATTGCCCTATGTGCTCCTGCTACTATTTTGAACTTGCGTGATGTAGAGAGTGCTCTTCTGTAAGAAGAGATTAACCATAAGAACTTGGATGCCTCTCGTGTGCCGCATGCTTTGACTGTTAGAGGCTGAGATGGTAATGGCAAGAATGACCGTGGGAATGGCTGTGACAGACTCGCAGAAGTCTAGGTCCAAGTCACGTGGTAAGTTGCACAGCAAGTCTTGTGGGAGAAATACTAATGTGGCATGTCATTATTGTGGCAAGAAGGATCATATGCACCCAGAGTGTCATGAGTTGCGCAATGAGAAGTGCAAAGAGAAGGGGAAAGACAAAATATAGGAAAAGTCCTCTAATTGCAGCCTTATGCTTGCGAAATTGAGTGTGAAAATCAAGGAGATAAATGTCATGTAGACTGATGACTCTGATGAGGAGTACATACTTGAAGCTAGTTCTTGTGATGCTACATCATTGATCGATGTTCACTCTATATATGCACAGTGCTGGCTTTTGGATTTTGGTGCTTTATTTCATGTTACACCATGCCATGATGAGTAGTTCCACTCCTATCGTACTATCTATGGTTCAGTTCACTTAGGTGATGACAGGTCACTTGGTATTGTTGGCATTGGGAATGTACGGCTACAGTTCTCTACTAGTAGTACTTTTTTGTTACACAATGTATGTCACATACCTGTGCTTACACGCAATCTTATGTCTGCACAACAACTTACACTACAAGATATAGGCCTTATACAGATATTAAAATTGACGAAAATATAAATAAAGAAATTTATACCCGTTGTCGCAAAAAGCATTGTTATTAGCGATGCCATAGGATAGTCGGTGTTAGCGTCCTTATCAGTGCCGCTGATAACAATCATGGACGCAAATAGAGACGCTGATAACGATGCTTTGCGATGCTAATAATGACATCAATAATGACGCGCGCATATAAATTTATGACTCTAATAGTGATGGTAACAGGGAAAAAAAAATTTTGGCAGGGCAGCAAGCTGCTTTGCCACATATAACACTATGTGCGTTATTTGGGCCATACAAAACAGTTTCTGCACTGTGTACAATGCTCATGTAAATAAAGATAAAGTGTACTTAAATCATAACACTGATACATGAAATAAATACATGATCGCATAATGAAAGCGACTGGTATAATCATGGCAAGATATCACTACTACATAGAAAATGTCTACACAGATCATGTGACCAAAAAAGAAGGGTGTGTGAGCTCCAGGGATCCAAGGGCGAGCTATAGATCATTGCCATCCAAAAGCTCATCCCGTTGCAAAGGACCATCAAACGGACTCTGCAAAAAAAGAAACAACTACACATCAATCCACCATACAATAATGCATTCTAATTAAACATGGTAACTATAGACAAGAAAGATGAGTGACTTACAGGGCCGCCGCGTCTATACAATCGGTCGATCAATGCAGTGAGACCGTGCCTCTCTACATATCGAGTCTCAAGGCCGGTCAGATCGTGATTTGTAATGGAGTGCTACAAAGGAAACAAAATACTAACTATTAGAAATACAATTGTCAGTACAAAGGATATTGCAAAAAATTAAGCAAGAAAAACAAAAGAAAAACTTACAAAGTTCTCCAGATATGTCCTATGGCCACCACTCCCAAGATGATGGACCACTCCAGTCTCTAGTCGCCTCCCTATCGCACTGCTGTCTCCAATGTCCTAGAGAATTTGTAGCCTCCTCCCTCTGTTGGCGCCAGTCATCTGTGTCTAGCCCCTTGAGCTTTGTAGCCCCACTCTTGAGTGCCTTGCGTGCATCCGATCGTCTGTGTGACATATATGCATGCATGCACTCCATCATTGAGCTCGTAGAAAACCTGTCTATTGCGGCTGGTATCAGAAACTCCTCATGTAATGATGCTACTATGTAGTCCTTGCTCCCCTCTAGTATGTTTTTCCAATGATCAAAGACGTGCCGAAAAACTTGTTGGCATAACTCTCTCATGCGAGCCATCACCCTCCTCCCCTCATCATTCATGATGATGGCTCCTGACCTATCATCTACAAGGTAGGTATACCCCTTTGGGGTATGCCTAAGGTGAGTCCTCTCCCACCTGCAACCACGTTCCTGGGCATATCTAGGAGACCCCTGTACATCCTGTGTATCGACCGAGGTAGTATCTATCAGAGTAGCACCCACGGTTGAGCAAAAGCCAGAGTGACTAGAGTAGATATCCCCACAGGTGTGACAAATCCCGAAGGTGACGCAACTCCAGAAGAGCGACGAGATAGAGACATCGCATCCGTGTCTCCACAGCAACCACTTGAGCCAGTCTCTCTGGAACCGCCACGGGAGCGAGGAGTAGCATCTGTATCCCAAGCCGACTGCAGGCTCATTGCATCCGTATCTCTGCAGCACCCCCCCGATCTTGAAGCACTCCCTTCGTCTGGCCCAAGTCTGGAGTGTTGACCTCATCTGCTCGAAAAATTGAAGTATCTGATCGTGCCGAAGTAGATCTAATAGAGCGGCCCGACAATGTCTGAGACAACTCCTGGTCCGCCATATCTCTAAATCTTGCCATCTGATCTGGAGACATGTGCATGAAGATATCCTGCAACTCCTCATCGCTCATCCCTCGACTCAACCTGATGATCTAAGTATCCACAAAGGTCACTGCACATACAAAAAATGATGTTAGCATAATCAATTTAAATCATACAAAGCACGATAATATAAATCTTTAAAAAATGATCTTACTTAAAATGCATATCTTATGTTTTCTTATAAGCGATTAGTCAAGGAATTGAGTAAGCGGATGCTCTAAGTATGAAGTATCCTATGGTCCCATGTCAATAGACATATCACCATAAAAGGATGGGTCCACCTCATTCTCAAAGAATTATTGGACTCATGTATTTCCATCATTGTTACCCGATGCTGGCTCCTCTATATGCTTCAAGCTTTTGGTGGCCTTCACCCCTTGCAATATTGACCACTCTATTTGCATATTGTCCTCATCTATGGTCAAAACATCACTTTGATCATATACTCTCGCACTTCGGGAAGTTGAAGGTATAACATACCACCATCGAGGTTGTCGAGGGTTTGGATAGAAGATTACCTATTCACAAACACATACAAGAGAGATTTAACTATTGTGACATGTACCATGTCGTAATACAATTAACAAACAAATGAGTTTGTGCATCTGTTCACAATGGGCCGGTAACACAAAGGTATCGCACAAGTCTGTCAATTTTTTTTCAGAATCTATTTTGAGAAATCCAGATGGACCTCGTTGAACTGTTGCTCCAGCTCCTTTAAGTACCACTTTGAACCACTACACATCGAATATTATCATGGAGAAGCTACAGTAATCCATCGTAACAATACTTTGCAAGTTCCCAAAATACTCCATCTCATCTATAACTGTGTTTGGATCCGTTGCTCATTGTTGGCTCTCTTGCTCGAACCTTGCCATGATACCAGAGTCTGTTATGGAGTGCATTTTGTCAATACACTCCACGCGGAAATGCCGTCTGTGCGACCACGCTGCACTATATATTTTGTACTGTACATTGAAACACTCAATTAGTTGTCGCATATAAAATATAGATATGACAAACCCTAAACATGTCATCACCTTTGGACTACATTCCCTCGAGAATTCCCACTCCTCGATTGAGACCTCCGTCCCTTCGCGAGACGCTATGGTCAAAGCTCCATGTAACCATCACGTTGACATAAACCGTGGCATCTCCTCCATGCCCTCGGGATATCGAATCGGTAGATAGCGCATACTACGTCGAAATTAAGATCGCGCTTGCTCTCAATCTTGCCTAGCTTGCTGGTACTTGGCAAGCCACGTCTCCATAGAGGCATGGTGCAACATACAAAAGTGATTCACTTTCGCCTCCATTGGAGCCTCCATTCTTTTTTCTACCCCATTTTGAATCACCACATCTTCGGTCAATCTATAATTGTCCTTCAGCAACCATAGCATATTGTTGTCTGGATCCACTGTTAGTAGCCATTGTGAAATATACACTAGCGCTTTAGACACCAACCTTCCTTCAACCATGCTACCTTCTGGCCGAGCTCGTTGTCACACAAAGCCTTTCAGGGTTCTCATAAAGCACTCTAAGAAGAGCATCCATCTCGTATGGTCAGGTCCAACAATCTCCACCTCATCTACAAGATGCACAAGAAGGTGGATTTGTATCGTGAGCATGTTGGTAGGCAGGTATTTCTCAAAGAGACAAACCGTCTCCACTGCTCCTCGCCTCGCGATTCAATAGAGGATGTGTAAATATCCTTCTATGAGATCCATTGCACTAAAGTCAACAACCTGTAAATGGCCCCGCGTATTTCTAGAGTAAGACATCGTGCTATCGCGATTGGTAGTACAAATTGTCACAAATGAGAAAGCATTATGAACAATGACTACACTCCAAATAGCAAAAAGTGCAGGCCACTTACAATCCATTCATAGTACAAACCTGACATATCTTATGTCAATTATGGGATTCTAGCCCTAATAATTGATCGTCTTTAGAAAATGCAGACCTGAGATAACGCATCATGCGGGTCAGAGTGCGAATAGACTTGACTATTTGCTTTACAATGTGCTATTCTTTAGTGGACAAAACCCAAGGAGCACGAGGTAGCTGCAAGTGACCATCAGCACCCGACTGCGGCCAAAGTGCCTCCATCTTACCTACCTCCTTTAAATCCATTGTTGCCCCTATAGTGTCTCTCTTTCCTGTGATGTGGTCCCACAGCAAGCTGCCCACGTTCTTGAAAATATGCATGGGATCCAACAAGTGGTTGATCTGTAAGTGGGTCCAATATAGCAACTCGTAGAAAACTGAGAACTCTCACATTCCGTTTGGATGTGATTCCGTGTGGACCATTTTTAGCTCGTATGAGCTTTGGGCATTCATATGTGTTGGAGGTCATCCAAGAAACCTTCTTTGAGTTCATGATTCTGTGGCAAGAAAGCAGCGTGTCCTTGATATACCATCTTCTTCATGGTTCCTGACCTTCGGGAGTTTAACTATGGCCCATACAATGGACATGCATGATAACCTCAGGTAACCAGACATGTCACAACACCTCTATTCAGTGAATAAAAACTTGAATGAGCTATGATAGATATTACCAACGAGAACGGAAGTCTATTTACCTGAGCACTCTCCGAATCCTGAAAAGTCATGCATGGTCCACCTGAGAATGGCTCAAATATTGGTGGACCGTCAACCATCACGCCTGCTCATATCTTGCATGGTGACCCCCCTCCTCCCACAAAATCTTAAGCTCATTGACTAATGGACGATGATACATGTCCATATTTTTTACTTCGTAGCGGCCGGGGACGAGTAAGCTAAGAATGAGATGTCATTTCTTCGTAGAAATCCATGGAGGGATATTGTAGTTGACAAGGACTATAGGCGACACACTGTAAAAAGTTGAGCACAGACCAAATGGGTTCACGCTATCCATTGTAAGACGGAGCCGAAGATTCCTTGGCTCTCGGGCAAAGCCTGGGAAGGTAGAGTCAATGTGGCTCCATGCATATGAATCTGCTGGTTGAACTCCATTTGTGGACCTATTCTACGCATGCCATGTTGTCAAGCTCACCATGCCGGATGTACAAAACATGTGGTTTATGAGGGGATAAGTAGAAAGTGTCTAATCCATTTTTGAGGGATGGTTTTCCCTTGCAAGTCCTGTCAATACCTCTGACAACCACACTTTGGATATGTCTCCATAGTCTTGTATTCACCTTGAAATAGTATGAAATTGTTGATATATGCATGGATGGTGTTGTAGTCCATGCCAAGCTTCGTAAAACATGTCGTGCATCATCACGAGACTCAGGCATGGTATTTGTAAGTGATAATATATGATACTTCAGTAATCTGAAAAAAATCATAAAACACCTTGAAAAAGCACAAATGTTTTTAATGATAGTGCCCGAAAAGAAATCAACGAAGCGTACATACAAGGTACCTGATCAACTCGATCACACCCGCATCGCTTCACCCGTATTTTTCTTGCACACTTAGGAGTGCAAGCAGTGTCTTTAGGTGAGGAGAGGGCTATGTAGTCTCAGATAGACTCCTTGCACAAGAATATGACTTGGGATTTGGTTGCATTTCCTTAGGGCAAGAAGGCTTTGCCATGCAAATGGGTGTACAAGCTAAAAAGTACCCTTGGAAACCCGAAGCTAGCTTATAAGGCAAGACTTGTTGCTAAGGGTTTCAAACAAAAGCATGGATTTGACTTTGATGAAGTCTTTTCTCTTATGGTCAAGATGACCACCCTACACTTGGTTTTGGCCTTAATGGCATAGCTTGACTTGGACTTGTCCCAGATGGATTTCAAGATTGCATTCTTGCATGGGGATTTGCATGATAAGATATACATGGAGAGTCCTAAGGGCTTTGCAGAACCTGGCAGAGAGCACCTAGTGTGCAAGTGAAAGAGAAGTCTTTATGGCTTGAAGCAGGCACCTAGGGAGTGGTATCATAAGTTTGATGCCTTTATGCAATCAAAGGGCTACAATAGAAGTGCTATGGATCCGTGTCTTTACATGAAGAAAGCCCATGATGACTCATTGCTTATTTTGGTACTTTATGTGGATGATATGCTGATAGCAAAGAAAGCTCATGATGAGCTAGATGCTCTCAAATGTTAGCTGAAAAAGAGCTTTGAGATGAAGGATGTGGGATAGGCCTCTCACATTCTTTGTATACGCATTAAGCACAATAAGCATCATGGACTACTCTACCTCTCACGGAGGGAGTACATTTAGAAAGTTCTTGAGCATTTTCGCATGCAGGACATAAAGCCTATTGGCTGTCCATTACCTTCTTATGTGAAGGTTTCACAGGCTGATTGTCTGCAGACAGATGAGTAGAGGGCCAAGATGGTTAAGATCCCTTATGCATCACCCGCAAGCAATTTCATATATGCCATGATAGCCACTCGTGCAAATATTGCCTTTATAGTTGGTGTTGTAGCACGCTATATGACGTCACTAGAAAAAAGCATTGGGATGCCGTAAAGGGTATCATGAGATACCTGAAGGGCACAATAGATATGTCTATTTGCTATGGTAGCTAGGATATAGGAGTTGTGGGCTACAAAGACTCCGATTATGCAGGACATGCAGATAGTAGGAAGTGCGCTTCTGGCTATGTCTTTACCTATGCTGGAGTTCCCATTTGTGTCTCTCTCTCTCTCTCTTCTTGCTCTTGCTCTCTACCATAGCTCATTTTCAAGTAAACTTCAATCCTTCTCACCTTTCAATCAAAGTCTTCAAAGTATGGTTTACAAATTGAAGTTTTTAAACAAGACATGAATCCTAACACATCTCTTGTAACACATCTAAAATACATGAAAAGTCTCTTAACCTAGCTTGTAGGGATCAATATTAAAATGGATGAAGATGTATGGATTGGTGTTTTGTTAAAAAGTTTGCCTCTACATTATGATAATGCTTCCACTATTTTAATCAACATGCCAAATCCTTAAGTTGTGGAAATTCAAGTCTCTTTGTTAGAAGAAGAAAAGAATATCAAAGATAAAGAAGAGCTAAAAACCTCTAAGGATGAACGTGTTCTATGTAAGTAATAAATACAAAGGCAAAAAGAGCTAGCTAATTTATGATTTTTGCAAAAAGATTGAACAAAATATTGAAAAGTTATGTCATGCAAGAAAAAGGTATCAAAAGGCCTATCTTGCAGCTATGAAAGAGTAAGAAGACCATGGATATGAAGAAGCAGAAGAAGAAGAAGACCATCAAGAGCAGAAGGACAAGCCTCACTAGTCCTTCTATTCACAACACTTTGATAGACTTTTTTGAAGTCTTGTATAACCTTTCGCTAATGTTCATTTTCATAAGCTTGTAAAATCCTCATGTAACCTGGCGCTACAGCCTATGTACACTTTGTGAAGCCCTTGTTACAGCCGCTGGATGTTCACCATGTTTTTGTTACCCCATACTTATCTTTTTCTACGACATCATTTAGATGATTACCATGTTTGTGGTGTGCCCACACTGTGTAGGTGGTTTCTCACTAATGCCTCTATACACTTTGTGCCTTTCTCATTGTGATTGATGAGGGATCTTGAGAATTAGACAATCACACCCAGTGTAGTCTATTTGTGTGGAGCAGTTGGGCCAAGGGAAATGTAAGCAATCTAAGAGAAGGGACTAAATCCTATAAGCACGGTAGTAAAAACCAATACCCTATCATGAAGCTATAAAGCATTGTACTTGCCTATCATTTAAATGCAATGTCATAGTACTTTTATCCTTTCACTCAAGTGTCTTTGTCATTGTCTACATACACAAGATTTTCTTTATGAGTCCAAGATTCAATCTTATAACCTAATTCACTTGTGTAGCAAGTCATTTTTAATGTCTATGTCTTCATGAGTCTTGTGTACACATTTCATCTTCCATAGCCATGCTCTAGGTCCATGCATGTCAACATCTAGAATCTATCTCTATTGTCCTAAATTCATCCTCTTCTTCTCCCACTCCTTTAGATCTTTGAGTGTGCTCATGCTCACTCTCATTAGGCTCACTATCTTCTTCTTCAATAGGCTTCCTTTTTACACATGTCAACTTTCTAGGAAATCCTCGTAGGTCATAAATGGTGATTGTACCTTTTGCCCAATCCCAAATAGTTTATGCCCTTTTGAGACACGATTTTCCTAAAATAAGAGGAAATTCCCTTGTTCTAGCAATTGACATCCAATGATAATTTATCTTCATATGTACATCATACACCTTGACCTCAAGGTCTTGTTTGACCAAGAGACTTAATTCAAGCATGATTTTCCAACCTCAATTCGAATCATGATCCTTGAATCATCTTTATTTCAAAATTTTCAACACAAGCTTATGTGATGACATACACCTTTGCTCCTTTGTCAATATAGGCTTTTGCTATATTCTTATCCTTATATCGGGCATTCACTATTGGACAAAGATAAGGAAATTCCTCAAAACTCATGATCCTCCTTGTCCCTCATTTCTTCTCTTTTGCCTTGGGGTTAACTAGCCTCTTTCAATCTCTCCTCATCTTAGAAAAAAGCTCCATAAGCTAAGAAAAAGAGGTGTTATCTTTTCTTCCCAATAAGTCATTTTCAATATCATAATTCTCCTCTCCATCTAAAGGAAAGTCAATTGCATGATAATGTATCCTCAGAGCTCTGGTCCTAGTCTCACTTTGCTTTGCAATATCTTTTGTGTTTCCCTTTTGGGCCTTAAGATCCTCCTTTTCCTTGGCTCTTTCTCTTTCACTAGTCTTGCTAGTTTTTAACTCATCCCTATCTACTTCTCTCCTCCTTTTCATGCAGGTGCTACATCAACCTTTTTGTTGGTTATTGCCTGAATGCAACTCAATGCACTCTTTCCTTTCTCCTCCATAGTAGGACCTCTAGAAGTTAAAGGGCCATGTATCTCAATCCCATAGTCAATTTCTCTATTGGGTAAGTTCTTGGGAAGTTGATATATTTCACCTCTTTATCTCCTAGGTTCTAGACAATTCAGACTTATGTGACTAACCTCACCACAATTGAAACTTGTTGGAAGTCTTCTTGGGAACCCTCTGCCACTTCATTTGGTAGTTCTCCTTGAAATCCTTGACTAGAAAGTGTAGCAGTTCCTCTTACCCATTGTCTATCCCTTAAAGAAGCTAGCCTCATATTTTGCATTCAACTAGTTAACTAGTCTAGAGCTTTAGGGGCTAGTTGAGCTCCCTATGTAGTCATCATTTGGTAGTTTTGGCCATTGACATCTAGGGAAGATTCCCTAGATCTGACTCTTGGTCTTTCTTCTCTAGCCCTCTTAGATTCATCTCTCTTTTTATACTTCTCAATATCCCTTTCCTTCACTACCACTATTCTTGCTATCTCTTCAAAGTGTGTGGTTCATTAACTTCCAATTTTGTCTTTGCATCCCTTGTAGTTTGTCCACAAAATTCTTTACTTTGAGCATGGTTGGTTCTCTCTCCCCATCTCCTAAGGCACCATTCCAATAGTCCCATAGTCTCTCAAAAACTAGAGAAAATGACTCAAAGGACTATTCTTCTCTCACATAGCATAGCTCAATCTTTTTCCATAGTTCTTATGGCCTCTCAATCTCTTGAAAATAGTCTAGAAAAGCTTGCTTTGTGACTTCATACTGGACTAAAGGGTTTCTTTGACTTAACTACCATATAGGTTTCCAACCACTTTGTGCCCTCTTCCAAAAGTTGAAACTTTAGAATTTGGAGCTTGACAAATGGTTCTACAAGTTGAACTTTAGAATTTGGAGCTTGACAAATGGTTCTACAAGTCTCCCAACGATACAACCTAGTTGTAGTTTCTCGAGAAATCCTTGAGGATCCTCACATTTTCTTCCATGAAATTCAAGAAACAAGCTTTCCATCATGTTCCTCCAGTACAAAGCACTAAACTCAACCACAACACTCCTCAAGGGAAAAATGAGAAAGGATGACACATACTCAGTTGCTACCGAAAGCCCACAGAAACACGCATGGTCAAGGGATAGTAAGGAGTCTTGGTAGGATATAGTGACCATATTTCTAGCTTTGATAGACTTTATTAAAGTACAAAAGGCTTAGGGGACAACAATCTTGATGTTATAAAAACAAGAAGTAAGCTCTCTATGCCTAAATTTCCCTTAGTCTAGTGGTAGACTACTCTTATAGGCATCTCACCTTATTGGCAAATCATTCTCAACTTGACAAGTTTTCTAATAGCAACCAGAACCCTAGGAAATATTGGAAAATTTTAAGAACATCTCATCATCTCTTTTGATGAAACACTCAATTTTGTAATGTGTCCACTAGTATCATCCAGGACACGTCTTAGCACTCCATCAGAAAGGATGTCTAGAAAGCTCCGCCCGGCACTCCCATGGAATGTTACGGGGTTTGCGATCTAGGGCTTTCCGCGTCTACCACGTAGCGGAAGTATCCTAGCTGTTCCCACTTAGGATTGATCGGAATTAGGGTTTTTCTGATTGATCATTTCCTAACAATAACTAGCGTCGGACCCAAGTGAACTACTTTACACAGAAATGCCAGGTCTGA
The DNA here is from genome assembly GCF_053477565.2 of Lygodium microphyllum. Lineage (NCBI taxonomy): Eukaryota > Viridiplantae > Streptophyta > Polypodiopsida > Schizaeales > Lygodiaceae > Lygodium > Lygodium microphyllum. Next base: position 76,988,455 of record NC_141158.1, read on the forward strand.
AGCGGATTCACGCTGCACTTGGTTCAAAGAGAATGGGAAATGAGAGGGATGCAAAGCTCGACCTCTTTGCCATAAGGCATAGTCCCATTCCGTTTCCCTAAAACAACGTAAATCGGTTAAGACATAACTCTAGGTCAACGCTTTCGTTGTTCGTGTCCTTTGACAATCATCCCGCTGTTCTTCGAGATTTGAGAAAAGTTCCCGGCCAATCGGGACCACCCAACCGTAGGAGACCCATGGCCTATCCTCCGCACTTTCCTCGATTTGTTTTAGTTATGTAATTATCTAACACATTAATTGAACATGTAACAATCAGCTTCTGTAATTAATCATGTGACATAGAAAAACAATATCAAACAAGTTTTTTATTAACATATCATCATATTTATCTTTGAAATACAATGAGTTCCGCCTATAGGCTTGTCCATAATCCGCCCGAAGGCTATCCAGTAATCCACAAGGATCACTATTCCAAGTTTTCACCCGTAGACTAGTATGCGGACCTCGAGATCCAATCCCAAGTCATGTTAGCCTCTTGTGCAGGACCCGAAAGGCGAGGGATTTACGGCCAGAGCCCCCCCTAGCACCCAAGCCTCCTCCTACTCCAAGTAGCGCTCAACGGAGAGACCTCTTGCGGCGGATTCGGTCCACCTTCCCAGCGCGGTCAACAACCCCCTTGGTTAGGGTCAAGTAGACAGTCGGGGGTAACTGAAGCTGCCCCTCCCTTCAGGCCTTCAACCTGAAGTATAGATATTCATTTAATTTGTAATTAATAAATCAAACAGTGCTCTAAAATCTCTAGCAAGCACAAACATTTCCATTGATCGATCTTGTTGTTGGCAAACAGCTAAGGAAGGAATCTTTCCTTTTGAATGCATCTAACACTCGATTTGGCAAGATCCTTTATATTCTGGGTTAGGGCATACCCTATTTAACCCGACTGGGTCAACCCTAAAGTTCATTAAATACTTTAGTTTCTGGTTTTTAACCTTCCTTATTTAGAAGGATATCGAAGAATACATCCTTTTGCAAGATAACTTGCGTAAGGATCCGCCATCCTTGTTGAGGGTATTTAACCTTTCCTCTTGTGAATCAATCACAAGACCATATGACTTCGTACTTGCCGCGCAAGTCCTGCATCGTACTATGCGGTAATGGAGTTACGGAACAATCTGTTTTCAGTTTCTTTAAGCTGACGTTTGTCGGACCTAGGGTTTCCTAGTTTTATTATTTTCTCAGGGATAAATCCTAGTTCTTATTTTTCGATTACAATTTACTGGCCCTATATTCAGGGAATGTGGATAGGTATTTAAGGTATAGATGTTTCTTGGAATTTTACGTCATTTTCAACTAATATTCCGCAGCATTTTTAATTTGGATAACTCTAGAAGGTAATTTTGAGATTACTTCCGTATGATTTGTTATCTACGTGTCAATTGACTTTCCAATCTTATACTTCATCGATTTGAGGTTAGGTTAAATCCAACTAATCTTCCCTTTTCTTTGTGAACAAACTCATGCTAAATAAACAATCTTTCCCTTGCTAAGTTATGCAGTTAGCAATGACAACTTTCTAGAGTTTAAGCATTGCAAGAATCCTTTCATGATTTGCACTTTCCATGATGATTTGTTGTAAAGAGGAATAGGGGTTAATGGTGCAAGATGCAGTTTATATCTTCCTGACTTAACCCGAAGTATACTACTTTAGTGGGTAAATAATCTTGCTCATAATTCGTTTCATTGCATAATACTTTTTGAAGGAAAACTATGTTTATACTTTATTTATTTTGCATGTTTAATTAAACTAAATTCCTTCATCGTAAATAACTAGGACAAAATATATATCTTATCCCTAACAATTCATCTTGTACGATTAAATTAAAACCGATATAAAATTAAGAAGGAAAAACTTGGGTTTGGGGTGAGATATCCACATGGATACCGGGAGATGATCCTCCCGCAGCTACTCCTTGGACTTTTTTAGGCAGCATCGCAGTTGTAGTCCTTCGAATGTGGAAGAAACTTTACACTCCTTTTCGGACTTCCACCGTCACTTTAATACTCTTCTTCTCTTTTTCGAGGCGAGGAATTGTTGAGAGATTAACCACAAGAAGGGGGTAATAAGACCTTTAAGGTCTTAATCTCATCGGAAGGGCAAGGTTTACAAAGCCTAGAGAAAAGGCCCTATAGGGCTTTATACATGGTGAAAAGGGTGTGTGTGAGTGTGGTCTCAAAAAAACACAAGAAGGGGGTTATAGGTTAAACACGGGGGTTAAGGTGGATAAGACTTTTCAAGCCTTAGTTCTTTTTGGGGGGTTCCATCCAAGGGAAGGGGGCTTAAGGGAGAAAGGGGTTAAGGCTTATAAAGCACGGAGGGAGATTAGTGGTTTTTGAGGCCAAGGGGAGTGGGGGCTAAGGTGGCTTAAGCACTGGGTGGGGGGGTAAGGTGGATATGAACCAGGGAAAAAGGGGTTAAGGAGGTCCTTAAAAAGGATCTAAACCAGGAGGGGGGAAAATTTGAAGGCCAACACAAGGGGGTGGAAGGGCTTTAAAGGTTAAACACGGGGGTAAAAAAAGTAATAAGACTCTTAAGGCCTTAGTTCTCTTCGGGGAAAAACAAAAAAACTTATAAAGCCCAAGGAAAAAAAAAAGGGCTTATAGGGGTTAGGACTGCAAGGAGGGGGGGGGGGGGGGGGATGGGGTTTTTCTTTTAAGGCCAAGGGAATGAGGGCTAAGAAGGCCCCCCCCCCCCTTTTGGAAGCTTCTATGCTTCTAGAAGATTACGTGGGGGGGGGGGGGGGGGGATAGTCTACAAGCGGCGGCGCTGGGAGGGCAACCCTCGTCTAGGCACAATGGCGACGAGGTGGCTTATCCCTCCCTCCTTCCATAGATTGCATGGCGGCAGCGCAGTATTGGGCAGCTCTCAATGCTCTCTCTCGTGTCCTTCCACACTCTCTCGTCGACTGCAGTGTAGAGTATTGTGGCGACCCTCTTTCCTCTTTCGTACCTCCTAGCAGCAGGCCCCCCCTTCTGGTTAAATAGGGGAGGGGAGGGGAGGGGAGATGATTCCTCCCCTTCGTGTCAGTGCGCATGGTGGTATCCCCCTGCGAGCTCCACCGAGGAGCTTCAGCGTCCACTCTATTCCTCCCCCTCCAGCATGATTGTCGGCTGGGGGGGAATAAGGAAAAAAAAATTGTGTTTATCGAAAAAAAAATTAATAAAATCTGCCTTATCATTATCCTCTTTTCCTATAAGGGGTAGTTCACACGAGAAAGGAGATTAAGAACTTTACATTCTCTCCCCCTTAGAGGAATCGAGATGTCCTCATCTCGAGATAAACTGGGGGTATTGATGGTTGAGAGTGGCTTCTTCTATCCAAGTGGCATCCTCTTCGGGATAATCATTCCACTGGACAAGGCATTCTCTCAAGGTTCTAGATCTGAATTGTCTCTCCCTAACATGTAAGATCCTATTAGGCCTTAGCTCAAGGACTCCTTGACTAGGCATTACAACTTGCTAGTCATCAAGTACGTGATTAGGATTAGGTACATACTTTTTCAATAGACTGATATGGAATACATTATGAACTTTTAGGTTCTCCGAGAGCTGCAGTTTATAAGCATTAGGTCCTAGGCATTTGAGGATCTTATATGGCCCACAATACCTTGGACTTAGCTTCCTGCAATCTCCTAAGGATACAAAATTATTTTTAGGGCGTACGTGAATGAAGACCATGTCTCCTTCTTCGAAGACCCTTTCTTGACGCTTCAAATCCGCGTATGCCTTCTGTCTATCCTTGGCCGCTTGTATGTCCTATCTTATTGACTTTATTTGATCATCCATGTCTTCCAACATCTGTTTTGAAGCTTCAATCCTCAAGGTTGGATCGGAAAAATTTATGGGACTTCGATAGTCATGACCATATAAGGCTTGGAAAGGGGTCATCTTGATGCTCTGCTGGTAAGAAGCATTGTAGGCAAATTCAACCAAAGGCAAGTATTGAATCCACCTCTTCGGCTCAGCAGTATGCCCTAAGCATATCCTTGATGACTTGATTTACTTGCTCTGTTTGGCCGTCCGTTTGGGGATGGTAGGTGGTGCTAAAACAGAGTTGAGTCCCAATAGCTTCAAAGATAGCTCTGCAGAAGTGTGATGTGAAGAGAGAATCTCGATCACTAATGATTCTTCTGGGTAAACCATGTAACTTGAATATCTCCTTAATAAACAATCTTGCAATGTCAGAGGCTTTATAGTTTGTCTTTACTGGAATAAGGTGTGCAACCTTAGTAAGCATGTCAACCACAACCATGATGGAGTTGTATCCTCCCTGGACTTGGGGTAAGCCTACAACAAAATCCATACTGATAAATTTCCATTTCATTTGGGGGATGCCAAGCGGTTGCAGTTTCCCTAGCATCATGACATGTTTGGCTTTGATACGTTGGCAAGACAAACACTCAGTGACATATTTGAGAACGTCACCTTTGAGCCTCTCCCAATGGTAGCTCTTCCTAACTGCATTAAGAGTCTTAGCATAGCCAGGATGTCCTGCGAAAGGGGAATCATGAGCTTCCCACATTATCTTCTGCTTAAGTGACTGGCTTGCTGGTATACACAGCCTTGTTCTATAGTAGACAAGTCCATTATCAATGGAAAATTCCTGATAATTAGCTTGCAACTTTTGATTCTGATCCTTGATAGAGATCTCCTTTAGCATTGATTGGTAGACCAAATCATGGTATGCTTCCTCTCTAGCTAACTCAAGTATAGGGTTATTTGGCATAGATACTTTTGTAGCTAGAGATCTGGCCGTTGACGGATTCTGCAAGATTAGGGAATTTAGGAATGCCTTGCGACTAAGTGCATCAGCAACTACATTCTCTTTCCCTGGTCGGTACTTGATTTCAAAGTCATATTCCTCCAACACTTCAATCCACCGACGTTGCCTCATGTTGAGCTCATTCTGGGTAAAGATCCATTTGAGACTCTTATGGTCGATTACTAGAGTACACTTATTACCCAATAGGTAGTGTCCCCAAAGCTTTAGAGCATGGATGACAGCTAGTAATTCCAGATCATGCGTAGCATAATTCTTTTCATGGCTCTTCAATTTCCTTGAAGAGTATGCTACTGGATGACCTTCCTGCATAAGTACACACCCCAAGGCAAGAATGGTAGCATCAGTTACTACCTCGAACTCCTTATTGAGATTTGGAAGTTTTAGAATAGGTGTTGATACCAAACTTTTCTTCAATCTGTCAAAGCTATTTTGTTCGGGAGTTGACCATGCAATGGAAGTCTGCTTCTTCAGTAGGTCCGTCGGTGCTGCAATCAAAGCATAGTTTTTGATGAAGACCCTATACCATCCTGTCAATCCAAGAAAGCTATGTATCTCTTTGACGGATATTGGTATTGGCCACTCAAGCACATCTTTGACCTTGGCTAGGTCCACTGATACTCCTTCTGATGATACTATGAATCCCAGATATTCAATCTGACGCTTGAAGAATGCACACTTCTTCATTTTAGCATATAGCTTATGCGACCTCATTGTCTCAAGGACAGAGGTTCATGATCTTCTTCCTGTTTAGAATAGACTAAAGTGTCATCGAAGATGACAAGAAAGAAATCATCAAGATATGGCCTTAAGATATTCTGCATTAACCTATTGAAGGTGGCAGGTGCATTCGTAAGCCCGAATGACATAACTAAGAACTCAAAGTGCCCATATCTTGTATTGAAGGCCGTCTTTGGGATATCTTCTTCCTTGATCCTTATCTGATAGTAACCTGACCTAAGATCAATCTTGGAGAAGATCTTCGCACCCTGAAGATGATCAAGAAGCTCATCTATTCTAGGAATAGGATACTTGTTCTTGACTGTTGATTGATTCAACCCTCGGTAATCAATACATAGTCGAAGTGTCCCATCTTTCTTTTTCTGGAATAGTACTGGAGCTCCCCATGGTAAATTGCTAGGCTGGATGTAGCCCTGATCTAACAGTTGCTTGAGTTGTTCCTTCAACTCAATTGCTTCTAGTATGGACATTCTATAAGGTCTCTTTGTAATTGGTGCAGCTCCAGGCACTAACGTAATCTCATGATCCACTTCTCTTTGAGGCGGAAGTTCAATCAACTCTTCAGGGAATACGTCCGCGTATTCCTTTAGCCAAGAAGGTCCTTCATGAGACTCTTGCTTTTGATCTAATTTGTTGAGTTTGATCAAGTAAACAGGTAATCCTTTTCTAACTCCTTTTATGATCCGAGATACTTTGGCCAATTGGATTCTCGGCACTCCAGCCTTGCCTTGAGTTGTGACTAATTCCCTTTCAGAGTTTCAAAAGGAAACTTGACCCTTTCCACAGTGAATGTGGGCATTGTTAGGCCTAAGCCAATCCATTCCGAGTAGACACTCATGGATACCTAAATTCATGACTCTAAATTTAACCGAAGTCTTCTTTCCGCCCAGAAAGAATTCCACCTTAGCAGTTTGCCTGGTACAAGTAACCTCACGACCATTTGCCAATTCCACAAGTAGGGTAGGTGCTTCTACTGTGGCTATTCCTAATCTTTTTGCACATGCTGGTGAGATAAAGGAATGTGTACTGCCACAATCAATCAAGGTTTTGAAACCTTTACCTTGATAGTCCGACGGTGTCTGAATCACGGAGAACTAGCGATTCGGCCCTTGTGTAAAGCGGCATGGACTGTCGCTCTTTCGAATTCTGCTTCCATGGTCGGATCTTCCTCTTCTTCTTCTTCGCACATTTGCCTATTGGCAATGCAGGCGGTTCTTCCTCTTCCTCGAGTAGTGGCTCCTTAACCACGGCCTGTTCCTTGGAAAGGCGCTTGGCGATGTCCTCCGTCGAGCTTGGGACATTGCCTCTTGAAGTGACTGGGTTCGTTGCAGTGGAAACAACGGAGGTTTCGGCCATTACTTTGAGTAGGAACAAAGTTGTTGACGTTATTCGTCCTTGCTTTCTTTCTTTGTCCCTGATAATGACCTTGAACTCTCTTCATTTTGAGGTCTGAATGCTCCTTTGTTTGGGTCATTATAAGACCAAGTTTTGTTACCCCTTGGTCTAGCTTGCACCTCCTGAATTATAGGCACCGCTTGAATGAGTGTATCCTGAAGATCTGATGGATGCATAGATTCGAGACGGGTATTTACTGGTGGATTTAAGCCCGCACAAAATTTGGACACTTGCTGTGTCATGTCCATCTGTGGCGCATACTTTAAAAGTGAGACAAACTTAGAGTAGTATGCGTCAAGAGTGAGTCCTAGCTGTTTTAGCTAGTAGAACTCATTCATTTTCTGCGTACGATATGCAAGTGGTAAGTATCTTCCCTGCACAGCTTTCTTTAGCTTCTCCCAGGTAACGGATCCCTCTACAATCCCTTGATCCCTGCACCATTGCTTCCACCAAAGTCTAGCTTCGCCGGTGAGTTTTAACTTGGCAAGAATAGCCTGATTGGCGGGTGCAGTATCGGCTTCTTCGAAGTAATCCTCCATGGATTCAATCCAAATTTCAACATCAGCCTGAATGAATCTACCTCTCCCGTCAAACTCGGGTGGCTTAATTTGCTTGAGAAGGAACTTCTTCTCCTGGATCACAGCAATACTTGATGTAGGAGGCGAATTACGAACCTGTACCCGGGGTTGTGCGTGAATAAAGGTTTTCTTAACGTTATTATATGATAATCGACATTAGCTTATATTACATTTTTAATTCAGCTATCTCGTAAACAATGTAGCTACTTAACTTTTTATCATCTCTTATTCACAGCCAGACATTGATAAAAAGAAGTCTTTATTTGTATTTATATGGGCATAGCCCTTTCGAATACAATGTTTCATGTGATGATAAGCTAATTGTTACATTTAGTTTGGGAAGAACAACGTTGTATTGCATTTATCTACAGAAACTGTGTAATAGTAAGGTTTTGGGTCATGGATCTTCAGGAATCGATAAGTCTGGAAGTTCAAGATATCCTTTCCATTGGAATCCATACTTCTCATGGCGGCCCAACACTTTAATCCAGTCGGCGGGGATTACACGGGTTACTTCCTCATATACATATGAGTTCATCTCAACCCTCCGACCTCGAATATGTAAAGTCGAATTTACGTGAGCTTCCACAAAAACGAACAACTTCACGACTTTCAGGTCTTCCAACCACTTGACCCTCTTTAGGTTGGTCTGTAGATAAGCAAACCGGTAGGCAGCTATATAGTAGATTCTTGAAGCACCTATCCATCTTCGTTCCATGTACAAAGGTGATGGATTATAGATCTGTTCCAGGATGTTCATCATTCCAATTCTTTGTCTATAAAGCGGAAAATGCATTGCAGTCATAAACATGACTCGAAATACCAAGAACTTGTTCCACGCTTCGTAATTCTGCAAGACAACATTGAAGGTAAGGAAATGTTTGGACAGCAACAATTGCTTTACTTCATTTCTTTGAGATTTCATAAAAACAATTCCATTGTTGGTTGGCTCTGATACCAACTGTAACATGTCCACTAGTATCATCCAGAACACGTCTTAGCAGTCCATCGGAAAGGATGTCTAGAAATCTCTGCCCGGCACTCCCATGGAATGTTACGGGGATTGCGATCTAGGGCTTTTTGCGTCTGCCACGTAGCGGAAGTATCCTGGCCGTTCCAACTTAGGATCGATCGAAATTAGGGATTTCCTGATTGATCATTTCCTAACAACAACTAGCGTTGGACCCAAGTGAACTACTTTACGCAGAAACGCCAGGCCCGAAGCGGATTCACGCTGCACTTGGTTCAAAGAGAATGGGAAATGAGAGGGATGCAACGCTCAACCTCTCTGCCATAAGGCATAGTCCCATTCCATTCCCCTAAAACAGCGTAAATCGATTAAGACATAACTCTAGGTCAACGCTTTCGTTGTTCGTATCCTTTGACAATCATTCCGCTATTCTTCGAGATTTGAGAAAAGTTTCCAGCCAACCGGGACCACCCAACCGTAGGATGGACCCATGGCCTATCCTCCGCACTTTCCTCGATTTTTTTAGTTATTTAATTATCTAATACGTTAATTGAACATGTAATAATCATCTTCTTTAATTAATCCGTTAAGCACTAGTTCTTTCAAGTACTCTTATCACGTGACATAGAAAAACAATATCAAACAAGTTCTTTACTAACATATCATCATATTTATCTTTGAAATACAAGGAGTTCCGCCGGTAGGCTTGTCCATAATCCGCCCGAAGGCTATCCAGTAATCCACAGGGATCACTATTCCAAGTTTCCGCCCATAGACTAGTATGCGGGCCTTGAGATCCAATCCCGAGTCATGTTAGCCTCTTGTGTAGGACCCGAAAGGCAAGGGATTTACGGCCAGAGCCCCTTGTGGCACCCAAGCGTCCTCTTGCGGGGTTCGGTCCACGTTCCCGGCATGGAGAGACCTCTTGCGGGGTTCGGTCCACATTCCCGGCACCGTCAATAACCCCCTTGGTTAGGGTCACGCAAACAGTCGGGGGTAACTGAAGCTGCCCCTCCCTTCAGGCCTTCAACCTGAAGTATAGATATTCATTTAATTTGTAATTAATAAATCAAACAGTGCTGTAAAATCTTTAGTAAGCACAAACATTTCCATTGATCGATCTTGTTGTTGGCAAACGGCTAAGAAAGGAATCTTTCCTTTTGAATGCATCTAACACTCGATTTGGCAAGATCCTTTATATTCTGGGTTAGGGCGTACCCTATTTAACCCAACTTGGTCAACCCTAAAGTTCATTAGATACTTTAGTTTCCGGTTTTTAACCTTCCTTATTTAGAAGGATATCGAAGAATACATCCTTTTGCAAGATAACTTGCATAAGGATCTGCCATCCTTGTTGAGGGTATTTAACCTTTCCTCTTGTGAATCAATCACAAGACCATATGACTTCGTACTTGCCGCGCAAGTCCTGCATCGTACTATGCGGTAATGGAGTTACCGAACAATCCGTTTTTCAATTTCTTTAAGCTGGGACCTAGGGTTTCCTAGTTTTATTATTTTCTCATGGATTTTTCGGTTACAATTTACTGGCCCTATATTCAGGGAATGTGGACAGGTATTTAATGTATAGATGTTTCTTGGAATTTTACTTCATTCCCAACGAATATTCCGCATCATTTTTAATTTGGATAACTCTAGAAGGTAATTTCGAGATTACTTCCGTATGATTTGTTATCTACGTGTCAATTGACTTTTCAATCTTATACTTCATCGATTTGAGGTTAAGTTAAATCCAACTAATCTTCCCTTTTCTTTGCGAACAAACTCATGCTAAATAAGCAATCTTTCCCTTGCTAAGTTATGCAGTTAGTAATGAAAACTTTCTAGAGTTTAAGCATCTCAAGAATCCTTTCATGATTTGCACTTTCCATGATGATTTGTTGTAAAGAGGAATAGGGGTTAATGGTGCAAGATGCAGTTTATATCTTCCAGACTTAACCAAAAGTATACTACTTTAGTGGGTAAATAATCTTGATCATAATTCGTTTCAATGCATAATACTTTTTGAAGGAAAACTATGTTTATACTTTATTTATTTTTCATTTTTAATTAAACTAAATTCCTTCATCGTAAATAACTAGGACAAAATATATATCTTATCCTTAACAATTCATCTTGTACGATTAAATTAAAACCGATATAAAATTAAGAAGGAAAAACCTGGGTTTGGGGTGAGATATCCACATGGATACCGGGAGATAACCCTCCTGCAGCTACTCCTTGGACTTTTTTAGGCGGCATCGCAGTTGTAGTCCTTCGAACGTGGAAGCAGCTTTACACTCCTTTTCGGACTTCCACCATCGCTTCAATACTCTTGTTCTCTTTTTTGAGGCAAGGAATTGTTAAGGGATTAACCACGAGCAGGGGGTAATAAGACCTTTAAGGTCTTAATTTCATCGGAAGGGCAAGGTTTACAAAGCCTAGAGAAAAGGCCCTATAGGGATTTATACACGGTGAAAAGGGTGTATGTGAGTGTGGTCTCAAAAAAACACAAGAAGGGGGTTATAGGTTAAACACGGGGGTTAAGGTGGATAAAACTTTTCAAGCCTTAGCTCTTTTTGGGGGGTTCCATCCAAGGGAAGGGGGTTTAAGGGAGAAAGGGCTTAAGGCTTATAAAGCACAGAGGGGGATTAGTGGTTTTTGAGGCCAAGGGGAGTGAGGGCTAAGGTGGCTTAAGCACGGGGTGGGGAGGGTAAGGTGGATATGAACCAGGGAAAAAGGGTTAAGGAGGTCCTTAAAAAGGATCTAAACCGGGAGGGGGGAAATTTTGAAGGCCAACACAGGGGGGTGGAAGGGCTTTACAGGTTAAACACGGGGGTATAAAAAGTAATAAGACCCTTAAGGCCTTAGTTCTCTTTGGGGAAAAAAAAAAACTTATAAAGCCCAAGGGAAAAAAAAAGGGCTTATAGGGGTTAGGACTGCGAGGACGGGGGGGGGGAAATGGGGTTTTTTTTTAAAGGCCAAGGGAATGAGGGCTAAAAAGGCCCCCCCCCCTTTTCGAAGCTTCTATGCTTCCAGAAGATTACGTGGGGGGGGGGGGGGGGATTCCGACGGCGACGACCGAGGGGGGGGGGAGGAGTAGTCTGCAGGCGGCGGCGCTGGGAGGGCAACCCTCGTCTGGGCAGAATGGCAACGAGGTGGCTTATCCCTCCCTCCTTCCATAGATTGCAGGGCGGCAGCGCAGTATTTGGTAGCCCTCAACGCTCTCTCTCGTGTCCTTCCACACTCTCTCGTCGACTATAGCGTAGAGTATTGTGGCGACCCTCTTTCCTCCTTCGTACCTCCCAACAGCAGGCCCCCCCTTCTGGTTAAATAGGGGAGGGGAGGGGAGATGATTCCTCCCCTTCGTGTCAGTGGGCATGGTGGTATCCCCTTACAAGCTCCACCGAGGAGCTTCAGCATCCATTCTATTCCTCCCCCTCCAGCACGACTGTCGGCTGGGGGGGGATAAGGAAAAAAAATTTGTGTTTATCGAAAAAAAATTAATAAAATTTTCCTTATCATTATCCCCCTTTCCTATAAGGGGTAGTTCACACGAGAAAGGAGATTAAGAACTTTACAAATTTACAAGATAGCACTTAGAGAGAAACTTGAAGATATGCAATTTTACATTTAATAGAAATCCATTTGCACAACGAACACATCAGCACCATGAATAAGTGCAATACATGTGTAATAATAATAATATATGTATACACTTCCAACACGTTTTTCCAAATCCAAATCCTTTATGAAAAACCAACTCACCACCTCAATAATTTAGCCATCATAATCAAAATTTTCTCAAGTTTTAAAGGATCCTACAAAAATATATCATAGATGCCCTTCTATATCAAAACACCATATTGGGGAATATGGAAATTTCCCATAATTTTGGGACATGTGGTCAAATCTTTGGATTTGTCATAACTTGAATATTATAACTCCAAATCGAGCACTCTATAGCTCTATAGATTCCATTTTTCAAGCACTTTCCAATGATAGGTCACATCATATGGTTTTGAGAGACTTATGGGCATGTTATTCGGGTGCAACCTTTTTAGTATTAAAAATTTGAGAATTGGGAGATTCCCAAACTCACTAATATTGTGTTTCAAGGAGTACTTCTTTCTTGAAAGAACATATATTTAGATATTTTTCTAAGGCCATCATAGTAGAATACTCTAAATGGAGAATGTGAAGGTGATACAAAAGAATATACCATCATAAAAACATTGTTGATTCTCTCCAACAGTGGATTCACGACTAGCCAACTTGCACATTCACTAACTACATAACATCTTGTAAAGCAATAGTACCATTGTTTGGTTCAAAGATTGAGGTCATCCTATTGTAAACTCCCTGAAATCCTAAGAATTTACCCCAAGGTAATTCACTACACGTATTCCCTCTATATCATGTGATGTCGCAACGTGTAGGGTTGAAGGTCACCACAAGGGTTTGGCAAGAAAACTAGACAAGATAAATGGAGATGTGTCTTCAAGACATAAGTAGATTCAAGTGAATGTTTATAGGTTCAAGAGGAGCTTCACAACCTTCAATTCACCGTATACTTTGACTTATCTTGGAAAGACAGATTTATGCATAAGATGGTTGAATAAGTGGGTTAGGAGCTTGTAACTTATGGTCACAAAGATGGATGAATTGCAAACAGGAGTAAAACTTCAATTGTTACAAGAACAGTCTTGCCCTTCCTTGCCTATGAATATAGCTGCCTATTTCAGCCTAGGCATGAAGAAGATCTACAAGTTTTGCATTGTTTATGAAGCTTTACGTTGTCTTGTTACCAAATATGTGGATGATCTTGTGATATTATAAGCACACACTCTCTTTCCTCAACGATTGTGGAACCTCCTCTCCTTAGAGGTTATTTGCCTACTTAAGATTGGCTACGCGTGTTCATGAGGATGAATCGTCACACTTGGAATGACTATTTGATTGAATGTTTTAGGCTCAAAGTGGATGTATTTGTTATTAAGGGAAGACCTGAACTTGCCTACTATCAATTCTCAAAAGGAAATCAATTTTTGGAAAAATGGTGAGACGATAAGAAATTAACTAGGTATCTTTATAACTTTTTTTTATTGGTACACCTTGATGTCAAATAAAGTCGATTAAAACATTTAAGCCTTGATAAATATTTTCTATTACAATACCTTTGCATTTTTCCCCTCAATCAGGCACCACAACAGAAACGAGGCATAGACGCGCATGTTAGACGCGCAAAGTCAGGCACGTCTATCATTGCGTCTATATGCACGTGTAAAAGAGCGTGTAAATAGACACGAGTTTTGCGTCTATATATCCGTGCAGATAGACGCAAATATAGACACGTTTTCAGACACATAATTATTTAACTACCTAAAATTGGACTTAATATAATAAAAAAACCAGAGTTAATAATTATTTTTGCATTGCTCTCTAATGAATGGCAGTTCCTCCAGTTGACAAGCCTGATATAAGTAATTAGCGACAAGCAACACAAACCTTATTATAACACCATATTGGGGAATATGGGAATTTCCCATAAGTTTGGGACATATGGTCAAATCTTTGGATTTGTCATAACTTGAACACTATAACTCCAAATCAAGCGCTCTATAGCTCAATAGATTCCATTTTTCAAGCACTTTCCAATGATAGGTCACATCATATGGTTTTGAGAAACTTATGGACGTGTTATTCATGTGCCACCTATTTAATATTCAAAAAATGGGAATTGGGAGATTCCCAAACTCACTAATAGTGTGTTTTATATAATTAGTAACAAGCATTGCATGTATCTCGTAATTTCTCTACTTGAAGATGATAAAAAATACTTCATTTTTATTATGGAAAATTCAATTTAGCTTTAAACTTGGCTATTGATTCTTGAGTATGCACATGCGCGTACGATATTTTCCATAGAATTAAGAATACACATTGAATCATTAAGCGAATTAAGTATGTTATAGTGAATGATCCATCTCATCTTCAATGAGATCAACCCTTGCTAAACTATCTACTTCTAGGTCTATGTTACCAAGAGGTAACGAAATAAATAAGTGTATCCCACTATCATATGTGTTGCTATATTACTCAATAACTTCGTCATCATCAACCACATTATTGTCCTCTTCTGCGTTTCCTTAAACATCCTCAATAACTTCATCATCATCAACCACATTATCGTCCTCTTCTGCGTTTCCTTGAACATCCTCGCGAGGTTCATCTTGTACTATATCACGCATATCATCCATTATGGTGTCATTATGTACATCATTATTAATTGTTGGATTGTCATCTACTATCTCTATGTCGGTAATATTACCATATATTGGTTTTGAATGATTAGATATAGGGATGACATACCACCATCGGTTATTGTTTACCATTGGATGATACACACCTTGTATTTGAAAAACAAAAGCAAGAAACTTAAATACTTATTATATTGTGTATATGTATCACATGTATACATATAAAAAAATTAGCTTTTACATATATACATGCTCGCATTGTTGAGGTAGTACTAATATGTCATTCTTGTTTTGGTGAAATTTTGTAGAGTCAATTATTACAAAACCACTTGGATGATGTCTGATTGTGCAATGCTCACCATTTGTTACCACTTATTTAAGCCACTTCACATCCAGTTTATATATAAAGAATCGTCTGAAGTCAAGCTTCAGAATATCTTGGATCAAGCCACAATAACCTTCCATGGTATCATTGGCATCCTCGAAGTGAGCAAGGACACCACAATCTTGGGTATTTCTCTTTTCATCTATACGTTGAGTTCAAAGATGTTTACCCTCACACCAAATAGCATTGAATAATGTGCACTAGTAGTAAAAGATTAAGATCAAACATGTCAATTTATTATATAAAATATAACTAGAAACAAATTAATTGATAGTATGTCTCACCTTTGATAAGCAACCTCGTGCGTATTCCCACTCTTCTTGAGATATATTAATTTCCTTCTCTTTTTCCATTCTCTCCATTTCCTCATGTAACCAATCTATATCAATATGACATGGAAGCGCATTTAGATGATATGGAAATGTGACATTACTTCCATATCTGGTGCAAAATGCTTGTCTTTCGCTTTTTCTTCTTGCCCTTGCTTCATTATATAGTGTCACCCATTTGCTCATTACATCACTATTGAGCACACAAAAACTATTTAACTTACCAAGTTCTTCTTTTGTTAGTACTTTACTTATTCCTTTTTCTCGAGGTATTATAGAGGTCATTCTCAAGTCTTCATCGTCTTTCCATAGTCGTGGTTGAGAGGGGTCCACTTCAGCAAGATATTTAGAGATATAAACAAGGGATGATTACACTAACCAACCCTCAGCCATGCTTCCCTCAGGCCGTGCTTTTTGCCTCACAAAATCTTTCACGATTTTCATGAAGCGCTCAAGAAAAAACATCCACCTTGCATGAACTACCCCATAAAGTGCGATCTCATCAATCAAATGTACGAGTAAATGTAATTGAGTAGTCAAAATGGAGTGAGGAAAAATTTCCTCCACCAAATAAACCACCTCAACAGATAATACTCAAGTATCTTGCAATGTGTTTGGATCAATTTCCTTTGAGCTCATGTATCTATCAGGATGTATTTGACAATTGTTTATTTTTGTGTAGAAATTCAAAGAGGTTCACTACATGATGTATGCAATATATAATGAAAAAATACAATGTATACACACCTCACAAGCTCTCCCATATTGTAAATGATATCATGTACATCTTTGGATACACAATGGGATATGTTAGTAGGAAGTACGAACTGAATGTAAATAATATTCATAGATCAAATGATTAGTTGAGGAAAAAGTCATCATACCCCAAAGTTTACACATAGTTACTCCACTAATTACTATATTCATCGTTAGAGATACCCTTACTTGAATCATTTTGTGCCAATTGTGGGACTTCAAACCAGATAGTTGCTCCACACCTCTTTTCTTTTTCTTTATGAAGGCTCCCTTGAGACATCTCATACATCCTGTGGGTGTTTGAAAGCTACATATTTTTTTCTTCACTATTTTTTCCACTACAAGGGAATGGGGCAATAGCGACGCCGATTAGCGACGGCGGATATCGGCGTCGCTATAGGCGTCGCTATTGGCGTCGCAATTGGCGTCGCTATATGCGTCGCTATTTGCGACGCAAATAGCGACGCCGCAGGGAAAAAAAGAGCGGCCGAAACCAGAGCGCCGTTTTCATTTTCTTTTCTTCGCCTTTTGAGAGCAAGAGCGACGGAGAGAGCGAGGGAGAGAGCCAAGGCTTTGTGAGAGAAGAGGAGGAAGGGACTTGCTGCCGCCGCCGCCACCGCCACCGTCGTTGTTCGCGAAGGAGAGGAGGAGCCCTCGTTACAAAGAGAAGCCGCCCACGCTCGCCATATCTCATTGGTGAGTCTCCCTCTCTCTTTCTTTTACTTGTTGAAGGTTTAAATCATTCTCTTTTGTTTGTTTAAGAGAGGAAATGAAAGAGAAGGAGAGGGAGAGGGAGAGAGAGGGAGAGTGCATTCTCTCTCTCTCTCTCTCCCTTTTGCTTGTTTAATGTTTAAATTACTTTCTTCTTTGCTTGTTTAGGAGAGGAAACGAGAGAGTAAGAGAGAAAGAGAGGGAGAGGGAGAGGGAGAGGGAAAGAAAGAGAAATAGAAATAGAGGGAGAGGGAGAGGGAGGGGGAGGAAATAGGAGAGGGAGAGAAAGAGAAAGAGAGGGAGAAGGAGGGAGAGTGCATTCTCTCTCTCCCTCCCTCTCCCTTTTGCTTGTTTAATGTTTGAATCACTTTATTTTTTGCTTGTTTAGGAGAGGAAATGAGAGAGAAAGAGAGTGAGAGGGAGAGGAAGGGGAAGGAAATGAGAGAGGGACAGAAAGAGAAAGAGAGGGAGAGTGCATTGTATCTCTCCCTCTCCCTTTTGCTTGGAGGATGTTTAAATCACTTTATTTTTTGCTTGTTTAGGAAATGAGAGAGAAAGAGAGATAGAGAGGGAGAGGGAGAAAAAGAGAGGGAGAGGGAGAGGGAGGGGGAGGGGGAGGGGAAGGAAATGAGAGAGGGAGAGAAAGAGGGAGGGGGAGGGAGAGGGAGCAAGGGAGAGGGAGGGAGAGGGAGAGGGAGAAAGAGGGAGGGAGAGGGAGAGGGAGGGGGAGGGGGAGGGAGGAAATGAGAGAGGGAGAGAAAGAGAACGAGAGGAAGAGGGAGAGGGTGAGAGAAAGAGAGGAAGAGAGGGAGAGGGAGAGAAAGAGAGGGAGAGGGAAGGGAAGGAAATTTAAGATAATATACGTATTGATAATGGTATGCAATGTGCTTTGCATACAGCCACGTACTTCATCAAAATGAACCCAAAATTATTGTTATAGAAGAAGAAACCCTTAAATTGAGTATAGGATAATTTCTCTTAGGTCTTATGACTATGAGTAGAATTGATTGAAATAAATTTTATTACTATAATTATAAAATTTCATAGATGGCGCACATTAATTTTAAAATGGATTACTTATACTCAAAGCCGAGATATAACAAAAAATTATCTACCGGGACAAACAAATCGTTGAGCATGATACAAGGCCGAGATATAACATCGGAAAATCTCTCGACTACTATATACAATGCAAGGTTTATGGTCAACTTGCAACTTGACTTACATCTCCATAAAGCTATCCATTTAAGCCTCGTTTGCTGTAATGTAGATAAGATGGCAAACGAAGAAGGTCCTATTGTTCAAGACCGCGAGTCGTATCTTAATCAGCGTGTCCCATGTCCTTGCTCTCAATGCAAGTTGGCAATTAGACGAAAATGCCGATTGTTGATCATTGATCAGGCGATTGCAGACTTTCAGCAAATGGTAATTTGAAGTTAGCATTTTTCATGCATTGTACTCTCAAGCTAATTGAAAACTAGACACAATAAGATTGGGTCTTGTTGGCAAATTTTGTATCCAGGGGGGGTGATGTCTCGACCCAAGGGGGAGTGCACCCTTTGCGGCCAATTAGAAGAGTTCGTGGACGTGTGATGGATGGATTGCAGGAACCAATCGACCACTCGCAAGGCCTATCTATACCGTCAATGCCAGAGGAGACAGACAACCTTCCCGACTTGCCTACAATCTTGGAGCCTGAGATGGAGGCAATGATCGATGCATTGATTCCCATGGATGTTGAGATATCTGACCCGCTTAGAGAGGAAGCATCTATACCATTATATGATGGGTGCCGAGTATCTCGGTTGAAGACATTGCTTGCACTCTTAAGTGTGCAAGCAAAATACGGTTGGAGCGATACAAGTGTGACTGAGTTATTCAGGTACCTTGCACACAGACTTCATTGTTTTTTTTAAAAAACCGTATTATTGCAAACATGGATGGATTTTTCAAGGTGTTTTATGATTTTTTCAGGTTATTGAAATATCATATATTGCCACCTGCAAACACCATGCCCGAGTCTCGTGATGATGCACGACATGTTTTACGAAAGCTTGGCATGGACTACAATAACATCCATGCATGTATCAATGACTGCATATTGTTTCGAGATGAATACGAGACTATGGAGACATGTCCAAAGTGTGGTGCTCACAGGTATCGACAGGACTTGCAAGGGCAGACCATCCCTCAAAAATTCCTCAGACACTTTCTGCTCATCCCCCGCATAAACCACATGTTTTGCACGTCTGCCATGGCAAGCTTGACAACGTGGCATGTGCAGAATAGGTCCACGGATGGAGTGCAACGAATATCAGCATATTCGCGCGCATGGAGTCACATTAACTCTACCTTCCCAGGCTTTGTGCGAGAGCCAAGGAATCTTCGGCTCGGTCTCGCCATGGATGGTGTGAACCCATTCGGTCTGCGCTCGACTTCTTACAGTGTGTGGCCTATAGTGCTTGTCAACTACAACATTCCTCCATGGCTTTCTACGAAGAAAGGACATCTCATCATTAGCTTGCTCGTCCCGGGCCGCTACAAAGTAAAAAATATGGACATGTATCTTCGTCCATTAGTCGATGAGCTTAAGATTTTGTGGGAGGAGGGGGTCACGGTGCAAGATATGAGCAGGCGCGATGGTCGGCGGTCAGCCAACATTCGAGCCATTCTCATGTGGACGATGCATGACTTTCCGGGATTGGGAGAGTGCTCAGGTGAGCAGACCTTTGTTCTCGCCGGTAATATCTATATTTTATTTCATTCAATCAAGTATTCACTAGGTCGTGGATCGCCTTGCAGGTCTCGTTACCTCAAGTTATCATGCATGTCCATTGTGTGGGCCACAGTTAGACTCCCGAAGGTCACGAACCATGAAGAAGATGGTATATCAAGGACACGCCGCTTTCTTGCCGGAGGATCATGAACTCAGGGAAGGTTTTCTTGGACGACCTCCAGCACGTATGAATGCTGCAAGCTGGTACGAGCTGAAAATGGTAAACCCGGATTCACATCCAAATGGAATGCGACGGTTCTCAGTTTTCTACGAGTTGCCATATTGGACCCACTTACAGGTCAACCACTTGTTGGATCCCATGCATATTTTCAAAAATGTGGGCAGCTTGCTATGGGACCACATCACAGGAAAGAGAGACACTATAGGGTCACGAATGGATTTAAAGGAGGTAGGTAAGATGGAGGCGCTTTGGCCGCAGTCGAGTGCTGAAGGGGGAGTGCAGCTTCCTCGCGCTCCCTGGGTTTTGTCTACCAAAGAAGAGCGCATTGTGAAGCAAGTAATCAAGTCTATCCGCACTCCGACGGGTATGATGCGTTCTCTCAGGTCCGCATTTTCTAAAGATGACCAGATTTCTGGGCTAAAATCCCATAATTGGCATAAGATATGTCAGGTTTGTGAACAGAATGGATTTTAATTAGCGTGGACATTTTGAAATTTGAAAAGTGACCATTATTCTTAATGCTTCCTCATTTGTGGCAGTTTGTCCTACCGATCGCGATTGCGGGATGCCTAACTCCAGAAATTCGCGGGGCCATTTACAAGCTGTCAACTTTGGTGCAATGGATCTCACAGAAAGAGATTAAGACGTCCTCTATTGAATCCGCAAGGCGGGGAGCAGTTGAGACGGTCTGTCTCTTTGAGAAATACCTGCCCACTAGCATGCTCACGATACAAGTTTAAGAGGGATTTTAATGTGCATTTTAAGATAAGATATGCATTTTAAGAGGGATTTTTCAAAAATGATTTATATTAATGTGCTTTGTATAGTTTAAATTGATTATTCTAACATTATTTTTTATCTGTGCAGGTATCGACATTTTTAGGATGAGTCGAGGGATGAGCGATGAGGAGTTTCAGGAGATGATGGCACGTATGTCTCCATATCAGCTCGCGAGATTCAGAGAGATAGCAGATCAGGAGCTGTCTCGTTCTTCGTCAGGGCGCTCTGCTAGATCAGCTTCAGCACGATCAGATGCTTCAGCTTCGAGCAGACGATCTCGACGCTCGCGACTTGGGCCAAAGGGAGGGACTGTGACTGCATGAGGATCAGGGGGGTGCTGTTGTGGAGACACGGATGCGGTGTGTCCGTCTCGTCGTTCAGCTGGAGCTCGGTCACCTCCAGGATTTGTCACACCTGTGGGGACGTCCACTCCAGTTACTCCGGCTTTTGCACAGCCGTCGGCAGATGTCACGCCTTTTGGTGGCACTCCTTTTGGTGGCACACCCTCTGGTGGCACCCCTTTGAGTGGCACTCCAGGAGAGGGTACCCCCGTCGGTACACCGGATGTTCAGGGGTCTCCTGGATATGCCCAGGAGCGTGGACGGAGATGGGAGAGGGCCCATACAAGGCACACTCCTAGGGATTATGGATACCTAGTGGATGGCAGGTCAGGAGCCATCATCATGAATGATGAGGGGAGGAGGGTGATGGCTCGCATGAGGGAGTTGTGCCAACAAGTTTTTCGGCATAACGTCCTGGATCATTGGAGGAACATACCGGAGGGGAGCAAGGAGTACATAGTAGCATCCTTGCACGAGGAGTTCCCGGTGCCAGCCGCAGTGGATAGATTCTCTACGGGCTGGATGATGGATTGCATGCGTGTATACATGTCACATAGACGATCCGACGCACACAAGGTAATCAAGAGTGGGGCTCCAAAGCCCGAGTGGTTAGATGTAGATGACTGGCACCGACTGAGGGAGGAGGCTACAAATTCGCCAGGACGTTGGAGTCAGCAGCGGGAGGCGGCGAGGGCACAAATCGAGGTCGGATCGGTACATCATCTTGGGAGTGGCGGCCACAGGACATATTTGGAGGACTTTGTAAGTTTCTCTTTTGTTTTGCTTATTTGTTTTTTTGAGATATTCTTTGTACTGACAATCATGTTTCTAACAGTTAGCATTTTGTTTTCTTTGCAGCACTCCATTACAAATCGCGATCCGCAAGGCCTTGAGACTCGATATGCGGAGAGGCACAGTCTCAGATCATTGATCGACCGATTGTATAGACGCGGCGGCCCAGTAAGTCACTCATCTTTCTTGTCCGTAGTTACCATGAGATATTTGAATGCATTATTGTATGGTGGATTGATATGTTGTTTCTTTTTCTGCAGAATCCGTTTGATGCTCCTTTACAGCGGGAAGAGCTTTCGGGGGACGACGATTTGTAGCTCGCCCTTGGATCCTTAGAGCTCACATACCTTTAGTTTTTAGTCGCCTGATCTATGTAGACATTTTCTATGTATTAGTGATATTGTTTTATGATTGTACCAATCGCATTTTATGCGATATCATGTATTTATTTCATCCATCAGTTTTATGATTTCAGTATACATTCTTTTTGTTTGCAAACGCTTTGTATGCAGCAGTGCAGAAACTATTTTGTATGGCTCTCATACAGCACACAGTACTATATGTGGCAGGGCAGCACAATTTTTTTTTTCTCTGTTACCGTCACTATTTGCGTCGCAAATTTACTGCACACGTCGCTATTGTCGTCGCTATCAGCGTCGCAAATTGTCTGTAACCGTCGCTATATGCGTCGCTATATGCGTCGCTATTTACGTCGCAAATGTGACGCATATAGCGACGGTTATAGCGACGATTCTATGGCGTCGTCAATAACGACGCTTTTTGTGACGACGGGGGCAAATTTTGTTGTTTGTATTTTCGTCGCTTTAAACGTCGCTATAAGGTCTATATCTTGTAGTGTTCCTCATTCTTTGACAACATCCAAGGTGCATGGGGTAGCTCAATCTTTCCTCTAGGTCCAATGCGTGGCCAGGCTCGTCTCATGCGACCAATGTTACATAAATCCTCCCTTACATTGACTAAATCACGAGCCCCTATCAAGTGATCCCATAATGTAGATATAACATTTTTGAATATGTGCATGGGATCCAACAAGTGATTGATCTTGAGAATCCAATATGAAAGAGGAAAAAATATAAAGAACGTAACAAACGAACAATATATTATGTAAGCAATTCATCATGCTAAATACTTTAAAGTCAATCGAGAGAAATATACTTCTTATCGACTCATGTCGAGTGGAGGGTGGCTGTTGGCATTAATCCATCTCTCCTTCCAATCTCGAATGGTTAGAGATTGTGAAGTCATTCCATTAGTAGGAAGAACATATTTGGGATGGTCAATAGGAAGAAATTGATGATGATTTTCGTAGATAATCTTCTTTAAACATGTCGGCCTAGAGAAAACTAGAGAGGGACCGCAAATAGGACATGCATGATATCCTGATGTGGTTAAATCTGAACAAATAAGTGATTTAATAACATGAAATTGATTCAAGTCTTGAATTTCAAATATAGAGTTATATACATGTACCTGAATACTCTCCATATCCTGGAAAGTCATGCATGGTCCACAACAACATGGCCTTCAACGTGAAATCTCTAGAGGATGCAAATGCACTTGTATCTTGCACCTCAATACCTTCCCATAACATTTCTAACTCTTCAATCAAAGGCTCTAAGTAAATGTCTATGTTTTTTACCTTGTGATTTCCAAGAATCAGAAGGGACAACATTATATGTCCCTTTTTAATTCATGGATGGAGGAATATTATAGTTCATCAATACCACTGGCCATACACTGTATGATGTGCTTTTGATGCCAAATGGATTGATTCCATCCATACCTAAACCAAATCTCAAATTTCTTGGCTCTTCTTTGAAAACGGGCCACAAATTGTCTATATGTTTCCATACCGGTGTGTCTGTAGGGATCCTCCATTTTCCATCACTTGAACGATGACTAGCATGCCATGACATGAGCTTTCCAATAAAACTTAGATGACTAGCATGCCATGATATGAGCTTTCCAACAAAACTTACACTTGAACATAAGTTGAATACGTGGAACAGTCGGAAAATGTCGCAAAACCTTACGAGGCACATCCATTGACTTCATCTCCACTTCGTATCTTGATTCGCCACAAACAGGACACTCTCGTGTGAACTCATGAATCCCACGAAATAAGACACAATCACTGACACATACATGGATCTTGACATAATCGAGGCCTCCGAGAGATGTCAAGTAATGTCTTACTTACTCTCTCTTAGTTGGCAATTTGTTTCCTTTTAGAAGCATTTGTGATAATAACTTACATATATTTTTAAAAGTGAGTTAAAAAACCACCAACATATATTTGTGTCTGATTTCAAAATAGAACAATTAATATTATGATTCATAAGCCAAACTAAATTGATACCTACTTCAATAACACATTCAAACTGACATTACTCCATCCATAATTTTTTTGCAAGTTAAGTATCTCGAGGGACGCACGAAGAATAGAGTACGTACAACCTTCATACAACAGAGTAGATGACGCTACGCATAGTGGGTCATTTGGCTTCGTAGAGTGACCTTCTCCCCGAACCGATTGCGAAAATAGATCATGTACCATGTTTTCCAAAATCTCATCCTCTACAACTTGATGGGGAATTTCATGAGGGCTACTATCATGGTCGTTAGTCTCCACTCTTCTTGAAGACTCTGCCTCCTCACGTCAACGTTTTGCAGCCTCTTGATGCCCGGGAGGGAGCATTTGAGGATGTGGCACCGGATCTTTCTCAACCACAAAAGGGATTTACATGTACGTTGATATATATTGAGTAACATAGACTAGCAATCTTAGTGTTAAAAACAATGAATACCGGTGATTTTTCTCGGTCCCATTCTCCATACATGCTGAGGTGTGACATTGCAACTGGACATGCTCGAAAAATACACCCTCGACAATGATCACACATGCATTTAATTTTTCGTCGTAGCTATGCATCTCGATTATGAAGACATAATGTTTCATCCTCACTTAAGGATGTGCTCATTGACTCATCAGCATGCACCGCACTAGGTGATGACGATGACATGATTAAACCTAATTCATGACAACATCAAATTTGTTATTCATATGTTTACATAAAAACTTCAAGACGTATTAATTATTCTAAGATCTCAATTTTAAATACACAAAACTTATCATAAATACATAAAAACTTATGATAAGAACTTACTATCAAAACTTATCTTAAATACAAAAACTCATGATAAAAACACAAGCGCACTAAATGCGCGTCTAACTATGCGTCTAAATCTGCGTCTATCTGTGCATCTAAATACACGTCTGTAAGTGCGTTTACGTAAATATAGACGTGCATATACACGCAAAAATAGATGCAAAAGTCAAAATTCAAAAGATACTTGAATCATTTCTTTTCAAACTGCGGCTTTTCTGCACTTTTTGCGCATTCTGAAGCTCAAGTTCAGCCGACATGCACTGTACCTCCACTAGTCTCTTCATGACTCAACTTCTCATGACTCACCTCTTCTTTCACTTCAAAGAGACAAGAGGGGAAAGAAGAAAGCCAAGGAGAGGAAGAAAGAGAGAACAAAAGAGAGGAGAATAAGAGGAACAAGAAGCAAAGAGAGGAGATAACAAGTAGCAAGTATCAAGGGAGAACAACTCACCAAGGAGAGGAAGAAGGGGCAGGAAGCGGCACCGCCACCCGTCCACACCAAAGACCCAAGGTGAGTCCTCTCTCTCTCTCTCTCTCTCTCTCTCTCTTTCTGTATTAGAATCTATGATTGAAGTTCTTATATCACAAATAAATCATGGATGGTGGTTGTCGGATTGAGAGCAACCGACTTAGTGCATTTGACAGCGCGTGTAGATTTCAATGCAGACACAGACATAGACGCACAGCTATGTTTGTTGTCATTGCGTCTGCAGTCGCATCTCCAAGCATGTGTATTTTGCATCTTAGACGCGAGAATACACGCGCTCTGCCCAGAAGCTTTGACTGGAGAGACACATCTAAGAGCGCGTCTATTCTGCATCTCAGACACAAATATACACGCGCTCGCCCAGAAGCTTTGACTTCTGGGATGCATCTGAGAACGTGTCTATTCTGCATCTCATATGCGAATATACACGCGCTCTGACCAGAAGGTTTGACTTTAGGGAAATGTTTGAGAGCACGTCTATTTCTACATCTCAGACGCTATGGTACATGCTAGCTCTAATAATAAAGTAAATTTTTATTTCTGATATTGTACGAATATGTTACACAATAGTACAGTTTACACAATATTACAGTTTAGCAAATTTGTCTTATTCCTGTATTTTGTTTGCAGATCTCGCATCCTGGTTCATCTAGCAATGACCCAGATTTGGATCGCATGAATGATACATTGGGATTGTTCAACAGAGGGGTCAATGCTTTTTTTGGAGGTTTCCCTAGTAAAAAAGACTTCATGGGAGAGATGACTAGACACCTTGGCTGCTCTCCCACAGCAGACGAGGTGTTCACCGTCATGTCTGGAACGCCTCTGACGTCTTTGCCTAGCACTGCTTCCCAAACACCAAATGTCCAAACTCCAATTACAGGTACTCTACGTGCAGCGCATGTACATGCATCGGCTGAAGCACAAGCATCAGCCGAAGCACGTACATTTGTAGAAGCACGTGCATCCAGCGAGGCAGAGGGTAGTCGAGAGAGAGGGAGGAGGGAGAGTCGAGGAGGAGGACGAGGCTTGTGTGGGGGTTGCCTAGGAGGTGGTGAGTAATCACCCTCACTAGAAGATCACATAGAGGAGCCTGTACGCTAGTACTATAGAGTTATAGATACTGGTGGCATCTTCCATGATGATGAAGGAAGGGACGTAATGGCATACATGAGGAGCGTTATGCATGCGACGTATAAAGATTGTTTCGTTTGCTTCAAGAATCAGAAAAGTGGCTTGTGGTAGGAGGTGTTGAGGGCAATCCATAGGAGGTACCCAAATCCTGAAGGCCAGCAATTCTCAGATGATTGGGGATGCACAAAAGTGAGGGATTCGCTTCACAACAAAAGATCCCACCTCATGACATGCGCCGCCAGGGAGTCACTGCGGAGACAGGAGGAGGGGTGTGGAGCCTATAGCCAACCACCTATGTGCCACCGCATAGAGTGGAAGAAAGTGAAGAAGAAAGCAATAGAGAAAGTGAAGAGTCGACAGCACGCAGAGGTACGACGCATCCAGATGGAAACCATGGGATCGTCGCATTATGGATCGGGCGGCAGAGAGTTGTGGGAGGCAGAGTTTGTAACTATATTTTGATTTCTAGTTTTTTAAAATTTATATTTCTTTCAATTCTTTATATAATTTGTTCTAATACATTTTGTCTCATAATTTTTTGTATATATCATAATTGTTTTGCAGACTACTATCGTTGGTAGGATACCTACTCCTAGAGAGATAGGTTACCATCGAGGCCATAACCGCGCAGCCACATGGCTTCACTTCTATGAGGAGGGTCTCATAATCACTAAGGAGCAATACAACCAGGCTATGAGGATCCGAAGGCCAGAGAAGGTATGTTTTTCTTACTTTCCTATTAAAAGTATAGCTAATTATAAATTTTTCTTTGCAATTGTACATAAGTAACATTGATCTTTTGTGTGTGTAGGCGAACCCCGATGTTGAGCATAGCGAGGAGAGGGATAGCAAAGCTAGTAGCCATGGTGGTGCTAGCGAAGATGATTCTTCTTCAAATTCGTAGAGGAGCACCATACCTCCTCTATGGCCTTGTTTCCTTGTATATCTATTATCCATCTTTGAGCCTACTGCTTGCGGCCATGCTTTAGGTCGCAAGCACTTAAACTTCCCATGTAAATGCGTTTTATATATAATGAATACATGGATTTTGTTTTTCAATTCTCGTGCCTTCAAATCCATTGTGTTTTTTCCAAATACACAATTTGATGTATGGGAGGGGAAAAAAAAAACCAGAGAGCATGTGATTGCAAAGCTCTCTGGTTTTTTTTTTCCAATTCTGTGCTTCGCGTCTATTTGCGCGTCTAAATTGCAAAAAACGCACGTCTATACTTGCCTCTAAAATCCAAAATACATGCACCCATACATGTGCTATATAATTAAAATTAATAAAAAGAAATTAAATATATTTTTAAAAAATGAGATTTTTGGTTTTGCGTTCGCGTCTACTGGCGCATGTAAAAGTGTGTCTATAAACGTGTCTATGTGTCCGTCTAATTTTCCATATAGACGCGCTTGTAGACACACAAAAGAAATTAAATAAATAACAATTTTGGTTTTCGTATGCGCTTGTATTGATGCATGTATATGCGTATCTAAAGCGCGTCTATTGGTGCATGTGGATTTCCTCATACATGCAACTATAGACGCGAAATCGTAGATGCACAAATAGACAGGCTTGTAGACGCGCCCATAATATTTTCTCTCAATTCAAAAATCACGTCTAAGAGGCCTTTTTGTTGTAGTGAGGATTGATCATAGGTGAGATTGGCATTGTCTGAAACTCTATCTTCCTTTGGGATAATTAGAGTAATTTTAATAAACCTACATATGTAAAAAATGAAAAAAGTATAATCGTACTAACATGGAATGCAACATCTTTCTATAAGTTTAACATCTTTCTTCTGAGGCTAGTTATGCCAAAGTTTTCCATAAAGCCAGGCTCAGTATGTTGATTCTTATTCAAGGACATTTCCCTTATGCAAAAGAGATCCGTTTTTGCAATGTACATGCATTAAACTTGTAGAAGAAGATGCACAAATGGCATAGTACAATTGGCTCTTAATTTCCATAAGTATTGGGCTAGGTCACATGGTGCTAAATATTTAATTATTGATAAATATAAGTACCTTCATAAGACTTGGTGCACCACCAAATAACCATTCGAGAAGTAAGGAGAATAATTTTTCAAAATTTGTAAAAGAAAAATGAGAATAAATATTTTATTATTGCATCACTATTTAATTTAAGTGTAACTTTTTTTGTGAACATTTCTCACAAAATATTTGTAAATTTCCACAAAGTATATATATTCTTGAAATGACTATTTATAATTCCCTAGTATGAAATGTGGAGAACTAAATTCCCTAGTTGTGTGGCCTATAATTCCATGTTATGCTATGTGCGAAGCACGATTCTGGAGTTATATGACCTAGAAA
This sequence comes from Lygodium microphyllum, assembly GCF_053477565.2. NCBI lineage: Eukaryota > Viridiplantae > Streptophyta > Polypodiopsida > Schizaeales > Lygodiaceae > Lygodium > Lygodium microphyllum. The sequence goes on from NC_141158.1 coordinate 77,017,432, forward strand.
TCTCTAGTTTAAGTTATAGGAAATAAAACTCCCTATAAATATATAGGGAATTCATACATGCATGCCTAAGACTCCCTAGCATGAGATGTGGGGAATGTAGTTCTCTAGTTATCCATAGGAAATCCATATATACATACCTAATGAAAAATAGAGAATTTCCTACATTGCAAGAGTTTTCATATGTAGGAACTCTTAAAAAGCTCCTTGTGAACAAGCATCAACAATTGTCTTGGATGGCTTTTAGTTGAAAGCAACTGTAGTGAAAGTTTGGTGTGAAGAAACCTGATGCAATATAAAAACATACAGGATGACCGTGGAGTAATGAACATGCTGAAGATAGGAAACACATGTAGTCTAAGTGACTATGTGACTTTAGAGGTGATGAACAACGTCTTAGGATGACATGTCATGATGCCGTGAGCTTGCACGTTGGATGATGTCATATGTGAAGACATCTCTTCCTATGATTTGTAGCAACCTACATTGTTATTGATAGTCTTTTGTCAATGCCAATTAACATGCTTCATGGGAAAGCCAACATAGAATGAGAGGATAGGCCTTGAATGTGGAAAAAGGTCCATATTGAAGTTGACAGCTATATTGAGGTGCACTATTAGCCATAGAAAAGGCTACAGATGGAATTGATTCTAAACAAATAAATTCATTGGTTCTTAAACTTTTCTCCATAAGCTTAAAAAAATTAGTGTTGGCTTACCATAAATGATTGTTCTAGTTTTAATGATGTCCGAAAGTGGTTCTTCATGTTCAAGCATATGAAACATAGTGAATCATATTGAGGAAGCTTAGATCTCCTTATTGTCTCGACATGAGAGAACCTTTATTGTTCTACTTATGCTTTTGGATTGTGAATCATTATCAAGCTAAGATTATGGCACTCACTACAATATTATCTTTGGGATAACTTCTTCTATGCATAAAGAGTTTTAATGTTGGGATGTTTAATGTTTTGCAAAAATCAACTATTGTAATACTTTGGATTCAATGACTTGTATCCAAATGGAATGCCTACAATGTCACTCCTCAGTTCTCATAACATTTAGATTCTCAAACTTGCTAACAATTGCTCTCCTTCTCACTTGTTCCTTCTTGTTTCAATTCTTTTTCTCTCCTAGATTCTGGCTAGTCATGAACCTCTTGAACAATGCAAATAAGAATCACTGCTAATATTGTGTGCCTAATGGGATGTGTGCAGTCCAATACCCATGCTTTGTGTAAGATTTCTTAAGAAGAAACCATTCCACATAGTCAAAGGCCCTTTCATGAATATTAGCCTCCAAAGTTGCCTTTTTCTTTGTCTAACTTATTATGTTTTAGTCATAATCATACATATTCTTGAGTTTTTCTCCCAAGCTCTCTTTCCCTCAAATTGTATTTATTGATATCATTCTAAAAATCTAACTTTAACAAATGTGAACATATTTTTCATATTACATCTTCTATATGGAAGTACCATAGTGATATTGTGTAAGACTCACTTTTGGATCTAGTCGCGATATAATTTAAGGCCATTTTGTAACGTGTCCACCTATTCTCTTCATCAAGACACGTCTTAGCAGTCCATCAGAAAGGATGTCTAGAAAGCTTCGCCCGGCACTCCCATCACAGGGTTTGCGATCTAGGACTTTCCGCATCTGCCACGTAACAGAAGTATTCTAGCCGTTCCCACTTAGGACCGACCTGAATCAAGGTTTTCCCTAATGGTCATTTCCTAAATGATAACTAGGGTCGAACTACTTTACGCAGAAACACCAGGGCCGAAGCGGATTCACACTACACTTGGTTCAAGGAGAATGGAAAACAAGAGGGATATAAAGCTCGACCTCTCTTACTACAGCAAAAAGGCTCCATAGACGCGCTTGTAGACGCAATATTTGAATTGTGGAAAAAAAAGTCAAGCGTGTTTATTAACGCGTCTATTTTCGCGTCTACAAAATCATGTCTAAAAAGCACGCTTATAAGCAGAAGTAGACACACACTTAGACGCGCCTATAGACGCAGATATAAACGCGCTATGTAAATATATAATCATATTTATAAAAAAGTGGATATATTCATATTGTGCGTCTATACACGCGTGTATCTATGCGTCTAAAACCGCATTTACTCTGAACGTTTTTTACGAGAATAGACGCGCATTTATCCTGCAATTTAGACGCGCTGATAGACGCGCAAAACAGAGGTATGAAAAAAAAACCAGAGAGCAAGCCACATGCTCTCTGGCTTTTTTTCCCCCCAATCAACATCAAATTGTATACTTAGGAAAAACAGAGGAAGATTATTTCGAAGATTGAATACTGAAAACAAAACAATGTATGTAGCACACAAAATTTCATATATATAGATGAAACGTTTTTACATTATGAGTTCTAGTGCTTGTGACCTCAAGCATGGTCATGGTCGCAAGCACTAGCTGAAAGTAATACATATCAAAAATGAAAATTACAAGCCAAGGGGAGGCATGCATGCATGGGGCTCCTCTATATCTCCTCAGAAGAGACATCATCATCGCTACCACCACCGCTGCATGTGTCGCTACCGTTGCCGCCACCGATACTGCTAGTCTCCCCTTCGCTATCCTCAACTGCATCAGGGTTCGCCTACACAAAGGATTAAAGTATATAAATACCATTACAAAAAATAAATCATATTTATCTATACTTTTCATGTAAAAAATAAAACATACCTCTTCTGGTGGTGGAATCCTCATAGCACAATTATATTGCTCCTCCGTGATGAGTCCCTCCTCGTAGAAATGCTGCCAAGTGGACGCTCGGTTATGACGTGGATGGTGGCCTACCTCTCTAGGAGTAGGCATCCTACCAACGATATGGAACTACAAAACAATTTGAACATACAACGTATTAAAACACACTACATAATGAAGTGAAACAAATTATAAAATTTAATTTTAAAAAAATCAAATAATACTTACAAACTCAGCCTCCCATGACTCCCTGCCACCCGATCCATAATGCGACGATCCCATGGTTGCCATCTGGATACGTCGCGCCTCTACATGCTGGCAACTTGTCATTTTCTCCGTTGCTCTCTTCTTGGCCTCTTTCCACTCCTTGCGGTGGCAATTGGGTGGTTGGGCATATCCAGGGCGCCCCTGCTCTAGTCTCTGCAATGACTCCTTGGCGCGCATCGTAAGGTGAGACCTCTTGTTATGAAGTGCATCTCTCACCTTTGACCGTCCCCAATCATCTGAGAATCGTGAATTCTCAGGATTAGGGTACCTTTTATGTATTGTCCGCAGCACCTCTTGCCACAAACCATTTTTTTGGTGCTTGAAGGGAATCATGCAATCTTTGTATGTGGCATGCACGACACTCCTCAAGTAGGCTATCACTTCCCTCCCCTCGAAGTCATGCAAGATACCACCAACATTAGTGATAGAGTAGTACATTTGTGGAGGCTCATCTCTCTCATTTTCCGGTGAGGGTGATCGAGAGCCACCACCTAGGCAACCCCCACAAAGCCCTCGACCTCCTCGTCCTCCCGCACCACTCTCCCTCGACGTGCACTACCCTCTACCTCACTCGATACATGCGCCTCTGCAGATGTACGTGCTTTGACCGATCCATGTACCTCAATTGATCCCTGTGTAGGCAAAGATGTGATAGGTGTCCCAGACATCACACTGAAAACCTCATCTGCAGTGGGAGGGCGACCAAGATAATTGGTCATCTCCCCCATGAATTGCTCCTTGTTGAATGGGGTGTTGGGGGATCCAGGATTCCACATCTACACAAAAAAAATCATATTACCCTGTATAGATAAAACATATTACATACAGCGTCTATACCTGCGTCTCTGTGCGCGTCTATACATGCGTCTCTCTGGGCGTCTGTGAGCGTGTGTATCCTCGCGTGTACACTGCAAAGCACACGCGCTGGAAGATGCGCCCCCACAGAAACGTTTTTGGCGTCTATATCTGCATCTATACTGAGATATAAACGCACTGAAAGACGCGCTTGGTCGGATGATTTTGCCAAGCGACTGCAATTATTGATTTACAAAATGCAATACATAATGAAATCACAAATCCTAAATACACAGACAGAGCAGAGAGAGGAAGATAGAAAGAAAGAGAGAGAGAGAGAGAGAGAGAGAGAGAGAGAGAGAGAGAGAGAGAGACTCACCTTGGGTGTTTGGTGTGGCAGGTGGTAGTGCTTCTTCCTTCTCCTTCTTCCTCTTCTTGGTAAGTTACCCTCCCTTGATGCTTGCTTCCTTGCTTGTTCGTGCTTCTTCTTGTTCTTCTCTCTCTTGTTCTCTCTTTCTTCCTCTACTTGGCTTTCCTTTTTCTCTTCTTGTGTGTTTGAAATGAAAGAAGAGGTGAGTCATGAGGAGGTGAGGCATGAAAAGACTAGGTGAGGCATGAAGAGACTACATGTCGGCTAAACTCAAACTTCAGAACCGCAAAAAATGTAGGAAAGGAAAGGCGTAGTTTGAAAAGAAATGATTTAAGTATGATTTGAATTTTGATGTTTGCATCTATTTTTGCATGTATAAGCGCGTCTATTTGTGGGGATATATAGACGCAAAAATCACATCTATTTACACGCACGTATAGATGCGTCGATAGACGCTGTGATAGACGCGCCCGACTTTGCGCATCTATGCTTCGTTTCTGTTGTAGTGTCTGCCAATAAGGCATAGCCCCATTCTATTCCCCTAAAACAACGTAAATCGGGATTATTATAACTTAAACTCTAGGTCAGCGCCCTTGCTGTTCGTGTCCTTTGAACGATCTTCTTGCTGTCATTTATGATTGAGAAAAGTTCCCGGCCAACCGAGACTACCCATTCGTAGGATGGATCCATGGCCACATCCACTGCACTTTCCTCAGGTTGTTTTAGTTGTCTAATTACCTACCACATTTAGTTGGACATGCATCAAACAGCTTCCTTAATTAGTCTGTTAGGCATCGGTTCCTTCACATAATCATAGCACTTGACATAAAAAAGCAGTGTTAAATAAGTTCCTTTCCAACCAGTTATCATATTTATCTTTGAAATACATTTATAAAGTCCAGCCCGTAGGCTTATCCATAATCCGCCTATAGGCTATCCAGCAATCCATAGGGATTACTAATCCAAGATTCCGCCTGTAGACTAGTATGCAGGCCTCAAGATCCAATCCGAGTCATGTTGGCCTCTTGTGCAAGGCCCGGAAGGCAAGGAATTTATGGCCAGAGCCCCACCTGGCACCCAAGCGTCCTCCTGCTCCAAGTAGCGCTCAACGGGGGAGACCTCTCGCGGCGGGTTCGGTTCACCTTCCCAATGCGGTTAACAACCACCTTGGTTAGGGTCAGGCAGACAGTCGGGGGTAACTGAGGCTGCCTCTCCCTTCAGGCCTTCAACCTGAAGTGTTAAAAATCTTTTCATCCTTTAATTCCTTGAGCAAACAAAGCAAAATAATGCTCTTTAAACTGTTACAAGCACAATCATTTCCAGTGGTCGTTTATTTTGGCCAACTGCTAAGGAGTGAATCCTTCTCTCCGAATGCATCCAGCACTCGATCCAGGTTAAATTGCAACTTGGCAAGATCCCTAAGGTTTTGTTTGATAACCCATATGTCCTTGGGTTAGGGCTGTACCTTATTAACCCAACTTAACCAATACCCTAAGTTTTATTAACAGAAAGTATGTTGCTCCAATTTATTGATTGGTCCTTTGCTCCCAAGTAAATATCTAATTCCCTTATCTTGGTCACTTTTCCCAAGAAAGATACTATATCAGGACGATTATTCGTCCTCTTGCAATATAAACTTATGCAAGAATCTGCCAATCTCATTCCGAGGAATTTGGCCATTCCCTCGTGATGAAATCATAAGATCCACTACAAGATATAGGCCTTATACCGACGTTCAAAGCGACAAAAATACAAACAATAAAATTTTCCCCCGTCGTCGCAGAAAGCGTCGTTATTGGCGATGCCATAGAATAGCCGGTATTGGCGTCGCTATCGACGTCGTTATGCACGTCACAAACTATCACTAATCGTGACGCTAATACCGACGCTTATAGCGACAGTTTGCAACGTGCATAACGACGCTAACAGCAACACGAGCAGTAAAATTTACGACCCTAATAGCGACGGTAACAAGGAAAAAAAGAATTTGTGGCAAGCTGCCCTACCACATATAGCACTATGTGCTTTATGAGAGCCATACAAAATAGTTTCTACACTATTGTGTACAATGCGCTTGCAAACAAAAACAATGTATACTGAAATCATAAAACTGATACATGAAATAAATACATGATCACATAAAAAGCGATTGATACAATCATGACAGGATATCACTAATACATAGAAAATGTCTACATAGATGAGGCGACTAAAAAATAAATGTGTGTGAGATCCAGTGATCCAAGAAACAACACATCAGTCCACCATACAATAATGCATTCAAATATCTCATGGTAACTACGGACAAGAAAGATGAGTGACTTATAAGACCACCGTATCTATACAATCAGTCGATCAATGCCCTAAGACCATGCCTCTCTGCATATTGAGTCTCAAGGCCAGTTCGATCGCGATTTGTAATGGAGTACCACAAAGAAAACAAAATGCTAACTGTTAGAAACATGATTGTCAGTACAAAGAATATTTCAAAAAAATAAACAAGCAAAACAAAAGAGAAACTTACAAAGTCCTCCAAATATGTCCTGTGGCCGCCATTCCCAAGATGATGGACCACTCTGGCCTCGAGTCGTGCCCTCGCCTCCTCGCGCTACTGACCCCAACGTCCTGGAGAATCTGTAGCCTCCTCCCTTAGTCGGCGCCAATCATCTACATCTAACCACTCGGGCTTTGCAGCCCCACTCTTGATTGCCTTACGTGCATCGGATCGTCTATGTGACATGTACGCAGGCATGCAATCCATCATCCATCCCGTAGAGAATCTATCTACTACGGCTGGCACCGGAAACTCCTCGTGCAAGGCTGCTAATATGTAGTCCTTGCTCCCCTCCGGTACGTTCTTCCAATGATCCAAGACGTTGTATCGAAAAACTTGTTGGCACAACTCTCTCATGCGAGCCATCACCCTCCTCCCCTCATCATTCATGATGATGGCTCCTGACCTACTATCCATTAGATATCCATAACCCCTAGGAGTCTGCCTAAGATGGGTTCTCTCCCATCTGTGTCCATGCTCCTGGGCATATCCAAGAGACCCCTGTGCATCTGGTGTACCGACGGAGATAATATCTCTCGAAGTGGCACCCACAGGGGTGCCACCTGTTGACGGTTGTGCAAAAGCTGGAGTAACTGGAGTAGATGTCCCCACATGCGTGACAAATCCTGGAGGTGACGCAGCTCGAGCTGAACAACGAGATGGACACACCGCATCTGTGTCTCCAGAGCATCCACCTGAACCACGAGAGCGAGGAGTTGCACCTGTATCCTGTATCGACCGCGAGGTCACTGCCTTTGTATCTCTACAGCATCCCCCTGATCCCGATGTACTCCCTCCGTCTGGCCCAAGTCGTGAGTGTCGAGATCGTCTGCTCAAAGCATCTGATTGCGCTGAAGTAGATGTAGCAGAGCGCCCTGACGAAGACCAAGACAGCTCTTGGTCTGCCATCTCTCTGAATCTGGCAATCTGCTCTGGAACATGCATGCGAAGATGTCCTGTAACTCCTGATCGCTCATCCCTCGACTCATCCTGAAAATGTCACTTACACAGACAAAAAATGATGTTAGAATAATCAGTTTAAATCATACAAAGCACAATAATATAAATCATTTTTAAAAAATCCCACTTAAAATGCATATCTTATGTACCCTTATAAGCGATTAGTCAACGAATTAAGTGGATGCTCCAAGTATGAAGTATCCTATGGTCCCATGTTAATCTCCTAACACAACTCTGCATACACTGGAAGGTCGATAGACATTTCACCACAAAAGAATGAGTCTACCTCGTTCTCAATGAATTCTTGGACTCCTGTATTTCCATCATTGTTAGCCAATGCTGGCTCCAAGCTTTCGACGGCCTCAACTCCTTGCAATATTGACCCCTCTATTTACATATTATCTTCATCTATGCTTGGAACATCGCTTTGATCATATACTCTCACACTTCGGGGAGTTGAAGTTATAACATACCACCATTGAGGTTGTCGGGGGTTTGGATAGAAGATTACATTTTCACAAATACATACAAGAGAGTTTAAACCATTGTGACATAAACCATATCGTAATACAATTAGCAAGCAAATGAGTCCATGCACCTGTTCACAATGGGCCGACAACACAAAGATTTCGCGCAAATCCATCCATTTTTTTCAAAATATATTTCGAGAAATCTAGATGGACCTCATCGAACTATTGCTCTAGCTCCTCCAAGTACCACTTTGAACCTTTGCACATCGAATAGTATCATGGAGAAGCTATGGTAATCCACCGTAACAATACTTTGCAAGTTCCCAAAATACTCCATCTTATCCACAACCGTGTTTGGATCCGTTGCTCGTCGCCGGCTCTCTTGCTCGAACCTTGCCATGATACCACAGTCCATTGTGGAGCGCATTTTGTCAATACGCTCCACGCGAAAATGACGTCCGCGTGACCACGCTGCACTATATATTTTGTACTGTACATTGAAACACTCAAATTAGATGTCGCATATAAAATTTAGATACGAAAGATTCTAAGCCCCTCATCACCTTTGGACTAGATCCCCTCGAGAATTCCCACTCCTCCATTAAGACCTCTGTCCCTTCGCAAGACGCTGCGGTCAAAGCTCCATGCAACCATCGTGTTGACATAAACCGTGGCATTTCCTCCATGCCTTCAGGATATTAAATCAGTCGATGACGCGTACTATGTCGGAATTCAGCTCACGCTTCCTCTCGATCTTGCCTAACGATTTGGTACTTGGCGAGCCATGTCTCCATAGAGGCATGGTGCAACATACAAAAGCAATTCACTTTCTCTTCCATTGAGGCATCCATTCTTTTTTCTACCCCATTTCCAACCACCACATCTCGAGTCAGCCTTCAGCGACCACAGCATTTCATTGTCTGGTTCCACCATTGGTAGCCATTGTGAAGTATGCACTAATGTCTCAGACACCAACCAACCTTTGGGCATGCTACCTTCTAGCCGAGCTCGTTGTCGCACAAAGCCTTTCAGGGTTTTCATGAAGTGCTCCAAGAAGAATGTAAACGCCCCGAACAACGTAGTATGCTTAACAATTATGATATTTGCTTGTTTTCGAGATTTAATAGAAAAGAGAATGAACACTTAAAGCTGAAAATGAAAATTACTCACAAAATTACAGCCATAAAAATGTAAAAGTAATGGAGACAAGATTGAGGGTTGAAGATGGGCAACCCCCCCCCGAAGGAATGTATTTCTGCTCAACCCAAGTCCCTTAGGGAAGAGCTCAGTTACAATCAACCTGAGAGTGAGAAGAAGTAATTCTCACTCTCACAAGATCATGCAAAGATGTACAAACACACATGCATTATCTATTATGCAATGATAAGAACTGATTTCTTTACAGTATGAGAGAAGAAAAAGGGGAATTCAGCCTTTCTCCATCGTTGATCAGCAGTACAGGGATAGAGCTTGCTTCTTGTAGCTAAAATGGAAGAAAGAGATCAAGAAGGAGGTGCTGTGATGAATTTACAGGCTTGCTGTCCTGTAAACAGCATTGATAGAAGAGGGAATATGGAGGAATTTGATAATGGAGAAGTGGGGGATGATGATGGGGATGGATGGGGCCAGTTTCTGGCTATCTGTGGGTGCTGTACATGAGTTTACAGCAAATAAAAATGATGATCAATGAAGAAAAACGAGCTCTTATTTATAGGAGAGGGGAGAGCTAGTACAAAAGGGGAAAGTGGAGTAGCACAAGACAAGTGTCCAGCCACATGTCATGAGATGTGACAAGTGGTGGGACACTTGGAAACTTGTGTGACAAGTGTCTTGACACTTGTCTCTTCTCTATGGCCTTCCTTTTTGGGTTGAATACTGTCAAGAATAGAAACAACCAAATTTAGTAAGCACAGTCAGAGTACAGAACTTACTATTTTTAGAATGACATCCCTATTTTTTAGGACTAGCATTTTTAGGCTAATTCGAGGCTCCTAAAATTTAGGGACCTCCTAAAATTTAGGGATCTCCTAAAATTTAGGGATCCCCCCAATATGGGTATCATATGAAAGCTTTTTCCGTGTACGTCGCAAAAATGGTATCCGAATCTTCATGTGACTTTCCTATGCAAAGAAATGTGCATTTCAAGCTTTCAGCCCACACATGCACATTATACAAGCATTTCATGATCATGCCATCTTGTTGATTGTAACTGTTTGTTCTGGTGGATCTAGCCCACACTTCAAGGCATCAATCCTTTCTGTGTGCGAGTCTAACCCTGATATGCGTGAGTTCTAGTCACAGGTGCCCAATCGGGTCATATAGGTGGAAGTGTGAACTATCTTTTCTCTAACCCACCGCGTGGGTCCACCATAACCTGTGACCACTCATCAGTGGCTAGCTCCAATGCACTTTTCTTTATATCTAATTAGTGCAAAGGAAATAAATTTAATAAATCATTATATAGACAAATTAATGAAAAAGGATACAAATTCTGTTTCTATAGAGTTGTGACAAAGAACATCCATCGCGTATAGACAGGTCCAGCAATCTCCACTTCATCCACAAGATGCACAAGAAGGTGGATTTGTATTGTAAGCATGCTGGTGGGCAGGTATTTCTCAAAGAGATAGACTGTCCCCACTACTCCCCGCCTCGCGGATTCAATAGAGGATGTCTTAATCTCGTTCTGTGAGATCCATTGCACCAAAGTCGACAACTTGTAAATGGCCCCGCGTATTTCTGGAGTAAGACATCCTGCGATCGCGATCGGTAGTACAAACTGCCACAAATGAGAAAGCATTATGAATAATGGCTACATTCCAAATAGCAAAATGCCCACGCTAATTACAATCCATTCTAGTACAAACCTGACATATCTTATCCCAGTCATGGGATTTTAGCCCTGATAATTGGTTGTCTTTAGAAAATGTAGACCTAAGAGAACACATCATATCTGCCGGAGTGTGGATAGACTTGATTACTTGCTTCACAATGCGCTCTTCTTTAGTAGACAAAACCCAAGGAGCGCGAGGAAGCTGCACGCAACCATCAGCACTCGACTGCGGCCAAAGCACCTCCATCTTGCCTACCTCCTTCAAATCCATTCGTGCCCCTTTAGTGTCTCTCTTTCCTGTGATGTGGTCCCATAATAAGCTACCCACATTCTTGAAAATATGCATGGGATCCAACAAGTGGTTGACATGTAAGTGGGTCCAATATGGCAACTCGTAGAAAACTGAGAACCGCTGCATTCCATTTGGATGTGATTCCGCGTGGACCATTTTCAGCTTGTACCAGCTTTGCAGCATTCATACCTATTGGAGGTCATCCAAGGAAATCTTACTTGAGTTCATGATCCCTCGGCAAGAAAGCAGCGTGTCCTTGATATACCATCTTCTTCATGGTTCCTGACCTTCGGGAGTCTAACTAAGGCCCGCACAATGGACATGCATGATAAGTTGAGGTAACCAGACCTGTTCCAACACCACGGCCTAGTGAATACTTGATTGAACGAGATAAAATATAGATATTACTAGCGAGAACGAAGGCCTGCTCACCTGAGCACTCTCCCAATCCCGGAAAGTCGTGCATCGCCCACATGAGAATGGCTCGAATATTGGTTGACCGCCGACCATCGCGCCTGCTCATATCTTGCACAGTGACCCCCTCCTCCCACAAAATCTTAAGCTCATCGACTAATGGACGAAGATACATGTCCATATTTTTTACTTTGTAGTGGCCTGGGACGAACAAGCTAAGGATGAGATGTCCTTTCTTTGTAGAAAGCCATGGAGGGATATTGTAGTTGACAAGGACTATAGGCCACACACTATAAAAAGTTGAGCGTAGACCGAATGGGTTCACGCCATCCATTGCGAGACCGAGCCGAAGATTCCTTGGCTCTCGGGCAAAGCCTGGGAAGGTAGAGTTAATGTGGCTCCATACGTGATAATCCGCTGATATTCGTTGAACTCCATCCGTGGACCTATTCTGTGCATGCCACGTTGTCAAGCTCGCCATGCTGGACGTACGAAACATGTGGTTTATGTGGGGGATAAGCAGAAAGTGTCTGAGAACTTTTTGAGGGATGGTTTGCCCTTGCAAGTTCTATGGATACCTGTGAGAACCACACTATGGACATGTCTCCATAGTCTTGTATTCTCCTCGAAACAGACAGCAATCATTGATACATGCATGGATGTTATTGTAGTCCATGCCAAGCTTTCGTAAAGCATGTCGTGCATCATCACGAAACTCAGGCATGGTATTTGTAGGTGGTAATATATGATATTTCAATAACCTGAAAAAAATCATAAAACACCTTGAAAAAGCACAAATGTTTATAATAATAGTGCCGAAAAAAAAATCAATAAAGCGTATCTGCAAGGTACCTAAAGAACTCGGTCACACTCGTATCACTCCACCCATATTTTACTTGCACACTTAAGAGTACAAGCAGTATCTTCAGCCGAGATACTCGGTATCCATCATATAATGGTATGGATGCTTCCTCTCTAAGTGGATCAGAAGTCTCGACATCCATGGGAATCAATGCATCGATCATTGCCTCCATCTCAGGCTCCAAGATTGTAGGTAGGTCTGGAAGGTTGCCTATCTCCTCTGGCATTGACGGTATAGATTGGCCTTGCGAGTGGTGGATTGGCTCCTGCACTCCATCCATCGCACGCCCATGTACTCTTCTAATTGGCCGCAAAGGGTGCACTCCCCCTTGGGACGAGACATCACCTCGCTGGATAGAAAGTTTGCCAGCAAGACCCAATCTTATTGTATATGGTATTCAATTAGCTTGCAAGTACAATGCATGATTGATATTAACTTTAAATTACCGTTTGCTGAAAATCCGCAATCGCCTGATCAATGATCTCAGATTGAAACTCACAAAATCGTCGTATGTGTTCTATAGACAATCAACGTTTTCGTCTAATTGCCAACTTGCATTGAGAGCAAGGACATGGGACACGATGATTAAGATACGCCTCGCGATCTTGAACAACATGACCTTCTTCCTTTTCCATCTTGTCTACGTTACAACAAACAATTTAATGACTTGTAATACAATTTTGGAAAACCCTTCACTCATTGTTTATTGGAGGTCACTTATGCTTCTCGAGATGTCTATTTGATGTGATATCACTTGGGATGCTATTTCAATGTCTTGGCATGCTATTGGACTAATTTGAGCACTCATTTACTCAATTTTATAGAGGTTTTCACTTTTGTAATAAGTAGGGTTGAATGCTATTTTGTCAGAGAAACTTCATGCTTATTGCTTGTTGATGCTTATTGATTACTTTGCATGCTACACTAATGTCTATGGTTGATGCCATATACTTGGCCATGCTTCTAGAATGTAGTTGGATTGAGATTGAAGCTTAGTCTCATTGAGTTTGACTGTCATTTCTCACATCATGCATTAATTTAAGACACTTCATGCCTCTTATCATTGGATGATACATGAGCCATTTATGAGATATATTATAGTGAGACAATAGGACTAATTCTGACATGTACATGCTCTCTTGACACTCATTGGATGCAGTATCCCTATCATAGGATGGTTTGATGTTTTGTCTTGGATCTAGTACTTATATCTGTCATAGTGTTGTCAATGGTATTTATATGCTTCTAGGTTATGTATTGAGCATTAGTGCCCTCTCTCATTTCCTTTTCTCTCTCCTCTCTCTCTCATTTTTTCTCTCTCCTCTCTCTCTCTCATTTTGTTTTCTCTCTTCCTCTCCCTTTCTCATTTCATTTTCTTCCTTAAAATTTTTATTTGAAAAATATCTCCCTCTCTTCCTGCTAGCTTTCACTCAAGTGGTCCTTCCATTTAAATGCTCCTAACACTCTCCAATGAGTTGCATTTAGATGAGTTACATTGTGAGTTCAATTTGAATGCAACCCATAGGGTGTTTTATCTAGAGAACTAATTTCATGTCGTAAGCAAAAAAATTTCACTAATTTCTTTCCTAATACAATTGATAAACATTAGACATAACTAATCCTCCATAGCAATCATTAGACATAACAGTAGACATAACTAATTTCTTTCCTAATGCAATTGATAAACGTTGGACATAACTAATCCTCCATAGCAATCATCAATCAATGCAATTTGAATCTCTACTACAAATGATTAGAGAGTTTTTTAATAAAAAAATTTGTTGATTTCTATCTACTCTAATATACTCAACCAATCAAATCATCATCTCAAATCAATTCAGCCTCACAATCCAAGCATGGCTCCCTCAATTGGTTACACCACTCCATTTTGCAATCTATCCATTCCTCAAGTACTCCAACAAAGAGAGGAAGCATAGAAAAGAAAGAGGGATATCTCAACCTCATCTCAACTCCACCTCTCACCCTCCAAATTGTAGAAGAAGAAGGGGAAGAAGAGAAGAATGCAAGATAGGAGAGAAGCTTCACTCTTCTAGTTCCTCACTTAATTCCTCTCTCACTCTTCCTTACCCTCACCCTCACCCTCGCCCTCAATGTGAAGTATAAGAAGATAGGATACAAGGAGAAAGAAGAGAGCTCTCAAGTTTGCACACACAAGAATGATCTATGCATGCATCCTATGTTAATTTGAACACTTCAAAAAAGTGAATAGAGAGTTTTTTCCACAACCTCTTCCATTTCCTCCCTCTCCCTCCCTCTCCCTCTCCCTCTCTTTCTCTCTCATTTCCTCTCCCTCTCTCAATATATATACACAAATTATAAAAGCAAAAGGGAGAGGGAGAGAGAGAATGCACTCTCCCTCCCTCTCCCTCTCCCTCTCTTTCTCTTTCTCTTTATCTCCCTCTGTCATTTCCTCCCCCTCCCTCTCCCTCTCCCTCTCTTTCTCTTTCTCTTTCTCTTTCTCTCCCTCCCTCTCCCTCTCCCTCTCCCTCTCCCTCTCCCTCTCCCTCTCTTTCTCTCTCATTTCCTCTCCTAAACAAGCAAAAGAGAAAGAGAATTAAACCATAAACAAGTAAAAGAAGGAGAGAATAGACTCACCAATGAGATATGGTGACTGTGGGGTGGCTCCTCTTCACGATGAAGGCTCCTCCTCTCCTTCATGAATGACGGCAGCGGCGGCGGCAAGCCTTCTTCCTCTCCCTCTCTCACGACGGTCGCTCTCTCTCTCGCTCTCGCTCTCAAAACAGTAGACGAAAAAAATGCGAAATAAACCTGCGCTCGATTTTGGCCTGTTTTTTTCCCTGTGGGGCGTCACTATTTTTTATCTTGCTATTTGTGTCACAAATGCGAGGCAAATAGCGATGCCGCTACCTGCATCGCTACCCGCCATCGCTATAGGCTTAAATCCTTGTAGTGATTATGCGACTCTACAACTTGTTGTACAAGTGTCGCATCTAATCCATGGGACTATTTTACCCATCAAACAGTGTCTTCTAATCACGGAATCATGATTAGATAGGAAACAGGGTTAGGGTGTCTTCATAACAATCCGTTCCTGATTGCACTAGGCCGACATTGTCGGTCCTAGGGTTCCAAATTCAAACCAAGTTTCATCTTTTTAGTGAGCGATCCTTAGGGTAGAAACCCTAGATTGTTTCTTGAAAATATGTCCTATTGTCCCTACATTCCGTGAATGTGGGTAGGTCTTTAGGGATACGAGAGTTTCAACTTAGCAATAAGTGCAACTAGGTCACGTCCTCAACATACTACCTTCTTAAGTGATTCCTTCGCGGTTTTTAGGTGTTTAGGGTAAACCAATCTACTTGTCTATTCTTGAAGATATTGTCTTGATCAAATAGGGGAAAAACTAGTTCCATTACGATACCATTCTTGTAAGCACACAATTTATTGCTTATGTATGATTAGATTTACAAACTCTAACTTTTCTGGTTAAGATCAAAGCGTATGTTAAGTTATGGCATAATTCCTAATGATCCTTCTATAATATGGAATCAAGATTCATGCTACTAAGCTTTAGGGTTTTTTTGTTTAAAACGAACCATATAGCCTTTTCCTAATTTCACTCTTGAATGAATTATTTGTATGTTGAATTTACAAAACCTTTCATAACTACTTACGTAATTGATTGAGATTTATGTCAATTTTCTAGAGATTAATCTACTTCATGCAGGCCTAGAATCATTTCCATGCCTTGCAAATTCCTATGGTTATTAGCAACCTTCTTTAAAGAATCATTTCGAAGAAGAGATGTCTAATAATGCGACATGCGATTTATTCTTTCCATGCATAATCTAAGTGTACTACGATAATTTTGATTTGTAAAGATGGGCATTAGTTTATCTAAATTCTTTACTTTGCAATGCATAAAAACCACTTGCTAGGAATGCATAGAGATCTTATGCTCTTTTTTCATTCGTTTATTTGAAAAATACAAATGACCGATTCTTTGATCGTAAGCTATTTCCTTTAACTTAGCCAAAGTATTTCAATTGAAAAAGTGCAACCTATTTCCATAAATGATCCATGCACAATTGAAATATTACGACGTAAATTAAAAATTAGGAAGAAAACCTGGACTTGTGGTGAAATGTCCACATGGATGTTAGGAGATGATCCTCCTGTGGTTTTGCCTTGTGCTTTTTTAGGGGCCATTGCGAATTTGACCTTTTTTCCTTGGACGCACACAGACTTATGATCTTGGCCGTCTCCTTCCCACGCGAAACTCCTTTTGTGATTCGGCTTCCTTGACCGGTTGCACCATGTTTCGGAATCGGGATTATAGACTTGTGGGAGTTACGATGGGAAAGGGGTTAAAAACCCGGCTAATATGGCTTTATGAGAGCTCACGGGAAGGGCTTTAAAAGAAAGCTGAGGGTCAAGTGGACTTAAGAAGATCAAGTGGAAAAAGGGGCTCAAAACCAGCTAGTGGGGGGAACCCACGGGAAGGAATAAAATGGCTATTAGAGGACTTGTGTGGGAAGGATTTAAAAGGGAACCGGGGGTGTAAAAAGGCTTCGTCGAATTGCTAGGGAAAGGCCTTTAAAACCCAACTAGTGTGGCTTATGGGGGATGCAAGGGAAAAAAGCCTAATTCCCAGGGTATAAGAGTCGGCTTGGGAAGGGCAATAGAAAGGGGGTTTTAAAGGAACCTGGGGATTAGAATGAACTTTCGTGGATTCACCCCCCATCGCTTCCAGCTCTGCGCTGAATCATCCCCGCTTCACTCCCTTCCCTCTAGCACGATCTTCGGCTGGGGGAAAGAAGGGATAATACAAATTTTTTTTTCCATAAAATTAATCAATTTCATCTTGATCTCCTTCCAAGAGGGGGTTCACACGAACATATGTGGGTTTCATTTACTTTGGTATCATTTATGCCAATGGAGATCAGGCTATGTCGCGTACAATTTGAAGATTGCACCGTCCGTATTTTTAATGCCGGCATCGTCATTGCATGAGACTCATGCGTGCACGTAATATTTTTCAGCAGAAATATTACACATTTCCAATATTAATTAAAAAATAACTTACCTGATAGCTATGGAGAATCCCTTGAGGTTCTTTCTCTTGGACAATGTGGCAATATGAAGGGTAGATAATTTCTTACACTATTAGGGATTAGACCCATATGTAAAAATATTGATATATGTCTTCAATTGAAAAAAATATTGCAAGTATATCTATAGTCCTGATGAACAATGTGTCAAGAGACTCACATTCAAATTTTTGTTTATCCCATGAAGTAGAAGCATGACTTTTGATGCATTGTTAAACACAATTCATGTGTAATTTTAAAAAGTAAGTTCAATATTCATTTAAATGTGACATGTCTATAGTTTTCAATCCCATTTCATGGAATTGTAAATGCACTCTGCGTAGATAAGACACAAGGAACAATTGGTTGTGGACCTACGGCTATAACCACAATTTTGCAATCAACATCTCCCTAGTTTCTTTTGCCCCTTCTCATGTACTCATTGGGCATTAGTTTTATGAATTAAATCCACATATCATGTGAATACTACATGCATTAAAACCATTAGAGAAAATTAAATATATAAAGCAGAAATGACCAAAAGTGTCTTTACTACTAGAAATAAATAAAAGACATACATAATTGTGAAGCTACCTATTATGGTTTATAGTATCAAACATGCTACTAAATGTATAATTAATCATATGTCCTCAAAAGAGCTATCACTACCATACCCTCCCTCTTCATCGCTCTCCTCATTCTTATTATCATTCTCTCCTTATCCTTTTCCTCTTCACTATAACTAGAATGCTTCTTACTGTGATCTCTACCATGTAACATTCCTAATTTCTAAGCACGTGTTCTTCGCATGAACCTCCTCTTAATAGGAGATCATAAGGATAATTAAATTGAAATTATGGATTTTTTTAAAAATTATTTTCTCCTTCCCCCAGCCGACTCTCGTGCTGGGGAAGAGGAAGGGAAAGCGGGATGAATAAGCATCCCTGCTGGATTCCATGGAGGAGGCAAGGGCATGCAAGATGCCGCGTGGGGGCGTGAAGGTCCCCTCCCTCAGCTATAAATACCATGGGGGCCCTCAAGTTGCAAAGACACTGCTGTCAAGAGGGTAGGAAGCTGTCAGACTGCCTAAGCGTTGTCATAGGGAGGAGACAACTCACTGCAACGCTGTGCTGGGTGAGGCCCATATCTTGCCGCCAGACGTGAGGAGAAAGAGGCCGTGAGGATTCAGCACGAAAGCCTCCATTGAGAGTGGAGGAAAGAAGACGTGGATGATCTGCTGCTGCTCACCGCCCAGCGCTGTCCACCACTGCTGCCACTAGTAGTCATCGCCTTCCCTCTCGCCACGTGGGGCTCCAAGGCAAACTTCCAGAAGATTCAGAAGCTTCTTAAGAAGCTTCGCAAGCCTCGTAAGAAGTCCCCCCTTCATGTGGCCTCTTTAAAGCCTTCATTTAGAAGGTCTTTCACACCTTGCTTCCCCCCTTTTCCTATGGGTCTTTAGAAAGCCTTAGCTAAGTGGTTTTGGTACCCCCTCCCCCTCGCGATTCAAAAAAAAAAAAGTCCCCTTCCCGTGGCTTTAATAGGCCTTACTCTCGGAAGATTTTAAAACACCCCCTCCCTGGGATTTAAAAACCCTCCCCGTGGTCTTTCCCCCATAAAATGCCTTAGGGTCCTATAAGCCGTTTCATATTGCAAGCCCCCTTAATCCTTTCTTGTGGGCCTTATTCAAAGCCTTTCCTGTGGAGTCCCATCTGAGGCCTTAAAAAGCCTCGTCAAGCTTTTTTTTCCCTCTTGGACCTACAATCTCCCAATTAGCCCAAGTTCTAAACCCCTTTCCGTGTGTACAATTTGCACTGAAGCTTCTATGAAAGGAAGCTGGAAAAAAATTTCATAAAGGGCAGTGGAATTACAAAAGGAGTTTCGCGTGCAAAGGAGATGGCCAACATCATAAATTTGCATCCAAGACGGAAAGGCCGCATTCGCGATGGCTCCTAAGAAAGCACAAGGCACAACCATAGGAGGATCGTCTCCTAACATCCATGTGGACATTTCACCACAAGTCCAGGTTCTTTCTTCCTAATTTTGATTTACGTCATTATAATTCAATTGTGCATGGACCATTTTTGGAGATAGGATGCATCTTTTGATTTAAATACTTTGACTAATTTAAAGGAAAGAGCTCACAATGAAAAAATTCAGTCTTTAGTCTTTTTCAATAAAACGAACAAAATAAAATGAGCATAAGATTTCTATGCATTTTTAGCAAGTGGCTTTATGCATTAATTAGATTAATTAATGCCATCTTTACAAAATGAAATTATGATAGTACACTTTGATTAAGCATGGAAGGAATAAGCTGCATATTGCATTATTGAACATATTTTTCGAAATGATTCTTAAAGAAAGTTGCTAGCAACCGTAGGAAATTGCTAAAGCTACATGAGGAAGATTTAACTCTAGGCAAGTGGCCTAAAAACTTAAATCAACAAAAGGGTGTGTAAGTTCAGCATACGACAAATTCATTCTGAAAAGAAAATAGAAAAAGGCTGTAGTTTAAACATAAAATCCTAAAGCTTAGTAGCACGAATCTTGTTTGCATATTATAGGATGATCAATTGGAATTATGCCTATGCTTTGATCTTATCCTCAAAGTTAGGGTTTGTAAATCAACTTATACATAGACAATGAATCATGTTCAAGACCAAACAAGTTAAATTGGTTTAAACCTAAATACCTAAAACCGTGAGGTACTCATTTAGGAAGGGTTAATTCAATGCAACGTATCCAAAAGAGCTAACTAGGATTTAACACGTTGAGGACATTACCCAATCGCTCTTATTACCAAAACTGAAACACCTATACCCTAAAGACTTGCCCACATTCACGGAATGTAGGGACATTAGGACATACTTGCGAAAAACGAGCTAGGGTTTTTACCCTAGGATTCGGTCGCTAAAAGGTTGAGACTCGGTTTGAACTTGGAACCCTAGGATCGACAATGACGGCTTAATGCAATCAAGAACGGATTCTTATATCTAATCATGTTTTCCTGATTAGAAGACACTGTTGATGGGTAGAATAGTCCCATAGTTTGATGCGACACTTATGTAACAAGTTGCAGAGTCGCATGATCTTGTGATTTGATCACAAGGGAATGGCCAATTCCTCGGAATGAGATTTGCAGATTCTTACGCAAGTTTATCTTGCAAGAGAATGAATAATTGTCCTAATATAGTACATTTCTTGGGTAAAGTGACCAAGATACGGGGATTAGATATTTGCTTGGAAGCAAAAGACCAATCAATAAATTGGAATAATATATAAACTTAAGGTATTGACTAAGTCGGGTTAATAGGGTACGGCCCTAACCCAGGATATAGGGTTAACAAATAAACCCTAGGGATCTTGCCAAGTCGCAATTGATCCCGGATCGAGTGCTGGATACATTCGGAAAGAAGGATTCGCTCCTTAGCAGTTGGCCAAAAATAACGACTAATGGACATGATTGTGCTTGTAACAATTTTAAGAGCACTGTTTACTTTGTTTGCTCAAAGGAATTAAAGGATGAAAAGATATCTAATGCTTCAGGTTGAAGGCCTGAAGGGAGAGGCAGCTTTAGTTACCCCCGACTGCCTGCCTGACCCTAACCAAGGGGGTTGTTAACCGCGCCAGGAAGGTGGACCGAACCCGTCGCGAGAGGTCTCTCCGTTGAGCGCTACTTGGAGTAGGAGGACTCTTGGGTGCCAGAGGGGGCTCTGGCCGTAAATCCCTCACCTTCCGGGCCTGCACAAGAGGCCAATATGACTCAGGATTGGATCTCGAGGCTCACATACTAGTCTATGGGTAGAATCTTGGATTAGTAATCCCTGTGGATTGTTGGATAGCCTTCGGGCGGATTATGGATAAGCCTACGGGCTGGACTTTATGTATTTCAAAGATAAATATGATAACCTATTGAAAAGGAACTTGGTTGACATTGCTTTTCTATACCAAGTGCTATGATTACGTGAAGGAACCAGTGCCTAACGGGCTAATTAAGGAAGCTGATTGATACATGTCCAACTAAATGTATTAGTTAATTAAATAACTAAAACAACTTGAGGAAAGTGCAGAGGATGTGGCCATGGGTCCGTCCTACGGATGGGTGGTCCCAGTTGGCTGGGAACTTTTCTCAATCATGAGGGATAGCGAGAAGATCGTTTCAAAGGATATGAATAGAAAAAAGGGCATTGACCTAGAGTCTAAGTTATAATGATCCCGATTTACGCTATTTTAGGGGAATGGAATGGGACTATGCCTTATGGCAGAGAGGTTGAGCTTCTCATCCCTCTCATTTCCCATTCTCCTTGAACCAAGTGCAGCGTGAATCCGCTTCGGACCTGGCGTTCTACATAAAGTAGTTCGCTCGGGTTCGACGCTAGTTACCATTTAGGAAATGACCAATAGGAAAAACCCTGATTCAGGTCGATCCTAAGTGGGAACGGCCAGAATACTTCCGCTATGTGGCAGACACGAAAAATTCCTAGATCGCAAACCCCGTAACATTCCATGGGAGTGCTGGGTGAAGCTTTCTAGACATCCTTTCCGATGGACTGCTAGGACGTATCCTGAAGACAACAGGTGGACACGTTACATACCACTATACTTACCTCATTGCATTGTAATCCCTATAGATGTAGAAAATTTAAAAATTAAGATAATCAAGATCTTCAAATGGATTTGATAAAGGAACACTACAAGGATATCAAGCCATAGAGACGCCAATTAGCGACGAAAAATAGCGACAGTACCTAGAGCAAAAAAATGCAAGCCAAAACCAAAGTGCATCATTTTTCCCGCATTCATGAAAGAGAGCAAGAGGGAGAGCAAGAGTGAGAGTGACCATCTTGCTGAGAGGGAGAGAAAGAGAGAAAGAAAGCTTCTCACCACCAACTCCGTTGCCGCCAACATTCGCGAAGAAGAGGAGGAGGTGTACGAAGGGTGAAGAGAAGCCGTCGTCGTTAAGAGGAGCTGCCAAACCCTTCCTCGAGTCTTTACAGTGACTCCATTGTCCATTCTTGCTTAGCTTTTGTGTTTTCTCTCTCTTTTACTTATTTTTTGTATAATTTGTGTATATTGAGAGAGGGAGAGGAAATGAGAGAGAAAGAGAGGGAGAGGGAAAGGGAGGAAATGGGAGAGGCAGGGGGAGGAAGTGAGAGAGGGAGAGGAAGGGAGAGAGAGAGAAAGAGAGGGAGATGGAGAGGGGGAGGAAATGGGAAAGGAAGAGGGAGTGAGAGGGAGGAAGAGAGAAAGAGAGGGAGAGGGAGAGGGAGAGGGAGGGAGAGGGAGAGGAAATGAGAGAGGGAGAGGAAGAGGGAGAGGGAGACATTAAACATAATAGGAAAATGAGAGAGGGAGAGGGAGAGAGAGAGAGAGAAAGAGAGGGAGGAAATGGGAAAGGAAGAGGGAGGAAGAGAGAAAGAGAGAAAGAGAGGGCGAGGGCGAGGGAGGGAGAGGAAATGAGAGAGGGAGAGAGAGAGGGAAAGGGAGAGGGAGAGAGACATTAAACATAATAGGGAAATGAGAGAGGGAGAGGGAGAGGGAGAGGGAGAGGGAGAGGGAGGGAGAGAGAAAGAGAGGGGGAGGGAGAGGAGAAGAGATAAAAAGCATTAAACATAATAGGGAAAGAGAGAAAGAGAGGGAGAGGGTGAGGGAGAGAAAGAGAGCAAAAGGAAATGAGAGAGGGAGAGGAGAGAGAATGAGAGGAGAGAGAAAAAGAGAGAAAAAACACTAAACATAATAGGGGAAGAGATAAAGAGAGGAAGAGGGTGAGGGAGGGAGAAGAAATGAGAGAGGGAGAGGAAGAGAGAAAGAGGAAATGAGAGAGGGAGAGGAGAGAGAAAAAATGAGAGAATGAGAGGAGAGAGAAAAAGAGACAAAAGATGTTTAACATAATAGGAAAAGAGAGAAAGAGAGGGTGAGGGTGAGGGTGAGGGAGGGAGAGGAAATGAGAGAGGGAGAGGAAGAGAGAAAAGCAAATGAGAGAGGGAGAGGAGAGAGAAAAAGAAATGAGAGAGAGAGAGAGGAGAGAGAAAAAGAGAGAAAAATAATTAAACCTAATAGGGAAAGAGAGAAAGAGAGGGTGAGGGTGAGGGAGGGAGAGAAAGAGAGAAAAGGAAATAAGACCTTACAATAAGCTCAATCTAGGCTCATAGGGGTTAGGTCGATCCTCAACAAACCTAAGGGACATTATATGGCTAGAGAACCCTAGCACACTTGTGCCTCCTAGCATAATGTTCTTCCTACAAAGAGACCTCTCATACATGGGGCTTATTCTAGCCTCCACTACGCAAGTATACAATGAAGGAAATCATCCTATCACTTAGAAATACATTCATTTTTCATAATGTAAATACAAAAATAACTTTGGATATTCCATAAAAATCAATCTCTTCTTAAAAAGACAAATATAAAAAACTAAAAAAAATCATTCATATGCTTCACAAAACTAAAAAAGAATCACCACAAGATCTCTTAGGAAACTCATCTTCAACTATCAATTTTAATTAAAAAATACAATATAATATCACTTGCAAGGAAGGATACTCTTTTATTATTAACCCTCTTTCTTCCTTAGAATAGTCTTAGGAACAAATTTTTGCTCTAACAAGCATATATTAGAACATAATAACTATTTTAAGGTTTATTCCATGAGTAGTAGTAGTATATATGCAACCATCAAGCTAGAGATCATGCTTTGGTATGTGTGGAGATCCCAATCTCATGCCCTCATAGAGATTGTAGTGTGCAATAGTGTGGAGAGAAGGTGGACGAGTTGTAAATGATAAAGGAGGATTCTATTGATGATGGAGAGAAGATGAGGTGAATCGCCAATTCTATTCTTAGTGAGTGCAACCTACCCATAGTATGGCATCCATGACCGATTGAGATCAATAAGACTTTGAAATCCTACCTCGAGTATTATAACTATTGTTTTGTGGTGGATTTTCTTGCCATAATTCAATGTCAAGTCATGCTTGTGTTTTCCACGGTGTGTTGACTATGGGTGTCAAATGCTCTAGTCGGATCTCTCTCTTTTTCTCCTCTCTCTTCTCTCAACCCTTCTCTCTCCCTCAATCTTCCCTCTTTCTCTCTTCCTATACTCTCCCTGAATCCTTCTCTCTCCCCCTATCTCTTTTCTCTCTCTATCTCTCTTTCTATTTCTATCTCTCTCACATCTCTCCTCTTCTTCTCTAACTTTACTCTCTCCCTAACTCTTTTCTCTCTCTTCATCTCAATATAAGTAGTCGTAGTCATAGTCACAGTCATGGTTGTGGTTGTAGTCGTACTCATAGTCGTGGTCATCGTCGTGGTCGTCATGGCCGTGGTGGTGTTGATCGTGGTCGTAGTGATGGTTGTGGTCATGGTCGTAGTCATGGTTGTGGTCATCATAGTCGTAGTTGTAGTCGTAGTCGTAGTCGTGGTCGTGGTTGTGGTCATGGTCGTGGTCATGGTCGTAGTTGTGGTCATGGTCATGGTCATGGTCGTCATAGTCGTAGTCGTAATCATAGTGGTTGTGGTGGTGGTGGTGGTTGTAGTCGTAGTCGTGATCGTGGTCGTAGTTGTAGTTGTGGTCATGGTCGTGGTCGTCGTAGTCATGGTCATGGTCATGGTTGTAGTGATGATTGTAGTTGTGGTCATGGTCGTGGTCTTCATCGTAGTCGTAGCTGTGATCATTAAAGAAAATGAGAGAGGGGGAGGAAGAGAAAAAAGAAGAAGGAACGTGAGAGAGGAGGAAATACATACATCATAATAAAGAAAGAGAAAAAGAGAGAGAGATGGAAGGAGAGGAGAACAATTTAAGAAAGAAAAAAAGAATGATAACAAAAAAAATTGTTTGTCGTAACGTAGACAAAATGGAAAACGATGAAGGTCTTGTTGTTCAAGATTGCGAGGCGTATCTTAATCAGCATGTCACATGTCCTTGCTCTCAATGCAAGCTGGCAATTAGACGAAAACGTAGATTGTTTATAGAACAGTACGAGGATTCGATGAGTTTCAATCTGAGATCATTGATCAGGTGATCACGGATTCTCAACAAACGGTAAGAAAAGTTAATATCAATCATGTATTGTACTCACAAGCTAATTGAATACCATATACAAGAAGGTTGGGTGTGGCTGGCAAATTTTTTATCTAGGGAGGTAACGTCTCATTCCAAGGAGGAGTGCATCCTTTGCAGCCAATTAGAAGAGTTCGTGGGCGTGCGATGGATGCAGTACATGAGCCAATCCACCACGTGCAAGGCATTACCCAATCTATACCATCAATGCTAGAGGAGACAAGCAGCCTTCCAAACCTACCTACAATCTTGAAGCTTGAGATGGAGGGAATAATCGATGCATTGATTCCCATGGATGTCAAGACTTCTGATTTGCTTAGAGAGGAAGCATCCATAGCATTATATGATGGGTACTGAGTATCTCGCCTGAAGACACTGCTTGCACTCTTAAGTGTGCAAGCAAAATACGGGTAGAGCGATGCGAGTGTGACCGAGTTGTTCAGGTACCTTCTATGTACACTTCATTGATTTCTTATCGGCACTATTATTAAAAACATTTGTGTATTTTCAAGGTGTTTAATGGTTTTTTTCATGTTATTGAAATATCATATATTACCACTTGTAAATACCATACCTGAGTCTTGTGATGATGTATGACATGTTTTACGAAAGCTTGGCATGGACTACAACAGCATCCATGCATGTTTCAATGATTTCATACTGTTTCGAGGAGAATACGAGATTATGAAGACATGTCCAAAGTGTGGTGCTCACAGGTATCGACATGACTTGCAAGGGCAAACCATCCCTCGAAAAGTTCTCAAACACTTTCCGCTTATCCCCCGCATAAACCACATGTTTCGTATGTCCAGCATGGTGAGCTTGACAATGTGGCATGCACAGAATAGGTCCACAGATGGAGTTCAATGAATATCAGCGGATTCACAAGCATGGAGCCACATTGACTCTACCTTCCCAAGCTTTGTCCGAGAGCCAAGGAATCTTAGGCTCGGTCTTGCAATGGATGGTGTGAACCCATTCGATCTGCGCTCAACTTCTTACAGTCTATAGCCTATAGTCCTTGTCAACTACAATATCCCTCCATGGCTTTCTACAAAGAAAGAACATCTCATCCTTAGCTTACTCGTCCCCGGCCGCTACAAAGTCAAAAATATGGGCGTGTATCTTCGTCCATTAGTCAATGAGCTTAAGATTTTGTGGGAGGATCAGGGGGTCACCATGCAAGATATGAGCAAGCACGATGGTCGACGGTCCGTGGTCGACGGTCCGCCAATGAACTCAGGGAAGGTTTTCTTGGAGGACCTCCAACACATATGAATGTCACAAGCTGGTACGAGCTGAAAAAGTTCCACGCGAAGTCACATCCAAACGGAATGCGAGGATTCTTAGTTTTCTATGAGTTGCCATATTGAACCCACTTACAGGTCAACCACTTGTTGGATCCCATGTATATTTTCAAGAATGTGGGCAGCGTGCTGTGGGACCACATCACAGGAAAGAGAGACACTATAAGGGCACGAATGGATTTGAATGAGGTAGGCAAGATGGAGGCGCTTTGGCCGCACTCGAATGCTGATGGTCGCGTGCAGCTACCTTGCACTCCTTGGGTTTTGTCCACTAAAGAAGAGCACATTGTGAAGCAAGTAGTCAATTCTATCCGCACTCCGACGGGTATGATGCATTCTCTCAAGTCTGCATTTTCTAAAGACGACCAATTATCAAGGCTAAAATCCCATGACTGGCATAAGTAGTTGGCCTGCATATTTTGCTATTTGGATTGTAGCCATTGTTCATAACTATTTCTCATTTGTGGCAATTTGTACTATCGATCGCGATTGCAGGATGCCTTACTCCAAAAATACATGGAACCATTTACAGGTTGTCAACTTTGATGCAATGGATCTCATAGAAGGAGATTAAGACATCCTCCATTCAATCTGCAAGGCGGGGAGCAGTGGAGACGGTATGTCTCTTTGAGAAATACCTGCTTACTAGCATGCTCACGATACAATCCACCTTCTTGTGTATCTTGTAGATGAAGTGGAGATTGTTGGACCTGTCCATACACGATGGATGTTCTTCTTGGAGCGCTTCATGAAAACCTTGAAAGTCTTTGTGCAATAACGAGCTCGGCCAAAAGATAGCATGGCTGAAGGTTGGTTGGTGTCTCAGGCACTAGTGCATATTTCATAATGGCTACCAATGGTGGATCCAAACAATAAAATGTTATGGTCGCTGAAGGTCAATGATAGACTGACCGGAGATGTGGTGGTTGGAAATGGGATAGAAAAAAGAATGGATGCTACAATGGAGGAGAAGGTGAATCGCTATTGTATGTTGCACCATGCCTCTATGGAGACATGGCTTGCCAAGTACTAGATCGCTAGGCAAGATCGAGAGGAAGCGCGATCTAAATTTCAACGTAGTACGTGCCATCGACCGATTCGATATCCCAAGGGCATGGAGGAGATGCCACAGTTCATGTCAACACAATGGTTGCATGGATCTTTGACCGCAGCGTCTCGCGAAGGGGCAGAGATCTCAATGGAGGAGTGGGAATTCTCGAGGGGATGTAGTCCAAAGGTGATGACGTATTTAGGATTTATCATATATATATTTTATATGCGATAACTAATTTGAGTGTTTCAATGTACAGTACAAAATATATAGTGCAGTGTGGTCGTGGGGATGACATTTTCGCGTGGAGCTTATTGACAAAATGCACTCCACAATGGATTGTGTTATCATGGCAAGGTTCGAGTAGGAGAGCCGACGACGAGCAATGGATCCAAACACTGTTATAGATGAGATGGAGTATTTTGGAAACTTGCAAAGTATTGTTACGGTGGATTACCGTAGCTTCTCCATGATACTACTTGATGTGCAGTGGTTCAAAGTGGTACTTGAAGGAGCTCGAGCAACAATTCGACGAGGTCCATCTAGATTTCTCAAAATAGATTCTAAAAAAAATGGACGGATTTGCGCAACACCTTTGTGTTGTCAGCCCATTGTGAACAGGAACATAAACTCATTTGTTTGTTAATTGTATTACGATATGGTACATGTCACAATAGTTTAATCTCTCTTGTACGTGGTGTTGGAGCATGTAATCTTCTATCCAAACCTCCGACAACCTCGATGGTGATATGTTATACCTTCAGCTCCCCAAAGTGCAAGATTATATGATCAAAGCGATGTTCCGAGCATAGATGATGACAATATGCAAATAGAGGGGTCGATATTGTTGAGATATCGAGCTCCACTCATGATATGCCAGGGTGACCGTTGTGCATTTATGTCACCGACTTGTCAGTTGCAGATGCGGTTGGTACACCGCCCATAAATAATAGCTAGATACTAGCTATCCTTATCTACTCTAGTTCGTGGCTCAGTTAGTATGCCACCTTTGTTAGTTGAGTTCGGTTTGAGACCCATATATAGGGTTCTTCTATTTCTATGTACTTGAGTTCTTTTGGCTTACACAACTAAGAAGAGAAAAACAGTTCTCAGCCTCCACCTTTGTGTGTATTCCCCCATTGTGCAAGCGAGAAAGCTACAAGTGAGAATCCTTCCTTCTCTCCCACAATCTTGACATGGTATCAGAGCCTTGTTCGTGGTAAGAAGCTCAAGAAAGCAAGCCAAGTTCGCGGTGTTCTGGTAAGAGGACCAGTGTTGCTTTCATTTTTCTGTTTTGGGAGCAAGTCTCTACAGGTAGCACAGCTAGAAAGTGCAAGAGTGCATTGTCTCAGGTTGAGACACCCTTCGCGGCGACCCTTTTTTTTTTATTTGAGGCCATTTCGGGGCCTGTTTTGGAGGCGGAAGTTTTCTACACGCACTCAAGAAAAGGCCCAGTTTTATGTTGTGTGACCATTATTATACAGATCGGTGAAAATTTACTTTAGAAATTGCATCGTATACCTGTGCGCAGAGACATTGGGAGTTACAAAATCATCCCTATTGCCTGTTGATGCAAGATCGTCACTAGGAAGTGACTGTGTGGTCAAGTACCACTTTCGTCAGTTTTGCAGATTTTCCCTTATGAGGCTGAAGCTGTGTTTTTTGCAGTGAGAATTTTTTGCAGTGTTCTGCAATGGCGTCTGATTCTCTTTCACAGATTGTCACTGAAAAGCTTGACAAGAACAACTTCCAAGCATGGAAGTTTAGAATGACGAATTTCCTTATGGGAAAAGGATATTGGGAATTTGTTGCAGGAAATGAAGAAGAACCAATTCTTCCTGATGTTCCCAATCAACAGCAAATGCAGGCATTTAAAGCATGGCATGAGAGAGCCAGAAAAGTTATGTATTGGCTGTCTATCAGTATTTCAGACTCTATGATTGTGCATATTCAGGATGCAAGTATGCCAAAGGAGGTATGGGATACTCTGTCAAAAATGTATAGCACAAATACACAAGCGAGGAAAATGCAGCTCAAGCAAGAGTTGCACAATGTGTAGAGAGAAAATATGAGCATCAATGACTACCACATGAAGGTGAAGAAGATTGCAGATGCACTTGCTTCCATTGGGTCTCCAATGGAAGATGATGATTTAGTTTCTATGACCTTGAATGGTCTAGGAAAGGATTATGCACAGTTCCGAACATCCATTTCCATCCGTGAAAGATTTCCTGATTTTGAGGAGTTGATTGCTCTTCTAATTTCTCAGGAGCAAAGAAATGCTGGTGCATCTTCGTCTGGAGGAACTTCAAAAGAAGCTGTCTTCTACTCAAATGCTGGAAGAGGTAGAGACAGAGGTAGAGGAGGCCGATTTGGAGGCCATGGTAGAAATCAGAATATGCAGCAAACATAAGAAAACTAGTCTTATGGAGGAGGACGTGGTAACTCTAGAGGCAGGGGGAGCCAAAAGAGGTCGTGGTGGATGGCAAAGAGGCCAAAATGCAAACAATAATGTTGAATGCTACTACTGTGGTAAAATGGGTCATATGGCTAAAGACTGCTATAAAAAGCAGAATGACATCATGAATGGAAAACTGCAACAAGGGAATTATGCATCTTCTAGTAGACAGGGTGATGCCAGAAATGAGCATTTATTTATGGTCCAGCACATGAACAATTCTGTGACAAGTGCAGAAGAAAGAAACAATGTATGGTATGTTGACTTAGGTGCATCAAACCACATGACAGGTCATGTAGAATGGATGGAGGATGCAAGGAAAATGGAAAAACCAAGATTTGTGGAGATTGGTGATGATACTGCACATCCTATTGTGCAGATTGGAAAAACTCCTTTGTCTATGCAGGATGGGAAAAAGAAATACATGTCCGATGTATTTCATGTCCCGAATATCACCAAGAATCTGGTTTCTGTTGGTCAAACGGTTGAGCAGGGCTTGCAGGTCAGATTTAATCCTCATGGATGCTTTGTTGAGGATATGAAAAATAAAGGTTGCTTGATAGCAAAAGGAAAGAAGAAGGGTAGAATGTTTACATTGGATGCAGACATGCCTGAATTGAGTGCAACAATGTTTGCACATGGGACTGATGTAGTTGCAGATATTGATATCTGGCATAAACGCATTGGTCATGTTAATGTACAACGACTTAAATCAATGAATGCCCAAAATATTGTTACAGGATTGCCTAAATTCAAGGTTGCAGAAATGCATAAGGTATGTGAAGCCTGTCAATTTGGAAAACAGGCAAGGAAACCATTTCCTAGACATGTTTAAGAGAGTAAGAAGGCATTGGAATTAATCCACTCTGATGTGTGGACTACTAAAGCTGCATCTCTTGGAGGCTATCATTATTTTGTCACTTTTATTGATGACTATAGCAGAAAAGTCTGGGTGTATTTCATGAAGAAGAAAAGTGAAGTTTTTAGGCATTTCAAAACTCTTAAAGCTATGGTTGAAAAATAAACATGCTTGCAAATAAAATGCCTAAGGTCAGATGGAGGGGGAGAGTACCTATGAGGGAGTACTCTTGTAGCTCCCTCACCCACGGTCGTGGCGTCGTGTTGTAGCGCGTTGATAGCTCCACCCACCCACCGTGACATAGTCCCTTGCTGAGCCCTGGTGATCATGTAAATACTTTCTATCTATGAATATGACGTGAAGCCCTCAAGATGGGCCCTTGGGAAAATCATGAGCCATGTTATGTGCCGTGTTGCATTTCGTGACGCGTTGGGGTGCCCCGTGACGTGCTGAGGGGTCAAAATGGCAAACTTGTGGAATGGGTCTAGTGCTTCCCCGGGGCCTAGACGGGGTCCCCAGGGGGTCCCGAGCGGGTCTCTGAGAGTCGGATCACCACACTTGGTATCAGAGCCGCCCTCGCGGGTGGCGTGTGCTAACCCCCGTGTTGGGGAGCCTGGGCTGAGGCGTGTTGAGAAAGCTTCAAAGAGCACCGTGCCCAAGTCAAGAATTGATGCTATAGAGTATATTTATAAAAAAAACAAGAAGCCTTCTTGAAGATTTTTATGATCTAGAGTATGACCTGCGAGGTTTGGTGGAAAAACTGAGGTGCGGAAGGGGAAACGGGGCAAATGCTCCATCCCAAATTCATTTTGAGCTCGAAAAGAAGATGCGGTTAGTTGAAGAGAGGCAGGATGAGGTGAAGAGAAAGTTGAAGGGTGTAAATGAGGAGATTGAGGTGTGGAGAGAGAAGACAATGAGGAAGGGAGATTGGGAGGCATTGGAGGTGGAAGGCGAACTGAAAAGAAAAATTGCTTTGGATTATGATGCGTCTGTTGCTACAGGGGGAATGCCGGGAGTGAAGAAGAATGTGAAGATGACAAAGGGGGATAGGAGTGATGATATGGAAGAGAAAGTGGTGGAGAAGAAGAAAAATGATGCCGAGTTGAAAAAGTCGAAGCGTGTTGATGTGCCACTGCGGCGGTCCGTGCCTTTAGAGTTTAAAGAGCCGAGTTCGAGCTCTGAAGAGGAAGAGGAGGATGATGATGGGAGTGAGGATGAGGATAAAGAGAGTGAGGAGAGAATGCGGGCGATGAAAGCCCAACTTGCGAACTTAATGAAAATAATGCAAAAGGGCGTGAAGCAGCGTGGTGCGGCGTTGGAGGCCAAGGTTAAGGGAGCGAAGAGGAGTGGGGAGAATGAGAAGGAGAAGGATGGAATGCGGGTTAAGGCAGTGCCGCCGGCCCCTTGTTTGGAAAGGAAGAGTGCTGAGTGCAGGATGAGAAGTGATGTAGTGGAGAGGAAGTTGAGAAAGAAAGCGGTGTTGGAGGATGAGGATAGGAAGAAATATGTTGTGGATGGAGTGGTGATTGAGGAGGTGGACGAAGCTAAAGAGGCTGAATCAAAATCATGTGTTTCTAGTGTGTTGCGGGGTGATGCCCCTTATGTTTTGGAAAAGATAGAAAGGAGGATGAAAGGAGAAAAGAAGGAAGGCTCGTCCGGCCCAGCGAGCATAAAGGAATTGGGACCATATGTTTTTTCTCGTGAATCTACAAAGCTGAGGAAGGATGAGGAGTTGAAGGGTGGTGGTGACGTTGAGTTGAAGTGTGGAGAAAGGAAGATGGAAACGAAGAGGATGATGAGAAAGGAAGTGTTACATGTTGGAAGGGTGCCAAAGTGTGCTGAGTTGAGCAAAGAGGAGAGGGTGAAGAGAGTTGAAGCTGAGTTGAGGTATGTTGGAGTGGGAGAGAAGAAGGAAGGCTCATCCGGCCCAGCGAGCATAAATGAACTGGGACCACATGGTTTTTCTTGTGACCCTGTTAAGCTGGAAAAGAGCGATGATTCGAAACCTAGAGTTGGTGGTGAGCTGAAGCGTGGGGAAGGAGAGGCGAGGATGGAACGAATGAAGGAGAAGGAAGGGTGGTGCGTAGAAAGAGAGTGAAAACGTGTTGAGTGGAGGCGTGTTGGAGGGGAAGAAGGGAAGGAAGGCTCGTCTGGCCCAGCGAGCATAAATGAACTGGTGCCCTGTATTTTACCATGTACAAATGTTGAGATTAGGAGTAGTAATGAGTCGAGGGATGTTGAGGTAGGAGGTAAGGAAGTTTTGGAGTGTTGTATTGGAAAGGAGTTGAAGCGGGATGTTTTGAGGTGTGCAGGAGTAGGAGAGGAGAAGGAAGACTCGTCTAGCCCAGCGAGTATAAATGAACTGGTGCCTTGTATGCTACCTAGTGCGGATATAAAGATGAAGAAAGGGGATGTTTTGAAGGGTGTTGGAGTAGGGGAGAAGAAGAAAGACCTGTTTGGCCCAGCGAGTATAAATGAACTAGAGCCTTGTATTTCATTATTTTTGAGTTGTGTTGGAGAAGACGAGGAGAAGGAAGACTCGTCTAGCCCAGTGAGTATAAATGAACTGGTGCCTTGTACTCTGCTAAGCATTGATAGGGAGGTAAAGTATGGTGATAAAATAGATAAAGAGGATGCGGAAGTGTGCGTAGGAGTAGGGAAGGGTAAGGAGGACTCGTCGGGGCCAGCAAGTATAAAAGAACTGGTACCTTGTGTTTTGTTGGAAGAGGATACGAAGATGAGGAAAGGTGCTGAAGTGAAAACGAATGGTGAGAAGAAGGAAGACTCATCTAGCCCAGCGAGTATAAATGAACTGGTGCCAACCTCTTGGTTTGCGGTGGATGCGGAGATGAAGAGTGACATGGATGTGAAGAGGAGTGTTGAGATGAAGGAAGACTCGTCTAGCCCAGCGAGTATAAATGAACTGGTGCCTGATGTTAGTCCTGTTGTGGATGAAAAGTGGAAGCTTGTGGATGGGGAAGACTCCTTGCGCCGGGAGAATAAACGAACGGGCAACCATTGTGAAGAACTCGTTAGCCGCGAGTATAAAAGAATGGCCAGGTGTGTTGAGGTGTGTGATGAGGAGCTCGTGAGCCGCGAGGGTAAACGAATGGCCGGGTGTGCTGAGGAGGATGAAGAGGAGCTCGTTAGCCACGAGGGTAAAAGAATGGCCTTGTGTGTTGAGGAAGGCTCCTTGCGCCGGGAGGGTAAACGAATGGCTGCACGTTGGGTGAAGAAGGAGAGGAAAAGGAGAGGTGGAGAAGAGAGGAGTAGTGTGGAGAAGGAGAGGAAGCGTGTTGGAGCGGAAGGAAGTGGAGTGAAGGAGAGGAAAAGAAGAAAAATTTGGAGACCTGTGAACTACTCGTCCGTTGGTGGGGCAAAGGAGGAGACCCTTGTGTCAAATCCGATGCCCCCTAAGTTAACTTGTGCGCCAATGGCTGATTCCGAGGGTGCAAAGCCCTCATCGAGCAAGTGGGGAGCAAAGGCCGATTCCGAGGGTAGCAGACCCTCACGCGGCATCAAGATTGGGAGTGCTGGGGAACTCCGAGTGCAGTCCAACCATGGCGAGTGGGCTTTCAGGATGCGAACCCAAGTGGATGAGTCAGGGAACGACATCAAACCCGCGCTCAACATGAAGGTGAGTTTCAGGGAGGCGCATGAGTCAAGGAAACCCACGTGTGCAATCAAGCCCATTCAGGTCTCTGGGCCGAAGGGATGCGACCGTCTTTGTGAAGTCAAAGTGGCCGAAAGACCGCGAGACGGAACCAAGGGGGAAGCTTGGAGGCTTCACACTCCAATGAGTTCCATGCAGATCCGGCTCTTCAGGGAGCAAGAAACGAAGGAGAGGGCGAGGCGTGAAGGCTTATCTCTCGTTCACGCTGACAAGACAAGTCCGGGCATGCACAGGCCCTTTTCTGAAGCAAAGCGAGGTGTGGTGCCTCCTCACCGAAAGTTGCTTGAGCAAATGGAAACCTCCTTGTCTAATCAGGCCATGCGGGGCCCGTTCAATGCGACTATGGCGGGAGACATAGCCCTCCTACAAGCCATGAATAGGTTGCAAGCCGTCATGTACTTCATCGCACTCAATGTGGCCAGCAGGGGCCTGAAATCTCAAGGAGGCGTGGCATGTACGGATAGATCTAGAGCCTGCTTTCTTTTCTTGCACATTAAACAGACAGATCTGGGCAACAGAGGCCCGAAGGTAATTGCGGCGAGGGAAATGGCCCTCACTCTCCAGGCGCGGCGGTTTGATGCAACCCATCAAGTCGTCACGAGCTGGCCAGGTGCTCCACCTATCCAGTCCAACCAGGGTCAATGCTCTCGTCTCATCCTTCTACCGGGGCGCGCGTCAACGAAGGCGGGGGCATTTGATGTGGGAGACTTGGATCTCGCGCGGCGGGCTAACCGGCATGCAGCTTCCAGGCATGTCGTGCGGTTCGCTCCTGTCACACGTGCTCCTCGTGCACCTCAGTCCAACGGAGGACTTCCCCAGATCTACTTCGAGCTTAAAGAAACCAGTTTCAAGGTGTATGCTGCAATGTGGGGGACGATTCCAGACAACTTGTGAGCTCCCCTCGCAATGCAGTCCAAAAGAAGACTTCCCCGAATCTACTTCAAGCCTCAAGATTATTCCAAGGGATGGGCCACAATGCGGGGAAGAATTCTAGACGCGAGAGAGATGGATCTCGCACGGAGGGCCAAACGGCATGTTGCATCCCAACAGGTCGGGTGGTCTTCTTCAGAAAGAGCTTCAAGACAGATTCCAAGACAAGCCAGAGAGCGTGCGGCATCGAAGATTCGGACAATGAAGGTCCAGCTCTTTTCAAGGGGAGGTGCGTTCAAGGCAAAATGCACCTCTTACACTCTCTTCATCGGCACTAAATTTCAAGATGTGGCCAAGGAGGGCTCTCTACTGCGAGGTGTCGTTGCCTGGACCCTTGCTTTTCGGGCTTGGCATTCAGAGTGAAAGCTGCATGTTGAGCCCGTAGTCCACAGGCAGTTCGGCACACTCAAGCTGCTTGGCCCAAGTTGGAGCATGGGAGCACAACGTGTCTTCAACTGGGTTACCCTCCATTCTGTGCTTGTAAATCTGGTCAGCAGGTGGATGGGTTGATGTGCCCAATAAAGTCTCTTTCATAATTCTGCCCAAGTCCCATTCTACTCCACAGTTGTAAATTGAGTCAGTGGGTGGAATGCAACAAGTCTGAAAAGTCCATGTTTCACAGTTGTAAATAGAGTCAGTGAGCATGGCACCTAGCGGGTAGACACTGGCCGCCTTGATAGTGAGGCGCGTTAAGACCCGCGACGATAAATATGAGTCTAAGTCAAATCACCATTTTTCAAAAGGCCAGTAAGTTGTGCCTCCCTCACTCGATGTGGTTATCGAGTTCTTTCAAGGGGAGGTGTGTATGAGGGAGTACTCTTGTAGCTCCCTCACCCACGGTCGTGGCGTCGTGTTGTAGCGCGTTGATAGCTCCACCCACCCACCATGACATAGTCCCTTGCTGACCCCCGGTGATCATGTAAATACTTTCTATCTATGAATATGACGTGAAGCCCTCAAGATGGGCCCTTGGGAAAATCATGAGTCGTGTTATGTGCCGTGTCGCGTTCCGTGACGCGTTGGGGTGCCCCGTGATGTGCTGAGGGGTCAAAATGGCAAACTTGTGGAATGGGTCTAGTGCTTCCTCGGGGCCTAGACGGGGTCCCCAGGGGGTCCCGAGCGGGTCTCTGAGAGTTGGATCACCACAGTACCTCTCAAATGAGTTTGCAAGGTTCCTGCAAGAGCATGGCATAAAGCAGCAATATTCATGCAGTCATACCCCATAACAAAATGGAATTGCAGAAAGAAAAAATAGGCATATTGGAGAGGTATCTCGTGCCATGCTCAATGAAAAAGACTTGACAGATTTTTACTGGGCTAGAGCAGTTGCTATAGCAGTCTACATAATGAACAGGACTCCCACTGCAGCAATACATGGCATGACTCCAGAGGAGAGGTATATTGGTAGGAAACCAGATATTTCTCATTTGAAGATTTTTGGTTGCATTGCCTATGTTCATGTGCCAGATGAGTTGAGATCCAAGTTGGATCCAAAAGCTGAGAAGTGTATCTTTATTGGTTACTCTCTGCAGCAAAAAGGGTATAGATGCTATAACCCTTCTACTCGTAAGTTTACAATGAGCAAAGATGTTTTTTTTAATGAGATGAGTAGCTGGTATAAACCAGTAAATGTGATTGATAATGTAAATGCACAAAATGATAATGCTGCACAGAATTCACAGCAGCAGTCATAAGATATTAGTGGACCTGGAGCGTCCTCTAGCAGTGGTTCACATTCTTTGCCATGGACAGGCAGATTGAGATCAGGAGAATCTTCTCAAAGCAATGCAGATAATGGTATGCAAGTATCATGAAAAGGAAAAGAGAAGGTAGATCAGCCCATGTTTGATGTGAATGCAGGTCACTCTTATGTGGATGGTGAATCCAGTGGCTCAGAACAGAGCATTGATGATGAGTTGGGTATTCCTTCTATTGTTACACTTGGAGTAAGGAAGACCAGGGATATTTTGAGAGCACCTGGGAGTGAACCTACTTTGCGCAGGTCTACCAGAGCTAGGTATCCTATGGATAGGCTGAAATATGATGGATTTACAGCCATTCACTATGCATATATAGTCAAAGTGATACAGGAACCAGAACCCACTTCTTTTGAGCAAGCCATGGGAAAAGAAAAATGGGAGAAAGCCATGGATGAAGAAATGGATGCCTTGGAAGAAAATGCTACATGGGAATTGGTACCTTTGCCTAAAGGTAAGATTGCAATTGGTTGTAAGTGGATTTATAAGGTGAAGCACAATGCAGACGGTTCTATGAACAAATACAAGGCAAGATTAGTAGTCAAGGGGTATGCACAAACATATGGCATTGATTATGAAGAAACATTCAGTCCGGTTGCAAGGATGGCAACCGTAAGAGCAGTCATTGCTATGGCTGCATCAAAGGGATGGTCTTTACATCAGATGGATGTAAAGAATGCCTTCTTGCATGGTGATTTGCAAGAAGAGGTCTATATGGAGCAGCCACCAGGTTATGTGCATGCTGTTCATCCTGAGTTTGTTTGCAGGTTGAAGAAAGCCTTGTATGGCTTGAAGCAAGCACCTAGAGCATGGTCTGACAAGATAGAACAATATCTTGTCACTATTGGCTTTCAGATTTCCAAGGCAGATTTTTCACTTTATGTGAGAAAAGGTATTATGCTACTTGTCATTTATGTTGATGATTTGATTATGACAGGTGACAGTGATGAAGATATCTTTCATGTGAAAATGCTATTGAAGTAGAAGTTTGAGATGAAGGATTTGGGAGAGCTGCGTTATTTCTTGGGCATTGAGGTGATTAGATCACCAAGT
The DNA here is from genome assembly GCF_053477565.2 of Lygodium microphyllum. Taxonomy (NCBI): domain Eukaryota; kingdom Viridiplantae; phylum Streptophyta; class Polypodiopsida; order Schizaeales; family Lygodiaceae; genus Lygodium; species Lygodium microphyllum. The sequence continues at coordinate 77,056,193 of NC_141158.1, forward strand.
GGGATACGGCTCTTTGCAGAGGCAGTATGGATTGGACATGCTGTCCAAATATGGGATGACATGCTATAAGTCTATTTCAGTTCCTTTGGAGCAAAATGTGAAGCTGAGCACAGATGCAAGTGAGCTTCTGGAAGACCCTACTATGTACGGATGCATAGTAGGAAGTTTGATTTATATGACTATTACCAGGCCAGATTTGAGCTATGCTGTTAGATTGGTAAGTCAGTTTATGCAGGCTCCAAGGAAACCGCATTTGGATGCGGCTAGACGTATACTCAGGTATGTGAAGTCCACATTGCAATATGGACTATTTTATGAGACTGGGTTCGGATACAGTTGCATGGATACACTGATGCTGATTAGGCTCGTAGTATTTCTGATAGACGATCTACTAGTGGATACGTGTTCTCTTTTGGGAGTGCTGCAGTCACTTGGAGCAGCAAGAAACAGCCTACAGTTGCCTTGTTGAGCACAGAGGCTGAGTATAGGGGTGCAGCAATGGCTGCATGTGAGGTAGTTTGGTTGCATAAGCTACTTTATGATATGCATCAGTCTACAAATGGGCCAGTTGTCATTTATTATGACAACATGAGTAGTATACACTTGGCAAATAACCCAGTCTATCATGCTAGAATAAAGCACATTGAGGTGCATTATCACTATGTGTGGGAGAGGGTTTTACTAGGTCTTATTGATCTAGTTTATGTCAGCAAGGAGGATCAGGTAACTGACATATTTATGAAGGCATTGGGCGCAGAGAAGCTGCGCAAGTTCAAAGACCTGCTTGGTGTGCAAGAATTGGGATTGAGCTCAAGGGGGAGTGTTGAGATATCGAGCTCCACTCGTGATATGCCAGGGTGACCGTTGTGCATTTATGTCACCGACTTGTCAGTTGTGCAGATGCGGTTGGTATACTACCCATGAATAATAGCTAGATGACAGCTATCCTTATCTATTCTAGTTCGTGGCTCAGTTAGTATGCCACCTTAGTTAGTTGAGTTTGGTTTGAGACCCATATATAGGGTTCTTCTATTTCTATGTACTTGAGTTCTTTTGGCTTACACAACTAAGAAGAGAAAAACTGTTTTCAGCCTCCACCTTTGTGTGTATTTCCCCATTGTGCAAGCGAGAAAGCTACAAGTGAGACTCTTTCCTTCTCTCCCACAATGTTGACAGATATCGCAAGGGGTGGAGGCCACCAAAAGCTTGGAGTATGTAGAGGAGCCAACATCGGCTAACAATGATGGAAATATAGGAGTCCAAGAATTCTTTGAGAATGAGGTGGACTCATCCTTTTGTGGTGACATGTTTATCGACCTTCTAGTGTATGCGGAGTTGTGTCAGGATATTGACATGGGACCATAGGATACTTCATACTTGGAGCATCCACTTACTCAATTCGTTGACTAATCGCTTATAAGGGTACATAAGATACACATTTTAAGTGAGATCATTTTTTAGGAGTTATATTACCGTGCTTTGTATGATTTGAATTGATTATGCTAACATTATTTTTTATCTTTGCAGGTGATGTAAAATATTACACGGTGCAGCAAACATAATCTGAGAAAGAGATAGAGAGTACACAACAGATAAGAGGAGAATCAATAAATTCTTTAGCTCCGAACAACTGATACAAAGATGGCTCTATCCACCTGTGCGCTTCCACCCTGTGAAGCTTAGATGGCGATCTAGAAGATAGGTAAAGAGCTTAAGGCTAGTTGAAACAACTCTGATTGGGTGAAAGATGAATGATGGATGGCTATGAAGGGGTTTAGCTTTTATAGCATGTGAAGGCTGTTAGGTCAGCCTGACCGATCTACCATATGAGCCTCCACTAGTCGGCTAGGGAATATTCCCTTTACCAATGGGCCAGGGGCACTACTCCTGGACCCCTGCCAAGGGGACCGCTGGCCCCCCTGGGACCCCCCAGCTAGGGGCCACTTTCGCGGCCCCCAGACCCCAAAATAGGGGCCCCTTTTAATTCTCTTACCCCGCAACTTGATGCAATGCGCCTCAAGTTGCTACCAGCTTAACCACTCCATCTAACCTAAAGATTAGACCCACAACGGTCACCTTTTTGCCATCAGGTCACATAGACCTCATCTGATATACAAGTTAGGACTCAACCAATGTCCGGGCTCACACTTGGCTTCTCCTCATAATGGGGGCCTTACAACTTTGAGCAACTTGGATCATTGGTGGCACCTAATGAGGGTGGGGCATTGATCATATCTAACAGGTGACATTTTGCAAGATGACTCGAGGGATGAGCGATGAGAAGTTGCAGAATATCTTCACGCACATGGCAGACCAGGAGTTGTCTTAGACATCGTTAGGCCACTCTACTAGATCTACTTCGGCACGATCAGATGCTTCAGCTTCGAGCAGACAAGGTTGACGCTCTAGACTTGGGCCAGAGGGAGGGAGTGCTTTAGGATCAAGGGGATGCTGTAAAGATACGAAGATAGTGAGCCCGCGGTCGGCACGGCATACAAGTGCGACTCCTCACTCTCGTGGCGGTTCTAGGGAGTGTGGCTCAGGTGGATGCTGTGGAGGCATGGACGTGGTATCTCCGTCTCGTCATTCTGCTACAATTGCATCACCTCCAGGATTTGTCACACCTGTGGAGACGTCTACTCTAGTTACTTCGGCTTTTGCTTAGGCATTTGCAGGTGGCACCCCTATGTGTGCTACTCCGATAGATATTACCCCGATCGGTACACCGTATGTAGAGGGGTCTCCTAGATATGCCCAGGAGAGTGGACGCAGGTGTGAGAGGACCCATCTTAAGCATACCTTAGGGGGATATGCCTATCTTGTCAATGATAGGTCAAGAGCCATCATCATGAATGATGAGGAGAGAAGAGTGATGGCTCGCATGAGATAGCTGTGCCAACAAGTTTTTCGACACAACGTCTTAGATCATTGGAAAAACATACCGGAGGGGAGCAAGGACTACATAGTAGCATCATTGCATGAAGACTTTCCGATTTCAACCTCAACAGATAGATTTTCTACGGGCTCGATGATGGACTACATGCGTGCATATATGTCACACAGACGATCGGATGCATGCAAGGCACTCAAGAGTGGGACTTCAAAGCCCGAGTGGATAGACGCAGATGACTAGCGCTGATTGAGGGAGGAGGCTACAGATTCTCCAGGACATTGGAGTCAGCAGCGCAAGGCGGCGAGGGCACAACTAGAGGCCAGAGTGGTCCATTTTCTTGGGAGTAGCGGCCACATGATATATCTGGAGGAGTTTGTAAGTTTTTATTTTGTTTTTCTTGCTTTTTTTTGTAGTATCCTTTGTACTAACAATCATGTTTCTAACAGTTAGTATTTTGTTTTCTTTGTAGTACTCCATTACAAATCACGATCTCACCGGCCTTGAGGCTCGATATGTAGAGAGGCACAATCTCACTGCATTGATCGACCGATTGTATAGACACGGCAGCCCTGTAAGTCACTCATCTTTCTTGTCCGTAGTTACCATGTTTAATTAGAATGTATTATTGTATGGTGGATTGATGTGTTGTTGTTTCTTTTTTTGCAGAGTCTGTTTGATGCTCCTTTGCAGCGAGACGAGCTTTCGGATGGCGAGGATATGTAGCTCGCCCTTGGATCCCTGGAGCTCACACACCCTTCTTTTTTTATTACATGATCTGTGTAAACATTTTCTATGTAGTAGTGATATCTTGTTATGATTGTACCACTTGCTTTCATTATGCGATAATGTATTTATTTCATGTATCAGTATTATGATTTCAGTATACTTTGTTTTTGTTTACAACATGAGCATTGTACACAGTGCAGTAACTATTTCTGCCTTGCCACAATTTTTTTTTTCCTGTTACCGTCGCTATTAGCATCGCAAATTTACCTGCACGCGTCGTTATTGACCTCATTATTAGCATCATAGAGCATCAGTATTAAATGCGACGCTGATACCGATGCAAATAACGGCAAGCTTACTGACGTTGATACTGACTATTCTATGGAGTCGCCAATACGACGCTTTTTGCAACGACAGGGAAAAATTTTGTTATTTACATTTTTGTCACTTTTAACGTCGGTATAAGGCCTATACCTTATAGTGGAAATGATATTATAGGATTTTTTAGCTATACTATGAAAGCATATGACAAATCATATATTAAACTCTTCCATGGTTTACATGAGGCATAGTAAAAGGTGGGATTTTGCTAGTTATTTCCTAACTATCATTACTCGCCAATGCATGAAAAGATAGATGGTGAGCATGCCAAGGTTGAGATTAGGTGGAATGTCTAAATCAAGTTATACAAGTTGAGAAGAGGAAGCTTGTGTGCATATGCCCTAATTTAATGAAATAAGTGACTTTTTTAAAGGCTTCTCAAGCCAAAACTTTTGGGAGGGGAATATGAGGCTAGAAAAAGAAAAACAAGTGAAAACGTAACAAGAAGGGTAGTAGTTTAGCAAAGAAAAAAAAGCATGAATGTGTTTTGGAGCTCTTAGAGCGATCTTCGTAGCTCATGAGAAAGCCAAAACAAGAGAGAAATGCAGTGGGAGTGGACCCAATGGCATCTTGGGAGTTGCTTGATGCTTAGAAGTTGGATTCTCAATTGTGTGTACTGGTGTAATAATAGTAGCCAACAGGATATCTCTTGGGATAAAGTATTCATAGGATGACTCTAAGTTAATTAGGGCATGTTCTTTATGTATATGATGCTCTACCACCATTAGATCATTGCTAGAATAAGAATCCAGGGTTTTATGAAGGATTGGAGGAGAAAATGCTTGAATTCTCACTATTGTAATAATAGTGACTAGTAGAGTATCTGTTGTATCAAAGGTTTCTAAGGGTATTCCAGGGTTGTTAGAGTCATCTCTTTCATGAATCAGGTACTCTAGGGATGCTAGAACATTGTTAAAATAAGAGTATATGGTTTTATGAAGATTTGGGATACCATAGTGATTCTATTTTCTTTGCTATAATAAAGCTATCATAATAGGGCTGAAGCACTAATTTACCCTTCTGGTTATAAACCTAGTGATTAAGGCGTTTAACAGTATATGCTGTGACATTGGTGAATCTAACATGGAGGTCACTTGAAATGTTGCAAGATGGGAGATCATGTAGATCATACTCTTAGTTCAAGATTCGAAGAGTTTGTGTAGACCTATGGCATACATATTAAGAGTGAAAATGAAATTATTAAGGCTTTGCAAAGTGTGGTTGCAAAGTTTCACAAATTGGAATGTTTCTCAGTACATAAATGTTCATGTGAAGAAATTGGAACGTAAAAATGTACTTGCAGACGAGATGCATCAATATTTTCATAAAGTTGTGGTTCCTAAAATTTGTATACCGATAATGTAACGTGTCCACCTGTTCCCTTTAGGACACGTCTTAGCAGTCCATCAAAAAGGAGGTCTAGAAATCTTCGCCCGGCACTCCCATGGAATGTTACGGGGTTTGCGATCTAGGACTTTCCGTGGACTGCCACGTAGCGGAAGTATTCTAGCCGTTTCCACTTAGGACCGACCTGAATCAGGGTTTCCCCTAATGGTCATTTCCTAAACGGCTACTAGCGTCGAACCCCAAGCGAGCTACTTTACGCACAAGGGCCGAAGTGGATTCACGCTGCACCTGGTTCAAGGAGAATGGGAAACGAGATGGATGCAAGGCTCGACCTCTCTACCATAAGGCATAGTCCCATTCTGTTCCCCTAAAACAACATAAACTGAGATTATTATAACCTAGACTCTAGGTCAGCACCCTTGCTATTCATTTCCTTTGAGAAGATCTCCTTCCTGTCCATTATGATTGAGAAACGTTCCCAGCCAACCGGGACCACCCATCCATAGGACAAACCCATGGCCACATCCACCGCACTTTCCTCAAGGTTGCTTTAGTTGTCTAATTACTACCACATTTAATTGGACATGCATCAAGCAGCTTCCTTAATTAGCCCATTACACACCGGTTCTTTCACGTAATCTTAGCACTTGACATAGAAAAGCAGTGTCAAACAAGTTCCTTTTCAAGAGGTTATCATATTTATCTTTGGAATACATTCATAAAGTTCAGCCCGTGGGCTTATCCATAATCTGCCCGAAGCCAATCCATAATCCGCCCAAAGGCTATACAACAATCCACAAGGATCACTAATCCAAGATTCCGCCCGTAGACTAGTTTGTGGGCCTTGAGATCCAATCCCGAGTCACGTTGGCCTCTTGTGCAGGGCCCGGAAGGCAAGGGATTTACGACCAGAGCCCCCCCTAGCACCCAAGCATCCTCCTACTCCAAGTAGTGCCCAATAGAGAGACCTCATGTGGTGGGTTCGGTCCACGTTCCCGGCATGGCTAACAACCCCCTTGGTTAGGGTCAAGCAGACAGTCGGCGGTAACTGAGGCTACCTCTCCCTTCAGGCCTTCAACCTGAAACATTAGATATCTTTCCAACCTTTAGTTCCTTGAGCAAACAAAGCAAATAGTGCTCTCTAAACTGTTACAAGCACAATCAATTCCAATTGATCGTTTATTTGGCCAACTGCTAAGGAGTGAATCCTTCTCTCCGAATGCATCCAGCATTCGATCGGGGATCAATTGCGACTTGGCAAGATCCCCAAGGGTTTGTCTGTTCTCCCTTTTGTCCTTGGGTTAGGGACATACCCTATTAACCCAACCTAACCAATACCTTAGGTTTTATTAACAGTAAATCATGGAGACCATGTTGCTCCAAATTATTGATTGGTCCTTTGCTTCCAAGCAAATACCTAATTCCCTTATCTTGACAACTTTTGCCAAGAAAGGTGATATAAGAGGATGACTACTCATCCTCTTGCAAGATAAACTTGCGCAAGAATATGCCAATCTCATTCCAAGGAATTGGCAACTCTCTTGTGATCGAACCACAAGCTCATGCGACATTGCAACTTGTTGCACAAGTGTCTCATCTATTCCGTGGGATCATTTCACCCATCAAACAACGTCTTCTGGTCACGGAATCACGATTAGATAGGAAGTAGGGTTTAGGGTGTCTTCTTATCCAACCCATTCCCAATTGCACTAGGCCGACAACGTTCTGTCCTAGGGTTCCAACTCAATCCAAGTTTCAACATTTGATCCAGTGATCCTTAGGGTAGAAACCCTAGATCGTTTCTTGCAAGTGCGTCCGATTGTCCCTACATTCCGTGAATGTGGGTTGGACCTTTGGGTATGAGGGTTTTGACTTGGCAACAAGTGCAAAACTAGGTCAAGTCCTCAACGTGCTAAACCCTAGTTAGCACTTGGAATATTTATTGTATCCATTTAACCATCCTATGCGAATACTTTGCGGTTTAGGTGTTTTAGGTAATCCAATTCACTTGTCTTACAATAAGGATGAACCAAATTCTAGGGATGTTAATTTGATCTAAAAGGGGAAAACTAGTTGCATTACGTCACAATACACGTAAGCACGCGATTCGTTGCCTCTAAGTATGATTAGATTCACAAACCCTAACTTTTCTTGTTAAGACCAAAGCACATGTTAAATTATGGCATAATTTTCATTGATCCTACTAGGACTTGCATTCACAAATCATGCCACTAAGCTATTAAGATTTTATGCTTAAATGAATCATGCAGCCTTTCCCTAAGTGTACCCTTGATGAACGAAATTCTTGCGTACGTCGAATGTGCAACATGAAACCTTTTCCTAACTACTACGTAGTTAAATGAGATTCATCCCAATTGAAGCTACAGTTAACCTATTTCATGCAGCCCTTAAAATCTTTTCCATGCTTTGCAATTTCCTATGGTTGATAACGACTTTCTTAATGAATCATTACGAAGAAGATTTGTCTAAAAATGCGACATGCGATTTAATCTTTCCATGCATAATCAAAGGTGTACTAAAATAATTTCGACTTTGTAATGATAGTCTTTAGTTGTTCTAGACTCGTCACTTTGCAATGCACAAAAGGGAACTTGCTAATAAGGTACTAAAATGCATAGACACCTTATGTTCTTTTTCGTTCATTCCATTGAAAATACAAATGACCAACTTCGTATCGTGAGTTACTTTAAGTAAAGTTCAACTAGCCAATTTATTTCAATCACATTTAGCTAGGTGGATTTGACAAGCATAAGTGCATCCTTGTTCCATGAAATAACCATGCATAATTGCAATACTTCTACGTAAATCAAAAATAGAAACAAAACCTGGACTTATGGGCTCAGTGAGATATCCACATGAATATTAGGAGATGATCCTCCTGTAGGTGCGCCTTGTGACTTTTTAGGGGCCATCATGATTTCGGCTTCTGGTTTTCCTTCATGGATTCAAATTACTTGACTTCGTTCACAGCCTTATAATCTTTGGCCATCTCCCTCGTATGCGGAAATTCCCTTTGAAGTACGGCTCGTTGACAAAAGTACCGGCTTGCAGGATTTGGGCTTATGGAAGGCCTTTGGAGCTTTGGGCCTTCTTCGGAAAAAAAGGGGGTTCGTGGAAGGGTTCTTGTGAAGGCCTTGTGGAAATGAAGGGTTGAGAGTTATTCTTCTCCTTGAAATTCCAGGCTAGGAATGGTATTATGGGGGCCTTGTGAGAATGGGGACTTTAAATCCCGGCCTAGGAATGGCCTTGTGGTGATTGGTGGAGAAAGGAGGCTTATGAACTTCTTCTTTCTCTCATAAAAATCTTGGGGGGGGGGCAAAGGGGATCTAGTGGGAAGGGGCTTAGGGAATCCCTTCTTCTTCTCTACAAAGAACCGAGCCTAGGGGGCTTGTGGGAGATTTGGTAGGAAGGACCTTATAGGCTTCCTCTTCAAAGCCCGGGGGAAAAATTGGGCTTTTGGAGGATCTAATGGGAAAGGGTGCTAAGGAAGCCCCTCTTCTTCTATTCAAGCTCGGGCTAGGGATGATTGGTGGGAAGGGACCTTAGAGAAGCCCCTTAGAAGCTTCCTAGAGAAGCTTCTATGAAGCTTCTAAAGCATGTAGACGTGGAAAGAGGGAGGATAATAGCTACGTGGAAGAGGGGAGATGATAATGACGTGGAAGAGGGAGGGGTGGTGCTAACGTCGAGTGGGGAGATTTTCTTATCAGGAGATGGCAGCGGCTGGTGACGGATTTGGTACAGTAGTAGTAGCGCCCTCTGACTCACGGCAGCCTCCTCCCTTTGGTCATGGTGCAGTAGACTCACGCATCCCCTCTTCCCCATGCAGCTTTGTAGCTCCTTCTCCTCTCGCTACGACGTCTCTTGCAGCCTCCTCCACTTTTACTACTAGTCCCCCCCCTCTATGGGGGTTTTTATAGTCCAGGGGGGAGAGGGAACCTCCCCCCACGTGGCCCGTTTGCATGGCTCTCTCCCCCCCCTCCTTCCACATGCAGCCCCTACTAGCCCATCCCCCCACACTCCCTCTCCTCCAGCCGTGCATCGGTTGGGGGAGAAGGAATAGTTAAAAAAATTTGAAATTAATTTCAACATTATCCTCTTAACCTCCTCCCAAGAGGATGTTTCCCCACGGCTATGCGGTTTTGAATCCCTGGCCTTACTTTGCCAAGATGGAGTTCTCCATTTCTCGCGTGCGGTTATAGATTAACTATCGGCACTGATAATAATCTTTGCATGAGTTTACGGTGCGCGGGAGGTCGGTTTAGTAATATTTTTCAAACATGAATATTACATTCTCTCCCCCTTGGAGGAATTGACATGTCCTCATCTCGAGATGAACTGGGGATATTGTTGGTTGAGAGTGCTTTTATCCATCCAAGTGGCATCCTGCTCGGGATAATCTTTTCACTGGATGAGGCATTCTCTCAAGGTTCTAGATCTCAGTTGTCTCTCCCTAACATCTAAGATCCTGTCAGGCCGTAGGTCAAGGACTCCTTGGCTAGGCATTACAACTTGTTGGTCATCAAGTACATGGCTAGGATTAGGTACATACTTCTTCAATAGGCTGATATGGAATACATTATGAACCTTTAGGTTCTCAGGGAGTTGCAGTCTATAAGCATTGGGTCCTAGGCACTTGAGGATCTTATATGGTCCACAATACCTTGGACTTAGCTTCTTGCACTCCCCTAAGGATAGGGAACTCTTCTTTGGGCATATGCGAATGAAAACCATGTCTCCTTCCTCGACGGTTCTATCTTAACACTTCAAATTCACGTATGCCTTCTGTCTATCCTTGGCGGCTTGAATGTCGTGTCTTATTGAATTCATTTGGTCATCCATCTCTTCTAGCATTTGCCTTGAAGCTTCAACCCTCAAGGTTGGATCTGAGAAGTTTAGGGGACTTCGACAGTCATGCCCATACAATGCTTGGAAAGGGGTCATCTGAATGCTTTGTTGGTAAGAAGCATTGTAGGAAAATTCAACCAAAGGAAAGTATTGAATCCAACTTTTTGGTTCACGGCAGTAGTGTGCCCTTAGCATATCCTCAATGACTTGATTGACTCGCTCCGTTTGGCCATCAGTTTGGGGATGGTAGGCTATACTAAAATAGAGATGAGTCCCAATGGCTTCAAAGATAGCTCTCTAGAAGTGTGATGTGAAGAGAGAATCATGATCACTAATGATTCTTCTGGGCAACCCATGTAGCTTGAATATCTCCTTGATAAACAGCCTTGCAATGTATGAGGCTTTATAGTTTGTCTTAACAAGAATAAGATGTGCAACCTTAGTAAGCATGTCACCAAAACCATGATGGAGTTGTATCCTCCCTGAACTTGGGGTAGGCCAACAACAAAGTCCATACTTTTAGGGAATGTCAAGTGGTTGCAAATTTCCAAGCATTTTGACACGTTCGACTTTGATACATTGACAAGACAAACACTCAGTGACATATTTGAGAATTCCACCTTTAATCCTCTCCCAATAGTAGCTCTTCCTAACTACATTGAGAGTCTTGGCATAGACAAGATGTCCTAAGAAAGGGGAATCATGAGCTTCCCACCGTATCTTCTGCTTAAGTGACTGGCTTGGCGGTATACATAATCTCGTTCTATAGTAGACAAGTCCACTATTGATAGAAAATTCATGATACTTAGCCTATAGCTTATGGTCCTGATCCTTGATAGGGATCTCCCTTAGCATCTTTTGATAGGTTGGATCATGGCATGCTTCTTCTCTAGCTAGCTCAAGTATTGGGTTGTTTGGCATGGATACCTTTATGGCTAGAGATCTAGCTGTTGATGGATTTTGCAAGATTAGAGAATTCAGGAATGCCTTGTGACTGAGTACATCGGCAACTACATTCTCCTTTCCCGGTTCGTATTTTATTTCAAAATCATACTCCTCTAGCACTTCAATCCACCGACGTTGCCTCATGTTGAGCTCATTCTGGGTAAAGATCCACTTGAGAACTTTATGATCTGTTACTAGAGTAAACTTATTACCCAACATGTAGTGTCTCCAAAGCTTTAGAGCATGGATGACAGCTAATAGTTCTAGATCATGGGTAGCATAATTCTTCTCATGCTCTTCAGTTTTCTTGAAGAGTATGCAACAAGATGACCTTCTTGCATGAGCACACATCCTAAGGCAAGCGTGCTAGCATCAGTTACTACTTTGAACTCCTTACTAAGGTCCGGAAGTTTCAGTATAGGTGTTGATACCAAACTTTGCTTTAATCTATCAAAGATGGTTTGTTCGGCAGTTGACCATGCAATGGATGTTTGCTTCTTCAGTAGATCCCTCAGAGGTGCTGCAATCAAAGCATAGTTTTTTATGAAGACCCTATACCAGTTTGTCAATCCAAGAAAACTATGTATTTCTTTGACAGTTATTCGTATTGGCCATTCTAGAACATCTCTGACTTTGGTCGATCCACTGAGATTCCTTCCACTGATATGATGAATCCCAGATATTGAATCTGACGTTTGACAAATGCACACTTCTTCATCTTAGCATACAGCTTGTGTGCCCTCATTGTCTCAAAGACAATCCAAAGATGGGGTTCATGATCTTCTTCTTGTTTGGAATAGACTAGGGTATCGTCGAAGAAGACGAGTACGAAGTCATCAAGATATGGCCTAAAGATATCATGCATTAACCTGTTGAAGGTGGCAGGCACATTCGTGAGCCCGAATGACATAACTAGGAACTCAAAGTGTCCATATCTTGTGTTGAAGGCCGTCTTTGGGATATCTTCTTCCTTGATCCTTATCTAATGATAGTAACCAGACCTAAGATCAATCTTGGAGAAGATCTTCGCACCCTGAAGACGATCAAGAAGCTCATCTATTCTAGGAATAGGGTACTTGTTCTTAACGATTGATTGATTCAACCCTCTGTATTCAATACACAATCGAAGTGTTCCATCTTTCGTTTTCTGGAGCATCACTAGAGCTCCCCATGGTGAACTGCTAGGATGGATGTAGCCCTAATCTAAGAGTTGCTTGAGTTTCTCCTTTAGCTCAATTGCTTGTGGGATGGACATTCTATACGGTCTCTTTGCAATTGGCACAGCTCTTGGTACTAGCTTGATCTCATGATCCACTTCTCTTTGAGGTGGGAGTTCTGTCAGCTCTTCAGGAAATATGTCCGCGTACTCCTTTAGCCATGAAGGTTCTTCACTAGACTCCTGCTTCTGATCTTAGCTTATTAAGCTTAATCAAGTAGACAGGAAGTCCCTTTCTGACTCCCTTTATGATCCGAGATGCTTTGGCCAATTGAATTTTTGGCTTCCCAACCTCTCCTTGAGTTGTGACCAATTCCCCTTCAGATTTTCAAAAGAAAACTTGGCCCTTTCCACAATGAATGTAGGCATCATTAGGTTTAAGCCAATCCATTCCGAGTAGACACTCATGGATACCTAGGTTCATGACCCTAAATTTGACCTCACGACCATTTGCTAATTCCATAAGCACTACAACAAAAAGGCCTCATAGATGCACATTTAGACGCGATTTTTGAATATAGAGAAATTCTTATGGGCGCGTCTATCTGCCTGTCTATTTGCGCGTCTACCATTTCGCGTCTATAATCGCATGTATCAACAAATTTATACGCACAAATAGATGCACAATAGACGCACATATACATGTGCATATAAACACGCTGGTAGATACGCTTTTACAAGCATTGATAGACGCAAATAAAAAATATAAAATGTCATTTTTAAAAAAACTATTTAATTTCTTTTTAAAATTTGAATTATGAAGTGCGTGTAGTTTGCATTGTAGACGCGTGTATAAACGCAAATTATCTGCAATTTAGACGCGTTGATAGACGCGCAAAACAAAACTGGAAAAAAAAAACCAGAGCACATGCTCTCTGGTTTTTTTTTTCCCCTCCCATACATCAGATTGTGTATTTGGGAAAAAGACAATATATCTTACGGGCACGAGAATTGAAAATAAAAGTCCATGTATTCATTATATATCAAACGCATTTACAATGGAAGTTTAAGTGCTTGGGACCTAAAGCATGGCCGCAAGCAGTAGGCTCAAAGAGATATCATACATATACAATAAAAGAAGGCCTTATGAGGAGATATGGCACTCCTCTACGAATCTGAAGAGGAAACATCTTCGCTAGTACCACCATGGCTACTAGCGTCGCTATCCCCCTCCTCGCTATGCTCCACATTTAGGTTCACCTACACACACAAAAGATCAAGGTTGCTTACATAGACAAGGTGGAGAAAAAGTTATAATTAGATATACTTTTAATAGGAAAGTAAGAAAAACATACCTCCTCTGGCTGTCTAATCCTCATGGCCCGGTTGTATTGGTTCTCAATGATGAGACCCTCCTCATAAAAGTGAAGCCATGTCGTTGCGCGGTTATGGCCTCGATGGTAACCTACCTCTCTAGGAGTAGGTGTCCTACCAACGATGGTAGTCTGTAAAACATTTAGAGATATACAAACAATTATGAGTCACAATATATTAGACTAAAATATATAAATAATTGAAAGAAATATAAATTTAAAAAAACTAGAAATCAAAATATACTTACAAACTCTGCATCTCACGACTCTCTGCCGCCCAATCCGTAATGCGATGATCCCATGGTTTCCATTTGGATCCGTCGCGCCTGTGCGTGCTGGTGACTCTTCACTTTCTCAGCTACTTTCTTCTTGGCTTTCTTCCACTCTATGCGGTGGCACATAGGTGGTTGGCTATAGGCTCCACGCCCCTCCTCCAGCCTCCGCAGTGAGTCCCTGGCCCATGTCATGAGGTGGGATCTTTTGTTGTGAAGCATATCCCTCACTTTTGTACATCCCCAATCATCCGAGAATTGCTGACCCTCAGGATTTGGGTACCTCCTATGGACTGCCCTCAACACCTCCTGCCACAAGCCGCTTTTCTGATTTTTGAAGGCAATGAAACAATCTTTATACGTCGCATGCACGATGCTCCTCATGTACGCCATTACATCCCTTCCCTCATCATCATGAAAGATGCCACCAGTATCTATAACTCTATAGTACTAGCGTACAACCTCCTCTACATGATCTACTGGTGAGGGTGATCACTCGCCACCTCCTAGGCAACCCCCACACAAGCCTCGTCCTCCCCCTTGACTCTCCCTCCTCCCTCTCTGTCGACTACCCTCTGCCTCACTGGACACACGAGCTTCTGCAGAGGCTTGTGCTTCAGCCGATGCACGTGGAGCACGTGGAGTGCTTGCATATGGAGTACCTGCATATGGAGTACCTGCATGTGGAGTCTAGGAAGTAGTGCCAGGCAAAGACACCAGAGATGTCCCAGACATGACACTGAACATCTCGTCCGCTGTGGGAGAGCAGCCAAGGTGTCTTGTCATCTCTCCCATGAAGTCTTCCCTACTAGGAAAACCTCCAAAAAATGCATTGACTCCCCTGCCAAAGGAGGCCAATGTATCATTCATGCGATCCACATCCGGGTCATTGCTAGATGAACCAGGATACAACATCTGCAAAAAAAACACAAGAAAAAGACAAATTTATTTGCATACAAAAAATCATATATTACCTACATTTTCAAAGTGCTTTCTTTAGATATTGAGCATAACACTTAAGTGCTAATGCTTATCTTAAACAAGAAAGCTGATAAACACAAACATGGGATTGGTCACATTCATCATTGCAAAAGTATATTGTTTACTGTCAGAACTGGGAGACCTGGCGCGTGTATCCCCGCATCTAAATTGCATGTTAGACGTGCCCTCAGACGCGCCCCAGAGCGAACCTTCTGTCCATTGCATCTATCTGCGCATCTAAGATGCAGCACAGACGCGCTGTCAGACGCGCATTTCAGGTCTTTGCGCGTGCATAATCGCGTGTAGACTGCAGGTCAACCTTCTGTGCAGCGCGTGTATCATCGCGTGTACACTGCAGAGCACACGCGCACTAAGACGTGCTCTCAGACGCTCTGAGAGGAAACATTTTTTGTGTCTATGTCTGCATCTACACTGAGATGTAGATGCGCTATCAGACACGCTCGGTCAGTCGATTTTAGGCCGACGACCGCCATTGATGATTTACAAAATGCAATACATAATGGAATCACAAATCCTAAATACACAGACAGAGCAGAGAGAGGAAGAGAGAAACAGAGAGAGAGAGAGAGAGAGAGAGAGAGAGACTCACCTTGGGTGTTTGGTGTGGCGGGTGGTGGTGCTTCTTCCTTCTCCTTCTTCCTCTCCTTGGTAAGTTACCCTCCCTTGATGCTTGCTTGCTTGCTTGCTGCTTCTTCTTGTTCTCCTCTTTCTTCTTCTCTCTTTCTTCCTCTCCTTGGCTTTCCTTTTTCCCTTCTTGTGTGTTTGAAATGAAAGAAGAGGTGAGTCATGAGGAGGTGAGACATGAAGAGACTGCATGTCGGCTAAACTCAAGCTTCAGAACTGCAAAAAACGCAGGAAAGGAAAGGCGTAGTTTGAAAAGAAATGATTTAAGTATGGTTTGAATTTTGATGTGTGCGTCTATTTCTGCGTGTATATGTGCATCTATTGTTCAGATAGACGCAAATATAGACGCAAAAATAGCCAATATAGACGCGTAGTTAAACGAGAATATAGACGCGCATTTGGGCTTTATCATAATTTTTTGTTTTTAAGATAAGTTTTGATAATGAATTCTTATCATAATTTTTAATGTATTTATGATGATTTTTGTGTATTTAAAATTGAGATCTTATGTAAACATATGAATGATAAATATTTTGATGTTGTCATGAATTAGGTTTAATCATGTCGACGTCGTCATCACCTAGTGCGGTGCAAGCTAATGAGTCAATGAGCACATCCTCAAGTGAGGATGAAACATTGCGTCTTCATAATCGAGATGCATGGCTAGGACGAAAAATTAAATGCATGTGTGATCGTTGTCGAGGGTGTATTTTTCGAGCACGTCGAATTGCAATGTCATACCTCAGCTTGTATGGAGAATGGGACCAAGAAAAATCACCGGTATTCATTGTTTTTTTTTTCCACTAAGATTGCATGTCTATGTTACGGGAATTATATATCAACGTACATGAAACTCCCTTTTTTGGTTGAGTAGGATGCGGTGCCACATCCTCAGATGCTCCCTCTCGGGCGTCGAGAGGCTGCAAAACGTCGACACGAGGAGGCAGAGTCTTCAAGAAGAGTAGAGACTGACGACCATGATAGTAGCCCTCATGAAATGCCCCATCAAGTCGTAGAGGATGAGATTTTGGACAACATGGTACACCATCTATTTTCGCAATTGGTTCAGGGAGAAGGTCACTCTACGAAGCCAGATGATCCACTATATGTAGCATCATCTACTCCGTTGTATGAAGGTTGTATGTACTCCGTTATTCGTGCGTCCCTCGAGATACTTAACTTGCAAACAATTTATGGATGGAGTAATGTCAGTTTGGATGCGTTATTGAAGTAGGTATCAATTCAGTTTGGCTTATGAATCATAATATTAATTGTTCTATTTTGAAATCAGACAGAAATATATGTTGGTGGTTCAAGTGATGGAAAATGGAGGATCCCTGCAGACACACCGGCATGGCAACATAAAGATAATTTGTGGCCCGTTTTCAAAGAAGAGCCAAGAAATTTGAGATTTGGTTTAGGTATGGATGGAATCAATCCATTTGGCATCAAAAGCACATCATACAGTGTATGGCCAATGGTATTGGTGAACTATAATATTCCTCCATCCATGGCAATTAAAAAGGGACATGTGATGTTGTCCCTTCTGATTCCTAGAAAGCACAAGGTAAAAAACATGGATATTTACTTAGAGCCTTTGATTTAAGAGTTAGAAATGTTATGGAAAGGTATTGAGGTGCAAGATACAAGTGCATCTGCATCCTCTAGAGATTTCACATTGAAGGCCATGTTGTTGTGGACCATGCACGACTTTCCAGGATACGGAGAGTGTTCAAGTACATGTATATAACTCTATATTTGAAATTCAAGACTTGAATCAATTGCATTTTATTAATTCACTTGTTTTTTCAGGTTTAACCATGTCAAGATATCATGCATGTCCTATTTGCGGTCCCTCTCTAGTTTCCTCTAGGCCGGCACGTTTAAAGAAGGTTATCTACGATCTTGATCAGGCTATCGGAGTCCTCACCTAGGAGGGGCTCTTGGTTGAGTTGTTCTCAGTTCGGAAGGTAGTTCAGACCATCGCTTAGGGTGACCTCTTTGATAGTCCTTTTTAGCTTGGCCATGTTGGAGCGGTTGGTTAGTGACTAGCTTTCGGCTTTCTGTCAACATATGCTAGGCCTACTCCTCATGGATTTCATGCCTTGGTTTTGACAAGGGGTAGGGTGAGAACAGTGATGTGTTGAGTTTTTTTTGTATCAGGTTGATGCTCTTTGTGGTTGTGTTTATGTGTAGATCTGTTTGTGGAATTCGACGGGCTAAATCGCCCTATCCCGTGTCACCAATGAGCGGTGATTTTTGACTCCGAGAAGTGCTTAAAATTAGCCCAAAAATGTGAATTTCAGGGGAAATTTTAATCTTATTAAAGGAGGCAACTGCAGTCAGTACGATTTTAAGCAGCAAGTCAAAGACGGGTGCCAAACGTGCTTTAAAGACCCACCGAGTGACGGTTGGGAAATTTTCATAATTTCCCAGGATGTTGGATGAGACTTCAGGAAGTGACAGGTAATGGGGGATTTCAAGATGGACGTGCGAAAATTTACAGGAGTCGAATCGGAGGCCGGGGAGTGCCCAGAGGCCAAGGCCAAAAAAAAATTCAAATATAAATGAACTTTAGGGAGAAGGGGGTTGACCCTTGGGGTCTCCCACCCCCCGAAATTTCATGAGAGGGGGGGGGGGGCATTTTTCATGAAGGCATGGAGGAGGAAAACAACGTTCTATTATAGGTGCCATTTTTTTTAGGGAGAGGGGGACTATGGATGTTCAATACAACCCCCCAGACTAACTACATCCCTGATCTACATTTTGTTTTCACTCTCCATCGCTACTCTTTCCCCGTCCAATGGCTGCCCAGTTTGACAGATCAGAAACTAGTCTTTCTCTCTCCTCTCTCTCTTCCCTCTATGGGCTATTTATGTGCACTATCTTGAAGGAAGAATCAGGAAGGAGATTAAAGAAAATGATGATGGAGATTAATGGAGATGCTGAAGATTGATGTGCAGCATGGAATTGAGAGCAATGGACGCTCCATATGCTCATCACACAATCATTCTATGCATCTCAGGTTTCGTAGAAACACGGTATGACTATTTTTTATGAAGGAAATGAAGGTTTTTTGACATTTTATGATGGAAATGATGTTCTTATGCAATGAAAATTTATTTGAGTGTTGGTTGCATCATTTTTAATTGATGCCTATTAGAAAAAATATAATGAGTGTTTGTGAATGTATGGTGGTGGTGAAGCATGAGGTTTAGCCTCATTTTTCCCTACCTCTTTGTCAAATTTCATTATTTATTGCTTTTCATACATCAAAACATGACAAAATGAACCCCTATACCTATGCAATGGAAGCACTACCTAAAAGTAGGGGGTGGGGTGTTTGAATGACGCGATTTGGGTGATGTTTATTATTGATTTTGCTTATGCATAGCATGATATAGGGTTCTTTTTATTTTAATTAAGATGATAGTAGCATGAGTGTTGTCTTGGTGCTATCCTTACATCGCCGCAACGAGTTAGTAAATGAGCATTGGAAAGCCTAATTGTGCATGACATGTTTTTGATTGAAAATTATGTTTGAGTACTCTAGGATCATCCACTTTTGCATGTACAAATCAACCATGGTATCAAAATACAAAAAATTGGATGCATAGCACATGTTTTTCGTTACGATGACCTATGCTTGAGAGTGTGAAGACATCCTAAGATGTAGGCTAGTCAATCGCTTTCTTAGGGAATTATTTGGTAAGGACACATGGTATCTCTTGGAATGGGTTCAAAATTAAAGAGTGGATATTGTATCATGTGTACTTTTTGTTGGAGCCACGCATCTCGAGGCCAATTCTCGAGGTGTAGGAGAGTCACAGTGGAGCCACATCAGTCAGTCGAGAGGTGCTTTCTTATGTTTGTGCTATGAGGTATTATGTCTATATGTTATGGGATCTCCCTTTGAGGAGAAGGGATGGTAAATGTTGGACTATGACCTAATACAAATGCAGAATCAACATTAGCATTTAGTGTAGAGTGAGTCTCAGACGCTCCTGGCTGTGAGGCTGTGTGGTGGGGTTGTCTATTGTGTGCATGAGGTTCGGCTAGTACCATAGCCAATGCTGGCCCATTTTAGGTCCCATCACAAGGACATGCTTAGGAAAGAGTTAGAGGTCTTCGTTGATGACTTGTGTGTTTACTCCAATTGGAAGGAACACTTAAACAAACTCCGAATAGTATTTGAACGATGCGGACTATATCATCTCTCATTTAATCCTTAAAGTGCCAATTCTAGGTAAAGCATGGATGCAGCTTAGGGCACGCATCCTAGGGCACATGGTGTCCAGGAATGGCATTGCCACTGACTTCTCAAAAGTCAAGGTTATTGTCAATATTCCATCCCTAATAAATTACAAGGGATTTCAGTTCTTCTTAGGCCATACAACAAGGTACTATCGACAATTGTGCTAAACTATGCATTGATTGCTAGACCCCTGTACAAGCTACTGATAATATTTGAGTGGAACAAGGAATGCTAGCATTCATACGAGGAATAGAATAAGGCTCTAACCACCACACCGATCTTAAGAGCCTGCGACTAGAACATAACCTTTCATGTTCATATTGATGCTTCAAAATTCACAGTAGGAGATGTGTTGTGCCAACCGCCTAGTGATCGCAATCTAGAGTATCTAGTGAGCTTTACTAGTAGTTAACTCATGGATACATAAATTAATTACTTCACAATCAAACAAGAGGGCTTAGCCATGGTATTTGCAATAAATAAATTTTAGCATTATCTTCTGGCTACACCCTTTATTTTCTTTGTTGACCATCAAGCCTTACTGTACCTAGTGAACAAACCTTGTGCCACAGGACGCATAGCTCGATGACTACTTTTGCTTCTTGAATTTGACTTCTCTATCATCGTACACAAGGAAAAGTCTCACTATATGGCTAATCATATATCTCGCATACCCATGGGAGAAGCCGCTGGGGATAGGGCATTGGGTGGACGAATTGCCAAACGCACATCTATTCGCCCTATCTAGCAAGAGAGATCTATTTAGAGCCGACTTGATCCCATACTAGGCAGATGACATAGTCCAAGTGCTTGAGCATGGACTACCTAACCGACCTATAGAAAAGGCCCGACTAAGGTGACTCATTCTCAAAATCCAATCGTATCAATTAATAGCAGGCCAACTCTATCGGCTAGGGCAAAGACGGATTGCTGCGGAGGTGCGTATGTGGGCACAAAATGCACAACGTATTAGTTGAGGTGTATGAAGAAACTGCAGCATGACACTTCAATGGAGATATGATGGCCCGCAAGGTGCTGTAGTCTCAACTTTGGTGGCCCACACTTTTCCAAGATGCAACACGATTCATCAAACACCGTGACGAGTGCCAACTGACCAAGGTACCAGTTTGCAAGGACAAAATGGAGCTAAGTCCCATCATTTTACAAGACAAACATTCGAGAAGTGGGGGATTGAATTAGTCCTACGACTCAATATTCACAAGCCATGTTCATCATTGTGCCCACCGACTATCTCACAAAGTGGGTGAAAGCTCAAGCCACGAGAAAGAACGACACACAAACCACTGCTATGTTCTTATGGGAAGCAAGTAATCTCTCAATTTGGTTGCTCCATCAAACTTTTCAATGATTAAGGCATACAGGTTGTCAATGAGGTGATTGCCCATCTCATGTCCACCTTCCTTATCATCCATCGGAAGTCCTCACCTACTACCCTCAGGCTAATGGCCAAGTGGAATCAACAAACAAGATTCTGGTAAATGTCCTGACCAAGGTAGTTTTTGCTTCGTGCAGCGAATGGGATAACAAGCTAATGGTAGCCTTATGGTCCTATCAGATAGCCTATAAAACATCTGTGGAGACAGACCCCCTTCAGGTTGACCTACAAAATTGAGGCAATTCTACCTATAGAATTCTTCATTCCTAGCTTGAGAATCACTATTCAAGAGAGGTGGAAGGGAAACGAAGCCTGGACGAAACATTTAGTTGAGCTAGAATGCTTATCAAAAACTTGGCTTCTAGCCACCCATGCATTGATCTGCGAAAAGGCACAACGCAAGAGTTGGTTTGACAAGCATGTCAAGCAGTGAGATTTCAAACAGGATAACTTAGTACTATTGTACTCGGTTAAGGGACATAAGAAAAAAATGAAGATCAGGGGGTTAGGACCTTTCAAATTTTGCACCATAAGCCGAACCAGTAATGTGGAACTCAAAACCCTAGAAGGTGAGGGCATATGCTTCTTTAATGGCTATTAGGACTTTAACTTCACTGTATATTTAGTACTATTTTACACCTTAGTATTAGTATGCATGTAGTCTTTTGGATTAGCATATGTAAAGCAGTCCTTATACTTCGTATGATGTTTCACCTAAAAGTCAGGGCGCAGGTAAGAAATGTCAGGCAGTTGTATTCGAGCAGTTCCTTTTTTAAATCATGGAATATGACTAAGTACGTCACCCAGAAATGGTGGCTGATGTTGGATCCCATTATCTTTTGATTGTCTCTTGAATGTTAGTGTTATTCTCTTTCAAGTTGTTCAATCAATGATGGCTATGGTGATAGGAAACAACATAGTATTTGATGATCAGCAATTCTATGTTGCTGAGTATGATGTGTGCTCTGTGTTTGAATGTATTTCTTGAACGTTATGTAGTGTTGATGACTATAAATCTATTTAGGAATTTCTCTACAGTATTGTGGTGTTTTTTCTCAAGTAGAACACTATGTCTAAGTTGTTATGGTATTTTAAGAGTCCAAAACACTTTGGCGATCCTTGCTAGTTTCAAAAAAATAATTTCTTGATTTAGGAGTAGATCTAGAGCCAATTCCTAAGAGATCTACGGGATAGGAATGCTAATGGCATTGATCATGTAGTAGGTGCATTTTATGGGCAACATTTATGTTAGGCAATTACCCTTATCATTCAAACCCTATTCTTTCCAGAAGCAGATCACGAGAATTAAGGGAGGCATTGATAAGGCAGTAATAGCAAGAAGTTTCTCTTGATGATGCAGAGGTTGTTGCAACATTAGGTAGGCTAGATGAAGAATAGACTGTACGTGATAGTCAGGGTGATCAGGATGATGTGGGTCCCTCTAGGGGTACAGCAACCGTTTATAATTCTCCTGCTGCTTGTGAAGAATATTTTCCAACCCCTCCAACTCCTAAACTTTCACCTAATGTTTTGAAAGATGAGGAACTTGTAATATTTCCGGCCATGCAAAGTTTCGGGAAAATAATAAGGTTACAGTGAAGTTTCGGACGGGAAAGTCTAAACTAACACACCTTCACTGAGTCCATACAAGTCACGGCTTTTTGAAACCGTGTATTTCCCATAAGAACCTCCTCTTGGGAGGAGGACAAGGGATAAAAATGGGAATTTATGTAAATTTCTTTTTCTTTTTCCCTCAGCCGAAGCGTGGCTGAGGGAAGATAATGATGCTTAACAAGGATGGAGTAGTCGTGGAGAGGAGGGAACCCATGCACGATCCACGTGGGGAGTGAAGGTACCTCTTCCCCCCTCCTATATAAAACCTGTGGGAGGAAGGGAAGGATTGGGGGTGGGAAGAGAGAGGGACGGACAGCCTTCGCTCTGTGAAGACCGGAGTTGTGTGAGAAAGGATGATGCTGCAGAGTAAGGGGGAAGCCACAATCGCCATAATTCGTGAGGAAGAAGGAGCTGAGGCGATGACGTTGCACCAGTCGTAGCTGAAGGAGGGCCATGTGTTGTCGTGAAGGGGGGGGAGGACGCTTTGCCTGGAGCCTTGGAGTTTCCGTGAGCTCCTGCGTCAGCTGGGCTACCTCAAGCTGAACCGCCCTCAAAGAACGTTCCAGACCACCGCTACATTCCGCCTCCTAGCCGCCCTGAACTCGTCCAAGTCGTCTCCCCTTTCTTCCACGTGGTTTCTGAGACCACAGAAGCTTCCAAGAAGCTTCTTGGAAGCTTCTAAGGGGAGAGATATAAGACCTTTTCCTATGGTCTTCAAGTGGATTTTTTTGTAATAGGGCTTAAGCTTCCATTCTCATGGGCTCCACCTAAGCCCTATCCTATAGCCTCTCAAACGGGTTATAGAAAAACCCCCTTCCCTTTCCCGGAGTTTAGGCCTTTCCCAAACTTGTCCTACACCCTTTTTCCGTCACAATTTAAGGCCTTTCCCTATTAAGACCCCTTTCCCTAGTGGAACCCAAACCCTGTGATTTAAAGCATTATATACTCTTCCCCATTGGGTTCGGAATCATTCCCCCTTTACGTGTGTAAACCCGCATGAGCCTAAATTGCTTAAAAGTCCTTAGACCCTTACTTATAACATTTACGGCTATTACTTTCCCTTAAAGCTCTCCTATACCTTGCGTCTTTTTCCACACCTTGATATTCTCGTTCGTGCAAGCTTACTAAGGCCATTAAGCTTGTCCCATGGCTTTAATGTGTCTTAGTGGTAAAAGTTTCTAAAACACCCTTTTCAATTCCCGAATCCAAGGAGGGAGCCTTCCAAAACTACTTTTGACGAACGGTGCAAGGAGCGACGGTGGAGTTCTAAGGAGAAGTTATAAAGCTGCTTCCACGTTCAACGGACCACACTTGCGATGCCTCCTAAGAAAGTCCAGGGCGTAACCGCGGGAGGGTCATCTCCCGGTATCCATGTGGATATCTCACCTCAAAGCCAGGTTTTTCTTCTTGATGTTAATTTGGGTTTTAGTCAATCATGCAAAGAAAAATTATTAAGGAATTATATATATTTGTTCGAATC
The DNA here is from genome assembly GCF_053477565.2 of Lygodium microphyllum. NCBI lineage: Eukaryota > Viridiplantae > Streptophyta > Polypodiopsida > Schizaeales > Lygodiaceae > Lygodium > Lygodium microphyllum. The sequence goes on from NC_141158.1 coordinate 77,080,523, forward strand.
AATTCTAACGAAGGAGTTAGCTTATGAATGACAATGTATTGAAATTAGCTTCCATCAAATTGCATCAAGCATTATAAAATAATAGGCAATACTATCCATTTACTATAGTATTATAGTCCAAAAATGAAGAAATTATATCTTGCTCCATTAGTCTTATTCTTCTCGCAACGGATCATGGCAAAATGGCTAAATTCATGAAAAGTTTCCTTCAAATGCTCAAATTATTAGAGAGTTATCTTTGCTAGTTGCAAGGCAACTGTTGTTAATTGGCATGAGTTTATCTTAAAGAAAACGGAAGTCAAAAGTTAGAAATTAACAAGTATAAAAATTAGACATACGAAATCATTTGGAAAGAAAATGTAATGGGAAATTGCTGGATGATACTTTATTAACACTTTTTCCCCTTCAAATTGAGGACTTGGAACAAATAAAGTGTGTATTCACCAATTCCTTAGCTAGGTATTTAGGAGTATCGTCACCCTTTGTATCCTCATGGCATTATGCTATATGCCAAATCAAACTGTATTGATTGAGAAAGTAATCAAAGATAGTAAAAACCGTGACAAGACGAGTAAGATTACCCTCCTAAAGTTGACAAAACCAATCTTTCCAAAAGATAACCGGACCAATCTAAACATAGAAACATTCATACCCTAAAACACTGGACTACTTATCTCACCGCAAGGACAATAAATTCATAAAAATAAGAAATTAGGGTCGTCCCTAAAGCTCTCAAATAAAGAAACCCTAGGCCTGATATACGTCAGATTATGGAGTCTAAACAGACTATTCCATCATCTGACTTGTGCAACATATATGAAATCATTTTGTGATTAAGTCACAAAAAGAAAAGGGAAAAACCCTTTTCGAAGACGGCAGATCCTTACACAAGTTATCTTGCAAAAAGACGTAGTTTTTGGATATCCTTCAAAATAAGAAAAGTTGTAAAATAGAAACTAGCATATCTAAGGTACTTTAGGGTAAACCAAACTAGGTATACCCTACATCCGAATGTAAGGAATCTTGCCAGAGTTACAAGACATCTTAAGAACGACTGCCGATACACTCAAAAAGGAAAGAATATTTCTTTAGCAGTTTGCCATACAACTGGATTGGTTAATGGAAATGTTTGTGCTTGCTAGAGATTTTAGAGCTCTGTTTGATTTATGAATTACAAATTAAATAAGTATCTATACTTCAGGTTAAAAACCTGAAGGGAGAGGCAGCTTCAGTTACCCCCGACTGCCTGCCTGACCCTAACCAAGGGGGTTGTTTAACCGTGTCGGGAACGTGGACCGAACCCGCCGCGAGAGGTCTCTCCGTTGAGTTCTACTTGGAGCAGGAGGACGCTTGGGTGCCAAGGGGGGCTCTGGCCGTAAATCCCTCGCCTTCCGGGTCTTGCACAAGGGGCTAACGCGACTCGAGATTGGATCCCGGAGCCCGTATACTAGTTGACGGGTGGAAGCTTGGAATAGCGATCCCTGGAGATTACTTGTTAGCCTCCGGGCAGATTATGGATAAGCCTACGGGTGGAACTTATTGTAATTCAAAGATAAAATGATGAGATGTTGAAAGAACTTGCTTGATATTGTTTTTATATGTCACGTGATAAAATTACGTGAAGGAACCAGTGCTTAAACAAGATTAATTAAAGAAGCTGATTGTTATATGTCAAACTAATGTGTTAGATAATTACATAACTAAAACAAACCGAGGAAAGTGCGGAGGATGGACCATGGGTCCGTCCTACGGTTGGGTGGTCCCGGTTAGCCGGGAACTTTTCTCATAAATCTCGAAAGATAGCGGAATGATCATCATCATAAAAAAGAATAACAAGAACGATGACCTAGAGTTACGTCTTACCCGATTTACCTTGTTTTAGGGGAATGGAACGGGACTATGCCTTATGGCAGAGGGGTTGAGCTTTGCATCCCTCTCGTTTCCCATTCTCCTTGAACCAAGTGCAGCGTGAATCCGCTTCGGACCTGGCGTTTCTGCGTAAAGTAGTTCGCTCGGGTCTGACGCTAGTTGCTGTTAGCTAGTGACCCATTAAGAAAACCCTAATTCCGGTCGATCCTAAGTGGAAACGGCCAGGATACTTCCGCTACGTGGCAGACGCGGGAAGAACTAGATCGCAAAACCCATAACCTTCCATGAGAGTGTCGGGTGGAGCTTCCTAGACATCCTTTCCGATGGACTGCTAAGACGTGTCCTGGATGATACTAGGGGACACGTTACAGAACTATCATTACCACTTAAAGATCAAGAAACTCCTCCTAAGGAGGCACTTGAAAGACTACAACATATAGTGCTTGGGATATCATTTTTACTGAGAGGTACATCTCTTCAATCTAAGAAGTCTTTAAAATTTAATCCTCTATTGCCATTGTATATGCCTCATAAGCCAAACATAATGAATCCAAATCAGATTGTTAACCAAAAAGTTAGAGCCTCTAAGTCTTCAAGAAAGAAAAAAGAAGACTTTGATTGTCATGTGGCCCAGTTTGAGACAAGATGGATAGCTAGTGACTTCAACCAAATGTATGGGGACCAGGTCAAAAAGCAACATTGTGCTGCCACCTTTCAGGGAAAAGCTATGGGCTAGTTTGCTAGTTATGGTATGGCAGCCTTCAATTCATATGATGCTTTAAAAATAGCATTTCTAGGAAGGTTCCATAAGGACAAAACTCTAGGAGATATTCTAAGGAAGATCAAGAAGATCAAACCAAATACAATGTTGGTGGAGAACTATGCCCAGAAATTTAGGAACCTATTGAATAGGCTGGATGTTGATGATACACCTTCAATGGAAATGCATATTACATATTTTATGAAGGGCCTGAGAGGTAAGATTAAGTATCCTATTGCAAATGTAGAGATGGGTCAGAATGATACATTGGACACATTGATAAGGGAAACTATGAGAGTGGAAAAAACACTTGGTACCTCTAGATCTAAGAACAGTAAAGATGAGGACTCTTTGGACTCAAATTCTATTGCAGATTCAGGGTCAAATTTAGACACAGATAGTGATGATGAGGATAGTGATTACATCTCAAATTCAAATGATGATTCAAGTGACTCTGATAAGGATAACTCTAGCAGGAGGAGGCATAAGAAGAAAAAGAAGAAATCAGGATCGCCAAGACTAAAAAGAAGAAAGCAAAGGAGAAAGATAAGAGGAAGTCAGAGGACAGCAAGTTAGCTAAAATTATAAAACAGAAGCTAAAAGATTTGGGTATTTCTGAAAGTAAGAAGAAGGAAAAGCATTTGAGATATGCCAGAGAAAGGGCCATGAGACTAGGGCTTGTTAGTATAATTATAATGTCAGGATGGCATAGAAAATGCCAGTAATGCAGGCTAGGCCAAGACCTATTCAACTAGCTGCAGTAAATCAGATTATTCCTGACACCATGTCACAGAGACCCTTCAGAGGACCTAGAAGAATGTAGGTTAGACAACCTTGGGGAAATTTTCAGGCACACCAACAAACTACCCAAATGGGAGCATGCCACTGTTGTGGAGATCAAGGACACTTTGTTGGACCAAACTATGAACTTTGGGCAAGGTATAGGACTTAGAGAGAAATTCCAGTAGCAAGGTCCCACAATGATGGAAGACCTGCAGGAGCATCTCATCAACAACATCCACTTGTCCCACTTGCAGCTATCCTTATAGAGTTACCTGATCAAGATGAGAAAAGGAAATCTCCTGATGGTATAGGAACTACTAGTTGTAAGAAAATTCAGCAAGAGAAGGTTCAAGAAGAGGCAAAGGAGGTGTCAGGTAACACTAATGTTGTAAGTATGCATGTTCATTGTGATTGTTATAATTGCATTGAAATAGAGGAATCTCAAGAGGAACCAATGGTCTTAGCAGTAACCAGAAGTCAAGGTGGTATGAAGCTTGATTGGCAAGAACAAGAGAATATAAGGAAAAAGGAAACAAAGAAGGTGACAAAAGTGCAAAAACTTGCTGAAAAATGTGAAGCTGATCAACTTGATGATGCAGGGAATTCAGGTCTGCAGAGACCTGAATTGCAGGAGTAGTTTCTTGAATTTTAGGAGTATTCTCCTAAACAGCAGAACCAGTCTCCTGAAGATCAAGAGTAGTTTCCTGATAGTATTGTTATTCAAAAATTACAGTAAGGACTCTCGTAAGAGCTATTCCAAGCTTTAGCAAAGTGTTCTCTACTTTTAACTTTGGAGAAAATCTTGGATCTAATACTAGGATTTAAGGAGAAGTTACTCCTAAAGATCAAGCAAAAACAATAAGAAGTCCTTGAAAGCATAGCAGTTCAGGATCAAATAGTTTTTGACTATCAAGTAGTGATACCAACCCAATAGGAAGTGGTGGATAATCAAGTACCTACCATTCAGGTTGAGTATGCAGGTAGTAATTATGATGATGTTGTGTTGGATGGAGGTTCAAGAGTTAATATACTTCCTGAACATATATATTTGGCAAATAAGCAAGAAGATTTATTGCTGGCCCCATTTCAAGTTCGGATGGCAGACCAAAGGAGGTTACAGCCTTTGGGTATTCTTAGAAATCAACAAATTTGAGTATATGGTTTGAAGTTTGGGGTTAGTTTTGTGGTCTTGAGAATGTCAGAAATTGGGGATTCTTATATAATGCTTTTGGGAAGGCCGTGGTTTAGATTGGTTAAACTCAAGCAGGATTGGGGAAATGATTATGTGTGTATTTCCAGAGGACTCAAGGAAATCAAGTTATCTACAGTGAATAAGGTTATTTTGAAGAGCTCATCTAGACTTGTTGTAGCCCAAACTATTAACCTTGTAGATGAAGTAGAAGATGATGAGGAGGAATTATATCTTCAAGTAAATCCTTCTATAGTTCCATTTTTTGAGATAGATGTTGATGGTATTATACAAGGGTATCAAGATCAACCAAATATGGCTAGAGCTATATTTCTGGAGCAGCAACGTATTGAAACTGCAAGTCAAAATCAACCTGCACATCAATCAGAAGGTTTTCCTGAAGGTCGGGAGCATCTTGAATTTCAGGATGACAGGTGAAGGCATGAAATGAATAAATTAATTCAGGACCAAGGCACTACTCATCCTAAAGTTTTGCAGAGCAAGAAATACATGATAAACAACAAACTGGTATGGATTGTTCTGGTACATTGGATGAGGAAGGGAAGAAAGCTATTGTTCATGCCGAATTAAGATATGAGCATATAATGAGAAGATCGGCAAGAGTGGTTGATGATGAGGTTCAAGAGGTTAACCTGAATGTAGAAGACGAGTTTAAACCCATCAAGACCAGTATTTTTGTGGAAGATAATTTCAAGCAGGATCTAATTCAATTGTGGAGAGAGTTTCAAGATATTTTTGCTTGGGATTATACAAACATGAAGGGATTTGATCCAGCTGTGTCATCACAGGATAAACTTGGAAAAGGATGCTAAGCCTATTGTTCACAAGAGGTATAGAATGAATCCTAATTATGCCAAACAGGTCAAGGAAGAAATGGGAAGATCAGAGTTTGTGTGGATTACATGAAATTAAATGCAGCTACCATTACTAATCCCTTTCCCATTTCTTTTACCGATTCTCCTCTAGATGATGTAGCATGTCATGAGATGTATAGTTTCTTGGATGGTTTTTTAGGATATAATTAGATCAGGATGCATCCAGAAGATATGGATAAGACAACTTTCATTATAGAGTGGGGAACTTATGTCAACATGATTATGAACTTTGGGCTGAAAAATGGACCACTTGAATTTCAAGGAGTTTCTCACATAACCTTTGAACCATATTTAACAACTTTTATGAGAGTATTCACTGATGGTTTTTGTATTTTTGGTAGCAAAGAGGAACACTTGAAACACCTCAGACTATGATTTTAGAGATGTAGAATGTTTGATATGTCATTATATCCTTTCAAGTCAGTGTTTGCAACCAAAAGAGGTGTGTTGTTGGGTCATACCCTGTTTGAAGAGGGTATGAGTATAGGCCCAGGAAGATTGCATTTGTGTAGAAGGCTAAGGCTCCCAGTAATGTGCAAGAAATCATGAGGTTTGTGGGCAGGTTAAGTAGCATAGCAAATACTTAAGGTACATGTCACATATCTATTCTCCTCTTATAACTCTCACAAAGAAAGGGATGAAATTTGTTTGGAGGGAAGATCAGGAGAGAGCTTTCAGTGTTTTGAAAAAGATGTTGGTGGTGGCTCCAATTTTACAATCTCCAATATGGGATTTACCTTTCCATATTTTTTTTAATGCATCTGATTTGGTTGTGGGAGCTACTCTTATGCAAGATAAAGTTTTGGGTTGGTACAAACCAATTTATTATGCAAGCAAGATATTGAGTGCTACAGAGAAGAACTATTTAGCAACGGAAAGAAAAGCACTTGGAATGGTCTTCTCAGTGTAAAATTTTAGACATTATTTATTGGGAAATGTGGTTTTTTTCCGTGTGGATCATCAAGCATTGTTGTTTTTGCTTTATAAGCCTCAGTTGATAGGTAGATTGGCTAGATGGATGCTGCTGCTACAAGAGTTTGATTTTAAGGTTATTTATAACCCTGGAAAAGAGCAAGCCATTGCTGATTATCTAAGTAGATTGCAAATTGATGAGCCGGAAGAAGAAATTCATTATCAATTACCTAATGTTGATCTTTTTGAGGTTCATGTGCTTGATCCTGATTCATATTATGACCAGATCTTGAATTTCCTAAAGTCAAGAATTATGCATGCACACCTTTCAGCACATCAAAGAAGAAGGTTAGCATTAAAGAGTAGATTATTTTAGGTCAATTTGAACACACTCTATAGAAGGGGAGTTGATAATGTATTGAGAAGATGTGTTCCTGAGTTTGAGAAACCAGTAGTATTGCACGAAGCTCGTTCTGAATTATCAGGAGGTCATTTTTTAGGAGAGATTATAGGTAGGAAAATTTTGTAGGCAAGTCTTTGGTAGCCTACTATGTTGAAATATGCTCATCAATATGCCAAAGAGTGTTTGCAGTGTCTAAAGGAAGGTCAACCACTTGATAGGGATAGGATGCAAGATCATCTTGTATTACCACTTGAACCATTTCAGAAATGGGGAATTGACTTTGTCATGCCCACCAAGCCAACAGTTAAACAAACAAGTAATAGATACATTTTGGTTTGCACTAACTATGCTACAAAGTGGGTAGAAGCTCTGGGTAGAAGCTCAAGTATTAAAGGATAATAAAGCAGCAAGTATGGTCAAGTTTTTATATATAACATTATGACCAGATTTGGTTGTCCTATTGAGCTAATTAGTGATCGGGGAAAGCATTTATTGAATCAAGTGATCAGAGAACTAACTATCAGGCATATGATTTTGCATAAGAAATCTACTCTGTATCACCCTCAAGCTAATGGTCTAGCTGAGAGTTCCAACAAGATTTTACTCTGCATCTCGAAGAAAATTGTCAAGGATAACAGGGAGGATTGAGATATTAAACTTGATTCAACAATTATGGGCCTTCAGGACAGCATATAAAGTTGCAATAGGGCTTACACCTTTTAGGTTGGTTTATGGTTTGGAAGCGGTGGTTCCTATGGAATTTGTAGTTCCAAGTCTCAAAGTTGCTGTTATGTACAAGATGGATCTTGAAGAATCAGTGTAGCATAGACTAGAACTAATTTTGAAATTGAAAGAGGACTGGATATTAGCAGCTTATATTACAGGTGTCACACAATAGAGGAGACATGCATGGGTTGATAGACATGTCAAGAAGAAAAATTTCCAGGAGGGAGACTAGGTTGTAGTATATAGCTCTTGCCTTGGCAAGTTTCCCGATAATCTGAAACTCACGTATGCATGTCCATTTGTCATTTTCAAGGATATGGTTCAAGGTACTTTTTCACTGCAAGACTTGCAAGGAAAGGTTTTACACCCTATAGTGAATGGGTTTAGGCTTAAGAGGTTAGTACAACCCTTTTATTCAAATTTTTGTGTTATCATTCAAAATGGGACAAAGGAATCAATTATTGGTAGTTACATGTGTGAATGGTCCAAATCCTATTATGTTGAGGTGACACCTAGCACAAAACACGATGGACTAAGAGAAGACTTGGACTTTGGCATGCAAATGGAAAAGGGCATGTGTTCTTATGGGAGTTTCTCTCCTTCTCCACTCTTGACTCATTCTCAGCTTGCAACTCTCACCGCCATGACACATACTCACCACTCTTCAGCTCAAAAGTTGTCCATGACCAAGCATGGCTGCCCGGAGGATGATGATGATGAGCTCTATGTGGCCAACGATGATGATAGGTTGATGCAACAGGTAGACGAAGAGGTATCACCACAGAAGGCTCCATCTTTTTCCACTCCTAGTGCTGTTGGTACTCCCTTCATGGAATCCACCTTGTATTTGAATGTTGAGGTAGAGGTTCATCGGTCATGGTTTCAAAAGATTGGATTGTATGACTATGCTCGTTTGCCATGGGATCATTGGGCATCGAATGTGCATGCCTCCATACAAATGGATATTTTGAGGCACTCAAATTGCAAAATTGCATGTCATCTTGAGTTGACTCCTACAATTGTCAGTCAAGTGTTTGCACTTCCTATGAATGATAATGCGATTGCATATCGGTACATGGAAGACCAAATGCATTATGCTTTCAGTGACCCAACAAGGCCCATGAATGTTTGTGTTAAAACACATTGATGGTGTCCAGAAATTGCAGTTGCATTGGTTTATGGAACGCTTTATGATGTTCATCAAGACGGATAGCATTGCTAGAGATACTTATGGGATTCTTTACTATGCAGAGAATTTAGGGATGCCAAATTGGGTAGACCTTGTGTTTGAGAGGCTAATGATTGACATTAAAATTTCAAAAACCAAGAAGGTTTTTCAGAAATCTCGGATGGGTTGTTTTCTAACAGGATTGTATGAGCATGCATGGGTCTTGTATCCAGAGCTTAGGGCTGAGTATTTGCTGAAAACGAATGTTACTTCTTTGGCCAAAGATGCAGTGGAAGCCGATCATAAAGTTGATGTTTCTCATGAGCTTAAAAATGTCAATGATGCTCATTATATGTTTGATGGTGATGTTGAAAAACATGTTATTTATCATGACTTGAAACAAGTTGGATATGATGAGGCAAATGCCAAGCAGGTGGCTTCCAAATTTGTTAAGGGAGACCATAGAGATGCAAGTATTAAAGATGTACTCCATGTTGGTAAGCAATATGATGGGGATGTTTCTAAAATGGATGGTAATTTTTATGCAAAGAAAAAGTAGAAAATCGGGAAGACATGGTTGAGGAGTAAGTCTGCATTAGAGGAGAAAAAGCAAGATGCTAATCTTGATGCTCGCAATCATCTTGGCAATGACTTTGGTGATCAACATGTGGTTGAAGGTCAAACAGAAATACCTGTGGGTTCAACCAATTTTCAAATGTATGCTTTTAGATGCTATTGGAGTTATGCAGAAACTCATGGCATACCTCTAGGATTATGATAAGCTAAATGCTTTCCCTATTGTTTGAATTACTGAATTGTAGGATCAATTGGTTGCTAGAAAAAAGGTAATTGAGAACTTAATTCAAAAGATGCAACAAAAGCAATCAGAGTATGATGCATTAGAATTGGATCTTGGGGTTAGAATTGCAAATATGCAATAAATGTTGGATAGAAACAAAATGTCTACTACACTTTTTGCAAAATGGACTAGTGAACTTAGGACTCAATGCTTGGAGGAGATGTAGTCTTTTATGGGGAAACATGTTCAACTTCAGGTTGATTATCAAATGCTATTCGAGAGATTTCAGCCATTGCAAGGAGTGGAAAAGAAAATTTTTAGAAATGTTGAAGTTGAAGTGGATGCTTCAGTGATATTGAAGTTTGACTTTGAGGATATAAGAAATGCATTGGTGGATGATGTCAAAGTTGCATGGCAAATGGTTGCAGATAGATTTGATGGCATGATTTCTCAGCCTTATCATATGCTTAAAAATGTCTTTGTGCTAGCAAATTATGAGGATTTCATGCATGAGAGAGATGCTTTGAGATTGAAAGTGGAAAAAGTGGAGACAAAATGCATGGATGTAAATGCAAGATTGGAGAAGGCTTTGGATGCAAAAAGAGCAAGTGAAGAGCATGTGGCTTCTTTTTTGCAACATAGAGATTTTCTGTCTGATGAGCATGATTTTGTCATTGAGGAGGTGGTTCACAAACTTCATCAGGATTTTTCTGCTATCATGGATCATGGGATAGTTCACAATCATGATGTTGGTGTTGTGGCGTGTAAGATATCTTCATGCACATACATCATTTTTTATACTTTTAGATCTTTCTAGCTGTTACTTTGGATGCAGTTTTGTTTTGTTCATGACATCTTTTGATCATCCCACTGACTCTTAGAACAAATTATGCAACTGCATAAGAGGATTATGAGTATCCTAGAGGGGCTCCAATGTGGCTTGTCAAGGGGTGCAAGGCCTCTGGCAAGGCATAATTGTGTTCTCTGAGTAGTTCTTTATCATATTTCAGACAGCCATCTACATGCTTGTGGGTTTGACCCAATCATCGAGCTGTGCCAGGTGTTAGGACTTGAACCTCATCGTATATTTAGTACTATTTTACACCTTAGTATTAGTATGCATGTAGTCTTTTGGATTAGCATATGTAAAGAAGTCCTTATACTTCATATAACGTTTCACCTAAAAGTCAAGGCGTAGGTAAGAAACGTCAAGCAATTGTATTCGACCAGTTACTTTTTTTTATCATGAATGGAATATTACTGAGTGCATCGCCTAGAAATGGAAGCTGATGTTTGATCCCATTATCATTTGATTGTCTCTTGAATGTTAGTGTTATTCTCTTTCAAGTTGTTCAATCAATGATGGCTATGGTGATAGGAAATAGTGTAGTATTTGATGATCAGCAATTCTATGTTGCTAAGTATGATGTGAGATTTGTATTTGAATGTATTTCTTGAACGTTATGTAGTGCTAATTGTTGTAAATCTATTCAAGAAGTTCTCTACAGTATTGTGGTGTTTTTCTCAGGTAGAACACTGTGTCTGAATTGTTATGGTATTCTAGGAAACCAAAACAATGGCAGCCGCATAAAGAAGTACTACCCCCCATGCATCCACTTCATGAACCCCCGATGCTAGAAGCCCCTGTCAATATACAAGTAGCTACCATTATGGTGATTGAAGATGAGCATGAGGAAGCGATAGCTCTGGCTTACCTGCATATGACCATTACAACCCAACAGACACATGTCATTGAAGCATTGATCAATGAGGGCATTGACTTTAATATCTTGATTCACGATCATTGGACTCAAATCGACAAACCATAGTTACAACCCACTAATGCCAAACTTAACACCCATTTGGGGGCCGATCATATGCACTTCTAGAGAAGTTCAAAGTTGCAGTCTCTATTGAGTCTGAAAGCTTGTCCATGGTCTTTTATGTGTTGCCAAAAATAGAAGATATAGGCGCACGTAATCATTATTAGGATGAACCTTTAAGAAGCAAGCTCACTATAATGTCAATTACGAGTCACACCGTATTCACTTGGCCATCAGTAATGTATGAATTGTCACGATCTTTAGCAAGGGCTGCGCAACTCCATCACAGTTCATAGCAGGGCCACTGGTAGAGAAAACCACCATCAAGCCTAAGAAGGGGGGTCATGATTCGTCACACCCCGCCAAACCTCAAAACCACCAAAAATCCAACCACAAAACTAAAACCCTTGAACACCAATTGATATGGGTATCGAAACATCCAAGACCACCACCTAGGAGCACCCAACCACAGACTCTCAAAGCTAGGAACCTTCCCTCAAAACCTAGGAGGCCCAAAAGAAACTACATGTATCGATCAATGGTCAAGCCACAATGGGTCCCCAAGACCTTGTTGCAAGTACGAGGCTATTACAAGGGTAGTACTTGGATCCGGGTACCTAAAGCCAAGACAACCAATGACACTGCTCAAACGTCACCATTAAACTTGATCACATGAAGCATCAAGACAAATCAAGCATCAATGTCACTAGAGCCTCTGGCTATAGGGCCCATTGCCCTTCCAAAACCTAAACCCATCAAGATTCAACAATTCTATCAATCAAAACTATAGCTCGCTACTTCTAAACCTCCTCAACCTTGCCCTGCTAGTATCCCAACTACCACCCAAGCATCTAGTAGCGCGCTACCCACCGTACTAGTCACGCCTAGTGCACCACGGCTACAACCCCAGTTGGAATCACAACTAGAGCTGCACCCGACAGCTATGGAACTGGCAAGCCCAACCAAACCTAAGGCAGCTATCAGCCTTAGACCCTCATGCCAGTGGAGATCCATTCTAAACTTGCCATAGACTTAGTTGAGAATAGATGCGATGACTTGGTTGCTTGTCTCAGATGCTTGGATGCCACGTTTACCATGCTTGCTAAAAGTTACAAGCTATTGGTGGACTTAGGTCTTTTGGATGAGCCTTTAGCAATGGAACTGCACACGCTACCTTGCTCATGGGAGGAATCTAAATTTGTATCCATCAAAACTTTTGAGGTAGCTGAGGAACTCATTACCACCAAGCTTTTCATTCAACAAGCATGCAAACAACGCATGATCATATCTTATGTCAAGATCAAAGTCCTTGCCACAAACCAAGAAATTGAAAATTTGAAGCAACTCGCTGCCAAACAACTCTTATTTCTTATGCAAATGGTATGCTCTTTGACTTCAATGGAAACTAGAAGGATGCCACGTCATGACAAACATGAAATAGAGATACGCAATCAAAATTGTGGAGTATGACCTGACATATGTAGCTCCAACTTCCTATAGGGTGTTGATCACTATTCGTAATCAACCCCTTGAGGACCACATTGGACGGCATCCCTATTTAGATCAAATTCTCACAGAAGAGGAGCTCCATATCACTTAGTAGAGTTGACTCCAAGGATTTTCTTCTCGATGTCCTCACTTACATCACACAAGTAGGCGTTAGACCCTACGACATGGACCATGTGAAAGTAAACATAGAAACCATGTGCAAATTTCCCTTAACTCATTAACCATAATCCTAGGAAGGATTCTTCTTCTTTTCGCATGGGGAGGGGATAAGGAGGAAATAAGAATAAAACTTAAAAGCAAAGGAAAACGAATCAAAGCCAATTCATAGTTTAAGAAAAAGGGTCATAAAATTGGGAATGTATGGATTACTTGAGGGAGAAGTTTAATTCTATAATTAAGCATTTAAATTCCGCAAGCATGTGATATTTTCCCTCTACAAATAATTGTTTTGAAAAGCACTAATGATGAACATGGCTCCATGACAAGTGACCAGCATGGTAGGCCAAGAAAAAGCCAGCAAGTTGCCGTTTTTTGAAGAAGAGCAGGCCATATATGGCCTCTCCGTGGAAACAAGGGTCTTTAACCAATTCAAGTTTAGCCATGTCTTGAACTTGGAGGATGTCACCATGGAGGAACAACCAGTGAAGCAGATTGTCAAACAATGCCATCTACAAAAGTACATGGAGACAATTAGCCAAGTTGTTGACTATGAGAAGTGCACGGAGTTCCTCTAGACCTTTGGTAGAATCCGTGGCACACTCATCGTGCAAGAAGAAGAAGAAACCCACCGATTCGTGATTGAGTTGACTTCAGAGTTGGTGGAAAAAGAATTAGGCCTATCCAATAAGGTGGAAAGGTGACCTAGGAGAGATGTGTATGCCATGTTAGGAATGGAAAAGATAATGGTCCACACAAATGATGGCATCAGCTTGGCAGACATCCCCGACTCCAAAATCTAGCTCCAAGACAAAATGATGCATGCACTATTCTCCAGCCATAGGTACAACTCAATAATGCGCCAAAATAATGTGTCTATGCTAGAGAGCATTGCAACAAGATCCTTTGATGAAGTGAACCTAAATGGCTTTGTCCAGAAGACCATTAAGTCTTTAGCAAAAGCACTAGCAACATGAGAAAGACCCGCAGGAGGAGAGTCCCCAGCTACCAATGCAAAAAGGAAAGCGTCATCCTCCAAGGCCTCGACCATTGGCTTCGAGGGGGTTTTGATAGCTCTAATAAGGGAAGAATTGGAGAAGGACAAGGTGAAGAAGAAGGAATCGGAGAAACACCAAAGAGGTCACCTCCTCACCACGAATTGTAGCCACACTCCAGTGAAAGGACAATGAGTGATGATGAGAAAGGAGAACAAAAAACAAAAAGTAACCAACAAAAACCCAAAAAGCCGAAGAAGAAGAATTTGCAAGAGAAGGCCGAGGAGGAAAGCAAGAAAAAAAAAAAGTAGACTTACAAAAAGCAAAAAGAAGAGTCTAAAAAGGAAGGGGATGAGAGGAACAAGAAAGAGAAGGAGGAGTCAGAGAAGTTGAAGGAAGAATCAGGAAAATCTGAGGAGGAGAGAAAAAGAAAGGTAGCAGAAGAAGAGGAGGAGTTGAAAAGGAAAGAAGAAGAATAAATGGCTCTAGCAACACGCCTATCTATAGAGCATCTAGGCAAGAAGAATCAATAAAATCCAAGGAGGAGAGAAAAAGAAAGGCAGTAGAAGAAGAGGAGGAGTTGAAAAGGAAAGAAGACGAAGAAATGGCTCAGGCAACACGCCTATCTATAGAGCATCTAGGTAGGTAGGATGAGTTGGACACCATGAGGCCGTCTAGAGATGAGGGCCCAAGCTCAAGCATAACACACAAGTGCTAGAAATCATACCAATGGCAGTCAAGGAAGGCAAGGGCAAGGCCCAAATCGATCCCACCTCTATCATTATAGTACCCGCCACTCCCACAATCATATCTGCACCGAGCTCCACTGTCAAAGTGGATGGTACTAACCTCATGGCTTGGGTATAATACTTTGTTAATAAGGAAATGGCCCAAGGAATGGGGGAGGGTATGATGCCAGGAGGCATATTCCACGGTGGATTTCGTGAGGTTTTTATTCGACAGTGGATTCCAAGAGGTTTTGTGGTGGATTCTGTAAAACTATATTTATTTGTCTAGGCTCGTACACAAGGTGGATTCCTTGTGCGAGAAGTTGATGGGGACGTCTATCATTTTCAAGTGTTAGATTAATTTAATGTGCATGTGGGTGATTCCATAGCGGGTGATTTTGCAAAATATATATTTAAATTAATGGGCGTTCATGAGTTTAGAGTGCACTTGTATTAAATAAAAATTAGGACAGAGTTCCAATCTATTTATTTATTTTGTAGTTGAAGACTGCTAGGTATTCACTTTTGTCTATTTAATTTTATTATTTTCTAACAATTGTGAATGCTTCAGTTGATATGTAGACCAGGCAGTGATGGCGTTGGGAAGCACCAAGCAATGGTGTGTATTCAAATTACCTAGAAGAAATGATCATTTTTTATGGGCGTGTATCTTATCATTAAAGGCGTGGCACTAATATTTATTTAGGCATGCTTATTTATTGAAGCGCTTGACAAACATTTATTATTTTGTATGTGCATAGGTGCTTGGTTTAAATATTTCATTATTGGACATTGTATTTGGGCACAACCCAACTTTTGGGATGCCGAACCGCTTTATTCTTTATTTGGACAAAAGCAAACACAAAAGCCAAAGCATGCTAATTGTAAATTGGACTATTTTTTAGCTTGGAGATTAATAAATTTATAAGTACATGCCTTGTGGAGCGCTCACATAGGGCATAGGGGGAGATTGTACCCAATTTTTCTTTTTGCTTCATATCGTGCAAAACCTTCTTCTTACTTTATGAGTTTATGTAAAGTTCTTTGTTCTTGGGGACCTTCCGGTGCTCACTATGCGCGCATCCAACATCCAATTTGCACATCAGTGGTATCAAAGCAAAGCTAAGATCAAGGGCTTTCAATCGCTTACCATCTTTTTTGAAGGTGACGCTCCTAGAATGGGCGCTACAGGCAGCTATCAATACCAATGTGTTCGTGGCAATGAAGAACCCCTTGTTGTGCTATTAGATCGCGAAGGACCACTTCTGGGAAGCGAAGGACCACCTCTAAAGATCCTTTGTAAATCTCTTTGGTTGACAGAGAAGCAAAGAAGAAGAAGATTAAGCTTGGAGTTAGAAAGCTTTATAAACTTTATAAAAAGCTTAAGCCCCCAAATTTCATCGTCAACGGCGGCAGGATGTATTTGTCGGCACCGAATTTAACGTCAAGTTGTCGCTGTGTTGATTTGTTTTTCTTAAAATTATTAAGCTTTTAATCAAGATTAAGCTTATTAAGCTTCCTAAAGCTTAAAAGTTTCAATCTTAAATCTCTTCCTCCATAGTGGGAGTTCATACACAACCAATCCCAAACTCGTTTTCAACTTTTAGCAAGCCTTTGTTCACACCTGTGCCATGACAGAGTTGATTTCCAGCAAGCAAATTATCATACACAGACAATGCACAATACATATTTGCTTGGAAGAAGACCATCATCAATTACCGTACCCGCAAAAGAAGCAAGATTACAAAAAAAAAGTCATTAAAGAAAAGCAAGCCTTGTAAACCAAAACTTGAGCTACACTCATCCCTCTAACAAGATTTTGAGTGTGTGAGGTTATTTGAGATTTTGAAGGATGTTCGATCAAACTATGGAAGATTTTATGGTCGAAGGTGATTTACCAGAACCAACAATGGAGCAAAAATTGGACCTAATCATGATGCAACTTCAAGAGGAGCGAAGAGCATGTCAAACTTTGCAAGCACAACTGGCTACACTTCAACAATCCACTACTAATTAAGATGGAGCGCAACCCAAAGATGTTATATGATGTACAATCGATGTGACACTCAAAGCATAGTCTATCAGGAAAGAAGCCAAGATAAGTAAAAGAAATTTCAAATTCTATAATTTTAATGGGCAACGTGACGAAAAAACTGTTCTCACTTTTATCAGTCTGTTTGATGATTATTTCCATGAAGAGTAGTATGTTGAGAAATGTAAACTCAAATGTGTCACTAACCATCTAGTGGACAGAGCATCATTATAGTGGACTATTGTCCGCAATAGTATTGATTGTCCTACTACTTGGGAGGCTTTTCAAAAGAAATTTTTGCAGAATTTTCTTCCACCTAAATTCCATGAAAAACAATCAAACAATGGGATCTTCTTCAACAAAGAGATCGTGAATCCATTCCGCAATACACTGAGCATTTTTGAAGTGCCTTACTACAACTTCAAATGCTTGAAGACGTTCCTGAGGTGAACCATAAGCGCAAGTATATGTCCGCTTTGCTTGGTCACTTCTATGTGGAAGTGAACATGTTCAAGCCAAAGACTTTAGAATATACGATTTCTTTAGCCCATGATCCTGAAGACAAATTTCATGGATGAGAAAAGTGACTGCAACAATTTTCAACTAACGGTAGCTTTGGTACAAAGAAATTCAAATCTAACTTTCGAAGATTCAATCAAAATCGCTTTGTTTCTTCATCTTTCCATAAACCCTGGACACGACCTCTTCCTTTACCATCAAACACAAATTCAAATCCTAAGCCATCTCTTCAGTCAAATCCCAACATAACCAAACTTCCAGTCATCACCAATAATGTTTCCAAAGCAAAGTCTATAGTTTGCTACAAGTGTCAATGACCTGGACACTTAGTAGTAAACTGTCAATCCAAGGAGCCAACTGTTCAAATCAACTACTTGACTAAAGATGAAGACCATGAATATATGCCAGATTTCACGAAAGATGATGATGATATTGGTACTATTTCAGATATTTTATCAAGTATGCCAAATCCTCATTCATCATTAATGATGAAATGTCTTGTGCATGGTCACGAAAAGATTGTCTTGCATGATAATGGGAGTACACATGATTTTATTTTTGCAAAATTGGTCAAATAATTGAATTTACATATTGTTCCAATTCATTATCACATAAAGGCTGCATTCTTAGGCACTAGATACAATGGTACACAAGAAGTTCATGATTTAGAAATTAAAATTGGTGATTATGTTGAGCGCAAAAATTTATTGGTTGTGCCTTTGTAAGCTAGTGAAATTATTTTAAGAATGCCTTGGCATCACAAATATAATCCCGATATAGATTATTCCACACATTCAATGAAAATTCATTCTAACGGAAAACAAATCACATTACATGGAATGCACACCTTTGATAATTTTCCATTGCTTAGTCACACACATACTAAATGTGCATTGAGAAAAGGTAGCAAATCATACTTAGTATGGGTGAATGAAATTGAAGCTAAGGAAAATCAGATGCATCCTAGGCACACACAATTTTTTTCACAATTTAAAGATTGTTTTGCTACTAATTTACCCCCTAGTTTACCACATACACGTCTTGAAGATCATAAAATAGACTTAATCTCAAGCTCTCAACCACCATGTAAAGCATCTTATAGACATAATCAACTTAAACAGAAAGAAATCCAAGTACAAGTTGAAGAATTATTAACCCAAGACTTATTAGGCCCAGTAGTTCTCCTTTTGGTGCACTTGTCCTATTAGTTAAGAAGAAAAATAATACCTATAGGATGTGCATTGACTATCATGCCCTAAACAAGATCACTGTCAAGAATAGATATCCGATCCCTAGGGTAGATGACCTCATGGATAAACTACAAGGAGCACTAATTTTAGCAAAATAGATCTCAAATCTGAATATCATCAAGTACGATTGAATACACCTGATATTTTCAAAACTGCGTTTAGAACTCAATTTGGTCATTATGAATTCCTTGTTATGCCTTTTGGTTTGACTGCACTAGCTACATTTAGTCATATGATGAATCGAATATTTTTTAAGTATCAACATTGTGTAATTGTTTTCTTTGATGACATATTGGTTTTCAGTAAAAATGAGAATGAACATTGTGAAAATCTATCTTTGGTTTTCAAACTATTGAAAGAGAATCAATTATTTGCTAACCCTGAAAAGAGTAAATTTTTACAAACCCACATTGAATACTTAGGACATATTGTTTCTTCTAATGGTATTCAAGTTTATCCTAAAAAGATAGAAGCAATTTTGAATTTGCCAATCTCTAAAAATGTGCATGAGTTACATTCTTTCTTAGGTCTTGTTAGCTTTTACAGAAAATTTGTGAGAAATTTTTCTTTGCTTGTATTTCCTTTAACGAAATTATTAAATAAAGGTGTTGTATATCATTGGTCTGATAATCATCAAAAGTCTTTTGATTTACTAAAACATGCTTTAACACATGCACCTGTTTTGCAATTACGTGATTTTAATCGACCATTCTTTCTAGTAGTCACTGATGCTAGTGGATCAAGAATAGGAGTTGTCCTTATGCAAGATTCACATCCCATAGACTGTTCTAGTTACAAACTTAAACCCTCTGAGCTAAAGTATTCTACCTATGACAAGGAATTATTAGCTGTAGTACAAGCTTTACATCAATGGGAACACTATTTAATGGGATCCGAATTCATGACCAAAACTGACCAACAAAGTATCAAACATCTTCTTAGTCAGCCATAAATCTCTGACCGTCATATTAAATGGGCCACTTTCATTCAAAATTTCCATCCACTTATTCAATATCAACCCAAAAAAGATAATGTTGTTGCCAATGCCTTAAGTAGAAGTCCAAGTATCCACAATATTTCAGTTATATCTTTTGATTCCCTTATTCCTATGAAAGATACCCATGACTATGACCCTAGTTTTCAAGCTAATTGGAATAAATTAAGATTGTGTATCACTGTTTCATTTAGATCATTTGTGTTGTACGAAATTGATTGTCCCCCATATCAAGGTCATATAGGTATTATTTCTACTTTAAGAACATTGATTGAAGATTTTTATTGAACACCATATGGGGAATATAGGAATTTCCCATAAGTTTGAGACACGTGGTCAATTCTTTGGATTTGTCATAACTTGAACACTATAACTCCAAATCAAGCGCTCTATAGCTCAATAGATTCCATTTTTCAAGCGCTTTCCAATGATAGGTCACATCATATGGTTTTGAGAAACTTATGGGCATGTTATCCAGGTGCCACCTTTTTAGTATTCAAAAAATGGGAATTGGGAGATTCCCAAACTCACTAATATTGTGTTATTGGCCACAAATGGAATATAATGTTTCTAACTTTGTTTCTGAATGTTTGATTTGTGAAATAGTCAAGTAACACCATGGTAAGCAATATGTTTATTAATGCCTTTATCGATTCCTGAATGACCATGGAAATATATTTCAATGGATTTTATAACTCGTTTGCCTAACACCCAAGCTAATCATGATATGATTTGAACTATAGTAGATCAATTTAGCAAACAAACATATTTCCTTCCATGCAAAAAAACATTAACTGCATCACAAGCTGCACAATTGTTTTTTAAGACTATTTTCACTAACCATGATTTGCCAAAAGTTATTATTTTTTATTATGATTTTAGATTCTGTAACAAATTTTGGACTACTTTGTTTGCTAATTTAGGTACTACGATTGATTTCTCATTTGCATTTCATCCTGAAACAAATGGACAAACATAAGCTACTAACAGTACAATTCTAGATCTTTTGTGTGCATACACAATTTCAAAACCACAAACATGGGATACACACTTGCATTTACTTCAATTTGCATATAATAATACACCGTGTATAGCTACACAAAAAGCACCTTTTGAAATCATTTATGGACATAGATTGCCTACACTTGTTACATCATTGTCAAACATAGTTAAAGGTGCTGATAATATTGTAAATACGCATGGTAATATTTTTACTGAAGTTAAAGACATGATTGCAAAAGCCTAGCAATCATACACTAAACAAGCTAATAAGAAAAGAAAAGCCATGAGTTTCAAGGTTGGTGACTATGTTTGATTACGCATTGAAAAGAGAATATTGCAAAGTGTTGAGAAACACCATGTTGTTAAACTAGCACTTAGATTTTATGGACCTTTTAAAATCATTCACAAAATCAATGACAATGCATTTAAACTAGAACTATCCCAACATTGGAAAATCCACAATACTTTTCATATCAGTTTGTTACAACCTTTTAGAGACCAATTACCTATTCACCCTATCTATGAAAACCCTCCTTTGTTAGAAGAAGAAATTGAAATACTTGAACCTAAAACTATTCTAGATACTGACTCTACTCTAGATATTTGGTTAAGTTTAAAAATCATCCTATTGAAGAACCTCAATGGATACACGCTCGCGACCTAAGTTCTTACCCCTCACTGCTCGCTCCACATTGAGCTAATAGCAATTGAGGACAATTTCTATCCCACCCAGGGGTATGATGCCAAGAGGCATATTCCATGGTGGATTCCGTGAGACCACGGTGGATTCCATGAGGTTTTTATTCCACGGTGGATTCCATGAGGTTTTTCAGTGGATTTCGTAAAACTATATTTATTTGCCGGGGCTCATACACAAGGTGGATTTCTTGTGCGAGAAGTTGACGGGGACGCACGTCCTTTTCCGGTATCAAATTAATTTAATGTGCACGTGGGTGATTCCACAGTGGATGATTCTGCAAAATACATATTCAAATTAATTGATGTTCATGAGTTTAGAGTGCACTCATATTAAATTAAGGTTAGGACTGATTTTCAACCTATTTATTTATTTTATAGTTGAAGACTGCTAGGTATTCACTTTTGTCTATTTAATTTTATTATTTTCTAACAATTGTGCATGCTTTAATTGATATGTAGAGCAGGCAGTGGTGGCATTAGAAAGCATTGGTTGATGGCGCGTATTCAAATTACCTAGAAGAAATGATCATTTTTATGGACGCACACCTTATCATTAAAGGCGTGGTGCTAATATTTATTGAGACAGCTTATTTATTGAAGCGATTGACAAACTTTATTATTTTGTATGCACGTAAGCGCTCGGTTTAAATATTTCATTATTGGACATTGTATTTTGGCACAGTTCGACTTTTGGAATGCCCAACTACTTTATTCTTTATTTGGACAAAGGCAAACACAAAAGCCAAAGCATGCTAATTGTAAATTGGGATATTTTTTAGCTTGGAGATTAATAAATTTATAAGTACATGCCTTGTGGATCACTCACACAAGGCATGTGGAGAGATTGTACCCAATTTGTCTTTTTATTTCATGTCGTGCAAAACCTTCTTCTTACTTTATGAGTTTATGTAGAGTTATTTGTTCTTGGGGACCTTATGGCACTCACTATGCGCGCATCCAGCATCCGATTTGCGCACCACGGTACCCCCATAACAGGAACTAAAAGACCAACGGAAGCAGAGATGCCACATCTAAGCAAGATCCTAAGAAGTAGAAGAGGGAAACCTCCACAATCTCCATGCCCACGATAGAGCTGCCACCTATAGATTATGACGAATACATTAAGGAGCTCCTCTCCAACAAGACAAGGCAAAGGAAGAATAAGAGGATGGCAGTGGTGGCTGAACTAGAGGGAGAAAAAGAGGCCATGGCTGCATCACAATTAGAGAAAACTCGTCAAGCGGCCATGTCCCAAAAGGAGATAAGTGAGATGAAGGAGCAGCTATGAGCCAAGGACGAAGCAGAAACTGAGTGGCAAGAAAGGCTGAATGAAGAGACTCAAGCCCTAGTAAGCCTGCGATGCCATAATGATGAGCTCATAAGGCTTTATGAAGACCTAAAAGGGGAGATGGAAAAGGTCCATAAAGCCATAGAAGATTTAGAGGTGGTGAAATGGAAGAAAGGGCATGTGGATATCAAGAGGAGGTCCATAAATTGAAGCAAGAGGCAACCTCGGAGTGTCAAGATTGTGGGAGAGAAGGAAGGAGTCTCACTTGTAGCTTTCTCACTTACACAATAGGGGAATACACAAAGGTGGAGGCTGAAAACAGTTTTTCTCTTCTTAGTTGTGTAAGCCAAAAAGAACTCTAGTATAGAGAAAAAGAAGAATCCTATATATGGGTCTCAAACCAAACTCAACTAAGGTGGCATACTAATTCAGCCACGAACTAGAGTAGATAAGGATAGCTGTTGTCTAGCTATTATTCATGGGCGGTGTATCAACCGCATCTGCAGCTAACAAGTCGGTGACATAAATACACAACGGTCACCCTAGCATATCATGAATGGAGCTCGATATCTCAACACTCCCACTCAAGCTCAATCCCAATTCCTGCACACCAAACAGGTCTCTAAACTTGCACAGCTTCTCTACGCCCAATGACTTCGTAAATATGTCAGCTACCTGATCCTATGTGCTGATATAAACTAGATCAATGAGACCTAGTAAAACCCTCTCCCGCACATAGTGATAATGCACCTCAATGTGCTTTGTTCTAGCATGATAGACTGGGTTATTTGCCAAGTGTATACTACTCATGTTGTCACAATAAATGACAACTGGCCCATCTGTAGGAGGCTCATGTATATCATAAAGTAGCTTATGTAACCAAGCTACCTCACATGCAGCCATTGCTGCACCCCTGTACTCAGCCTCTGTGCTCGACAAGGCAACTGTAGGCTGTTTCTTGCTGCTCCAAGTGACTGCAACAGCACTCCCAAAAGAGAACACATATCCACTGGTAGATCATCTATCAGAAATACTACCAGCCCAATCAGCATCAGTGTATCCATGCAACTGTATCTGAACCCTAGTCTCATAAAATAGTCCATACTATAATGTGGACTTCACATACCTGAGTATGCGTCTAACTGCATCCAAATGCGGTTTCCTTGGAGCCTGCATAAACTAACTTACCAATCCAACAGCATACCTCAAATCTGGCCTGGTAATAGTCATATAAATCAAACTTCCTACTATGCATCTGTACATAGTAGGGTCTTCCAAAAGCTCACCTACATCTGCACTCAGCTTCACATTCTACTCCAAAGGAACTGAAATAGACTTATATCCTGTCATCCCATTTTTGGACAACATGTCCAATCCATACTACCTCTACAAGAGCCGTATCCCACTTGGTGATCTAATCACCTCAATGCCCAAGAAATAACGCAGCTCTCCCAAATCCTTCATCTCAAACTTCTACTTCAATAGCAATTTCACATGAAGGATATCTTCATCACTATCACCTGTCATAATCAAATCATCAACATAAATGACAAGTAGCATAATATCTTTCTCTGTTTTTCTCACATAAAGTGAGAAATCTGCCTGGGAAATCTGAAAGCCAATAGTGACAAGATACTGTCCTATCTTGTCAGACCATGCTCTAGGTGCTTGCTTCAAGCCATACAAGGCTTTCTTCAACCTACAAACAAACTCAGGATGAATAGCATGCACATAACCTGGTGGCTGCTCCATATAGACCTCTTCTTACAAATCACCAAGCAAGAAGACATTCTTTACATCCATCTGATGTAAAGACCATCCCTTTGATGTAGCCATAGCAATGACTGCTCTTCCGGTTGCCATCCTTGCAACCGGACTGAATGTTTCTTTATAATCAATGCCATATGTTTGTGCATATCCCTTGACTACTAATCTTGCCTTGTATCTATTCACAGAACCATCTGCATTGTGCTTCACCTTGTAAACCCACTTACAACCAATTGCATTCTTATCTTTAGGCAAAGGTACCAATTCCCATGTAGCATTTGCTTCCAAGGCATCCATTTCTTCATCCATGGCTTTCTCCCATTTTTCTTTTCCCATGGCTTACTCAAAAGAAGTGGGTTCTGGTTCCTGTATCACTTTGACCATATAAGCATAGTGAATGGCTATAAATCCATCATATTTCAGCCTATCCACATGATACCTAGCTCTAGTAGGCCTGCGCAAAGTAGGTTCACTCCCAGGTGCTCTCAAAACATCCCTGGTCTTCCTTACCCCAGGTGTAACAATAGAAGGAATACCCAACTCATCATTGATGCTCTGTTCTGAGCCACTGGATTCACCATCCACATAAGAGTGACCTACATTCACATCAAACATGGGCTGATCTACCTTCTCTTTTCCTTTTCGTGAAACCTGTATACCATTATCTGCATTGCTTTGAGGAGATTCTCCTGATCTCAATCTGCTCGTCCATAGCGAAGAATGTGAACCATTGCTAGAAGAGACTCCAGGTCCACTAATATCTTGTGACTGCTCCTGTGAATTCTGTGCAGCATTACCATTTTGTGCATCTACATTATTAATCACATTTATTGGTTTATACCAGCTACTCATGTCATCAAAAACAACATCTCTGCTCACTGTAAACTTACAAGTAGAAGGGTTATAGCATCTATATCCTTTCTACTGCTGCAGAGAGTAACCAATAAAGATGCACTTCTCAGCTTTTGGATCTAACTTGGATCTCAACTCATCTAGCACATGAACATAGGCAATGCAACAAAAAATTTTCAAATGAGAAATATCTGGTTTCCTACCAGTATACCTCTCCTCTGGAGTCATGCCATGTATTGTTGCAACGGGAGTCCTGTTCATTATGTAGAGTGCTGTAGCAACTGCCTCAGCCCAGTACAAATCTAGCAGGTCTTTTTCATTGAGCATGGCACGAGATACCTCTCCAATATGCCTTTTTTTCTTTCTGTAATTCCATTTTGCTGTGGGGTATGACTACATGAATATTGCTGCTTTATGCCATGCTCCTGCAAGAACCTTGCAAACTCATTTCAGGGGTACTCTCCCCCTCCATCTGACCTTAGGCATTTTATTTGCAAGCATGTTTCTTTTTCAACCATAGCTTTAAGAGTTTTGAAATGCCCAAAAACTTCACTTTTCTTTTTCATAAAATACACCCAAACTTTTCTGCTACTATAGTCATCAATAAAAGTGACAAAATAATGACAGCCTCCAATAGATGCAACTTTAGTAGTCCACACATCAGAGTGGATTAATTCCAATGGCTTCTTACTCTCTTGAACATGTCTAGGAAATGGTTTCCTTGCCTGTTTTCCAAATTGACAAGCTTCACATACCTTATGTATTTTTGCAACCTTGAATTTAGGCAATCCTGCAACAATATTTTGGGCTTGCATTGATTTAAGTCGCTGTATATCAACATGACCAATGCGTTTATACCAGATATCAATATCTACAACTACACCAGTCCCATGTGCAAACATTGCTACACTTACTTTAGGCATGTCTGCATCCAACGTAAACAATCTGCCCTTCTTCTTTCCTTTTGCTATCAAGAGACCTTTATTTTTCATATCCTTAACAAAGCATCCATGAGGACTAAATCTGACCTGCAAGCCCTGCTCAACCATTTGACCAACAAAAACCAGGTTCTTGGTGATTTCGGGACATGAAATACATCCGACAGGTATTTCTTTTTCCCATCCTGTATAGACAAAGGAATTTTTCCAATCTGCACAATAGGATGTGCAGTATCATCACCAGTCTCCACAAATCCTGGTTTTTCCATTTTCCTTGCATCATGCATCCATTCTGCATGACCTGTCATGTGGTTTGATGCACCTGAGTCAACATACTACACATCGTTGCTTTCTTCTGTACTTGTCACAGAATTGTTCATGTGCTGCACCATAAACAAATGCTCATTTCTATCAGTCTTTAGCCATATGATCCATTTTACCATAGTAGTAGCATTCAACATTGCAGTTTGCATTTTGGCCTCTTTGCCATCCACCACGACCTCTTTGGCTCCCCCTGCCTCTAGAGTTACCACTTCCTCCTCCATAGGACTGGTTTTCTTGAGTTTGTTGCATATTCTGATTTCTACCACAGCCTCCAAATCGGCCTCCTCTACCTCTACCTCTATCTCTTCCAGCATTTGAGTAGAAGACAGTTTCTTTTGAAGTTCCTCTTGAAGAAGATGCACCACCATTTCTCTGCTCCTCAGAAATTAGAAGAGCAATCAACTCCTCAAAATCAGGAAATCTTTCACGGATGGAAATGGATGTTCAGAACTGTGCATAATCCTTTCCTAGACCATTTAAGGTCACAGAAACTAAATCATCATCTTCCACTAGCGACCCAATGGATGCAAGTGCATTTGCAATCTTCTTCACCTTCATGTGGTAGTCATTGATGCTTATACTTTCTCTTTGCACATTGTGCAACTCTTGCTTGAGCTGCATTTTCCTGGCTTGCGTATTTGTGCTATACATTTTTGACAAAGTATCCCATGCCTCCTTTGGCGTTTTTGCATCCTGAATATGCACAATCATAGAGTCTGAAAAACTGATAGACAGCCAGTACATAACTTTTCTTGATCTCTCATGCCATCCTTTGAATGCCTGCATTTGCTGTTGATTGGGAACATCAGGAAGAACTGGTTCTTCTTCATTTCCTGCAACAAATTCCCAATATCCTTTTCCCATAAGGAAATTTGTCATTCTAAACTTCCATGCTTGGAAGTTGTTCTTGTCAAGCTTTTCAGTGACAATCTATGAAAGAGAATCAGACGCCATTATAGAACACTGCAAAAAATTCTGTCTTTGCAAAAAACACAGCTTCAGCCTCACAAGGGCAAATTTGCAAAACTGACGAAAGTGGTATTTGACCACACAGTCACTTCCTAGTGATAATTTTGCATCAACAGGTAGGAAGGATGATTCTGTAACTCCCAATGTCTTTGCGCACAGGCATACGATGCAATTTCTATGGTAATTTTTCACCGACCTGTAGAACAGTGGTCGCACAACAAAAAACAGGGCCTTTTCCTGAATGCGTGCGGAAAACTTTCGCCTCCAAAATAGGCACCAAAATGGCCTCGAATAAAAAAAACAGGGTAACCAAGGGCTAAAGCCCTTACCCGCAGCATATACTGCCCTCTTGCTACACCGTGAAGGATCTCTCAATCTGAGACAATGCACTCTTGCACTTTTCGGCTGTGCTACCTAGAGAGACTTGCTCCCAAACTCGAAAAATGAAAGCAACACTGGTCCTCTTACGAGAACACCGTGAACTTGGTTTGCTTTCTTGAGCTTCTTACCACGAACCAGGCTCTGATACCATGTCAAGATTGTGGGAGAGAAGGAAGGAGTCTCACCTGTAGCTTTCTCACTTACACAATGGGGAAAGACACACAAAGGTGGAGGCTAAAAACAATTTTTCTCTTCTTAGTTGTGTAAGCCAAAAAGAACTCTAGTACAAAGAAATAGAAGAACCCTATATATGGGTCTCAAACTAAACTCGACTAACTAAGGTGGCATACTAACTGAGCCATGAACTAGAGTAGATAAGGATAGCTGTCATCTAGCTATTATTCATGGGTGGTGTACCAACCGCATCTGCAGCTAACAAGTCGGTGACATAAATGCACAACCGTCACCCTGGCATATCACGAGTGGAGCTCGATATCTCAACACAGAGAAGGAGGGGCAACACAGGCTTAAAAGAGAAATCAAAGATCAAGAGCAGAGGTTGATGATACTAGATTAAAGGCAAGGAGAAAGCCTTGAGGAAACAGAGAAGAGAGCAGAGGACTGGGCAAACCGTAATGAGAGAAAAGTCAAAGCTTTGGCACACCATCTAGCTCAGGTGGAAAATAACAAATTCTAGTTAAGAGCATGCCCAAGTGAGTTTCAAAGCCCCGTAAGCAACACGCCTTCTTGAGCAAATTGTTGGATGTCCCTCAAACAAAGGAAGAGGAAGCCGTTGACTCCATAAAGAGGAAGCTCGGGATTGCACGCAAGGCCTTGAGAGCAAGACTACAG
This sequence comes from Lygodium microphyllum, assembly GCF_053477565.2. Taxonomy (NCBI): domain Eukaryota; kingdom Viridiplantae; phylum Streptophyta; class Polypodiopsida; order Schizaeales; family Lygodiaceae; genus Lygodium; species Lygodium microphyllum. The sequence goes on from NC_141158.1 coordinate 77,109,106, forward strand.
ATGCTAATGCAACCCGTGGGTGTTAGCATTGGCCTTGAGGAGCAATGAAGTTATCTACTGCAAGCAAGCTTGAACCCACAAGAAGTCGATGCACTAGGGTTCACTGAGGGGCCACAACAAGAAGACCATCAAGAAGAAGGGGCTAGCAGAATCTTTGACATGGGACCTCACGAAGAAGAACTTGTCCCACAACCTCCTTCCCCATGCCTGAAAGAACAATAGTAGAAGTAGGTAGACACCTCTTCTAAAAGAAAATTAGAGCTTAAAAGGAAGAGGCAACGGATAGTGGAGCAAGCAAGGCGTAGATTGAATGCCAAGCCAGTAGTGGTACTGACCGCACCCATACCACCAAACCAAGACGACGGCCCATCAAGCTTCAATGCAAAACTTGTGATCTGGGAGCAATAGGAGACCATTATAAGGCCCTTCGACCTTAATTTTTGATTCCCGGCCAACTTGCACAGACTACTACCAGTCAAGGTGGTGGAAGAGGTCATCAATGTGGGAAGTCGACTAGGAGACAAATGGACCTCAAAGAGAGAGTAGAATCCCACCCTATGGGGGACCGAGGATACAAATTTTTGGCAAGATAAAAATTTTGAAGTGCCCAAGGCTGTGAAGGGCTATGAGTGCCAACCCACATGGAGGAGGCACATTTTTGACATGAGCATGGACGCCTAGATGGCTTTTTCTAACACCCTACCCTTCGAGAAAAATAATCCAACCTTTGTGCCATATCCGAGAAGGGTAGGAGTGGATTTTAATCCAAGCATCCATGGTCGGTATGACTTCCCATGGATCTACAACGCCAATGCTACTAAACTTGAAAAGCCCCTCATTTTCGTGCCAGAGGACCTCTATGATTTTATAGTTTGCTTTATCGATGAATTCTACTCCTGTCCCGATATCGCCTTCATTACTACATGTGATTATCTTAGACTAATTAGGATACTACTTAGGCAGGATCCCACGCCATAAGAGCATCGCCTTCCACCCCTCTATTTTTATCCCAATGGAATAGATAGATGTGCCATGGAAAGATTGATAATCTGAGTAGCTCTACTTCCTTCATTTTGCTTAGCCCTCCTGGAAGATATGAATGATAACCACTTCACACGCTGCAATCATCCATTTCTTTCGAGCACCACTCTCCAAGTCTGAACCTTAGAGGGTACATGTAGCAGAGCTGGTGATTCCTTAGTGAATCTCGTAAGCCTCCAACTCCACCCTCTCCCGACGCGGATGACAAAGACTAGCTCTCATCATTCCCAAAAAAAAATGGAGGTGATGGAAATCTGAAGCAAAAGCTATTAGCTCCACATTGGCCATAGTCACTACACCTAGGGGTCCTCAAGCTAGGCGCGTTCAATGGCTTCAGTCAGCGAGCTCCATCCCTAACCCCCTAGCCCATTTTTATTCCCCACTTCACGCTTAGGGCACCTCAAAGGTAGGTCTTCCAAATATGTCTCCCTAAGCCATGCACCGCACCTCTAACGATACACAAACTGGGTCCTCAAGTGTGGGACAACACCAAGGCTTTGCCTATGGTTTGCAACCCAACTTCCAATTCCACTAGGACGAGCACAATGCAGCACACGATGGCAAGGTAGACACGCCCCCCGATATAGTGTACCTTCTTTTCTTTTCAGGGAAATATAAATGCTGCAACCCACCAACTTCGAAGGCCCCATCATCCATGCAATACACTCTCGGTCCCCACCAGTTCAACTGGTTGATTGGTTTCTTCCAAAGACCAATCCCCCCGCAACCACATCGTCATCAACTTACACTACCGTTGTTGCACTTGTCACCATGCAGCCAAAGCAAAGAAGAGGAAGACCAAGCCCGAAGTCAAAAAGTGAATGAGATGCTCATTCTGCTCAAGTAGGAAAATAGGTAAGAGATGGCAATCTTAGAAACAACATGGGGAAGCTCTGACTACTTTGGCGAGGTCCTCTCAAGGAGGAGGGAGGAATTGTCAAGGATGAAGGATGCTCTCCCCAGGAGGAACGAGAGCACCAAAGATTCTAGCAAGGTGCTTAGAGAGGATGGGGGTAACCACTGAATATTCTAGTAAGGCTCTCTTTGGTCCTCTCAAGGATGAGAGAGGTCTTGTCAAGGATGAAGGATGCTCTCTCCAGGAGAAACGAGAGAACCAAAGATTCTAGTAAGGTGCTCAGAGAGGATGGGGGTAACCATGGAATATTCTAGCAAGGCTCTCTCAAGGATCATGAGGGAGGCACTCATAAGAAAAGCTTGAGGTGCAATGTAAATTATTTTATAAAGTGCCAAGTTTCCCACTGTGCAAGTGGTAAAGTCTTAATGGACATAAACGAAGGGCTAAAGCAACTTGAATAAGTTTTTCTGAAAAAGCTACGCCTAGGAGGGTGAGGGGAAGGATCTGTCCAACACGATATTCAATTTCAAAGATCAATCTCTTCCTCTGCTATTCTCCAAGCAAGACCCACCCCAACTATATCTTCAATCTCAAGGGCCAATCCATCCAATACCATCCCCCGCAAGGGCTTGTATACAAACTCAAAAAAAGTCATCTAGCTACACCTATCCCACCTTCCAACTACTATCCATCAATGCAATGGGATTGGAACTAGACTAGGAGGGGGTTAATGTTAACCTCAGCATAAGAAAAAGTGAAAAAAGTGAAAAAGTGTAAATCGGGACCTAAAAGAGGTGGCCTGGAAGGAAATTTAACACAACGAAAGATCCAGGAAGGGATGAAAAATTACACGGCGTAGTGAACAGAATCTGAGAAAGAGATAGAGATAGAGAGTATACAACAGATAAGAGGAGATTTAGAAAATTTCTTTAGCTCCAAACAACTAATACAGAGATGGCTCTGCCCACCCGTGTGCTTCCACAGTGAAGCTTAGATGGCGATCTAGACAGAAGATAGGTGAAGAGCTTAAGGCTAGCTAGAACAACTCTGACTGGGTGAAAGATAGATGATCGATGGCTGTGAAGGGGTTTATCTTTTATAGCCCGTGAAGGCGGTTAGGTTGGCATGACTGACCTACCATATGAGTCTCCACTAGTCGACCAATAGGGAATATTCCCTTTACTGCCGGGGGCCAAGGGCGGTGCCCCCGAACCCTCACTAGGGGGGCCACTAGTCCCCTTGGGACCCCCCAGCCAAAGGCCGCTTCCGTAGCCCTGGACCCCAAAATAGGGGTCCCTCTTAACTCCCTTACTCGTCAACTCGATGTAATGTGCCTCGAGTTGCTACCAACTTAACTACTCAGTCCAACCCAAAGATTAGACCCACAATGGTCACCTTTTTGCCATCCAGTCACATAGGCCTCATCTGATATACAAGTCAAGACTCAACCAATGTCCAGGCTCACATTTGGCTTCTCTTCATAATGGGGGCCTTACAACATTGAGCACCATGGATCATTGGTGGCACCTTATGAGGGTGGGGCATCGAGCATATCTAACAAGGGAAACGTTTAAAAGTGCAAGGGTGGCCTCAAAAGATAAAGCAAAGGCAAAAGTGCACTCTTAAATGCGAGGCGCCCCTAGAACTTTTTGTAAAAGAGCATCAGGCTCCCTCCTATGCAAACCATAAAGGTAGATGGGCGGTAGGAAGGAAGCTGGGAAGATGGGAGGAGAATAGAAAAAAGGGCCGAATGAGGAGCTCATTCTTTGGTGTGTGGCAAAGTGGACTCATCTTCTTCTCTTCTTCTTGCTTGCTTGTATGTGCTTGAGAGAGGAAGTGTGAGAGTGTGAGGGAGTGAGTGTGTGAGGGATCACAGAGAAGAAGCTCTCCATCATCTCCTCTCTTCTTCTCTTCTCTTCTCTTCTCGTCTCACGCACGACTATGGAGGATGGAGCTTGATGGTGGAGGCTTGAGGTTTCTTGAGCTTGTATCAAGAATCATGGAGCTATTGGAGTGCTTGAGGGAGGATGCAACTCATTTGGGCATCAAGATAAGCTCACTACACCCCAATAGAATTGAAAGTGTATCGGCTAGGTGAGAGATAGCCATAGGTGTTCACTTAAAACACTTGAACAATAAGTGATCCGTGGGTCTTACCATTGAAGCTTGTCTCTATAGAGCTTTAGTTTGATAAAATATAAAAAGTGAAGGCTTGAAAAGTGGATTATTGAGAGATGGAGGAGAACAAGAGTGGCTAAGATAGCAAACGTAGAAAAAGAGCTAAGGTGGGTCAAAGATAAGTAGAATCATTGTTTTGATAGAATATGGCAGATAGACACACTTTTATTCCATAGAGTACGCCTCTTTAAATAGGCACATGAGGACATCAAGTACATCACATTTGTTCCAATTTGACTTGCCGAATCACACCCTTATCTATCCAACTCATCATCCTCATCTCTCCATACTCTATGGCACATGAGTACCTCAAGTACATTGCATTTGTTCCAATTTAACTTGCTGAATCATACCCTTATCCATTCAACTCATCATCCTCATCTCTCCACACTCTATGGTATAGTTCATATTGTGTTGCATACAAAGAAGACACCACTCATACGTATGCACATACAAATGTTTCAACAAAAATTTTAAACTACCTAAAGTAGCTTGGAAAATTTGCAGGAGGGGCTTGGGCTCCCTAACCTACTAAAAGATGTAGAAAAATGAGTTGCTAGAGGGATTATTAGATCCTTCTGTTAGATATGATCAATGCCCCACCCTCATTAGGTGCTACCAATGATCCATGGTGCTCAAAGTTGTAAGGCCCCCATTATGAGGAGAAGCCAAATGTGAGCCCGGACATTGGTTGAGTCCTGACTTGTATATCAGATGAGGTCTATGTGACCGGATGGCAAAAAGGTGACTGTTGTGGGTCTAATCTTTGGGTTAGACGGAGTGGTTAAGCTGGTAGCAACTCGAGGTACATTGCATTGAGTTGCGTGGTAAGGGAGTTAAAAGGGGCCCCTATTGTGGGGTCCGGGGGCCGCGGAAGCGGCCCCTGGCTGGGGGGTCCCAGGGGGGCCAGCGGCCCCCCTGGCGGGGGTCCGGGGGCAGCGCCCCCGGCCCGATGGTAAAGGGAATATTCCCTGGAATATTCCCTGGCCGACTAGTGGAGGCTCATATGGTAGGTCGGTCAGCAGGCCGACCTAACGACCTTCGCGGGCTATAAAAGCTAAACCCCTTCGCAGCCATCTTACACTGATCTTTCACCCAGTCAGAGTTGTTGTTCCAGCTAGCCTTAAGCTCTTCACCTATCTTCTATCTAGATCGCCATCTAAGCTTCACACAGTGGAAGCGCACGGGTGGACAGAGCCATCTTTGTATCAGTTGTTTGGAGTTAAAGAATTTTACTGATTCTCCTCTTATCTGTTGTGTACTCTCTATCTCTTTCTCAGATTCTGTTCGCTGCGCCGTGTAATATTTTACATGGTATCAGAGCCCAGGGGGCTCTAGAGATCGGAGAGCGTGCAAGAGGCAAAGGCTTCAACAGCAAAGAGAAACGATGTCGACTCCGGGAAGCAGTTCTGGCGCATCAGGAAGCGGTGCAGGAGGTGGTGCTGCTGTACCGGCTATTCAAACACTGAGGATTCGTCCACCAACCTTCAGCGAAGGCAAGTTAGATGGTACAAACTACACCTTGTGGAAGTTCAAAATTACTACTATCCTTGATTCTTATGAGCTTCTGGAGACTGTGCTGGGGACTGACGCAGAACCACAGCCTACCCCCGACCCATCAAATCCTAGTGTGATGATTCCTCCGAATGCAGATCTTCTACGAGCTTGGAAACGAAGGAATGCAGATGCATTGTGTGCCTTAGTTACAAGCTGTTCTGACAGTGTTTTGACTCTGATTCAGCATACAACCAAAGCGTCAGAGGCTTGGAATGTACTAAGGAGTCAGTATGAAACACGAAACCAAACAAGGATTCAAAACTTGGAGAATCAACTAGCAGCGGAGAAGTTTGCTGAAGGAGAGACGGTTGAAGCATTCATCACTCGGATTAAGAATCTGCGCGACCAGATGGCTGGCGCTGGGATACAAAAGACTAGTGAAGAGCTAGCTCGGAGGTGTCTTCGGATTTGTCCACAAAAGTTTGATGGACTAGTAACTGCCCTTAATACTCAGGTGAGACCTCAAGCTTTGACTTTTGAGGAGTTTTGTGCATTATTAATGGAGGAGGAGTTGAGGCTGAAAGCCCGAGAAGGAAGCAACAATGGAGATGCTGCATTCTCTGCCAATGCAAAAGGCAAAGGTGTTTCCTCCACCAAAAATGATGGTGACAAAAAGAAAAAGGGCGGCAAGAAGAAGTTTCAAGGAGAGTGCTTCTACTGTAAGAAGAAAGGACATGCAATTGCAGATTGTCGTGTCAAGAAGGCAGATGAAAAGAATGGTACCCTTAAAACTAAAGGGAAAGAGACAGCCAATACGGCTGAAGCAGAGTTGGAATTATTCATGGCGACCATTGAGGAAGTGTGCTGCTCGGCGCAAGAAGAATCTACCACTGACTCTTGGGTGTTGGATAGTGGGGCCTCCCGTCACATGACCAACAAGAAAGGTCTATACAGTTCTATGCAGCCTCTACAAGAATCCATCACTGTGACGGTTGGAAATGATGCTAAATGCCCTGCTGCGGGCACAGGTACTATTTCTTTTGTTGCTGCAAATGGTGAAGTCAAAAAGCTTTCAAATGTGTTGTATGTTCCCGAAATCAGGAGAAATCTCTTATCAGTTGCTGCCATAACTGATCTTGGTCATGAAGTGAGGTTCAAGAAGACAGGTGCAGAAATTATTGATAGTGCTGGCACAATTGTTGGCAAAGGAGAAAGAAGGAACAACCTGTATGAGCTAAGTGCTCTTACAGCCACCGCTAGAGTGGGCACAAGTAAGCTTTGGCATGAAAGGTTTGGACACATCGGATTTGCAGTATTGAAGGAGATGCAAAAGCAAGGTATGGTTGCTCACCTACCTACAATAACTGAATTGAAGGAACCATGTGAAGCTTGTATGATGGGCAAGCAACAGAGAAAGGCATTTCCACAAGAAAGCAAGAATAGAGCACATGCTCCTCTAGAGTTGGTGCATGCTGACTTGTGTGGTAAGATGCCTACACAGGCCTTGGGGGGATCTTCTTATTTTATGTTGATTGTCGACGACTACAGTAGGAAGATGTGGGTGTACTTCCTTCGTGATAAGGCTCAAGCTTTTGGTAAGTTTAAAGAATGGCTAATACTTGTTGAGAATGAAACAGGGAAAAGTGTGAAGAAATTTAGAACAGATGGTGGTGGTGAGTTCAACTCAAAGGAGTTTGAAGGCTTTTGCAAGAGCAAAGGTATCAAGCGTCAATTGACAACGCCTCACACACCTCAGCAGAACGGTGTTGTGGAACGCAGGAATCGCACCATTGTGGAGATGGCAAGATGCATGCTAAAGGGCAAGGGATTACCTAACCATTTTTGGGCTGAAGCTGTTAATACTGCAGTCTACATTCTAAATCGGAGCTATACAAAGGCTCTCAAGGGAAAAACACCTCATGAGGCTTACACTGGTAAGAAACCATCTGTCTCACATTTCAGAATTTTTGGATGTGAATGTTATGCACATGTTCCAGATGAGAAGAGAAACAAGTTACAACCAAAAAGCAGAAAATGTATCTTCTTGGGTTATAGTGATGAGCAGAAGGCTTACAAGTTATATGACCAAGAGGCAAAGAAGATCATCGCGAGCCGTGATGTGGTGTTCAAGGAGGAGCCGCATACAGTGGAGGAGGAGAAGGCAAGGTCTTCCACTTTATCATCAAGCGAAGAAGTAGTCCACTATGAACCTGTCCCGAGAGCAATCCCTATCCTTAAGGAGGAGGAAGCATCATCTTCAGATGATGAGGAAAAAGTTCACCAACCTGACATCACCCCACCGGAAAAGCCATTGCCGCGCTGGGTGAAGCAGCTCTATGACCACAATAATCCTATGCCTGCATCTGTTGAGGAGAAGGCAGACGGACCAAGGAGGTCTCAAAGAATAGAGGAGCAAAGGAGGGCTTCTGCTCACATAGTCAACATGGCCTTGATGGTTGAGATTATGAGAGAAGTAAAGGAGCCAACTGACTTAGAAGAAGCACTTGCAGATCCATCATGGAAGGCTGCTATGCAGGCGGAGTATGACAGCATAATGAAGAATGACACTTGGGAGCTAGTGGATCGGCCAGCAAAGCGGAAGATTATTGGCACCAAGTGGATCTGGAAGGTAAAGTACAAGGCTGATGGTACCTTAGAAAAGTACAAAGCTAGACTGGTTGCCCAAGGATTTTCACAAGTTGAAGGGTTTGATTTTCAAGAGTCATTTGCCCCAACTGCCAGAATGACCACTATTCGCACGGTACTTGCAGTGGCTGCCCACAAGAAGTGGCCAGTGTACCAAATGGATGTTAAGTCAGCGTTCTTAAATGGTGACCTCAAGGAGGAGGTGTACGTGGCTCAGCCACCAGGGTTTGAGGCCCCCCATTCTGAGAACAAAGTGTGTAAACTGAAGAAGGCATTGTATGGGCTGAAACAAGCCCCCAGAGCATGGTACCAACGGATAGATAGGTTCTTTTTAAACCTAAACTTCAAAAGATGTGCCTCAGATGCTAACTTGTATGTTTACAGGGATGGTAAAAAGTCTGCAGTGATTGTCCTATATGTGGACGACCTTCTTATTACAGGTGACTATGAAGATATGATCAACCAAACTCGAAAGGCTTTGAGTTTTGAGTTTGAAATGACAGACTTGGGCTTGCTGCACTATTGTTTGGGGATTGAAGTCTGGCAAGAGCCAGGAAAGATCTTCATCTCTCAGAAGAAGTATGCATGGGAGATCTTGAAGGCATTTGGCATGACCGAGTGCAAGGAGATAGCTACACCTATGGAGGTGAATGTAAAGTTATCCGTTGAGGATACATCAGCACTAGCAGACATTGGGAGGTATAGGAGGTTGGTCGGCAGTCTAATCTACTTGTGTAACACCAGACCAGATATCAGTTTTGTTGTTGGTGTTTTGAGCAGGTTCTCAAACAAACCTCACGAGAGTCATTGGAAGGCTGGGATGCGGGTGCTCAGATACTTGAAGAAAACTCTTGACTATGGTATCACATACAGTTTCGGAACTTCTCTTGTGGGGAACTGTGACTCAGATTGGGCAGGAGACATTGATTCCAGGAAGTCAGTTTCTGGTTATTGTTTCTCTTTGGGTTCAGGAATTTTCTCTTGGATTAGTAAGAAGCAACCAACAGTGGCATTGTCTTCTACCGAAGCAGAGTACAAGGCAGCTTGTTTTGCTGCATGTGAGGCCGTATGGTTGAGAAGGATTCTATGGCATATGGGAGTGCAGGATGAAGAACCAACTGTGCTGAGATGTGACAATCAGAGTTGCATCGCCATTGCCAAAAATCCAGTGTTTCATGCACGCACCAAACATATAGAGATCCAGTATCACTATGTGCGTGATTTGATGGAGGATGGGATAGTGGAATTGGTCTACTGTCCAACAGAGGAGAATGGAGCAGATATCTTCACCAAAGCACTTACGAAGGATCTGCTTCAAGTTCATCTTCAGAGACTCGGCATTGGGCCGAGGAGATAGTTCACCTATGGGTGGACATTGAGGGGGGGTGTTAGATATGATCAATGCCCCACCCTCATTAGGTGCTACCAATGATCCATGGTGCTCAAAGTTGTAAGGCCCCCATTATGAGGAGAAGCCAAATGTGAGCCCGGACATTGGTTGAGTCCTGACTTGTATATCAGATGAGGTCTATGTGACCGGATGGCAAAAAGGTGACTGTTGTGGGTCTAATCTTTGGGTTAGACGGAGTGGTTAAGCTGGTAGCAACTCGAGGTACATTGCATTGAGTTGCGTGGTAAGGGAGTTAAAAGGGGCCCCTATTGTGGGGTCCGGGGGCCGCGGAAGCGGCCCCTGGCTGGGGGGTCCCAGGGGGGCCAGCGGCCCCCCTGGCGGGGGTCCGGGGGCAGCGCCCCCGGCCCGATGGTAAAGGGAATATTCCCTGGAATATTCCCTGGCCGACTAGTGGAGGCTCATATGGTAGGTCGGTCAGCAGGCCGACCTAACGACCTTCGCGGGCTATAAAAGCTAAACCCCTTCGCAGCCATCTTACACTGATCTTTCACCCAGTCAGAGTTGTTGTTCCAGCTAGCCTTAAGCTCTTCACCTATCTTCTGTCTAGATCGCCATCTAAGCTTCACACAGTGGAAGCGCACGGGTGGACAGAGCCATCTTTGTATCAGTTGTTTGGAGTTAAAGAATTTTACTGATTCTCCTCTTATCTGTTGTGTACTCTCTATCTCTTTCTCAGATTCTGTTCGCTGCGCCGTGTAATATTTTACACCTTCCAATTTGAGAAAGAGGATTGGACTTTATTTTTTCAATCCAATTGCAATCAATTCTTAGTTGAGAACTTTCCTAGATCGAAAGTGTCAAGATTGTGGGAGAGAAGGAAGGAGTCTCACTTGTAGCTTTCTTGCTTGCACAATGGGGGAATACACACAGAGGTGGAGGCTGAAAACAGTTTTCCTCTTCTTAGTTGTGTACCAACTGCGTCTACAACTGACAAGTTGGTGACATAGATACACAATGGTCACCCTGGCGTATCACGAGTGGAGCTCGATATCTCAACACTCCCCCTCGAGCTCAATCCCAATTCCTACACGCCAAGCAGGTCTCTGAACTTGCACAGCTTCTCTGCGCCCAATGCCTTCGTGAATATGTCAGCTACCTGATCCTCTGTGCTGACATAAACTAGATCAATAAGACCTAGTAAAACCCTCTCCCACACATAGTGATAATGCACCTCAATGTGCTTTGTTCTAGCATGATAGACTGGGTTCTTTGCCAAGTGTATACTACTCATGTTGTCACAATAAATGACAACTAGCCCATCTGTAGACTGATGCATATCATAAAGTAGCTTATGCAACCAAGCTACCTCACATGCAGCCATTGCTACACCCCTATACTCAGCCTCTGTGCTCGACAAGGCAACTGTAGACTGTTTCTTGCTGCTCCAAGTGACTGCAGCACTCCCAAAAGAGAACACATATCCACTGGTAGATCGTCTATCAGAAATGCTACCAGCCCAATCAGCATCAGTGTATCCATGCAACTGTATCTGAACCCCAGTCTCATAAAATAGTCCATACTGCAATGTGGACTTCACATACCTGAGTATGTGTCTAGCCGCATCCAAATGTGGCTTCCTTGGAGCCTGCATAAACTAACTTACCAATCCAACAACATAGCTCAAATCTGGCCTGGTAATAGTCATATAAATCAAGCTTCCTACTATGCATCTGTACATAGTAGGGTCTTCTAGAAGCTCACCTGCATCTGTGCTCAGCTTCACATTCTGCTCCAAAGGAACTGAAATAGGCTTACAGCCTGTCATCCCATATTTGGACAACATGTCCAATCCATACTGCCTCTGCAAGAGCTGTATCCCACTTGGTGATCTGATCACCTCAATGCCCAAGAAATAATGCAGCTCTCCCAAATCCTTCATCTCAAACTTTTGCTTCAATAGCATTTTCACATGAAGGATATCTTCATCACTCTCACCTGTCATAATCAAATCATCAACATAAATGACAAGTAGCATAATACATTTCTTTGTTTTCCTCACATAAAGTGAGAAATCTGCCTTGGAAATCTGAAAGCCAATAGTGACAAGATACTATCCTATCTTGTCAGACCATGCTCTAGGTGCTTGCTTCAAGCCATACAAGGCTTTCTTCAACCTGCAAACAAACTCAGGATGAACAGCATGCACATAACCTAGTGGGTGCTCCATATAGACCTTTTCTTGCAAATCACCATGCAAGAAGGCATTCTTTACATCCATCTGATGTAAAGACCATCCCTTTGATGCAGCCATAGCAATGACCGCTCTTACGGTTGCCATCCTTGCAACCGGACTGAATGTTTCTTCATAGTCAATGCCATATGTTTGTGCATACCCCTTTACTACTAATCTTGCCTTGTATCTGTTCACAGAACCATCTACATTGTGCTTCACCTTATAAACCCACTTACAACCAATTGCATTTTTACCTTTAGGCAAAGGTACCAATTCCCATGTAACATTTGCTTCCAAGGCATCCATTTCTTCATCCACGGCTTTCTTCCATTTTTCTTTTCCCATGGCTTGCTCAAAAGAAGTGGGTTCTGGTTCCTGTATCACTTTGACCATATATGCATAGTGAATGGCTGTAAATCCATCATATTTCAGCCTATCCACATGATACCTAGCTCTCATAGACCTGCGCAAAGTAGGTTCACTCCCAGGTGCTCTCAAAACATCCCTGGTCTTCCTTACTCCAAGTGTAACAATAGAAGGAATACCCAACTCATCATCAATGCTCTGTTCTGAGCCACTGGATTCACCATCCACATAAGAGTGACCTGCATTCACATTAAACATGGGCTGATCAACCTTCTCTTGTCCTTTTCGTGATACCTCCATACCACTATCTGCATTACTTTGAGAAGATTCTCCTGATCTCAATCTGCCTATCCATGGCGAAGAATGTGAACCACTGCTAGAGGACGCTCCAGGTCCACTAATATTTTGTGACTGTTGCTGTGAATTCTGTGCAGCATTACCATTTTGTGCATCTACATCATCAATCACATTTACTGGTTTATACCAGCTACTCATCTCATCAAAAACAACATCTCTGCTCACTGTAAACTTACAAGTAGAAGGGTTATAGCATCTATACCCTTTTTGCTGCAGAGAGTAACCAATAAAGATGCACTTCTCAGCTTTTGGATCCAACTTGGATCTCAACTCATCTGGCACATGTACATAGGCAATGCAACAAAAAATTTTCAAATGAGAAATATCTGGTTTTCTACCAGTATACCTCTCCTCTGGAGTCATCCCATGTATTGCTGCAGTGGGAGTCCTGTTCATTATGTAGACTGCTATAGCAACTGCTTCAGCCCAATAAAAATCTGGCAAGTCTTTTTCATTGAGCATGGCATGAGATACCTCTCCAATATGCATGTTTTTCCTTTCTGCAATTCCATTTTGTTGTGGGGTATGACTGCATGAATATTGCTGCTTTATGCCATGCTCCTGCATGAACCTTGCAAACTCATTTGAGAGGTACTCTCCCCCTCCATCTGACCTTAGGCATTTTATCTGCATGCCTGTTTCTTTTTCAACCATAGCTTTAAGAGTTTTGAAGTGCCCAAAAACTTCACTTTTCTTTTTCATAAAATACACCCAAACTTTTCTGCTATAGTCATCAATAAAAGTGACAAAATAATGACAGCCTCCAAGAGATGTAGCTTTAGTAGTCCACACATCAGAGTGGATTAATTCCAATGGCTTCTCACTCTCTTGAACATGTCTAGGAAATGGTTTCCTTGGCTGTTTTCCAAACTGACAGGCTTAACATACCTTATGCATTTCTGCAACCTTGAATTTAGGCAAACCTGCAATAATATTTTGGGCCTGCATTGAATTAAGTCGCTGTACATTAACATGACCAATGCGTTTATGCCAGATATCAATATCTGCAACTACGCCGGTCCCATTTGCAAACATTGCTGCACTCAATTCAGACATGTCTGCATCCAATGTAAACATTCTACCCTTCTTCTTTCCTTTTGTTATCAAGCGACCTTTATTTTTCATATCCTCAACAAAGCATCCATGAGGATTAAATCTGACCTGCAAGCCCTGCTCAACCATTTGACCAACAGAAACCAGATTCTTGGTGATATTCGGGACATGAAATACATCGGATAGGTATTTCTTTTTCCCATACTGCATAGACAAAGGAATTTTTCCAATCTGCACAATAGGATGTGCAATATCATCACCAGTCTCCACAAATCCTGATTTTTCCATTTTTCTTGCATCCTCCATCCATTCTGCATGACCTGTCATGTGGTTTGATGCACCTGAGTCAACATACCATACATCATTGCTTTCTTCTGCACTTGTCACAGAATTGTTCATGTGCTGCACCATAAATAAGTGCTCATTTCTGTCATCACCCTGTCTACTAGAAGATGCATAATTCCCTTGTTGCAGTTTTCCATTCATGATGTCATTCTGCTTTTTATAGCAGTCTTTAGCCATATGACCCATTTTACCACAATAGTAGCATTCAACATTACTGTTTGCATTTTGGCCTCTTTGCCATCCACCACGACCTCTTTGGCTCCCCCTACCTCTAGAGTTATCATGTCCTCCTCCATAGGACTGGTTTTCTTGAGTTTGCTGCATATTCTGATTTCTACCACGGCCTCCATATCGGCCTCCTCTACCTCTGCCTCTACCTCTTCCAGCATTTGAGTAGAAGACAGCTTCTTTTGAAGTTCCTCCTGAAGAAGATGCACCACCATTTCTCTGCTCCTTAGAAATTAGAAGAGTAATCAACTCCTCAAAATCAGGAAATCTTTCACGGACGGAAATGGATGTTCGGAACTGTGCATAATCCTTTCCTAGACCATTCAAGGTCACAGAAACTAAATCATCATCTTCCATTGGCGACCCAATGGAAGTAAGTGCATTTGCAATCTTCTTCACCTTCATGTGGTAGTCATTGATGCTCATATTTTCTCTTTGCACATTATGCAACTCTTTCTTGAGCTGCATTTTCCTGGCTTGCGTATTTGTGCTATACATTTTTGACAAAGTATCCCATGCCTCCTTTGGCGTACTTGCATCTTGAATATGCACAATCATAGAGTCTGAAATGCTGATAGACAGCCAGTACATAACTTTCCTGGCTCTCTCATGCCATGCTTTAAATGCCTGCATTTGCTGTTGATTGGGAACATCAGGAAGAACTGGTTCTTCTTCATTTCCTGCAACAAATTCCCAATATCCTTTTCCCATAAGGAAATTCGTCATTCTAAACTTCCATGCTTGGAAGTTGTTCTTGTCAAGCTTTTCAGTGACAATCTGTGAAAGAGAATCAGACGCCATTACAAAACACTGCAAAAAATTCTGTCACTGCAAAGAGCACAGCTTCAGCCTCACAAGGGCAAATCTGCAAAACTGGCGAAAGTGGTATTTGACCACACAGTCACTTCCTAGTGATGATTTTGCATATACAGGAACCAAGGATGATTCTGTAACTCCCAATGTCTCTGCACACGAGCATACAATGCAATATCTGTGGTAACTTTTCACCGACTTGTAGAACAGTGGCTGCACAGCATAAAACTGGGCCTTTTCCTGAGTGCGTGCAGAAAACTTCCGCCTCCAAAATAGGCCCCGAAATGGCCTCAAATAAAAAAAACAAGGTCGCCAAGGGCTAAAGCCATCTCCCGCAGCATATACTGCCCTCTTGCTTCACCGCGAAGGGCGTCTCAACCTGAGACAATGCACTCCTACACTTCCCGGCTGTGCTACCTGCAGAGATCTGCTCCCAAAACAAAAAATGAAAGTAACACTGCTCCTCTTACCAGAACACCGCGAGCTTGGCTTGCTTTCTTGAGCTCCTTACCACGAACAAGGCTCTGATACCATGTCAAGATTTTGGGAGAGAAGGAAGGAGTCTCACTTGTAGCTTTCTTGCTTGCACAATGGGGGAATACACACAGAGGTAGAGGCTGAAAACAGTTTTCCTCTTCTTAGTTGTGTAAGCCAAAAGAACTCTCTTACAAAGAAATAGAAGAACCCTATATATGTGTCTCAAACCAAACTCAACTAACTAAGGTGGCATACTAACTGAGCCACGAACTAGAGTAGATAAGGATAGCTGTCATGTAGCTATTATTCATGGGCGGTGTACCAACCGCCTCTGCAACTGACAAGTCGGTGACATAGATACACAACGGTCACCCTGGCGTATCACGAGTGGAGCTCGATATCTCAACAGAAAGAACATATTCAAACAACAAAAGTGGCCAGGCTAAAATGACTATCAGAGATCGCTCTTATCTACTCAAAAGCATATGGATGCATGGTTCACATCCTAGGAATTTATTTGCATTTCCCCCAACAAAAATTTCACACTCTGTTGACGTGCTGCAGCTTCAATCTAGCACAACATATTTCATGGAGCTATAACAACACAACAACTCCCTCTAGCATATAGAATTTTTAAGAAATGTATCAACCAATTGTTTGACATCTTGACTATGGAAGAGGGAATCGAAAGGACTAGGAAACACTTATTCAAGAGTTTTCACTCTTAAGAGAAGAGATTAGCTTAGTACAACAAAGACAAAGTTGCTAGGGCACACATCTTAGTAGAACCATTCCACTCAATAAAGAATTATTCTACCACAAGGAAATTTGCTAGATTAATGACAAGTAGCTCCTCTCCATACAAACCTTTAGAAAAGAACCCAACAAGTTGGTTAATAAATAGAACAAACGATGGAACCTCAACTAGAATTCTCAACAATGGAACTACAAGTTTTCGATGATATGGAGATCCTATATTAAACCTAGAGCCTCCTACTTGTTGTGGCTAATTCTTCTCAAAGTAGTTTCAACTAATGTAAGAGCTCAAATAATTGCTATAGGCAATGGCACTTGTCGTAGATGCAATAAGGAAGAGGAATCAATATCTTATCTATTTTTGAATTGTAATGCTAATCCTAGTGTGTTGAATTTTTTACAAATTTTGATAACACCATTTCACCTCGCAAGCCTCACTTGGAAGAAAATTCTTCTAGGAGAGATATATGGCATCACACCAATCATTTGGAATTAGCTCAAAAGTCTATTTTTGTGTAGATTTGGCTTAGCGAAAACAAAACCATATCTAAATAGGTCTACATAGAGCCTTTACATGGATTTAAAGCTTTAAAATTTCTTGTGGAGGTTTCTACCAAAGGGGAAAAATTTGTCAAGGAATGCATCAAAATAGGTCTACATAAAGCCTTTACATGGATTTAAAGCTTTAAAATTTATTGTGGAGGTTTCTACCAAAGGGGAAAATTTTAGCAAGGAATGCATCAAATAGGAAAACTCTAAGAAGAAAAATAGCACAAGATGGGGAAGCGCCAAGAGACGAATCATGAAATTTTCCAAGCCAAATATAAAGAAATATTAGATGTAATGCAGCAGCAGGCCTCACAACTCAATAAGAAAGCCTAAGAATTAACATAAAGTTTTGCTTTGTTTTGTAAAGGACCAATATGAATACTTCTAAGTAGTACTAGAGTTCTGTGCGCGCTCGCTTCGCTACCCTGAAGTGGCAAGTAAGGTTACCGTGCGAACTTCGCTCAACAACCCATTTCTCATCTTTCTCTCTCCTCTTTTCCCTCTATGTTTCTAATTTTTATTTACTCTCTCTCTCCCCCCCCAAATTCCCTATATCTAATTCTCTCTCTCTCTCTCTCTCTTTTCTTTTTAATTTTTTTCTTTTCTCTCTCCTTTTCTTCTCTCTCTCTCTCCTCTCTTTTCCTTTTCTCTCTCTTCTATTTTTTATTCTCTCTCTCTCTCTCTTTAAATTTAATCTTCTCTCTCTCTATAATTCTCTCTCTCTCTCTCTCTCTCTCTCTCTCTCTCTCTCTCTCTCTCTCTCTCTCTCTTCTTCTTCTTCTTCTTTTCTTCTTCCTTTTCTTTCTTCCTCCCCCCCCCCCTCAGTCTCTCTTAAAGTATATAAATTTTATCTTTTTCCTATATATAATTCTCTATCTTCTTCTCCTCTCCTCTCTCTCTCTCTCTCTCTCTCTCTCTCTCTCTCTCTCTCTCTACCCCCTTTTCTTGTCCTCCCCTTTTTCCTAATTTTCCTTTTTTTCTTCTCTCCCTCTCTCTCTTTTAAATTTTATATTCTCTCTCTCTCTCTATCTTTCTCTCTCTTTCCCCTCTCGTCTTTCCTCTCTCTCAAAAAATATTTAAATTTAAAAAAGACTTTTCTTTTTTTTCCCATCTCTCTTCCTCTTTCTTTGTCTTCTTCTTCTTCTCT
This sequence comes from Lygodium microphyllum, assembly GCF_053477565.2. Lineage (NCBI taxonomy): Eukaryota > Viridiplantae > Streptophyta > Polypodiopsida > Schizaeales > Lygodiaceae > Lygodium > Lygodium microphyllum. The sequence goes on from NC_141158.1 coordinate 77,126,999, forward strand.
CTCTCTCTCTCTCTCTCTCTCTTTTCTTCGCTCTCCTCCCTCCTCTCTTTTCCTTCTATCTCTTCTTTTTTCCTTCTTTTTTCTTCTTCTCTCTCTCTTTTCTCTTTCTTTTAAATTTTATATTTCCTCTCTTTATAATTTTCTCTCTGTGTTCAAACTCTCTCTCTTCTTCTTCATCATCTTCTTCTTTTCTCTCTGTCTCTCTCCCTCCTTTTCTTCTGCCTCTCTCCCCTCTCTTTTCCTTTTTTATTTTCCTCTCTCTCTCTTTCTTAAATTTTATATTTCCTCTCTCTATAATTTTGTTTCTCTCTGTTCCCCCTCTCTTCATTTTTTCTCTTTCTTTTTTTTAAAAATCCTTCTCCTTCTTCTTCTTCTTCTTCTTCTTCTTCTTCTATCTCCCTCTCAAATTGTGTGATAAACTATATAAAAAAACTTTAAATTAAAAAATATTTTAAAAATATTTAATTAAAAATTTTAATATGAGAGAGAGAGAGAAAACCTAGGCCCTACACATGAGAAAGAGGGGAGGAGGGAGAGAAGAGAAATGTTTAATAAAAAAAGACTATATTCCATATTCTTCTTCTTCTTCTTCTTCTTCTTCTCTCTCTCTCTCTCTCTCTCTCTCTCTCTCTCTCTCTCTCTCTCTCTCTGTCTCTCTCTCAAAGTGTGTGACAAACTATGTTCGGAAAACTTTAAATTAAAAAAGTTTTTAAAAATATTTAATTAAAAGAAAAGTTGAAATTCTCTCTCTCTTTCTCTCTCATTTTTTCTCTCCCCGCTTTTCTTCTCTCTCTATCTCTCTCCTTTTATTCTTCCCCCTCTCTTCTTTCTTTTCCTTCTCTCTCTCTCTCTCCTCTTTTTTCATTTTTTTGCTTCTCTCTCTCTCTCTCTCTTTTCCTTCTCTCTTTCTCCTCTATTTCTCTCTCTCTCTCTCTCTCTCTCTCTCTCTCTCTTTCTTCTTCTTCTTTCTCCCCTCCCAGCCTCTCTTAAAGTATGTAAATTTTATCGTTTCCTTATATATAATTCTTTCTCTTCTTCTCCTCTCTCTCTGCCCCCTTTTCTTGTCCTCCCCTTTCTCCTATTTTTTCTTTTTTTCTTCTCTCCCTCTCCCTCTTTTAAAATTTATCTTTTCTCTCTCTTTTCCTCTCTTTCCCTTGCTCTCTCTCTCAAGAAATATTTAATTTTAAAAAAGACTTTTCTCTTTTCTCTTTTCTGTTTCCCCCATTTGTCTTCCTCTTTTTCTCTTTCTTTTTCTTCTTCTTATTCTTCTATCTTCCTCTCAAAGTGTGTGAAAAACTATGTCAAAAAACTTTACATTATTTTTTTTTAAATTTTACTTAAAAAGGTTTAATCTAAGAGAGAGAGAGAGAGAGAGAGAGAGAGAGAGATAGAAAACCTAGGCCCTACACATGAGAGAGAGGGGGGAGGGGAAGAAGAAAAATACTTAATTAAAAAATACTATTCTCTTTCCTCTTTCCCCCCTCCTCTCTCCATCTTCTTCTTTTTATCCTTCATCTTCTTCTTCTTCTCTCTCTCTCAAAGTGTGTGAAATTTTATGTTCGAAATTTTTTTAAATAAAAATATTTAATTGAAAGAAAAATTTAAATTAAAAAGTTTAATATGAGAGAGAGAGAGACTTTTGATTCAAAAAGAAGTTTGATTTAATTAAAAGAGAGAGAGAGAGAGAGAGAGAGAACCTAGGCCCTACACATGAGAGAGAGGAAGGAGAGGGAGAAAAAATATTTAATTTAAAAAAGATTATTCTCTTTCCTCTTTTTCCCCATCCTATCTCTATCTTCTTCTTCTTCTTTTCTCTCTCTCTCTCCTTCTATCTCTCTCTCAAAGTGTGTGAAAAACTATATTCGAAAAACTTTAAATAAAATTTTTAAAAAATATTTAATTAAAAAGTTAAATTTGAGAGAGAGAGAGAGAGAGAGAGAGACTTTTGATTTAAAACGAAGGTTGATTTAATTAAAAAAGAAAGAGAGAGAGAGAGAGAATCTAAGCCCCACAAATGAGAGAGGGAGAGTGGAAGAATTTAATTAAAAGGGGAGAGGAAAAAGAAAAAGAGATATTATAAGTGAGAGGAAAAGGAAAAGGGTTTTGATTTTTTTTAAAAAGGGAAAGAGGGAGAGAGCTTTGATGAAAAAAGGGAGGGAGAAGAGAAAATGAGAGATTACAATTGAGGAGGAGGAGAAAGGAAGGGATTTTGATAGAAAAATGAAGGTTTGGAAAAGGGGTAGTTCTAGAAGCAATAAGATTGAGAACTTTCACAAAGGAGAGACTAGACTTCCTATGCAAAGGCCCATTTTCTATGTTTTTTCGTCTTTACGTATTTTCCTTCGAGAGAGAGAGAGAGAATTGTGGAAAGCTGACGACTGGGACAAATCCACAAGCCTAATGGAGGCACAGTGCAGTAAGATCCTGAGTGGCCGACGGATCAAGGCGCCCGTAGAAAATGGGGGCAAAGTGTAGCAAGCTCATCGGCGGTGGCTCGTCACGGAGGGCACGGGCTTCGACTGCAGCAGCTGCCTCGTGCTCGCCGTCTTCGATTCCGGATGCTCTTCTGCAGACGGTGAGGCTGCGCGAGATCGCGATGGACTACGGGGCGCAGGTCTGCGATCAGCTGCAGGGCAAGGATCAGGAGCTGGAGGAGATCGCCATCACCTTCGACGAGCGGGGGGGCGCCCGCTGGCGAAGCCGCATCCGCTTCGACCATGGCGGCACCGTCTCAGCCCACATCCGCTGCCCGCGCGGCGACACCAGCGGCCTCAACTGCAGCTTCTACCTCTCCTCCCTCGAGGGCGGCCCCCGCGACCAGGACGAGATCGACTTCGAGTTCCTGGGCAGCAACAAGCGCGCCGTCCAGACCAACTTCTACGCCACCGGCGCCGGCCATCGCGAGGTCCTCCACGATCTCGGCTTCGACACCTCCGCAGACTTCCATGAGTACTCCATCCGCTGGAGCCCCTGCCGCATCGAATGGCTCGTCGACGGCGCCTGCATCCGATTCGCCGAGAAGTGGTACGGCGAGAGCTTCCCTTCCTCGCCCATGTTCCTCTACGCCTCCGTCTGGAATGCCAGCGACATCGATGAAGGCCGATGGGCCGGTTCGTACCATGGCCGTGACGCCCCTTATGTCTGCACATACAAACATGTCTGTGTTCCCCATGCTCGATAGCCTTTCAAGATTTGATCATATTTTCTTATGATCCGATTATACTGATATCAGATCGGATCTTCTGATTGTTAGATTTGCTGCCTCTGAGTCAATAAGTTGTGCGATAATACGTTAATGCATTGTCCAGTAGCATAACAGTGCCTGTGAGTTCTGTTGAAATGAGGTTTATAACAGCCGGCAAGTAAGCCAGATCCGCCTGTCTGCAGTCTCCATTGTCTTGGCTTAAATTCCCAGCCACAAATCTGCCATGTCGAAGGCTGGGGCGCCTCATCTCTTTCCTCAATCAAGTGGATGGCCTCTTCAGTATCCAGCGTATGTAGATCAAGCAGACATACTTGGAAACCTCCTCTGTGGACTCTGATCGTCCCACTTCGTTTGAGACCAACGTTGTTGTCTGTGTAACATCAAGATTGCTGCACAAAGAAAAACGATAGACATGCAGCCGTCAAATTATGGCGTTCCTCTAGAAAACATTGCACTCAATTGATTGTTGTACAGTTGACACTCTACTGCGCAGCTTTACCAGAGCTGTCTGAGTCTTTTACGGGCAATATATAAGGCGTCCTCCTTTGCTTATGTTGTCTTTGCAATTATGAGTGTCACGGTGCAGAAGCAGCAGTCGAATTTCGGTTTAATGTTGAAGTAATTCCTTACAGCAATTGTTGAATTGTCAAATTTGTAGGGCCTAGTGATGACATGGTATTATAATATTCCCAAAAACAAGACACTTTTCTAGGTACGACCCTTAAGGACCAATAAACGTGCTATAGTTGGTCTATGGTTCTCACTTTTTTGGGTGAGAGAGACATCTCAATTGCCTTAGGAGACTAGTGTTGAGAATAGCAAATGATGCTTAACATGAATTCCCATAGAGGCTCGATGTGTGCTCAAAAGAGGCTTGTTATAAGTGGCTTTGTATGAGAGAGAGAGACAATGATGTATGCTCTAGGAATAGATGTCTAAAATCCCATAAGCATAGAGAGGAAAAGTGGTACTATCCACAAAACTATAAAGGCATGTACTTGACACTCATTTCAATGCAATGGAACTATTAGGTTGAGTTACTCAAGATTGTCTTTATGAGTCCAAGCTAATCTATCTTGGAACTTAATTCACTTGAGTTACAATCTCTCATTTTGATAATGTATCGTGTGTTTGATTTGCATCCACCATAGCTAACTAGCTCTAGATCCGTGTTTGTTAACATGGTATCAGAGCTATGGCTGAGCTAGATAGCTAGTGAGCATAGCTTTCTAACATTCCCTTCTTCCTTGCATATTCTAAATCCTTTCCATCTCGTTCTTCTCATTGTACACGCATGTCTCTATTCCAATTTTTCAAGCCAACATCCATTGTTGTGTATGAAGTAAAGAAGCTCAAGAAAGAAGGTGCTACGGTGCTGCTCAAGAAGCTTGGTTTGGAATTCACATTAAAGGTATTAAGGTTCATTGCTTATTTAAGAAGCTATCACTTGGAAAAAGAAGAAGAGGGGCTTGCTTAGGGCCAAGCTGAGGGTTTGCAAGAAAGGGATTTGCTTTGAAGAAAAAGAAAAGGTTGTGCTTTTTGGTTTGACAGAGAAGAGAAAGAAGAAGAAGGTATAATAGATAGAGAAGCATTGAGTTTTAGTTTGCAAAGCCTCATCATCGATCACAAGAAGATCAAGGCTCAAATATGGGACACAACATGCCAGGAGGTCGAGTTTCAGAGAAGGAAATTTGAAGTATCCTCAAGAAATGCTACAGCCTGCACTTGTACGGATTCATTAGTAGATCTTGTATAGATGATCAAGGAGTACCATCTCCTTCCAGGAAAGATGTAGAGCCTGTTCATTCAAACACCCCGAATATTGTACCACTGGTCACGCTCCATTGCGCATATCCTGTCATACATTTTCCCTTGCCCTATCGCGATATGTGCCAGCACTCACCCGCGAGCAGCCATGATGGTCAAGAGTCGAAATGGAGGTCGCAACAAGCATGCCAGAAGCCATATGAATCCCATCACATGCTCCAACTACGGCCACTGCTACCTTAGGGACAAGGCCGTGAAGCACTTCCTTGTCAGGAACATCGTCGAGCAAGCTGCAGTTTGAGATGTCCAGGAGGCGTGCATCTACGATGGCTACACCCTCCCAAAGTTATATGCCAAGATGCAGTTTTGTGTCTCGTGCGACATCCGCTCTCACGTCATGCGAGTCAGGGATACTCCGCTGCAGTTCAGGAAAAAGGAGAACAGGAAGCCCTAGAATCCTCGTGGGAATATTATTGCCCTCATGGGAATATTCTTGCTGCTGGGAAATATGACTTGGCGGGGCTAGAAATGATCTACTCTAGAGTTATGCACAGAATTCCCTACCTCCACACAGCATTTCGTGATAGTATTATGAAGCTTGATTCACATTATTTGAATTTTGGGCATTCATTGACCTTTGGGAAGTTATATCTTATTGTTTTTGCACAGCTAATCCTTTTGAGTGATTGCCCAGATACACCTCTTGCCCAAGCAAGGATATATAGGAGATGTCATAGTTATGGTGAAGAAATTTTCGATGGTAAAAAATGTATCTATGAGGTGGACTGCTTGAATTCAGCTCCCTTGGTCATCATACAAAGCTCAAAGTTGGTGGTACCCTTGGTTGAGGGGGACAAGAAGAGCAAAGTCAAAGTCAAAGAAGCTACAAGCAAAGTAAAGAGTGACAGAGCAAGCAAAATGAAGATAAAGAACTTTCTGTTGGCTGAAAACAAAAAATTTCCCATAGAGGATCTCGAATTCCTTGAGAGGATTTGCTTCCCATAATGGATGTAAAAACCCTACCAAGAATGTAAAGTTTCAAGCCTTAACTTGACTAGGCTGGCAAAGAGCTAGTCTCCTGGTCCATGTTTACATGTAGGGGGGGAAAAAGCTAGCAAGGGTAGGAACTCATCATTTGAGGGGGGGTGTTGAGAATAGCAAATGATGCTTAACATGAATTCCCATAGAGGCTGGATGTGTGCCCAAAAGAGGCTTGCCCATAAGTGGCTTTGTATGAGAGAGAGACAATGATGTATGCTCTAGGAATAGATGTCTAAAATCCCATAAGCATAGAGAGGAAAAGTGATACTATCCACAAAACTATAAAGGCATGTACTTGACACTCATTTCAATGTAGTGGAACTATCAGGTTGAGTTACTCAAGATTGTCTTTATGAGTCCAAGCTAATCTATCTTGGAGCCTAATTCACTTGAGTTACAATTGCTCATTTTGATAATGTATCGTGTGTTTGATTTGCGTCCACCATAGCTAACTAGCTCTAGATCCGTGTTTGTTAACACCTAGGGCCTTGCCACATCATTATGGCAAGCCTTCAAACAACTAGTAAAGCACAAGCATATAAAAAATGCAGGAAAAGTAACGCACAGCATGCATATCTAGTTAATAGCATCCTCAAAAGGGAAAGTGAGGTGTATTTTATTGTTGAAAGAGCTAGGCCTAGACCCATTGTATAATCGTGATGCTTCTCTTTGGTAGTGTATATGATATTATAACTTTAAGTGGTAATTGTATTATTGGAAAATTGAAGCACTATGAGGAGCTTAGAGTATGTATAAGTATCTCTTAAAATAATTATTTTTTCTCAAAAAATTATTCCTGAATATTTGACTTTTCAAGAATTGTATATGTTCTCGAATACTTTCTCTTAGATATTTCATGTTAATACATTCCTATATATATTTCAAGAAATTGTATATATTCTTTTCTCTTGGATATTTCAATTTAGTATACATTCCTATACTTGAAATTAATTGGCTTGGACAAAATTTATGCATGTTGAGGTGTCTATTGGTTGAAGAGCACTTATAGTCAAATAAAGCTAATGATTTTTAGTACATTTTTATGTCATGGACTGTGGTATTCTATTGATATGTATCTTGTAAAAGAACCAATATCATCAATATGCTTATATAGAAACATATACATAGAAACATATACAAATAAATATATGCAATTATGCTTTTAGCAAATTCTATTTTAAATATTGTGATGAACATTTCATGCACGTTCACTTTACAATCTTACCCTCAAAAGATAAGCAGCTCAAATAAATGTTATTTTAAGATGCATACTAGTTACAAAGTACTCATATAAAATGAATTGAAGAAATTTAGAGCACTGTGGCAAGTATACCAACAAAATTTAAGACGGGAATGCATAAGAAAATTGTCTTGAATGTTAGAACTTGCCATTTTAATAAGCATAGGAAAAAGCTTCGAAGTGAGTACGCTAGTAGATGCGTCAGAATAGGCAATGGAAGAAATATCACAAAAGCATCAAAAACAAAAAATACAACATTGAGGATTATACCAACATGTATTATGATGATTGCAAATAAAAATGTACTGAAGATTATAATGAGAAAAAATTCATTGTTATCTATGTCTATTATCCCATCAAATATAGACTAAAGCAGTAGTGCATAAAGTTGTATAAAACCCAATGGATGCATACAACTAGAAAAGATCATAATTAATTAAGTCCAAAAATGGGATATTAGGCCCTAATTGAATATAATTAAAAAGAGAGAATGTTATAAAGTGTGTCCATCCATACATAAACTTGAGAATTATATAAGAAAAATGAATATATTATGATCTATATATCTATACATAGGGAACATTACACATGATGAGACCTCTAAATTAGAGATCTCATTCTCCTACAATAGCTCATTATAGCAATTGTGCAACAAGAAAAAGATATAGAATCAATGTTATTTGGATAAAAATTTATGTATAAGCACGTGTAGGACCACAAATTGATGGATTAATGATAAGTATCTCTCCTCCATACTAGAATAGCTTATCCACAAGACACTCCACACCATGTTGCCATCCATGCTCCCTCTCAAATTGTAACGTGTCCCCTAGTATCGTCCAGGACACGTCTTAGCAGTCCATCGAAAAGGATGTCTAGAAAGCTCCGCCCGGCACTCCCATGGAATGTTACGGGTTTTGCGATCTAGTTCTTCCCGCGCCCGCCACGTAGTGGAAGTATCCTGGCCGTTCCCACTTAGGATCGACCGGAATTAGGGTTTTCCTAATGGGTCATTAGCTAACAGCAACTAGCGTCAGACCTGAGCGAACTACTTCACGCAGAAACGTCAGGTCCGAAGCGGATTTACGCTGCACTTGGTTCAAGGAGAATGGGAAACGAGAGGGATGCAAAGCTCGACCTCTCTGCCATAAGGCATAGTCCCATTCCGTTCCCCTAAAACAGCGTAAAATTGGGTAAGACGTAACTCTAGGTCATCGTTCTCGTTATTCTTTTTGATGATGATGATCATTCCGCCGTTCTTCGAGATTTTTTAGAAAAGTTCCCGGCTAACCGGGACCACCCAACCGTAGGACGGACCCATGGCCCATCCTCCGCACTTTCCTCGGTTTGTTTTAGTTATGTAATTATCTAACACATTAATTTGACATATAACAATTAGCTTCTTTAATTAATCCTGTTAAGCATAGGTTCCTTCACATAATCTTATCACGTGACATAGAAAAACAATATCAGACAAATTCTTTATTATCATTTCATCATTTTATCTTTGAAATACAAGGAGTTCCGCCCGTAGGCTTGTCCATAATCTGCCCGAAGGCTATCCAGTAATCCGCCAGGGATCACTATTCCAAGCTTCTGCCCGTAGACTAGTATGCGGGCCTCAAGATCCAATCCCGAGTCACGTTAGCCTCTTGTGCACGACCCGGAAGGCGAGGGATTTACGGCCAGAGCCCCCCCTGGCACCCAAGCGTCCTCCTGCTCCAAGTAGAACTCAACGGAAAGACCTCTCGCAGCGGGTTCGGTCCACATTCCCAGCGCGGTCAACAACCCCCTTGGTTAGGGTCAGGCAGGCAGTTGGGGGTAACTGAAGCTGCCTCTCCCTTTAGGCCTTCAACCTGAAGCTTTAGATATCTTTTCATCCTTTAGTTCCTTGAGCAAACAATGCAAACAGTGCTTTCTAAACTGTTACAAGCACAATCAATTCCAGTGGTCGTTTATTTGGCCAACTGTTAAGGAGTGAATCCTTCTCTCCGAATGCATCCATCATTCGATTCCGAGATCAATTGCGACTTGGCAAGATCCCCAAGGTTTTGTTTGTTCACCCTTTTGTCCTTGGGTTAGGGCCATACCCTATTAACCCAACTTAACCAATACCTTAGGTTTTATTAACAGTAAATCCTGGAGACCATGTCGCTTCAATTTATTGATTGATCATTTTCTTCTAAGAAAATACCTATTTTCCCTTTTCTTGGCAAATTTTCCCTAGGAAAGGTGATGTAACAGGATGACTACTCATCCTCTTGCAAGTTAAACTTGCGCAAGAACTTGCCAACCTCATTTCAAGAAATGGCAAAACTCTCTTGTGAACAAATCACAAGTCTATGCGACGTTGCAACTTTTTGCACAAGTGTCGCATCTATTCCATTTGATCATTTGACCCATTGAATGGCGTTTTCTGGTCACGGAATTATCTCCAGACGAGAAGCAAGGTTTAGGGTGTCTTCTTACCCAACCCATTCCTAATTACACTAGGCCAACAACGCTCGGTCCTAGGAATCCCAACTCAATCCGAGTTTCATCATTTGAATGAGTTATCCTTAGGGTAGAAACTAGTTCGTTTTATGCATGAGCGTCCAATTGTGCCCTACATTCTGTGAATGTGGGTAGGACCTTTGGTTTAAAGGTTCGTCTTGGTAACAGGTGCGTGAAACTAGGTCAAGTCCTTAATGTGCTAAACCCTAGCTAGCACTTGGAGTATATTGTATCGATTTAACCATCCTAAATGAGTCCTTTGCGGTTTAGGTGTTTTGGGTAAACCCATTTACTTGTCTTACGACAAGGAGGAACCATTCCTAAAGATATTGTCTTGATCTAAGAGGGGAAAAACTAGTTGCATTACATCATAACTCACGTAAGCACGCGATTCATTTCCTCTGGAGTTGCAATCCCTAACTACACTTGTTAAGCCCAAGCACCTGCTAAAATTCACATAACTTCCATTGATCCTACTAGGACCTGGATGCACGATTCATGCTACTAAGCTTTTAGGGTTTTATGTTAAAATGAACCGTGCAGCCTTTCCCTAACTACATTTCTGAAAGAAATATTCGTACACTGAATGAATGAAATTCTTACGTGCAGTGAGTGTGCAACATGCAATCCTTTCCTAACTACACGTAGTTAAATAAGAGTTATGCCAATTGAAGCTAGAGTTAACCTATTTAATGCAGCCCTTAGAATTATTCCCATGCTTTGCTATTTCCTATGGTTGATAACGACTTCTTTAATGAATCATTACCAAGAAGATTTATCTAAAAATGTGACATGCCATTTACTCTTTCCATGCCTAGTAAAAAGATGTACCTCAATAATTTCAACCTTGTAATGAGGCAACAGTTGACCTAGGCTCGTCACTTTTGAATGCACAAAAGGAAACTTATTGGTAAGGTCCTATAGACACCTTATGTTCTTTTCATTCATTCCATTGAACGCACCAATGACTAAATTTCATATTTTGAGCTAATCCTAGTAAATTGTCCAAATAGCCAATTCATTTTCCAATTGCATTTAACTTGACTAGGTGAATTCGAACATGCATGGGTGCTTCCTAATCCATGAAGTTATCGTGACTAATTCAAAACTTTTGTGTGGAATCTAAATAGATAAAATCTGGACTTGTGGACTTCGGGAAATATCCACGTAAATACTAGGAGAAGATCCTCCTGCTGGCGCGCCTTGTGACTTTTTAGGGCCATCGTAGGCATGATTTCGGCTTGTGGTTTGCCTTCGCGGTCCACCAATTTTACTCATCTTGGTATGCAGCCTTATGATCTTTTCCTTTCCCCATCGTACATAGGAAATTCCTTCGCGGGACTTCAGATGAATGGTGCTTGCGGAAAAAGGGGCTTTATGAGCTTCTTAGGAAGAAACCGGGGTGGTGGCTAGGAATGGGTTTACGGATGGCTTGTGGGCTCTGAAGCCTATTTGCGAAAAGGCTCTTACGATGGGTCTCGTGGGAAGGGAGCTTTATAAGCTTCTTCTTCTTCTCTTCAAAATTCCGAGGCTAGGAATGGGCTTGTGGATGATTGATGGAAGGCTTATAGACTTCTCCTTCTTCTCTTCAAAGCTCGGGCTATGGGGCTTGTGGGTGCTACAATGGAAAAGGGGTTTAAAAGGAACCCGTGGGGGTAGAATGGCTTTATGGGGAATTCATGGGAAGGGGGTTAGAAAACGGGGGAGGGGTATAAAGGCTTGTGAAAGTTGTAATGGAAAAGGGGGCTTAGATTCCAAGAAAAAGGGGTGTAAAAATCACTTAGGAAGGGGGCTTATGAAAGCCCCCTTAGAAGCTTTCAAGAAGCTTCTTGAAGCTTCTCTCGTTAAACCACGTGGACGAGAGTATGGAGGCCGAATATATGCAGAGCTGGTGAAGTCCGTCATCAGTCAGCGGCTTCACGAATCAGGCGGCAGCTGGCGCTCTTCTACAGACTTCCTTCTTCACCCCCACGACGGTCTTCAGCAGCCTCACGACCTCTCAGCTTCACCGCGACTCCCCCCCTTCTCACCCCTTTCCACAATCCTCTCAGACTGCGGCGTTATGGCCCTCCCATGACAATAGGAATTGTAATACGGGGACGGCTGATGCTGCATCATCCCCCCTCTCCTCCCTCACGGCCGCCTCCTCCTTCACGGCCTCCCCCTTCACACGGATCATGTGGGGGGAAACTATTTCCTTCATGCGGATCACCGGGGGGGGGGGAAGGGGAAACATTACCTTCATGCGGATCACCGGGGGGGGGGGGGGGGGGGGGGAGACCACTGTTATTGCCAACAACAGGGGGGTTCATTGTGGTTTGACAATAAAGGGGAGGGGGAGCTCTCTACTATGTCTACGTCCATTGGAGGGGGGGGCCTGTTCTGCTGTAAATGCAGAAGGGGGGATTTGGCAGAGGTTGGAGGTGGCGTGATAGCCCGTGGCGGAGAGTGGTGGCAATAGTAGCCATCCCAGCGGCTGGTGGCGGCTCCCTTTTTCAATGCGGCGACGACGTACGCAGCCTCCCTCCTACCCTCCTCTGATACAGCATGGCCATGGGCAGCTCATGTAGCAACTCCTTTGTCCACACGGTGCATCCCGGCCATTGGCAGCGATGTCTCCACATGATTTATATAAGTGAGGGGAGGGGATCCTCCCTTCCCCCACGCGGCATTCTGCATGGGTTCACCCCTTGTACGAGCTCCAGCGAGACGAGCTTAGTCATCCGCGCCTCACTTCCTTCCCTTCAAGACGGCCTTATCTCCATATCTCCATATCTCCATCCATTATCCGTTTGGCCATATCTCCATCCATTATCTCCATATCTCCATCCATTATCCCTTTGGCCTCCTACCAAGAGGATGTTTCCTCGTAGGTGATGCGGTTTTTGATCCTCGGTCCTGGTTGACCAATGCGGAGTTTTCCTTTGCGTACGGTCATAAGTCAACTACCGGAAATGGAGATAATCTTTTCACGAATTTACGGTTTGCGGGAGGTTGGTCTAGTAATATTTTTATTCAAACGGAAATATTACACCAATCTCATTGGCAAACAACTTGCATATGATAACTAATATGAACACAATACATAATCCATTAATATCCCTCAAAATTTCAATATGTTAAAAAACAAATAAACTAAATAATATGATATTTACAAATTATGTTTCAAAGGTGGCATAACCACCACTCCAAAGATCCGATGTTAAGCTAGACTCAACTTGCATGTGAGATGTCTCCTTTTGTTACTTCCACTTATTAAGATTTTCTTCAATTTCCTCCTTTACTAATTTCCATTATATTTTCTCAAGGGCAAGTTGCAAAGATAGGGGGGAGAGAGGAAACATGAGCTCTTGCAAGACAATTAATACATAGAGAATGCACATAAGATAGAAAGCTCAAAATCCTAGTCTTTCTTCTCTTCTTCTTCTTCTTCGTCTTCCTCTTCACTATAAAAGCTTAGTATGAATAAAGAGAGAGTACAATATACATGATATATAAGTGATCCATAGTATGAACATGCTAACAAGAAAGATGACTAGATAGATATCCCGTAACTCATGTAGGTGCTAATTGATATCTAGCTATAAAGTATCATTGGAATGATAAGCATGTTAGTGATATGAATGCACAAATTGTCATCCAGATACATGAGTATAAGCTTGCTTAATATCTCAACACTTCCTCTCAAGCTCAACTCCATGACTTGTACTTCAAGTAAGTCTCAAAATGGTCAAAGCTTTTTCCTTCCTAAGACCTTAGTAAAGATATATGCAACCTATTCCTCACATATATGAGATCAATGCCACTTGCCAAGACTTGCTCTCTAATGAAATGGTAGGGAAACTTAATGTGTTTCATGGGTACATGAAAATATAGGTTCCTCACCATATATATTGCTTATGTTATCAAAATAAATGACAACTCTTATGTCTATCTGTATCTCCAAATCATCAAGTAACTTTTCCATCTAACCTACCTCACATGCTACTGTAGCAACACCCTTGTACTCTATCTCTATACTGAATAATACAATAGTGCACTATTTTTTCCTACTCCAAGTTGCAATCCCACTCCCAAAGGAAAATACATAACCATCGATATAGTATTTGTAAGACCCCATACATTCGAGTGTATAACATCAACTAAATATATGGTTACATATTTACCATGAGGAAATGCATGCCATTTCTATTTTTAAAATTGACAGGCTTCATATATTTTTTGCATATTAGCTACTTTAAACTTAGGCAAGCCCATCATAATTTCATGTGATTGCATATTCTTCAACCAATGCACATATACATGCCCAATACATTTATGCGAAATATTATTATCAATCACAACACCTACACCTTGTGCAAACATAGAAAACTTCAACTCGAGGACATTTACATCCAAAGTAAATATCCTTCCCACATGCTTGCCTTTTGTAACCAATTTGCATCTACCTTTGAATTCTTCTACAAAGTGACCATTCTAATTGAGCTTTAATTGCAATCCCTACTCAACCATTTGCCCAATAGAAACCAAGTTCTTTGTGATGTTAGGCACATGCAACACATCAACCAAACACTTAACTTTTCCATCCTGTATAGATAATGGGACACTCCCAACATAAGCAATAGGGTGCATTATATTCTCATCTATTCCCACAAAACTAGGTATTTTAGGATTTTTCATTTCTCTAAACCATTCCCCATGAGATGTCATATGGTTAGAGGCACCTCGATCTATATACCATACATCACCAATCATTGTTGTTGATGCCTCTGTATTCAATGCATTTATCGTGTGCTACATAAAAAATAAATTTTCATTATCAACATGGTTATTGATAGATGTAGAATTTCTATGCTATCTTCTCTCATTTTTATAATTTACATCTTTTTTCTTTTAAAAAAAATCATATGAAATATGACCTTTTAAACCACAATTATAGAATACATTGTTACCATAATGTGCATTCTATTTTTCTGTTGCCAAGTGGCACCTACGCAAAGAGATGAGCACCTTAAATGGTTCTCCATCAATGTGGGGCACGTTCCTAAGAATTGTCTTAGGCGGAAGGTCGATGGGGATGCCTATCCTTTTCGGGCGTCCATGCAAGTGTGAATGTGGGTGATACCATTTTATCCACACAAGTATTAACGTCTTCGTGAATTAATTATTGTATGGAATTCCAAATTAATTGATTTATGTGGCTAGCTGCAATTATTCAGTTGGTTATTATTCTAACATGATTTTCTGAATTTTTGGCAGCTAATGTGTAGAGCAAGGTGAGTTGGAAAGGCGCGCCACGCACAAGCATTTTAAATATTATTTCCTCAAGAATTTATTTGACAATTATTGGATTATTGTATTAGATGCACCTTTTTTTCTTATAAAGCGTGCGCATAGCCTCTATGTAAATATTTATTAGCAAAATAATTTTTTAGAAGATATGTCCAATAAAATATTAATGGTTCTAGAGAGTTATGGGATGCACAACTGCTAGCATCCATTAATTCAGATTACTCTATCTCTTTTCTAGTACACTCAAACTCTTTATGCAAAGAGTGATTGTAAAGGGCCTAAATCTTGGCAAAGAAGATTTCATAATATTATTATAAATACGACATGAAGGGAGCTGCCCACTTCATGTCACGGGGAGATTGTACCCAATCTTGTGTCGTTTCATCTTACTTTACCCTCTCTTTTAGTCTATTTTTAATTTCTCATGAGTCGTATGCAATTTTATGAGTAAAAGAGAGAAAGAGGGAGCTTCTTCCATTCGCTACGTGCAAACCATGCATCCGTTGCGCTCGCAACATTGTCACATCCTCTATGACTCCCCCTACCTTGAGACTAGCCTCTACCACCTATATGTGACTGCTCCTATGAGTCCTCATGAAATTGTCCCCGATTTTGCCCATGATAGCCACCACAATGGCCTCCACTACCATGACCTCTACCTCTACTTGTGTTAGAGGAGAGCCTATTTTGAACTATTATTTCTTTCTAATGAAGATGCAGCAAGATCCAAGTTTCTCTTCCAATATCAATATAGATATAAGATCTATAAATTTTGAGGTGGTATCTCTTCTATTGATGGAGGTTTAGAACTACTTGTACTTCATACCTAAACCATCTAAACATGAAACCACTATATCATCATTATCAGCCTATATTAATGATCCAAGAGCTTCAACAATGCTCTTATTAAAAATAGATTTCCATGCTTAATATTGTTTAACTTAAACTTCAATTGCAACTTTCTAGCTTTGGTATTAATATCAAAGAACTTAACCAGGTTATTATATTCTTCTACAAGACTTTTTGCATCTTGTATATGTCCAATTGTGTTGTTTGAAATAGTAATCGAAAGTCAATGCATAACTATCTAAGCATCCTGATTCCACTCCTTAAATGTCTTGGTCTACTCATGCATAGCATTTCTCTTGTATAATTGTGAAACGTTAACATTTTATCCTTCAATGTAGTCCCAATAACCTTTACCCATAAGAAAATTGATCAATTTGAACTTCCAAGCATGAAAGTTATGCTTTTTAAGCTTGTCTTTGATAATCTGGTTAAATCTATTAAACATTTTATATAAAAAATCAAAAATCTAATTTTATCAATAATCTACTAATTCAAGTAGAGTGACACTTATATTAAACTCAATACATAAGCATACCCTAAGCAACACATGTAATGTCTAATAGTCTAGAAATATTGTCTATCACACTAAGCACCTACACTCTGTTTGCAAAATGATGATATTTGCAAAGTTCGTGAATCTTACTATCTCTAGCTCCCAAAGAAAGGCTAAAATGTACATGAAACATGAACCCTATATAGCACAAGAGGCGAGAGATTTATTATAATTCGTCAAGTACTCCAAGCTCATAAGCTTGGCGCATCCATTAAAGATCATATAAGAGACATCTTTGCAGGTGTACTTCTCACGAAGACTTCCTTATAGACTCTTGTACTTGAAGCTCATAGCTCCTCACTTAAATATCGCTTGATACCATGAAAATATAGGGAGAGAGAGGGTGAGCAGCTCTTGCAAGACACACAATACACAACGAATGTACACAAGATAGAAAGCTGAAAACCCTAGTATTTCTTCTTCTTCACTATGATAGTCTACCAAGATAGAAAGTTGAAAACCCTAGTCTTTCTTCTTCACTATGATAGTCTACCAAGAATAAACAGAGTACCACATGCATAGAAGTGGTCCACAATATGAATACACTAACTAGAAAGATGGCTAGATAGATATCCCATAACTTGGGTAGGTGGACTAATTGATGTCTAGTTGTAAAGTATAATATGTTGATACATGTACCAACCATGTTAGTGATATGAATGCAAAAATAGTCATCCAAGTACGTGAGGGTCAGCCCACATCAAAATAGAAGTTGTTATATTGAGCTTATATTACAAAATGCATGGCAAGTTGCCATGTAGATCTAACTCCCATATGTAATTGAACAATCACGTATATGTAATGGCTTGGGGGTGCTATATTGGGCATCAATATATATAAAATAACATCATAATATGATTTACATAGAACTGGTAAATTTATAGACTATAGGTAATGATGCAAAACTAATCAAATATACTTCAAGGACAAAACCAAGAAGATATCTATACATCCCAAAGCTCACAACTAGTGTAACTTTTCAAAAATAATAATAATTAAATTTGAAGAAATGTTTACATAAGTAGTATCTTGTCATGCAATACTTTGACCATTCTCAAAGTGAAAATGCCCCTTAGGCACATCACTATTTTATGTAAAAGAGGACTTAACCCACAATACCTCAAATTCAATTCATCCTCCAAGTCAAAATAACCCTTAAGCACTTCATTTTTTTATAGGATATGTACAAGTGGTCTTAACCCACAATGCCTCAAATTCAATTATGAGGTCATTAGTGGGGCAAAACTTTAATACGATGGACCATTGGTTAATGTAATCAAGTTTGAGTCTGAGTTGTGGTCACCAATTGCAATTGGACTACACCCTCTCTACAAGACTATAACAATCTTAATATACTCACTCTCAACACAAAGATATGCTACCATTACATACATATCACTCACAACATATCAAATAGATATATATCTAAATAGATAGCATAGACAAAATGAATAATAAGTGGAATATCCATATATTCAATAAGTTCAATTTACAAGTTCCATTCAATGCACCATAATACCCCTAGGAGATAGTAAGAAGAAATGGGCAAGGCTCACATGAGTAAACACATACAAGGATTGACCATAAGGACCTCACAAAGCACTGCTTCAAAGTTCAAGGCTCAAATTGCATAACTCTAGAGGCGAGATCAAGCTCAACCACCAAGACCCACGGACCGCTTATTCTTTCAAATGTATGAAGCCGAGCACTAATGGCTACCTCTCACATAGCCGACATGCTATCTCTCTCTACAAGTGTAGTGAGTTTACATCCATGCCCAATTGAGTTGCCTCCTCTCCTGAATGAGTACTCCGGTAGCTCCACGATCCAAGTACAAGCTTCAAGCGAGCTTGATTCTCAAGCTCCACACTCCATGCTCCATTTTCGCGAGCAAGAGAAGAGAAGATAAGAGAAGAGAATAAGAGAGGAGAAGATGGAGAGCTTCTCCACTATGGTCTCTCACCCTCACACATTCACTTCCTCACACTCTCACACTCCCTCTCTCAAGCACAAGCTCAAGCAAGCAAGAAGAAGAAGAAGAAGAAGAAGAAGAGAAGAAGAAGAAGAAGAAGAAGAAGAAGAGAGCTACTTGTGACCACACACAAGAATGAGCTCCTCATTCACTTTTCAACTTTATATACAAAACCTTATTTGGGTGATCATTCCCTTTTTGGTCCCGGCTTGGCCCATTCCTCCAACCTTTCTCTTCCTCTTTCCCTATTGACATGGCCTCAACCTGTACCTCTAACCATTTACAATTTTCATGGCGCTCTTTTACAAAATAAATCATGGTGTGCCTTACGCTCTTTTACAAAAGTATTGACTTGCGCTTTTTATTGTGCACCTCTCTCCTTGATCTAGGACTTTTTTGCACTTCTTGTGTTTCCAAATTTTTCTTGGCACAACTTCGTCTTCCGTTTCACTTTTTCCTTGGCTTTGTCTTTTGATTTAAATTTTCCAGATTTTCCACCTTGTTCGTCTAAGGGTTAACAATAACCATGGTGGCAACAACAACATGACAGTACCAACTAGGTGTATGAATGTATGCAACTCTGTCTATGTGTGTGTGTGTGTGTAACTATGTGTAAGTCTATGTGTAGCCCTTATCTCTTCCTCTTTGCTCCTTATATAACCTTTTGCATGTGGTGCCTTGAAGTCATTCCATCACTATCCTTGCCTACACCACTACCTTCATTACTATGTCACTGCCGTCATCTTAATGACACTTAGCCAACACGAATCTGCACCCTAACACATGGAATACATGGTGAGATCATATCCACATGAGTTAATCATCGATGGCTCTTGGATCTTTTAGAGTGGGAGCATCTTGGGGTGCTACTGGTTGTGTTGGTTTGAGACTCGTGCACAGAGCTGAAATTTGTGGATTCTGATAAGGAGAAAAAGTAGAGAGAGAAGGAGGCCAAGGCTAGCCTAGGCAAGGACCTAGAGGTGGAGGCAACACGGGTGGGAGCAGATTATAATTCAAATGGTGCTACTAGAGCTAGAGATCTATGCAATTCTGATGGGACCTAAAATGGGCCGGCATTGGCTATAGCACTAGCCAGACCTCTAACATGCACAAGACAACCCCACGGCCTTACGGTCAGGAGTATCTACAGGACACATTGCCCTGCCATCGTACGTACATTTTGCGTTTGTATCGTGTTTTGTAGTCCAATCCTTAACCTTCTCAGACTCCTCAAAGGGAGACCCTACACATTTTGGTATAATTCACCACGTAGAACAACATAGGAGGTACCCCTTGGCTGATTGCCACGGCCCCACTGTAACTCTCCTACACCTTGGGGATTGGCCCCTCAATGCGTCGCTAACACATATAACACATACGAAACAAACTCCGCTCTTGGTTACCAATATTATATCATTCCTCTAGGAATGTACCAGTCCTCACTTACTTGTCCCCTTGGACCCACAGTCTAGACCTACAGCTTGGGTGCCTTACTCTCTCCAGCGTGGGTCATTTATACTTCAACCAAGTGCTATGCATACAAGGAATAGATACCATGTGTATATGATTCATTCAATGGTAAATGATTTATTTTGTGCACAAACAATTATGGTTTAAAATCAGCCTATGTGTCGTGCAAAAACAACCCTTTTAATGAATTTCCGCTAATATGCAATGCTTCGTTGTAGGAACTTAGCACTAAGGCAAACCTCTGCTGTTAGATCCATTATTTTCAAATAAACTACATCCTAAATGTTATGCATAAAGAGAACAATTAGACTTTGTATTATTTCAGCGTTTAAACTATGGTATACATCATCCTCCCCCTCAATTGTTTAAATTTTACTATGGTGCATAGGTGTAGAGGATTTTTATGTCATTTTTTTGTATGTAAAAGCAATAAATACTCACTTTAACACAAAGGACAAGGCCAAACTGAGGCTTAACCTCATGCTTCAGCCCCATTAGACATTCACATACATAGTTCTTATTTTTCCAAAATTTTTAAGCACAAGAAACTCTTTTTTCTCATTTTTTCTTTTTTTTCCTATTTTTTAAATAAAAATAGGTATTTTTTGGTTTTTTTCTGATAACTAATCATTGAAACTAAAACTCAACATTTTTTCTTATTTTATCCCATGTCCACTCATTTTTTCCCACTCAAAATTTAAAAAACTATCAATTTTCATCAAATTTAGTGTTTTTTCGAGTTTTGAGAATTTAGAATTGTTGTAAATCAATATGGGTTCTCTATAATAGTGATTGCAACCCTCAAACATAATGCAAGGAACATTCAAATAAAATTTCAGCCCATGCGCACACCATTTAGACCATGAACGAGCAAAATTCTTTCATAAAATAGAGCATACCGCCTTTTTGCGTGTTTCGGGTTTCTTGAATAATTAATTGGGACTGTGTATCGACCCACCAGCCATGGATTTCAGCATAGAACTTTAGCCTTCAGCCTCCTCAGCCTCTTGGAACAATCCAGTGCCTCCCGGACAAGCTTCCATCACCCGATTCTCTTCTTGATTCTTGCGACATGAAGTGCCTCTATGCAGGAGAGAGAGGGAGGAGAGAGAAATACTAAAAATTAGAAATTCATTCCCTTCATCATATTGCACGTGGTTACCATCAAAATCTTGCTCTCTCTGTATAGATCATGAATCTCCCCTTCTCTCTCTACATGATTGAGCATCCAAGAGACACATATATCCCCAAAAAATGGGGCGTCAATCAAAAAACGCCCCTTCTTGCATCAGGGCATGTTTTTGCATGTTTTCTTCATTTAGAGTTTCATTTCATTTCATTTATAAAATTTCTACTTTTAAAAAAACCACTTTTACACTACTATGGAAGGGTTTTTGGCATGTTTAGGGGTGCAAACGAACTCCGATTCGCGATCCAACTGGACGATAGCTTCGTGACATCAAAAACTATAAACTTGGGCCTTCTCACGCACTTTTTGGCTTCCAGATCCAGTGGTTGCTTTACCTCCGATCGACGAACCGAGACTTGTGTTGGATTCCTGACATCGAAATGCATCTAGGAAAACTCTAACTTAGCCATCCACCACCATTTTATTTTTCATGAAAATTGGCTATTTACCACCTCTTGGACACTTTTCGGCTCCAAAACCAAGCTCCATCGCTTCAAGAACGGGTCCAAATCGGGTCCTAAACCCAACTCTCAAATTCCAGTGTGAGGGTTGGGGGATTTTGTGGAATAGAAGTTTCACAATTGGGGCTTCAAAGTAGTAGACACCCATTTGAGTGGCTTGCAAAAGCCGATTCCACTCTAGTCTCACTAGTATGAGTTGCTAATCAAGCTGTTCATAGGTCAGTTTGGTAGATATCAACATCCATAAGAGAATGGATGAGCATAATGTGCTTAGAGGATAGGTCCTCCACCTATGTCATTATGCCTTTGAGTTGCTCCTCCTCGAAGCATGGCTTGATGTTGAAAACATGTGGCTTTACCTTATGCTACTTAATGATCTTTGTGATCTACCATGGGATTTTTCTACACAATACATTTATAGCATAGAATACTCATGCTCTAGTGCAAGGACCTACTGGTGCAACAACTGACTCGATTAGGTGAGACAAAGCAAAGAAAGAAATGACACTATATTATATCATCCGATTTAAGTTCTTCCAAACAAATGGAAAAATGTGGTTCCACATATATTTGCTTCCACCTTTGCATCTAGCAAAAGTTGGTGATGATTGTTGTGGAGCACTTAGATTTAGAAACCAAATTTAAGAAGGGATTTTATCTCATCACATTGATCCAAGAACTGAATAAGATACCCTAGGAGGACACAAGGATAGATAGGGAAGGTTATTTGCCACTAAATCTTGTGTGTTAGAGTGTTTTTGCAAGATTGTTGGAGATTAATGGAAGAAGAAGCCAAGTTGAAGGTTGTTGCTAAAGGTTTTTTTTTTTAACTCTTAACTCTATGCACCTATAAGGGGTGCAATTACTACCATACCATGGATGGAGATGCACTTTATTGCACTATTTTATGCACTACATAGCATGAGGCCCGCTAAGGCTATACTCAGTAAAATTTAGATGCACTTGCATGAGAGAAAGCACCATCATTGAGCATGCACTTCTTTACACTACATGTTGGGGATATTCATACACTCAATAGGAACCTTTGAGCTAGAGTAGTGATGTGGTTGGGAGAGTTCAGGGCCATGGAGGTCTCCATCGACTGAAAGAGGGGCTCTTCAAGTTCAAATTATCATCATGAGTGTTTCTAAAGAGTGGGGGATGGAGTGGAGATACATCTATTCCTATGAGGGTAAGGATTCAGAGAGTAAATGTACTTAAATCTAATGAAAGAATTTATGTATACATGGATGATTTAGGCACAATCCACTAAGTACGCACAAATTTTTCAATTTATTCATACTTCTTCGATGAGCATTAGTTGTTCAACTATATGTCATGTTTTTCAAAATACATCTCTTCTTCAAGACATGGTATGCATGAACATAGAATTCATCAATGGTACAAGCATTTCTTCTCATAGGTGCATAAGAGGGTCACATAGGTACCCTAACAATGGGCCTTAGTGTAAGGATTGGATGCTTCTTCAATCAACATTACTTTGATGAGGATGAGAGGGGGTAGAGGAGGAGTGTAAGCTATTGTTACTGCATGAGGGGCAAGAAGAGAGGTGTGAATTCGTGTTCTATGTCCTCATGTGTACCTCAAAGTAATGTGCTAAGGATGCCTACCTTATATATTTATGGCCTCTTGTTTGGATGATAGTAGGTGTTGTTGTTATATATACACATGTATTTAACGTGTGCACTCATATTTTGAGGCCTATTACATGTCCATAGTGTTATATATATATAGACATGAATGCCGATATGATATGTGTGAGTGAGATTCATGTGTTGTTATTATGTGTGGTAGCATTGTGTGAAGATGCATGCCATTGGGTTGAGTATAGGTTCACACCTATATGTGTTTTATGCATATATCTACATATGTGTGTGAGCTTGTGTGGGTGTATGTGTTTATACAAGTATTTATGTTTTTTAAAAAATAAGGCATCCACATGTAGGTAAGCATATGATCAAGAAATGAAGGAAGCTCATCTTCAAAGCCCAAAACGGCATCTTTGAAGCCATGCATGTGCGGAAGGAAAAAGAGTCTACTCCAAGAATGGCTAGAAAGTGAAGTCCATGAAATGAACTGCCATTATACTAAAGATTAGGTGGGCTCAAAGTTGAAGCAAATCAATTGGAGGAAAAAGACAGAAGGATATCCTCAAGTGGAAGCTCCTATAAAGCAAGGGAGAGGGATGAACTTGTAGAGAGGGATCGGTTGGAAGAACGATCATCAAGAGAGTTGCTTCTAGGAAGATCGATCTTCCTAGAAGCAACTCTCTTGATGATCGTTCTTCCAAAAGGAACTCTAAACTCTTTGCTATATAGTTAAAAATGAGAAGTTACTAAATAGATTAAAGCATATCTAGCAAAAGTCTCAACTAGTAAAAAGTGGATATTTTGCTAGATATGTTTGTAATAAAATGTTTACTAGATAGCAAAATAAATCTAGAAAAATCATAATATAGCCATTTGATTGAGTAGCAAAATTATAGAGATTGTTAGTTAGCAATTCCCTACAATTTACTACTTTTTCAAATAACTATAAAGTAATTTTACAACATAATTTTGCTACTTAGTAAAAAAAATCTAGATAGATTTTACTACATACATAAACTAACAAAAAAACCATTTTTCCATTGATTTTAACTAGATATAACTCCATCTATCTAGTAAACTCCTCATTTCAAGTTCATGAAAATAATTAACTATCCATACGAATGATCATAGTCTAAATGTAACAATAGAATCAATTGTATAAAAAATGAATATTAGAAACTCAGAAGGGGAATTATATAAACAAATTTACACATCATAAATTAAAGTTTTCATAATATGTTCTATTTGATGTTTTACTCCAATAGGAGTACATCATCAAAAGTCAATGTGTTATTTGCACTTCTCATAACAAATATTCTAGTCTAAAGAAGTCAATCCACAATAAGCTTTTTAATTACAAAAGGAATTTTCTCTATACAATCTTCTTCAAATGTGGCATCTCTCTTTATGATTTTGAAAGATGATTTCAACAACTACATCCTTCTTGCATGCATGAAACATCTTCAGATGATTTGTGATGTTGATAGTATGAGTAATCTACATGCTTTGATGATTGCACCTCTACATTATTCAAGGAACCTCTAATGTCCTTCAAAGTATTGAGATCAAATGAATCAAAGAACAACATATCTTGTTCTTTATCACATCAAATTTCTTTGTAATCTGGGTTGGGCTACCTACACTTGATAGAATCTCCATGTCAAAGGAATCAAAAGATAGAGCATTAGATCCATCTGTAAGAAGTTTGGAATAAGAACTTAGTGTAAAATAATATTGATATTATGCCATGTCACACTGACATTGGTTTAAAAGGAGAGGACATGTAAAATTTCACATTTTTTTGACACATTAATACAATTACTGTCCGTCTCTCCCATCTTGCTCACAGCTTCCATGGCTTCTCTCTCTTTCCTATCTTTCTCTCTCCAAATCTAGTATTTCTCTCTCCTCATCACTCTCTTTCTCTTTCTTCCTGCAGTCTTTCTCTCTCTTCTGCAGTCTTCTCTCTCCTCTTTCTCTCTCTCTAATTCTCTCTCTGACAAGTGGTATCAGAGCATTGGTCTTTGATCCATTTTTCCTTATATTTTTCAGTCCTATTTTCTTCCATCAAAATCAATTTCAGACAAGTATTATACAAGACAGTGACTAGTGGAGTGCTGCAAACCATCTACAGTTAGTAAGAGACTACATCTAGAGATATCCAAGATCAGATATGGCAGAGGATGGCTAAAGTGGTAGGTCGTCATCAAATTTCATGCAAAATTGGAGGTAACTAGGGTAAAGGAGAGTTAACTGGGCTTAGTTTGGGGTTAAAATCCAATTACTTTTCAAAAGGGAGCTTCTTTTCTCTCTCTTCCAAGCTTTTGGCTGAAGCTTCAATGGTGGCTGCCAAGAAATCCTTCAAGTTCCCTCTCTAATAATCAGTTCTCACAGCCAAACCATGGGGCAATGATTCCTTATCAGCTGAGCTTCAAGTGGAGTATTTTGGTCAAGTGGTTGATGCAAAAGATGGAGCAGCATGCAGCCCGAAATTTGCGCTGATTTTTTTGCTCTAAATCTTTTTCTAATTTGCTCTAGATATTCTATAGATTGGTTGCATGATTTGAAGCACTTCATCAGGCATTATTTCAGCAACTTCCAGTTGGAGGGGAACTCTAATCTTCATCTCCTTTGTTCAAAACCCTAAAACACAGCAAGGCAGCCATAGCCACAGACCTGGAAGCTCAAATTTCTTCAAATTTTGGACTTCTCCGACCTCCAAGGCTTCTCTAATACTATGTACAAGTCAGATAGACTTCAAGATTGAAGACATTGTAGAGATTTCAGCTCGTGGAGGACATTGGAGCTCAAATTGAAGGATTATTTTGGGGCTTTTCTTCAAGAGGCTTGAATCTTTGGTATTCAAGTGTTCAAGCAAGCCCGGGGCATTGATTCTTCATGAATTTGATCATATTGGAGCTTGTATGGACTGATTCTATGGATATTTCAAGCTTTATGATGGATTTATGGTGGATTTTGAAGAATTCTTCCATCAATGGGATTGGAGCTGGCATCTATCATCTTCTTCAAGCTTAATTGAGGTATTTCTTTTACTTAATTTGTGAAATCTCTCAATAATCCACTTGCTAATGCTTTTCCACTTGTTGATGGAATATTATTGATCAATTAATTCTCTGAATTGATCAATAGATCAGAGATTAGTGTTATTCATCGTTAATCTCAGCCTATTCCATTGAATTTCAGTCTTGATTCAATCATTACTTCATCATAGATATTATTTGCCAAGTTTGATGCATAACCTTGACTTGTTTTGGTTGAATTCTTTTGCCCAAGTTGAAATATTGTACAAGGGTAAGTACTAAAGCAATCAATGAGTCACTAATTGCATTGGTAAGACCCTTTCCCTATCCAAACTTTCAAGATTTCATTCAATTGCATCTCATGAAAGGGGCTGAATGAATATTTTAGAAATGCATTTCATGCTGATTGATTAGATTAGCAAGCTACTGCCATGTTGATATACCCATCGAGGAAAAAGGTGGATGCGGGGAAGATAGTGGGACAAAAGAGAGGTGACCCTCCCTCACTATCAAAGATCCTAAAGGAGTGCAACCAACCAACCCGGGGGAACTTTGCCCACCTCCCAGTGATTCGGAGCCCATGTAGGAAGCCTGTCATGTTGTTTTATCCCTCACACAGGTACAACGAGTGGAGAATTGAAGATTGAAGAGTTTTCAAAGGCTCAAGTATCTTTAGGATCAAAACAGGGTAAAACAAGGATTTTACAGGGCACTATAGGGCATTTACAGGTTGTTACATGCACACCCTTCATTACTGAAGTACAGGTGCAGGTACTACAGGGTACCCATAGGTCCTACTTAGCCTTCTATAGGTTTTGGTAACCATTTGGGTTTACTATTTTACCTTGCAGGGTTAAAAGATGGGACTTACAGGTTAAAACAAGGTGCAGGCTTGGATAGTTCAAACTCAGAAATTGAGTTGCAGAATTTTCTGACATAAATTGTTATAGAAACTCATCTTGAAGAGGGCATTCTTGGCTTCGATTTGAACTAAAAAGTTTTGAAATCGGAGTTCCCTAGCAAAAGTTATAGCCATTTTTCTAACAGGGGTATTGTAGGACTGCACTATTATAGCATGACATAAGGGTAAAAATAAGGTCCTGGATGATTGTGCTTAGCAAATCAGAGATTCCATGTTGGATAATGCACGTCAAGAGAGCCCTGAAGAGCCTCAACAACAAGGGGAAGTTAGTATACTCAATAATACCTTGTGCATACATGAACAAAAACATAGAGAATGTCATGAGGCCCTATTATCAAGAATGGAGCAAATGGTTTTGTTTACTGATCAAATGAAGTCTTCCATTGAGAAGTTAATAGATTCAATGACTCAAACAAAGACTTCTAGTGACAAGTTGGTGGAATCTAATACTCAAATTATGGCACAATTCTCCCAATGGATGCAAATGCAAATGGGATCTAAAGAAGCTAAGGAGAAAGCTTATTCAAACAGTGAGCCTTCAGTCCCACTTCAACCATCTAACCAAAATGGTCGTGGTCATGGGATTATTGGAAGAAGAGGCATCCCAAATAGCCAATATGAAGTAGTCACAAAGGCATGGTGACTATTTGGGCAGTTTGAATGGAGCTAACTCTCAAGCTTTTGGGATGAATACTCAAATTCCTAGGGGTCCTCTACCAATAGAAAGCATAGTGGTTCTCAGCCACCTATTGGGAGATTTCCATCTCAATTTGGGGGTTCAATGCATGATACTCATCATGATCAGTCTATTTTGGGACATCAACCATTCCATGAAAGAGAGCTAAATGACAAGATTGTTTTAGCCAAATTTAATGGTCAGTCATCTTCATCATCCGATTTAGAGGAGTGGACCTCTAAGATAGAATCCTATTTTGACATATTCCCTAAAACTGATGACGTGAAGATTCATTTTTATTATTTGCATTTGGAGGGATTCGCCCATACTTGGTGGAGGTATATAAAAAAAGAAAACATACTTATAGAGAATTGGAAAGCTTTCAAGGCACTTATGGCTGAAGTATTTGTCTCCCCTCTTGAAAAAGAGAAATTGGCATGGAGATGGTATGGTTTGGAACAAAGAGGCTTAAGTGTAAGAGAGTATGGTATGGTTTGGAACAAAGAGGCTTTAGTGTAAGAGAGTACACTAACCAATTTCTCAACCTAACCGTGTATGTAGAAAGCATCAGTGATGAGGCTAAGCTCCACAAGTACATGTATGGTTTAGAGACATCTTTATCAGCTGATGTCATGGCACAAAACCCTACTTCCCTCTTTAAGGCTATTGAGCTTACGGAGCGCTATGGAAGAAAATACAGAAGAGAATCTTCATTTCAGCCAGGTTTTGGACAGCCAAGGACTGTTTTTAAATAGGGGCAAGTTGGTAACACCTATGGCAGCAATCATGTGACAAATGGGAGCTTAAGGGTGCCAACTTATCCACCATTCAATGCTTCTAGACCTCCAAGTAATTTCAAGATAGCAAACAACCCTAGAGTCGACTTCAACAAGGGGACAACAAGCCTAAATCCATTTCAACCAACATAAATCCTAAGTCTATTCTTATGGATCTTTACAAAGAAAGAAAGGAGAAAGGCTTATGTTTCAAGTGTGAGGAAAAGTATACACCTGATCATGCCTCAAAGTGTGTATACAAAAATGTCAAACCCAAGCTTCAGAGTATGTTAGTCTTTGAGGATTTTGAAGATGAGATGGATGAAGCTAATGCAATTGCACTTCACGCTGAAAATGAAGATCTTGAGGAAGAAGTTGGGCAAGAGTATTTCTATGATCCACTCGACTTTTTTCCTTTTGATCTAGGTGGAAGTGTTCCTTTTGATCCAGGTGGGACTTGTCAAGAGACACTTGCTGCCACTCATTGTCCTATTTGCATGGATGCTTGGACAGGATCTAAGAGCCCTAATACACTCCGTATGAAGGGTAGTATTCATGGAAAGCTAGTGTTCATTCTGATAGACAGTGACAATACCCATAGTTTTGCGAATAAGTCCATCATGGACAAGCTGAATTGTATTCCCATAGATTTACAACAGCCCATTAGTGTTTAAGCGGCCAATGGTGAAGAGGAAATTAGCACACAGATATGCCCACAGGTTTCTTTATAGGTGGCTGAAAATTTTGAAGCAAAAGTAAACCTGATCACTTTGGAAATGGGGCCTATAGACATTGTACTCGATTGTGATTGGTTGATGACATTAGGCAGGATCACTATGGATTTCTCAGAGTTGTATATGGAGTTTATCTTCAATGGACAGCTCATCCATTTACAGGGAATTCCTAGTAGATCAGATTTTCAGCTTATTACCATTCAACAACTCAAAAGGGAGTATAAGAGGCACTCACAAATATTTGTTTTGCATTTGATTAAAGAGATGCAAGATCAACCCAATAATTCAGCAAACCATCCAGCCTCCTTGACAACCCTTCTTGAGGAGTATAGGGATTTGTTTGAGGTGCCTACTTCATTGCCTCCCAAGAGAGTAGTAGATCACCCTATTGATTTGGAGCCCAACTCAAAGACAATCAATAAGCCACCTTACAGATTATCGAAGTGTGAATGAGAGGAAGTAGCCAATCAAATCAAGGAACTTCTTGAGATGGGATTCATTGAACCAAGTTCTTCATCTTATGCATCTCCAGTTCTGTTAGTCAAAAAGAAAGATTGATATTTCAGAATGTGCATTGACTATAGGGATCTTAATAAGATCACAGTGAAGAACAGGTATCCGATACCCAAGATTGATGATTTTCTTGATGAGATCAAGGGGGCTCGATTCTTTACGAAGATTGATTTGAGGTCAGGGTATCATCAGATTCACATGCGAAAGGGTGATGAAGTCAAGACTGCTTTCATGACTGATCGAGGGCTCTATCATTTCTTAGTGATGCCATTTGGGCTTACAAATGCTCTAGCTACCTTCCAGATGAATAAGATTTTACAGCCTTTCCTCTTTCAGTTTGTCTTGGTGCTCTTTGATGATATTATGATCTACAGTAAGACTTTACAGGATCACTTGGCACATATGAGGAGGGTTTTTGATGTATTGAGACATCACAAGCTTTTTGCTAAGGAGAAAAAGCGTTCTTTCATCCAGACTGAAGTGGAATACTTGGGACATATTGTCAGTGAAAAAGGAATACAGACTGATCCCAAGAAGGTGCAATGTATAAAAGATTGGCCAACACCCATAACTATTACTTCTCTTAGAGGATTCCTTGGTTTACATTCATTCTATCACTGATTCATCAAGCATTATGCGACCATTGCAGCTCCTTTGACTGATAGGTTGAAGAAGGAGGCTATCTTTTGGGATTCTCTTGTAGATAGTAGCTTCAACCAGTTAAAGGGACTCCTTACCTCTGCTCCTATCTTAGTATGCATCTTAGTATGCTAGACTTCTCCAAATAATTTACCATACAATGTGATGCTAGTGGCCATGGCATTGGGGTTGTTTTGTTACAGGAGGAGCATGGAGTGATTGCCTTTGAGAGCCGTAAGCTTACAGATAAAGAAATGGCCATGAATGTTTATGACCAGGAGATGTTGGCTATCTTACATGCAATTAAGAAGTGGCACCATTACTTGTATGGCAGCCGATTTAGAGTACACAGTGATCACAAGGTTCTTAAGTATTTTCTTACTTAGTCCAATCTTACTCCTAAGCAGTGTCGGTGGGTAGCTACACTACAAAATTATGATTTTGACATCACTCATACGAGGGGCAAAGACAATATAGTGGCTGATTCTCTTTCTCGTATTGTGGGCTTGCAAAGTTTCAGCTATGACTGAATTATATAATGATTGATTGAAGAATTACAGGAGGCTTATCTTTTGGATGAAGAATTCAACCATATTTTTCAGAAATTATAGCAAGGTCTTATGGAAGAAAACTTGCATTATCAGTTCAAAAATGGCATTATTTGGTTGAAAGGCAAGATTGTTATTCCTTCTACCTCTTCTTTTATACGGAAAATTATGAAGGAACTACATTCTTTACCTTTAGTTGGACATTTAGGAGTTTTCAAGACCTATGACAGGATCAGTAAAAGTTTCTATTGGAAAGGACCGTGGAAAGATGTCAAGGACTTTGTCATGAAGTGTTTGCCTTATCAGCAGAATAAGGACAGCACCCATAAGCCATGAGGTTTGTTACAGCCATTACCTATTCCTACAGGTAAATGGACTCATATTACTATGGATTTCATTACTGGCTTGCCTACTACCAAGAAGGGATGGAATAGTATATATGTGGTGGTAGATAAACTCACCAAGGCATCCCATTTTATTCCAACCAAGATTCAGTTTACTACCTCTCAAGTGGCTAGTTAGTTTATGGAGCAAATTTTTAGACTACATGGATTACTGCAGGGGATTGTTCATGATAGAGACTCAAAGTTTATGAGTAACTTTTGGCAGGTGGTATTTACATGTATGGGCACTAAATTGGATCCATCTATGGCCTATCATCCACAAACTGTGGACAGATAGAAAGAGTCAATAAATGGTTGGAGACTTTTCTTCGCCATTTCTGCTATGATGTCCAAACTTCATGGGATTCTTGGTTACACTTGGCTGAGTTTGCTTATAACAATTCTACCCACGCTAATATTGGAGTTTCACCCTTCGAGACTTTGTATGGTTACAAGGTTCCCTTACCCACAGTCATCTTTAATGAAAGGATCAATCCTCATGGGAAGGAAGAGTTAGAAAGAATGCAAGCTCTTCTTCAGCAATGCAAGATGAATCTTAGGAAAGCTCAAGGCCAAATGAAGATGTATGCTGATGAGAAGAGGCGGTCTTTAGAGTTCCAAGAAGGAGAGTTGGTCTTACTGAAGGTACCCAAGTCCAAGTACTCTACATTAAAAGATGGATCTAGTAATAAGCTTGCTCACAGATTTTATGGCCCTTACTAGATCCTTAAGCGAATTGGAGACTTGGCATACAGATTAGAGCTTCCCTCTTCCACAAAGATTCACAATGTCTTCCATGTTAGTCAGCTCAAGCTTTTTTATGGTGATCCAGTGGGATATAGTTGATGAGCTGTCACCTATTGATGAAGAAGGTCTTGTTTAGTACATCCCAAAGGCTGTTATAGGTCAGCGTGAAAAGAAGCTTCGATATCATTCTATCGTGGAATATTTGATCAAATGGGGAGGCTTACCACCTGAGGAAGCTTCTTAGAGGTCTGATTCTATATTGGATGAGTTTTCTTTCTTAAGGGATACATTGGTGGTTGAAGCCTATTGATTATGGAGCTAGTGATTATGCAAACAGGGTCAGGACATCACACAGTTTTTTGGAATAGTTTTTATTATTCCTAATTTTCAGAATTAAGCTATCTACATGGGCTTAAAGTACTTTTCAAGAGCTCCGTTTTGATATATGGCACGCCTCATTTGGACACTTCTACTAGAAGTTATGGTAGATTTGGTCCAGCAAGGTCTGCTTACACAACAAGTTGTCTACTTCATTTTGAGATTATCTGTTGAAGATTTTATGGCTCCACATACTTTTGAAGTATTCCAGATCATGTATATAGCTAAGGCCTACTCTTGTTCTTCAATTTTAGTCCATATGGTTGGTCATACTTCATTAATTTTCCCATTTGTAAAGCTGTAAAAAGAGAGTAGTACTCTGTTTCATCCATCCTTTTCTAGTCTTTCAGGTTTGTTTTTGAGGATAAACACTTTTGAGAAGGGATGGATTGTAAGAAGCTGGAAATAAGGACTTAGTGTAAAATAATATTGATATTATGCCATGTCACAATGACATTAGTATAAAAGGAGAGGACATGTAAATTTTCACATTTTTTTGACACATTAATACAATTACTGTCCTTCTCTCCCATCTTGCTCACAGCTTCCATGCCTTCTCTCTCTTTCTTATATTTCTCTCTCCAAATCTAGTATTTCTCTCTCCTCGTCACTCTCTTTCTCTCTATTCTTGCAATCGTTCTCTCTCTTCTGCAGTCTTCTCTCTCCTCTTTCTCTCTCTCTAGTTCTCTCTCTGACACCATCATAGGAATCAAAAGACAAAGTGTCCATTCATATAAGAGAAAAGATACGGTGTAGATTCTAGCAAGAGAACTAGAGGAAATGGTTGAGGAGAATGCTATAACTTACTGGAATAATAGGCCCAATGGTCTTTTATGAGAAGAGTAGTTGAGGTAAGGATTAGGTTTAGAGTTTGGGTTGGGTCAAGCATAGGGCTTAGTGTAAAGGTGCCCTAGGATTAAGGACTTGCTAAGTTGGGAAATTTTTTTTTATAAGAAGGGATGCATACCTCATTCCTCTCATTTGCAAGCAAGAGATCGACAATTTAGAGCACAGAAGCATTGTAGAAGAAGTACGATCAACCCACACAAATCTAGTGTAATAACCTTTACAACAATAAAAAATGCTAATGTAAGTGATTTTTGGCTAGTGTTTGGATTTTATAGGCCTTCTATTTAGGTGATGACTTGATTAAGAATAATTATTAATAAAAGTAGGTTAACTTGATGTAATGCATTAAGTTATAGTGAATATAATAAATATTTTTGATCACTCAAGAAAGAAATTTTCCTAAGACTATAGAGAACTTGATGTACTGCATCAATGTTCTAGGAAACTTCTAACTTTTTCAAGACAACTTAATAGATTATATTGAATTTTTTTCAAGGTCTCCTCCAATTTGATGCAATGCATCAAGTTTGAATAGAGATATGTTATAATATCTAGTTTCACTTAATTTAGTGTAACAAGGTTCTTAGAAATTATGTTAATAGGTTGGTGCACTTGATATCATATATCAATCTAACACAAATATTGTACCAAGTTTTGTTCCTACTTGATGCATTACATCAAATTTCCTTGAAATTTTGTTAAATGTTATAGCTAACTCGATAAAATGCATCGAGTTGCCTAGATTTTTTTCCATATTTCATTATTTGTATTAGTTTAGGGTATTGATTGATACAGTGCACTGAGTTTCAAAAAACTTTATTAAATTGTTTTTAAGGTCATATAATGCATCAAGTTGCTTAGAAAAGTAGTTAAATTTTTGACTAAATTAATGCAATACATCAACTTTTCTAGAGTTGTAGCTAATATTTTGGATGAGTTGATGTTGCGCATCAAGTTCACTTCATACTTATATCATTTTTTATCCTACTTGATACATTTCATTAAGTTTCTTAGAGAGTTTGCTAATTTTCTAGCCAAGTTGATGCAATGCATCAACTTTCTTAGAAACTTTGCTAATGTTTTTACCAAGTTGATGCAATGCATCAAGTTTCTATAAATTTTGCTAATTTTTTGGCCAAGCTAATGTAATGCATCAAGTTTCTCATAAACTTTGCTAATTTTTTTTACTAAATTCATGTATTGTATCGAGTCTCTTTACATTTTAGCTCATATTTTGATTGAGTTGATGTCGTGCATCAAGTTTACTTAAATTTCAATATAGCTATTTTTTCTTACTTGATACAATGCATCAAGTTCCCTTGAAATCTTATTACCGTTTCAGCTAGATTGATGTAATCCATTAAGTTTTGATGTAGTACATCAAGTTCACTTTAGTTTTGGATCATTTTAGTTTTCCACACTTGATGAAATGTATCAAGTTTATAGTAAGCTTGATACAACACATTAAGTTTCCTAGAAAGTTTTCTTCCATTTTAATAACTTGATTGTAGTACACAAAATTACTATGAATTAGTCTAATTATGTTCTCTCAATCTTGCTATAATGCATCAAATGTCTAGTAGCAGAGCCCAAAATTAGTTCATCAAGTTTTTCTTTTTCCTCTTTTTTTATAACTGTCACCAAGGGGGTCCAAGGGGGGGCCCCACAGCCAAATTTTGCTGAAATTTCATTATGATAATTTGATGTATTTTTTTGAAAATAGATCAACATTATTATTTTTGTTTCTTTTTCATTCTACTTTCTTTCTTTTTCGTTGTGCTTTCTTACTTTTTTCTCACCAAGTTCAAAAGGTGACAAATCTTGTATTTTTTTCTTAGTCCATCAAGTTTGTCTCACTAAGGTAAGGTTTTGAAAAAGTCTAAAAAATCACAAGTTTTTTCAAGCTAGTTGATATAGTACATCAAGTTGTCTTCTTTACTACACGTTTGGTTATTCACTAATGACTGAGGAGTAAGGTTTCACACTTCTTTTCTATCATTATTGAGATCATCATACTCAGATTCATCAGGATGATCATGTCCAATCATAGTCACAATCAACTCCACTTCATAGCTATTGAAATCATCATTTCAATAACCATAGTAGTTTTGGAATGCATCACAACTATTGTCAATAACCATGGCAATTCTCAAATACATTATATCGATCCACACATTGTCCTTTCATGCTAAGCTAGAAGATCTATCACATTGCTTGTGGACTATCCATGAAGTTTCTCACTTTCTATATGATGGATTATGCCCTAGATATGTCGTTATCATTTTTAGATGCTATGCAGATGAATATACTTGCAGTATTGCACCCTAATTGGAATAATTATAGTTGTTTTTACATTCATCAATACGATTATGGTCATCATCAACTCTTAGCCTTCTTCTCTTTAATGGTTAGGATTTTGATATCCATTTCATTGTGAAATTGGTGACAAGTTTAAGGTTGATTACGCTATTACAATAGTTTTGATTGTGGACTATGATGATTAGAATCATCTTGATGATATTGGTGACCATGATCATGATTAGTATACAAACCATTGTGATCATGGGTATGATGATCTCAAAGTTGGTACATTATCAACTTACATTAATATACTTTTTGAAGTTTTTGATCTATTGCTTGTTGTAGCCTTGATCAATCAAGTTCATCTCTCTTTTATTTATCATTGAATTGGTTTAAGGGAGTACTCCAAACAAGTTTTTTTTTCTTGTGAGTATCTTACCATAATGTGGCCTATTGTTATACAGAGCATAGTTTTTGTATATTTTCTATTTGAATTGATAAATTACATTTGAAACATAAATAATCTATATATCTAGTATATATATACTGTACAAAATGTATATTCTATCTCCAATTTGATGCATTGCATCAAGTTTCCTTTATAATTGATCATTTACAATGGTATTTCATTATGTGTATCAAGTGATGTTATAATTCATGTGATTTTTATTCTTCACTTTGGTGCAATGCATCAAAGTGTTGAAAATTGTGACAAAATTTTCACCAACTTGATGCAAGTGGGGCTAAAAGTCATGATAGTTCATTCTCTTCTTGATGCTATACATTAAGTTGGTATGAATTTGTGATAAATTTTATACAAAGTTGATGCATTGCATCAAGTTGGTATGATTTTTTCAAAAAAAATTATATTCACTTGATACATCCCATCAAATTAGTATGATTTTCTATTTTAGATCTATAGGAGCTTGATGCAAAGCATGAAGTGGGGCTAACATTTGTGATACTTCATTCTCTTCTTAATACACTACATCAACTTGGTGTGAATTTTTGGTTAATTTTATACTAACTTGAGGCATTTCATCAAGTTAGTGTGATTTTTTGTTTTGATTTTATACTAACTTGATGCATTGCATCAAGTTGGTATGATTTTTTGTTTCAAATCTATATTAACTTAATGCAATGCATCAAGTTCTTTTATTTTTTGTTACATTTTTTTTCTCATTGGTGCAGTGTATCAACTTGATATAATAGCTTTATAGATTTCACACTAAGTGATGTAGTGCATCAAGTGGCTAGTTTATTTTACAATTGTTTATTTCTACTTGAAGTACTACATCACGTTTATATTGTTTGGAAAAAATTTGTCTTTTACTTTTCACTAAATTTCTTATTCAACTGACATAATGCATCAATTTGTTAGACTCTTTAGTATGTTTTGGATACTTACTTAGCATAATGTATCAATTCTTTTGTATTTAGTGATAGTTTTTCTTTAATTGATGCATTTTATCAAATTGGTTTGAATTTTGAGTAAATACTATATTAAATTGATGTATTGCATTAAGTTTCAATCCATTTTTCTAAAATTTTATTCTTCATTTGATCTAATGCATCAAGCTATTACAAATGTTGTGTTGACTACATAGAGTGCATCAAACTCTGTGGAAATCGTTAACACTTTTATCATCCACTTGAAGCACTGGATCAAGTTGGTATAAATTTTGAGTAAAATTTGTATAATTTCTTTTTACCTTTATATAGTGCATCGAGCTGCTAGGTTTATATTTTTCTTTGTGTTAGTCAGGTACTCGATTCAATGCATCAAGTTTCTTAGATGTTTCTTCAAGTTTCTATTGAATGCATCATGTTTAATGTATCTTATGTAATAATTATTACATCTTGCTATTGATGTTTAGCAATTATCTCAAACTTTGTACACAATGTTTCACTAACTTCATGTTGTGTATCAGCTTCTTTCTCTTTTTGTCATTTTTTTCATGGACAAGACTCATGAAGAGAGTAGCAATAAGTCCAAGAAAACATTGGAGTATACTCTTGAAGAGGATACTCCGATCCATTTGATTCTTCTCCCCCCACTACTATGATGAAGAAGGATAGAAAAGTTCAAGTTGAGAAAGGTGGCGAGAGAGATCATGGCGGCAATTTGGGTAAGATTCTGAAGTATCAAACCCCTTGCAAGATAGCACTATTTCCAAGTGGCGCTTCTACTGGTTGACCAAAGTAAGACCACATGAACATCAAGGAAATAGAGTAATAAAGGACATAAGGACCGACCCTTTAGTGTTCAACAACAACCTCGTCTACAATCAAAGTCCTCATATATAAAACAAAAACCTGAATAGGAGACACAAATACATAAAACTGTAGAGTCTGGATCTAACTCTTTGACATCAAATTATAGTTCTAGTAGTGAGGAGGAGCCAATGCGGCCTTAGACAAAGCAAATTGTTTGATTTATTGAGAAGCCACGATAAGTTGGTATACCTCTTCTTTCAATTGAAGGGCCCTCAACAAAGGATGTCACACGATAGTACACTAGTCATGAACGGTGTTTATCATATCCTTCCCAACCTCATTTTGTGCCTTGTAAGAAATCCTAGGTCGAAGATGTTGTCACAATTGACAAGCCAAAACAATGTGGAAAGGCTATGTTATGTAATTATGTAGATCCAGATAGCTCCATAGTTTACTTGACACTTTCTAATGGTTCAATGGTCCACCATTTTGGCTTGGATGAAACAAAATTAGTTAAAACTTAGTGTAGTGCAAGGCCTTTGAGAGATGAAATTCAAACAAGAAGAAAACCTTATTGTGGCATTGTCTTATTTTATCTAAGGCAATGTATTGTCACATGTTGTATACATGCATCTCAAAAGTCTATTTAAGCCAAAGAGACCCCTCATCCTACAAAAAGCAAGACTCATGGGAGAGAAGGTAGTAGTCATATACAAAAGAAGGGGAGTCCACCAAGGCCAATGCTTCCATCAAAGAAAAAACCATAAAAGAAATATAAGAAACAAGTGGAACTTGAGCCAAGTACTAGTGTGGATTTCGAGGAGTTCAAGGATTTGAAGGAGAAGAAATCATAATGCCAAGTGGGGAGCTTGAATTAGGAATCTTAGCTTCAGAACAAAATATGCCTAAAAGATATATAAAAGAACATAAGTTTGTTAGAGATTATTTTATCTCCCTTCTAGTCACGCAAATACATCGTGCCCCTATAGATGAGAATACTGGGCTTAGACCATTAGAGGTATGAGAATCCATCAAGGACATGTTAGTAGCTTGAAGACAAAAGTGAAAATAAATCATTATGCTATGGTTGTTCCTTTGGTGGTTATGGTGGATCCTTACTAGTGTCCATAAAAAGAAAACTTTGACTTGTCCAAAGCAGAGACATATGACTATTATGTCATGGGCGGCTCACACTCAGCTAAAGCAAGAAGGCAGTTTCTAGGAGAGTATCCTCATGCACATCACTTTAAATATGATGAGTGTAAAGTGTATGCAAGATTGAGTTTTAATTAGCGAAGCTTTTGGCAAGGGATCACAATAATGACAATGATTTCAAGAGAAAGTTGTCCTTCATTGAGAAGATAAGATTCTTTTCATACAAAATATGAGGAGCATATGCAAAAGCATAGGAAGGTAGACATGAATCTTAGAAGACTATGCTTATAAGAGGTTGGTGTGGTAATTGATGAGAACTCAAATACAAAGGGTTTTTGTATAAGCAATTAAAAGGTCAAAAGTTAAAGAAGTCTCGAGATGATGTAAATGTAATTTTGAAGGGAAAGTCTAAGAAGATAGATGTGTCCATTCAAGAGCTTGTAAATGATATGAAATTGTTACCATGGTGCTCTCTTCAAGGTATGAAGAATGAGAGAGTGGTTATATCCACCTTATTTAGGGTAACAGCAAAGGGACTCTCCTTAGCTAAGATGGTTAATGAGTTAGACCCATAAGTTTTCTTTTCAATATGTTTATCCTATTTTATAGTCTACTCTTTTAAATACTTAGAAAATACTTTTGTTTTCAAACATAAATTTTATCTGAAAATACAAGAGATGATGACGAAGTACCTCAATTGTTCTTAATGAGATGAAGTTACTCCTGAATATTTAGAGTCTAGTTCTATGAATGTGCTAAAAGATTTCTTTCTAACATTCAAGGATTGGGTAAGTATTAATGCTTTTTATTTTAAAATATAAATTATTTGTAGTGTATAAAGAGTAATAGTTTTATTTTTCTATTAAAGAAACCAACCAAAGGTAAAAGAAATGGAAAAGGACAAGCCACATTGCAAGGTGATGATTGTCCTCCATAGTTCTTGATCCATTTGGAGAGGGTGAAGCAAGAGAGATCACATAGATACTAAGGAGAATGTGTAGTACAACCTAATGATGTGGAGATGTGTTCTTTCTATCATCCACAACATCCACTATAGGAGATACATTACAAAGTTATTCATGGTGATGTGAATGACTTAGATAAATTGGTAGATCCACATTACTTCACCCTTGGAATTGTAGATATACCATATGGATTCAACATCATGGGATCTATTAATGATGATAAGGATTTCACATTCAAATAAATCTCGCACATGATAAAAAAATTCAAGAAAATAACAAATTCTCCATTTTTAACTTTGATGTTCCATAGTACACACCAAGCTAGTAGTGTGAAACTTGCTTTAGAAAATAAATTGCATGGAGCAGAATCTTTCATTTGATAAGATTTCTTTACTCTCTATCCAAAATAATTTATAGTATTCTATATGTTGATGTTTTTATATGCTAAATCAAGTATCTTTTTATGTAGGGAGAATACCAATATTGACCACACACCTCAATTTCGATTCAATAGTTGCTTTGAGATGATCACCGTAGGGTACAGGGATGAAGTAGAGAAGAAAAGAGTCAAAGCACATACAGTTGAAACAAGTACAAATACCATCTTTAAGTATCTAGTCATTACAAGAAAATTGAAGCACATGGATGGTAGCAAGTGTCAAGAATCGCGTAGTGGGGGGACTTGCTCACGATGCTACGCCGAACACACACAGAATGCACAAGGAGAAGCTCACTCAAGAGACAAGAAGAGAGATGGAGGCCAAAAACGTTTTCTTGTTGATATCTTCTTCTTCTTTCACACACTTTACAATGTACACAAAGTATAGATAAGATACAGCATAAAGAAAAGTGGCCTACTAAGTCAAACAATGCATAACCGACTACACTAGTCGACTGGCGCTATAACTATGCTAGCTGTAAATAGGTGTAACAACCTGAATATAATAAGTAATGAGTCAGTGGCCATGTGAGAGTCATATTGACCACTGACGTGCTAAGTGTAGACGTGTGGACCCATCTAACCTGGTGGTCCATCATCAATGTCCGCATGTGTTGAGCTTGTCATCTCAACACTCCCCCTCAAGCTCAACTGCATCTCTGCGACTCCAAGTAAGCTTCGAAACTTTTGAAGCTTCTCTGTACCCAATGCCTTCGTAGATGTCAGCTATCTGATCTTGTGTGCTGACATACACTAAGTCAATCTTACCTGCTAGTACCTTCTCTCTCACAAAGTGGTAGTGTACCTCAATATGTTTTGTCCTGGCATGGAACACAGGGTTCCTAGCCAACTGTATACTGCTCATATTGTCACAATAAATGACAACTGGACCTTCCATCTGCACATCCAAATCAGCCATTAACTTTTGTAGCCGTACTACCTCATATGCTACAACAACAGCACCTCTATACTCAGCCTCTGTACTCAATAAAGCAACTGTAGATTGCTTTTTGCTACTCCAAGCAACTGCTGCACTACCAAGAGAGAACATGTATCCGCTGGTAGATCTTCTATCAAACATACTACCAGCCCAATCTACATCTGTGTATCCAAACACCTGTACATCTGTACCTGCCTCATAGAAAAGTCCATAATGTAATGTGGACTTCACATATCTCAATATGCGTCTGACTGCATCCAAATGTGGCTTTCTAGGTACTTTCATAAACTGACTCACAAGACCAACATTGTAGCTCAAGTCTGGCCTTGTAATGGTCATGCAGATAAAACTCCCCACTATCCTCCTAAACATAGTAGGGTCTTCTATCTCATCTCCAACATCAGCACTCAACTTTACATTTTGCTCCAATGGAACTGAAAGTGGTTTGCATGCTGTCATACCATACTTGGACAACATATCCAAGCCATACTGTCTTTGGGAAAGCTATATACCATCATCACATCTGATCACCTCAATGCCAAGGAAGTACCTTAGCTCACCTAAATCCTTCATCTCAAACTTCTTCTTCAAAAAATCCTTGACTTTAGCAATCCCACTATCACTATCACCTGTAATAATCAAGTCATCCACATAGATGACTATGATGACCAAACCTGCATCTCCCTTTCTCACATAAAGTGAGTGATCAGCATATCAGAAACATAAAAACCAATATTGACAAGATACTCTCTGATCTTGTCAGACCATGCTGTAGGTGCTTGCTTGAGCCCATAGAGCGCCTTCTTCAACTTGCACACATACGTGG
Source organism: Lygodium microphyllum (assembly GCF_053477565.2). Classification (NCBI taxonomy): domain Eukaryota; kingdom Viridiplantae; phylum Streptophyta; class Polypodiopsida; order Schizaeales; family Lygodiaceae; genus Lygodium; species Lygodium microphyllum. The sequence continues at coordinate 77,169,190 of NC_141158.1, forward strand.
GATGCTCTAAATCTTCATAACTTGCTGGTTGATCCATATACACTTCTTCATGCAAATCACCATGCAAGAAGGCATTCTTCACATCCATTTGCTGCAACCTCCAACCTTTGGCTGCTGCCAAAGAAATCACACATCTCACAGTTGCCATCCTAGCATTTGGACTGAAGGTTTCATCATAATCTATGCCATATGTCTGGGCATAGCCTTTTGCAACCAACCTAGCTTTGTACCTACTAATAGAACCATCTGCATTGTGCTTAATCTTATAAACCCACTTACATCCAATAGCTTTCTTGCCCTTTGGCAATGATACTAGATCCCAAGTCTTATTGGCCTCTAATGCAGCCATCTCCTCATCCATTGCTGCATCCCAATGAGTATGACCAACAGCATCCTCAAAACAAGTGGGCTCAACAACCTCAACTAGTTTCACCATATAAGCATAATGGTGAGCTGTATAAACTTCAAAACCAAATCTTTTAACAGGGTATCTGACCCTGCTAGATCTGCGTACCACTGGATCACTCAATGGAGCCTTTACATTATTATGAGCTCTCTGTACACCTGGTGTCTTGACAGAAGGAATACCAAGCTCATCATCTAAGCTCTCTGAGCCATTGGAGTCTCCATCAATAACTGCATCAATGCCATCTGACACTTTATTCTTTCCTTTGTCTTTACCTGTAGTGCTACTAGATGCACATGAAGATGTAGAGGTACTCCTTAGTCTCCCAGACCAAGGACTACCAAATGACGTTTTTGGTCCACTAAGAATTCGTAATTCTTGCTTTTCAGCCTGCACATGAGTGTCATGATCATCATCATCATCCAATGCATCACCACTAGATGCATACCAACTGCTCATTTCATCAAAGATGACATCCCTGCTCACTCTGAACTTACATGTGATAGGGTTATAACATAGATACCCTTTCTACTCTAAAGAGTATCCAAAAAAGACACACTTTTCAGCCTTTCGATCTAATTTCTTCCCCAACTCATCTGGCACATGAACATATGCAATGCACCTAAATACTTTCAAGTGTGAGACATCAGGCTTCTTACCTGTAAAACATTCTTCAGGAGTCATCCCATGAACTGCAGCTGTGGGAGTTCTGTTCATAATATAAATAGCAGTATGAACAACCTCAGACCAAAAATGCTTAGGCATATTCTTTTCAGCCATCAAGGCGCGTGCAACTTCTGCAATATGCTTGCTTTTCCTTTCTACAACCCCATTTTGCTGTGGGGTATATCTGCATGTGAACTGTATCTTTATCCCATGAGACCTCAGAAAATCACTGAACTCATTCGAGAGGTACTCTCTCCCTCCATCTGACCTCAAGCACTTTACTTTCAAGCATGTTTCTTTTTCAACTGCAGCCTTGAAAGTTCTAAAGTGCTCAAACACTTCACTCTTTTCCTTCATAAAATATACCCACAGCTTTCTAGAACAATCATCAATGAATGTGACAAAGTATGAACTGCCTCCAAGAGATACATTTTGTGCAGGCCCCAAAATGTATGTATGCACAGCATCAAGGATATTTCTGCTTACATCTCTATCATGTGAAAAGGGTTGTCTTGCCTGCTTACCAAACTGACATGCTTCACATACCTTATGAAATTCTGCAACTCTAAATGTAGGCAAACATGTAACCAACCCTTTGGATTGCATTAATTTCAGTCTTTGTACATTTGCATGTCCTATGCGTTTGTGCCAAATTTCAATATCTGCAATAACACCTTTTCCTTTAGTATACATAGTAGCATTCATAGTAGAAATTCTAGCACCCAGAGTAAACATACGCCCAACTCTACTTCCCTTTGCAACTAACATGCACTTGTCATTGAAGTCTTCTACAAAGCAAACCTTTGCATTAAATCTGACTTGTAGCTCTTGCTCTACCATTTGACCGACTGACACCAAGTTCTTTGTAATAGATGGCACATGTAATACATCTGAAAGACTCTTTGTCTTACCATCATGCAAGGACAAGGGAACTTTTCCAATGTGTGAAATTGGGTGGCATGAATCATCACCCGTCTGCACATAACCTGCATTTTGCAAATCCTGCATCTCTCCAAACCATTCTGCATGGCTGGTCATATGATTGGATGCACCTAAATCAACATACCAAACATCATCATGTGTTCCCTTTTCTATAACAGCATTCAGCATATGCTGCATAACAAACAGACGTTCATTTTTGCCTTCATTCTGTCGTGAAGAAGATGCATAGTTTCCTTGTTGCAACTTACCACTGTGAATATCATCTTTCTTAGCATAACATTGGACTGCAATATGACCTGTTTTGCCACAATAGTGACACACAATACCAGAGTTGTTAGAATCTCTGTTCTACCATCCACCTCTTCCTCTAAAGCTCCCCCTGCCTCTAAATTTACCACAACCTCCTGAAACCTGCATATCGCCAAATTGCTGATTCAATCTATTTTGCTGGTTGTCACTACCACGTCCTATACCATGGCCTCTTGAAGAGAACCTGCCACGTCCCCTTCCTGAACTAGAGCAGAAAGCTTGGACCTGTTCACCACTTCTTTCAGATGTCTCACTCTGCATGTTGATCTCTTCAGTGAGATCATAAGGGAGACCAACTCATCGAAATCTGGGAATGGCTTTCTAACATATACGGAAGTTACAAAAGACTTCCAAGCCTTTTCATCGTTAAGTCCACCAAGGTAGACGACACCAAATCATCATCATCGGGCATTGCATCAATCACTGCCAAGGCATCTGCAATGCTCCTTACCTTCAATGCATACTCATTGATAGATATCTTCCTTTTCTTCAATGTATTCAACTCTTGCTTGAGTTTAATCTTTCGTGCCTTTGTATTTACAGAAAATATACTTTCAAGTATGGTCCAAGCTGCATATGAATTCTCTGCATTTCTAATATGTCCCAGCATATTATTGTCAATTACTGCAGACAGCCAATACATGACCTTTTTATCTTTTGCATTCCATTCCTTCCGTTCCTTTGTCTCTTCTGTAGTTGGAGGATCACTCACCTCCGGCTCCTTTTCTTCACTTGAAACAAAATCGTAGAGGCCTTTTCCAATAAGGAAGTTCATGACACGAAACTTCCATGATGGGTAGTTGTTCTTGTTGAGCTTCTCAATGATGGGGCTTCCACTGTTCTCTACTATTATCACAAAACTAATACCAAACAGCAAGTAAATCTTCTGCAACCTTTGACCTGTAGTGCACATCAATACACCAGACAGCCTTTTTCACTGTCTGCTCAACAATACATGCAATCTGCAATCTTTTTGCAGATACACCTTATGTCTGCTTCCTACAAACACCTCAAGAATTACAGATTCACAATCTATAACCTGCACACCCACTTTCGGTCAAAACAGCCGAAAACATAGTGTACCCTAAAACTGTTGTCCGCAACCTTGCGGCTCTAAAACGGGGCCTAAAACGGTCTCAATTGCCCAAAATAATTATGGAAAAGCCCTAAAGGGTGTATCTATAGAATGCATAGTGCTCTTCGCGCACACCAAATCTCACTGCAATCTGAGATTTTTTCTCGACCATGCTTTCGGTGCCTCCACAAGCACTATCCAAGAGAGAGAGTGGAAGAATGGGAGAGCTTCTTACCCGTGACTTGCTTGCTCGAACCTTGCTTATTCTCCTTCACTTCAGCCTTCATAATCAGCCTCTCTCAGTGGTGCGGCTATGATACCATGTCAAGAATCGCGTGGTGGGGGGACTTGCTCAAGATGCTGCGCCGAACACACACAGAATGCATAAGGAGAAGCTCACTCAAGAGACAAGAAGAGAGATGGAGGCCAAAAACGTTTTCTTGCTGATATCTTCTTCTTCTTTCACACACTTTACAATGTACACAAAGTATAGATAAGATAGAACATAAAGGAAAGTAGCCTACTAAGTCAAACAATGCATAACTGACTACACTAGTCGACTGGTGCTATAACTATGCTAGCTGTAAATAGGTGTAACAACCTAAATATAATAAGTAATGAGTCAGTGGCCATGTGAGAGTCATATTGACCACTGACGTGCTAAGTGTAGATGTGTGGACCCATCTAACCAGGTGGTCCATCATCAATGTCCACATGTGTTGAGCTTGTCATCTCAACAGCAAGTCTATGGTGAACTCATATCAAAAGCCACAAAGGTCAATCAATGGATTGCTTGACTTATTTTCAGCACAAGATGATTGGGTGCTTGATTTATTTTTAGGGATAGGTACATATATAGTTGTTCTACTAAGAAAAAATATCATATATATATATATATATATATATATATATATATATATATATATAAATGATAAGTAAATATTATATTTGAATTTTATATCAGGTACAGGAACAACAATCTCATACACTAGTCAGAAAGAAAGACATTGTATTGTTGTTGAGAAAGATGACCTCCAAGTGGTATTTATTGAGATGCAAATTCAAGGTGTCCTTGAATTGCCAAATAAGGATCAAGAAGTAGGTGCAAAGGTCATAGTAGACATTGACAAGATCATGCTTACATCTAAGGAGCCCACGCCTCCTCTATCTAATGAACCAAGAGAACTTACACAGCATGCTAATATGAAATTGTTGAAGTAATTAAGGAGAATGAGGAAGATGATGATGATGATGATAGTAATTGTGATGATGGGAAAAAGAACAAAGATAAAGAGAAATACCTTGAAGACGAACAAGATGTGGATGTATAGGATAAGCTATTTATGTCTTAGATCACTTTAGGTTTTGTAGATGAAAACAATTTTCACTTTTCTTGAAATGAAGTCTCTCAATTTGGCATACCATTTTATATATTGTAGTAAAGCATTCACTAAAATATACTAGCTCATACTAGTGTACTCAGTACTTTATGTTTGGATATTATGTAAGATTATCTTCATGTATCTAACTGCATGAAAAGAGAAGAGAGACTTCTAAATTGGAGGTTGGTAGACATAAGTGATTTGCATGCTATGGTTGATTTTTATGTGGCCAAGGAAAAAGCAGATAGTAGCTACGGAATTAGAGTATATCCAATGGAAACTATGGTTCTAATGTAGAATTTTTTGGGAAATTATGTTAATTAGAGATTTGTTAGAAATGTGTTTTGTCATTTGTGGTGAATTAAAGAGTTAAAATCTTAGGGAAAATGGAGACGTAGTCACTTGTTTACTATGTAATATAGTATTAGATGGAAACTTAAGGAAGGGGATGCATGAATATAGTGGTTAGAATGCGATCTTGTAAGTCTAGAAATGTAATCCATGAAGAGAGGAGGATAGAAAGAAAATAATCGTTAATATGAGGTGGCCAAAATGTGTGAAACTTAAATTGAAAAACTTAAAGGGAGTAAATGTATAAGAACCTAAGACATCTTGTAGAAGCGAGCTCAACCGCCAAGACCCACGGACCACTTATTCGTTCAAGCGTTTCAAGTGAGAACCTATGGCTATCTCTCACCTAACCAACATGCCTTCGATCCTACTGAGGTGTAGTGAGCTTATCTCAATGCCCGAATGAGTTGCCTCCTCCCTCAAGCATGCCAGTAGCTCCACAATTCTTGATGCTACAAGCTCAAGCATCCTCAAGCCTCCACCTCCAAGATCCATCCTCCATATCCACGCGTGAGATAAGAGAAGAGAAGTGAAGATAAGAAGACGAAAGGAGATGGTGGAGAGCTTCACCTCATTGATCCCTCACCCTCACACACTCACTCCCTCATTGTATCACAATCCCTCTCTCAAAAGCACACACAAGCAAGCAAAGAGAAGAGAAGAAGAAGAGTCTCTTGTTTCCACACACCAAAGAATGAGCACCCATCCCCATGGGCACCCGTCATTTTGGCAAGGTCCTCTTTCCCATTCCCTTCTACTTGGCCTATTTCTTTAGTCTATGCCCGTCTACCCTTTTACAATTTGCACAAGAGGGGGCCTGGTGCTTTTTGAAAAAAGTTTCGAGGTGCCTTTCACTTAAAAATGCACTTTTTCTTTTCACTTGATTTTAGAGGTTGCTCTTGCGCATTTTCTTGTTCTCCATCCTTCTTCTTCCATTTTTTCCATATTTTACTTATTTTTCTTCTATCTCAAGCTAGGGATAACATTACTCCCCTCCTAGACGAGAGTGCCAGTCCCATGGCACTTGTGGAGCTTTGTTGTTGAGGGTTTGGTGCTTCGAAGGGTGGTTTCCTAAGTGGATGATGGGGCCTTGTTTTGATTGGTAATGGTTAAGGCTTGGTAAGGATTGCGTTGTTGGAGACTAAGGGTATGTTGAGTGGATGGCAGGGCCTCTAATGTTGGTGGTTGCAGTAGTTGGGAGTACCTGAAAAGAGAAGAAGTACTCTACCTAGGGGGAGTGTCTACCTCACCGTGTAGTGCATCATGCTTGTGCTGGTGGAATGGGGAGCTGGGTCTAGGCATGGGTGATGTCCCACACTTGAGGACCTTGTACATGTGAAAATAAGGTGTAGTGCTTGTGGCTCAGGGAGATAGGTCCAACCATAGAGTGTTACCTCCCTAGGTATGTCATGCCCTTGAGGTGCTCTAAGTGTGTGTAGTGGGGGATCAAAAAGGGCTAGGGGGTTAGCTAGCCCCAACTGAGACCACCAAACGTGCCTAACTTGAGAACCCTTAGGTGCAGTGACTGTGGTCTATGTGCAGCTCGCTATGTCTTTGTGTGACTTCTCTCTCCATTTCCATTCTCTTTGCTTTTCTTGTTTGTTTTTCATTTCTTGCCTTTTGTTTCTTTCTTTCTTTTTTTTTTAAAGGTTACATAGTCATGACAGAAGTTAGTCTTTGTCATTGGAGTGATGTGGAGAAGGAGGCTTAATAGATTTGCTAAGGAATTGGCAGCTTTGGAGATACCCTTTGAGGTCTAAGTGTACTTAAAGGGTGGTAGTGGAGAGGAATGGATGAATGTAGCGGCAGGTGAAGCGGCTATCATTCATATCCTCTACAAGAGCTATGAAAAATCAAGGTAGTAGAGCAGCTCACATATCATTAGTTGAGCCATCCTACAACTATCTATATCATTAGGATCAAAATGGAGGGATAGGAGGCCGGACTCCTATGGAGTGGGGTCTTGCCTAAGGAGTATCCTAAGAAGTCTAAGGTAATTACATGTGGTAATAAAGACGGGGTCAAGGCATGAAGAGAATTCATTGATGAAGTGGACCATGGTATCATACAAAATTTTTTATGTGAAAATAAGGGCATCTTCGTATGTAGTACAATGTGGATCATATATTATCAAAAAGTCCTAGTAGCCATGTACATTGGAGTCAAAATTCATTCCCACACTTTGAGGGTATGACATGAAAGTTGGGTCATTCTGCTCGAAGGGTTAAGTGTTGCAAAAGGCAATCCAAGTGTCCATGTTGACTTCATAGATCCTCCTTCTCCATGTAGGTTGGCATTCATTGTTGAGACTTAGAGCTCACTGTCTTGTGTGTGACCACCGACAATATCTTAGTTGTGTCCAGCTGTACATGTGTGGGATATTTAATAAGTCAGGTTAGTTGGTGTGAGCTTTTAGTCATAGTTAGTGAAACCTAGTGTATAACTTACTCTTTAGTAAGTGAAGAAATATATATGGAATAATGAAAGAAGAAAAAGGAGAATGATTGAGCTCTTTGTTGCTCTTCTCTATCGGTATCTCATTTCTTAACATGGTATCAGAGCCATGAATGGGCTCTATGGTGGATAGCATTTTGGAAGAAGACTTGAAGATTGAAGAGATAAGATCTATGTGAAGAGGAGCAAGCTACTATTGTTCATGCTGTCAGGTCACTCGTATTTCTCTTTGCTATCGAAGTGTGCATGGGTCTTGTCTAGAGCATTTGGAGGCTTCATTATCACATTAGAGAGAGCATTGACCATCATTGTGATGGACATTTGCTGAAATACACTCCAGGCTGCTAGCGTGATTGCGCCTCCTATTGCAGGAGATCTCCATGGTTGCTAATCAAGACAATAATCACTACTCAAGTGATCTACAACTTGCATACCTACTTTGGAAGGTACTTTAATGACCTGGCATGCAAATTCTTGACTTGGAGATGATATATGAATTGGTCTATAGGTACACAGACCTAGAACAGAGCATGAACTGTTGTAAACAATGAATGTATAGCATACACTGACATTGGAAAGAACTTGGAGTTCTTGGACACGCTTGGAAGGTCTCATTAGAGTGCATATATGCCTAGGAAGACATAAGTATTGTATCGTATTCATTTGAGTTACAATTTCTTGAAGAAAATGCTTAGATCTGGAAGCATATGACATGCTAAAAACTATCATGAAACTATCAATAGCAAGCACTCATTGGTCCTGAGGCATTACATAACATCGGTTAGCTCATGTCAAATGTATGGCATGGCATATGTCTACTAAATGTCTGGAGGAATGAGATGAGCATTGAATTCTTATGAAAGTTGAAGTTTGAAGCTGGAAAAAAATGCATTGATATTATCTTGGTTGGTTACAAACAAGGAATGATTCTATGATATTGCGTGTTGAAGACAGAGTGCCTATGGTTGTCTGTATGGTCATGTATTGCACTTGATAGCACATGTATGAAATAAGTTGAGGACATTTTGTAGTTGGATAAATCTAGTTTGTAGCTGACTGCAACCTGCAAGCAAGGTATTTGACAATTGTACTTGATGTATATGCACTGAATTGTGCCCACATGATCATGTATGGACTGCTACATGTACTAGTAGATGAAGCTGGCTCCGAGAGTTTCCATGCAAGGATTAGTAATTACTTGCAGAATTTGGGATTCACTATTGGTAGGGCTGATCATAGTCTGTTTACAAAAAAGACATACAAAGGTTGGTAGTGCTAGTTATCTATGTTTATGATTTGATAGCCATAGGTGATGATGATTTAGGGATACAACATGTTATGTAGATGCTAAAATTTGAATTTGATATGAAAGACTTGGGTATTGAGGTGATCAAGGCTGAAAATTGTTTATGACTAATGCAGAAACACTATGCCATGGAAATGCTAAAGAAATATGGCATGGCTAAATGTAAACCATTGGATACACCTCTTGATCAGAATATCAAGTTGGACATTAGCACTAGAGCTGAAATTGATGATGCGATTATGTACAGGTAGATGGTTGGAAGTCTGATCTACAGGCCTGACTTGAGTTACACTGTTGGGCTCACAAGTCAGTTCATGTAGAAGCACAAAAATCCACATTTGGATGCTGCTAGGCAGATCATGCGGTATGTAAAGTTCACTATAGATCATGGGTTGTTCTACGAGAAGGATAAGGCCCTGAAACTCATTGGTTACATAGATGTAGATTGGGCAGGATGCTCATATGATTGTAGATCTAGAAGTGGTTATGCCTTTGGATTTGAAAGTGGAATGATTAGCTAGAGCAACAAGAAGAAACCTAGGATTGCATTGTCTAGAACTAAGGTAGAGTACAAGGTTGCTGCATTGGCAACATGTGAGATTGCATGGTTGCTTAAGCTTATGGTTGATTTGGACATACATGTGGATGCTCTAGTGACTTTATTTTGTGACAATCTCACTAGTGTACCTCTAGCAACAAATCTAGTATACCATGCTAGAACTAAACATATTGAGGTACACTATCATTTCATCCGTGAGATGGTTCTTGCAGGCAGAGTGGATCTTATGCATGTGAATACAGATGAGAAGGTAGCAGATATCTTTATCAAGTCTATGGGTAAAGATAAGTTCAATCGATTTGGACAGTTACTTGGTGTACATGTTTTATCTTGAGCTTGAGGGGGAATGTTGAGACTTCAAGCTCACTATCTTGTGTGTGGCCGAGAGTATCTTAGCTGTGTCTAGTTGTATATGTGCGGGACATTTAATAAGTCGGGTTAGTTGGTGTGACCTAACCAAAGTTAGTCAATCATGGTTAATGAAACCTACTGTATAACTTAATCTTTAGAAGTGAAGAAATATATATGGAATAATGAAAGAAGAAAAAGGAGAATGACTAAGCTCTCCATTGCTCTTCTCTATCGATATCTCATTTCTTAACATTCGTAACCAGGCACAGACCTTGGCACCTCAAAACTTTATTTTGTCAAAATTATGCATCTTCAGTCCCCATAGTGTGGGGTTTTGTTCTCTCTCCTACAACCACTTCTCCTTGAGTTTGCCTCAGATATTAATCACCTCCTCCACCACCTTGATGGACAGAACTCTACACAGGGTGGTGGGGAATCAAAAATTAAAATTGAAGGGGTTCATGGCCCTTTCTTGCCTCTCCCAGATCACAAGGTTGGTGTGGAATCTTGATGGGGATTCATCCTTACATGGTGGGATATGTGCGGGTGGTGCCATTACTCCTCTAGCATTCCATCTTCACCTTGTTTCCTCCACCATTTGTTTTCTTCTTTCTCTTAGCGCCACCTTTCTTTCTGTGGAGGTATCTGATTATCGTTGCTCATCACATTGCATGGGGAAGGAGGCGGTGGGACAAGCTCATCCTCGTGTAATCCCATTTCAAAGTTCATGTGTGACTCCTCCTCCTACCTTGGCTCTTGTTGTGCCCCTTCTTTGAATCCAAGTGCGTCCACTTCTTGTGGGGTTTTCACCCTCCTTTCATTGCAGATTCCCCACTTTTTCGTTCTCTTCATCATCTCCCCAAAGCTCTCCCCCTACCTCTGTGTTAAAGGCTATTATTTCCAACTCTTGTTCTTTCCACTTGTAAGTGATCACCTCCTCCTTTTCCAAGTGTTCAATTTCTCTCTCCAGCCTCTCATGCTCATCTATCTCCAAGAACACCCTGACTACTAGGTCTTCGACCTATCGGTGATGCTCCTCCTATTTGTGCTCTCTTTCTGCTTCTCTTGCAGCAAGCTCCTCCATGCCCAATTGGAGCTGAGCTTCCAGGTTTTCATGCTTCATTATTAAGAGTTTGTATTCACCTTGTAGCTCAACTAGTTCTTGGTTCTCGTCTTCAAGTTATTGTCTCCATGTTTTCTCATTTTCTTCCTTGGTACTGAGCTTTTCCTTTAGCTCGCTAACTTCTTTTGGTACATGGCCACCTGCCGAGTTTTTCCCAATTGGAAGGCCGCCACTGACTCCTTAACTTCCAACTTAGTCACTGTTATTCTATTCTCCTCATCTTTTTCTAAGTGCGAGAGCAACTCTTTGACATATTCCTCATGGTCAGCAGTTGGTGTCATCATTGTAGAGATGGGAGTCGTGGAGGTTTCTAGTCTATGTCATTTTGGGTCCTGTCTTGATTCAGTGTATGCTGCCATGTCAGTCTTTTTTGCCCTGTAATCGTTGCACCCATGCCATAATCTTAGTGGCATCAATGAGTGCTCTCTGTAGGTGCTGTTGTTATGGGGGTAGGTACCATGACGGGCAGAATGGGGTGGATGTGGGCTTTGCCCTTGCCCTCCTCTCTCCTTGGGCTCAAGGTGTCCATCTTGCTTTTTTCACCTTGTTGCTCCATTAACCTATGTTTGACCAGCTCGATGTCTTCCTCTTCCTTCTTCCTCAACTCCTCCTCCTGTTCAGTAGCCTTTCTCCTCCTCTCTTCCTTGGCTCTTTTTGACTCATTCCTGGCTATCTACAAGTCTGCTTCCTCCTTTCTCTTCCTTTCTTCCTCCTGCTTTCTCTGTGTTCTCTTCTTCTTAGGCTTCTATGATCTCCTTTGCTGGACTGAGCTTCTTGATCTTCCTCCTCTCCACTAATTGTCCTCTCACTCAATTGTTCTTTGTCAAGATGAGGAGGTGCCCTGTTAGCTATTTCATCCACTCCCTCCTCTCCATCCTGTGCCTCTTTTATCACTTCCTGGATAAGAGCGGTTAAGGTTACTCCATATGCAATGAACATGGCTTTGGCTGAGGGTTTCTTCCTCTCAGCTCCTTTTGACGCTAGGGACTCTCCACCAGCCGGTCTACTTCCAAGGGCTAGTACTCTAGCGGATTGGTCAATAGTTTTCCACATGTAGGTTGGAGGTTGCAGCAAATGGATGTGAAGAATGCCTTCTTGCATGGTGATTTGTAGGAAGAAGTGTATATGGATCAGCCAACAGGTTATGAAGATTTAGAGCATCCCATGTATGTGTGCAGGTTGAAAAAGATGCTCTATGGGCTCAAGCAAGCACCTAGAGTATGGTCTGACAAGATCAGAGAGTATATTGTCAATATTGGCTTTTATGTTTCTGATGCTGATCACTCACTTTATGTGAGAAAGGGAGATGCAGGTTTGGTCATCATAGTCATCTATGTGGATGACTTGATTATTACAGGTGATAGTGATAGTGGGATTGCTGAAGTCAAGGATTTTTTGAAGAAGAAGTTTGAGATGAAGGATTTAGGTGAGCTAAGGTGCTTCCTTGGCATTGAGGTGATCAGATGTGATGATGGTATATGGTTGTCCCAAAGACAGTATGGCTTGGATATGTTGTCCAAGTATGGCATGACAACATGTAAACCACTTTCAGTTCCGTTGGAGTAGAATGTAAAGTTGAGTGCTGATGTTGGGGATGAGATAGAAGACCCTACTATGTTCCGGAGGATAGTGGGGAGTTTGATCTACATAACCATTATAAGGCCAGACTTGAGCTACGCTGTTGGTCTTGTGAGTCAGTTTATGCAAGTACCTAGAAAGCCACATTTGGATGCAATCAGACAGATATTGGGATATGTGAAGTCCACATTACATTATGGACTTTTCTATGAGGCAGGTACAGATGTACAGGTGTTTGGATATACAGATGCAGATTGGGCTAGTAGTATGTCTGATAGAAGATCTACCAATGGATACATGTTCTCTCTTGGTAGTGCAGCAATTGCTTGGAGCAGCAAAAAGCAACCTACAAATGCTTTGTCGAGTATAGAGGCTGAGTATAGAGGTGCTGCTGTTGCAGCATGTGAGGTAGTATAGCTACAAAAGTTAATGGCTGATTTGGATGTGCAAGTGGAAGGTCCAGTTGTCATTTATTGTGACAACATGAGCAATATACAGTTGGCTAGGAACCCTGTGTTCCATGCTAGGACAAAACATATTGAGGTACACTATCACTTTGTGAGAGAGATGGTACTAGCAGGTGAGATTGACTTGGTGTATGTCAGCACATAGGATCAGATAGCTGACATTTTCATGAAGGCATTAGGTACAGAGAAGCTTCAAAAGTTTCGAAGCTTACTTGGAGTCGTAGAGATGCAGTTGAGCTTGAGGGGGAGTGTTGAGATGACAAGCTCAACACATGCGGACATTGATGATGGACCGCCTGGTTAGATGGGTCCATCACGTCTACACTTAGCACGTCGGTGGTCATTATGACTCACACATGGCCATTGACTCATTACTTATTATATTCAGGTTGTTACACCTATTTACAACTGGCATAGTTATAGTGCGAGTCGAGTAATGTAGTCTGTTATGCATTGTTTGACTTAGTAGGCCACTTTCCTTTATGTTGTATCTTATCTATACTTTGTGTACATTGTAAAGTGTGTGGAAGAAGAAGAAAAAACCAGCAAGAAAACGTTTTGGCCTCCATCTCTCTTCTTGTCTCTTGAGTGAGCTTCTCCTTGTGCATTCTGTGTGTATTTGGCGCAGCATCTTGAGCAAGTCCCTCCACCACACGATTCTTGACAAGAGAGGTAGAAGAAGAAGAAGAAGAGGTAAAGGGAGAGAGGAGAGTAGTAGAAGAAGAGAAGAAGAAGAGAAAGAGAGGGAAGGAGGAGAAAAGAAGTGGGAGAGGGACAAGGAGAGAGAGAGAGTAGAGGAATAAGAGAGAAGGAGAAGAAGAGAAGGAGAGAGAGAGAGTAGGAGAGTAAGAAAAACGAAGGAGAGAGAGAGAGAGAGAGAAAGAAGGAGGAGAGGAGAAGAAGAGGAAGAAGAGAGAGAAAGGAGTAACCGCTACAAGTCACCCAAACCACTCTCTCGGCAACAGACCCCATCCAACAGTCTTTCCCACCCAAACGTGTCAAGCCAAAATCGTTAAGGTCTGGGCTGCCTAGTCTCCACAAGGCGAATGGCTCCCAAAAAGAAAGTCGTGGAAAGCGTAGGCACCCAAGCTACTGGTAATGTTGGAGAGGCGAGTGGAGTGACCGAAGCAGCACACACGAATCAAGCCCAGGTTCTAAGCTTTAAAAAAATTAATTAGGTATTATTTCTTGTGGAAGAGATGAAAGGATTGGTGACATGCATGGAATAAGAACGAGTCTTAGGGTTTTGTTTACTCTAAGTACTAACTTGCATGCACAAAACAGTAGAGTCTGGAATTCGCATAAGATTTTATGCATGAAGTGATAGCTTTTACCCACATAAAATGATAAGGTTATCACCTTACCTCACATGAAATGATAGCTTTTACTCACATAAAATGACAAGGTTATGGCCTTACCTCACATGAAATGATAGCTTCTACACACATAAAATGATAAGGTTATCGCCTTACCTCACATAAAATGATAGCTTTTTAACCAGTTCAGTGCATGAATAGTCATTTAGAATTCACGTTTCACAATCATGGTTAAAAGAAACACATGAAATGTTAATTTCTCTTCATGAGATACACTTGCAGCATCGTTAGATAAAATCCTAGACTTTCATATATGCAAGTCACATGTGATTCGGTGCATTAGAAATAAGTACGCATTGCCAGGATTAAAGAGAGATAAAAGTCCTTAGGAGGTACAACTATACTAAATGTGCAATGTGCACGACGGTTAAGGCTGATTGGGAAATCCTGCATAGACCGCACTAAGAGACTTGGAAGGATCGCATGCATCTAGACTGCATCTTGAAAGTCTAAATGAAGAATCATGTGTTGCCATGTGTGTTAACTGAGGTTGGTTGGAATTAGAGATTAAAAGACCCTTGGTTAGGTTGTGAATAAGGCATGTCCGTTGCCTTGACTAACCAGCTAATGCTTGAGTTAGGGACCAAGATACCCTAAGGTAAAACCCAAGAGAAAAGGGCAAGTATAAGTCAACTTACCAGGACCATTTTCTTGCGTATCTTGTTTGAAATTATTGGGATCTCTCCAAGTCACGAAAGTTCCAAGATCAGATGCTAGGAGCATCCGGGAAAAAAGGAGTCACACCTTAGCAGTCGGTCGTACAAACGACCTCCAAAATGTTCGTGCTTGTACTTAGGTACATTACTTGATCTCTTTGCTCAAGGAACTAATTCAAGGAAAACACTTAATGCTTATTTAGGTTGAGAGCTTGGAGGGAGAGGCAGGAACAGTTACCTCCGACTGTCTGCCTAGCCCTATCCAAGGGGGTTATTAATCGTGCCGGGTATATGGACCTAATACGCTGCGAGAGGTCTCTCAATGGGTGCTACTTGGAGTGAGAGGATGCTTGGGTGCTAGGGGAGGCTCTGACTATAAATCCCTTGCCTCCAAATCCTGCACAAGAGGCCAACGTGACTCGAGATGGGATCTCGAGGCCCCTGTACTAGTGAACGGGCGAAACTTGGAGCAGCAATATTGTAGATTGCTGGGATAGCCTTTGGGCGTGATATTGGATGTACTCCAAGATTTTGATAAATAAAGAGCAGTTATTGGAGAAAAAGAACTTTCTTGGCATTGTTTTTGTGTCAGTGTCTAAGTTACGTGAAGGAACTCGTGATTAATTTGTTTAATTAAGGAAGCTGATTTTGCATATCAAAACATATTAGATAACTAAAGCAATCTGAGGAAAGTGCAGTGGACGTGATTTAGGTCCGTCCTATGGATGGGTGGTACCAGTTAGCTAGGAACTTTTCTCAAATGATGAGATAATAAGATAATGAAGACCTAGTGTCAGTAGATGTAGAAATTCCAGTTTATTATGTTTAAGGGGAAAGGAATGGGTCTATGCCATATGGTAGAGGGGGTGACCTTCTCATCCCTCTCATCCCCCATTCTCCATGAACCAAGTGCAACATGAATCCGCTTTGAATCTTTTGTTCCTATGCAAAGTGGTACATCTGGAGCTGGACGCTAGATTCTTCCTAGAGACTTTGCTGATAGGAAAGGAACTCTGACCTCAGGTCGATCTCAAGTGGGAATGGCTGGACACTTCTTCTCGGGAGAGACTCGGGAAGACCTAGATCGCAAACCCTATGTCATTCATTCCCTACGAGTGCCATGCAGAGCCTTCTAGATCCTCCTCTTGATGGGCTGCTAAAACGTGTCCCGCAAGCGACAATCGGACACATGATAGTTGGTATCAGAGCGAACCAACGAGATCTAAGATGGAGCAAAGTAAAGGGAATAAGGGGACAGCCAGGGGAAGGTGAGTGGAACAGAGCAGTGTTTCCTGTTGAAAACATTTCCTTACTCACTTATGGATGCTGGGTTACAAAGCCACGAAGCATGGAACAAATTCTTGGTGTTCTAGGTTATGTTTATGACTGGAATGCATGCTTCGCGGAGGCTAGGCATGATGAATATTCTAAACCGCATCTACAATCCCTCACCCCTGTATGCGAAATGGAGGTGGATGGGAGAATCAGGAATATACTACATAGCAGCCCACCGACTTGCGTACCTTCAAACCAACTTGAAGGAGAGAATCAAGTGGATGGAGGATTTAAATATCGTGAAGCTATTCATCTTTGCCGAAGCTCACGCTAAAGCAACCCTGCATGTTGGCGGTTGACAAGTCAAACAGAACAAGTATGTGTATGAAGAAGTGACTCGGGTGATCCTTGCTGACAGAATCAAAGTGCTAGGGCGCTATGAGAAGAACGGGTATCAAAGGAAGGGATACCCCAAGCTTCCTATGAATTTTCGATTCCTGAAAATCCATGACCCCGCTCCATATTATTACTCAATCCCTGTAGCCGATTGTAACACAATCCTATTTTCCCTATATTGATGTACCAAACAGCTTGTTCTACTTTCCCAAAATAAATGTACTCAAAGGGCTATGACCAATAATATAGGAGGTGCAGACCAAGCCAAGGAACAACATGACTTGGCCCTACAGGGATCAGAACAAGGGAATGTATAGAGCTCAGACTAAGAGAGTGTAGGGTTAGAATCAAGGACAAAGGAAGAAAGCTAGGACCAATGCTATCAACAACTTTGTCGCTACACAAGGTAATAACTGCAATCTGCGTTGTTTCCATTGCAACGAGCCTGGACACTTCAAGAGGCAGTGTCCTAAGCTTAGCAGAGGGCATCGCCAAGGGCAATTCCAAGGAGCTGCCCATGGCCAAGGAGCCACAGATGTGGCCAGAGGGAGAATCTCCAGTGTTTCCAACAAGGAGCTGGGCGACGAAGAAGATCCATCCATGGATGCTGACATTGAGAGGGCAATAGTTCACACCGCTCTTCACAAGAAGGGTCCGAATCGCCAATTCTCGGTGATTCAAACTCCATTAGATTATGAAGGTAAAAGATTCAAAATCCTAATTGATTGTGGCAGTACACATTTCTTCATTTCACGGATCTAGGCAAAAAGGCTAGGGATAGCCACAATAGACGCACCTACTTTACTTGTGGAATTGGCAAACGGTCGCAAGGTCTCTTGTACTAGGCAAACAGCTAAGGTGAAATTCCTACTGGATGGGAAGATGACTTCGGTGAGATTTAGGGTAATGAACCTAGGTGTCCACGAATGTTTACTCAGAATGGATTGGCTAATACCCAATGATGCCCACATCCACTATGGAAAGGGCCAAGTCTCTTTCCGAAATTCTAAAGGGGAACTAGTTACGACTCAAGGAGAGGCTGGTAAGCCAAAGATACAACTAGCAAAAGCAACACGTATTATAAAAGGAGTTAGAAAGGGTCTACCTGCCTATCTGATTAAGCTGAATAAGCTACATCAAAATCAGGAATCTGGGGAAGAACCTTCATGATTAAAGGAAATCCATACATATTTCCTAAGGAGTTGACAAAACTTCCTCCTCAAAGGGAAGTCGACCATGAAATCAAGCTAGCACCAGGAGCTACACCAGTCACAAAGAGGCCGTATAGGATGTCCATCCCGGAAGCTATTGAACTGAAAGAGCAACTCAAGCAACTGTTAGACCAAGGCTACATCCATCCTACCAGTTCACCATGGGGAGCTCCATTATTGTTCCAAAGGAAGAAAGATGGAACGCTTCGGCTATGCATTGACTACAAAGGGTTGAATCAATCAACCATTAAAAACAAATACCCCATTCTAAGAATAGATGAACTACTTGACCGTCTTCAAGGTGCGAAGATCTTCTCTAAGATAGATCTCAAATTTGGATATTATCAGATAAGGATCAAGAAAGAAGATATCCCGAAGACTGCATTCAGCACAAGGTATGTACACTTTGAATTCCTAGTGATGTCATTCGGGCTGACAAATGCTCCTGCTACCTTCAACAGGTTAATGCAGGATATATTTAGGCCCTATCTTGATGACTTCGTACTCATCTTCTTTGACGATACCCTAGTCTACTTTAAACAGAAAAAAGATCATGAGCCCCAACTTCACATTGTTCTTGAAACAATGAGAGCACACAAACTTTATGCCAAGAAGAAGAAGTGTGCAATTTTCAAGTGACAGATTGAATATCTGGGATTCATTGTATCAGCGAAAGGAATTTCGGTAGATCCAGGCAAGGTCAGAGATGTTCTGGAATGGCCAACACTAACTTCTGTCAAAGAAATATGTAGCTTTCTTGGATTGATAGGATGGTACAGGATCTTCATAAAAGATTATGCTTTGATTGCAGTGCCTCTGACTGATCTACTAAAGAAGAAAGTAGCAATTGTATGGTCACTTGCCGAACAGACCAACTTTGACAAGCTAAAGCAAAGCTTAGTATCAACACCCATCCTGAAACTTCCTGATTTTAGTAAGGAGTTTGAAGTGGTAACTAATGCTAGCGCACTTGCCTTAGGATGTGTGCTTATGCAAGAAGGTCATCCCGTAGTATATTCTTCAAGGAAATTGAAGAGCCATGAAAGGAATTATGCTACCTACGATCTGGAGCTGTTGGCTATCATCCATGCTCTCAAACTTTGGAGACGTTACTTACTAGGTAACAAATTTTCCTTAGTGACAGACCACAAGAGTCTTAAATGGAACTTCACCCAGAATGAGCTCAACATGAGGCAATGTCAATGGATCGAAGTGCTGGAAGAATATGACTTTGAAATCAAATATAGGCCTAGAAAAGAGAATGTAATTGCCGATGCACTTAGTCGCAAGGTATTTCTAAACTCTCTTATTTTGCAAAATTCATCAACAACAAGATCTCTAGCCACAAAGGTATCAATGCCAAACAACCCAATTATTGAGCTAGCTAAAAAAGAGGCATGTCATGACTCAATCTATCAGAAATTGCTAAGGGAGATCACCATGAAGGGTCAAGACCCGAAGCTAAAGACGAAGTATCAAGAATTCTCTATCAGTAGTGGACTTGTCTACTTTAGGACAATATTACGTATCCCTGCAAGCCAAAATCTCAAGAAGAATATACTTTTGGAAGCCCATGACTCCCCTTTCTTAGGACATCCTAGCTATGCCAAGACCCTTAATGCAGTCAGGAAGAGCTATTATCGAAATAGGCTCAAAGGTGACATTCTCAAATATATCATAGAATGTTTTTCTTGTCAATGCATTAAGGTAGAACATGTTAAAATGCTGGGGAAATTGCAACCACTTGATATTCCCCAAATGAAATGGGAATTCATTAGTATGTACTTCGTTGTTGGCCTACCCCAAGTTCAAGGAGGATACAACTCTATCATGGTTGTAGTAGATATGCTCACCAAGGTAGCACATCTCATCCCTGTCAAGACAAAATATAAAGCCTCAGACATCACAAGATTATTCATCAAGGGAATATTCAAACTGCATGGGTTACCTAGAAGAATCATTAGTATCGTGACTCTCTCTTCACATCACACTTTTGGAGGGCTATCTTCGAGTCCATTGGGACTTAACTCTGTTTCAGTACATCTTACCATCCCCAAACTAATGGTCAAATGGAAGGAGTCAACCAAGTCATTGAAGATATTCTTAGGGCATACTGCTGTCGCGAACCCAAAAACGGGATTCAATATTTGCCATTGGTTGAGTTTGCCTACAATGCTTCTTACCAACAAAGTATTTAGATGACCCCTTTTCAAGCATTGTATGGACACGATTGTCATACTCCTTTGAGCTTCTCGGATCCAACCTTAAGGATAGAAGCTTCAAAGCAGATGCTGAAAGACATGGATGACCAAATCAAATCAATAAGACAAGACATCCAAGCCACCAAGGATAGACAGAAGGTTTATGTGGACTTGAAATGGCAAGACAGATCCTTCGTTGAAGATGATATGGTCTTCATCTGTGTACACCCTAAAAAGAGTTCACTGTCCTTGGGAGAGTACAAGAAGCTAAGTCCAAGGTATTGTGGACCTTATAAGATCACTAAGTGCCTAGGACCTAATGCTTACAAACTACAGCTGCCCGCAACCCTAAAGGTTCATAATGTATTCCACGTTAGCCTATTGAAAAAGTATCTACTAATCCGAATCATGTACTTGATGATCAAAAAATTGAAAAAGTAGTGGGAGAGAAGGAGTAAGGAGAGGGAAGAAGAAGGAGTGGGGAAGAGAAGGGAATAAGAGGGAGAGAAGGAGAAGGAGAGAAGAGAAAGGAGGGAGAGAGAGAAGAGGAGGAAGAGGGAGAGAGAAGGAGAAGGAGAGAAGAAGAAGGAGTGGGAGAGAAAAGGGAAGTAGTGGGAGAGAATGAGTGAGGAGATAGAAAAAGGAGTGAGGAAAGAAAAGAAGAGCGAGAGAAGGAGAAGGAGAGAGGAAAAGAAGGAGTGGGAGAGTGAAGAAGAGGGAGAGAAGGAGAAGGAGAGAAAAGAAGGAGTGGAAGAGCGAAGAAAAGAAGAGGGAGAGAAGGAGAAGGAGAGGATAAGAAGGAGCAAGAAAGAGAAGAGAAGAAGGGGAGAGAAGTAGAAGGAGAAGAAGAGAAGGAGAGAGGTAGAAGAAGAAGAAGAAGAAGAAGAGGGAGAGGGAGAGAGGAGGGAAGTAGTAGAAGAAGAGAAGAAGAAGAGAAAGAGAGGGAAGGAGGAGAAAAGAAGTGGGAGAGGAAGGAGAGAGAGAGAGAGTAGAGGAATAAGAGAGAAGGAGAAGAAGAGAAGGAGAGAGAGAGAGTAGGAGAGTAAGAAAGAAGAAGAAGAGAGAGAGAGAGAGAAAGAAGGAGGAGGAGAGGAGAAAAAGAAGAAGAAGAGAGAGAAAGAGAGTAACCGCTACAAGTCACCCAAACCACTCTCTTGGCAATGGACCCCATCCAGCGGTCTTTCCCACTCGAACGTGTCAACCCGAAAATGTTAAGGTTCGGACTGCCCAGTCTCCGCAAAGGCGAATGGCTCCCAACAAGAAAGTCGCGGGAAGCGTAGGCGCCCAAGCTACCGGTAATATTGGAGAGGCGAGCGGAGCAATGAACGTAGCACACACAATTCAAGCCGAGGTTCTAAGCTTTAAAAAATTAATTAGGTATTATTTCTTGTGGAAGAGATGAAAGGATTGGTGACATGCATGGAATAAGAATGAGTCTTAGGGTTTTGTTTACTCTAAGTTCTAAGTTGCATGCGCAAAACGGTAGAGTTTGGAATTCACATAAGATTTTATGCATGAAATGATAGCTTTTACCCACATAAAATGATAAGGTTATCGCCTTACCTCACATGAAATGATACCTTTTACTCACATAAAATGATAAGGTTATGGCCTTACCTCACATGAAATGATAGCTTCTACATACATAAAATGATAAGGTTATCGCTTTACTTCATATAAAATGATAGCTTTTTAACCAATTCAGTGCATGAATAGTCATTTAGAATTCACGTTTCACAATCATAGTTAAAAGAAACACATGAAATGTTAATTTCTGTTAATGAGATACCCTTGCATCGTTAGATAAAACCCTAGACTTTCATATACGCAAGTCACATGTGATCCAGTGGATTAGAAATAAGTACGTGTTGCCAAGATTAAAGAGAGATAAAAGTCGTTAGGAGGTACAACTATACTAAATGCGCAATGTGCACGACAATTAAGGCTGATTGGGAAATCCTACATAGAACCGCACTAAGAGACTTGGAAGGATCACATGCATCTAGATTGCATCTTCAAAGTATAAACAAAGAATCATATGTTGCCAGGTGTGTTAATTGAGATTGGTCGGATTTAGAGATTAAAAGACCCTTGGTTGGGTTGCGAATAAGGCATGTCCGTTGCCTTGACTAACCAGCTAATGCTTGAGTTAGGGACCAAGATACCCTAAGGTAAAACCCAAGAGAAAAGGGCAAGTATAAGTCAACTTACCAGGACCATTTTCTTGCGTATCTTGTTTGAAATTATTGGGATCTCTCCAAGTCACGAAAGTTCCAAGATCAGATGCTAGGAGCATCCGGGAAAAAAGGAGTCACACCTTAGCAGTCGGTCGTACAAACGACCTCCAAAATGTTCGTGCTTGTACTTAGGTACATTACTTGATCTCTCTGCTCAAGGAACTAATTCAAGGAAAACACTTAATGCTTTAGGTTGAAAGCCTGGAGGGAGAGGCAGGAACAGTTACCTCCGACTGTCTGCCTTGCCCTATCCAAGGGGGTTGTTAACCGTGCGAGGTATATGGACCTAACCCACTACGAGAGGTCTCTCAGTGGGTGCTACTTGGAGCGCGAGGATGCTTGGGTGCTAGGGGAGGCTCTGGCTGTAAATCCCTTGCCTCCAAATCCCACACAAGAGGCCGACGTGACTCGAGATGGGATCTCGAGGCCCGTGTACTAGTGAACGGGCAGAACTTGGAGCAGCAATCCTATAGATTGCTGGGATAGCCTTCGGGCATGATATTGGATGTACTCTAGGATTTTGATAAATAAAGAGCAATTATTGGAGAAAAAGAACTTGCTTGGCATTGCTTTTGTGTCAGTGTCTAAGTTACGTGAAGGAACCCGTGATTAATTTGTTTAATTAAGGAAGTTGATTTTTCATGTCAAAACGTAATGTGTTAGGTAGTTAGCTAACTAAAGCAATCTGAGGAAAGTGCAGTGGACATGATTTAGGTCCGTCCTATGGAAGGGTGGTCCCGATTAGCTGGGAACTTATCTCAAATGATGAGATAATAAGACAATGAAGACCTAGTGTCAATAGATGTAGAAATTCCAATTTATTCTGTTTTAGGGGAAAGGAATGGGTCTATGCCATATGGCAGAGGGGGTGACCTTCACATCCCTCTCGTTCCCCATTTTCCATGAACCAAGTGCAGCATGAATCCACTTTGACTCTATTGTTTCTACGCAAAGTGGTACATCTGGAGCTGGATGCTAGCTTCTTCCTAGAGACTTTGCTGATAGGAAAGGAACCCTGACCTCAAGTCAATCCCAAGTGGGAACGGCTAGACACTTATGCTCATAGCAGACTCAAGAAGACCTAGATCGCAAACCCTGTGTCATTCCCTGCGAGTGCCAGGCGGAGCCTTCTAGACCCTTCTCTCGATGGGATGCTAAAATGTGTCCCACAAGCGATAATCGGACACTTGACAATTCCCCTCCTTGATTTTCTTGCTAAGCTGCTTGCTGGAAACACAAAGTGGCAGAACCTTGAGTAGGGCAAGAAGAATGAGAAGGATGAGATGTAATAGGTTTGATTTCTTCAAGACTTCAAAGGATCTTCAAGCACTTCCCCCCTTAATGATTTGATGGCCCAAAGTTTGCTAAGACCTCTATTTTGATGCAGATCAGAGTGACAAGATGTTAGTTTTTCCCAATGGGAGTGAAAGAAGAAGTGGAAAATGAGCTTATGATAGACTGGCTATGGCAGACTACTTCTAGGGTTTTGGATCCTTCTGCATTTTTGTTTGTAGTGAGTCGCAAGATAAGGCATTTGCAACAAGACTTTGTGGCCAAGGAGCTCAAGCTATGGGCTAAAACTGCCCTATGCTGAGTCATGAGATTGCACCCTGTAGCTCCACCGCTAGTTGTACTACCATATAGGGCGCAGATCTGTGTTGTGATGGAGAATGTTGCCCATGCCAGGGACCAAAACAGCACCAATGTCAAGATGTGGCATAACACGATGCTACATCCTAAGTAGAAGAACACATTCAGAGAAGAAAGTGTGAAGTATTACGGCCTCTAGAGTGAGAACAAGAGGCTCCAAGCAAGGCAGGTTCTGTAGGCTATGGCTGCCATGGAAGGTCAAGTAGAAATAGGGATGGAGATGAAGTTAGATACTCACCGTGAGCTTGGACTAAGTTGAAGAGGGAGTAAGAGAATAGAGAAGGAGCTATGCCATGCCCAACTAGGCTCTGATACCATGTTAAAACATGGATTTAGGACATGGATATGATAGAAGCTATGGAGTTTGAAAGAGGACGAATGAAATCATGAAGACATTGACACTGACAAGACAAATTGTCTCACATAAGTGAATTAGGCTCCAAGATTGATACTTGGACTCATAAACAGAGTCTTGTGTGTGGAAAATGACACAGACTCTTTATTGGAAAGAAAAGAGTACTATCATTGCATTAGAAAAGAGAGCAAGTACAATGCTTTATAGGAAATTGGATGGTGGCACTTCTACTGTACATATGGGATTCTAGTCTTGAGTCCTCACTACTCCTTACAAAGAGACTAAAAGTAGGTGTGATTGCAAAAATCTCAACACCAGTGAAGGCAAAGGGCATGCCGTTTCCTCAAGAAAGGGGAGTCACTAGAAGCAAGCAATTTCAAGTCTTATATCTCTTGATCGTTGGCATAAGCTATGTGCTTGTCATATGAGGTGATGAGACATTGTTTCTACGCTTGTTCATGGGAAACATCAGTGGCAATCATCTCCTTAGCTGCCTCAAAAGCCTTGACAAACAAAAATTCCGATTCTTTCCAAGAACAAGCGAGTGACCGTACTTTTGTCACTATAGAATTGTCTAAGAGTCCCAAGTCTAAGCGGTCATAGCTCTTAGCAAGCGACATGAAGGTGGCATATAAGCATCTAAGATAGGCAACCAAGTCATCCCCTGTATTCTCCGCTTGTAACAACTCCGTAGTAGAAATACCCATTCCGCATATGAATTTCCTCTTGGAAAGGGGTCATAAGGATAATCATAGGGATACTATTTTTTTCGAATTAGATAATGGAAAAAATCTTTTTGATTTTCCATTATCCCCCCCAGCCGACTATCATGTTGGAGAGGGAGGGGAATAAAAGGTATGTGAAAGCTCCTCGGTGGAGCTCGCAGGTGATAAGTTGCCATGGCTGCTACCAAGCAGGCGAGGGAGGATCCCCCTCCCCTTGCCTATATAAATTAGGGGGGTTGCAAGTAGAGAGGAGGACAAAAGGCTCTATGTAGGAGTGAGGGAGGTGAGGCCGCTGTACTGTCGTAGTGCAGAATTTGGCTGCCATAGAACAGTAGAAGATGCTGCCACCTGTTGTAAAGAGTGAGGGAGGAGACGAGCGTTGGCTACCGTGCAGCTAAAGGGAGTCGCCGCCAGACTATGGAGAGGGTGAGGAGGGGCTCTCTACGCTGCCGCCTGAAGGCGTAGGCCACGCTGCCCCCTGGCCATAGTATCATCGCCTGGGGGAGTCATTCCCCCCCCACGTGCCTTTCCAGGAACCTCCTTGGAAACTTCCATGGATTGGGCCTCCTAAGCCCCCTTTCCTATGGCTTAAGACTACCCCCCACGAATTTTCTCCTAAGACCTCCATAAGCCCTTTTCTCCCCCCCCGATTTGCCATTAAAGTGCTTCCAAGTGGCCCTTAAGCCCTTCCTTCCACCCCCTCAAAAAAATCCCCCCCTCCCTAAGGGCTCCTTAAGCCGCCTTTCCCCTCCCCGATATTTGACTTGAAGGGGCCTTCAAGTGGCCTTAAGCTTTTTTTTTTTCTTCTATACAAAAAGGTCATTCTTAAAGCCCCTTCGTACCCTTTGATTCCCCCACATGAAAATCCACTCTTAAGGATCTTCTACACCCATTTTCCCCCCTTTTCGAGGTTCTCTTGGAAACCTAGCTACGAGGGTTGGTATTCTTTTCCCCCTCGGGATTCCAGAAAAGCTCCTTTTCGTGGCCTTAAAGAAGCCTTACCTTCGAAAGACCGTTTAAATTCCTCCCGAAGTTTAAGCACCCCCTTTTTCGTGAAGTCCCTACTTTAAGGAGGAAGCCTTCTAAAACCGTTTTCGATGGACATTGCAAGTTATCACAAAGGGAGCTACGGTGGAATTTCAAAAAGGAATTCACAAAGCCACATCTAAGACAGAAAGGCTACATTCACGATGGCTCCTAAGAAAGCCCAAAGTGCAGTCGCAGGAGGATCGTCTCCTAGCATCCACGTGGACATCTCACCACAAGTCCAAGTTTTTCTTCCAAATTTTATTTTACGTCGTTATAATTCAATGGGGCATAGATGATTTTTGGAAATATGATGCATTTTTCATCTTAATGCTTTTTTTTTAAAAAATAAACTCACGACGGGGGAATTCAATCATTAGTATTTCTAATAAAATGAACAAAATAAAGTGAGTAGAAGATTGATATGCGTTCCTAGCAAGTAGTTTTTGTGCATTCAATGAACTGAACTTAGATTATTGTCCATATTTACAAAACGGTATTAGGATAATGCACTCCGTTTAAATATGGAAGTATAAAATCATGTCGCATTATTAGGCCATATCTTTGTCGCAATGAGTCATCATGTGTTGAGTGTTGAAATGACTTGTTTTTTGGCTGATTTTTGTTGTTTTTGAGAGCTGAATGGTTGATTTTATGGGATGATTGATTGATTTGGAAGTGGTTTGAGAGTGTTTTGGATGATATTGATTGTGTTTTAGAAGTTCATGATGTTTGTTGATGGATCTGTGATGTTCTGATAGGTATTGAATGGTTATGTATACCTTCTGTTTTGTTTTGTTTTGGTCTGTTTTGTTCTGATTGTCTTCTGTAAGGAGGGATGGAGTATTGATTGATGAAGAATGAGATATTGTGAAAGCTTATTGAATGGTTTGTGAGAGTTTGGAATGGTTTGAGAGTGAATTATGAGGTTTTGATGACCTTCTATAACCTTCTGTAGGTCTTCTGTAGAGCTTCTGCTTCTGTTCTGTACTGTAACTGTTCTGGTACTATTCTGTAGACTGTTCTGTAAGTGTTCTGTGGAATGTATGTGTTACTTTTGGGAAAGTTTTCTAGCCTTGAAAAGAGGTGAATACAAGTGCAAAAGAGCTGAAAGAAGTGGAAGAAGTAGCTGCTGAAGACTCAAGAGAAGACTAGAGTGAAGTGACAGTAGTGAGCTGTGAAGAGACACTGTAGTGGCTCTGGTGACCTTTCATATCAGACATACCTCTTGGGAGGGGTATCCACGACCTAAGAGTGATTATTGAGAGTAATTTTGAGAGATTGTAGTGAGGATATGATGTATTATTGATGGAGTGTGTGAGAGAGAGTCAGAGATAGCCAATTCTATTGAAACAGAGTGATTGTATATGAGAGATTGAGAGAGAAGACTATGAAGATATTGAAGATGAATAATATGTGATGTATTTCCATTCAAAGATGGTGTATTTCTTTGCTTTCTTTGTTCTATTGATGGATTTTGTGAAGATGTTGAAGAATATGGTTGATTCTATTAAAAACCGTGGGAGATTTACATGATGCTGCATGAAGATTTGTTGTGCCTGGTGTTCTTTTCTTCATTGTGATCATATGAAACATGATAAACAAGCTTGTTGATGTTACAAGATAGATTTTCTTGCAAGAGAATTCCCTTTTCCTTGGTGTTCCTCTCGGGGCTCCATGTTTTTGGTGCGCAGCCGGGGAAACTTGCCATCAACAAGCACCAAAAGAGGCTGAAAATGAAGAAATTGGCATTGCCAAGAAGAGAAGAATTCAATGGATGATTGTAAAGTTCCTTCTTCTACGGAAGAGTTGGAATTTATCATAATCAAAGCCACTTTTCACAAGAAGTTCATTCCACAATGGCGGAAACACATCACCATCATGATGCATGCTCTATGTTGTGGACAGTTTCCTCTTCCTATTGAAGCAGCAGAAACTTGCATCTTGGTGGCAAACTGTTTGGGAACAAACTGAAGAGCAAAAAACAGAGAGAATGAACATCCATGGACGATTTGGCATTCATTGAGAAGTTTCCAGACAACATCAAGTGGGAGATTGTGAAGAAGCTTCAGGAGTCTTGGTCTGTAGAGGTTCACAGGGACAAGAAGGAAAAGAGTTGGAATTTGTTCGTGGATGCTCAACAGCAAGATACATGGGATGCTTGGTGTACTGATAATCTCCTGTTTGTTCAATTAGCAACCCACTGGAAGCTGGTAGACAGAGTGTTTTTCACAACATACACTATTGAAACCATCAGAAGCTGGCATTACTATGATGATGGCACTACCACAATGCTCAGACGTATGCATTTTGACACCTTCAGAACCGAATACCTTCCTCTGTGCAGTGGCATGAAAGCAGAATTTAGGGACGTTGAGAGGAAAGAAGTAGAAGAAATGTTGGCAAGAGAGTCCTCCAGAGACTGAAGCCTTCTGTTAATCCTCTGTGGAGCACTAACAACATAGTGGAGTCAACCCCCTGATGAATGACGCAATAAAGAGGCAAGTGTTAGAACGAGTCCAGAGGTACGTGAGAAGAGAGAAAGCAAGAATCAGAGCCGAGAGCGAGCTCGCAGCAGAAGCCGCCTTTGACGCCCTTGTGGAACTCTTTACAGAAGTCCCAATGGCACATCAAGCCCTTCCTCCTCCTGCTGGAGGTCCACTTCCAAGCCAGATCCGTCCTGGAAATATTGATGACAGGCCAGCGAATGTAGTCCCATTGCCAGTTTTTAAGGGAGAGTACAATGAAGACCCCGATCTTCATGTAGCAGAGTTTATGGTAGCATGTGTGGCCAACAATGCCAGAACCCCTGAGCATTGGTTAGCGATATTCCCCGCCACTTTCAAGGGCGCGGCGTTTCAGTGGTATGAGAGACAAGCAGCAGGAACTTTTGGCACATGGGACGACCTGAAGATGGCCTTCCTCACTAAATTCAGGCGTGAAGGTTTTGAAGAGCGGATGAGAGAGGAATTTATGAACCTAAGTCAGTCCTCTGGAGAAAGAGTGGAAGCCTATGTCTCACGAATGGAATCCATCCTGAAGAGATGAACTAACCATAATCTAGATGATGGCATTCAGAAGGGAGTGTTTCTCAGAGGATTACAACCAGAAGTCCGTAAGTTTGTGGAGCTGCAAAGACCAGCCACCCTGCAAGCTGCAACAGAAGGTGCCAGACTGTACGATGAAGTGGAAGCTCGATTAGCAATGAATACAGGAAGAGGAGTCCTACCTCCTCTGGTGCCAGGAATGATGTACCCACCAAATGCAGTCCCAGGGACTGTTCCCTACTCCTACCAACAGATGCCCTCAGTATCACAGTATAGTGCACCAAATCCTCAGTGGCCACAATCCATGCCTCAAATGATGGCCCAACCACCACAACAATGGTCTCAACCAATTTCCTCAATGCCAAATCAACAGCAACAGTGGAACCCTACCAACTGGAGTCAACAGCCAACAGTTCAAACAGGAGCTCTGAATCAGAACCAGAACAGAGACCCCTCTGTACCAGCTCAACCCGTTTATGCAGTGATTATAGAGACTCCTCAAAACCCTCCTGCCAGTACGTCCGGAGGAGAAAGCTTGAAGGATTATTTATCTAACTCAGTTGCAAACATCAAAAAGGAGTTGATGGATGTGATTACGGAACAACTACAGATGTTGAAAGTGAACACAGCAAGCATATCCAATGTTGCAGGAGCAGGAAGAGATGTGATGCGGTCAAATACTTGGTGTGGTAAGTGTCATCAAGCAGGCCATTTAGCCACTGAATGTACACGGAAACCAACCATCCCTGGAACCTTCTGTTCCTACTGTTTGCGGAAGAATCATACAGAGGACATTTGCTCTCTGAAGGAGATGCATGATAGGAGAAGAAGGGAAGAAGACGCAAGATTCAACTTGCTGGAATCCAAAATGACAACACAAGATATTGGACCCAAGCCTAGAGAGTTTGGTCCTAATTTCGGACCCAGAAGATTTCCCTCTCAAAGTTACAGAGGAAGACAGTCTGGCGGTAGTCAAAGATCAGAAGTGGAGTGTTACAGATGCGGAGAAAAGGGACACATTTCACCAAATTGTCCAAATCCTCGAAGGTCAGTGGATTACAAGCCCTTATGCAATCGATGCAAAGGAGAAGGCCACACTGCAAAAGACTGTCCAAGCCCAGCCCCAGTGAAAAACAGTGCTACTGATAGTCCGTCCAAGGCTCAAGAGCCTACCTCCAATTTGGTGGAATTGGAAGTTGCTGCCATCATGCGTGCAAAGCAGAAGGAACCACCCATCCAGAAAGAAAATAACCCTCCTGCCAGAACAGTGAAGTTCAATCTTCCACCAGAAGAACAAAACAGAACAGAGCCTAACAGTGCCGTACAGAGCACTACAGTGCCACAGAGAGTTACAGAGACAGTTACAGAGACAGGACCAGAGGTCCAGGATACAGAAGAGGAGGAAGTGCCAGAAGTGGCAGAAGAAGTTCCTGTAATTCCTCTGTTGGAAGAAAGAGAGAAAATGAAAATGGGTGTTGCCCCATTCCCTAATCGATTAGAAAAGCCAGTGGATCCTATTAAGGAATACGATCTGGTTAGAGATCTAGATACCTTTAAACCAAACCTCACATTCCGACAATTATTGATGTTGTCCCCCAGTTGCCGGAAAAGGTTCAAAAGTATACTGACAAGAAGACGTGGTTTAAGGATTGCTCCCTCCACAGTGACAAAGTCCAACAAGGCTCCAGAGCTTGTAAAAGAAGTGGATGTGGCTAATGTTTTTTTAGATCCAGGTACTCCAGAGACTGGCGTATGGATAGAAGGTTGCTTCATTGCAAATGCACTGATTGATGGAGGCTCATCAGTGAACATTATGACAGATGTGACGATGAAGGATCTAGGCCTACAAGGTGTGCAACCAACCCAATGGCTCATAAGACTGGCGGATCAGAGTAGAATCAAGCCTTTGGGCATTCTTCCATATGTGAAGACTACAGTGGCTGGAAAAGATTATTGGCTGACATATTTGGTGGTGAAGCCAAACTCTTATGGTACATCCTATCCTCTGTTACTGGGTAGACCATGGCTTTTTGAAGCCCGAGCAAGGACGGATTGGTTCAAAGGAACCTTGACCTTGGGTAGAGGACCCAACAAAGTGGTGCTGAAACTGTATGGTTCACAAAAAGGACATGGATCCACCTCCTTGGAATTATCTTCTGACTCCCCTAATGAGGCTACAGATGGAACATCAGCAGACGAAGATGCTGTCAAACAAATCCTTCCTAAGAAAACAGTGGCACATTCCTTAACAGTGGATACAGTAAGCCGACTTCCAAAGGATGCAAAGCCATTATCAATGGGTGAATACTTCCTGCCTGAACCGGGAATGACTTCTGAAGTCACTTCTGATAGTGAGATAGAGGCATGGATGTACTGCTCTCCCTGTTACATGGCCACAGCAGAGCCAGACACAGAGGCAGGAGAGGAACCAGAGAATCTGTTCTTCTGTTACAGAGCTCCTACAGAGACAGAAGCAGAAGCAGAAGCAGAAGCAGAAGCAGAAGCAGAAACAGAGACAGAAGCAGAAACAGAGACAGAGACAGAAGAGGATGGATATGATATGGACGAAGAAGATTATGAAAGTGAGCCAGAAGAGTCTATCCCACTTGAAGAGGATACATTTGAAGAAGAAGTTCCAGAAGTATCAGAAGCCGATGAGCTCATGCTATGGGATAGAATGATGATGATACCATTTGGTCTAGTAAATGGATCATCTCATATGCAAAACCATTATAAGAAATGGATTAAGAAGAGCAAGCCGTGTTTCAGCAGCGGCTCATGTCGTCCTAACTTATTTTTGCCAAAGAAAGATGATGATGATGCACCGTGCCAACAAACATCAGTCCCACCAACCCAACAGGCATCAGAGGGTCCCTGTTATGTGACGTTTCTGGATGTGTCATCTTCAGAAGAGGAGTCTTCAAGCCATGAGGTAATTAATTTTGAAACCAAACCCGAAATGGCTCTTATCCCATTTCAACGTCTCAAGGAGCAACCTAAGTCTCCACCGAAAGAAGAAGTTGGTTCTAGTGGGACATCCGAAGAGGACATCACTCCCTTGAAGGAGTCGGATCTCTACCCAGAAGCAGTCCGTGGGACCTTCATCCGTGAAGTAGAAGGTGAAAGGCAGTTAACCTTTGTGGATGCAGAAGGCACTGAACGCCACTTGAAGGTGGGTAGCAGTCTCCCAGAAGAGGAGTTGTTAACCTTGTACAACTTGTTGAAAGAAAATTTGGACGTGTTTGCGTGGTCTTACAAAGACCTAAAGGGGATTGATCCCACAATATGTCAACATCATATTGACTTGGAGCCTGATGCCAAGCCAGTACGGCAACGACAAAGGCGAATGAACCCGAATTATTCCACATTGGTGAAAGCGGAGCTGTTGAAGCTTCTAGAAGCCGAGTTCATCTATCCAGTGGCAAATAGTGAATGGGTTTCACCCATCGTGGTTGTACCCAAGAAGAATGGCAAATTGCGAATATGTGTGGATTTTCGAAAGCTTAATTCCAAGACAAAGAAGGATCACTTTCCTATCCCTTTCACAGACCAACTGTTGGACACAGTGGCAGGACATGAACTTTATTCTCTCTTGGATGGATTCAGTGGATACAACCAAGTCCAAATCGCAGAAGAAGACCAATCCAAAACAACCTTCACCACAGAATGGGGGACCTACGCTTACCGAGTGATGCCATTTGGGCTCTGCAATGCCCCTGCTACTTTCCAACGAGTCATGATGGCTGCATTTCAAAATCATCTGCACGACTTTATTGAGGTATATTTGGATGACTTCTGTGTCTATAGCTTGATCCGTGAACACTGGGAACATCTGGAACAATGCTTTGACCGATGCCGGGAGTATGGGATTTCCCTCAACCCCGACAAATGCATCTTTGGGGTCTCTTCTGGAGTTCTGTTGGGCCACATTGTCTCTGCACAAGGGATATCAACAGACCCTGCAAAGATCGAAAAGATTGCAGCTCTGACAGCACCCACCAACCTCAAACAGTTGAGGGGATTCCTAGGCCATGTGGGTTACTACAGAAGGTTCATAGCCCATTTTGCAACAAAGGCAACTTCCTTGCACAAGCTCCTGAGGAAAGATGCAGAGTTTACTTGGACAGAAGAATGTGACAAAGCCTTCCACACTCTGAAGCAGTGTCTGATAGAGGCACCCATCCTGCAACCTCCTGATTGGACGAAAGAGTTCCATGTACACACTGATGCATCAATTGAAGGCTTAGGTGCTGTCCTTTGCCAAAAGGGCTCCTCAAAGTTGGATCAACCGATCTATTATGCAAGCCGAAAAGTCACTGATAGGGAACGGAACTATACAGTGACAGAGCTGGAGTGCTTGGCAATGGTGTTTGCCCTGGAGAAGTTCCGCCATTACCTCCTATCTACCCACTTTAAATTTTATGTGGATCATGAGGCCCTGTCCTTCTTGATGAACAAAGCAAATGTGAAAGGACGAATGATGAGATGGCTCCTTCTATTTCAGGAGTTCGACTTTGAGGTGATTACTAAGCCTGGTCGTTCCCATGTCTTGGCTGATCATCTGTCGCGTATCCCACAAACTGCAGACAAGTAGCAGGATGATCCAGACCTCCCTGATGCTTCCCTATTCTTGGTAGAAACTGTAACTCCCTGGTATGCAGACATTGCCAATCTGCTGGCAACCCAACAGTACCCTCCTGGTATTTCTAGTCGGGAAAGGAAGAAGCTCATGCTCGAATCGTCCCCCTACACTCTGCTAGGCGGTGCATTGTACAAGAAAGGCAAAGATGAAGTACTCAGACGATGTGTTGCAGGAGAAGAGATTGGGATTGTTTTGAAGGCTTGCCATGACGAGCCATGTGGAGGTCACTTTGCAGGAGAAGCTACAGCTAGGAAGGCTTTGCTAGCAGGATATTGGTGGCCTACCATTCATAAGGATGCCTATGATTACTGTAGAAGATGTGATGCTTGTCAAAGAATGGGGAAACCCACGAAGACAAGTGCCATGCCATTGCAACCTATCCTTCCCTTGAAGCCGTTTGAGAAGTGGGGCATCGACTTCGTAGGTCCAATCGACCCTCCCACTAGAAGGAAACAGAACCGATACATCCTCGTATGTACGGATTATGTTACAAAGTGGTGTGAAGCTAAAGCCCTCAAGCGGGACGATGGTAACAGCGTGGCCCTGTTCATGTATGAGAATATCATCACCCGTTTTGGCAGTCCCTTAGAGCTGGTAAGTGACAGAGGCACTCATTTCCTTAACAAAGTCATGGGAGAGTTGACAGAGTTGTATAAGATCCGCCATCGCAAGTCCACTCCCTATTACCCCAGAGCCAATGGCCAAGTCTAAGTCACCAATCGCATCCTCTGCTCGATTCTGACAAGAACAATTGCTGCACATCGTCGTGATTGGGACGATCGACTTACAGAGGCCCTCTGGGCGTACAGAACCTCCCATAAAGCAGCAACGGGACAAACACCTTTCCAGCTGGTGTATGGTACAGAAGCAGTTTTTCTTATTGAACTGGAACTACCCTCTTTGAGAGTAGCTATCAAAGAGCGTTTGGGGGATGATGATTAACTGCAACGTCGTCTCCTGCACTTGGAATGTTTGGACGAAATTCGTAGGATGGCTCTACAGTGCATGGAAGCTACGCAAGCTCGACGCAAGGCTTACCATGACAATTTCATCAAGCACAAAGAGTTCAAAGAAGGTGATTTGGTCCTAGCCTATGATTCACGCTTTGGCAAGTTTCCTGGCAAGCTCCAACAGCGGTGGATGGGCCCCTATAAGGTACTTGCAGTCAACCCTAATGGCTCTGTCCAAATACAGACCGTTGATGCCTCTGATGATCCCTTTCTGATCAACGGATATCGCTTGAAGAAGTACTTCCCTCCTTGGGGATCTTGACAATTACGGACACTTGATCTTTTCCCTCGTTGGCGCGGCACTGTACTTCTTATGATGATACTTCTGTTAGCCGTTCTTCAATCACTCCTGATGAGGTGGACGCAACCCTCTGTCCCCTCAAAACCCCCTTCCAGCCTTGATCTCTTATCCTCTATTTTCCACCAGCGACAGTGGCGAGGTGGGTTCTGATAAATGGTCTCTCTACCATTCCCTTGCTCAATATTGAAAAAAAAACAAAACAAAATATATCGGTTATGGGAGAAAAGGACTTAGGTCCCTGTCATGCCGACCTATTCTTCGAGAAAAGGTGGAAACACCCTCGGGAATAGGGGAAAATAAGCAAAAGAAAAGAAAAAAACAAAGAAGAAAAACAAAAAAACAAACAAACAAATCTGTTATGAGAGAAAAGGAAGCAATTCCCTGTCATAGCAGGCCTCGTTCAAAGAAAAGGTGGTAAACACCCTTGGGCGAGAAGCTGGCTGTGGAAAAGGTGGTAACACCCAGCAGTCCAGAAAGCGGATTCATTAATTGATATCCCTAGGATCCACTTCCGAAGCTGCCTCCCTTGGTACGCTGTGTCATGGGTCTCTTTGCAAAGTGACTAACTGTCCTCTAGCAGACGACATATTCCTATTCAATACAATATTCGATTTGATGGCTACCTCCCTGGGTACGCCTCTTCAACAACTGATGACGCGATCTTCATCGACAAACAATCGAGTGATGTGAGCTTTCATCCTAACCGGATGGGGAAGTGAGTATGGCTGCCCTCTGTATCTATCAACAGAGAGTGAGACAGAGGGTGGGGTGAGAGACCAGTTTTTTCCCTTCAAATCAAATGAGAGGTGAGAAGTGTGAAGGAAGTGTTGCACGCACGGGATGGGCCTCTCAAAGCACAAAGCACAATTTGTTCTGTGCACTGCACCCTAAGGCTCCCTTGCCTTCCTTCTTGCACCGTATGCCGGCACAGGGCGGGATGCACAATTGCATCATCAAATGCGCACAAGGCATACAACCTTTGCACAAGTGAGTATGAGGATTACATTAATGGGTTTCAGGAAAAGGCTGCCCTTCTGTATTTATCAACAGAGCATGAGACAGAGGGTGGGTTGAGTGTGACTGGAGTTTCTTCAATCAATTACCGAGAGGTGAGATTGAGGGACGTTACGACACTTGGAGTCAGGTATGTTCCCATTTCCCTATGCACCCACGGGATGGGTTTTTGCCGTCAACACAAGACACATCACCCTGTTCTGTACACGGCACTGTAAGGCTCCCTTGCCTTCCTCCTTGCACCTATGCCAGACGGGTTAGACGCACTAATGCACCATCAACCGTGCACCCTGGCATACTCCTTCTGCACCATTCCCCCTTGTTGATGCCTCAACCGGGTATGCGATATGGGTTTTAATCATTCTTCCGCGAGTGATATTAGTCATGGGGCGAGTGACTGTTCTTTCATTCCAATTGAGTGATTGTGAGTTGAGTGCAATATCCCTCATCATCGACAAATTTCCTGTGATTCCTTTCATCAGCTACCTCCCTGGGTACTGCCGCGTGGTCCCTGCCATGATGAACGTGTGCCGAGAAGATGCCTTGGTCCCTCCAGCGCCGACAACCACACTGGATGTGCCGTGGACATTCAACCTTGATTCTTGACGAAACGGGCCAAGTTTTTCTAACCCTACAACTTCAATTTCTTAGTGATGTTCATGTTTTAAGTGTGGGGAAGTTAGTGGCTGGTTTGTGGCGTGGTCCTAGGTCCCTGTTGCTCGGTTAACCCTATCTGTTAAGGTCTTAAGTGTGGGGACGCGTCCCTGCGCGTCTACATTGCATATCCTTTGCATATGCCTTACCCTGCTCATGCATGTATACCATGACTTGCTTTTACCCTCCTAGGGTCCCTTCCCACCCGCCCGGTTATGTTCCACCCACCCTTGGGGCTGTTCCCTTGCCGTTTTCCTTCATTCCCGAATTTTGAGGTTTTTCCATGTGAATGCACCCTACGTTCACCAAAGTCCCACTCCAACCTCATAGCCCTGTTCCTCCCATTGAACTGATCATTTTTCCTTTTTACTTTCCCCTGTTCCGGTGCACGGTTTTTGAGTTATTAATTTTTGAACCATTTTACCAAATTTGGACGGTTTTCCATGAGAACGCGCTTTTCTTGCTTCGGAACCGTGATCTGACGTCATAGCCCTGACCAACGCTTTTTCCCTGACATTTTTCCTTTTTATATCGCATCATTTCGATACATGGTTTGTCCGTTATTAATTTTCCGGTTTTTTTAAAGCCTTTTTCGTGTGTATGTTTGACATATTTCCATGTGAACCTGCCCTGTTTGCATCGGAATTCCAATTTGATTTGACAGCCGTGTCCCCTGTGCCTTCCCCTACCTTTTTCCTTTTTCCTCCACCCTTTTACGACTTCTGGATTTTTACTTATTAAATTTTTAAATGAGTTTTCGGGAGTATTTTTGGAGTTTTTCACATGTGAACCCCTCCTATTTCCGCCGGAACTGCGTTTTAACGTGATAACCCTGTGCCATTCCTTTCTACGGACATTTTTCCTTCTTACTGCACATCATTCCGGTGCCCGGTTTGTCAGATATTAATTTTCGATCCCATTTTCAGGGTTGTTTTTTGGGTTTTTCCCATGTGAACGCGTCTTATTTCAGTCGAAACTATGTTTTGATGAGATAGGATTGTCGGGCACATCTTTCTGCACGGTTTTCCTTTTTTCTGTACCTCATTCCGATGCACGGATCTTTCGATATTAATTTTTAAATTGCATTTTTGGTTCGTTTTTTGTGTTTTTTGCACGTGAATGCCCTTTACCCCTCCCGAAACCCCCGTCCTGTATTTTTCTTGTTTCCCCCCTGTCGTCCTGCCCACTTTTTGTTTTTACGATATTTCGTTTTGACATCCGGATTGGGAGTTATTAATTTTTCTTTCTTTTTACATGTATTCGCGCGCCCGTTTTGCGCGTGAACGCGCCCTTTTTCGATTTTACGAATCTCCACGTGCCCTGGTCATGTCCGCGTGCTCCGTCCCTATATCCGAGTGCCCTTTCCCTTGCGTCACGGCAAATTTTTTTGCCCCCGCCCCGCGCATGCGCGCGGGACAGGGGTGTCTCCCCTTTCCTTCTTTTCTTTTTTTTTAAACTTAATTAATTACCTCCTTTTTTTAAAAAAAAAAGAGAAAAAAAAAATTTACCCCACCCATGCCCCCAACGGACACCCTTCCCCCCCCGAATCCCAACCGTCTTCCCCCACTCTCTCTCTCTCTCTCTCTCTTTTTCTTTCTTTCTCTCTTTCTCTCTCTTTCTCTCTCTCTCTCTCTCCCTCTCTGCGCGTACCTTCTTCCTCTTCTCCCTCCATCTCCACCTTCTCTCCTTCTATCTCCTTCCTCTCCCTCCTCCCTCTTCTCCCTCCATCTCCACCTTTTCTCCTTCTCTCTCCTTCCACCCCCACTCCATCTCCTCCTTCCACTTCTCCCTCCCTCTCAGCAGCGCCACCTCCAGCGCCCTTCTCTCCTCTCCCTCTCCTCCTTCTCCTCCCCCCTTCACGACCTCCTCCTCCCTTCCTTCTCTTCTCTGCCCTTCTCCTCTCCTTCCCCTCCTTCCTCTCCCTCCAGCGCAGGCCGCCGTCAGACGCCCGTCCCGCCGCCGCCACTCGCCTTCGTCTCGCCGCCGTTCGCGCCCTGATCGCCGCCCTCGCCGTGCCTGGATCGCCTTCGACCGCGCCACCCCCTGCCGTTGGCCGCCGCCACTGACCGCCTGGTTGCCGCCCGGATCGCCTTCGCCCGACGCCGCGTCTCCTCGCCAGTTCCGCCGTCGCCGCCAATATCGCCGTCGCCCGCCAGTACCACCGCCGCCGCCGCCGACACGCTTCTTCCTCTCCTCCTCCACCTCCACCTCCCCCACCACCTTCCTCCCAGGTTAACACTAACCTAGTTGTAGTTAACACTAATCTAGTTAGGTTAAAACTAAACCTAACCTACCTCACTAACCCTAGTTAGGTTAAAACTAAACCTAACCTACCTCACTAACCCTAGTTAGGTTACAAACTAACCCTAACCCCACCCCCTAACCCTAACTTACCCATAGTTAGGTTAGTGTTACCCTAACTATAGTTAACCTAGACTAACCTAATCCTACCCTAACTTAATTAACTAACCCCAACTTAGTTAATTTAACTTAGATAACTAACCTAACTTAGTTGTTTTAACTAGCCTAGTTGACTAGACTTAGGTAGCCTAGTTGACTAGACTTAGATAGCCTTACCTGACTAACCTAGGTAGACTTACCAGACTAGCCTTAGGTAGACTAACCTGACTTACTCCTACTAACCTGACTAACCTGACTTATGTCTAATGTGACTAATGTGATTAATGTGACTTAATTAATCACTCCATTAATTTTTCCATAAAAAATTTTCAAAAAAATTTCTAAAAATTCCTTTTGCCAGTTGCCAATTTTTGGAACTTTGTCTGCTAGGAATTGCCTTTCCTATAATTTCAGAAAAATCCATCTTTCCTAAAATTACCCATAAATTGCCACAAAAATATAGAAAAATCATTTTAAAAATTGTAAAAAATTCTAAAAATTTTCTAAAAACCTTCTAAAAAAATTTTCCTCACCTCCCTTGCTCATTTTCCATTTATTTAAACATAAAAAATCGCAACTAAAACTAAAATAAAATAAATAAAAATAAAAAACCAACATAAACCAAATTAACACATCTGCTAAGGTGTTCATTGTTGTTTCATAAGTGCTTTTTGCTTTTCCTTTACTGGGACTCTTCCGTGCGCATTCCTGCATTCCATACACACCCTTCCAGGTATTTATTTTATGTTATGTTATTTATTTATTTTCCCCCTTAATCACAATTAATTGTTAAAATAAACCCTTTCATTCACCCACCGTTTCCACGCGCATTCGTGCTAAACACACATATTTTTTTTCATTAAAATCAACCAGCCGTTCACTTAGCACGCGCTACGTGCGCTACAGAGGCACTTTAAATTTTAAATTAAAATAAACCAGCCGTCACATAAGCACGCGCTGGCAAAAAAGCGCTCCACATCACCTTAAATTATAATCAATGAATTGCATTTAGAGACCCAGTCGGGAATCGAAGTCCGGGACTCGAATAACTGCACCGTTTAACCTAATAATTGGTAATTAAATTTATAATAAGGAACCGTCGTTTTCTTATTAAGGTTTATCACCTAATAAACATTCACCCATTTTTAATAATTGATTAAAATCAACCCTTCATTAAATTAAATCCCCCCTCACTGCACTTAAATCCCCTTTTTAATGAAGCGTTTCGTGGGATGGGTCTACGCAGTCATTAGTGTTATTTTCCATGGTCCAGTCTTGGTTCTATCACAGATGTCGTATTGATATGTGTCGGATATGGTATGGTTTTGGTTTCCTGTCTTAGTTACGGTTACGGGTACGGTATGCAGTTTTTTTTTTTCTTTTATTGCCTGATACGGGGTTCAGGGTGTTTGTCTGATGCATTGCATGAAGCTTTCGGTCGCATTTGTCTCGAGGTCATGTCAAATTTTTTCTAGGATGTGGTTTGCTTGGGGTTCGTAGGTCGGGTCATGTTTGATTGGTAATTCTCATATCCTTGGTTTTTGTCTGTTGGTTTGCAGGCATTCACCTTGATTGTCTGTGTTTGTGGTGTGTGTGTAACCATCTGAATGGCGCCTTCTCATGCTCCTCCCCCTATCCAGTACGTCCCACTAGTTAGTAGGGATTACTCGTCCCTACTTACTTTTGAGCCCCTCACGAAGGCAGGACTTGCTGCTTTTGTGGCCACTCCTTTTCCATTACTTCCAGAGGATCCGTCCGTATGTGATGAGTTCCTGGCCTCTTACAGCAAGAAGACAGGAGTAGTCCAAGGCATGTCTATGACATTGACGTCTCGAGGCTTAGGGAAGGCTTTGTCCTTACCCTTCAAAGGAGAACCTTTTGTGACCACTCGTCAGCTCTTCTCTAATGAAGAGATTCTCAAACTGTTGCAGAAGCAGACAAGGGAAGTCCTTGATGTTAAGAAGGTGATAAACTCTTCAGGAGTTTCGTTTTCTATGATTACTGATCCCGTATGGAAAACGATGTGTCAGTTCCTTCAGGACAGGTTCATGCCTGCCAAAACGCCATCCCACTATTTGTCCAAAGAGCTTTTCACAGCTTCCAGGATGGTGCTAAAAGGCGTTGCCATTGATTGGAGCACATACCTCCTTACTAAGATGGATCAGCATTTTGTTAAAGTCACAAGGGGTAATGTTACCAATGTTACCTATGGATCATATTTGTCTGCCTTCTTGACCTATTCAGGTTTACAGAAGACTGTGCCTCCACCTCCTCCATCAGATCCAGTACCTCCTCCTCCACCTTCAGAAGAGTCAGCACCTATTGACATTGAGGATGATGATTCTCCGCCTCCCCTGGTCATACAGCGCAAACGCTTGAAGAGGGTAGCGGACAAAGCCCCTGCTGTACTTCCCTCAGTGTCTATCCCTGCTACTTCTGGCAGTGAACTCCCTGGGTATCTCACTTGCAATAACCTGTTCCGAGCACATAGAGAAGGATCCTTGGAGATCTCAGTTCCCTCCCTGAACAGTCTCGTTTCAGGAGATGCCATTCCTTTCCTCTGCAAGGATATTCAAAGTTCCATTGAGTTGTCAGTGACAGCCTGTGTTCAACAGCTGTACGCATCTTTCTATGAGGAGCTCATGCAGTCCAAAGACCAATTGCATAAGGCAACATCTGAGTTAGCATCTGCTAAGGATACCCTAGCAGATCTATTTAAGCAAATGGAACAGCAAACCCAACTGGTTGCCACTCAAAGTGATGAGATTTCTTCATTGAAGATCCAGTTATTCGAGGCTCAGTCACAGGTTACTAGCCTTTCAGCGGAGAAGGAGAGGATGTCCAGTGAAGCGAAAGAATTCCAAGTTCTCTTAGATGACAAGCTTTTAGCTTTACAGATGGCTAATGACACAATGGCCAACCAAGCCTCCCAAATCCAGCAGTTGCAAGATCAGCTTGCAAAGTCCCGCTCTGTTCCTCCAAGCCCTCCTGTTCCATTAATTCCCTCTCTTTCACAGCAGGACTTGGCTGCCCTACAGAGACAGGCTACTTTGTGCCCTCTATTCCAAGACAAAGTGGAAAGATTGCAGTCCAGAATGGACTTGTTATGGTCTACCTTTGAACAATTTCAGGAATATGTCTTACCTGACCATTCTTTCTTTGTCCACTACCACTTGCAGAAGTTGGTCTTCTATATGAAGCTTTCCACGATGGATTTACCTTTTCCAGAGGATGGCTGGAGTGGGGCTTGGTCTGCTGAGTTGTTGACAGAGGTAGTTAGAATGCTCTTTGAAGATTCTGTCACGCCAGACACCATGCTGATGTCATACATGTATCTCCGAGGAGATTTGTTAATTCCAGATGAGGTAGATATGGCATGGTATGTGGGGGATGTGGTCTTACAGGCTGTTCTATATGTCAATCATTTGGAGTTGCGCATAGCTGATATGTTTCAGAGTTATTCCTCCAAAGTAGCTGATTGTCAGGATAGTTCGTGGCATCCCATGATTGATTCGGTGGTCCTCAATCAAAGACAAAACACAGCTCCTACCTTTGTACAGAGTACTAACCAACTGAGGATGGATCTCTTAACCTATCTTTCCAAACATAATCCATTTGATGCTACTTTCTTTGATGCCTATCATAGACGATCTCTCTTAGGACCTTCTGTTCCTACCCTCCTCTATTACCAACAATTGGCTCACCGCTATGCTGTATATATTTCCCTTTCTCAAACAAATTCCACAGTAATTTTACCCCTTCTTTTCCAACCTTCCAATTTCCCTCAAATTCCTATTTTCACTTACTGTTCCTTTATTGAGGATAGGGTATTTTCCCCATCTCCACCTTGTCCTTCACCCCTCATTAATGTTCCCTCCACATTTCCTATTTATCAATTAACACCGTTCCTTAGTGATTCCTTAC
This sequence comes from Lygodium microphyllum, assembly GCF_053477565.2. NCBI lineage: Eukaryota > Viridiplantae > Streptophyta > Polypodiopsida > Schizaeales > Lygodiaceae > Lygodium > Lygodium microphyllum. The sequence goes on from NC_141158.1 coordinate 77,212,259, forward strand.
ACATTTTTGCCACTCCTTCTTTAACCTTTTCTTCCTTTTATAATTTTTCCTATCCTTCCCTACATCCACTTTCCCTTATTCCACTACCCTCTCCTAACACTTCCATATCTCAACCACCTCAGTTGGTTAGTGACTGTGACGGTTTTGATAATCAGATTTCCAGAAGAAGGGGATGGAGTTCGGATGATTGCCTTACAGGACCGCAGATTAATTGGCCAGTAATTCCAGGGGAATGGACAGCTTCAAGTCAAGCTTATCAAAACTATGTTCATTTTGCCCAACAATATTCACAGTCTGCAGATCCCTCAGTGAGATTAACTGCTCACTTTGCTTGGTACCTGGCGTATATGCATAGGCACTCTCATACTGATTCAAAGCCTATCCCAAAGTTGTGCATGAATGTCAATGTTAGCATTGATTCCCAGCAGTTGGAGATATTGTATTTTCATGCCCTCTGTTTGCCTAGCAGATACTTGGTCCTGTTGGAAAGGATGTGCTGTCTCCAATTTTTTCAAAATCCTCCTAAAAACTTTGTAGATGAATCCTTATCTATGGATCGATTCCGACAACATCAATCTTTTAAGAGGGATCATCTTCATTGATGCCTTTCCAATGTATACTGAAAGCTTTTATGAACAACTCTCTTTTTGAAGAAGTCATTCAGATGGTTGTGTTGTGTATTAGTGTATTTGTGTTGTGAGTTCATTTATGTCAAACGAACGTGGTGGTTTCCTATTGGATTTTGTGTACGAGCTATATTTTGGAGATTTGTAAAGATGGGGTCGTGGTTGGAGAGTTGAAGAAGATGAAGATGATAAAGAAGAAGCAAACTCTTATATCCTTTACAAATTTGTGGTGATTTTTAGTTTAATAAGAGGTGTTAATTTCAAAAGAGTTTTCCTTTCTTTGTATTTTTATATCAGAAACAGGTTATAAGATGAGGTCGTGGTGGATGGATTCTTTGTAAGAAGATAATGAAGATCAAAGTGAAGCTTTTCAATGAACTTGTATTCCCTTTTTCCTGGGTCGCGAGGACGCTTCCTTATTAAGTGTGGGGATATGTTGAGTGTTGAAATGACTTGTTTTTTGGCTGATTTTTGTTGTTTTTGAGAGCTGAATGGTTGATTTTATGGGATGATTGATTGATTTGGAAGTGGTTTGAGAGTGTTTTGGATGATATTGATTGTGTTTTAGAAGTTCATGATGTTTGTTGATGGATCTGTGATGTTCTGATAGGTATTGAATGGTTATGTATACCTTCTGTTTTGTTTTGTTTTGGTCTGTTTTGTTCTGATTGTCTTCTGTAAGGAGGGATGGAGTATTGATTGATGAAGAATGAGATATTGTGAAAGCTTATTGAATGGTTTGTGAGAGTTTGGAATGGTTTGAGAGTGAGTTATGAGGTTTTGATGACCTTCTGTAACCTTCTGTAGGTCTTCTGTAGAGCTTCTGCTTCTGTTCTGTACTGTAACTGTTCTGGTACTGTTCTGTAAGTGTTCTGTGGAATGTATGTGTGACTTTTTGGAAAGTTTTCTAGCCTTGAAAAGAGGTGAATACAAGTGCAAAAGAGCTAAAAGAAGTGGAAGAAGTAGCTGCTGAAGACTCAAGAGAAGACTAGAGTGAAGTGACAATAGTGAGCTGTGAAGAGACACTGTAGTGGCTCTGGTGACCTTTCATATCAGACATACCTATTGGGAGGGGTATCCACAACCTAAGAGTGATTATTGAGAGTAATTTTGAGAGATTGTAGTGAGGATATGATGTATTATTGATGGAGTGTGTGAGAGAGAGTCAGAGATAGCCAATTCTATTGAAACAGAGTGATTGTATATGAGAGATTGAGAGAGAAGACTATGAAGATATTGAAGATGAATAATATGTGATGTATTTCCATTCAAAGATGGTGTATTTCTTTGCTTTCTTTGTTCTATTGATGGATTTTGTGAAGATGTTGAAGAATATGGTTGATTCTATTAAAAACCGTGGGAGATTTACATGATGCTGCATGAAGATTTGTTGTGCCTGGTGTTCTTTTCTTCATTGTGATCATATGAAACATGATAAACAAGCTTGTTGATATTACAAGATAGATTTTCTTGCAAGAGAATTCCCTTTTCCTTGGTGTTCCTCTCGGGGCTCCATCATGGGAAGTGCTAAGAATCCATAGGAAAGTGCAAGGCATGAAATGATTCCTAAGTTGCATAAATTGATCAGTTATTGTTTTTCAACTGCATAATTATTAGTAAAAGGTTGCTTGTTTATCATGAATCTTGTTCGCAGGTTATAGGATGATTAATTGGAATTACGTTATAACCTAACCTATGCTTGATCTTAAATCGATAAGTTAGGGTTGAAAATCAATTTACGCATAGACAATGAGTCATGTGTTTATGGAAATAATAGCATAATTATCGTCAAGAATTAAACAAATTGGCATAAACCTAAACACCTAAACCCGCGGAGTACTCGTTTTAGAAAGAGTTCATTCAATTCCAAATAACTCACTAGGATTTAATACGTGACCTAATCGCACGTATTGCTAAAATTGAAACTCCTATACCCTAAATCTTGCCCACATTCACTGAATGTAGGGACAACGGAACATACTTGAGAAGTGATCTAGGGTTGTCCCTAAGAATCTTTCGCTAAAAAGATGGAACTTGGAACCCTAGGACTGACAACGTCAGCCTAATGTAATCAGGAACAGATTGTTTCGTGACTCCATTTGGTGAGTAGAATAGTCTCATAGTTCGATGCGACACTTGTGCAACAAGTGCGGAGTCATATGATCTTGTGATTGGATCACAAGGGAATGGCAGATTCTCGCAATGAGGTTGGTAGATCCTTACGCAAGTTATCTTGCAAGAGGATGAATAATCATCCTAATATAGTATCTTTCTTGTGTGAAGATAATTGCTTGGAAGCAAAAGACCACAACCAATAAACTTGAATAATCTATGAACTTAAGGTTTGACCAAGTGGGTTAATAGGGTACGCCCTAACCCAGGATATAGGGGATCTTGGCAAGTTGCAAGTCATCCCAGATCGAGTGCTGGATGCATTCGAAATGAAGGATTCACTCCTTAACAGTTGGCCATCAACAAATGACCAATGGAAATGTTTGTGCTTGTGATAGATTTAAGAGCATTGTTTGGGTTTGTTTGATCAATGAATTAAAAGTTAAATGGATATCTAATACTTTAGGTTGAAGGCCTGAAGGGAGAGATAGCTTCAGTTACCCTCCACTACATGCCGAACCCTAACCAAGGGGGTTGTTAACCGCACCGGGAAGGTGGACGGAACCCGCCGCAAGAGGTCTCTCTATTGAGCGCTACTTGGAGTAGGAGGATGCTTCGGTGCCAAGGGGGGCTCTGGCCATAAATCCCTCGCCTTCCGGGCCCTGCACAAGAGGCTAACGTGACTCGAGATTGGATCTCGAGGCTCGCATACTAGTCTACGGGTGGAATCTTGGATTAGCGATCCCTATGGATTGCTGGATAGCCTTCGGGTGGATTGTGGATAAGCCTATGGGCTGGACTTTATGTATTTTAAAGATAAATATGAAAACCTGTTAAAAAGGAACTTGTTTGATGTTGCTTTTCTATGTCAAGTGCTATGGTTACGTGAAAGAACCAGTGCCTAACGGGCTAATTAAGGAAGCTGATTGATACATGTCCAATTAAATGTGTTAGGTAATTAAATAACTAAAACAACCCAAGGAAAGTGTGGTGGATGGGCCATAAGTCCGTCGAACTAATGGGTGGTCCTAGTTGGTTGGGAACTTTTCTCAAATCACGATGGACAGCAGGAAGATCGTTCAAAAGAACATGAACGACAAGAGCATTGACTTAGAGTTATGATCGATCCCGATTTACGTTGTTTTAGGGGAACGGAATGGGACTATGCCTTATGGAAGAGGGGTTGAGCTTCGCATCCCTCTTGTTTCCCATTCTCCTTGAACCAAGTGTAGCATGAATCCACTTCAGACCTGGCATTTCTGCGTAAAGTAGTTCGCTTGGGTTCGACGCTAGTTGCCGTTAGGAAATGACCAATAAGCAAAACCCTAATTCAGGTCAGTCCTAAGTGGGAACGGCCGGAATACTTCCGCTACGTGGCAGACGCGGGAAGTCTTAGATTGCAAAACCCGTAGCATTCCATGGGAGTGCCGAGCGGATCTTTCTGGACATCCTTCCTGATGGACTGCTAAGACATGTCCTAAAGATAACAAGTGGACATGTTACAGTTGGTATCAGAGCCAACCAACGAAGGATTTGTTTTTATGAAATCATAATAAGATAAAGTAAAGCAAATGTTGTTGTCCAAATATTTCCTTACTTCCAATGCTGTCTTGCAGAACTATGAAGCATGGAACATGTTCTTGGTATTTCGAGTCATGTTTATGAGTGCGATGCATTTTCCGCATTATCGACAAAGGGTTGAGATGATGAACATCCTAGAGCGAATCTATAATCCATCGTCTTTGTACATGGAACGAAGATGGATGGGTGCCTCAAGAATCTACTATATAGCTGCCCACCGGTTCGCATACCTCCAGACCAACCTAAAGAGGATCAAGTGGTTGGAAGACCTAAAAGTCGTGAAGCCGTTCATTTTTGTGGAAGCTCACGTAAATTCAACTTTACATATTTGAGGTCGAAGGGTTGAGATGAACTCATATGTATATGAGGAAGTAACCCGTGTAATCCCCGTTGACAGGAGTAAAGTGTTGGGGCGCCATGAGAAGAATGGGTTCCAAAGGAAAGGATACCCTGAACTTCCAATGACTTACTGATTCCTAAAGATCCACGAACCAAAATCAAACTATTATTCAGTTCCTATAGATAAATGTAATACAACATTATTCTCCCCAAACTAAATGTAAACAGTTGGCTTATCATCACAAGAAATGTTGTATTCCGAAAGGGCTATGCCCATATAAATACAAATAAGACTTCCTTTTATCAATGTCTGATTGTGCATGAGAATTGATAAAAAGTTAAGTGGTTAGATTACTTGGTTTTGATAGCTGAAATGGAAATTAAATATAAATCACAACGTTAACGAGTAATAACGTTAAGAAATCTTTATTCAGGCTCAACCCCAGGTACAGAATCCTAGTTCACCTTCTACATCAAGTACTGCTGTAATCTAGGAGAAGAAGTTTCTTCTCAAGCAGATTAAGCCGCTCGAGTTTGATGAGAGAGGCAGGTCCGTCCAAGCAGATGCTGAAATTTGGATTGAATCCATGGAGGATCACTTCGAAGCAGCCGGTACTGCACCCACCAATCAGGCTATGCTCGCCAAGCTAAAGCTCACCAGCAAAGCCAGGCTTTGGTGGAAGCAATGGTGTAAGGATCAAGGGATCGCGAAGGGATCCATTACCTGGAAGAACCTAAAGAAAGCTGTGCAGGGAAGATACTTACCACCTGCGTATTGCACGCAAAAAATGAATGAGTTCTACAAGCTAAAACAGCTGGGACTCACCCTAGACGCATACTATTCTAAATTTGTCTCACTTCTTAAGTATGCGCCACAGATAGATATAACATAGCAGGTGTCCAAATTTTGTGCTGGTTTAAATCCACCAGTAAATACCCGTCTCGAATCTATGCGTCCATCAGATCTACAAGACGCACTCATTCGAGCTGCCCCTATAATTCAGGAGGTGCAGGCTAGACCAAGAGGTAACAAAACTTGGTCTTATAATGACCCAAACAAAGGAGCATTCAGGCCTCAAATGAAGAGAGTTCAAGGTCAGAATCAAGAACAAAGAAATAAAGTAAGAACTAATAATGTCAACAACTTTGTTCCTACTCAAAGCAATGGTCGAAACCTTTGTTGTTTCCACTGCAACGAGCCTGGTCATTTCAAGAGGCAATGTCCCAAGCTTGGAGGAGGACATCGCAAAGCACCTTTCCAAGGAATGGGCCATGGTCAAGGAGCCGCTACTCGAGGTAGAGGAAGAACTGCTTGTGTTGCCAATAGGCAAATGTGCGAAGAAGAAGAAGATCCAACTATGGAAGCATAATTTGAAAGGGTGACAGTCCATGCCGCTCTACACAAGAAAGGCCCAAATCGCTAGTTCTCGGTGATTTAGACACTGTTAGACTATCAAGGTAAAAGTTTTAAGACCTTGATTGATTGTGGCAATACACATTCCTTTATCTCACCAGCTTGTGCAAAAAGACTAGGAATAGCCATAATAGAAGTACCTATCTTGCTTGTGGAATTGGCAAATGGTCGTGAGGTTACTTGTACCAGGCAAACTACTAAGGTGGAATTCTTTTTGGGAGGAAAGATGACTTTGGTCAAATTCAGAGTCATGACTTTAGGTATCCATGAGTGTCTACTTGGAATTGATTGGCTTAAGCCTAATAACACCCACATTCATTGTGGGAAGGGCCAAATTTCCTTTCAAAACTCTGAAGGGGATTTGGTCACAACTCAAGGTGAGGCTGGAGTGCCAAAAATCCAATTGGCCAAAGCATCTCGGATCATAAAAGGAGTCAGAAAAGGATTACATGTCTACTTGATTAAGCTCAACAAGTTAGATCAGAAGCAAGAGTCTAGTGAAGGACCTTCTTGGCTAAAGGAATACGCGGATGTATTCCCTGAAGAGTTGACAGAACTCCCGCCTCAAAGAGAAGTGGATCATGAGATCAAGTTAGTACCAAGAGCTGCGCCAATTGCAAAGCGACCTTATAGAATGTCTATATCAGAAGCAATTGAGCTGAAGGAACAACTCAAGCAACTGCTAGATCAGGGCTACATCCATCCTAGCAGTTCACTGTGGGGAGTTCTAGTACTGTTCTAGAAAAAGAAAGATGGAACGCTTCGACTATGTATTGATTACAGAGGGCTGAATGAATTAACTGTCAAGAACAAGTACCCTGTTCCTAGAATAGATGAGCTTCTTGATCATCTTCAGGGTGCAAAGATCTTCTCCAAGATTGATCTCAGGTCGGGTTACTATCAGATAAGGATCAAGGAAGAAGATATCCCAAAGACGGCCTTCAACACAAGATATGGGCACTTTGAGTTCCTAGTTATGTGCTTCGAGCTTACGAATGCACCTGCCATCTTCAGCAGGTTAATGTAGGATATCTTTAGGCCATATCTTGATGACTTTGTGCTCGTCTTCTTCGACGACACTTTAATTTATTCCAAACAGGAGGAAGATCATGAATCCCAGCTTCCGATTGTCCTTGTGACAATGAGGTCACATAAGCTATATGCTAAGATGAAGAAGTGTGAATTCTTCAAACGTTAGATTGAATATCTGGGATTCATAGTATCAGCGGAAGGAATCTCAGTGGACCTAGCCAAGGTCAGAGATGTGCTAGAATGGCCAATACCAACATCTGTCAAAGAAATAAGCATCTTTCTTGGATTGACAGGATGGTATAGGGTCTTCATCAAAAACTATGCTTTGATTGTAGCACCTCTGATGGATTTACTCAAGAAGCAAATTTCCATTGCATGGTCAACTCCCGAACAAACTAGCTTCGATAGGTTGAAGCAGAGTTTGATATCAACACCTATCCTGAAACTTCCAGACCACCTCAATAAGGAGTTTGAGGTAGCAACTGATGCTAGCACACTTGCCTTAGGTTGTGTGCTCATGCAAGAAGGTCATCCAACAGCATACTCTTCAAGGAAGCTAAAGAGTCATGAGAAGAATTACACTATGCATGATTTGGAATTGTTAGCTGTCATCCATGTTCTAAAGCTTTGGAGACAATACCTGTTGGGTAACAAGTTTACCCTAATGACTGATCATAAGAGTCTCAAGTGGATCTTTACCCAGAACGAGCTCAACATGAGGCAACATCAGTGGATTGAAGTACTAGAAGAGTACAACTTTGAAATCAAGTACCGATCCGAAAAAGAGAATGTAGTTGCCGATGCATTCAGTCGCAAGGCATTCCTTAATTCCCTAATCTTGCAGAATCCATCAACAACTAGATCTCTAGCTACAAAAGTATCTATGCCAAACAATCCAATACTTGAGTTGGCTAGAGAGGATGCATGTCATGATCCAGCCTACCAACGATGCTAAGGGAGATCTCTATCAAGGATCAGAACCAAAAGCTGCAAAGTATCATGAATTCTCTATCAATAGTGGACTTGTCTACTATAGAACGAGGCTGTGTATTCCGGCAAGCCAGTCACTTAAGCAGAAGATATTGTGGGAAGATCATGATTCCCCTTTCTCAGGACATCCAGGCTATGCCAAGACTCTCAATACAATTAGAAAAAGCTACCATTGGGAGAGGCTTAAAGGTGATGTTCTCAAATATGTCACCGAGTGTTTGTCTTGTCAACGTATCAAAGACGAACATGTCAAGATGCCAGGGAAGTTGCAACTGCTTGACATTCCCCAAATGAAATGGGAATTCATCAATATGGACTTTGTTGTTAGCCTACCCCAAGTTCAAGGAGGATACAACTCCATCATGGTTGTGGTTGACATGCTAACTAAGGTTGCACACCTTATTCCAGTAAAGAAAAACCATAAAGCCTCGGACATTGCAAGATTGTTTATCAAGGAAATATTCAAGCTACATGGGCTATCAAGAAGAATCGTTAGTGATCGTGATTCTCTCTTCACATCACACTTCTGGAGAGCCATCTTTGAAGCCATCGGGACTCAGCTCTATTTTAGCGCAGCTTGCCATCCCCAAATAGATGGCCAAACAAAGCGAGTCAATCAAGTCATCAAGGACATGCTTAGGGCATATTTCTGTCGTGAGCCAAAAAGGTGGATTCAATACTTGCCTTTGGTTGAATTTTCCTACAATGCTTCTTACCAACAAAGCATTCAGATGACCCCTTTCCAAGCATTGTATGGTCATGACTGTCGAAGTTCCCTAAACTTCTTAGATCCAACCTTGAGGGTTGAAGCTTCAAGGCAGATATTGGAAGAGATGGATGACCAAATAAAGTCAATAAGACAGGTTATCCAAGCTGCCAAGGATAGACAGAAGGCCTACGCGGATTTGAAGCATCAAGATAGAGTCTTCGAAGAAGGAGACATGGTCTTCATTTACGTACGCCCAAAAAAGAGTTCCCTACCCTTAGGAGATTGCAAGAAGCTAAGTCCAAGGTATTGTGGACCGTACAAGATCCTCAAGTGCCTAGGACCTAATGCTTATAAACTGCAACTCCCTGAGAACCTAAAGGTTCACAATATATTCCATATCAGCCTATTGAAGAAGTGTGTACCTAATCCTAACTATGTACTTGATGACCAACAAGTTGTAATGCCTAGTCAAGGAGTCCTTGAGCTAAGGTATGACAGGATCTTAGATGTTAGGGAGAGACAATTGAGATCCAGAACCTTGAGGGAATGCCTCGTCTAGTGGAAAGATTATCCCAAAGAGGATGCCACTTGGATAAATGAAAGCACTCTCAACCATCAATATCCCCAGCTTATCTCGAGATGAGGACATCTAGATTCCTCCAAGGGGGAGAGAATGTAACAACTCTGTAGTAGAAATACCCATTCCGCATATGAATTCCCTCTTGGAAAGGGGTCATAAGGATAATCATAGGGATACTATTTTTTTCGAATTAGATAATGGAAAAAATCTTTTTGATTTTCCCTTATCCCCCCTAGCCGACTATCGTGCTGGAGGGGGAGGGAAATAGAAGGTATGTGAAAGCTCCTCGGTGGAGCTCACAGGTGATAAGTCGCCATGGCTGCTGCCACGCAGGGGAGGGAGGATCCCCCTCCCCTTGCCTATATAAATTAGGGGGGTTGCAAGCAGAGAGGAGGATGAAAGGCTCTACGCAGGAGTGAGAGAGGTGAGGCCACTGTACTGCCGTAGAGTAGAATTTGGCCGCCATAGAACGGTAGAAGATGCTGCCGCCTGCTATAAAGAGTGTGGGAGGAGACGAGCATTGGTTGTTGTGCAACTGAAGGGAGTTACCGCCAGACTAGGGAGAGGGTGAGGAGGGGCTCTCTGCGCCGCCGCCTGAAGCCGTAGGCCACGCTGCCCCCTGGCCATCGTATCATCGCCTGGGGGAGTCATTTCCCCCCCATGTGCCTTTCCAGGAACCTCCTTGGAAACTTCCAAGGATTGGGACTCCTAAGCCCCCTTTCCTATGGCTTAAGAGTACCCCCCACGAATTCCCTCCTAAGACCTCCATAAGCCCTTTTCTCCCCCCCTGATTTGCCATTAAAGGGCTTCCAAGTGGCCCTTAAGCTCTTCCTTCCGCCCCCTCAAAAAAATTCCCCCCCCCCTTAAGGACTCCTTAAGCCCCCTTTCCCCTCCCCGATATTCGACTTGAAGGGGCCTTCAAGTGGCCTTAAGTTTTTTTTCTTCTATACAAAAAGTTCTTCTTAAAGCCCCTTTGTACCCTTTGTTCCCCCCATACGGAAATCCACTCTTAAGGATCTTCTACACCCATTTTCCCCCCTTTTCGAGATTCTTTTGGAAACCTAGCTACGAGTGTTGGTATTCCCTTCCCCCTCGGGATTCCAGAAAAGCTCCTTTTCGTGGCCTTAAAGAAGCCTTACCTTCGAAAGACCATTTAAATTCCTCCTTCCTCCCGAAGTTTAAGCACCCCCTTTTTCGTGAAGTCCCTACTTTAAGGAGGAAGCCTTCTAAAACCGTTTTCGATGGACATTGCAAGTTGTCACAAAGGGAGCTACGGTGGAATTTCAAAAAGGAATTCACAAAGCCACATCTAAGACAGAAAGGCTACATTCACGATGGCTCCTAAGAAAGCCCAAAGCGCAGTCGCAGGAGGATCATCTCCTAGCATCCACGTGGACATCTCACCACAAGTCCAAGTTTTTCTTCCAAATTTTATTTTACGTCGTTATAATTCAATTGGGCATAGATGATTTTTGGAAATATGATGCATTTTTCATCTTAATGCTTTTTTTTAAAAAAAATTAACTCACGACGGGGGAATTCAATCATTAGTATTTCTAATAAAATGAACAAAATAAAGTGAGAAAAAGATTGATATGCATTCCTAGCAAGTAGTTTTTGTGCATTCAATGAACTGAACTTAGATTATTGTCCATATTTACAAAACGGAATTAGGATAATGCACACCGTTTAAACATGGAAGTATAAAATCATGTCACATTATTAGGCCATATCTTCGTTGTTGCAATGAGTCATCATGGGAAGTGCTAAGAATCCATAGAAAAGTGCAAGGCATGAAATGATTCCTAAGTTACATAAATTGATCAATTATTGTTTTTCAACTGCATAATTATTAGTAAAAGGTTACTTGTTTAGCATGAATCTTGTTCGCAAGTTATATGATGATTAATTGGAATTAGGTTCTAACCTAACCTATGCTTGATTTTAAATCAATAAGTTAGGGTTAAAAATCAATTTACGCGTAGACAATGAGTCATGTGTTTATGAAAATGATAGCGTAATTATCGTCAAGAATTAAACAAATTGGCATAAACCTAAACACCTAAACCCGCGGAGTACTCGTTTTAGAAAGATTTAATTCAATTCCAAAGAACTCATTAGTATTTAATACGTGACCTAATCGCACATATTGCTAAAATTGAAACTCCTATACCCTAAATACTTGCCCACATTCACCGAATGTAGGGACAGCGGAACATACTTGAGAAGTGATCTAGGGTTGTCCCTAAGAATCTTTCGCTAAAAAGATGGAACTTGGAACCCTAGGACTGACAACGTCAGCCTAATGTAATCAGGAACAGATTGTTTCGTGACTCCATTTGGTGAATAGAATAGTCTCATAGTTCGATGCAACACTTGTGCAACAAGTGTGGAGTCATATGATCTTGTGATTGGATCACAAGGGAATGGCCAATTCTCGCAATGAGGTTGGCAGATCCTTACGCAAGTTATCTTGCAAGAGGATGAATAATCATCCTAATATAGTATCTTTCTTGAGTAAAGATAATTGCTTGGAAGCAAAAGACCACAACCAATAAATTTGAATAATCTATGAACTTAAGGTTTGACCAAGTGGGTTAATAGGGTACGCCCTAACCTAAGATATAGGGGATCTTGCCAAGTCTCAAGTCATCCCGGATCGAGTGCTAGATGCATTCTAAATGAAGGATTCACTCCTTAGCAGTTGGGCATCAACAAACGACCAATGGAAATGTTTGTGCTTGTGATAGATTTAAGAGCACTGTTCGGCTTTGTTTGATCAATAAAAGTTAAATGGATATCTAATACTTCAGGTTAAAGGCCTAAAGGGAGAGGCAGCTTCAGTTACCCCCGACTGCTTGCAGGACCCTAACCAAGGGGGTTGTTAACTGCGCCGGGAAGGTGGACTAAACCCTCGCGAGAGGTCTAGCACTACTTGGAACAGGAGGACGCTTGGGTGCCAGGGTGGGCTCTGGCCATAAATCCCTAACCTTCTGGGCCTTGCACAAGAGGCTAACATGACTCGGGATTGGATCTCGAGTCCCGCATACTAGTCTATGGGAGGAATCTTGGATTACCGATCCCTGTGGATTGCTGGATAGCCTTCGGGCGGATTGTGGATAAGCCTACGGGCTGGACTTTATGTATTTCAAAGATAAATATGAAAACCTATTAAAAAGAAACTTGTTTGATGTTGCTTTTCTATGTCAAGTGCTATGGTTACGTGAAAGAAGTAGTGCCTAACAGGCTAATTAAGGAAGCTGATTGATACATGTCCAATTAAATGTGCTAGGTAATTAAATAACTAAAACAACCCAAGGAAAGTGTGGTGGATGGGCCATAAGTCCGCCGTCGAACTGATGGGTGGTCCTAGTTGGTCGGGAACTTTTCTCAAATCACGATGGACAACAGGAAGATTGTTCAAAAGAACACGAACGACAAGAGCATTGACTTAGAGTTATGATCAATCCCGATTTGTGTTGTTTTAGGGGAACCGAATGGGACTCTGCCTTATGGCAGAGAGGTTGAGCTTCGCATCCCTCTTGTTTCCCATTCTCCTTGAACCAAGTGTAGCATGAATCCACTTCGGACCTGGCGTTTCTGCGTAAAGTAGTTCGCTTGGGTTCGACGGTGTCAAGATTGTGGGAGAGAAGGAAGGAGTCTCACTTGTAGCTTTCTTGCTTGCACAATGGGGGAATACACACAGAGGTGGAGGCTGAAAACAATTTTCCTCTTCTTAGTTGTGTAAGCCAAAAAGAACTCAAGTATAAAGAAATAGAAGAACCCTATATATGGGTCTCAAACCAAACTCAACTAACTAAGGTGGCATACTAACTGAGCCACGAACTAGAGTAGATAAGGATAGCTATCATGTAGCTATTATTCATGGGCGGTGTACCAACTGCGTCCAACTGACAAGTCGGTGACATAAATACACAACGGTCACCCTGGCGTATCACGAGTGGAGCTCAATATCTCAACACTCCCCCTCGAGCTCAATCCCAATTCTTGCACACCAAGCAGGTCTCTGAACTTGCGCAGCTTCTCTGTGCCCAATGCCTTCGTGAATATGTCAGCTACCTGATCCTCCGTACTGACATAAACTAGATCAATAAGACCTAGTAAAACCCTCTCCCGCACATAGTGATAATGCACCTCAATGTGCTTTGTTCTAGCATGATAGACTGGGTTATTTTCCAAGTGTATACTGCTCATGTTGTCACAATAAATGACAACTGGCACATCTGTAGACTGATACATATCATAAAGTAGCTTATGCAACCAAGCTACCTCACATGCAGCCATTGCTGCACCCCTGTACTCAGCCTCTGTGCTCGACAAGGCAACTGTAAGCTGTTTCTTGCTGCTCCAAGTGACTGCAGCACTCCCGAAAGAGAACACATATCCACTGGTAGATCGTCTATCAGAAATACTACCAGCCCAATCAGCATCAGTGTATCCATGTAATTGTATCTGAACCCCAATCACATAAAATAGTCCATACCGCAATGTGGACTTCACATACCTGAGTATGCGTCTAGCCGCATCCAAATGCGGTTTCCTTGGAGCCTGCATAAACTGACTTACCAATCCAACAACATAGCTCAAATCTGGCCTGGTAATAGTCATATAAATCAAGCTTCCTACTATGCGTGTGTACATAGTAGGGTCTTCTAGAAGCTCACCTGCATCTGTGCTCAGCTTCACATTCTCCTCCAAAGGAACTGAAATAGGCTTACAGCTTGTCATCCCATATTTGGACAGCATGTCCAATCCATACTGCCTCTGCAAGAGCTGTATCCCACTTGGTGATCTAATCACCTCAATGCCCAAGAAATAACGCAGCTCTCCCAAATCCTTCATCTCAAACTTCTGCTTCAATAGCATTTTCACATAAAGGATATCTTCATCACTGTCACCTGTCATAATCAAATCATCAACATAAATGACAAGTAGCATAATACCTTTCTCTGTTTTTCTCACATAAAGTGAGAAATCTGCCTTGGAAATCTGAAAGCCAATAGTGACAAGATAATGTCCTATCTTGTCAGATCATGCTCTAGGTGCTTGCTTCAAGCCATACAAGGCTTTCTTCAACCTGCAAACAAACTCAGGATGAACATCATGCACATAACCTGGTGGCTGCTCCATATAGACCTCTTCTTGCAAATCACCATGCAAGAAGGCATTCTTTACATTCATCTGATGTAAAGACCATCCCTTTGATGTAGCCATAGCAATGACTGCTCTTATGGTTGCCATCCTTGCAACCCGACTGAATGTTTCTTCATAGTCAATGCCATATGTTTGTGCATACCCCTTGACTACTAATCTTGCCTTGTATCTGTTCACAGAACCATCTGCATTGTGCTTCACCTTATAAACCCACTTACAGCCAATTGCATTTTTACCTTTAGGCAAAGGTACCAATTCCCATGTAGCATTTGTTTCCAAGGCATCCATTTCTTCATCCATGGATTTCTCCCATTTTTCTTTTCCCATGGCTTGCTCAAAAGAAGTGGGTTCTGGTTCCTGTATCACTTTGACCATATATGCATAGTGAATGGCTGTAAATCCATCATATTTCAACCTATCCACAGGATACCTAACTCTCGTAGACCTGCGCAAAGTAGGTTCACTCCCAGGTGCTGTCAAAACATCCGTGGTCTTCCTTACTCCAGGTGTAACAATAGAAGGAATACCCAACTCATCATCAATGCTCTGTTCTGAGCCACTGGATTCACCATCCACATAAGAGTGACCTGCATTCACATCAAACATGGGCTGATCAACCTTCTCTTTTCCTTTTCGTGATACCTGCATACCACTATCGGCATTGCTTTGAGAAGATTCTCCTGATCTCAATCCGCCTGTCCATGGCGAAGAATGTGAACCACTGCTAGAGGACGCTCCAGGTCCACTAATATTTTGTGACTGCTGATGTGAATTCTGTGCATCATTACCATTTTCTGCATCTACATCATCAATCACATTTACTGGTTTATACCAGCTACTCATCTCATCAAAAACAACATCTCTGCTCACTGTAAACTTACGAGTAGAAGGGTTATAGCATCTATACACTTTTTGCTGCAGAGAGTAACCAATAAAGATGCACTTCTCAGCTTTTGGATCCAACTTGGATCTCAACTCATCTGGCACATGTACATAGGCAATGCAACAAAAAATTTTCAAATGAGAAATATCTTGTTTCCTACTAGTATACCTCTCCTCTGGAGTCATTCCATGTATTGCTGCAGTGGGAGTCCTGTTCATTATGTAGACTGCTGTAGCAACTGCTTCAGCCCAATAAAAATCTGGCAAGTCTTTTTCATTGAGCATGGCACGACATACCTCTCCAATATGCGTAATTTTCCTTTCTGCAATTCCATTTTGTTGTGGGGTATGACTGCATGAATATTGCTGCTTTATGCCATGCTCCTGCAAGAACTTTGCAAACTCATTTGAGAGGTACTCTCCCCCTCCATCTGACCTTAGGCATTTTATTTGCAGGCATGTTTCTTTTTCAACCATAGCTTTAAGAATTTTGAAATACCCAAAAACTTCACTTTTCTTTTTCATAAAATACACCCAAACTTTTCTGCTATAGTCATCAATAAAAGTGACAAAATAATGACAGCCTCCAAGAGATGCAGCTTTAGTAGTCCACACATCAGAGTGGATTAATTCCAATGGCTTCTCACTCTCTTGAACATGTCTAGGAAATGGTTTCCTTGCCTGTTTTCCAAACTGACAGGCTTTACATACCTTATGCATTTCTGCAACCTTGAATTTGGGCAATCCTGCAACAATATTTTGGGCCTGCATTGATTTAAGTCACTGTACATTAACATGACCAATGCGTTTATGCCAGATATCAATATCTGCAACTACACCAGTCCCATGTGCAAACATTGCTGCACTCAATTCAGACATGTCTGCATCCAATGTAAACATTCTGCCCTTCTTCTTTCCTTTTGCAATCAAGCGACCTTTATTTTTCATATCCTCAACAAAGCATCCATGAGGATTAAATCTAACCTGCCAGCCCTGCTCAACCATTTGACCAACAGAAACCAGATTCTTGGTGATATTCGGGACATGAAATACATCGGACATGTATTTCTTTTTCCCATCCTGCATAGACAAAGGAATTTTTCCAATCTGCACAATAGGATGTGCAGTATCATCACCAGTCTCCACAAATCCTGGTTTTTCCATTTTCCTTGCATCCTCCATCCATTCTGCATGACCTGTCGTGTGGTTTGATGCACCTGAGTCAACATACCATACATCATTGCTTTCTTTTGCACTTGTCATAGAATTGTTCATGTGCTGCACCATAAACAAATGCTCATTTCTGTCATCACCCTGTCTACTAGAAGATGCATAATTTCCTTGTTGCAGTTTTCCATTCATGATGTCATTCTGCTTTTTATAGTAGTCTTTAGCCATATGACCCATTTTACCACAATAGTAGCATTCAACATTACTGTTTGCATTTTGGCCTCTTTGCCATCCACCACGACCTCTTTGGCTCGCCCTGCCTCTAGAGTTACCACGTCCTCCTCCATAGGACTGGTTTTCTTGAGTTTGCTGCATATTTTGATTTCTGCCACGGCCTCCAAATCGGCCTCCTCTACCTCTGCCTCTACCTCTTCCAGAATTTGAGTAGAAGACAGCTTCTTTTGAAGTTCCTCCTGAAGAAGATGCACCACCATTTCTCTGCTCCTCAGAAATTAGAAGAGCAATCAACTCCTCAAAATCAGGAAATCTTTCACGGATGGAAATGGATGTTCGGAACTGTGCATAATCCTTTCCTAGACCATTCAAGGTCATTGAGACTAAATCATCCTCTTCCACTGGCGACCCAATGGAAGCAAGTGCATCTGCAATCTTCTTCACCTTCATGTGGTAGTCATTGATGCTCATACTTTCTCTTTGCACATTGTGCAACTCTTGCTTGAGTTGCATTTTCCTGGCTTGCGTATTTGTGCTATACATTTTTGACAAAGTATCCCATGCCTCCTTTGGCGTACTTGCATCTTGAATATGCACAATCATAGAGTCTGAAATCCTGATAGACAGCCAGTACATAACTTTCCTGGCTCTCTTATGCCATGCTTTAAATGACTGCATTTGCTGTTGATTGAGAACATAAGGAAGAACTGGTTCTTCTTCATTTCCTGCAACAAATTCCCAATATCCTTTTCCCATAAGGAAATTCGTCATTCTAAACATCCATGCTTGGAAATTGTTATTGTCAAGCTTTTCAGTGACAATCTGTGAAAGAGAATCAGATGCCATTACAGAACACTGCAAAAAATTCTGTCACTGCAAAAAACACAGCTTCACCCTCACAAGGGAAAATCTGCAAAACTGGCGAAAGTGGTATTTGACCACACAGTCACTTCCTAGTGACGATTTTGCATCAACAGGCAACAGGGATGATTTTGTAACTCCCAATGTCTCTGCGCACAAGCATACGATGCAATGTAATTTTTCACCGACCTGTAGAATAGTGGCTGCACAGCATAAAACTGGGCCTTTTCCTGAGTGCGTGCAGAAAACTTCCACCTCCAAAACAGGCCCCGAAATGGCCTCAAATCTCCCGTAGCATATACTGCCCTCTTGCTTCACCGCGAAGGGCGTCTCAACCTGAGACAATGCACTCCTGCACTTTCCGGCTGTGCTACCTGCAGAGATCTTCTTCCAAAACAGAAAATGAAAGCAACACTGCTCCTCTTACCAGAACACCGCAAGCTTGGCTTGCTTTCTTGATCTCCTTACCATGAACAAGGCTCTGATACCATGTCAAGATTGTGGGAGAGAAGGAAGGAGTCTCACTTGTAGCTTTCTTGCTTGCACAATGGGGGAATACACACAGAGGTGGAGGCTGAAAACAGTTTTCCTCTTCTTAGTTGTGTAAGCCAAAAAGAACTCAAGTACAAAGAAATAGAAGAACCCTATATATGGGTCTCAAACCAAACTCAACTAACTAAGGTGGCATACTAACTG
Organism: Lygodium microphyllum; assembly: GCF_053477565.2. Classification (NCBI taxonomy): domain Eukaryota; kingdom Viridiplantae; phylum Streptophyta; class Polypodiopsida; order Schizaeales; family Lygodiaceae; genus Lygodium; species Lygodium microphyllum. The sequence goes on from NC_141158.1 coordinate 77,230,660, forward strand.
AGACACGAACTAGAGTAGATAAGGATAGCTATCATGTAACTATTATTCATGGGCAGTGTACCAACCGCGTCTGTAACTGACAAGTCGGTGACATAAATACACAACGGTCACCTTGGCATATCATGAGTGGAGCTCGATATCTCAATAGACACTAGTTGCCGTTAGGAAATGACCAATAAGCAAAACCCTAATTCAGGTTGGTCCTAAGTGGGAATGGCCAGAATACTTCCGCTACATGGCACACGCAGGAAGTCCTAGATCGCAAAACCCATAACATTCCATGGGAGTGCTGAGCGGAGCTTTCTATACATCCTTCCCAACGAACTGCTAAGATATGTCCTAAAGATAATAGGTGGACACGTTACACCGCTAAATCCAAGGCCACAGTCAGAACCGATCGTCACTCATAAGAAGGTCTAAGGTCAACAGGGGGTTGGGGTTTAACAAAATTAGAGGATTTAACAGCTGATGGTGGCCACTTTGGTTGTTCATGAGCTTGCGATTGGGCCTTTTGTACACAATACATTGGATTGTGGCTGCTAGCGGTACATTGCTACATTTGAGTGATGTTCCATGAGCTATAGGACTAGTCATTGCATGTGTGTGAGTAGCAAGCTGCAGTTTGGGTCGATAGACTCCCTTAGTCTTCACTAGTTTGTGGGTTGGTGATTCTGAAGGCTTTGAATCCAAAGGCTCTTTCGGCCTTGGTCTTGGATGTATCATGTGTGGCCTTGTGTGGCTTGAGGGCGGTGTTCGATTAGTGCCTTTGGTTGTTTTGGACTTAGGAATCCATATCTAGGACTTGGGGACCCATCACGGTTTGACCATACGTCTATGTGTATAGTTGTGTCTTTGTCTCCTAGGGTGCAAGGTGGGATTCTTGGCCTTGTAGGGTTGTGGGTGTTTGCCCCTAGGTGGCGTTTATTGTCGTTTATGCATCCAGTGAAGCTTTGGCTCATGGGCCTTAGCTTTGACTTCAGTGATTTGTTGACCTTGAGGCTTCATGGGTTGTGATGAAGCACTACCTCCCTCCTTAGACTTGGTGGCAAGTTTCTCTACCAGAGGCTTTGCGGACTTGGAAGAAGACACGTAGCCCTTGCTGAAAGCTGTAACTATGTGGATGTTGCCCATGGTTAGGTGGATACGCTGCGACTTATAGTCAACATTACAATGAGCTTACTTCTTAAAGGTTTGTCCTAACAACGTCTCCGTGCCTACATCTTTAGTGTTGGGTAACACATAAAAGATCATCGGTATTCTTTCAGACTCGATAGAAATTACAGCCTTGAACTTTTCCAAGAGTGCGTATGATCGGCTCCCATACAGGCTGAGTTTAGCGTTAATGGGCACTATAACTACGGTTTGCCAATTTGGGTCCAATGATCCTAAACCCCTAAACTTCATTTTTTGTTTATGTCCCTTGACTGAGTATAGTAGTACTAAGTCGCCCTGTTCAAAGTCTCACTACTTGACATGCTTGTCAAACCAGCTTTTGCATTGTGCCTTCTCGCATATTAGTGCATGGGTGGCTAGAAGTTGAGTTTCTAATAAGCATTCACAAGTGTTCCATCCATGCCTCCTTCCCATCCCATCTCTCTTGAAGGGCTATCCTCAAGCTAGGAATGAAGAATTCTAAGGGTAGAATTACCTCCATTCTATAGGTCAACCTAAAGGGAGTTAAAGACCCACATCCATTTTATAAGCCGTGCAGTAGGCTCACAAGGCCGCCATCAACTTGTTATTCCAATTAGTGCATGCAGCAAAGACTGCCTTGGTTAAGACGTTCACTAAGATTTTATTTGGGGATTCATCTTGGCTATTTGCCTAAGGGTACCAAGGTGAAGATTTTTGATGGATGATTAGGAAGGTGGATAGGAGATGAGCTATCACTTCGTTGATGAAGTGTGTGCCTTGGTCACTAACAAGTTTAATGGGGCACCCAAATCGTGAGATTACTTGCTTCCATAAGAAGTTAGCAATGGTCCTAGTATCATTTTTTTTTGTAGCACGTGCTTCTACCCATTTTGTTAGATAATCGGTGGTGACAATGATGTACTTAGCTTGTGAATACTATGCCGCAGGACTACTGGGTCCGACAAAGTTGATCCCCCATTTCTCAAAGGGTTGTTGTGAAATGACTGGGCTTAGCTCCATGTGATCCTTATGAATAGGGACCTTAGTCCATTGGCACTCATCACAATGCTTTATGAACCGTGTTGCATCTCAGGAAAGAGTGGGTCACCACAACTGGGATTGTAACACCTTGCGGGCTGTCATGTTTCCACCGAAGTGTCCTTCTGAGATTCTATTGTGTGCCTCTTTGAGTGCATCACACATTTCACGCTCACACACACATCTGCATAGCAACCCATCTTGCCCAACCTATAGACAACACATAGTGTTAGATCTTTAGGAGGATGAGTCACCTATGTTGAGCCTTTTCTATTGGTTGTTTAGGTAGTCCATGCTCAAGCACTTGGACTATGTCATCTACCCAATATGGTGTCATTCGGCTTTAAGCAAATCCCTTTTGCTGGATAAGCTGAATAAATGTGTGTTTGGCAGTTCACCTCTATAACACCTTGTCCAACAGCTTCTCCTGTGGGGATGCAAGACATATGGTCAGTCATGTAGTGTTGCTTCCCCTTATGTACCACCATGGTGAAGTCAAATTCTAGAAGCATAAGTAGCCATCAGGCAATGCCTGTAGCAAAAGGTTTATTAACATGATATAGCAAGGCTTGATGGTCAACTGTAATGTTTCTGCTCGAAATATTAAGTCAACCTTAAACCGCACACACCCCATGCAATAAGACACCCCAAAGTGATCTCCCACATCGTAAAATGTTGGTAGGTAAACGCTTACCCCGCGCACGCGTTAATAAATCCCAACCGTGTTGTGCAAATAAGGCCGAGGCTAAAACCCACAAGTCGCATGAGAACACCCCTCTTGGAAAAAGGGGAAATTTGATAATAGTTAAGATTAAGGCAAATTTTTTTAATTTACCCCCTTCCCTCATCTGATGCATGGCAGGGGAGAGGAGTGTGAGAGGGAGTATGAGAACTCCTTGTGAGGTGGAGAGCATGGGGGAGAGAGAGGGCATGCAATTATGCCATGGGAGTGGCTATCTTTCCCCACCCTACCTATAATACCTCTCTCCTACTCCTTCCCTTCTTTTACTACTCCCCCTCTACTTTTCTCTTCCTCTACCTTCTTTTCCTCCCTCCTTCTTCTTCACTCCTTCTCCTTCACTCCTCCTTATCTTCTCTCTCTCCCTCCTTCTTACTCTTCTACCTCCTTCTTCTTTTCTACCCACTTCTTCTTTCCTCTTCTCTCCCTCCTTTTTCTTCCCTTCTTCTACTTCTTATCCTCTCCTCCTTCTATCTCCTTCCTCTACTTCTTACCCTCTCCTCCTTCTTCTCTCTCTTTACTTAGAGATGGAATGTGTTATGTCTTGACTTGTACAAATATAGTGGAAAAACTTGAGACCATGCTGAAAACTAAGGATTTGTATCAAGTTGCTTTTTTAGTTAGTTAGTGGATTTTCATAAAAAAGACAGATGGACGAAATCGGGCGTGTCGCGATCGCTATTGACAGGCTGAAATTTGCAATTTGAACTAGAAGAGGAAGATCTGGGAGATTTGTGATCAGGTGTCCTAGAGTTTTACCCCCCTTCCGGAGCCAACATAGCCATCAGATTTGGGTTCCGAGCAGCAAAGAAGGAGCTATTATTTTTTATCCACGTTTTTGTTCTATGAGGGAGCTCTGAGAGATCTAATGCCTAGAGAGTGCTTTTGAGTAGTGCTAGACAAAGGATTTTAGGTTTTGTCAATACATATTGATTTGATTCATTGTGCTTTGTCATTATGGTGTTTACCTCTTGTGTATTCTTTATCTTCTCTTCCATCTCCTATCTCTACTTCCTTCTACCTCTGATCCCTGGTGGATTCGAGATTTTGACAAAAACCCCTCTGACAATGCCAAACCTTGTGAGGGAAATTAAATGGGCTCCAATCAATAAACTGACACTTGCATTGGATTCTCGATGTCAAAATCCACCTAAGAAAACTCTAGCTCCTCAATCTATTGATTGACACATTTTCAGCAAAAACTGCCACCTTTATAACTCCCGAGTCACTTTTACACTTAAAATTCCATCTTAAAATCAGCTCTCAATTGGCTATCTTTTAGCATTGGATTGCAACACAATATCCAGTGATGTTTTACAATAGTTGGTGCAAAATATGAATATGCTTATACAGGTACAACAACAACAACAGGTGATGCAAGCTTCTGCTCAAATAGAAAGTATTGTGATGAATGCTTTGCAAGCAATTGAGAGTGAGGTGAAGTTATTCAATGGTAGGAATGTATCTGTATATGTATATACATATGCTCAAAAGATGGAATTCTTTGGAGTGGCTCAACGTGCATAGAGCCGATATTTTGTACATGTTACTGTACATGAACTGAAAGCATGGATTACTGAATTATACTTGCAGGATGCTGACTAGGTAGCTTTCAAGAAGACACTCAAGGAAAAATTTTACATTTAAGATACTAGTTTGATTATGCGCAAGACTTTTCAGGAGTGGGTTTTACAACCCAATAAGGGTCTTGTGGCTACAAAATTGTTAAGAGAATTTGAAAGTTGATTTGAGTAGTTGGATCTTGCAGAACAACAAGCTCTTGCAAGTCAGAAAATTGAATTGTTTCTACAAGCAGCTGATCCTGAGCTTCAAGAGAAGCTTGATGATTTGCTGGAGGATCTGACTACAAAGACAGGTCTGAAAATAGAGTGGAGACATGTCAAGGAAGCTCTTACTATACTTGTGAAAAAGCATAGACGAAGAGAAAGATTGTATGTCTCTAGCTTGCCCACTATCATGGGCAAGACAGTTGATGTATCCAATAAGCCACCTACTTTTGTGGCTAACCCTATGGATGTACCTGCTATTGTTCCCTATGTTAGGGAAGATGTCTTAGATGAATTGGTCAAAGTCATGAGGGATCTTCAATTGAAGGTTGCAAAATTGGATGAAAAAGGACAAGAGGATAGGGGACGAGGGGCAGCAATCCCTAAGCAAGGAAAAAGAAGTATGTGGTGTGATAGTTTGCAGCATAAGAGAAAGGATTGTGCTGCCTATTAGGAGGCCTTGGCACGATAGCTCATCTTTTGGAAAGATGGCAAGATCCATGCATAAGAAATGGGATTGCCTCTTGCTTTGAATTTTGGAAAGGGAGGTATGCAAAAGTTGTTGGAAGACATGGCTGTCCAAAATGCTTATGCGGAGATACATGCTTCTACTTTTGGTCTACAGTTAGATAGAATGCATAACCAAGCGATGATTGGTCCAAAGGATGAAATATGGACACATGATTTACATGTAGCTGAAAAGTGAAAGGTCACTGATAGTGAAATGTCTCATGCAAGGTAAGACATTCGTGGCATAACTGATTGGGAATCACCGGTAGATGCATATTCAGTGTATGCATATTTAGCAAATGTACAAAACACGCGATGTACTTGTGGAAGAAAAATGAAAAAGAGATGAAGATAATGCAGGCACATCTAAAAGAATGACAAGAAGAAGTGTGGATTAGCCTAAAGCTACAAATCAGCCACCTCCTAAGCATGTTATGGAAGAGGTCAATCAAGAGCAAAAACATGATAACAAACAAGAGGGCAAAAAGCAGGGCAAGCAGCCAGGATATAAGTTGCAGTCTGACATTGAGACAGCCACAAATCTTAAGAAGGTTCTTGAAGAACGTATCTTAAATAGTCGGGTAGAATTCACCTTGGGAGAGGTGCTTGGCATCACCAAGCATGAATTTCTTGATGAGATCATTGACATAATTAAGAGGAAGCGTTAGTTTCTTGGTGATACCACTAGTGCATTGCTACAATTTGAAGAGGAAGCTGGTTTGTTTGGTATTTGGGCTGAATATGAGCATGAAGTAAGTACTGGATTATCTATGCAGGAAGCTACTAATCAATGGACAACATGTGAAAAAGAGAAGAAAGTCGCAAAAAATGCATTGTCTTATAGCAATATGCATGGTGGTGTAAGGCAGATGCAACAATATGGGGAAGAGACTCTAGGATTTATTCCTCGAAGTCACTACACAAGAAATCATTGGGCTAGAGCTACCACTGAAACAGTAGTGAAAATAGTGGAGTGTGAAACTCCTTCTGTTGCTTTACTTGACCATGGGTCTGAGATAAATGTCATTGAGCATGGATTGTATGAAAATGGTGCATGGCCTGTAGATACTCATCATGGTTGGCATAGGAGGGCTGCAAATAATTCTTCAGGGGAGCTCTATGTTGCATATCCTAATGTAAAAGTGACGATTGGTGAAGTACAAGAAGAGCAACACTTCTTTGTGCAAGATAATTCCTCATATGCAGTGATTTTGAGACAGCCCTATATTACAAGAGTGCGCATGGAAACAAAGGTGCTTGATGATGGTTCTGCTTATGCAAGAGTTAGAAGTAAGGATGGGATGAAAGTAGTCCAATTTCTTACTATTTGTGTTAATCATCCTAGAAATCATGATACGCTTCGAGAGTCTCCTTTTTCTCCAAATGCAAGGGAATTCAAAGACCTGGATTTTCATCAAGCACTGTTATAATGCGGGGCTATAGTAGTGTTGTTCAGAGGATGTACTCGCCTCTTGATGGAATGAAGCATTTACTATTGGTTATTCTCAATTTACAGCAAATAATTCATGTTGGTTTAAGCCTATGGATGGTGCGCATATCGGATGTTGTATGCTTGCGTAGTGAATGCCGGAAGGTCCCTAAGAACAATGGAACTCTACTTTTTGCACAAATTACAAGGTAAAAAGCATGAACGACAAGAGCAAGAGACCAATTGGGTGCAATCTCCCCCCATGCCTTGTGTGAGCGCTCCACCAAGCATGTATTTTATGTATATTTCATCTTCATGCTCAAATAATAGCCCAAATTACAAAATAGCAAGCTTTTAGCTTTTGATTTTGCTTTTACACAAAAATAGGAATAAAGCTAATGGACGGTGCCCAAAGAGTCTGGCACGCCCAATACAATGTCCAAATAGAAATAACATAACCGTGCGTCCATGCGCATACAAAATAATAATAAATAATCGATGCCTCAATAAATAGACATGACAAAATATAGGCATGACGCCTATCAAAATATAATCCATAAATCGAATACTTGCTATCCTCCAATGCTTTCCTCCGCCACTACTGCTATCTCTACACATCAACTGAAGCATTCACAATCGTTAGTAAAATAATACAATTAAACCGACAAAAGTGAATACCTAGCAGTCTTCAGCTACATAAATAAATCAACTGGTTAGAAATAAATCCTAACCTTAATTTATTACGAGTGCGCACTCTAAACTCATAAACGTTTATTAATTTAATATGCATTTTGCGGAATCACCCGCTATGGAATCACCCATGTACACACTAAATTAATGAAACGCCCGAAAAGGACAGGCGTCCCCATCAACTTCTCGCACAAAGAATCCACTTTGTGTATGAGCCCCGGTCATCAAAGTTTACGGAATCCACCGTAAAACCTCACGGAATCCACCGTGGCACAGAATCCACCGTGAAATATACCTCCTGGCATCATACCCCCAGGGTGGGATAGCAATTGACCTCAATTGCTATTAGCTCAATGTGGAGCTAACAGAGTGGGGAAAGCATTTAAGTCTCTAGCGTGCATCCATTGTGCTTCTTCTACAGGATGGTTCTTAAATTTAACTAGATATCTAGAATATCTTCGGCCAGTTCTAGTGGTCATAAAGTCAGTGTCTATGATAGCTTCTGGTTGAAGTATTTCAGTCTCTTCCTCTAACAAAGGTGGGTTTTCATAAACAGGGTGTACAGGTAATTGGCCTCTAAAAGGTCTTAATAAACTAATGTGAAATGTGTTGTGAATTTTCCAATGAGGTGGTAATTCTAACTTGAATGCATTATCATTAATTTTATGAATGATCCTAAATGGTCCATAAAATCTAGGGGCTAATTTCACAACTGGGTGTCTATCTACACTTTGTAGTCTACGTTTTTCTATTCTCAACCAAACATAGTCATCAACTTTGAAATTCATTGCTTGTCTTTTTTGTTGGCTTGTTTGGTATATGATTGTTGGGCTTTGGCAATCATATCTTTAACCTCATCAAAAATAGTATTATTCATACTAGCAATATCATCAGCACTTTGAATTCTATTTGACAAAGATGCAACAGGTGTAGATAATCTATATCCATAAATCACTTCAAACGGTGCTTTCTTTGTAGATGTGTGTGGTGTATTGTTATATGCAAACTGTAATAAATGCAAATGAGTGTCCCATGTCTGAGGTTTAGAGATAGTATATGCATGTAAAAGATCTAAAATTGTGCTGTTAGTGGCTTCTATTTGTCCATTAGTTTCTGGATGAAATGCAGATGAGAAATCAATCTTTGTGCCTAGATTAGCAAACAGAGTAATCCAAAAGTTGTTACAAAATCTAGAATCACGATCTGAAATAATAACTTTTGGCAATCCATGGTTAGTGAAAACAGTTTTCAAAAACAATTGTGCTCCTTGTGATGCTGTTAAAGTTTTCTTACATGGTATGAAATATGCTTGTTTACTAAATCTATCTACGACTGTCCAAATCATATCATGGTTAAATTTAGTATTAGGTAAACCAATAATGAAGTCCATAGAAATTTGTTCCCAAGGTTTAGATGGAATAGACAAAGGCATAAGTAATCCATAATGTTTACCATGATGTCTCTTTATTCTATATTGCATCTATTTTCTTAGGATCAACTTTAATTCCATCAGATGATACAATATGACCTAAATACTCAATTTCTGTTTTAAAGAATTCACTCTTTTCAGGATTTGCATACAATTGATTATCTTTTAGTAGTTGGAAAACCAATGACAAATGCTCATATTGTTCTTTCTCATTTTGACTAAACACCAAAATATCATCAAAGAAGACAATTACACAATACTGATATTTCAAAAATATACGGTTCATCATTCTACTAAACGTAGCAGGTGCATTAGTCAATCCAAATGGCATCACTAAAAATTCGTAATGACCAAACTGTGTCCTAAATGCAGTCTTGAATATGTCTGACGTATCTAGTCTCACCTGATGATAACCGGACTTAAGGTCTATTTTACTAAATATAGCAGATCCTTGTAGTTTGTCCATAAGGTCATCAACTCTAGGAATAGGATACCTATTCTTTACAGTGATCTTATTTAAAGCTCGATAGTCAATGCACATACGATAGGTATTATTCTTTTTCTTGACTAACAGAACAGGTGCACCGAATGGAGAACTGCTAGGTCGAATCAATCCTCTATTTAGTAATTTCTCAACTTGACTCTGAATTTCTTTTTGCTCTATCTGGTTATGCCTATATGGTGCTTTGCAAGGTGGTTGTGTGCCAGGGATCAAATCTATCTTATGGTCTTCTGGACGTGAAGGAGGTAAACCAGGTGGTAGGTCTTCTGCAAAACAATCCTTAAAATGTGCAAGAAATTCTTTATGCCTAGGGTGCATATGACTTTCTTTTACTTGCAATTCATTCACCCAAATGAGATAGGATTTACTACTCTTGCGTAATACACGTTTAGCTTGAGTATGCGAAAGCAGTGGAAAAACATTAGATACATGCATACCATATAATGTAATAGATTTTCCTTGAAAATTAATATTCATTGAGTGTGTGGAATAATCTATATCTGGGTTATCCTGGTGATGCCAAGGCATTCCTAAAATAATGTCACTCGATTGTAATGGAACAACTAGGAAATTTCTTCTTTCAGTGTATTGACCAATTTGAATCTCTAAGTCATGCACTTCCTATGTACCATTATACCTAGTGCCTAAAAATGCAGCTTTGATGCGATAATGTGTAGGTACAGTCTGTAACTTCAATTCCTTTACTAATTTTGCTGAAATAAAATCATAAGTGCTACCGTCATCATGCAAAATCATCTTTTCCTTTCCATGCACCAAACATTTCATAGTCAATAAAGAATGCGGTGTAGGCATACCTGGTAAAGTATCCGAAGGTGTAGTAGTGTCGTCCTCATCTTCTGTGAAATCAGGCATATCTTCATGTTCGTCTTCGTCCATTGCTCCAAGGTAGTTGATATGGGCAGATGGCTTCTTTGAATGACAATTTGCTGCTAGATGTCCAGGATGGTGGCATTTATAGCATACTATTGGCTTGGCTTTGGTTACATTGTTTGCAATGGCAGGAAGTCTAGGTACATTAGGATTTGGCTGTGGAATAGGCTTGGAATTTTGATTGACATTGGATGGTAATACAGGTGGTTTTGCCCAATTTTTACGGAAAGATGATGAAGAGAAACGACCTGGATTAAATCTTCTAAAATTGGAATTGAATTGCTTAGATCCATAATTACCATTGGCTTGGAATTGTTGTGGACGTCTGTCTCTACCTCGTAGCTTATCTTCAGTGTCGTGAGCTAGTGAAATGGCGTCTTCAAGAGTAGCAGGCTTGAACATGTTAACTTCAGCGTAATAATGCCCAAGGAGTCCAGACATATACTTACGCTTGTGTGTCGCTTCTGGTATGTCTTCAAGCATGCGTAGCTGGAGTAATGCATTCCAAAAATGCTCTGTATACTGAGGAATAGGCTCACGATCCCGTTGCTGAAGAAGATCCCATTGCTTAATGGCTTTCTCGTGAAATTGTGGAGGAAGGAAATTTTGCATTAACTTCTTCTTGAAATTCTCCCAAGTAGCAGGACAATCTATGCTCTTGCATACTATAGTCCACCAAAGAGATGCTCTATCTACTAAATGATTAGTGACACACTTGATTTTATCTTTTTCGGCATAGGTTTCTTCATGGAAATAGTCATCAAACTGACTAATGAATGCTAGAACAATTTTTCCTTCTCGTATGCCATTGAAAGTACGGAATTTGAAACTTCTTTTACTTATCTTTGATTCCTTGCGGATGGTTTGAGCTTCAAGAGTTGCGTCGATGGTACGTCGAATAAGATCTTCAGCTTGAGGTTCTTCTTTGTCGGTAGAAGCTCTTTGTAAATTTGCCAGTTGAACTTGCAATGCTTGCCTAGCCCTTCGTTCTTCTTCCAATTGCATCATGATTAAGTCCAGCTTTTGCTCCATCGTATGTTCAGGTAAGTCGCCTTCAGCCGTAAGATCATCCATATGTGGTTCCATCATCCTGCAAAACTCAAAAGACCTTTCTCACTCAAAATCAAGTTAGCGGGATGAGCGTAGCTCAAGTTCGGGAATACAAGGCTTATGTGTTTTTAGGTATGGCTTTCTCAATCTTCAAAAAATCTGTGTTTTATCCTTCTTCGTATGCTGAAAATGCTTCAACAAACCTGCGTATAGGTAGAGTACCTTCCAATGAACAACTTTGCAGTTCGGAGTTTCTACGCAAAAACAGTCCTTCTAGGAGTTTTGAGCACAAGTCAGTTCTGATTCCAGTTGACTAGTCTGACTTGCAGAGTTGCAGACTTATGTGACTTGCAGAGTTGCAAACTTGCAGAATTTGACTTGAAGATACTTGCTGAACTTGATTGTTTGGGTGTGACCTGGAGTTAGTTGTGACTTGCAGGATTGAAGAGCTTTGTGTGACTATAGCTTAATTGACTTAAGCTTGAGGCTTCATGGACAGAAAACGGCGCAAAACATGGGGGGGAGGGCCGTTTTTCTGACCTCGACAGAAAAATCGGAGGTCTCTTGAGACCTCACGATGTCAAATCGAAGCTTTTTCAAGCTTCTTAAAGCTTAGCAAGCTTTAATGCTAAGCTTACTAATAATAAAACTTTGAAGTTTATGAGCTATGGAGCTTACTGTCTGTGGAAAAAAAAACGTCTTGGAGAGGGAGATGTAGGAGTGGTCCTCCGCCTCTGTAGCCCGGTCCTTCGCGATCCAATGACGAAAACAGGGGTTCTTGATCGCCAGAAGTCTACCTGTATCGACAGTTCATAACGAGATTGACCGTAGAGCCCGATCGTTCCAGGAGCTCCGCCTTCGCACGAGATGGGTAGCGATTGGAAATAGCAAGCTTTTAGCTTTTAAGTTTGCTTTTACACAAAAATAGGAATAAAGCTAATGGACGGTGCCCAAAGAGTCTGGCACGCCCAATACAATGTCCAAATAGAAATAACATAACCGTGCGCCCATGCGCATACAAAATAATAATAAATAATCGATGCCTCAATAAATAAGCATGACAAAATATAGGCATGACGCCTATCAAAATATAATCCATAAATCGAATACTTGCTATCCTCCAATGCTTTCCTCCGCCACTACTGCTATCTCTACACATCAACTGAAGCATTCACAATTGTTAGTAAAATAATACAATTAAACCGACAAAAGTGAATACCTAGCAGTCTTCAGCTACATAAATAAATCAACTGGTTAGAAATAAATCCTAACCTTAATTTATTACGAGTGCGCACTCTAAACTCATAAACGTTTATTAATTTAATATGCATTTTGCGGAATCACCCGCTATGGAATCACCCATGTACACACTAAATTAATGAAACGCCCGAAAAGGACGGGCGTCCCCATCAACTTCTCGCACAAAGAATCCACTTTTTGTATGAGCCCCGGTCATCAAAGTTTACGGAATCCAGTGTAAAACCTCACGGAATCCACTGTGAAATATGCCTCCTGGCATCAATGGAAGCTATGTGCAAGGATGAACGCAGATCTATGAAACGAGCTACTAAGAAACTGAGAGCATTGGGATTGTTAGGTAAAAATGAAGGCATTTCAAGTATCTTTTATGGGCTGAATATTAATGACATTATGACTGAAATTTCAGCAACTATACATGCAAAAATGAGGCTGAAAACAGAGTGTTGTTAGTATGTTCTTTGGACATGTATGATTTTATAGCATTGTTTGCTCAGCAGGAATGATTACAATGGGCTAAAGCACTTGTGGGGACAAAGTATAAGACAGTTGAAAAAAAGGTGAAACAAATTGCTTTGCCACTTCCACCAAGAGTGAGGGTTTTTATGAAAAAGTGTCAAGGCAGCCAAGCTTATGAGATCCTAAAGATATAGGTCATTAGTTTACATCTGAAACATTACAAGAATTGAAAGTTAGTGCATAAGGGTTTCTTTTACCTGATGAGAAACATTGTTTTATGCGGATGTTGGCTAGGCATGGAAAGGCATTTGCATTTCAACCAAGTGAAATCGGTTGTGTGGATCCAAATGTTGTCTATCCTATGGTCAAATTTACTATGCCACATGTACGATGGAACTTGAGGCTTATTCCAGTGCCTAAAGCTTACTTGCCAAAGCTAATGGATTTGCTAAATGAAAATATTCACATGAAGATCTTGGAGCCCTCTTCAGCCCCATACTGAAATCGTTGGTTTACTGTGCCCAAAAAGAATGGGGCTTTGAGATTTATTCAAGACATGCAACCGATCAATAAAGTGACCATAAGGAATGTGGGTGCAGGTCCTGTGGTTGATGATTTTGCATAGGCTTTTTCAGGCAAAGAGATCTATTCTTTGGGTGATCTTTACTAGGGGTATGATAAGTTTCAACTTGCAATTGAAAGCAGGGATATCACAACCATGAAGACTCCCTTGGGGTTAGTACGGATGTGTACTCTTCCACAGGGTGCAACAAACTCAATGGCACACATGACAAATGCTATGAATAGGGTACTTAGGGATTTTATACCACAATTGACAATGCCCTTCTTGGATGATATTCCAATAAAAGGGTGTGCAGTGGATGAAAAGAATGAAGAGATGGATGCTCATGGGTGCAGACAGTTTGTTGCAGACCATATTGTGGATTGTGAGAGGATTTTGACACGTCTAGAAGAGGTGCATTTAACTCTTTATCGACAAAAGTCTGTCTTTGGAGTTGAAGAGGTTTTGATTGTTGGGCATATGTGTGGGCCTTATGGGTGAAGACCATCACCAACAAAAATAGATGGGATTGATAGAATGCAAGATGTATGCAAGAATGTTTCAGAGATACGTAGATTCTTGGGTCTATGTGTGTTCTATTTGATATGGATTCCTCACTTTGCACATGTAGCCAATGCTCTTTATCAGCTTCTGAGGAAAGGTCAGAGATTTCATTGGGAAAGGAAGCATTAGAAAGCAATGAAGAAATTGAAGCAACTCTTAAAATTTTCTCCTACATTGAGAAAGGCTAACTATTCACATGGAAAGCCTATCATTATTACTATGGATACAAGCCCAATCAGGATTGGATGGGCAATTGGGCAAGATGATGAGGAAGGGCAAAGATATGCAATACACTTTGATGCTAAAGTATTGATTGAACGACAAAGAAGGTATCCACAGGTTAAAAGAGAATTATGGGGAATTGTGACAGCCCTTAAATGTGATAAGGAGTATTTTATGGGTGCTTATGTAGTCATTGAGGTATTGGGTATGATTACTAGTTATGCTACCCCGGACATTGCTATGCTCGGGTGGATTGCATACATCAAATCTTTGAACCCTGAATTTCAGCATATTGCGGGAATAGATAACCCAGTGGCAGACATGTTATCTCGGGCACACTATGAGAATGAAGATGGGATGATGGATGAGGAGGAAGAATATGACTTTCTTGCGGCTGAAAATGATGTTGTAAGAGTGAATTTAGCAATGCAAGGTGTTGCTACAGCATTAACAAAAGCTTGGACAACAAAGAGAAGACACTTTAGATGTTTTGCATCTTGTGTAGAAGTGTTTCTGGAAGACAAATATGTAAAAGAGTGGCTGAGAATTGGTCAATACCTCAGTACATTAACAAAGAGAGATGAATGGTCAGATGAGGAGTTTAAGAAGATCAAGAGGAAAGCCTATGGGTTTTTCTTAAAAGATGGATACTTATGGAAACATGCTAAAAGGAAACAGGGTATGCCATTGCGCTTTTTGGGTGGCAGAGCTTCACAAGTAAATGCTATGCAAGAATTTCATGAAAGTTTGTGGGCTGGCCATAGAGGTGTTTGGGGTACTTTTGCAAAAATCAAAGAAAGATATTGGTGGCAGGGTATGTATAAGGATGTTTCTCACTTTTTGGAAACATGTACGACATGTCAAATGTATTCATTTGTGAGACATCGGGATGGATTACAACCCACATATCCATTGTCTCTTCATTTTAAGTGGGTGGTGGATTTGGTCACAATGCCTACGGGTCTTTGGCAAATGAGGTATCTTGTGCTTGCCCATGAAGACTTGACTAATCAAGTGGAAGGGAGATCTTGACATACTAAGACAACAAATGATGTGTGTACTCTTCTCTTAGAAGAGATCTTCTGTAGGTATGGCTGTGTGGGAAAAATTACTACAGATAGGGGTGAGCTGGATGTAGATGAAGCTCATGATTTCTTTGCATGGTTGGGGATAAAGCTTGCTTTAACTTCAGCCTATAACCCTAAAGGAAATGGAAAAAGTGAAAGAGGTCATCCACCTATTGTGAAGGCATTGTCAAGATTGTGGGAGAGAAGGAAGGAGTCTCGCTTGAAGCTTTCTTGCTTGCACAATGGGGGAAGACACACAAGGGTGGAGACTGAAAACAGTTTTACTCTTCTTAGTTGTGTAAGCCAAAAGAACTCTCTTACAAAGAAATAGAAGAACCCTATATGGGTCTCAAAACCAAACTCAACTAACTAAGGTGGCATACTAACTGAGCCACGAACTAGAGTAGATAAGGAGAGCTATCATGTAGCTATTATTCATCGGCGGTGTACCAACCGCGTCTGCAACTGACAAGTCGGTGACATAAATGCACAACGGTCACCCTGGCGTATCACGAGTGGAGCTCGATATCTCAACACTCCCCCTCGAGCTCAATCCCAATTCCTGCACACCAAGTAGGTCTCTGAACTTGCGCAGCTTCTCTGCGCCCAATGCCTTTGTGAATATGTCAGCTACCTGATCCTCTGTGCTGACATAAACTAGATCAATAAGACCTAGTAAAACCCTCTCTCACACATAGTGATAATGCACCTCAATGTGCTTTGTTCTAGCATGATAGACTGGGTTATTTGCCAAGTGTATACTACTCATGTTGTCACAATAAATGACAACTGGTCCATCTGTAGACTGATGCATATCATAAAGTAGCTTATGCAACCAAGCTACCTCACATGCAGCCATTGCTGCACCCCTGTACTCAGCCTCTGTGCTCGACAAGGCAACTGTATGCTGTTTCTTGCTGCTCCAAGTGAGTGCAGCACTCCCAAAAGAGAACACATATCCACTGGTAGATCGTCTATCATAGATACTACCAGCCCAATCAACATCAGTGTATCCATGCAACTGTATCTGAACCCCAGTCTCATAAAATAGTCCATACTGCAATGTGGACTTCACATACCTGAGTATGCGTCTAGCCGCATCCAAATGTGGTTTCCTTGGAGCCTGCATAAACTGACTTACCAATCCAACAGCATAGCTCAAATCTGGCCTGGTAATAGTCATATAAATCAAACTTCCTACTATGCGTCTGTACATAGTAGGGTCTTCTAGAAGCTCACCTGCATCTGTGCTCAGCTTCACATTCTGCTCCAAAGGAACTGAAATAGGCTTATAGCCTGTCATCCCATATTTGGACAGCATGTCCAATCCATACTGCCTCTGCAAGAGCTGTATCCCACTTGGTGCTCTAATCACCTCAATGCCCAAGAAATAACGTAGCTCTCCCAAATCCTTCATCTCAAACTTCTGCTTCAATAGCATTTTCACATGAAGGATATCTTCATCACTGTCACCTGTCATAATCAAATCATCAACATAAATGACAAGTAGCATAATACCTTTCTCTGTTTTTCTCACATAAAGTGAGAAATCTGCCTTAGAAATCTGAAAGCCAATAGTGACAAGATACTGTCCTATCTTGTCAGACCATGCTCTAGGTGCTTGCTTCAAGCCATACAAGGCTTTCTTCAACCTGCAAACAAACTCAGGATGAACAACATGCACATAACCTGGTGGCTGCTCCATATAGACCTCTTCTTGCAAATCACCATGCAAGAAGGCATTCTTTACATCCATCTGATGTAAAGACCATCCCTTTGATGCAGCCATAGCAATGACTGCTCTTACCGTTGCCATCCTTGCAACTGGACTGAATGTTTCTTCATAGTCAATGCCATATGTTTGTGCATACCCCTTGACTACTAATCTTGCCTTGTATCTGTTCACAGAACCATCTGCATTGTGCTTCACCTTATAAACCCACTTACAGCCAATTGCATTCTTACCTTTAGGCAAAGGTACTAACTCCCATGTAGCATTTGCTTCCAAGGCATCCATTTCTTCATCCATGGCTTTCTCCCATTTTTCTTTTCCCATGGCTTGCTCAAAAGAAGTGGGTTCTGGTTCATGTATCACTTTGACCATATATGCATAGTGAATGGCTGTAAATCCATCATATTTCAGCCTATCCACAGGATACCTAGCTCTCGTAGACCTGGCAAAGTAGGTTCACTCCCAGCTGCTCTCAAAACATCCCTGGTCTTCCTTACTCCAGGTGTAACAATCAAAGGAATACACAACTCATCATCAATGCTTTGTTTTGAGCCACTGGATTCACCATCCACATAAGAGTTACCTGCATTCACATCAAACATGGGCTGATCAACCTTCTCTTTTCCTTTTCGTGATACTTACATACCACTATCTGCATTGCTTTGAGAAGATTCTCCTGATCTCAATCTGCCTGTCCATGGCGAAGAATGTGAACCACTGCTAGAGGAAGCTCCAGGTCCACTAATATTTTGTGACTGCTGCTGTGAATTCTGTGCAGCATTACCATTTTGTGCATCTACATCATCAATCACATTTACTAGTTTATACCAGCTACTCATCTCATAAAAAGCAACATCTCTGCTCACTGTAAACTTACGAGTAGAAGGGTTATAGCATCTATACCCTTTTTGCTGCAGAGAGTAACCAATAAAGATGCACTTCTCAACTTTTGGATCCAACTTGGATCTCAACTCATCTGGCACATGTACATAGGCAATGCAACCAAAAATTCTCAAATGAGAAATATATGGTTTCCTACCAATATACCTCTCCTCTGGAGTCATTCCATGTATTGCTGCAATGGGAGTCCTGTTCATTATGTAGACTGCTATAGCAACTGCTTCAGCCCAATAAAAATCTGGCAAGTCTTTTTCATTGAGCATGGCACGAGATACCTCTCCAATATGCCTGTTTTTCCTTTCTGCAATTCCATTTTGTTGTGGGGTATGACTGCATGAATATTGCTGCTTTATGCCATGCTCCTGCAGGAACCTTGCAAACTCATTTGAGAGATACTCTCCCCCTCCATCTGACCTTAGGCATTTTATCTGCAGGCCTGTTTCTTTTTCAACCATAGCTTTAAGAGTTTTGAAATGCCCAAAAACTTCACTTTTCTTTTTCATAAAATACACCCAAACTTTTCTGCTATAATCATCAATAAAAGTGACAAAATAATGACAGCCTCCAAGAGATGTAGCTTTAGTAGTCCACACATCAGAGTGGATTAATTCCAATGGCTTCTCACTCTCTTAAACATGTCTAGGAAATGGTTTCCTTGCCTGTTTTCCAAACCGACAGGCTTCACATACCTTATGCATTTCTGCAACCTTGAATTTGGGCAATCCTGCAACAATATTTTGGGCCTGCATTGATTTAAGTCGTTGTACATTAACATGACCAATGCGTTTATGCTAGATATCAATATCTGCAACTACACTGGTCCCATGTGCAAACATTGCTGCACTCAATTCAGACATGTCTGCATCCAATGTAAACATTCTACCCTTCTTCTTTCCTTTTGCTATCAAGTGACCTTTATTTTTCATATCCTCAACAAAGCATCCATGAGGATTAAATCTGACCTGCAAGCCCTGCTCAACCATTTGACCAACAGAAACCAGATTCTTGGTGATATTCGAGACATGAAATACATCGGACATGTATTTCTTTTTCCCATCCTGCATAGACAAAGGAATTTTTCCAATCTGCACAATAGGATGTGCAGTATCATCACCAGTCTCCACAAATCCTAGTTTTTCCATTTTCCTTGCATCCTGCATTCATTCTGCATGACCTGTCATGTGGTTTGATGCACTTGAGTCAACATACCACACATCGTTGCTTTCTTCTACACTTGTCACAGAATTGGTCATGTGCTGCACCATAAACAAGTGCTCATTTCTCTCATCACCCTGTCTACTAGAAGATGCATAATTCCCTTGTTGCAATTTTCCATTCATGATGTCATTCTACTTTTTATAGCAGTCTTTAGCCATATGACCCATTTTACCACAGTAGTAGCATTCAACATTGCTGTTTGCATTTTGGCCTCTTTGCCATCCACCACGACCTCTTTTGCTCCCCCTGCCTCTAGAGTTACCACGTCCTCCTCCATAGGACTGGTTTTCTTGAGTTTGCTGCATATTCTGATTTCTACCATGGCCTCCATATCGGCCTCCTCTACCTCTGCCTCTACCTCTTCCAACATTTGAGTAGAAGACAGCTTCTTTTGAAGTTCCTCCTGAAGAAGATGCACCACCATTTCTTTGCTCCTCAGAAATTAGAAGAGCAATCAACTCCTCAAAATCAAGAAATCTTTCACGGATGGAAATGGATGTTCAGAACTGTGCATAATCCTTTCCTAGACCATTCAAGGTCACAGAAACTAAATCACCATCTTCCACTGGTGACCCAATGGAAGCAAGTGCATCTGCAATCTTCTTCACCTTCATGTGGTAGTCATTGATGCTCATATTTTCTCTTTGCACATTATGCAACTCTTGCTTGAGCTGCATTTTCCTGGCTTGCGTGTTTGTGCTATACATTTTTGACAAAGTATCCCATGCCTCCTTTGGCATACTTGCATCTTGAATATGCATAATCATAGAGTCTGAAATGCTGATAGACAGCCAGTACATAACTTTCCTGGCTCTCTCATGGCATGCTTTAAATGCCTGCATTTGCTGTCGATTGGGAACATCAGGAAGAACTGGTTCTTCTTCATTTCCTGCAACAAATTCCCAATATCCTTTTCCCATAAGGAAATTCGTCGTTCTAAACTTCCATGCTTGGAAGTTGTTCTTGTCAAGCTTTTCAGTGACAATCTGTGAGAGAGAATCAGACGCCATTACAAAACACTACAAAAAATTCTGTCACTGCAAAGAACACAGCTTCAGCCTCACAAAGGCAAATCTGCAAAACTGACGAAAGTGGTATTTGACCACACAGTCACTTCCTAGTGACGATTTTGCATCAACAGGCAACACGTATGATTCTGTAACTCCCAATGTCTCTGCGCACAAGCATACGATGCAATTTCTACAGTAATTTTTCACCGACCTGTAGAATAGTGGCTGCACAGCATAAAACTAGGCCTTTTCCTGAGTACGTGCAGAAAACTTCCGCCTCCAAAACAGGCCCCGAAATGGCCTCAAATAAAAAAAACAAGGTCGCCAAGGGCTAAAGCCTCACCCGCAACATATACTGCCCTCTTGCTTCATCGCAAAGGGCGTCTCAACCTGAGACAATGCACTCCTGCACTTTTCGACTGTGCTACCTGCAGAGATCTGCTCCCAAAACAAAAAATGAAAGCAACACTGCTCCTCTTACCAGAACACCGCGAGCTTGGCTTGCTTTCTTGAGCTCCTTACCATGAACAAGGCTCCGATACCATGTCAGGATTGTGGGAGAGAAGGAAGGAGTCTCACTTGTAGCTTTCTTGCTTGCACAATGGGGGAATACACACAAAGGTGGAGACTGAAAACAGTTTTCCTCTTCTTAGTTGCGTAAGCCAAAAGAACTCTCATACAAAGAAATAGAAGAACCCTATATATGGGTCTTAAACCAAACTCAACTAACTAAGGTGGCATACTAACTGAGCCACGAACTAGAGTAGATAAGGATAGCTGTCATGTAGCTATTATTCATGGGCGGTGTACCAACTGCGTCTGCAACTGACAAGTCGGTGACATAAATACACAACAGTCACCCTGGCGTATCACGAGTGGAGCTCGATATCTCAACATGCATTGGGTACAAAGAAGCTTCAAAAGTTTCGAAGCTTACTTGGAGTTGCAGAGATACAGTTGAGCTTGAGGGGGAGTGTTGAGATGACAAGCTCAACACATGCGGATATTGATGATGGACCGCATGGTTAGATGGGTCCACATGTCTACACTTAGCATGTTGGTGGTCATTATGACTCACACATGGCTACTGACTCATTAATTATTATATTCAGGTTGTTACACCTATCTACAGCTGGCATAGTTATAGCACCAGTCGACTAGTGTAGTCAGTTATGCATTGTTTGACTTAGTAGTCCACTTTCCTTTATGTTGTATCTTATCTATACTTTGTGTACATTGTAAAGTGTGTGGAAGAAGAAGAAGAAACCAGCAAGAAAACGTTTTGGCCTCCATCTCTCTTCTTGTCTCTTGAGCGAGCTTCTCCTTGTGCATTCTATGTGTATTCGGCGCATCATCTTGAGCAACTCCCCCCACCACGCGATTCTTGACATAAGGCGTTAATCTTATCATTTTACGTGCGTAAAATCTTATGAGGAATCAACCTCTACCATTTTGCGCATGCAACTTAGTTCTTAGAATAAACAAAACCTTATGCATGACATTATCCCTTCGACGAGAAGTAAGTCCAAAATTAATTCTTTTAACGCTTAGAACCTGGGCTTGATTCGTGTAAGCTGCGTAAGTTGTTCCGCTCGTCCCTCCAGCATTACCGGCAGCTTGGGCACCTATGCTTCCCGCGACTTTCTTCTTGAGAGCCATTCACCTCTCGGAGATTGGGCAGTCCGGACCTTAACGGTTTCGGTTAGACACGATGGATTGGGAAGACAGCCAGATGTGGTTCGTTGCCAGGAGAGTGGTTTGGGTGACTCGTATAGCGATTACCCCCTTTTTCTTTCTTCTACCTCTCTTCTTGTCCTTCTCCCACTTCTTTCTCCTTTTGCTCCTTCCTCTACCACTTCTCACCTCTCTTCCTCTACCTCTTCTTCTTCTTCCTCTTCCTCTCTCCTTTCCCTTCTTCTTCTTCTCCTCTCCTCCTTCTCTCCCTTTTTCTTGCTCTTCCTCTACCTCTCTCCTACTCCTTCCCTTCTTTTACTACTCCCCCTCTACTTTTCTCTTCCTCTACCTTCTTTTCCTCCCTCCTTCTTCTTCACTCCTTCTCCTTCACTCCTCCTTATCTTCTCTCTCTCCCTCCTTCTTACTCTTCTACCTCCTTCTTCTTTTCTACCCACTTCTTCTTTCCTCTTCTCTCCCTCCTTTTTCTTCCCTTCTTCTACTTCTTATCCTCTCCTCCTTCTATCTCCTTCCTCTACTTCTTACCCTCTCCTCCTTCTTCTCTCTCTTTACTTAGAGATGGAATGTGTTATGTCTTGACTTGTACAAATATAGTGGAAAAACTTGAGACCATGTTGAAAACTAAGGATTTGTATCAAGTTGCTTTTTTAGTTAGTTAGTGGATTTTCATAAAAAAGACAGATGGACGAAATCGGGCGTGTCGCGATCGCTATTGACAGGCTGAAATTTGCAATTTGAACTAGAAGAGGAAGATCTGGGAGATTTGTGATCAGGTGTCCTAGAGTTTTACCCCCCTTCCGGAGCCAACATAGCCATCAGAGTTGGGTTCCGAGCAGCAAAGAAGGAGCTATTATTTTTTATCCACGTTTTTGTTCTATGAGGGAGCTCTGAGAGATCTAATGCCTAGAGAGTGCTTTTGAGTAGTGCTAGACAAAGGATTTTAGGTTTTGTCAATACATATTGATTTGATTCATTGTGCTTTGTCATTATGGTGTTTACCTCTTGTGTATTCTTTATCTTCTCTTCCATCTCCTATCTCTACTTCCTTCTACCTCTGATCCCTGGTGGATTCGAGATTTTGACAAAAACCCCTCTGACAATGCCAAACCTTGTGAGGGAAATTAAATGGGCTCCAATCAATAAACTGACACTTGCATTGGATTCTCGATGTCAAAATCCACCTAAGAAAACTCTAGCTCCTCAATCTATTGATTGACACATTTTCAGCAAAAACTGCCACCTTTATAACTCCCGAGTCACTTTTACACTTAAAATTCCATCTTAAAATCAGCTCTCAATTGGCTATCTTTTAGCATTGGATTGCAACACAATATCCAGTGATGTTTTACAATAGTTGGTGCAAAATATGAATATGCTTATACAGGTACAACAACAACAACAGGTGATGCAAGCTTCTGCTCAAATAGAAAGTATTGTGATGAATGCTTTGCAAGCAATTGAGAGTGAGGTGAAGTTATTCAATGGTAGGAATGTATCTGTATATGTATATACATATGCTCAAAAGATGGAATTCTTTGGAGTGGCTCAACGTGCATAGAGCCGATATTTTGTACATGTTACTGTACATGAACTGAAAGCATGGATTACTGAATTATACTTGCAGGATGTTGACTAGGTAGCTTTCAAGAAGACACTCAAGGAAAAATTTTACATTTAAGATACTAGTTTGATTATGCGCAAGACTTTTCAGGAGTGGGTTTTACAACCCAATAAGGGTCTTGTGGCTACAGAATTGTTAAGAGAATTTGAAAGTTGATTTGAGTAGTTGGATCTTGCAGAACAACAAGCTCTTGCAAGTCAGAAAATTGAATTGTTTCTACAAGCAGCTGATCCTGAGCTTCAAGAGAAGCTTGATGATTTGTTGGAGGATCTGACTACAAAGACAGATCTGAAAATAGAGTGGAGACATGTCAAGGAAGCTCTTACTACACTTGTGAAAAAGCATAGACGAAGAGAAAGATTGTATGTCTCTAGCTTGCCCACTATCATGGGCAAGACAGTTGATGTATCCAATAAGCCACCTACTTTTGTGGCTAACCCTATGGATGTACCTGCTATTGTTCCCTATGTTAGGGAAGATGTCTTAGATGAATTGGTCAAAGTCATGAGGGATCTTCAATTGAAGGTTGCAAAATTGGATGAAAAAGGACAAGAGGATAGGGGACGAGGGGCAGCAATCCCTAAGCAAGGAAAAAGAAGTATGTGGTGTGATAGTTTGCAGCATAAGAGAAAGGATTGTGCTGCCTATTAGGAGGCCTTGGCACGATAGCTCATCTTTTGGAAAGATGGCAAGATCCATGCATAAGAAATGGGATTGCCTCTTGCTTTGAATTTTGGAAAGGGAGGTATGCAAAAGTTGTTGGAAGACATGGCTGTCCAAAATGCTTATGCGGAGATACATGCTTCTACTTTTGGTCTACAGTTAGATAGAATGCATAACCAAGCGATGATTGGTCCAAAGGATGAAATATGGACACATGATTTACATGTAGCTGAAAAGTGAAAGGTCACTGATAGTGAAATGTCTCATGCAAGGTAAGACATTCGTGGCATAACTGATTGGGAATCACCGGTAGATGCATATTCAGTGTATGCATATTTAGCAAATGTACAAAACACGCGATGTACTTGTGGAAGAAAAATGAAAAAGAGATGAAGATAATGCAGGCACATCTAAAAGAATGACAAGAAGAAGTGTGGATTAGCCTAAAGCTACAAATCAGCCACCTCCTAAGCATGTTATGGAAGAGGTCAATCAAGAGCAAAAACATGATAACAAACAAGAGGGCAAAAAGCAGGGCAAGCAGCCAGGATATAAGTTGCAGTCTGACATTGAGACAGCCACAAATCTTAAGAAGGTTCTTGAAGAACGGATCTTAAATAGTCGGGTAGAATTCACCTTGGGAGAGGTGCTTGGCATCACCAAGCATGAATTTCTTGATGAGATCATTGACATAATTAAGAGGAAGCGTTAGTTTCTTGGTGATACCACTAGTGCATTGCTACAATTTGAAGAGGAAGCTGGTTTGTTTGGTATTTGGGCTGAATATGAGCATGAAGTAAGTACTGGATTATCTATGCAGGAAGCTACTAATCAATGGACAACATGTGAAAAAGAGAAGAAAGTCGCAAAAAATGCATTGTCTTATAGCAATATGCATGGTGGTGTAAGGCAGATGCAACAATATGGGGAAGAGACTCTAGGATTTATTCCTCGAAGTCACTACACAAGAAATCATTGGGCTAGAGCTACCACTGAAACAGTAGTGAAAATAGTGGAGTGTGAAACTCCTTCTGTTGCTTTACTTGACCATGGGTCTGAGATAAATGTCATTGAGCATGGATTGTATGAAAATGGTGCATGGCCTGTAGATACTCATCATGGTTGGCATAGGAGGGCTGCAAATAATTCTTCAGGGGAGCTCTATGTTGCATATCCTAATGTAAAAGTGACGATTGGTGAAGTACAAGAAGAGCAACACTTCTTTGTGCAAGATAATTCCTCATATGCAGTGATTTTGAGACAGCCCTATATTACAAGAGTGCGCATGGAAACAAAGGTGCTTGATGATGGTTCTGCTTATGCAAGAGTTAGAAGTAAGGATGGGATGAAAGTAGTCCAATTTCTTACTATTTGTGTTAATCATCCTAGAAATCATGATACGCTTCGAGAGTCTCCTTTTTCTCCAAATGCAAGGGAATTCAAAGACCTGGATTTTCATCAAGCACTGTTATAATGCGGGGCTATAGTAGTGTTGTTCAGAGGATGTACTCGCCTCTTGATGGAATGAAGCATTTACTATTGGTTATTCTCAATTTACAGCAAATAATTCATGTTGGTTTAAGCCTATGGATGGTGCACATATCGGATGCTGTATGCTTGCGTAGTGAATGCCGGAAGGTCCCTAAGAACAATGGAACTCTACTTTTTGCACAAATTACAAGGTAAAAAGCATGAACGACAAGAGCAAGAGACCAATTGGGTGCAATCTCCCCCCATGCCTTGTGTGAGCGCTCCACCAAGCATGTATTTTATGTATATTTCATCTTCATGCTCAAATAATAGCCCAAATTACAAAATAGCAAGCTTTTAGCTTTTGATTTTGCTTTTACACAAAAATAGGAATAAAGCTAATGGACGGTGCCCAAAGAGTCTGGCACGCCCAATACAATGTCCAAATAGAAATAACATAACCGTGCGCCCATGCGCATACAAAATAATAATAAATAATCGATGCCTCAATAAATAGACATGACAAAATATAGGCATGACGCCTATCAAAATATAATCCATAAATCGAATACTTGCTATCCTCCAATGCTTTCCTCCGCCACTACTGCTATCTCTACACATCAACTGAAGCATTCACAATCGTTAGTAAAATAATACAATTAAACCGACAAAAGTGAATACCTAGCAGTCTTCAGCTACATAAATAAATCAACTGGTTAGAAATAAATCCTAACCTTAATTTATTACGAGTGCGCACTCTAAACTCATAAACGTTTATTAATTTAATATGCATTTTGCGGAATCACCCGCTATGGAATCACCCATGTACACACTAAATTAATGAAACGCCCGAAAAGGACAGGCGTCCCCATCAACTTCTCGCACAAAGAATCCACTTTTTGTATGAGCCCCGGTCATCAAAGTTTACGGAATCCACCGTAAAACCTCACGGAATCCACCGTGGCACAGAATCCACCGTGAAATATACCTCCTGGCATCATACCCCCAGGGTGGGATAGCAATTGACCTCAATTGCTATTAGCTCAATGTGGAGCTAACAGAGTGGGGAAAGCATTTAAGTCTCTAGCGTGCATCCATTGTGCTTCTTCTACAGGATGGTTCTTAAATTTAACTAGATATCTAGAATATCTTCGGCCAGTTCTAGTGGTCATAAAGTCAGTGTCTATGATAGCTTCTGGTTGAAGTATTTCAGTCTCTTCCTCTAACAAAGGTGGGTTTTCATAAACAGGGTGTACAGGTAATTGGCCTCTAAAAGGTCTTAATAAACTAATGTGAAATGTGTTGTGAATTTTCCAATGAGGTGGTAATTCTAACTTGAATGCATTATCATTAATTTTATGAATGATCCTAAATGGTCCATAAAATCTAGGGGCTAATTTCACAACTGGGTGTCTATCTACACTTTGTAGTCTACGTTTTTCTATTCTCAACCAAACATAGTCATCAACTTTGAAATTCATTGCTTGTCTTTTTTGTTGGCTTGTTTGGTATATGATTGTTGGGCTTTGGCAATCATATCTTTAACCTCATCAAAAATAGTATTATTCATACTAGCAATATCATCAGCACTTTGAATTCTATTTGACAAAGATGCAACAGGTGTAGATAATCTATATCCATAAATCACTTCAAACGGTGCTTTCTTTGTAGATGTGTGTGGTGTATTGTTATATGCAAACTGTAATAAATGCAAATGAGTGTCCCATGTCTGAGGTTTAGAGATAGTATATGCATGTAAAAGATCTAAAATTGTGCTGTTAGTGGCTTCTATTTGTCCATTAGTTTCTGGATGAAATGCAGATGAGAAATCAATCTTTGTGCCTAGATTAGCAAACAGAGTAATCCAAAAGTTGTTACAAAATCTAGAATCACGATCTGAAATAATAACTTTTGGCAATCCATGGTTAGTGAAAACAGTTTTCAAAAATAATTGTGCTGCTTGTGATGCTGTTAAAGTTTTCTTACATGGTATGAAATATGCTTGTTTACTAAATCTATCTACGACTGTCCAAATCATATCATGGTTAAATTTAGTATTAGGTAAACCAATAATGAAGTCCATAGAAATTTGTTCCCAAGGTTTAGATGGAATAGACAAAGGCATAAGTAATCCATAATGTTTACCATGATGTCTCTTTATTCTATATTGCATCTATTTTCTTAGGATCAACTTTAATTCCATCAGATGATACAATATGACCTAAATACTCAATTTCTGTTTTAAAGAATTCACTCTTTTCAGGATTTGCATACAATTGATTATCTTTTAGTAGTTGGAAAACCAATGACAAATGCTCATATTGTTCTTTCTCATTTTGACTAAACACCAAAATATCATCAAAGAAGACAATTACACAATACTGATATTTCAAAAATATACGGTTCATCATTCTACTAAACGTAGCAGGTGCATTAGTCAATCCAAATGGCATCACTAAAAATTCGTAATGACCAAACTGTGTCCTAAATGCAGTCTTGAATATGTCTGACGTATCTAGTCTCACCTGATGATAACCGGACTTAAGGTCTATTTTACTAAATATAGCAGATCCTTGTAGTTTGTCCATAAGGTCATCAACTCTAGGAATAGGATACCTATTCTTTACAGTGATCTTATTTAAAGCTCGATAGTCAATGCACATACGATAGGTATTATTCTTTTTCTTGACTAACAGAACAGGTGCACCGAATGGAGAACTGCTAGGTCGAATCAATCCTCTATTTAGTAATTTCTCAACTTGACTCTGAATTTCTTTTTGCTCTATCTGGTTATGCCTATATGGTGCTTTGCAAGGTGGTTGTGTGCCAGGGATCAAATCTATCTTATGGTCTTCTGGACGTGAAGGAGGTAAACCAGGTGGTAGGTCTTCTGCAAAACAATCCTTAAAATGTGCAAGAAATTCTTTATGCCTAGGGTGCATATGACTTTCTTTTACTTGCAATTCATTCACCCAAATGAGATAGGATTTACTACTCTTGCGTAATACACGTTTAGCTTGAGTATGCGAAAGCAGTGGAAAAACATTAGATACATGCATACCATATAATGTAATAGATTTTCCTTGAAAATTAATATTCATTGAGTGTGTGGAATAATCTATATCTGGGTTATCCTGGTGATGCCAAGGCATTCCTAAAATAATGTCACTCGATTGTAATGGAACAACTAGGAAATTTCTTCTTTCAGTGTATTGACCAATTTGAATCTCTAAGTCATGCACTTCCTATGTACCATTATACCTAGTGCCTAAAAATGCAGCTTTGATGCGATAATGTGTAGGTACAGTCTGTAACTTCAATTCCTTTACTAATTTTGCTGAAATAAAATCATAAGTGCTACCGCCATCATGCAAAATCATCTTTTCCTTTCCATGCACCAAACATTTCATAGTCAATAAAGAATGCGGTGTAGGCATACCTGGTAAAGTATCCGAAGGTGTAGTAGTGTCGTCCTCATCTTCTGTGAAATCAGGCATATCTTCATGTTCGTCTTCGTCCATTGCTCCAAGGTAGTTGATATGGGCAGATGGCTTCTTTGAATGACAATTTTCTGCTAGATGTCCAGGATGGTGGCATTTATAGCATACTATTGGCTTGGCTTTGGTTACATTGTTTGCAATGGCAGGAAGTCTAGGTACATTAGGATTTGGCTGTGGAATAGGCTTGGAATTTTGATTGACATTGGATGGTAATGCAGGTGGTTTTGCCCAATTTTTACGGAAAGATGATGAAGAGAAACGACCTGGATTAAATCTTCTAAAATTGGAATTGAATTGCTTAGATCCATAATTACCATTGGCTTGGAATTGTTGTGGACGTCTGTCTCTACCTCGTAGCTTATCTTCAGTGTCGTGAGCTAGTGAAATGGCGTCTTCAAGAGTAGCAGGCTTGAACATATTAACTTCAGCGTAATAATGCCCAAGGAGTCCAGACATATACTTACGCTTGTGTGTCGCTTCTGGTATGTCTTCAAGCATGCGTAGCTGGAGTAATGCATTCCAAAAATGCTCTGTATACTGAGGAATAGGCTCACGATCCCGTTGCTGAAGAAGATCCCATTGCTTAATGGCTTTCTCGTGAAATTGTGGAGGAAGGAAATTTTGCATTAACTTCTTCTTGAAATTCTCCCAAGTAGCAGGACAATCTATGCTCTTGCATACTATAGTCCACCAAAGAGATGCTCTATCTACTAAATGATTAGTGACACACTTGATTTTATCTTTTTCGGCATAGGTTTCTTCATGGAAATAGTCATCAAACTGACTAATGAATGCTAGAACAATTTTTCCTTCTCGTATGCCATTGAAAGTACGGAATTTGAAACTTCTTTTACTTATCTTTGATTCCTTGCGGATGGTTTGAGCTTCAAGAGTTGCGTCGATGGTACGTTGAATAAGATCTTCAGCTTGAGGTTCTTCTTTGTCGGTAGAAGCTCTTTGTAAATTTGCCAGTTGAACTTGCAATGCTTGCCTAGCCCTTCGTTCTTCTTCCAATTGCATCATGATTAAGTCCAGCTTTTGCTCCATCGTATGTTCAGGTAAGTCGCCTTCAGCCGTAAGATCATCCATATGTGGTTCCATCATCCTGCAAAACTCAAAAGACCTTTCTCACTCAAAATCAAGTTAGCGGGATGAGCGTAGCTCAAGTTCGGGAATACAAGGCTTATGTGTTTTTAGGTATGGCTTTCTCAATCTTCAAAAAATCTGTGTTTTATCCTTCTTCGTATGCTGAAAATGCTTCAACAAACCTGCGTATAGGTAGAGTACCTTCCAATGAACAACTTTGCAGTTCGGAGTTTCTACGCAAAAACAGTCCTTCTAGGAGTTTTGAGCACAAGTCAGTTCTGATTCCAGTTGACTAGTCTGACTTGCAGAGTTGCAGACTTATGTGACTTGCAGAGTTGCAAACTTGCAGAATTTGACTTGAAGATACTTGCTGAACTTGATTGTTTGGGTGTGACCTGGAGTTAGTTGTGACTTGCAGGATTGAAGAGCTTTGTGTGACTATAGCTTAATTGACTTAAGCTTGAGGCTTCATGGACAGAAAACGGCGCAAAACATGGGGGGGAGGGCTGTTTTTCTGACCTCGGCAGAAAAATCGGAGGTCTCTTGAGACCTCACGATGTCAAATCGAAGCTTTTTCAAGCTTCTTAAAGCTTAGCAAGCTTTAATGCTAAGCTTACTAATAATAAAACTTTGAAGTTTATGAGCTATGGAGCTTACTGTCTGTGGAAAAAAAAACGTCTTGGAGAGGGAGATGTAGGAGTGGTCCTCCGCCTCTGTAGCCCGGTCCTTCGCGATCCAATGACGAAAACAGGGGTTCTTGATTGCCAGAAGTCTACCTGTATCGACAGTTCATAACGAGATTGACCGTAGAGCCCGATCGTTCCAGGAGCTCCGCCTTCGCACGAGATGGGTAGCGATTGGAAATAGCAAGCTTTTAGCTTTTAAGTTTGCTTTTACACAAAAATAGGAATAAAGCTAATGGACGGTGCCCAAAGAGTCTGGCACGCCCAATACAATGTCCAAATAGAAATAACATAACCGTGCGCCCATGCGCATACAAAATAATAATAAATAATCGATGCCTCAATAAAT
This sequence comes from Lygodium microphyllum, assembly GCF_053477565.2. Taxonomy (NCBI): domain Eukaryota; kingdom Viridiplantae; phylum Streptophyta; class Polypodiopsida; order Schizaeales; family Lygodiaceae; genus Lygodium; species Lygodium microphyllum. The sequence goes on from NC_141158.1 coordinate 77,261,914, forward strand.
AAGCATGACAAAATATAGGCATGACGCCTATCAAAATATAATCCATAAATCGAATACTTGCTATCCTCCAATGCTTTCCTCCGCCACTACTGCTATCTCTACACATCAACTGAAGCATTCACAATTGTTAGTAAAATAATACAATTAAACCGACAAAAGTGAATACCTAGCAGTCTTCAGCTACATAAATAAATCAACTGGTTAGAAATAAATCCTAACCTTAATTTATTACGAGTGCGCACTCTAAACTCATAAACGTTTATTAATTTAATATGCATTTTGCGGAATCACCCGCTATGGAATCACCCATGTACACACTAAATTAATGAAACGCCCGAAAAGGACGGGCGTCCCCATCAACTTCTCGCACAAAGAATCCACTTTTTGTATGAGCCCCGGTCATCAAAGTTTACGGAATCCAGTGTAAAACCTCACGGAATCCACTGTGAAATATGCCTCCTGGCATCAATGGAAGCTATGTGCAAGGATGAACGCAGATCTATGAAACGAGCTACTAAGAAACTGAGAGCATTGGGATTGTTAGGTAAAAATGAAGGCATTTCAAGTATCTTTTATGGGCTGAATATTAATGACATTATGACTGAAATTTCAGCAACTATACATGCAAAAATGAGGCTGAAAACAGAGTGTTGTTAGTATGTTCTTTGGACATGTATGATTTTATAGCATTGTTTGCTCAGCAGGAATGATTACAATGGGCTAAAGCACTTGTGGGGACAAAGTATAAGACAGTTGAAAAAAAGGTGAAACAAATTGCTTTGCCACTTCCACCAAGAGTGAGGGTTTTTATGAAAAAGTGTCAAGGCAGCCAAGCTTATGAGATCCTAAAGATATAGGTCATTAGTTTACATCTGAAACATTACAAGAATTGAAAGTTAGTGCATAAGGGTTTCTTTTACCTGATGAGAAACATTGTTTTATGCGGATGTTGGCTAGGCATGGAAAGGCATTTGCATTTCAACCAAGTGAAATCGGTTGTGTGGATCCAAATGTTGTCTATCCTATGGTCAAATTTACTATGCCACATGTACGATGGAACTTGAGGCTTATTCCAGTGCCTAAAGCTTACTTGCCAAAGCTAATGGATTTGCTAAATGAAAATATTCACATGAAGATCTTGGAGCCCTCTTCAGCCCCATACTGAAATCGTTGGTTTACTGTGCCCAAAAAGAATGGGGCTTTGAGATTTATTCAAGACATGCAACCGATCAATAAAGTGACCATAAGGAATGTGGGTGCAGGTCCTGTGGTTGATGATTTTGCATAGGCTTTTTCAGGCAAAGAGATCTATTCTTTGGGTGATCTTTACTAGGGGTATGATAAGTTTCAACTTGCAATTGAAAGCAGGGATATCACAACCATGAAGACTCCCTTGGGGTTAGTACGGATGTGTACTCTTCCACAGGGTGCAACAAACTCAATGGCACACATGACAAATGCTATGAATAGGGTACTTAGGGATTTTATACCACAATTGACAATGCCCTTCTTGGATGATATTCCAATAAAAGGGTGTGCAGTGGATGAAAAGAATGAAGAGATGGATGCTCATGGGTGCAGACAGTTTGTTGCAGACCATATTGTGGATTGTGAGAGGATTTTGACACGTCTAGAAGAGGTGCATTTAACTCTTTATCGACAAAAGTCTGTCTTTGGAGTTGAAGAGGTTTTGATTGTTGGGCATATGTGTGGGCCTTATGGGTGAAGACCATCACCAACAAAAATAGATGGGATTGATAGAATGCAAGATGTATGCAAGAATGTTTCAGAGATACGTAGATTCTTGGGTCTATGTGTGTTCTATTTGATATGGATTCCTCACTTTGCACATGTAGCCAATGCTCTTTATCAGCTTCTGAGGAAAGGTCAGAGATTTCATTGGGAAAGGAAGCATTAGAAAGCAATGAAGAAATTGAAGCAACTCTTAAAATTTTCTCCTACATTGAGAAAGGCTAACTATTCACATGGAAAGCCTATCATTATTACTATGGATACAAGCCCAATCAGGATTGGATGGGCAATTGGGCAAGATGATGAGGAAGGGCAAAGATATGCAATACACTTTGATGCTAAAGTATTGATTGAACGACAAAGAAGGTATCCACAGGTTAAAAGAGAATTATGGGGAATTGTGACAGCCCTTAAATGTGATAAGGAGTATTTTATGGGTGCTTATGTAGTCATTGAGGTATTGGGTATGATTACTAGTTATGCTACCCCGGACATTGCTATGCTCGGGTGGATTGCATACATCAAATCTTTGAACCCTGAATTTCAGCATATTGCGGGAATAGATAACCCAGTGGCAGACATGTTATCTCGGGCACACTATGAGAATGAAGATGGGATGATGGATGAGGAGGAAGAATATGACTTTCTTGCGGCTGAAAATGATGTTGTAAGAGTGAATTTAGCAATGCAAGGTGTTGCTACAGCATTAACAAAAGCTTGGACAACAAAGAGAAGACACTTTAGATGTTTTGCATCTTGTGTAGAAGTGTTTCTGGAAGACAAATATGTAAAAGAGTGGCTGAGAATTGGTCAATACCTCAGTACATTAACAAAGAGAGATGAATGGTCAGATGAGGAGTTTAAGAAGATCAAGAGGAAAGCCTATGGGTTTTTCTTAAAAGATGGATACTTATGGAAACATGCTAAAAGGAAACAGGGTATGCCATTGCGCTTTTTGGGTGGCAGAGCTTCACAAGTAAATGCTATGCAAGAATTTCATGAAAGTTTGTGGGCTGGCCATAGAGGTGTTTGGGGTACTTTTGCAAAAATCAAAGAAAGATATTGGTGGCAGGGTATGTATAAGGATGTTTCTCACTTTTTGGAAACATGTACGACATGTCAAATGTATTCATTTGTGAGACATCGGGATGGATTACAACCCACATATCCATTGTCTCTTCATTTTAAGTGGGTGGTGGATTTGGTCACAATGCCTACGGGTCTTTGGCAAATGAGGTATCTTGTGCTTGCCCATGAAGACTTGACTAATCAAGTGGAAGGGAGATCTTGACATACTAAGACAACAAATGATGTGTGTACTCTTCTCTTAGAAGAGATCTTCTGTAGGTATGGCTGTGTGGGAAAAATTACTACAGATAGGGGTGAGCTGGATGTAGATGAAGCTCATGATTTCTTTGCATGGTTGGGGATAAAGCTTGCTTTAACTTCAGCCTATAACCCTAAAGGAAATGGAAAAAGTGAAAGAGGTCATCCACCTATTGTGAAGGCATTGTCAAGATTGTGGGAGAGAAGGAAGGAGTCTCGCTTGAAGCTTTCTTGCTTGCACAATGGGGGAAGACACACAAGGGTGGAGACTGAAAACAGTTTTACTCTTCTTAGTTGTGTAAGCCAAAAGAACTCTCTTACAAAGAAATAGAAGAACCCTATATGGGTCTCAAAACCAAACTCAACTAACTAAGGTGGCATACTAACTGAGCCACGAACTAGAGTAGATAAGGAGAGCTATCATGTAGCTATTATTCATCGGCGGTGTACCAACCGCGTCTGCAACTGACAAGTCGGTGACATAAATGCACAACGGTCACCCTGGCGTATCACGAGTGGAGCTCGATATCTCAACACTCCCCCTCGAGCTCAATCCCAATTCCTGCACACCAAGTAGGTCTCTGAACTTGCGCAGCTTCTCTGCGCCCAATGCCTTTGTGAATATGTCAGCTACCTGATCCTCTGTGCTGACATAAACTAGATCAATAAGACCTAGTAAAACCCTCTCTCACACATAGTGATAATGCACCTCAATGTGCTTTGTTCTAGCATGATAGACTGGGTTATTTGCCAAGTGTATACTACTCATGTTGTCACAATAAATGACAACTGGTCCATCTGTAGACTGATGCATATCATAAAGTAGCTTATGCAACCAAGCTACCTCACATGCAGCCATTGCTGCACCCCTGTACTCAGCCTCTGTGCTCGACAAGGCAACTGTATGCTGTTTCTTGCTGCTCCAAGTGACTGCAGCACTCCCAAAAGAGAACACATATCCACTGGTAGATCGTCTATCATAGATACTACCAGCCCAATCAGCATCAGTGTATCCATGCAACTGTATCTGAACCCCAGTCTCATAAAATAGTCCATACTGCAATGTGGACTTCACATACCTGAGTATGCGTCTAGCCGCATCCAAATGTGGTTTCCTTGGAGCCTGCATAAACTGACTTACCAATCCAACAGCATAGCTCAAATCTGGCCTGGTAATAGTCATATAAATCAAACTTCCTACTATGCGTCTGTACATAGTAGGGTCTTCTAGAAGCTCACCTGCATCTGTGCTCAGCTTCACATTCTGCTCCAAAGGAACTGAAATAGGCTTATAGCCTGTCATCCCATATTTGGACAGCATGTCCAATCCATACTGCCTCTGCAAGAGCTGTATCCCACTTGGTGATCTAATCACCTCAATGCCCAAGAAATAACGTAGCTCTCCCAAATCCTTCATCTCAAACTTCTGCTTCAATAGCATTTTCACATGAAGGATATCTTCATCACTGTCACCTGTAATAATCAAATCATCAACATAAATGACAAGTAGCATAATACCTTTCTCTGTTTTTCTCACATAAAGTGAGAAATCTGCCTTAGAAATCTGAAAGCCAATAGTGACAAGATACTGTCCTATCTTGTCAGACCATGCTCTAGGTGCTTGCTTCAAGCCATACAAGGCTTTCTTCAACCTGCAAACAAACTCAGGATGAACAGCATGCACATAACCTGGTGGCTGCTCCATATAGACCTCTTCTTGCAAATCACCATGCAAGAAGGCATTCTTTATATCCATCTGATGTAAAGACCATCCCTTTGATGCAGCCATAGCAATGACTGCTCTTACCGTTGCCATCCTTGCAACTGGACTGAATGTTTCTTCATAGTCAATGCCATATGTTTGTGCATACCCCTTGACTACTAATCTTGCCTTGTATCTGTTCACAGAACCATCTGCATTGTGCTTCACCTTATAAACCCACTTACAGCCAATTGCATTCTTACCTTTAGGCAAAGGTACTAACTCCCATGTATCATTTGCTTCCAAGGCATCCATTTCTTCATCCATGGCTTTCTCCCATTTTTCTTTTCCCATGGCTTGCTCAAAAGAAGTGGGTTCTGGTTCATGTATCACTTTGACCATATATGCATAGTGAATGGCTGTAAATCCATCATATTTCAGCCTATCCACAGGATACCTAGCTCTCGTAGACCTGCGCAAAGTAGGTTCACTCCCAGGTGCTCTCAAAACATCCCTGGTCTTCCTTACTCCAGGTGGAACAATAGAAGGTATACCCAACTCATCATCAATGCTCTGTTCTGAGCCACTGGATTCACCATCCACATAAGAGTGACCTGCATTCACATCAAACATGGGCTGATCAACCTTCTCTTTTCCTTTTCGTGATACTTGTATACCACTATCTGCATTGCTTTGAGAAGATTCTCCTGATCTCAATCTGCCTGTCCATGGCGAAGAATGTGAACCACTACTAGAGGACGCTCCAGGTCCACTAATATTTTGTGACTGCTGCTGTGAATTTTGCGCAGCATTACCATTTTGTGCATCTACATCATCAATCACATTTACTAGTTTATACCAACTACTCATCTCATAAAAAACAACATCTCTGCTCACTGTAAACTTACGAGTAGAAGGGTTATAGCATCTATACCCTTTTTGCTGCAGAGAGTAACCAATAAAGATACACTTCTCAGCTTTTGGATCCAACTTGGATCTCAGCTCATCTGGCACATGTACATAGGCAATGCAACCAAAAATTTTCAAATGAGAAACATCTGGTTTCCTACCAGTATACCTCTCCTCTGGAGTCATTCCATGTATTGCTGCAGTGGGAGTCCTGTTCATTATGTAGACTGCTGTAGCAACTGCTTCAGCCCAATAAAAATCTGGCAAGTCTTTTTCATTGAGCATGGCACGAGATACCTCTCCAATATGCCTGTTTTTCCTTTCTGCAATTCCATTTTGTTGTGGGGTATGACTGCATGAGTATTGCTGCTTTATGCCATGCTCCTGCAGGAACCTTGCAAACTCATTTGAGAGGTACTCTCCCCCTCCATCTGACCTTAGGCACTTTATCTGCAGGCCTGTTTCTTTTTCAACCATCGCTTTAAGAGTTTTGAAATGCCCAAAAACTTCACTTTTCTTTTTCATAAAATACACCCAAACTTTTCTGCTATAGTCATCAATAAAACTGACAAAATAATAACAGCCTCCAAGAGATGCAACTTTAGTTGTCCACACATCAGAGTGGATTAATTCCAATGGCTTCTTACTCTCTTGAGCATGTCTAGGAAATGGTTTCCTTTCCTGTTTTCCAAACTGACAGGCTTCACATACCTTATGCATTTCTGCAACCTTGAATTTTGGCAATCCTGCAACAATATTTTGGGCATGCATTGATTTAAGCCGCTGTACATTAACATCACCAAAGCGTTTATGCCAGATATCAATATCTGCAACTACACCGGTCCCATGTGCAAACATTGCTGCACTCAATTCAGACATGTCTGCATCCAATGTAAACATTCTGCCCTTCTTCTTCCCTTTTGCTATCAAGCGACCTTTATTTTTCATATCCTCAACAAAGCATCCATGAGGATTAAATCTGACCTGCAAGCCCTGTTCAACCATTTGATCAACAGAAACCAGATTCTTGGTGATATTCGGGACATGAAATACATCGGACAGGTATTTCTTTTTCCCATCCTGCATAGACAAGGGAATTTTTCCAATCTGCACAATACGATGTGCAGTATCATCACCAGTCTCCACAAATCCTGGTTTTTCCATTTTCCTTGCATCCTCCATCCATTCTGCATAACATGTCATGTGGTTTGATGCACCTGAGTCAACATACCATACATCGTTGCTTTCTTCTGCACTTGTCACAGAATTGTTCATGTGCTGTACCATAAACAGATGCTCATTTCTGTCATCACCTTGTCTACTAGAGGATGCATAATTTCCTTGTTGCAGTTTTCCATTCATGATGTCATTCTGCTTTTTATAGCAGTCTTTAGCCATATGACCCATTTTACCACAATAGTAGCATTCAACATTACTGTTTGCATTTTGGCCTCTTTGCCATCCACCACGACCTCTTTGGCTCCCCCTGCCTCTAAAGTTACCACGTCCTCCTCCATAGGACTGGTTTTCTTGAGTTTGCTGCATATTCTGATTTCTACCACGGCCTCCAAATCGGCCTCCTCTACCTCTGCCTCTACCTCTTCCAGCATTTGAGTAGAAGACAGCTTCTTTTGAAGTTCCTCCTCAAGAAGATGCACCACCATTTCTCTGCTCCTCAGAAATTAGAAGAGCAATCAACTCTTCAAAATCAGGAAATCTTTCACGGACGGAAATGGATGTCCGAAACTGCGCATAATCCTTTCCTAGACCATTCAAGGTCACAGAAACTAAATCATCATCTTCCACTGGCGACCCAATGGAAGCAAGTGCATCTACAATCTTCTTCACCTTCATGTGGTAGTCATTGATGCTCATATTTTCTCTTTGCACATTATGCAACTCTTGCTTGAGCTGCATTTTCCTGGCTTGTGTATTTGTGCTATACATTTTTGACAGAGTATCCCATGCCTCCTTTGGCGTACTTGCATCCTGAATATGCACAATCATAGAGTCTGAAATGCTGATAGATAGCCAGTACATAACTTTCCTGGCTCTCTCATGCCATGCTTTGAATGCCTGCATTTGCTGTTGATTGGGAACATCAGGAAGAACTGGTTCTTCTTCATTTCCTGCAACAAATTCCCAATATCCTTTTCCCATAAGGAAATTCGTCATTCTAAACTTCCATGCCTGGAAGTTGTTCTTGTCAAGCTTTTCAGTGACAATCTGTGAAAGAGAATGAGACGCCATTACAGAATACTGCAAGAAATTCTGTCACTGCAAAAAACACAGCTTCACCCTCACAAGGGCAAATCTGCAAAACTGGCGAAAGTGGTATTTGACCACATAGTCACTTCCTAGTGACGATTTTGCATAAATAGGAACCAAGGATGATTCTGAAACTCCCAATGTCTCTGCGCACAAGCATACGATGCAATTTCTACAGTAACTTTTCACCGACCTGTAGAACAGTGGCTGCACAGCATAAAACTGAGCCTTTTCTTGAGTGCGTGCAGAAAACTTCCGTCTGCAAAACAGGCCCCGAAATGGCCTCAAATCAAAAAAACAAGGTCGCCATGGGCTAAAGTCCTCTCCCGCAGCATATACTACCCTCTTGCTTCACCGCGAAGGGCGTCTCAACCTGAGACAATGCACTCCTGCAATTTCCGGCTGTCCTACCTGCAGAGATCTGCTCCCAAAACAGAAAATGAAAGCAACACTGCTCCTCTTACCAGACCACCGCAAGCTTGGCTTGCTTTCTTGAGCTCCTTACCACGAACAAGGCTCTGATACCATGTCAAGATTGTGGGAGAGAAGGAAGGAGTCTCGCTTGAAGCTTTCTTGCTTGCACAATGGGGGAAGACACACAAGGGTGGAGGCTGAAAACAGTTTTACTCTTCTTAGTTGTGTAAGCCAAAAGAACTCTCTTACAAAGAAATAGAAGAACCCTATATGGGTCTCAAAACCAAACTCAACTAACTAAGGTGGCATACTAACTGAGCCACGAACTAGAGTAGATAAGGATAGCTATCATGTAGCTATTATTCGTCGGCGGTGTACCAACCGCGTCTGCAACTGACAAGTCGGTGACATAAATGCACAACGGTCACCCTGGCGTATCACGAGTGGAGCTCGATATCTCAACAGGCATTGGAAAAAGCATGTGGAGAGAAGGTAAAAGAGTGGCCATGATTGCTTCCTTATGCTTTGTGGGCTGACAGAACAACTCATAGTGCCATTACAGGATATATGTCTCTGCAAAATCATACCATAAAAGTATTCAAATGACTCCTTTTCAGGCACTATATGGGCAAGATTGTCTTACACCATTAAATTTTTCTAATCCTACCCTACAGGTAGAAGCATCTAGGCAAATGCTAGAAGAAATGGATCAAAGATATTCAAGCCGCCAAGGATCGATAGAAGGCATATGCCGATGAATGAAGGCAAGCACGCATTTTCAAAGAAGGTGACATGGTCTTCATATGAGTTCGTTCAAAGAAAAGTTCCTTATCTTTGGGGAAATTCAAGAAGCTAAGTCCCAAGTATTGTGGGCCATATGTTAATGACGCTAAAACCTCTAATCTGCGAGCTGTCCTTACAAGAGGTCAAAAGGGTAGAGAGGCCGACAAGGATAATCTTGTCCTCGATGGAAACCCTAAACAGGGCGACAAAGGAACACAAGTTCTGGATCCTGCCATGGAAGGGGGACCTCTGAAGCCCATGGAGAGTAAAGCCGATGTTAAGAAGGATAAGGAACCACCGAGGAAGAAGGTGAAAGTTAAAAAAGAAGCAATAAAGCTGGTTCAGCGACCTAAAGAGCGGATGGTTTGGCGTGAAAAGCGAACTCTACCGAACTATCATGAATTCAATTTGGCGAGTTCTCTTTGTGAAGTCAAGCCGGACGTGAACCTTTTACAGCTTATTAAGCTTTCCCCAGGAGTACGCAAGGAATTTAGAAAGATCCTGCGTACCGAGTATATTGTAGAACCTTTGGGCATTGCGCGAGTTGGTGATGACTGGTTCAAGCATGTTGAGAAGCATTGCCCAAGGGTTGCAACCTATGTCGATGGGATATTAGTAGATTATGCCATTGTCGACACAGGATCATCTGTTAACATTATGAGTTCTGAACTGATGGAAAGGTTGGGTCTTGCAATCCAGAAAGATACCTCCACAATTGTCAAAATGGCAGATGATAGTTTGAGACAGTCGGAAGGCTGCATTACTAAGGTCCATGTCACTATTGCAAATGTAGAATGCCTGTGACTTTAGGGTAATTCGTTTTGCAGGGTGTCCAAGTTACCAAGTATTAACTGGATGACCTTGGATCTTGCAAGCGGATTGTCAAGTGGATATACCCGCCGATCGGCTGATATTTGGCAGAGGTGCTCAGCGCGTGGTGATTGATGCCTATCCTGAGTCCTCGCAGAGTGAGAGAGCTCCTCTATCTTCTACAGAATTGGAGACATTAGAGGATTTATCTGCTAGTGAGACATCATCGAGTGATGAGTCCAAAGAGGGATCCACCACGGAAGACATCTATCAGATCACTTTGAACGAGCCGATAGAGGCCCAAGATCGTAAAAGAGATGCAGATGTTATCGAGCTAGACTTTGGTACGCGGACTGATTCGTGGCCAATTAAATTAGGGTCTATACTCAGTTCAGTAGAACAAGAGGACTATGTGTCCCTAATTCAAGAATTCTGGGATATCTTTGCTTGGAGTTATGATGAGCTGAGAGGTATTCCTCCCAGTCTCACTGTTCATACGATTCCTGTAAAAGAGGGCAGTCGTCCTGTGCGTCAAAAAGTAAGGCGTATGCCTTTTGAACTGAGGCACGGACTATTTGAAGAGTTATAGAAGCTTCGAAAGGCGGGTTTGATCTTTCCTGTACAACATACGGAATGGTGTTTGCCAGTTGTGATCAGAAAGAAGAAAAATAATCAAATCCTATTATGTGTAGATTTTCGGGAGAGCTGAATAAGCAAACAGTTAAGGATTACTACCCGTTGCCATTTATTGACCAGATTTTGGATCAATTAGCAGGTAGGGAGATATATTCATTTATGGATTGCTTTGCAGGATATAACCAGATGGCAATTGCAGAAGAGGACAAGTTGAAAACAACTTTTATTATTGTCTTTGGTACTTTTGCATACCATGTGATGGCCTTTGGTTTATGCAATGCGCCTGGTTCGTGGCAACGAACAGCAGATAAGACATTCGGTGACATATCCCCTAAAGAGTTGAAGGTGTTTATTGATGACTTAGGGTCCGCCACCGTGAGAGAAACGCAGTTGATCATTTTAAGAAAGTGCTTTGAGCGGTGTAGGCAATTTTGTATCGCTCTAAACCCACGGAAGTGTGTTTTTGGTGTACCTTATGGGCTATTGCTGGGCCATGTGGTCAGTTCGGTAGGAATTGTGACAGATCCCGAGAAGGTCAAAGTCATAGTTGCCATGGGTCCACCACGCACTCCGAAAGAAGTTCATAGCTTTCTGTCTTCGGTTGGTTATTACCATAGATTCATAAACACCTTGGCAGAAAGAACATTGCCACTTACAAATCTATTGTCCTTTAGCTATTTGTTTGTATGGAGTGGCCCCTGTAAGGTAGCATTCGAGGATGTGAAGCAGGAGCTAGTCAAAGCTCCCGTTTTAAAGGCACCTAAAAGAGGCGAAGTGTTCTATATATTTTCAGCAGCCACCATGCATAGTATCAGCTGCTGTTTAGCCCAAATTTGGGAGGAAAAGTGATATCATCCGATAGCCTTTGCTAGTCGAAAATTGGGCATTTCAGAGATCAATTATACCTACATGGAGAAGTTGTGTCTTGCAATGGTCTTTGGGACCAAGAAATTCATGCACTATATCCTCTAGAACCTTGAGAGAATGCCTCGTCCAGTGGAAAGATTATCCTGAGGAGGATGCCACTTGGATAGATGAAAGCACTCTCAACCATCAATATCCCCAGTTTATCTCGAGATGAGGACATCTCCATTCCTCCAAGGGGGAGAGAATGTAATATTTCTACTGAAAAATATTACGAGCCACGTGAATCTCATGTAATGACAATTCCGGCATTGAAGATATGGATGGTGCGGTCTTTAAATGGTACACTCTCCGCTGGCCAATCGAGACTAAGGACTATGAAACCTGCATATCTTCATGTGAACCTCCTCTTGGAAGGAGGTCAAGAGGATAATGATATAATTATTGCAAAAAATTTTAATCCTCTTCTCCCCAGTCGGAGGGAAGAGGATGGGGCTATGATGGGAAATAGTAGAGGTGGAAGAAGAGGAGCCATGCGGCCCACCATGTGGGGGAGGGAGGCCTTACCCCCCTTCCTATAAATACCCTCCTCTATGGGGCGAAGGGGGGAAGGGAAGTGGAGTCGTGATTGCGCCAGGCTATGGTGAGAGAAGGAGTCGAGAGGCTGTCTGAGAGGGGGGAAGCTGAGGAAGTTGGTGTGTGAGGAGGAGAGCAAGCCGCCAGACTGTGGAAGGAGCCGCCAACCACCATGCCAAGGTGTGGAAGAGGAGGGCGCTGCTGAATCCGGTGTGAGGGAGATAATCCTGTGGCTCGTGAAGCTGCCGCCTGAAGCAGGATGCCGCTAGCTACCAAATCAATGGCTTCCTCTTCATCCATGTGGGTACTCCATGCCCCTAGAAGCTTCTCAGAAGCTTCTTGAGAAGCTTCCAAGGGCCTCCTCCAAGCCCCCCTTCCCTTGGGGTTCCACCCAAGTCCATTTAAAGCCCCCTTCCTGTGGACTTTCATAAGCCCTTCCCAAGTGGTCCTTATAACCCCCGGGATTTAAGCAACCCTTCTCGTGGACCCTTTTCCATTGCCCCTACAAAGCGGTTTTTACAAACCAGGGACTTAAGTACCCTTTCCCCTTGCATCCCCTGGGAATGAAACCTTTTTTCCCCTTGCAACCCCCCCAAAAAAAAGCCACATTAGCCGGGTTTTTAAAGGCCTTTCCCTAGCATTTCCACAAAGCCTTTTTACACCCCCGGTTTCCTTTTAAATCCTTCCCACACAGGTCCTCTAATAGCCATTTTATCCCTTCCCGTGGAGGCCATTTTATATTCGAAATTTTCAAGTTTCCTTTCCCTTGAGTCCCCCAAAAGCCATTTTTCTGATTGTAAAGTCCTAACCGTGGTGTCCCTATTAAAGTCCATTGCAACCCAAAATTTAAAGGCTATTTCATTTCATCCGTCACGAAGCTAATATCCTTGCCAGGGTTAAGGGCTTTCCCATTGAACCCTCCTAAAGATAACGTCTCTTTCCTCCAAGATTCGAGGAGGAAGCCTATAAGGTCTTCCAAAGCCCAATTCCACAAGATGGTGCATCAGTCAAGGAAGCCGAATCTAAAAGGGAATTGCACGTGTGAGGGAGACGGGCCAAGATCATAAGTCTGAGGCCAAGGCAAGAAGGTCGAAGTCTCGATGGCCCCTAAAAAGGCACAAGGCGCAACCGCAAGAGGATCATCTCCTAACATTCATGTGGACATTTCACCGAATCTACAAGTCCAGGTTTTCTTCCTATTTCTTGATTCACGTCAAAGTATTACAAACATGCATGGCTAATTCATGGAATTAGGTTTCGTTTATGCTTGTCAAATCCACTTAGTTTGATAAGAGGCACTTTTGCCCTTGGTTACATTGGCTAATTTAAAGGAAATAACTCACGATTGAAGAATTCGGTCATTGGTATTTTTCAATGAAACGAACAAAAAAAGAGCATAATATCTCCATGCATTCTTAGCAAGTGGTTTTTATGCATTGCAAGGTAATGAATCTAGATCAACTAATGACCATCATTACAAAGTCGAAATTATTGTTGTACACTTCGATTATGCATGGAAAGATAAATTGCATGTTGCATTATTAGACATCTCTTTCTGCGCAATGATTCATTGAAGAAGATTGCTAACAACAATAGGAATTTGCAAGGCGTGGAAATGATTCTAGGGCTGCATGAAGTAGGTTAACCCTAGTCAATTGACATAAAATTTCATTAAACTACGTTGTAACTAGGAAAGGTCGCGTACGAATATTTCATTCAGAAATGAAGTTAGGAAAAAACTGCATGGTTCATTTTAAACATAAAACCCTAAAGCTTAGTAGCATGAATCTTGAATGCATGTTCTAGAAGGATTAATAGAAATTATGCCGAAACTTAGTATATGCTTTGATGTTAACCAGAGAAGTTAGGGTTTGTAAATCTAATCATACATAACCAATGAATTATGTGATTACGAGAATGGAATCGTAAATATATTCTAGAATAGACAAGTAAATTGGGTTACCCTAAACACCTAAACCACAAAGGAATCGCTTAGGAATGGTTAAATCGATGCAACATATCCCAAATGCTAACTAGGATTTAGCACATTGAGGGTGTGACCTAGTTGCACTTATTGCCAAGATGAAGCCCTCATACCCTAAAGACCTGTCCATATTCGCGGAATGTAGGGACAATAGGACATACTTGCGAGAAATGATCTAGGGTTTCTACCCTAAGGATTGCTTGCTAAAAAGATGAAACTCGGTTTGAATTGGAACCCTAGGCCGACGATGTCAGCCTAGTGCAATCAGAAATGGATTGGATATGAAGACACCCTAACCCTATTTCCTATCTAATCATGATTCCATGATTAGAAGACGTCGTTCAATGGGTAAAATATCCCTATGGATTAGATGTGACACTTGTGCAACAAGTTGCAGAGTTGCATGATCTTGTGGTTTGATCACAAGGGAATGGCCAATTCCTCGGAATGAGATTGGCAGATTCTTGTGCAAGTTTATCTTGCAAGAGGATGAGTAGTTGTCCTAATATAGTACCTTTCTTGGGAAAAGTGACCAAGATAAGGGAATTTGATATTTGCTTGGAAGAAAAGGACCAATCAATAATTTGGAGCAACATATTTTCTGTTAATAAAACTTAAGGTATTTATTAAATTGGGTTAATAGGGTACGGCCCTAACCCAAGGACATAAGGGTTAACAAACAAACCCTTGGGGATCTTTCCAAGTAGCAATTGATCTCGGATCGAATGCTGAAAGCATTCGGAAAGAAGGATTCGCTCCTTAGCAGTTGGCCAAAATAACAACCACTGGAAATGATTGTGCTTGTAACAGTTGAGAGAGCACTGTTTGCTTTGTTTACTCAAAGAATTAAAGGATGAAAAGATATCTAATACTTTAGGTTGAAGGCTTGAAGGGAGAGGCAGCCTCAGTTACCCCCGACTGTCTGCCTGACCCTAACCAAGGGGGTTGTTAACCGCACCGGGAAGGTGGACCAAACCCGCCACGAGAGGTCTCTCCATTGAGCGCTACTTGGAGCAGGAGGACACTTGGGTGCCAGGGGGGGCTCTAGCCGTAAATCCCTCACCTTCCAGGTCCTGCACAAGAGGCCAACGTGACTCAGGATTGGATCTCGAGGCCCGCATACTAGTCTACGGGCAGAATCTTGGATTAGTAATCCCTGTGGATTGCTGGATAGCCTTCGGGCGGATTATGGATAAGCCTATGGGCTAGACTTTATAAATGTATTCCAAAGATAAATATGATAAACTGCTGAAAAAGAACTTGTTTGACACTGTTTTTCTATGTCAAGTGCTATGATTACGTGAAGAAACCGGTGCCTAACGAATTAATTAAGGAAGTTGCTTGATGCATGTCCAACTAAATGTGGTAGGTAATTAGACAACTAAAACAATTTGAGGAAAGTGCGGTGGATGTGGCCATGGGTCTGTCCTATGGATGGGTGGTCCCGGTTGACCAGAAGCTTTTCTCAATCATAAATGACAGCAAGTAGATCGTTTTAAAGGACATGAACAGCAAGGGCGTTGACCTAGAGTCTACGTTATAATAATCCCAGTTTATGCTATTTTAGGGGAACCGAACGGGACTATGCCTTATGGCAGAGAGGTTGAGCCTTGCATTCCTCTCATTTCCCATTCTCCTTGAACCAAGTGCAGCATGAATCCGCTTTGGCCCTAGCGTTTTTTCGTAAAGTAGTTCGCTCGGGGTTCGACGCTAGTTGCCGTTTAGGAAATGACCATTAGGGAAAACCCTGATTCAGGTCGGTCCTAAGTGGGAACGGCCAGAATACTTCTGCTACATGGCAGACGTGGAAAGTCCTGGATCGCAAACCCCGTGTAACATTCCATGGGAGTGCCGGGTGGAGCTTTCTAGATCTCCTTTTCGATGGACTACTAAGACATGTCCTGAAGAGAACAGGTGGACACGTTACAAGCTCACTCAAGAACACAAGAAGAGAGATGGAGGCCAAAATGTTTTCTTGATAGTTTCTTCTTCTTCTTCTTCCACACACTATACAATATACACAAAGTATAGATAAGATACAACATAAAGGAAAGTGGCTTTCTAAGTCAAACATCGCATAACCGACTACACTAGTCGACTAGCGTTATATCTTTGCCAGCTGTAGGTAGGTGTAACAAACTAAATATAATAAGTGATAAGTTAGTGACCATGTGAGTATCATAATGACCACCAACGTGTTAAGTTTAAATGTGAGGACTTATCTAGCTAGGCGGTCCATCATCAATGTCCGCACGTCCCTCAAGCTTAATTCTATCTCTGCAACTCCAAGTAAGCTTCAGAACTTTTGAAGCTTCTCTATACCCAATGCCTTTGTGAAAATATCAGTTATCTGATCCTGTGTGCTGACATATACCAAGTCAATCTCTCCTGCAAGTACCTTCTCTCTCACAAAGTGGTAGTGCACCTCAATGTGTTTTGTCCTAGCATGGAACACTGGATTCCTAGCTAACTGTATGCTGCTCATGTTGTCACAATGAATGACAACTGGACCATCTCCCTGCATGTCCAAATCACCTAATAACTTTTGCGGCCATACCACCTCACATGCTGCCGTAGCAGCACCTCTATACTCAGCCTCTATACTCGATAAAGCAACTGTAGGTTGCTTTTTGCTGCTCTATGTAACTGCTGCACTACCAAGGGAAAACATGAATCCACTTGTAGATCTTATGTTTGACATGCTACTAGCACAATCTGCATCTGTGTATCCAAAGACATGTACGTCCTTACTTGTCTCATAAAAAATTCCATAATGTAAAGTGGACTTCACATACCTCAATATACGTCTAACTGCATCAAAATGAGGCTTTCTAGGCATATGTATAAATTGGCTAACAAGTCCAATAACATAGCTCAATTTTGGCCTTGTGATAGTCGTGTAAATCAAACTCCCTACTATCCTCCTGAACATAGTAGAGTCTTCTATCTCATCCCCAACGTCAGCACTCAACTTCACATTTTTCTCCAATGGTATTGAAAGAGGCTTACATGCTGTCATACCATACTTGGATAACATATCCAAGCCATACTGACTTTGGGAAAACCATATACCATCATCACATTTGATCACCTCAATACCAAGAAAGTATCTCAACTCACCCAAATCTTTCATCTCAAACTTTTTCTTCAAGAAGTCCTTAACTTCAACAATCCCATTGTCACTGTCACCTGTAATAATCAAGTCATCCATGTGGATGACTATGATGACCAAACATGCATCTCCCTTTCTCACATAAAGTGAGTGATCAGCATTAGAAATACAAAATCCAATATTGATGATGACCAAACTTGTATCTCCCTTTCTCACATAAAGTGAGTGATCAGCATCAGAAATACAAAATCCAATATTAACAAGATACTCTCCAATCTTGTCAGACCATGCTCTAGGTGCTTGCTTCAGCCCATAGAGCGCCTTCTTTAACCTGCACACATATGTGGGATCCTCTAAATCCTCATAACTTGCTGGCTGTTGCATATACACTTATTCTTGCAATTCACCATGCAAGAAGGCATTCTTAACATCCATTTGCTACAAAATCCAACCTTTGGCTGCTGCCAAGGCAATCACACACCTAACAGTTGCCATCCTAGCAATTGGACTGAATGTCTCTTCATAATTTATGCCATATGTTTGAGCATGGCCTTTTGCAACCAGCCTAGCCTTATACTTGCTAGCTGAACCGTTTGCATTATGCTTGACTTTGTAAGCCCACTTACAACCAATAGATTTCTTACCCTTAGGTAAGGCTACCAAATCCCAAGTCTTATTGGCTTCTAATGCAACCATCTCCTCATCCATTACTGCATCCCAATGAGCATGACCAACAGCATCCTCAAAACAAGTGGGCTC
The DNA here is from genome assembly GCF_053477565.2 of Lygodium microphyllum. Lineage (NCBI taxonomy): Eukaryota > Viridiplantae > Streptophyta > Polypodiopsida > Schizaeales > Lygodiaceae > Lygodium > Lygodium microphyllum. Next base: position 77,279,809 of record NC_141158.1, read on the forward strand.
AACATCCTCAACTAGTTTCACCATATAAGCATAATGGTAAGATGCATAACCTTCAAAACCAAATCTTTTAATAGGGTATCTGACCCTGCTAGATCTACGTATCATCGGATCACTCAATGGAGCCTTTACATTACTACGAGCTCTCTGTACACCTAGTGTCCTAACTGAAGGAATGCCAAGCTCATCATCCAAACTATTCGAACCACTAGAATCTCCATCAAATCCCAAATGACTACTAGATGTATCATTACCATCCATCACTTTCTTTTTTCCTTTGTCCTTCCCTACAACACTTATAGATCCACTTGAAGATGTGGGGCTACTCCTTAGTCTCCTAAACCAAGGGCTCATTGTAGGTGTAGTACCAAATGATAATTCTGGTCTACTAAGACTCCGTGATTCTTATTTATCTTTCTATACCCTGATCATTATCATCATCCAAAACATCACCAGCAGGTGTATACCAACTTCCCATCTCATCAAAGATAACATCCCTGCTCACTCTGAACTCATCTGTGATAGGGTTAATAACAATACCCTTTCTACTCTAAAGAGTATCCAATAAAAACACATTTTTTTGCCTTTGGATCAAGCTTCTTCCATACACTACAAGATATAGGCCTTATACCGACGTTTAAAGCAACGAAAATACAAACAATAAAATTTGCCCCCGTCGTTGAAAAAAGCATCATTATTAATGACGCCATAGAAACGTCGCTATCAGCGTCGCATTTGCAACGCTGATAGCGATGCCAATAGCGACGCTAATAGCGACATTTTGCGTCGTGCATAGCGACGGCAATAGCGACGCGAGCAGTAAAATTTGCGATGCTAATAGCAACGGTAATAGAGATTTAAAAAAATTTGTGGTAGGGCAGTAAGAGCCATACAAAATAGTTTCTGCACTACTGTATACAAAGCGCTTGCAAACAAAAAGAATGTATACTGAAATCATAAAACTGATACATGAAATAAATACATGATCGCATAAAAAGCGATTGGTACAATCATGACAGGATATCACTAATACATAGAAAATGTCTACATAGATCAAGCGACTAAAAAATAAAGGTGTGTGAGCTCCAAGGATCCAAGGGCGAGCTACAAATCCTCGTCCCCTGAAAGCTCGTCCCACCACAAAGGAGCATCGAACGGACTCTGCAGAAAAAGAAACAACACACCATACAATAATGCATTCAAATATCTCATGGTAACTATGGACAAGAAAGATAAGTGACTTACAGGGCCGCCATGTCTATACAATTGGTCGATCAATGCATTGAGACCGTGCCTCTCTGCATATCGAGTCTCAAGGCCTATCGGATCGCGATTTGTAATGGAGTGCTGCAAAGAAAACAAAATGCTAACTGTTAGAAATATAATTGTCAGTACAAAGGATATTTCAAAAAAACAAACAAGCAAAACAAAAGAAAAACTTACAAAGTCCTCCAAATATGTCCTGTGGCCGCCACTCCCAAGATGATGGACCACTCCGACCTCGAGTCATGCCCTCGCCGCCTCGCGTTGCTGACTACAACGTCCTAGAGAATCTGTAGCCTCCTCCCTCAGTCGGTGCCAGTCGTCTGCATCTAACCACTCGGGCTTTGCAACCCCACTCTTGATTGCCTTGCGTGCGTCGGATCGTCTGTGTGACATGTATGCACGCATGCAATCCATCATCCAGCCTGTAGAGAATCTATCTACTGCGGCTAGCACCGGAAACTCCTCGTGCAAGGATGCTACTATGTAGTCCTTGCTCCCCTCCAGTATGTTCTTCCAATGATCCAGGACGTTGTGCCAAAAAACCTATTGGCACAACTCTCTCATGCGAGCCATCACCCTCCTCCCCTCATCATTCATGATGATGGCTCCTAACCTACTATCGACCAGATATCCATAACCCCTAGGAGTCTGCCTAAGATGGGTCCTCTCCCATCTGCGTCCACGCTCCTGGGCATATCCAGGAGACCCCTCTACATCCGGTGTACCGACGAGGGTAATCTCTCTCGAAGTGGCACCCAAAGGGGTGCCACCTGTGCTGATGGCTGTGCAAACTAACCCCACTACCACTAGGCAGCTCCTCCACTGTAGTCTTTGGTCGTTGGAGTATTTGCTTAGGCCCATCTTCTCACTAGGAATCATTTCCTTGCGCACGATGATTAATAGGCCCTGGTTGCCAACTACCTCGCTGGAGGGAACTAATCTTACTCCAACAAGTGGCTGCTAAATGGCCGGATTTTCCACAGATGTCACACTTGACATTTGGGCAATTTCGTGGATAATGTTGCCCACCACACCATTTGCAGCTAAACCTCGAAGGTGCACCCTCATTTGGGTATCTACTTCCTATCAAATTTTGTTGTTTTTTAAGAAAGTTGACATCAACGGCTATTTGTTGATACTGCTCCGTAATCATGTCGGTATAATGCTTCATCATGTCCTTAACCTCGCCAAGAACATTGGAAGCGCTCGACTCGTAGCCTTGATCATTACCCTATCATTCCATCGGCCTAACGATTCGATTAGGCACTGGTTGTTGAACCACAGGCATGGTATTAGGATTAACTGCCTGGCTTCCACCATTTGGAGCCATTTGACTGCCCGTAGGCATCGACATGCTAGGGTGAGCTGGTAATAAAGGCACATTCTGCATCATGTTCCCTCTCCCATTAGGATTAGTCATCGCTATCCCTTGGCTACTACTGCCAGTGGCCGTCACCATATTATTTCCCAATTCTAGACCCATATCGGATTGCCTTGAGAAGCATAGGCTGCTTGTAGTCGGGATTCCACTTCTTATGCTCGTGTAATGGCAGTATCTATATCCCCCAAAGCGACAATACTCAACTGCAACTGGATATTAAAGTCCAAACCATGCAGAAAATATTGCAATCGGGCAGCTGCAGGGATAGGAATAGAGGTGTCCAACTTACAGAAAACCTCTTTTAGTTTCTTTGCATAAGCATGAATATCCTCATGTGGTTCTTGGTGGGTCATGTTGAGTACACACAACCAATATTGCCCACCCCATTCAGGGGCAAACTCCCTTCGAAAAGCTCCATAAAATGAATCAATATTCAATATGGTTCTGGCTTCTAAACCATGATACCATATGGCAGCTCTTCCTTTGAGAGTCATGTTGAAGAACATCATTAAATGTCCTTCTTCTTGGATGCGACAGTTAAACATCAGCTTTTGAAACTCCCTGATATGGAGTTCCGCATCTTCCTCAACTAGCCCATTAAAAATGGGTAGCAGGTAACCAAAAGCCGGCAAATCCGTCGTTCCTGCAGGAATTGCAATAGGCTACACCATGACGGAAATTGGATTTGCACTAGAAATAGGGGACGATGGGGTTACACATTGTCTCTCCCTAACATCTAAGATCCTGTCACGCCGTACCTCAAGGACTCATTGGCTAGGCATTACAACTTGTTGGTCATCAAGTACATGGCTAGGATTAGGTACATACTTCTACAATAGGCTGATATGGAATACATTATGAACTTTTAGGTTCTCAGGGAGTTGTAGTCTATAAGCATTAGGTCCTAGGCACTTGATAATCTTGTATGGTCCACAATACCTTGGAATTAGCTTCTTGCAATCTCCTAAGGATAGGGAACTCTTCTTTGGGCATACACGAATGAAGACCATGTCTCCTTCCTCAAAGATTCTATCTTGACTCTTCAAATCCGCGTATGCCTTCTGTCTATCCTTGGCGGCTTGGATGTCCTATCTTATTGACTTTATTTGGTCATCCATCTCTTTCAACATCTGCCTTGAAGCTTCAACCCTCAAAGTTGGATCTGAGAAGTTTAGGGGACTTCGACAATCATGACCATACAATGCTTGAAAAGGGGTCATCTGAATGCTTTTTTGGTAAGAAGCATTGTAGGCAAATTCAACCAAAGGCAAGTATTGAATCCTCCTTTTTGGTTCACAACAGCAGTGTGCCCTTAGCATATCCTCGATGACTTGATTTACTCGCTCCGTTTGGCTATCAATTTGGGAATGGTAAGCTGTACTAAAACAGAGTTGAGTCCCAATGGCTTCAAAAATAGCTCTCTAGAAATGTGATGTGAAGAGAGAATCACGATCACTAATGATTCTTCTGGGTAACCCATGTAGCTTGAATATCTCCTTAATAAACAACCTTGCAATGTCTGAGTCTTTATAGTTTGTCTTTACTGGAATAAGGTGTGCAACCTTAGTAAGCATGTCAACCACAACCATGATGGAGTTGTATCCTCCTTGAACTTGGGGTAGGCCAACAAAAAAGTCCATACTAATGAATTCCCATTTCATTTGGGGAATGTCAAGTGGTTGTAACTTTCCCAGCATTTTGACATGTTTGGCTTTGATACGTTGACAAGGCAAACACTTAGTGACATATTTGAGAACATCACCTTTAAGCCTCTCCCAATAGTAGCTCTTCTTGACTGCATTGAGTGTCTTGGTATAGCCAGGATGTCCTAAGAAAGGGGAATCATGAGCTTCCCACAATATTTTCTGCTTAAGTGACTGGCTTGCTAGTATACATAATCTCGTTCTATAGTAGACAAGTCCACTATTGATAGAAAATTCATGATACTTAGCTTGTAGCTTTTGGTCCTGGTCCTTGATAGAGATCTCCCTTAGCATATTTTGATAGGATGGATCATGGCATGCTTCTTCTCTAGCTAGTTCAAGTATTGGGTTTTTTGGCATGGACACCTTTGAGGCTAAAGATCTAGCTGTTGATGGACTTTGCAAGATTAGAGAATTAAAGAATGCCTTGTGTGACTGAGTGCATCAGCAACTACATTCTCCTTTCTTGGTCGATATTTGATTTCAAAATCATACTCCTCCAGCACTTCAATCCATCGGTGTTGCCTCATGTTAAGCTTATTCTGGGTAAAGATCCACTTGAGACTTTTATGATCAGTCACTAGAGTAAACTTGTTACCCAACAGGTAGTGTCTCCAAAGCTTTAAAGCATGGATGACAGCTAACAGTTCTAGATCATGGGTAGCATAATTCTTCTCATGGCTCTTCAGTTTCCTTGAAGAGTATGCTACAGGATGACCTTCTTGCATGAGCACACATCCTAAGGCAAGTGTGCTAGCATCAGTTACTACCTCGAACTCCTTACTGAGGTCTGGAAGTTTTAGGATAGGTGCCGATACCAAACTTTGCTTCAATCTATCAAAGTTGGTTTGTTCGGCAATTGACCATGCAATGGATGTTTGCTTCCTCAGTAAGTCCACCAGAGGTGTTGCAATCAAAGCATAGTTTTTTATGAAGACCCTATACCATCCTCTCAATCCAAGAAAACTGTGTATTTCTTAAACAGTTGTTGGTATTGGCCATTCTAGAACATCTCTGAATTTGGCCGGATCCACTGAGATTCCTTTCGCTGATACGATGAATCCCAGATATTCAATCTAACGTTTGAAGAATGCACACTTCCTCATCTTAGCATAGAGCTTATGTGCTCTCGTTGTCTCAAGGACAATCCGAAGCTAGGGTTCATGATCTTCTTCCTGTTTAGAATAGACTAAAGTGTCATCAAAGAAGACGAGTATGAAGTTATCAAGATATGGCCTAAAGATATCTTGCATTAACCTGTTGAAGGTGGCAGGTGCATTCATAAGCCCGAGTGACATAACTAGAAATTCAAAGTGTCCATATCTTGTGTTGAAGGCCATCTTTGGGATATCTTCTTCCTTGATCCTTATCTGATAGTAACCAAACCTGAGATCAATCTTGGAAAAGATCTTCACACCCTAAAGACGATCAAGAAGCTCATCTATTCTAGGAATAGGGTACTTGTTCTTGACAGTTGATTGATTCAACCCTCTGTAATCAATACACAGTCGAAGCGTTCCGTCTTTCTTTTTCTAAAACAATATTGGAGCTCCCCATGGTGAATTGCTAGAACGGATGTAGCCCTGATCTAGCAGTTGCTTGAGTTGTTCCTTCAGCTCAATTGCTTCCGGGATGGACATTCTATAAGGTCATTTTGCAATTGGCGCAGCTCCTGGCACCAGCTTGATCTCATGATCCACTTCTCTTTGAGGCGGGAGTTCTGTCAACTCTTCAGGAAATACCTCCGCGTATTCTTTTAGCCATGAAGGTCCTTCGCTAGACTCCTGCTTCTTATCTAACTTATTGAGCTTAATCAAGTAGACAAGCAGTCCCTTTCTGATTCCCTTTATAATCCGAGATGCTTTGGCCAATTGAATTTTTGGCTTTCCAGCCTCACCTTGAGTTGTGACCAATTCCCCTTCAGAGTTCCAAAAGGAAATTTGGCGCTTTCCACAATGAATGTGGGTGTCATTAGGTTTAAGCCAATCCATTCCGAGTAGACACTCATGGATACCTAGGTTCATGACTCTGAATTTGACCGAAGTCGTCTTTCCTCCTAGAGAGAATTCCACATTACATATCTACTTCATCTTTTAGCCAAGTGACCAAATCACTTTACTTCTTTATCAATATTCACAGTCATTGATAAAAAGAGGTCTTATTCCATTCATATGGGCATAGCCCTTTCGAAGTTCAATTATTCTTGGGGCGATGGAACAAGCTGTTACATTAATTCGAGGAGGATAAGATATTGTTGCATTCAACTATACTGGAACTAAGTAATAGTATGGATTGGGATCATCGATTTTTAGGAATCGATAGGTCATTGGAAGATTAGGGTATCTTTTCCTTTGATATCCGTTCTTCTCATGACGTCCCAACACCTTGATTCAGTCGGTGGGGATTACTGAGTCACTTCCCCGTACACATACTTATTCTGATTAACCCTTCGACCTCCGACTTGTAGGGTCGTGTTTGCGTGAGCCTCAACAAAGACGAACAGCTTCACGATCTTTAAGTCCTCCATCCACTTGATTCTTTTCAAGTTGATTCGAAGGTACGCAAGTCAGTGGGTAGCAATGTAATAGATCCCTGAAACATCCATCAATCTCCGTTCCATGTACAGAGGCGATGGATTGTAAATGCAGTCCAGGATGTTCATCATATCGATCCTTTGTCGATAATCCGGGGAATGCATTGCAGTCATAAACATGACTCGGAACACTAAGAACCTATTCCATGCTTCATAATTCTGCAAGACAACATCGAAAGTAAGGAAATGTTCTGAACAGCAATATTTGCTATACTTCTTATTAAGATTTCTTAAAAACAAATCCTTCATTGCTTCGCTGTGATACCAACTGTAACGTGTCCACCTGTTCTCTTCAGGGCACGTCTTCATAGTCCATCGAAAAGGAGATCTAGAAAGCTCAGCCCGACACTCCCATTGAATGTTACGGGGTTTGTGATCCAGGACTTTTCGCGTCTGCCATGTAGCAGAAGTATTCTGCCCGTTCCCACTTAGGACCGACCTGAATCAGGGTTTTCCCTAATGGTCATTTCCTAAACGACAACTAGCGTCGAACCTCGAGCGAACTACTTTACGCATAAACACTATGGCCAAAGCAGATTCACGCTGCAGTTGGTTCAAGGAGAATGGGAAACGAGAGGGATTCAAGGCTCGACCTCTTTGCCATAAGGCATAGTCCCATTCCATTCCCCTAAAACAGCGTAAACCGGGATTATTATAACCTAGACTCTAGGTCATCGCCCTTGCTATTCATGTCCTTGAAATGATCTACTTGTTGTCATTTATGATTGAGAAAAGTTCTCGGCCAACCGAGACCACCCATCCGTAGGACAGACCCATGGCCACATCCACCGCACTTTCCTCAAGTTGTTTTAGTTGTCTAATTACCTACCACATTTAGTTGGACATGCATCAAGCAACTTCCTTAATTAATCTGTTAGGCATCGGTTCCTTCACGTAATCATAGCACTTGATATAGAAAAACAGTGTCAAACAAGTTCTTTTTCAACTGTTTATCATATTTATCTTTGGAATACATTTATAAAGTCTAGCCCATAGGCTTATCCATAATCCACCCAAAGGCTATCCAACAATCCACAGGGATTACTAATCCAAGATTCTGCCCGTAGACTAGTATGCGGGCCTAGAGATCCAATCCCGAGTCACGTTGGCCTCTTGTGCAGGGCCCAAAAGGTGAGGGATTTATGACTAGAGCCACCCTTGGCACCCAAGTGTCCTCTTGCTCCAAATAGTGCTCAATGGAGAGATCTCTCACGGCAAGTTCGGTCCACCTTCCTGGCATGGTTAACAACTCCCTTGGTTAGGGTTAGGCAAACAGTCAGGTCTAGCTGAGGCTGCCTCTCCCTTCAGGCCTTCAACCTGAAGCATTAGATATCTTTTCATCCTTTAATTATTTGAGCAAACAAAGCAAACAGTGCTCTCTAAACTGTTACAAGCACAATCATTTCCAGTGGTCGTTATTTTGGCCAACTGCTAATGAGTGAATCCTTCTTTTCGAATGCATTCAGCATTCGATCCGGGATCAATTGTGACTTGGCAAAATCCCTAAGGGTTTGTTTGTTAACCCTTATGTCCTTGGGTTAGGGCCGTACCCTATTAACCCAATTTAATCAATACCTTAAGTTTTATTAACATAAAATATGTTGCTCCAAATTATTGATTGGTCCTTTGCTTCCAAGCAAATATCAAATCCCCTTATCTTGGTCACTTTTCCCAAGAAAGATACTATATCAGGATGACTACTCATCCTCTTGCAAGATAAACTTGCGCAAGAATCTACCAATCTCATTCTGAGGAATTGACCATTCCCTTGTGATCAAACCACAAGATCATGTGACTCTGCAACTTGTTGCACAAGTGTCGCATCTAATCCATAGGGCTATTTTACCCATCGAATGACGTCTTCTAATCACAGAATCATGATTAGATAGGAAATAGGGTTAGGGTGTCTTCATATCCAATCCGTTTCTGATTGCACTCGGCTGACATCGTAGGTCCTAGGGTTCCAATTCAAACCGAGTTTCATCTTTTTAGCGAGCAATCCTTAGGGTAGAATCCCTAGATTGTTTCTCGCAAGTATGTCCTATTGTCCCTACATTCCGTGAAAGTGGACAGGTCTTTAGGGTATGAGAATTTCATATTGGCAATAAGTGCGACTAGGTCACGTCCTCAACGTGCTAAATCCTAGTTAGCATTTGGGATATGTTGCATCGATTTAACCATTCCTAAGCGATTCCTTTGCGATTTAGGTATTTAGGGTAACCCAATTTACTTGTCTATTCTAGAAGATATTTACGATACCATTCTCGTAATCACATAATTCATTGCTTACGTATGATTAGATTTACAAACTCTAACTTTTCTTGTTAACATCAAAGCATATGCTAAGTCTGGGCATAATTTCTATTGATCCTTCTAGAACATGCATTCAATATTCATGCTACTAAGCTTTAGGGTTTTATGTTTAAAATGAACCATGCAGTTTTTCCCTAACTTCATTTCTGAATGAAATATTCGTATGCAACCTTTCCTAGTTACAATGTAGTTGAATGAAATTTACGTCAATTGACTAGGGTTAACCTACTTCATGCAGCCCTAGAATCATTTCCATGCCTTGCAAATTCTTACTGTTGTTAGCAATCTTCTTCAATGAATCATTGCGCTGAAAGAGATGTCTAATAATGTAACATGCAATTTATCTTTCCATGCATAATCGAAGTGTACAACAATAATTTCGACTTTGTAATGATGGTCATTAGTTGATCTAGATTCATTACCTTGCAATGCATAAAAACCACTTGCTAAGAATGCATAGAGATCTTATGCTCTTTTTTTGTTTGTTTCATTGAAAAATACCAATGACCGAATTCTTCAATCGTGAGTTATTTCCTTTAAATTAGCCAATGTATTTCAAGCGCAAAAGTGCCTCTTATCAAACTAGGTGGATTTGACAAGCATAAACGCAACCTAATTCCATGAATTAGCCATGCATGTTTGTAATACTTTGGCTGAATCAAGAAATAGGAAGAAAACCTAGACTTGTGGATTCAGTGAAATGTCCACATGAATGTTAGGAGATGATCCTCCTGCAGTTGCGCCTTGTGCCTTTTTAGGGGCCATCGAGACTTCGACCTTCTTGCCTTGGCCTCAGACTTATGATCTTGGCCCGTCTCCCTCACACGCGCAATTCCCTTTTAGATTCGGCTTCCTTGACCAATGCACCATCTTGTGGAATCGGGCTTTGAAAGACCTTATAGGCTTCCTCCTCTAATCTTGGAGGAAAGAGAAGTTATCTTTAGGAGGGTTCAATGGGAAAGCCCTTAACCCCGGCAAGGATATTAGCTTCGTGACAGATGAAATGAAATAGCCTTTAAATTCCGGGTTGCAATGGACTTTAATAGGGACACCACGGTTAGGACTTTACAACCGGAAAAATGGCTTTTGGGGGACTCAAGGGAAAGGGAACTTGAAAATTCCGGATATAAAATGGCCTCCACGGAAAGGGATAAAATGGCTATTAGAGGAATTGTGTGGGAAGGATTTAAAAGGAAACCGAGGATGTAAAAAGGCTTTGTGGAAATGCTAGGGAAAGGCCTTTAAAAACCCGGCTAGTGTGGCTTTTTTTTGGGGGGGGTTGCAAGGGGAAAAAAGGTTTCATTCCTAGGGGATGCAAGGGGAAAGGGTACTTAAGTCCCCGGTTTGTAAAAACCACTTTGTAGGGGCAATGAAAAAGGGTCCACGGGAAGGGTTGCTTAAATCCCGGGGGTTATAAGGACCGCTTGGGAAGGGCTTATGAAAGTCCACAGGAAGGGGACTTTAAATGGACTTGGGTGGAACCCCATGGGAAGGGGGGCTTGGAGGAGGCCCTTAGAAGCTTCTGGGGGCATGGAGTACCCACGTGGATGAAGAGGAAGCCATCGATTTGGCAGCTGGCGGCATCTTGCTTCAGGCGGCAGCTTCACGAGCCACAGGATTATCTCCCTCACGCCGGATTCAGCAGCACCCTCCTCTTCCACACCTTGGCACGGTGGTTGGCGGCTCCTTCCACAGTCTGGCGGCTTGCTCTCCTCCTCACACACCAACTTCCTCAGCTTCCCCCCTCTCAGATAGCCTCTCGACTCCTTCTCTCACCATAGCCTGGCACAGTCACGACTCCACTTCCCTTCCCCCTCTCACCCCATAGAGGAGGGTATTTATAGGAAGGGGGGTAAGGCCTCCCTCCCCCACATGGTGGCCCACATGGCTCCTCTTCTTCCACCTCTACTATTTCCCATCATAGCCCCATCCTCTTCCCTCAGCCATGCTTCGGCTGGGGAGAAGAGGATTAAAAGATTTTGCAATAATTATATCATTATCCTCTTGACCTCCTCCCAAGAAGAGGTTCACATGAAGATATGCGGGTTTCATAGTCCTTAGTCTCGATTGGCCAGTGGAGAGTGTACCATTTAAAGACCACACAGTCCGTATCTTCAATGCCAAAATTGCCATTGCACGAGATTCACGTGGCTCGTAATATTTTTCAGCAGAAATATTACAGAGCTTCCTCTTGTGTATACAGTGTGTGTTTGGCGCAGCAGCTCAAGCACATCCCCCCATCACACGATTCTTGATAAAGGACATGTCAACAAGAAATCCCCATAGTAGCCTTGGGCTGATATCAGAAGATAATTGTAAAAACCCTCTCATAACCATAGTTAAGAAATACATCTTCAACAAAGGTATAATTATCCAAGGAATTTGTTAAGTGTTTCCACCATCCTCAAGAAATCGGATGGCATGTCACTACCTCAAAGATCTCAAGGGTATCCAAGGTTTCATAATGATATATCCTTAGAATGGGATTCCTCATATTATAGGTTCCATTCAATCAATGGATCACTAACTATGAGTCACCTTTTACCAATAATCAGTGAATACCACCACGTCTCGCTAGATTTAACCCCATAAGCAAGGCCTTGTATTCTACGAAGTTATTCGTAAAATTAGTTCCTAAATACACTCCCATTTTTAAAACCACTCAATGATCTTTTATGAAAACCCTTATACTCGCATGCTTAGCAAGTCCTCAAGATGCTCCATCAAAATGTAATGTGTAAAACCAAGGCTTCATTGATGTAACCTACCATGGCAATCAATCTATTCCTACTTATGATAGTTAAAATCTAATCAAAAGAGGGGATATAACACAGGTACAATCCCTCTCTCCTCATTGAACTCAATAAGGATGCTAGTAAGAACCCGATGAGAGTGATGGCAATAGATTCAAATATCCCACGTGAAAGTCATCTTGCCACTCAATAATGTGATAACCCTTAGTCCATCATATCACTTTGCCATTTTTCAAGTGCTTTCCAATGATAGGTCACATCATATGGTTTTGAGAAACTTATGGGAATGTTATCTGGGTGCCACCTTGTTAGTATTAAAAAAATGGGAATTGGGAGTTTCCCAAACTCACTAATATTGTGTAATAGGGGTTGTAAGACATGATCTTATTATGCTCAATCCTCAGAGCTTCTATCAAAGTCTCGATCACTTTATTCAAAAAATGTGTCCCACAGTCAAATGCAAGCTCCTTAGATGGACCAAAATAGCACACAATTTTTTCTAAAATAAAACTAGTTATTCCTTGGTGTTATCCTTCATTGTAGTGTAGGCTTTAGACCACTTCATAAAATATTCTATCACCACAATGATATAACACTTTCATGTAGTTGACAAAGAATGTATACATCTAAAGAAATCAATGCCGCAGTTCTCAAATGGTAGTATAGCCATGATAGGAGTTAGTGGGTATTTCTTTTTCTCCCTATTTTCATGTCTTTGACATGTATCACATCTCTTGACATATGCATCTTGGAAAATGGACTGCCACCAATATCTACCACTCAAAGATTTATGTGCACTTAATCATCTAGAAAAGTTCCCTCCACAAATGGAGTTATGACACTCTTCCAAGATAAACAAGAACCTCATCAGGCATGACACTATCAATAAATATCACCAACCCCTTGTCAATATAGTGTTCTTGTAATCAATGTAAATTTCAAGGTTTGATGCGCCTAATTTTCCTCTTTTTTCGCCTTTGATAAAGTGGCTCATGCCTCTCTTGTGTATAGATAGTGTATTATGGCAATATACCAGAATGGAATGGAGGCCCTATTCATTTTAAATAGACCCTTGAGGTCATTACCTTTTGCCAAGACTTCCTTTGTCTCCTCAAAATACACAAGACATTCAGTGATGCCATGCAACTTCATTGGCTTACTCCTAATCTCATAGTCCAACTCCTACAAAGCGATCAGCCACTTCAGTAGGTAGTCAGGTGGTTGCAACTTATTCATCAATAACCTCAATCCCTTTTTCTTTGTATAAAATATTACATTTTTATACAGGATGTAGTGCTTAAATTTCCTTATAGAAAAGACCATCCCAAGGCATAGTTTCTTCATGAAGGTATAATTAATCTCGAAACCCCCCCAATTTGAAACTAGCAAACACAATCGGATGGTACTACTCCTCCAAAGTCTGGGCTAAATAATAGCCAATACTATATATCATAGCCATTGAAAATATATAAAATATCTCACTTCTTTTAGGTACTTTGAGAATTGGTACTTTTACCAATTTCTTCTTCACATCCTTGATGGATAATTGAAACATATCACTCCAAATAAATAAATAGTTAAAGGGCAATAGATTCATCAATAGCAATGTCCTCTCAACTAGTGCATTAATAAATCATTGATAATATCCGACTCTAATGAAAGAAAGCTATGCACTTCTTTAGGAGTTCATGGTGGGCTCAAAGCATCGACAACCTTTATCTTTTTAGGATCGGTCCATCCAAGCTAACCACATGGCCCAACCGCAATCCATAGGGCACTCCAAAGACACACTTTCTTGGATCGAGAGCAATAGAGAACTGCTTGCACCACTCAAAATATTTTCTCAAAAAAATAAGTTAGTGGTCGCTACCCCCAAGTCATTAATAAATACTTTCATCTCCTTTGGGAAAATATCATTGAAATGTTTATCGGCCATATGTTGGCAACAAGAACCTCTAGTGCATTGCATAATCCAAAAGCCATAACATGATATGCAAATGTACCAAATACAATGATAAATGCTATTTTCAACTTGTCTTCCTCTATGATAGCCATTTGGTTATAGCCATTGAAGTAGTCTATAAACAAATAGATGACAAAATCAAAGATACAAATGTGCTTGAGCTAGATCTCGTTGAATGAGCCACAACCGGTTAAATTATGATCTATGCTTAATCTGGAAGAGAGGAAGGACTATCTCTTCTTGATCCAAGAATTCTTTGATATTTTTTCCTAAAATTATGATGAGTTGAGGATATTTCTCCTAGTCTAGCTATGCATACTATTCCCTTGAAGGAGAGTAGTCATCTTGTTTGGCAAGAACTAAGGCCTATGCCTTTTGAGCTAAGGAACAGACTATTTAAGGAGCTACGAAAATTTTGTGAGGCTAGCCTAATATTTTCTGTATAACACACGCAGTGGTGTTCACTGATAGTTAATAAAATCCAGCATAGATGACTCCAATTTGACTATATACATGTGCAATATGATACAAGGAATGAAAATATCTTATTTCAATATTTCTCTCTCCTCTCTCTACACCTTGTTTCTATGGCTATTCTATGTGAGAGAGAGGGTGGACTAAGTTGAGAGATTTTGGATGTGGATGATGCTAAGCATTATAAACCATAATCAAAGGTTGAGGATGCCTCATCGGCCATGGAAGAGCATCAGGTGGCTTCATGACTTTGAAATGTGTGTGGACTCATATGAAATTAATCGCATAAGTTACCCATGTGAGTTCTAGAAACTGTGAGCCAAAGAGCTCTAAATGTCATTAAGCCAATCGTGAGCCAAAGAGCTCCTTTTGCAAACCAAGGGCCCATGCAAGTAGCGGCTTCTTTACAAGTTGTGCAACCCAGTGGGAGGATAGCTTGTGAACCCACTAGTTATAAATCCTATGTATCAAACATTGTAGAGGAAGTAAAGGATATGATGAAACATTATATGGACACGATCACCGAGAAATACTGCCAGATCACCGTGGATGTTAATTTCTTAAAGCGTCAACAAAATTTGATGGGTAATAGAAAGCCCGATGATGGGGGCCCATCACGATTCAACTATAGGTAGTGTGGTGGGTAGCATTTCCCTCATAGTTGTCCTAATGTCAAGAGAAATATATGTGGAAAGTCTAGTCATTTAGCCACCACTGTTGACGTAGGGTTAGCTCTCTCCATCATGGTAGTTTTCAACCTCGGCCTATGAACCATCATGTGAATAATGAGAATACTAAAGGAGAGAGCCCTAAGAAAATTTTGCAAAGGGGAAAAGTCACACTCAAGGAAATGCCTAGTGGGATGAGTCTAGTTGAAACCATGCCAATCACTAAGAGTTTATCTCCTAACAATGTTAAGGTAGCTAGGCCAAAATTGAAAGATGCTCAAAAAGATGACCCCAATACGAGCAAATTTAATCCTAGACCTAGTAAAGATGATAAGAAGATATTGGACACCCAGGCGAGTCCTCTTAAAAAAGACATTGTTTTAGAGGAGCCTATAGTCAAAAGGAAACAAAAATTGAAACAAAAAGAGGGTACTAAGATTATCAAGAAGTCAAAAGAGCGACTGTGGTATGAAAAGAGAAGAGAATAGTGACAAACTTCTATGAGTTTGACCTAGCCAATACACTTTGTGAAGTTATACCGGATGTGAATTTGTTACAACTAATTCAATTATCACCAAGTGTTTGTAAAAGAGTTCAAGAAAATCCTATAAACAGATTATGTTATTGAATCTTTTGGTGTCCATTGAGTGGGTAGTGAATGGTGGGATCATGTAGACAAGCACAACCCTAGGGGGCAGCCATATGTCAATGTAATCTTGATAGAAAGTGGAGTGGTGGACCATAGCATCCGTAAACATTATGAGTATGGATTTATTGGAAAGGTTGGGCCTACCAATCCAAAAGGTTGCCACAATAGTTTTTAAAATGGCTAATGATAGCCTAAGACAACTAGGAGGAATGTTAATGCAAGTATATGTAACGGTTGCTAATATTGAGTATGTCCTTGACTTCTATGTTGTCCAATTTACTAGGAGGCCAAGCTATCAATTGTTGCTTGGAAGTCCATGGATAGTATGTTCCAATTGGTTGGTGGATAAGCTAGCTAGTTGATTGATTTTTTGACATGGATTAAAGAGAATAATTTTGTATGCATACTCTAAGCACCCATTGGATGAGACGGCATTATCTCCCATAACAATAGAATGGGAGGCACTCGTGGGAGCCTCAGTCCTTCATCAAAAACTGAAGTTCCAGTGATTCTAAAGAGGGTTCTACCACTAAAGAGGTAAATTACCAAGTTTGCGTAAATGAGCCAATAGAGACAAAGCATAGGATTCATGATGCTGATGTGATAGAGTTGGATTTAGGGACTCCCAATGATCCCTGCCCCAATAAACTCGATACTATGTTATTTGTTGATGAGTGTGCAAACTATAGTAGCACTCCTACAGGATTTTTGGGATATATTTGCATGGAGTTATAATGAACTAAAGGGGATTCCCCCCTCTATTTTTGTGCATATAATCCCATTGAAAGAAGGTAGTAAGCCAGTGAGGCAAAAGGTTATACGTAGAGCAGTGGATTTTTGCCCCAAAAAAGTGCTGTACTAAATGTGACATGTCAAGAGCCACATGAGGATATCCGAGCATATGCCATGAAGTTAAAAGAGGTCTTTTGCAAATTGCAAGCCTATATCCCTATTCCAATAGCTGCCCAACTACAATATTTCTTGCATGGTCTGGATATCAATATTCAAGTGTAATTGAGTAGTGTCACTTTTTTGGATGTAGACAGTGCCATTAGACGAGCACAAGAAGTAGAATCTTGACTACAAGCGGCCTATGCCTCTTGAAGCAATTTTAATATGGATTTAGTTTCGAGAAATAATTTGGCATTGACCAATGGCAATGGAAGTCAAGGGATAGCTATGACTAATCCAAATGTGAGAGGAAGTATGGTCCAAAATGTTCCTTTATTGCTAGCTCCTCCCAGCGTGGCTATGCTTATGGCCAGTCAAATAGCTCCACCAAACATTGGAGGCCAAGTAGTGAACCCTAACATTGTTCCTATGAGTCAGCAACCAATGCCCAATCAAATTGTTAGGACACTAGAATGACCAATAGATGATCATGGCTATGAGTCAAGTGCATCAAATGTCCTTAGCAAAGTTAAGAACATGATGAAGCACTACATTGACATGATTTCTGAACAATATAGACAAATATCCATTGATGTTAATTTCCTTAAAAAACAACAGAATCTAATAGGTAGTCGACACCTTGAAGAAGGTGCACCCTCGAGATTTAGTTGTAAATGGTGTGGCAAACAACACTACTCGTGAAATTTTCCAAACATCAAATGTGATATTTGTAGGAAGTCCAACCATTTGGCTACCACCTATTGGAGTAAGATTATCTCTCTCCAACAAGGTAGTGGACAACCAGATCCTGTTAACCACCATGTGCAAGGGAATAATCTTCAGCAAGATGATGGGAGGAAGCAAATCCTTCAAAGAGGTAAGGCTACTCTAGAGGAGGTGCCTAGTGGCAGTGGAGTTAGCCTCATTGAGGCTGTATGGGTTAATGGCACTGAAGCTTCTAATCTACGGGCCATCATGAGAGGTCAAAAGGGTAGAGAAGGCAACAAAGATAATGTAAAACCTGCCAATGGAAACCCTAAACAAGACAACAAAGGGACGCAAGTCCTTAACCACGACATGGAAGGGGGACCTTTAAAACCCATAAGAAGTAAAGCCAACGCCAAGAAGGATAAAGAATTACCAAGGAGGAATGCAAAATCTAAGAAGGAAGCACCAAAATCAGTTCAACGACCAAAAGAGAGAATGGTCTTGTAAGAGAAGAGAGCTCTAGCAAATTATCAAAAATTCGATTTGGCAAGCTCTCTTTGTGAAGTTAAACTAGACATGAATCTCTTACAGGTGATTAAGTTGTCTCTAGGAGTGCGCAAGGAATTTAAAAAGATCCTGCATACTTGGTATGTCGTAGAACCTCTGGGCATAGCACGTGTAGGAGATGATTTGTTTGAGCATGCTGAAAAACATTGCCCAAGGGTTGCAACCTACATTGATGGAATATTAGTGGATCATGCTATCGTAGATATGAGATCCTCTCTTAAGATCATGAGTTCTGAATTGATGGAGAGGCTCGATCTTGCAATCCAAAAAGACGCCTCCACGATTCTTAGAATGGCTAACGATAGTCTTAGGCAGTTTGAAGGTTGCATCGCTAAGGTCCACATCACTGTTGCAAATGTAGAATGCCCTCTAGACTTTAGGGTGATTAGATTCCCAAGGCATACTAGCTATCAAGTGTTGCTAGGTAGACCTTTGATCTTGCAAGCCAACTGTCAAGTGGATACACCTGCCAGTCGACTAATATTTGGTAGAGGTGCCCGACGCATAGTAGTTGATGCTTATCCTGAGTCTCCTCAAAGCAATAAAGCTCCTCTATCATCTACGGAATTAGAGACATTAGAAGATGTATATGCTAGTGAGATGTCATCGAGTGGTGAATCTAAAGAAGGGTCTACTATAGATGACATCTATCAAATAACTCTAAATGAGCCAATAGAGCCTCAAGACCAAATAAGAGATGCGGACGTGATTGAGCTGGACCTTGGTATGCCAAATGATTCACAACCAATTAAATTAGGGTCCATGCTTAGTGTGGAAGAAAGGGAGGACTATGTGTCCCTTATCCAAGAGTTCCACGACTTCTTTTCTTGGAGTTATGATGAGCTGAGAGGTATTTCTCCCAGCCTAGCTATTCATACCATTCCTCTAAAGGAAGGTAGTCATCCTATGCATCAGAAAGTAAGACGTATGCCTTTCAAACTAAGGGATGGGTTGTTCGAGGAGTTACAAAAATTATGACAAGCTAGTTTGATCTTCCCTATTCAGCGCACACGGAATGGTGTTCACCTGTTGTTATCAGAAAGAAGAAAAATAATCAAATTTGGATTTTTGTAGACTTTAGAGAGTTGAATAAGTAGATAATTAAGGACTACTACCCGTTTCCCTTTATTGATCATATTTTGGACCAGTTAGTAGGTAGGGAAATATATTCGTTCATGGATTGCTTTGTGGGATATAACCAGATAGCAATTGCAGAAGAAGACAAGCTTAAAACGACGTTTGTTACTGTCTTCGGTACCTTTGCATACCATGTGATGGCATTTGGTTTATACAATGCACTTGGTTATGGCAACAAATAGCCAACAAGACCTTTGGTGATATCTCTCCAAAGGAGTTGAAAGTATTTATCGATGACATGGGGGTAGCCACTATAAGATAAAGGAAGTTGATTATTCTATGGAAGTGATTTGAGCAGTGCAAACAATTTTGCATAACTCTTAGCCCACGAAAGTATATCTTTGGGGTGCCTTATGGGCTATTGTTAGGTCATGTAGTCAGTTTAGTCGGGATTGTGACTAAACTTGAAAAAATCAAGGTCATAGTCAACATGAGTCTGCTGCGCACTTCGAAAGAAGTACACATATTTCTGTCATTTGTGGGGTACTAATGGATGTTCATAAGTGCCTTGGTAGAAAGAACCTTGCCACTAACAAATCTATTATCCTTTAGCTGTCTATTTGAATGGAGTGACCTTTGTACAGTAGCTTTTAATAATGTGAAACAAGAGCTAGTAAAAGAACCAATTTTAAAAGCACCTAAAAGGGGCAAAGTATTCTATATATTTTCAATAAGCACCATACATAATATCAACTCTTGCTTATCCCAAATTTGGGAGGAAAAATGGTATCATCCGATCACTTTTGCTAGTTGGAAGTTGGGCATATCAAAAATCCACTACACTTACATGGAGAAGTTGTGCCTCGGAATGGTATTTGCGACTAAAAATTTTAGGCACTACATTCTCTATGAGAAGGTTGTATTTTATATGAAGGTAGAAGAGCTTAGATTGTTGATGAATAAGTTATAGCCACCTAATCATTTAGCCAAGTGGTTAATCACTTTGCAAGAGTTTAATTATGAGATTAGAAGTAAGCCACGGAAGTTGTAGGGTATTGTGGAATTCCTTGTAGATTTCAGGGAGCCGAAACAGACTTTATGGAAGGAAGCGATATGGAGTTGTTGTTTAAAATTGATACGGTGTCTATTCCCTCCTAGTATGCTGCTATAACACATTACGTTTCGACAAGAGAGACTAGATCCGGACTATCAAAATCAAAGAAGCTTGAAATTGGCTTTGATAACAAGAACATTATATCGGTAGGGGTCCATTCATTTTGGAAGAGTGCCATGACTCCGCTTGTGGAGGGCATTTTATTGGGTGGCTTACTACATAGAAAACTTTTAGAGCAAGTTATTGGTGGTCATTCACTTTCCAAGATGCATTCGAGTATGTTAAAAGATGTGATATTTTTCAACAACATGACAATAGGGAGAATAGGAAGTGACCACTAACCCTGATTATGGCTATACTTCCATTTGAGAAGTGGGGCATTGACTTTGTGGGTCCTATTACTCCATCATCCACTGTGCAAAAGTGATATATTATCGTGGTGACTGACTACTTTACAAAGTGGTCAAAAGCATGAGTGACGAGGAAGGACAACACAAAAGAGACTACTAGTTTCCTGTTAGTAGGTTTCTCGCAGCACAGAGGAGTGAAAAATAGAAAAAAAATGAAAATAGCAAAAAAGGCGTAGGATAAAAGCAGAAAAAGGTGCCTTGACCGGTAACCAGACCCTAATATTTTTAAATGTTTGGGCACGACCCTCAGAAAGTCTCGGTGTCACCTCGAGACAACAAAAGAGTAAAAGGGCGCGCCATTAAAATGTGGAAGCGCCCCCAAATCCTTGTAAAAGAGCGCCAGGCTCGCTCCTGTGCAAAGTGTACGCATTACTTGGGAATAGGATAAATTAGAATGGTGGGAAATGGAAAAAAGGGCCTAGGCTACGGCCGGCCATGTAAAAAAGGGAAAAGGGGATGACCGCCCAAAAAGGATTTAGGGCTTTGTATATAAAGTTGGAAAGTGAATGAGAAGCTCATTCTTTGGTGTGTGGCAAAAAGAGTTTTCTTCTTCCTCTCTTCTTCTCTCCTTCTTGCTTTTGTGAGCTCTTGAGAGAGGGAGTGTGAGAGTGTGAGGGAGTGAGTGTGTGTGGGAGTGAGGGATCAAGAGGGTGAAGCTCTTCACCATCTCCTCTTCTCCTCTTCTCTTCTATTCTCTTCTCTTCTCTTGCGGACACGGCTATGGAGGATGGAGCTTGGAGATGGAGGAGGCTTGAGGATGCTTGAGCTAGCATCAAGAATCTTGGAGCTATCGGAGCGCAAGAGAGAGGAGGGTACTCGATCAATTATCAAGGTAAGCTCACTACACTCGTAGGATTGACGGCGCATCGGCTAGGTGAGAGATAGCCATTAGAGCTTGCTTGGAATGCTCGAAACAATAAGCGGTCTGTGGGTCTTGGTGGTTGAGCGAAGGCTCCCACATTTTGGTTCCGTTGCTGGGACCAACGGATTCAAGCTTGTGCACTTGCGCGCCTCATATCAAGCATCGAAGTAGGGTATTCATCCCCGAAACGAAGCTTGAGATAGGTAGGAAGTTTGGGTGTTTTTGATCTTCAAAATAGGTAAGTATTTTGGGATATTCTGGTTGTTTGATGATTGGAAAACATGGAGAAATTCGTTCAATTTTTTGATTTTGATTTGTGTTGCGTTTAGAGTAGGTTAATAGTAGGAAATCACACCCGAGAGGCATAGGGTTTGCTGCTGTAAAACAGGGAGAAAATCGGGAAAATAGGGGAAAAATGGAAGAAATGCGCATTTGAATGTGTAGGAATCTCAAGGAGAGTGATCGGTAACATCTGGGTAATGTCCAATAGGGTTATAAGTTCTTGAAGGGCAAGGGAATCCTCATTTGCAACCAGTTGAGAGAGAGAGAGAGAGAGAGAGAGAGAAAGAGAGAGAGCTTGGGCGATCCATTCGATCGATCAGGGCAAGGAGTGACGTTGCTATCAACGATCCCCAGGTATATAGATCTCTCCCCCATCACTCCAACATCATCCCTGGTGAATCTTGTAGTCAATAATAATCGATATCTTAAGATTTTGGACGAATTTATGCTCGAAAGTGCATTCGAGTCAGCGGAATCAGACACCCGATTCACTGTCCAATTCTCAGAATCGGACATTCGAACAACCGTCCGATCGGACCAACCCGTCCGATTTGGGGACTCGGACCACTCGGACTCGGACCACTCGGACACTCGGACCAACTCTGTCCGATCGGACGCTTAGCTCGATAGTCCGATCGAGGAAATCAGACTCATGAATTAGGATACGTCAGCAATCAGACCACATGCCTGGTCCAATCGGACCACTTGTCCGATTTTTGAAAATCGGACACTTAACCCTCGTCCGATTCTGAGACTCGGGCTCAAACTCGGACCCACCTGGTCCGATTCCTAGAATCGGACCACTAGAATCGGACCACTAGTAAATCGGACGTCCGATTCTCAGAGTCGAACACACCTTAGGTTTTTTTTTTTTAAAGAAAGGGAAAAACATCAAAAACTGACCCCCACGATTGACCGGAAGCGCAACCCGCTCCAGGAAAACATGGCAAACGCCTTGTAGGCAGTTTTCGACGTACGAGTCAAGACCAAGGGACAGGGGGACAGTGCTGGAGCACTCCCCAGTGACCTAATTCGTTGAGAACAGAAATCCAATCGGAGGACCTGTGATTGAACCCCTGGTGAACGGCAAGAAGCAGCGCAAACCCTAGAACCTGCTAGAACGGCCAGGACTTGAGCAACGAAGCTTATCAGGACCTAAACAAGCAAGAGTGTGTAAGACGCTGAGGAATCGCTTGCGGCACTCACATTGAATTTCCGCACTTGAAGTACACTTAAGAAAGCTGAAAGCCTGATTGGGCACAAGTGCATGAGAAATGACACACTCATCGAGTGACCATAAATTGAGGTTTGTATTCAATAACCAAAGGAACTCACTCAGATAAACCACTCAAGGAACCCACCAATAGGAGAGAACCCAAGACATAGACAAACCATCGAAGCGCAGGGTAGTACCAAGCAAGGAGCGCCAACGACGAGGATTTGTCAAGTCTATTCACCCTAATCGACAGCGTAGTGGAGCGCAAGAACTCAACCATGATGGAAGAGAGCTCCGACCATCAGTCTAGTGAGGAGCCTGATTTGAGCATATTCCCAAATGCTATTCAGCAGAGCTGGTGAGTAGTTACGATATACACGTCCGGTACGAGCACCGCGGCAGAATAGCAGTCGCAATCATTGCAAATCTAGAGGAGGAGAGAAGGCTAGCCCGTAAGGCATTGTAGGGCATAGATGAGTACAATAGGGATCGGTAGGAGCCAAAGGCAAAGCATGGAGCTACATGAGGTGCAGGGAGTGCTAAACTTGGCTGGCCGAAACCGAACGGACCATGAGAGAGCACTAGAGGGAGACTTGACGTTGAGTGAGCTCCTCATGAAACGGCTGCTCGATAATACCACAGTAGAGCAGAGTGCCACCACACTAGTGATGTCGCTGCTTGTAGGATTAGGGGCAAACCAAGGCTCAAAGAGCCAGGCCAAAATACCTATTGTTGCCAAGCAACTCGATAAGTACCAACCTCATGACGACCCCTACAGCTTTGTTGAGTAGTTTGAGCAAGTCTGCAAAGCCGATGGCCTCAACGACCAAACTCAACGCTCGCAAGCATTCGGGATTTGCCTAGGCGACAAGGGTAGGACATGGTATACGAGCTTAGATGTTGCCGAGTGAGCCAACTTCAATGACCTCAAGGATCTCTTCGTCAAGATATTCGCAAAGCTCGGATACTCCGATAACGTGCTAGTACGCTTGATGAACATCAAGCAGAAAGAGGAGGACAGCCGTGACTACGTGACCCATGTGAGGAGTCTCTTTAAGAGAAGCCCTCTGGGTGAGCGACCGACTGAAAGAGCAGTTTCGACTGTATTCATCAGCGGAATTCGAGACGAGGAGTTATATAAGGCTTTGGCAAGCAATTCAAGCTTGCAGCGGGACGCAGTGGTTAGAGTGTTTGAGGAAGCCATCAGAGTCGATGATCAGCTGAAAGAGCGGAGCTCAAATATAGAAGAAACCAACTCGCGAAGCTCAAAGAGAACGTTAGCCTCTAGTGAGCGGTCAATCCCATCATCCCAAGATAAGGGGAAGGCCACCGAGACAGACCAAGACTTGGCTGAGGTCAAGATGAAATTAGCCAAGTTACAAGACATGTTGAGATGACCAACGTGCCCGCACGTCCAATGTATGTACTGTGGCAGAAACCACTTGCCGGCCGAGTGTCAAGACCCTAGGTCAAGACCTTGTGGTAACTACGGTAGGTTCGGCCATGATGTCACGCATTGTAGATTACCAAGAAAACTTCCATCCTCGCAACCCTATGGCCAGCCTTATCTAGCAAACAGGCCGTAGCCATTCTTCGAAAGGGGAGCCCCACTGGCTCTTCTCGTGCCTAATGATATGAAACCAGTCGTCCCTAGAATGGACATAAATCCTACAGGCATTCCTAGACGGCCTAGTCCTTACGTGACCCACCCACCGAGCGACGCTCCAGTACACTACGTGGAGGAGCCGAATGATGAAGAGACCTACATATACCCTTACGTCTCGCACGAGACGAGGGCAACACAGTCCTCATGGATTATCGACCCGTGGCAGTGATGGCGTTAGGACGAGGACGAGGTAGAGGCCTAGGAGGATAGTCGTAGGACCCAGTCACTTGTTGGACTTGTGGACACCCCGATCATGTCTCATCACGCTGCCCTGAAAGAGAGCAGCAAAACAGGGACAAGGCTGACCAAAGCTGTGTAGAGTGCGGGATCACCCATCTTTTCATAGATTGCCCAAAGCGAAAGTCATCCTCTAGCTCAGTCAACTTGCCATCCGTCCCATTGGGGCTGTTTGTTGTCGAAAACCCTGATGGGGAGGCCACACCTATTCCATTGCGGGTTACGACCCGAGCCCAAATGAAGCAGGTCGGCATCTCTCTGCCAGGACCTAGCAATCTTGACACAACCTCAATAGGAAAGAAAAGCTGCAGGCGGAAAAAGAAGAGATCGGAAGCTAAAGTCGCACTAAAAATCGAGAGTGCTATGACTGTGCCTACGGGAAAGAAGGTTTCAGACATAGAGGCAGAGACGTCAACCCCTAAGACGGTCGAAAAGGGAAGTGCTAAGGTATGGGAATACCCGCATCCAAAGCGACAATTAGAGGCCATAGAAAAGGTGAAGGAATGGGTGAAAGAGGCTCAAGAGCATCTCAAAGATGCTGAGCCCATCATAGAGGACGAGATCGATGATCTCTCCAGCATAAGCACGCCAATATCACCGCCTCAACCTAAGTCAACAGAAGCAACTACGCCACAAGCACTGCCGCTAAGACAAAGCCTTGACACGACAAAGCCGCAGATCAGCCGCCGCGGCCATTGGCATGGACAATCTAGGCTAAGGGAAGGACGAGTATCCACCCAAAAGGCATTAACTTGTAGGGGCCTTGACACGGGGTTTAGAGTTAGGTTTAGTATGTATGTATCTACATCTTGGCTTGGCAATGTGAGTATTTTTGGTTGATTAGATCCTTCAATCCATATATTTAGAGCTTTTCACAATGTTGGGTTTTGCTTAAGCAACTACCCTAGTGGTTGGGATACTGGGGTTGAGGTGAGTGTGGCAAGTAAGTTACTCACCAATCTTCCTAGTTCAAACTCCTTAGAGGATTTGCTACCAGTGACATGATAGTCTTGTTCTAGAGAACAAGTGGAAAGAAGTAGAAGGAAGCTCATTGCCACTACTCAACTAGTGACAAATATACCCTTTCTATAGAGATTAAATATTACAAAAGCCTTATAGAGAAGAAGAGAATGGGTGGAAAGAAGAAAAAGGACACTCATTGCCACTACTCAACTAATGCCAGATATGCCCTTTCTATAGAGAGGATATTACTTATTGGTTAGTTAGAATAGAGAACTCATCACTTGGGAACAATGGAAGGACTAGGAATTGCCTATGCAATTTGATTTTAACTTTCCACATGGGCTCAAAAAGATGCTTCCTTTGATAGTTGTGCAAAATCTAATTCAAGTGTATTTGAGGTTAGGGAAAAAATGACTAGAGAAAAGAATTTAGAGCCCTAGATTGGAGCAATGCAAATCAAAAAATTATTGGCATCATAATTTGTTGATTTGCATTGCGATGACCAACGCGCCCGCACGTCCAATGTATGTACTGTGGCGAAAACCACTTGCCGGCCGAGTGTCAAGACCCTAGGTCAAGACCTTGTGCTAACTACGGTAGGTTCGGCCATGATGTCACGCATTGTAGATTACCAAGAAGACTTCTATCCTCGCAACCCTATGGCCAGCCTTATCCAGCAAACAGACCACAGCCATTCTTCGAAAGGGGAGGCCCACTGGCTCTTCCTGCGCCTAACGATATGAAACCAGCCGTCCCTAGAATGGGCATAAATCCTACAGGCATTCCTAGACCACCTGGTCCTTACGTGACCCACCCACCGAGTGACGCTCCAGTACACTACGTGGAGGAGCCGAATGATGAAGAGACCTACATATACCCTTACATCTCGCACAAGACGAGGGCAACACAGTCCTCATGGATTATCGACCCATGGCGGTGATGGCGTTGGGATGAGGATGAGGTAGAGGCCTAGGAGGATAGCCGTAGGAACCAGTCACTTGTTGGACTTGTGGACACCCCGGTCATGTCTCATCACACTGCCCTGAAAGAGAGTAGCAAAACAGGGACAAGGCTGACCAAAGGTGCGTAGAGTGCGGAATCACCCATCTTTTCATAGATTGCCCAAAGCAAAAGCTGTCCTCTAGCTCAGCCGACTTGCCATCCGTCCCATTGGGGCTGTTTGGTGTCGAAAACCCTTATGGGGAGGCCACACCTATTCCATTGTGGGTTATGACCCGAGCCTAAATGAAGCAGGCCGGCATCTCTCTGCCAAGACCTAGCAATCTTGACGCAACCTCAATAGGAAAGAAAAGCTGCAGGCGGAAAAAGAAGAGATCGGAAGCTAAAGTCACACTAAAAACCGAGAGTGCTACGACTGTGCCTACGAGAAAGAAGGTTTCAAACATAGAGGTAGAGACTTCAGACTGTAAGACGGCCGAAAAGGGAAGCGCTAAGGTAGGGGAATACCCGCATCCGAAGCAACAATTAGAGGCCATAGAAAAGGTGAAGGAATGGGTGAAGGAGGCTCAAGAGCATCTCAAAGACGGTGAGCCCATCATAGAGGACGAGATCGATGATCTCTCCAGCATAAGCACGCCAATATCACCGCCTCAACCTAAGTCGGCAGAAGCAACTGCGCCACAAGCACTGCCGCTAAGACAAAACCTTGACACGACATTGCCGCAGATCAGCCGCGCCACGGCCATTGGCATGGACAATCTAGGCTAAGGGAAGGACGAGTATCCACCCAAAAGGCATTAACTTGTAGGGGCCTTGACACGGGGTTTAGAGTTAGGTTTAGTATGTGTGTATCTACATCTTGGCTTGGCAATGTGAGTATTTTTGGTTGATTAGATCCTTCAATCCATATATTTAGAGCTTTTCACAATGTTGGGTTTTGCTTAAGCAACTACCCTAGTGGTAGGGATACTGGGGTTGAGGTGAGTGTGGCAAGTAAGTTACTCACCAATCTTCCTAGTTCAAACTCCTTAGAGGATTTGCTACCAGTGACATGATAGTCTTGTTCTAGAGAACAAGTGGAAAGAAGTAGAAGGAAGCTCATTGCCACTACTCAACTAGTGATAGATATACCCTTTCTATAGAGATTAAATATTACAAAAGCCTTATAGAGAAGAAGCAAAAAGAAACTCATTGCCACTACTCAACTAATGCCAGATATGCCCTTTCTATAGAGAGGATAGTACTTATTGGTTAGTTAGAATAGAGAACTCGTCACTTGGGAACAATGGGAGGACTAGGAATTGCCTATGCAATTTGATTTTAACTTTCCACATGGGCTCAAAAAGATGCTTCCTTTGATAGTTGTGCAAAATCTAATTCAAGTGTATTTGAGGTTAGGGAAAAAATGACTAGAGAAAAGAATTTAGAGCCCTAGATTGGAGCAATGCAAATCAACAAATTATTGGCATCATAAGATGTTTGTGATACCATGAACTATAAAAGGTTACGATTCTCAGCCTGCCTAGAGAAGGAACATCTTGGATAACAACATGGAAGCAAGGGTTGCCTTTTGTAGCTCACTACCATCCAAAAGAGGGAACCCCACTGACATGTCTTATCCTATGTGACATGGAGTTAACTACAACCTTACAAGGCATGGTAGGCATGACTTCCTTTTGATATACAATGTTAATATAGAAAGGCCAAAAGATAACCTCAAGTTTTGAGAGAAGGACTTGATCCCTTTCTTCAAAAGATCTGTAGAAGATTTCTCTTCCTGCCTAGATCCCGCCTTCATTACAAAGTGCAATTATTTAAGATTACTTATTCAATAGCTCAATCAAAAAGGAAGGCGCAAAAGAGGAGGATCTCCACTCATTGTTCTTTGATGTGAATGTAGGAATAGACAAGTACGCCATGGTGAGATTACTCCTTTGCACTAACTGCTACCGATATAATGTTTTGAGCTATTGGAAGACATCAACATCACTTGCTTCACTAGTTGTAACCACCCTTCTCTTCCAACAATACCTTTAGTAGTAAGCTCTGCAAAAAAGACTTACATGATGAGCAAAGTATGCCTAGAAAGATAGTTGTAGCCACTACCTTGACAATGACCCATGGGTTATAGAGGCCCCAATGAAGACCTCCTCATTTGCTTATACACAATTCTTTCCACAATTTAAAAAAGGAGAAATAAAAGAAAGAGAGTGAGGAACACTCATAGTCACAGCACGTGGGGGATCATGTCCCCTTGCTCTTCCGCATTTCACATTACTCTAGGCATATTAAGGGCAGGACGTCTCGAGAATATTGGTAGACATGTTCCCCTGAGTTTTGCACCACACTTTCCCCCAACACTAGTTGGATCCTCAAGTGTGAGATGACACTCCAAGCTTGCTTGAAAAAGGACTTAGCTCCGAGTTACACTTGCACAAGCATAAAAGCCACTGCATAGTAAGATTAAACATTCCCTAGGTAGTGCACACACTCTTCTTTGGAGAGAACACATTGATGGCCCACATCATCCTAATCCTTCCCTCTTCTAACTTGGTAGGGAGCCCATCCCCAAAGATGAATCCAATGCTAATTCCATTCCTATCACACACTAGCCTAAAGCATAAGGTTACTATTAGTACTCTTTACACCTCTGAACTAGCATTGAGTGTACATGGATCCCATTGAACCTCAAAGTGTCATGGGACTAGCACTCATCTAGGAGGGGGCAATGTTAACCCTTTTAGGATAAAAGGAATGGAACAAGGAGAAAGTAGTAGAAGAAAGAAATAGCACAATTAACTTTAAATTTTTTGAAGTGCAAGTGAGTGTAGGAGCAAGAGTTTGAATTGGTCCAAACAAAGAAAATAATGTAAGTTGATAGCCTTCCTCTTATGCGAGTTGTAAAATCAGAGAGTTCACAACATATAGAATAATTTGTGCTATGTAGGCTTAGAGAGATTACAAGTCATGTATTGAGAAAAGTCAAATGTTGGACCAAAAAGGTGGGTAAAAGCCCAAAAAAGTGGACATGTATATAAGCCAAAAAACAAAATGATAAGATCCTTCTTGGAGTGTGCAAACTTGTAGCTCTCTTCTTACTCTTGTGTCTATCTTGTTGTGTGTGAGAGAGGGAGAGAAGGATTGAGAGAGAGGGAGAGTGCAAGTGAGAGTGAGGAATCACGGACTTGGAGAAGCTCTTGCTTCTCTTCTCTTCTCTTTGCATGATGAGCATGGCAGGTGGAGCATGGAGATGGAGTTTGCTTGAGTGCATTCCTTAGATTATGGAGCTATTGGCATATTCACATGCAGGTAGATTACAATGAATGGATTGGTCGGTAAGCTCACTATATTTGATTGAAGAGTGTGCATTGGTTATGTGAGAGGTAACCATAGCTCGATTTCTTGAAATGCTTGAACAATTGAAAATAGATTTCATAATCTCGGATCCTACACCACACTAAAGGGTGTTCCATAACTCATGAACCTATTTCTATGCACTATGTAGTCTGACTATCCTCCTAGTTGCAAATCCATACTATCATACATCTCTCACTTGTGCAAAATTAAGCATAGTTAAGTCATCAAGTTGCTGCCTCCTCTAAATTCTATCTTTTTTATCATTCTCCATTAATAAAAAGAATGTAACACTAGTTTATATCTTACTTCATTAGTTTGCTAAGTCCATTATAATATTTGCATCTTAACTCATGTCAATTAGTTGGATCCTAATTTTTTCATCTCCTTATGTGGCTTTTCTGGACAAACTTGTTTGAAATTTGTGGTTTGTGTGGACATAATAGGCTATCTCCAAGTCCTTATGTCAAATTGTATAGGCTTGACTATCCAAACCCTATGATATATAAGAAGGAAATTCCACATAGTTGGACATCTCAATCGCATGCCCTCCATTTGAGGTGTTAAATGTGTGTTTTTGCAAGATTTTTTGACACGCACATCTTCCAATTGTGCAATATCAAGCATAGTTAAGCCATCAAGTTGCTCCCTCCTCTCAATTTTGTGTCTTTATATCATTGTCCATTAACAAAGCAATGTAACACTAGTTTGGATCTTACTTTATTAGCTTTCTAAGTCTATTATGTCCATTAGATGGATCAATTTTTTTCCATCTCCTTATGTGGCTTTTCAATGCATATTTAACAAAAATTTTGGTTTTTGTGGACACATTCGGCTATCTCCATGTTCTTAAGTCTCGAGGCCTAAAATGGGCCCGATACTAGCTCTAAGGCACTAGCCAAGGTCTCTACTACTCACCTAACTAAAACCACCCCACATAGCCTCATGGCTAGGAGCAATGTAATCCAATAAATAATTATTTTCCCACTCCTCAGAGGGAGTTTCTAAACATGCTGGTGTTATACACCATGTAAGTACACACATAGGGAACACCCCTTGGTTGATCACCGCGTATACACTACAGCTCTCCTACACCTTGGGGATTGGCCCCAAGATGCGTCGTGAACATAGAATACATTCAAAACAATCTCCACTCTTTTGATGAATCGATCCTTGAGATAATGAATAATCCTCCACTGAGTAAACCCCAAGGAACTGCATATCTAGACCTATAGCTTAGGGTACCTCGCACTCTCAGTGTAGCATCACTCATACAAACAAATGCTATGTATCCAATATATAATACCATATGGTGCATGCAATGCAACTGTACGAAAGCGATAAAAACTCACTCTAACAAAGAGATAGGGAAAAAATAAGGCTAAAACCTCATGCTTCAGCTCTATCATATGTTTACAAACATAAATCTTATTTTTTCTTATTTTTCAGATGTAAAAAATCTATTTTTTCCTATTTTTTCTATATTTTCACTATTTATTTATAAAAAATAGTAATATTTACTGATTTTTTGGTATTGATTGATTGATCTTACTAACAATGATTTTCATTGCATGTTTCAACCCATAGGAACAACATATGCACATCAAAACTTGAAAAACCACATATTTTTCCTTAAATCGCATAGTCTCATGTTTTGCGTATTTAGTATAAAATTATTATATGACTGATTTTTTTAAAATTTCTTCAACTTGACTGACAAATTTGAACATTGGCAATCAAATACAATAGTTTCTAACCATTTTCAACCAAAATTAATCATAAAATAATGAAATCTACCTTTTGCTCATAAAACTGCGCATTATGACGTGCATATTTTGAAATTGGAGGCCCGTTGATGCTCTTTAATGGTCACTAACAATCTGTCCAACCTCGATACACGTCCCTTTTCCCTCCCACATCATCGCAGGATTCAAAATCGTTCATCTCAACCCATCCCCCTTCTCTCTTACAGTAATCCATGAGAACAAACCACAAGAGGAGAAAGGAGAGAGGAGAGAGGAGAAAGAAGACTGAAATTAGATCTTTTTGCTCAATTGATCATTTTTGTTCATTTGTGCGACGATGAATGGCAAAAAATCAAAGATCCCTTGCCCTTCTTGCCTCCTATGATCAACCACACCCAATAAAATCATTTTTTAATCATCAAATGGGGGCTCTGAAACCCCCCCCCCCCCCCACGTTTTGAAAAAACATGACTTTTCATTCCCAAGTCACTAACTAAGACTTAAGACTTAACCACAAAAAAAACTAGTTCAATTTGGAGATTTCACACTTTGGCAAAATGGGTTTTTCGATTTTAGAGGGGCAAACAAGCTCAGATTTGAGATCCGTCTGGATAGCTAGCTTTGTGACATCGAAATCTATAAAGTTGGCCAAATCATGCACTTTCTAGCTCCCGGATCACATAACTTCTACATGACATGAAACCTTGCAGGGATTAAGTGGGGGGTCAAACGAACTCTAATCAATGAACTGAGACTTGCATTGGGTTCTTGGCATCAAACTTCATCTAGAAAAACTCTAGTTCATCGATCCATAGCCGTTTTGTTTTGCATGAAAATTTGGTCTTTTACAACCTCTTGAGCTCTTTTTCGCTTCAAAATATGGCTCTAAAAATCCGATCTCATTTGGTGACCGCCGGATAGGGCGATTCAGCCCATTGAAATCCACAAACTGATTTGCACAAAGAACAACCATAAAAAGCATCAAACTACCACAAAAAATATGAGGCAATAAGACACAAGAATAGCTCTCACCCTACCCCTTGACAAAATCAAGGCATGAAAATCCACAAGGCATAGGCCCACCATAATCTGGTAGAAATCGAGAGCGAACCACTAACCAAATGCTCCAACATAAATTGGCTAAAAGAACCATCAAAGATGCCATCCTAGTGGTGGTTTGAACTACCTACCAAACTAAGACAACTCGACCAGGAATTCTGACTACTAGGCGAGGACTCCTATAGCATGGTCATCATATATGTGCTGGTAATACATTTTTCTTTTAAGGTTTCGATACTCGGGCATGTAAAAAGGAGGGAGCTAAGCGTAGATTGATCCAAGGAGAATAGGGCATTGGCCTCAGATCATGACTCAATACCCAAGAACCTACGAAGCTCTGCAAGGCGACACTTAATCCTTGTTTGATGCTCACTATGATTATTGCTCCAACCTTCCTTATTCCTTTATTTTAGCTAGTTGCTACCCCTATGAAGACAAGGCATCGGCTAACTCAGCCCCAAGAACCTACCAAGCTCTCCGCAAGGCGATAATCAACTGCTTTTAAGTTTTTTCTCCTTTTTTGTCCTTTTTTGAGAGGTTAGGACCCCTTTTTACACGCCTCTGTGTTGGTCTATCTTTCAAGCATATTCAAATTTTCCTCTTCTTTATACTTCGGCAAGCTCCTCTAACTACCTCACACTAGCAAGGACTTCTAGAACAGTTGCCTCTAGTAGGCTAGCAGAACAGGGTCACTAGAAGTGCCTTCTAAAATAGGTCTTTGATGCCTGACAATGTCTTTACAAGAGGTAGAAAACTACTCGAATCTCCCACAAATACACCTAACCTAACCCTAGGACTTCATGCCTTGATCGATGGTCCCCAACAAATGAAAAGAAAATAACTCCCATATACACATATAACACTGAACCAAATGAAGGAAAAAACTTGGATAGGTGATGACACCACCTAGAATAGCCACAAGAAGCTCCCGCACAACAAAGGCTCCCTCCAGGCATTTCGTCAAACTTGTCTGATGCAATCACTAAAATAGAAAGCCATTAAATGTACCCGCACCAAATAGACATATGGCCCTCTTGGCCTTATATAATATAACAGTTCACAATCAACAAATTGGTCCTCTTGGCCTATTAGAACCTGCCAAAAATGGCCCTCTTGGCCTAATGAGATAATCCACATCACTACCATTTAGCAACAAAACAGACTACTAAAACAAACCCTTGGTCTCGACATAACTCTACTCAAGCACAAAATCGACCAAGGATAAGGGCTCTTCAAGCGCTACACTAAGTCCATCACGTTATTAGCTAATCCCCCTGTATAAATAGTAAGGGATGTCTGATGAATATGTCATTTAACAATCCTATGCATCCATGATAGAGTATGAAGGTGCTCAATTTCTATGCTGTAGGTCCCATTGAACTTATTGATTACTAACTCCGAGTCCCCTTTCATCAATAATCAATGGATACTGCAACATCGGGCTACATTCAGCCCCATAAACAAGGCCTTGTATTCTACCATATTATTAGTAAAAGAGGGTCCTAAATAAACTTCCATCTTCATGAGAACCCTATGCTGGGGGTCTTTAATGACCACACCAATGCTCGCATGTTTAGTGGGCCCTCTAGAAGCTCCATAAAAATACAAAATATAAACCTAGTCTTTAGTGATAAGCAACGCCATAATAATTAGCTCACTCGTACTTATGATAATCAAAATCAAGCCAAGAGAGAGGATGTATAACATGTACAATCCCTCCTTCCTCACTAAAATCCATAGAAATGCTAGTTAGAACTCATTGACAATGGTGGCAGTAGACCTTAATTTCCCACGTGTAACTCCACTACCACTAGGCACCTCCTCTACCATGGCTTTCTCCCTTTGTAGTATTTGTTTTCGTCCCTCATCTTGCTAGAGATTATTTCCTTGTGCTCGATGATTAACTAGACCTGGCTCTTTAGTTCCTTGTTGGAGAGAGCTAATCTTGCTCCAACTGGTACTAGCTAAGTGGTTGGACTTTTTGCATATGTCACATTTAACATTTGGACAATTCCTAAGGAAATGTTGACCACCACACCACTTATAGTTGAATCTTGAGGGGGCACCCTCTTCAGAAGAGCATCGACTCCCTATCGAATCCTAATGTTTCTTAAGGAAATCGACATCAACGGCTATTTGCCTATATTATTCACTAATCATGTCAATATAGTGCTTCATCATATCCTTAACTTTGCCAAGAAAATTTGAGGCACTTGACTCATAGACGTGATCATCTATGTCTCCTTCCATTGGCCTCTAGCCACTTGATTAGGAATTGGCTATTGATTTCCTCGAACAACAATAGGATTTATCATTTGGCTGCCAACATTTGGTGGAGCCATCTGACTAGCCATAGGCATGGTCACACTGGAAGGTGTTGGCAACATGGACACACTTTGAATCACGATTCCTCTCCCATTGGGAGTACTCATGGGCATCCCTTGATCTCCATTTGTCAGTGCTAAAGTATTTTCAATACCTAGACTCAGATTCTAGTTTTCCCTAGAGGTATAAGCTGCTTGTAATTGTGATTCTACCTCCTCTGCTCTTGTAATGGCCATATCAATGTCGACAAGAGCAACATTGCTCAACTGCACTTGAATATTAAAGTCTAGCCCATTCATAAAATATTGCAACTAAGTAGCAACTAGAATAGGAATATAGGTTTGCAACTTATAAAATACTTCTTTAATTTCTTGGCATACCCACGAACATTCTCATGGGGTTCTTGACATGTTACATTGAGGACACGTAGCCAATACTGACCTCCCCTTTTTGGGGCAAAATCTCTCCGAAAGGCTGCAAAGAAGAAGTCAATCATAGTTATGGTTCTAGCCTCTTGACTGTGATACCATATTGCACCTCGTCCTTTCAAAGTCATGTTAAATACTATCACCAAGTGTCCTTTATCTTGCATTTGACACTTAAACATTAACCTTTGGATGTGAAGTTCCGTGTCTTCCTCTACTAATCCATTAAAAATGGATAGAAGAAACCCTAAGGTTGGCAATTCCGGTGTTCCTGCTAGGGATTGCAATGGGTTGCGCCATAGTAACAACTAGATTTGCTAAAGGAGTTTGAACGATCAGAACTATTAATCCACTCGAAGTGGACTGACTAATTGGGAGAGGGGAAGTACTAGAACTTCCTCCTCCTAATGGACTATGTGTTGAGCTAATGTTACTAAGACCCCGCCCTTGTAAGGATATTGGACCATTCCTTTGCATAGAATATCCTCTAATAATTTCGGCTTACCGTCTAGCCCGTTCAGCTCTTGCTTGCTTTTGAAGCTCAGTTTGATGGTCTTTTGAATCTATCTCACTGCCTTTTGGCATACACTAATGAACTAATCCCTATTGATTGATATTTAGAAACAACCAATTATTAGCAACTCCTAACAAATGCACCACCTATCGGGACCTAAAACAGGCTTGAGACTAGCTCTAAGGCACTAGCCGAGCCCCTACTACTCACCTAAAACCACCCCACATGGCCTCGCGGTAGGAGCGTCTAAAACTTTGTATTTGTACGATTTTGTAGTCCAATGAATAATTCTTTCCCCACTCCTCAAATGGAGTTCCTAAACATGTTGGTGTTATAAACTATGTAAGTACACACACATGGAGCACCCCTCAACTGATCACCGCGGCTCCAGTATGGCTCTCCTACACCTCGAGGATTGGCCCCAAGATGCGCCATGAACATAGAACACATATGAAACATCCTCCACTCTTTTGATAAATCAATCCAAGAGATAATGAATAATCCTCACTAAGTAAACCCCAAGGAACCAAATATCTAGTCCTACAGCTTAGAGTACCTCGCACTCTTAGCGTAGGTCATCACTCATACAAATAGTTGCTATGCATCCAAGATACGATACCATATGGTGTGTGTGCAATGCAATTGTGTATGATTACTATGCTCAAACAAATTTACTCATTAGCAATCAGCAACATGAAAGTGCAAGGAAAAAAAATTTCATGCTTTTCTTCTAATACTGAGAGTATTTCATTGCTTCAGGCTGGTACCAAACTTTCTTGTGCTGCTAGACCCTTTTTACTTTAAATGACAATGAACCCTATATGACATGCATCATAAAACATCAGATTTTTGTGTACTTTGAACACTCAACAATCTCCTACTCCCCCTACCGATTAAGATTTTGCATGTACTAATAGGTTTAAGGTGTGTTTTTTAATGCATTTTTAATTAAAGAAAGTGATAAAAGTCACTCTAACAAAGAGATAAGACTGAATTGAGGCTAAACCTCATGCTTTAGTTCTATCATATGTTCACAAACATAAAATCTTATTTTTTCCTATTTTTTGGATGCAAAACCCTATTTTTCTCCATTTTTTCTTTTTTTACTATTTATTTACAGAAAATTTACTTATATGTACTAATTTTCCAGTTTAAATTGATTAATTTCAGCATATGCATACCAAAACCCAAAAAATCACATATTTTCCCTTAAACTGTATAGTTTCATGTTTTGCGTGTTTAGCATAATATTATTATACAACTAAATTTTTTTATTTCTTCAACATGACTAACAAATTTGAACATTGGTAATCAAATACAATAATTTCTAACCATTTCCAACCAAAATTAATCATAAAACAATGAAATCTACCTTTTACTCATAAACCGTGCATTATGACATGCGTATTTCAAAATTGGAGGTCCGCTAACACTCTTTAACTATTGCTGATGATCTGTCCAATCTTGATTCACATCCCTTTTCACTCCTGCATCATTGCACAATCAAAATCATCCATCTCAGCTCACCCCCTTCTCTCTTACATTAATCCATGACAACAAACCACATTTTTGTTCATTTGTGCAACAACAATAGATGGAGAAGAAATCAAAGATCTCATGCCCTTCTTGCCTCCTCTAATAAGTCACACCCAAGAAAATCCTTTTTTAATCATCAAATGGGGGCGCCAAAAAAAACACCCCCCCTCCCATGTTTTGAAAAAATGTGACTTTTCATTCCCAAGCCACTAACTAAGACATAAGACTTAACCACAAAAAGAGCTAGTTGAATTTGGAGGTTTCATACTTTGGCAAAATGGGTTTTTTTATTTCAAAGGAGCAAACGAGCTTAGATTTGAGATCCATCTAGATGGCGAACTTTGTGACATCGAAATCTATAAAATTGACTACTAACATGCACTTTCTAGTTCCTCGATCACATAGCTGCTTCATAATGTGAAACCTTGTGTCGATCAAATGGGGAGTTGAAAACCGAGGCTTGCATTGGGTTCCTGGCATCGAACTCCATCTAGGAAAACTCCATCTCATTGATCCGCAACCATTTCATTTTTCATGAAAATTTGGTCTTTTACAACCTCTTAGGCTCTTTTTTGCTTCAAAATGTGGCTCTAAAAATTTGCTCTCACTAAGTCAGATCATCTAGGACTAGCTATGTAGACCCCATGGTGTACAAGAAGCCAACCCCACATAATCAAACATCTCTTCTACATGTCATCTAGTCCAAGTTGTTAAATGCATGTTTTTGCAACAGGTTTTGTTTCCATCTAAAGTATAGTACTTGTAGAGTTGCAATGGCAAGCTATAGAGATAATGGTAAGAATTAGACAAATTTCCAAGAAAGTTCCTAAGGAGAAAATGAAAAGGGAGCATAGGGCACACAACAACATGATTCAAGATGGGAGAAACCCACTAGAGATCGTTACTAAGCATGGAATCCCCCAAAGGAGAGAATACATAAATCCTCTCTCAAACATGGAAAATGAACCCATCAACCATGGAGAGGAGCAACTCAATGAGAGTTTCCAAGGATGACCATACAACCCTAGAAGAAACAACCGAAGGCCAAGGTCAAGTTGCATCTCAAGGACATGTGAAATCCAAGGCCAAGGTGAAACAATACCTCAAGGACCTAGTGAAGTCCAAGGGAAGGAGGTTAAGGCCAAGACCATGGGACATCAATAGACACAATGATAGCTTCAAAGGCTCCGCTCTCTAGCACAATGACCTCAAAGGAAAATACATAGAGGGATGGCAATTTCAAAATGGGCAAACAAGGTGCCTTTCTCCATGCATTGACCAACAGTGCAAAAGAAAGGGCTACCAAGTCTATGAGGAGGAGGTTGAAGCAATAAATGAATGCACTAAGGGAAATTAGGAAGACATTAAAGTCCTCTGACAAGCTCATCCCCAAGGCTCCTTTCCTTAGGCTTCTCAAGGACCTTGTTGTGGGAGCTTTCTCTCAACCCCCAAGACCCATGGACCGCTTATTGCTTCAAGCATTCCAAGCGAGCTCTAATGGCTACCTCTCACATAGCTGATGCGCCGTCGATCCTACGAGTGTAGTGAGCTTACCTTGATGCCGATATGAGTTGCCCTCTCTCTTGCACACACTGGTAGCTCCACGATCCTAGATGCTAGCTCAAGCATCCTCAAGCCTCCTCCATCTCCAAGCTCCATCCACCATAGCCGTGTGCGCAAGAGAAGGGAAGAGAAGAGAAAAGAAGAAGAGAAGAGGGGATGGTGAAGAGCTTCACCCTCTTGATCCCTCACTCTCATACACTCACTCCCTCACACTCTCACACTCCCTCTCTCAAGAGCACACACAAGCAAGAAGAGAAGAAGAAGAGAAGAAGAGAAGAAGAGAAGAGCTCTTGTTAGCTACACACCAAAGAATGAGCTTCCATTCACTTTTTGAACTTTATATATACAAACCCTAAAACCCCATGGGCGCCCATCCCTTTTTACATGACCACCCATTGTGTCAAGGTCCATTTTTCTAATTCCTTCTTCTTGCTTCATGCCCTAAGCCTATAGCCATCTATTCTTTTACAAGTGGCACAAGAGGGAGCCTGGCGCTCTTTTACAAGAGTTTTTGGAGTTTTTGAGGCACCTTTTATTTAAAATTACACTTTTGGCCATGGCTTAGCTTTAGAGGCTGACTGCATGTCTTTGCTCCTCTTCCATCTTCTTCCCACTTTTTCATTCATTCTTCCGCCTTCTTGGCTTGGGGCTAACATTACCCCCCTCCGATGGGTGCCAATCCCATGGCACTCTTGGCGACTGTTGGGGTTTAAGAGGCAGTTGGTGCAGTAGTCGTGTAAGGGCAGGACCACGTGTAGACTCGGGTTCTCGTGGAAGCTTGGTAGGAAGGTTCATTGGAGAAGTGAAACGGATAGCAAGTGGTTGACGAGAGCCTCCAAAGTCGGTGATTGGTCACCTTTGTGATGCTTAGAAGGAAAGGGTGCGGTGCTCTGCCTAAGGGGGGTGTCTACCTTATTGTGTAGTGTGGGTGATATCCCATGCTTGGGGGTCCCATTCATGCAAGAGGGGTAGTGCAAGTAGCTTAGGGTGACAGGTCTAACCATAAGCGAGTGTGACCTCCCTAGGTATGTCCTACCCTTGATGGGCCCTAAGCGTGAAGTGGGGAAGCAAAAGGGGCTAGGGGGCTAGGAGCGGAGCCGGCCGACCGAAGCCACCGGGCACGCCTAACTTGAGGATTGCTAAGTGCAGTGATCGTGCTTTACGTGGTGCTAAGTGCTGCTGTAAGTGAGTTGTTTTGTCCATTCCATGTGTAATGTTCCGCTTGCTCTTCCGTGGATGCTTTTTTTTTTAGTAGTATTACACTAATAGAACGATAGCCTGTACCTAATCTTCCTTGTCTGATTTAGGCAGAGAAGGGGGTCCGATGGATTTGCTAAAAAATTGATGGCTTTGCATGTACCCTTTGAGGTTCATGCGGACATGGAGGGAGGTGGTGGAGAGGAAGGGATGGTTGCACCTAGTGAATTGGATGTCATTCATATCCTCTAGGAGAGCTAGACAAAAGGAGGGGAGAATGCTAGCTCTCATCATTAAATGCGCCATGGCACAGGTGTCAATGGCATTAGGGTCAAAAAAGAGGGGAGGCAAGCCACGCTCGTGGGGTCGGGCCTTGCTTGAGTAGTAGCTTAAGTAGCCTAAGATAATTGCAGGTAGTTATAAAGGCTGGATCGGGCCATGAAGAGTAGTTTGCGAGAAAACGTGTCATGGAATCATTTAGGCTTTCCAAGTAAAAAAGTAGGGCATGTTCGAAGGAGGCGGCATTGAAGTTGTAGATGATGGGGAAATCATGACACCCATGGAGGGTGGCAACAAAATCCACACCTACCCTACGAGGATACGCCATGAATGTGGGGTCGTTCCTCTCATAGGGCAGGGTGTTACAAAAGGCCATCTAAGCGAGCATGCTAATATAGCACACTTGCCTCCTCTAGAGGGGTTGGCAGTTATAGCCCTGTACAGTATGTGGTATTTCGAACACCTTGTCTTGCCAAAACTTTGCTTCTTCCCTTCCCCACATAGAGTGGGGGTCCTCTCCCTTTCTTCTAGCCATTTCTGTCCCAGTCGGCCACTAGTCATGATCATCTCCTCCATCACCTTGATCGGTAGGACCCTTCGCAGGCTGTTAGGCATGAGGAAGCTAAAGGTGAATGGGTCTTTGTCTTTTTCTTTCCGTTCCCAAATCACCAGCTTTGTGTGGAATCCAGCAGGGAGGTCATCAAGGCACGGTGGGAGGGGTGCAGATGGCTGCACGAACGGTTTGGATCTTTACTGCTTCTTGGTTTTCTCAACTAATTTTCTTCGTCTCTCCCTTGGTGCGGCTTGTCTTTCTGTGGATGGATCAATCTGTTGTTGTTCTTGGACATGCGGCGAGGGGTGTTGTGGGATTACCTCTTCTCTAATTCTCCCCATAACAAATTCAAGGTCAGCCTCCTCCCCCTTCCAGTCTTCTAGTTGTGCTCCTTCTTCAAAGCCCAGTGCATCCAATTCCTGGGGGGTTAGGCCAGCCAATAGTAGGTACTTTCGTTGCTCTTCTAAGCTCAGCCTAGCCTCCGCAGGTTGGGGTGGCATCTGTAACCCCGCATGCAGGGCTCTGCGTGCAATGCTCAGTTTTTTTTGCACCATCTCCAATGACTCCTTTCCCTCTAGGTGGGTCGTGTCCAATAATGTGTTGAGGAAAGCCTATTTCTAGGCATTGAAGGCTGTCTCGGCGGTGTCTGCTTTACTTTCTACAAGGGTTTTTTCTTTCTCCACCAAAGTGAGGCGTCGTGCCAGTGTCTTCACCCGTTTCTCATTCTGCGCTGCCCATTCCTCTGCTCTTTTGTTCATTCCTTCCATGCTTTCTCCCTACTTCTGTGCCAGGGTTACGAGCTTCTGCTCCTAGGCTTTGAGTTCCCTGCTCAAATTCTCATGCTCTTTCCTTCCCAAGTGTAGTTGATTGGTCATAGACTTGATCTCCCTTTGCTACCGCTCCCTCTCTTGCTTTCTCTCCTCCTCTTTGGCATTTAATTCCTCCATCATTTTCTTGATGTTGGCAGTTTTTGCCTTCGATTCTCCATGTTGCATCAGGAAGAGCTTATATTCCTGCTGCATCTGCACCAGTTCTTGATTCTCATCCTCGAGTCGCTGCTTATAGCTTTCTTCCATGTCTTCCTTGGCCTTTAATTCCTGCTTGAGGTCAAAGATCTGTCATTGTTGCATGGCTATTGTGTGGGTTTTTTCAAGCTGGAAAGTGGCCACTGACTCCTTTTTTGTCACCAACTCAACCATAGCCATCCTCTTTTCCTCCTTTGCCCTCTCCAATTGGGAGAGAAACTCAGCGATGTACTCGTCATAACTGGCTGGTGGCGTCATTGTTATGTGGGTTGGGGTGGTCGATGCTTCCACTCTCGGACGCTTTTGGTCCTGTCTCGACTCAGCATCTACTGGTCTCTTTTGCCCCGTGGCCATGGTTTCTGTGCTCTTTCCTTGGGCCATTTCTTTATTGATAAAATATTGCATCCAGGCCACGAAATTGGAGACCTCCATGCTGGTGGGAATGCTAGGGGTGAGGGTGGTTGGTTCAGTGGAGGGTGCCATGAGGGTGGGGATAGGATGGAGGACGGCCTTGCCTTTGCCTTCAAAGATAGCGGGCGGCGTGACTTCTAGTACCTGCATGCTACAACTAAGCCCTTCTTCCCTCAGCAGGCTCTAGGCTCTCGGATCATCAGCCCTCTACTGCTGCTCAATGGACCGTCATGTGGCTTCGGCCAAGTCCTCCTCCTCCTTCCTTCTTAGTTCCTCTTCTTCCTTTGCAATTCTTCTTTGCCTTTCTTCTTCGGCTTTCCTATACTCTTCCTCCAGTTTCTCTTTTTCTTCTTGCTCTTCTCTTTTTCTCTTCTTAGCCTCCTGTTTTGACACCTTTTTAGCCTTCTTGACTTCTTTTGTTTTTTCTTTTTCATGTTTTTTCTTCTTCTCCCTCTCGTCGGCCTCCTTGAGGAATTGTCTTTCTGCCTTTTCCAAATCCTGTTTCTCCTTCTTGCGGCCTTCATCTGGCTTCTTTTTCTTTTGTGATGTCTTCTTCTTGGGTTCCTTGGCCTATTTTTTGCCTGATTGTTCTTCTTGTCCCTACCCTTCCTTATCTGTCTTGGTCCTGCTCACTGGACCTGTCTTGGTCCTGGTGAAGGGGTGACCTGTCTGGCGTTTCTCCTTCCCCTTCTTCTGCATCTTGTATCTCTTTCACTGCCTCCTAGATGAGCGCAGTCAAAATGCTTCCATAGGCAATAAACAAGGCCTTGGACGAGGCCTTCTTTCTTTCTGTGGCCTTGGAAGGTAGGGACTCTCCTCCTGCTGGTGTGCTTCCTAAAGTCAGTGCTTCAACCACCTGGTCGATAGTTTTGTGCACGTAACCATTCCAGTCGACTTCATGCAAGGTGTGAGCCACTACGTTCTCCAACACAGGCACGCTGATTTGATGCATTAAGGCATTGTAGCACTGGCTGGAGAAGAGTGTGTGTACTAGTTTTGCTTGCAATCTAGCTTCCGCATCAGGGATGTCCTGGATGCTGATGCCGTCATTTGTTAGCACATCCTCCTTTCTCATTTTCAGCATGGCATACACATCTCTCTTCTGCTTCTTCTCTATCTTTGGCATCAGTCCCAATGCCTTCTCCACCAAGGCGGGGGTTAAGCAAACCTGTACCTGTTTGGCGTTTTCTCCCCTTCCTACCATGATGATGCCGCACTCATTGTCAGGGTCGTAAGACCTTAGAAACTCCACACACTTTGTGTGGTCAGGTTCTTGCGCAAATTTTTCAAGGTACTTGGTGAAGTTTCATTGTTCAATGACTCTCTTGGCCATTTCCTCCTTGGCCACCACACCCTCTACGTTGTGAATAGTTTGGAACTTAAGCTAGTTGTAGGTGCGGCTCTCAAGAGTGATGCTATACTACACTATTTCCTCTTCCGTGAATGGAAGTCGGTGGGCACGGTCTTCCTGCCACATCTTTTGTTCCTGTCATAATCCCAAGTTTCCATTAGTGCTTCCACATTAACAATTCACAAGAAAAGTCATAGTCTAAAAAGAAAGACTCTATATGTTTATTGAATGAAAGCATTAAAATCCTATCCAACGTGGAGTCTTCCCTTCCGGCTTTAACTTTTTGCCATTTATTTCAAAGTTCTCTTGAATTTTTCCTACCTCGCTCGTCGTTATTTATGTGCTTATGCATTTTTCTTGATTTTCATTGGTTTTAATTTAATTCACCTTGATTTTTCTTGGTTTTTAATTTGATTCATCTCACTCCCCTTCCCCTCCCAGCTCGAGAAGAATCCTTC
Organism: Lygodium microphyllum; assembly: GCF_053477565.2. Lineage (NCBI taxonomy): Eukaryota > Viridiplantae > Streptophyta > Polypodiopsida > Schizaeales > Lygodiaceae > Lygodium > Lygodium microphyllum. The sequence continues at coordinate 77,324,317 of NC_141158.1, forward strand.
CTAGGATTGAAGGTTTTGGAGGTTGAGGACATTCTACAATGGGCCTAGGAGTTACCAGCGTAGGAACCAAGTGTAGAAATCGGGGTTGTACTCTAACTGAGCTGCACGGTCGAGATCAAAAGGTCAAGTGCCAACCTGTGTAATGTAAGTGAGAACATCTGTTAGAAAGTCATCGGAGGCATCGCGGCTAGCAATATATAGCTCTTCCTCAGTCAGTAGACGATTGAGGTAAGGGTGTCCCTTGACGTGCTCTTCCAGGGGGCGGTCGCGAAGAGTGGTTAACACTCTATACGAGGCTGTCGCGATAGAAGTGGGGTCGTACTCCGCTGTTTTGATTGCGTGGCGCTGCTTAGCGTTTGTCATGACTTGGCATCCCTCTACTTCCCATTACAACCTAAGAGTGTACCAGTGCTGCAAGAATGGGGATTCAGTCTCAACAAGTTTGGAAATTTCTGCAATTTCTTGGTCGGTGATGGCAGAAGTGGTTCGTTGATTGTATGATGTGATGAGGTGATGTTTGAGGGCTTGCTCTTTAGAGATCTCATTGTTGAGCAATACAACAGTGGAATTTGCTGCCTTTGCGAAGGCAAGTTCATATGTCTCCCAAGAACAAGGCATCATACAAACTTCGGTTGCAAAAGGCTTGGGCAACAAGCCTAAATCCAAGAGGTCGTAGCTCAGAGCTAGCTCTCTGAAGGTGGCATCAAGCCGTTTAATGCAATCAACCACGTCATCCCCTGTATCTTTGGCTAGATTTGAGGCGAGTGTCAAAAATGATTTCTGCTCATAGGAGGGTTTAAGACATGATGGTGGTTGGAGTTTGATAGCACTAGAGCCTTTGATAATGGATAGTTGTGGTTGCGGGTGTTCTTGAGGTTTTGATTGGGCTTCCTGGGGGCTGGGGAAGTAGCAGCTACTTTTGATGGACTGCTGTCTTCAGAGTGGATCATTGTAGTTAGATGGGCTCTAGCGGGTGATGGCTCATGTGATGATGTTTGTCGTTTGGTCCAATAGGCTTGTTCAACTCTCTTGGGCATGTGTGTGGATAAGATTGATGGATGTGGGCCTAGGGAGCACTGCGGTTTAGGGTTTTGAGGTTCTATGGGGCTGGGGGTGATCATGCTTGGGGGTAGCATACGAGTGGTGTTCTTTGTAATGTGAGATTTAGGGATCCATATCCAGGCATTTCCCTCATGGTATCCTTGCACGTGCAGGAGGGCTTTAGGGACTCACCTTTGCCTAATTATGCCCAGATTTCTAAAATTGTGTCCCCTTAGTGTCCTAGGTTTAGAGCTTTGGGTCTTATGAGGTTGTGTGCGACAACTCGTAGGCGGCGGTTGCAGTTGTTTAGGCCTTAGTGTCCTAGGTTTAGAGCTTTGGGTCTTATGAGGTTGTGTGTGATGACTCCTAGGCGGCAGTTGCAGTTGTTTAGGCCTCCATTGGAAACTAGGCTGTTGAGCCTTAGCTTTTGCTACCACGAGCAGATGTTCTTGAGAGGTGGTGGGTGGTGGTGGTGGAAGAGCACTACCATTCTCCTTAGATTTGGCTGTTGATAGTTCTACCGGTGGCCGTGCAGACTGTTCTATCGCGCAGCCCTTGCTGAAAGTTGCATCAATGTGGATGTTGCCTATGGTGAGGTGAATGCATTGCAACTCATAATCAACATTGCAACGAGTTTGCTTCTTGAAGGATCGCCCTAGCAGCGTTTTCGTGCCTGCGTCCTTGGCATCTGATAGTTTGTGGAAGATTATTGGTACAGTCTCAGACTCAATAGAAACGGTGGCCCTGCACTTGCCAAGAAGTGCGTACGAACGGCCCCCATATGGGCTTAATTTGGTGTTAGTAGGTTGTAGTGGTGGTTTGCCAAGTTGGTTCCAATGATTTTGAGTCAAGACATTGAAGTCTGCTCCCTCGTCAACTAAGGCATCGAAGACGCATGTTCACTTGGCAGTGACCGTGATGTGCAGGTATGCAGACTCCATGGTTTCCTCATCCTCGTCATCAATTTTGGTGATGGTGGCTACTCTTACCTTGACAGGCGGTTCCAACATTGGTGGCTCATGCAAAGGATGCGTGGGAGGATAGTATTTCGTGAAATGACTGCCATTGAAGAAGCCTATTCCCTCACCGTCTAGAGTCTCGAGCTTGACGTTGCCCGTTTGGCTGATCGCATGAACTCTGAAAGTTCCAAGACCCCTAAACTTCAATTTTTGCTTATGCCCTTGACTGAGTATAGAAGCACTAAGTCACCTTGTTCAAAATCGCGTTGCTTGACATGCTTGTCAAACCAACTCTTATATCGTGCCTTTTCACATATGAGTGCATGAGTGGCTAGAAGGTGAGTCTCGCGAGAGGTGTTCGAGCTCAACTAGGTGTTGCGTCCATGCCTCTCTTCCTTCTCATTGCTCCTGAAGTGCTATTCGCAAGCTAGGCACGAAGAATTCTACGAGAATAAATTGCTTCAGTTCCATAGCTCAACCTAAAGGGGGTGTGTTGGACAGCCATTTTGTAAGCTGTGCAGTAAGCCCACAAGGCTGCCATCAGCTTGTTATCTTAGTCACTGCATGAGACCGAGACTACCTTGGTTAGGACATTGACAAGAATCTTATTGGTGGATTCTGCCTGGCCGTTTGCTTGAGGGTAGTATAGAGAGGATTTCATCCGATGGATAATTAGGAAGGTGGATAGGAGATGAGCTATCACTTAATTGATGAAGTGTGTCCCCTGGTCACTGACTAGTTTGATGGGGCATCCAAATCGTGAGATCACGTGCTCCCACAAGAATTTGCCAGTTGTTTGAGCATCGTTCTTTCGTGTTACTCTCACCTCTGCCCACTTCGTTAGGTAGTCTGTGGCCACAATGATGTATTTAGCTTGAGAATACTGCGCAGCAAGGCTGATGGGTCATATGAAGTCGATTTCTCACTTTTCGAAGGGTTTTCATGCAATGATTGGGGTCAACTCCATTTGATCCTTTCGAATCGGGACCTTCGTCCTCCGCTAACATTTGTCGCAATGCTTAACAAATCGTGCGGCATCACAGAATAGCGTTGGCCATCATAGTTGACACTGCAACACCTTGCGGGCCATTGTGTCTCCGCTAAAGTGTCCACTAGCAATCCCACTATGTGCCTCTGAGAGCACTTCATGCAACTCATGTTCACACATACATCTACGCAGCAATCCATCTTGCCCTAAGTGATACAGCTGGCCTGCTATCAAGTTGTAGGGTTGGATTTTGAGAATAAGTCGCCTCAACCTTGCCTTCTCTATTGGTCATTCAGGCAGTCTGTACTCAAGCACTTAGACTATGTCATCAGCCCAATATGGCATTAGATCGGCCTTGAATAAATCTCTCCCCGTCACTGGAGAGGTTAAAGAGGTGGGCGTCTAGCAATTCATCGGTAATGCCTTCTCCAAGGGATTCTCCTATGGGGATGCATGACATATGATTAGCCATGTAGTGATGTTTTCCCTTCTGTACAACCACAGAGAAGTCAAACTCCAAAAGCAGAAGGAGCCACCGAGCTATGCGTCCTATAGCGTGTTGAGATGACAAGCTCAACACATGTGGACATTGATGATGGACCGCCTGGTTAGATGGGTCCACACGTTTACACTTAGCATGTCGGTGGTCATTATGACTCTCACATGGCCACTGACTGATTACTTATTATATTCAGGTTGTTACACCTATTTACAGCTGGCATAGTTATAGCACCAGTTGACTAGCGTAGTCAGTTATGCATTGTTTGACTTAGTAGGCCACTTTTCTTTATGTTGTATCTTATCTATACTTTGTGTATATTGTAAAGTGTGTGGAAGAAGAAGAAGAAATCAGCAAGAAAACGTTTTGGCCTCCATCTCTCTTCTTGTCTCTTGAGTGAGCTTCTCCTTGTGCATTCTGTGGGTGTTTGCCGCAACATCTTGAGCAAGTCCCCCCATCACGCAATTCTTGACATGGTATCAGAGCCACGCCACTGAGAGAGGCTGATTTCGAAGGTTGAAGCAAAGGAGAAGAAGCAAGGCTCAAGCAAGCAAGCCATGGGTAAGAAGCTCTCCCATTCTTCCACTCTCTCTCGTGGATAGTGCCTGTGGAGGCACCGGAAGCAGGGTCGAGCAAAAATCTCAAATTGTAGTGAGATTTGGTGTGCAGGAAGAGTGCTGTGTATTCTGCAGAACAGCTCTTTAGGATTTTCCCTAAGTTGTTTTGGGCATCTGAGGCCGTTTCAGGCCCCGTTTTAGAGCCGCAAGGTTGCGGACAACAATTTCATGATACACTGTGATTTCGGCTATTTTGATTGAAAGTGGGTGCACAAGTTATAGATTGTGAATCTGTAATTCTTGAGGTGTTTGCAGGAACCAAATATAAGGTTTATCTGCAGATAGATTGCAGATTGCATGTATTGTTGAGCAGTTCAGTAAAAAAGGATGTCTATTATATTGCTGTGCACTACAGGTCGAGGGTTGCAGAAGATTTGCTTGCTGTTTGGTATTATTTTTGTGATAATGGCAGAGAACAGTGGAAGCCCCATCATTGAGAAACTCGACAAGAACAACTACCCTTCATGGAAGTTCCGTGTCACGAACTTCTTTATTGGAAAATGCCTCTACGAGTTTGTTTCAGGTGAAGAAAAGGAGTCGGAGGTGAGTGATCCTCCAACTGAAGAGACAAAGGCACGGAAGTAATGGAATGCAAAAGATAAAAAGGTCATGTATTGGTTGTCTGCAGTAATTGACAATAATATGCTGGGACATATTAGAAATGCAGAGAATTCATATGCAGCTTGGACTATACTTGAAAGTATGGTTTCTGTAAATACAAAGGCATGAAAGATTCAACTCAAGCAAGAGTTGAATACATTGAAGAAAGGGAAGATGTCTATCAATGGGTATGCACTGAAGGTAAGGAGCATTGCAAATGCCTTGGCAGCAATTGATGCAATGGCCGATGATGATCTGGTGTCGTCTACCTTGGGTGGACTTAACAATGAAAAGGCTTGGAAGTCTTTTGTAACTTTCGTATATGTTAGAAAGCCATTTCCAGATTTCAATGAGTTGGTCTCTCTTATGATCACTGAAGAGATTAACATGCAGAGTGAGACATCTGAAAGAAATGGTAAATAGGTCCAGGCTTTCTACTCCAGTTCAGGAAGGGGACGTGGCAGGTTCTCTTCAAGAGGCCGTGCTACACGACGTGGTAGTGACAACCAGCAAAACAGATTGAATCAGCAATTTGGCGATATGCAGGTTTCAGGAGGTCATGGTAACTTTAGAGGCAGGGGGAGTTTTAGAGGAAGAGGTGGATGGCAGAACAGAGATTCTAATAACTCTGGTATTGTGTGCCACTACTGTGGCAAAACAGGTCATATCGCAACCCAATGTTATGCTAAGAAATATGATATCCGTAGTGGTAAGTTCCAGCAAGGAAACTATGCATCGTCTTCACGATAGAATGAAGATAAAAATGAATGTCTGTTTGTTATGCAGCATATGCTCAATGTTGTTACAGGAAAGGGAACACATGATGATGTTTGGTAGGTTGATTCAGGTGCATCCAATCATATGACCAACCATGCAGAATGGTTTGGAGAGATGCAGGATTTGCAAAATGCAGGTTATGTGCAGACGTGTGATGATTCTTGCCACCCAATTTCACACATTGGAAAAGTTCCCTTGTCCTTGCATGATGGTAAGACAAAGAGTCTTTCAGATGTATTACATGTGCCATCTATTACAAAGAACTTGGTGTCAATCGGTCAAATGGTAGTAGAGAAAGGGTTGCAAGTCAGATTTAATGCAAAGGGCTACTTTCTAGAAGACTTCAATGACAAGTGCAGGTTAGTTGCAAAGGAAAGTAGAGTTGGACATATGTTTACTCTGGATGCTGGAATTCCTACTATGAATGCTGCTATGTATGCTAAAGGAAAAGGTGTTGTTGCAGACATTGAAATTTGGCACAAACGCATTGGACATGCAAATGTACAAAGGCTGAAATTAATGCAATCCAAAGGGTTGGTTACAGGTTTGCCTACATTTAGAGTTGCAGAATTTCATAAGGTATGCGAAGCATGTCAGTTTGGTAAGCAGGCAAGACAACCCTTTTCACATGACAGAGATGTAAGCAGAAATATCCTTGATGTTGTGCATATAGACATTTGGGGGCCTACACAAAATGTATCTCTTGGAGGCAGTTCATACTTTGTCACATTCATTGATGATTATTCTAGAAAGCTGTGGGTATATTTTATGAAGGAAAAGAGTGAAGCTTTTGAGCACTTTAGAACTTTCAAGGCTGCAGTTGAAAGAGAAACAAGCTTGAAAGTAAAGTGCTTGAGGTCAGATGGAGGGGGAGAGTACCTCTCAAATGAGTTCAGTGATTTTCTGAGGTCTCATGGGATAAAGAGACAGTTCACATGCAGGTATACCCCACAGCAAAATGGGGTTGCAGAAAGGAAAAATAGGCATATTGCAGAAGTTGCACGTGCCTTGATGGCCGAAAAGAATATGGCTAAGCATTTTTGGTCTGAGGCTATTCATACTGCTGTTTATATTATGAACAGAACTCCCACAGCTGCAGTTCATGGGATGACTCCTGAAGAATGCTTTACTGGCAAGAAGCCTAATGTATCGCACTTGAAAGTGTTTGGCTGCATTGCGTATGTTCATGTGCCAGATGAGTTGTGGAAGAAACTGGATCCAAAGGCTGAAAAGTGTGTCTTTATTGGATACTCTTTAGAGCAGAAAGGGTATCGATGTTACAACCCTATCACATGTAAGTTCAGAGTGAGCAGGGATATCATCTTTGATGAAATGAGTAGTTGGTACGCATCTAGTGGTGATGCATTGGATGATGATGATGATCATGACACTCATGTGCAGGCTGAAAAGTAAGAATCACGGACTCTTAGTGAACTAGAGACATCATCTGGTAGTCCTTGGTCTGGGAGACTAAGGAGTACCTCTACATCTTCAGGTACATCTAGTAGCACTACAGGTAAAGACAAAGGAAAGAATAAAGTGTCAGAAGGCATTGATGCAGTTCTTGATGGAGGCTCCAGTGGCTCAGATAGTTTGGATGATGAGCTTGGCATTCCTTCAGTGAGGACTCCAGGTGTGTAGAGAGCACGTGTTAATGCAAAGACTCCATTGAGTGATCCAGTGGTACGCAAGTCTAGCAGGGTGAGATACCCTATTAAAAGATTTGGTTTTAAAGGTTATCCAGCTCACCATTATGCTTATATGGTGAAACTAGTTGAGAACGTTGAGCCCACATGTTTTGAGGAGGCTGTTGGTCATGCTCATTGGGATGCAGCAATGGATGAGGAGATGGCTGCATTAGAGGCCAATAAGACTTGGGATCTAGTATCATTGCCAAAGGGCAAGAAAGTTATTGGATATAAGTGGGTTTATAAGATTAAGCACAATGCAGATGGTTCTATTAGTAGGTACAAAGCTAGGTTGGTTGCAAAAGGCTATGCGCAGACATATGGCATAGATTATGATGAAACCTTCAGTCCAGTTGCTAGGATGGCAATTGTCAGATGTGTGATTGCTTTGGCAGCAGCCAAAGGTTGGAGGTTGCAGCAAATGGATGTGAAGAATGCCTTCTTGCATGGTGATTTGCAGGAAGAAGTGTATATGGATCAGCCAGCAGGTTATGAAGATTTAGAGCATCCCACGTATGTGTGTAGGTTGAAGAAGGCACTATATGGGCTCAAGCAAGCACCTAGAGCATGGTCTAACAAGATCAGAGAGTATCTTGTCAATATTGGCTTTTATGTTTCTAATGCTGATCACTCACTTTATGTGAGAAAGGGAGATGCAGGTTCGGTCATCATAGTCATCTATGTGGATGACTTGATTATTACAGGTGATAGTGATAGTGGGATTGCTAAAGGCAAGGACTTCTTGATGGGACCTAAATCGGGCCGTCACTGGCTCATGCACTAGCCGGACCTCTATCATGCGCTCAACAACCCCATGGCCTCGTGGCGAGGAGCGTGGATGACACATACATCATCTTCCTAAACATCTTGCATTTGTATCACGTCTCATAGTCCAACTCTATCCCAATTAACACTCCTCAGAGGGAGTGCCAGCACATTGCCAAATAGCATGAAGCACAAACATAGGAGGTCCTCCCACGGCTAACTGCCGCTACCTCACTGTGACTCTCCTACACCTTGGGGATTGGCCCCTCAATGCGTCACTAAACATATATAACACAATATCGCACACATTTCCACTCAAGGTAACAATTGATCGTATCCAGGAATGTACCGTTTTTCTCACTTTCTTTCCCTTAGACCCAACGCCTAGCCTACAGCTTGGAACAACCTTACTCACTCAACGTTGGTCATATTCCTCTAGAAAGCAATTGCCATGCATCCAGGAGGTATTGTCTGATACCTTTTATCATTTTATGCTTCATGCAAATTGTGAATGTCCACGTGCTCAAACAATTAAGAAAATCAGCATTGGTGCACATGTAGAAAACATTTCTTTCAATGATTTCAATTATCGCTCATATGCGGTGTTGCATGAACCTTAATTTTTGACACTCAAAATCCATTTTTCCCCTATTTTTTCTCCATTTTTCCTATTTTTCTTGTATTTTTTACAATATTAAATAACTAAAAATTCAAAATGAGTTGTGGGCTATGGCCCTTAGGTTCATTTGTAGCAAAAACACAAGTTTAGTTGGTGTATCTTATTATATTTTCCATTGATATATCAAAAACACCCAATTTTTCCATATTTCACGTGTTTTACGGATTTTACACTATTAATTTCATCCACAACACTTATGATTTTCTGATTTTTTGATTTCAAATAGTTGGAAGACATTGCAAACAACATCATAATGCATAATCATCCCATGGGAACAAGTATTCATGAAGCAAATTGCATAAAATATCAATTTCCTTTGTAAAAATGAGATTACCATTCTTTACGGGTTGCGGGTTTTTATTTGCCATATCTCGGGACTGATTTCCAGCCACCATTAATGCTCATGACAGTCCACAATCATCAATTTTCATTCCTCTTACACCATGGAGCAATCCGGTCTTCATTGGATAAGCATCCATCATCCATTCTTCTTCCTATTCTTCACCACATGAATCTGCCTTTAGGGGAGAGAGAGGGAGGAGAGAGAAAGAATGAAATCAGAATTCTTCACATAGACCACCATTTCTCGGGCGAGAGGCGGCGATAGAGTCAGCAGGGAGAAGGTAGACAAGGCCAATGATCATTTGCATGGGTTGTGTGCAGCAGGCATGTTGCCTCTCCATCCTCCATGGCGTGATTTTCGGCGCTGTTGATGGCGCCCTCTTCTCCCTCATCCCATGATTTCTTCTCTTCTATTTGCATGCCTTTTGGTTTGGGGGTTAAAATTCCCCCAAAGGGCACCCCCCCTTTGGTCCATGTTGTGGCCACCCTTTCAAATCTTGACCATTTTGTGGCCATTTCCCCGTCCGGACTCGGAATTGAGCTCTGAAAAATCCTGGGCATCTGGCTTGGCATCCCGCATTGGCTGGTAACACGTGTGAACCTGCACAATTGTCTGAAAATTTATGAAAAATCAACAAGTGTCGCTCGGGCACCTTTAAAGTACTTTGGCGCTTAAAATCGTCCTAGATCAAGCCGCCACCTTCGACGTTGAATATTTTTCCCTTGATATTCATAATTTTTAGCTATTTTTAAGCACTTCTCAGCACCCAAAATTTTGCTCTCATTGGAGACCATGGGATAGGGTGACTCAGCCCGTCGAACCCACAGTAGATCTACACAAAACAACCAAAGGAAGCATCAAGTTGATACAAAATAGACATATACTTAAATCACAGCATAGTGCACACCCTACCCCCTGACAAAACCAAGGCATGACATCCACAAGGAGTAGGCCTAGCACAATCTGATGAAAGGTCCGAAGCTAGTCACTAACCAACTGCTCTAACACGGCTAAACTAAAAAACCTATCAAAGAGGTTGCCCTAAGTGGTGATCTGAACTACCTACCTAACTAAGGACAACACAACTAGGAGTTCCTACTAGACGAGGACTCCTATAGCCTGATCAAGAAGTATTTTCTTATAATATATCTCTTCTTTTAGGGTTTTTATTTTATTGACATACTCGGGCATGTAAAAAGGAGGGAGCTGAGCGTAGTGACCCAAGGAGAACAGGGCATTGGCCTCAGGTCCTGTCTCGGTACCCAAGAACCTACCAAGCCCTCGCAAGGCGACACTTAATCCTTTTCTAACACTCACTTTTATTTTTGCTCTGACCTTCCTTGTTTCTTTTTTTCTAGCAAGATGCCACCCCTAGGAAGATAAGGCATCGGCCCCTTTGACTCGTCCCCAGGAACCTACCAGGCCTCCGCAAGGCAATGATCAACTGCTTATAAATTCTTCTTTCTTTTTTTTTTGGTTTTGTAGGGGTTTGAACCCCTTTTCACACCTTTGTATCTATATTTATTATCTTGAAGATATGTAGGGTTTTATTGCCCTTTATCATCATTATTTTCCTTTTGGCAGGCTTCCCTAATGGCCTCACAACTAACAAGAACTCCTAGAACGGCCGCCTAGCAGGCTAGCAGAGCAGAGTCACTAGGACTCCCTTCTAAAGCAGGTCTTTTGATGCTTAGCAATGTCTTTACAGGAGGCAATGACTACTCCAACCTCCCTCAAATATACTGAACCTAAACCTCGGGACTTCATGCCTTGGACGCGGGTCCCCAACAAGAAACGAAAAAAACCCCCCTTAACAAGTACACGAACACATATAACATAAAAACCACAATACTCATAAAGGAGAGATATCACCTGGACAGGGCCACAAGAAGCTTCCACGCAACAAAAGGCTCCTTCCAAGCTCTTCTTCAAAACCTGTCTAGCACAGAGCTCAAACAAGAAACCATTAACCGCACCTACACTAATAAACAGACAACTGGCCCTCTTGGCCTAATGAAATAAAACACTTCACTACAAAACTGAATCCGCCCTCTTGGCCAAACGAAATAAAGCATTCAAAACCTCGCAACACTGGCCCTCTTGGCCTAATGAAATCAAACAGAATAACACCTATACATCCTTCCCTGGAAGAATCCAGATATACAATAATAAGCTCCTTTCCAAGGAGGAAAAACAGGCTCGTAGCCCTAGACTAAATGCATAAGGTTATGACCCATCCCTCCTGCATAAGATAGCAAGAGGTGTATGCATAATATGTTGTATAATCAACCTATGGGTCCCAGATAATAATGGTAGATTGGTCTCGGCCACTCTTTGCATCACCCATATCAACCATCGTCTGCCATATATCGCATGCTCTGATAACATCCCCCACAAGCGATCGGGTCCTGTTTCATCATTGATAACAATATCCATACTAGGACCACAATTAAAGAAGAGGTCTTCCTCATAAGCAAGATTTGCCAATGAATCTGCAAACTAATTCCAGTAACGTGGATTCAGTTGAAAAGGCACTCTCTCAAACTCTTCAAGTAGGGTCATCGCAGTTCGATGATACGTACAGAGAATGGGATTCCGCACTGTGTATGTCCCATCTAGCTGATTCAGGATCAACTGGGAATCCCCTTTTACTAACAACCGACGAATACCACCTTGTTTGGCAATATGCAGTCCCATAATCAAGGCTTTATACTCCGCCATATTGTTAGTGAATCCTACCCTGAGATAAGTAGCTAACTTCATCGTCACTCTACGTCGGCGGTCTCGGATTACTACTCCAACACTCCCTTTTTTATTAGGGCCCCTGGACGCTCCGTCAAAATATAATGTGTATGTCCATAATGGGTTTACACAGCCTGCCATCGCAAACTCCTCTATTCGTAATGATGATAGTCAAAGTTTAGCATGTTGAGAGGATGAACTGATGGCTCCATCCCACCTTCTTCATTGAACTCAACAGGGATACTCATCACCGGTCGTAAACAGTGATGGCAGAAGACTTTGATCTCCCACACAAAGGTTCCGTCTTCTTGCTCAATCACCTTATATCCTTTGCTCCACCAGATGAGTTTCCCCTGATGGTATCTTTGCTCCAGATATGGATGCTCCAAATAAGGGATTAACCGACCCATCCACCAGCTTTTAAGCTTCTTTTCCCGTAGGTCTTAGATCATTCCTAGCATGGACCTGCAATGCATTTTTCTATATTAGCATATTTAGAAGTAATAACGTTTAATCTTATTAAGATTAACCTTATTCTTAAACTCTACTCCCTATAGATCAGCTAATAGGGCTGTAGACCTATTCTTCCCTAACCTGACAATCTTGTAGGGTCCATCCCATTTAGGTTCCAACTTTCCTGGAAACAACTCCCTATATACATCATAATACAAAACCAGTTGTCCTTTCTTAAAGGTATACTTCTTCGCTTTTAGGTCATGCAACTGTTTCATGCGACGTTTAGCCACCTCTTGGTGTAATAGGCTTTGCAACTTAATTTCATCTAGGTGTGCTAAGGTCGTAAATCGCTCTAATAGGGTGTCTTCACTACCCAAAGAATGGTTTATTGCGAATCTAATGGTCGGTAACTCAATTTCTAAGGGTAAAACGCACTCCTCACCATAAACTAGTTTGAACGGCGTGTGGCCAGTGGCTCACTTAAACGTGGTATTATATGCCCATACTGCCACATACATGTTCTTATCCCAGTCGCGTTTCTTTTCAGATATGACTTTCAATAAGATACCCACAAGCTGCTTGTTGGTACTTTCAACCTGCCCATTTGCCTGCGGATTATAAGGAGTCGTTTTATTGTGCTTGATTTGCCAAGCCTCAGTCAAGCTTTTGATCACCTTATTCAGGAAATGGGTTTCACGGTCCGACACTAATTCTTTCGGTGGACCAAAACGACATATTATCTACTCTAAAAGGAAACTAGCAGTTTCTTTAGCATCATCTTTCCTTGTTGCACGTGCTTCTGACCAGTTTGTGAAGTAGTCAGTTGCCACAATAATATACCTCTTTTGCGCAGTCGACGACGGAGTAATAGGGCCCACAAAGTCTATTCCCCACTTCTCAAATGGAAGTATCACCATAATAGGGGTGAGTGGTCTTTTCCTATTCTCTCGACTATCATGTCGTTAACAAATATCGCATCTCTTAACATATGCGAACGCATCCTGGAAGATGGCAGGCCACTAGTAACCTGCTCTTAAAGCCTTTTGTGCTGTAAGCCGTCTAGCAAAATGACCTCCGCAAGCAGAATCATGGCACTCTTCCAAAATGAATGGCACCTCATCAAGCATCACACATCGGTGATAGATATCATCAACCCCTTGCCGATATAATGTACCTGCGATCAAGGCAAACTTTAATGTCTGCTGCTTAATTTTCCTTCTCTCAGCTTTAGACAGTTCAGATCCAGCCTCTCCTGTCGATAAATAATGCGTTATTGCAGCATACCAGGAGGAAATAGGCTCCCCAAAGTCCACTAGACATTCCACAATACCTTGTAACCTTGGTGGCTTACTCCTAATCTCATAATCAAACTCCTGCAAAGTGATTAACCACTTCGCTAGACGATCAGGCGGCTGCAGCTTATTCATCAATAATCGAAGCCCCTCCGCCTTCGTATAAAGCACAACTTGATGTAGACTGGCTTATGGAAGAAAGGGGAGCACTAGAGCTTCCACCTTCTCCTAACTTACTGCTTGTGGCACCAAGACTACTAGATCCACTCCCTCGTAAAGGTTCAGCACCGCTACGCTTAGGTGAGTATCTCCTAAGAATTTCAGCACGTCGCCTAGCTCTTTTGTCTCTCTCTTGCTTTTGGATTTCTGCTAGACGATGCTTATCGATGAATAACGGGTCAATCTCAGTATCCTTTGGCATAAACTGCTAACTGGTCCCTAGACAACCAGGATTCGAGGACCGCCACTTCTAAGCGGCTCCCGGCAGACGCACCACTGATGGGACCTAAACCGGGCTGTCAATGGCTCATGCACTAGCCGAACCTCTATCATGTGCTCAACAACCCCACAACCTCATGGCCAGGAGCGTGGATGACACATACATCATCTTCCTAAACATCTTGTGTTTGTATCACGTCTCATAGTCCAACTCTATCCCAATTAACACTCCTCAAAGGGAGTCCCAGCACATTGCCAAATAACATGAAGCACAAACATAGAAGGTCCTCCCACGGCGGCTAACTGCCGCTACCTCACTGCAACTCTCCTACACCTTGGGGATTGGCCCCTCGATGCGTCACTAAACATATATAACAAAATATCGCACACATTTCCACTCAAGGTACCAATTGATCGTATCCAGGAATGTACCATTTTCCTCACTTTCTTTCCCTTAGACCCAACGCCTAGCCTACATCTTGGAACAACCTTACTCACTCAACGTTGGTCATATTCCTCTAGAAAGCAATTGCCATGCATCCAGGAGGTATTGTCTGATACCTTTTATCATTTTATGCTTCATGCAAATTGTGAATGCCCACGTACTCAAACAATTAAGAAAATCAGCATTGGTGCACATGTGGAAAATATTTCTTTCAATGATTTCAACTATCGCTTATATGCGATGTTGCATGAACCTAGCACCAAGAAACCCTCGTGCTACTAGGTTCTTAATTTTTAAATATCGACCAACCTAAATGGTATGCATAAAAACAACAAGATTTTCATCATTTCATTCAGCATTTAAACACTTTTTATACACTCTACCCCCTCACCCGTTCAGGTTGTGCATGGTGCATAGGTTTAGGGTTCATTTCCATGTTTTTATTGTATGGAAAACCATAAAAACTCACTAAAACATAGACGTAGTGCTGAACTAAGGCTAAACCTCATACTTCAGACCCCCCACACATCCACAAATATGAATCTTATTTTTCCTTAATTTTCGACACTCAAAATCCATTTTTCCCCTATTTTCTCCCATTTTCTCTATTTTTCTTGTATTTTTCGCAATATTAAATAACTAAAAATTCAAAATGAGTTGTGGGCTTTGGCCCTTAGGTTCATTTGTAGCAAAAACACAAGTTTATTTGGTGTGTCTTATTATATTTTCCATTGATATATCAAAAACACCCAATTTTTCCATATTTCACGTGTTTTACGGGTTTTACACTATTAATTTCATCCACAAAACTTATGATTTTCTGATTTTCTGATTTCAAATAGTTGGAAGACATTGAAACAACATCACAATGCATAATCATCCCATGGGAACAAGTATTCATGAAGCAAATTGCATAAAACATCAATTTCCTTTGTAAAAATGAGATTACCGTTCTTTGCGGGTTGTGGGTTTTTATATGCCATATCTCGGGACTGATTTCCAGCCACCATTAATGCTCATGACAATCCACAATCAGCAATCTTCATTCCTCTTACACCACGGAGCAATCCGGTCTTCATTGGACAAGCATCCATCATCCATTCTTCTTCCTCTTCTTCACCACATGAATCTGCCTTTAGGGGAGAGAGAGGGAGGAGAGAGAAAGACTGAAACCAGAATTCTTCATAGAGACCACCATTTCTCGGGCGAGAGGCGGCGATAGAGTCAACAGGGAGAAGGTAGACAAGGCCAATGATCATTTGCATGGGTTATGTACAGTAGGCATGTTGCCTCTCCATCCTCCATGGTGTGATTTTCGGCGCTGTTGATGGCGCCCTCTTCTCCCTCATCCCATGATTTCTTCTCTTCTATTTGCATGCCTTTTGGTTGGGGGGTTAAAATTCCCCCAAAGGGCACCCCCCCTTTGGTCCCATCTTGTGGCCACCCTTTCAAATCTTGACCATTTTGTGGCCATTTCCCCGTCCGAACTCGGAATTGAGCTTTGAAAAATCGTGGGTGTCCGGCTTGGCATCCCACATTGGCAGGTAACTCGTGTCAACCCACACGACTGTCTGAAAATTTATGAAAAATCAACAAGTTTTGCTCGGGCGCCTTTAAAGTACTTTGGCGCTTAAAATCGTCCTAGATCGATTCGCCGCCTTCGACGTTGAATATTTTTCCCTTGATATTCATAATTTTTAGCTATTTTTAAGCACTTCTTGGCACCCAAAATTCCGATCTCACTTGTTGAAGAAGAAGTTTGAGATGAAGGATTTAGGTGAGCCAAGGTACTTCCTTGGCATTGAGGTGATCAGATGTGATGATGGTATATGGCCGTCCCAAAGACAGTATGGATTGGATATGTTGTCCAAGTATGGTATAACTGCATGCAAACCACTTTCAGTCCCATTAGAGCAAAATGTAAAGTTGAGTGCTGATGTTGGGGATGAGATAGAAGAACCTACTATGTTTAGGAGGATAGTGGGGAGTTTGATCTACATGACCATTACAAGGCCAGACTTGAGCTACGTTGTTGGTCTTGTGAGTCAGTTTATGCAAGTACCTAGAAAGCCACATTTGGATACAGTCAGACGCATATTGAGATATGTGAAGTCCACATTACATTATGGAATTTTCTATGAGGCAGGTACAGATGTACAGGTGTTTGGATACACAGATGCAGATTGGGCTGGTAGTATGTCTGATAGAAGATCTACCAGCGGATACATGTTCTCTCTTGGTAGTGCAGCAGTTGCTTAGAGCAGCAAAAAGCAATCTACAGTTGCTTTGTCGAGTACAGAGGCTGAGTATAGAGGTGCTACTGTTGCAGCATGTGAGGTAGTATGGCTACAAAAGTTAATGGCTGATTTGGATGTGCAGGTGGAAGGTCCAGTTGTCATTTATTGTGACAACATGAGCAGTATATAGTTGGCTAGGAACCCTATGTTCCATGCCAGGACAAAACATATTGAGGTACACTACCACTTTGTGAGAGAGAAGGTACTAGTAGGTGAGATTGACTTGGTGTATGTTAGCACACATGATCAGATAGCTGACATCTTCACGAAGGCATTGGGTACAGAGAAGCTTCAAAAGTTTCGAAGCTTACTTGGAGTTGCAGAGATGCAGTTGAGCTTGAGGGGGAGTGTTGAGATGACAAGCTCAACACATGTGGACATTGATGATGGACCGCCTGGTTAGATGGGTCCACACGTCTACACTTAGCATGTCGGTAGTCATTATGACTCTCACATGGCCACTAACTCATTACTTATTATATTCAGGTTGTTACACCTATTTACAGCTGGCATAGTTATAGCACCAGTCGACTAGTGTAGTCGGTTATGCATTGTTTGACTTAGTAGGCCACTTTTCTTTATGTTGTATCTTATCTATACTTTGTGTATATTGTAAAGTGTGTGGAAGAAGAAGAAGAAATTAGCAAGAAAACGTTTTGGCCTCCATCTCTCTTCTTGTCTCTTGAGTGAGCTTCTCCTTGTGCATTCTGTGGGTGTTTGGTGCAGCATCTTGAGCAAGTCCTCCCACCACGCGATTCTTGACATAGTGCAAGGTCTATTCACTAGGTATAGTAAGGCTTGATGGTCCACAAAGAAGGTAAATGGTGTTGCCAATAGATAATGCCAGAACTTCTTTTTAGCAAACACCATGGCCAAGCCCTCTCTTTCTTTCATCGAGTAGCTCATTTCCATCTCTGTGAGTTGTCTGCTAGCAAAGCTCACTGGATAGTCTAGGTTGTGCTCGCCAGGTTGGCACAACACTGCCCCCACAGCAAATTTAGAAGCATCGATATGCACGTGGAAGGTTATGGTCCAATCCAGGGCTCGTAGAATTGGTATTGTGGTTAGAGCCTCCTTCAACTCTTCATATGCTCATTGGCATGCTTCAATCCATTCAAAGACAATTAGCAGCTTGTATAAAGGTCTAGCTATCATTGCGTAATTCAACAAAAAACACCGATAGTATCCCGTATGGCCTAAGAAGCATTGAACTCCCTTGTAGTTGGTTGGGCGTGGAAGGTCAACAATAACCCTAACTTTCAAGAAGTCAGTGGCAATGCTGTTCTTCGATACCACGTGGCCGAGGATGCATCCATGCTTCACCCAAAACTAGCATTTCAAGGGTTTCAAGGAGAGACAATATAGGCGACACTGCTCAAAGACTGCTTGGAGTTTGTTTAAGTATTTCACCTAGGTTGAGTGAACAGAGAGGTCATCGACAAAGACTTCCAAATCCTTGCGAAGCATGTCTTTAAATATGGTGCGCATGAGACGTTGGAAGGTGGCTGGGGCATTAGTCAACCCAAAAGGTATGACTATGTAAGCAAAGACGCCCTGCTCAGTGGCGAAGGTAGTCTTATGCCTATCGGCAGGATGCACTTGCACATGATTGTATCCCGAGAAGCCATCCGGAAAAATGTAGGCCTCCTTGCCCGCCACTCTTTCAAGCATGTGCTCGGTGTATGGCAATGGATAATTGTCCCTTTTAGTAGCAGCATTCACCTTCTTGTAATTGACACACACTCTAATTTTTCTATTTTTCTTCATCACAATGACTATGGGTGATACCTAGTCCATGTGATCAATTTCATAAATGAATCCTGCTCTCATCTGCTTATCAATCTCTTCCTTGATAGCATGAGCGTGCTTTGGATTCATTGGGTATGGTCACTGCTTCACCGGCATTGCATCTGGTGTCATGGGTATATTATGAGTCACCACACTCAGGTCTACCCCTTTAAGCTCTTCCAGGGACCATGCGAATATGTCTACGTACTCTTGCAAGAGAGTGACAAGACTCGTTTCTTCTTCCTTAGTCAAGTCATCAGCAATGAAGGCTGGTCGGGGTGTCTCCCCTTCCTGGACTAAGTTCACCTCCTTGACCCTGGCTGGTCCCTCGATTGGTTCGCTCATTTGCCCTTGCCGTTTGGCACCCAACAAGATCACTACCCTATCTCCTTTCTTGAATTTCATAAATCATTTAGGGAGGTCCCGTGGTTTTCACTGCTCGTCTGTTCGTGTGTCCCCTGGTTGGTTTGCCCTTCCCTGCTTCAATCATATGCGCCTCAGGTGGATGGATAGGTCCCCGTTGGTGTGTCAAGTCTTGGGCGGCCTAGGTATTTCTAGGTCCCTATCCGATCTTACCTCTAGATTAGAGTCAAACTTGCCGTCTTTGCTAGAAGAGGGGGTCTCCCCTGGTGATCACAGTTCAGATGGTGATTCTGCCCTAAGCACCAGTGTTGCTCCTGGTTGAGCTAGGCCTGCTTGCTCAAGGTCTATGGCTCCTACGTGTTTTAACCAAGCACGATCACAATCCATGCACATGATTCCTTGCTCTATCCTATAGACACTTCTCTTTTAGTATGCCCGTATTTATTCTATTTCATGTCCCTCAATGTTGTATTCTATCGTGTCCATCTCACTCTCACTTCCATCATTGAAGGATTGGCAGTCTTTGTACTCGTTGTCGGAGTCCTCTACGTCAGACTTCTCATCGTCTCCTAGGGCTTGGTATATCTCTTGTTGTTGATCAGGGACTAGGGCCCAGTTGTACATAAGGTTCAAGTCCTGCACCCTGGTCCATTGCCACTTGGATTTGCCTAAGAGATCCTAGAGTGGCTTGAAGTTTGCTATTGAATTGTTAGCCAGCTTGTCTATTAAGTATTTTAGAGCCTCCTGGAGTTCTCTCTTGTTGCTTGGCACTTGGAAGGTGACAAGCTTAGGTCTCC
This sequence comes from Lygodium microphyllum, assembly GCF_053477565.2. Classification (NCBI taxonomy): domain Eukaryota; kingdom Viridiplantae; phylum Streptophyta; class Polypodiopsida; order Schizaeales; family Lygodiaceae; genus Lygodium; species Lygodium microphyllum. Next base: position 77,343,891 of record NC_141158.1, read on the forward strand.
CAAGAAGGGTTCCTTCCATCATGCAAACTGGTACAGAGGGCGTGCCATCGGTTGTGCCCATCATCTTGATGGCTTACTCATACACCTCTTGATCCGAGAACGGCAGCTTAGCTATAGCAAGGGCATGCATCCAATCCCGCTCATCCTCTAGGCATGGGATATACTTGGTCAAGGACCCATAAGACTTCTTGACTTGACCGTCACCCTTGAGCATCGCAGAGATGGCATCCAAGTTGACTACTGAGGTCTTCCAAGTATCCATCTCTACCCTCACAGCTTCCATCCTGTTGCCTAAGAATATCAAGCTGTTACTTCAATCTTCGATAATGTTGGCATTGCGCATCCAGGGTCGGCCTAATAGGATATCATAGTTCACCCCCTTCATGACTATAAAGTCAACAAAGAACTGGACACCTGCAATTTTCACTCGCTAGTTTTTAAGTACCCTGAATGGCTTCACTCTCATGCCATTTGCTAATGTGACATTAAACTGAGCAGTCTCAACATGTGGGTTTTCCCAACTCTGTAGTATTGCATGGCTCAGGACACTAACCCGGACTCCTGTGTCTACGATCCCCTTTCTCATTGTGTCGCCTAAGTCTAGGACTGGTAACACTGTAAGCTTCTCGGTGCCTTCCCAAAAAGCATTAATGTGCAAGGATTTTGGCACAGAGTGCAACGTTAGACTAGGTATTTGTGTTTCTACATCCTGATCGTGTAGATCCATAGCTTGTTCTTGTGACCCCTCAACCCACTACTTGACGTCTTGCCATAGGGTGGGATGCTGCTTAAGCAGGTCTCCTAGGCTTAACGTCATAGGGGTGGTCACTAGTGTGGTAAGGAGGCTGTGTCGTCTCTCTCCTACACCGAATTGTCCTGGCCATCGGCCATGACTAATTTGTGGGCCTGCAGCATCAAGGCTTGGCCTAAGGGGTACTGCCTGCGGTGTGGTTGCATCTCCAGACCGCCGTGTTCATACTGGTGAGATCATCGATCTCGTCCTCTAGGATGGGCTAAGCATCCCTTAAGTGCTCTTGGGCCTCTTTCACCCAGTCCTTCACTTTCTCTATGGCCTTGATTTGGCGCTTCGAATGCGAGTACTCCCCTACCTTGGCACTTCTCTTTTCGGCCGTCTTGGGGGATGAAGTTTTTGCCTCTACATCCTGACTTTCTTTCCAACAAGCACAATTGTATCACTCTCAATTTTCAATGTGATCTTAGCCTTTGACCTCTTCTTCCTTTGCCTATGGCTCTTCTTCCCTATCAAGGTTGCATCGAGGTTGCTGGGTCTCAATAGTGATATGCCGGCCTTCTTTGTAAGGGCATGGGTCATGACCTGAAACAGGATGGGTGTGGCCTCCCCATCAAGGTTCTTAACACTAAATAGCCCCAATGGAACAGATGGTATGTTGGCTGAACTTGCAGAAGGTTTCCACTTTGGGCAATCAACGAAGAGATGGGTGATTCCACACTCAACACACCTTAGGTCAGCTTTGTCTATATTCTGTTGCTCCCTCTCAGGGCAACGTGATGAGACATGACCCGGGTGACCACAAGTCTAACAGATGATTGGTTCCTGTGTCTACCCTCCTAGGCCTCTACCTTGTCCTCTCCCCAATGCCATCACTGGTACTGGTCGATAGTCCATAAGGACTGCATTGCCCTCGTCCTCATGAGAGACATAATGGTATAAGTAAGTCTCTTCCTCATTTGGCTCTTCCACATAGTGGACTGGAGCATCACTCGGTGGATGGGTCACATAGGGATCGGGTAGCATGGGTATACCTGTAGGGTTTATGTCCACCCTAGGGACAGCTGGCTTAATGTCGTTGGGCGCAACAAGGGCCAATGGGGCTCCCCTTCTAAAAAGTGACTGCGGCCTGCTCGCTAGGTAAGGTTGACCATATGGTTCGGAGTACGGAAGTCTCCTAGGCAATCTGCAATGCACAATGTCATTACTGAACCTACCGCAGTTATTAGCGCAAGGTCTCAATCAAGGGTCTTGACACTCGGCCGGCAAATGGTTTCTGCCATAGTACACACATTGGACATGTGGCCGCGTTGGTCGTCTCCACAGGTCTTGCAATTCCCCTTATCTTGGGATGATGGGGATGGTTGCTCACTAGAGGCTGATGCTCTTTCTAAACTTTGTGAGATGGCTTCTTTTGAGTTGGAGCTCCTCTCTTTCAGTTGATCATCAACTCTGATAGCTTCCTCAAAAACCCTAGGTAGCGTGTCTCGCTGTAAGCTCAAGTTGGCTACCAAAGCCTTACACAGTTCCTCGTTTTGAATTCCGCTGTAACATGCCGCCCCTCAAATTGTGGGACACGTCTTAGCAGCCCATCGAGAGATCAATCTAGAAGGTGCACTAGATCTTCATAGGAATTTTTCCCTAGATAGTATACCTATCTAACTCCTAAATGTTGTTGCGCATTGAATCCACTAGGACGTCCTTACCCTAGTATGTAAGTCTCCCCTTCCTGATTTTGATCCATAGGTGTTGAGACATTAACAGTCCCACTTGATTCGGTCTGCTTCTTTTCCCCTTGGGCGTTTCCTTGTGGGTACTTAGCCCTAACTCAAAGCATTGACTGGTCATCCAAGGCAACGAACAAGCCTTATTCGCAACCCATCCAAGAGCCTTTTATTCTTTCAGTTCTTTACTCATCTCTCTCTAACCAAGTAAAGTTAACACACTTGGCAACGCAAGACTTTTCACCTAGGCCTTCAGGATATAGTCTGAATGCATGCATGCCTTCCATCTCTCTTAGTGCGGTCCTGTGCAGATTTTTCTTGCTAGACTCAATACTCTTCCACCTGGAGCACTTAAAGCATTAACACATTTCTTCAGATATGCATTCCCCCCTTTTCATATCATGTAGGGTCCTAAGGGTATCATGACCCCTATTCTACGTATGAAATCCAAAAGCCATACTTTGTTTAACTTCCTGACATAAATCTACATAACGAATTTTACCCATATCATTCCTATGTTTTTCTATGATATTGCGAACAAGATCCAAGTTTGATGGCAAAAATTAAACCTTTAGCAAACCTCTATGTAATAGGATGCATTACAATGCAACCTCCAATGCCCTATCTTTTCTTGCTTTTCAATATATGCGATGTGGCTTTAGTTTCATCATGCAACTCTATACACAACAATGCATGCAAATCTCAACATGGAGCCTCTTACCCTTTGTTAATTATCATGCGACTAAACCTCTAAGATGAAAGCTACTATTTCATGTAACAAAACCTAACTTTCATTCATCATTCCTTGTGAGTAAAACCTATTATTTTATGTGTGTGAAAAACCATGCAAAATCCATCATAATTTTATAAAAGGACTTGGTTTAGTGCCATGGGACTAGGGTGTTAATTCCCACTTGAGCTTCTGTCGGCTCTCGTAGCTCCGCATCTCTCATGACTCTCAAGCTTCTTCTCTTCATCTCCTTCTCTCTCTCTCTCTTCTTCTTCTTCTTCTCTTCTTCTCCTTCTCTCTCTTCTCTCCCTCTTCTCTCTCTTCTCTCTTCTTCTCCTTCTCTCTCTTCTCTCTCTTCTCTCTTCTTCTCCTTCTTCTTCTTCTTCTTCTTCTTCTTCTTCTTCTCTTCTTCTCTTCTTCTCCTTCTCTCTCTTCTCTCCCTCTCTTCTCTCTTATTCTTCTTCTTCTTCTTCTCTTCTTCTCCTTCTCTCTCTCCCTCTTCTTCTTCTTCTTCTCCTTCTTCTCCTCTTCTCCTCTTCTCCTTTCTCTCTCTCCCTCTTCTTATTCTTCTCTTCTTCTCCTTCCCTCTCTCTCCCTCTTCTTTTTCTTCTCTTCTTCTCCTTTCTCTCCCTCTTCTTCTTCTTCTTCTTCTTCTTGTCCTCTCCTCTCCTCTCTCCCTCTTCTTCCCCTTCTTCCTCTCCTTCTTCTTCTCGACAGGGAGCACTGTTTACGAGGGAGGGGGTGGTGTGCTGACGAGGGGGCTGCGATGTCTGTCGATGGGGGGGGCCGCTGCCTGCTACAGTCATAGTCGGGGGGCGTTGTCCCAAACGAAGGGATGGGGGAGGCTCTTATAAGGTTGGGGGGAGAAGACGGCTGTTCCCTGCCATCCACCTAGGGGTTGCATGCCCCCCCACTCATTACTCACTCTCTCTCTCTCTCCCCCCGCCATGCACATGGCAGGGGGAGAGAGAGGGAGAGTAAAAAAAAAATCCAAAAAAAAAAATTGAAAGGGGGGGTTCTCATGGGGGAGGCACGGGGGATGTTACACCCACTGATGAACACAGTTGAAACTGCTCTTTCAGTTGGTCGTTTGCCTATAGGGATTCTCTTGAAGAGGCTTCTCATGTGGGTTACGTAATCGTGAATGTCCTCCTTCTCTTTCTGCTTGACATTCATCAGTCGTACTAGCAAATTGTCAGAGTATCCGGGCTTGGCAAATCTCTTAATGAAGAGATTCTTGAGGCTATTGAAGTTTGCTCGCTCTGCGGCGTCTAAGCTTGTATACCAAGTCTTGCCCTTGTCACCTAAGTAGAGCTCGAATGCTTGAAAGCGCTGAGTCAGGTTGCTAAGGCCGTTGGCTTCGCAGACTTGCTCAAACTGCTCTACAAAGCTGTATGGGTTATCGTGGTGTTGGTACTTGTCGAGCTGCTTTGCGACTATTGGGATTTTAGACTGGCTCTTAGAGCCTTGGGTTTCTCCTAACCCTGCCAACAGTGAGGTTTCCAATACTGCAGCACTTTACTTTGTTGGGGTGTTGTCTAACAATCGCTTCATAAGAATCCTGCTCAACGTTAAGTCTCCTTCTAGGGCTCTCTCGTGATCCGTTCGGTTTCTGCCAGCTAAGTTCAGTACTCACTACACCTCACCCAACTCTGTGCTTTGCCTTTGACTCTTAGCCTGTTGGTCTCTATTGTATGCGGCTATGCTTTGCAACGCCTTGTGGGCAAGCTTCCTCTCTTCTTCTAAGTCTGCAATGATAGCATCTGATGTCCGACCACGGTGCTCATACCGGGTGTGCGCATCATAGCTATTGACCAGTTGGGTGAATAGCCTCTGGGAAGACGCCTAAGTCGAGTTTCTCATTAGACCTGCGGTCTGAGCTTTCCTCTGCCATAGTCGAATTCTCGTGCTTTGCCAAGCTATCGATCAAGTTGAGTAGGTTTGTCAAATCCCCTTCGTTTGTGATGCTTGATTGGTCCTACTTTGTGTATTGATGGTTTGTCTCTATTTGTGGGTTCTCTCCTATTCGTGGGTTCCTTGAGTGGCTTATCTGAGTGAGTTCCTTGACTTATTAAATATAGTCCTCAATTTATCTCCACTCCGTGTGTGTGTTCTTTCTAGTGCACTTGTGTTCAATCAGGCTTTCAGTTTTCCTTAAGTGCACTTCAAGTGCGGAAATTCAAGGTGAGTGCGACAAACAACCTCTAAGCATCTTACGCACCCTCGCTTTATTTTGGGCTTAATAGGCTCTGTCGATCAATTCTTTGGCCGTCTAGACGAGATTTAGGATTTTTTGGTTACATTGCCTTCCTATTTTTGGGTCCAATCAGGGTTTTATGGCTCAGCGGGTTTCCTCTAGGTCTCTAGGTTTCTAGGTATCACGATAGCCCACTCAAACTGCTAAGCAGTTGCGCCTTACAATTTTGTCTACTCCGTGCGCCAGAATCAAGTTCTGAACATCAGGAGGGCTTATGACGGTTTGCACAGTTGAGCTCCAGCTAGGTCAAGTCAAATTTCTGAGAAATTGAGGCAACTACACACTTGGCCCAAATGGTCCGAATTGCAAGGGCCGAGTGGGTGACTCGGACGGGCCGAATCGCACCGATCTGAGTACAAAAAAATTTTCGCGGGCCGAGGTTTGAGTGATGTGACTCGGACGAGCCGAGTCAAATGTTGGGTGGGCCGACGGCCGAGTCGGGTCTTGGGCCTTGGGCCGACCTCGTGAATGGGGCAAAGTGGACTTTGGGCCGAGTGTCGAGTTGGTCAAAAGGCCGAGTGCTGCCACTGGGACGGGTCGAGTGGACAAAGGGCCGATTAGGGTTTCCGGATCGAGATCCGAATGGCTGGGTGACTTGGCCTAACAAAGGCAGCTTGGATGGGCCAAACGCAGCGTGACGAATACCGCACGATGACAATTTCGATCAAATCTCACGAGTTAGGCAATCATTCCAAGCACAAACTTCCAGATCCTGGCCAAGGCACCAAGGGAAGTGATTGATATACCTGGGGTGAGCAATAGGCTCTTCGATGATGAGATCAAATCGAATCTTTGCGAGGGCTCTCCGATGATGAGATCCTAGCTAAGGCACCAAGGAAAATGATTGGTATACCTGGGGTGAGCAGTAGGCTCTCCGATGATGAGATCGAATCGAATCTTTGCAAGGGCTCTCTCTCTCTCACTACAATGGTTGCAAATGAGCTCTCCCTTGGCCTCTTGGCTCTTAAACCCCCTCTCGGGTAAGACTTTGACACTCCCAATCACTCACTTGCCGACATTACGCATCCCAAGCAAGCTTTTTGCCATTTTTTGCATGTTTTATGCCCTATTTTGCCCTGTTTTGCAACACTAAACCTTGCCCTTTCCCGATTCGATTTCCTAATCCTATCCTACACTAAATGCAATGAGAATTAAAAGCAACAAACTGAAATGATTTCTCCCTATTTTCCAATCATCAAACAAACTAACTAACCCAAAATACTTACTTGTTTCGAAGATCAAAACACCCAACTTTCCTACCTATCTCAAGCTCCGTTTCAGGGATGAATCCCTTACTACAAAGCGATATGGGGTGCACAAGCGCTCAAGCTTGAATCCGTTGGTCCCGGCAAACGGAACCAAAATGTGGGAACTTTCGCTCAACTGACCCACGGACCGCTTATTGCTTCAAGCGTTCCAAGTGAGCTCTAATGGCTACCTTTCACATAGCCGATGCGCCGTCGATCCTACGAGTGTAGTGAGCTTACCTTGATGCCGATATTAGTTGCCTTATCTCTTGCACACACCGGTAGCTCCACGATCCTACATGCTAGCTCAAGCATCCTCAAGCCGCCTCCATCTCCAAGCTCCATCCACCATAGCCGCGCGCACAAGAGAAGGGAAGAGAAGAGAAGAGAAGAATAGAAGAGGGGATGGTGAAGAGCTTCACCCTCTTGATCCCTCACTCACACACACTCACTCCCTCACACTCTCACACTCCCTCTCTCAAGAGCACACACAAGCAAGAAGAGGAGAAGAAGAGAAGAGCTCTTGTTAGCCACATGCCAAAGAATGATCTTCCATTCACTTTTTAAACTTTATATATACAAACCCTAAAACCCCATGGGTGCCCATCCCTTTTTACATGACCGGCCATTGTGGCAAGGTCCCTTTTTCTAATTCCTTCTTCTTGCTTCATGCCCTAAGCCTATAGCCGTCTATTCTTTTACAACTGGCACAGGAGGGAGCCTGGCGCTCTTTTACAAGAGTTTTTGGAGTTTTTGAGGTGCCTTTTATTTAAAATTACGCTTTTGGCCCCGACTTGGCTTTAGAGGCTGATTGCGTGTCTTTGCTCCTCTTCCATCTTCTTCCCACTTTTTCATTCATTTTTCCGCCTTCTTGGCTTGGGGTTAACAATTGTGATAGATATGGCCTAAGAGCTAGGTGTTAGATTTTTGCTATGGCATGCCTTCAAGAATCTATTAAGGATTGCTTGATTCATTTTCTCTAGAATAGTTATATCTATGTACACATGCACATAGATTCACAATGATTGGATAAGGATATGCATATTACCAAGTTGATAAGGTATACATTTGACAAATTTCTTATGCCAATTCACACATGTAATAGAAAGGAATATAAAATATTAAGCATTGATTCTATTAGAAGGCCCCCAAGGAGCCTCAGAAGTGCTTTCATAGATATATGCATGTATATTGAAGAGGTGGCTTCAAGAAATGTAAAGAAAAATTCACAAAAGGAATTATTTATTGATAAGGGAAATGAAAATGGAAGGTTTGCAAATGAAGGAGAACAATAGGACTATATGCCTAAAAACTAGGATGAGTAGCACAATAAGGTTGATGATAAATAAAAAGAGCAACACAATAGGGGCAATAATAAAGAAAGACATGAATAAATTTTGTTGGATATGCTCCTGGATCTTGAAAAGGAAATTCTAGAAAGCTTAGTGAGATTCCAATGCAAGTGGTTGTTAATGTTGAAGAATAACAAGAATCAAAGTTACCTCTCAATCTCACGTGAGGACACAATATTCCTTCACAAGAAGGATAATGAGATAAATGGCACATCAATTTTAGTTTTCTAAGGTATATTGGCCCACTAATGTATTTCATTCTAGCCTTGATTTTTTATCTCCATTACTTGTTTTCCATGCAAAATAGCGTTTGAGCCCAAGGACCTTATGGGGCACATGAAGATATTCCAACACTTTCAGAATGCACTCCTACATGCTGTGGGGTCTAGGTCATGAATTACCTATTTTCCTCACCATTTTTCTAATCACATGTCTAATCTCATTATGTCTATGTGTCTGATTCTCACACTTTCACTTCACAATATCAAAAAGGTTTTTGTGATGGATCCTCTTGTCTCTGCAAAAGTAAATTCAAATTCAAATATCATG